>NC_090924.1:150131851-152631851 GCF_040938575.1 Ambystoma mexicanum
GGTCTAATTCGGGGTTGGAGCACTCTGGCCACCGTTTTGAGGATGACAGGTTCACGACAAAACCAGAAATCCAGACTACCGTGAGCCAGAAAAGAGTGAAAGTCTTTCCTCATCATAGTCAAGGAAACAATGACAAAAAGCATATGCAAATGGTTTATAATTTCGAAAACAATAATGTCGAAAGTCATTATTTCGAGAAAAAAAAATGTATACGTTTTTTTTTCTCGAAAAGGGGGGGCTCTCCCCAACCCCACTTTTTAAATTTTTTTTTTTGTTGTTTTACCCATTTTCTTTTTACTCCCGGACCCCAAAATAAACAAATAATTTAAAAAAACGGAATTCAACATTTTTTTTTCGACATTATTTTTTCGACATTTTTGTCATTCGACATTTTTTCGAAATTATGACTGACCACCTCTGCAAAAATAAGGTGCATAGGGAATCTCACGTAATATGAAAAGATTCTTGATCAATCTCTATTGAGGAAAGGAGTTGTCTCGAGAATGTATAAGTGTAGGATCTCCACGCTTTCTGAAGTGAGATGCAGGTTCTGGGAAAAGGACTTAGTTAGGGAGATCATGTATGACATATGGGGTGTGATTTTTGTAGTCCGTTCAAAAATGTAACCTGTCTACACATGCAATGGCAACTCTCTTTTACAATTCTACATAGACGGCACCTGGATCCATGCTGACTATCAGTAAATGTATAGCTCCATCAGCAAATTCCTTTCATATATGGTGGGAATGCCCAGTTCTGCAGAAATGCCAGAGGGAACTTCTTAGTTGGATTAAGGATGCGACAGGAGAGTATTTACCATTAGATAACCTTCTGATTACATCTGTAGTCACAGCAACACACTTGAAATGTACCTCTCTGATGCAGGGTGAGGCAGTGTCCTTGATGGAGGATTGGTAGCTATTTGTGACCATATTACTGAGGCTTGTAGAATCTGCTTAGATCACATGCTATGCATAGGCCGACATCTAGTGGAAACTGCAGAGTATTACAGTTGTTGTCTTTGAAACTCGAAGACTTTGACAGGGCGTGCCAGTAATAATATCCCTAGTGTGATGTCCACTGTACCCATGGTCCTTCACGTGTCGAGGTCCTTGAGATTGTTTTTTTCTGCCATCATTGTCGGATGCTAAACGCTGAGTTCCGGTTAACGCCTTTTATTAACAAAGAAATTAGAGCTAGTTACTCTTTCTGTCCTTTTGATAGCTGTTCCGCAACAACAACTTCAACAACGGTTTCGAGGATGAACTTTGTCGGACGCATAAATTGCCCTGACGAACCTCCACACGGCCTCAGAAGGCCGCTTCGGGCCTCGGCCCAAACAGTAGGGAGAGTGGGTGGTGGTACATAACTTAGTAACTAAGAGAATGCATATTTCCCCTTCTCCCCTTTATAATCGCCAAGCTGCCCTTCCAATTAAACATGGAAAAAACACATTTTAAATTTTGTCCCAATTGTATAAAAATAAATTCCCTGAAAGGACTTGTCTTCCGATGGATCACAACGAGGGTCACTGCAAGCTTTTTAAGCCCAAGACCCTAAAGAATGAAAAACAAAACGCTGGGCCCACCACTCCATGCAGGCCGAGGCCGCCATAGACGTGGAGGGTGCTTCTAGCGACGGCAGCATCGGCGTGTTCTCTGACGACGAGGTTGAAAGGGAACCTTCGGATTCCCATATGCAAGCTCCCGACCCTACTGGACAGGCCGGCGGCGCTGTTGCAGGACACCCGGCAGCATCAGCACAGACAAGTCATCCCACACAAAACACACAACCCAAGGCCATAGGTCGACGACAACACCGTCTACACGGCCACACACTGCGTCGCTGAGTATTCGCAATCGCGTTCGCCTCGTGACAGGCCCCCAAAGTCGAGAGATAAATCCGATTCGGACGCCGTGTCCAATACTGCCACCGAAGACCGAACGTCGAGAGACGCGGCTCCTGCTCACCCATCTGCCGAAAAACGGCAATCTGCAGTAACGTTGAAATCGGCAAAATCCCTGCAGACTTCGAAATGTATTCATCTTGTGAAGAAACATGTCCCTGAAACCCTGTTGAAAGGGCGGACTTCCAAACACCACACTTCGAAGTGTCTCAAATCCCACAGGGAGAAAGAGAGTGGATCCCAAAGGGAGAAAGAGAGTGTTACCCAGTAGGAGGGAACTATGTCTGAAACCATGAAACACAAGAGACAGCCTACACCTGAACTACTTCCCACTCCTGTAACTATCCCAAGTTCGTCACAGTGGTCTTCTGAGGATATAGACAGAGTGATGAGACACATGTCCTTTATGGCCGATTTTTTTTTTTTTTCTTAAACTCAAGCTATAGGAAATTTTCAGAACACGCCACCAGCTAATGGGGCGACCTTATCACAACCCCCAGCAAAAATAGCCCGGCCAGACACCCTTCAAGACACACCTCAGCAGGACCCAGACCAACTTGATGTCAATGACCCAATACAGATTCCGAGGGTCAGGAGAACATAGGGGAGGTAGATCATTATTATGATGATGACGAAGAAGATGTTTATGTCTTACTCTCTCCAGATCATGTAGACACGCTGGTGGCAGACTCACCAGTAGATAAACAACTACAGTTCAATTACATGCTTCTAAAGGCAGCGGATCATTTCCACATTCAGACACAGGAAACAGAGATCAACAAGGATTTTGTCGAAGACATATTGGGTGACAAAAAAGCAGTAACCCAATTTATCCCCTTATTAAAATCAGTACAAAGGAGGATACAACCCTCTCTAGAAACCCCTAACCTAACGTGGGCAGTAAAGCCCGGGTTTGAGGAAATGTTCCGGCCAGCACCTTCATACCCACTCTACATCAGGGTTCAATTAAAGCCGGACTCACTGGTAGTTACGACGACAAGGAAGAGGACGGGAACACCTCTTGCTTCATCAGAGGCCCCTCCTGATAAAGAGAGCAAAAAATATACACTTTCGGAAAGTGGCCACCCCTGCATCATTTCAAACAAGAATTGCCAACAACACCACTCTGCTGGCCAGTTACAACTGCTGCAAGTGGGAGGAAATAGCCACTTTAATGGCCTCAGCCCCATAGCCATTAAAGTCCCAACTGTCCCTTGCAGTAGCAGAAGGGAAGACTGTCTAACTGCATTAAAAAAAATCATTTAGACATGACTGATAATGCTGGAAGAATTATCGCAGTGGGCACAATTATAAAGCGCCATACATGGCTACGCCAGTTAGGCTTTAAATCAGAAACACAGGCTACCCTCCTCAGTATGCCGATCGAGCCAAATGTTGTTTTCGGCAAGGCAGTAGAGAACGCATTAAAGAGTGCAAAGGAAGAGTATGAAACTCTAAAGTCTCTGGGCCAACACACCAACAAACCCTCGGGCCAAAGGGGCAGAAATAATTTTTTGTTGCTTCTGGGGACAAAATTCGTAGAGGGGATCGGATACAACCAGAGTCAGGGCTCATCCTGGGGTTCCAATCAAGGACAATCCTCACAACACTTCCAGAGGGGCGAGGGAAGATCTTGCAGCCGGGGCAGATCCTCCTCTTCCAGGTGTGGTTTCAAACCCCCAGAGCAATGACCACCCGCTTCAGGTCCCCTCCCATGTCACTCCAGTAGGAGGACGTATTACACACTTCACCCACGATTCGGAGGGAATCACCTCGGACATGTGGGTGCTTTCTACCGTTGCGGGTAGTTATTGTATAGAGCTGCTACAGCGACCCTCCTACCATCTTCTGTGACAAAGGACCACCACAAAGGAGGAACAGCGCATACTTCTAGAAGAGGCTGCAGCGCTGCTGTTAAAGGACACCTTGAAAATCGTCCCGGCGAACCAGGCAAACAAGGGTATCTATTCAACGTACTTCCTTGTGCCCACAAAAGATCTAACTATGCGTCCCGTATTAGATCTGCGCCCTGCAAACACCTATGTCAAGCCACAAAGATTCTGCATGACAACGCTACAGGAAGTAATCCCACTGCTAAAGCGAGGGGACTACATGGCAACCTTGGATATAAAAGATGCATACCCTTTGGCATAGCATCTGCCCCAAGAGTATTCACCAAGGTACTGGCGGTGGTGGCAGCGCACCTGGGCAGGGAGACAATCGTAGTGCACCTCTACCTGATCGACTGGCTGATCACGGGGGAGACACCCCAAGTTTGCAAGCAAAATACACAAAGAATGATCAGCCTTCTTTTCTAATTGGGCTTCTTGATAAATGAGAAAAAATGAAGCCTTGTACCAAACAAGAACAAACATTTCTTAGGAGCTGTCATAAAAACAGAGGAAGGGCTAGTCTTTCCATCGAAGGAAAGAATCCAAAACATACTGCTGCAAATACCTCAGTATCAAGCCGGTCACCAGAAAAGCGTACACAAAGCTATGTGTTTGCTCGGCATAATGGCATCTTGCATTTACCTGCTCCCACACGCACATTTGCGCATGTGCCTGATGCAGGAGTGGTAGGCGAAACAGTGGTCTCGGGCAACCTGTCAGTGGGACGATCTAGTGGTTGTTTCGCCAACACTAGTACAAGCTCTATGCTGGTGGACAAAGGAGAATCTGTTGAAGGGAAAACCCTTCCAAGACCCAACGGTGCAAGCGGTAGTTACAACAGACACATCACTCTCTCATCACCTTCATCTCACAGCACATGGTCTGTGGACTCACATCACAGCACAGAACCAAATCAACCTTCTGGAACTTCTAGCAATATTCAAAGCGCTCCAAGCCTTCGAAGCACACCTGACAAATCAGTACAAATTCTCCCAGGCAGCACCACTGCAATGTTGTATATCAACAAGAAGGGAGCACACATTCTCCAGATCTGTCCAAGCGAGCACAGAAAATATGGAAATGGGCACTCAAACGGGGGATGTTCCTGACTTCCCAACAGGGGAACTCAACACCCTAGCGGACTCGCTAAGCGGAGATCCTCTGCCAGAAGATCACGAGTGGCGACTCAACAGAAATGTCATAGATCACATTTTCTCACAGTTGGGTTACCCCACGCTATACTTGTTCGCTACAAGAGAAAACAAGCAATGCCCAGACTTTGCGTCCAGGTTTCCCCAACCATACTCCAAGGGGAACGCCCTATGTATGAGTTGATCAGGGAAATGTGCCTATGCTTTTCCCCCCAACTCCACTAATGAACAGGGTGGTGGACAAGATTCACAGAGAACAGATGACGCTTATCCTAGTTGCTCCCATGTGGGTGAGACAACCCTGGTACCCACACCTGCGCAAACTGGCGCTGTGCGATCCCATCAAGCTCCTGTGCTAGACCAATTTGATATCCCAGCATGGGGGAACAACATTACACCCTCAACCTCACTCACTAAACTTGGCAGCATGGCTCCTGAGGTCATAGAGTTTGGACATCTTTTTTTTTTTTTTAATAACACATTTTATTGATTTTATAACATACAACCGCTGGGCTCCCCGTGGCCAGCATTTAGACAATGACAAAAATAACGATAATAGAAATAAAAGTAACATTGGATGGAAAAAACATTCATATGGAACACATACTACATGCTTTCATTTAGACTTCGATACACGACGCAATGGGGTTTGGTTCAGTAACAGGATTCCCGCCGCAGCATCCACAACTCTTGGTTCATGATATCCTGGTATGGAAAGTTCAGTAGTTCACATCGTGTCTTCCCAGCGCTGCCATACCGTATCTGCTTTTTCAGGGCAGCCCCAGGCTCTGTAGACCCTCCTTTCTATCGCGATGCAGATTTCTACATCATTTATCCACTGCTCCACTTGCGTGGGTTCCGCTGCTCCCCATAGGCGTGCTATGTTCCTTTTGCATATTGCTGTTGTAGTCATGAGGCAGAGTTTCTCATATTTTGACAAATCTATCTCGCTGTCCACTCCCAGTATCAAGAGTTTGGGCTCTCTGGGAATCGTCTGGTGCAGCACCCTCGATAGTACATCGCAGCATTGCTGCCAGTATTGAAAGATCACCGGGCATTCCCACAGCATATGGAAGAAGGTTCCACCCTCCTCTCGGCATCGTAGTCAGTTGGGTTCAGCTATTTTGCCCCACTGGTACAGGGATACTCTCGGATAATAGATCCTGTGTAGTATCTTCAGTTGTACTAGGCGTAGTCTAGCTGATATGGTGACTTCCCTGGGGTACATTAGGATCTGGACCCAGTCCTCAGACATAATTTCTCCTACGTCAGTCTCCCATCTCAACTTTAGTCGCTCCAGCTCTGGCGTGGCAAAGGAGGTGATGACACTATACATGACAGTAGTGACTTTGGCTGGGATATGGTCTACCATTATATTTCTCTCCAGTGCGGTAGAGTCTGCCATGTCAGAGAGGGCCGGGAGGTACTGCTGCAGAGCATGCCAAAGTTGTGTATAGTGGTATCTCTCTGTTTCTGGAAGGCCGAAGGTCAAGACTAGTTCATCAAACAGTGTTATGGCTCCCTCCTCTATAATGTCCTGTACTTTTTCTATACCGTGTCTCTTCCACGCTGGCCATTTCGGTAGTTTAGTCACTTCAGAGAGGTTCCTATTATTCCACAATGGCTGTAGTGGAGTGATTTTGTCCCCCCAGCCTATAAAGGTATGTGATTCTGCCCAGATGTGTGGTATGTGTGAGGCCATGTCACCAGGGGTTGCTCTACGTGTTCCTGCGTACAGTTCCATGGGGCGGGACGTTCTCACATGTGGTAGTGTTGGGTTGACGTGTAGAGCATCGTTTATTATCGCCATCTGGCTGGCCCAGTAGTACGTCTGCAATCTGGGTAGACCGATGCCTCCTTCCCAAATTGACCTTTGTAATGTTTGAAGAGCTATTCTTGGTGTCCGCCTCCCCACAGTAGTTGCCTGAGCACACGATCTATCTCCTGGAACGTCCTGGTCGGTATGTGCAGTGGAGCAGCCTGTAGTACATACAAGTACCGTGGAAGTGTTAGCATCTTGAACAGTGCAGCGCGCCCTAAAAGGGTCAAGGGTAGGGACTTCCAATGTTGCACATCCCTTCTGAACCTTTCTGTGATGGGTTGTAGGTTGTTCATTGCGTAGTCGTCGAGATTTCTTGTGATCTGGACACCCAGATATCGAAACTGTTCATGCGCGACTTTGTATGGTCAGGGCTCCGGGGTCTCGTTTCCTAGGCGATTCAAAGCGAACAATGTAGATTTGGATCGTTTCGCCCTCAGGCCACTGAATGTTCCGTATTCCTGCAGTAGCTGTTTTACTATTGGGCATGCTGTTTTAGGATGTTGGAAGTATATCAGTAGGTCGTCTGCGTATAGTGAGACTCTGTCTTCCCATTCTGTTCCTCCAGGGATGCCATCCCAAGTTCGTGTGTCTCGCAGCCATTGGGCCAGTGGTTCCATGGCCAGTGCGAAAAGGAGGGCCGATAGTGGACAGCCTTGTCGCGTCCCTTTCCCTAGTGTGAAGGATCGCGATGTTCAGCCATTCACCTTCACTTCTGCTATCAGTGCCTCATACAGCAGTTGGACCCAAGTTAGGAAACATTCTCCAATCCCCATTTTACGCATAATCGCCCAGAGCGCCTCCCAGTGGACCGAATCGAAGGCCTTCTCAAAGTCCACTGCAAGTACACCCACAGGGGCATCCAGGGTCTGGGCACGCTCAATGGCCAGGTGAAGTCTGCGTATGTTCATCCTCGTGGATCTACTGGGCATAAAACCACATTGATCTGGGTGTATTAGGGATGTTATGACCTGTTGTAGTCGTGTGGCCAGTAGTTTCGCCAGTATCTTTGTTTCGCTGTTGATCAGAGATATTGGCCGATAAGAGCCGCAATCGTCCGGAGGTTTGTCTGCTTTGGGCAAAACAATTATTGTCCCCTTCCTTAGATCTGCTGGTAAACTGCCTACATCTCGGGCATGCAGATACAGCTTAAGTAAATGTGGGGCCACTTCGGTCCCGCCTATCTTCTTCCAAGTTTCACTGGGGAAGCCGTTCGGACCAGGTGTCTTTCCAGATTGCAGGTGCGTCATAGCTGCCACTATCTCGTCTTCTGTGATTTCCATTTCCAGCATGGCCGTTTGTTCTGCAGTGAGAGAAGGGAGTACGATCCCCTCCAACACAGAAGTTTTGGTGGGGCGCTGAGGTGCGCTGTATAATTTCTCGTAATATTTAGCAAATTCCTCCGCGATGTCTGCATCTGTTGACCTTGTTTCAGCGTTTTGTGTTCTGATCGCTCTTACATGATTGTGGCCCTCGTCCCTCCGCTCGAGCCACGCTAGCATCTTTCCAGCTTTATCCCCTGTTTCGTAAATTCTGGCTCTCATCGCTCCGTGTGCCTCTTTAGCATTGTCCAGCGCAATGTTCTGCAGTTTTTTCTGAGCTAGGATCAGGGCTCTATTCGTGTCGTGGTTGTCCTGGGTTAGGTGCGTTTCCTCCGCTGATCTGACGTTCGATTCTGCTTCCCTTATGGATTGAAAGTGTGCTTTCTTTTGTGCCGATGTACAGGAGATAATCTCACCACGAATCACAGTTTTATAAGCTTCCCACAGAGTGATGGGAGAGTCCACAGTACCTTAGTTTAATTCGAAGTATGTTGTGCTAGCGTTCTGTAGTCGTTCTACCAGTTCTGGGGATCCCAGATGGTAATTGTTCAATCTCCATACTGGAGGTGGGAGTGGTTTGTATGTTGCAATGGACATGAGCAGGGGGGAGTGATCCGAGATACCTCTTGGGAGGTATTCTGCTTGTGTCGCTGTATGTATAATTGATGCTCGTATAAAAAAATAGTCCAGGCGTGACAAGGACGCATGCACCCCAGAGTGGTAGGAGTATTCCCTGCCTTCCGGGTGGAGATCCCACCACACGTCTCTAATTCCAAAGGCTTCTACAAGGCTAGCTAGGTTAGTCCGGCGGTTCGGGTCTCTACTGCGCAGGTGTGTGCGGTCTTGAACATTATCCATTACGTCGTTGAAATCTCCTCCCAGGATCAGGATGTCTGCCGTGTCCATCGTAAGCAGTGGTGTTATGTCTTCTATCAGCGGGGCTTGCAGTGTGGGTGGTGCATAGATCGCCAGTAGGGAGATCATTTTGTTCCATAGCGTGCCCGTGACATACGTGTATCTGCCACCAGTGTCTTGAGTCGTGCTCGTGAGTGTGAAAGGAATCCTTTTATGTATTAGGATTATTACCCCTCTGGCTCCCATCGTGAATCCTGCCTGTATTGCTGTGCGGTAGTTGGATCGTTTAAATAGTGCGTTGGTTGTGCCGGCTAGGTGGGTTTCAGTTAAGAAAGCTATGTCTGGGCTGTGTCTGTTGAGAAGTTGCCGGACTAATCGTCTTTTCAGACTGCTTCCTAGACCATTTACGTTCCAGGTGAGGAGTTTCAACGTCCGGGTTTTAGTGATTTGTGAGCTCATTTAAGCATTTGTGGATAAAGTGACAACGGTGTTCCATGGATACTGACCATTGTGTGCATGCACACTGCGGCAGAGAACAACAGCCCATTTCGCTCCACATTCTTTGTCTTGAGCATTTGATGTTCCATTGAGTTTGTCCATCCTTTAGACATAAAAACACATACCCAACTCCCCCTCCCTATACTTCACCCCCAACTGAAGCATCTGTCGCCCCATAGTAACTCAAACTCAAACTAGCTTGTAAGCAAGTTTCAAGAAAGGGTCCTTCTCAGGGGGGGCCCTCTTTCTTGCGCCGAATGTTAGTGCTTTGCATGGTGGGGTGGTTCTCATGCTACAGCCGGTGGTGTAGCAACAGTGCGTTCATTTAGTTTAGTAGGGCATTCCGTTTCTTCACTGCAGGATGTTACTTTATTCAGTGCCCAACCAGTTCCGCAGCAGGTTCTGGAGCCTCTTGATCGTTTCGTTCCGGGTTTCTCCTTGGGGAGGCCCGCTGTGGTCTAGGCCTGGGTCTTCCTCTTTGTACTCCTGGTCTTGTGGACCAATCCCCATCAATATGAGCCTCGGCCCATCTCCAGGCTTCCTGTGGGTCTGTAAAATGAACTGTCGATCCCTTGTGAAAAATCTTGAGTTGGGCTGGGAAGAGAAGGCCGTATTTCACTTTCATCTGTGCCAGTTGCCTCTTAAGTGGCTCAAAGGATTGTCTTGCGCGTTGCACCTCCCGGGTATAGTCTGGGAAGAAGGCTATTCGCGACCCATTATGTGTGACTGACCCATGTGAGCGTGACATTTGCAGGAGAGCGTCTCTGTCACGATAGTTTAGTAATCTAGCTATTATTGTCCGAGGGGGAGCACCTGGGGTCGGTTTGCCCGATGGTATTCTGTGGGCCCTCTCTACAGAGAAAAATTTCGAAAAAGAATGGGGTTCAAAAATGTCAGTCAGCCACTGTTCGAGGAGCAACTCCAGGCACTGCCCCTCCTCGCCCTCCGGCAGGCCCAGAATGCGGACGTTGTTGCGACGAGACCTTCCCTCTCCTTCATCCACTCTGGTCTCCAGGGTTTTCAAGCGGGACAGGGCTTGGGACAGCTGTCTTTTTATTCCACTGATGTTGTCTTCCGCTTCTGAGATACGGTGCTCGGCTTCACCGGTTCTGGACGTTAGCTTCTGTAAGTCATGACGCAGGAAGGAGACATACGCTGCGATGCTATCCATCTTGATTTCCATGGCAGAGCGGGAGCTAGCGATGGCAGCCATGACGTCTCGTAAGGAGAGGGGTACTTCGTCCGGTGGAGAGGTCGGTTGTGCAACCACTCCCATCTGAGACGGGGTGGCAGCGACTGCAAATTGGTCCATGCTGCTTTGGGTTGATGCTTTCTTTTGCCTGTCTTTTCCCATCTCGATGTGCTTTGGCGTTGCGGTGGAGGGATCAGTACCGCATGAGCAGTCCCAGTGCAACTGCTGGCCCCCAGCTGGGGTCGGTGTCCTCACTGTCACCCCTTCCCCGTGGCCTCTCCTCCGCTGTACGGTGCGTTTGTGGCTTGTCTTTCACCGGGAGCAGCCAGCGGGTGGGTTTTGTACTACAGAGCCCCGTTCATCTGGGACTATAAGTGTCCTCCGTAATAGGTCTGCTATCCACACCTTCACGAGACCCTGAGAAGGGCCCACGTCGTATCACCAGACTCCAGCCGGGCCTGGCCCCCACTGCTGTGCTGTAAGGCCCCTACGTTTCCCACTCCTCCTCCTGCGTAGGGAGAAATCACCCCCTTACTTTGGGTATTGTCCCCCAATGGTTGATTCTTCAGGGAGGTCGGGAGGGCCTAAAGGAGGGAGGAGGGCCCACTTACTTGTCGTGATTCTGGGGTGGTTCCAGAGTAGTCGCCGGTCCCCCTCCGCAAACCGTTCTCCACGTGGTAGCGCGGGGAGGAGGGTAGGGCATGCCACGGGATCTTCACCAGGCTTCGGCTGCCATCCCGGATACAAATCGTGGGCCAGCGGCCCACAGCGTGTGCTCCTCCGTGCCTTCTGTTCCCACTGTGAGTTACATAGGATTACTCAGACAGTCAATGGCGCCAGTTTTGGGGGGGCAGATACACAAAGCCTGTGGGGCCCGCAAGTGTCAGCGGGTGGATTCGTCGCTGTGTTCCAGCAGCAGTGCTGACACCCAGCCGGGACCCGCCTCCCCGCGAGGATCTCCCGTGCAGGGAAGGGAGAAAGCACCAGCCGCCACAGTCGAAGTTTGGCAGGAGGACCTCTCTCTCCTCCGGTCACCGCCCCTGGCCCCCGGCCACCAGGGCTGTAGTCCTCAGTTATCGCGGCCGACGCCGCACTTCACCGCCACCACCACCAGCGCCCGCGGTGCGAAAGGCAGCACCGGTTCCCTGCCGGCGAGGATGAGGCTGCACCCCCCGGCCTCACCTCCACTCCTCGGGTGCACAGCTCCTCTGGTCTCCCAGGACGCCGCCAGAGGTCCCCGCTCTCCGGATCCAGGGAGGCTCCGGCCGTGTCAACAGCGCACCTCCCCCCAAGCAGCCAGGCACGGGGAGTTGGCTCCGCACTGCGCGCAACAGCCGCCGTGCACAGGCACCAGTTGTTGTTCGTCCGCTTCACTGCGACACGGCGCAGATATCTTCCCCCACTGCAGGCGCAAAGGGGTTCTGTCCGTTAGAAAAGACGAGTCGCGGCGGCCATCTTGGAGGCGCTTCTCGCTTCTTACGCGCCAAAACTACTTCTCGTCTTAAGACCACAAGGCAGAGGATTTGCGAGTCGAAACTTGACACGGAGCTGCTTCACACAGTTACCCAGTTGTACTTCAAAATTCAGGTCGCTACGACCCACCAGACAGGATAATATTATCAGGATGTTGTCGGCGGCAAGAGGAGCCTACGGGACTCACGTCTTCTGAGCTCGCACGTTGGCCACGCCCCCCAAGTTTGGACATCTTAATTTACCACAAAGGTGTATGGATATCCTCAGAGAGGCACATAAACCAAACACCAGACACTGTTATTTCGACAATTGGAGGAGATTTGTAATTTGGTGCCATTCAAAACAACCCCCATAGAATGTACTCCATCTGACATTCTTCATTACAGGCTCCACTTGCTAGACTCAGCGTTAGTTTTGAACTCTATAAAGGTTCACCTGGTGGCTTTATCTACATACACCACCTCACACAATAAAATATCATGGTAGAAGGTTCCCCCTCCTATTTCAAACCCACCGCCAGACTGGGACCTCAATGTACTACTTGCAAAACTCATGGGACCCCCCTTTGAGCCTATCCATAAGTCTAACTTAAACACCTCACGTACAAGACGGCTTTCTTAGTTGCTATCACCTCCATAAGAAGAATCAGTGAACTTTAAGCATTGTGAGTGCAAGACCCTTTCTTTGTCATCCACAAGGACAAATTGGTATTGAGAACACACCCTAGGTTTTCACCTAAGTTTATTTCAAGATTTCACGTAAACCAATCCATTGAGCTACGGGCCTTCTTTCATAACCCAACAAGCTCAGCTGAGAAAAAACTCCATACACTAGATGTAAGGAGGGCAGTCATTTACTATGTAAACAAGACCAGATCGCTCAGGAAAACAGACCAACTGTCTCCGTAGCACCAGGCAGAGAAAGAGACTGCATTTCCAAAAATTCCATCTCCAGATAGATAGTCAGATGCATACAGCTCTGCTACTCTTTACAAGCAAGACACTGCCTGTCACACCAAGAGCTCACTCCACGAGGGGTGCAGGAGCTACTCAGGCCTTCATCGCAAACGTCCCACTGGACGCCATTTGCAAAGCAGCTACATGGAACTCAGTACACACTTTCACTCAGCACTACTGCATTGACACACACTCTAAAGCAGATACTGAGGTGGGACAAGCGGTTTGCAAACATCTATTTGCCTCTGGACTTTCTCACAACCCACCTCCCTCTCCTAACGCTGCTCGCTAATCTATGCATAGCATGTGATCTAAGCAGATTCCACAAGCCTCAGAAGGGATACATTACTCACCATAATCGTATTTCTGATGCTTGTATCTGCTTAGATTCACATGCGCCCACCCTTCCTCCCCTTGGAGTAGAAGGTGCATAGATGTTTTTCAGAGCTTTATCTGATACATATCTGCCTTAATACACCTGTACTCACGCTACACTTCATGCAACCTCATGTCAGAAACATAACAATTTGAAGGACCTCGACGCGTGAAGGACCATGGGTACAGTGGACGTCAGACTAGGGATAGTATTACTTGGACTCCCTGTCGACGTCCCTTTTCGAGTTTCAAAAACAACAACTGTAATACTCTGCAGCTTCCACTAGATGTTGGCCTATGCATAGCATGTGAATCTAAGCAGATACAAGCATCAGAAATACAATTATGTCAAATCTGGCATCGTTGTGTAAGCTTACATCGTTGGACTCCTTTTCAGTGCATTGAGTAGGTAGGGAGATTGAAGGACTTGAGCTCTGAGTGTGAGTACACTGGGTGTTTGCTAATAGGAATCATGTCATACATATTTCAATTAAGAAGGGAAGCCAAGGAGGCAATGTGGGAGGATGTGATTGATAGCATGGGGGCGGGTGGTGTGGGGGGTGAGAGGGAGCACCTGGATCAGCAAAACTGTCATGTTTTTATAGCATGTTGATCCTCCCTGGTCTTACCCCTGTTTATGTGTTGCTGAGTGTGTGAATGTGAGAGTGTATGTGATGTCATTTGGGAATGCGTATCTCACCTGTGTTCCACCCACGACCAATGGAGATCAGTTATCCGGGTGTGGTGGGCACTGGTGGGTGTTCCTTGTATATAGTTCTTACTTGTTATTGTACCTTAAATAAAGGAATCGCCTGGAAAGTTCACCTGAGGCTCTGGACTATTCCTGAGTACAAGGATACTTCAGTTTTCTATTTGTAAGAAAATAGAGAAGATATAAAAGAGGGAAAGCACAAATATCCTTTTTATTTAAAATTCATCTTTGACCAGACCTGTGTTTATCCTCTCTTGTGACCATACCTATTTTTTATGAATGAACCTATAATAATTTCCAGTGGGTTGGGTAAGACGAAACATAAATTTGGAAACTTGCAATGCTTACGGCATTATGGTTGTATTTGTGATGTTAGGATTTCTGTTTTCACCAGATACTGTGATGCGTTGATATCTCTGGATGACTAGTCTGTGTTTTCTTTTTTTCTTGTTCGTGTGTAAAAAACTAAGTGAAGAAGTATTTATAGAAGTTATAAAATCACTTTAGTTGGGAAATGTACACGTGCAGCCGAAGCACTAAAGGAGAAAGAAGTGCAAATTATTCTAGTTTGAATAAACGTTTGTGAATCAAGGCAGCCAAAAGGCCCACTGTTATGTGTGACCCTCCCATGTGTATTGCCCCTTTAAGGGGATGTGTCCCTCCCACGTGTATTGCCCCTTTAAGATGGGCCATCACTGTGTCATGGCCCAGGCTAATAAAAAGAGCCCCTGCAGGCACGTGCGACAGAACGGCTGCAGACTCCAGAAGAGGAGCGACTGAGTCAGTGTCTCCTTTCTTGGGGAGGCCCAGGCCTGCATGCCCCGATGCTGTGGGACCCTCTTGCCAGCACGGTGGCAGAGGCCCTCACGGTCAGGGGCACGGCTGGCAATGCCCCCTACCTTCCATTGGTGCTGATGTCCGGTAATACCAAGGAGGCCTGCCGGATATCCAGGGCAGGCCCCAACCCCCACAGGCACTGGGCCTGTAGAGTGTCGGGCCGCTGGGTGTCCATAGTGGGCCCCCACAACAATGGCGATGAGGAGAGAAGAGCCCCGTGCTGCCTCCGCTCTGTCCCTGTCCCTCCATTGGTTTCTCCCTCTTGATAGGAGGGGAGAGGAGGGAGAAGAGAGGAGGAGCGGCAGGCCACCGCCACAGAGAGTGGGTATGTCCTGCATGTCTTCGCCCTGGCTGCGGCCCTTTGAAAGGAGGGTGCTCGTGCGGCCGGGATTGGAGCATGCCTGCACCCCCCGCCACAAGAAAAGGTACTGTGCCCCCCTCAGGGGGGATGAGATGAGCGGCCGCAGCTGCGGAAGATGTCAAGAAGTCACACGTCCCGACAGGGGTGAGATGTGCTGTTTTCCCACCAGAGGCACTCCCGCAAGCAAAGGAGAGAGCTTATGAGCGGCATCTGCCGCGAAAAGAGAGGAGTCCTGCCTGCTACCCTCCCTGGCTGCAACCCTCTCCAACGAGGGCACTCGTGCGTCCAGGGATGCAGCCTGCCTGCAAACCCCAGCAGCATCATCCGCTGTGGGGTGGGAAAGAGAATGGTGCGGCCGCAGCCACAAAGAGGGAGTCAGCTGCCGGCCAGCCGACGACCTCATGCGTCCGGCGCGAACGACAGGTGCCCTACCCCTTACAGGCGGTAGCACGGTTTGCTGTTGTGCCGCCGCCGGAGCCCCCACAATGATCCCGGGCCCGGCGGTGACCTCAATAGAAGAGCTCTGGCCAGGAGCAAGGAAAAGAAGAAAGCACCTGCGAGATCCCGGGCCGCAGGCGGTGAGTGTGACTGTGCTCCGGCAGGAGCAGTAATAAGGAAAAATGCATGCTCCCTGCCGGAGCAGAAACAAAGAAAGCATGGCCCTCTGAAAAGCCCGGGCCACATGGCTGTGATAGTTCGTAATGCTCCGGTGTCTGAGCTTTTGCAAGGAAAACACATGGTCCTCCGAAAGCCGGGCCATGGGGCGGGCCATATAAGGACGTGCTCCGGTCTGGAGCAGTGAAAGAAATGCTGCCCCTGCAGGGGGAAATCAGCTCTGTGGTCTGGTGGCCACACAATCAAGGAGGAAGAGTGGTTGCTGCCAGATCAGAAAGGAAGAGGTGTGCCCTCCCCTGCCTGGGGGGGCAGATGTCGAGAGGGCCTCATTGGTGGGTTAGCAGTGCCCCCACTACCACATGTATCCTGGCCAACCCAATACCCGCACCTGAGATGTCGAGAGGGCCTCATTGGTGGGTTAGCAGTGCCCCCACTACCACACGTATCCTGGCCAACCCAATACCCGCAAGGAGCAGTGGCCTCAGGACCTTGTCTTACAAGTGGCCCAACACAATGCCACGGAAGCCACCCTGACTGCCTGCCCTATTAGGTGGCCCCAACACCGAGCCACTGCAGTCACCCAGCCTGCCCCCCAGGGGCCCTGAATGCCTGCCACTGGCCAGGAAAGTGATGACATGCTCCAGTCTGGAGCAGTACAACAAGGGCAAACATACCCCTATACTCCCAGAAGGTGTGCAGGGGGGAGAGGGCAACTATAAGGTGCTCCAGATCACAGCGGAAATGAGGAGGCAAGTTTGCTATGCAGGCACCAACATGGAAGGCAGGCCGGGATGAGCCCGATCCATCCAGGGGAATGTGAGTAATCGCGTACTCCATGTCAACCCATGCCACAGTGCAGAGCTAAGGTACCAGCACCACATCAGAACTCCAAGCTAAAGGTACGTGAGCACACTGCACTCTGCGCAGCGTATACCTCACTACCAGTGCAATGCCCAAGATGCTGCACGCGATGGAAAAATGACCCTGTGCACCAAAGACCGCCCTGTGCAACTGAAGTATGGCGTTGACCCAGCACCAACAACGGCCTCACCGTGGCCGATGTGGGACTTTCATCCTCATGCCCCTCAAGGTTCACTGCCATGAGCACCAGGGCATCCTGCATTCTGTGCACCGCACACCCAACCAGTACGAATGAGCAAGTGATGCTGCCTGCTTTGGGCTGGGCAAAGTGAGGGGCCTCAACTTTGAGGAGGAGGCGCTAGGCACTGTTATTTGATCCGAGAGGGTGGCTCCCACCACGCACCTGTGACGCCAATCCAGCCCAGCGTGGCCAGCCAGACAAGAACTGGTGCACTGTAACAGCAATCGAAAGGGAAGGCCAACCAGCATAGAAGTGATCATCTCCCGGCACAGCGCCATCGGAACACGAGTCACCCTGCCTGCCATGCTAGTGGCCCTGACTGCCTGCCACTGAAGACACCCTGGATGCCTGTCGCTAATGACACCCAGCACATCATGCCATCGAAAGACCAGGCTAAACGGGGCTATGGGGAGATACCTGCCGGAACCCCTGAGTTCAGCCGACAACCTGTGTTCGAGCAACGAACCAGGGAGCCCTGGGCCCCAACACCAAGAACCAGTGCATCGGTCAAGAAATTAGTTGCAGATCATCATGAGTGCTTGTGCGCACTCCTGTGCTCCTTGAGGAAAGAGACGCTCCAGACAGGGGGAACATCGCCCGAAGACGGGGTGAGTGATGTCCTGTCACCCCGTGCCCTATCAACAACACTGTGCCCTATCAACAGCACATGGAGCAGCCTGGGCGCCCTGCGACCTGCGTCTCGCTGCTCTGCTCTGTACATCAAGGGACTATGCCGATGTGGCCCCTGGTATCCGTCAGGTGGCGCTTTGCCGGCCTTGAACTGTACCATCAATGGCCCTGGACCCGGGAAGTGACTCCTGAACGGACACTGATGGAAGACGAACTGGTCTCCTGCAGTCCTGCAATTGCTTAAAGAGGACTCAGTAATCTTGTGTGTTTTGATGCTGTGAACCTGCATAGTAGCTACATGCTTAAAGTGGTCTCTGTAAAGAACAATAATGTGGAGCTGTGATCCCGCAGTTGCGAGGTGTGCATATAGTGCCAGCCGCCAACCATGGTGTCTTTTTCAGTAGTTGGAGTTCCGAACCCCAGGTTAATAAAGGGTTTTGTAAACTGTGGTAGGACTGCCTACATTCCACCGGCAGCTCCCGGACCACGACTGTCACCCGCTGAGTATGTTTAGAATGGGGTAGTATGTGTTATGTCTGTAACTATCTGAGTTAGCTATGTATGTGTCAGGGGCATATCCTACTATCCGTCTACCCCGCAAGTTCTAAAGTGATAAGTATTTTATCGTTCTGTAACGGGTGGGATGCATGTATGTCTCAGCAATGTTTGTTTTGTTCCTTATGAAAAAGGAGGAGTGTTATGTGTGACCCTTGCATGTGTATTGCCCCTTTCAGGGGATAATAATAAGTTAGCATTTATATAGCGCTACAAACCCTCAGGTATCTGAGCGCGGCTTATTATTACCCACGGTGTGTGGTTCTTATTTATCGACCTTGGAAGGATGAAAGGCTGGCCCTGCCGGGATTCGAACCTGCGTAAGCAGGCTCTGCATGGATACCAAAGCGAGCACTCTTCTCGCTGTGCTATTTGACTGGCTTTGATGTGTCCCTCCCACGTGCATTGCCCCGTTAAGATGGGCCATGACTGTGTCATGGCCCAAGCTAATAAAAGGAGCCCCTTCAGGCACGTGCGACAGAACGGCTGCAGACTCCAGAAGAGGAGCGACTGAGTCTGTGTCTCCTTTCTTGGGGGAGGCCCAGGCCTGCATGCCCCGATGCCGTGGGACCATCGTGCCAGCATGGTGGCAGAGGCCTGCACGGTCAGGGCCATGGCTGGCTATGCCTCCAACCCCCCATTGGTGCTGGTGTCCGGTACTACCAACGGGGCCTGCCGGATGTCCAGGGCAGTCACCAACCCCCACAGGCACTGGGCCTGTGAGTTCCGGTGACTATGGCACTCAGGGGAGCCGTTGGGTGCCCATAGTGGGCCCCCACAACACCCACGTCCTAAGCCTGCTCACGTGCTGATGTCCTTTTGTGAATCAGCTCCTGACAGACTATACCATTTGAATGGATTGTGTCCTCCCACGTAGTCCTCATCTTGTGATAATTCGTTATCGCCAGCTTCGCTGCTTCGGAAATGTTTTTTCGGCAGAGGGCGCTGTGCTCGAGGCCGTGGCGTCGATTGTCCCTCGACGGGCTCCGTACCGTGTCGACATCACTGATGGTATAAGTAGCTCAAGCCGCGCCCGTTGGCTTCAGTTCCGTTTTTCCGATTGCTTCGCTCTCGTGAATGGCGCGCTTTGAGATTTTCTGTCAAGAAAATGTCTTATTCATCAACCACTTCGACTCCCAAAACTGGGTTTAAGAAGTGTATTGACTGCGGGTCGAAGATGCCTATCACCGATCCTCACCATATCTGTCTTTGGTGTCTGGGCTCAGACCATCGAACCGGTGACTGTGGCTCCTGTCAGTCAATGACGGAGAAGGCCCTCCGTGAGAGGAAAAGTAAGTTAGCGGTGGGGCGGGAGGCATCAAAGGGCTCTTCGAAAGCCTTGTCAAAAAAACATAAGAAATCGTCCGTTTCAATAGAATCGTAACGTCATAAAAAACATTAGAAGAGATCCCGATCTCGTAGCAGGTCGAGACGATCTTCTTCGTCTTCTAAAAAGCTAAAAAGGAGACATAGATCTCCTTCGTCATCATCCGATACATTGACGGAATTGGTTCGATGTCCAACAAGATCGGATTCCCCTTCAAAATGGGAGAGCTTTAGAAGAAAAATGATGCAGGTCTTTGAGAACGCGGCCTCGACCCCCTCAAAGAAACCTCAGAAAAGCCAGACCCCAGTCGCTCCACAGGACGACACAGGGAAGTCGGGAACTACGGCGGTAAAACCCAGTAGTACCCATAAAACTCAAGTCGACAAATCGTCGAGAGATCCTCGAGGATCGAGTGTTTCTCCGATCCCTCATAAAAGGCAAAAATTGTCGAAGTCGAGTGCAACTTCGTCGACGCCATCGGCGCCGACAGCTTCGACAACAAAGCCTATATTATCCTCAATGCCTTTATCGAAGGCTTCGTCAAGTGTGTCGAAGGTTCCTTCGACCCCTTCGAAGAAAACACCTATTCCTTCGCCGAAAAATCAGGAGGAATAGAGAAGGTTTACACCTTTACCCAAATCTGACTTTTTTAGGTCCATGTCTTCAATTTTTGAAGAATCTGGCTCAGAGGATGAATATGTCACTCCTTTTGGAGTAAAATATTGTACTAGACAAGTTCCAGAGGAACTGATAAACCCTGAAACAAAAATAAGAGACCTATGTGAAACTCTGCATTCTGCTAGTGGTGTTGACACATCACCTGAATTGGAGTTTGCTGCACCTGATCCTGCAGAACATGCAGACTCAGGGTATAGGAATTTGATGAGTAGGGTGATTGATTATATGGGTTGGGGAAGAGCCTCCCCTACTTTTGAGCAAGACAATATGATGGACATTATAGTCCGGGGACCCCGGAAGGATCCAGTTCTCCCTTTCCATAGGGCGCTCCAAAGGACAGTTGAAAGGAACTGGGAAAATCCTGATAGCATTGCTGCAGTAGACAGCAATCTTCCAAGAAGTACAGAACTTCTACTTCTGATCCAGAATACCTGAATAGACACCCTATGCCAGAAAGTCTGGTTATTCAGGCCGCTACTACTTCCAGGCAGACAGCATACCCAACCATACCTCCGGACAGGGAGGATAAAAAGGTTGATGCTTGGGCTCGTACAGTTTTTACTTCGGGTAGCATGGCCTTGAAATCGACCAATGTCACCTGTACCCTGGCCATGTTCACCCATACCCTGTGGGAATGCATTTCGGCGGCGGCTGAACATATTCCGGAAGGCGAGGAAAGGGAAGGCTTCCTGAATATCATCAATGACGGGAAGGAGGCAATGGGGGAATGTCTCCAGTCTGGACTGGATACTGCTGATAGTATTAGCAGGTCCATAGCATCAAGCACAGTGCTACGCAGATTTGCGTGGTTGAGAAAGTCGGGGTTTGCACCAGATATGCAGACCAGACTTCTCAACATGCCCTTTGATGGCTCGAGGCTGTTTGGTAGTAAGGCTGATGAGAGCCTAGAAAAACTACAGAACTCGAAAGCGGCAGCTAAATCCCTTAGTGCCTCCATGCAACAGCCTCAGAAACTTTATTCGGGCTTATTTTCCTGGAGGGGTCGTCCTTTTCGATACTACTCCTCTGTTGGTAGAGGAAGAGGACAGGCTTTTCAAAGGGGCAAAAGGAATGTCACTCATGTGGACGAGGAAAGACTACAAAGCCATCTTCAGGAACGGCATCTATACCCTCAGCCGCTTCTGCAGCCACCTCCAAATCTCTCTGAGGTCTTATCATACAAAACACCAGTGGGAGGCAGAATCTCTCAGCATCTGAAAGAATGGCAAGGCATTACTTCAGAAGCTTGGGCACTGGAAACAGTAGCCCAAGGTTACTGCCTTCCCTTCCTAAAAAGACCTCACGATCATCCACCGGGAGCCAGCTCTACCAAAATTCCAGACCCGCTCCTTTTCAAAGAAATTATAACCCTGCTAGAGAAAGGTGCAATAGAACATGTACCTGTAGCGGAGAGGAAGAAGGGTTGGTACTCCCCTTATTTTCTCATCCCGAAGAAGGACGGAGGACTGAGACCCATCTTAGACTTAAGAAAATGGAACAAGTTCCTCAGAAAGGACAAGTTCAAGATGGTAACCCTTTCTCAGATCCTTCAGGCTCTCCAACTCCAAGACTGGTTGGTATCATTGGACCTTCAGGATGCTTATTTTCATGTGTTAATCCATCCCAAGCACAGAAAATACCTGAGGTTCGCAGTTGGCGGTTCTCACTATCAGTTTCGAGTTCTCCCATTCGGGCTGACCTCCGCTCCAAGGGTTTTCACCAAACTGATGGTGATAATAGTGGCAGCGAGTCTCAGGAGAGGGGGGATTCACGTCTACCCCTACCTGGACGACTGGCTGATCAGAGCACGTTCTCCAGAACAAGCTCAGGAACATCTGTCGATCACCTGCCACTTCCTGCACAACCTGGGCTTTTCCCTCAACTTCAAGAAGTCCCACATGATACCATCTCAACAACTCCAGTTTATCGGAGCAGTCTTGGACACTTCTTTGGGCAAAGCCTCGCCGCCCGAGGTGAGAGCTCTTCACATCCAGCAGATGGCAACAAAATTCCAGAAAGGCCAGCATCCACCGGCCTTCAATTTTCTGAGGTTGCTCGGTCTCATGGCATCCTGCATTTTTCTGGTGCCAGAGGCCAGACTGAGAATGAGATCCCTCTAATGGGCCCTCAGAACTCAGTGGTCCCAATTCTCAGGGAATATGTCAGATCTTCTGCAAGTCCTGAGTGCAGTTGCTCAGGATCTATCATGGTGGGCTTGCAACAACAACATCCTCAAAGGAGAATCTTTTTGGCAACCATGGCCGGAGATAACAGTAGTGACGGACGCCTCACTCACGGGGTGGGGAGCTCACACCAACGATCTGACAATCAGCCGACGTTGGTCTCCATCGGAGTCCAAACTACACATCAACCTATTGGAGCAGAGGGCAATCAGACTACCGCTGAAGGCCTTCCTGCCCTCCGTACAGAGAAAGAATGTCCTGATAATGACAGACAACACAGTGGCCATGTACTACGTCAACAAAAGAGGAGGCGTAAGATCACTACCTCTGTGCACAGAGGCAATGCAGCTCTGGTTCTGGGCGATACAAGAAGGATCTCTCTATCGGCAGTTCACCTAGCCGGAGAGCAGAACACGGCGGCAGACGCTCTGGGCAGGCAGAGCACAGTCTCCCACGAGTGGGAGCTAGCTCAGGAAGTCCTTCTGGAGATCTTTGCCCTTTGGGGAACCCCTCAAGTGGATCTGTTCGCAAACCACGGTAAACCGGAAGTGCGATCAGTATTGCTCAAGGGAATTTCCCCCGAGAGGAGCTCTAGGAGACGCGTTCGTAGTGGATTGCGATTTTCCCCTGCTGTACGCGTTTCCTCCAGTCCCTGTGATTCTTCAAGTAATCAGGAGGTTGAGAAAGTTCAGGAAAACCATGATCCTAATTGCCCCGGATTTGGCCAGGAGGACGTGGTACCCGGACCTTCTGGACATTTCCATCTGCCCTCCAGTACGTCTTCCACAAAGAGAGGATCTTCTCTCGCAAGAGGAAGTTTGTGTTCTCCATCCAGAGGTCAACACACTCAACCTTCATGCATGGTTTCTGAGAGGTTGAGATACAAGGATTGAGATCTTCCCGATGACGTAATGGAGATTTTTCTTTGGCCAGGAGGCCAGCAACAAAATCCTTGTACCGGTGTTGTTGGAATAAGTTCAGTAACTGGTGCAAAGATAGGGATGTGGACCCTTTTCAATGTAGCACACCAATGGTGCTTTCTTTTCTATTACATCTGGCCAATCTGGGGCTCCAGATCGGCACAATCAAAGGATATCTTGCTGCGCTGTCCATTTTTAAGCGCTCCTCGGAAGAGGTTTCTTACTTTAAAATACCATTAATAATACAGTTCCTGAAAGGACTTACAAATGTATATCCACCAATACCATTTCATGTTCCAACTTGGAATTTAAATTTAGTTCTTAAATTCCTGACATGTATACCATTTGAGCCTCTGCACTCCTGTCCATTGAGGCTTTTAACACTAAAGACTTCTTCTTGTGGCATTAACATCAGCCCGCAGGGTTAGTGAACTACAGGCTCTTTCATGTAAACCTCCATATAACACATTTTACAAGTTAAACCATCTTTCTTACCGAAAGTAGTTTACGACTTCCATTTGTCACAGAATTTTTTTTACCAACATTCTGTCCTCCTCCTCATTTGGGAAAAGAAGAGGAGCGATTACATAGACTGGACCCCAAGTGGGCCCTCAGCTTTTACATTTCAAGAATGACAAAATTACGTCAAGATGACCAACTCTTTGTGGGTTACACAGGTTGTAAATTGGGGTTAGTGGTGACAAAACAAACTATATCCCGCTGGATCATTCTAGCTATATTGGAATGCTACAGATTAGCAGGAAAAGACCCACATGATGGGCTACGTGCTCACTCTACTAGGGGAATGGCTACTTCTGCGGCTTTGAAGAGGGGAGTCCCTGCAAAAGATATTTGCTTGGCTGCAACATGGGCATCAATGCATACTTTTAACAAGCATTACTACTTAGATGCCTACTCCTTCAATGAGGGCTATTTGCCAGACCGGTACTTCACTCTGTCCATGAAAACAAAAACTAGCACTCCCACCTCCAAATTGATTACTGCTATGGGAGTCTATCACAAGATGAAGAATACATGGGAGGACACATTCCATTCGAAGAACAAGTTACTTACCAACTGTAACGTTCTTTCGACTGGATGTTCCTCCCACGTATTCGTCATCAACCCTCCCAGCCTACCCCGCAGTACAGTTTATGTTTTTTCTTACAATTTCCTCTCACAATGGGCCTATCAGTCACAGCATACGGCTGGATGTTCCACGAGTATTTCCTCGAAAAAACAGAACTGAAGCCAACGGGCGTGGCTCGAGCTACTTATACCATCAGTGACGTCGACACGGTACTGAGCCCGTCGAGGGACAATGGATGCCACGGCCTCGAGCACAGCGCCCTCTGCCGAAAAAAAAATCCGAAGCAGCAAAGCTGGCGATAACGAATTATCACAAGATGAGGAATACGTGGGAGGAACATCCAGTCGAAAGAACGTTACAGTTGGTAAATAACTTGTTCTTCTGTTCCGAAATGATTTCCATTGTTATTATTTTAACAACACCTCGTACCTAATGCATTTTGCTGTTTATATACAGAACCGGTTGCCAAATTTGCAAAGAAGCCCGCCAAAACGGAGACCGTTGTTGTTCAGGAGCAGGAAGACATCACTCTGTCCACAGTGGTCACTCCCGAAAAAGCAACAGTCCAGTGGTTTAAGGACGGTGAGGAGGTGACAGCGGGGAAAAGGCACGAGTTCAAGAGCGAGGGAGCCTCCAGGACACTTGTAGTAAAAGCGGCAGACTCCAGAGACAGCGCGTTATACTCCTGCAAGATAGGAAGTGACAAGCAAGAATTCCAAGTCCAGGTGAAAGGTAAGGAAGCGCGTCACAGGAAGCAGATCCCTTGCACATGAAGCGCTGACCTGGAGACATATGACTCTATCCTAATGCATGTAATTATTTGGGTTTGGCTAAATCTCTATGCCCTGAATATACAACGAAAGTTGAAAACTAGCGAACATGAGGAGAAAAGCAGCTTTTATTTTAAATCAATCATAAAAAAGCCCCAAAAAGTCAGTGGGTACGTGAAATGTAAACTGCACAAAGTATACGAACCGTATGATCACAAAAGCATTCATTAGTCTCGGAAATAATCGACATGCTATTTTCTTTATTGTTATAATCAAACATATGATTATGTCAGACATTTCCATTCACGTTATTTATTTGTTTATTTGGAGCGCAGGAACAGTACTTGTTTGTACTCAGGCGTCATAAATGTAATGGCAGCAGGGATTTGTAATGTTTGGTTCTCCAGATGTTTTGCACTACGACTCCCATCTGCCCTAGCCAGCATAGAGAATGGAGAGGGTTGCATAGCTCTCAACCTTTTGTGTTGCCAGGGCGGGTGAAAACACTGCATTTATTTTGTGGCGGTTGTGAGCCCATTGGAGTGAATGGGCGTATAGGGGACTTGGCGGGTGAGTCAGTTGATTGCAAGGAGGGTGGTACTCGCCAAAAGTGTGTGAGTTGAGAGCTATGGGGTTGTAATCCAAAACATCTAGAGCAGCGAAGGTTGGAGAACCCCGCACCAATGCATACATATTTGCATGGAAATTCAGAGATTATATATGTTCTAAAATGCAACAGTTTTGGCATTTTAACAATATTAATATAATATTTCCTTGAATTCTCTTAGAAGTGCCTGTGAAGTTTGTAAAGAAACTGGAGGCCATTTGCACCGAGATCGGGGGGAGCCTCTCTATTTCCTGTGAACTGAGTCAGGCGAAATGTGATGTCTTGTGGCGCAGAAATGGGCAGGAGCTGAAGCCCAGCAAACATTGTCAAATTCGGGCTGAGGGCGCCAAGCGCATCCTCACCATTTCACCGGTGAGGGCAGAAGATGAAGGAGAGTATTCCTGTGAGTCCAAAGATGACAAGACCGTCGCCCAGATCACCACAAAAGGTACCATGTCTTATTCAGTTTATTGAAAGTGTCCTTCAAGCGTTCAGTACCTTGACCTGCATAGGGTCCACCAATGGAAGTGAAGTTGAGGTGTACCTGGTGAATTTGAATTCTTTCCGTTTTTTTTAGTTTGGAGGTAAAGCATGTCAACTGGCACACCTTACCTACGTCGCCAAACTACTGGGTTGGAAAAACAAGTTCTAGTTTTAAAGTCAAAAAGTCGAAGTTTAAATGAGACCAAAGTTAGAAAATATATTCTTGAATTCGAAATGTTAAAATTACATATTTCCCAACAGAGGACTATGCCTTACTCGAAGTTCACTCATCCTTTTCTCTTTGTATTCTGAAATCTATTTCCGCAACCTTCGGTTGATGCCTATTGCCCTATTATATCCACAAAGCCAAGTTCCCCTTTCTCCTTCAACTTATTTTTCTAACATTCTAACATGGGTGGAGGGAAGTGGAGGGCAGTCACCCTTGCTCCCGACTGACAACCACAGAACCCGTTTCTGTTGTTTTGTTTTGAAATTATGCCACTTTCTTTCCCCAAACTTGT
Source organism: Ambystoma mexicanum (assembly GCF_040938575.1). Classification (NCBI taxonomy): domain Eukaryota; kingdom Metazoa; phylum Chordata; class Amphibia; order Caudata; family Ambystomatidae; genus Ambystoma; species Ambystoma mexicanum. The sequence continues at coordinate 150,158,682 of NC_090924.1, forward strand.
CCTTATACTTTCAAACTTTCATGGTCCAAACTGGTAACGTTTTATTTTTCTAATTTTATTTATTGATTTCTGGACCAGCAATCATAAATGAACATGTTTTAGAAGTTCTCCGTTTTCATGTGATAGATAGTCTGTATGCACAATGATTGCTGTTCAATATGCAACCCAATGAGCAAATCCTGGGACATACTGGCAAACTGGGAGATGTGCCTTGTAGTTGCACACAGGAAAACTACTTAATAATTGGTCCAACACACTTTTCTCATCTGTCATCCCCACGGATGCATTTTGTTTCGAGGTCCATCTGATATTGCTAAGAGAATGTCTCTAAAAATAGGTTAATGGCAGTAACACTGTCAACAGCTAATAATTTTAAATCAGCATACATCGGGAAAAAGGTGTGTCAATTGCATTGTGTATGTATGTCACTTAGCATTAATGATTTGATTATCCAAACATATTATCCTTTTGTATGTGCATGTGTCCTTGGAGGAATCCTAAAAAGTGAAACTGCTGCTCGCATTTTACAAATTAGGCTTGCACCTGTACATCTGTGGTGCCTACATGCTTGTTCACATTTGTAACCTTTTACTCAAGTGCACAAATGTGGGCTGCGCAAGGGGTCGGGCCCACGTCATTGTTATGGCATCCCCATTTCACATACGCATGCATTCACAAATGTGCGCAAAAACTCTTGGTTTTCTTGGTGCTGTTTGCACCAGGGGCAGAGGAAAGTGTAATGCACAAAAGGATGATTCCTCACATTTCTCAGCAGTTTTAAAAACATTTTATATTTTGTTTTATTGGTTAAATATAACCATATAAACATCTAAAATTCCTAACACGTAAAATTGTTTCCAAAAAATGAAGAAATAAATCACTTTAAAATACAATTTCATAATTCGAATACTTTCCCAGCCATTTCCATTGCAGTGGACATCAACCACATGAGTTGCTGCTGTCACAGATGTATTTATACCCATTTCTTAGTAGTAAAAATATATTTCTTTCATATTTTTCATATGGCAGGGCGTTTAAGGCTTGTGCTGTAGAACTGAGCCGCCAACATTGTCTTATATGATACACATGCCCTATTTACATCCCAGACCACACGCACGGTACCAGAATCCTCTCTTATTTTAAACTTCTGAAACTGTGGGTTATCCTTACAATGGTACACCCTTATAAGAGCCGAAACTTCCATAACCTCAAACAGTTCCCCATCCAACTGATACCTGTACTGGTGGTAACGACCCTAGGCGCACAACACATAACAAATAATTGTTTTTGTGGTAAATAAAAGCCAAACTCTGCTTGTGCTAAAATAGCTGTCAGTCAGCTCATATTTTTCAAACTGGAAACCTTCTACAGAAATGTTGGTTTTGTCTCAAGCATTCTGCACATAGCCTATCCCACCAGGCACAGCCCATTACTGTGAAAAAGCATTGGCAGTGGGTGGTGCTGTTTTACACACACAATATATATATATATATATATATATATATATATATATATATATATATATATATATATATATATATATATATATATATATAGTATTTTTTTTTGTTTATTTAAACCTTTTTAAAAAATGTATCATCCATTTCTTATTTTCATATGGAGCTTAAATCTATAGCGGGAAAGAAAATAGAAGAAAGAATGGATTGTGACTTCTCCCAAGGGCTTTAGTAGGACTTCTTCCAGAAATGTAATTGTTGCTAGTATCTTCGCTATGTTTCTCCCCTGTAGAAGCAGGTCTCACCACTCCTCGGCAGATAAGGACTTGACCTTCTCTACTAGGTGGGATAGATATTTAGATTTTGATTCTTGTAATTTTTTACAAGTAACTATTATACGGTATAAAGATTCCTTTGAGCCAGTTGCTTCACAGAATCTGCATGAGGCATCGTCGCCTGTAATTGTCGATGTTCTTCTCTGTAGGACTTCGCCAGTTGGTAGGGTATTTAGTTGAAGCCTTAGGAATAAGTCTCCATATTAACTAGAAGGAAATTTAGATAGATATCGAGGTAAGCAATTGAGGCTTCTCTTTCGCATCTCAGCCATATTGAGAGAGCGTATTTGGATGGTGTGACTTGCGTGTTTATCGAAACATATTTTCTTAGATTGCTTTTAACTTTGTTTGGGTTGGATATCATCGTATTAACTGGGGCTTTGATGTTGACAAACCATAACACACATTTGCTTTTTCATCTTTGTAGCAGCACTTCTGAGTTTACGGCCGCTACGTTTCTTATGATGTCCAGTGGAGGGAGATAATCCGTCATCATAGATTTCCTGTACAAGGATAGTGTCTTCCATAGGACAGCTGACTCGATGGATTGAAGCTCCAATTCAGATCTGATTGAGGCTATTGGGAGCCCTTTAGAAAGTCTCACTACTCGTCTCCAAAACAGTTCTTCTTAAATAGGCCATGTTTTTCAGGCTAAGTTCATTAGAGCTTCTGCTCCATAGGAAAGTATCGGAAGCACTTTCTGTTTGTAGAAAGTGATTGCTGGGATGATTGTATAGGTCCCATATCGTTTAAGAATCGCTTGTCCCTGAACAGATACTCTTATTGTATTAGATCCCAGGGTCTCAAACCATTCTTTTTCATTTATGTTTAGGTTGAACTGGGTCCCCAAGTATGTCACAGATTTCACTTGCAGCAGCTTTCGATTTCCTAAGCTCCACATGAAACTACCTTTCCATTTGGTAGGCCGCTTAGCGAGACCAGATACTTCCATTATATATGTTTTCTTTGTATTTATCCTTAGATCATTGCTGTTAGTATATGCTAAGAAATTGTTCAGTCTACGCTGCAGGCCGATGGGGGTTTTGTCAATGAAGGCCAGATCATCTGCGTAGAGTTTCTGTGAGACAGGTAGCTTATTGATCTTTGGTGGAATAGCCATCAATGCATTTTGTGAGTCTTGGAGATCCGATAGGTTAAATTTAGTGGAAGCTAGTGAGCAACCCTATTTTAAGCCACGATATGTCATTTTTTAAATTTAAGGTCACCTTGGTTCGACATCCTAATCTCAATAGAGGTTTCTGAATACAGTGCAATGATGGCGCTCACCAAGTCTTCAGGGCATCTCCACATTCAGAGCTTCATCCACAGCTTCTGCCTATTGACACTATCGAACGCCTGTTCGATGTTAATGAACACAAGGTAGTAAGTCACTTTCTGCTGTATCGCTTTAAGTTTTAGAAAGTTTGGAAAATGTAGTCTGAAAAGGTTAAAAGCCGTACCAATGCCTTTGACAAAGCCGGTTTGTCTTTTGTCTAGGCGGCCGCTTCTGGTGGCCCAGTTATTCAGGTTTCGCAACAAGATTGATCCAAAAGGTTTGCCCATGATATCGAGAAGGGCGATGGGGCGATAGGTTCATGGGTCCTCTCTGTTGCCCTTTTTTAAAATGGGTATGATAATGGCACACGTTCATGATCTTGATTTGGTCAAACATAAGGCCAATGTACTCCAAGCAGGGGCCGATATCTGCCTTTAACATTGTGTTTGTCAGGCCATCAGGGCCAGGGGCACGTAATGGATTTAGCCTTTTAATCAATGTCTTCATGTCATCCAGGTTACACTCAACTGACCAAGAGCATGTTGACGGTGTGGGCGCTGGCAGTGTTGCTATTTGTATTGGAGCTGTCATGGCCACAGGCCCCAAACCACGAAAACAACACCATCTAGTGATGGGGGCAATGGGTCATTTGACTCAACTATGTCCCTTTGGGACCCATAAACACAGGGGCCCTGGCTGGACTCAGTCCTGGTGCCTTTGGCGCCGGGCTCATATAGAGATGTGAGCAGCAACAATTTATTTCAGTGCAGGAGTGCTTTTACTTTATTTCAGTGCAGGAGTGCTTTTATTTTACAAGAACTTTCCAGGAGCTGAATGCCTTTATTCCAGAGAACATCCTCATGTGCTGACTCATCAGGTGTGGCTCCCTAGGCCTGGTCTTCATGTGCTGACTCATCGGGTGTGGCAGGCAGGCTGAACCTGGTAGGTGTGGCTTCAGAAGCTCAGCTATATAAGCTGCTCCATCCTTAAGGCCGGTGCTTTGCGTTACTGTGCACTCGCGTGCAACGTGACGCTCACCGCCACTTGGACCAGTTTACTTACCTTTGAAACCAGGCGTTCTCCTGCATACTCACCTCCAGGAAACAGGTTCTTCATCGCTTCGTCTGCAGAATCATCTCCTGACATCCAGTGATCTTGATCCCGACGCTGCAGCACCCACTCCGCATCCACGAACTCAGACCCTGTGAAGAAGAAGAAAGACAAGGTTAGAACACCCGTCCTAGGGCCGCGCCGCATTTGAACCCTGCGTGCCCCTTAGTTAACAATTTCCCAGCTACTGTACCGCTGCCGCTTCGATCCTCATTCCCTCCGGCTGCCGCCTCAAGCTCCGCAGCTTCTGCTGGGCCGGCAACATCACCTGCAAGGGAAGAAAGCAAAAGAGCAAACATAAAAAGTAGAACGGACAGCAATACAAGACAACAAACTTTACAATACAACAAAAACAGACGAGGAAAGACAAAGGCAAACAGGAACACTTACCTGAAGTATAGTGGCTTAGTCGCAACAGGACTTGACTACCACGTGCAAGGGACAAGTGAAGGAACTCGGTCCAGATCATACAAGCTCCCCTGCCAGAAGCAGCAGGACGGAGTGCTCGCCAAAACTAATCAACAGGTGAGCTTTCCAGGGACAGCGCATCCCATGGGTACCACGGTTTGGGAGAAGGGGTCTGGAAGGGTATCAGGTGCCCAAGCTGGCATACTCACGCCCCCTATTTTCCACGCAGGAGCAGTCCCGAGCAGCATCACCTATTACCACCAGTCACCACATAAGCGCAGAAGCCGAAGTCGGACCCGAGCGATCTCACCCCTTGGAGGGCTACAACCGTGCCCCAACGCCTCCGCAGAGACCAGGTGAGCGTAACAGAATGCGAAGCCTCTTCGAATCTCTGCCTGGGCGCTATGGAAACTTCTGAAACGGATCATTCGAGTGGATTGTGTCCTCCAACGTATTCCTGATATTTGATGTATTCCATCAGCTTCAGCTGCTTTGGAAAAAAATAATTCCGGCAGAGGGCGTCGTGCGTCGATGTCGTCGAGTCGATGGTCCCTCGAAGGCCTCTGTCGAGGGTGATGTCATTGGGTGTATAAGTAGCACGCGCAGCGCCCGTTAGCCTCAGTTCCGTTTTTCCACAGTGTACGTTGCTTCGGAGATTTGGCGCGCCTCGAGTTCTGTGAAAAAGAATAAATAACGAAATATGTCTTCGTCATCGACGCCGACCACAACCACAAATGTCAATTACCGATCCGCACCGAGAGTGCTTATGGTGCCTTGGAGAAGGCCGCGACATGGAGGCCTGTACGAAGTGTCAAGCGATGACGGGGAAAGCCTTGCGAGAGAGGAGGGGAAAACTGCAGGTAGGTCGTAAATCCAACCGAAAAGCTTCTAGCGTTGAGTCGAAGTCCTGTGAGGAGAAATCTCCTCGACGCGAAAGGCATCGGTCTAGGTCCCGAAGCGATTCCCATCGCTCGTCGCCTTCGACGAAAAATCGAAGAAACAACGCCACAGATCCCCCTCCACTTCGTCTTCAGACGAGTCCCCAAAAAGGATGAAATGTCCCACAAAACATTCATCACCCGAGGAATGGGAAGCATTTAGAGTAAAACTGATGGAGGTGTTCGAGAAAGCGAAGCCTCGGTCCGCGCCTTCCTCGGAAGCCGGCCGGGAGCGTTATTGCTCTGACACTCGCGTGCCCTCGAGCCCGGGTGATCGAAGGAGGAAGGATAGATAACCTCTTAGGACATCGAGTGAAAAAGATAGCTTGAGTCGAGTCGACCACTCGAGGTCACCGACGCCTTTCGAGACCGAACATATCTCAAAGGGCAAGTCTTCAAAGAGTGCCTCGACGCCCTCGAAGCCGATGCCATTGAAGTCGGATACTACGTCGATGTTATCGACGCCTTTGTCGATGTCGACGCTGAAACTTCCAGCTCGACAAGATCAGCTAGGAAGAGAGAAAGAAAAGGCTAAAACTCCTTGGTTGCATTCAGGACCCATTAGCACTCCTCCTCTACCTCCTCCAGAGAAGGTTTTCAAGCCTCTGCCTAGGAAGGAGCTTTTCAAATCTTTGACCTCAATTTTTGAGGAACAAGAAAGATCCGATGAGGAAAATGTACCTTTTGGGCTTGAATTTGGTACTCCAAATGTTCCTGAATGCCTGATTTCAGAGGAAAGCAGGATGAAGGATTTTGTTGAATCATTACACAATGCAAGTGGTATTGATACGTCCCCAGAAAATGAATTTGGTAGACCAGAGCCAGGTGAACATGCCAACCCATCATACCGTCAGTTAATGACTAAGGTAGTAGATTATTTGGGCTGGGCCAGGCCTACAGCCCAATTTGTCCAAGATGATCTTACAGACATACTGGACCATGGTCCTACTGAAGACCCAATTCTGCCTTTCCATGTGGCCTTACAAAATAGGGTGGCCAAAAATTGGGAGACGCCGGATTCTATTCCTCCAGTGAATAAATCCTTACTTCAAAATACCGCCCTGCTAGTAGCGACCCCGGCTATCTGTCTAAACATCCCACTCCCGAAAGGTTGGTCATACAGGCAGCCACAGCTTCTAACAAACTTGCGTACCCGTCTATCCCTCCAGACAGGGACGATAAGCATGTGGATGGCTGGGCGCAGAAGGTATTTTCAGCTGGGAGCATGGCATTAAAATCAGCCAACTCCACTTTTGCCTTGGCAAAGTTTTCGTACACTCTTTGGGAGTGCATTGCAATGGCGGCGGTGCACATACCAGAAGGGGAAGAAAGGGAAGGATTCCTAGCCATTGTTAGAGATGGAAAGGAAGGTATGCAGGAATCCCTTGAATCTGGTTTGGACACTGTTGATAGTGTGAGCAGGTCCATGGCTACGTGCACAGTAATGCGTAGATTTGCATGGTTACGGAAGTCGGGTTTTGCACCAGACGTACAGAACCGTCTTCTGAACATGTCCTTTGATGGGTCTCACCTTTTTGGCAGCAAGGCTGACGAGAGCCTTGAGAGGTTGCAGACCTCAAAGGCAGCTGCCAAGTCGTTGGAAGCTGCTATCAGGCAACCTCAGCCCTTTCGTGCGACAAATAAATCTTGGAGGGGACGATCCTATCATTACTACTCCTCATATGGAAGAACGAGAGGAACGGCCAGTCAAAGGGGCCAAAGAAAGGCCACTTGCGGTGCACGAGCAAAACGTGCAAAGCCAGCTCCAGCTACAGCCTCTTTGCCATCAGCGGCTGCAGTAACCGCCACAAAACCACTTGGAGGACTTGCATCACAAAACACCTGTAGGAGGCAGGCTGTCACAGCATCTGCAAGAATGGCGAGCCATTACTTCAGATGTTTGGGCTCTAGAAATAATAGCCCAAGGTTGCTGTCTTCCTTTTCTAACGCAACCTCAAAGCAATCCACCAGGGAGACACCCTTTGAAGTTTCCGGACCCACTCCTACAGCAGGAAGTTCTAACCCTGCTGGAGAAAGGTGCTATAGAACCGTTACCTGCAGCAGAGAGCAACATGAGATGGTACTCCCCATATTTTTTGATCCCCAAAAAGGACGGAGGACTGAGACCCATCCTGGATTTAAGAAACTTGAACAAGTTCCTCAGGAAGGACAAGTTCAAGATGGTCACTCTTTCTCAGATCCTTCAGGCCCTTCAGATTCAGGACTGGTTGGTGTCATTGGACCTACAGGATGCTTATTTTCATGTGCTGATTCATCTCAAGCATAGAAAATACCTGAGGTTCGTGGTTGGCGACACACATTATCAGTTTCGAGTCCTTCCATTCGGATTGACCTCCGCCCCGAGGGTCTTCACCAAATTGATGGTAGTAGTGGCAGCACACCTCAGGAGAGGGGGGATTCATGTCTACCCCTATCTGGACGATTGGTTGATCAGAGCACGATCTGCCGAACAGGCACTGGATCACCTGAAAGTCACCTGCCACTTCCTTCACAGTCTGGGCTTCTCCCTCAATTTCAAGAAGTCACAAATGACACCTTCTCAACGGCTCCAATATATAGGAGCTGTGTTAGACACATCCATGGGAAAGAGCTCGCCTCCCAGTTCGAGGGCTCAAGACATTCTTCAGATGGTTTCCAAATTCCAAAACACCCAAAATCTTCAGGCTTACGACTTCTTAAGGTTGCTCGGCCTCATGGCATCCTGCATTTTTCTGGTGCCAGAGGCATGCCTGAGAATGAGATCCCTTCAATGGGCTCTAAGGACTCAATGGTCCCAGTTCTCAGGTCGAATGACGGATCTTCTCCAGATTCCGAACAAGGTTTGTCAGGATCTTCTATGGTGGACTTGTTCAGAGAATATTCTGAAAGGACAACCCTTTTGGCAACCATGGCCGGAGATTACAGTAGTGACGGACGCCTCTCTCAAGGGGTGGGGAGCTCATGCCAACGATCTGACAATCAGCGGTCGTTGGTCTCCATCGGAGTCCAAACTACATATCAATCTTCTGGAGCTGAGAGCAATCAGACTAGCGCTGAAGGCTTTCCTGCCATCTGTCAGAGGGAAGAATGTCCTGATAATGACAGACAACACAGTGGCCATGCATTATCTAAACAAATGAGGAGGTGTAGGGTCACTACCTCTGTGCAGAGAGGGAATGCAGCTCTGGTGTTGGGCAATTCGAGAAGGAATCTCTTTAACGGCAGTTCACCTAGCCGGGTAAGAGAATATGACGCCAGATGCTCTGAGCAGACAGAGCACAGTGTCCCACGAATGGGAACTGGCTCAGGAAGCCATTCTAGAAATCTTCGCCCTTTGGGGAACCCCTCAGGTAGACCTATTTGCGACCGGTATCAACCGAAAGTGCGAAAGGTATTGCTCAAGGGAATTTCCCCCGAGAGGAGCACTGGGGGATGCGTTCGTGGTGGAGCGGAATTTCCCACTATTGTATGTGTTCCCTCCGATTCCCGTCATTCCTCAGGTCATCAGGAGACTGAGACGTTTCAGGAGCTGCATGATCCTTATTGCCCCGGATTGGGGCAGGAGAACGTGGTACCCGGACCTTCTAGACATGTCCATCTGTCCTCCAGTACGTCTTCCTCAGAGAAAGAACCTTCTCTCTCAAATGGATGGTCAGGTTCTCCACCCAGAGGTCAAAACACTCAACCTTCATGCTTGGTATCTGAAAGGCTGAGATACAGGGATTGGAACCTTCCAGATGACGTTATGGAGGTGTTGCTTTCGGCAAGAAGGCCAGCAACAAAGTCTCTATACCGTTGCCGTTGGAAAAAGTTTTGCAACTAGTGCAGAGAAAAGAATGTCGATCCTTTTCTATGTTCTATTCCGGAAGTACTATCTTTTCTTCTGACCCTAGCACATAGAGGTCTGAATGTTGGAACCATTAAAGGTTATCTTTCGGCGCTTTCCATCTTCAAGCGCTCGTCGGAAGAATGCTCCTATTTCAAAATTCCTTTGATTGTACAATTTTAAAAGGACTCACTAATGTGTTTCCTCCTCACCCATTTCAAGTACCGATTTGGGATCTCAATTTGGTCCTAAAATTCTTAATGTGTGCTCCTTTTGAGCCTTTGCACACGTGTCCATTAAGATTACTAACATGGAAAACTGCTTTCCTAGTTGCTTTAACATCTGCAAGAAGAGTGAGCGAATTGCAGGCACTTTCTTCTAAGCCACCCTATACTGTGTTCCATAAGGACAGGGTTGTGTTGAAGGTTAAACCCTCATTTTTATCAAAAGTGGTATCTGAGTTTCACTTAAATCAAAAAATTGTATTACATGCATTCTATCCTCCACCCCATCCTAGTAAGGAGGAGGAAAGGTTACACAGGTTGGATCCAAAAAGAGCTTTCAGCTTTTATATCTCTAGGCTTTCTAGGCTTAGATTGGACAACCAACTGTTTATTGGCTACACAGGAAAAAGATTGGCTCAATCAGTAACAAAACAGACAATATCACGCTGGATTGTGTTTAGCATTTCAGAATGCTACAGACTGGCGGAAAAGACCCACCAGAAGGTTTAAGGGCTCATTCCACCAGGGGCATCGCTTCGTCTACAGCCCTGCAAAGAGGTGTTCCTATAAGGTCCATTTGTGAAGCAGCGACTTGGTCATCGCTGCATACATTTTCAAAATTCTACAACCTTGATGCTTCCCACTCTAAGAAGCTACATTTTGGCAGAGCAGTTCTATACTCAGCCATCTGAAAATTAAAAAAAAAAATTCACAAATCCAATCCCTCCTCCATAAGAATTATTGTTACTGCTTTGGGAGTCTATCAAATATGAGGAATACGTTGGAGGACACAATCCACTCGAAGAACAAGTTACTTACCAACTGGTAATTTTCTTTCGATTGGATGTTCCTCCAACGTATTCCTCATCGCCCTCCCAACCTACCCCTCTAGATTTTTCCCAGATTGTTGCCACTCCAACTCTCGCAAGGCAAAATACCTGTCTACCGGCAAAGTCTGCACAGGGGAAAATCGACAATGAAAGGGGGAAAACAGAACTGAGGCCAACAGGCGCCGTGCGAGCTACTTATACACCCGATGACGTCACCCTCGACGGAGGCCTTCGAGGGACCATCGACTCGACAACATCGACGCACGGCACCCTCTGCCGAATTTTTTTTTTTCGAAGGTGATGGAATACATCAAAGATGAGGATTACGTTGGAGGAACATCCAATCGAAAGAACGTTACCAGTTGGTAAGTAACTTGTTCGTTGGCCTGATTACTGGGAGAGTTATGGGCTGAAGTTCATGCCTCAAGACAGGAAACCAATGCCCTAAGGAGGGATCTAATTCTGAACCGGGAGCGGACAGATGAACTAGCAAGGCAAATGCTCCAGAGACAGGCAGGCCAGGTCCCACTGCTGGGGTATGCCCCTCCTGCCGCGCCTCCACAGCCCACGCCAGTACAGGTAGTTCTTCCAGGGGGGGTTCCCCTGGCCCCACCAGAACCCTTCACAGGCGATCCGAATAAGTATGCCATCTTTATGAATCAATGTCGCCTACATTTCTTGTGCAGATCTGGGGTATTCACCAACGAACAAGTGAGAGTGGCATTTGTACTCTCATATTTGGGAGGTAGTGCAGCGGACTGGTCAGTACCCTTGATAAAACGGGATGATCCTTTGCTTCGAGACTTCAGAGGTTTCCAGCGTGAATTGGAGAAACTATTTGCACGGCATACTCAAGGGCGGGCTCTGGGCAATGAACTGTTATCACTATCAGGGTGATCAAGACTTACTAACATATATCACTTCCTTTAATCGTCTGATAGCACAAACTAACGGGCCAGAGGAGAAAAGAATTACGCTCTTTTACCAAGGCTTGCTAGGGGAACTTAAGGACGTATTAGCCCAAGTAGTAAATCCCCCGGAAAGATGTGCTGAATGCATCGACCTGACAGTGGAGCTTGATCACAGATTGCAGGATTGGAAGATGGATCGGGCCAAGGCCGTGGGGCGGTCGGTCTACGTGCGACCCCGTGAGAATCAAACCAAATCACACGATCAGTCCGAGCCAATACAAATCGTAGGCTTGCGGAGCCCACTCACCAAAGCAGAAAGGGAGAAAAGGAGACAGCAGCAGCTTTGTTTGTACTGTGGTAAGGCAAGTCACTGTCCCCGAGAATGCCTGGTGAAACCCCCCTGGAAAGCAGTTGGAGCAACTGACAAGGGTGAAGAAGAAGAACAGGACTCAGGGAAACTCCAACGCCCGGCAAGCGTAGGGGTCCACTTGTCGAGCGGTGAAAAGGAACCTATACAGACCTCACATCTAGTCATCCCTGTGCTTCTGGTAAACCACAAGCAACCGTCGAAAATACATGCCTTGGAGGCATACATTGACAGTGGGGCTGTGGGAAATTACATGGACCAAGATCTGGCTACACGGATAGGCCTTCCTCTCCGACAGAAGCAGGTTTCGGCAAACATCACAGCAGTTGATGGATCTCAGCTATCACCCGGCCCAGTGACGCATTACACCGAGAAGGTCACGATTCTGTCTCATCGGCGCTCCTCAGTTCCAGATGATATTGGGAATGCCCTGGCTGGAGACCCACAATCCCAGGATTGACTGGTGTAAACGAGTTCTGACCTTTCCCCAAGACTGTGCCGACACATGTTATAGCAAGGGATTCTCATTAAAAGGTTTTACCAACCCAGGTTCGTCGAAGAAAGAAACCATACTGGGCCTCACCAGTTCACTGCCACCTGAATACCTGGATTAGCAAGATGTCTTCCAAAAAGAGGAAGCAAACACCCTACCTCCGCACAGACCGTATGACTGCCAAATTGGTCTGGTACCTGGAGCTCAAGTTCCCTGCAGCCGTATTTACGCCCTAACAGAACAGGAAAACCAGCATCTAAAAACCTACCTCAATTAGTATCTGGCAAACAGCTTCATTCATCCGTCCAAGTCCTCTGCATCCTCGCCCCTCTGTTTTGTGCCTAAAAAGGAGGGAGACCTGAGAATTAGCATTGACTACAGAGCACTTAACCAGATCACAGTAAAAAAACGGTACCCGTTACCGCTTATCCCTGAGCTCTTGATCAAGTCAAAAACGCTCAGATATATACAAAACTAGACTTACGAGGGGCCTACCGTCTAGTAAGAGTCAAAAAAGGAGACAAGTGGAAGGCGGCATTTCGCACGAAATATGGCCTTTAGGAGTATCAGGTTATGCCCTTTGGACTATGTAATGCCCCAGCAGCATTTCAATTTTTCATGAATGACATGCTCCACGAACTGTTGGACGTCGGCGCTCTTGTCTATATTCATGACATTCTTATCTATTCGACCACCAAGGAGGACCACGTCAACCATGTCCGGTCAGTTTTGAAGAAACTGGCTACACCGGCTATATGCCAAATTGGAAAAATGCTTCTTTCATGTGACAGAGGTAGAATTCCTCGGCTTTATTCTCACACCACAGGGTGTACGCATGGACACGCGCAAGGTAGATGCTATCCTTAACTTGCCCTCACCGACATCCATAAAAGGGAGTACAGAGTGTACTCGGGTTCGCCAACTTTTATCGCCGGTTCATTCCCGGGTTCTCCCAGATCGTCCACCTAATCACCTCTTTACTACGGAAAAATAAACAATTGAATTGGTCCGCAGAGGCAGAGAAAGCCTTCCAGGAGCTAAAACAAGCATTTACCACAGCACCTATTCTACGGCATCCTCGCCAGAACTACCATATTTGGTCGAAACTGATGCTTCCAACATAGCAATGGAAGCAGTCCTGTCACAAAGAGACCCTGAAACAGCCAGTTGCATCCCGTGGCATTCTGGTCTCAAAAGTTTTCAGCCCCTGAATTGAATTATGCAATCACTGATAAAGAACTGCTTGCAATTAAGGCAGCGTTCAAAGCCTGGAGACATTATCTTCTTGGAACTAGACATATCGTCACGGATCATCGCAATCTACAATATCTGAAGACCGCTAAAGCGCAATCATGCCAACTCCGCTGGGCTGTCTTCTTTGCGGAATACAACTTCGTCATCACCTATAGACCCTAAGTACGCAATGGAAAAGCGGACACCCTGTCTCGCGTGAGGGAGAAGAGGCATTCACTACACCAGACCCCGTGGCCATCATCCCAGAAGGACGAATGCAAGGCATGATTGCTGCAACCACCACTCTATACAACTTAAAATCTGACCTGCAACACTTGATGAGTCTACCAGTGCAACAGGAATGGCTAGGGAAGGGAGACCCGTATACGAAAGTGGACAACCTACCATACTACCAAGGACTATTGTACATCCCGGATAAGAAATCAAATCATCGCAAACTATCACGATTCATTAGTAGAAGGGCATCCGGGAATAGCCAAAACCCAAGCTAAAATAAAGAAAAATTACTGGTGGCCAACTTAGCAAAAGGACATTTTCCAGTTCATCTCAACCTGTGGCACCTGTGCACAACACAAGTCCCAAAAACAAAGTCCTTCAGGTCTGCTACGTCCTTTAGAAGTACCCCCAGCACCTTGGCAACTCTATCAATGGATTTTATTACAGACCTTCCCTCCTGTAATGGATACAATACCATCTTAGTCGTCGTAGATCTGTTTTCCAAAATGGCCCACTTTATTCCCCTGAAAGGTCTCCCAACTGCTTCTACTCTGGCTACTGTGTTTTTGGAACAGATCGTCCGACTGCACGGGTTCCCATCAATATTGATATCAGACTGAGGAACTCAGTTTGTCTCTGCATTCTGGAAAAGGTGTTGTAAAATTGCCAACATTGACCTCTGGTTATCTACAGCCATCACCCCCAAACCGACGGCCAGACCGAACGGACTAACCAGACATTCGAGCAATACATAGTGTATTCTGCAACAAACCGAGGATACCTGGAAGGACTTACTTTGGTTAGCAGAATACTCATATAACAACTACATTCACACCAGTACGGGACAAAGCCCATTCTACATAGTGTACGGTCGACATCCATGGACATCAGTTTTCGACCCACTGGAATCATTAGAAATTCCCGCTGTAATGACCTTACACAAAACCATCACCCAGGTTTTTAAGAAAGCAGCAGAGCATCTTGCCAGGGCCAAAGAGAAACAGAAGCTGTTTGCGGATCGACACCGAAGGGAAGCTCCCAACTACCAAGTCGGAGACAAGGTTTGGTTAGCATCCAAAAACATCCCCATGAAAGGACCACAGGCTTTCGGTCCCAGATATCTGGGACCCTACACTATCAAGGCTGTGATCAACCCTGCAGCCATGAAATTAGAATTACCGGCCCAAATGCGGATCCATCCGGTGTTTCATGTCTCCCTCCTAAAACCATTGAGACCAGGTACGCGGATCGATACACCACCCGATCCCGAAATAGTTGAAGGAGAACCAGAATACAAAGTTAAAAGGGTCCTAGACTCTAAGATGGTCCGTTCCAAGTTATACTACCTTATAGACTGGAAAGGTTATGGACCCCAAGATCGGACCTGGGAGCCCAGTGAGCATGTCCACGCTCCACGATCAATCAGGCCGTTCCACCGCAGTAACCCCACTTAACCAGAGACAGGGGGGAACCACCCATGAGAGGGGCCTTGAGGGGGAGTGGTGTCATGGCCACAGGCCCCAGAACACAAAAACCACACCATTTAGTGATGGGGGCAATGAGTCACTTGACTCACTTATGTCCCTTTGGGACCCATAAACACAGGGGCCCTGGCTGGACTCAGTCCTGGTGCCTTTGGCGCCAGGCTCATATAGAGATGTGAGCAGCAACACTTTATTTTAGTGCAGGAGTGCTTTTACTTTATTTCAGTGCAGGAGTGCTTTTATTTTACAAGAACATTCCAGGAGCAGAAAGCCTTTACTCCAGAGAACATCCTCATGTGCTGACTCATCGGGTGTGGCTCCCTAGGCCTGGTCTTCATGTGCTGACTCATTGGGCGTGGCAAGGTGTGGCAGGCAGGCTGAACCTGGTGGGTGTGGCTTCAGAAGCTCAGCTATATAAGCTGCTCCATCCTTAAGACCGGTGCTTCGCATTACTGTGCACTCGTGACGCTCACTGCCGCTTGGACCAGTTTACTTACCTTTGAAAGGCGTTCTGCTGCATACTCACCTCCAGGAAACCGGTTCTTCATCGCTTCATCTGCAGACTCATCTCCTGACATCCAGTGATCTTGATCCTGACACCGCAGCACCGCACTCCGCATCCACGAACTCGGACCCTGTGAAGAAGAAGAAAGACAAAGTTAGAACACCCGTTATAGGGCCACACTGCATTTGAACCCTGCGCGCCCCCTAGTTAACAATTTACTAACTACTGTACCGCTGCAGCTTTGTTCCTCATTCCCTCCGGCTGCCGCTTCGAGCTCCGCAGCTTCTGCTGGGCCGGCAACATCACCTGCAAGGGAAGAAAGCAAAAGAGCAAACATCAAAAGTGGAACGGACAGCAATGCAAGACAACAAACTTTACAATACAACACAAACAGACGAGGAAAGACAAAGGCAAACAGGAACACTTACCTGAAGTATAGTGGCTTAACAATACTGGGCAACCACGTGCAAGGGACCAGTGAAGGAACTCGGTCCAGATCATACAAACGCCCCTGCCAAAAGCAGCAGGACGGAGTGCTTGCCAAAACTAATCAACGGGTGAGCTTTCAAGGGTCCGCGCATCCCAAGGGTACCACGGTTTGGGAGAAGGGTTCTGGAAGGGGATCAGGCGCACAAGCTAGCATACTCACGCCCCCTGTTCTCCACGCAGGAGTAGTCCCGAGTAGCATCACCTATTACCACCAGTCACCACATAAGCACATAGGCCGAAGTCAGACCCGAGCGACCTCACCCCCGGGAGGGCTGCAACCGTGCCCAAACGCCTCCTATGAGTCCAGGTGAGCATAACCAGAGCAAACACAGAAGAAAAATTGGATATTCAGCCGGTCTCTGTTAATTTGGTAATTTGTAGGCTTGTCTGGAAGTGACCGTTCTTATTGATGAGCTCCCTTAAGTGTCTGGTATTGTTCTTATCGATGGCTTTCAGCATTTGTTCAGCTTCGTATTGCGCTCTTGTCGCTTTGGTATTATGAGTATCGGGATGTCCATTTGTTTTGTTTTGAGTATCCTTCTCAGGTCAGCTCATAAAGGTGTCTTTGCTTCGGCCGCCAGGGTGTTTGTTAGGTGCATTGGAGCGAATGATGTCTTTTCATGGGCTCTTCGGCTTTCGTGGAAATCTTGGAGTAATCATGTGCATTCAGAACTAGCCTTGGTTCCTTTGAGAAATCTGTTAAATTGGTTAGTTATGTCGATTACATCTTTAATTTTTAAATGCAATCTGTTTCTCCCTTGTGATATTTCTAGTGGTCGAACATATTCTGCGATGTTGATCTGTGTCTGACCACTCGCACAAGGTTAGCAGAGACAAATGCATAGTCAAACAGGCGGTTAGCACTCCCATCTTCCAAGTTGGATTTCTGAGGATATCTCCTTGGGTTTGGTCGTTCAGCATTTGGAATTCGCCCCCTGAAAGGTCTTCTGTACATTTTAGTGGATTTTTGCTCAGATTTCTGGGATTTATGATCAGGCCTAGATCATCAACCAAGTGCATATTTAAATCTCTGCACAGAAGAAGGGTCTTTATGAGCCAATAGTATGTCATCTAATGCTTTCATTATCACCGCCATAAAGGTGTAATAGTTACACTTTTCTAGGCTGTTATGCACATTGCATACAACCAATAGTGTTTTTCTCAAGTCGAGCTTCAATTGTTTTCCGACTGTTGATATTTGGAAGAAGGAGTTTGGGTTTTGCGTTTCTTTCAAAGTTAGCCATAGACCTCTCCTGACAAGTGTAAGCAAACCAGAGTGAGGTCTGCTAGATTTCCCCTTTATGGCAGGATTGAGGTAGCAGTCATATCCATCACAGATTGGGGACACTCTAAGCCACGTTTCCTGAAGGCACAGTATGTAATATTTTTCTAACCCCAGGTCGCCATTACTGAACAAATGACTAAAGCCGCACATGTTCCATAACCCAATTTTTATGAGTCTTTGTCGGCTCTTTTCCTGGCTCTGTTGGTTGAGAGTGGAAGATAGAGAGCTTGCTATCCATGACCAATTTTGTTCCTCATTTGTCTGTTTGGCTGTTGTGACCCGTCTTTTTGTCAAATGTGCTGGTTCGGTCGTACAGTTTATTGAAACTCTCAAAGGCAGGTGGTTCATGTTCCCCTCTTTTAGAGAATTAAATTCTGTTGAGCACCTACGGGTATCCCATGTTATGTGATGATCTGTTGTGTGGGATTGATCCGGGGGTACTTTTTTGCCAACTTTCTTTGTTCTCACGTGATCCTTATCAGTTGATATTTCAAAATCCAAACGTAGAAATCACTCGCTAGCTGTAAGATGGCATCTTTCAAAAGGGAAGAGTTTAAGTGCAGTTTTACCCAGTCCATTAATTCCTCATTTATGAATTGCTCTATTTTTATGTCATCTGATGTAAGAAACCTCAGTTTTGGGCTGTGGTGCATTAACTTTATTACGTTTTTCCGGTTTAATATTAAATGATCCTTTGCACAGAATATTATCTCGACAAATAATATGTTGTCGCTCGTCATCTGTTTGGGATCTCGTTTTTGTATGAAGTTCATATTGTCTTTTCGGAGGGGTGCAATGTTTTGATCTCCTTTGGCTGGGCGTTAGCTTTTTTTAATATTGCATTTTGCCTTTGTTCAGGTGTCCGAAAATTCAATGTACAAACTCGTTGAATCACTGTTTCTTTGTCTCTCTATTAGGTTCGGTTAAGCGTAGCAAATATTTTGTTCTTCCTACCAATGTTGTTGACGGCAAACGGTTGGATGGCGCTGAGTGCGCTTCATCATCGGTATGTAAATTGCTAGAGTCTTCATAATTTGGGACTTCATTAAGCAAGGCAGTGATTTCTTCATGCGTTATAGTACTGTCAAGTAAAGAAATATGAGCCTCTTGGCTTAGTACGGGTGTCACGTCTGATTCATTGTTTTGTGCATGTGGATTTTCAGGAATTACAGACGTATTTATAGGCTTACTGGGCAAACTCATGATCATTACCATTCTGTCTATCTTCTTTGGGGTTAAGTCGGGCGCTTTGGGCTCTTGTGGGAGCCTTATATTCCTTAAAAAAGCTCAGAGCCATTAGACTTTGTGGTTTTTGACGATTGTTGGTTTTTGTGTATCCTTTGCTGTTGTTGACCCTCGTTATTTTGTGAAAATATCGGAAAGTGTTTGTGTGCCGGATTATTTCAAGTTCGAACTTTCAGGGCAAATGCTAATACTTTCACTGGAGGCTTTGAGCTAATTGGTATCGACGTCCTGGCCTCTGCAGCTTGGTCCACTGCTGCACAGTGCCGGCTTGCCCTTGTGGGGCATTCGTCTTCATCCAACTGAATTCTAGGCTGGGTGCCAGAGCGACCATCTGTCCTCTCCTATGTGGAGTTTCGCTTGTGGTTGAGATTGGCTTGCTTTTTAGAGGACTCTCAATCGTGGCCATCATGCTGTATTGACATAGTTCTTTGTGGATGTAGTTGTGGAGGAGTCAGCCCTTGATGGTCTAATGATAGGTTGGTCTTTTTCCGTTCTGAGGACTGGTTTCTCATCCATTTACAATTTTCCAAAAACAGTGGTCATCAGAGTTGATTTATCACACTCTTCTCGTCATGCTAGGTCGCATAACCTGTTCTGCCACATTATTGGGGCTTCAGCCTCTTTATCCAGTCTGTTGTGTACCTTAGCGACAAATGTTTAAAATAGGACCAGTTTTGTGTGGGTCATTGCGAGCAGAGTCGCCTGGTCTTTTATCGTGTCGTTTAAGGATTCATATAATTTGGTGAACGGTGACATTGAGATTGTTAGTGCAGCCACAATGTTGTTTTGTAGTAAGACAATATCTTCTGGGGCAAAGTTGGCGACCGGCTTTGGCTCTTTTTGATAAAAGACTGAGTCCTGGTTGTGGGCATCGAACAGCTCGCAATGTTGGTCAATGTGAATGGATGTTGAATCGTCGCGCTTTGTATGTATGAGGTCTCTTTGGTGTTTACATGTGCTTGACAGGTGGAATGAACTCAACATTTCCATATCATTGGAACTTTGGCGATTCATCATTATCCTGTCCGCAGCATTGCCAGTGAGAGACGTATTTGTCTGTAAGTAGTCAGTCGAGTTATTGAACATCAAATCAGCCACAGAGATCTTTGGTTCTGTCAATTCCTTTGCTGCTGTAGTTGCAGATGCAGGGGTAGATCTCAGCTTAGTAGTTATATGTGGTAATGCTTGCGCCATCTTTGATTTTTGGTAATCTTTTTGTTTTTGGTGTGATTCTAGCTGCCCCTTTAGAGCTGCAATATCTCAGGATAGGCGAACTGCCAGAGCAGAGAGCTGGAGCTTCCGCTCATCGAGAGATGTGGCATGGCCCGACCGGGGGCTACTTGCGTGGAAAGGTCCGCCTTCCCGGGCTGAATCTGTAATGGGACTAGCAATGCCAAAAAGACGCTCTAATGAGGTGCAGACAAGTGTTTCACTTGACTCTGTTCGGGAGGTGAGGTAGCCGTTGTTTGGGTGTGACAGATGAGCTCACAGTATTTGTTGTGGATACAGCCTTGGTGGAATTTAGTTTTCGGGTGTCAGGTCCTGTTTAATCTTGTCCACGGATGCTGCTGAACCCCACAGACCCCCTAGAATGTATG
The DNA here is from genome assembly GCF_040938575.1 of Ambystoma mexicanum. Classification (NCBI taxonomy): domain Eukaryota; kingdom Metazoa; phylum Chordata; class Amphibia; order Caudata; family Ambystomatidae; genus Ambystoma; species Ambystoma mexicanum. Next base: position 150,178,933 of record NC_090924.1, read on the forward strand.
GTCAACAACCTATTATAAAACAGCTAAAATCCAGACACTCCTGAGGGAAAGGGGAAGTGGATAAAGTAAAAAAGGCACAGACTTCTGTCTTCTTACTCGTAAGTTTCTGCAGAGGATGAGAAAACACAATATATATATTATTTCCATTCTCTCTCTACTCACTCTTTCCCCTACCCCCTGTCACCTTTCAGTACCTGTGCAAACCTCTGCAACAGCTTGGAGGTATGTGTCACTTTTCTGATCCTGAGTCACTCAGTTACAGTGTAGTAACTTGCTCTTAAAAGTAGGAAAATGTTGGGGGCGTGGCTTGGAGCCAAGATGGCTGGAGAGGCTCTCTAGGTGCTTGCGCCACACAGCCGACTATGAAACGCCAGTGAAACAGCCCAATAGAATCAGCAAAGGGGCGCACCTGGTCCCCCACATGCAGGGGCACATTCGCGAGCATTTACACCCCCCTGCCATCCCGGAGCCCGCAGGGTAGCTGAAACGACAACCCGCTAACCGCCACATACAAAATGGCGGCCCGCTGCGGCCGAGGAGCGGGGCCGAGACCCCGGGCTTAACATCAGCCTGCCGGTTCCTTCCCGCACGGGCGCGGGTCTCCCAGCCAAGGCCCAAGCAGAGCAGAACGCGGCTACTCGGTCGGACAGTGGGGCAGACCAGCAGCCCTCGGGGCTTGAGGAGACAGCCCACCCCGACCCGGCACCCGAAGAGGAGGCTGACATCAACAACCGTGACCACGTCCGCGGGGGTCTCCCGCTCTCCCCCCGGCTGGCAGCTGCACACGGACCCTTCTGCAGCTTTACCTGGTCCTCCATCTGGGCTCCTGCGGCTCCGTTCGGGCCCCGCCTGGGACGCAGCGGGGGGCTGGCAAAGCCTGTGAAGCCTGCACCTGCACCAGATCCCCCGGCGGTCCCGAGCAATGCGGAACACAGCGACTCTGGGAGTCTGGGGGCTTGGAGGCACTGCAGACCTCTCCCCCCCGAGCGGGGGCTGGAGACAGACGCCGGCGGCCAAAACAACACCGGCGGGGGTCTCCCTCTCCCCCTCACGGCCTGCAGCCGCAAACGGACTCCCCTGAAGCCTTGTCCGGACCTTTATCAGGGCTCCCTGTGGCGCTGACCGGGCCCCCCTGCAAGAGCACCAGCAGCACAACGCCGGCCGCGAGTGAGGAGGGAGCCGCGGTCCGGCATACTGGAGCGGGGATGGCCGCCTGCCCCAGCAGCCGGAGCCCCCCACAGTCAACATAAGTTAACGAGGGGCTGCAGCATCTGATCCTGATCCCCATCATTGCCAAGCCGAAGGTGGGTTAAAGCCCAGCATGGAGACGGGGGGCTGACTCCGGAGGCACGTCCCAATACCCGCCCAGAAGGCAGCTCCCCCGGCGGGTCAGACACAAGGCCGGGTGGACAGTCGAGACCCCCCTGTGCCACAGAGGAGCAGCCGCAGCCTGACCCTGGGGGCTGTGCAGCACTCAGAGCCACAAGACCAGCCTTCCTGTATCCCAACCCTGCATCCCCAGGCCCCGACCTACCAAGCATTGGCCGGTCACCTCTCCTGTTGCGGAGCAAGGACCACCTCCTTTTGAATCTCGTCCAGCTCAGGAGGGAACCATAGGAGCACAAGCGGACCCTCTTCCGGGGACTCGGTCTCCCCCCGGGTACCCTCCATCACCGAACTGCCAGCCCTCGAGTAGCCACAGCCAAGCCTCAGCCAAGTCTTGGGGGCCATACAGCTCCGGGGGCCATAGGTCCAGCCCCCCAGAGTCCCGTCCCTGCGTCTCCAGCGCGTGCCTCACCAAGCATCGACTAGCCACCCCCCCTCCTGCCACTGATCAAGGACCCTCCTCACCCTGAATTTCGCCTAGGTCAAGCGGATACCACAGGAGCACAAGTGGAGCCTTCCACAACAGTGCCACACTGACTCAACCTCCCCCAGGAGCCCTACAGTACCGAACTACTAGCTCTCGAGCACCCACTGCCAAGCCGTGGGGGTTGGCGCAGCTCCAAGGGTCCCAGGACTAACCCCCCGGGTTCCCAACCACACATCCTCGGGGCACGCCCCACTGAACACCTGGACGGCTCTCCAGCAGTGGAACAAGAATCTCACCACCTGACATGGGCCCAGGTCACACGGGAACCGCAAGGGCATAAGTGGACCCCCAGAGGCGCCACAGGTATTCTCATCCCGCCCGACATGGCCAAGGCACTGAAAGCCACAAAACAGACGGACATCTCGGCCCTGTTGTCAACCCCGAGTACAGACAAAGCCAAGAAAGTGGACCGCTCCGAGATATCAGTGGCAATCACACACGCGGAGGCGGACCCGATCCCCATGGCATAGGCGGTGACCAAATCGGATCTGCAGGAGCTGTTGCAGGCCCTCACAAAGGAATACCAGAGGGGCACAGAGGAGGTCATGAAAAAGATCTCTGTCCTGGACAAACGAATGGGGGAGGTGGAGGCAAGAACAGAGGAGGTGGAGTCGACCCTATGTGAACATAGCCGCGAGATCGGGGAAGGGGCGGCAGGATCAAAGCACTGGAGGCCAGATGTGAAGCCCTTGAGCTCCAGCAGGAGGATGCTGAAAACCGCTCCCGTCGGAACAACATCTGCCTAAGAGGGATCCCAACAGCGATATCGGATGCAGAATTGGGCCCTTACGTCAATGACCTGTTTCAATTCATCCTGACCCTCCCGGACGATGCTCCACTCGAGCTAGATAGAGTGCACCGAACTAGAACTAGAGCAACTCCACCCGACGTCCTAGCCAGAGTGCACTTTTACAAAGTTAAGGTGGAAATCATGCGGGAAGCTAGGGACTCACCCCGCATCTTCTTCAGGGACACCTCCATCTCCCTGTACCAGGACCTGGCTACCACCACGCTTGCAAAGAGGAAGGTACTACGGCCCATCACGGAGTGGCTCAGGGAGAAGATCAATTATCACTGGGCGTTCCCCACGGCCCTGGCTTTTACCTGGGAGGGCACACCCTGTCTCATCTGCACATTGCAGGAGGCTGAGAAGCTCTTAAACGACAGGGACCCCGACAAGGCCGCATCCCCCAGGTCGGCCCGAACTGGGAATCTGAACCCCGCTTGGACGCGCGTGGAGAGACGACGAAGGCCCCGAGGCCCACTGCCCAAGAGCAACTCGAAGGGCGCGGGCTGAGCGTGCCTCCCACGGAAGGGCCCAGACGACGAGCTCTGACCAGGGGCCCACAACATGACCTACCCCCCATGCAGAGTAAAGAACATGCAAGTAACAGAAAGCACAAGGGGGCGGCAGAATATTAGACCCCGCTGTTTCACCACACATCAGTCGAGGCGCTGTTGCCTCCAAATTAGTCGGTTGCGTTGGCCTTGCCGGATACCCTGTTGGTCGAAGGCTGGCCCTAAAGATCTGGTTTGAATTGGGGACGTGGGGGGGCATGAGCAGGGGACCAGGACCATGAACTTAATAATCTACAGGGAGACCGGTTCACTGGTGGAGCACCAGATGAGGCAATTAAAGGAATTCCTTCGCACCTCCTCCCTGGACTATGGAGACCACTAAAGAACTCACCATGCTAACATGGAACGTACAGGGGCTGAACTCTCCCAGAAAACGAAAGTCTGTGGAACACATGCTGGCTCATCTGGAAGCGGATATAGTGTGCCTCCAAGAAACTCACCTCCTGGAACCGGAGGAGAAGAGAGTGAACTTTCGGCAATACCCCACGAAATTCTTTGCCTCATTGGGTCAGAAGAAAAGGGGGGTAGCCATCATCCTCAGCCATGCGGTGCCACTAACCCGGATATCAGTCAAGCGGGACCCGGCGGGGCGATACCTTTTACTCAGGGAGCTCCTGATCGAGCTCCCAGTAACAAGAGCTGTGATATACGCCCCGAACACCGAACAAGACCACTTTCTCAGCAACATCCTCCCCGTGCTCACCTCCTTTGTAGAAGGGCGCCTATTGATTGGAGGAGACTTCAATCTCACCCCAGACCCAAACCTAGACAAAACACTGCTGTCCTCCAGGGAGGACTTTTCCCAGGTGCTGGGAATGGCAGAGTTCTTAAGGGACACAGATACCATTGATACCTGGAGGTTTGCTCATAATGGGGACCGGGACTATACATTCTACTCCCACGTTCACAGAGGCCACTCAAGAATAGACCTCCTGCTGGTGTCCAGCGCACTCTTCCCTTGTATTGAGGACATACAAATCGGCCGTATGGTGATATCCGACCATGCCCCAGTCATAGCCCGCCTGCGAGTTGAGGGCCTCCCAGCACCCCCGCAGAGGTCCTGGAAACTACAAGACTGTATTCTAGCAGACAAAGCTTCCAGCAGCGAACTCCAGGACTCCCTCACACATTACTTTAAGGAGAATGCAGCAAGGGGCACCTCCAAAGCCATGGTCTGGGACGCAATGAAGCCAGTCATCAGAGGAGTGGCCATCAACTGCACAGTGGCACACAAGAGGAGACACCAACTCGAACTCTCCAAACTGGAGGCGGAGGTGGAGGAATTAGAATCCCGATTCAAGAAACACCACTCTGTGAAAATAGGCAGGGAACTCAAGAAATCAAAGGCTAAGCTCGAAATGCACCTGGCAGATTGGACGGCCCGAACGCTAGTCTATACAAAACAATAATACTAGGTAAACAGCAATGAGGCCAACCGACTGCTAGCGCAGAAACTGAAGAAGCTACACTCCCGGAAAAGAATACTAACCCTACAAGACAGGAACGGCAAGTCCTGTTGTGCAGAAACAGAGTAAATGGAAATCATCTCAGAATACCACACAACGATTATGTCAGGTCCCGCCACGAGTAAAGAAGCACAATCTCAGTATCTGCAAGCAACCCGACCGGCCCTCCCGCACCCACAGCTTGACTCCTTCGAGCTCCCCATCTCTACGGAAGAGGTATCAGAAACAATTCGATCTCTGAAGAACACACATCCTAGCCCCACATCTCGCATCGTTGTACAACTCTTTCCTAACCTTCGGCGCCATCACCCCCTCAATCCCTTTTTATCCCTGGCCTCTAATCCTGAAGCCAGGGATAAAACCGAAGCTCTGCTCATCAGACAGGCCGATCACCCTACTGAACAATGACGCCAAAGTCCTCTCCAAAATCCTGGCTCGCAGGCTGGAAAAATTCCTCCCAGACCTAATCCACCCAGACCAGACGGGGTTCATCCCAGGCCGCAGCACTTTTGACAACATTAGACGCACCCTAAACGTCACTGAATCGGTGGGCAGGACGGGGGAGCGGATGGCAGTCCTGTCGCTCGATGCACACAAGGCATTTGACATGCTGGACTGGGGATACATAGAAGCTACGTTAAAACACCTAGGCTTTGGCCCAAAGTTTCGGAAATGGTTCCTGGCCAACTACCAGCACCCAACCACGACGCTGAGAATGAACTGCAACAAATCGCCCAGGATTCGGATCACCAGGGGTACGCAACAGGGTTGCCCTCTGTCCCCGCTCATTTCCGCTCTGTCTACAGAGCCGTTTGCCTGCAGAGTCCGCGATAACCCCTTGATAGGCGGGCTGACGGTGGAGGGGGGGGAAGCTTACAAAATAGCCCTGTACGCCGACAACCTCCTCCTGACCCTCACCAAGCCCGAAACATCCATGGAAGCCCTGTGGAACGAATTGGCTAACTTTGGGACGGCATCAGGGTTTTCGGGCAACCTCGAAAAATCAACGGCCCTCGGGATCAACACCTGAAGAGCATTGGTCGAGTCGCTGGCCGCCAGCCACCCACCCCATTCAATGGGACAGCTCACACTTCAGCTACCTGGGGGTTCAGATCCCAAGCAAAATAGAGAAAGTGTACAGACTAAACCTCCCCCCTCTTCTCAAGGAACTGCATCCAGACCTGAATAGATGGCAAAAGCTAGAGGTATTGTGGCTGGGAAGAATACCAGCAGTCAAAATTAATCTTGTGCCTAGATTCCTATACTACTGCTAGGCCCTCCCTATCACCATCCCCAGGAAGGACCTACAGAAACTCCAGGCAAACATCCTGAAGTTCGTCTGGGGGGGGAAGAAGCCACGGATAGCCAGGAGGGTGATGCTCTGAAGCAGGGAGGCCTTGGGGCCCCAGAGGTGGACAGGTATTGCCTCGTGGCCCAGCTCACTCCGGCTTTCACGTGGACATCAAATTCCAACAGACCACGCTGGATAAAACTAGAGGAGGACTGGTGCGGCGGCCCCCTAGAACCACTCCCGCACACCATCAGGCTATTGATCCCCCAAATGCGGGACCCCTGACCGCGACCAAGAATACCGTGGAAAGCTGGAGGAAGGCAGCTATTCGATGGGGCTGCAGGACCACAACTGGCCCACTATCTCCAATCTGGGACAACCCAGACTTCACCCCCGGCAAGGCACCAAACAATTTTGACCACTGGAAGACGGGAGGGCTGAAGCATGTAGGGGACTTCTACGTGGAGGGAAATCCGCTAACCTTTGAGGAATGCAAGAGCAAATTTGGGGTGCCCGAATCGGAAAGATTCCGCTGCGCGCAGCTTCGACACTGGCTCTCGCATGAATCGATGAAGTTGCACGGCTACAGAGAACTGACAGCTCTGGAAAGAACTCTCACAGCACCGCCCCCTACAGGGAAAATCTCTGCCCTATATAGACTACTGGACAAAGGAGACCCCAACAAAAATGAGGCCTATATGGAAAGGTGGGAAAGGGACATAGGCAGAGCAATCGAGATAGAAGAATGGGGACAGATCTGGACCAGAGTTCAGAAGAGCTCGAAATGCATCACAAATAAGGAGGGAGCAATCAAAACCTGTTACAGGTGGTACCTAACCCTGGAGTCTCTAAACAGGAGCAACCCAGCGATCTCCCCATTGTGCTGGAGAGGATGCACAGACACAGGCACATTATTCCACCTGCTCTGGTCATGCCCACTGGCCACGAAATACTGGAAGGAGATCCTGGACCTTATCAAACAAATCACTGGCTTGTCAATCCCATGGGACCCAGGGATAATCTTACTAGGCAGCACAGGGGACGGCCAATTCCCGCTGACCGCCGCCTGGCAAACTTGTAAACCCAGCTCCTCACGGCAGCAAAAATCACCATTGCCAGATTGTGGAAGCATCCAGAGGGCCTCGAGGCAGCCCTGTGGTGGGCCAAATGCTGGGACATCGCAGTGGCAGAAAAAATAACTACCGTCCGCCTGGGAAAAAGGAACAAGTTCTATGACACCTGGGCCCCCTTTTTGGACTACACGGAGCAATTCCCTGGCATGGCAAGAAAGCCCCCATCCCTCCGCTGGCTGTCCAAATATGACTAGTGGCTCCCGCACCCCGGCCAGAGGCCCTCATGGAACACTCCCCCCGGGCTCTGGAGGTGAGGGGCTACAGCGCCGGAGATGCAGCACGCCCTGTGGAAATCAGCAGTTGCCCCCCATGACTTGCAGCACCCTTACCTGATTTTCTCTCCCCCCTGCTCCTGCAGTCCCCCTCCCCGACCCCCCTTTTGATTATGTTCCTAACTTGTTACGTTTCATCTCTGAAATCACCTTGTGCTAACCAATCTTATGCTTATGAGATGTTTGTTTATTGTTAAAACCAAATAAAAAGATTTGTTGAAAAAAAAAGTAGGAAAATGTCACTAAACTTCTTCTTCCTCAAGTGAGTCTGCACTTTAGACTTTCTTCTTGCTTTTTCTATGTAACTGGTCTTTACAGAACTGTTTGCTCTGTGTAATTTCTCCAGGTTCTGGGTTCAGACTGTCTAAAACATTTCCTCCTGTATTCTCTATAGTATTTCCTTAATTTCTAAGTACTTCAGATCCTTTATGGAATAATTTCAAAGAAAACAAAATGCGCTTCTTTAAAACACTGGACTTCTGCTTATTAGTTCATGCAGAACACTGATCCCTCCAGGCAACGCTGAGGAATGCTAATCACCTTTGTGCATGCGTGCAGCGAGGTTAAGAGATTCTCATTCGCACATGCGATCATCAGGATTGAGTTGTTCTCCTTCGCACATGCGCACAACTTTCTCAAAGTACATGCTAAGAAACAAGGTTTCATACCGCGCAAGAGCGCGTTATAAAACTAATCCATACACAGAGTTTGAAACATCGAACAACGTTACAACTCTCTCGAGCGTTCGCACGCTTCCAGATTACTTGTCTTGCATTTGGTCACGCGTGTTGCATAGCACCCCTCCTGGGAGCATGGTAGCTCCCAGGATGTTGTACTAGCCACGTGACAAACTTAATAAAAGTCTGAGCCGCTTCCGGCTCGGTAGTCTAACCACCATCCGGCTCCAGTGTCATTCCTCAAGCACTATGCTGATGCTGCACTGCATGCGCTGGGCCCAAGGACGGGGCCCAGCACGAGGACGGTGCCCCTGCCGGGCCACGCCGTCCCTGGGTGATCCCACCGCCATGTGACCAGGGCTAATGTGGCGACCCTGGCCTGGGTGCCCCCAGAGCCGGGCCGCTGTGAGCCGGGTGCCCGCGGCCACGTGCGGAGCTCCGGTGATCTGGAGCGTGTGAGGTGACCCCCACCCATGAACGCGCGGCGTGATCGCCGCCCCCAGGAACCCTATCGGGTGACCCCAACATGAGTATGGGGGCTGCCCGGTGATCTGGAGCAGCCCCCACAACAATGGCAACGAGGATGCCTCGGAGGAGGCAAGGAAGCCGCGTGTGCAGAAGCGGCGGATACCATGGGACGAGGAGATGCTGCCCCCCGTTTCCCCCCAGTGAAGACAGTTGGCTATGCGGTTTCCCCGCACCGTAAAGGCAGTGCATGGGTGCCCCCCCCGCAGGTCGTAGCCCGCAATGGGGTAATGAAGGGCTGGCCCTCCCCCACTGGGGCCACAACAAGAGGCCTGTGGTGCTGCCCCTCCCCCACCGTAGCCACAACATGAGGCCCGCACTGAGAAGGTGAGTCTGCTCTGAGGAGCAGAAAAGGAGGCGGCGTGTGCGTGGGCCCCGCCCGTTCACCATTGCAGGAGAAGAGCTGCCTGCCCCTCCTCGCTGGGAGGACGAAGATGGCCCTGGGGCCTCGGCCGCAACGGCGCGAGGGGTGCTGCCGCCAGCATCACTGGCTGGGAGGCGGCGTATGTGTGCCCCCCACGGCCTTCCCCTGAGTCGTGGGGAGAGGGGAGGTGCACGCCCCAAAGAAGAGGAGGAGGGAGATGGTGCTGACCCCCCCGCGAGGGAAGAAGGGATTCTGCCCCCATCTGATGGGGGGACTGCCCGTGGCCTCAGCCGCACGAATAGAGGAAAGCGGCAGTGGCCTCGGGCGCTGCAGTGTCCCCGCCTGGGGAGAAAAACTGCGCTGGCCCCTACCAGACCTGGGCCCTCCGGCGGTGAATACTGTAGTGCTCCATCTCGGAGCGGAGAAAAGAAATGCCTGGCGGCCGCTGCGCCGGCACACCAAGGGAGACGAACTACCAGGAGGCATTGACCACGCAGGTGGAGGCGGACCCCCATAAGTATAGCATGGCGCCCCCTCCCGACACCCCCCCGCAAGGCCGCACTGAAAAAAAAAAGAACTGGGTTGCAGCGCCCCCCCGTCGGCCGCACAATTGGAGAAGTACGGGGCCCGCCAAAAATGCTGAGGCGCCCCCCCCACCCCCCACGGGAGGCGGGCCCAAATTCAACTGGGCCCACTAGGAAAAAAAAATCGGGGGAGAACATGGCCTGCAAAGGCCCCGAAAATGGACCTATGAGCGTGGCCTACAGCATGCTCGGGCCTGCGGCGGTGGTAATGATAGAGCGCGGCAGCTCAGCAAAAGAGCATCACAACAAAATCCCTGATCAATATCATGAGTTGCCTGGTGCCTGCCAGGAGAGCGGTGTAGTGGCCCTTCCAACAGCATGGGCAATGGTGGCAGCAGGCATGGAGGAGGGTTGCAGCTCTCATGAGTGCTTGTGCGCCCTCGGCTGGGATGAGCAGCGATTTAAGGGAAGGAAGTGGCCTGCCATCCGGCCACCAGCCCAGCATCCGATCAAGGTACTACAACAAGCCCAGGCACCCACAGGAAAGAGACATGAATGGCCAGACACCATGCCAGCAGCCCCTATGTGTGAGGAGTGGCCTGTCGTCCGTCACCAGTACCCTGCCGCGGGTTGTCCCCATGCAAGTGGACCTAGCCGATGTGGCCCCTGGGCCTCCCCAGGTGCGGCTTTGCCGGCCCTTTTGACTCTGGCAGCCGGTGGTGGGGACACAGACTGTTTTCCTGCAAATCCACAGGTGCGGAAGAGGGACGTCATCATCGACATCCCCGTGAAGACTGGGGGGCATGCGGAAGTGGACTTGTTCAAAATGGCCCAGTGGGTGGGCCATGTGATGTCTTGCACACCTGCAGATTCGGAATGCGCCATGTGGTGCCAGTAGTTTTCGTTAGTGTTTTGTGATAGTAGAACCACTCACCCAGGTTAATAAAGGGTGTGAAAAAAAACATAGCAGAGTGGTTGTAGTAGTAGCAATGTGTGTTTGTGTAAGGTTTTGGTTTGTTATAAAAATTATTTAAAAAAAAGGAGTGGTGTTGCATAGCACCCCTCCTGGGAGCATGGTAGCTCCCAGGATGTTGTACTAGATCACGTGGCAGTAGCCACGTGACCAACTTAATTAAAGTTCACCATCCGGCTCCAGTGTCGTTCCTCAAGCACCGTGCTGGCGTTGCACTGCATGCGCTGGGCCCAAGGACGGGGCCCAGCACGAGGATGGTGTCCCTGCCGGGCAACGCCGTCCATGGGTGATCCCACCGCCATGTGACCAGGGCTAATGTGGCGACCCCGGCCTGGGTGCCCCCAGAGCTGGGGCCGCTGTGAGCTGGGTGCCCCCGGCCACGTGTGGCGCTCTGGTGATCCGGAGCGGGTGAGGTGACCCCCACCCACGAACGCGCAGCGTGATCGTCGCCCCCAGGAACCCCGTCGGGTGACCCCAACATGAGTATGGGGGCTGCCCGGTGATCCAGAGCAGCCCCCACAACAATGCACACACCCAAAAACTCTGTTTTCATACGTGCGCACTTGTCTCAGGAATAGTCCTTTAGAGATCATGAGATGGTGATGCTTTTTGCTGCTTTACAAAACAGAAGAAGGCTAATGCGCTCAGTTGCGCAAGAAATGTTCAGCAGTCTCTTCCTCCCACACAAATGATTCACATGAATGAACAAAATGCTCAGATGAATCCTCGCAGAACTGACTAAATACCTAAACTTGAACTTTTAAAACTGTTGAAAATGAAATTCTTCAGTCTTATTTTCCTTTTTACAGTAACACTGCGCTCCCACCACATGAACTGTTTGTCCTGCCCCTCGCTGGCTTGAAAGCTGCTTTCTCAGGAGTTTCAGAAGGAATCTTACTATATATTTTAAATAAGGGCCTAGTTTTCAGAGAAAACACAAAACAGAACCTTTCTACTTAACGATGGACAATGAAAGGCAGTTTAGAATGTTAACTCCTGCGCCAATCGCCCTAGCCCACCAATCAACAACGCTGATCAATCCTCATCATTCAGCTCCCTGAATCTTCACTGCCATGATGCTTTGGGAAGAACTCCTTCTGAAAAAGAATAGTCAAGGACCTAACCCAATTGAATAAGGAAATAAACAAATGTAGAAAAGTATGTCCTCACAACCTGACCCACTCCTGTAAGACCTGACATTGGGCACTCGATTGCGGCACACAAGACAAAGCAAGTGGCATTGGTGCCAAGGCCCTTGGAGCCGACTCTACAGATGTCTTCAGCAAGTTCGAGGGTATAGCGTTTTCTGTGCTAGGCGCTATGTCCTCGAACAGTATTGTCGACGGAATTGGTTCTGTCATGGCTTCACTTGATTTGTTCGATTCCGGATGCAACCCTGAGCATCTCACTATTGTATTAACAGTTTTGTCCAAATCAATTTGGGAGGACCCGACGTGGGTAAATTGTAGGGATAGCACGGGGGAAGCTCTGGCCATCATGTCACGGTTGCTCATCTCCACGGGGGGTGCCGACATGAGCCAACAATTGGATGCAGCTAGGTCTGGTTCGATGTTGTCAGCTCAAGCAGTGTAATGAAATGAGCACAAAGAGTTTTGTGGTGTGCTGGGCTGAAAGTTAGCTGTGTTGACAGTATTAGTGTCGGCAATGATCGTATCAGTTTGTTTGATGGTATTATTATTATCTATTGCAGATGTTAGCCTAGACACGGCTTTGTGTATTTGTTTAGGCATAAACATAGCAGGGATGGCTCGAGGCGGGGACACACTCACCTCCTGCCGCCCGATCCAATCACGCTGTTAGATGTATCGGCGTCTTGAAGCCTTTGTTTTTGTCGTGTTATTGTTATGGGTATCAACTGTGATAGGTATTATTCCCGTTTAAGACACGTATCAATCACCTCCTTGAATATCACATAGGTATAAAGAGCGAAATCCTACCTGTTCTTCTGTAATGCCTTCAGTAGATAAGAGCGATTCACCCCGCGCTCTCTCACAGTGTGGAAAGGTGTCGACACTGCGTGAAAACGCCGGGGAAACCCTCAAGGGGAAGAAAACCCGGAGACGGTGGTGGAGAAGAATCTGATGCGGACTGTCTCCTGTGGACTTCTCATGGAGGGTGTTGTTCTCCGTCACGTTGTCCGTAGTAGGCTAGGAGTCTTGTGGCTATAACGAGAAGCAACAGTTAGCAAGGGAAATAGAAACAAAATAAAGTCTGGGAGGAAATAAAGTGGAAGACTCTACCCTGGAAGGCTAATCGAAGTCAGAGCAAGGTTTGCTCATGACAAAGGAACAAAGCTCAGCAAATGGATCCGCGTTCGGGAAGAAGGGTTGGTTGGGTATTGTAGTTCGGTAATGTCTCGATCTAGCGAGTGCTGGGAAAAAGGGGGGAGGTAGGTTAAACGAGTACAGGGATAAACAGAATGCTGGAAGGTGGCAGATAAGGTAAGGTGTTTACCTATGCGATCGGGATCTGGAGGTTGGACAGGACCACGTAGTTCGTGGGAGAGTAAGGAGAGATTCAGTGTCTCACGGGATAAAACCCTGTGAGTGAGAAAAGGAAGGTAAATGTGTTTGTCTGTGAGGATTGCAAGTTCGTAAGGATTTAAGGTCCCTAGGAGCGATACTCACGGAGCGTAGTCTCTGTTGACAGAAGCAACGCAAAGCCGCCTTGTGTTGAGAGCCGGAAATACTTTCTCTTCGAAGATGGGCAGAGTCGGTTCTCTGGTCTCCTGAACCACTGGACCATCCGCCTGTGAAATAGCGGCCATCTTGGGAGTAGGAAGGGATAGCCGACAGAGGAATGAAATGAGCCACCATGATGGTGTTACAACCTTCCGAAATTGGCAAATCTACTATAAAATCCGTGGAGATAATTTGCCACGGTCTTGTTGGTATTCTTGTGTTCACCAGTCTTCCTGAGGGTGCTTGTTGAGGACTTTTTGTTTGTAGGCATATGGTACAAGAGGAGATATAGTTCTGGACATCCGTTCGGAGATTTCGCCACCAGTAATGTCTTCGTATCAGGTCTACAGTGCCAGCATATCCTCGATGCCCGGCGGTCTTGGAATCATGACATAGTCGTAACACTTCCTTGTGTAGGTCCTTGTCCGGTACAAAGACCCTTTTATCTCTATACAAGAGACCCCGTTGGGGTGTTAGATGATATTTAGTTACGAGTTCCGGATGAGATGATTCCCACTGTCTGGTTGCTGCTTCTATCTTCTGCAGAAAGTCTTGTACGACTGGGATGCAGACTGTCATGGGAAAAATAGGTTCAGGGTGGAATAGTGTTTCTTCCACAGGATCTCTTCGAGATAAGGCGTCCGCCTTTAAATTGGTTCTGCCAGGTATGAATGAAAAATTAATACGAAATGGGGAAAAAAAATTGGCTATTGCACGTCTGGGCATATTGTAATATGCGTAAGTTGTGGTGATCAGTCCGGACCTCTACGGGGAATCGGGCTCCCAATAGCAGATGGCTCCCTTCTTCAAAGGCACGTTTTATTGCCAAGAGTTCTTTTTCTAACACTGTATAGTTGATTTCGGCGGGTGTCAGAGTCTTTGATAGATAAGCTACGGGGTGTTCAATGTCATCGATTCCTGGTTGTAGGAGAATGGCTCCTAATGCCTGATGGGAGGCATCTGTTTCTACAATGAACCTCTTTTGTTGGTCGGGCATGATCAGGATTGGTGCCTTGGTGAATAGTGTCTTTAGTTGATCGAAAGAGTGTTGTATCTCCGCATTCCAAAGAAACGGTACCCCTTTCTTGAGGAGATGTGTTAAGGCATAAGTCAGGTAAGAAAAGCGCGGAATGAATCTTCTATAAAAATTTGCGAATCCCAAGAATCTTTGAATGTCCTTGGTGGATTTGGGAACTGGCCATTCCGTGATGGCTGATACCTTGGAAGGATCCATTGCAATGCCTTTCCCTGATAAAATATACCCAAGGTATGCTACTGATGATTTATGGAATTCACACTTCTCGATTTTGCAAAAGAGATGGTTTCGCTGGAGACGTGAAAGTACTTCTTGAACATGGGATGTATGCTCTGTTAAATATGAAGAAAAGATCAATATATCATCGAGATAAATGATTACATAATGTAAGGATATATCTGCGAAGATGTGGTCCATAAACCGTTGGAAGACGGACGGGTGCGTTAGACAGCCCGAAGGGCATGACTCTGTACTGGAAATGACCAAAAGGGGTACGGAAGGCTGTCTTCCACTCGTCTCCCTTCTTTATGCATATTAAGTGATATGCTCCTCGTAGGTCCAGTTTGGTATAGATGTTAGAGCCTCGAATTGCCTCCAGGATATCCGGAATGAGGGGCATCGGATATTTATCTGGCACAGTAATCTTGTTTAATCCCCGATAATCTATGCACGGACGGAGTTCCGTGGTATTTTTCTTCGGTATAAAGAAGAGGGAGGCTGCTGCTGGGAGGTGGATTCCGTAATAAGACCATTTTGGAGATGTGTTCTTAAGTATTCCTTTAGGACCTCCTTTTCTTTAGCTGATAGTATGTGCATACGTCCAAATGGTAGAGGATTGTTGGGTACCATATCTATTGCACAATCGTCTCTTCTATGTGGAGGTAATTCAGAATATTCGTCTTGTGTAAACACTGAGCGAAAATGCTGGTATTCGGGAGGTAGCGTTGATATTTGATTCAGCTGTGTTTTTTCAAGGCTTGGGGCAGTTTCCTGATTTCCATTGGACCGAAGGGAGGTTGTTTTTAGACACCTTCGGACACAAGTCTCGGAACCCAGGAATAGAGTACCCGCTGTCCAATTTATGTAGGGATTATGGATTTTTAGCCAAGGAAGGCCCAGGATGACAGGGTAATGAGCTGTTCTTATGTCCAATTCTAGGGACTCTTGATGGGAAGCGATGGTCATGATCAGGGAATCTGTTTGGTCTTTAATGGGCCCAGAAATTAGCGGGCTACCATCTACGCTTTCCACCGGGACTGATATGGTCTTTGGATTTCTGGGAATGTTGTGTTTCTGAGCCCAAGAATCGTCGATGAAATTACCAGCGGCTCCAGAGTCTACCAGAGCGGGCACGTTCTCTAAGCGGAGGTTGTCCCATGAGAGGGATATCGCTAGAACTACCATCTTGTTATCTGTTGTCTGAGTACGAGTTTCCGTACAAGTAGTAAGGAGGGAACTGTTTGGAGATGTCATACCCTGCACCGTTGTTCCCCTCACAGCCGGGCACTGGCGTTTCCCGACTTCTTAGTGGGAATCAGATGGCACTCTTTGACTGTATGTGTATTTGAGCCACAATACATACAGAGTCCGAGAGACTTTCTCCTAAACCGTTCCTCGGAGGAAAGAGGACCGCGAGCGGCTCCTAACTGCATAGGTTCCTCTACAGTCACAGTCTTACTAGCTGGAGTGCTTCCTTCAAGATTCAGTCGACTGTGTCTACCCTTTAGTTCCTCGGACAAGCCTCTCCGAAATATGGTAATCTGAGCGTCATCCGCCCAGGTGGTATCTGCGGCCATCTGCTTGAAACGGGTTATGTACGAAAGAAGATCTAAGGAACCCTGTTTAAGATCCAAAAGGGGCTCTTGGGCGGCTGTGGTGACTTCTTGTCTTCCGAACATGTTCCTTATGCTGTTGCAAAAGTCGGGGTAAGAGTCTAGAATTGGGTTGTTGCTGGTCACCAAGGGGGTGGCCCAAGCTAAGGCTGCTCCGGTCATTTCTGATATCATGTGACCGACCTTGTCCCTGTCTGTTGGGAAAAAGGCTGCTTTGAATGCAAACTGGATGGTGCAGGATTCAAGATACTCCTTTACCTGATGGGGATTGCCATCGAATCTGCCGGATGGAAGAGGACCTGGTGGGACTTCTGAACTCTGGGCAGATCGACCCACTTGGTTCTTTAAAGACTGGTTCTCTTGTTTGAGAAATTGCACTTCTGCAGACAAATTCTGCATCGCGGCCACTAGTTGTTGCACCTGCTGTTGCATTTCGTGTCTCTGATACCTATGTAAGGAGGTGAATGGTTTGTATCCTTTCTTTTTAGGCGTTGCTTGCTGTTATGGGTATCAACTGTGATAGGTACTATTCCCGCTTAAGACACGTATCAATCACCTCCTTGAATATCACATAGGTATAAAGAGCGAAATCCTACCTGTTCTTCTGTAATGCCTTCCGTAGATAAGAGCGATTCACCCAGCGCTCTCTCACAGTGTGGAAAGGTGTCAACACTGCGTGAAAACGCCAGGGAAACCCTCAAGGGGAAGAAAACCCAGAGACAGTGGTGGAGAAGAATCTGATGCAGACTGTCTCCTGTGGACTTCTCACGGAGGGTGTTGTTCTCCGTCACGTTGTCCGTAGTAGGCTAGGAGTCTTGTGGCTATAACAAGAAGCAACAGTTAGCAAGGGAAATAGAAACAAAATAAAGTCTGTGAGGAAATAAAGTGGAAGACTCTACCCTGGAAGGCTAATCGAAGTCAGAGCAAGGTTTGCTCATGACAAAGGAACAAAACTGCTCGGCAAATGGATCCGCGTTCGGGAAGAAGGGTTGGTTGGGTATTGTAGTTCGGTAATGTCTCGATCTAGCGAGTGTTGGGAAAAAGGGGGGAGGTAGGTTAAAGGAGTACAGGGATAAACAGAAAGCTGGAAGGTGGCAGATAAGGTAAGGTGTTTACCTATGCGATCGGGATCTGGAGGTTGGACAGCACCACATAGTTCGTGGGAGAGTAAAGAGAGATTCAGTGTCTCACAGGATGAAACCCTGGGAGTGAGAAAAGCAAGATAAATGTGTGTGTCTGTGAGGATTGCAAGTTCGTAAGGATTAAAGGTCCCTAGGAGCGATACTCACAGAGCGTAGTCTCTGTTGACAGAAGCAACCCAAAGCCGTCTTGTGTTGAGAGCCGGAAATACTTTCTCTTCGAGGATGGGGTGAGTCGGTTCTCCGGTCTCCTGAACCACTGGACCATCCCTCTGTGAAATAGCGGCCATCTTGGGAGTAGGAAATTGAAGATTAGCAACGTGACGCCAGCGGCACCATAGGGAAAGGCGCCGGAGAATCCCGTGCTGATGAGTAAATGTAACAGTTATAGGGCCTCTAAAAGCCATCACTTTGGCAGGTCTCTTCAGAGCACGGACGTTGATAGGTGAGGGACCAGCATCTGCAAACTGCAAACTGGCCCACCGAGGACCACAGAAGACCACTCGTCTCCCCACTCCGCACCGCACTCCGTGCTAGTGTGGAGCTTATGAAGAGGATAGTGCAGGTACTGCAGCAAGGCTCCCCCTCTGGGCAAAGAACAGGGTGCAAAGACTGTAGATCCAACTCCAACCACAGAAGACCACTCGTCTCCCCGCGCTCCACGCTAGTGTGGAGCTTATGTAGAGGATAGTGCAGGTACTGCAGCAAGGCTCCACCTTTGAGCAAAGAACAGGGTGAAAAGACTGTAGATACAACTCCAACCACAGAAGACCACTCGTCTCGCCACTCTGCGCCTCGTCTCCCCACTCAGCGATGTGCTCCACTCTAGTGTGGGGCTTATGTAGAGAATAGTGCAGGTACTGCAGTTAGGCTCCACCTCTGAGCAAAGAACAAGGTGAAAAGACTGTAGATCCAACTCCAACCACAGAAGACCACTCGTCTCCCTGCTCCGTGCCGCGCGCCGCGCTAGTGTGGAGCTTATGTAGGGGATAGTGCAGGTTATGCAGCAAGGTTCCACCTCTGAGCAAAGAACAGGGTGGAGAGACTGTGGATCCCACTCTAACCCCAGAAGACCACAAGTCTCCCCACTCTGCGCCGTACTTAGCGCTAGTGTGGAGGTTATGTAGAGGATAGTGCAGGTACTGCAGCAAGGCACCGCCTCTGCGCAAAGAACAGGGTGGAAAGACTGTAGATGCAACTCCAACCATAGAAGACCACAAGTCTCTGCACTGTGCGCAGAAATGTTGGTTTTGTGTGAGCCATTCTGCACATAGTCTGTCCCAGGTACTGCCCATTACTCTGAAAAAGCATTGGCATTGGTGTTCTAAACACAACAAAAATAAATATATATACATATAAACAAATAGGTATATAATAAAACACATTCCTCAAAAAGATATGTTCTAATGACTCCCTTTTCCAGTGTTAGCTCATGGCCTCTAGTTCTAACAGTCGATTTCCATCATTATCCATCATTAATTTGCATCTCCCTGTCATATCCCCCAAGTGCTTCTTTCCACGGGTTACATAAATTTTGAATGTTGAGCATTGCCGCATAGGATGCTTGGTTTTAACCCTGCTCCATTTTCTTGAGAGTTTCCTGCGCTGTCTCTAATTTGCTTTAATAATTCTGCCGGTGCTGTTTCCCTCGTTTGAGTGTTGTATGTGTTTTATAGAATTATTCTTGTAGTCCATACCGAAGATGAATCTAAACAGATCCCGCACCCTTTCCCCACTCTGCTCCCTCTCCACTTACCTGCTGGACAGAGGTGTGTGCTACGGTCATGGCGATCCTCACACCCGCAGCCACCACCATGGGAATAATGGTAGTGGCCATGGAAATTACGGATGATTGAGCTCGCACAATACGGGTGGAGCCGATCTCCCATAAAAAAAATACAAAATAAAACAATTTCACACGGGGAAACACTGGGGTGCAAATAGCAATCACCCCTACTCAGGTTTAGCATACAGTGCCCGTAACCGCCTTGAGCCCTCACCGAGACTTTCACTTTTTTCGTGCCTACCTACGTGCCTACCTATGCTCAGGCTGGCAAGCCGTCACAGGTCCTTTACCCCCCCCCTGCACGGGGGAGATTGCTGCAGAACACTCAAAGAGGCAACACTTTGTACATTTTCTGAACATTGGTGTATCCCTTTTAAAACGTTTGTTTGAATGTTTGGGCACAATAATAATGCCTTTATGTTGTTCCATCATTCACAATTCATAGGGACAATGGGTTTCAGTCTGAAAATGGTATTTGAATGCATGAGTAGCTTCTATAGGCTGCCACATTTTGCCACACATTGGTTCCTAAATTAAGTAAAAAATGAACACAAACAAAACCTTTAAAAGAACAAAGACCTTCTTGATAAAGTTTTAATCAACTCCGCTGTTTTTTAGTTCCTAGGGTTGTAAAGTTTACCAGTGAGCTGAGTACTGTTGTGGCTGAAGAAGGAAAAGATGCTGTATTCAAATGTGTCATCACCCAGGATGACGCCACGGTCACCTGGCAAAGGAATGGGGTGAAAATTGAACCCAACAAAAAGTATCAGATTTCAAAGACGGGCACGGCCCATGCCCTAACTATCACTAACCTGATACTGGAAGATGCAGGTGACATCACAGCCGAGGCTGAAGGAGTGGCCACCAAAGCTTCGCTCAAAGTCCGAGGTGAGAGAAAGAGTACTCTGTTGGCCTCTTTAATGTTTTAAAGCAAGAAGTTACTGGTGGAATGCTTTATGACACTTGTATATCGCAGCACTTTTGAAGGAACCAAACGGCTCTGAAATATACATACAAAGTGATACCATTGTAAGGGTTGCACAACACTTTACATTGAAAAATATAAAAACATCTTCCGCTAAAACTTTTTACCACTTTCGTATATGTTCTCAAAATGTGGCTAAAAATGGTTAGGCTGCATCTAAGCACACATTCCACAATTCGTCAAAGTTAATCATAGATTATCATAGAGGATTTTCATAGATATAATGTTGAAAGTGAAAGTTTTCAAAAGGGAGTTTTTTGCATTAGATTTTCTATGTTTTCGAAAACATGCTACAGAACAAATACCACAAATTCACCTGCCCTCATTTTTGAGAATTTTGACATACACTTAGCTCCTCAGTGAAAAAGGTTGAAAATCTGATGAGTCAAACTCTGGATATTCACATTAAAACATGTTCAAAATGTTTCAACACCTCCCGCCTCAAACACACACCCATGTACCACCTATAACTGGATTATCCAGATGTGCACAAGGATATGAATAATGCATACACAGGCACAGGCACATGCGCGCACACACACAGATTTAAGTGGGCTTATTTCAGAAATGCACGCGAAACACAGAAAACAAACTCATCATTTGAACAGAGTATGGAAACATACTGCTAATGGTACACTCAAGATTGAGCGTTCAAGCGATGGGATAACACAGACAAAACACATAATTTGGGTATGCACAGAACGTTCAGAAATCATACTAACACATACAAATAAGGAACACATGCATTGTAGTCTATAATAGGGAACATATGCACAGTGAATTACAACTCCTGACATACAGAACATATCACTGACATTAGCCTCTTAAAAAAGGGAATTAGCAAAAACAGCCCATTAACAGTGAGTTAAGATTACTGTCTATGAGAAGTAAAATATATTAATAACAGGAATGCCAGCATTAAGATAACCTCAAACACTCAGGCTAAGTAACGTCATCCACACTACAAATCAAACCTTAACCCACACAACACCATTACTCAACATTAGCTTTTCCACTAAAAGTAAACTTGAGTTTTCATTGATAATAACCTTTACTCCCTGTTGACAAATGTGGTAACATTTACTGAAATAGCACTAACCTTGTTGATTATCAGTGATGCCCTTGTATGGCAAGACTTTGAAGCCTGACTATATCTTATGCAAAATATTGTGCTAACATAGCTTGAGGGTGGAACTCTTTTTCACCACAATGTCAAAAATGTGCAAGTTCTAATAGGTCTGAAATTAAAAAAAGAATCGGGATTCAGAGTAGGTTACTGACCAGAATATGATGAAGGAATGTTTCTATCATTGTTTCATGGGCACTGCATTCATAGATAAAGTTTGACAGGTGAATTATAGCATTGATCAAAAGAAGCAGTTATACTCCCTACAAAACTATTGTTTGGTGAATGTTTTGCAAAATATAATTCCTTTTAGTATCACCATTTTCATATTTTCGAGGTTCATGCTTCTCGTCCAACATCCAGGCGAAATGTCTCAACATGGGGTTCAACGGCGAGTTCCTGTCTGGACCAAAAGCTGATGACTCTTTGGAAAGGTTTAAAATGCTTCTCCACACACGCTTCTCCGGTTGGAGTAGGTCTCAGTGTTCTTGGAAAGGTGGAAGGAGATTATCTCTGACCCCTGGGTTCTCCAGTTGGTGGCCACTGCATGGACCTGCAGGAGAGTGGCCTTTGATCCGAAGGAGAGAGTCAATCGTACATCATTCTGCTGGAGCTGTGAGTAGTCAGGCTAGCTCTGATGGCTTTTGCGCCTTCTCTCCAGGGGAAGCATGTCTTGATCCTGACGGACAACACAGCGACCATACACTACCTCAACAAGCAAGGGTGTGTGTGGTCTTTGCCCCTGTGCAGGGAAGCCATGCAGTTATAGTTGTAGTGGCTTGAGGACAACATCGTCATCTCTGCAGCCCATCTGGCAGGGGTGGAGAACGCGTTAGGGGATGCCTGAGCAGACAGAGCACAAAATTTGCCCTGATATCATCTTAGAGATCGTCTCCTGGTGGGGGTCCCCGACTGTGGACCTGTTTGCAATGGAGACAACAAGAAATGCAGACATTTCTGTTTGAGGGAGATTACCCCCGAGGTGAATGTGGAGTGGGTCTTCGATTTCCACTCTGCGGATCCACTTATACCAGTCATCCCTTGGGTTTTCAGTAGGTTGAGGAGGTTCTGGGCTCGACTGATCATAATTGCTCTGGATTAAGCGAGGAGGACAGGGTACTCACCTCATCTGCTCCCTCGCAGGTTGGACCTCTTGTTCAAGTCGGAAGGCCAGGTACTTCACTGAACCTGGGATCTCTCAACTTACATGTGTTGCTCTTGAGAGGGTAAAGTATGAGAACAGGGATATGACTAACAAGGTTTTGGAGGTGTTGCTTGCTACGCACAGGCCTTCCACTAAGTGTTTGTATGTGTGCAGATGCAGAAAGTTTGATGTGTGGTGTAAGGTTAGAGGGGCAGATCCCTTGGCATGCCCAACCTTTGAAACATTACAGCCTAGACCTGGCCCTGGGCAGGGCTGCCCAATTCGATAGGGCAGTGCTGCAGATTGTTTTGGTGTAGCTTCCATTCCTGTCTCCTGGTATGGACACTACTATGTGAGCATATCAACATGAGGAATCTGTGGGAGAATGCAATCCATTAAAGGAGAAATTCCTTCCCTGTAATGTTCTTTCTATGGATCCTTTTGCCACAGATTCCTCATCATCCTCCCTAACTTCCCGTCTATCCGAGCAGCACTGAGGGGATGATCTTATCAAACTGAGGAATCTGTGGGAGAAGAATCCATATCCATAGAAATAACATTACCAGTAAGTCATTTCTCCGTCTACACAAATAGCATATTTGAAAAAATAAGAACTTGCATATTACAACACAAATGCAAAAATAATATGTAATTAACTGCCATGGGTCCCCCCCCCCAGTGCCAAGGCCTTTTTTGGTGATTTTGGTATTTCGCCATTCAATGCCTTCTAACGTTTTCTGTTTCATCAACCCCTTAAATGCCAAGGACGAGGTATCTCGTCCTTGGCACCAGGGAGGTAATCCCAAGGACGAGATACTTCGCCCTTGGCACTTAAGGGTTTAAATACTGGTGTTGATTCATACTTATGATGATTGACATCCCTTCAAATAGAATTTTCCAATGCTAATTTAATATAGGGCATAAAGACTTTTATTTTTTTACAAGAAAATTCCTACTATAAAAAGTATTGACATATGTCCCATTTAGTGCCTTCTGTATATTTGTGCTTAAGATAAACCAAGCAACTCCACAACATTATTGTGGCTCCAATCCCGAAATAATGGCTAGCGTTTTGTCATCGGAGGATTATGCTGTAACATTCAGTGTGCTGTAGTTTTGTGAACTATGTTTTTGTGTGCCCACATATGTTTGTAGAGTTTGAATTATTGTGCAATAGAATGCCAAATACATTAATGTTGTATTGGTTTATAGTTTTTTTCAAGTGAAACGTGGCAAATATTTGCATCCTAACAAGTAGTGCCAATCTTGATGTACTAATATGGCTCTGTGACGAGGCACAATCAATCACTGTTCATGCCTTGTCCACCATCTCACAGTTAGTCATACACTTTGCATTTCTATCCATGGATAACCCTAAGAGAATGTAAGGAATAACTATTGACATGTTTCCTAATGTAAAGCCTGCCAGTATCACTGCCAGATATGATTAAGATACATATATTGCCAACCCTGTGTTTTCTTTGAACTGCTTCAGACCTATAGCAGCTGTGGGAAACGGTGGAGGTTTCTTTAATACACTCTTGATAAACATTATGTAAACACACAATTCTTTTTCCCTATTTTCATGCACCGTGCTTTGTAAAGGTTTCAACACTGACTGGCATAAAAGATATTTCTTAATCCACAGGGAACCCTGCTTTCTTAAATATTAGAAGGATTTTCAAAATTACTTTTAATTGTAACTTTTTTCTTTAACACGTTTTACCTTTAAGTTCATATTTTTTTCATTCATTATATCTTTCTTTTTGTTAATATTTATGCTTAATGTAGTACTTTTAGTGTATTTCGGGAATGGCAACAAATGTAATCTATTTTTAATTTACTTTGATTTTTTAAATTACTATTTCTCATATAAAAATGTATCAATGTCCCCATTATACATTTTATTGTTTCATGATGGGTTTCTTCATTATTTTACCTCTTTATCACATGATGTTCCTCAAAATCCCCTGAATCCTTACTCTTATACAAAAGACAACCTTGATGAGACACTAGTTTAGTGTACACAAAACTATTTTAATCTTGGCTGTGAGGGCTCACCAAAGAAATAATAGAGAAACTATAAGCCATAAATAGGATGGACACATTCAACTTAGATGTAAGAAAATATGATCATGCAAAACTAATCTATTAAGAATTTCACAGGTCCCCAATAGAGCAATAAAATCAAATTTAGGAATCTCTGCCTGGTGCTGAAAACGCACTGGTTATAAGAATGGAGCTGTAAATATAAATCAGCAATAAATAAATTACGTAATAAATTGCTTACCTTGAGATCACCTGGGTGGGAGGCTGCTCCAAAGGTTGCAGAGAGTGCAGCTCTATTCCTGCTGAGCTCATTGTGATCTCCGAAAAGCATAACAAAGGTTTTTGAAAATCCTTTCAGGTCCAACTTTTAAAATAACCTATCAGCTCCATTTACCACACCGGTATAAATAGCTTTTATATGGATGCAAGATCAGTTAAATAAACCTGAATTCCTAATTTCCTTGTCCTATTGATTGACCACTGCACCAACCATGTACAAGCGCTGTGATACCTCTGGGTCTGGCCGCTATAAAAAATAAAAATAAAATAAATATGATGATTCTTTCTACACCTCATCCCATGTTTTGGCACTTGTGAGCTGTGAGCATTTAAAATTCATATATAATCTAATGTACAGCAGTCCTTAAAAACTAGTAAGCAGCATTGTAATTCCGTTGTGGTGCCCTAAATATGACTAATTATGGCCTGCAGTGCCTCACAAATAACCAAAATACAGTAGTAGCTCTGTTATTGGCATTCCATTAACTGGAACATGTTTCTAACCAGCAGGTGCTGTAAAAACAGTGTTCTGGTTATTGAAATGCTGTTTGACAAACCTTGGAGACCTGATAACTGAGAGTCTGGGTGAGAGAATGCTGATGCAGTTGAAGGCCAGCAAGCTTTGTTATCCCAACATTTTGCTCTGCTTTCCGCTCTCTGCCATCTGCATATCTGACATTCTACTTCACATGATTATCTGGCTTATTTGATCACTTGGCACCATTGGGTTTCCATTTATGCTGATTAATGAGGAATTAATACATAGTCAAATATACTGCCCAAACCAACTGGGATTTTTTATTATAGTGTCTTCTGTTAGCAAATGCCATCTATACTCTGATTGGGTTGTGCTTTGGTTAGAGTGATAAGAGACAATTCATGTGATTATATGCAGTGCATAGATAACAACTGTCTGTTTTTCCTCTATGTGCGTGCCATGTGCCAGAAGCCCCAGCGCTTTTCAAGAAGAAGCTGGAGGCCAAGAGGGTGGAGGAAAGGGAGGCAATTATCCTGGAGGCGGAGCTCTCCAAGCCATCCAAAGAGGTGAAGTGGACGAAGAACAGCATCGTACTGCAGCCAAGTGATAACCTGGAGATCCGATCAGAAGGGACAAAGCACAGTCTTGTTATTAAGAACGTCACCTTTGCAGAACGTGGCCTCTACTGTTGTGAGACACTTGAGGACAAGACCCAGTGCAAGCTAACTGTGGAAAGTAAGTGCCCATCCTAAGACCTCTCTCTTTTTGACTTGCAGACAGTGCTATCCAGAGTTAAGCCAGCTTCTTTATCGGTAATAGAACAGGGTTACTATTGACAGTTCACCAGTGTGACCCAGAATGTTGTGCTGAAAGACTGAGATTATAATAACATGTATTATAAGTCAGCAGTCATTACTTACTGTCTTGCGGCCAATGAGAATCCTTAGAATACAGTTACAAATCTCTGGCATTCACAACAAACAATTATTTTCCGGTAGATCACATACATTGCTATTACTACAAGGTAGTGGCTGGCACTGCATAATGGGAGGTGGGTGGAAGCCCCCTCCCATTATTCACAGGCCATATCGTCATTTGGGGCATTGTTCCAGGTGAGTTTTGCAAAGCCTCCGTCCTTGCAGGCAGTAATGGGAGCAAAGAAGCCTGGTCCCATAGAAATCGATGTGTCCCTCTATTTGGACGCCCTGCTCATGTATTCCTATGGGCCAGGCTGGAGGCGGATTTAGGGAGTGAAGTGTCAATCAATGTCCCTTTTAAAAAATGTTTTTATTTTAATGTGTCACGGTCAACCTTTCACATAAATCTCATAAACCAAAAATAGCAAAAATAACAAAATACACAACAAAATATGTGATTATCAAAATGCAAAATAGACAAGTCATTATATAAAACAATATGACAATCATATGAATACATATAGTATCACTGAAAATCAAAATATTAAAACACCTCAAAGAACATGAATTATATAATTAAAACAGTTATTGCATCAATACACATATAACTACATACCACACAAATTCATTTTAATAAGATTAATTTTATTTAAGAATTTGAGAACTTCAATCGATAGAGCAATTTCCAAACCAGAACTCAGTGAAGCCCAAAATTCCTCTGTATTCAGCCATTTTATATGATCAACAAAACGAGAATAAAATGGTTTCCTGTTTTCTTGAAGAGCAGGGCAGGTAATCATAATGTGTTTTAATGTTTGTATGGTCATCACATCAGCACACAAATCACAGTGCGTCAAGACCCCCTCATTTTTTGATCAAACAGCCAACACCTCCTTAACTTCCAGGAGGTTTAGCCTAAATCTTAAGAATTGCCCACACTATTATGCATATGGGAATTTACATAAGTTAGGGAAACTAGTACCCAAAGGCTTATCAAGCAGTGAGAAGGAAGAATTAATTTTATAACTCCTCATTTTCTTAATTGTCATAATCCAATCCATCATAAAGAAAGCTTTTTTGACAGTGCCTGGATTAGCAATCAGATTTTCAATTGATTGATCGCTATCCCTCAAGATCGAATCAACCAATTTTTCCAATGCCAAGAGAGAGGCTTTCCTGCCTTTAGTCATTGATACATTGAGGAGATCTACAAACATAGAATTGAATGGAGTAGCAACTAACATACTATATATAATCAGAACTTTCCAATGCAGCCAACCTTGGAATGAGACTAATCCAAGTTCATATCTCGCAGTTGATATTGGAAAACTCTGGGGAAGACTTAAAACCTGCCTCCAAATACAGCCTTCAAGTTGGTCCCACTTAATATCATATGCCTGTGATTCAATCTCCAGGCCATAAAGAACTGAGGGGAATACCTTTGTTTTATAGAACTCAACTAGTGGTTTAACTGAAACCTGCAATAAATAATGCAGGTTTTCCTCATTTGCAATGAGAACCGGCCTTCCTTGCTAAGTAGCCTAAGGACAATCTGATTATTGTTCCGTATGGCATAAATATGAAATCCCAGATAGATAACATTTCTCAAAGGTATTAGAGCTGATTCTCCTAGTGGCCAAGATAAGCCATATGGCTCATTTAAACATTTATTTAAGCAACTAATGTTAGATTCTGCTTGCATAATCAGCAATTGCATCTAAAAGGTACTGTAGCCCAAGGGAAGTGTGGTCCAACAGGACCACATCCATAGTACTCTAAGCGTGACAATTTTAGGGCTCACAAAGGATGCTTTCTCCAGGTAGTCTGTGATATTCGAGATATAGAGATTGAAAAGGTAGGGTGCCAAAAGGCAACCCTGCTGCAATCCTCGATGGATATGGTTTGAATTTGAGAGAGGACCCGGACCCTCCAAATGGATTTGAATTGTGTTATTCTCATGGAGATGAACAATAATATCCAATAAATTCTTCACTTTGGCCCAGAGACACACACGATTTACAGTGTCGAATGCCTGGGAGAAATCGTTCAGGGCCATATAGACTGAAAGAGCCCAGGAGATATCCCTGAGGCAACTCAAGACCAATCCATTAAGTAAGGTATTCATGTTTTTACGAAAACCTGTTTGGAGCTTTTGGAATCAGCCAGCGGTCTGTGCCCATCGCTCCAACTCCCCAAGAATCAAAGCAGCAAAGATTTGACTATCTGCATCAAGAAGTACGTTTGGCCTATAGTTGGCATGGTTAAGCCAATCACCCTTCTTTTGAATTGGGAGAATAATGGGTGATTTCCATGACATCAGGTGCTTTTTGCCCTTAGTATATTTTCAAATAAAATATGAGGACAATGGCCCAAAGATGAGGGTCATTTTTCAGCACCCGATTGCTCAGACCATTCGGTCCAGCAGCCTTTGAGATAGAGGCTCTCCTGATATGATATTCTTTTTCTTCAAATTCAAAATGTAACCCTCAAAATGAGCCACCAGACTGATAAGCAAACTTGCTGCAGGGAATCTTAGATAAATTGGAAAAATTACATTTCCATAACTGAATTTGACTGCAATAATGTTTGGGTTACACCCAAATTGTTTACCAATGACCAAAGGTTTTGTACATCCTTTAAAGCTAAAATCTTTAACTTTTCCTCACCATCCTGCTGGGTAAGGTGATAACGATGGGCTCTAATCCATTTTTTTTTATAACAGGGTTTAAGTACTGTGATCTCCTTGGTACAGTCAACACCATTGTTACTGACTTTAACCAGCTGCTTCAGGGATCCTCTCAGGAGCGGCTTCTTTTCAAGCACTATGGAATCAGAGCAGTATCAGCGTGGGACCCAGCCTATAGATGTACCATTAGCCCACAGAAAATAAACACAACTAATAGGCGAGTGGCAGACACACATTTCTTCAATTGATGATGTTTTCACATAGGATTTTAATCTCCTATTCAAATGCACCCGGTCAGCTCATTATTACTTTTCAGGTATATCTTCAGAGCTAGGAAACCAGGAATGTCATCAGAGACAGCTGTGGCACCCGTAATGATGGAATTTCTATCAGCAATCAACAGGCCACCAGTTGGTCGCACTGTTTTAACAGGAATTTAAAGTTGTTGAAAATAGAGAAACCATCACCAGAAATGCTCTTTGTCAACCATGCCTCTTGAAAAACTATAATGTCAAAATTATTAAAACTATTATTCCTAGAGGAGCCATTCAAAAAACTATTACATCCTCTATTATTTCAATTCACAGAGGGATACGCCTACAGTTGTTAGAGTCCTGTCCCCTTTGTGGCAAGTTTTGTAAAACCTCCATCTAAAGTACTTGAGAGCCAAGACCAATGAACATCTGGACTATTCCCCGTTCTACAGAAAGGATTTTCAAAGTGCACTGTACGCATACTAAAAAGAGAGTTACTACAAGTGATTTTCAGCATATGCCCAGTGTCCTTTAACTGATTCAACCAGAGAGCAGTTGAGATTTCTCTGGATAAATATCAAAACCCATCTGGTAAATTTCTTCAGCCTCATTTAAGGTACTTTTTATCACCAGGTTAGATCTAAAGTATAGCTCCACAAAGTCTGTTCTCTTATTATCAGGAAAATATACAAGTTCAATGTCCTTAGATGACAATAATCGTAAGGAGGGGATCTCATGGAACAAACATAGAACATCAGATCTATTTAAGGTGACATCAGTATCAGACAGAACAATAGGTTCCAATATTAAACACTTTGGCAAGTCCCGCTCTCTGCGGTTATTACTCCGAGAACTCAAAACCGAGCCAGACCTTGATGATAAGGAGCCGAGCCATCATGAGGGCCCCTTGACAGGTTAAGCCACTTGAAGATGACAAGTCAGAATCAGCAGTAAAGATGGGAGCTATAGGCTTCTTGTTATCCTTTTGACTTAAGTATACTGTGCCAGCTGGTAAGTTATTTAAAGAGGCATTAAAAGACTGTACATTTTTGCAATTAGCTGCTTGGCTACAGCTCCATGGGACCTGGAGAGATACGATCCATGGGCTTGAGGCCAAGGACAAGTCTCGCAGACCTGTTCTGGATAAGTTGCAGAGGGCAGAGAGTGGAGGCAGGCAGATTAAGATATAGGCTGTTACAATAGTCCAGCTTAGAGGGGACCAGGGCTCTGGAGACAGTGAGCTTCTGGGGGAAGGAGAGGAAAGGAAGAATACCTCTGAGGAGGTGCAGCTGGTAGTGTGACTTCGTGGAGACGTCAGAGATGTGAGGGGAGAAGGAGAGTGCAGAGTCGAAGATGACCCCAAGGTTTTTTGCCTTGCAGGTGGGACTGGGAGGATCGCCAAGAGAGGCCGGCCAGAGGGCTGCAGGGAAGGAGGGAGTGGGTGTGCCGATGAGTAGGATCTCAGTATTACTGGCATTAAGGCAGAGGTCGTTGGTGGCACACCATTCCTGGATGGCAGACAGTCAGAGATGAGGGAAGGAGAGGAGGAGGAGGCCGAGGGTAGCCTGAAAATGAGCTGGGTATCATCCGCATAGCACTGAAAGTTGGGACAGAGCGCAGTGATGCGGTGGGCAAGGAGTGCCAGGTATTGGTTGAACAGCCAGGGAGAGAGGTTGGATCCCTGGGGGACCCCACAGGTAGAGAAAAAGATGTCGGAGAGGAAGGACCCAAGTTGGACCTGTGAGGGTCGCTCGTAGAGGAAAGAAGTCAGCCACGCCAGAGCCTGACCAGTGATGCCCAGGTTATCACGGAGACGATTGAGCAGGATGGCATGGTTGACAGTGTCAAAGGCAGAAGAGAGATCAAGCAAGATAAGAACGGACGGGGTGTTAGAGTCAAGGTTGGTCAGCAGGTCTTCACGGATGTTCAGGAGAGCAGTTTCTGTGCTTCTGGCCGCTCTGAAGCCAGACTGATGGTCATGAAGACAACCAACAGATTCAGTGTGGAGATTGAGCTGGGAGATGGCCAGTTTATCCAGGAGCTTGCCCAGGAAGGGAGTGATGAATATTGGGCGATAGTTAGCCGGGCAGGAGGGGTTGGCAGAGGGTTTCTTAAGAAGAGGGTGCACAAGGGAGTGCTTCAGAGGGGAAGGGAAGACTCCAGTGGCGAAGGAGTGATTGCAGAAATCAGCCAGGGCAGGAGCCAGGGAGTCAATGTGGTCCTTGATAGTTTTGGAGGAACAGGGGTGAACCTGTTTCGACGAGACTTCCATAGATCGGACTTGTCTAGAATCCTTGTCAGGAGAGAAAAGGGGAAAGGCAGAGAAGTAGGGAGGACGGGTGGCTGCAGAGGGGCCAGAGGAAGAGCAGGGAATAGTGGGAGGGGGGTGAGAGGAGGAGAGCGAGGACAGGATGTCCTGAGTTTTAGAAGTGAAGTGAGAAGCCAGTGCGTGCAGAGGGCCTGGGAAGGGACAGGAGAGGTAGAGACCAATGTTCCCTCTAAGCTGTGCGCATGTGCGCTTGCCCAGCTTGCTTCTGGGTGCCGCTCAGAAGATTTTTAGCAGCACACCCAGACAATTCTCATCTAACTAAAAAGATTTAATAAGGTACAAGGCACAACAATCATCTGCCATTTGCTTTTTCTTAAAATAACGAACTAATCTTAATATTCTGGTATAGCTCATTTGCATTACCCTACCGTGAAAACGTGACCTTAAAAACATATAATCCCCAAGAGAATACATCCACAAGAGGTTAAATACTGATATGAAAAAGTGGATCAATAAACAGCAGAATCTAACCAAGATTTGTCTGGACACATTACCCAAATAATGTTCCCTCCCAAAACACGTCCCGGATACTTGGCTCTACCATGCTTTTACCTTATGACTCTAACTAGTGTCCCAGAACACATTTAGACATCAACCTGGACTCTTCAGCTTTTGGCTCTAAGAAAGGTGACCAGACTTGTACCGACATCCACTTGTTTTATATTTGTTTTAATATGAATAACGTTCAAGTATCAGAATCTCTGTTGTTCATGGTGCCTTACCAAAAGCGTCACCCACACTATGTAAACAAACTACTAGACAAAAATGGGTTACTGACTTCGAGTAAGCAGTCTACTTGGATGTGTAGACTCATCCGATGTTTCCTCGTCTTGGTAAGTATATCACACAACTGTTTTGCAGCAGTCCCTTTGCAAGTTAACACGTTATGAAACTCAAATAATAATTTGCCATCTAAAGATTTTAAGTAGACACATTTTATGCTTGCATCTCCTACTTCAACACTGCTAACAATACCCTACTGGTGGAGAGCAACATTGCAATATAATTTTCTTGGCCTGCAAGGGAAAACGGGTATCGACTATGCCTAGCATTACTCTTCTATAATATTAGCTGGAGATGAATATTCAGATAGTTGAATGATTTTCACAAAATATGCATCCTTTCTAAGTGTTCAGAGTTCCATTGGCTATAGACCTTAACAAATGATATGGTAACTCGCTGGTATACAGAAACAGCTTCACTGAGCATGTGTTTAATATTATAGGGTTGTAGGTGTGGGGGATGTTGCAAGAAATCTTGTATGCACTGCAAAATCATTATGTACTGGAGCATTCCCTTCCCCCCTGAAGCACTCTCTTGTGCACCCTAATCTCACGAAACCCTCAGCCAACCCCCTCCTGCCCGGCTAACTATCACCCGATCTTCATCACTCCTTTCCTGGGCAAACTCCTGGAAAAACTGTGCATCTCCCAGCTTAATCTTCACACTGAATCTATTGGTTGTCTCCATGACCATCAGTCTGGCTTCAGAGCAGCCAGAAACTGCTCTCCTGAACATCCGTGAAGACCTGCTCTCTAACCTTGATTCTAATCTCCCCTCTGTTCTCATCTTACAAAATCTCTCTTCTGCCTTTGACATGGTCAACCATGCCATCCTGCTCAATCGTCTCTGTGATAACCTGTGTATCACTGATCAGGCCCTGGCCTGGCTTACCTCGCTCCTCTCTGGTCGACCCTCCCAGGTCCAACTTGGGTCCTTCCTTTCCTCTATCTCACTCTCTGCCTGTGGTGTTCCCCAGGGGTCTAAATTCTCTCCCTTGCTTTTCAACCAATACCCGGCAGCTCTTGCCCACCGCATTGACGCTTTCTGCTCCAACTTTCAGTGCTTTGTGGATGACACTCAGCTCGTTTTCAGGCTCCCCTCTGCCACCTCTTCTTCTTCTCTCATCTCTGACTGTCTACCTGCTATCCAGGAGTGGTGTGCGACGAATGATCTCTGCCTTAATACCATTGGCACACCTGCCCCCTCCTTTCCTGTCACTCACTAGCCGGCCTCCCTCGGCCATCTTCCTGCTCCCACCTGTGGGCTAAGAAACTCTGGGTCATCTTCGATTCCACACTCTCATTTTCTTGTGACATCTCTGACATCTCTAAGATGTTAAACTATCAACTGCACCTCCTCAGAGGTATTCTTCCTTTCCTCACCTTCCCCCAGAAGCTCACTGTCTCTAGAGCTCTGGTTCTCTCTAGGCTGGACTACTGCAACAGCCTCTTTCTAAATCTGCCTGCTTCTACTCTCTGCCCTCTGCAACTCACCCAGAACAGGACTGCAAAACTTGTCCTTGCCCACAATCCCAGGGATCGTATCTCTCCAGCAGTGAAATCTCTGCATTGGCTCCCAGTGGCTGCAAGGATTAAGTTCAAGACCATCTGCATTGTCCACAAGGCCTTCTGGGGCCTGGGTCCTAAATACCTCCAACTCTCTCTTCGTAAATACCTTCCTATTCGCGCTCTTCGCTCCTCCAACTCCCTCAGGGTCAGTCGCTTCTCCTACCAGGATTTGGTGGTAGATCTCTTTCTTCGGATGGGGCCTCCCTCTGGAACAGCCTCCCTGCCACTGTGAAACTTGAGGAGAACCAGCTCCAGTTCCAGAAGCAACTCAAAATCTTCTTTTTTGCTTCTGCCTTCTCTCTTCCTCTCCCCTGCTGATTTCCTGTCTGATACTGCACTGGTCACCTGGCTACCCTCTGACCTCGGGCCCAGGTCCCTTCCTGCCCAGCTGCACACCCGCACTGCCTCCTGGCAACCCAGGTCTGTATCTGTAACCGTACAGTCCCCCTACCTGCACTTTTGGACAACTGCTGTCTGCACTTACCCTTGCACTTGTCACCTGCTGGCTGCACTTCTTTTTATTGTTTTGATCCCATGTACAGCACTGCCCCCTTTCCCCAGGCACTTTTCCCCTCCCCACTCCCTTGCACTTGCGCGATCTCAATTTTACTTGGCCTAGTAAGATCATTGTCTATGTCCTCCTCCTGTTCCCCCTCCCTTGCCTCGTCACGCCTTGAAACACTTGTGTATAGGCGCATTATAAATGCCTTATCATATCATATCATATCATATCATGTCATGTCATATCATATCATATCATAATGAATTACAGAAGAGGGGTCCCTGGTTACAGAAGAAGGCATTCAATCTGTTTTAATGATGACCATTGCTGCTACTAACTTAAAAGGCATATATATGGGGTTTTCTTCAACGGGCTCTATTAGAAACCACAGTAAGGCACTTTTTTATGTTGCCTTGGCTGTGGTGAGGAAGGGAGGGCACAAGTATGGGCTGTATTATGAGCCCTGTCATTTCACTTCCTATGCAAGAAGTGCTCTGATAGGATGTTGCTCCCTACTTGGATTCAAATAATTTTTCAGAGAGTAAAAAAGTAATTAGCTTTGCCATTAAGGATATTTTATGCTTATTAAAATATGTTCTTTCCTCTTAAAACTCCTCTTGAGATCGGGCAGCACTCTTATTAGAGTGGTTTCCTATGCCACTGGTCTGCTGGTAACTAACTTGAAAACATATCAGTGCAGCTTTGTGGGTAGAAGCAGGGGGTAGGCTCCCATGTGTTCATTTTTTCCCATTTTTGTTGGGCACATTTTCCTGTTTTTAGGGAGTATTAATGGATGGTATCTATGTCTCTTAGCTATAAGTCGTGTGAGTAAGCGTTGTCACAAATTGCAGGCAACGCAATGTGGATAGTAATCAGAGGCCCAGGAATTTTGACCATCATATTCCGAGGTGCAGTTATTCTGATGCAATTATTATTACACATCCTTACACAAACTATGCATGTTAGCCTGGCCCTTGGATTACTTAAAGTGACACACAAACTCCTATTAGAATGTGTTCTGACAAATTCCTTTTTGTTGACATTATTCCATCTGTAAATATTGTATTCTGTCTGAATTAGACCGCTACATCAATTATGCAATATGTTTTTTTTAATACAGACGAGTGTTTTTCCAGTGGCTTAAAAACACATAATCGTCTCTGCACTGGAGTACTTTTGATAGGTACTGGGGCAGATCGTGAAGTCTTGGACTAGTTGATGAGTGTTCTTTATAATATATAAAATATTTTTTAGCCTATGCGTTTGGAAAAACGTGTTGTAAGATGCAACTTTTACAGAGGTTTGTAAAGAATTGCATTGGATGGGAAGCGGAAATTCCTTTCCAAACTCGATTCCGAGACAGTAGCTCACCAACGTTGCATGCTCACAAAGTGGCTTACCTCATTAGTCAGTTGCGCCCATGGAAAATAATGTGCACACGGCAGCCAACCAGTTCCGCACATAGAGAAAAATCATTAGAGGGAAGAGACTGTGGCAAGATTGGCCAGTTCCTTGCAGATTTTAAAGAGTTCAGCTGAGTTGTTAGATGCCGCAGAGACGCAGGCTTGGATATGAGCTCTCTTCTTGGTGAGGACGGAGAGCCGGTATTGCCTTTGCAGCAGGCGGCAGGCCAGTTTGTCAGAGGATGAACTTGAAACACGCCATTTCCTCTCGGCCACCCTACACTTGCGTTTTAGGATGACGAGGTCAGAGTCATACCAGCTGAGGCTGAGAGGGAGGTACAACCCTGTGTGGTTGAGCTAGACTCTGAGGAAGAGCTAGAAGGAGGCCCCAACCTTATTGGAGATTTGGACCCTGAGGACCATCCTGAGCTGCAGTCTTTACTGGCAGAAGGTGGGCCTAGCAGGGCAGCTTTTCGTAAGGGGCAAAGAGAATGTCTAACTCTGGAAGGTCTCCGCCACCAGGCAGCTTCTCAGGCTGATGGGCAAGAGCCTGGGAAGTATAGGTTACACTGGGAAGATGGCCTCTTCTACAGTGAACCGACTGAGTCTGAACCTGGAGACTACAAACGCCTTGTAGTCCCACAAGAGAACAGACAACAGTTCTTACAACTAGCCCATGAGATACCTTTGGCTGGTCACTTGAGTTTCAAGAAGACCAAGGAAAGGCTCTCTCTCTACTTTTATTGGCCAAAGATGGGGGCTGAAGTAGATAGATATTGTAAGAGCTGCCACACCTGCCAGACTTCTGGTAAGGTTGGTTCCAAGAATGTGGCACCTTTAGTGCCCCTCCCAGTTGTGGGAGTCCCATTTGAGAGGGTAGGGATTGACATTGTTGGTCCCCTTGATCCCCCAACCTCCTCAGGCAACAGGTTTATCCTTGTTGTAGTAGACCATGCTACTAGGTACCCTGAGGCAATTCCTATGAGGACTGTTACAGCTCCGGCTGTGGCTAAGGCCCTCCTTGGTATTTTTACCAGGGTTGGGTTTCCTAAGGAGGTAATCTCTGACAGGGGGTCAAACTTTATGTCCCACTACATGAAAGCCATGTGGAAAACCTGTGGAGTTACCTACAAGTTCTCAACCGCATACCACCCTCAGACAAACGGGTTGGTTGAAAGGTTTAACAGAACCATGAAGAGCATGATAGGTGCTTTAGAAGAACCCCTTAAGAAAAAGTGGGACCTTCTACTGCCATGCCTTCTCTTTGCTTATAGAGAAGTCCCTCAGGAGGGAGTAGGTTATTCTCCCTTTGAGCTTCTCTATGGCCATCCAGTCAGAGGTCCATTGGCCCTGATTAAGGAGGGATTGGAAGGTGCTCCTCCCCTCAAGCCAGTCAGAGTGACTGACTATGTGATAGGTCTCCGGAGGAGAATGTCACACATGATGGCAGAAGCCAGTGACAACTTGAAAGCTGGTCAAGCTCTGGTCAAACATTGGCACGACCAGAAGGCTAACATGGTTGAGTTTACTCAAGACCAGCTAGTTCTAGTTATGCTCCCAACAAGGCAGAGGGCCTTGCAAGACAAATGGATGGGACCCTTCAAGATTGTGGGGAAACTTGGAGAGGTCAACTATCTGGTGGATCTGGGCAGACCCAGGGAAGCTCCTAGAGTCTTCCACACCAACCGACTAAAAGCATACATCTCCAGACCTGATTTAGGAGCCTTGCTTCTAGCTTCAGCTGCAGAGGAAGAAGAGAGTGAATCTCTCCCTGATCTCCTCAGAGGTGTGCCTTTAGATGAAAAAGTTGAAGGAGTCAATCTCTCTTCAGACCTGACACCTGAGCAACGAGAGGAGTGCAAATCTATGTTAAATCAGTTTGCCTCCCTGTTCTCACTGTCACCAGGCTTGACCCCTTGGGGCCAGCATGAGATACTCACTGGTGACTGTCTGCCAGTCAAAAGCAGAGGATACAGAATGTCAGAACATATCAGAACCCACATCAAAGGAGAGGTCAAGAAGATGCTTGATCTCGGGGTAATAGAGCCCTCTACTAGTCCATGGTCTAGCCCAGTTGTGTTAGTACCAAAGGCAGGATCCAAAGACTTGAGATTCTGTGTGGACTATAGAGCTCTAAATGCAGTCACCAAGACTGATGCCCACCCTTTGCCCAGGACAGATGAGTTGGTGGATAAACTTGGTGCAGCCAAGTACCTCAGCACATTTGACCTGACGTCAGGCTATTGGCAAATAGCCCTGACAGACCATGCCAAGGAGAAAACTGCATTTTCAACCCCAGTTGGCTTGTACCAGTTTAAGGTCATGCCTTTTGGACTAAAAAATGCACCTGCCACATTCCAAAGGATGGTGAACCAAGTTCTAGCTGGGATGGAAGACTTCTGCATGGCATACTTGGATGACATTGCAGTCTTCAGCCACTCCTGGGAGGAGCATGTGAACCACCTAGGACATGTGTTGCAGGCCCTTGAACAGGCCCATTTGACAGTCAAAGCCAGTAAGTGCCAGATCGGTCAAAGTAAGGTGGTCTACCTTGGACATGAGGTAGGAGGTGGAGAAATAAGGCCTTTGCTCAGCAAGATTGAAGCTGTGCAAAATTGGACAACACCAACTACTCAAACCCAAGTGAGAGCTTTCCTAGGCCTCACTGGGTATTACAGGAATTTCATTGAGAACTATGGGACCATAGCTTCTCCACTGAATGTAATCTCCTCTCCCAAATTCCCTAAAAAGGTAAAATGGAATGAGGAGTGCAATCAGGCCTTTGAAAAACTGAAGAGAGCTCTTTGCCAAGCTCCAGTGTTAAGAGCTCCTGACTACCACCAAACTTTCATTGTACAAACTGATGCTTCCAATGTAGGTATAGGTGCAGTTCTAAGCCAACTGGATGAGAAGGGTAGGGAGCACCCCATTTGCTTCATCAGTAGGAAACTGAAGGATCCTGAGACAAGGTGGGCAACTATCGAAAGAGAATGCTTTGCTATTGTGTGGGCACTGAAGAAGTTTAGGCCATACTTGTATGGTTCTACTTTTGTTATTCAGACTGACCACCAACCCTTGAGATGGTTAATGCAAATGAAAGGGGAAAATCCAAAACTATTGAGATGGTCAATCTGCCTGCAAGGGTTTGATTTCACCATTGAGCACAGGTCAGGGTGTCACCATCAAAATGCTGATGGACTCTCTAGGATGTATATCATCGACTAGAGGTATGAGGTTCATCCAGGAGTGGATTAAATCCTCCTGTCCCTTAGTCTGGGGGGGGGGCGAGTGTTAGGGAGAATTCTCTGTTTAGGCTGAATTTCCCTACCTAGTGAGTCCCCCAGCAGCTTTGCTGGATTTCTGGGGTTTATTTTTTTCTCCTGCCAAGAGTGAGACTCTTTTACCCTCACTCTTGGGCATGTTGAAGTGTGTTTTCTTGGTTAAACCTTGTGTTGAATGGGCTATGGGGTCTTTTACTCCATAGGGCCTCATGTATTTTTGTGATGTGGGTTACACAGCACCCTCTGTGCCGTGACCCAGGGGTGTCCTAGGGACTCCCCAACATAGACTCCATACCCTGGGACTGACTACTGTCTCCCAGGGCATGTAAAGTCACCAAAGACTTTGCTAGTCTTGAATCCTGAACAGAACCAGTACAAACCATCATATTGTGGACGTACTGGCTGGGGCAATTCGATTGCCCCAGGGTCTGTTAGTCGAGGGGGCACGTCTCCGTCCCCCCTGATCGAGTTTTGGCTGGTGGCAGTGGAAACTACGTTTTATATTCGACCGCAAATATTTTCCTATGGGATTTCCCATTGTTTTAGGCTAACACATTTAATTATTTATTTACGGTAGCCTTAAACATACCGCCGGTTTATATATTTATTATTATAACCCCGGTTGGGATTTTTTGCCAAAACTTGATGCTAAAATGGCGTTGGCATTCGCCTCTGTAACTCTGACCCAAAGTGGAGCCCTTTGTCCCACTTTTGGCGGGCTTCTCCACAGAAGCCCTCCAAAGTGGTGCCACTCTGTCTGGGGTACTTAGGAGGGGTGGAGGGGGATTTAGGCACCCTGGACTGGGTTACCTAGGTAACTCAAGTCGCACTCCAT
Source organism: Ambystoma mexicanum (assembly GCF_040938575.1). Lineage (NCBI taxonomy): Eukaryota > Metazoa > Chordata > Amphibia > Caudata > Ambystomatidae > Ambystoma > Ambystoma mexicanum. The sequence continues at coordinate 150,218,504 of NC_090924.1, forward strand.
CCTGATTGGCCCAAGTGGTGAGCCGGCCGGCTCACCACTTAGCATGTTTGAGTGACAGCTAGGCTGGGTGAATGGGGGTTTGCTGCATAAAAGCAGGGCTTTGGGGACTGGAACTTCAGAAGTCGCCACAGGACCTAAGAATCCGACGAGGGACGAGCTGAGCTGATCTGCTACGACGACACCGCCGGTGGAGCCCTGCTGAACCAACTCACCACTTTTCCCGACGACCGAGGAGAACACTTAACGGAGTGGCTCCTTCCCTTGACTGGTGGGGACAACCAGTTTTCACCTTCTTTCCGCTCTTCGAGGTATCTCGTGGCCGCCTTGCCAGTGCCAAGCACCCCGGCAACCGGAATACCCACCACTTTTACCTCAACCGCGAAAGTCGGTACAACCCTTTAACCGGAGGACTCCGCGGCTGGTTTCTTCCCGGGCAGTGCAACGACCTTCTTCTTCTGCTCTTCAGCGAGATCTTCTTCTCCCCTGACCGACGTCGAGCCTTGCTGCCACTGCCTGGAACAACTGCCCCCGCTGGAGGATCCTTTCCGTTAAGGTACCGTGTTCCGCCTGGCTTCCCTTGCCACCGACTGTACGGGGTAGTTTTAGCCCCCGGCTTTCGATCCTGGGATTGCCTGGGACACTTTGGCTAAACTTTCTAAGCCTCTCTAACTCTTTTCCGAACTCTCTTACAAGACTCTGAATCCCTACCAACTGTGTGACCTTGGGCACGTTTTCGCTCTGTCGGCTCTAAGAGTGGGCCCTGCTTAGTGACTTTTGCTCACCTGTGACTTTGTGCTTCTTTGAGCTTACAAAAAGTGTTCTTAACCTTAGAGTGGTGTGTTTATCCTAATTCTGCTCCTTCTCCCTTCTTTTTACCTACTAGAGTGTCATCTAACGTTAAGCGCTCACCTCTGTTTGAATTATGTGGTGTTAACCTAGAGTTGTCTAGATAGGAATAAGGATTGGGACTGCTTTCCATATAACTGTGTTTAGAGTGTTTTACTATATTTTGCTAGAGTGTTTTCAACTTATGTGTTCTTGAAAATAAATAACTATATACTTTTGAAACCAAGCTCTGGTCAGTGTTTGCTTGTGCTATTGTGTCTGAGTACATATTGTGTATACTTTGCATACTGCCTAACTCTTCTTGAGGGAAGTCTGACTGCTCAGCCACAGCTACCAGGTAAATCTGGGTGGTGCAGACTGCTACCAAGTAAGTGGGTTTACTGCTATACCTGTAGTCTTAAATCTTTTGCAGTGTTCCCCAAGGGAACTGCACAGGTTTCTGCCTAACAGCGGTCACGATAGTTCAAGATCTTCGCGATCAGCAGTCGCGGGGGGCTCCTGGGGCCGGCCTCCTGGTCAAGGCCCTATGCGCCCTTTCAACCGCGAACCCTTGGGTCAGCTCCCTGCCCGTGATCTCCTGCAAGAGCATGGTTTCAACGTATTCCGTGGGGTTCGGTCCTTCCATTCCTTCCGGTACACCCACTATGCGAATGTTGTTGCATCTGGCGCGCCCCTCTGCTTGCTCTGCTCTGTCCTCCAGATTGCCCACTCGTTGCACGAGGGCATGAAGCTCCTTAGCATGTGCAGTGCATGCCTCCGCGGTCGGGGCCAGCTCTTTCTCAAGTTCTCCAGTGCGCTCCGCGATCGTTCGCATGTCCTGACGCAACAGGTTCACCTCTTCTTGGACCGCTCCGATCTTGATGTCCAGGCCCTCCTGCAGCTCTTTCATGGCCAGGCCCAACTTCGTTTCCCAGGCCACTTTCATGTCGGCAATTGCTGCCAGCACCTCCTGGATAGTACCAGGTGGGTCTGTCGCCGCCACAGGGGTCTCTTTGCTCTTGCCCCCTTCGGCGCCCGGGGGCGACTTGGCATAGGCCTCCATCGTGGGCTGCTTGATCCGGGGTTGCACCACCTTGGAAGACATCCTACTGCGTCGGTTGGGCAAGATCCCTCCGTGCTCCTCTTCACAGCACTGTCTGCGTGCCGTCCAAACCTGCGCCCGTCTGCCACACGTGCCCAGAGTGGGCTGTGTCCTCCCACGTACTCGCACACTATTCGCGCCAACGTTCCAAGGTGCAGGCCCAGCGTAATCAGGCCAATGCCCGCTCACTCGGTGTGCCTTGTCCGTGTTGGAACCTGTGTTGTCGCTGCATCCACTCTACTTCGTGTCTCCAAGGGGGATGTTTCCTGGGCCCCCCTTCCGAGGCCGCTGATCCCCTGATATAATATGTCCTGCCCCATGCGTGTTCACACAGCTCAGTTCGACTGCTATTTCAGCGGTGGAACGGGGCTACAATGTATCCCGTCGTTTTCATATTTGTATTCGCTAGCAGTCAAGAGTTTGCGTTAGCCCATGTGGGCAGCCAACACATCCGCGCTATGCGGGCAGGGCTTGTCCGTGGTGGCTCTGTGTGCCCACAGGGCTTCCCTCCAGCCGTTCCGGCGCTCCTATGTGCACATCAGGTGCTCGCAACAATGGGAGACACAGTGTATCCGGCCTCATCGCCGGTGCTCACCGTTGGCTTCCTATCCAAAGCGACGCGCTCACTCCCGCACTGTGCCTGCCCCCCCTCCGCTCAGGCGCGGGGGCAGTGGGTACATCTGGCGTACCGTGGGCCCCCGTCTGGGGGTGTCTATAGCTCCGGTCCTATGGAGCGCCTCGCGGGGTCCGCTCGCCAGCCCCTCCGCTGCAAGCCTCCGTTAAACTCAGGACCGCCCTGCGGGCACGCCACAATCCAGGGCCTCCTCAGTGGAGGCCCGTACTTTTGCCCACACCACCGACCAGAAGTGCATGCAATGCGTCCTGTTCGTTGGGCATCTGTTTTCGGTGCGCTCGCCTCGCTCCAGCCGGTTCTGTCCCTCTCCGCCTCACGGACCATTTATGGCCCTTTGTCCACGAGCGGCCATCTTGGGTGCTGTCCTTTCCCTGCGCGATCGTCACATTCTGCGAAGTCCAGTTCTGGGAATATGCAGTCTCGCTGGTGGGGAGAGCCCTCACCATGTGCCCCCCGCTTTCATGCACCCGTGGATGCGCCGTGGACTCGAAAGTCCGCCGAAAACCATCACTTCTTTCCAGGATCATAAACGGATCGTCGGGAGCTCCTCCAAGGAACGTCCCCTCACGTAGCCATCAAGCCACGCCCCCCATGCTGCAACATGCTTGTACAATCTGCAGAACCTAGTGGTCCGTGGTCACATATTCCCACTCCTCGACTAAATCACCCAGCCGGCCTCCCACTGTTGTCATAAGTTTAGAACACATTAAAGTAGTATTTCAGGGGCTGCTGTCACCTCAGTTGCTGTGGGATGAGCCACTGTCTTCCTCTTGCTCCTACCCTTAAAGGGTCTCCTGGATAGCTGACTTTTCATCAGAGTACACATGCTAAACTTGGTAAACTTGTTTCTGTGTGGCATGCCTCAATACTGCTGAGCCGGGAAGAACAGCTTTGGAGTAGTTTTTTGTTTAGATTCCTTAAACTTAGTGCCTTGCAATGTCCATTTGCCTCCTCCTTTTCCTTCTCTGCCGTTGCCTGTCAGCCTGTTGCTGGTTATCAGTGTCCCGTGCTTCTAGATTCACCCCTGCCTGGATTCACCCCTGCTTGGAGCACCTCAAACTCCGTGGCTGCAGCTACAAGTGGCAGCATGGTTATGTTGCAGTGTGTGTGAGGTGTGGGTGTGGTCCTTTTCTGCAGCCACAGTGCTCATGGTGTGCAGATGGGCTGATTAGTCCCACCTGTGGGCTGTTAATTTACACCTGAGCCTGCTTACCGCCTGCCCCATGCTGCTGGAGTTTCTTGCGTGGTTTTCACTGTGGCACCACCATTTTGCCGATGTTTCCGTTGACAGTGCTTTCGGCGATGGTTGCAGTGTGCATGATGTTTGCAGCAAAGTTGATTCCGTCATCGCAACTCGTACTTCGGCAGTCCGGAAACCGTTCAGGTAATCAGCGTTACCGGCATGTTGTTTCCGGATCACCACACTTGTAATGAGGCCCCTTGTCTTGAAAATCACCCATGAACAGGGAACGCTCCTCTATGAGGCCAGCAACATTCATATCTACCCTGACTATGCGGCTGGGTTCAAGTGCTGTGAAGATCCTATGATCCTGTGAAACACCTGGCGCGTGCCTGGCAGGTGCAATATGGTTTCATGTTTCCTGCTAAAATGCGAATCCAACATGGCGGCCGAGCGCATTTCTTTGAAACTACAGCCAATGCTATTGCTTATATAGAGGCATCTATCACTTTGCCGCAGAGGGAGCACAGTAACAACGGAAATCCTAGCCCTGTGGCCACAGCTGCACCGGTGGAAGAAGGAGAGTGGCAGTAACAATGTAAGTTCTGCACACCTGGGATATGATGCACAAGAGTACCGGCACCCGTAACCGATACATGAGTACGGCTGGGGAACATAGTTGCCCCACAAGCAGCGCTGTGGCTCGCAATGCACCTCAGGAGGTTTCCACTGTTATTATTATGGGGCACATTGTCAAGTTGGGGAAGATGATGGGAGGGCAGGGACGAACTACAGTGGAGAACTGGGAGGAGGAACTTTGAGGGGGCTAGATGGGGTGTTAAGTTTCAAAAGTTGGCAGACATGTTACTTGACAATGGTAATGGAGGATCGATCTGCATTGAAGGGGATGATGCATGGTGTACAATTTATGAGTCCAATGGGAACTGCAGGGTGACAGTATAACATTGCTTACATGGAATGTCTGTGGCCTCAATATTCCTGTTAAGGCAAGGAAGTTCCTTTCATATTTAGCCTGCCACAGACCTAAGATTGTGATGCTCCAGGTGACGCATGCGTTGGAGCCATTACATAAGGGGTTTGCACCTAAGCGGGACCATCAGCGATTTAACGCTGGGTATATGTCACAAGTGAGGGGTCACTCTGTTTTCAAGTGGACAAAAGCTGCATAGACGCTCAGGGGAGAAATGTGATTGTACGGGGGAAGATAGCTGGTATGAGGGTAGGATTGGTCAATACATATGGTCCTAACATCGATGACCCTGGATTCTATGGTGATTTATCCAAGATACTTATGAGGGAGACTGCAACCCCAATAACATGGTGAGGAGATTTTAATACTGTGCTGGACAGTGCGATGGACCGATCTAGAACCACTCAGCACAGACTGTCCAGCGCAGCACGAAATATCAGACAGCTTAGACTAGTAGATGCCTGGAGAGACAGGAATCCGGGGGTATCCGAGTACACCTACTACTCGTCGGCTCATGATGCGCAGTCCAGGATAGATTATTGGGTGATATCAGCTGTTTGGATGCCGCAGGTGCAGGGTTGTTCGATCCATTTGAGGACCCTTTCTGACCACTCCCCGTTGGAGATGTCTGTGTTGTGGGGATGTCCCACTACACCTCGATCATTATAGAAGATGTTTCCCACAATGCTGATGGATGCTGGGCTACTAGTATCACTACAAAAAAATTGAAGGTTTTTTTGAGAGGAATGAGGTTTCTGTCCTTTGATATGCCACAGTGTGGGAAACATTCAAGGTATGGCTACGGGGGGAAATGATGGCTATGTCCACGGGAATGCTAAGAGAGATTCGCTGAGAATTGAAGGAGGTAGAAACACAGCTGAGAATGATTATGGGACATCCAACGATAGGGCATTGTTGGGGTTGATTAAAGGGAATCTGTTGAAATTTAGCGAACTGTCTGATAAGGAGGTCAAGTGTATGGCAAAACCGGCGAAAGCGCGCAGATACAGGGAAGCTGATATGGAGTGAGAGAGGGATGCAGCACGTTACAGGAATCAGGGGGTGTGCAGGGCTAGTGGTAACTGCTAGTGAGGGGATTAATGAGGAATTTTGGCACTATTATGTGGCACTTTATGACCATTCCGACACATGTATGGACAAAGAGAACGATAATTACATAGGGAGTGTGGCTCTACCAGGCCTGCCTGAAAAGGCGCACCTGGCTCTTGATCAGTCGGTCACGGTGGAGGAAGTGACTATGGCGATTACATCGCTTGCGTCAGGGAAGGCCCCAGGATCCGACAGGTTTGGTATCGAATTGTATAAAGAGCTCTGGTTTGCACAGCAGTTCGGGCTGGACTGCCCCTTTAGGGGTGGGATCAAGCCTGATTTGCATATGGTCTTTCCCCTTTTGTAATGGCTTGGCAGGTGAAGAACGATGGTCTTGAGGGTTGCCCAGAGCAATGGCAGAGGTTAGGATTAATTCCAAACCTTCCAGCCATCGGATCTTTTGTTTTGCGTAAGTCACCCCGAGTGGGATGGGTATGCCCAGACGTGGGTGCCCGTGTCTGCTGGGCCTAGGTGCCCGAGCGACTCCTCATTGATGTGGCCCAACAAGGTCGAAACATGTTTGGGGATGCTTGTGGTCTTGTGCAGAAGGGATGTGACGAAGTAGTTCGGGCTGGACTTACCCTTTAGCGGTGGGACCAGGCCTGATTTGCATATGGTCTTTCCCCTTCTGTAATGACATGGCAGTTGAAGAATGATGGTCTGGAGTGTTGACCAGAGCAATGCCAGAGGTTAGGATTAATTCCAAACCTTCCAGCTATCACTTCTTTTGTTTTGCGTAAGTCACCCCGAGTGGGATGGCTAAGCCCAGACATGCATCCCGTGCCTGCTGGGCCTAGAGAACCAACCTACTCCTCACTGATGAGGCCCAACAAGGCAGAAACGTGTTTGGGGATGCTTGTGGTCTCGTGCAGAAGGGATGTGACCAATCAGTTTGGGCTGGACTGCCCCTTTAGGAGTGGGACCAAGCCTGATTTGCATATGGTCTTTCCCCTTTTGTAATGGCTTGGCAGGTGAAGACCGATGGTCTGAAGGGTTGCCCAGGGCAATGCCAGAGGTTAGGATCAATTCCAAACCTTCCAGGCATCACCTCGTTTGTTTTGTAAAAGGGGTGGTGCCAACAACTTATATCATTGTGTTTGCTAGCCATAAGTGTTACTCTGACCCTTATACAGTAAACAAACCCAATTTTCCACAAAGTAAGTGACTGTCTTGTGTCAGCCATCCTTAATGGGAATAGCTTGCTCAAAGGTGGACCTGAGGGTTACAATATCTGCTGGGCTTCATCAAATTCTGAGCAGAAGTGTCTGAATCTTGCCCCCAGGGGACCCATTTGTGACAGGATCACGGTGAAACACTGAAGCTAGCACGGTGCAAATTCGAAACTACGTGAAATCACACCTTGCCTGTCCAGAGGTGTGTGAGTCAATCCAAACCCTTTCGTCCATCTCTCACTATGGGGCAGCTCAGGCTCCTCCTAAGGTTTGTTTGGAATGTACATTTCACAGCTAGTACGGGCTATGGGATCGCCCTGCTGCATCACAAAGGTTTCCACCCTATGATAGGCTAAAAGCACTTTCACTACCTCCTGTATTCTTCAGCTCCATCTATAACTCCTGCTCCTACTGTGAGAGCTATCCTCTACTTCCCACATGTTCAATATTGCATAAATCAGATCCAGCAGATTCTGATGTAGCTAGATATTATACCTTTGTTACCCTTAAGGTTCACACGACCCCCTGGGTGGCAATCAGGGGATTAGAGCAGGGCTTTAGGCCAGCCTCTGTAGAGCCCACTTCTGAGACCATCTATCAAAAAAAAGGGATGCTACTAAAACTGTAGAAATAAAGTGTTACAAAGTTTGGTAAAGCAAAATTGATTGTATCTCAAAATACTATACAGGATGGTTTATGGTTCTCCAATTCTACAATAGTTTCTCATAATGTCTAGGGGGATTCAACAGCTCTCTACTGGGTCACATATAGTCTGAGTTGAAGGGTCCCACTTTTCTTTCTTGATCTTCCTTCTTTTGGATGTTTCTGCAATGCTTGTAGAACTCTCACCACCTCCCTACCTCAGGAGACTGGCTTCATCACCCTCCAACTCATTCCCACTTTCCTCCTTGACGTTGCGCCACATGTTCCTACTTAAGGAAACCTCTTCTTGCTATACTTGTGCTTCACCTGCACCTGCTTGCCAATTCACTACATGCTTGTTCCTTCACCCCTCCCATGCTCACGCCCTCCAGTATTGAGGTTCTCACACCCGTTTCCATAGCTGTTACTCCTCCACTCATTCTAACCTCCTCATCCTTCTTACTTTTGTTCCTCCTCTACTACGCTCCACAACCTTTGTGTGATCATCTCCTCTTAATGTTATCCCTCCTCTCCTCTGTTCTACTCCTTTCACCGTCCTTCCTTCTCCTCTCTTTGCACCTCTCTCCAAACTCCTGTGTCCTGCTCTCTATCCTCCAGACATTTAAAAATATGCTAGTGCTCTTTTTCCCAAACACTCACACTGCCTCATTATACCAGATCAACACCACCCCTTGAGCTAGGTAACATGTGACTGGTGTGATGAATCAGAGGTGATCATCCCAGAAACCCTGGCCTGGACCCCTTCTCACCTGGCCAGGGAAAGCATCCGCTACCTGATCCTGACCCTGGGGGCAATATTATGTGGGAGGATCACATGAGAGGAGGATCAGGTCAAGAAGAATGCAAGAATACTCTGAATAATTTCCCTAATTATCATACTGTATTAATGGCATATTGTAAAGTTGAAACTTCTGAAACTAAAAAGAAAATGAACATTAAGTCCCACAACGCTCTGAGTACTGAGACGAGGAAGAGGATTTCAAAGTTACAGAACTGTAGTGTGCAGTCTAGTGGCTGTAATGGACCACACCCGAGTGGGACCTTTAAACATGTAAAGGCCTTTCGGTGTGAGCCATTAGGCAGAAGCAGTGTAAGCAGCAGAAGCAGGAGGAAGAAGTAGGAGAAGGAGCTGCTGCTGTTTTGAAAGCGGGACTCTGTGTCGAAGAAGTGGCAGAGGTCGAGAGCCCTGTAGAATACAGAGAAGGCGCAGCAGGAAGCGGTACAGAAACTAGCTGTCCCGAGGTAGAGAGAAGCTCTCCTGGTCCTGCCTGCTGCTTCGGTGTGTGTGGGAGGGAAAGCTCCAACTACATGAGGCGCAATCACCGGGAACGACACCAGAGCTGTCCGATGCCGGTGCAATCCCTACGAAAGAAGTACCAGAAGCAGTTGGTCCAGCGGAGACTTGCAGAAATACCAGTAAGTTGGCCTTTGTTATGTAACCCCGGGGCCCTCCGAAACAGACCGCTGGCTTCAAAGAAGACGTTTGAATACCAAACTAATGAATTGAAGCAATTTGGGCGCAACTATTATCTTAAGAGAGATTGAGTTAAAGAATGTTGTAACCATTATTTCCTAAGACAAAGAAAGGCAAACAAAGAAAACCAAAGATGGCAGAATAGAAACCCCCTCTGGAACAATCATCAAAGGGGAGAGAAATATAATCTACATTGCCTGGGGCAAATGAATGGGGAGAGACATTGTCAATGTGTATTGTATCCTTGTAGAAGTTATAAACCCCTTGTGGTTGTTGGAAATCAAAAGACTTATCTATGAAGCAGTTGTTGATTTAACTTTTCCCACTGAGGATTTCAGTGTGGAATGTTTGAAGCAAACCTCACCACAAAGTACTGTTAGGAGTAGTAGGAGTTTTATCCAGGCAGGCAAGCATACCAGGAAAGGGACAATTAGTGGATAGTCCTGGCAGGCGAGTGGACCAGGAAGAACAAAGTTTAAGTACTGCTATGTGGTAGAAGGTTGTGGTGGAAAGAAAGTGGTATATCCAATGATGTGCACATATGTACTATTGTGAAACCATCCTGACAAACCTATGCTGCTTATAAAGAATAAATGTGATTTAATGAAGGATGATTGGTCTCTAGAGAACAGAATATATATATATACATATATATATATATATATATATATATATATATATATATATATATATATATATATATATATATATATATATATATATATATATATATTGCATACTGACTTGATTTATGAAGACTAAGTCTTTTGGGGTTTTCAAACAGCGGTTGAGTTGAAAAGTAAGAAATCCTGTTTGAAAGTAAGACGATTATATTGCCAAGTGAAAGACCTACGAAATGAACAGAACTTTCTGCCATACTTCAAATGGAACTTGGCTATTGAAAATAACTTTTTTGATTTTTGAACTTTGGTTTGAGACCTCTGGAATTGATCGAAGGGAAGGGTACTCAACCCTTTTTACAAGGATTAATGTTTATCATTTCTCTGTTTGAATTTAAAAGTTATTTTATGAAGTTTGAACAGCCAGATAATCCCTGTTTGATTTTGTTGTATTCATGAGTGTGATGGACAAAGATCTTTGAACATTAGGTCATTTTTCTTTAGCCTTAGTTTGACAGGTATGGAATCCATTGTTAGGTTATCGAAATATAGGCGTTTGTCTCACACTTAATGTTTAATTAAATGGCTACTTGTGAGAAAACTCTGTCTACTTGTCTGTCTCGCTTTTCTGATCCCTCACACTGGAAACACGTGGAGTTCATTTTTTAGTTCTGTGTTAAGTACACAGAGGGGGCCTGTTACGGTTACACTTTGGCATACACAGCTCCCTTCCACATCATTTTTAACTTGACAGGGTCCAAAAGGCAAGTGTTAAATAGTGGTTTGCTTGCTTTTACACCACCCTTTTGCACCACACCGTCCAAAACAAGTAAAGGCTGGCTGCCGTTTATGCATGGCAGGCTGGGTTGACAATGCATTTCTATGGAATCTGCCTGCTTTGTGCTAGTATAAACAGCAGGTGGATTCTTTAGAAACCCACAGCATTTGCGCCAGCATGAAAATTCATCCTGGCCTAAATGCTGCAGTTTTATTAATGAAAGAGAGGAAGGATGAGGAGGAATCATAGCTTACGATCTGCGCCACCCCTCTGCCATACATATGAACGAAAATGAGCTGCAGCGCAAATGTATTGCCTAACATTCTTAAGCATGACTTTCACACATTACATTTCTATTACGGCAAATTGAACATGAACTCCTTTGTGCTGTCTATGGTCCTTATCCCTGTATTAGTGTATCTTGGTTTGAGACTTTCTTTCAGGTAGGTGTGTGTATCAAAACTGCTGCACTGTTCTACAAAAAAACAAAAAAAATAAGCTTCTAACAAAAGTTAGAAGCATCTTTAAGCTCCACAACCACTTTGGAAATCATCTCTTCCAATTTTGTTTCTTTTGGATGGCTCAGCATGTAATAAGCAGAGCTTTTTGGGCATACAACAGATTGGATCTGGCTAATGGATAAGTTATAAGGGTCGGAGAGTAGAGACAGGCAGCTTTAAAAAGAGGCTGTTGCAATAGTCCAGCCTAGAGAGGGCCATGGCTGTGGAGACGGTGAAGCTCTGGGGGAAAGTGAGAAAAGGCATAATACCTCTGAGGAGATGCATCTGGAAGTGTGACATTTCTTAGAGACGTCAGAGATGCGAGGATAGAAGGAGAGGGTGGAGTCGACTATGTTCAGTTGTTGTCGATACTGCAGACTGCCCTTTATAGGCGATACTGGGCAACATCCACAACTCCACACTCCATTGCCAGCCTACTGCCATCATTGTCAAAGTTAGATTCTTCTGGACCTTGATTCTGCATAGTTTTATGAGTGCATATATCTGTACTCATACCAGCCGTAGGAAAAAAGTCAAAGAGTTTACTCTGTTTAGTCAGCCGTTTTGACGGGTTTGAGGGTAACAGAGAATTTTCCACTTGTGTGGCATGTGGCAAAATCATTATATCAGTGCTACACACAGAGTCTCCATTAAGCCGTACCACAACATTCAAAGTCCCAGCGGTGAGTGAAGACGGGATGACAAGACTTTTCCTTGGCCTCAAGCCCTGGGATCGTATCTCTCCAGCTCTGAAATCTCTTCACTGACTCCCTGTGGCTGAAAGGATCACGGTCAAGACCCTATGCATCATCCACAAGGCTTTCTGGGGCCTGGGACCACAGTACCTCCAAATTGATATTCCTAAACATCTTCCTTCTTGAGCCCTCAACTCATCCACCTCCAACTCTCTGAGGGTCAGATGCTTCTTCAAGCAGAGAGGGGGGGGCAGATATCTTTCCTCGGCTGGGGCCTCCCTCTGCAACAGCCTCCCAGCCTCTCTGAAACTTGAGCAGAACCACCGCCAGTTCCGGAAGCAACTCAAGACCTTCCTTTTAGCTTCCGCGTTCTCTCTTCCTCTCCACTGCTGACGTTCCTGACTTCTCTGCGCACTGGACACCTGGCAACCCACTGAACTCTGGCCCAGGCTCCTGCATGTCCAATTGCCTTTGGGCCCCCGAGCACTTAAGGGTCTATATCTGCAAACCTACAGTCCCTCCTCACTGCACTTATGGCAGCACTTACTGAGTTACCTGCACTTCCCCCTGCCCCCACCCAACACTTCACTCCTCCCTCTTTCCCGCACTTGTGCAATCTGAATGACACAAGGCTTAGTACAATCGTTGTTTTGTCCTCCTTCTGTTTCCCCCTCCTTGTCTTGTTGCGCCTAGAAACACTTGTGTACAGGTGTGTTATAAATTACATATATCATAACATCCAATTTGCTGATCAATTAAGTGTAAGTGTGGTACCATCCTTTCTTACAGAGCACCGATCCCATCTCTCCTCAAGTAGCATTTCCACTTTACCTACCAGTTCAGTTCTTGACCAGGATTTGCATCATACACTGCATGACCTTGATGACATGGCCAGACTCACTGCACCTTCTATATTAGCTCTCAATCTTGTTTTGAGCTCATTTGTGAGCTTATATGATAAAATTAAATAAAAATGATCTGCCCTCACCCTGCAGTTGAGTGAAATAAAAGTCACGCTTCAAATTCTACAGGATACATTAAATGATTTGGTGAAAGCTACTCAATTGTTCCAAAGGCAAGCCACCTGTCTGCGGGCCTGTCAACTAGTCATTGTGAGACGGAAATAATTGCTGCACAGTATCTGGTGTCTGTCCCTGGGGAAGCAATGGATTTAAATGGTCACAGTGAGAAGGCGGTGGCTGCCGCAGAACTTTCAGTGCATGTTCCAAAGAAATCAAAGAATGGTTGAAGGAAAAATGCCAGGAAGTGCTCTCATAAGTATCTGCCATTGTACATGTTTCTAAGGTTGAAGTGGATAATCCACTGAATGCAACAAGTAATAAAACCAGTATTTCTCAATCCTCCTCTGTGTACAGCATTGTGGATTTGGTTCTATGCCCAGCCGACGACTGTTTAGATCTTCTCAAACTGCATGCTCTCACGAGACTCCATCTGTTAAGCCTATTCCTGCCTGTGTCTGCCTTTCTGACCCTCAACCTCGGGTTGATTCTATTTCAACAAACACCTTTGATAACTTTTCCCAGGAACAGAATCCAGGTTCTACTGTTAACAATTTGTGTCCTCCCAATGCATGCCTGAGAACTTCACCTGATGCCCTGAGATCTATGGAGGCTTCTGAGCAAAATGTTTTGTTGACTGGTCCAGCTAAATCTGCTATCCCAGAAATTAGGGAGCATTTATACTTTCTTACTGTGTGATATGATATGATATAGCATTTATAATGCACCTATACACAAGTGTTTCAAGGCACAACGAGGCAAGGGGGGGGGAACAAAGGGAGGACAGACAGCTACCCTACTAGGCCAGGTGTCATTCAGATCGCGCAAGTGCATGGGAAGGGGGGGAAAGGAAAGTGCACGGGGGAAGCGAGAGGGGAAAGTGCAGTACATTGTGAAACCTAGGCCTTTTCTCCCTCTTCAGGATTCTCAAAGTTAGATGGCTTTCCACTTGTTTAAATGTGCCTGTTATCTGTCCCTCCAAAATTTTGCATTGTTTGCATTGCTTGTATCTGCCCCACTAAAATTGCATTGTGAAACCTAGGCCTTTTCTCCCTCCTTAGGATTCTCAACTTTAGGTGTTTCTTCTCTCCTGTCTTAGAATGTCCTGTGTTTTTCTGCGCTCGCATCCTGAGTGCCATCATCTTGTCCCATAGCTCTACTCACTTGCCTCTCGCTTTCTTGTCTGTCTACCCCTGGTACTTCCACTCCCACCTACTATATGGTGCTCTCTGTCTCCCCTATCTTCTCTAACTGCTTCTCCATTGACTATCCTGCGCTCCTCACTAGGTCTGGTAGGAAGAAGTTTAAAAAGGACATCCTGGTCTCCAACCCAGGCCTCCCTATCGCCGATACCTACATCAGTGCTGCCTCCAAGGAAACTCTCACCGACATCCTCTTTGTCGTTCCTTCACCAGATCTATGGACCCCTCATATGGTCTCTATACTCTCTCCTTTCTCTTCTTCTCCCATTAAGGGTGGCACCGTTGGGACACCCTCCTGGCCTCCTTCCTATCCTCTAAGGTCATCATTAATGTCTTCTACAATGGGACCATCTTGGTCCAAGGCCCTCAGGCCAACCTTCATCTCTTTGATAGACGCTTTCCACGCCTCATCAACTTCCTTTCTTCTCCTGCTATCTCCTTCCCCCTTTCCCTGGCTACCTTGCCTTCCCCCTCCCTCTCTGCCCCCTCTCAAGCGGTTTCTACACTTCCGCAGGGTTTACCTCTGATCTGTACCCCTCCCCGGAAGTCCTTCAAGAAGGGCAACCTTCTCCACATTGCCAATCTTAACTCATGATCCGCTGTCAAACACTCCTCTGATATCTGCCGCCTTCTTGAAGAACTTGACCTCGATGTCCTCGGACTCACTGAGACATGGTTCACGGCCAGCTCTGTCACCAGCTTTGACTCGCTGCTACCTGATGGCTACAAGATACTCTCCGCGCCCAGGCCCAACCGCTCTGGTGGGGGCATAGCCCTTATCTTCCCTGAGTGGATTCCTGCCTCTGTCACTCCTATGCAGGCTTACTCCTCTTTTGAATGCCTCGTCTGCAGGCTCTCTCAGATTTTTTCCTTCCTCTCTGAGTTAGCTGACCTCTCCTCCTCACTTCAGGACCTCAAGCACTCAACTCCTCCTACTTGGAGACTTCAACACCCACCCGGATGCCTCCTGTCCCCCCTCTGTACTCTTTCGCGACCTCTGCGACTCTCTCTCACTCACTATTCTCCCCTCTGCCTCGAGTCATTCTGCAGGGCACACTCTCGATGCTCTGATCTCTTCAGACCTTCCCCTCTCTGTCCCTCTCTCCACTCCTGTCTCCTGGAGTGACCACTTCCTCCTATCCTCCCACCTCACCCTCCCTACCCCGCAGGCCAAGCAACCCCCGTTACTGCCACCCACCTTCTCAGTCATCCGACCCACGAAGCGCATGTCAGTTGAGGCTTTCGCCGCCACCTTCTCACCGTCTCCTCCCCCCTGGCTGACTCTCACCCTGACACAGCCCTCTCCATGCTCCACTCTTCTATCTCTGATACTCTTGATATCCTTGCCCCTGTCATGAGAATCCGCCTGAAGCCCATGCTGGCTTTTTCCTAGGAGTCTTGGGTTGCCCCTTTGCTCCTGATCTGGTAGTTACTGCAGTAAGTTGCTCCAGTGGGAGAGGAGTGATTTCTGTCATCATCTCCTGAGATAACCCTCGCAGGGTTTTCTCTCTTGCAGGTTTTGTGAGCTCCTGTAACCTTTTGCTAGGTGGTCTGGGGGTATGTGACACAACTCCAAGAGCTTTGAGGTCATTACCCAACAGAACCCTACCTGGCACTTCACATTGTACACTGACAGGTATTTTTACAGCCATATCATTACATTGGATGAGAACTGGTAACTGGGGACACATCTGCACAGGCCCACCAGCTAACTTGGTGAGGCATTTGGGTGCCTTAGCAACATCCTCTGCCTTGAAAAATGATTCATCCACCACAGTTATGCTGGCTCCAGTGTCCCTAATGGCAGGAGTCTCCTGACCATTCACCTGGACACTGTCCTTATAATACTCTTTAGTATTATCTGGGATAGAGTTATAGAGATCTAAATTCTGTTGTTCCCACAACCCCAGAGAGACTAAAGAAACACTAGCTGAGACTCCAGTGGGTTCATCAGCTAGTAATAGAAAGTTTCCACTTGCCATATGTACTTCCTCTTCTGGAGCGAAGGCTAAGGAGGCAAGCTGGACCCCTGAAGGTTTACCCTTACATCTGGGATCTCCTTTCACATGGTCAGTAGCCTTACAAACAAAGCATGAGCCAAAGGCTCGCTGGAATGGAGGCTTGTTCTGACCTCCTTCTGGTCTGGGACCAGAAGGTACACTAGCCTGATTTGGTTTCCCTTGTGGCTTACCCTTATAGTTTTGTTTGGGGCCCTCTTTGGAATTTGTAGTATTAGAATTCTCTTTGGAGTCCTTTTTAGGCTGTTTCTCCCCATCCTTCTTCTGAGTTACCCCAGAATCCTTGTGAGTAGCCCTGTTGGCAACCCACAAGTCAGCAGCCTTAGCTAGCTTCCGGGAATCTAATTCCCTGGAATCAGCCAAGTGTTGTCTGAGCTCAGGAGAGCAGGCATCATAAATAGTCTCCAACATAAACAAATTCTTCATACCTTCATAGGTGTTCACCTTGTAACCCTTAATCCATCCCTCTAAGTTTTTCAACCCTTCACTCACCCAGGTAGCCCAAGGGGTACCATCATGCTTTTTGAGGCTCCTAAACCTCTTAAGATACTGGGAAGGGGTCTTCCCAAATCTAGCTATCAAGGCTAGTTTCACACATTCATAATCCTTCCTATCCTCCTCCCCCATCTCCATTACCACATCAGTTGCAACAGGGGGAAGCCTAGAGAACAACCAGGTGAGTAAGTCATTTCCTGTGATGTTCTGGAGCCCATGATTATATTCAAACAGAGACAACCAATCCAACACATCCAACTTAGGCTCATACATACCAACCAATTCTTTAGGCATCCGGGGTCTTTTAGGACTGGAACTTCTAGAGGAGCCAGAGAGAGAAGCATTCTCAACAGATAATTTCTTCATTTCTAAGTCATACTTGAGCTCCATTTCCCTTAGCCTTAGTTCTTTGTCAGTTTGAGCATTAAGTTTCTTATACTCCAATTCTAGTTTCATTTTCTCCAGTTCAAAGTACTGAGGACTAAATGGGGGACCTGGTAAAGGTCCAGTAGGTACAGCAGGTAGAGCAGGCAGAGGCCTAGGGGGGACAGTCACAACAGCCTCACCCTCCTCTTCTGACTCTTCCTCAGAATCATCAACATTTTGCTCCATGTTAATTTCAATACTGTCATCTACAGTTACTGGAGTGGTAGGTTCCTCTGAACCATCACCCAGACTTTGGTTAGCTAACAATCTTTCAATCAGCTCCATTTTCTTGCCCTTAGTCAGGAGATCCTTATGTTTACAGAGCACTCTTAAACAATCAGCAGTTTTGGCTGCAAGGGACTCTTGACTATAGCTTTCTATAACTGACATGTTAGAGGATCACTTTTACAGTGCTAAGCTTTGTGGTTAGTTGCACTAAGGTATCTAAAGCACAATAAAATGTATACTCAATACAAATCCCACCGCTGTACACCAGTGTTAGGCAGAAACCTGTGCAGTTCCCTTGGGGAACACTGCAAAAGATTTAAGACTACAGGTATAGCAGTAAACCCACTTGGTAGCAGTCTGCACCACCCAGATTTACCTGGTAGCTGTGGCTGAGCAGTCAGACTTCCCTCAAGAAGAGTTAGGCAGTATGCAAAGTATACACAATATGTACTCAGACACAATAGCACAAGCAAACACTGACCAGAGCTTGGTTTCAAAAGTATATAGTTATTTATTTTCAAGAACACATAAGTTGAAAACACTCTAGCAAAATATAGTAAAACACTCTAAACACAGTTATATGGAAAGCAGTCCCAATCCTTATTCCTATCTAGACAACTCTAGGTTAACACCACATAATTCAAACAGAGGTGAGCGCTTAACGTTAGATGACACTCTAGTAGGTAAAAAGAAGGGAGAAGGAGCAGAATTAGGATAAACACACCACTCTAAGGTTAAGAACACTTTTTGTAAGCTCAAAGAAGCACAAAGTCACAGGTGAGCAAAAGTCACTAAGCAGGGCCCACTCTTAGAGCAGACAGAGCGAAAACGTGCCCAAGGTCACACAGTTGGTAGGGATTCAGAGTCTTGTAAGAGAGTTCGGAAAAGAGTTAGAGAGGCTTAGAAAGTTTAGCCAAAGTGTCCCAGGCAATCCCAGGATCGAAAGCCGGGGGCTAAAACTACCCCGTACAGTCGGTGGCAAGGGAAGCCAGGCGGAACACGGTACCTTAACGGAAAGGATCCTCCAGCGGGGGCAGTTGTTCCAGGCATTGGAAGCAAGGCTCGACGTCGGTCAGGGGAGAAGAAGATCTCGCTGAAGAGCAGAAGAAGAAGGTCGTTGCACTGCCCGGGAAGAAACCAGCCGCGGAGTCCTCCGGTTAAAGGGTTGTACCGACTTTCGCGGTTGGGGTAAAAGTGGTGGGTATTCCGGTTGCCGGGGTGCTTGGCACTGGCAAGGCGGCCACGAGATACCTCGAAGAGCGGAAAGAAGGTGAAAACTGGTTGTCCCCACCAGTCAAGGGAAGGAGCCACTCCGTTAAGAGTTCTCCTCGGTCGTCGGGAAAAGTGGTGAGTTGGTTCAGCAGGGCTCCACCGGCGGTGTCGTCGTAGCAGATCAGCTCAGCTCGTCCCTCGTCGGATTCTTAGGTCCTGTGGCGACTTCTGAAGTTCCAGTCCCCAAAGCCCTGCTTTTATGCAGCAAACCCCCATTCACCCAGCCTAGCTGTCACTCAAACATGCTAAGTGGTGAGCCGGCCGGCTCACCACTTGGGCCAATCAGGACGGAGTGCGACTTGAGTTACCTAGGTAACCCAGTCCAGGGTGCCTAAATCCCCCTCCACCCCTCCTAAGTACCCCAGACAGAGTGCCACCACTTTGGAGGGCTTCTGTGGAGAAGCCCGCCAAAAGTGGGACAAAGGGCTCCACTTTGGGTCAGAGTTACAGAGGCGAATGCCAACGCCATTTTAGCATCAAGTTTTGGCAAAAAATCCCAACCGGGGTTATAATAATAAATATATAAACCGGCGGTATGTTTAAGGCTACCGTAAATAAATAATTAAACAAGCCGGGCAGACTGCTGGCCTGGCTGTATAAGAGTAAGACCCCCCGCTCAGTGATCAGTGAGATTAAGGATGAGAGAGGTTGCATATGCAACACCCAAGAAGGGGTAAATGAGGAGTTCCTTAAGTTTTACAGACACTTGTATGAGGACACGGGGGAGGATATGTGTCAAGACATACTGGACACATTGGAAGACATAGAGTTGCCCACCCTGGACGAACTAGAACGCGCAGAGTTAGACGCACCTGTCACCTCGGATGAGCTGGAGGTGGTGATTCAGAATCTGCCCACATGCAAGGTGCCTGATTCGGATGGGTTGCCTAGTGAGTTCTACAAAACATACAAGCTGGAGCTGCTTCAGCCACTGCTTGCCACTTTCAACGAGGCCTACGAGCAGGGGGAACTCCCACTGTCCCTCCGCGAGGCTGTGATCATCCCACTCTTGAAACCAGGCAAGCCGGCCGTGGAGTGTGGGTCGTACAGACCGTTGTCCATGCTCAACCAGGACAGCAAAATACTCACTGCAGTACTGGCTAGTAGACTGAAGAAGGTGATCGGGAAACTGATACACCCAGATCAGACGGGATATGTTCCAGGCAGGAACATCACCGATAACCACAGGAGGCTACACCATATCATTGACCAAACAGAGGAGGACACGGGCGAGTTGGCCATAGTGTCGTTAGACGCGGTCAAAGCCTTCGACCCGGTACGATGGCCCTGGCTGAAAGCGGTCCTGAAGGGGTACGGAATGGGACCTGGATACCTCAGATGGGTCCAGTTGTTTTACAGCACCCCGATAGCGAGAGTCAAAACGGGGTCCATAGTCTCGGATACCTGGCAACTTAGCGGGGGGACCAGACAGGGATGCCCCTGGTCACCCATGCTATATATACTGGCACTAGAGCCGTTGGCAATATGCCTGCGACAACAATATGGGGAGGTGGGCATAAGCACTGCAAGTGGAGGGCACCTGATATCACTATATGCGGATGACATGCTCCTTTATTTGCGTTATCCGGAAGAAAATCTGCAGTATGTGTTGGAGGTAATGGAACGGTACGCCACCCTTTCGGGCATATCGGTGAACCCTAGAAAGTCTAGTCTGTTTCCGTTGGGCAGATATAGGAAGGTCCCAGTACAGAGGCTGCCCGTCCTGCCAATACCATGGCAGACGAGACATTTAGGTATTTGGGAATAAATATTTACCACAGGGTCGAGGCGGAACACAAGCATAACACGGAAAAAGCGATAGAGGGGATCAAGAACAGCATGGTATTTTGGTCTAGATTGCCTCTGACCATGATGGAAAGAGCGGCCTTGCTCAAGATGGTGGTCCTGCCTAGACTCTTGCACTTTTTCGTGAATGTCCCGTTTTTGATACCTAGGAGCCTATTTGTGAAACTTCATAGCGTGTGTAGGGGTTTCGTGTGGGGTAACTCCAGGAACAGGGTGGCTCTGTGGAAGCTCCAGAACCCATGTTACAAGGGGGGTATAGGCGTGCCAAATTTTGAACTCTATTACCTGGCGGGGCAGCTGTTGTATGTGGCCAGGTGGCTTTCGGATGAAGACTCGGCGGAAGCTAGGCTTCTGCGTGGAGACTCGGCCTCGTACTATCTGAAGGAAGTGGTGTGGCTGCATAGAGACAAACTGGTGGGCAGGGGGCGGCTACTGAGGCTGGGCTGGGAGATCTGGCACAGGACATGGAAGATTGGGGGGGACTCGGAGCCGTACTCTCAGCAGGCCCATTTGGCGGCGCTGTGCGGGAGCGACTCTCAACTACTTGAATCGGTCCGTAGATACTGGGAACAGGTGGGTCTGGCCACTCTCGGGGACATATGGCAGGAAGGGGAGGCATTGGACTTTCAGAGATTGCAAGAAGAGACGGGAATGCATGGTGGCCAGTATATAACCTACGCTAGGCTGGTGAAAAAGACTAGAGAAAGATGGCCCGAGACGTGCTAGCAGAGGATCCTGACGCCTCCTTGGAAACTATGTATGATGTATCGGAGGGCGGGCACGAAATATCGAGGATATACAAGCTCCTGCGATCAAGGGCAGGGAAGGAGTTGCTCCACTGAGACAAGATTGGAAAGAGGAGGTGGCGGGACCCATGAGAGATGGTCAATGGGAATGGGCCCAGAGGTACCATAAAAAGGTGTCCCGGAATGCAAGGTTTCAACAACTTCAATTGTACGTTACCCACAGGGCTTACCTGACTCCCGGGAAAATTGCGAAGTTTGGGGGACCGGCCACGCAGCAATGCCCCAGATGTGGGGAGGTGGATGCGGGGCTGTTACACATGTTTTGGGCTTGCCCGGAGGTGCACAGGTTCTGGGATGAGGTTAAACTGAAACTGGCTGGAGGGGGAGTGGGGCTGGACGTGGAATCAGCCTGGTCATGCATGCTCGGGTTCTTCCCTAGACCCCGACACTCAAAACATATAAGCAAAATGAAAGACTTGGCTTACGTTTTGGCCAAGCGCAGAATCGCCATGGGCTGGAAGGCGGCCCACAGGCCTAAGGTGGAGCTATGGTGGGCGGACCTCCTAAAATGGGCGAAAGCCGAATCAGTGGTCTGGTTTGAAGCGGTCACTAGGGGGGGTGAGGAGGAAGTAGGGCCCCTGCTGGCCTGGCGGCAATTGGTGGCCTCTATGGCAAACCTTCACCAGGGTGACAACGGAACAGAGGACTCGGATGATGAGCGCTTAAGTATTGTGCTACCCGATAATGCTCCTGCAAACGACATGTAAGAACCGGCTCTAGTTCAAGGAGGGTTGGGGGGAAGTTGGGGAGTTTTAATGGAAATGTGATGGTCTAATGATGCTTTTTACGTATTGAAGCAGTTGTAGAGTGCGTTTTCTTTGGTTTTAAAATAAAATAAAACATATTTAAAAGAAAAAGCATGTTGCAGCCTTCCATTCGTGATTTTCCCCCCAAACTATTCCCCACAGAAGGGGAGACAGGAACTTTAACAAAGTGAACTCATTTTAGAGGTACAACAAGCAATCACCAAAAAAGTGCAATTGAAAAAGTGACAGAAGAAGAATAACTTACAGGGTTCTGCTTTAGATATTTTCGTTTTTTAATGTAATCTTTTTATTGAAACAAATCCAGATACAATCATCATAGGCATGCATTTGTGCAACTCGTGCGTCATCACATACAGGTGATGCACAAAACAATGGGGGCAGAGTGCCTCATACATCTCAGATCAAACGAGAGGAACGCATCACAGATGTATAGATAGCAAAATATGGTAGTCCCCCCACCCACATAACACTCCCACAACATACTCACCAAAAGGGGCATTGAACAGTCAGGATGCTGCTCAAAAGATCATCTAACACAGAAACCTATGGATAGAGAGTGTGAGAATACCGACTATGTATACAATACCTGTGGCGAGTCATGCAGAGCATCAAATGCAAGGGATGAAGGGGTATATTGGTAGCATGTACATCAATGGTGATCCATTCCCAATGCCATAAGTAAGTGGTTAACACCTTAATGTGTGTGAAGGTTGAATCAAGGCGCTCGCCAATTCCCAGAACTTGTCTGCACGTGTTGGAGCCGCTACCCGTTTGAAACTGGCACTCTCTACATCTACAATTTTGGACATAAGAGCAAGGCACTTATGTTCATCAGGCAGAGATGCTGATTTCCAATCCAGTAGAATGGCTTTTCGTGCTGAGAAGAGTATACTATGTATGAGTTTGCGAGCCAAGAGATCATCGTACCATTCCTTATTCTCAAGAGCGAACAGCATTACAGTGCTGGATGGAGGGACATCGCAATCTTTGAGTTTTCGAAAGGCAATGGCGGACAGAGACCCAAAGGGCGTTTCTCCAGACAGGGCCAAAAGACATGACCAGTCGAGCCAATCGCCCCACCTTTTCTCCAACAGTCAGGGGAATGAGATAGTCCCATAGCATATAGTTTGGCGGGTGTAAGTATGCCCTCTGGACAATTTTATATTGCATTTCTCTGTGCTAGATAGATTTATTCAACCATGCTTTCTTGTCCCACCAGATACATTTTGCTATAGCCATGTCTAGGTCAATGTCAATATAACAGCTGAATCATGTGGATAAACCGTCCAGAGAAGCCAAATTTTAGTTGGCCTAATTGTCGGAAGAATGTCGACACGTTATAAAACCTGTTTGGTCTTGGTGTGTCAGGTACAGCAGAAGGCCATCTAGTCGCCTTGCAAGGCACTTTGCTAGTATTTTGGCATAAGAGTTTATTTGTGATATCGGACGATATGCACTGCTTTATATATTTTCTGATCCAAAAAAAGGAACCAGAGAAATAATTGAGGCTAATTCTAAACCTATTGTAGATGGTGATATTGGCTCAAGTGTTGAGTGTTCTGGACCAGGGAAACTGAATGGTGTCCCTGGAACTCTAGGACACATACTTCCACATACCCATTCTACTGGTAAACAGTAGTTACATGTGTTTTGCGGTCAGCCTTGCCATTTGTGCTGACATGAGCCCTGAGAGTCTTTACCAAATTATTGGTGGTTATGATATCCCATTTGAAGCTGTGAAAGTGTGAAAGTGTTCCACTAACTTGATGATCCACTGGTAAAATAGTCCATTCGTGAGAGGATGCTGTCTGCGTTTCACTAAAAAAGGAAACTGTTCACTCTCTCAGATTTACCTTGAACATCAAAAAGTTAAACCTGACCATTACCACCCAGTTGCAATACATAGTGGCAGTGCTGGACACAGCATAGATAAGGGCTTTCCCACCACTAGAGAGGTCCCGGGCCACCAAATCCACCCTGGACAATTCACAGCAGGAGTCAACATTTCAGCTGGAATGTTTCTGAGGTTGGAATTATGGCCTTGTGAATCTTTCTCGTCCATCAGGAAACTCAGTTTCGGTTGGAACCAGTTGACCGGGTCAATGGAGGATAAGCTACCAGTGAGCATCAGCTTGGTGCAGGAATTGAGTTTGTGGTACAGGGAGGATAATGTCATTGTGGACAAACTCCTGGTGTTTCAGGCTGAAATCTTCGCAGATTTTTCTATGATGTACTGGTGACCTTTTCTTAACGACCTTGTGATACAGGAGTGATTGCCAGAGAGAGATGTGGAGCTCCAAATCAATTTTTGGGAGCTGAGAGTAATCTCCCTTGCAGGCTTTCAGCTGCAGTTTCTGGGAAAAGAGTTGATGGTCCTTATGGACTACACTACCACAGTGCATTATTTGAGCAAATGAAGCAGGTTGGGCTCTCTAACGTTTTGTGGTAGGCCCAGTCTCTTTGCACATGGTTGATTGCCAGGGATGTCTTAGTATAGGCCTTTCATCTTGCTAGGGAAAGCAGTGTATGGGCAGAGATGCCTTACTGGTTCCATGGAAGTTTGCAAGGATGTACACATTCCCACCAATTCCCCCATTGCAGATGGTCCTGAGGAGGTTTGGGTACTACAGAGAGACAATGATCTTGGTTGCCTCATGGAGGCTTTATAGTTTTTGGTACATGGACTTGCACAATCTGAGCAATGGGGTGTGTTGAAAAATCCCAGTCTTTCAGGGTTTGCTGACTAAGGAGGCAGGCAGCGTTTACCATGTGGACCCAGATAGCCCTTACCTGCATGTCTGGCTCTTAGACCTAAAAGGTTCCAAGGCCATGATTGGTTTTACGAAGTGTTGGACTTTATGGTGGGGAGCCAGAAGGTAGAGTACACCGAATCTTATTTAAATGTATTTGTGCAGTTGGCTGTGTTTCTGCAGGTGGTGCAATCAATGCCGATGGCCCCCTGCTCAGCCTCCAACTAAAATGTTTGACATGTGCTGTTGCCACTGGTGAAAGAAGGGCCACAGATATCCCCTTTCCACGTCATAATGTTAGCCTGCTGTGGTCACACACAACAGTGAGTCACTGTACCCTTTATTTTTCGAATATTAATGGCAAACATTTTTTCCATAAGTGAATTTTCTAGCATTGTGATTCCATTGCTTCTCGCATTGACAGGGCCTTAGCCATTGTTATTGACCCGATTCCCTCGTTAAGCACCTTAAGCTTTGCCTCAACACCTTTTTTGAAGATCCCCTTTGTCTCTGGATTTGAGGGTTGAAATGGCTTGTGTAAAGTAGCGGATCATGCAGCTATGGTACATTTTTTGTAAGTGCAGCTTTCTCAGCATTTCACTTGATGAGAATTGGAAGGTGGGCATCTCTGAGGTTGTACGGTGGTGCCATTAACATATTTTTTTCCATTAGGTGCATGGAAGCGCTTGGACTCCCCTTCACATAAGAGGAAAAAAACCTGTTGGGAATAATTTACAATTTTTATCTTTAGGGAAGAGTTAATGAGGTATTTCACTACAAAATCAGGCAGTATTTACCAAATGCGGTTTTGCTAGAAATACCCCATTTAGTAAATACCACTTACCACATTATTTAGCGAGTGACAAACATAGGCAGTATTTGCAACACAAAACCCATCTTTTATAGTTATTGCCATGCTCATAATGCGATCCTAGGTGGTATTGCGTTTTAATCACTAATGCTGCTATGAACTCTGATATATCCATAAAAAGGCATCACACCTGATCAATGAAGAAAGAATATAGCATCGAGAATATTGTTTTTCTTTCCTTTATTTTTCAGTGCGCCAGATCAAACTTGTGAAAGGCCTGCAAGAGGTGAAAGTCCACGAGAAAGACACTGCCTCATTTGAGGTAGAGCTCTCCCATGAGGATGTTGATGGGTCGTGGATGAAAGATGGCCTGAAACTGAAGCACGAGGAAAATTGCAGAATTTCTGCTTTAGGCAAAAAGCATTCCTTAACGCTTTTGAAACTTAAGCTTGAAGAGTCTGGCCTGGTCTCCTTCAAAGCTGAAGGAATCAGTACATCCGCTAGACTGACAGTCACAGGTAAGGCGAGAGGGGAGGCAGCTTAAGTTTCATACACTTTTTATGTGAAATATTTACCATATGTTTAATTATAATTGCTCACACCAGATGCCCAGGAAAAGAGATGGTCATCTTCATATCTAAGTTATTATCTAAAGTTAAATTAAAGTACATTTCCATGAGTAGGGAAAGTGCACATTAAAAGAAATTAAGAAATCATGTAAAAGGAAATAAACAGCAACTCTGTAGTTTAAGATATTTTACATTGTACAAACATAGTCAAGCTATTCGATTTTCAATACTGCAAAGATCTGGTAAATAGGCTGTAACATTTTTTTTTTAAAATGTATAGAATTTAACACTATGAAATGCATGCATTTCGCAGAAGAGCTCAGAAAAAAATTGACTCATCGCCAAGATAGTCCAGATGAGGGTAGTTTTCATGGTTCTTATATTAAAAATCACACACTTGATCTTTTTCAACAGAACCACCTGTGCAATTCAGCTATCCTTTGGAAAACATGAAATCTCCTGAAAAGGAGAAGGTGACCTTTGAATGTGAACTTTCAAGGCCGAATGCGGAAGTCAAATGGTTTAAGGTACAAAGCAAAAGCATGGTTTTCTATTTGTTCCCTATGGTGGAAATACCTATTTTTGGTCAACACTCTATGTGGATATTTATTCAGTGGTGCGAATTGACAAATCACTCATCTAAAATGTTTGTTGAGGAGCAATGTCGGCTACTCGCTAGTGTTGCCATTGACTTGTCCAAGGCAATTCTGAAACAACCAGAAATTCCTCTCTACCACTGGTAGCAACACACCTTTGCACAGTGCTTTTTACCTGGTACAGAACCATGTCTCATAAAAACATGTATGAAGATAGGCCTTTCCAAGTAAATATAGTAAAACAGATATTGAAGTCTAGTCGCCTCACTTGACCGCCCCAAAATTTCTACTTAAATTCAGCTTTGGAATTTAGGCAGTACCAATGCATGTTAAAGTTCAAGTAATTGATGTGGAAGATTTTCTTTTATCATGTAGTGTATACCAGTTGTGGAATGCCAATAATCCATGAGGTGTTTGTAATATGTTTTGTTTCCAATCCAATATGTAGATGCATTGAACAATGGCAATCATGCACATTTGAAATTCTTTAACTTTGAAAACAATTTGCATCTTTCTAAATCAATGTATTGGTCAAACAGTACAAAGAAATTGTGTAAATAATTGGGTGTTGCTATTTTCATAAAATATTTGTTGCATGGGAACGTTATTAGACTCCACACGTGTCTGTTGTCTGATAACACATATGGAAGCACAGTAATAACTGAGCGGAAGTACCCGGAAGTACCTCTTTGCCTCGGCACGCTCTTCTCCTGCTGCTGGACTGCCTCGAAAACGCTTTGGACTTTAATGAGCAATCTAATCCTTGTGGCTAAAGATATTGCTAGGAATGACTAAGCCACGCCTACCTGTGGGCAGAACCTTTAAAGTCAGCATTCTGCGCGCACCAGCGCGCGCACCAACTGGAAGTACCCGGAAGTACCTCTTTGACTCAGCACGCTCGTCTCCTGCTACTGGACTGCCTCGAAAACGCTTTGGACTTTAATGGTATTGTAGACTATAAATCACTGAACTTGCCAACGGACACTGTGTGGAAGGCATACTAATATATATGCTTTCCTTTACTTTCAATTAGAGAAATCTAATCCTTGTGGCTAAAGATATTGCTAGGAACGACGAAGGCACGCCTACCTGTGGGCAGAACCTTTAAAGTCAGCATCCTCCACGCACCGAGCAGAAGTACCCGGAAGTACCTCTTTGCCTCTTCACCGCATTGTCGCGGCGGAGAGGTGTTCGAGTCTTCCGGGTACTTCGTTTAAAGAGAGCTCGAGGTGCTTCTTCGTTAACATCACCCACAGAATAATGATGCTTCATACTCTGAAAACAGGTATGCCGGTCAGAAGCCCATTGGTGGCCGTAAAAGAGAAATCTACATTGCGGCAACGTCCTGCGAGCTATTCATGCTCCACGTCCCGGAGAGGGAAAGTGATCAGTGGGACTCTTGGGAATTCTGATATCAGACTGTTTTGTAACGGCACGCTCTCAGCCTATAGGGCTAAGAACGTAAGTCAGGGTGAAGACCAACTGAGCCTCACTGAGTCAGTGAGCACTAGGCTTAACATTTCAGAAGTAGGCAATGAAGTCCCTCAAGCAGTGTTGCCTGCAATTAATGCTGCAGCGTGTCTTCCCTTATACATTCCACATCATTCTGAAAGGATTAATGTGTCGGACACGGCAATGCTAAATAGTTCACCGTCTATTGAGCAGCCTTCACACTCAAGCAAGCCTATAGTTAACATTGTAGTAGATGAGGCAGTGATAGATTTGGAGGCTAACAACTCGGTCTTTTCAAATAAATTACTCTCGGAAAACTTATCAGGTTCGCCTATAATGTTTTCCGAGGTAAGCAACAGCACTGTAGAATCTTGTTCCTCGTCGGTACATATCACGCCGATTAGGCTGAAGACCAACACTCATAGCACGAATACATCTGTGACCATTCATCAGTCCGACAAACTCTTAGAAGTTACATTGCAAGCAATGAATCTCGCAATTCAGGCACTGGGGAATGTCGTGCTAACTTGCGATCAAAAATTACACACGCAAGGGGAAATGCTACAGAAGATTCTCATATGGCAAAACTCTATGGCCTCTTGTTGGGAATCTCAGATGTCCATGCAACCTCAAATTACAATCCCTAAAGTTTCTGGTACTTCAGTAGCATGTCAAACTAACTCTGAGTTGCTTCCGGAACAGTTGGTAAAATCTGCTATTCAATCCGAGGGGCCAAGAGAGACATTACGGTCACTACCATGCATAGAGGAAATCATTTATGATGGTCCACAAGTTTCTGGTATGACACTTAATGACAAGATTGTAATTTCACACTTAGCCGTCTCAGAAAACAGCCCAAAAGAGAACAATAAAAACAACACTATCTTTACACCAGGGGGATTTAAATAAAAAGAAAAAAGAAAAGAAAATGGGCGTAACAAAACCACCCGAAAATCATTAAGCTCCTAGGAGCATAGGGAAGGCCAGCTTAAAACAATTTTTCAAGGCAATTTCGATTCCTAAAAGAAACACTGTGATAGCCTCTCAGGCAATAAAGAAAAAATACTCACAACAAACACAGGTAAGGAAAAATGGGAGTGTCATTTTCAATCCAGCTCACGCCTTGAGCTATCCACCCTTAGATGATTTAATGAAAGAAATAAGCATTAATCATACTCCTAATCTGAATCCAACAAAATAATGATCCAATTTTGCCTGGTAAGGTCTCTTCGACCACTAATCCCACTAGCGTCACAAATGATACATCTGATGAGACCCATATGTCTGAAATTTGTAGGGCAGTGGATGCCTATATGGCGGGACATGCACCTCCATGTCTGGCACTGCCTAAACATCATGCTCCTCAGACAAACACAGGAAACACACACAAGGAGCAAAGGTATGAGCCGGAAGCCTGGCAACCTAGTGCAAAGTTGAATATATCTGCACAATGTGTGGCTCATGTATCGACAAGGCCGAATGAAAGGGCCACTTCAATGATAATCCCCGCACATAATGATACTCATTTGTCCCCTGTCTTGCAGGCGCAATCCAACACTGGCGCAGCACCTCTTGATGTACCTGGGGCCATTATGCGCCTAATTGAGATTGATATGATATGATAGTTTACTTATATAGCGCCTATACACAATATGTTTCAAAGCGCTTCAAGGCAAGGGAGGGAACAAGGGAAAATACAATGACATTCTTACAGGCCATGAACAGTAAGGATGTGAAATTAACTATCGTACTCGGCCTGACGACATTTTGGATAGTGCAAGAGCTAAGACATAGATAAGGAAGGGAGGGGGTGAGTGGGAAGGAAATGGAAACAGTTAGGCGACTACCGTACTAGGCCTGACGACATTTCTAGTAGAGCCGGAGAAAAACGAAAGGTGAGGGAGAGGGGTGCAGAAAGGGAGGGGAGGAACAAAACAAGCGATTATCATACTAGGCCTGGCAACATTTCAGATAGTGCTGGAGGGGAGTGGGGAGGAAAAAAACAGTAATGGGAGGGTGGAGGAAACAGACGAGGTTGCTATCATATTAGGTCCAGGGACAATTCTGATAGAGTAAGTGCATAGAAGAAAGTAACGGGAGGAGGTAGGAAAAGGGAGAAGGGAAAGGAGGAGTGAACAGAGAGTAAACAGTCAAAAAGAGTGAAGAAGCAAGAGTGGAGAGCGAATACAATTGCAGAAGTCAGTAGTAACACATAATGTTGCAAGCCAGCATACAAGATGAAGGTGGGAACAGCATGATTCAGGGCCACCATGAGTACAAGATGTAAATGAAGTCCAGCATGAGAGTTGAGAAAGAGTGGCGCACCGTGAATGAATGAAGTCCATAAAAGTCAAATCCAGCATTGGCCACAAGACGGTGATGGTGAAACCAGAATGTATCAGGACAGACTCCTGCAGAAGTAAACTGGAGGAGGTTGAGGGGGAGAAGGGTAGAAGAATCAAGCAAACAGGCAACACCTGTGTGCGAGAAGGGGGGGCACAAGGGAACATCACAGGGGGACCAGAGGGGGTGGGTATGGCCTGTGGGGACAGAGGGGGTAACACATGTTGGTGCATGCTTACCTGCTGTCTGAGCAGGGGGTCGGGCCCTGTGTCCTCCTGGTCCGAACAGGAATTGCCTTTTCTTTGAATGCCCTTCACTGCAGGCGCCCGGGCGAGAGACGCCCTTGATCTAATAGCTAGGAGCAGGAGGAAGAGGTAGGGCTAAGAAGATGGGCGGGGCTTAGGCCAGGTGACCTAGATCCACTTGCTCCTGCTCCCCATCTGCAAAGGAAAAGAGGCTGTAGGGCTCCTTAAGTAGGGAAACAAAGCAGCAAGCAGGAAGGCACCAGGTGGGCGGGGCTTGCTAAGTGGTGAAAAATAGCGGCAGGCAGGAAGGCACCAGGTGGGAGGGGCTTAGGCCAGGTGACCTAGATCCACTTGCACCTGCTCCCCGACTGCTCTGGGAAATCTAAAGGTGCAAACTACACAAAAGGGGCACTCTGAAATAATCAGCAATCCTAAAAGTGACAGTCACAAGAAACTAGTGCAAATGCCTAAGAAGCACCCAGCTCTGTATTCCTTAGTACTAGCATGTAGACCCCCTCCAGCAACCCAATATGATTTGAATCGACGTGCAGTAATGGCCATTTTCTCTGATGTACAACAGCTGGAGGACATTGTTTCCTCTGATCTGGCATTGGTAGAATTTACCAGCAATGAAAACCTGAACTCAGTAAGATTGTGGATGCACTCACGTGTAGTCCAGAATCTCATTTGGCAGGCAAAGAAGCCATATTCAAATTGGGTTTCACAGTGTGTATAGGACCAGGAGTACGGGAAGCCCAACAGCATGACATGAAGCAAGTGTGTCCACCAAGCCTGATACCTGTTGGAACCACTATTGTGAAAAATAATCAACAACTCAAAACACAATGTAAATGCCAGCTTAATAATAACCATGATTAACTAGAGCGAGAATTAACTCTTGGCAACATTTCCCTATTAAGTTGGTATACAAGAGGATTCAAACATCTCCTCAATAATGATCAAAGTAACATTGGCAAATGTGACATAGTTCTTTTACAAGTGACTTGGCTCACTCTTCCTCCAATATGGGACAATCATGAAATTCACTTAAATTCTGCTTCTAAGTCACTGTTGGGTAGACCGACCCCTGGATTGTTGACAGCTGTGAAATTGAGAAAGGGTATGTCATTTCAATTGTGGGCAGCTCCAAACTAGTATATGTTGCTGGTGAAATTGTTTATCTTGAAAGACCAGTATGCTACCTCAACATATACTGGAACCCATTAGCGTTATCAGATGATGGTTTTTTTAGAGACTTGAATCTGCTATTGGACATGACGGCTGAAGATCAAAATACTAAGTACCTTGTGTTAGCTGGCGATTTAAACTTAAATTGTATTGGTAATACAGAGCGGTGTCATAAAGAGAGACGCTCCAGATGGAATCTATTAATGGATGTTAGAGGGTTACATGTCCTTAACGGTGCGTTTGCCTCAGACATACCTCCTTCGGTGACCTGGCATAAAGGGGACAGTACATCGGTAATAGATTACATATATGTGAACACTGCATTGTTTCCCGCCATGCAGAAATTGTGTGTGGTTAAGTCTGAATTGAGTGATCATAACATCCTCCTAGCGGAGTGGGGAGCCAGGGTGGTAAATGGGATCGCCAAGATTGAACCTTCACAGGGTTGTTTGGTAGTGAATGCTGGAGGGAATCGTCTCTGATTGCCGGAGGTCACTTTGGTGCATTTTAATCAACTCTTAACTTATGGGAGAACAGTAAATGACACACAATCAGAACATGTGGGGATCGTATACAGTGATGTGCTCCAGGCCTTCAAACAGGGTAAAATAAACACCAAGCAAAAAATGAGGCATCTGCACAGTTATGATCATACATTAAGATTGAGAAAATCACAATATCGCTCTGAGCTGAGAAAGCTTGAATATTGTTCACCCACTAGCAGATCGGCACTATCAAAACTAATTTTAAAAAACTACAGAAACTGTATTAAGGGGCATAGAGTGACCCTCTATCAGCAAGATGGTGCTAATATGCTAAAGATACTAGCAAATAAAAACATCTAAAAAATGTGGGCTGCAATAAATCATGCAATAGCAGGCCCCCAAATAGCTATGCAATCCACCTCTGTTAACACAGTTCTCTGGGTATTACATTTCATGCAGTTGTATGCGGCCCCCGAGGGTAGTAAGACCCTCGAGGCACTAAATATACTGATTAATTTCCATCTAGTAATCGATCAATCTGACATTTTACATCTCATTAAAACAGCCAGTAACTCGAAAGCAGTCGGGCCAGATGGATTATCAAACCATGCTTTGAAAGAGCATCCAGAGATTTGGGCTTCTATATTGTGTAAGATCTTCTCAGCTGTAAACCACACGCAGAGACTTCCTAGGTCATGGGCACGAGCAATCACGGTTCCCATTTATAAAAAAAGAGATTGACAATCCCCGGCCAGTTACCGACTCATTTCACTTCTAGATGTTCCGGGGAAAATCTTTTGTCAGTTAATTCTCACAGAGCTAAATGCATGGGTCACAGCTAGACAACTTATTGATCCTTTACAATCATGTTTTGTTAAAGGATTGGGGACCATACCAAATATATTGGCCCTAACTACGATTCAATCGCATTATGCGACTAAGGGACAGTCCCTTTACCTGGGATTCATCGATTTCAGGGCCGCATTTGACTCTGTAGACAGGGCCCTACTATACATTAAGTTAAAACGTCATGGTTGCCCTATGACTCTAATTTCTCTGATAATGCTATTTCACATAAACACCACAATGCGAGTGCGAGTAACCCTCAATGGCAAATTATTTTCCATAATACCCACACAGAGAGGTTTGAAGAAGGGTTCTGCATTGGCCTCCTTTTTGTTTAACTTCTTTATATTAGATATGGGGGTCTCTTTGATAAATTGTGATGGAGATTCCCCCAGAGTAAGAGCACAAAAAATCCCCTATTTATTATACGCGGTTGATTTGGTTCTCCTATCGCAAACTCCAAGTGGGCTCCAAAAAATGTTACACCGATTGCGCTCATATGTCTATTTGAACAATTTAGAGATTAACACAACCAAAACACAAATTGTAGTGTGTAATAACACTCAGAAGTTTACAAAACACAAGTATAAATAGTATTTGCAGGGCTGTGAACTATCCAATGTCCCTCAATATAAATATCTGGGTGTAACGATTCAACATGAAAAATCTGCGCAGCAATATTTGCTGGAACTCAAAAACAAGCTCCAAGCATTAATGTTACAAACGAAAATGTTTATTAAAAAATTTGGGAAATTCTCCCTGAAGTAAATCGTGTTGTTTTATAAAATGAAGGTTACCCTCATCATATTGTATGGTGTAGAAGGCATTATTCCAGAAGAACGTGCATTCTGGGATCTGCTGGAGTACAATTACTGGAAACAGATATTACGGCTACCTAGCAGCACCCTGATGGCATTGATACATCACGAATTAGGCGTCCTGTCATTATATTCACAGGTAACTTGGAAACAATGTGCTTTACTCCGAAAATGCCTCACAGTTTTAGAAAAACGAGCATGTCGAAAGTAATAGCGCATTACCTCCTGACGCCGAAAAATCTCTTTCCTGTAACTTGGCGTAATCACGTTTTGAACAGCATAGCTGATGCTGCTGTAACCATAGATCTCCTGATAACCAATCCGGATCGGGCAAAAACGAAAATCTTTCAGCAAGATTGGATGCTTAATGTAACAAAGTGTACTTCATACAAGGACTTTAACATCTCTTTATTTGGTACCAAGAAATATGGTGTTATAGCTGAATATCTGGTGAAATGCCCCTCCCCTCACATATGTGCAAAATATTTGAGATTTAGATTAAATCTATGGAACGCACGTGATGTTTTGTGCAAAAGGAAGCTAGTGTCGCCTGAACAAAATTGCTGTCGGTATTGCTTGAATGTGAACCAAAAGGAAACTCTGCAGCATTTTATAGTGGAGTGTACTGCATTAAGAATGGCTCTAGAAATATGTTTCAAGAGAGTTCTCACTATTAACAGTCATGTAAATCAAGATCAAATATGGCAATTTTTATTTTCAAATCCGCGAATTGCAGTACAAATAGCAATAGTGCAATGTTTAGAAATGATTTTACCAATGTGAGTAATGGAGTTCACTGACACATTTAGTAGAAGATTTTGAATAATAACATTGGTATAAAACGTATTTATCTTTGAGGTATAAATGAATGTTGATTTGTTTAATATTTTGTTTGTTTTTCCTTTTGTGACACATCTACTCACATTGTGAAATATTGGAGAACATTTTTTTATTTTATTAATATGTGATGATAATTGATATGTAAAGTATTTGAAAAGTTGTTTTCAACTAAACATAAAAGAAAAATAATAATAACTGTTATGTGAACATAGATTTGACATTATTTTTAACACATCTTTAATTTACTGTATTGTTATTCCGCTTATGACCATCGTATTTTTGAACTTGGTATTTTATTCGTCCTTCAGGATGGTTCTCAATTGCGGCCAGGGAAAAAAATAGGAATATTTTCCCACGGAAGAAAGAGAAGCCTCATAATTAACAAATGTGATTATGATGATCAAGGAACTTATGTATGTGATGCGGTTGATGACAAGAGTTCAGCTACGCTGACAGTTCATGGTAGGTGTCCATTCAGCTGACGTTTTGACATGTCTTGGAGATGTAGATTCATCGAGTTAGACATTGAGAATCTTTGCAGTCTCACATCGATTCCCTGCACTGCTCATGAAATCTAGTGTTTACTAGAATACCAGAAGAACATATTGTCAAATTCCCATGCAAGATTTCATAATCAAAGCTCAACTTAAGAATTCCGTTATCACTGCTTGATTTACACACACATGTTTAATTTGATATCTGTTTCAATATTAAGCACTTTTGATAGCCCATTGTTTTTGATTCACTTTGGTCTTGAACAAGTAATTTAATTAACAGAGTAGAGCAAGTCTGCCACAAGAAGGTGTCGCAATAAATGGTGGTGTGTCATTCACTGAACCGAAAAAGTAATGGAGTGTCTTTCTTACAGCCCGTAACATCGAAATTGTGAAGCCACTTGAAGATGTGCAAGTGACAGAAAAGGAGAGTGCATCATTCCTCTGCCAGATTTCACATGATGAGGTTCAAACACAGTGGTATAAAAATGACGTGAAACTGAAAGCCGGGGACAACGTCAAGATTCGCCAAGAAGGTGAGCTAAAAAGTGTGCTATTGGATGGCTGACTGCGAAGTTCACATATGGGCCTATTCATATCACCACACACTGAAAAATATCCATATGAAAAGTCACTAAAAATGAACCATTTCATGGGGGCACTTGCATAGTGTATATCAGCTACATAAGAGGTACAGTCCTCAAGAGCTAAATCCACTCCATGTTTTTAGGTTCCCCATACTAAATATATTTGAACAGTGGGCCTCATTACAAGTTAGCCGGTGCAGATTTACCGGTGCCGGTAAAACCCTACCCGCACCGTTTTCCGGACCGGCTAACCATAAGTTCTGTGGCCGTGTGTTTTTACACCCGCCAGGTCTGACCTGGCAGACACGGAAACTCCGGCACCATTACCGCCTGGTGCCGGTGTTTCCGCGGCCCCCAATCCGCGTGGAGTCCTATGGGACTCCACGGGAATGGGGAGTAACGGAATGCTGGCGCCAGAATTACCGGACCACTATGGCTGTATTGCCCCGGTAATTCCGGCAAGTCCGGCGCCGGTAATTCACCACGAGTCCGGCAGCAGCCTGCCGGTTTTACCGGCACAGCTACCGCCGGACTCGTAATGAGGACCAGTGTGTCTTTAAATGTTAAGTTATGTTCAAGAGTTTCATTGTTTTGGAGAGAAGTTCTTGATCGGATTGAATTGGTTGTGAATGATGAGATTTTGAGGTGCCCCAAATACACATTACTGAGGCTAAATAAATGTTGTATGGGATTGGATTATAATCTGAGAATATGGGTTGTCAGGGCGCTGGTGGTTGCACAGAAAAAAATACTAAAAGTATGGAAAACAAGGAATACGCCGCAAATTGATACTTGGTTGAGGGAGTTAGTTGTATTGTCCACGTATGAAAAGCTGATGTTTAGAAGAAGAGA
Organism: Ambystoma mexicanum; assembly: GCF_040938575.1. NCBI lineage: Eukaryota > Metazoa > Chordata > Amphibia > Caudata > Ambystomatidae > Ambystoma > Ambystoma mexicanum. The sequence continues at coordinate 150,255,163 of NC_090924.1, forward strand.
ATGTTATGTTGATTATGCCAATATATGGACATCCTTCAATGAATTGTATGGTGAATCTGAAAGTTGACTATGTGTTGGCTCTTGACCACATGATTGCGCATGACTGGTTTTAATGTTTTTTTTTGGTGAGTTTGTTTTGTTTGTTTGTGGGTGTGGGTTTCTATTTATTATATATGGTTTTGTTGAATTGTAGTTCTCGCTGTGCTTTTTTCTTTTTTTCATCTTAAAAATAATTTTTGTAATATTCTAGTGAATTGGATTGAATTTATTCTTCTGTATAGAAGTTGGCAGCAGAGTTGAGTAGCAGCAGTCTGTGGCAGTCTACTCTGGCCTTCCCTACAGAGACCCGAGTCTCTCTTCAGTTGCAGTTCCAGTGTGTGTGGGAGGTGCATAAAACCCCTTCAGAACCGCGGAGCGGCCGCAGAGTTGGCAGCAGAGTTGAGTAGCTGCAGTCTGTGGCAGTCCGTGAGCAGGACGAGCAGCTTCCCAACAATGGTCCTGAAACCGCCTTTGGATCAGGAGGAAGATCGGCGCCGGACGCGGAGCACCAGCGTTTCACATAACAAACTAGAGCCTTCTAGTGGCTCATCGACCCGATTGACCACAGGCTCTCGAGATTGCCCGCCTCTAATTCTATCTCTCACCAGAGCCCCCAAGGGTACCAGAGCCTCAGGGACCATTAGCGGGCTGTCATCACCAGTAACTTCGATGCTACGAGTGGGGTCTCCTACCCCCCTTAGCCAGGTGACATTCACTTCAGCCGTCACGGGTACGGTAGAGTCTACTAATTCAAGCAGCCCGGAAGAGGCCGAAGACTCCTCGAGATGCTCACAGACACCTGCAAAGGACGTGCCTCATCAGCCGGCGCAACCCATGGCGGGGCAAACTCCCGGCTCGCCCCCAGTGCAGCCTGCCGAAGGGCGGACTGCGAGGGACTCGCCTGCCGGTTTGAGTTGCTTCCCTGGGTCTGCGGACGAGCCGTGCAAGGATCACGTCTCGGAGCCCAGGAACCGACTTCCGCCTACCGTTTCCTCGTCACCATCTACGAACGCCCTTCACTCGCCGTGTGAATCCACGCATCTCCCGGTCGATGTATCGGGCTTGAACTTCCCCGCCGCACCAGAGGGTGTGGAGGGCCAAGGATCGTCATCAGAACAGAGGCGGACGACAGCTTTATTCCATGCCTCCGAAAACGCGACCCCGCCCCCAAGTAAAGGCGGAGCAATGCGGAGCCCAGCAGAAGAAAATTTGACGTTGTCCGAGGGGCTAAGGCTGCAAGCCCCGTCTTCGGAATCTAGTGTCCAAATAGACGACTCGATCGTGGAATTAGACATTACGGAGTCCTCCACCTCACCTTCAATGACTCCTCCTCTTAAGAAAAAAAACTACAAACCAAGACCGGGTCTTAAGGCGGCACATCCAGCAGTGTTAAAAAAATCAAAACTCATTCAACAAACCGCCCAAAACAAAAAAAAAAAACATCTGCCCTGAAATCTTTGTCCAACACGGTGATATGCAATTCCCTGAAGGAATACTTTGTGAGCCAAGGGAAAAGAAAATACGACGTCCTAAAAGAACTTACGGACGCAGAGATATTAGAAGTAACCATCGAGCACCCAATAGCACAAATTCAAAGCATGCCTGCCCAAATCGACCTCTGAAACTACAATAAATCTAAATCTTCCTTGTACAGGAGAGGCAACCCAGGCGCCCCCGGGTCCGTTAACCTCACCAGTCCCTGAAAATCCAGCATTTCCTATCAACTATACGGACCCTATTAACTGTGAAGCTCTGGAGCCAGTCACCCCCAACTCCACCACACCGAACCCTTTGCCATTGCTTACTTCAAATGTACTGTCGCTGCCGGAATTTCTCTCCCCTAATGTGGGTCAAGCGGAGACTTCCAAGGAACCTCTTCCTCAAACAGAACACCCCTCGGCGTCCTTAAATCAGGGAAACGGAAAGGGAAACCAGACCAGCTCCCCCATCAACCTTTCCCCACAACAAGTGAACCTATCTCCAATCGCAAGGGACTCGAGTTGGAGAGATAGGATAAAGAGTCGGGAGCAAAATCCATCCCCTCTCTTGACACCGCCCATGGGAACTTCAAGAAGAAAAAGCAAATCAGGGGAGCGGCAACAGGACGAAACTCAGAAAGAGTCATCTCCCAAGCGGCTTGACATAGCAACCCTAATGTCTGCAATTACCATCGCACTTGCCCCGTTTCGCAAATTATATGAGGCAATAAGTGACTCACTCAAAAATCAAACTACCTTGCTTGCAATGACCCATATGAAACTGATTTACCTGGAAGGGTACATTGCAACAAAAGAAAAACTGGACTCCGAACTTTTCAATAAAATCCTGCTCACATCCACCAGAGTGACCCCTACTTCGACGCAGCCAAGTCAGAGTCCCATCGAGATCAAAGATTCCGCAGATCAAGGCTCCCAAACAGAAAACAGCTTCCCACTCGGGCAACAGTTGACATCCCACCAACGAGGGCCGGGTAACAAGCAGTCTTCTGTCAACTCTCTGGCTCTTCTGAACGAACAAAAAGAGAGCCTGTCCTTCCCGGCTCTTCCTGCCCTAACCAACGTACTTCCGACAGTAAACGGGTTACGAGAGCCCTCTACCCCGCACCCACAACCTAAAGGGCAACATACAAAGCTGCAGGAATTCCAGAACCACAGTAAAAATTTGGACGGTGTTTCAACGTCCCCAAAGAGGGTGGAGACAGCAAAGGCATCACTACAGACAGACAAAACCTCAGAGTGTGGTGCCCATAAGGCCTTAAATCTCCAACCGCTTCAAACCAGCCCTTCAGCCAGGCCCAAAATAAAAGAACTTCCGAGACTAACATCATCGGGTGCGCCTCAGAAAGAATCCTCGAGTCCAGCCAACTCAAGGAAGTCCCCAATAACAACGGAGGACTTTATGAGAGACAACCTCATGAACTTAACAATCCACCTGTCACCGACGAGTGCTGCATAACCACAGAACTTGCACTTTGGTTACCAAAAAAGCCAATCCAAAAGCAACAAGCCCGTCTCTCCTCTCCAAAAAAAACGTAGACGACAGAGCGGCCCTCGAAAGGACGAGTTCCAAGCTAATACCCCCAGAAACCCGAGAGGCCCACAAGAAATAAGAAACCGCCTATCACCAACAAAAAACCGCCAAAGAGAAGCGGAAGTAAAGGATAACGACTACCACAAGAAAAGAAGCAGAAGTAGTCCGGACAGCCCAAGAAGACGCTACAGCCCAAAAAGGCAAACTAGTCCGAACAGACTAAAATTCTCTTCACGAGTCCACAGACCTAAGAAAAACTACCCGCTGTCTATTATTTTCAAGATTGAACAGACTCCACAAAATTCAGAAGCCATAACATTGAACAGAGGAACGGTCTTAAAAATCCTGAAACACTCCAAAACCTTAAACCACTTTACGCTAGTGGAACCTTACCATAAAGGGCATAGGGCTAAGGGCTTCCTCCACGTCAAAATTCACGCGGTGAGAAGGGGTTCAAGAGCCGACTCCAGCGATCTCCTCAAGCGCGGGTACACCATCACAGAATGGACAAGTACTGCTGAAAAGGAAACCAATTCTGCGACGAACGCGCAGTCCACCAAATACCAACCCGCAACAGAAACAAACTGTAGCACCTATGATAAAGTCAAACCTTCAAGCCAACGGACAGCTCACTCACACGATCTTGCCAAAGAGGGCTCAGGTCCTAAAAGGAAAGCAAACCTAAATCCATCGGAGTTAGAAGGAGAAGGAAGTAACACAAGCCCAGTTCCAAGAGGCTTTCCAAAAACATCAAGAAATGAAATGAATGCTACCTCAAACGAAGAGACGAGCATGAGGTTAGCCCCGCAAGCCTCAAACTCTGCATCATCATTCGCGCCTATAAAACAACTCCTAGCGTGGTTGCCTAAAGCGCCGAAGTACTCGACGACAAAATAGCAATCAACAGCAGTGAGTCTGCAAAACAGAGAAACGACCCAAATTTCAATTTCAACAGCCTCACAACACACAACGACTCAAGTCCGCTCAGACATCACAATGATGTCTTGGAACACAAGAGGTTTCAGTCACCTTACAAGACCGAGTGAAGTCAATCTGGCGGAATATGACATTCTAATGCTACAAGAAACATGGCTGCTTGACAAACCAGGTATCGATGGTTTTTCTGTCATGGTTGCCCCTGCCAGCAAGGGTCGTCTGGGACGCCCGTCCTCTGGTCTCTTGATAGCAGTCCGGAACGGAGTGGGTCTTTCAATCAAGAAACGACTGGCCGCTACTCAAAACCACCTAGCAGTCCTTGTTGAATGGGCTCCCTCTTTCGATGCAAAGGCCGAGAAATACAAGAACAGAAACAAAAACCAAAATGAGACCCAATGGTTGGCCATAATCACCGCGTACTGGAACCCGCAGTCGATCACGGACGAGAAATTCCTTAACATCATCGAAACAGAGATTGATGGAATTTTGGCAGCCAAAGAAGAAGTGCAAATAATTATAAGCGGTGACTTAAACGCGACGTGCCCAAAATAAAGTAAAAAAAACATCTACCTGAGAGAAAAAACCAAGGCTGAGTCACGAGGGGAGAAATGGCAGACACTGATGAATAGTACTTCATAAAAGGCAAAACACCCTATTACAAAAAATGTTCCCACACGGTCAGGGAGTGACCTAAATATGTTGATATATAAAAGGGATCATTATACTATATCCCATTTTGCTGATCTAAGTACATATATGGAAGTGTGTGCCCCACATTCATAAAACCTGCGGTCTTGAAAAAATAGACTCAGTGTTAGTTATTTCTAAAAAATACTTTCAATTTTTAATCATTATTTCATCATTAGTTCAAAAATATATAAAAACACTTATAAAAGTGTTTGGTATGAGTAAAACCCAACCTCACACAGCATGGTACTAAACAACAATACAAATACTATTTGTATTGTTGTTTAGTACCATGCTGTGTGAGGTTGGGTTTTACTCATACCAAACACTTTTATAAGTGTTTTTATATATTTTTGAACTAATGATGAAATAATGATTAAAAATTGAAAGTATTTTTTAGAAATAACTAACACTGAGTCTATTTTTTCAAGACCGCAGGTTTTATGAATGTGGGGCACACACTTCCATATATGTAATTAGATCAGCAAAATGGGATATAGTATAATGATCCCTTTTATATATCAACAGACACTGATGAATACCAGAAACCTCCACAACATCGAAGAGGCCCTCCTCCCATCAAACCCCATTCCGTCTTGGGAAAGAGGCGCGCAAAAGAGGACTATAGATTACATCTTCACATCCGAGGAGATGTTAGCCAGGATGACCTCATTCGAGATTCTGCGGACCGTTGAGAGCGATCACAACATCCTTAAAGCCAGCTGGCCGGTGGAGCATAGCACAAGAGTATTGCTGCCTGAAGCCCCGGAACCCACAGCTCAAGGAAACCGACTCAGACTTACAAGCGAAAGAATCAGAGAACTGACGAAAACATACAGAAGTCAACAGTACAGAGAATCTGGGCCTCCTAATCATCTAGCAGACTACAAACCTCTGCTAATTCCATACTACGTGAAACCACACAAAAAAACTGGCCTTCAACCAACCCGCTGCATGAGTATAACTTAGAGCTAGTACTCAGAAGGCGAGAACTTCGGAAACTGAAGAGACAAGCGGCAAACTTAAAAACAAGCGACGCAGTGAAAATTTACTTGCAAGAGCAAAAAAGCTACAAATCCTGGCTAAGATTCCATCGATCGGCCTTATACCAACATGACACTGAAGAAATGCTAAAGAAATTGGCGGACAAAAATTCCGGAGCCTTTTGGCAACTGATAAAAAAGTATGACAACCGAACATCCTCCTCAACATCAAACTGCGTTGGCGAGGTTGCCTGGACAACTCATTTCTCCACTATTTTCAAACTCCCCGAGCCGAATGCTCCCAGTACAACCCCGCCATTGGTTCACAATACTTGGGAGGACTTCTCCGACATCGAAGACATTACATCAGCCATAAGAAGGCTAAAATCTTCAAGAGCCCCGTGTCCCGATGGAATTACCAACATCGATTTGAAAAATCACCTGTCAGAATGGGCCTCCTTCATCAGTCAAGTCTTTCAGAATTGTACCCTGTCCAACTCGATTCCAGTCTCTTGGTCCACCTCAGTCGTCGCACCTATATACAAGAAAGGAGACAGGTCGGCCCCTGCAAACTACCGCCCCATTGACTTGCTGGACACTATTGGAAAAATCTACGGCTCGTTCCTACAAAGGAGCTTTCAAACTTGGGCAAAATCGGCTGACTGCAACGACCCGTTCCAAGCGGGCTTCATGAAAAACTGCGGAACTCAAGTCAACATCTTGATCCTTAGCATTCTGAAGAGCAAAATCATGGAAGGTTCTGGGAATGTCTTTTTAGCTTTCATAGACCTTACCCAGGCTTTCGACCAAGTCGAAAGAGAGAGGTTATGGTCCAAATTGTCCGCTTGGAATTGCCCGCCATCGCTACTGGAACCCATCAAAGCCCTTCACAAAGAAACCTCCATGCGAGTTAAACTGAACCACCAAGGCTTACTCTCGGAAGTCATTCCAACATTCCGAGGAGTCAAGCAGGGTTGCCCCTTGGCCCCGGCCTTATTTATCTCCTTTCTGGGTGACTACAAAGAAAGTGCAAACCGAATAAGATCTTTCCCTCCAAAAATAGGCCAAACTCCACTGGGTCGACTTCTCTACGCCGATGACATCATCCTCCTTGACCAGACAGAAATAGGACTACAACAACAACTAGACAATCTGGCTTCATACAGATCCGCTAACAATCTGGAGATTAACAAAGAAAATTCAAAAATCCTGATAATGGAAAAACCAACAGGGAAGAAGTCAAAAAAGAAATTGAGTTGGCACATCGAAAAAACAGCCTTGGAGGTTGTCAAAAACTACAAATACCTCGGTGTGATGATGGATAGCTCCAAATCAGAAGTCGCAATGCAGAAACATCTGTGGGAAAAAACACGAAAGCTAACAACACAAGTGCAGATCATCGACAGGAAGTATGGACGATTCTCTCTGCTACCGGTCCTGAAATTCTACAAAGGAAAAGTGGTCCCCTGTCTGGTCTATGGAGGAGATGCCCTGCCCACTCTTCCCACGGCGATTTGGGGAAAATTGGAGGGGTACTTCTGGCGGAAGGTACTCCAGCTTCCTAATTCGACGCCGATCGCTGGGATCAGACGAGAACAAGGCCTCAGATCCCTGAAAGCAGCCAAAGAGGCCGGAGAAATGTCACTCTTCAGAAAAATTCTCATGCCTGAATCTCCTCCGCTCTATAACCTGATAAACACAGAAATGAACAACGAGACCTGCAAAATGCTGACCACATGGGCATCCAAACAAAGAATTTCCCTAGAAAACATTGCATGCACAGAAGAGACTCTGACCAGAAATCCAATAAAAATAAAAAAGAAAATGGACCAGGAAGACTGGATCGAAACCCACACAATTGCAGAAAAAAACAAACTCCTAAAACACCTACCTGCCCAACCGAAAAAACTGGACTCGACTCTCGAATTATTCAAAAGATTTCCAGACAGAGTCTTACGTGCAACCCTCCTCAGGGCTAGGCTCAACTTACTGCCAACCAACGAGGTCCGGGCCATAAGGGGCCTCTCTGCTACAAACCATTGTCGTCTGTGTAAGAGCCAATCTGAAAAAGAGTCAGTAAAACACCTCCTCTTAAGCTGCCCAAAGACCATCATATGGAGAAGATCCTTTCTCGGCCCCCTATTGGAACCTTTTTCTCAATATGACGAAGAAGTGTGGTGGTCTCGCTTAATGAGTGGGTCTAGGACTTCGTGGTCCATAGCGACGGCAAAAATTCTAAAAGCCACCCTAGATGAATGCGCAAAGAAGGTCCCAGAACGCCTAACAGAAAACTCGAATGCATAAAGTAATGGTGGGAAACGAAACGATAATCAGAAACTAAAAGAACACAGAAAAAAGAAAGGACACGAAGCAAACTACTTTGTAAAATCAAAAGATTGATAAAAGCAACAAAAAAAAAATTACTTGTTCTTAAAAATGTAAATAATGTTTTTTTAAAAAGTAAGTTATGGACATTCTCTGCTTATCCTGAAAACATGTAGTTGGGGCTCTCAGGCACTCTGAGCTACAGAGTCACCATACAGTTCATATACCTAATAATGCACTAGTATGGCTGTGCAGACATTGACATTGACATAGGAGCCATCAGTGTTTGCTTTCAATGTCTATGTACTTCTGTGCTTCTTCTGTTATATTCACTGTATTATATTCCCCCACTTTTCGGCTATAGAAATAACGTTATGTTACCTTATTGGGTGCTACATGGCCACTACTGCCATTTGCATGGAACCTTGGTGCTTTGGGATATGCAAGGCAATGGGTTTGGTTTTGTTGGTGGGGATAGGGTGATCAGTGTAAGATTGCTTTGCGGTTCTGTTGATGCAAGCTCATTGGAAGAAAACCACTCTGTCCTGGTACGTTTCTTGAATACCTATGTCAAGGGCACTCGAGGTTTATATCCAGAAGGGAGCTTCATGTGCCCCTACAGTGTGGATGGCTGCACTGGAAGGTGTCTTATACAAGTTGGTCGAAGAGGTGTAGAGTTATTATACTATTAGTTTGTACTGGGAGGGGCTGCTAGCTGGTGTAAGTTGCCTAGTCGATCTGAGTAGTATGAGGTGAGAAGTGAAATGGCACAGCAAGGCAGTAAGGATACCGTAAGGCCTAACATGCACTACAATTTACAGAGATGCTCCTCAACACAGAACACCCAAGAAGACATGGAAGGCACACCCTACCTCTCAGGGCTCTCACCTTCCAACTTTCTATCAATATGTGTGATATTACAAAATCGCATTTCAATCGGCCGCAAAACTATTTATTTATTTGATGGTTTGAATATAATTCAGACCAGACCCTAAGGCCTGCCATCGGAGGGCATTTACAACTTGATATTAATACTGCTACAGATAAATACAAGCACTTTTATTTTAAGTATACATCAGCTATTAAAACAATCTTTAGTAACATGCAGTAATAGCAGCATATTGTGCAAACATGCACTGTATTTGGTTAAATAAGATCCTGGCATCTCCGGGCAGTTTCCATGTGGCTGCCCAGGGTCTACCCTCTACATATGACCTACGTACACATGGTCTTCCCCCTTGCTGCCATTGATGCCTTTGAGATCGACCATATGAAATAAGAATAATGTCATTCTGATTGGTCGTCACAAGAACAAAACATAGATTTAGTAATTGACCAGGTTTTGACACTTAATTCAGAAGGTACCTGGTGATCTCTGAGTTAAAGTTTAGAATTCCTTGTTTTTCATTGTTTTTGGGATTGTCCTGATGGAGTGTGCTGAGGATTCTGACAGCACAGATGGGTCTGACATACTAGGCATATGCATCGCTGTAGCATATCTGAGAAATGCATCAACATCACAATATAGCTCACTCTGTGGATTACTATATCTGACATTGACAGAGGTGTAAAACCTCGGTATCCGCAGAAAGATAAGAATGAAAACAACTGAGGCTGAAAATGCTGAATTCTTTTATTCTAATTTTTCAACTTTTTAGCAAATTAATAGATGGGCAGTGGGGTAAAGGCATATATTAACGTTGGGAGGATGTTGCAGGAGTTTGGGGGGCGTTCGCCGGCATTTCAAGTAAAATATTAGAATAAAAGAAATTCTGCATTATCTGCCTCAGTATTTTCTGTTCGATCTTTTCGTGGACAACCTAAAACCTCAGCTACAAAACAGGGAATCTAAATGAGCAAGGATAAATATTAATTTAAGCAGTAAGAGCAAGCAGGTAATGGGTGGTATGAGTGCAGAGGATGTCCTCTTCGTCACTCAAATTCTAGTCTGGGACCAAGTGACGAAACCCTATTCCAACTTGAATTTGTAAAAAGCACAAGAAATATGTTAAGGAGAGCTATTTGCACCTGAATCAATATTCAGAGAGCCTGATTTACAAAGCGTTCATAACGCTTTTGTAAATCAGGCCCAAAGGGTATTTTCTCCTGCAGTGATAGTGCTTCATGCGTGCAAAAGTTTCTTCCCTCTTCTGAAGGCACATTTTAGATGAGGGGAGTGAAAAGTGGGTGGCTAGCGCGTGCTTGATTTGCAGATGGATCACTCTGAAATTCACTCCCCTGTCACTGGCCTCCCCAAAGCCTGCTCTGTCTAGTCACATGCCAGCGTCAGGGAAATGCATAGGGAGATGGGTCATTTCAGAGCCCTTCCTTCCTCTTAGAGCCCCATACAATAACGTTTATGCACAGCTCATACATTATCATACCTACATTACAGGTGACTAGTGAAATCAGCCTTAACGGTGATGGTCCCTTTAATGACAGTCTCCTGGAATGCACCCTCTGAAGCTTAGTGGGTGGAGGAAAAGGGCACTGCTGGCTTGTAGGAAGCAATGCATCTTTAAGTAGCAGACACACACTCAATAGTTAGATAGTGAGATGTCCAGGTAGAGAAGGATTATGCAGCACCTGTGCTCACAGCCGAGAGTTCTACTGCTTGCAGAATGACTGTGAACTCTCCCAGCGAAATATTCCACACTGTTGCGTAATGTTACCCCGCTGTAATTTTGCTTCTGTGTACCCCACTGTATTCTTGTACCAATGTAATTTTGCACGCAAGTGTCCCACTGCAATTCTTCTGGTTGTCCTATTGTGGTTTTTCACTGGAGCAATTTCACTCCACTGTTAACGTGGTACTCAATGCTTCCTGCTCTCGTATGGCTTCCCCGGTCTTTCGCCGATGTGATTTAGGACCAGCTGTGGCATGCTGTCCGCTGCTTGGAATACCAGCCCATATCATAGTGCTATAGAATTCCTCCTCACATTTACCCTTCCGAGTTGCACATTTACAAGAATATCTGCACAGCCATGCTAAATGAATGGTCAAAAGGCCCATGGAGATCTCCACTGACTACTCCCCGCTGTAACAAACTCAAATTCTATGCTCCAACACACAATACAAATATCAACTAAGCAAATACCAACTAAGCAACATGCACACAGCAATTGAATAACCCTCCCAACAGAAGGTTACACTTCCACAGCCACCTTACAAATCACAGTTCCAGCCAATACATCCTAGTGCTACGGATGGACTAGGCTTCCCACTGGACACAAATACCTCTGTGGTCTCGACACAGAACACTTGCAGAGCTTAGAGTGCTTCTGGTCTGCACGCATCTAAACAACAGCAAAGCTATCTTGCATTTTACTTCTCTCTTCACAAACCTAACCCATCCTCCTCTGTTTCAGATCCACCAGAGTACCTGCTGACCATGCAAATGGCAGTGGTGCACAGCAAATATCCCACTTAACTTAGAATAACACTGAGGGTTTCATTGTTAATCAGGGATGTGCATATTGAAAAGGCTGGTTTCACTTAGCAGCATTTTGAAACTAGGGCCTTTTAATCTCCTAAAACTCACCATATTTCATGTTTTGGCTATAACGTTGTTTTTTTCTCTTTGCAGGAAGGACCTATGCATTACTTTTTAAGAGTGTTCAGGCAGGAGATGCCGCAGAGATCAAGTTTGTTGCTGAAACTGCTGAATCACGAGCAAACCTGAAAGTGAAAGGTAATAAACACACAGAATATTGGCATGTTTTTTATGCTTAGTATCAACATATTTACATGTTTTGCACCTGCCGTCTTGTGAAGGTTAAAGAAATCACCCTTAACAGCATACAATTTAGGATCCCCCACTGTCTCCCTCTCGCTCCTACTGCTCCTTTATCCTTCCCGCTCCCCAGACTTCATTCTGACTTATCAATCCCCATTCTTCAGTTCCCCTTTTCAATCCATGTTCCTCCTCCTCAACCTTCCGCCTCACTCATCACCCAGTGTACATTTAAGGACATTATCATTTGTCCTCCTCACATGTCATCCTTTGTTCTTCTTTCCTCATCATCAGTCACCCGTTGTAATCCTTACATCCTATACTTTAATGCTCCTCTTTACAAGTCATGTATCAGATGCCACAACACCTCTTTAGTTACCTTTCATCCTCCTGAGTCATCATTCCTCCTACTCATAAAGAGGCTGAAACTGGATTGGGCACATCAGAGAAGCATACCTCCATTGTGGCATTTTACTGATGCACAGAACAGTTATTATTGACCCTTCAGTGCATTAAATTATAAAGGGGCGAATGACAGTGCTTAAACATGGATGCCATCTCTCCCCCTAAGTATAGAAGGAATCTTTTAAAATATTCACTTGCCAATAACCTTTCAGACCTTGGGATGACAAATGCCACAAGGAAGACATTAGAGAAGCTCTCAGCTGCTTCACTGAACATACTCAAATGTTTATCAAGTTCATTGGCTGCTTTTTACCTTTGCAGTTCATCATACCAGTGCACAACGAAAAGACACATGAATGTGCTCCAGACATCCGTATCCCAAAACACAAAGGCACTTCTGCACACTATGTTATAGGTCAACCAATATCTGTAATATTGTTCAAGCACATCTAAATCAGAGTTCTTTAGAGACAGAAATGTTGCCGAGACTAGATGGGTCTGACGGTATTAACTTGCCAACAACTCAAACAGGTGTTCAGCTTGTGCTCCTACCACCTCTATGCCCGGAAAATAATTCCCTCATTCCTGACATCCTTTAACAAATTGAGGAGTTACGCAGCCATCATTTCATTAAGATTGAGCTTTCCCATCAGCCCCTACCTGTGCCTCTCACTTTCAGATCCAAACACCCCAGAGAAAACAGAATGCTCTGGCCCACTTGCTGCTCCATCTACAGAAGCTTGACCACTTCTCCCGTGCTATGGCTGTCCCAAACTGAATTTTAAAAACTGGCAGAATTCCATTATGTAACCACTGTTAATTACTGTGCGCTTGACTCTCATGAATGTACGTTTTCTTTGTCTTTCTTTCTCGTTTGTCTACCTTTGTGAATACTTGTTGTGCTTGTTAATTCTTTACTGTCCGCTTGTCCACCTGCGTTGACTGTACAGATTTTAATGCAGTTATGTATCATTTGTTGAGTTTCATATGACTTGCTTTTGACATGTGAAAAATAGAAATACTATAACGGTAACTGGCAGAATTCCTGATTCTTGGAAACTTATCGTAATCTTCCTAATATTCAAAAATAGAACTAGAGTTTGCCCTATGGTGTATAAGGCCTATTTCTCGCTTGGATACCAGCTTTAAGAATGTTGGCAGGACACTCCTGTGTGCAATAGTTCACGAAAATGTGCAACGCCCAACCTCTTGATCTTGAAGGTTTATACAACAAAAACCAAATCTATAGTAACATATGGTGCTACTTTTTGGGGTTTCTCTAAAGTGACTCCTCTTCAATCTGTGGAGAATGATTTTTTTCAAGAAACTATTAGGACTGCCAAGATTAGTATCCAATCATGCTGTGCACATGGTGCTCGGTATGAGATTCTTGGAGGAGGATTTGGCTCTTGAACCTCTCTTACACTGGATGCATGTGTGCTCTAACCCTAAAGCAGAGCTAATGGAGTTTGTTTTAACCAAAACCATAGCTAAAATGGGAGCAGCTATTATTCTTTGGTTAAAACATGTTAAGCACCTGTTAGTGAGAATGCATGTCTTATTGTGACTTCACATATGTTTTAGATTAATCTGAGCAAAGAGACCTACAAATTCACTGGAGGTACTCTATTCAAGATTGGCGAGAGAGAATGGAACTACCAAAACCATTTAGCCATAGCTGTGTGGGACTTGCATCAAATAGAATTTAAGACTATCTTTTATGGTGTGACCATCTATTTGACAGATGTCTTGTCACTGGAGCATGTTTTCGTTGTATGTCTTTAGGAGCAGTTACCGTAGTGTGGTCAAGCCTGGCAACAGAACAAAAATGTATAATGTGCTCTGCTCAATGTGAAGGCCTGCTGCATTTTGTGTTTTTTTTTACACATAAGATAAAGAATGTAAACACAGACTTTAAGGGGGGGTTAGTTTCTCTCAGTTTCACCCTGCTTTATGTTATTTGATAACCCAGGTAATTGGCTGGGCTTTACTGTCTTACCTTCGTCAAGCTATAAAGGTCAAGACGCTCCACTTATTATAGTAACTAACATTGTAAGGTACCTATGCTGATACTCTCTTATTTTAACAAGTTTGTAATTATTTTATTTTGTATGAGATATTTGATCTGTTTTATGGAATGTTGGTACTCGTAGATAAACATGAAGATGAAAAAATGAAAGAATACACTTCAGGACCCACTACACAATCCACCAAACCATCCCTTAAGTGGTGGCTCTTTTCTGATTCGGAAACGCCATTCCTGCAGTCCTGCCCGACTCCTGTCCTCATCCACCTCTAATCTTCTATAAGGCTCTTAACATTGAAGGCCTCAGCTGGTGGCAGAGCTGTATCCATCCTAACGAATCACCTCTGGCACTCTTTCACTCACAAACGTAGCACATGAGGGTCATAGACAATCACATTGCCTTTAGAAAAGCAGTGAGCTCCCTTCTCTTTTACATGCTATCCTCCTCCATTCCACTTCCTGTATCTACAATCTCCAGCAATCTAGATGATGTATGTTTGTGCTTTACAAATTCTCTAAATGAGTCAGAAGTTACATAAATATATTTATGTGTCTCTATGCAGCTTGTCATTCATTTATGCGATCACAGTGTACATTCAATCAAACTAGTTGATTTACGGGTCTTAACAAATGTGTTTCCTTTCTTAGAACTACCAGTGAAAATCGTGAAGCCCCTTCGGGATAAGATTGCCATAGAGAAGCACAGGGCGTTCCTAGAGTGTCAAGTATCTCGTGCCAATGCTGAGGTGAAATGGTACCGGAAAAACAAAGAGATTCTTCCTGACAAGAGAATAGAAATTGTGAGCCAGGAGTTGTACAGAAAGCTTATCATTAATGAGGTTGAGTTTCAGGATGAGGACTCATACACCTGTGATGCTGGTGATGACAAGACAACTGCTCAACTTTACATTGAAGGTAATGCATCATTTCGTGTAGCTGTTGAAGGGCACCATTTTGTATTTTATTGTTCCTCTTCTAACTGTACGTCTTTCATTTTATCTCCTTTTGAGCTATCTCATCTCTAGGGCCTTCAAATCTTATTCCAATGTGGATCATAATGCTTGGTCATTAGACACCATCCATTCTTTTGCCCTCCTGCCCCCAAACTGTGGTCCAAGTTTCAAAGTGAAAATAGGGAATGTATCTCTGTTGCTTTTACATTGCCTACTTCCTGGTGCATTTTTTTTTTAAATGGCAGTATTGACAATCAAGCTGCCCATTTTTTAAATTAATTTAAAGTTTGGGAGAAGGGTTGGAGTGTCTTCCGAGGGGCTCATTTTCGTCAGAGCTGTAAAGACAATGGAAGACAGCATTGCATAAGGGTTTTACGCTTTCCATTGACACCAAGTCTAATTTTCATTCAATTGTATGGCAGAGAGGAGGATCGGAATGCAAATTACGTTTCTGCCGCCTCCCTTCCTTTTCACCACAAAAATGCTGCAGCATTTGCACCAGCATGCATTTTCATGCTGGCGCCTACCCCATTGGTCCACCTAGTGAATTTCATTGCATACTCTTACGTCTCGTCCCTTTTCCGACATAATCATGGGACAGGAGCATGTTGCAAAGCAGCCTTGTAGAATCTTTACATGTGGCGCACCCCGCCATACCTTGCATAGTACCTCCTCTGCTCTCCCCGCCCAGCCATCAGTACCTTTCTCCACTTTGGACAGGAGGGAGCATTGCGCTTGCAGCTGTGCTGTGTTGCACTTAATACTATCAAAACCTCCTTGGCACATGCCCAATGGGTTTCATCAGTGCAGTGGGGGCCCGCAGAGCTTTTCCCCTGTGGACCCACACACATTTTGTTTATTTTGTTCGAGAGAACAACATGTGTGGCATTCTTGCGAAGCGTTTCTCTTTCTCTCGCGGCGAGGTCTCCGAAACCAGCGTACACGATGGGAGCAGCTTTCGGACATTTCTGCGTCAAAGGCAAGGATTTCGTGGAACAAAGCCTACAGGTAAGCAAAACTTTATTTACTGGGGCACCCTGTGTGGGAGATTCTCTACAAAGTACCGTCCCACACGGGAAAGATCTAAAAGGCACTTTTCTATCTGTGCAAGTGGAAGACACCGGGCCTGGGCCGAAGGTTCTACCACAGACTGCTGCAACACTCTTGTAACGCACATGTCTGTGCATGGGCAGGAGTTTGCTCTTGTCCACAGGGGTAACACAAACGTAACCCATACAGCTGTCACCATGAAGCACTGGAGGGACAATAAACCTAACTTTTTCAATACAAGCCAGCTTCATTCGCGCTAAAGCACGGTGCTCAGGGAGGAATAGCACATTTGCAGACGGAGGGACATAGGCTGTATACACAGAGCTACGCCTGGGACCAGCAGAAGACAATGATCTTCACATTAAGGACCAAGAGAATGGGGGAAACCAAAAGAGAAGAAGCATGTCTCAGCTTCCCTCGGGAAAGCTCCAGATGACAAGACACAAAAAGAAAGGGAAAAGCCCACACTGGATACCACAACTGAATCGTCAGTGACACTACCGGTGAGTACAACTGCTGTACTGGTAACACATCCTCGTGCCCGCTAGGATGGCCTCAACAGGCCCTCAACAACAGGGCCCTCAACAGCATTCCAATCCGCCAATACCCATATCAGAATACGAGTGAAAAAGATATGTCACCAAGATGACACAGATGACAAGATAGAGGAACCGGAGTAAGGGTGTTCCACTACTCACATGTTGAAGGACAGGATATAGGATATAGTGGAATTTCTACAGTAACAGAAATATCACAGGTAGAGAGAGCTGTTCTGGCAGAGGTCTCCCAGAAGAAATTTAAACACACAGGTATCCCTTTACAACAGGATATACTGACAGAGGCGAGAAAAATATTGGAAAGCCCTATAACATCATGCAAGTGAACAAAAAACATGACATTAACACTCGGTACAAACAGGTACCTTCTCTCTCTGATGAATAATCAGCTGGCACATTCATCTGTGGTTTAGGCAGTAGCTCAAGGAAAGACACCTAAAAACACTACATCTGGCACCATCATGGCTTCATGAAAGTACGAAAGAGCACTTGATGCCATTGGCAACAAAGTTTATTTAAACAGTGCACTGCATTTGAGACAAGCCAATGCAGACTCAATTTTAGTAGCTTATAATCGCAAGCTCTGGCATAAGATGGAGAACTACACCCGAGACGTGAGCGGTGAGAGAAAAGAACAGATCCAAGCAGGACTAAAAGATGCCAGGGTGGTGGCACGTGACATGCTGGAGGTGTGGCAGGTCACAAGGCAAGTGCCTTGGTGTGGACCTCAAAAGAGGCGCTTGGCCGACAAGCACTATGTTGCTGCAGGAGTTACAAGACAAAGTGCGGGCATTGCCATTTGATGAAATTAATGGTTTTCAACCCTAAACGGATGAGGAACTGGCAAAAGAGAAGGCTTACTGGCTAATCCGTGTGCCGGACACAGTTGTGCTGATGGTTCAACAGGCATTTGCACTGGGACTAACTCTAAATATGGACAAATCAGTTTTAACACCCACAAGACGACTGCAATTCATTGGAATAATATGAGGCTATTCAGAAGGGAAGTTGTCCCACCATCTGAGAAAGTAGACAACATCAACACTCTCTGCCAGGAATTCACGAGGAACATGCATTTACCAACTATCAAATTACAGCGGTTGCTGGGACTGCTGGTGGCGCATTCCAGATTACACATGCGTAGCCTGCAGCTACATTTGGCTTTGGAATGGTACCAAGTTACACAACTACAATCTCAAGAGATATCAATCCATATTCATCTTCACCGAGATCTGGAATGGTGGATGGAAGAAAGGAACCTCACTGAAGGAGTCTTTTTTTTCCTTAAAGTTCCTTCAGTGACTATCGCTACAGATGCATAGCCACTAGGCTGGGGGGCAACAGTAGACAGTCAAGAGGCACACGATTTATGGGAGATGGAAGACAAGAACAAGCACAAAAACTATTTGGAACTATAAGCCATCTAACTAGACTTTAAGGCTTTTTAACCAGTATTGACCGGCAAATGAGTACTGATTTACTTAGACAATACAACTGAAATGTTCTACCTAAACAAACGGGGGAGTGAAATTGTAGCCACTTGCTTCTCTGGGCTTGGCAATCTGGAACTGGTGTCTCGAGCATGCTAACTTGCTGGTTGCCTCACAACTTGCTGGAGAAACAAATATCAGGGTGGATGCATTGAGTTGCTTGACACATACTGCACACAAATGGGAACTCAATCAGGAAGCCTTTGTTCTAAATTTTCAAAGAGGAGACACTCGGTAGACTTCTTCACGACTTTTAGAAACAAAAAATGTCCCCTGTATGCGTCATGGAAGGGAAAAGTCATAGATTCTCTGGGAGATCCCTTTTTATTTTTACTTCCCTAGGATGGGCAGATGTTTATGCATTTTCACCTCTCCAACTGATTCCCAAGGTCATGCAGAGCACAAAAAGGTGACAGGTTTCCACATGAGTCTTGTGGTGCCTTTCTGGCCAAAGAGGTTCTGGTTTTTGGATCTGTACAACATGACTTGTCAACCATTGTCAACGGATTGGACGAACATCCTCCAACAATAAGAATGGAGGATTCTACAACCCCAGCTCAATCTTTGTCATTAGCAGCCTGGTCCCTGAGGACCTACTTTACAAGCACTTAGGGCTCTCGGAAAAAATAACATGGCACTGTTACGAGCGGCCAGAAAAGGTAGCACAAGCACCCAGTATTCAAATTAATGGACACTCCTCTGCCACTGGTGTTTGAAACTCGAGATGGACACCAGAGAGGCCACGCAAAACAAGGCACTACCTTTCATTACTGAACTGGCAGAATCAGGAGTTTCTGTAGAATCCTGTTGAAAATATTTTGTCAGTGATAGGAGCCTTACTAATTTAAAGGTGGTATCAATGGCAAACCCCTGGGTCAAAAGGCACTTCAATGGACTTATGAGACATCATGCCCCAAAGAAAAGAGAACATAGTCCATGAGATCTTAATAATGTGTTAAAAGAATTAATATATAAACTGTTTGAAACTCTGGCTTCGACCAAACTAAAAGGGATAACCATGAAAACAGCGTTCTTGGTGGAAGTGACCTAAGTGTGTAGAATTGTAAAGTTACAAGCTTGATGTAGAGAAGACACCTACATCAGTTTGCATAGGGACAAGGTTGTCTTAAAAACAAAGCTAGGATTTTTTCCCCATGGTAGTCAGTGGCTTCTACATAAAACAGGAACTGTCCCTGCCTGTTTGTTTTCCAAGCCCAACTACGGAAGCCAAACAGACACTTCACACTTTGGATATGGCTACAGTGTTAAAATTTGACGTGGCCAGAACAAAAGATCTTTGCTGAGGTACTCAATTGTTTGTGACTTACGGGGTTACAGCACCTTGTGGGCCTGCATCCGAAGCATCCATAGCACGATGGATGGTATCCACTATCTTAGAGGTACACAAATTATAAAATAAAAGGGCTCAAAAAGGGCTGCATGCTCCCTTGTGTCAGGTCGCAGTAAATTAGTCCTGAAAAGGTTGCTAAACCCCACAGACCCCACTGAAGTGTTTGACCTGCGGATGTTTACATTTAGCCACCGAGCCGACACATCAGGAGACAAGGGGAAGTGGATAAAATAACAAACTATCAGCTCCCAACGCGTATGTCCTCGCTCATCTGACACTGGACTTCGCTGCTGTATCTAAAAGGCATAACAACAAAGAGCTATCAAAAAACTATTAACATCTACACTCCCTCACTTGCCCTTGATAACTGAATTATATCTGATGACCTCTGCTGAGTGCTTAGAGGTGAATTGTAACCGTGACCTTAGTGAAAGACCTCTTTTAAATACCTTTGTTGGTGTCCAGCGATTGTGTTAGTATAATATTGTAATTGAACATAGTGTCTGCTCAAAAGTGTCTTTGTTCTTAGTTCACTGTAGAAATGTGTTTAAGATGAGGGAACAACTGATTCTAGAGCCTTTTCTTTTTGTGCACCAGAAACGTCTAAGCAGAATCTTTATTTGAGCTCTGTTGATTCTTTCCTTAATCCGCCACGCTCGGTTCCACTTGGCTCTCCGATCGCGTGCCTTGGACATCCTCTGAATTGAAACTGCTGTGGAATTGAAAAACCTCCCAAGATGGCCGCGCACGTTTGCCGCACAAAATGAGGTTGTTTCCTCTAAAGTTTCTTCATGGAGCTTACGCTGCCACCTCAACACTGGATAAAGAAAAGTGAAAAACAATTTAAACAACATGCACTTCCGTCTCTCCTGCTCACACTTCCAGTAATGATAGCATGCGCCTCTCCGAGCCACGCTTAAACTGCCCTAAACTTCTGTAGCTCCCAGTTTCTTTTTTATGAGTTGTTCAACATGAACAAACTATTTACAACTTGTTTGCTGCTACAATCAATTGGTGGTCAGATTTTGCCTTTGTATTTTAGTCTCATTCAGTTTGCAAAACATATACTCTGGCTGCTTTTCTTAATATATACATTAAGTGCACTTATCTTCAGTTCTGGATGGTCTTCTGGAGTAGTGTGACCTCTTCAAGCTCTCCTCTTGATTTCTTCTTAGTAGAAGTGTCTTTTCTTCTTTAGCTCTGTAATCGTGACCTGCTCACACTATTACTTATTATGATAGGCAGATTAGATCCTTCTACAGAGTTCCAAAATAACTCATAGATGCTTCTTTCACCAATCAGTAGTAGTAAAACGTTTATTCGGTGTTAGCCATTAACAATCATTAAACATCAGTACATTACATATAAATATTCATTTAAAACCATAAACCTTATTTTAAAAATGGTCTGCATACATTTTGAGTCCTTCCTTTACAAAAATCCAGACATCAGATATAAAATTCAAATAATTCCAGTTCGTCAATAGAGACATCGCTTTCAAAGTATCCCGAATACCAAACTTAACAAAATAATGTTTAAAACATTGGGCCTCATTACAAGTATGGCGGTAAGGCAACAACGACGCCGGTATCGTTACCAGCACCGTTGCTACCGTACCACCATACTAGGTGTTCTGCTCGCCGGTGCCCTTGCAGCCACCAGGTCTGACCGGTGGCCGTACAGGCACCTGCGAGCAGAACATGATGGTACCACCGGTACTGTTATTAACGGTACCAGTGCTAGCAGCCCCCCATTCCCATTGAGCCATATGGGGCTCAAATGGGGATGTACCGGGCCCGGCACCCGCAAAAGGGCAATTACCGGGTCCGGACCTGGATGCAAGTTTGGAGGTAGCCTTGCCGGTAGAACCGGCAAGGCTACCTCCAACTTCATATTGAGGCCCATTGTCTTCTAAGGTTAGTCAGGAGGGGCATACCAATAAAGAGTGGAGTATATTTACCTCGTATCCCGTCCCACAGAAACATTCTTAACAGCCGCCCAGCCAAGACATTCTAGCTGTCAATGGTAAAATGTTTAATCGGACCATTAGCATTATTTTTCTATGCTCCGGGGATTTCAAAGAGCTTACAGCACCTCTCTCATAAATACTCTGACTCAAGGCAACATAAAATGACATTGATGAGAAAGAGTATATGCGGTTCATCATACTAGCATGTTCGGGTCTAATAGCCTTGTCTCTAAGGTCGATCGTCAATTTGGTAAGGGAGTTAATTTGGTTAGGATCAATGCCCCACTTATTTATCAAACTATTTCCAAAATTGTACCATATATATTTTTCTTTGACTGGCGACGTGTGCATTTCCTGAGCTACATTTCGCCTAATATGGTTTGGGGTATCAAATGTATTGGTCTTATGATAACATTTCAAAAACGTACGCTCTGCTAGAACTGCTATACTATTAACGCCAAGCTCTGCTCGTAGAGCGTCCCCTGGTGCACTGGAGCCAATCCCTACTATGTACCTTAAAAATTCATTCTGCACCACATCCAGCCTTATGCAGTTGGAGTGGCCCCATATTTCACACCCTTACAATACGGATGTGTGTATTTTGATTTCCATGACCTTTAAGCATTTATCCAATCTCTTGCCCCATAATTATAGTCGAAACGTGTCAACCTTTTAAGTCCCTTTTGAGCTCATTTTAGCATCCTTTTAATATGGTCGGGCCATGAGGCACTCTGATGGACCAGAATTCCTAACTAATTGTAAGTCTTGACCGCTGCAATATTACATTATTTATTGCACATACAAACTTCTTTTTGGGGTTGCCAAATTGAACTATTTTTGTTTTTTCCAAGTTCAATTCAAGACGATGCTTCTTAAAAAACTGCATAATTTAAAGACTCTTGAAGACCCCTGTGTTTTAGATCAAGCAGAGCCTTAACATTGGTGTACATTAGTGCCCATATTTTGGTCCCATTAATAGCCGTGGGGGTTAGTCCTTTCTAATGAATGATATGGGTCAAAGTCTGATAGAAACAAAATAAACATTAATGGGGCCAAGGGGCATCCTTGTCTGACCCCTTTGTTAGTAGTAAACTCCCTAGAGTAGGGTGCCAAACCTGGGCATCTTACGACCGCACATGTATCTCTGTATGAAAGTTGGATTAATTTAAGTAAACACGCAGGAACCTCTAACCTATCTAACTTTTTCCACAGAATTGCCCTATCTAGAGAATTAATCAAAAGCTTTTGATAAATCCAGGAAAGCAACATAAAGACATCCCAACCTAATCTTAGTATATTTTTCAATAATCATATTCAACAGGAAACAGTGATTCAATGTAGTATATCCTTTTACGAACCCTGCCTGGCTTTCGGGCAGCATTTTATTAATCGCTGCCCATTTTTATAATCTTATCAATATACATTTTGAAAACATTTTGCTAGTACTATCAAGCAAAGAAATAGGCCGATAACAGTGTGGGTCGCTACTTGATCCTTTAAAAAAAATCGGCGCAATTAAGCTATTTTTGCAAGACACAGCAAGTATCTGAGAGTGCGCTATCGCATTAAAAACTCTAGTCAACGTTGGGGCCCACTATGCAGGGAACCAGCTTGGACCCTAAGGTCCTGGAGCTTTTCCCCCTGTAGCGGCCACCAATGAAGCAATAATCCCTTCTTCTGCAGGCGATCCCAGCCCTGTTCCAGGTATCCCAACCTCTGATGAGCTAAATAAAATACCTAATAAATGCGAGCACCATACTTCAGGTTTAATTATGTTAGCTTCATTGTTCACCCTCAATGTTGTCCCTTTAACCACCAGCCTCCAGAAACCCTGTATGTTATTTTCTAGTACCGTTTGATCCAAGTGATTCCATTGTTTTTCTATAGGGCCCGCTTTTTTCTTTTTAAATATGCTTTTATAGCCCAATTTTAAAACATGGACTTCTCGCACATGGAGAACCCCAATCCTAGTTCCAAAAAAGTTAGCAGGCGCCCCTCTCCAGAAAGAACATGGCATGATAACCTCTTCTGTTGTTCTTTCCCACTTTGGGAGTCCACAGCCATTGCTTTTTGCTCACTGTACCTTTCACTGATGGGAAATTCCCATTTGCATATATACGTGTTTGTCCCGCCCACATGGGCAGTCCAGCACCGAAATGCTATGGCAATTCCCTTCTGAACAAAATTACCTACAGCAACCCCATACACATGTTTCAGCCTTGTTGGGGCCTCATCAGTGAGGTGGAGCTGTGCCTCTCTGAGCACAGTGAGTAGGGTATCCACATCTGGGTTCCCCCAGGTAACTCATGTTTACCAACCCCAAGTTCCTTTTTCAAAAAATATAGCAGGCGCCCTCTCCAGAAAGAACATAACATGATAACCTGTTCTGTGTTCTTTCCCACTTTGAGAGTCCGCAGGCATTGCTTTTTGCTCACTGTACCTTTCACAGATGGGAAATATCCATTTGCATATCAGTCTTTGTCCCGCTCACATGGGCAGTCCAGCACCGAAATGCTGTAGCAATTCCCTTCTGAACAAGAGTACCAACAGCAACCCTATGCTTGTGTTTCAGCCTTGTTGGGCCTCATCAGTTTGGTGGAGCTGTGCCTCTCTAAGCACATTGAGCAGGGAGTCCATGTCTGGGTTCCCCCACGTAACTCAGGGTGATCAACCACAGAGTTCCTTGTAAAAAAAAATTCAAAAAAGGTAGCAGGCGCTCTACTCCTGAAAGAACATGGCATGATAACCTGTTCTGTGGTTCTTTCCCACTTTGAGAGTCTGCAGCCATCGCTTTTTGCTCACTGTACCTTTCACAGATGGGAAATATATCCATTTGTATATCAGTCTTTGTCCCGCCCACATGGGCAGTCCAGCACCGAAATGCTATGGCAATTCCCTTCTGAACAAGAGTACCAACAGCAACCCCATACACGTGTTTCAGCCTTGTTGGGCCTCATCAGTGAGGTGGAGTTGTGCCTCCCCAACCCCAAGTTCCTTGCAAATATTTTTCAAAAAAGATAGCAGACGTCCCTCTCCAGAAAGAACATGGCATGATAACCTGTTCTGTGGTTCTTTCCCACTTTGAGAGTCTTCAGCCAGTCATAGTTCCAATCAGTTCTGACTTCGCTCCCCTCCATCTTGAAACGGGATCGGCTCTCTTTTCTAAATATACTTAGTTAAGGAGAAATAAGGTAGTTACCAACACATCACTCCACACCCTCAAATCTTGCATTCACAGTTCCCTAAGGTTCCTCTCTAACACCTACAGTATCTTCTTCCCCAACAGTGGCCTCCTACCCAATGTATCACACTTACTCCTTTCACTAAGTTCTTACAGCTTGAGGATCTGACAGTACCTCTCCCATAATGCCCTGGTTTCTCTGGGTTCAACCTATGGAATTTAACCACTAAATGAGGGGAATGTACATCTTCAGCAAATTCCCATGATCTCTCCCCAAGGCCAGATCCCTTCCAATCTATTAAATACGGTAACGTCTTCCTGAAAATCCTGGAGCCTAAAATTGTTTGTACTTCATGCTCTTCCCCTTGATCTTCTGTTTGCACTGGTAAGGGTTTTCTTTGTAGCCTGGTTCCCTTCACACAAGGCTTCAGAAGACTATCACGAAAGGTTGGGTGATTTTCATTCCATCAGGTAACCTTAGCCTGGCTGTCACAGGTGTAATAATAGGTTTAATTTCAAAGGGTCCTATGAAACAACGACTAAATTATGTTTTTTCTTTTAACTCCATGTTTTTTGTAGACAGCCAGACTGATTCTCCTACTTCAAACTTCGGGGCTGCACGCCTTCCTTGGTCTACATTTTTTTTATATGCTAACTTACTTAGTTGCAATGCCTTAATCGCTATCTCTAGATTGTCCCCCATTCTTTGAAGTCTGTTTTCCTCATCGGGCACTAAGACTTCCTCAAACATAGATTCGTGCAAAAACGAGGATAAAAAGCCTAAGTTACAAAAGAAAGGTGACATTTTAGTGGAATTTGTAGTTGCGTTGTAACAAAGTTCTGCTAGCCACACTAAATCCACCTAGCATTACCCTGCTTGGAAGTAATAACGTAAATATTTGTCCAACTCATGGTTCATTTTTTCAGTTTTCCTGTTCCCGTTGGGAGGAAACTAGTAGTCAGTCTGATCTCTATTCCCATTATTCTACAGAAGGCTTGCCAACATTTCAAAATAAATTGTGAACCTCTATCGGAAATCACCTCATTAGGAATACCATGAACCCTGACTACATTCTGCAAGAAGGCTCGAGCTAGAGCTAATGCTGTTACCTTTCCTTTAACAGTAATACAATGCCCAGTTTTGATTAGAACATCTACTATTACCAGTATAGCTGAACATCCCTTGTCTACCAGAAGATCCACTATGAAATCCATGGAAATAGTATGCCTGGGATGAGGGGGAATGGCCAGTGGAACTAGAAGACCTACCTTCTGTCTTCGCAGTTGCACACATTTTGCATGTCGTTACACAGTTGAGTGTACCTATTCTCATTCTCTCTCACCAAAAACCTTATTGCAGAGGTTTCAGAGTCTTCCGGTAACCGGGAGGACCTGCTAGGGGGGAATCGTGACATTGTTTTAGCATCTTTTCCCATAGTTCTTCTTAGGTTAAATAAAGCGTGGAGTCTATATAAGGACTTGTATCAAGGATCCTTCTTAGCCCAATACAATATTGGATTCAAGGTAATTTGCTGTTGATTCTCCTTGGTCAGATCGATGGTTTTCTCCACATCTCCCAACACACAATTCTTCTCAGCTAAGAACGGACCTGGAAGCCGGGGATCTAGTTTCTCACTTCCAGGTGAACATTGAGTCATAGCATTAGCTTTTCCATTTTGTTTTCTTGGTTTAAATGTTACCACAAAGTCGTACTCTGCAAAAATTAGGATCCAACGTAGTTGCTTGGGCGTAAGAGTTTTTGCTGAATGCAAAAACCTTGAATTCCGATGGTCTGTTAATACCATCACTGTGTGTCTCCCTCCCAGTTAATAGTGTCTCCACTCCTCAAATGCTTCTTTTATAGCTAAAAGTTCTCTATCAGAAATCATAACGTTTATTTCCACAGGAGCGACCTTTTTAGAAAAGAAAGCCTTCATATGTAATTGCCCCATGGACGGATGTCGCTGAGAAAGTACTGCTCCATTGCCAAATCAGATGCATCTTAGAAGGCAGGGTCTGTGGCATTCCAGAGACACATACCACTTTTTGACATTTGTAAGGAAGCAACTTGGGCTACACCAAATGCATTCTTCAAGCATTACTCATTGGGCCAAAGCTTCAGGAGTGATGCAGCAGTTGGACAGGCTATCCTAACCTTTTTGGAAATTAAGGTTCCAATTGCCCATTATCTGTATTTAGGGTGCTTTGTAATCTCCCATGAGTATGGAGGAAAAGGGATGGGTCGTAAGAGTAGTGAAAAGCTACTCACTGTAGTGACACTGGTAATCTTAGTCCATATTCCCCTTTCCTCCATACACCCCACACTTTCCCCTCTAAAAGGTTTCCAAGTCTGACTTGATAAAGAGACTGAAGCTTTGGCCGGGCACGCAAAGGATTTAACATGCAGGGCGTGGCGGGGTGTGCCACATGCAAAGATTCTACCAGGCTGCTTAGCAACCTGCTCTAGTCCTAGCCCCCATTCCAAGGTATGTCCCATGAGTATGGAGAAAAGGGAACTATGGACTAAGAGTACTAGTGCCACTACAGTGAGTAACATTTCTGTTTAACTGCAGTGTTTCTCTCATGGCCTGCTCACTACACCCCCTATTCTATCATTCCCCTTTGAGAACTCTAATGTCCCATATTTTACCACCCGCTGTGTCACTACCTACTGCCCTCTGCCGCCGTAAATAGCAGTGGGATGTCCCACCAGGAAATGTGGTGATTAGGCTGCATTGTCCACAGCCCTATAATTGTTTGGCCTCAATAATATAATAACTTTTTCACTTTAACCACAACATTGTCAACATAGGGAAATACTGGCCGATCACCTTTCTTTTTTTAGTTCCATCTCAGTGGTCGGCAATGTGCATGTTGGGTCTCCTCCGATAACTTCCACCATCTGTAAGATTTCTTCTAGATTATTCTTACTTTGACTGGTTTTGTTCCTTCTTTTTCTTCTTAGACCTAAACTACTTGGATGTTGGAATGTCTTGCCCTGTGTTCTAAATAAATAGTTTTGCCAGAACAATATTTCACTACTTTTAGTTGCCATTTCAGTGTTCATAATTATCACTAGATAACCTGTCCACTTCCCTCAATCTTCATTTAACTTGTTCCATGCAGGTATTCAAATGAATTAACTTTGGAGGATAACGGCTAAAAGCCAGCTCTCGTCTAGTTGTCAGTCTTTAGCCTCCAAAGAGAGGCCCAAAGGTGGGTGCCTTTAGTAGTTAAGCTACAAACTTCACCTCAGTAACCGGGGTACAGAATTGGAATAGAACATAGCGGAAGGATGCAGGTAATAAGATACTGGTACACAAGTCTGTTGTCTTCAATAATCCAACATCCATGGCTAGTGGTATAAATAACCGAAAGGTGCTAACCATATTCCTCTCACTACATCCCTCCCTTTCTCCTCTTCAAAAAGCTGCTCTACAACGAACATTTCTTAATTTGGGGGATTACACAATCAATGTTCAACTTCACTCTAGATCATAAAAGCGATCCGCCAAATCTTATTTTCTACTGATCTGGAGCGATTCAGTGTGGGTGTGCATGTTGGACTCTACCACAATTAGTCTTAGGTCCTCCTTTCATGTGTGAATCAACTCTTCTTTTACAATGTATCTTTGATACTGGGAATTGAGGCACGTAAAGCATGTCTCTCTTTTTCTATATCTTTAAACAAGTCTGCTGTGGGCTGCTTTAGTCGCTGAAAGATACCATATTTGAGCCCCTTTCAATTACAGAGCAATAGTACTTGCGGCTGCACCTGATTTTACTGGCCTATTTTTCCCGGTCTTTAGTTTGAGTGTGTCAACTCTGTCTCTTATCCTACCCAATCACTCCACTACTGCTTCCACAGGGCTTCAGACTCCCTCAAAATCTTATAGACATGATTCTACCAAGCTTCTACTTGCTTCTTGCCCCTCTGCTGTCTCATACTCCCGTACAGTAAGGTGCATGAGGTCATTAAAAGCAAAGATATTTCAAATATTTGAGAAGTTCTCATTGAGAACATTTTGTGACGGTTTACCCTATTCAATTCCTGGCTCTCCACCTTTTTTCCATGTTATTGCAACCACCAGATAACTGGGTTTTTGTAATTCCTTGTATTAGTTAACATAATATTATTGACAAAAACTATTGACACCACATTATGCAAGGGATGTTAGTTACTTTAAGTATTACTTTGTCGTTCTGTGAAAGAGTAATACCCATTTATTTTTAAGAGTCTACATCACAGAAGTGCTAATTATTTCAGGTATAAATTAGGCATGCACAACACAGCAAGAATGTTGCAATCTAAAAAATTACCTTGATCCTCTGCACGTTAAGGGTGCATCATTGAAGGGCCCTGCCATTGTTATACAAGCTCCAGAAATAGATTGGTTGCTGCCAACATTTCTAGATGACTCATATCGTGAGTTATAGGAGTACTGAATCGCACACAGTTGAAGTAATTCTCCTGCGGTATGACAATGCTATCTAGCAATGGATTAGGGTCCTCGTTTATACAAAGAGCAATATAAATGCTGCACCCAGTTTGCAAAAAAAAGCAGGCATAAAACTGATCAATCACTAATGGTGGTATTTGAATTACTTCCCATTCATTTCAATTTCAGGAGAAAATACCACCCGCAAATAAAATCATTTGTATGATGGCCTTAAAGGGCCCAGAATCAGAACCAGAGGTAGCCATAAAGTATACGTTACGTGTGGTCACAAGACAGGTAATGACATATGAAAGGTCAAACTGCAGGGTCAGTGTCCATGTAAAGCACATATTTTATCATTGTATGCTAGGAAAATGGTGTAAAATTTATGCCATTGGCAAATACTGCCAGCGGTAATGCATTCCGGGTGCAGCTGTTGGTAATTCAATAGTGCCAGAGGTAATTTGTAAAAGCAATACCAGTGAAAATTCTGCATGATAGATGGTGGTCTCAGCCGGATCCATCATTTACTGTTGGGGGGTATTTCTTCTGTGATGGGGCTTTAATTGACTGTCTACTATTTGATGACTAGATCACACCTCATCCCTTTAAATACATTGTTACCTTTCTTCACAAAACACACAGGTTAGGCCTGGAAACATAGTAGCTAAAGAAAACAAGACCTTCCTATGAAATGCAGTTTAGAATGTTGATTGCCTTTCCATACTAAAGTTCCAACCAATCATCATTCCGAGGTATTTCCACCATGATGGCTTGGGAATGATTCTGTTTCCTGAAGAAGGATATGCTTTTGTTCATTTATTTGTTGGTAACGCCCAGACCCAGGGGTATCACAGCGCTATAATACCTAGTTTGGATTAAAATAAATGGCCACAGTATGATGCTACATGTTATCATAGATTGTGAGTTTTTAAACAGTATGGTAATTATTTATGTTGCAGCACAGAACAAGAGATAATTCAGGTAGATAGGGCAGTCCGCATTTAGTTACTGATATTTGTTAAGCAGTGACATTTTTACTTTTTTACGGAAGAGAGTGTAGGCCGGTTTATCTTGGATCTGCTCAGGAAGGGCGTTCCAGAGTTTGGGGGCGTTGGTAGTAAAGCAGAAGCACCTGCTCTCTTTCTGGCAAATCTGGGTACGTTCAGAACTGATGTGGTGGAGGAGCGGAGAATGTGCATGTTAGGTTTCTTGGTGATACGGTTAGTGAGATAGGGCAGGCAGTGTTGTGTAGACAGCAGTGAAGCCAGTGCGCCTCCCGTCTGATGTGGGAGATGTGGTCGGTGCGCTTCAAACCCCAAGCTGCTCTAAGGGCGTTGTTTTGGAGCAGTTGGAGTTTGTTGAGGTTCTTGGTGGCGGGCCCTGCTAGGATGGCATTGCAATAGTCTAGTTTGCTGCCAATGATGGCTCTAGATAGGGCAATTGCTGGTGGTAAGGAATTTCCTGGAAAGGTTTATGAGTTTGGTAGGCAGCAGATGAGGTTGAAAATAGTTAAGGAACATTCCAGGTAATAGAGCTTTCATTCTCCCTGAATCCCAAAAGGTGTGCAACCTAACAAATGAAACCCTCCTAACTCTGTGCATTAACCCAGCAATTAACAAATCAAACCCTCCTGACTCTAACCCAGCAATTCTATGTGACCTGACACCTAGGCCTGATCTTAGCTCTCATTCTTTTTTAGAGCACTTTGATTGGTGAACTGTAAGCAGTGGCATGCTGCCACGAGGTCACCATTCAAACATCTGAATCAGATCACAACATGATATCACTGAGACTTAAACTTAGTATGTTTTTCAGGCAGATGTACTGTTACTTAAATGATTCTCTCGTGGTGTGTCTCTCACAGGCACAGTCGAATCATCTAGAACAGGGTAAGTCTAGTTTGGGATTTCCTGTAGCTAGTCATTAATGAAGTCTGCTAATTGTTTTTTCTCAATGCAGAGCAATCTATAAACATAGTGAAGGAGCTCTCTGATGTGGAGGTTACCGAACCTGAGGTGGCCAAGTTTGAATGTGAGACCTCCATCCCGTCTGTGAAGCCACCTAAATGGACCCTAGGTGGAGACACCGCACAGGCTGGAAAAGACATTGCAATCGAGCAAGAGGGTGCCATACATCGCCTGACTTTGTGGAAGACCAGCACCAGCATGACAGGGGCCATCCAGTTTGCCATTGGCAAAGCCAAGTCCACAGCTAATCTGGTAGTAAAAGGTAATTCATTGTGTGTGTGATTGATGTTTCCTCCTTTTTGAACAATCATTCATTCCTCTAGTGAGGAATGTTATTGCTGGTAAGTGCAATGCTGTAAAGATAGCTCAGTGGATTGATTTCTTACTACAGGGATATGTGTGTATCCTGAGGATCGCAGGACCAAATCCTTTCAGAGCTAAACTAGCCATATCTTTTTTCTGACGGCCATAAACTAAGTATGATTAAGTTGCATAATAATGCTGTTTACTGAAAGTAACAAGAGAGAATTTAGTTTCCAGTTTTAACTAATTTCATTTTCAATTACTTAAGGACGTAATATACCTACTCCCTAAATGAGTTTGGTTATTAGTAACTTTCCATTCTAACGCCTCCACTAGCCATCCCACCTGCAGTGCAACTTTATCCTGATATACCCCTGGCTCCAACTTAACCACCCACCTCTATCTGCCACAGTTCTTATTCCCCAAACTGCCAAGTTCCTCCAACTCCCTTCCATGAACTACATGATACCCACAACAGGCACCAGGCAAGAGTCACACAGCTGCATCAACATACATGCAGCCACACTCAAACACCTCACCCCAACTCTACAATTAGCAAAATAATCCTATTAAGTTATAAGTAGACTTATTATCTCTGACTATCCTATGTGGGCAATGTTTTTTTCTGAACCCATGATGATTGTTATTTCATTTAGTGACACTGCTCGCATTGTCTCATCCTTTGTTAAAATATTAAAATATGTAAGTTGTACAACATGCACATGAAGCCAGCGCTTTTAATTGTAGCCAGATGAAATATGTCTCACTAACCGGTTGTATACTTAACGCACAATCATACACATAATGGCAGTTATATGTAGCCATCCCACTCAGTATCTACCATTCGAACCCATCACTCACTCAGCACTAGCAAATTCTCTCATTACATTTTAGTAAAGTCTGGCATTTGTAAAGGATAGACTTCACTGCCAAAGAAATTATATGTGGTCTTGTCATGCAAAGGAAGCCTTTTGCTAATATAATGCAACACATACAGTGTTGCAGTGCTGCAATGTATAGCAGTTTGGTCTAGTTGTCACTCATCTTTTCACAATGTGACTGCAGTTCACAGCATGTGAATTTGTAATTGGTTATACACACGATCATTTTGTCTATCAGAAACCCTGAACCTTGGAGTACTGAGCACTTGAAGAGTCCTTAATGCAACAAGGCAATAGCAATGGTAGTTAAGTGCTCAGGAATTACTGAGTGAGAGTAAACACAGGTCCCACTCTCTTGACGTGAATAGCCAAATAACCTGCAAACGGAAGATTCATATTTTCTAACAGTGCAATACCTTCAGACTTTCTTGCTCTCTGCTTCTAGGATTGTGTTTTAACTCTCTTCACAATGGATATCATATATATATAACAATCTGCCAATGTTTTTCTCTTTCAAACTGTCTTTTACTGTCAGGTCCCTGGGTAACAGAAGGCATTAGACTTTACTAAGTGTTAATAGTGGCTAGGTAAGGTTAATTACATTGAAAAGGCATTTCCTTAATCTAATCATTAAATCAGCCAGCAACTATTGTCCCAGCTCAAGATGGTGGGGTATTTCCTGTCCAGCAGTGATTGGTCAATGACTACTGTGATGCAGTTTGATACCTAAGGAAAGGTTCTAAACTGCCTTTCATTCAAGAACTGTTCAGGTGTGGTCACAGCGCTAAACAGCTCCAGACAACCAAGATTTACCAAAGGAAAAGAAATCTACATCCAGACACCAGACCAACAGAAAGAGCGTGAACATATTATTTCAGATAAGTGACTGTAGTTCTCAAAAGCCAAAGAATCAAGAACGTTTTATCTCTTTTATTCAGTTTAAAACTAAAGTTGACAGTATAAGTTTTAAAATAGCAGTTCTTAGAGAATAAGTTAAAACTGTTGAATTCATATGCATAACAACATTTTCAAGTAAGGTTAAAGTATACTTTGGAAGAACTTAAAATTGCAGTTGAATTGTTTTCAGTGCACGTGTCTATTTATAGGTTACTCATCTTCAAGCCGGCACGCGCGTATGCTCGTATGTTTTTCTTCGTAGCAATTGCAATTGCAGGCGCATCGTGTTATTATTCCGGTCGCGCTAGAGAAAAGGACCTTGCGGCGTGAGGAGGCGTGGTTACGTACGGGGCACGCGTCGAAGGAAGTCATTACCTTGAAGTGGCGCTTATTCAATAATAATCAGCTGTGAGGCGTGGATCGGATGTTTATGTGAAGCGGTTTAAAAAGGTAAAGGAAGCCCTTTCATTTATTTGCGTTCTCGCGAAAGCATAATTGCTAAAGGGAACATTAGCGCAAGAATTCTACAGCATATTGGATAAAGCATCAGAGTTCAGTTTTTTTTTATTTAAAAGTTTTTGATCTTCCACAAGTGTAAAGCAGCAGAACATTGGAAAAAAAAAATATTGGAACTACAAAGCACATAGAGTCAAGGCTGTAACGTTGCATGAGAAGTTTACCATAATCCGTTTTGAAGAAACTATCTGTTTACATTTGGCACAGCACATCTATCAGTTATGACAAGAGGAATTAATAAGAGACTATTTACATTTGGCACAGCACAGTTATCAGTTATGACCAGATGAATTAATAAGCAGTGAAGAGGTTCAGTAGAGCACAGTGGTCATTTTCATAACAAGATAAAAGATAAAAGTTTGGAAACACAGAGAATGCAACAGTGAGAATTAATCAAGGGTTCAGCAGAGGTAAATTTAGTGAATTGTTAGAAAGTTAAATTAAATGCTAACTGTTACTTGCAGGAATCCTGAGATCCATCCTGGGCATCTAGAAGCAGACGAGACCAGAACTATCCTGACCCTTTGTTATTTTCTCCAATTCCCCTTTTTCCCCACTCTGGTCAATCCAATAATTGTTAAATTGATTGTTGGTTATACTGGTTTGAGGGACTAGGTGGGCTATTCATCTGCTCCTGCAGGAGATCAGTGCTGGGACCTGATATTTACCATCAGAAGCGAGGCACAGCCATGGGGAGTACTTTGACCCCCTAATGCAAATCTCATGATGGGCTGGTGGGATTCCACATTTTCTTTTTTTACAAACTTTATTTTTAGAGCATGTCAACAATAGAAATCTGCATTATGCCTTCTAACTTGTGCAGTAGCATTTCAACAAGCTGCTTTTTTGTATACATGCTCATAATTTAACTTTCTTGTAACTCCCCCTAACCCCCGACCATTTAACATGCTGATATACGGTTGAGGTAGAGTACATTCCGATGCTGTATGTCCGTTGTGCTTGTCAGGAAGGTCTTGCAACCCCACCCTCAAATGTTTGAAGTACAGTTGTTTCCTGTCTACCATGAATTCATGAAAGGGCATCCATGTGGCTAGGTATTTTTGGTAAGTTCTGTCGGCCAACGGGGTCACCTTTTCCATGTCCATCACTCCGTATAGCCATCACCGGCCCTTGCTTGCTCTTCCATGCTTGTGCCAAGTTAATCCTGCCCACGCTGAGCATATGGGTGATCAGAATGGCGCTACTTCCGGTGGCGGCATGAATTCCCTTGACTGTCGCTCCCAACAATACCGCTGCTGGGTCAAAAGTCAGCTGCCCCTTAGTCACCTCCTTAATGTGGCTTAGAATTTCTTTCCAATATGTTTTCACCACGGGACAAGCCCACCACATGTGAATCAGGTCCCCAGTCTGCCCACATCCCCGCCAACATGTCGCAGGATAACTTGCGTTGATGGAGTGCATGCGTTGTGGCGTAATGTACCACCTCAGACATAATTTGTATGCAGCTTCTTTAATGGAAATGCACTACAAGCTTTTCATTGCCCTTCTCCAAATTTGAGCCCATATGTCCCCGGTGATAGGTTCCCCAAGGTCCTGCCCCCATTTCGACATGTATGGCAAGATTTCTTCCGGCTCTGCCCCATCCATCAATCAATAAAGCCTTGACACCCCCTTCTCCAGTACCCCCTCCTTTACCATGAGCTCCAGCCCTATTGGACTTCTGTTGGCACCTTCCTTTACCCTGGTATTTGAGATCCAGTGCCTAATTTGTGTCTGTCGAAAGCGCTCGCCTTCGGGTATCTGGAACTTATTTTTACAATCCTCAAATGTCACAGGGTTCCCTTCCACATAGAAATCCCCCAAGGCCAGGGTCCGCCCGTCCCCCCAGTGGAGCCAGAAGTTGGGTTGCAGCCCTGGTGTAAATTCTGGGTTGTAGGCCATTGGTGTTAGCGGGCCTCCTCCTAATTTTATTTTCTTCGTCTGTAAAGCTTTAGCTCAGTACCATAGGGTAGCTTTTGTAGTCTCCAGCAGCGTGCCCCCTTTATCCCCATGTTTTGGAGCCAGGAAGCCCAAGCTCTCCAGCGGCATGTTCGTCGCCTCCCTTTCCATGGAGGCCCACCAGTTTTGGTTCTCCCAGAGAGCCCATTGGAGCATTGGTGCCACCTGAGCCGCCAAAACTATCTGCGAAATTCTGGGACCCCCAGCCCTCCAATAGCCTGTGAGCAGAACACTTTTCTAGGGACTCTAGGCTTCCTCCCTTTCCAGATGAAGGACATAATCTCCCTTTGCAGGTTTTTAATTGCTAAGCTCGACCTCTGTATTGGGAGTGCTCCCACCACATACAAGAACCTAGGCAGCACGGACAGCTCCTGCATGTCCCACCTTCTAAGGTCCTCTCTCAAAGTTTTCAGTAGCTCTGGGATGTTTGCCCGATATAGCTTCCCATAAGAAGGTCTCAGGTTTATTCCCAGGTATGCCATAGTTTTCGATTCCCATTTTAATGGATAGCGTTGTCCCCATTCCCGTACCTGTTCTGGATCTTCCGAGATATTGAGTGCCTTGGACTTAGTATAGTTGTCGTGGAACCCTGAAGCCCTCGAAAAAAGCTGTATAGCAGCTTGATGACCCTGGGGAGATATTGCGCTGTGTCCCTTAGAAACAATGAAATATCGCCTGAGGGCTATTTTCTGAGTCCCAGTTAGTACCGCTAACCGCTGTAAATACCCCTTGAAATATCCCTCTCCAAATCGCCTGTGCAAGTGGCTCCATGACCAGAGCAAAAATTAACGGAGAAAATGGGAACCCTTGGCAGTTCCTTTCCGTATGGGAATGCTATCTGTGAACTGCCCATTGACCATTAGTTTAGTTGTCAGGTTACCATAATTGGCCAAAACCATGCGGGAAGATACTGGTCCACACCTCAATTTACCCAAGACCATCTGTAAGAAGTTCCAATCCAAGCTATCAAAAGCCGTGGTATCGTCCAAGGCCAGTACAGACATGTGCTATCCCCTTTTCCGGCCCCATTCAATAGTATTTATAACTCTGTGCATAATATCGTAAGTATGGCGTCCTTTTACAAATCCGGCCTGGTCCTAGTGAATTATCGCTGGGAGAACCCTGGCTAACGTCTGTGCCAAGATTGCTGTTTACAGTTTTGCATCCATGTTAAATAGGGAGATGGGGCGATAAATCACGCAATCCGTCGGATCCCTCCCCAGTTTTAATAAGAGTACCGTTGTAGATGGGCCCATATCCCCAGAAATGTGCCCCGTGTCCCTTATATAATTGAAAAACTTTGTCAGGGGGCCCACTAATATAGTCCTAAATGTCTTATAATACCAATTTCCAAGCCCATCTGGGCCTGGAGATGTGTTCTCCTTCAAGGCTCCTATAGCGTTTCCCACCTCCTCTTCCGTTATTGGGGCCTCCAGTGCCTGCCTATCTGCCTCTGAGATCTGTGGTAAATCCACTTTTCCTAGGAAAGCCACTTGTGCCTCCCTCTCTAAGTTCTCCCCTGCCAAGTTTTGCTTGAAATATGAGTGCATGGCCTCCCCACTTCCCATCTCTCCCCCGGGTGTTTAAGTTGGCCAATATAGTTCGGGGACTTTCGTTTTCTCAATTTGGCCGTCAAAAACTGATTCGCCTTATCCCCTTTTATGTAATACGTTTGCCTAGTCTGCAGGAGGACTTGCACTGATTTATCTGCAAGGTGTGCCTCCAGTATCGCTCTAGCCCTCTTGATGTCCTGGCAGGCCTTTTGTGAACCTTTCTTTCTGTGTGTCAGGTCCATTAATTGGATCTTCTTGCAGGAGTGATGCTGGCCCACCAGACCCCCTTGATATGCCTGCCCAATAGTTCATAAAATATAAAACTACCCAACAGGCAAACCCAAGGGGAAAGGGGAATGGAGGAGAAAATAACAACTGCAGATCTTCACTGTTTTCTGAAGACACGACACTGGTTCCCAGAATATTAGACTCAGTAGATGTTAACTCTTTGGAACTGGATTGTGGGAGGGTCATCAATCACGTGTGTCTGTGAAATCTAAGCACAAAAAAAATATACAGATTAAATAAACTCTTTACTGTATGTAGACTTCCGTTATTTATAATATTAACTAACTATTATCAAGTACCTGCTGCCTATGCTAGATTGCTGATAGGCATTTATAGTTTGGCTTTTGTATTGTTAGTTGCTCTTCTAATTTCTTATTATAGAATTAGTAATGAAAATCAATTTTCAATATTCTTGAAACGTTTTGGATATTCTTTGAATTTATGTTGTAGGAACTCTGAAACTTGCTTGCTTGAAGAAATAATGTTTTACTAAAGTTCTCAAGTCTCTGTTAAATAAACTCTTCTGAACAAATCTTCTATCAGCTTTTATTTTCTTGTATCTGCATATGTAAATATATCTTTCAAAACTGTATTGTAGACTTTGGATGCTCCACGGAGATTAGATGGCTTGATGCACAAAAAAGATGAAAAATTCAGCTGCTTAGAAGACCGCGACGTACGCGCATTTAGAACGAAGTAGAAATAATGACACGAAGCAAAAATAAACCGCGCGCTAAAACGGTCACTGTAACTCGTAGCAAACGCAGTAACCGTTCCACAAAAAGTAAATGAATTCACGGAGAAAAAAGCCGGAACTCAACACGACGCCACTAGAAACGCTACTTAACAACACTAGTCCGTTAAACCAGGAAATGAAACTTTAAAGTGGCACGTACGAGCAAACTCTAACTGATTCCTGAACAGGATTGAATTCAACAGGAAATGAAATAAAGAGACGCGTGTTATAGGTATTATACCTTACAATACTAATTAAAAAAAAGATAACACGCGTACGTTAAGTGAAAATATAAAGCTATATTAAACCAAAATGTCACAATAAATATCCTAACCCTATACTGTAAAACATAAACACTAACTTTCATAAGCCGCAAGAGAAAAAAGATAATTAAACGCACTTTAGCTTCTCACACACGCAGCCACGAGGGAAAAAACAAACGTACATCAGAATTTTCTTTCATAGAATGTGCGCGCAGTTGAATTCAAATAAATGTTCTCAAAAATCAAATGCAGCTAAGTACAGTTTCTTAAAGTTTTTAAAATAAACTTCTTCCTGAGACAAATTGAAGATAGAAACATTTCACTGTAGATAACTTAGCTTGCTTCATCTGTAAGTTGGTCTTGAAATTTTCAACAAGTATCTCTTCATAAACGAACTTCTGTAGAAATTTATCTCACTGTAAATTTTTACTCAAAAAGGATTTTTATAATAACTTATGCTAAATATCCTAAGAGCTAAATAAACTACAACCTTCCTCTAAAGAAACTGGAATGAAAGGCAGTTTAGAATGTTGTGAAATGTTCCAAACTACCTCATAATATTTTTCTACCAATCACTGGTGTTGCACTGAACCTCCATCTTGGTTTGGGGAACTAGGCACTTCCTGTATATAATTGTCATTAAGGAAACTTATCACAATATTGACACATTAAAATACTAAACCCAAAATCAAACATCACTCAACCAATGCTCCTACTAATAATGTAATAATGAAGATTAAAAATAAATGTTTACTTAATTCTTTTGAATGCAGATTTTCTACAGTAATTTCTCATTGGAAATCTAGAAATGTGCCATGGAATCCTGACAGTACCCCCTCCGTAATGCCCTGACCCAGGGCCAACTTTTTCAGGATGTAAATGATTAAATCTTTTTACCAACCTAGGGGCATGTACATTTTCCACTTTCTCCCATGAACCCTCTTCAGGACCATATCCCTTCCAATCAACCAAGTATTGAAGTTGACCACGAACAATTCTAGAATCTAAAATATCTTGCACTTCAAATTCATTCTCATCATCAGAAAACACAGGACCAGGAACATCATGCATTCTGGTATCCTTCCTAAATATTTTCAATAAATTCACATGAAAAGTTGGGTGAATTTTTAATCCTGATGGTAACTTCAATTTCACAGATACTGGGGAATAAACCTTTTCTATCTCAAATGGTCCAATATATCGTGGACTAAATTTATTTCTACCCTTCAACGGTACATTCTTTGTGGACAACCATACTTTGTCTCCGACCTGATAATTTGGTTCTTTTCGACGCTTTCTGTCTGCAAATTTTTTGTAATTTAATTTACTTTTATTCAAGGCCTGAACAGCACGTTTCAAATTTTGTTCCATAGCATTCAACCTACTTTCAACATCTGGAACCTCAATTTCATCCAAAACCACTCCTCTCAAAAATCGTGGATGGAATCCCTGATTTAGAAAGAATGGGGACATAGAAGTTGAATCTTTAGTAGTGTTATTATAGCAAAATTCTGCCAACCAAAGTAATTCCAACCACTCCTGACCTGCACCAAGATAGCATCGTATATACTTCTCTAACTCTTGATTCACTCTCTCGGTTTGACCATTACTCTCAGGATGATAACTTGTTGTTAAATTAATCTCAATTTTCAACTCTTTGCAAAAAGCTTTACAAAATCT
Source organism: Ambystoma mexicanum (assembly GCF_040938575.1). Classification (NCBI taxonomy): domain Eukaryota; kingdom Metazoa; phylum Chordata; class Amphibia; order Caudata; family Ambystomatidae; genus Ambystoma; species Ambystoma mexicanum. Next base: position 150,295,364 of record NC_090924.1, read on the forward strand.
AGAGATAAATTGAGACCCTCGATCAGAAATTACTTGATTAGGTAAACCATGTAATTTGACAACATTTTGCAGGAATGCCTGAGCTAACGATGTCGCTGTAGCCGTTCCCTTGATAGGAATAAAATGACCTGCCTTAGAAAACACATCCACTACCACAAGAATAGTAGAACAACCCTTGTCAGGCGGTAAATCCACAATATAATCCATTGATACCGTATGCCACGGACGAGGAGGAACTGGAAGTGGAACTAAATACCCTGCAGCTTTCTGATGATCAGACTTAGAACGAATACAAACATCACAAGTTCTCACATAATTCTCAGAATCTTCCTTCATTCCCTTCCACCAAAATTCTCTTTGAAGAAGATCAAAAGTTTTCTTAATTCCTGGATGACCAGCCAAGGGAGAATCATGACAATTCTTTAATGCCTCAATCCTCAACTCTTCAGAAGGCAAATACAACTGTTTTCCAACAAAAGGTAAACCTTCCTTAATGTGACGTTCAGAATCTTCTGCCGCCCAAACCAACAGTTCTTCGTCAGTAAAAAATTGCAAAATTGACTCACGAAAATCCTGAACCTTTTCAACCCCAGCAATGACAAAATTCTTTTCTGCAAGCAAAGGCATAGATATATAAGGATCATTCTTCAAACTTCCAGGAATACACCTAGATAAAGCATCTGCTTTTCCATTCTGGCGCCCAGGTTTGAACAAAATTACAAAATCATATTCTGCAAAAAATAACGACCAACGTAATTGCCTTGGTGTTAAAGTTCTTGCAGACCGAAGAAAAGTTAAGTTCCTATGATCAGTTAACACAGTAACCCGGTGTCGAGCACCCAAAAGATAGTGTCTCCATTCAACAAAAGCTGCCTTGATTGCTAACAATTCACGATCAGAAATTGTATAATTTCTTTCGGCAGGTGAGGATTTTTTAGAAAAGAAAGCTACCGGATGAAGCTGTCCAGTAACACGATGACGTTGTGACAATACAGCACCCATAGCACAATTTGAAGCGTCCGCTTTCAAGAAAAATGGTTGTTCAACATCAGGATGTAATAAAATAGGTCCAGTAACAAATTTATCTTTTAGAAAATCAAACGCTTTCTCAGCTTTATCATTCCATTCAAACTTCACCTCTTTCTTTAATAATCTTGTTAAAGGGGAAATGATTTGTGAAAAATTTTGTATAAATCTGCGATAAAAATTAGCAAAACCAATAAAACTTTGCAAATCTTTTACCGAAGTTGGCTGTGGCCAATCTCGTACAGCTTTCACCTTAGCTGAATCCATTTCTAGACCTCTGGAGACAAAACAAAACCTAAAAATTCTACTCTATCTGTGTGAAATTGACTTTTTTCAAGTTTTGCAAACAATTGATTTTCTCTTAGCTTAGTCAATACCTTTTTAACATGTTCAATGTGTTCATTCAATTCTTTAGAAAATATTAGGATGTCGTCTATGTATACTACAACAAACACATCCAAATATTCTCGAAGAACTTGATTAATGAAAAATTGAAATGCAGCAGGGGCATTACAAAGGCCGAATGGCATGACCTGGTACTCAAACAACCCATATTGAGTCCGAAATGCCGTCTTCCATTCATCACCCTCTCTCACTCTTACTAAATGATATGCTCCTCTGAGATCTAATTTAGAGAATATCTTAGCGCCTTGAATTCTGTCCAACATAACTGATATCAAAGGTAATGGATATCTATTCTTAATTGTGATCTTATTCAAAGCTCTATAATCAATACATGTTCTCAAGGTCTTGTCTTTTTTAGGCACGAAAAATAATGGTGAAGCTGCCGGGGATTGAGAATGTCTAATAAACCCATTGGCTAAATTTTCATCAATATATTCCTTTAAATGTTCATTTTCCTTTTCTGTCAATGCATACACCCTTCCACAAGGTATAGGTGCTCCATCTTCAAGATCTATTCTACAATCAAATGAACGATGTGGGGGTAACTCCTTAACTGCTTGATTATCAAACACATCCTTAAACTCTTGATAACTATCTGGTAAACAACCAGAAACAGCACCAATCACATGCTCATAAACAGCTCCAGCAGCCAAACAAACTCCTTGAATTTCAGAAATTTTTTCCTGATCCCATTCTTGAAAAAACATAGAACATTGTTCCTTACAAATTTCTGACTTGAACTCTACCGTTCTTCTTCCCCAATCAATATACGGATTATGTAATGTTAACCATGGCATTCCTAGGATTATTTGTAATTGTGGTGCGTCAATTAACTCAAACACAATTTCCTCACCATGTTCTTCACCAATCTTCATCCACAACATACCCGTCATTTTTGTAATTAAACCAGAAGTCAACTGTGTACCATCCACCGCCCTCACTTGTTCAGGAATTCCCTTAATTACCACAGGCACTCCCAATTTTTCTGCTAAAGTTAAATCCATAAAATTTCCAGTAGCTCCACAGTCAATCACACACGGACCTCCACACCTTAGTTTTCCTTCCCAATATAAGGATACATTAATAGTAATATGTGGTATAGCTGTCTGAATGGTATTTGCTACTACTTGTCCTTTTCCAGGAAAAGAAGGAAATCGTTTAGGAGCACGTGGACATTTTCCTACAAAATGTGTTCCATCTCCACAATACAAACATAGTTTTTCTTTACGTCTTCTTTCTTTCTCTTCTTTAGATAAAGGTCCTCTGATCAAATTCTCGCTATTTTGTCCTTTAACAACTTCTTTTCCAGAATTTTGTTCCATTTTGGGTCGTTCACTTCTATTCCAAGTTCTGTTTTCAGAAAAATGTCTCCTCTTTTCTGATCTTCTTTCTAACAATCTCAAATCTAATTGTATTACTAAAGAAATTAAATCTTCACAAACTGTGGGTTTCTCTACTATTGTAGCTAGTGCATCTTTTAATTCTTCTCTTAATCCTCTATAGAATATTGAAGCTCTCTTCTCTTCAGGCCACTCACTCTCTTGCACCAATGATCTAAAGTGTGTAATATAAGCTACCAACTCTCTATTACCTTGACGTAATTCTAGTAGTTCTCCATCTACACTTAAAGATGAAGTTCTTTTGTCAAACATTTTACGGAATTCGTTTTTAAACAAATTCCAGTCCCTAAGTTCTCTTGCACCTCTTTCTACAAATGGAACAGACCATGCTGACGCTTCTCCAGTTAGATAAGAAATTAAAAATGCCACCCTTGCCGTTCCTGTAGGGAATGCTTCCGGTCTACATAAATAATGTAATTCACATTGCATTAAAAATGTCTTTAATTTTCTGTGATCTCCACTAAATCTTTCTGGTGGTGCTAATGGAGTTGATACCAAAGAAATTCCCGGTGTTAAGTGTATATCTTTTTTCTCTTCTACATCATCTATTGGCCATTTAACTCCTAACTCAGGATACAAAACTGGTGTTTCTTTAGTCTTAGAGGTTCCTGGAGTCTCAGATCTATGTACATAACTATTTAATTCTTCCATTTTAACTCCCAAAGTTATTGTCTCGCTTTTAGCTAGCTTCAATTCCTCTTTAATTTCCCTCAACATTTTTCCTATGGCTCCCAAACTTAACTCTGATTCTGGTTCCATCATCACTCAGGCAAGATTCAATTACGTGGGCCTTTCATTCTGTCAGGTCCATTACTTGGATCTTCTTGCAGGAGTGATGCTGGCCCACCAGACCCCCTTGATATGCCTGCCCAATAGTTCATAAAATATAAAACTACCCAACAGGCAAACCCAAGGGGAAAGGGGAATGGAGGAGAAAATAACAACTGCAGATCTTCACTGTTTTCTGAAGACACGACACTGGTTCCCAGAATATTAGACTCAGTAGATGTTAACTCTTTGGAACTGGATTGTGGGAGGGTCATCAATCACGCGTGTCTGTGAAATCTAAGCACAAAAAAATATACAGATTAAATAAACTCTTTACTGTATGTAGACTTCCGTTATTTATAATATTAACTAACTATTATCAAGTACCTGCTGCCTATGCTAGATTGCTGATAGGCATTTATAGTTTGGCTTTTGTATTGTTAGTTGCTCTTCTAATTTCTTATTATAGAATTAGTAATGAAAATCAATTTTCAATATTCTTGAAACGTTTTGGATATTCTTTGAATTTATGTTGTAGGAACTCTGAAACTTGCTTGCTTGAAGAAATAATGTTTTACTAAAGTTCTCAAGTCTCTGTTAAATAAACTCTTCTGAACAAATCTTCTATCAGCTTTTATTTTCTTGTATCTGCATATGTAAATATATCTTTCAAAACTGTATTGTAGACTTTGGATGCTCCACGGAGATTAGATGGCTTGATGCACAAAAAAGATGAAAAATTCAGCTGCTTAGAAGACCGCGACGTACGCGCATTTAGAACGAAGTAGAAATAATGACACGAAGCAAAAATAAACCGTGCGCTAAAACGGTCACTGTAACTCGTAGCAAACGCAGTAACCGTTCCACAAAAAGTAAATGAATTCACGGAGAAAAAAGCCGGAACTCAACACGACGCCACTAGAAACGCTACTTAACAACACTAGTCCGTTAAACCAGGAAATGAAACTTTAAAGTGGCACGTACGAGCAAACTCTAACTGATTCCTGAACAGGATTGAATTCAACAGGAAATGAAATAAAGAGACGCGTGTTATAAGTATTATACCTTACAATACTAATTAAAAAAAATAACACGCGTACGTTAAGTGAAAATATAAAGCTATATTAAACCAAAATGTCACAATAAATATCCTAACCCTATACTGTAAAACATAAACACTAACTTTCATAACCGTAGACACAGCCGCGAGAGAAAAAAGATAAATAAACGCACTTTAGCTTCTCACACACGCAGCCACGAGGGAAAAAACAAACGTACATCAGAATTTTCTTTCATAGAATGTGCGCGCAGTTGAATTCAAATAAATGTTCTCAAAAATCAAATGCAGCTAAGTACAGTTTCTTAAAGTTTTTAAAATAAACTTCTTCCTGAGACAAATTGAAGATAGAAACATTTCACTGTAGATAACTTAGCTTGCTTCATCTGTAAGTTGGTCTTGAAATTTTCAACAAGTATCTCTTCATAAACGAACTTCTGTAGAAATTTATCTCACTGTAAATTTTTACTCAAAAAGAATTTTTATAATAACTTATGCTAAATATCCTAAGAGCTAAATAAACTACAACCTTCCTCTAAAGAAACTGGAATGAAAGGCAGTTTAGAATGTTGTGAAATGTTCCAAACTACCTCATAATATTTTTCTACCAATCACTGGTGTTGCACTGAACCTCCATCTTGGTTTGGGGAATTAGGCACTTCCTGTATATAATTGTCATTAAGGAAACTTATCACAATATTGACACATTAAAATACTAAACCCAAAATCAAACATCACTCAACCAATGCTCCTACTAATAATGTAATAATGAAGATTAAAAATAAATGTTTACTTAATTCTTTTGAATGCAGATTTTCTACAGTAATTTCTCATTGGAAATCTAGAAATGTGCCATGGAATCCTGACACTGTGTTCCGCCTCGGCACTTTCCTTTTCAGAAAGTGTGCGGTCTGTGCAATAAACTCGCCCCTTACTACTGCATTACTGGCGTCCCAGATCGTACCCCAGTCTAAACCTGAAGTGGTGTTCTCTTGGAAGTAGTTTCTCAGAGTGGTTTTCACCTGTGACCTGAGGGCCTGATCCAGTAGGATCATATTGTTTATTCTCCATGGCTTGCGAATCAGCGAAAAGGGGGGCTAGCGGGTTCACCCTAAGGGAGACAGGCGAATGATCCAACAGGCATCTCACCCCAACCCTGTGACCTGAGGAACCAGAGTGTCCGAGTTCAAGACCATATCTATCTGCGAGAATCCCCTGTGTGCAGCCAAATAGTAGGTGTATGACTTGTCCTGCAGATAAAAAAAACGCCAGGTCTCTATTAGATGCAGCTCTCTGAGAAAGCGAGCTAGAGCCTGCCTACATTTGTTGTCATTAGGAGCGGCTTGGAGAGTCTTATCCATTGGGGCATCCATCGCAAAATTGACATCCCCCCGACTAGGACTTGTCCAACGCACCGCTCTGCAACCTTAGGCATTAGGCCCATTAAGAAGCTATCCTGTTTTTCACTAGTGGCATAGAGTGCTATCAGGGTTACCTGCTGGCCCATCAACCTTCCACCCAGCACTAAATAGCGGCCCTCTGGATCCCGCCTTATGAACTTCTTCTCAAACTGGACCCCTTTTATAAACAATATGCCCACCCCCCTCTTCTTCACCCCACTTGAGGCCAAGTATTGCGTGGGAAAGGCTCTATGTTTTAACCTGTGTTCATCCCCTGGTAACAAGTGTGTTTCCTGCACCCATACCACTGAGGCTTGTAGTTCCATCAACCTCCTGATAATCGATTTCCTTTTGACCAGAGAATTCAGCTCTTGTACATTCAGCGTCACAAATGTCAAGTCAGCCATATTCGGAGTATTGTGTCCCGCTAGACGCCCACCCTCCAAACTCTCCTTTTCACCCGAAGATCAAACCCGCCTTGTGCACTCCCCCAACCGTTGCAACTTTCAGCTGTAAGTCCCCCCCCCGAAATCCCAACTTTCAACTCCCCCATTAAACCAACACAGAAAAATACGAGAATAAGTAAACTGATACTGTAGCAACACCACAGTGATTCACTGGGTTTTCAGACCACAACCGGGAAATAAAGGGTCCAAATCCCCCCAAGCCCGCCCCACCTTCACTCCCTTAACTTGCATCACTTTACTATGCCAAATTAGCCATTTCTATTAGGAGCAGACCAACCCTGCGGCGTCTCTCCCTCCACACCAACTGTACTTCTGCTTACAGTCCGCGTGATACATTATGCGTGGTTGGATTCTATTCACAGTCCCTGCTTTGGCGAAGATCTGCTCAGGTAGGGTCAGAAGTCTTAGTCTCTCTACTACGTCCTTTCGGGCGAGGGCGACTTGGCCTCCACTTCTCCCTCCCTGGCCGTGATTCTCTGTATTCTTTTCAGAGGGTCCATCCCGGTTGCTTGTCCCAGTGTCCTTGTCCTCCCTCATAAAGTCTTTCATTTCCTCTTCCTTCGAAATCGTGTATAGCTGGCCTTCCATTCGAATCGAAGCCCACTTGGAAACATCCATCGTTTGCGCACCTCCTTATCTCTCAACCAATCTGTGGCAACCCTCAGTCGTTTCCTGGTAAAGTAGGTGTTATGCTCACCTGGTCTCTGCAGGGACGTTGGGGCACGGTTGCAGCCTTCATAGGAAGTAGGACCCCCCGATCTGCTTTCCCCCGCTGCAAATAGGCTGTGTGCTGCTGCGATGAATTGGAACCCTATAGTTTATTCATGGTGAACTCTCCATCCTGCTACTTCTGGCAGGGGCGCATGCAGAATGAGGACCGAGTTTCTTCCCTGGTCCTTTATACGTGGTGTCTAGTCCAGCTGCGGCAATTCCACACCTTTCTGGTAAGTGTCTTTCTGATTTCTCTTTGTCTTGAAGTATTGGTATTGTCTTGCTCACAGCCTATTATCAGCTCTGTAACAATGTCTATCTTTCTCCCCAAATAGGTGTGATTGTGATCCAGCAGAGCAACGGAGCCCGAGATGGCTCCGGATGAGGAGCAGAAGATTCTGCGGCGGTCTGACAGCAGGTAAGTAAGCTTTTATGGACAAGCGTGAAGAATTTTGCAAGCGCGGCCTCAAACTGCAGGTTTGTATGTCTAACCTTGCCTTTTGTCCTTTTACAGGGTCCGCCTTCGTGGAAGAAGAAGATGTCGTGCTGCGGCTCCGTGTGCTGGAGATGAAGAAGGTGTCGTGCTGCAATTCCATGTGCCGGAGACGAAGAAGATGTCGTGCCGCTGTTCCGCATGCCGGAGATGAAAAGGATGTCGAGCTGCAGTTCCGCGTGCCGGAGATGAAGAAGATGTCGTGCCCAGAGCTGAAGTCCTGCGATCCGGAAGATGAAGAATGTACGCCAGGTCCAGCGATGAAGAATGCAGATGTAAGCTGACTCCAGAAGGTAAGCGTATGAACAGGAGACTGGATTCCCAAGGTTTTGTTGCTGTGGGTCACCAACTCCCAGGTCCCTCTGTTAGGCTTCAATATGGCAACCAGATGCGCTTCAGCTGGCCCCAGGAGAGACCAGCCGCTCTGGCCCCACCGTTTTGCCCACACTCCCTTGGTCCTCTGATCGTGTTTCTCCTCTGCAGCCTCCCCCTGACTCTCCGCTCTGTCCTCTTGGATGGCTCCCCTCTTCAAACTATATTTCTTCTGCCACACCGACCCAGTTCTTTAGCACCTCCTCCTGTAGCACTCCTGCAGCAGCTACTGTGGGGAAGGGACGCCCCAGATTCCCTCATTCAATGTTTCCTAAGTCCCGATATAAAAAGAGATGCATCTTTCTGAGGCTGTGCCCCCTCCCCTTATTTAGGTTGGGGGTCCGCCACAGGATAGTGCGCCCCGTGGGGCCCTTCAGACCTCAGATGGGTACTCCTCTAAGTCTTGCTTGGGCTTTAGACTTCTTCTGCCCCTTCCCTGTGCTCCTCCACCGGGCCTTTAATTTCCTCGAGCCGCCAGGAGGCCCGCCCCTTCACTGCAAGCACTCTATTATGGTAGCCTCCTCTGTACTTTTCCTCCTCAGCAGCGTCTCTAATAAGCAGCCGGGGGTATCCCAAGTTCCCTGTGGCCCGCCAGCCTTATTGCGCTCAATGGGCCTCCACTGGCTGCTCCCTCTCTCCACTGGGGGTCCTCTGTCCTCCCTAGTCGCCTCCAGAGACCACACTCACTGCTCCTCCCCCGAATTTTGGCCTAATGGCCTCTGAGATTTCCTCTGCCCAGACATTCGTGCTGGCATCCCTCCACCAGCCCTCTTCATTCTACCGGCACTGTTCCTACTTAGAAGGAGGGGGGAGGAGTCCCTGCTGCCTAATCCTGCAGCCTTCGGTCTGATTTCCTGCCGGCAGAGCTGCCTCCCCTCCTCATTCGCCAGAGGGTGCTCTGCTCACAGCGGGACTCCCTACACATCGCTGTCCCTGCTGGAATCGCACCAGCCTTACTTTGTTTAGGTGGCGCCCAGCCCGGTGCAAGCTCGCCACCTCCGCTAAGCTCCTCTTCAGCACACAACCAGGCCGGCATCTTGCCACAATGCCGGGCGATCTGACTGCCCCTCGGACGATCTCCAACCACAGCCAGCGTTTTCTTTCTTCACTCAGTCAGAAGGTGCCCCAGTTGCTCCTGTGTCGGTGCCACTGTTATTGGCCCATTGTGAGTACGTTTTAAGGGGGGTTTGGGTATTGAGATGGGGCCGGGATCAGGAGCTCACCAAAGCTGCATCGCACAGCTTCCTCGGCTAGCCATGCCCATTTCGGGAGGCCACATTTTTAAGTGACATTATGAGTGATATTTTCTCTGAACAAATTGTGTCCTGGTGGAGGCACATTGATGATGTGTTTGTCATATGGAAAGGCACTGCGTCAGATTGGTTCAACTTTGTTAAACACATCAACGAGAACACAGTTAATCTGGTATTCACTGAACAATACAGTGTCAGTGAGATTGTGTATCTCGATGTAAACATGACCCGAGATAACTGGGTATACATACATCGGTGTACAAAAATCCCACCAGTTCAGGACTCCCTCTGCATGCTTCTAGTGGTCATCCAACCTCCTGTAAAAGGAGCATACCCTATGGGAAATTCATAAGATATCGCAGGAACTGCTTGGACACTGCGGTTTTTGACAAATGCCGCTCTCTAGCATCGCACACATTTTTGGAGCGTAGTTATACCAAAGGTGTAATTGAGAGCGCCTACGCGAAGGTCAAACTGCTTTATCGGGAGAACTTATTGTCCATGAATAAAGTGTATCCCCGGCTGATTGTCACCTATGGCAGTTCATCTCAGAGTGTGAGAAAAATTGTTCAACGCCATTGCCATGTACTCAAGATGGACAAAGATTTATGTTCCTTATTGGCACCACGCCCCGTCCTCACATTTAGACGAGCACCCTCATTGAAAGATAATTTAGTGAGGAGTTTTTTGCACCCACAGTCCAAGAATGCTACTAGCATCACTTGGCTGTCCTTATCTCCTTCGGGGTTCATTAAATGCCATAAATGTAAAGTGTGTTCCCATGCTATTGTCCAGAAATCATACACACAATCATACACACAACTGGTTGCGGCCTCATCATGTGTCATTAAGCAATCAGTCACATGCAACACTGCATTTTATGTCGACGTGCTCTGTTGCCCTTGCAATAAGTGGTACATGGGCAGCACCACATGCAAGTTAAACATTAGAATCCTCCAGCATTTTAGGGCCATAAAGACATCTGATCCCTCATACCCCATGGTCAAGCATTTTAAAGAGCAAATAATGGCCATCTATTAATTTTTTGGGGTGTTGCCCATGTAGCGCTTAACCTAAGGAGAGGTGATCGAGTTCTCCAGCTATGTCAGTTGGAGACCAAATGTATTTTGGATTTTGACACAAAGGTACCACTGGGCCACAACATAGATGAGGAGCTCTGCACTTTTATAGGTGTCTAGTCTACTGCATTGGCCTGCTATGACTGTGTTTCATTCCCCTGCGCTTCTTTTGTGTTTTCACCATTGACAGCATATTTTTTTCTTCTGGTTGTTTTAGGTCGTCGTCCTGATTACTTGGTTTTGATGTTCTTTTCAATAGGAATTTACGATGTTTGCTTTAACTCATTTAGGTTCCTTTGCCTGTTGTTTTCACCCGTTTCCCCCCCTCTCTTATGTTCCTTGTTCACCATTCTAACATTATGGATATATCACATTTTTTTAATATAAGCTCATTCTTTTTTTTGGTCTCTTTCTTTGACTCTTCTAATTTGTTTATCTGCTTTGTGGTTGCAGTGCGCTCTCTTCCATCTGATTCCCACATTCTCGTCCTTCTGAGCACAGTTCTACCTTGTCAGAAGCTCTAACCGGGCAGCTTTAGGTGTTTTGTGGCTATGGGCAGTTTAGTTTCTGGTCATAATGTTCATCTTGTTGAGAACCCCCGATATGGGGTTCCTTGTTGGGCAGTCCAGTTCACTGATTCTTCTTTTTGGGTTAAATTACATGTTTGGTTTGGAAGTGGGTCATGGTTCCAATGACTGGGTCTCTATTGAATTATCAGTGCATCATGCATTTCAATTGAAGACTGTCCAATGCATTAGCACTTTATTGTATGCGTGTTCATCAGTTAACTGGGCACAACTGCAGGCACTTTGCACTTTATTAGCCATTGGAGCAAGTTGTGGTGGCTTGTGCCCACGCATGATTGGTTTCTCTTGATTTTCAGGTATTCGTATGCTACTGCTTGCAGGGGCACTTTATGGCGATTTTGGCTTTCCATTTTGCCTGCATTTGCACTTTATGACCATTGACTGTCTATGGGCTGAATTTAGCTGCTAGCACTTGCACTTTAACATTGTGTGTTTATCTAATGTTGATCCTCTGATTGTCTAAGGGTCATGTTTTTGCTGCTAGCACTCGCACTTTAACATTTTATGTCCATCCTTTGCCGAACCATAAGTAACAATGTCACAATTCAGTACAAGCATGTTGCTCAACTATGCCATTTTTGAGGTTTGTGCCCATTCTTTTAAACATGACCTTTCATTGTTTTTGTTTTGAACTGTCCTATTCATAAGGACATTACTGCATTTTATCTTCATCACTTTGGTTTTAGTCTATTCCAAGATGGCTGCCTGCTTGTTGCATTGCCTCCCCTAACCGACGCAGTTGCCATTGACATGGTAGAAGGACTCGGGAAGTTATTTTATTGTGTACTTTTCACTGTGACCACTGTGTGACCAAGCACTCCGTGAGCATGAAACGCAATACCTTTTTTTCCCCTGTACCCTGTGCATGCTGTGTTTTTGCATGAATAAACATTCCAAGTTATTACATCTTATATGTTATGTATGTTATTTTGCATTTATATAGCGCCTTATATACCATTGGTATGGTCTGAAGGCGCTGGTAGGTTGAACGCCCTTGGGAAACGAAGTTCAAGTCAGTAGAGAGAGTAGGGAGAGTCAACGGCGCGTGTGCGCACCGGGTATGTGTGCAGCTGGTGCGGTATTCGTGAAATATCTGCTTCTTATCGGTAGTTGGTAGGTGTGGTGGTTGAGATCAGGGTTATTTATCCAGACCGACTGTGGCTGCGTTAGACCTGAGGAGAACGCCTGGCTGGGGGTGTGTAACCAGCAGTGTTTACTTAGAATGATGGGGAGTGAGCGGGAGATGTAAGTGTGAGAACAGTTATACCGAATGGTGTCATAGTATCTCTGTGTTCTAGTTGAGTGGTGGTGTAAAGAAGAGAGTAAGCGTGGGGTGTGATATGATGGGTTACATGCTCTTTCAAACGTTCCCTGCATTCCAGACCATACTATGTACGTCGCGCAGTTCTATGCGCTCCAGTCCGTTCTATGTACTTTTATTCATTCCATGCATACTCCGGTCTGCTCGATGCACTCGTGCATTCCAGTCCGCCCTGCGTGCTCAAGTCCGCCCTGCGCGCTCCAGTCTGCCCCATGCATGCACTCCTGTCTGCCCCACGCATACAGTCCTGTCTGCCCCTGTATTTCGTATTCACCCACCCTACTTAGTCACCCGCTCCCCGCATTCACCTGCTATCACACTCACACGTTCCCGGCACTCATCTGCTCCCCGCACTCATCCGCTCCCCTGCACTCATTTGTTCCCTCACTCATCAGCTCTCCTCACTTCTCTGCTCTATGCACTCATTCGCTCTATGTACTTATCTGCTCAATGCACTCATGCTTTCCACGCATTCAACTCATCCGCTCCCGCACTCATTTGCTTACTTCATTCATTCACTCCCGGCCCTCTTCGGTTCCCCATATTCATCCGCTCCCGGTACTCATCTGCTCCCCGTACTCATCCGTTCCCATACTCATCAACTCTCCGTACTGATCCACTCTCCGTACTCATCCACTCCCCGTACTCATCCGTTCCCATACTCATCCACTCTCCATACTGATCCACTCTCCGTACTCATCCACTCCCCATACTCATCCACTCCCTGTACTCATCCGCTCAATGCATTTGTGCTTTCCCCGCGTTCAACGTTAATATGCACTCACCAGCACCCCGCACTCACCAGCTCCCCGCACTCACCAGCTCCCGGCACTCACCAGCTCCCGGCACTCACCAGCTCCCCGCACCCATCCGCTCCCCTGCACTCATCTGTTCCCTCACTCATCAGCTCTCCTCACTTCTCTGCTCTATGTACTCATCTGCTCAATGCACTCATGCTTTCCACGCATTCAACTCATCCGCTCCCGCACTCATTTGCTTACTTCATTCATCCACACCCGGCGCTCATCGGTTCCCCATATTCATCCGCTCCCGGTACTCATCCGTTCCCATACTCATCCACTCTCCGTACTGATCCACTCTCCGTACTCATCCACTCCCCATACTCATCCACTCCCCGTACTCATCCGCTCAATGCATTCGTGCTTTCCCCGCGTTCAATGTTAATATGCACTCATCAGCCCCTTAGAGTCATTCGGTAATACGCAGTAATCCTGGTCTATAAATTCATTTGCTCTCTACACTCATCCGCTCTGTAACCTCGTCCGCTCTGTAACCTCGTCCGCTCTGTAACCTCATCTGCTCTGTAACCTCGTCCGCTCTGTAGCTTCATCCGTTCTATACCCCCATCCGTTCTATGTACTCATCAGCTTTATACACTCGTCATCCGTTCTATACACTCATCTGCTCTATACACTCATCCGCTCTATATATATATGTCACACGGCCTGCGATAGCGGCCATGTAGTTATGGTTAAGTTGCTAAACTCATAGAATGAGCACTTTTTGGGCGGCTTATAACTTTGCCCCCTTCCTGGACAAACCCTCACCAAACTTTGCAAAAAAAGTATATGTCCCCCTGGGAATGATTTTGTAAAGTTTGGTGTGGGTTTGTCATCTGGGGGGAAATTATATGGGGGTCCCAACATTTTTGAAATCCTCATAGACACAATGGAAAAAAAGTTTTCTTGCGCCTACAGCCCAAACTGCTGGATGGATTTTCACAATTTTTGCGCGAGGAGTGACGGCTTGGTCCTGAAAGCATGATAGTGCACATTTGGTGTAAATTCGTCCAGTAGTTTTGAAAGGAAATTGCCAAAAAGTAGGTTAAAAAAATGTTTGATATCTGGGACTGGTCTGTGTACTCATTTCCTGATTCAGAGTACGCGGACACCTCTGGACCAATCAAAGGGTGGCTTGGTATCCGTGGACATCAAAGATGCACGCTGATTAAATGCTAAAAAACAACAGGTGCAGCATCATTTTTGAAACGGTCACCATATTGGATCCGCAGACATCGGTCATTGTCCGCGGACAGCACAGTGAGGAAAAAGTCTGGACTCTGGAAGTTATTTTATTGTGTACTTTTCACTGTGACCACTGATTGACCAAGCACTCTGTGAGCGTGAAACACATTACCTTTTTTTCCCCTGTACCTTGTGCATGCTGTGTTTTTGCACGAATAAACATTCCAAGTTATTACATCGTATATCTTATATATATATATCACACGGCCTGCGATAGCGGCATGTAGTTATGGTTAAGTTGCTCAACTCATAGAATGAGCACTTTTTGGGCAGCTTATAACTTTGCCCCCTTCCTGGACGAACCCTCACCAAACATTGCAAAAAAAGTATATGTCACATGGGAATGATTTTGTAAAGTTTGGTGTGGTGTGGGTTTGTCAACTGAGGGGGAAATTATGTAGGGGTCCCAAAATATTTAAAATCCTCGTAGACACAATGGAAAAAAAGTTTTCTCACGCTTACAGCCCAAACTGCTGGATGGATTTTCACAATTTTTTCACGAGGAGTAACGGCTTGGTCCCAAAAGCATGATTTAGCACATTTGGTGTAAATTCGTGCAGTAGTTTTTAAAAAAATTGCCAAAAAGTAGGTTAAAAAAATGTGGGATATCTGGGTCTGGTCCGTGTACTCATTTCCTGATTCGGAGTATGCGGACACCTCTGGACCAATCAAAGGGTGGCTTGATATCGCTGATTGGATGCTAAAAAACAAGAGGTGCAGCATCATTTTTGAAACGTTCGCCATATTGGACCTGCAAACAGAGGCCATTGTCCGCGGACGGCACGGTGAGGAAAAAGTCTGGAAAGCACATTTGGGTTATTTTGTGCTGAAAGAGGGCGTGGAAATGGTGGCAGAGTAGGTTAAATGTTGGTAGTGGGCTGTTTTTATAGGTGAATAAAAGCGTTGCAGATGCCGCTGAGTCTGGGGTTATTTTTACTGTCAGCAAACTAGATTGGGAGTGGGGCGGTTCAGGGTGAGTCTTGTTATTTGACGGTGTATTTTACATATTTGTTACATGGTTTAATTTTATTGTGGTGGTTGTGGCCAGTATAGGCAGAAGGGCTGCCCTGTGCGACGATGTCCGCGGACAATGCGGTAGTCTGTGTGCCTGCACATGCCATCCGGGTCTTTTAAGGTTGCCTGGCATGGAAAGAGGACATCAGGGGACTTAGCCAATCAGGTTTTGTGGGTCTGGAGGAGGAGTTGAAGTGTACAGGATTACAGGGTAGCAAGTGTTTTCTTTGTGTGTAGTGAAGATGGCTATGGCTATGAAGAAACATTGTGTGTGGATGGTGGGAGTTTTTTGGATCCATTCATTGAAGGTTGATGCTGAATCTCGTGGCATCTCTGCTACTATTGGATTGGACGAAGCAGAAGTTTCGTGGTATGCAGATTGTGGGTTGAACTGGGTAACCTTATTACCATTCCGTGAGATTTTGTCTCACTTTAAACGTCCAGATATTATTATTGTGCAATGTGGGTGCAACCGTTTGGGCTATGGAACTGCAGGATCTTTGCAGTTCGCCATGAAGGATATGTTGAGAAGACTAATGGAACTGTTTCCAGCTGCAAAGATATTTTTTTCTGAAATCAATCAAAGACAAAAATGGAGACGTCCAAACTTGTTTTGTTCTCAAATGGAAGAAGCTAGACAGCATGTCAATAAAGGTGTATGTGTTTTTTTATATGCTTTACAAATATCAAGTTTGGTGGCGTGCATATTTTTGCGAGGAGATGGAGTGCATTTGACTGATGTTGGGAATCTGATTTTTCTTTTGAATATCCAAAATGCATTGAAACAATTTTTGTGAACTCGTGAAATATGTTGTGATTTTTTTTTTAGTAGTTGTAGTAAGTAAAAAACAAAAAACAAAAACTAATTAGTAGCAGTTTTTGTAAAACTTAGAAAAAATAATTAAGTTCAATAGAACATTTGTTAGTTCAGTATATAAAACCCTCCACATTTTATTTTAACAATGTTCTTTAAAGAGCCACCATTTTTTTAACAAAAAACAAGTTCATTGATTTTAATTCCTCCACCCCACGCCTGGAATTATCTGGGTGTCCGCAGACTTTCGTACTGTTCGCAGACTATGCAGACTGTAAAAGGTCGTATGATGTTTATTTTTAGTTCTATTTTTTAACCGTGAAAGGTGGCTCCAAAAGGAAACTTTTCTTTTCTTTCTGACTTTTATATTTTTTGGGGATTTTGTTTTTTTTGTGGGCGAGGCGAGGAGGTAAGGTGGGTGTCATGATTCCTGCCCCTCATGTCCCCAGCCCTCCAAGATGTCAGGCTGGAGCCAGGCCACGATCACCTACATGGCCCTCAAGGGCCTCTCCATCCCTCCAAAGACCCACTTGGAGTCAGACTTGGCGCTTGTGGCACCAGACTCACTCACTCCCATAGGATAACATTGGGGATTGGACTTGTAGTGCATTGATGGGGACAAGATGGATGCCCCCACATATTTCGGTTCCCAGAACTGCATGTGCAGTCTAGCCTTTTGGGTGTGGTTCAGCCCAGAGACACCTGGGATACCCAGAGACTATTTAAGCCACGCCCAGGCTGAGAAACACGCTTTGCGTTTTCTGCACCTGCAGCGTGACACTCACCATGTTCGAATCGGTCTCCAGTAGGCCTGCATCTTTCTTCTGCGCTCAGCTCCTGCAAGAACAAGAACACCGTTAGGAACAGCCTTACCTTTGCGGTGCTTCTGTCCATCATTCATCGCTTCAGTTCTGCGGGCATCTTCGGCGGTGTCATTCCCATCCCGGCACGCCGCTTCCGAAAGAAAAGGGAAAAGAACAGGAAAAGGCATTGGTAAGCATTCGGCAAATCTTTGTTTTACTTTAAAGACTGTACGAACTTCAAACGCTTACCTGAATCCCAGCCGCTCTGGGGAAACTCTGCCTCTGGAACTTCTCCTCCATCTGCAAGAGGGAAAAGACACTCCAGATTAGCGTGGACACATCTAGGGGCGCCGCATGCCGCGCTTACTCTCCGCATTTCATCTTCATAACCGGCATCCATGCTGAAAACATTGCGGCACCTAAGAGACACAGAAAAAGAACTCAGTTCAATACAAATACGAAAGGGTTACATCGCGTATCGCGCTCTCACTGACCTTCAGCGCTACTCATTTCAGCAGCGCGCCGCCATCCCTGGACGCTGGCCATCATCTAAGGAAGGAAAGGAACGAAGTTAGAGAACTGTTCAAAACACTCATTATACTTACCTGTCGGACTCTTGCCAGTGAAGTAACTAGGCAGCGACAATCCCGCATCAATCAACGCGCCCCTGCGCTGAAAGCAGGACAGAGAGCACACTAACCAAGAAAACAAGGTGAGCTGTGGATCAAAGGGAAGAGTTGGACCCCGGGGAAGAAGGGGTTCAAGCACACAGAGACAATAGGGAGTTAAACTCTACCAATCCTGTGTTTCAGGCCCAGTCTCCAGTCGTGTAGACTCCAGGGAAGGGTTCAAGGTCATAAGAGGTCAAAACAGGCTGAGTGACGCCCCCGTGGATACCAGGTGAGCGTTACAGTGGGAGAGGCAAGGTAGGGAAGGAAGGGAAGGGGCACCAACCAAAGATACAGAGGGACAGGTGGACAGGCGAAGATGGTGGGCGGGCTGTACATCTAAGGTAGGGGGCAGTGTTTCTCAGGCTCCTTGACCGAAGCCTCGAAAGCACTGCAAAACTGCTCTCCCTTGCATAGTGGTGTGTCATAGTACAAGAGAGTACTGTCAGCCTCGGAAGGTAAGGATCGACAGCCTCCTGTATGGCCTACGAGGCAGCCAGCAGGATCCTCTGCCCCGCAGGAGTACCCTGTGTGGTGACAGGAGCAGTTGAGGACGATGGGGTAGAGGACATTAACCTGCTTCTCTCTGAGAAAGGAACAGCCTTTCTCAGAGCACCCAGGTGGTTGGATCTGGTGTAGCGGCACATGGAGTTGGTCCTATATAAGTACTGCCCAGGTTGTCCGTGACTGAGTACGTGCCCGCACTTAATCTATTTTACCCAGGCAGCCAGAGCCTACAGTACACCCCCAATGGCGATAAAAAAGCGTCAGACCCATGACTCTCTCTGGGTGCTGGAGGTAGGCACTTCCTCTACCTCTTCTTCCTTTCCTTGTCATCCTCCTCTGCATCACTTGGCCTGTTTCCCTATCCAGGCCCTCCAGGTGGTGGTGGCCCCTGAGAAGGAGGGATGGCCATGACAGATGCCATTTGCACAGGTTTGAAAAATTCTGCAAAGCAGGTCTTCTCCTAGTGTTCTCGCGTCGATAGCCAGATTGAGAATGAAAAAAAATGGGGGTGGGTCCCTTCAGAGGAACCATCCGCAGATGGGGCGACTGTCTGCGGACTACCGAGTCGAAAATAGGCCTTGGAAAGTTGTAAGAAATTTACAGATCAACTAAGAATTGATCTAGGAGCTCTGGAAGGGTATACTTACAATTTGAAACATCCTAGATTGGCTGAAAATGCAGTTTCAAACTGTCCGCTTTTACGGGCACCGTCTGCGGACAAGCCGTCACACTACACGGGCGGGGTCACATGATGACGTCTGGGGATGTCTGCGGCGGAGGTGGTTGTCCGCGTACAACCCTCGAGCGGGAGATGCCGGGTGCATGTGCATGGATGTCCGCAATCGGATTGCGATGTCCGTCGACTAATTAAAAGTGCGTCATGCGAGAACAGACATGCCTGGACACTGCGCGATATCCGCAGACACAATATTGCGTAACCGGACAGCCCGAGCAGCCTTATAGTCCACGGACTATTAATTGGGGTTTTGAAAAACAAAAAAGAAATGTATCACAGAATAATATGCAAGATATGTATAGCATAAAAAAATAAATGTATTTATCAAAGTGATGGGGTATTAGAATGAGGAACATAAATGGGACAATTTCGAAGTCATCATCGGGGAAGGAGGGAGAGAAGTTTAATGAATCTGTTTTTGATTTATATTTTGTGAATTTGATTGTGGTGAATGATGGGGGCAAAGGGGACTGGTACAATTAGGACAGTGAGGAGCATTTCTAATAACATGAGTTTTAACATAATGTAGAAGTTCTTTGAAGTTATTGAAGTTAATCCAATTTTGAAGACAAGATCATGATTTCTGTTACGCTCACCTGGTTCCCACAGGGGCGTCGATCGGACCCGAATAGCTGCGGTCTCCACCAACGTGATGCGTAGTAAAGAGATGACAGTCTGGACTGGCCCGCCTAATCTTGTCTGCTGGACTCGTAGAAGTATTCTCCTGCAAGTGCAGAAAGGGATTTAGCCACCCGTGGACTTTAGTGTTGGCCCCCCAACTGTTCTTGTTCTCCCCACTAATCACCTCCGATATCCCGTCTTGGTAACCTCACCTTATGTTTTTAAATGATGAGCTCTCCATCCTGCATGGCATGCAGGGGCGCGTGGATACAAGTTACTTCACTGGTTTGAAGGTACTGGAGGAGTTCCGGAGGAATATTGACTCCAGTGTCTATAAAGTTCAAAGAGTTCAAAATGTCCTATGTTCACTCTTGTTCCATTCCCTCGTTAGGTTGCAGCTGGGTCCAAAAGAATATTGCCTGGAGGCAGCTGATGGCGTTCAGGTAAGGTCTGTATTACCAAACACTGTCCGGTAAAAGTTGCATGAGTTTAACTTGATGTTTTCTCTCCCTTTATAGGTGCGGCATAGAAAGATGCAGCGAATTAAAGGATAATACCTCCGGTGGTAAAGCAGGTAAGCCTATGGAGGCAAAGAGATTGTCTTTGTCGGTTTTCTCGGCTCACCTTGTTATTCCTTTTGTTTCCCCCCCAGGTGCTGGGTTTTGACGAAGAAAATGATGGAGGCAGCACCGAGTTGAAAGATGTGGTGGACTGGTGAGTGTAACGCGGCGCTGCTGCTGGCGAAGTGACGCGTGCTGAAATAATGTCCTTTCCAGGCTCGGAGATGTGCTGGGTCCGGAATCAGGTAAGGAATCAAATAATGTCCGTGATCTAACCTCTTCTCCTTTCTTTTCCTTTTGTCTAGGAGCTCCGGATTCGAGGCGGGCGTGGCAGAAGACTGGATGCTGACTTGCAGACACAGTGAGCGTTACGCTGCTGGATGCAGAATAACACGAAGCATGAGCTGCTGTTCGGACGTGGTTTAAATAGCTTGCAAAGTGGTCCCAGGTAAGAAGTTCCCCAGAACCACACCAGAGTAAAAAATAGTCCCTGTAATAAACTAGTCCCATCCAGGCCTCACGTTGGCTTGGACTCATTTGCAGCATGGTCTGCAGAAGGTAAGTAAAGTCTATGAGCCTGGCGCCTATGGCGCCAGGACTGATTTCTATGATGAGCCTGGCGCCTAAGGCGCCAGGACTGAATCCAAACAGCCCCCAGCCGGGGCTGTTGGGGTTTTAATGAGTATCTGGATGCCTGCTCCCGGGGCTGATGGACTCGATCCGGATGCCCGGGGGTAGGCATCATGACAGCACTCCCCCCCAAGCCCCCTCCTAAAGTTGTTCTTCCCCTTGGCCCTGGCTTGTCTGGGAAGTCCCGATGGAATTTTTTCACCAATCGAGGAGCATGAACGTGGTCACTAGGTTCCCATTACCTTTCTTGTGGTCCGTAACCCTTCTAGTCGATTAAATAAAAAAGTCTTGATTTAACCATTTTAGAGTCCAGGATGTTATTTACCTCGAATTCAGGTTCTCCATCTATTAGGATGGGGTCAAGTGGTTTGGTTAATCTTGTCCCACGTTGAACTGGTTTTAGAAGTGAAACATAAAAGACAGGATGAATCCGCATATTAGAGGGTAATTCTAATTTGACGGCCACCGGGTTGATAATGGCCTTAATGGTGCAAGGTCCCAAATATCTAGGATTAAAAGTCCGAGTTCCGTTCAGAGGTATATGTCTTGTAGCCAGCCAAACTTGGTCTCCGATTCGATATGGTGGGGTCTCACTTCTATGTTGATCAGCATTTTTCTTGTATTTCTCTTTTGCTTGTTTCAAATGTTTTGTTGCCTCTTTAAAAGCTTGTGTATTAGTAGAATGCAGATGAGTTACTGCCGGCATTTCTAAATGCTGGGGCGAATCGAGTTCTGAGGTTCGAGGATGATGTCCATATATGGTATAAAAGGGGCTTTGTCCGGTTCCTGAATGTACAGAGTTATTGTATGCATATTCAGAAATCCATAAAATGTCATTCCAATTACTTTCGGTTTGGTTGAGCATACAACGTAGGTATTGTTCAAGAGTCTGGTTGGTTCACTCTGTCTGACCATCGGTTTGGGGATGGTGACTGGTTGATAACCTTACGTCGATTTGTGCCAATTGACAACACTTCTGCCAAAATTGCGAAATGAACAGACTACCTTGGTCAGAGATCAATATGGAAGGAAATCCATGTATTCGCACAATATTTTCGAGAAATTCCTTGGCCAAGATTGAAGCAGAAGGTAATCCTTTTAAATGAATAAAGTGGGCCATCTTGGAAAAAAGATCCACAATAACTAGAATGGTGTTGAATCCATTACATGGCGGTAGATCTGTAATAAAGTCTAAAGACAAAGTGTGCCATGGTGTGGGTGGAATATCTAAAGGTTGTAAAAGACCAGCTGGTTTCTTCTTTTGACTTTTGTTCTGGGCGCAGATGCCACAAGACAGTACAAATGACTTTACATCTTTTCGCCAGGTGGGCCACCAGAATTGTCTTTTAATTTTAGCTTCAGTTTTTACAATACCTTGGTGCCCTTCCATCAGAGCTTCATGGTAATTGGAGATGACTTGTTCTTGTAGTTCCTTATGTGGTAGAAATAGATGCCCTTGATAGTAAGGTAGGTCACTGACAACTGAATAATCTGGGCCCTTTTTAACCCAGTCCTGCAGGGCTGCTGAATCGAAAAGTTGTTGGATCTTTAAATGAATATCTTCTAAGGTCTGTAGAGTAGTTATCCCAAGAATTCTTTGTTCAGGAATTATAGGCACCGGTTCCGGGTTCGAATATGCTTCTCCCATCCCAATTTGGGATAAAGCGTCTACCTTACCGTTCTTACAACCTGGTCGATAAGTGATCACGAAATCGAATTTGGCAAGGAATAAGGCCCATCGAAGTTGACGCGAGGATTGGGCCTTGGCTGTTTTTAAATACTGCAAGTTCCTGTGATCGGTGATTACAGTAATGGTATGCCTGGCACCGAGAAGATAATGCCGCCAAGCCTTGAAGGCGGATTTGATGGCTAACAACTCTTTATCAGTAACCGCATAGTTTAATTCGGGGGCTGAGAATTTTCTGGACCAAAATGCTACTGCATAAAGTTGACCGGTTTCCGGATCCTTCTGGGACAGGACAGCCCCCATGGCTAAACTGGATGAATCGGTTTCAACTATGTATGGGAGCTCGGGACGTGGATGCTTTAAAACAGGTGCTGACGTGAATTTCAATTTCAGTTCTTGGAAAGCTTTTTCAGCCTCTTCGGTCCACAAGAAGCGTTTGTTTTTTCGCAAAAGTGCTGTGATGGGGTGTACAACATATGAGAAGTCAGGAATAAATCTGCGGTAGAAATTAGCAAATCTAAGCATGCTTTGCACCCCTTTAACTGAACTGAGTGATGGCCACTTGAGGATTGCGTCCACCTTTCGAGAGTCCATTCGGACTCCTTTTGGAGTCAGGATAAAACCAAGGAATTCAACTTCTGTAGCATGAAAAACACATTTTTCCAATTTTGCATATAACTTGTGCTGGCGTAGTTTCTCAAGGACTGCACGAACGTGCTTAACATGGTCTGATTCTGAGGAGGAGTACACTAGAATATCGTCTATGTATACGACAACACAGACGTCAATGAGTTCACGAAGGACATCGTTCATAAAATACTGGAAGGCTGCTGGTGCACTGCACAACCCGAAGGGCATCACCTGATATTCGAATAATCCGTACTTGGTGCAAAAAGCGGTCTTCCATTCGTCGCCCTTCTTTACACGTACCAGATGATATGCCCCTCGGAATCTAATTTAGTGTAGATGCAAGCATCCTTTACTTGGTCTAGTAGTTCGGGGATGAGAGGCAATGGATATCGGTTCTTCACCATGATCTGGTTTAATGCGCGGTAGTCTGTGCATGTTCTGAGGTCACCTTCCTTTTTGGACACGAAGAATAAAGCTGAAGATGCGGCAGACTTAGATGGACGAATGAAGCCATTAGCAAGGTATTGGTCCAAGTATTGTCGTAGGTGACGGTTTTCGGGTTCCGTAAGGGCGTAGATCCTACTGCATGGAGGTTGTGCACCATGTATGAGGTTGATTTGACAATCGTATGATCTTTGAGGTGGTAAGGTGTTTGCCTGTTCTTTTTGGAAAACATCCTGGAATTCTTGATATTCCTGGGGTAACTGCATGACTGGATTAGCGACTATGGCCAGGCTTTTGTTCAAGGTTTTTTCCGGGCAACAGGTGTGTGCACACTCTGGGAAGGTTACTCTCTTCTCTCGCCAATCAATACAAGGATTATGTGTTTCCAACCAAGGTATCCCCAGTATTATTTGGAGCTGCGGGGCTTTGATTAAGTCAAACACAATAGTCTCTCGATGCCCATCTTGACCCAACAGTGTCATCTCTGTGGTGGAATGACTTACAGGCCCAGAGGCAATTTCAGTTCCATCGACTGTAGTGATAACATCCGAAGTGGTCTTTTTGCAGAGAGGTAGATTCATCCTAGAAGCCAATTCGTGGTCCACATAGTTTCCTACGGCCCCGCTATCAGTGTATGCCCTAACTGCGTGCATACGTGATGGCTGCCTTGGATCAATAAGGACCATTGGTATGATTAGGTGCGAGGTCTGAGTGTCCTTCTTTAAGCTCGGCAAGCGGACCTCTACGCTTGTCGGGCGTGATCGTTTCCCGAATCAGGCTCTGTTTGATTTGTATCAGCAACTCCGACTACTTTCTTTTTGAGTTAAGGATCCCTTAACCCCCCCGATCTGCATTGGTTATGATGTATCTGTTCCTTTGGGAGTAACATTGGGTTTAACCAATACCCGATTCTCGAATTTAGCTCGATCAGCTTTTCTATTCTGAAGTCGGTGGTCTAGCTGGACCACTAAGTCTATATATTCTGCGCAATCCTGAGGTGGGTTCACAACTTGGGCCAAAACATTTTTGAGTTCACCCCGAAGTCCACAATGAAATAATGTAATTCGCTTTACCTCTGGCCATCCGGTTTCCACCACCAACCTATTGAAGGTTGCAATATAAGTTAGCAGGTCCTGGTTTCCTTGTCGTAGGGATAGAAGTTCGTTATCCAGGGCCTGTCCCTGTGAATGTCTGGCGAATAGTCTTTCCATGCTCAATTGAAAACCCTGAAAATCCCGAAGAAGAGGGTCATCCTGGTTGACTAATGGAATTGACCAATCCGCTGCGCTGCCACTAAGGTATGACAGTACAAAGGCTACTTTGGCTTGGTCGTTTGGAAAAGCTCCTGATCTGCATAAAAAGTGCAAGCGGCATTGGTTCATGAACACGGCGAACCTTTTCGGGTCCCCAGCAAAGCGTTCGGGTGGAGCTAAAGGAATGCTCCCCGGTAGAACCACTTGCACAGGGCTGCTCGATGAAACGGGGGTTGAATTCCCCCCAAGTCCAGGTAGTGGTGTTTGCCCGGCTTGGTTTTGCAGCAGTTGTCTGGCAAGATCATCAGTGCGCTCCTTTGACACAATCAGTTCTCTCCTGAGGGCATTAGTTTCTTGGCGCGCAGAGTGCACTTCTGCCCTAAGTTCTCCTAGCAATTGGACTAGTTGGTCGGATTCTGAGGTCTCCATTACGCCTGGGTGGGGATTTGTAGATAGGCTTTGTGTTCTGTTACGCTCACCTGGTTCCCACAGGGGCGTCGATCGGACCCGGACAGCTGCGGTTTCCACCAACGTGATGCGTAGTGAAGAGATGACAGTCTGGACTGGCCCACCTAATCTTGTCTGCTGGACTCGTAGAAGTATTCTCCTGCAAGTGGAGAAAGGGATTTAGACACCCGTGGACTTTAGTGATGGCCCCCCCAACTGTTCTCGTTCTCCCCACTAATCACCTCCGATATCCCCTCTTGGTAACCTCACCTTATGTTTTTAAATGATGAGCTCTCCATCCTGCATGGCATGCAGGGGCGCGTGGATACCAGTTACTTCACTGGTTTGAAGGTACTGGAGGAGTTCCGGAGGAATATTGACTCCAGTGTCTATAAAGTTCAAAGAGTTCAAAATGTCCTATGTTCACTCTTGTTCCATTCCCTTGTTAGGTTGCAGCTGGGTCCAAAAGAATATTGCCTGGAGGCAGCTGATGGCGTTCAGGTAAGGTCTGTATTACCAAACACTGTCCGGTAAAAGTTGCATGAGTTTAACTTGATGTTTTCTCTCCCTTTATAGGTGCGGCATAGAAAGATGCAGCGAATTAAAGGATAATACCTCCGGTGGTAAAGCAGGTAAGCCTATGGAGGCAAAGAGATTGTCTTTGTCGGTTTTCTCGGCTCACCTTGTTATTCCTTTTGTTTCCCCCCCAGGTGCTGGGTTTCGACGAAGAAAATGATGGAGGCAGCACCGAGTTGAAAGATGTGGTGGACTGGTGAGTGTAACGCGGCGCTGCTGCTGGCGAAGTGACGTGTGCTGAAATAATGTCCTTTCCAGGCTCGGAGATGTGCTGGGTCCGGAATCAGGTAAGGAATCAAATAATGTCCGTGGTCTAACCTCTTCTCCTTTCTTTTCCTTTTGTCTAGGAGCTCCGGATTCGAGGCGGGCGTGGCAGAAGACTGGATGCTGACTTGCAGACACAGTGAGCGTTACGCTGCTGGATGCAGAATAACACGAAGCATGAGCTGCTGTTCGGGCGTGGTTTAAATAGCCTGCAAAGTAGTCCCAGGTAAGAAGTTCCCCAGAACCACACCCGAGTAAAAAATAGTCCCTGTAATAAAATAGTCCCATCCAGGCCTCACGTTGGCTTGGACTCATTTGCAGCATGGTCTGCATAAGGTAAGTAAAGTCTATGAGCCTGGCGCCTATGGCGCCAGGACTTATTGCTATGATGAGCCTGCGGCTAAGGCGCCAGGACTGAATCCAAACAGCCCCCAGCCGGGGCTGTTGGGGTTTTATTGAGTATCTGGATGCCTGCTCCCGGGGCTGATGGACTCGATCCGGATGCCCGGGGGTAGGCATCATGACAATTTCATTGTGTACAGGTGGGGATTGGAATTGTATTTTTCATTGTTGAGATTGATTCTCCATAGTTAATCTGTGGTGTAGTTTCTTCATGTGACGTATGTACTATAAGAAAAGAAGAAATTATTATGTCATTGAGCTCTGTGTAAATTATATTATTTATTTATATTGAATGATGTATTGTTTATCATTAAAGATTTCATTATAACTCATTTCTTCTTTGCAAAAGTTTTCTTCTGGTAACTCGAGTATTTTTGCCATTTCTGTCAAAATAAAAAATTGTGATATTTGCTTATGAGAAATGTTTCTATAATGAATGGTTGAAATATCATAGGTTGGATTCCAATATGGCCGCTGTGTAGAACAGACGTGCGCAAGCTTTGTCTGTCTCTTTTGCACATCTATCCAGAAACTAAAAGCTGAAAAACGCCCCGAACTTGGGAGATAACAGCGGGGGATACCTGCCAGCTTCTCCCACCATCGCAACAACATTGAAGGCATCTGACACCCCCAGCCCGAAATAGGGGCGGGCGCCCAGGTGGAACCCGGGAAGCCTGACTTTTACATCTCTCCTGAGTGGCCAAGGAGAAACGGTCCTCTATAGTGGCATTGTGACCACGACATAGCAAATGCGCTCTGCATGTAAACATATAGACTGCAAAGAGCTACGTGGGCACCGAAATTCACTAACGCTCCCAGGGAGGCTGCACAAAGCTACTCCCTGAATGAGGGCGCCACTTGGAACCTATAGGCGGTATGTACTTTTTTCATAACGCACAACAAATAAGAACACCCACAACCCTCCCCAGCGGGCGCAAAATTATTGTTCTTTGCCGATTGGTCGCCCCTTACCTGATGCATTATAAAGCAGGCATTAAGCACTGCTCAGCAAGCAGCCACACAATCTGTCACAAGGATCATAAATCTCTGCACACACACATGAAGGGTGTGTTTTATTGATGGAACCAAGGTGGCTAGGGGGGCCTTAGATGTGATTTGTGAATCTGGGCAACATAACTCTACAGGCATCCGGGCTTGCAATGTCTGGTCCCAGGCTGGGTCTGGCCACGTGTAGGCAATTCAAGCATAATTGTGAATATCTTCAAGCATTCACGTTAGTTGACATATGCCGGGCAGCAGAATAAGCGAAGTCAAGCTGGGCAAACCCAGTCTCAGCAAAACCCACAAAAACCGCTTGAAAAATGTTGGCCAAGCAACAAAAACCCCCCTGGGACCACAGCTATGTCAAAGCCGCCCTCATAACCAGCACTACAACATGAAGCCCCGACATGGCGGCGTGCAGGGAAGATTTTACCAAAAGCTTTCAAGAATTTCAGGAACGGTTTACCTCGAACTTTCAATCGCAGTTCTCAGCGTTTACGCCCGACATTAGAAGCTCACTCGCAGAAGTTAGCAAAGAAATCACCTCTGTTGCAGAGCGAGTGGACCTGAATGAACAAGCTATCCAAACTCTTGCCGAAAACAGCAAACAAACAGGCATGGCTATGGAAGAATTGTCTAGAACTTCACACAACCTAGAACTACAATACGAGGACCTTGAAAATAGATCATAAGGATGCATATTCAGATCAGGAATCGTCTCGAATACAGTACTGAAAGAAGCAACGGTCCAGATATTCGCAAATCTCATTACCGGTGAGGAACCCATGGACATCCCGCTTCACAGAGTTTACAGGGTCGGACCGAGGAGAACAGAACCCGGCTCCCGCCCGCAAGATGTCTTGGTAGCATGCGCATTATATCCCAAAAAGAACTTATTTTCAAAGATATATATCAGGACCTCTCCAGGATAACCCTTCAAAAACGCCAGGACATGCAAGATGGTGTGAGAACCCTTCAAGAGTGGGGTATAAAGTATAGATGGACATTCCCCTTTGAACTATCATTTACCCTGGATGGTAGGCAGCACAGAATAACGTCAAGGGAGTCTGGTATGACCCTGCTACAAATTGAAGAAGACTTAACGGGAGCCCCATCTGAAAGCGTCCATCTTAATGCAGCAACTAATAGTACAAAACCCAAGACTGGCGAGCGGCAAATTGTTACACGGCAAAAAAAAGAATTGCAGGGATCTGCAAAATGAAGAATGGCGATTGCGATTAAGAGGCCTGATCCCAAAATCATAACCTCAAAGGTTATAACTGGACGGAAAATACTGTGAACCTCTTCTGGATGGAACAATAACTAACAGAAGGATCTCCAACACACAACTAGACAGAGAGTGACATTTCGGAATCTATCTTTTTTAACCAACAGATGGGGGGGCTAGGATTTGCCGCACTTTTCCCTGGGTCAATGGATGGATCGCAGCCAGGTGAGTTCACCCTTGAATATGGCAGGAAATTTGATTCGCACCATGGAGTTCTTAGAGGGGGCGTTCATAGGGGGAAGTGGGTGGGACAAACTAGATAGTAGTTATGTTAATGGGGTATTTAGTTGGGGGTGTGGGATGCACCTGCAATGCAAAGGAATGTCTTTTATTTATGTGTACTATAAGCAAATTGCCAACATTGATTAGCCCATCTGCGAACAGGATACAAAGTCAAAATTCAAGTGTTTATCATGGAATGTAAGGCGGCTTAACATGCCACAGAAACATAGGAAGGTGGATTCTATCTTGAGGCGGCACCAACCGGATTTGGTGGTGCTTCAAGAAACCCATGTCATGACAGCGGTAAACTCTGCCTACGTTATTATCCTACAATAATACAGGCATGTGCAGAGGACAAAATAGCTGGTGCACTGATCACAGTTAAGGAGGGATGTGCCCTTCAAGTAATCTGTACCAAAACTCATAGGGTAGGCAGATATGGATTTGTTGTTTTAAAAAAACGAACTCTATGAAAGTGACTGTTGCTTCAATATATGGCCCTAATATAGGTCAGGATGGTTTCCTGAAACATGTGATGGGTTTATTAGACCTATTTATGGATGGAGAACTATTAATACTGGGAGATTTCAACTTGGCATGAGATCCTGAATGTGACAGAAGCAGAGTAACCCGATGGGCTCCACCTTCCCTCCTTGATTGGGCTGAAACGGATATTCGAAAGATCTTGCTTTAGTAATGCATGGCTTGCCCTCAAGTGGGAGGAAAAGGAATACACCTTCTATTCACATCTACATCCGTCCTTCTCCCACATAGATTACGCCTGGTCCTCCACCCCACTTTCGGGAACAATTTCACAAATCACGACACATTCAATCATTCTCTCAGATCATGCCCCCAATCACGTTAACATTAGAGATCGCAAACAACAATCCAAGGCTTTGGTCTTGGAGATTCCTATTAGCATTACTACAAGATCAAGTCATCAGTGAGCAAATTGCTGCACGTAATGTAGAATACTTTGATTGAATCTAAAGGGGGAGACTTCATTGAATATCACTTGGGGTGCGTTCAAAGCCACCATGAGGGGTCTTCTTATAGCCGCAGAAATTAAAAGACGCAAACAGCTCATGGCACTCGAAGTAGAACTAGAGGAGGAATTATCCCAAATTATGAAAAAAATGGAAACTGATACGGGCCCAGGGATGCAGAAAGCATTCAGGGCAGCGGCCGGTAGACTAAATCTTCACCTAACTAAGAAAGCTGAAAAATCCCATCTAATACTTAAACAGAAGTATTACATTAAAGCCAATAAAAAGGATTGCCTCCTGGCAGCTAAACTCTGTCAAATGGCGGCATCCAGGGTTATTCAACAAATCAAGGTGCCTTCGGGGGAGACGAATTCTGAAACCATCGGTATCTTCAAACAATTTCATATATTCTAGTCTAACCTTTATAAATCCAATGCTTCGGATTTCCTCCTTCAAACAGCATAGTTGGAGTCGGTTGATCTTCCAAGGCTTGCGCCAGTCGATGGTAGGATGTTAGAAAAACCCATCACTCCCGAAGAGGTGATACAGGTTATTAACGAGCTCCCGCTAAATAGATCGGCTGGCCCAGATGGGTACCTGACTAGGTTCTATAAAACATACTGTAACATTCTAGCCCCCATCGTTACCAAAGTGTTCAACTCTTTTTCGCACATGGGACAAATATCACCCACCATGAAAAAAACAAAAATAATCTTGTTCCCCAAACCGGTTAAGGATCCAACAGAATGCGGGTCCTACCACCCAATCGCGCTAATCAACTTGGAAGCAAACATTTTCACAAAGGTGCTGACCAGATAGTAGATCTTTTACCACTATTAATACATACAGATCAGACCGGTTTTTTATCAAATCAAGGCAAACGCATGACAATATACATAGAGTATGCCACATCTTGGAGAAAGTGGAGAAGAAATGGATCTCCACTGTTCTCCCATCTATAGACGCCAAAAAGGCATTTGACCAAGTAGAATGGTCATTTCTTTTTCTAACATTAGAAAAGATGGGATTTGGACCAAAATATGTAGGGTGGATTAGGGCAAACTTTAAGAATCCTACCGCTAGACTTTCAATAAATAATCACCTATCCTCTCTAATTCCTCTTCAGCACGGTACTAAGCAAGGATGTCCCCTTTCACCCATGCTGTACGCACTACATTTAGAACCCTCACTGGCCAAAATAAGACAAACAGAGGGTATAAAAGGCATTATGTTCGGCGGAGCCCAGCATACAATTATAGCTTATGCCGATTATAGGTTGCTTATGACAGCAGATCCATCAAATACGATAAGGGAGGCTACCCAGGCATTTGAGAAATTTGGGGTTGTGGCAAGCCTGAAAATAAACGTGCATAAATCAGAGATCCTAAATATATCACTCTCGCCTGCGGAAATTCTCGATTTGCAGGCACAGACTCGATTTGGATGGGCAAAAGAGAGAACTAGATTTTTAGGGGTAAGAATCACTCCATCTCTCACAGATTTATATGCAGCCAACTATCCCTCCTACTAAAAGAAATTGAATCTCAACAAAAAAAATGGGATCCACTTATGATCTCTTGACTGGGCAGAATCAACTGCGTGAAAATGGTTACTCACCGTAAGGCACTCTACCTATTCTAAGCGCTACCCATTAGAGTCCCTCAATCGTTTTTTCTCAAACTACATAGGGCAATTTTGTCTTTCGAATAGGCAGAACAAAACCCAGTGGCTAGCTCTAACCACACTAATGTTGCCACCAGACAAAGGAGGTATGGGGCTTCCCAACGTTTTGACATAAGCGGGCAGCTCAAATATGGGTGATAAAGGAATGGTCCAAGGGTGAACCCGAGAAGCGATGGGTACAGATGGAACAAGCAGTGAGGGGACCCAGACTCAGGGACGCACTATGGCTACCGAAACCGGACCACGCAGCCAACATAAATGCATGTGAAATAGCAAATACAGTGGGAAACACCTGGGATGCAGCAGTTAAAAAACATGGCTTAACGTTTCCCTCACCTTTTATGCCCTTGTTTTTTAACCCCCAGTTCACTTCAGGCTTAGAACCAAACACATTTAGGGATTGGAAGGCGGCAGGATGCGAGAAGCTGAGAGATGTGTTCTCGGGGAAGCGCTAAAATCATTTACACAATGCAAACAGGAGTTGGGGCTACATGGAAAATCCAGGTTTCAATACTTTCAGGTGAGACACTCGATCCTAGCTCCCCCGAACAAGGCTGCGGCCACAAGGGAATTAACACCTTTTGAGAAATTTGTGTCATCTAATCCTGGGAATAAGGCCCTAATTTCTAACTTATACAAAATATTAGGGGAAGGGCCACCCAAAACCAAGATTAGCTACAATAAACACTCGTAGGCTACACTGGGGGAGGAGGTTACCGATCAGGAATGGGAAACTCTATGGAAAACAATACCCAAACTTAATAGATCGATTCTAATAAAAGAACGTTGGCTCATGGTGCAATGGCATTTTTCACCAGCCCGCCTTGATCAAATGAATTCTACAATATCTGACAAATGCTGGAGGGAATTTGGAGCATATATGGCTGAACTGTCCGATATTGGCAAGATATTGGGGAGAGGTGAATGAACATTTGTGTGAAATTTTTTCCATTAGCTCACCTCCCTCCTTACGAGCTTGTCTGCTGGTCACGATTGATGAAGATCTCAGACGATGGCCGAAAGCAGTCCAGAAAGCTTATGTAATATTGCAACTAGCTGCACTACTTGTGATTGCTCAGGGCTGGAAGCAAAAAGACACACCTCATGTTTCAGAATGGTTCACCAAAGTGTGGAACTTTTTGTCATTAGAATGGATGACATACTCCTTGCAGGTGGATCAATCTCTTTTCACTGAAGACTGGAATGTAGTGCTGAAATTTGTACATAAGGAGAAGAGAGGAAGACGAGAAGGAAAAGCAAGTTTCAGTAAGACAGGTAAGGAGAAAGTGGGAAATCGAGCGGCTTGTAAGAGAGTGCAAACAAAAGAGAGGAGTGAGCGGTAAGAAACATAAGAATAAAGTGGGGAATGGGCACAGTAGATGACAAGGTGGGAGGAGATAGGTGAACAGAGCAAGACCGCAGCACCACACAAGACAGGACTGCTACATCATTGGACAGGACAGGTGCAGGGTCCTCAGGGAGGGGGGACAGCAAGAACTTGATTGACTTTGAGGGGAAGCTAAGCGAAGGCACAACCTAAAGGAGGCTAAGCTTCACAGACGATATTGACAGTGACATGGGGGACTTCAAATCGGACGAAGACGTAGGGAGAAGTGAGGACGAGGGAAAGGGGCAACCCCAACATCAGTCAACGAGGAGAAGCGCAGATAGAAGCGTGACATGGGAAATAGAAAGAGACACAGGGAGATCTAGGGGTGACAAGGACGAGAGATCACGACAGTCCAGGGATGCATCACGCAGTATGGACGACCTAACCCCATATGTGCAGAGGCTTAGAGACCTTCCTGGATGGAGGAAGGGAGAACCGCAAGGACATCTACTGACACTAAAGTCGCTGAGAGATCTGATAGGCAGATCAGGCTGACATGAGGAGCAGATGGGGAGATCGGGTTTACACAATTGGAAAAGAAAGGGGGGGCGACCTCAATACATACCATGGAAGCATATAGATAAGGAAAACTTGAGATGTAGGCTACCCTCATTAACTTCGGGTGCGGGGAAATGGATATACAAAATGGAAAGGATGCCAGCGAGGTCCTGCGGTCTGACAACGGCCCTCAAATTCCCTTGTGCCTATCACCTGCAAGCAAACGGAGTGTGCGAGCGCCTGAACGGCTTGATCAAGGAGGCTATAGCCAATACTAAAAAGACGCTGAATAAGAACTGGCTCCATTGCCTTCCCTTAGCCTTGTAAGCACTGCGCAATAAATCCGGGTCCGACCACCATTTAACCCCACATGAGGTGGTGACAGGACGGCGCATGCGACTTCCCCTGGCTCCTCCAACTAGGGCAATCAAAGATGCTGAGAGTGTGTGTGATGTATTGGGTCAATAAATGTACGAGTATACAACTTCCTTGATTGCTAGTGCCTCTTTTATTTCTCGCCAGCTCAAAGACAACAGGAGAGGCCTGAAGCCAAAGAAGAGAGCAACAGCACCAAGGCCAACAAGGACTTACTTAAACAGCCACCTTTGTATCCAGGGGACCAAGTCCTCTTGCGTAACTTCTCCAGATGGTGGGACGCCCCGCGGTTTACAGGACTGCACGGGGTTGAACTGATAACCGAGCGAGCAGTTAAACTGGTCGGGAAGAACACTTGGAACCTCCTCAGTGACATCAAGCCCTACAAAGCCATGGCCTCTCCTAGCACCAAGATCGACAGGACCAACAATCCTCAAACAGAACAGCAAAACAATACCCTGGAATCAGCACAGCCTGGCAGAGGACACGCAATGGTTACTCGCTCACTGGCAGGAGGGATAGGGCGAGGACTTCCTACACATCTAGAGTGAGGGTACACTGTTTGTTATTTTTCTTTTCCGCACACATTCATCGAGAAAGTGCGACTGTTTTTGTTGCATTTGTACCATGATTCCCCATGATCCTCATCCCAAAACTTTCGAAAGCCAATTTGTCCAGTTTGTTAGAACCAACACCACACAGCAATATCATCCTAATGGGTATTTCCGTGTCTTCATAGCATATTTGGCCCAAGTCTATTCACACCTTGAAAGGGGAAATCCCTCAGTCCTTGCAGTACTCTGAGACCCTAGAATTAAGGCTGTGTGGGAACAGCTATTGTTTCTTGCTATGGCTGATTACTTCTTTTCTGGGCCTTGAAGTAATGCAATATTAACCCAATAATGCTTTTTTGCGCATTTCAGGCAGGCAACTGATATGTTTAAGCTGCACCAGGATCCAAGCAGCGTAAGTCATGGAAACGGTTATTAAAAAAGTGCTCATTATGTCTTGTCTCTTATGTCCAAGTGGTGTTTTTGCATTCATTTTCTGGCAAATATCCCTTGTATCTAGTGCTACCACTGTATCCTCTACTAACATTACCCAAACTTCACTAGGTGGAACGACCATGTCAGGTGGACAGGGAAGCACTGCAGGCCCAGTAAGGAGAGGTAAGCGCAGTGCTGATACACACATGGGAGGGGTTAACCTATATCTCACTGATACTGCTCGAGTATCTAATAACATGTGGTACAAGCACATGACCAAACTAGGTAAAGAAACCACTGGGGAGAGCAGCTATGTCTGATCACTAATCCCCTATGCCATGAGTGCCTCCAGAACGTTTATAGCAACTGAATTACCAGCCGCAACAACACAATGCCTTATGTACCTATCTATGGTTACAACCCGAGGAAGATTCCAAGGGAAATCAGCAACATTGAGATGGATGT
Source organism: Ambystoma mexicanum (assembly GCF_040938575.1). Lineage (NCBI taxonomy): Eukaryota > Metazoa > Chordata > Amphibia > Caudata > Ambystomatidae > Ambystoma > Ambystoma mexicanum. The sequence goes on from NC_090924.1 coordinate 150,330,702, forward strand.
CCAGGGCAACATTTCCCTATGAAGACAGTTATATAAAGACCCTTGACATGATGAACAATTACTGGCAACTAGACCAGGCCATACAATATATGACTGACTGGCCAAAAGGAAGGAGAGACAAAAACAATAACAGTGAAGTTGCTGACCTCGGTGGACAGTGAAGCTGGGCAAATGCCCATAATACCACTGAAGAAACCAGCCTTCTCTTTCCAGAGTGATGGAACAGTAAGGGTTGAAGAAAACACAGAGTTTAGATACACAGAAAAGCATCCTGCAATGAAGATTGGGACAACATTGTTAATGGATCATTATTGGGCGTGCAGATCCAAGGCATTCAAGAAGCTGCAACCCAAATAGGGAGGAATTTGCTTGTTGGCACAAATGAATTTGCCAGCACTTGTGGTGCCACAAAAACACATCAAGATGGACGACTTCCCTAAAATGGATAATAACAAAAGAAAGAAAAGATCAGTGTAAGTAGAAGAGCAAGGAAGAAAGAAGAGGTCAGTAGAAGTGAATAGAGTGAAGAGAGACAATTATTTCTCATCAGCATCAGAAGCATCACTGGACGATGTGCCACCTGAACATCGGCTGTTCAGTAGGACAGAAATGTTTTTCTCGTCAGTAGTTCCAGCTGTGCAAATGTTCACAAACGCAATATGATTAAAGATAACAAGATGGGAGCTGATGCAAAAATAAACTCAACAGTAAATGGCTTCAACACAATAAAAGAAGATCTCCAAGCAGTAAGGTTGATGGCTCAGATATGTTCTAGACCTTCTCACAGCAATGGAAGGAGGAGATTGCAACAAGATCAGGAGTTCCTGTTGCACGTTCGTGCCCACAAATGACAGAGAGAATGGCACACTGACAGAAGCAGTGACAAGATTATCAAAAATGCATGCCAAAATGGAGGAGGAAGCCAAAGGAACAGGAAAAGACCAGAGCTGGCATTCCTATATATGGTCATGGATGCCAGCATGGCTGTCTGACGGACTGAAAGTATTACTAGGGCCACTAATGTTAGTACTAGCAACACTGTGTCTGATTAAGATCTGTATTACACAATGTCATAAAACGACTGAGAAAACGATAGGGATGAAAATGTTAGTGGATATAAACATTGACGAAGAAAAGGACAAGATAGTGGAAGAAAGAAATAACCTGAGAGCAAAAATAAAGGAGTGCCCACTGTTCCTGACTGAAATCATAACGTTCGTCAATCCCTTTGACAACAACAGATACTGAATGAAATGGGTATGGTGCAACCCGGAAGGGGACTTCAGGTATATGACATGGAGTTTGATGACCATGAAAATTACTATGGACATCATGGACGAGTAATGAAGATATGGCTACCAAAAGCAACGGTGACAATGTATGGTGGTTTGGTTGACAAGTCGACCAGAGGGGGGACTGAAGAGAGGGTCCCTGGAATGTCTGTCCTCACCACCAGGATCATGACAGCCCGAAGAGTTAAGAATGCACAAAGCATTTAATTGTTTGGACAGCCCCCAGGGGGGCCAGTTGCATCCACATATGCAGATAGATACCCTCTTAGACACCATTCTAATCTTATCCAGTGAATGTGTTTTTGGACACATATGCCTCAACACTGGTGATGGACATAAATGCCTCAATGGATGACGTTGACTAATTCAGAGAAACCATTGTGCTGACGTCAGTTGTGACACCACAACATAGCCACGTTAGTCACAAAGTAAACTCGCAGCAATGCACAAAGTTACACTAACATACACGTGCACACACGAAGAACATGCTTACACAGTTCTGTAGATAGAGGACAGATACATATAAATACTGTCAAAAGCTTTTATTATTGTTCTCATTATCCAAGATCAGAAACGCTGAACGCAAGGCAAACAAATCTTGCAGATGCGTATCGCAACTAACGCTATGTGACTACAGGATCATATAAGAAGCCTGGAAGGACCAAAAGACGACTGACCTATAGGAAACATAGCATGGTATAGATATATACAAATCATAGTACAACTATAATGAGGTTACATGAAACCGCAGGCCACAGAACAAGAAACAAAGAAAAGCAGAACAAGGCTGCACAGAACTGTCGACCAGGGCTCAGAGCCAAGGTCAGAGCCAAGCAGCACATTCCGAAGCTAAAACGACAAGGAGCCATCTGCAGAAAAACAAGATTAATTCTCATAAATGGCAGACCCGAGAGCTCGACTTCGTGATCATCAACCACGTGGTGCAGCCAAACCAGACAATACTCATTCACACGCGGTGGGAAGCCGGATGGTTCTCAGTAACACATACAGGAAGTGAAACATGGAACCTTTAACAATGTTGCAACGCTGAGGGCACTCTCACAGGCAAAAATGGTAGCACTAACAGTTACATTGGGAACACATAGTCTTTCTCATTACCTTGAGAAGGTGCACAGAGCACTGAGAACAGAATTGGGTCCCAGGCCTGAGGAGACCAGCTCCAGCCAATCAAAGAACAGAAATCCAGGGGTGGATGGCAGAGGGCAAGAGCCAGTGGTAATCCTGCGACCCTGCAACAATGTAATAGATAGTTTCTTGGGGAAGGGACATGCCAGCCATGTGACATATGAGGACCAACCAAATAATATATATATATAGGTGCCGTGCATAGGTGATACCAAACCAATCACCCAACCAGGCAGACACTTCGGTTTTTTGGGGAAGGGCCCATGTTGTGACGTCGAAATGAAACAAAATGGATTGGTGATTCTAGGAATTTTCGAATGTCCTGTATGATCCCTGTCTATTTGTGTAATAAACAACAGTTCTAACTTTCCCTTGGCTGAGTCCTCCGTTTGTTTACTGGGGGAGGGTTGTTGGACCCTGGGAGCTGTGCCGGTGAACCCGTAGTCACCCCCAGTCCTCTGGCATACTTAAACCAACAGTTCTTTTTATATCCAATGTAATGGTACTCATTATTTTTCAAAAGGATTTAAGGCTCAGTCTGCCTAGACAGAATGTGAAACTATAACCTTTCAGTTATACTCTACTTAGTTTACAACATCAGGAGCTCATGCTTTGTAGATAGTCAGTTTTAGCCGTATAAGGCTGGTGATTATGAAAAACTAAGGAATAAAGAAAATCATTGAAAAGTTGGAAACAAAACTGTAAATGGATTAGCGATTTCAAGCTATTTGAGACAGATTTCAAAGGTCACTGTTTTCCGGTGCTATATGAACCAGTAAAATGTTCTCTTTTGTTCTTCCTTTGACGTCCTCTGCAGAGATACCAGTGCAGATCACCAGAAAGCTCGAAGATAAATCAGCCACAGAACGCCAATCTGTGATCCTGTCTTGTGAGTTTAAGCCTTCTCCAAAAATGATAGTGTGGTACAAAGACCAGACTGTAATTGAATCTTCTGAAAAATACAAACTGAAACAGGAGAAGAACATGGCTGAACTCAGGATTCTGAAGCTTCAGCCGGAAGACTCTGGCGTCTACAGATGCAGGGCCGGAAACGCAGAGACCTCAGGAACACTGAGAGTGGAAGGTGCGTAACTTTCTGAAATATGCAGAAGCTTTTCTCATTTTTTCATTCTTGAGATGTTTACTGAGTAATAATGGTGATGGCAAAGGAGGGTTTCAGGAGTAGACATGTCCAATAAAAAGCACAGGTGCCCAAATACACACCCACCAACACACAATCCTTGGTAGGATAAGCAAATATTGGATATGCTTTTGTCCATGTTGTAGACTCATTTAATATTTTCTTTTCTTCACAAAATAGTATGTAGTTGTGTACGCTAACTTGTACCTCTCCTGTAGACATATACCCAACATATAGAGATTGAAAAAAATACTTTTGTTTAGGAATGTTAAAGGCCAATTCGTTGCAAGCATAAAAATGTCAATTCACACAGACTGGGGCTAATTTTTTTAAAAGTTGTAATTGCACGGTTGTTTGGGACCATCTACCTTTTCATTTCCATGCATTTGAGACCTCTCAATGCAATTCTTCTCATTTGCGCTACCAATTGCATAACTTGTTAAATCTGACGAAAGAAGGTTACTATGCTTGTTTGCCCTTCATAGTGCAAAGTAGTGTAAAAGACTCCTGCAATGTACGCTTGCGTGAGGCATTTCCGAGGGATTCCATAGGCATCCTATACATTAACGCAACCATGAAAATGATATGCTGGTGTTAATTTGCCGTTTTCTTTTAAAGACAGAGCTTGTGGGCCAGATAGGAATGGTAATTATGTTCCCAGTCCTTGCACCGCCTGCCAAATAAAATGCCCCAGAGTGTAAAATTAGGTCCAAAACCTTTTTATGCCATGTTTTTACACCTGTTTTTGCATTCCGGAATTAGCAAAATGAGTTTGGGATTAGTTAACTTTTTTTTAAAGGGCAGTAGCAGCATGTGCAGCACAAACTATAGAGCTCACTCAACAACAACTTTATAGGAGATTCCCAAAATAGACTTTAGCGCCTTGGCCCAATTAGGCCTCCAAGCATATCAGCGAACTCCTGGTGGGAGGAGCTTGCAAGGATTAAGTGGAGAACACTGCCCAAGTAGCTAGACCATTATCTTATTTTCCTGGTGATGCTAATCCACACCCCAGAGATTCTAACAACCCATGATGGAAGGCCACCGCTACCAGTTACCATTGATGACTACTCACAAGAGGGAGCCGAAAACACTACAAGAAGAAGGAGTGGTTAGCAATGTGGAAATAATCCCCAAAAGAAATTGTCAAATTGGTTCAGTGATGTACAGTACACATAAGGGCCACTATGTTTTATTTTTATAAAAGGGATTAGTGATTATATAGAATGCGCAAACTGGTACGGTTGAGCATCAGAGGACCAGGTTTTGCAAGGGTAAGAGGCTGGTAGCGATAGCAATAGTAAAAACACTGCCATACTTTGAATGGGTCTCGTAAGAAAGTAATAAGAGAAGCCTCACCTACAAAAATAACAAGCTAAAATAGGGGCATCTTTGCCACATACATTGTTGCACTGGGTGACAGAAGGTCTGTATAAGGGATTAGACAGAGAGTAGGATAGCACCATGAAACCGCACCCAGGAAAGGTAACCAATTCAAAAAGAGGACAGCTCGTCCCGTTAATTTTTGTATTCAGGGCAGCAAGGTTAATGAACCTTTTCGCAGTTGCAGGAATTCTCCAATAGAGTCTTTTGCATTTGTCATCAAATGCAGAAGAAATGTGTGTGTCACTTACCTGCTTTTCACTGAGAGTGCAGTGCCAAGGATGTGACATACACACACTGAGTGCTTGTGGAGTTAAAGGATAGTGGGTGGCAGAACCATAGCTTAAACAGGCATGGCCAGGTTTTGGCATGATTAATCAGGAACATGTCACAAGAGTAAAATAGATACCCTTACACCCTGCCCCCTTTCCACCATACTTTTGGGATGTCACATGGGATGGGATTGTGATGCAAAGCCGCATAAATAGAATTTCCCAGGGCTATGGGATGCGAAAATGGTGGTCCATGATATCCTTGTGGCAGCTGTAGGTCATGTACACACAGCTGCAAGGGGCATGTGCTTGGCCATCGATCTTAGAAGGGGCAAATGGCTGAAAAACACCAAACATCTGCCTGATGAACAGGAGGTGGTCAGGGCCCTGCCCTTTGATGGTATACATCTTTTTAACAATCCAGTTATAACAAACTGGTGAAAGAAAAGTCACACTCATTGACAGCAAAGGGCCTTTTGGACACTTTGCGGCCCTCCAACAAGTCAACCCCCTACTCTTACGAATAGAGATTTCAAGTACCACCAGCGGGTTCTGGGTCTTTCTGTCACGCAACCAGAGCAGAGACAGAAGAGCACACATTGCAGGTACACCTGCAAAGGAGAAAACAAAGCCAGGAAAAGGTTTACTGAGCACAGTGCCAGCTATGTCGGACAAACCTAAAGGTTGACGCTCCAGCAACAGCATTGGTTGCCTGTAGTCAGAAGAATAGCCCTCCATCTCCAATCTTGGAGGGCCATAACATCAGACTCATGGACTCTGTTGATGGTGGGATGTGGCTACTGACTTCCTCTTGTTAGGCAGGAACCTGTGCAGTTCCCTTAGGGACCACTGCAAAAGGCTTAGGACTACAGATGTTGGCAGTAAACCCAATCGGTAGCAGTCTGTACCACCCAGATTTACCTGGTAGCTGTGGCTGAGCAACCAGACTTCTCTCAAGAGGAGTTAGACAGTATATAGAGTATACAAAATAGGTACAAGGATACAGTAGCACAAGCAAACACTGGCCAGAACTTGGGTATAAAACTATATAATTATTTATTTAAAAACACACTTGTAAAATACACTAACACTAATATGGCAAGCAAGTTCAAACACAGTCACTATCAATATATATACATCCCTGATTACTTATTGAACAAGTCTTAGTTAAAACACCACTTATTTGCAGACAGAGGTGAGCGCTTAACCTAAGATGGCACTCCAATAAGTTAGTTAAAAAGGGAGGGAAAAGGTAGAATTAGAACAGCACAATACCAGCACTTCTTAAAAGAACCACAGCAAGTCAGAAAAAGGCAGAGTCTACTGTTAGAGCAAGAAAGTTCATAGGCCAGGCCCACTCTTGGAGAGAGCAAGGCGGAATGTGTCCAAGATCACACAGTTGAATAGTACTTTAAAAAGTCTTTGCAGATAGTTCAGAAAGGGTTGGATCAGTTCAGGAAAAGTTAGTTAGCAGGTCCCAAGTCACCCCAGGATAGAGAGTCAAGGATTTACGGGACACCTTGAACAGTCTGTTGCAAGAGAGACCAGGCGGGACACAGTACCTGAAATGGTGAGAAAGCTCCAGCGGGGGCAGTTGTTCCTGGCAGCGGGTGCAAGTTGGTGCTTCGTCCAGGGGAAGAGAAGATCTCGACGTGGAGGAAAGCTGGAGGTTGTTGCATTGCCAGGGAAGAAACCAGCCGCAGAGTTTCCCGGTTAAAAGGTACTACCCTTTTATTTACGGAAGTGGTGAAACGTGGCTATTCGGCCGCCGGGGTGCTTGGCACAGGCGATTCGACCATGAGACGATCCAGGAAGGCGAAAAGAGGGCGAACTGGTTATCCCCACCAGTTCAGAGGAAGAAGACTCTCCAGGATGAAGATCTTCTCTGTCGTTGGGAAGTGGTGAGACGGTTCAGCAGGGCTCCATCAGTGGTGTCATCGTTGCAGGTCGGCTCAGCTTCTCCCTCTTCGGATTCTTTGGTCCTGTGGCGACTTCTGAAGTTCCAGTCCCCAAAGCCCTGCTTTTATGCAGAAAACCCCCATTCATCAGTCCTAGCTGTCACTCAAACATGCTAAGTGGTGAGCCGGGCAGCTCACCACTGGGCCAATCGCACAAGAGTGCGACTTGAGTTGCCGAGGCAACTCAGTCCAGGGTGCCTAAACCCCCCCTAACACACATCCTGTAGACCCAGACAGAGTGGCACCACTTTTAGAGGCTTCTGTGCAGAAGCCCGTCAAAAAGTGGAACAAAGGGCTCGACTTGGGTTGGAGTTACAGAGGTGAACACAAACGCCATTTTAAAACCGAGTCCTGGCAAAAAGACCCAACCGGGGAATAAATATTAAATAAATAACCCGGCGGTATCCTTAACATTGCACCAAAAAAGTGGTGCGTTTAAAATGAATGGGGAAATCCCATAGGAAATATTCCGGTGGAATATTTCGCGTGGTAACCACTGCCACCAGCCAGAAACTCGACGAGGGGGGACTGCACAGTGCCCCCTCAAGAAACAGACCCAGGGGCAATCTAATTACCCCTACCAGTACTTCCACAATATGATGGTTTGTACTGGTTCTGTTCACAATTTAAGACTAGTAAAGTCAATGGTGACTTTACATGCCCTGGGAGACAGTAGTCAGTCCCAGGGTTTGGAGTCTATGTTTGGGGGTCACTATGACACCCCTGTGTTACTGCACTGAGGGTGCTGTGTAACTCACTTACCAAAAATACATGAAACCCTATGGAGTAAAAGACCCCATAGCCCATAAAACACATTACAAAGTCAAAGGATATCTCAAATCATGTCTAAGAGTGGGAGAAAAAGAGTCTCACTCTTAGCAGGAGAAAAAAATAAACCCCAAAAATCCAGCAAAGCTGCTGGGGAACTCACTAGGTTTGGGAAATTAGCCTTAACAGAGAATTCTCCCTGACACCTCCACCTTTCCCTGCTCCAAGTACCCCTCAACTTCCCGAACAATGTACAGAAAACCTTGTAGAAGGACTTCTGAAGTTGAAGAAACTGGATGCCATAGAACAAGTCCAGTTAGAGAATCCGGTGCAGGGTTATTTCTCATGCTTTTCTGCACTCCACAAAGAGAACCACGGCTGGGTGGATGAAAGCTCTTTAATAAGCAATGGGAATAGTCTACATGTGTCTTACGACTGTTATGGCAGTTGTTCAGGACTGTGTAGCAGTAAACAGCTAAAAGGAAAAGGGTGAGAGTAACGATCCGTGAACGTGACTAACAAGAATAACAGTGCAGAAGTGTAAACATAATGCTTACTGGAAGCAAAGAATTAAGACCATAGTAGTCTTTAAGTGGGCAGTATTTACCATAGTAGTGTAGCAGGGCAGCTTTGTAAACACTTGCTTCGAGTGCCACTATCCTGCCAACAATGCATGCTGGGAGCAAATAAATAGCTAGAGCCACTGAAAAAAGAAGAAACAGTAGAGCTTGTGATAGTTAGAGAATGATGAGGTGACTAAAATAAGAGAAACAGAGGTATATTATGCAAGAGGAAAACATGGGTGATGAACAATATCTTCCTTGAATATGTAACAAGTGTCTGTGAAGATATAGAAACAAGACCCAACATTGTACTTGTAAACCTCAACAAAATAGCGAATCAACAGGATTGCTGCCTGCCAAAGTAGCATGCCAACCTCTTGCAAGGAAAAACTAACTGTACACTAATCATGAAATATAAAAACATGCGAAGGACAAGTCCTAAAGAAAGTATGTCTAAGATTAAAGCATGTGTTTATCTAGGGCCTACATGGAATAAAGTGAATCAAATATCAGTAACATGGTGATCAGATGGCAGAAATATGCAAAGTAAATTGTGATGGGGTCTAAACACAACTGTGAGCCTAACAAGTCAAAATTCAGTAACATGCCATCAGCTACTTTGATCGGCCAAGAACACAAATTAAATTAAATGAATAAGAAGTAGATTCATGAACGTTTTCATGTAGATAGGGAGTGTAGGTGCTCTGATGTGTGGGCTCTGGAGCAGCTCTGAGGTGGAGGTGTAATGAGGACCAAGGATTATGCCTGCCTGGAGATCAGCCTGCTTCTGCATTCATTAAGGAAAATATCACAGAGTAGCGGTCACAAAGACTTGTAGTAGTTAGCACAAAACAGGATTCCATGTGGCCTGGAACTGGACAAGAACAATAAAGAGCTTGCATTACACAGATTAGTATGTCAAACTATCCCACATCAGAACCCCGCAATGTCCACATGGCAACTTTCTGGATGATGGTTTTTGCCTGTGCGATCCAGACCTGCACCAGATTTTTTAGATTTTGTAAATGGTTCTTGTTATCTCAATGATAATTAGTCCTGAAAATGATTCCACTTGGGTAAACATTTCAAGTTGCAAGCTACTAGCCATAAAAGAAGTCACTAGCTGCCTCGATTCTACACATATGAACAGCACACTATTTCTTACTCTCTGAGTGTCAATTATCACTACCCATTGGCTAGTGGAGGGGATATTTGGAGACTGCGATGCTCTATCTATTTAAGCATATTTGGAATTTCTAAGCTTTGAAAAAAGCTTTGTCTTCGTAGCCCAAGGGGAACATATTGCCCATGACAGAGTTGTTTAATGGCATGCTGATGGTGGGGCATGGATCTGAAAGACACCGAAGTTCAGGAGGGGGCCTTGGCAGTGAGGTGTACATAGCTGCGAACAACAGTTTAGGCGCCACCCGCCAGACCATGAGTGAGGCAGAAAGTGACAACCTCAGATGCGTAGGCTCCAAACTCAACATCGCAGCAGCAAGTACCAGACTGACCATGGCAGGTTCATTGAAGGGAGTGAGGACACAGAGCAGAGTCTGGCTGACATTCCATTGGAAATACTTTTCAATAGAGAGAATGTAAAAATGTGAGGAAATGATAGTGTCAATACAACGTTGACACAGACATTAGACATATGGGCAGATTTTTCGTAAATTCATAACAGGCCAGATCAGAAGTGATGGGTATGGAAGGAGAGGCAGCTGCATTGGACCGCAGTGTCTCTGGTATCCATGGCTGTTGTCGCGAAATGCACCCACCTTCTCTACTGGGAGGCGGCCAGCTCAGTTGCCCAAAGTTGAGCCTCTAAAAAAGATATAAAAGGTTGCGCTTCAGGTATAGTTATCTTGGACACAGTCGACTCTCGATTTATATGCATGAATGACCCTGCTCATACATATTCATGATTGTACGTTGAGCCAACAGTTTTCAATAGCCTATAGCACCGTCTGCATGCCTATGCTACCACTGTTGTGCAACAAGACACACGATCATTAGAGATCGGTTACATTGTAGGGTTCAAAGGATTGAATCTTAAATATATGCACTGTTACTCTTATTAATATCATTCTGCATCAGTTTGCAGCCAACCATCTTCTTTCTGGTATCATCCGGCACTAGTAAGTGCTCATTTTGTTTAATAAATCCAAACACTAACTTCCACTTTAACCCTATCCTGGGTCTCGGCCCAGGGTCCATTGTGCATGGGGTAATTTATTCTAACCTTAATTTAGACTATAACTTTTAGACATATTCAAATCCTAAACAGAATATTGGTAATATTTCGATATCAATAGTACAAATATTTTTGCCTTCAAGTTCATGGGTCGAGTTAATTTCGTAGTTCGAGTAGATAAACTAAGTTACTCGAACTGCAGGTCTATTAGGATTTTAAACATTTTTCAAGGCTTGATGGACATTCTCATATTTCCCAGCTCGATTGGCGCTTCTTATACTTACTAAGCAGAGGAAGATTATACCTGCACAGTCGACCACCTCCTGGTGGTCGAAGATAGTTCACTTGGTGGCCTGCTTGGTATGGATGGGTAAGAGTCAGTTATGTGTTAGAAATTAAGGGTGCCAGACCTTGCCCCGTTGTCTTTACAAAACCTCCACAAACTTCTCCTTTTGCCATGCTCTTCACAATGCTTTTTGCTTCCATCCATTGTCAGGTCAGCATCTCAGGTATGTCCCAAAAGCCTCTCAGAGGAAGCAGGCCCGTAGGCAAAGTTTGTTGGATCCCATTACTCTGAGACTAAAAGTGAATTTAATTTTTCACCAAGGGTGACAAAACCGAGTTGATGTCCTACCTTCCACTGCAAAAGCTCTTCACTGGGCTCCTTGTACAGAATCCTGAAAGATGTAATGCAAGACGTCTTCTCAAGTGTTTATTTCAAGTGCTGTATCAGTTCATGTTTTCTTTCAGTATGTTTGCAAATACTCCCAATTTCGGCAGATAAGAGAACGATGTGAAGATACAGTTATATGCCAGTTTTGCTAAGTAGCACAATATGCCCATTACCGTTCTCCACGCTAGAAACTGGACTTTTATCTTCATGTCCTTCTAAACTGAACGGGCACATATATACACATTTGTGTCTGGATCATTTCCAGGATGCTTTTCAAAGGTTCCCTAACAGATCATTTGAATTATTCCCCAATTGTTTGACCAGGTAAATTGGGCAGCTGCCAAGATTAACAACCAGACAATTAACATTTACAATAAGACAACTTCAAATTCCCATAACACACGTGACTTGGAGAACATATGCTTGGTGTTACCACCGCTTAAAACTGAAGAACTGAATCATTTTTATATATAAACAGTGATGATCAATAGAGCCATACTTACTCCTAGACCCCAGACATTGGGGGGAAGAGTGGGTATTTTATTCCATTGACAGTGGAGTGATTTGCACACATAAAACATTGTTACACATTGTTAATTTGTATTTAATTGTTTAAAGTGGGGATCCAGCTCCACAGCAGCCGACCACTGGTCATGGGGAGGGTAGCTAGTGTTTAGGCTGGCATCCTTTAACAGTAGTGTAGTACTGTGAGTTGTGGTCTGTGCATCCATTAGGATGAGACCTTGGTTAGACGTTGTTGAGAAAGCCACTTTTTGAGAGATTTGTGAAACTGGAGAATTGTGGGGGCATTCCGAGTCAATACCAGGATCGAGTTACAGAGGGTAGGTGCGTGACAAGAGAAGGGTTTTTTGCGCTTCCTCTCAATGTGGACGAGTTGTGATTTGAGTGGGTTGGTCGATTTACTGTGCAAGGAGCATGTGCCACCAGATATGTGTGACTAAGCCACTGGGTAAACTGGTCTGCTACTCGTGACTGCTTTGTAGATGATACCTGCATTCTTGAGCAGTATCCTGGATTGGAGAGGAAACCAATGTAGTTTGCATAGGATGGGGGTTCATTTTTTTGTATATCACTTTGCACTTTTTTTCTATACCATTTTCTTTAGCTATTTTAATTTTGTACCATCCTCCTGTTTCATTGTCCAATTTCTATGTGGATCCTGATTATGTCTTATTTTGTTATCTTTTTCTGCACCTTTTCTTGTTGTTTGTGACTTCAATATCCATATTCCCTTATGTGATTCTTCATATTCTCTTTTGCATACTACACTATCTCATAATCCTTTACTTCTTCTTTTTCCTCCTACTCCCACTGAAGCTAGAAATCCAGTTCTTGTTTTTGCTCCTCCTACGATCTCTAATTTAGTTCCTCCAACTGCTATTTTTGTACCTCTCGACTGATCATGGTTTCATTTCTTCCTCCTTTTCCATTCTTCCTTCTTCTTTGCATTCTACTACTAGATCTAGTAATGCATTTCTTTCACTGAGACCTTTGTAATGTATCTACTTTTTATATCTAATCCTGAATCTACTGCGGAAATCATCCATTCATCCATTGAGTATGCTTTGGATACTTTGGTTCCCATTCTCAAAACCTCAAATGCATCTTTTCACACAAAAAAAGGAGCAGCCCGATTCACAAAGACGTTTCTGAATGAGCGCTTCTTAGGTGGACTCATTCAGATGCCCTTCTCTTCTTTGCGCATTTGCACAAATCAGGGGGCATTTCTGCACACTTGAAAGCGCATCCTAAATTCACAAACTGGTTGTACTTTTAAAAGTTCTGAAATGGGGGTCCTCCCCATGCACCTGTTTCCAACTAGCTGCCTCGATTCTACACATTTCCAACAGGTGCAGGGGGTGGCATAAAGCGAGGCAGGGTCATTTCTGGCCCTGTCATGTTTTTTTCTTTAAGTGTTACAACCGTGGTGTAAACCACAGCTGTCACACTTGCATTTTTATCCTCCAAACTGGGATGGAAATTCATTTGTTATTTCTGAGCATTTCACAGAGACGGGCCCTCAGAGTGCACTCCCATGTGGTTGCTGGCAGCCTGTCATACCTTAGCATTTGGACCACTCTCCCAACACTAATGTATTCAAGAGGGCAGGACAGACTATATGTGTGCTACTGTACAGCCTTGCCTGAAATATGCAGGTCACCTTTGAGAATAAGGTAACCATCACATTTCTAAAAGTATAGCAAATTAAACTGGTGCATTCTATGCACTGCTTTCATTTGCGTTACTTTCCCAGGATCTGCCCATTTATATCCAGTTTACCTTTCACTCGTAAAGGTAAATCTCCTCAACCTTGTTTCACTAGTTCTTTAAGATATTTTAGGATTACAAATCAGGATGGCAGAGCATAGATTGCAGGAAACTAAATCCATTTGACATATTCAGTCTTACTTATTGAACAAGAGTTCACATCAGTGTATTCCTCTTAGAAAATGTCAAAGCTAACTTCTAACTTTTTACAATCCCTTATTCCTGCTCAAACATCTTCTAGACATCTTGCTTCTACTTGAAGTAAGTTACTGACTCTCCCTTAAGTCGATCCATAACTAACTTCTTCAGACTTTATAACTAAAGTGGAGATTATCAGTTCTTATTCTCAATCAGTCAGTTCTTTCAAACTCAATTATGAAGTCATTCGACAGCCCTCCTCTGAGCTGTCATTTTTCTTTGTTTTCTGCTATGTCTGATCACAATATTATGCACTTTCTCATTCTGGCGTATCCTCTACCTGCCACTCTAGTTGAATCAATGTATCTCTTTATGTCTTCCTATCTGGTTCTGCTTTTTGATTCCTCATTCCAATCTGATAGGTTCCATGATGTATTTAAGAAAGCAACTATCATTCTACTACACTAATAATCGAATCTCAACTCCTCCGATCTTGCCAATTATTGTCCCATTCCTCTTTTTCATGACTTGTCTAGACTCATGGAAAGGCCTGACCATTCTTAACTATCTGCTTATATTGATTCACACAATCTATTTGTCCGTCTTCAGTCAGGCTTTCATCCTAGTCATTCCAGTGAGACAGCCTGTCAATCTGTCCTTGACTCAATACTTCATGCCCGTCAGTGCAATCTCTCTTCCATACTGGTTTTGTTAGACCTTAGCGCCACATTCAACACTGTTAATCATTCTACCTTGCTATGCAATCTGTCTCCTCCTGGCATTTCTCGATGTCTTCTTCAGGGATTCCATTCTAAATGTGCCATTTGTTGTTGCTTGGAAAGGTCATCGTCTTATCCCGTTCATTCTGACATCCCCCAGGGTTCTGTTTTGGGGCCTCTTCTTTTCAGTCCTGAACCTATTCTCTTGGCTTCACTAATTTCAGATTTGTGGTTTCCGTGCACATTTCTCTGCCAATGATACTCAAATTTTCTTTTTGTTTCCGTACTTTTTAGATGTAATTTGCCAATGTTTAATGTCATCTCTTTTCTCAATTGAAAAAAAGTCAGTTCATTCTAGCAGAGCCATCTCACCTCTGTGGGAGATGCCTTCATTAGACTGCACATTCACTTCCTTAGACCATTATCAAAAAAGTGCAATTTTCAGAAGAAGGCATTCAGGAATTCACAACTTGGGCACACATCTGCAAATATTAGCAAAGGCTAAGATGGTACCGGTCTCCAAAAAAGGCCAGAGGGACACTGATGCGACATGTTGATGCTTAAAGCTTAAGGGCTCATAAATAATGGCCATTATGTTAAGTTTGCATCTTACGTGGAAGTTAGCTTCGTGAAACACTATGTACTAGCTCCTCGTTCCCCAGTGGTAGCTACTGACAGATACTCAGGGGCTGCTTTTAGCTCCTGCTTATCCAATCTTAATTTTGATCCCTGTGATGACATCAGTACTTTCTACTGATCGAGCAAGGTTGTCTTTGCCATAGATCCCTTATTGCATGGGCTTAGACCTGGGTTCCATATTTCAAAGTTCTGTCACTATTCCCGTTGTGGACCGTGAGCTGGGTCAACTCTACACTGGTGGGGTTCCAAAATCTAAGAAAATGCATAAAGGCCCATGCTTTTTCAGTGTTTGTAGTCACAGGTTACTGGTCACATTCCTAATCATCTTGTATACCACAAGAGAATGAAACAATTTGTTTTCCATTCATGGGGCATCCTTCTTTCGTATGTGCTTATTTTCTCCTCATCCCAGTGCAAAAAGGCCCCCAGTAATGTGTGCTTCATAAGTAACTTAACAGAACATACACAGTTGCAAATAATGACAAGCTGTCTAAGGCACAGCAGGTGAATTATGGAAGACAACACAGTTGTTTTATTTACTTTATGTAGATTTTATGAGTTGCACTTTTCAAAAGTACAATATATACATTAGTTTTAATATTGTTGATATCTCAATGTAGGGACATATTTTGAGGGTACAACAGGATTATTGAAAGAGCTGTACAAGATTGCGTTTTGATGAGTGGTAATTCTGTTTAATAAATTAGAAACTGCGATATTGTCTGTGTGCAAAATCATTAAGAGATCCCTACAATTTTTAACATGGTTTCAGAAGGTCTACTGTTACAAGACATGAGTATTTGTGAGTCAATTGGTTTCAATCCACAGCAAAGCTTGTGTGAATATCTCTATTGCCTAACAGTAGTGGGCATCCAGTCAAGCAATATTGCAAAATTCATTTAATTTGAGAATGAATACACATATGAATAGAACTAAAAGTCAGATACGGAGTAGCATCTTTTATAAATAGTCATGTCATTGGTCCAACATGATGCAGGACTCATGCAATTTCTGCTGAACAAATAATACGTTCTGTGAAGTGACTCCTGATGCAAATGATGAATAATGTTTAACATGAGTCATTGTAGACGGTATTAGAAGGAAAGAAATTGAGAAGCATAGTTACCTGAGCAGAATATAAAGCGAAACAATACATGAATTAAATATCATGCAAAAAATGTCTTTCAGTAAGTATGTGAGCATAGCTCCATAGAGCCTCATTCTTTTTTTTTATAACCAAACTTTATTTTCATTTTATCAGCAAAACACAATCTTGTGTCAGCAAGTTTCACACTATAACAGAATAAAAGGCAAGAACTATAACAAAGTCCCCCCTCAACAACTTGCCTTACTAGTTTCCCAGCCCAGCTACCCCTCCCCTCCAAGATGTCTAGCATCTGATCAATTCCCATCTTCATGCTATCACTCCTACCCCCTCCATACTCCTCTCGGGCATCAAGGACTTACATTCCGGTCAGTCCATTTCCCCCATATCTTCTCATGTTTGTTTAGGGCAACCCCTATTCTGATATACCAACATTTCAAGGCTTATAAACCTATTCATCCCATTGTCACACATGTGTAACACAGGAACATCTCTGCTCCCCCATTTCACTGCAGTATCCTTTTTTGATAGCGCCATAGAAGTGCCTGCCAAGGTATTTTTTGAGGCTGTAAGGGATGCATCACCCCAGACTCCCAATATGAATATTACAGGACCAATTTCCAGTTCTTCCTCTACAATGGCGTTCAAGACTTCTCCAGCATTGGATCTTTCATAGATTCACATGCTGTGAATATTCCAGTAATTTTTGTGCTCTAGTACAGTCATTTTGGGTCATACTTCCCACAGCCAATAGGAACACCTCTCTGAGCTACTCCCCCGTCAGCCATCTTCAGATATTTTACCACACGTTCGAGTTGGTAGTCCTCAAAAACCTCTCAACAGTATATCTGCTATAAAATTGTATTATATATCTTAATCTTTGTCACGAAAATCGTTTTTCCGACGACCAGTCGACAACCGTGACAGGCAGCGACGGTGCAGAGTCCGTGGAATGTTTTCCGAAGCCGTTACTTTGAAATTCACCATGTGCCTATTTGGGCCTACCTCATGGCTGAGTCCACAAGGAAGAGCCTGTTTAAGGCATGTGCGCGCTGTGGCCTGAATAATGTGTATGTTGAAGACCACCACAACTTATATTTATTTATTTATTATTTGTATGCTTATATAGCGCAGAAAGCCCGCAGGCATCAGGGTGCTTGACATAAATCATACAAGTCACATATCAAAACGATGGACATAACACAGAGAAAACAAACATATATATGGCATATGGTTAAACAAAACAAGCTATATGGGAATTGGAAAAAGCCAGGTGCTACTGTACAAAACTAGTAAATAACCGAAATGATGGTGGGAAACCCATTATTAACAAAAATGTGACAGTTCACAGTCTAATTCAATGCTATTCTAAGATTAGTGGAGGAACACACATGCTGTGGGCTAAAACTCCTGTTTAGATACTCAGGTAGGCTGCTAGAGCCAAATCCCACGATAACACAGTCGTTATTAGCAGTGGGACCCCCTCTTCAATTTGAGTTCTCCGGAGGACTTTTAAGTCGTGGGTTCTTACACAATAAGACCCAAGTTTGGAATTAAGCCAAGCCAAAATTTTGTTTTTCAGGGCCTCCCTGGATTCGAACTGGCTTGGCCTGGCGACATTGGTAAGAATTAAGTTCCTGGTATCCATAGCAAAACTCCTAAGAGTCGGGTCCGCAATAATGAGCTGTTTGGATTTCCTTTGTTGAAAGTCCCTAACAAAAGTCAACAAAAGTCAATTCTGTCATAGACGGTGCCTTAGTAGGCAGCATAGTAGCTCCTTGTGAGACATTAGGTCCCCTTCCCAGAACGGGGCTGGCGCTCTTCGCCATATAGGGCGCTCCTGGATCACATACCACTGTGTGAACTGTTTGAGAACCAGATTGGGAACCCCTCTTCGAAGGAGAGGTTTGTGAGGAATTATCCACTCTCTCACTTTCAGGAGGATACAGCTTCTTCACAGTGGGCAGGGAAATGGTAGGCATATTGGAGCCTACACTGGCCACCCATCTCTGCAAGTCCGTTATGTTAGAGCAGGCCTCAAGGTCCCACGCAAACTGTTCTTTAAGGAGTAGCCAAGTTTCAGAGGGATTAGAAGCCACCGTTCCATTGACCACAGTAGACACTGCATAGTGTCCCAATTGATCCCCCGTTGTCTTCGCCTGCAGTGGTTAAGGGGAACTCTTTTTGTAATGTGTCCTTCAAGATGATCCGCTTCTTTGGTCTTTCCAATCCCCCCATTTAGTCCTCTAATGTTCCTTTGGGCGTTAATTATCATTGGCTGCGGGGGTATTAAGGTTGGAGTTTGTGGGTCAGCAGCATCAGCTTTGCCAGATGCATCATTCTGGATCTGCTTGCCCAAATGCAGGAGTTTAACACAAGCAAGATGTTCTTGCTGTAATTTTAATCTGCATTTGGCGCTGAGCGCCAAAACATCTAGTATGCAGTTATTATTCCTGAGATGTGTCAGTTGAGGGTGAGTTTCCTCCCTACTTGGGGCAGGGGTCAGGTCTGTGCCTTTATTTAAACCTGACCCAGCCTGCATCCTTGTCACAGGAATAACTGTCACAGGAAGAAAGAAGGTGGACCCCACGCTTTCTCAACACCTAAAACCTGACACGGTTTAAGCAAACACTTGCAAAATAACTCAGCTGGCAAGCCCAGCTGGCAAGCATGAGACGCTTACTCGCAGCCGAGAAGCACTGAAGCAAAAGAGCTGGAATGGTGCGCCGGCAGGTAGTGAGCGTCTGTGTGCCATCCCCCAGATGAAAGCCGCCTGTCGTAAGCCCTCCAGTCGCGGCAGCGAGGGGAGACTGCGATGCCGGTGGATTATCTGGCAGTGGGCAGCAACAGTGTCTGGAGGCTGCGGAGCATATCAATATTGCAGGCACCCCTTGTCCTTCCAGAGAGGATGATGTTCCATGACCCGTAGGAAGATTGAACGTCAAGCTAGGCCTCTGCAACTGCCTGACATGGGGACGGACACAGACAATGTGGCGTCAAATCACACAATGCACAATGATGAGTTTGCTGATTTCGTCCCTGCTAATGGGGAGCCAGATGAGGCCCCGGCTGGAGACTAGGCACCAGATGAAGTGGACTCTTTCCATGCGCTCATGGGCAGGACGGCGAGCATGTTTGGCCTCGCCCCGGAGGAGCGACGCAAAGAAAGTCTCTTATACAAACAGAGGGAGCAGCAGAGGAAGTCCATTATGTCCATTCCGCTTTTAGAAGGTGCCTGGGAAGATGGCCCATCACCATGGCACACCCCACAATGGCTCTGCCAAAAAAGGACAGTTTTGATAAAAAATACAGGCAGGGATGTAATTTCACCAAAATGCCAGGGGTAGCGGAATTGACATCACACAACCCTTATGACATGACATGAAGTGATGTCATTTGACGCCACCCCCCAGTGACATCAGGGGAAGTGATGTCAAACAGCGTTCAGATTTTCAGATGCGTCTAGCACCCATGCTTACAGACGCTCTCATTTCAGCCAGATATAAGAACCGAGGCACAGAGGGAGGCATGATTTTCCATGATCACCCATTTGGGGAGTGTCATGTTCCAGATTCGACGTGGGGTCTATATGTAAAACATACATAATGCTGTATTTGTAACAGGGTAACCAAAATCTCAAACACAGCTGCAGCCGGTGTATGAAACATCTATAGATCAATGGACACAGAAGTACACGTTATCCGTGGTGTTGCTATGTTAAACAAGCCAAAAAAAGCACTGACCTGGGAAGGCGTGTGCTGCTGTTTACCCAGGAGTAAAATGCTGCACGAGCAAGGCCTGAAAATTAAATAACTGATCAGGATTTACTATCAACACAATTTGCTTGTTATAAATGTATCTATGAGTCAGCTACCACTACAATGGAAGAAACCTATTAGACTGCTCTGCGTGCACACAGGGTAGTGCACCTGATAATGTTATCTTTGCTGGAGTATACCTGGGAAATGTTATTTCAATTTACCCAAGACCTCCCATAGTTTTTACTATATAAGGGTAATACTGGGTGCCAGAGGAAACACCATTTAATATAATATCATTTCTGCAAACATAAATCCATGGCACCACACAGTTATTTTAAATTGAAAACAACCACGAGTTGCTTCTCACCCGGGGACTCACTGGCAGGCCTCAAGGCGCGCACTGCACACTACTCCATTGTCAGACCCAGTGTCAGACCCAGTGGTGCCCAATGGCATAGCACAACATTTGGTGGCTCCCCTGCGCCTCCCTCAACCTACCCTAGTTTTGGTGCTCCAGCTACCGGCCCACAGGCCGAGGGGTCGCAAGATCCTACCGGTGCTACCGCTGAGGGGCCGCAAGGTTCTTTTACCCGGACCCAACCCGGGGGCTATGCCCTAATACCAGACCCGCAGCACTACCGGCACCATGGCTTAGGGCACTCCGCCGACCAGGCCCCGACCTGAGGTGCAGGAAAGGGCGCAACCGCCACCGCTCACTGTACTGGTGGAGGCCAGTCCCAGCTCAGCAAGTACCACAACTCATGCACGTGACGCGGAGCAAAACAAAATGGCCGCTGGGCCAGACAAAATGGCAGCTCATCCTGCGCCCTTTCCCTTCGGAGATCAGGCAGTGAGTGTGCTTCGAGGTGGGATTGGACAAGGCCTGTCACCTGGTCTACATCCAATTCCTCCACTTCGCAGGGCAGGTACACATCGCCCAATTTAGCGAGACAGGGCACGCCCAGGACATAGCAGCCTCAGGGCCCGACCCCTATCCCATCAGGCACACTTCTGGCTTGTGAAGACAGGTTCTTCGAGAAGTTCCTCGTTCTCATGAGATCACCACAGATGGGTACCCATGGGTATCCCCCCTGTACAGCTGCAAGCACCCATGGCGGTACCGCCTCTGGGTCCAGCTCAGCCCCTGACTCCATGCCTGTACCAATAACGGCAGCTATGGCTCTGCCCCCTCAGCAGCCTCCGGCACTGATAATCAGCACGCCACAGCTGCCTGCCCCCAGCACTCCTCCAGCTCTCCCGTATCCGCAGGACACAACAGTGGACACAGACGAGGAGGAAGATCCGACCACCCCATCGTCAGCCAAAGCTTTTCATGAGAGACTGGCGTGCTCGGCTGAGTATCTAGGGATCCCGCAGCCACAGATGGAACAACCGGAGGCGGGCATACTGGCTGAAGTTCTTACGCTCCTCCTACTAGAACTGGAATTCGTCTTCAAATGGATGTCGAAGCATTAGCCAAAAAAGGTTGGCAGAAGCCAGACTCTACCCAGCCTACCAACAGACTACTCGATACTAAGTACAGGCAAACGGAAGGGGACACCCTCCTATTGTTGGCACACCCCTAACCGCACTCCTCTGTGATAGCGGCAGCATCACTATACTCTAAGCCACAGTCCTCCTCAGATGCTTCGGGGTCTACACTCCTGGGCAAGGAGGAAAAGCTTTTGAAGGTGTTCGGGAAGAACATTTACTCAAACATCACTCTCCACCTGCGCCAGGCCAACGCTGAAGACTTGTTGGCAGCTGTCAACCAGAAGCTGTGGTGGGAAATTGCAGATTTCCTTCTTGAGCTCACCACCCATAGCCAGGCTCGTTTCAAGGCTGGGCTGGCGGGGGCCAAAATCGTGGCACAAGACATAATGGAGTCCACGGTGGCCCACATTGACACATCAGGCCGAGCCATTTGTATGGCAACGGACAGGAGAAGGATGGCTTGGGTCAAGGTGACAAAATTCAACCCAGACGTACAGGAGCGCATAATAGACCTGCCTTTTGAAGGGGGCGACCTGTTCCATTCGACAACGGATGAGGAACTTAATAAGAAAACAAACAGCTCCCAGACAGTGAAATCCACACCCAAGACCTACAGCCAAACCCACCAGCGCTTGGAAAAGATCAGTCCTTCGGATGCTTTAGGGGCTTCCAGGAGAGACAGTCCAGACACCCGGACAGATCCCCTAGCCAGTACAAGCACAAACAGCACAGGGCGGCTAGCAAGGGTTTTTTCCAGCCCACCTCCTCAGCTCCAGCCTCCGAGGGGAAGACGTTGTGACAGGCTCATCCAGACCCACGAGTCTCTGGTGGGAGCAGGTTTGCCTTTCATGTACACTGGACAAAGTTCACAGGCCCATGGATCGTCTGTGTGGTATCCACAGGCTTCCTGCTCCCGATTCCTCCTTCTCCTCCTTCTTCTCCCCCGCTCCCCCAGATTGATACCCCTGCAACTCTGCTGGCGGAAATCTGCTCGCTGGCAGCGAGCCAGGCAGTGGAGGAAGACCCAGCTTTCAGCGGGGCCTGGGCTTCTATTCACAAATTTTCGCCATACACAAAAGGAACCAGGCTGGCCTGAGAGTTGTGTTGGACCGTTCCTCCTTGAACCTTTCCCTTCCCCTTCCCCTCCAAAAGTTCAAGATGGTTACCCCGGCCTTCATAGCAGAGACATTGTGTGTGGGAGACTGGATCTGCTCCCTGGATCTGAAGGATGCCTACCTACACATCCGGATCTGGGAAACCCATCGATCCTTCCTGAGGTTCAATATCATGTGCTTTCACTTTCAATACAGGATTCTACCCTTTGGACTCAATTCGGCCCCCAGGGTCTTTACAAGGCTAATGAACGCAGTGGCAGTCCTACTCAGGGCACAGGGCCATCACATTTATCCTTATCTAGATGACTAGAAAGCCGGGTGCGGGATCTTCAGAGGCAGTCCAGCACACAGCCTCTGCCCTGATGGATACACTATACGGCCTGTGATTTTCTATCGATCTCAAAAAGTCACAGTTATTGCCCATGCAGAGTCTGACCTTCCTGTGCCTTATATGGGACACAAGGTCCAAGAGGATCTTCCCCTCAGCGGACAAGATCGCAGCTATCAGGAGGGCCACTGGACATTTTCTCAGCGGGGCAATGACTTTGGTGTGGTGGTACCAATAGCTGTTGGTAGTCCTGGCCGCATGTCTCCTTGCAGTGTCACATACGAGGATCAAAAGGAGGAGGCTGCAGCTGCATTTCTCAGCCTCCTCGAATCAGGGGAAGGGATCTTAGGCAGAGCAGGTCAGCGTACCACAGCATCTGCACCAGGATCTAGTCTGGTGGGGTACAAACATCAGCCTGGGGATAGGCAGGCCCTTCCGGCAGCCGGCACCTCAGGTCACCATTACCACAGACTCGTCCCTAGAGGGATGGGGGGCTACCCTGGACAGCCACGCTGTCCATGGAGTATGGTCACTTCAGGAGCAGCTGGCGCTCATGAACTGGCTCAAGATGATGGCTATCTGGCTTGCCCTCAAAGCCTTCCTCCCCATGATCACTGGCAAGTCTGTTCTCATTCAGACAGACAGCTCCAGCTGCATGTATTACATCAACAAGCAGGGTGGCACCAGGTCTCCTCCCCTCTACAGACTGTCGATTGACATTTGGGAGTGGCCTCTGGTGAACAACTTGCACTGTCTGCAATCTACTTCCCGGGGGAGTCCAACCTAGAAGCGGACAGGCTCAGCAGGCTGGGCTGGGACAACTAGAAATGCCAGTTGAACAAGGAGGTTCTTCGGGGGATCTTTACCAGGTGGGGTCATCCGCAGGTGGACCTTTTCGCCACCAGTACCAATAGGAGATACCCCCAGTTCGTCTCATGGCTGGGGCAATGCAGGGGTTTGTTAGGCGACGTGATGCAGATTCTGTGGAACAACATGAATGCATACACTTTTCCCCCCACTCCCCTGGTGCACAGGGTCATCAGCAGGGTCAGGGAGTCACGGGGCCTAAGGCTCATTTTAGCACCATGGTGGCTCACCCCACCCCGCAGAAGTTAGCTCTTGTAGCGTGGTTCCTGAACAGGTTATCCTGAAGCATCTGCACCTGTCACTGGCTAACCTGGATATCATACAAGGGGCTAGGAGCGATGCTTCCAGGAGCCAATACAAAAGCAAGTGGACTAGGTTCTGTCACTGGGCAGAATCAAAGGAAATTGATCTATGACTTGCTCTTTGGACAACGTTCTATCCTTCTCAGCCCACCTCGCCCACTCAGGGGTTCAGGTAACACATGCAGCACGTATCTGGCGGCCATTGGGGCCTACAAGAACTCGGCAAGGAGGTTTTTTCATCGTCGAATCCAGTAGTTAAGTGGCACTTGGCGGGTCTGACTAGACTGTATCCACCTATCAAGAAACCACACCTGGTTTGGGACCTAATTGTGGTCCTGTGTGCCCTGGCGCATAAGCCATTTAAACCTGTGGCATCAGCGGATATTGGGCTAGTTACCATCAAGACGGCCCTGCTTATCTCGGCACGTCGAATCAGCGAAATTCAGGCGCTGGTTTCTTCAGAGCCATATACTACATTTCTCAAGGACAAGGTGGTGCTCAGCACACACCCCACATTTCTACCTATGGTCGTCTCCTCTTTTCACCTGAATGAGGAGATAGTGTTACCAACATTCTTCACGGACCCTAAGGATGAGACTCTGAGGGTATTGCACTGTCTGGATGTCAGACGTGCGCTAAGATTTTACCTGGACAGAACCAAGAGCTTCTGCAAATCAGACACCCTCTTCATCACATTTGGGGTTCAAAACCAGACTGTCAGTCCTCCAAGGCTTCTATAGCGAGGTGGATGGTTATGGCCATCAAGGGGGCATATGAGGGACAGCACAAGCCATTGCCAGACAACATGAATGCCCACTCCATTAGAGCTAAGACCATGGCGGTAGCTTTCCAAAGACACGTTCCGTGGCAGGTTTTCAGCAAAGCGGCTATGTGGGCTACTCCCTCGGCTGTCTGCAAGCACTAATGCTTGGATGGCAGCGCCAGGTTGGACGCAGCATTTGGCAAGGCAGTGTTGAGGAACTTGTTTTCTTAAGAGGGGCAGCTCTCTACCCTGGGGCTACATTCAGTTGTAATCGTTCATACAGTATGGAGAAAATGGGATGGGACATTGGAGTAATTTTAAGTTACTCACCGTAGTGACTAACGTACTCCTAGTCCACAGTCCCCTTTCCTCATCCCCGCTAATAGAACTGGTGTAATTAGGCAATGTTAATATTGTCGACAAGTCAAAGGGGACTGAGGAGTGGCGCCGGTGGGTGGAGTCGGTGGAGCGCATGCTCCCAGGGCCGTGCCCCTTTGTGCATTTAAATTTAAGGGGGAAGATGATTTTTCTGATGAAAAAGGTTCCGCTCCCGTCCCTAGCGAGGGACGCCCATATAGTATGGAGGAAAGGGAACATGGAGTACGTTAATCACTACAGTGAGTAATTTATAATTTCATACTCATTCACCCACCAGTCACTCACACCTTCTCTTACATCCACTCATTGCATTCTCTAGACAGGTACACACCAACCCACCCATAATATTCAAATACACACATCACATCACTTATCATTCACCCACCAGTCACTCACACCTTCTCTAACATAAACTCATTGCATTATCTACACAGGCACACCTACCCACCCAGAACATTTAAAAACACACATCACATCACTTCTCATTCAGCCACGAGTCACACACACCATCTCTTACATCCACTCATTGCATGCTCTAGACAGGAACACACCCACCCACCCACCCAGAACATTCAAAAACACACATCACATCACTTCTCAGTCATCCACCAGTCACTTACACCTTCTCTTACATCCACTCATTGCATTCTCTACAAAGGCACACCCATCCACTCATTACATTCTCTACACAAGCAAACACCCTCCCACCCAGAACATTCAAAAACACACATCACATCCCTTCTCATTCACCCACCAGTCACTCACACCTTCTCTTATGTCCACTCATTGCATTCTCTACACAGGCACAGACCCACCCAGACATTCAAAAACACACATCACATCACTTCTCGTCCACCCACTAGTCACTCACACCTTCTCTTACATCCACTCATTGCATTCTGTACACAGGCACAAACCCACCCACCCAGAACATTCAAAAACACACATCACATCACATCACTTCTCATTCACCCACCATTCACATATATATATCAGATACGCACTTCACACATGCAAAACACACCCCATATTTATTCTTTTTAAAAGCCTTCTTACCATTTTCTTGGAGCTTCAGTCCGTCCTTCCAGGCCACCCTTGGCTCCTCTGTGCTGCTCAGCAACAGGAACCAGGAAGCTGCGAGAGCCTCCTGGTTTCTATATGTGAGCTGGGAGGAAGCAGAGGGAAAAGGGGTTGGAGCTGAATGTGACATGTGCCACAATTCGCGGTCCTTTCCAACCCCTACTGACTGCCTCCCCGGCCAAGCCTTCACCCTGATGGGTGAGGACTGGGCCGGGGACCCACCTGATCTGGTGTGACAGGGCCCCCTGCACCGCACGGGCCCCGCTACACCAAGAGCTTTTTTTCTTCAACCCCTGGTGACCTCCCAAATGATGTCCCTGAATACAGTGTCCCAGACACCGCCCCATCTGTCTCCTCATGCAGCCTACACCAGACTCTGTTGTCTCTGCCGTGGCCAGGAAAATATCTGCCAATCCATTATCTTGCTGCTCTGTTCATCCAGCCAAGGAGGCCAAACGCCTAGATGCCTTTGGCAAGGAAATTATAACGACTGCAACCACTACCATCAAAGCTGCTAATGCAATGGCCATTCTCGCCAGAAGCGTTCGCGAGTTATGGTAGAAACTGGGCCCAATCCTAGAATTTCTGCCTGACCACAAAAAAGCAAGAGGCAATGGACATTTTTCATGAGGGTAAGTTGGCATTGGATCATGCCATTTCAGTGTTGGTAGACATTGCCGACACGGGATTTCGCTAGCTAGGTTATGGGGCAGTGCTTTGCTGACATGGTTGGCCCAAGGCTACAGTCTTTCGGGCAGAGGTACAATGAAGAGTCGTCGACATGCCATTCGACGGCATCGACCTGTTCAGAAAAAAGGTAGACAAAACCTTACTCTCAATCAAGACTGACACCAAAACTGCTCCCTTCCTGGGCATGTTGCAACAAAGGTGCTAGTCCTTTCACACTGGAAAAGGGTGCTTTAATAGAACTTCATGGGACAGACGTTCCTCATACCACTCCACCTCCTCATACAAGACACTGCCATACTCCTCAGGCGACCAATGCAGGAAAAAGTTGCAGCACTATAGAGAGGGACACAGCGGCACGTGACTCCTCTCAGTCCAGGGGCCAGTCAGGCAGGCAACCATGACCAGTCCAGAGCCCTGTCCTCTTGCTTCCGCACCCCGGTGGGAGGAAGGCTGTCACAATTCGTCAGGGAATGGAAGACCATCACATCCGATGATTGGGTGCTCTCCCTTCTCAAGCAGGGCCACTTGCCGGAGTTCGTAAACATACCACCGGACATTACACCCGCACACAAGCGGGAGAAGTTACACCACCCCCTGCTACAAGAAGTGCGGCCATTGCTTGTGAAAGGGGTGGTGGAGAAGGTGCCCAAATAGGAACTGTCCACAGGAGTCTACTCACGCTACTTTCTGGTTAGAAAAAAGGCATTGCACAACAATTCAGGGGGTTAGAGACCCATATTAGATCTGAGGGTGCTCAACAAATTCATCAAAGTGCAGACGTTCCGTATGGTAACATTGCAACAAGTCCTGTCCCAGCTGCAGCAGGGAGACTTCATAGCGTCCCTTGATCTTGAAAATGCATATTTTCAAATCCGTATTCGCTACTCACACCAGCGCTACCTGCTTTTTGTAGTGGCAGGAGCACACTACCAATTCAAGGCTCTACCCTTCGGCCTTCTTTCAGTTGCAAAGGTTTTTACCAAGTGACTTACACCAGTGGTGGTGCATCTATGTCGGAGGGGCATTCACGTATACCCGTACTTGAACGACTGGTTGGTAAGGGCCCTTCCTACCCACTGGAGACAGACAGAACAGCGTTCACAATCCAGTGTCTGCAGCTACTCAGATTCTCCATCATTTTCCCAGAATCACGCCTAGTGCCATTGATAGGTGCTCTACCTGGGAGCAAAGCTCAACACTCTATCCTGCACTGCAACACCCTCGGATGAGCAGGTAGTGGCGCTCCTCACAAAAGTGCATTGTCTCAGCAGTGACTCAGGTTCGCAAATACAAGCCGCTGCTCGGAATGATGTTCTCATGCATTCCTTTGATTACTCACTTTCGGCTGCACGTGCAGCCTGTACAGGAATTCCTAGATGCTCGATGGCTTCAGGCATCGGGATCCTTTGCATAGCTTTGATGCACAACTTCAAATTGAGTCTTTGCTTGAGGTCAGTAAGAGTACATCTAGTGAAGGGTGAACCCTTTAGGCTACCCACCCACCAAGCCACCGTCTCGATGGATGCATTGCTGGAGGGTTGGGGAGCCCAATGTGAGGACCAGCAAACAAGGGGTGTTTGGTCCACATAGAAAATCTGCCTACACATAAATCTGTGGAGTTCAGGGTGATTTTCTGGGCCCTGAAGTCCTTCCCCCCCTTACTGATGGGGAAGGTGGTGCGAGTCTACACCAACAATACAACATCAATGTTCTATGCCTGCAAACAAGGGGGGGTGAGGTCTCTGCAGCTATCCAAGGAGGTCCAGGCCCTCTAGCACTGGATGTTGCAACAACACATTTTCCTGACCCCCCTCCATCTACCGGGGGTTCAGAATACCGTAGCGGACTCCCTCAGCAGGGAGTCAGGGAGTTGCGTTCTTGCCACTAGTGGGAACTACACGACAAGCAACTTCACTGTTGTTCCGGACTTGGGGCACGCTGGAGATCGACCTCTTCTTGACTATGACAACAGTCGGTGCAAGAGTTTCGCCAGCCGATTTGCCTATCCGGAGAGCTTGGGGACGCCTTTGCGTTTCCATGGGAGGGGAAGTTCCTTTATGCATTCCCTCGGTTCCCACTGGTGGCACAGGTCCTCAACACGTTCAGACTATATCAGTGCAGACTGATATTAGTGGCCTCAGCGTGCTTGAGGCCGTTTTGGTACTCTGACCTCCTTGCCCTCTCGTCAGGCTGCTCCTCTCAAGTTGAATGCATACCAGGCTCTCCTATACAGGAACCGGGTTGCAGTGCTGCACCATGACCCAGCCTTACTCAATCTGACAGCCTGGCTCTGGTGTTCTTAGAGTTTGGATCCTTGTTTCTTCCACATGTTGCAGGAGTAAATGGAGATGCTTCCAGGTGTGGTGTAGGGGTCATCAGTTGCGGCCTTATGCCGTCCGGCCACAGGACATTTTCGCTTAGCTGCTATCGCTAGCTCAAGCTGGTCAGGCGACTCATCAATCAAGGTGCACTTAGCTGCGATTTCCTGGTACAATTGATCTCCAGGTGTTCCATCCCTTTGGTCCCACAGGCTGGTGAAGGAGTTCTTGCATGGGTTGTTCCTGCCTTTCCCTCCTATCCGGCGCCCAGCTCCCACGTGGGAATTGAATGTACTGCTGTCAAGGCTTGTCAAACCTCACTTTGAACCCCTGCACAGGACATCAATCAAGCATCTTCCTTGGAAGACCCCTTTTTTTAGTGGCCATAATATTGGCCAGACGAGTGGGTGAAATCAAGGCATTTTCTTGCAAACCGCCTTATTTGACATTCCACAAGGAAAAGGTCATACTACGAACGAACCCAACATTTATTCCTAAGTTACCATTCACCTTCCATCTTAATGAACCAGTCATCTTGCCAGTGTTTTTCGACATGCCATTGTCTTAGTCTGAATGGGCATTGCATTCTTTGGACGTGGTGCTGCTTGCCCTAAAGTACTCTGTTGCACATACTAAGTCATTCCGTCTCACGGACCAATTATTTGTGTCGTTTGGTCCAACTGGACCTTGAAAGGCATTGTCTAAACCTTCCATATCAAGGTGGATTGCGGCGTGCATTTCCTTCTGCCATCAGCAGCTGGCTGGTGTCTCCCGGGCAGGCCCTGGGCTCACTCCACCTGCCTTCCTCTCCAGTATCCCGCTGCCTGACATTTGCTGTGCAGCTACCTGGAGATCAGTGCACACATTCACCAAATTCTACTGTGTCTACAGGAATTCAGCAGAAGGTTCTAAGGTTAGCCAGTCATTTCTGAGGATGCTTTTTGTGTAAGGTTAGTAAGTCTCCATTGGTAAATTGTGCTTGGAGCCTGTCTCCACCCGTATGTATTGTTTATTAATGCTGCTTTGTAATCTATTCACAGATCCAATGCTGGAGAAGGAATAAGTTACTTACCTGTAACTCCTGTTCTCCAGCATTGGTATCTTTCATAGATTCACATGCGACCCTCCCACCTACCCCTCTGTCTCTTATTTTGGCTCCTACTGCCACTGCTGTGTGCTTGCCAAATCTGGAGATGGCTACAGGGAAGGGGCTAAGGGAGGTGTTCCTATTGGCTGTGGGCAGTATGACCCAAAATGACTATACTAGAGCGCAAAAAGGACTGAAAATATCAGTTTAAGTCTCAACTGCTCTATGATACCGAGGATTCCCAGCCTGACGACGGGAAATATTTACTACATGTTGAATCTATGCAAGATACCAATGCTGGAGAACAGGAGTTACAGGTAAGTGACATATTCCTTCTAATAGACCTGTATTCTTGAGCAGGACCAAAACATATGGTAATATGTATCTCTCTGCATCTTACATTTGGGGCAAGTGTCATTCTCTCCTCTCCATCCTAAAAAGCCTCTGTGTGGTGTAGTACACCCTATGCAGTACCTTGTAATGGATCGTCCTAAGCTTGGGATCTATGGCTATCTCTCTGGCCATCCCAAGGGCACATTCCCAATCCCTGTCATCCTGGGGACCCAAATCCCCTTCCCACCGTTCCCTTAGTTTAATCAGCGATTTTGCTGCAGAGCTAGCTATACACCCATAAGCCCTGGAAATTGCAGAGTCCTCCCTCAACCATGGACTAAGCACATGTTGCAACTGTAAATATTGGTAATGCATATTTGCACCCACCCCAAAAGTGTTCTTCAAGTACTGGAAGGGCACCATGCCATCTGCTTTGATCACATAACCCACTGTTTCTATCCCTCTTTCTGTCCAACCTCGGCAACCCTGTACAAACCTAGGTTCGGGGGTTAACCTATTTCCCCATAGAGGTTGATCAGTGGCCAACCTCCTCCCATCTTTTGTCCTGCCCATCAGTGTTTGCCAAATCTTAAATACCATCTTCCCTGTTTGGGAGAATTGGTTTGGGCACGTCATCCCGTAGAGGAATAGGCTGGGCCTTAATGCTCCCATCTTCCAGGTCACCAGACTAATAGTCAGGTCACCCTCCTCTAGGAAGAACCTGTTGTTTGCTGCCACCAGCTGCATAACCGAGAAGTATTTCTGCAAGCTCGGGATGTTCAGCCCTCCTTCCGCGACCAAGTTCATTAGAGTTTCTAATGCTATTCAGGTGGTGATAGTGCTCCACAGCATTCAGTGCAATCCTCTGTCCAAATTCCTCACCCAGGACCACGTAGGGTGTGACCTTCATGGCATAGAATAACTAATTTTGAATGAGTACAGAACACATGAAAAAAAAGCATTTGGTGCCTTTCTCCACCCCTCAAAAAGTAGGCTCAGACAGCAGGGATCCATTGAAATTGGCCTGCATGAATAACATGCTGACATCCATTGCTGATCTCACCAGTTCGTGCATTTGTGCATGGAAACAATCTACACAGATACAGTAGCCCGGGTCCTCTGCTGTGCTCCCTTGTTTGCACGGCAGATATCTAGACAGATACACTCACGCATTAATGATAGGCACGGGAGGCCAAGGTCTGCCTGTGCCGGCTAGGAGTTCCTGCACAGCAAAACCTTTGCAGTGAGGCTCTTTCTGCCAGATTCTCTAATGGTGACAGAGTAGGACCCAGAGTCAGAAACCGATGTGGCAGTAGAACGGATTCAGGGTCTGATTGAAGAAATGGAAAGCATAGTAATAATGATGCAGGGAGCATATATGTAAAATGGAGACAAAAGTGGGGTTGGGCATTGATCACCCAAAACAGTAACTGGAGAGAATGGGGGTTGGTTGCTTGCCCTAGCTGAGGAGACAGAAATGATTACTGAAAAACGAGTCTCCTGGGGAGAGGTGACTACAGAAAGATGCGCGAGCAGGGGCTGTTGTGTAAGGGGGCAGTGTGAGGAGATGGGAATGTATCCAGAAACAAGAAACTGACCGGTAGATGCAGAAACAAAGTGAGGAATGACTGAGAAGAGTACATGGGATGGAGCCTATGTGAGGGGACAAACAGAGGAACAAAAACAAGAAGTGGGTGGGAAGGTGTACAGGCAAGCAATAAGCAGGGGCGCTCTGTCAGGAGTCATCGAGAAAGGGGTACAGAGAGGGGACTGGCGAGGAGACTGTATGCCAGACAGAAAACAGCAATGGAATGCAACAGAAACACATAGTGAAGAACTTTAAATAAAGATCGTGTTTGAGCCCAGGTAGTAATATACAGAAAAGGGAGAAACTAAACAATTCATGACAGTTTCATTATTACTGAAAAAATCCAGTGAATGTCCACAATCAAATGTGGGTTCCCCATGTAAGCAATGCAAACACTATCAAAATTAAATATTTTTGCCCTAGATGATCTGAAATAGAATTTGTGACCTTTTTTAAATGTGAAATTCAATGTAGCAGTATGACCTAATGAGCAATGCTCAATGTAATAGCAGTTTTTTTTTTTATTTGATACTTGGTATTTACACATAAAACCTTATTCACTGCTCTTGACACCTTCCTTCCTAGCTCGTAATGTGCAGATCTTGAAACACCTGGAAGACGTGGAGGTGGACGAGGAGAGTTGTGCCATCTTCAGCTGTGAGCTGTCCCATGAAGACGAGGAGGCAGAGTGGTTCCTGAACGACACTCTCCTCTACCCTAACAGTTTTAATGACATCAAGAAGATAGGCCGGAGTCACACCCTGACTCTGAAGCAGGTGGCCCCAGAGGATTCTGGGACCGTAGCTCTGAAGACGGAGAAACTGACAGAAACTGCACGCCTAAAAGTTAAAGGTGGGTTTTAATGTTAAATCAATTGATATAGGACTGAAACAGAATGTGCTCTATGTCGAGTCAAACCCATGCATTTCACATTAAATAAATAGCTTCTGTGATGCAAAAATTGAACTCAGTTAAGAGTAGTACTCTGTGTCATGATTCTCCTTCCTAAGAACATATGCAGTCGAACCATAACCCAATACCGAGCAGTTCTTGATTTTACAGAATCCTCAAGGAAGTATGTTTGATCGATATGGTTTTTCCTCTAATTAAATTATTCCCGTGAATATGAATATGTAAATAATGAGGCATATAATGGAAGAATGATCGTAGGTGCATTCCGTAAGCTTAGTAACTAATTGCAAAATGTCTGAACAAAGGGGCACAAGGAACATGTGCAAAGGGGTATGCATAAGAAACAACTCAAAAGAACAAGGATGTGTCACATGTATTGCAGCTCAGGATTTGACAAAGAATCAATGATGCATTTAGCATTTGTGGAAGATGAGATCAAAATCATTAACATTTAACATTAGTTGTTAAATAGGATAGACAATGAAACAATAACTAAGCATCACGTGTATGAAAGAAGCATTCACACCCAGAAAGTGCCTTTGAGCTTAGGTTATAAGATTGTTGGATTGATGACTACCTGAATATGGATCTTTCCACTGAGGGATCTCCCAGTGTAATGTTATGCTTCTAGGGTTTATACCACATTCTACTGCCGATTGTGTTGTCTCCAGGCATTTCAGAGTATAATGATGCATAGCTCGCCAGCAGTAGGATAACGGGATAATTTAGATAAACCTTAGTATTCTCCATGTGGGTCGCATTTCTCCTTCTCCATACCTATCTTTGCCATGCAGATGCATGTTCTGAGGTGGCATTAGAGTGCTGCATATGGGTGATTCAGGGCACTGTACATGATTTAAATCCATTCCAACTTCTCTGGATACTTTGCTCACCTAATTCTTCCCTCTGCTACACCAATTACCTTAAGTAATCACATTTCTCTCTGGATCACACAATGCCAAAACCACAAGCAGATCTCAGATCGGGAGGCGTGGTCAACTAGCATGGCGCTGGAGCCGAGAGCTCCCAGGCGAAATCCTGATAGTGGCTGCATTACCGGTGCCAATGTAACCCTGAAGAAAGAATACTGAAAGCATTGCTGTGCACAGGCATGGTGGAACTGACAGACCTCTGGTCCTCCCTTGAGAGACAGGAGCAGACTGAGCGAGAAGGCACCATGACTGAGACAGTGGCTCCCTATAGATTGGGGCTGTGGCCGGGGGCGGTGGCATACTATAGCCAGGGATTCAGCAATAAAGATGTGAAGAACTGTGATCCAGAGGACCTCTTGGGGAGCCACACAGAACTGCTGTGGGGTATAAGGCATGAAGCAACAGGAGCAGCGACCTGCTACACCACAGGGAGCAGGGGTGGGCACGAGAAGTGGGACAGCCTCAGTGGCCCCTTCTGGAGCAGAGCAGAATGCTCAGTGCGCATGGGGCCGTGATAGGAACAGCGGTCCACAGGAGAAAAGAGGATGGCCTCCAGCAGGGATCTTTGGGCTCCCGTGGAGTTGGCTGGCCGGCGACCAGAGGGGAAAGAGCCCTCAGGTTTCTCTGAGGAACGATTTTGCATGCTAAATACGTGGGGGTCCAGGTGCCCCCAGCCCACGGTACGGCCTGAAGCTGGGGACCCCTGACCAGCAAGACCTAGGGTGCCGGACTCCCAGGTGAAACGGATGCTAAGGAGTAAAGGGCTTACCGTTGATACTGGCCCTGGGCTGCTGGAGAGAGCCTGACATGCCTGGGCATAAAGCCAAGGGGGGACAGAAACAGATATGGATGGAAGCTTTTGCAAGTAACCGTGATGGAATGGGAGTACCCCTGGGGCTGCCGGACCGCATGACTTCCGAAGAGTCGGACGTGCATGAATGAGATGCTGACGCTAGAATACTAGAGGTGATTGCGGCACTATGAACCTCAGTGGAATCAAAATCAAAGAAGTCAAGATTGATGTAACTCTATTATGACAAAATGTCCATCCACTGGCAGATAGCGTCACCAATGCGGAAGTCAGCCTCTCAGAGAATGTGGTGGCCACAGACACACTGACATCTCAGGTGGAAGTGCTCAGAGTGCAGAACAAGGTCCTAACGCTGAGAGCGGAAGATGCCGAAAGGAGGTGGAGATGCAACAACATGAGAATCCTGGGGCTACCGGAGGTGGAAGAGGGGCAGGATCCAGCAAACTTTATTAAAAGCCTGCTGTTTGAGGAGATTGGGCCAGGAAATCTATCGCAAGGATTCGCAATCGAGAGAGCAGATAGATCTCTGGTAAAGAGACCCCCGCCTGGAGCCCTGCCAAGGCCTATTATTGCAAGGGTACTGAACTTTAGAATTCAGGAACGGATCCTCTGTTTTTCAAGAGAAGGTGGTAAGCTGCAGAGAGGATCTTACACGTTGGCGATTTATCCGGATTATACGGCGCAGGTACAAAAGAGCCAGAATAGGTTTGTCCGCACTAAGGAAAAGTTGCGCCAACAAGGCTTGAAGTGCATCTTGATATACCTGGCCAAGCTGAAGTTGCTACATAACGGAAGGTCAAACTTTTTTGATACTCCGGAAGAAGTACACCATTGGATGGATGGTAATGGGATGGCTGCCTCTGCGCCAGTAGGGGAGGACCACTGACAGAGGACACTCAGTGCGGCTGTATCTGGAATGGTGCATCGCAAGACATTTGATACGCCAGAACCGAGGGGACACAGATGAATGTCGGGAGGTTTTCGACATGTCCATAGACCAAGAATATCCTGGGGGTCTTTCCTCTGACCTATTAATGGCTACCAACTTGCTTCATACGCAAGCAAGATGTTGGTGGATGACCCCTGCAGTTTCTTTTCCCTTTGCGAAGTGCCTGTGTTATGGGTGCTTGCAGCCTGCTTGGGCTACTCATCAGTAACAGACAGGGAAGGTGGGATCATTCGAATGGTGGTACACTGTTGAGTGGGTTGAATAGTTTCTGGTTATGGTTTCACATTTGTTTAAGCTTGTCACAAGGGAAAGGCTACATGTTTTTGGGGTGGGGTAGGTTTTGTCGGGAGGATAAGGAGACCATTGAGGAGGAGATTGTCTTGTTGCAATTATGGACACTGAAAAGGTGTAGGTACAGGGATTCCGCAGGGGCCTTGTGGATGGAAGTGGAAACAAGTGTCGGTAGGCGGGGGAGGATACTTCTCTTATTTCAAAATGGCAAATATCATTAAAGTGGCTAAATGGAATGTCCGGGGATTAAATGGATATGTCAAACGCAATAGGGTGAGTTCTGTCCTCCGAAAAGGAAGCGGGTGGAGATCGCTGTGCTTCAGGAGACCCATTTAACTGGCGGCAAGCAGCAGGCCATCATGGCGAAGTGGGGGTAGTGGGATTTGGTTCCAATTACTCTGCTTATGCAAGGGGGGTTCTCATATGGGTGGCTGGGTCTGACCCTTTCAGACTATTGCTGTCCATTCTGATAGAGATGGAAGGTGGGTGGTGGTACATGGGTACGTGGAATGCCCTCAATCACGCTGCAACCGGTTTCTTTCAGTCGCTATGTGGCAAAATGGCACACATGCAGAATCTGTTTTGGGTATTTGGGGGGAGTTTCCAACTGCAATTTGGAACCTGGGACAGATAGGTGTGATGAAAAGTTTGGGGCTCCGTCTACGCTGACTAAGGCACTCAAGATTATGCTACAGGACCTTGCGCTGGTGGATATATGGCGCGCACATTACGCAGGTATTAGGAGGAATACTTATTATGCGGTACACCATGATGTTCACACGCGCATTGACTATATGTTCACAGGGGCTGAGTACGTAAGTGAGTTTGTGCATATTAAGTACATAGGCAGGTCCATTTCTGACCACTCACCGCTGATGGCGACATAGGCCCTGCGGAAGGGAGCTCCTCCAATACCCACATAGCTTGGCTCCTGAGAGCAGAGTCCTTGTTGGATGACCAGTTTCAAAACTACCTGGGATACATTATATTGCAGTACCTTGAGAATAATGTGGGGCACCTAGATTATAATTATAATTGTTCTTTTATAACCCACTTAATACCAACGAGTGGTTTCTAGGAACGGGATCATGATTCGAACCAGTGTTGCGCTGCATTGTTCTTGCTTTCAAGACAAGTGCGTTGCCCCTGAGCTGTCCTTCCTCCCCTGACTGGAGTACTATCTGGGATGCACTCAAGGTGGTAGTTAGAGGGGAAGCTATAGCTAAGGCAGTAGGGATCAGGAAGTCCCTGACGAAGGAACTGGAGGAAGTTGAGGGGGACATTCAGAGGCTGCAGTGCAGGACAGATTCTGACAGCTACAAGGAAGAAGGTCTGGTGGCAGTTAGACAGAAGGGCACAGAGACCTGGGAATTTGATTTTGGCGTATACACAGCCAGACTGCATGAAGAGTTGGACAAAACTGGGAAGCTACTGGCTTGGCTCTGCCGTAGGGAAAACCTGTGACATGTGAATACTGAGATTGTGGCTAAAGGTGGGAAAGGCTGGTGATCTCAGTCGGAGATCAATGGGATCTTCAGTAGATACGATAACAGGTTATATGGCAATATTGAGAGGCTTGACCCCTAAGAACTAAGATTTACATGGTCTCTGATTCCACTGCCAAAAAAGACACTGGAACAGGCAGAGACGCCAGGGGCCGCTCTGACAGAGGGGAAGTTCAGGGCGGTGATAAGGTCTCAGAAAGCTGGGTAGACGCCGGGAGGGGATGGGTTACTGGCTCAATGGTATAAGTTATATGCAGAGGAGCTGGCACCTCAGTTGTTGAAAGTATATGAGGCACCATATGAGAAGGGCCGATTAGTGGTCAGTATGCAGCAATCAATGATTGTTCAGATTCTTAAGGCTGGAAAACCTCAGCGGTTTTGCACATCTTAAGGACTGCTGTCGATGTTGAATCAGGATGTAAAGATTTTGACCACTCTTCTGCCTGGGAGGCTCCGGACATATATTGGGTCACTTATACATCAAGACCAAACAGGTTTTGTCCCTAGGAGAAATACTTTCCTTAACCTGAGGCAGCGCCATTACATTATTGATTGAACTCAGGTGCACGAGGCGCTGTGTGTGGTGGTTTCACTAGATGCTGTGAAAGCTTTTGACTCTGTATACTGGGACTGGATGTACACAGTGCTGCATGAGTTTGGGGTTGGGGAGAGGTTCCCGAGGTGGGTACAACTGATCTATGAGGACCCTACCGTCAGGATTATGACTGGGCGGTATGTATCAGAATCATGGGAGATGCAGAGGGGGACTAGACAGTGTGGCCTGCTGTCACCAATGCTATTTATTTTAGTACTAGAACCGCTGGCAGGGTTCTTGAGAAAATAATTTAATGAAGCTTGTATACTGGTGGACGGGACTAGACATTTGACCTCCCTTTATCGGGTGATATGTTACTATATGTTCAAGAGCCAGAACAGAATCTACAGGTTATTATGGAGGTGTTTGATAATTTTGCAAAACTTTCGGCCTTAGAGGTGAGCCAAGACAAGTCTTGTGTCTTCCCTCTGGCGAAATGGGCCTCTAAACCTGAGGGGGGACTGATTATCACGTGGGACACTGATTCCTTTAAATATTTGGGAATTGTAATCTGCCATGATATTGGGGAATCCCATAAGAGAAATACGGTCCAGGCAGTTGAGGGGGTGGTGCAGTCGATAGGTTTTTGGAAGAAACTCCCATTATCTGTGAAGGGACGAGTGGCACTGACTAAGATGGTCATCCTGCCCTGCCTCCTTTATCACTTCGCCAATGTACCGTTTGCTATTCCTAGATCCTTCTTTAAGACATTTGATTCAGCAATCAAGGGGTTCCTTTAGGGTTCTGGAAGACACAAGATTACATTGTCTACTTTATGCAGGCGATTTGAAGATGGGTGGTATAGCTGCCCTAGTTCGAGCTGTATTATCTGGCGGCCCAAGTGCAGTACCTGGTGGGATAGCTGTCTGGTGAGGCTACTTTGGATACTGATTCAATGCAAGCAGCTATCCAGCCAGTAATGCTGAACTATGGATAACAGAGCGATATCTACCTTGTAAACCTACCTTCCTGGAACAGGGAAGGACCCTCTGGGATAGAGCACGGAAAATGCTCCAGATACGGAAGCCGTACTCTCTGCATACCCAACTGGCAGTCGAGATATTCAGGGATAAGGGAGACTTACGAAACTTGAGGGTATGAAAAATCTGGATCTGGCTACATGGGGGAGTCCCTTCCCGGATGGGCAATTAATGCAGTTCCCGGATATGGAGAAGGAATACAGTCTAGATAATGGCCAATTCCTGCTATACAATCAGTTATTGCTGACTGCAAGGAAGAAGTGGGCAGAACTGCCAGGAGAAACAAAGGGCGATGAAACACTGGCCTTGCTATATGAATTAGAAGACGGGTGGCAAAAGGTCTCCAGACTCTACGAGAAGTTGCTAGATGGTATGGGAACTGAAACACTCAAAGTAAAACAGGTGTGGGAATCGGATCTGGGTTCTGTTATAGAGGATGAGGATTGGGACAAGGCGGTACTGTACGCGATAAGGGTCTCACAGAACGCAAGACATAGGGCCTCATTACAACTCAGGCGGTCCAGAAATAACGGTGGCGGTAAACCCGCCATCACCGTTGTTTCCGGACCGCCTAATCCCGACTCCTGCAGGCGGGAGGTGATGTTCCCGCCAGGTCTGACCTGGCGGGTTTAACACCGCCCGCCTGCAGGCGGACGAGGAAACACCGGCAGCATTACGAGATGCTGCCGGTGTTTCCATGATCCCCATTCCCATCGAGTCGTATAGGACTCGATGGGAATGGGGATTAACACCATTCCGCCTCCGTGATTCCCGGAAAACCGGGGTTGTAATGCCCTGGTAATTCCGGGAATCACGGAGGCGGAATGGTAATACGAGTCCGGCGGTAACCAGGCGGTAACCAGGCGGTTTTACCGCCTCGGTTACCGCCGGACTCGTAATGAGGCCCATAGTCTGACACAGTTACAAGTGCTCCATAGAACATATATGATACAAGAGAGGGTTGCTTAATGTAATATCCAGAGCTGGAGCTGTGACCCCTGCAGTCTCCCTTGCAACCCCTGACTTGGCCTTTGCGGCCCCTACCTATATTGAAAAAAGCGGACGCAAAGTTGCTTTTTTCAACATAGGTGTCTTCCTTGGCTGCGCCACAGCAGCGGGTGCCACTGGGTCTCCTGCTTTCCTTACTTTTCAGTGGTTGCTAACAGCGACAGGAGCCAAAACAGTTGGCTTTGCCAAGACTTATTTTTCACAAGAATTCAGTACAAGAAACAGATGCAAGATCACACATATTGCTCATAAATCAAGTGGCCAAAGACTCACTTGATTTAGAGATTTGTATTAAAGTAGGAACTGGTTTACATCTGCAATCAAGCCATTACCTTTCAGAAGAATACTTGGAACATTGGCTGAAAAGTGTATTCTCTGTTTCCTATCCCTAAATGAATTATCAGATGTGGTGACTATGTTTATAAAATGTGCTTGGCTGGCACTCCCTAGGTATCTGCTGTGCCAGTTGCTCTCTTCATGCCAATGCTGCTGTGCTCCTGGCTCTGTCTGCAAGATAATGGCATGCCTCGCATGCAATGGCTGCCTCGTGGTCTTGTGCAGAACGGATGTGGCCTAGCAGTTTGGGTTGTACTGCCCCTTTTGGGATAGGACCATGCCTGATCTGCATATGGTCTTTCCCCTTCTGTAGTGGCTTGGCAGGCGAAGAACAATGGTCTGGAGGGTTGCCCAGAACAATGCCAAGGTTAAGAGTAATTCTTTTTTTTAAAAATCTTTTATTCAAGTGGTGTCACCAGAGCAATACAAAGTTCAGTTCAATTCAGCTTTACTTTCGAATGCAGGTGCTTACATGACATTCATTCAGCAATAACCAAGTGAACAATCTTTTTCAAAGTCCCCTGGCTCTCAAGTGACCACCACAATTTTCAATTATTTCAGAATGACTACCCTCCAGTCCCCCCATCCAACCCCCATCCAACCCCCAACAAAACAAATAACTAGGCTTGGCTTGACTCCTAATATCAGGTAACTACTTGCACCTTATTGGTCCATAAATTCTTTCTTTACCCGCTCACACAATGGAGAAAGTTTTAAGCACCCCCGGTCTAAAGAACGGTTGCTCTCTTTCTTTAACATGATCATGAAAGGGGGACCACACATTGAGAAACTTCTGGTAAGTACCCCGTGTCAGAGCGCATATCTTTTCCATAGCCAAAACTCCTCAGATCTTGACCCACCACAGAGCCACCACCAGACCCTCTTTTGTTCTCCACCCCTGTGCTAATGTCATTCTGGCCGCTGTCAGCAGGTGTGTAATCAAGATTGTCCTGGTTCCACTTGCCGGATATATGTCTTTCACTGCAACACCCAACAATATCACCTTAGGATCTTCCGGGAGTTGGACCCCCACTATGTCCTTAATATGTCCCAAGATCTCCTTCCAAAAAACTGTGCTTTCGGGCAGGACCACCAAATGTGTCCCTAGCTTCCAACCTCCCCACATTGCCGCCAACACAAGGGTGAGCGTTGATCATTCATATTGTGTATTCGCTGTGGAGTCAGGTACCACATATAACAGATCTTATATGCGGACTCCTTGATTGCCGTACACCTGGACGCCTTGTGCGCCCGTTCCCATATTTGGCTCCAATCCTCATTTTCGATTACTGTTTTCATATTCTCTTCCCATTTACCCATATATGGAAGCCCATCATCTGCTGCAGCACCTGGTATAATCTTATATAATTAAACCGTTCACTCTCCCCGATATTAAATTTCCCCTTACAGTCCCAAAACCTCAGCGGTTCACCATTCTGGAAAAAGTATTGTAGAGTGAGAGCCCTGCACGCCCACCCAATGTTCCCAGAAGGTATTACTCCATTCTGGGGAAATGTTTTTATTGTAACCCATCGCACTGTACTGCCCAAGCCCCAGGGGTATTTTTTTCCATCGCAACGCTTGTTCCAGGTAACCCTTGGTGGCCTCCAATAGCGGGCCTCCATCCCCTCGGGCCACACCCTTCACGAATTGCATCCTCTCGAGTAGGATACTCTTGACTTCCTGCTCAAGCTTACACCACCCTTTCCCCTGCTCTGTTCCGGACCAATACAGCATAGGAGCTCCTTGAGATGCCAGTTCATAACGCTTGATTTCAGGCACTCCCAACCCTCATAGCCTTGGTGGTCGAAACATAACTGATCTGGGCACCCTTGGGCGCTTCTTATGCCAGATGAAAGAAAGAATTTCAGACTGTAAAGTTTTTGACATATGGGTTGGGATTCCAACCGGGCGCGAACCAGTAAAATATAGGAACCGGGGTAATAGTGTCATTTTTATTGCGGCTATGCAAGTAAGCCACAAGAGTTCTTGCGAGTCCCATCACTTCAGATCTTCCCGTAGCCTTTTGCACAACGGGGGAATATTTGCCCCATACAGGATTTAATACTCCCTTGTCTAGGTTATCCCCAGATAATCCAGTTTCTTCTCCTCCTAAACCAATGGGACTTCCCCTTGAAGAATCTTAATATCCCCTGGCTCCTCAGTGATGTTTAGGGCTTCAGATTTACAGTAATTAATAGCAAACTCCAATACTTCCTTGAAGTCTTGGAGCATGGACATCACTTTGGGCATTGTCGTCCATGTGTCCCTCATGAATAGGAGCATGTATCTGCATAAAACGCAACTTTGTGGGTGCCTGTTTTGCTGTCTATCCCCGTATCCCAAGATCCTTCCTAATCAGTGCTGCCAAAGGTTCCATTGTCATGGCAAAAATCAGAGGAGACAAGGGACAGCCCTGGGGAGTGCCGCGCCTGATCTGAACCCATGCCGTAAGCTGGTCATTAACTACAAATTGTGTGGAGGGGATCTTAAAGTTCGCCAAAATCATGCAGGTAAAGGTAAATCCACACCCAAAGGCCCTGAGTGTATGCTTCTGGTACCCCCAGTCTAGACTATCGAAGGCTCGCCTTGGATCTAGAGCCGCCACAGAGAAGTGCTGCCCGGATTTAGTCCACATCGATCGCCCGCCTTATATAATCCTGTGTGTCTTCCGAGGATAAACCCAACCTGGTCCATATGGATTAATGTGGGCAATATCTCTGCCAGCCTGGTCGCTAGGATTTTGGCATACATTTTTGCATCCCTGTTCACGAGAGATATGGGGCGGTAACTCATACAGTCCGTTGCGTCTTTCCCGGGTTTGAGCAGTAGTGATGTTGTGGATATCTCCATATCCTCCGTTACTATCCCACAGTCCCTGAACTCATTGAAAAGTTTGTTTAGAGGTTTTATCAACCACTCCCTAAATGTTTTATTATACCCATTCCCAAACCCATGAGGACCGGGTGTTTTGGTGGCTGGCAGGGAACTAACGGCTTCAGCTACTTCCTCTGAGGTTATATGTCCCTCCAGGTACGTCCTGTCATCGTCTGACAACTACGGGAGCTGAAGCTTCCTCAAAAATCCAGCCTGTCGGCTCAGATTTTTGCTCTCCTGTGACAAAAGCGCCCAATGGAACTGTTCCACGTTCTTCAATTTGTCCTCCTCCTTATTTTTCAGCACACCAGCCCCATCCCTCAATTGTATTATATAATTCCGCGCTCTCTGTTTCCTGAGCTTTGCCACCAGGAAACGGTTGGCTTGCCCCCATGGATATAATAACTCTCCTTTGTGTTAAGCAACAGCAGTGTAGAGTGGTCTGCCGTATGGGCCTCCAACTGTGCTCTGACTTTCCGTAAGTGCCCATAACGATTTCGCTGATTGCTAGGTTTTGTGTATCGTCTCAGCTTCCTTCACCTCTTGTTCTAAAGCTGTCCTCTGTAACTCTCTATTTCTCAGGAATGCCGACGTTTGCGGTATAAATTCCCCCCTGATTACCACCTTGCCTGCGTCCCATACCACTCGCCAATGCACCTCCCTGTATCATTTTCTCGAAAGTAATTTGCCATTGCCCCCTGCATAAGTGTCCTAAGTGCTCTGTCTCTAAGAGCCAGTTCATTCAGCCTCCATCTTTTCTTCTTACTTCCCTCCTGCAGGACCATGGGGGCATGATCTGTAAGATAGTGAACCCCGATATCAATTGAGAGCACTTGTGGTAACAGAG
This sequence comes from Ambystoma mexicanum, assembly GCF_040938575.1. Classification (NCBI taxonomy): domain Eukaryota; kingdom Metazoa; phylum Chordata; class Amphibia; order Caudata; family Ambystomatidae; genus Ambystoma; species Ambystoma mexicanum. The sequence goes on from NC_090924.1 coordinate 150,375,129, forward strand.
TTGCTGATACCAAGACCATATCTATTCTCGAGAAGCCTTTGTGCACCACTGAGTAAAAGGGGTAGTCCTTATCTGTCTTGGTAAAGAACCTCCATGTTTCAATGAGCCCCAGATCACTGAAAAACGTCCCCAGGGCATGCCGAAATCTCATATCATTACTCGTGGGGGCCAATGTTTTGTCTAGTGTGGGGCCCATTACGTAATTAAAATCACCTCCCACACTACCTGACCCTCGCACCAACTTCCAACCTGCTGGACTACCATGGCCAAAAAGCAATCCTGCCCCTCATTGGGAGCATACACCATAGTACATGTGAATTTCTGCTCCCCCACCATGCCCTTGTGTACTAAAAACCAACCGTCAGGGTACCAATATAAAATTGCTTATTAGATCCCAACGTGGCGTTTAACAATATTCCCACCCCTCTCTTCTTGGTTCCACTTGACACAAAAAATCTCTGAGGAAACCCCTTGTGCCTCATCCTCCCCTCGTCCTGTGGAAGCAGATGTGTTTCCTGTATGAACGCCACTGCTGCCCCAAGTTCCACCAGACGACGTAGCATAGAACAGCACTTCATTGGGGAATTCAAACCCTGAGCATTCAGGGTAACCATTTTTATCTCAGCCATCCTCAAATGAGTGCAGGTCCCCGTGCCGCCCCTCCTCCCCCCATTGTGCCAGCACACTCCTTGCCTCCTGGGTACTGAGCCAAGCCAATTAGCCAAACAAGTAACAACCCCCCCACCCCCAGGTCCTCCCTTGTAACAACCTCAACCAGCTTTCCTTTCAGCAACATGTGTAGTCACTGTCCCAACCAGGACTTAAAAAAGGTCCCTGGGAACTTTGGCCAGAATCCTGAGTGCCGTCACCCGGTGCCCCCACCACTCCTTCTTGCCCCACCTTTCAGCCATTGTAGATTATCCCACCAACTCCCTTCCATCATATGCATAACATTGCCAAATCTGTCCAGTAAGAGCGGCCTCTCTTCCCCCCAAACTTTGGTCCTATTCTTTCTCGGGTGTCGTCCATCTTTCGCAGCCCACAACCTCCCCTTTTTTCATGGAAGGACGCCTCTGTCGCCATCCTTCCATTCTTGCTGTGTGATGTCGACGAATCTCCAGTTCTCCCTGTGTAGTGGAGCTCGCTTCCCGGGATGGATCATCCCTCCTCATTAGATCTTCCATTTCTTCCTCTCTGAGTATATGAAATGCTTTACCTTGTTTCTCAAATCTAAGTCCACATGGAAAAGTCCATCTGTACCGGAATCTCTGTCCTTAAGCCAACTCATGACCAGACGCAACCATTTCCATTTGTTCAGTGTTGTCTAAGCCATATCTTGGAACAGCGTGAGTGTGGAGTTACAGAACTTGATTGACTCTTGCCTGCGCGCTGCCTGCATGATCCGCTCTTTGGTCTGAAAAAGATGTATTCTCGTCAGCATATCAGGAAGTAGACTTTTTTTTTGTTGGTAGGTGATATATACCCTGTGCGTGCGGTCCAGCATGATGTTGTCATCTGTATTGTCTCCCAAAATTTGCCTAAACAGGGTCAATACATAGCCCTCTAATTCCGTGTCCGGGTCGAATAAGGCTATCCCTTGGAGCCTGATGTTGTTCCTCCTGGATCTATTTTCAGAGCTTTCTTGCTTGTTGGAGACCCAATCCATATGTTGTTCAAGTGCCATTATTCTGCACGCCATCTCCTCCTGTTCATGTCCCTGCTCACATAAGGCTGTTTCTGTCTCCTCCACCCACTTTTCTACTGCCAGCACCTGCTTATTAAGATCCGTGATTGATTTCGTAAAGATGACAACGCAATCTTTAATTTCTTTCTGGATTATGGCCAGCATGTCTTGTAAATCCAAACTCCTTGTGGGTGGGTCCTCGACCTCAACCTGTAAATTCTGCAATGGTGATACGTGGACCACTGCCACCGTCTGTTGTGCCTTCTTTGTGGTTTCTTGCCCCTGCAACATGACTTTAATGTCACCTGAGAGCGCAGCTTTTTGTTTGCCTGATTTCTTTGACATATTTGCTGCCCCAGTTTAGTTCTGTCCCCAATGCCCCCTCCAGGCTGTTACCGCGTCTCTTTTCCCCTTGTCTCAGTTGTGCTAGCAGGCTCCAACCCTAGGGGAAGTGGGGAAGGGCTGCCCTATCCCCTGTTATTTGAGGCTTCACCGCAGAGCATGAGCAGTGTGGGCTGGGTTGCAACTCATTCTTTGTGTCATGCCGCAAGGACCTTTAGCTGCAGTGGCGTAGCCTGCTACTCTTTCGTCTCGCGGGTACCCGTTTCTTAGTTCTCAGGCATGCCTACTCCTTCCAAGCCCAGACAGGTCCGCCCTTATGTACCAGTGGGGCTCTATGTCCCTGCTCCCACACCCAGGTTTATAGGACTCCTTACTGCACCTTTAGTTGTTGCAAGTCCGATGGGGGGGAGGAGGACAGGGTAGTCATCTCCCTCGATCGCCGTCCTCCACTTGTCAGGGGTTGCAGGCTACCTCATTGGCAGATACAGGTCGTGCCGGGCTGCTGCTGTTATACCAATATTGCGCTCGCCATCTTGGGAGAGAGCCGGATGAAACTTGACGTGGCTTGATCTCCGGTGTTCATACCCCATTCTGCTCCGGACTCAAAGCGTTTGTTGTCAGGGGATTCCAAATCTTGCCTGCTGAATCGGGGTTCAGGTCAATTCCATTTGGGGGTCTGGGGGCCTGTGGTGTGGGCTCAGGCCTCGGAGATCACCGAAGCAACATCCAGTTCAGTCGTCGGCTAGCCATGCCCCCATTAAGATTAATTCTAAACCTTCCAGCCATCACCTCTTTGTTTTTGCTTTGTCCCCTCGAGTGAGACGGGTATGCTCAGATGTGGGTCCCGTTCCTGCTGGGCCTAGAGACCCAAGCTACTCCTCACTGATGAGGCCCAACAAGGCCAAAACATGTTTGCAGATGCATGTGGTCTCATGCAGAAGGGATATGGCCTCGCAGTTCGGGCTGAACTGCCCCTTTTGGGGTGTGACCCAACCTGATTTGCATATGGTCTATCCCCTTCTGTAATGGCTTGGCAGGCGAAGATCGTTGGTCTGAAGGGTTGCCCAGAGCAATGTCAGATGTTAAGATTAATTCTAAACATTCCAGCCATCACCTCTTTGTTTCTGCTTTGCCCTGTGCTGGCCACAGCATTTTTGCTGCTTGCAGCTAGAACTAGAAATATGTTTGCTTGATTACATTAACAGTAACCTGAATACACCAGCGGCCGGATTTTAAAAAGGAGTCCATACCTTTTTGTTTTGTCAATTCTTGTTTTCAAATGCACATGGCACATTTCAAAAATGCTCTTTTGTTTGAAGAAACTCAGAAAAGTGGGTGTTTCTGTGAGAATGCAGTGTGAGTGAATGTGAGAAGGTGTATGGGTGTGTGATTGATGGCTGAATGGGTATGCATGTGACTGTGTTTTGAGCACATTAGATTTTCGGAGGCAAGAGACTTTTTGTAGACAAGAGACTTAACCACCGAAGATCCTGATACCTGAGAACGGAACTGTAGTCTCGTACTTGGAAAGCTCGACAGTGTGCTGTACTCCAGAATCCCACCTTGTCCCGTGCTCTAAACATGGGGAAGGGAGACCCCGGCTACCCCAACCTGACGTATCATTTGTGAACACTTCTTTCTTTCTTGTGAACATTATCCCACACTATTTTTTTATTTAGTTGTAAGGTTTGGCAATAGGTTTTCTTTTTCTTCTTATTATAGGTCCTTTTATTTGACAAGACGCCACTAGGACTGCCTTATTTTTTTGATAGTCGTAGCTTGCTCCCATCTTAGATTTAGGTTTAGATTAGGTGTTTTTCCAACCTACATATACAGTTTAATAAACACCCTTGAACTGTGATCACTTGTGTCTGTCTTTACTGTTGCCACCATGAGTTCATTACAGAAGTGTCACACTCCCACTCCCCGAAGACCCCTCACCCCAGTGATCCTCCCACACTGGTCCACCCCCAGGAACTGGATCCAAAAGCGATGGCCGTGTCCTGGACACTTGGATGACAGATCCCCAGGGACTAGTGGGTGAAACACCTTCTGGGTTCTCACATGCCCTTCCCCTATGCAATCTAGCTGCATCTGTTTCACATGGAAACCGAGAAAGGAAATCAACGTTCACCTGGTCTTTACCTTTTCGGTACACCACAATGAAACAGGTCTAAGAACCATTGCATGACTCAAGGGTTAGAGTCAGTCTTCCTGGTCTGCAGAAGATGCTCAGCCCCAGAGATCCCTCAAGAATTTTGGATCAACAACTGACTAGATACCCAGTTGGAGAACTAACACCCCCTAAGGGAAAAGGGGAAGTGGATAAAATAAAAAATGGCAGACGCCTGCTTCTGGGTGGCTGCAATCTGTAGAGGAAAATATCTAAGTTAATTAAGAACTTAACACTTCAATACACAACTTCCTTAACATCTGGCATCAACATTAAAGCCATACCTGTCTAAACTCCTTTAATGACTTGGAGGTTAAAAAGCTCATTATCCCTGTTAGTACAAGAGAGATATCCTTTGTTACACCAACTGAGGTAAATTGTCAACCTCCCAGGAAGAAAGGTGTATTCACAGTCAAAGCCTTCGACTCATAAATGTTTTCTTTCAGGAATGTTTTGTTGAAGCAATAAGAATGAAGACAAAATTGATTTGCAGTACACCTTTGTTCCACAACACCAGCAATTCTGACACTTCGCCCTTGCTGTAGTCGTTTCTCAAATACGACCACTGTACACCTGCATGCAGTATTCACTAGACTTACAGGGTGTTCATATACACTTATGCACAGTTTCGTAGTATGGAGCACTTAAAGGTTCAAACATGTTATCCAAACTCTTTTAAAAAGTACTAGTGTTTTAACTAGCAAGAGGCTTGATTTTTCCTTGCTCTTTCCTTGCGCGCCCGCTTCGATCCGAAATCTAAAGAAAACTGATCGGAAGCACGTCACGCCAAAGATGCGTCTTCGTTGCTAATCCTTAACTTATGCGCAGGCTCTCAACAAAGCAACAGGTCTCCTTTGCACGTGCACAGTGAACGTCATAGGGGGGAAAAAAAACAACATTCACTAATTAAGGGCGCCTGCGCAATGATTGGTTCTTCCACGCATATGCTCACATTAGAGCAGCAGAACTCCTTTACACATGCGCAATGAATGCAGTATTGAGAGAGCAGCGTTCTCTAACTTAATCAACAGGACTCCCTTACACATGCGTAATGAACGCTGTATTTGAAGAACACCGTTCTCAAATTAAAGCAACTGCGCAATGATCGCTCCTTAGAAAAACAATATCTCTTGGAGAATCGGAGTCGCAGCGTCTCAGTTTCAATAAGCAAGGTATCGATTTACTTAATGTAACAGCGCCGGAAAGATACACTGTTTAAAGTCACCATAAATCACAGGAAGCCTTCCCTGGCTTTGAGAGTCTCAAGAAAAACTCCTTTTAAAAATAAATTGCTGAATAAAGAACTTAAGAAAGTTTGATCCTTAAGTTTCTCAGAAAATACCTAAATACCTAACTAACTAAACAGGAAATGTAAAATAGAACCTTAAGTAGAATAAACTTTTCTTCAGCCTTAAAAAATGCATTGCTCCCACCAAATGACCAGCTGAGCTTGTCCCACGCAGATCTGGACTCCTGGAATTTAACTATTCAAAGCTGTCTTCACATAAATCTCTCACAGAAGGCCTTGCACCAGGATCTTAGCAAAAACAGGACCTTCCCACAAGAAGGTGAACAATGAAAGGCAGTTTAGAATGCTGAGAGAGGTCTGAAGTTCATGATGCCACCAATCAGAGATCAGCATCACCTCCTCGATGTTGGCTTGGGGAGCCCTCACTCTGATGATCAATAGTTAAGAACAATAAACCAAAAAGGCATTTATATTAAAACATCATAACATTCAAATCATATTTCCAAACCCACCAGACCTGACATCTCACATGCCCTTGCCGTATGCAATCTAGCTGCATCTGTTTCACAGGGAAACTGAAAAAGGAAATCGACGTTCCCCTGGTCTTTACCTTTTCGGTGCACCACAATAAAACAGTAGGGTTGCAAGTCTAAGAACCATTGCATGACTCAAGGGTTAGAGTCCTTTCGTTGGCTTATACATACTAATGGGTAATGATCTGTGACGAGTGTGAACTTCCTTCCTAGGAGATAGTATCTTAGATGTGTGATGGCCCCTTTGATGGCAATGGCCTCTAATTCCAACAAAGAGTCGTTTTATTCACGTGGGAAGAGTTTTGGACTAGTGAATAGGATAGCGTGTCCTAATCCATCACAAATTTGTGACAAAACTGCTCCTAACCCTGTGAGAGAACTGTCAGTTTGTAACACAAATTGTTTTTGAAGAATCTACTACTCAGCACACAGTTCTTACCCCCTAGGTCTCCTATCAAAAAACACCCCCCTCATTCTTATCATAACCAAGCTCAAGCCAGCGCCTCGCAAATCTTGGACAACACCCAAAAAGCACCCATCAGCATAAACACCCCCTGATCAAATGCTCGCTCACTGGTCGCCCATGCACTAGCCATCACAGACCTCATATCCGCTAACAACCTACATTTCTTGGCTATCACTGAAACCTGGCTGCATCAGGCAGCAGACCCAGCTCTATCCCTCACCATCCCAGAAGGCTACTCAATACTAAGGAACGCCAGGGACTCGGGTAAAGGAGGTGGAGTAGCATTTATCGCCAAAACATCCCTTTGCCTTAGAATGACCCCTCCATCTGGCTTCCGGTCCACTGAACTCTGTCTGTTAAGTTCCAACTTTCTGCTACACAAACCGTCCTCTTACACCTCATATACAGACCCCCAGACCTCATCTCCTCATTTGAGGAAGAGCTATCTGACCACCAATACCAAAATAGGATCTCAAATCATCCTACTAGGAGATCTTAACCTGGGCCTCGGCGATCCCAATGACGCCAATGCGCTCTCCCTTGAAAATACCATCTCCCAACTAGGGTTAAAGCTCAGAATCACAGCCCCAACACACAACAAAGGCATAACCCTGGACTGGTTAGTGGATCACAACTGTTCCACAGCCATCCTTAAAAATTAGCCAATCCCATGGTCAGACCATCACGCCATCTCCTTCTCCATCCAAGGGAAGACTTAACCGAACACACCCCCAGCTACTATCATGCACACCCTCACCAGGAATAACTGCAACATCACCTTGCAGAGCCCCTAATCCACAACATCCTTACTCCCGCATGCCAACCTAGATGCGGACAAACTTGCTGACCTCTATAATAAAACACTCAAATCAGCAGTAGATATCATCGCTCATATCAAACTCACTAAAGCCAAACCAGCAGCCCACTTGAACAAATGCTTCACCCCAGAGCTTGAAACCCTCCGGAACGCCAAACGAGCGGCAGAAGCCAAGTGGAGAAAAACACCTAACCAAGCCAACAAAACACTACTTACGATAGCAGCCACCACCTACAAAACTTCTATCCTCACGGCCAAAAAAGAGACCTATGACAAAAGAATCGAGAACGCCAAATCTAAAACAAAAGAGCTCTTCACCATACTTAGGGAATTCTAGTCTCCTTCCACGCCTTCAGAAACCTGCGTGAAAGATGCAGACTGGTGTGAGAGGATCCAAAAAGCCTTGGCAGACAAAATTGCCATGCTACAATCGGGAATCGAACATAAAAAGCTCAGCCTAGCCAAAAAAGCAAACCCTCCACCACCACCTACCTCTGAAACTCCAACATGCCCCCCCTTCTCCTTTACTCCAGTGTCCACTAAAGAAGTGGAAAGCATCACCAAAGGCCTCAAGCCTTCCAGATGCCAAGGGGACTCTTGCCCAGCTCCCATCATCCAGGAAGGTGCCAACAATCTGGTCCCTTTTTTAAAAAAAAATTATTTTTATTTGTCAATGATTCAAAAATAGAACCTTTACACAATTTTTGACGATATGTTAACATAAATACAAAATAATTCATGTAATTCAAACTTCATCATACTTAAAAATTGAGACAAGAAAAATAAAAAATGTCATAAGAAATCCCTAAAAAACAGGAATGAACTGAAGGTTAATAGCGTGTGCCAATTACATATCATGCTGTTCTAATTCTTGTTCAATATATTCACAAAAATGTACTAAAGCAAACATTATTGGCCTATAATTCCCCTGCATCATTCTTGACCAAAGAGGTTCCAAACAGTCTTCATATTCAGTATTTACAAATTTCATTAACGTATTAGTTCGCTTAATTTTAAAATAAGGACAATATAAAATCAGATGTTTCAGCGTCTCTTTTGATTCTTTGCATAGGGGAAAACGGCATTTTCGTATGATTGTAACATCTTTCAGTTTATTCCAATATTTTGTCCTTGGGTGGGTGTGGTATAGATTGAATTTAAACCACATATAGGACTTTCTAAAATTATTACATGGAAAGGATTCAATATAATTATATCTCGAAACACGTTTCTTAGTATAAGTCGAATATTCCGAATACATCTTATATTTCTGTATTTGGTTGAGAGTTTTGCACCAATCATACTCGTAAAGTTTTTTCTTGGCATATCCTGGTCTTAAACACAGATCATCTGTCGTAAGATTTAGTTCCATTAGTGATAACTGCGCTGATATAAAGTAAGAGAAGGAGTATTATTCAGTTGGAGATTAGTTTTTAGATCGATGTAGAGAATTGGACGATGGCGAGCACATTCTGGCATAATTAGACAGTTGTCTCCGTTTCCGTCACGCAGCCAAGGAAATAAGTCCTAGTTCATGTGTTATTTTGCAATTGGGCACGGACATTGGAAAATGCATTGCTGTTTTCAACATAATACCTTGGAGACAATCTAATGCTGATTTCATGTCGGAGAGGCAAATGTCCAGAGAGTACAGGAGGACATTTTCGATCTTAAGAGTGTAGAAATCTATTAGCAGTATTAAAGAGAACTTGCAATATTTTGCATAGATTATTTTTAATTGAGACAATCTGGCCCCTTTCATAACAGCCCTAATCAACGCCTCCTTCAAATTGAGCTCAGAACCTAGCAGCCTCAAGGAGGCCTGGGTCATGTCCCTTCTAAAAAAACTAAAAAACCTAGACCCTAATAACCCAACTAACTACAGGCCAATTACCACCGTCCCCTACATCTTAAAGATCTTAGTGGCCTACTTGCAAATCCAGAAGCACCTGGAAGAGAACAACCTGTTGGGCCTTAGACAATCTGGCTTCAGACCAAGGCACGGAACAGAGACAGCCCTCCTGGACTTAAAAATCCAGATAGACGAGGCAAAGGATAAGGGCAAACTAGCCATTCTCCTTCTGCTTGACCTCTCAGCAGCCTTTGACCTTGTCGACCATAAAATCCTCACGGAACATCTGACGGCCTCAGCTGCTTTCTCTAACCAGGCGACTGCCTGGGTTCAATCCTTCCTAGCTGACCGAACCACCCGGGTCATCTCTCCGGGGGCTTCAGCCTACCCCATCCCCATCCTCTGCAACATTCCACAAGGTTTGTGCGTCTCACCGACCTTATACAATATCTTCACTAAGCTACTGTTTGACAGCCTTGATAACCTGGGTGTCACATAGACAAATTATGCTGACGATACCCAGGTTCTCATCACCCTATTAGGTTGCTATGAAGAGGATTCCATACGGATCAACAACCTTTACCTGGAGATCCAAGCCTGGATGGCAGAACACGGCTTGTGCCTCAATGATGAGAAAACTGAGCTCCTTCTTGTCGGCTCCCAACCACGGCTAAATAAACTGGACCCCCGTTACGCATCTATCAACATAGACGGTAACCTAATCACTGTGGCCAGCGAAATTAAAACTCTTGGGGCCTATCTAGATTCCACACTCTCGCTGAAAAAACAGTTGAACGCCACTGCCTCTTCCACAGCTTATACAAATTAGCTCATCAATGCCTGCAAACCCTTCCTCTCGCCCTCACACTGCATTACACTAGCCAGAGCGCTAGTGCTCTCAAAAAATGACTACTGCAATACTCTCTTTCTTGGCTCCTCAGAGCGCAATTTGAACAAACTGCAGGTGCTTCAGAATAATGCCCTCAGAGCCGCTCCGAGCATCCCGCGACACTCACACATCTCCAGCTTTAGACAAAATGCCCACTGGCTCCCTGTACGAGACAGAATCACTCTCAGATCCCTCGTCATCGTCCAGAAATGCCTCTCCAATGATGCCCCAAATACCTGGCAGACAAGTTCTTCAAACACACCTCAACCAGACCTACCAGAACGTTATACTCACACTGCCTATCCATCCCCAAATTCTCCCTAAAAAAAGCAGGTGGCTCTAGCTTCCCGGTCCTAGCCGCCAAACAATGGAACGCTATACCACTGAACCTTAGAGCAGAACCTTCCTTCTGGACCTTCCGAGCAAAAACAAAGTCCTGACTTACCAACAAGAATTCCACCACTATCTGACACACTACTTAATGTACTCGTTTCCTTTTTCGACCACTATGTAACCTGGTCAACCGCACTTACTGTTATTATCTTGTATGTATATACTGTTATTATCTTGTATGTCTATATTGTGCTTTAACCGCCTCTAAGTCTCCGGCGCCCAGTTACCTCAGGGTTCGGCACGCGGTATAAATAAAGAAACTAAACTAAACCTTTAGGATCGGGTTCTGGCACAGGGTTTGTTTCAAGTTGTTGTAACATACATCATCCTCGTCAGTCCAGTGAATCTTCTGGGGTTCAGCGTTCTTTAATTTGTCAACCTAGCTGTTTTGTCTGAGAAATTAGGGATAAACCTACGGTAATAACCAATTAATCCTAAGAATGCTCTGAGGTCTCTCTTGGTCTTAGGTGTGGGGGTATCTCAGACGGCTTTCACTTTTTCTTGTTGAGGCTGGACACTGCCATTCCCTACAAAGAAGCCACGGCAGATTGAGTCAGCTTACATTTGGATGAATTGGCATTTAAGCCAGCCTCTCTGAGGGCTCTCATAATAGTAAAGAGATGGAAAGGATGGTCTTCCCAAGTCTTACTATAAATGACTATGTCGCCAATACAAGCCCCACAGAAATCAGAGTAGACCTGTAATATCCTGTCCATAAGACGTTGGAAAGTGTCAGGGGCCCCGTGTAGGCCAAAAGGGAGGACTTTGAACTGGAATAGTCCCAGAGGTGTTGAGAAAGCTGGCTTTTCCTTGTCAGGTCCATGTACTGGGACCTGCCAATACCCCTTGGTTAAGTCTAGGATTGATAGGAAGGTGGCATTTCCGAGTTTATCGCCCAATTCATTGATGCGCAGCAAAGGATAGGCATCGAAGTCGGAGATGGCGTTGACCTGCCGGAAGTCTATGCAAAGCCTCCAGGAATGATCAGGTTTTGTGACCAACACTGTAGGAGAGGACCACGGGCTTGAAGAGGGTTCGATAATATTAGCCCTCAGCATTTTTTCCACTTCCTCGACCACTATCTGTTTTCGTCCTTCTGGGAGTATATATCTTTTCAAATGGACCACCTTCCCCTTTGGAGTTCTGATGTAAGGATAAGTGCGGTGCACTCTCTCTAGTTTCTCTCAGAATACATCGGGGAATATTGTGACAAGATCATTTAAGTCTTCTTGCTTGTGTCTTGATAGCTCTTGGGCAATCAACTCAAAATTATCTATTTCCTCTGGTACCGAGCAGGACAGTATTGAGTCAGTGGCTGCAGAAGGATTTTATTTCCACTCCTTTAAGAGATTTACGTGCTAATGGTGGGTCTTTTGCTTCTATCAGGTTGGGCAATTTTATAGGTACAGGTCCGTGTTTGCTCGAGTACCTCATATGGACCATGCCACCTTGAGACAGGTTTATTTTCAGAGGTAGGTAAGAGGACTGATACCTTTTGTCCTACTGAAAGGGATCTTAAGTTTACCTTCTTGTCATAGGTGGACTTTTGTTGGGCTTGGGCTTTTTCCATGTGACTATAGACTAGATTTCGACCAAGTTTCATATGCTTTCACAATCGGGTAGCTGTTTGAGAGAGGGGAATAGGTGCCTCTTCTCTCTCTTCCCAGGTCTCCCGGAGCATGTCTAGAACATCTCTTTGTTCTCTGCCATAAAGTATTTCAAAAGGAGAGAATCCGGTGGATGCCTGAGGGGTCTTTCTTACTGCAAATAGGGCCCAGGGGATAATGCAATCCCAGTCTTTCCCATCCTTGTCTACCAACTTTCTCGGGATCATCTTAATGGTTTTGTTAAATCTCTCTACCAGTCCGTCTGTTTGGGGGTGGTAAACTGAGGTTCTTAAGGTGGAAATATGGAGCAATTCCTTAACTTCACCCATGAGTTTTCTCATAAAATTGGATCCCTAATCTGTTAGAAATACCTTGGGGAAACCAACCCTGGAAAAAAATGGTAATAGTTTTAAAATGTGTTGAGTTGTATTGTTCCGCATGGGGAACGCCTCCGGGTATCGGGTAGCGTAGTCAACGATTATGAGGACATATTTGTAACCCAGTCTAGAGGTTTCCAATGGTCCAATGATATCCATCCCAATCCGGGAGAAAGAGACTTCTATTATTGGTAAAGGTTTCAGAGGGGCAGGTAAGGGAACATGCATGCTGGTTTTCTGACATATTTCACATGTCTGGATGAAGTTCTTTATGCCAGCATGGATAGCTGGCCAGTAAAACGTCCCACCTATTTGGGCTTGGGTCTTAGATTGTCCCAAGCGTCCGCCTGTCAAATGAAAATGTGCAATCTCAAGCACATTCTTTCGATGGGTTTTGAGGATTACCAACTGAGTTTTACTTAGGCCTTCTGTGGAGGTTTCCTTTCTATACAGTAATCCTTGCTTTAGGAAGAAAAAAGAACTTTCCTTCTCTAATCCTTCCCTTCAGGAATCACCAGTAAGAAAGCATCTGCAAGTGCTGTATCATTCCACTGGGTGAAGGCTTGATCAGGTAGGATGGTAGGTTCTTCTTCCCTCTTTGCCTCAGTGGTAGATGGTTCATCGGATTCTCCAAAGCCTAAGCTATCTCTCTCAGTTTGTTCTGGTTCACTTTATGTAAAACAGGGAAATAGAGCCCTTTCAAGAATTCCCTGTGCATTTCTGCCTCCACCATGTACTTCAAATGGAGTTTCACCATGGTTCTGTAGGAGAACCTTTATGTCTCCCAGGAAGTCGGTATCTATGATGCCAGCTAGGACATCCAGACTCAACTTCCAGGCCAGGCCATATTTTGGAGCCAATCTGATTTAACACCCCATAGGGGGTATTAGGACTAAATCTGTTGGAATCATCCCTCTTTTCCCTGGCTGTATGACTAAGCATCTGGAATTTTAGGGTCCCCCAATTTGGCTCGAGTCGCATCCCACTTCTGACACCACATGTAAGGAAGGCATGGTATCAAATAGTAAGACAAACACAAGTGATCACAGTTTAAGGGTGTTTATTGAACTTTCAAATGGGTTGGTAAAACGCCTATCTAATCCTAAATCTAAAGATGGGAGCAAGCTACGACCATCAAATAATAATAACACAGTCCTAGTATAGACTTGTAAAAAAAAAAAGGGCCTACACTAATGATATGATATGATAAGTTATTTATAACGCGCTTAATACCCAGAGGTTTCTAAGCGCAGACCCGGGGATCGAGCCTGTGTTGCTCTGTGTCGTCGTGCTTCCAAGGCGAGCATGTTGCCACTGAGCTATCCTCCCAAACCTATTGCCAACCCTTACTTCTAAATACAAATAGTGTGGGAAACAAAGTTAAGTAAAAGAAAAGTGTTCAAGAAATTATATGTCAGGATACGTTGGCTCCCCTTCCCCACATTTTCATAACGGGGCAAGGCGTCACACTTGAGCTTAGCACACACTCTGACTTCTCTAACACGAGGATGCAGTTCAAAACCTCAGTACCAGGGCCTTCTGTGCCAAAGTCTCTTTGCCATTCAAAGTCTGTTATTGCAGAGGGCCTGACGCAACAAACAAACATTAACGTTTTTTCTTTCTCAGGATTTTCACATGTAAGATTTCTCAGGTGATTTACTCTTCACCCCGAGTTCCGACCCGCCGTACTCAGACTCACTTTTCTCAGGATTTTCACATGCACAATTTCTCAGGTGATTTACTGTTCACTGCAGGTCCCCCTCTGCCGGGCTCAGACCCACTTTAACACAATGTTCTCAATTTCTCAATTGGTCTCCCTCGATCAGGCCAATTTTATCTCATTTTCCAATCTTTCCTTTTCTGTATCAAAAACCGAAGACTTTCGACTGTGCGCAATATTTTGCTTGACCCGTCACAGGACCACTTTGATTCACAAACTGTTTCTCCTTACAACTCTTTAACTTTCCCTTCTGATACTTCTCGGCTGGATACCTTAGAGAGACCTTTGATTGAGCATGCAACTTTACTCGCGTCTTTCATCACACACGTTTTAAAATGTTCGTTCCAGCTCTCGTTATACCATGTTGCTGCTTGCAACCTTGGTTTCAACACAGACCGGTCTTGTATCGGTCTTCCAAACTCACCAGCTGTGTTGATTTCTCTGTCGCTACTTTGTTCTTGGAGCCAAGGATGGTACCACGGCGGCTGCTGCTTCTCCCCTACTCGATTAGTCATGTAGGAGGAGCGCGGGTACACCCGACACACAATGCAGGATTCTTTATATTAAACTTGAGGTTCCTTGAAATTAGCATTTTTTTTCCAGAAAGTTTAAGGGAATTTCCCTCCTTGCAAACCCCTCCTAGTTCGCCCTCTTTCGTCCCTCGTTCAGCTGCCATCTCGGAATTGCGTTTCCTTGTGTGCTTTGCCTCGCTCCGAGTGTGCTTTCGTGCTACGCCTTTTATCTGTGTGGGGAAGCTTAATGGAGTCATTGTAATATGAACCTGGACATCTTATATATTTTCAGGTGTCTTATGTGTATCACGTACATTTTGACACATTCTTTCTTAAGCCATTGTTGCTGTTGTATATATTTGAAGGTGTCTCGCGTATATTTTGTACTTTAAAAAAAATATATATATTCTATTCGACATTTGAAAGGGGCCTATACACGGGTGTTTCTATTTTTCATGCCAAAACTATATTTTTTTCTGAAGTTCATATCTCCTCTTTGCATAACCTATTCACTAAAAGCAAGTGATTGGTAACAGGATATAATATTGCTGGGAACTATTTAGCTTCCGGTCATAGCCAACTATAGCCTGGTTGGCTTGACACTGACAGGTGCCAGGAGCTACTTTTGGTTCCCTGGACAACTGGTACTATACAAACATACATATCCAATATTAACTTTTTATACTTAATGTATATAAAGAGTGATGTCATCTGTGATGTCATCAGGGTGCTCGAGTTACCACCAACATCAATGAAGTCATCAGTGACATCATTTTTTATGTCATCAGTGTTCTTATGGCTGAGCAATCGGAGGCTTGTAGATACCTGCTGAATTTCAGGGGGTTTATTGGAATAACCAGAACCTTAACGTTGTTTTGAACTTCTACCAAACAGGGAGGGGACCGTAGCCTGTTGCATAGTAGCATAGTCTACATTTTTACTGGTTTGGCACACCAGCCATGCCCCTTGCTGTACTTTCTGGGCATGCCAAGCCCAATCCTAAGTCCCTTTCTCTGCATTGGATGGGATGGAAACAAGCATTATAGCTGTGTCGAGTTGCACCCAAATTGAAGAAATCCCTGGCATTTCATGCCAAAATTATGACATGCTCCCAGTGTCGGAGCAGACGCTTTGATATTTTAGGTAGTGAAGAGCGGATTTCAGCATTCCACCCCTTCACCCTCAGACCTTTCCGCCTGCCCGAACAATTTTCATTAACCCCCTAAAACGGTCTACAGAAACGGCTCAAGTTGGATGTCATAGAGAAGATCCATTTGCGGAATCAGTCATAAAGAGACTACTCATGCTTCTTTGCCCTTCTGAATAAAGAAAGGGCAGGGTAAAGGACAATACTGGAGCTATCCGGTTTCATTGAATACCTCCATTAAGAGATGTAAAAGATGCCCACACTAGGGCAGATTCTAAGCTCTTTGATGGAGGGGGATTGGCTGTCTCCAAGATGCCTGTATGCATATTCCAATATGGAAAGTTCACAAGAAGTTCCAACGATTCTCAATTCAGAACACCCACTACCAGTACAAAGTATTACCCTTCGGCCTGAGATCCACAATGAAGGTGTTCACCAAAATCATGTAAATGGTCATGCCACACCTGTATCTCCCAGGCATCCACTTATACCCGTACCTTGACCGTTCTGCCACTCCCTATAAGGCAGTTCAGTGGGTCAGCTATGTTTTCTGACTTGCATTTTCATAGGGCCTCATCATCATTCTCGAACAATAACAATTGATGCTCAGCCCCGTACAAAGACTACAAAACATTGGACTGATTTGGGATTTTGCTCAGGGAAAGGTATACCTCATGAAGGAGAGGGTCTTGTGCCTACTTCCCATGTGCAAGGAATTGCAGTACACATGTCATTCCTACATCTACTGGGACTAATGGCTTCCTGTGTCATGGTTATTCTGCATGCCAGGTTGCACATTAGACTGACACGACGTCACCTCACAGTGAATTGGTCAACAATGTCATAGTCACAGGCAGCTCTGATAAAAGGCCTGCAGCCCTTACACCCAGATCTTCAGTGGTTGGTGCAAGAAGAGTACCTTTTTCACTCACACCCCTATCAGGATCCGCGCCACGGACTCCAGTCTCTCAGGAAGGGGCGCAGTCATGGACCAGTGGGAAGTCTATGACCAATGTATCACTTAAGTACAGCTTAATTCTGCTGGAATTGAAATCCATTGTCCTTGCGATGAAGGCTTTCAGGCCACAACTCCAAGGACATTGATTACTTGTCTACAGAGACAGCAATACAGTCATGCTCTTCTTGAACGAATGGGGTGGCATGAGGTCGCCGGCCATGTGTCGGATAGCCCTGGAAATTTAGGAGTGGTTTCTCCAATGCTCGATCTTCTCAGTAGCCTCTCATATGGCTGTGGAGGAAAATATCAAAGTGATTACATTGAGCCTGATGTCTCGTGCGGTAACCAGTCATTTGGTCGAAAACGAAATGGTCGAATGACCATTTGGTCGAAGTAAAATGGTCGGAAAAAAAAGGTCGAATTTTTTTTTTATTTTTTTTATGGGGGGTTCCCCTCCCAACCCCCCTTTTTCTTTATTAAAAATATTTTTTAAACAACCAAAACTTTACAAAAAAAAAAAATGTGACCTTTTTTTTAACCATTTTGATTCGATCAAATGGTCATTCGGCCATTTATTTTCGACCATTTGACTGGACACCGTCTCGTGCTCCTCACAAGTGGGAGCTCTACGAGGAAGTGTTGTTCCAGATTCGTTAAGCTTAGGGGACATCACTTCTCGGCCTTTTTGCGACTCAACAAAATAAGAACTGTTCCCTTTATGCCTCCCGGAAGAGGAGCAGAGAGGCATCACAAGGCTACGCATACCTCCTTCTGTGGGATGGCCAGATGATCTACGCCTTTCCACTCATTCCGTTGCTGACAAAGTACCTTTTTGAGGTAATGACTTTAATAATTGTCGGTGTGTTTTGAAATAATGGACTATACATTGAGAACCTTCACATAGGTACAACCCCAGATTAGTGCAGCACAAAGGCAGAGGTGTTAATTCACCAAAATGCCAAGAGTAGCAGAAGTTTGCTTCACACACCTAATGACAACAGTAAATGCAAGGTTGCATGGTGAAGCAAAACCCTTGAACATGATGTCATCAAGTGATACCGCAGGTGTAAAAATGTACCTAAAAGTAATTTGAACATACTTACAAATAGTCAATAAAGCTGACAAAATACTATTACCAATCATATTTCAACTAAGGTGCTGCCTTGATATGTATTGTGATTTAACTGATTATTTGCAAAGCCACGTGAAGCAAGGCAGCGAAAAAATGACAACTGATTTTCATTTTCGCTGCCTCGCTTCATGTGGCTTTAACTGCCTCGCTTCATGTGGCTTTAAAAGAAAAGATGGCTTGCAAGATTCTTAGTGGTGCAGTGTGGAAGGCAGATGTGTATCCAGTGGTATTGATGCTTTTTGTCCGGAAGTTGATGCTTGCACCAGATTGCGTTTTTTAGTGCACAAGAAAAATACGGAGCCTTAGGGGCAGCTTCAGTTTTTAAATGCATGCCGCAATATAGGCTAGACTATCTTTTCAAATGCACAAGAACATACAGGCCCTTTGAAGCAACTTCATTTTTACAATTCATAAATCTCTGTAGGCCAGATTCAATGTATGAATGCACAAGACAAATATTGAGCTTTATGGGCACCTTCAATTTCAAAATGCACATGAAAATTTCATTTTAGGGGCAACTTTAATTTTTAAAGTCTATATAACAATGTAGGCCAGATTCAGTTTTTAAATGCACAGGGAAACTACATGGCCTTAGGGGCAACTTCAAATTTTAAATGCATGCGACAATGGAGCACAGATTACATTTTTAAATGCACAAGAAAAATACAAGGCCTTCGGTGCAAACCTCAATTTGTAAATGCATATATCAATGTAGGCCAGATTCACTTTGTTTTAAATGCTCAAAAAAAGACAGTAAAATTTGTTTTAAATGCCTTACCGGCAACTTCCCTTGTTATTTGGATACTACAATGTAGGCCAGATTCAATTTCAGATGCACAAGAAAAATACGGTATTACCCAAATTCACCTTTTAAAATTGACCTTTTGTCCTAATTGACCTAATAATAGTGGTCCTAATTGACCTTCTCACAATTGACCTTTACCTTTATTTTAGTTCTTTTATATATGTGTGGGGTGGGTTTGGGATAATAAATAACATAAGGGGATTGGGTGGGGATTGTGGGGGGTTTTGGATTGGGTGGGGGTTTTCAGTGGGTTTCCCCACGCATATATGTCCTAATTGACCTTTTAAATTAGATCAATTCTCCCGCGATCACTTGTCATTGGGTCAATTCGTATACATCCAAAAATACATGGCTTTAGAGGCAGCACCCATTTGTAAATGCATATCACTATGTAACGCTTTGCCAAGACAACCAGCCAGGTTAAGTCTGAGGGCAGGGTTTTGCGGCAGTGATCCTGTTACCACAGGGCCTGTACTTGGCCATGACAGACCCAGACATGAGGTGCGGGGAGTCGGGGGGAGTCGAACAGGAGCAGGGAATGAAGATGGCTGATTTTCAGCTGTTCAAGCACTGGTTGGAGCGAGCAATGCAGACGTGTAGGTTTTTCTACACCTCCTTCAGAAAAGCATGTTAGTGGCTTCTAAGAGCAGATTTACGTTGGTTTTTTGTTTGTAATTGACCTCAAACAATGTTCATAATGGTGAACAATATTCAAGGCACAAGAGAAGTGAAGTCTTATTGGAAATGTGTGATATGGTCTGGTTTTACTCAAACATGGACTGTATTTCTAAATGTTTGCTAATGTCTCTGATTGGATTTACATTTTCTGGTTTCTATCTCCATTAGAAAAGCCTGTGGTATTCATGAAGTCTCTGGATGATGCCATCGGCGAGGAGCGTGGAATCATCACTCTGGAGTGTGAAGTCTCAAAACCCAAGGTCAAGCCTGTCTGGAAGAAAGATGACATCGTACTCCCCCCAGGCAAAAAATATGAACAGATGCAAGCTGGAAAAACACTGTGTCTAATCATCCATGATCTGACCAAGCAGGACGCTGGCTTATACTCATGTGACATTGGTAGCGATGTTGCTAAATCTACAGTCAATGTGCAAGGTATGCATTTGAGCATTCATGATTATGCCAGACCTCCACAGATACTGTTTTTGTCCAAGCCTCCTTCTCCCTGGCACTTTAATACCGCTTTGCATTAACAGAAACCTCCAGTTCCACTTAGACGGCATACACAGCAGTCTTCTTTTAACCCCAACTGTCATTGCTCTCGAGTTTATAATGTAATCTCAAATTTACATTACCCCTGGCAAATGCCTCACTCTAGCCAGAGTCATCATCGGCAGTAAATTAGACTATTGCAATGCTATCCTCGCAGGAACCTCCTCAAAAAATCTAAATAAATTACAGCTGATCCAAAACAACACCCTTAGAGCTGTGTGAGGCCTGAAACGCTCAGATCACATCTCATCAATCAGATGTGAAGCACAATGGCTTCCTATCAAAGCTCGCATTGAGTTCCAAATCTTATCCATCACACATTGTTGCCTCTTCAAAACCGCCCCTCACTACCTCACCCACCACATCACCAAAAAGTCCAGCCAACGCAGCCTGCGCTCTTCCTCATCGAACTCACTCTCCACCCCTAGATTCTCCAGAATAAGAGAACGAGGAACAAGCTTCACTTCATTGCTCCCACACTTTGGAACTCGCTCCCACCCGCCATCAAAGAAGCACCCTACATGATCTTTCGCAAAAAAGTCAAAACTGCACTATTCAACAAATATGCCTGATACTCTTCATCAGCTGTAACCAAACACTACCATGTAACCTGTACGTGTGCTGATTGTGAAACATGTATCATCTGTAACCTAAACACTACCCTTTAACCTATATCGTAATTTCGAATGGATTGTGTCCTCCCACATATTCCTCATCTTGTGATAATTCGATATCTCCAGCTTCGCTGCTTCGGAAAAGAAAATTCTCGCCAGAGGGCGCTGTGCTCGAGGTCGTGGCGTCGATTGTCCCTCGACGTACTCCGTACTCTGTCGGCGTCACCGATGGTATAAATAGCTCGAGCCGCGCCCGTTGCTTCAGTTCCGTTTTTCCAATCGCTTCGCTATCGAGAACGGCGCGCTTCTATTTTCTGTGAAGAAAATGTCGTCATCTTCGACACCTTCGACACCCAGTGTCATGATGCCTACCCCCGGGCATCCTATCAAGCCCATCAGCCCCGGGAGCAGGCATCCAGACATTTACAAAAACCCCAGCAGCCCCAGCTAGGGGCTGTCTGGGTTCAGTCCTGGCGCCGTAGGCATCAGGCTCATAATAAAAATCAGTCGCGCCAGGCTCATAGACATTACTTACCTCATGCAGACCATGCTGCAAATAAATCCAAGCCAACGTGAGGCCTGGATGGGACTATTTTACTACAGGGACAATTTTTACTCGGGTGTGGTCCTGGGGAACTTCTTTCCTGGGACTACTTTGGAGGCTATTTACACCACGTCCGAACAGCAGCACATGCTTCATGTTATTCTGCATCCAGCAGCGTGACTCTCACGTGCCTGCAGCCAGCATCCAGTCTTCTGCCACGCCCGCGTGCCTGCAGCCAGCATCCAGTCTTCTGCCACGCCCGCCTCGAATCCGGAGCTCCTAGAATAAAGAGGAAGAAAAGGACAAGGTTAGAAAACAAACTTATTTCAAATTCCTCACCTGATTCCGGATCCATTTCATCTCCCGACGGGAAAGTACATCAGTCCTGCACGCATCGCTTCGCCAGCTCCAGCACGGCGCCATACTCACCAGTTCTCACAGCATCTTTCGATCCGGCACTGTCTCCATCATTACTTCGCCGTACTCCGGCACCTAGGGGCACAAGAATAACAAGGTGAGCCAAGGGAATCAACAAATACCTCTTACCACCATAGACTTACCTGATTTACCACCGGCAGTATTATTCTCCATATCTTCATATGCCGCATCTGTAAAGAGGGAGAAAAACAACACGTTAATGCATGCAGTAGTTACCGGACAGCGTTGGGTAACACAGACTCTTACCTGAACGCCAGCAGCAGCTACGAGACCTTGTTCTCACAAACTCAGTTGCAACTTAATGAAGGAAGGGGACAAGAGTGAACATCGGGCACATTGAACTCTTTGAACTTGATACTTACCAATCCCGCCTGGGACTTCAGAGTCAATGCTTACCGGAACTCTCGCAACGTCTTCAAACCAGTGAAGTAACTGGTATCTACGCGCCCCTGCAAGACACGCAGGATGGAGAGCTCATCTTTTACAAACATAAGGTGAGGTTACTAAGGGGATATCGGAGGTGATTAGTGGGGGAGAGTGAGAACAGTTGGGAGGCCATCACTAAAACCCACAGGTGGCTAATCCCTGTCTCCACTTGCAGGAAAATACTTCTTCGGGTCCAGCAGACAAGACTAGGCGGGCCAGTCCAGACAGTCATCTCTGCACTACGCATCACGTTGACGGAGACCGCAGCTGTCTGGGTCCGATCGACACCCCTGTGGGGTCCAGGTGAGCGTAACAGAACACAAAGCCTTTCTAAAAATACCCACCCGGGTGTTATGGAAACCTCAGAAACCGACCAACTGGCCCAATTATTGGGTGAACTTAGGGCGGAAGTACATGCCGCTCACCAAGAGACTAATGCCCTCAGGAGAGAACTGATTGTCTCAAAGGAGTGCACTGATGATCTGGCTAGGCACCTACTGCAAAACCAAGCTGGGCAAACGCCCCTACCTGGATATGGGGGAAACCCAACCCCTGTTTCATCAAGCAATCCTGTGCAAGTGGTTTTACCAGGAAATATTCTGTTAGCTCCACCTGAACGCTTTGCTGGGGACCCCAAAAGGTTTGCCGTGTTTATGAAACAATGCTGCTTGCACTTTTTATGCAGACCGGGAGCCTTTCCAAATGACCAAGCCAAAGTAGCCTTTGTATTGTCATATCTTAGTGGCAGCGCAGCGGATTGGTCCATTCCGTTAGTCAACCAGGATGATCCACTTCTCCGGGATTTTCAGGGTTTTCAAAGGAGCATGGAAAAACTATTCGCCAGACACTCACAGGGTCAAGCCCAGGACAACAAACTTTTATCCTTACGACAAGGTAACCAGGATCTGCTAACCTATATTGCAACCTTCAATAGGTTGGTGGTGGAAACCGGGTGGCCGGAGGAAAAACGAAATACATTGTTTCATCGTGGACTTCGGGGAAAACTCAAAGACGTCTTGGCTCAAGTTGTGAACCCACCTCAGGATTGCACAGAATTTATAGACTTAGTGGTCCGGCTAGACCACCGACTTCAGAACCGAAAGACTGATCGAGCTAAAATCGAGAATCGGGTATTGGTTAAACACAACGTTGCCTCCAAAGGAACAGATGCATCTGAACCTATGCAGATCGGGGGGTTAAAGGACCCTTAACTCAAAAGGAAAGAGAAAGAAGACGACAGATGCAGTTGTGTCTGTACTGTGGAACCTCAGGACATTTTCTACGGGATTGCCCTACAAAACCACCCAAGAAGGTGGTAGGAGTTGCTGATAAAAGCCACATAGAGCCTGATTCGGGAAACGACCACGCTCGACAAGCGTAGAGGTCCGCTTGCCGAGCTTAAAGAAAGACACTCAGACCTCACATCTGATCATCCCAATGGTCCTACTTGATCCCAGACAGCCATCACGTATGCACGCAGTAAGGGCATACATAGATAGCGGGGCCGTATGATACTATATGGACTACAAATTGGTGTCAAGGATGAATCTACCTCTTTGCAAAAAGACCACTTTGTATGTCATCACCACAGTTGATGGAACTGAGATTGCCTCAGGGCCTGTAACTCATTCCACTACAGAGATGACACTGTTGAGTCAAGATGGGCATCGAGAGACTATTGTGTTTGATCTAATCAAAGCCCCACAGTTCCAGATAATATTGGGGATGCCATGGTTGGAAACACATAATCCTTGTATAGAATGGCGAGAGAAGAGAATAACCTTCCCGGATTGTGCACACACCTGTTACCCGGAAAAAACTTTGAACAAAGGCCTGGCTACAGTCGTTAACACAATCGTGCAGTTACCTCAGGAATACCAAGAATTTCAGGATGTTTTTCAAAAAGAACAGGCCAATACATTACCTCCTCACAGATCATACGATTGTCAAATCGACCTCCTACCCGGTGCACAACCCCCATGCAGTAGAATCTACGCCCTCACGGAACCTGAAAATCTTCACCTACGGCAATACTTGGACCAATACCTTGCTAATGGCTTTATTCGTCCTTCCAAGTCTCCTGCATCCTCAGCTTTATTCTTCGTGCCAAAAAAGGAAGGTGACCTTAGAACGTGCATAGATTACCGTGCATTAAATCAGATTACAGTAAAAAAAATGATACCCATTGCCTCTGATCCCCGAATTACTAGACCAAGTAAAGGATGCTTGTATCTACACTAAGTTAGATCTCCGAGGGGCATATCATCTGGTACGTGTCAAGAAAGGCAACGAATGGAAGACTGCCTTTCGCACCAAGTACGGATTATTCGAATATCAGGTGATGCCCTTTGGGTTGTGCAATGCACCAGCAGCCTTCCAGTATTTTATGAACGATGTCCTTCGTGAACTCATTGACGTCTGTGTCGTCGTATACATAGATGATATTCTAGTGTACTCCTCCTCAGAATCAGACCATGTTAAGCACGTGCGTGCAGTCCTTGAGAAACTACGCCAGCACAAGTTATATGCAAAATTGGAAAAATGTGTTTTTCATGCTACGGAAGTTGAATTTCTTGGATTTATCCTGACTCCAAAGGGAGTCCGAATGGACTCTCGAAGAGTGGATGCAATTCTCAAGTGGCCATCACCCAGTTCAGTCAAAGGGGTACAAAGCATGCTCGGATTTGCTAATTTCTACCGCAGATTCATTCCGGACTTCTCCCATGTTGTACACCTGATCACAGCACTTTTGCGAAAAAACAAACGCTTCTTGTGGACCAAAGAGGCTGAAAAGGCCTTCCAAGAGCTGAAAGCGAAATTCACCTCAGCACCTGTCTTAAAGCATCCACGCCCTGAGCTTCCATACATAGTAGAAACTGATGCATCCAGTTTAGCCATGGGAGCTGTCCTGTCCCAGAAGGATCCTGAAACCGGTCAACTTCACCCAGTAGCGTTTTGGTCCAGAAAGTTCTCAGCACCTGAGTTAAACTATGCGATTACCGATAAAGAGCTATTAGCTATCAAATCCGCCTTTAAGGCTTGGCGGCACTACCTTCTTGGTGCCAGGCATACCATTACCATAATCACTGATCACCGGAACCTGCAGTATTTAAAAACAGCCAAAGCCCAATCATCGCAACAACTTCGATGGGCATTGTTCTTTGCCGAATTCGATTTTGTGATCACTTATCGACCAGGCCGCAAAAATGGCAAAGCAGATGCCTTATCCCGAATAGGGATGGGAGAAGCATATGCAAACCCGGAACCGGTGCCAATAATTCCCGAGCAAAGAATTCTTGGCATAACTACTCTACAGACACTAGAAGATATTCATTCAAAAATCCAACAACTCTTCGATCCAGCAACCCTGCAGGACTGGGTAAAGAAAGGCCCGGACTACTCAGTCGTCAATGACCTACCTTACTATCAAGGACGACTATTTCTACCACACAAGGAAATACAAGAACAAGTCATCTCCAATTACCATGACACCCTGATGGAAGGGCACCCAGGTATCGCAAAAACTGAAGCAAAAATTAAGAGACAGTTCTGGTGGCCCACTTGGGGAAAAGACGTAAAGTCATTTGTGATGTCTTGTGGCATTTTCGCCCCAAAACAAAAGCCAGAAGAAAAAACCCGCTGGCCATTTACAACCTTTGGATATTCCACCTACACCATGGCACACCTTGTCTTTAGACTTTATTACAGATCTACCTGCATGTAATGGATTTAACACCATCCTTGTTATTGTGGATCTTTTTTCCAAGATGGCCCACTTTATTCCTTTAAAAGGATTACCTTCCGCTTCAATTTTGGCCAAGGAGTTCCTCGAAAACATTGTTCAAATACACAGATTTCCTTCCGTATTGGTCTCTGACCGAGGCAGTCAATTCATTTCACAATTTTGGAAGAAATGTTGTCAATTGGCACAAATTGACGTGAGGTTATCAACCAGTCACCATCCCCAGATCGATGGTCAGATGGAGAGGACCAACCAGACCCTTGAACAGTTCCTACGTTGCATGCTGCACCAGACCGAAAGCAATTGGAAGGATATTTTATGGATTTCCGAATATGCATACAATAACTCAGTACATTCTGGAACCGGACAAAGCCCCTTCTATACCATATACGGACATCACCATCGAACCTCAGAACTCGATTCGCCTCAGCACTTAGAAATGCCTGCAGTTAGTCATTTACACTCTACTATTACACAAGCCTTTAAGGAGGCAACAGAACATTTGAAACAAGCGAAAGAGAAATATAAGAAAAATGCTGATCAACATAGAAGCGATGCTCCACGATATCAGATTGGGGATCAAGTTTGGCGGGCTACAAAACACATACCTCTAAAAGGAACTCAGACTTTTAATCCTAGGTATTTGAGACCTTACACTATTAAGGCCATTATCAACCCGGTGGCCGTCAAGTTGGAATTACCCTCTAATATGCGGATCCATCCTGTCTTTCATGTTTCACTTCTGAAACCAGTTCAACCCGGGACAAGACTTGCCAAACCACCTGACCCCATCCTAATAGATGGAGAACCTGAATTCGAGGTAAAGAATATCCTGGACTCTAAGTTGGTTAAATCAAGACTTTTTTATTTAATCGACTGGAAAGGTTACGGACCAGAGGAAAGGTCATGGGAGCCTAGTGACCACGTTCATGCACCTCGGTTGGTGAAGAAATTCCATCGGAACTTCCCAGATAAACCAGGGCCAAGGGGAAGAACAACTTTAGGAGGGGTATTGGGGGGGAGTGCTGTCATGATGCCTACCCCCGGGCATCCGGATCAAGCCCATCAGCCCCGGGAGCAGGCATCCAGACATTTACAAAAACCCCAGCAGCCCCAGCTAGAGGCTGTCTGGGTTCAGTCCTGGCGCCGTAGGCACCAGGCTCATAATGAAAATCAGTCCTGGCGCCATAGGCGCCAGGCTCATAGACATTACTTGCCTCATGCAGACCATGCTGCAAATAAATCCAAGCCAACGTGAGGCCTGGATGGGACTATTTTACTACAGGGACTATTTTTTACTCGGGTCTGGTCCTGGGGAACTTCTTTCCTGGGATTACTTTGCGGGCTATTTAAACCACGCCCGAACAGCAGCACATGGTTCGTGTTATTCTGCATCCAGCAGCATGACTCTCACCTGCCTGCACCCAGCATCCAGTCTTCTGCCACGCCCGCGTGCCTGCAGCCAGCATCCAGTCTTCTGCCACGCCCGCCTCGAATCCGGAGCTCCTAGAATAAAGAGGAAGAAAAGGACAAGGTTAGAAAACGAACTTATTTCAAATTCCTCACCTGATTCCGGATCCATTTCATCTCCCGACCTGGAAAGTACATCAGTCCTGCACGCGTCGCTTCGCCAGCTCCAGCACGGCACCATACTCACCAGTTCTCACAGCATCTTTCGATCCGGCACTGTCTCCATCATTTCTTCGCCGTACTCCGGCACCTAGGGGCACAAGAATAACAAGGTGAGCAAGGGAATCAACAAATACCTATTACCACCATAGACTTACCTGATTTACCACCGGCGGTATTATTCTCAATATCTTCATATGCCGCATCTGTAAAGAGGGAGAAAAACAACACGTTAACGCATGCAATAGTTACCGGACAGCATTGGGTAACACAAACTCTTACCTGAACGCCAGCAGCAGCTACGAGACCTTCTTCTCAGAAACTCAGTTGCAACTTAAGGAAGGAAGGGGACAAGAGTGAACATCGGGCACATTGAACTCTTTGAACTTGATACTTACCAATCCCGCCTGGGACTTCAGAGTCAATGCTTACCGGAACTCTCCCAACGCCTTCAAACCAGTGAAGTAACTGGTATCTACGCGCCCCTGCAAGACACGCAGGATGGAGAGCACACCTTTTACAAACATAAGGTGAGGTTACTAAGGGGATATCGGAGGTGATTAGTGGGGGAGAGCGAGAACAGTTGGGAGGCCATCACTAAAACCCACAGGTGGCTAATCCCTGTCTCCACTTGCAGGAAAATACTTCTTCGGTCCAGCAGACAAGACTAGGTGGGCCAGTCCAGACAGTCATCTCTGCACTACGCATCACGTTGACGGAGACCGCAGCTGTCCGGGTCCGATCGACACCCCTGTGGGGTCCAGGTGAGCGTAACACCCAGGACTGAGTTTAAAAAGTGTGCAGATTGTGGATCTAAGATGTCGATCACCAATTCCCACCGGATTTGTCTCTGTTGTCTCGGTTCCAGTCACCGAACCGACGACTGCGGGTCCTGCCAATCTATGACCGAAAAAGCTCTTCGTGAGAGGAGAGGTAAACTGTCGGTGGGGAGGGAGGCCTCAAAAAAGGTTTTGTCAAAAAGACACAAGAAAGCGACTGATTCTAAGGAATCGGATCGCCATAGGCACTCAAAGAGATCTCGATCTAGGAGTAGATCGAGACACTCTTCGTCGTCATCGAAAAAAATGAAGAGGAGACATAGATCTCCCTCATCATCATCTTCTTCTTCAGAGTCGACCGAAGAAATTTGTTGTCCGACTAAATCGGATTCTCCCAGTAAGTGGGAAGAATTCCGCAAAAAGATGATGAAGTTTTTCGAGCATGCGGCCCGACCCCCTCGAATGACTCTAGAAAAAGCCATACCCCTAAAGTCGCTCCATTGGACGACAAAGGGAAGTCCAAGGCTACCATGGCTAAGACTGGTAGCGTCGAGGAATCCAAAAAACCTCGAGTCGACGTAAAACCGTTGAAGACTCTTCGAGAGTCGAGCACTTCTCCAGTGCCATGCAAGAAACACAAGTCATCGAAGACTTCGACAACTTCGTCGACCCCCTCGACGTCGATAATTTCGACGCCAAAGCCAAAAGCGTCCTCGACGCCATTATCACAGTCATCTTCGAAGACTTCGAAGACACCTTCGAAAACTTCGAGGGATTTGCCAATTCCTTCGAAGCAGATGGAAGAGGAAGAAAGGAGATTCACTCCTTTGCCCAGGTCAGACTTTTTCAAATCTATGTCAGCAATCTATGAAGAGTCTGCTTCAGAAGAAGACGAGGTTACTTCCTTTGGGAGTTACTTATGGTACAAGACAAGTTCCTGAGGAACTTATTGACCAGGAATCTAGAATGAGAGACCTGAGTGATACTCTACATTCTGCCAGTGGAGTTGACACATCCCCAGAATTAGAGTTCGCCATGCCTAATCCTGCAGAGCATGCAGATGCTGGGTACAGGGGTCTTATGACCAGGGCAGTTGAATATATGGGTTGGGGTAATACTTCACACAATTTTGAACAAGATGACATGACGGATATAATCGTCAAGGGACCTCAGAAAGATCCTGTTCTCCCTTTCCACAGAGCCCTCCAAAGGACTGTGGAGAAAAACTGGGAGAAGCCAGAAACTATTGCTGCTGCAGATAGCACTTTTCCAAGAAAATATAGACCGGCTGGAAAGGATCCTGAATATTTGAATAAACATCTGACTCCAGAGAGTTTATTCATTCAGGCAGCATCTACTTCAAAACAAGCTGCTTATCCAGCTATCCCTCCAGATAAAAGAGGATAAGAAAATTGATGCCTGGGCACGTAAAGTTTTCACACCAGGCAGTATGGCACTTAAGTCGGCAAATGTCACCTGTACCCTAGCCAGGTTTACCCATACCATGTGGGACTGTATTTCGGCGGCGGCTGATCATATTCCGGAAGGCGAGGAAAGGGAAGGCTTCCTGAATATAGTCAAAGACAAGAAGGAGGCAATGGAGGAATGTCTCCAGTCTGGACTGGATACTGCTGATAGTATCAGCAGATCCATGGCTGCAAGCGTTGTGCTACGCAGATTTGCGTGGTTGAGGAAGTCGGGGTTTGCACCGGACGTGCAAGCTAGACTTCTCAACATGCCCTTTGATGGCTCGAGGCTCTTTGGCAGAAAGGCTGATGAAAGCCTAGAAAAACTTCAGACCTCGAAAGCGGCAGGTAAATCACTTAGCGCCTCTTTGCGCCTGCCTCTAAAACCCTATTCCGGCTCATCTTCCTGGAGGGGTCGTTCTTTTCGATACTACTCCTTTTTTGGTAGAGGAAGAGGACAGGCTTCTCAAAGGGGAAAAAGAAACTTCCCTCGTGGAACACGAGGAAGAGGTGCAAAATCAGCCTCAGGAGCGGCATCTGTACCCTCAGCCACTCCTGCAGCCGCCTCCAAATCCCTCTGAGACCTTATTACACAAAACACCAGTGGGAGGAAGGATCTCTCAACAACTGAAGGAATGGCGGGGCATTAACTCAGATGCTTGGGCACTGGAAAGAGTAGCCCAAGGTTACTGTCTCCCCTTTCTAAAAAGGTCTCAGAATCATCCACCGGGAGCCAACTCCGCCAAATTTCCAGATCCACTCCTGTTGCAGGAAATTTTAACCATGCTTGAGAAAGGTGCCATAGAACCGGTACCTGTAGTGGAGAGGAACAGGGGTTGGTACTCCCCATATTTTCTCATCCTAAAAAGGACAGAGGACTGAGACCCATCTTGGACTTGAGAAACTTGAACAAGTTCCTCAGGAAGAACAAGTTCAAGATGGTGACTCTTTCTCAGATCCTTCAGGCTCTCCAACTCCAAGATTGGTTGGTATCATTGGACCTTCAGGATGCTTACTTTCATGTCCCAATCCATCCAAAGCACAGAAAGTACCTGAGGTTCGCGATTGGCAATTCTCATTATCAGTTTCGAGTTCTGCCATTCGGGTTGACCTCCGCCCCGAGGGTTTTCACCAAACTGTTGGCGGTTGTGGCAGCAAGCCTCAGGAGAGGAGGTATTCACATATATCCCTACCTGGACGACTGGTTGATCAGAGAAAGTTCTCCAGAACAAGCTCAGGAACATCTTTCGATCACCTGCCACTTCCTCCACAATTTGGGCTTCTCCCTCAATTTCAAGAAGTCCCACATGATACCATCCCAGAAACTCCAGTTTATCGGAGCAGTCTTGGACACTTCATCTGGAAAAGCCTCGACTCCCGAAGTGAGAGCTCTCCATATCCAGCAGATGGTAAGGAAGTTTCAGAATGCCCAACGTCTACCGGCCTTCGATTTTCTCAGGTTGCTCGGCCTCATGGCATCCTGCATTTTCCTAGTACCAGAGGCCAGGTTGAGAATGAGATCCCTTCAATGGGCACTCAGAACTCAGTGGTCCCAGTTCTCAGGGAATATGTTGGATCTTCTGCAAGTCCCGAGCGCAGTTGCTCAGGATCTTCTATGGTGGGCTTGCAACGACAACATTCTCAAGGCAGAGTCTTTTTGGCAACCATGGCCAGAGATAACGGTAGTGACAGACGCCTCACTCACGGGGTGGGGAGCACACACCAAGGATCTGACAATCAGCGGTCGTTAGTCTCCATCGGAGTCCAAACTACATATCAACCTGTTGGAGCTGAGGGCAATCAGACTAGCTCTGAAGGCCTTTCTGCCTTCTGTACAGGGAAAGAATGTCCTGATAATGACGACAACACGGTGGCCATGTACTACCTCAACAAAAGAGGAGGAGTAGGGTCACTGCCACTGTGCAGAGAAGCAATGTAGCTCTGGTTCTGGGCAATACGAGAAGGAATCTCTCTATCGGCAATTCACCTAGCCGGAGAGAAGAACACGGCGGCAGACGCTCTGAGCAGGCAGAGCACGGTCTCTCACGAGTGGGAGCTGGCTCAAGAAGTCCTTCTGGAGATCTTCGCCCTTTGGGGAACCCCTCAAGTGGATCTGTTTGCCACCTCGATCAACCAGAAGTGCGAATAGTACTGCTCAAGGGAATTTCCTCAAAGAGGATTTCTGGGAGACGCATTCGTAGTGGAGTGGAAGTTTCCACTACTGTACGCTTTTCCCCCAGTACCCGTGATTCCTCAAGTAATCAGGAGGTTGAGAAAGTTCAGGAAAACCATGATCCTAATTGCCCCGGATTGGGCCAGGAGGACTTGGTACCCGGACCTTCTAGACATGTCCATCTGCCCTCCAATACGTCTTCCGCAAAGAGAGGATCTTCTGTCGCAAGAGGAAGGTCGGGTTCTCCATCCAGAGGTCAAGACACTCAACCTTCATGCATGGTTTCTGAGAGGTTGAGATACAAGGATTGGGATCTTCCGGATGACGTAATGGAAATCTTGCTTTCGGACAGAAGACCAGCAACAAAGTCTTGGTACCGACGTCGCTGGAACAGGTTTAGTAACTGGTGCAAAGACAAGGATGTGGACCCTTTTCAGTGCGGCACCCCAACGGTGCTCTCTTTTCTACTACATCTAGCTAATCTGGGGCTCCAGATAGGAACAATCAAAGGATACCTTGCTGCGCTGTCCATTTTCAAGTGCTCCTAGGAAGAGGTTTCATATTTCAAAATACCGTTAATAATTCAATTCTTAAAGGGGCTTTCTAATGTATACCCTCCAGTACCTTTTCATGTACCAACTTGGGACTTCAATTTAGTTTTAAAATTCTTGACTTGCATACCTTTTGAGCCTCTGCACTCATGTCCTTTGAGGCTTTTGACTCTAAAAACTGTCCTCCTTGTGGCCCTATCATCAGCCCTCAGGGTTAGCGAACTTCAGGCTCTCTCATGCAAACCACCATATACTATTTTTTATAAAGATAAGGTAGTCAATAAAGTTAAACCTTCGTTCTTGCCAAAAGTAGTCTCGGACTTCCATTTGTCACAAAAAATAGTACTACCAACCTTTTATCCTCCTCCTCATCTGAGCAAAGAAGAGGAGAGATTACACAGATTAGATCCCAAGAGGGCTCTTAGTTTTTACATCTTAAGGAGGGCTAAATTGAGACAAGATGACCAACTGTTTGTGGGTTATACTGGTCATAAATTAGGCTTATCTGTAACAAAACAGACCATTTCCCGCTGGATCATATTAGCCATAGTTGAATGCTACAGATTAGCGGGAAAAGAACCACCAGATGGGCTTCGTGCCCATTCTACAAGGGGAATGGCTACTTCTGCGGCTCTAAAGAGGGGAGTCCCAGCAGCAGATGTTTGTGCAGCTGCAACCTGGAAAACAATGCATACTTTTGTAAAACATTATTGTTTGGATACTGCCTCCTCTAACGAGGGTTTATTTGCAAAGGCAGTTCTGCATTCTGTCCACGAAAACTAAAATTAGTACTCCCGTCTCCAAAAATTGATACTGCTATGGGAGCCTATCACAAGATGAGGAATACGTGGGAGGACACAATCCATTCGAAGAACAAGTTACTTACCAACTGTAACGTTCTTTCGACTGGATGTTCCTCCCACGTATTCCTCATCGACCCTCCCATCCTACCCCACAGTACAGTTTACGTTTCTTACACTTTCCTCTCACGAAGAATGTATCGGTCATAGGACACGCCTGGGTGTTCCTCCTATATATATATATTTCATCGAAAAAACAGAACTGAAGCAACGGGCGCGGCTCGAGCTATTTATACCATCGGTGACGCCGACAGAGTACGGAGTACGTCGAGGGACAATCGACGCCACGACCTCGAGCACAGCACCCTCTGCCGAGAATTTTTTTTCCGAAGCAGCGAAGCTAGAGATAACGAATTATCACAAGATGAGGAATACGTGGGAGGAACATCCAGTCGAAAGAGCGTTACAGTTGGTAAGTAACTTGTTCTTCTAGCGCCGTGATACCTCCGGGTCCTGGGCGCAAACGACAAATGCAATAAATAAATAAACAACAACAAATTGGAATATTTGAATGCCTTTGTCATCAACTTAACCTTTCTGGGAAACCAAAAGCAGGTCTGGTAAAGAGGACAAAGCTTAAAAGGAGTGGACACAGACATGTCCTTTTGGAAATCCCCAAAAATTGGGGGCCTCTGAATTTCCCCCTCTGATTAAGAAACAAAAGGAGAGGTGTGAGCAGCAAAAAGTAAGTTAGAAATGCACCCGTCTCTTCTGCTTGGCTCCCAGTGCCCATCCCAGTTGGGAGCAAAGCAATTCCCTCCCATCCTTAGGCTACGCCCACTTTTTAGAGCCCTCTCCCACCACTCGATTCTGCATCCCACTTCAATTATTGTGCACAGCTCCACTTTCTCCCCTTTGTTTACAACCCGAGGCTTCATCCCTTTGCTTCCCGACCTGTTCTCCACTGCATCCAGATGCACCCCACAGTTTGTTCCTATTAGTATCCAGTTTCCTGCCCACATGGAGGGCATCTATTCAGCACACGAGCCAGTCCCGACTCTTTCTAAAGCTATCTCCGTCAATGTAGAGAGAAAGGAGACTTCAACAGCGATATTCAAACAGAAAATAAACAAAAACACTGACAGAGGGGCGTGGCCTGGAGCGCGGACCATGCAGTCGCCTCCTTGATGGCCTCCGTGGGAAGCCCGCTGCATATCAGCTTTCCAAGGCTCCCCGGCAGCGTTTTTGGACCCAACTCGGTGAGGGGCTATGGGAAGGTCCGGTGCCCCACCGATGCGCTGCTGGGCCTCGAATTCGCCGAAATAAAGATAATCGGGCCGTTGATAACTCGCGGCTCCTCCACCAAGCAATCCAAGATGGCGGACGGGACCCAGCGACGACAGCCGAGCCGCGGCCTCACCATCGGAGCTCCGCCTACACACTCCCTTGAGCGGCTCTGAACCCAGATACCTTTGGCCCCACATAATTGGAGGGACCCGGACCCAGCGGAGACCCCGAGCGGCGGGGAACGAAGTAGATGCCTTAGGCCTCCCGGCCCCCTCACCATCGGAGCCCCTCCTACACACCCTTGAGCTGCCTTGAGTCCTGAAACACTCGGCTCCACATAATTGGAGGGACCCGGACCACTCTCCAGCGACCCCGCTGAGACCCCGAGCGGCGGGGAACGGAGTAGGTGCCTCGGGCCCCGGCCCCTTCTGCCTACGCGCCACAACACGCAGCTGCGGTCCCCCTGATCGGCACCGGCGGGGCGACCACAACACCCCATCGCCTCCGGACTTTGCACCCCGGCGGGAGCCATTTACCGCCCCCTGCTCGCTTCCTGGGGCGCCCCGGCCCACGTTCATCATCTCCCCTGGTACCAGAAAAACCGGGACAATCCTGTGACTCCTCTCCCCTACGCACTCAAACCCACCGTATGCAACCAAGATATCGGGACATTCATCCCAGTCTGTGAGGCCATACGATGTCCAGGCAACCGAAATCCGCCAAATCCTCGGACATAGCAACAATGCTAATGGCGTCCGACAAAGCAAAGAAACCGGACACTCTTCCCCCCGCCTCACGAGAATCCCTGGACGACAAGGGACCGCTAGCAACTAAGGAGGACCTCCGTAACTTTATGGCGGACATCAAAACCGAATTTCGATCCTGTATGTCGGAGCTTACTGCCAAGTTGGAGAATACCGACAAGAGGGTCTCGGAGGTGGAACAGAGAGTGGGAGAGATTGAGGATCGAGCTCAGGACCACACCGCTTCCCTGATTGCGATCCAGCGCTCCATGGGACTCTTGCAGGACAAATGCGAAATCCTGGAATATAAGCAAGAAAATTTGGAGAACAGAACCCGACGCAACAACCTCCGCATCCGGGGGGTTCCTATGTCAGTCCCAGACCAGGGGCTTGCCGAATATGTGGGCCTCCTCTTTCGGTCTCTCCTCCCAGATACGGAGGACTCACTTTTGCTATTGGACCGCACCCACAGACTAATCCCACGCCGTAGTGTGGAGACAGACGGCCCTCCCGATGTGATCACTAGGGTGCATTTCTTTACAACAAAGGAAGCCATCTCAGCAATAAGCCGCTCCGAGGACGAAATCACCTTCCAAGGGTCTCCTCTCCAGATTTATCAAGATCTATCTCCGCTGACCCTCCAGAAAAGGCGAGCCCTGCGCCCGCTGACCACCTTCCTGCAAGCCCAAAAAATCCGCTACAAATGGCTCTTTCCTACAGCTTTACAATTCTCCTATAAGGGTACTACACGCCGGATCAACCATCTGGATGACGCTGGAAGTATTTTGCACCCGGACCCCGCTACCCACTCGCCTCCACAGGCCTCCGAAGCGGCAACGGACTCGGATCTCATGGCCTCCCCCAGGTCCAACCATAACACATGGTCGAAGGTCCCAAGATTTAGGAGGAGAAGATAACTGGAAACGACCCCACAAGGGACTATTGCGACCCCCATATCCCAGCGCCATTTCTTTGAAGACATGGATGATCTCCATCCCTGATGCGGCGGGCTCCCCCCCCACGGCCCGTGCCCGGCTCCAAGGTACGTTCCATCTATGAGTCCTTGGAGCATTTCACTCACATTTTCAGCCATGTTGGCTATCCCCCGTTCCACGGCCCTGTTGGCCAGGGGAGGGCCCAACCCCACAATGGGTCCCCCATCCCCAGTTAAATCTCGGACTTCCCGTTGGCGGCCTGAGCAAAAACCCCAGAAGCAGGATAACAGATGGGCTCATCTTCCATGGCATGATGGCTGATTCCTTAATGGCCTCCCCCCTCCCACAAGTCTCATCAGCAACCCCAAGTCCCGCTCCGGATCAGCAGACCTGGAACTTTGTTTCCCTAAACGTCAGGGGATTGAACTCGCCGGCTAAACGCAAATCAATCCTGCAAAAGCTCCGGAATGAGACCGCTGCAGTGGCCATGCTACAGGAGACTCATCTGCTACCGGCAGACTTCAGCCGCCTACACTCCCGTGACTTTCCAAAGCAACTCTTCGCATCCGGTGATTCCAAGCGAGGTGGCACGGCGATTTTGTTTCGGAGGGGGCTGAATCCCCAGATTCTGGACACCATAAGCTGCTCGGAAGGACGCTATATAGCGGTGAAATGCCTGCTGGCGGGACAGCTGTTCTCCCTGGTCTCCGTATACGCACCGAACGCGAGCCAGGCGTCCTTCTATGACTCGCTAACTACAATTCTTTCTCCCTTTCTGGAAGGCCAGATTGTGATCGGTGGGGACTTTAATGGGGTCCCGGACCCCGTGAAGGACAAATCGCATCCGCCCTCTCCCGGAGACTACACCACGGCCTTGGCTCTCCTACGGCTATTCAGGACCTTGGGGGTGGTGGATGCATGGAGGGTGCTCCACCCATCCGAAAAGGACTTTTCTTTTTATTCTTATGTTCACCGGACATTCTCCAGAATAGATCTCCTCCTAATATCCCCGCAAATCTTTGCCTTCGCTGAGGAGGTGACCATAGGCTCCAGAATCTTGTCCGACCACGCCCCGGTAACCCTGGAAATCCGAGTCCAGGGGCCTCCTGACCCCCACCGGCGCAGATGGACATTATATGACCCCATCCTTAATGAGATGCCACTCAGAGACGCAGTCGCAACCACGATCAACAACTTTTTCAAGGAAAACCCGAGCGGAGATACCTCCCTAGCCAACACCTGGGACGCAATGAAGGCAGTGGTGCGAGGAGATCTGATCGCCAAAGGGGCAGCCTATCACAGGCACAAACAACAAATCCGCCAGGGCCTTGAAGAAGAACTGGAGAGGGCTGAAAGGATCCACAAGGAGAAGGGCTGGACCCCTAAAACGCAGCGAGCCCTCCGCATAGCAAAAAAGAAAATCGAAGCCCACTATGCTGAACACACCGCCCATCAAATGACGAAAGCCAAACAATTCTATTATGCCAAAAATAATAAAGCGAACAAATTGCTGGTGGCCAAACTTGCCAAGATGAGAAGAAATAACACAATCGTGGGCTTACGGGATCAGCAGGGCAAGACTCAATATTCGGATCTCGACAAGCTTCAAATTGCATCGACCCACCTGACCCAGGTAATGACCGCCCCGCCCCGCAACGACAAGGAACAGAGGGAATACCTGCAAGGGGCAGCGCTCCCCCGACTGAAAAACGCAGCCCGGGATTCGTTGGAAGCCCCAATTACCGGCGAGGAAGTCGACGAGGCGATAAAATCCCTGAAGTCTCGGGCCCCTGGTCCGGACGGCTACACAGCAAAATTTTACAAAGTTTTCAAACCCCAACTCCTCCCACCCCTGGTACAGCTGTTTAATTCATTCAAAACCACAGGCTCTATAACTCCGTCAATGCAAGAATCAATCACAGTCTTGCTGCCCAAACCTGGCGGCGACCCGAAGGACCCGGCGTCCTACAGACCAATCGCGCTGCTCAATATAGACGCCAACATATACTCCAAAATTCTAGCAACCCGCTTGTCCCGGATCCTGCCAGAGATAATCAATGCCGACCAGAGTGGCTTCATCACACACCGTTCAACCACTGATAACATTCGTAGAGCTTTGAATCTGGTGGAACTAGCCTCCCGAGACTCCAGAGAACTGGTCCTTCTGGCCCTGGATGCAGTTAAGGCCTTCGACAAAGTAGACTGGAACTTTATGAAGCTTGCCCTCGAGGCCTTTGGCTTTGGCCCAGAGTTCCGTGCCATGATCTGGGCTAACTACACCGCGCCCAAGACCTTGCTCAGAGTCAATGGCATCCTCTCTCCCCCTATTGACCTGACCTGTGGAACCAGACAGGGCTGCCCGCTATCCCCATTGCTCTTTGCGTTAATCATGGAACCATTCGCCCAACGGATCAGGCGAAACCCGCGGATCAAGGGCTTCCAGGCGGGTACGACACACCATAAACTGGCCTTGTATGCCGACGATGTCTTATTAACCATCACAGAACCTTGCGCCTCCCTCCCTCAGGCCTTAGCTGAGATAGAGAACTATGGAAAGGTCACCGGTTTCGCCATCAACTACCAGAAGTCAGCTGCCATGGGGGTAGCCCTTCCCCGAGAGGTCAAGGAGGCTCTGGCCCCAATGTGCCCGATACACTGGACAACTAAGAGCTTCAGCTATCTGGGGGTCCGGATCCCAGCTGACCCGGGAGATGTCTACCGGGCTAACTTTCCCCAACTGTTCACGGACCTCGAGGCTGACCTGAAACGGTGGGAGACACAGGAAATTTCACTGATGGGCCGTATCACGGCTTGTAAAATGAACTTGCTACCAAGGTTCCTATATACTTGCTCCTCGCTTCCGGTATCGATCCCGGCCCCGGCCCTTCAAAATCTACAAAAGAAAATGTCACGGTTTATCTGGAAGGGGAGGAAGCCCAGAATCTCCAAGACCACGATGCTGGGCAATGCTAGACTGGGTGGCCTCGGAGTTCCGGACCTACGAAAGTATCAGATAGCGGCCCAGCTCTCCTGCATCCGATCATGGCAGGTGCTTACCAACCGTCCGAAATGGGTGGACCTCGAACAAGCACAACTGCCGCTCCCTCTACGCTTTCTCCCGCATATCAATCCCTCCGATCGCCGCCAATGGCAGGACCTCCTGAGATCCACCAAACACACTATCACTACCTGGGATAAAGCGCTGAAACAGAAGAAAACCCCAGTGGGACTCAGCTCCTCCTCACCCGTGTTCCTGAACCCAGCCTTTTCACCTGGCTGGTCCACCCGGAACTTCAGATCCTGGATAGCGGGGGGCCTGGAGACCCTGGGGCAGCTTTTCGAAGGGGGACAGCCCTGCACCTTCGGGCGATGTAAAGAACTCTTCCAACTGCAGGAACAGGACAGATTTACATACATTCAGCTGCGCCACTGGTGCTCTCATCCACAGACCCGTCAAGCCGCCACCCGGCCCCCCACGGCCATTGAATTGACCCTAAATGATCTCCCACCCAGGGGAAGCATCTCCACCCTATACAAGCGCCTTCAAAATGACTTCCTTACCTCCAAAACCCGATACATGGCTCAATGGGAGGCGGACCTAGGCCACCCAGTCGAAGACCAGCTGTGGGTTGATATTTGGTCGCGGGCTCACTCCTCTTCGTCTTGCATCACGAACAGAGAAG
The DNA here is from genome assembly GCF_040938575.1 of Ambystoma mexicanum. Classification (NCBI taxonomy): domain Eukaryota; kingdom Metazoa; phylum Chordata; class Amphibia; order Caudata; family Ambystomatidae; genus Ambystoma; species Ambystoma mexicanum. Next base: position 150,414,825 of record NC_090924.1, read on the forward strand.
GCGCCTACAAAATCCTCCTCCGATGGTATTATCCTCCTCTGAGATTACACCACATGAACCCTACACTCAGCCCGAACTGTTGGAGGCAATGCGGCCAGGTAGGAACTTTCTTCCATATGTGGTGGTCTTGCCCGAGGGCCCAGACCTTTTGGGAACAATGCCTAGCGATGATTACGGACATCACTAAGGTACGACTTCCCCTTGAGCCCGAACCCATCCTCCTGGGTGCCCCAGTCCCCGGGATCTATCCCAGGTCCGGTCCCAGGGCCAAACTACTGTCCCAATGCCTTCTGGCGGGCAGAAACGTAATAGCTCGCACTTGGAAAACGGTGGAGGGCCCACTAATGCCTTTCTGGTGGACGAAAATCTGGGACATCCTAATCGCGGAGAGGGTTACAGCAGCCGGGGCAGGCCACCTGCATCGTTTCGAGAACATCTGGGGCCCAATTCTAGACTTTGATCGGAACTATCCAGCCTTAACGTACAAGCCCCAATTAGCCAGGAGAACCTTACGGGACGATGACTTCCAGCAGGGACAGGAAGAAGAACGATAGAGCCCGGGGGAGGGGAGGGAAGTGCAACCAGCTGTATCCTTTTTATGCCATTTGTCGTGTTTGATCAGACGTTGTATCGCTTTATCCTGCCTGTTTAAAATAAATATTTAAAAAAAAAAAACAAAAAAAAACACTGACAGACAAATGCATCTGCACGATGTTGTTTTGGGGTGTAATAATCACCCCAGGCCCATTGTTTACAATGAAATAGTAGCTTTGTCTCCACTCCCTATTATTCATCTGGTTTGTTGTACTGTCAATTCAACTATTTATCTTTGTTGCAATTCATTATCTCCCTTTCCCTGTCCCCACCCTGTTGCCCTGTGGGCGCTTTGAAACAGTTTTTCTAATTGCATGAGCGCCTAACAAGTGGCCGATAAAATAAAATAATAATAAATGATGAACATTCCAAAGTTATACACGGAATTCTGCTTGATAATTCAGTAACGCTTCAAACATATTATCTTGACTGAAATCAGTATTAAAGCAATCCTTTAATTCACCTTAGAAGAAACGGAAATGAGAGAACTGCATTCGAATATCTGTATGTTACACGCACCTCTACAGCTGGAGCTCAACTCACTGAGCTACGTAACCAGCTTTAGATTCGTTTTAAGGCACTTCTCATCAATAATGTGACCTTGCAGAATTATGTCCTTTTTTATTAACTTTAGAAGGATGAAATGCTGAGTTGGCCCTATTATGTTGCAAACCTGCAACTTCAGATGCACGCAAATCTACAAAGATGGCCTGTGCTTATCTCTTGTGTAACCTTATTCTGGTCGCATGTTGTAAGAACATTTTAAATAATGAAAAATGTGAATTCTTTATCTATATGAATTGCGGCTTTGCTGTTTCTTAATGGCGCCTTTGTTCTTGCAGAACTCACCATTGGAGTCAGTAAACGCTTAAAGAGCACTGAGGTGAAAGAAGGGGAGAGCTGCAGCTTTGAGTGCTTCCTGTCTCATGAAAGCATTGATGACTGCTACTGGACGGTAAATGGTCAGAAGGTGGAGAGCAGTGGCCGTTTCCAGGTGTCCAACCAGGGCCGCAAATATACCCTCAGTATTAAGGATGTTACTGCAGCTGATGCCGGGGAGGTGGTCTTCACTGTCCGCAACTTGAACTCCAAGGCCTCCCTGATAGTCAAAGGTACTGAAGGTGGATGGCCAAGTTGTAATTTGTCATCACAATTTCAGCAACATCTTAGGACAACTTAACATGTGCCACTTTTCCCCCGAACCTAATGTGTTTGGGTTTTTTGGTAGTCTTCAGAGGTTTAATCTCTTGTTAACCCTTTCTTCAGGAAAAGGTATAGGTAGCATTGTTGTTCAATACCCCAGAAATCAGGTTTGCAGCATTTGACCTAGCCAGCAAAGTAATGGCTTTCACAAAGGATAATTGCTTTTCAATATGCTTGACATTGTTCACAACTTCATGGTGTTTCTAAGCGCTACAGAGCAGGGCGCAGTATGAGACTCTCTCCTTCTTTTTTTCAGCAAAGCCTGCGGAAATCATTAAGCCACTAGAAGACAAGACGGTGTCCACTGGGCAGGACCTTACCCTGAGTTGTGAAATCTCAAAGCCAGACACTAATGTGAAATGGTGCAGGGATGGCAAGACAATCCGAAAGAGTCAGAAATATGAGCTGTGCCAGGAAGGAACCAACGCTAAACTCATCATCCATGATGTGACACTTAAGGACACCGGGGAGTACACATGTGAAACTGAGATCTCAAAGAGTAAAGCGTCAGTTCAAGTGAAGGGTAAGATATGAAATGCATGCATACTTCCATTATGATATGCCCTCTGAAAACTCAATTGCACATAGGTATGGCCTTCTCAAAAACCCATAAAAGTAAGAAAGAATAGCCATTGTATATAGTTTTTTTCCCATAAGTGACATGCTTTAAAAGGTCCCATTTGTTGGCTAGCCTCATTGGTACTCTGCAGAACTACCCATCGTTTGTGCATACCTACTGCCAGAGACAGACATTAACAGTTAATCTTTCCCAGCTAACCCATACAGGCACTAACAACACAGGGCATACTAGGAGCCCTTTCCCCCCATGTTATAACAGGTAACATCTGTAAGTATACAGTCAGCTTACTGCAGCTCAGTTTCAATGGTCATGTTATCGTAGAAGGCATTGGATCAAGGCATCATGGATCAGGTCTTGCAGCTCTGAGAGGCAGGAGGTTTGAGATGAAGAATATCGGCCCATCAAAGATGAGATGGAAATGGAGAAGGCAGGAGAGGGGTCAAGGATTTGCCCAGGCGGTCAGCAGAAGAGGACTAGGGAGCGCGTTTGGGAGACAAAACGGTACCTTATTTTTATTTATTTATTTACTGGCCATTTCATATCACCAAATGCTGGATTGCCTCACAGCGCTGGGTTAAGAAGGATTAAGGAAGGCGTTGATGGTGCAAGGAAGGAAGGATGAAGGGAAGAAGATGCCCATTCATACTACACAAGGTTTAATTCCTGGTATTAACACCTAGGAATGCGGGCTTGCAACGCACTGATCAGTCCACATTCCTTTCCAGACTCATGTGCCACTCCCCCATGCTGCCATTTATTTTGGGCTCTTGGCCTGTCCCCACTCCCCCTTCTGGTTCTACCCTCTTCCTTTCACAATAGCTCTCCCCCCAGTCCCTGTACCTTAATCCCTTCACCCCAAATTCCTCATTTACTGGGCCACAGCCATATCCCTGCTCACTTCCCAGCTGGCCCAGCTTACTAAAGGGACTACTCTCCTTTTCCTATTGCTAACAGCCCCATCTTTGTTTGAAGGTTTTTATTGGCACAGGAGTTACACACAGCACTAAAAACACATGTTTAGCACCCTGGATGACTCTGCTAATAATGAGAAGTACATTTTTTTTAGATCAGGCTTTAGCGGTAATGTCCTTGAGACCTCGCTTAAGCCTTCGCTTCACTTGGGCCTAAATAAACGCTCCATCTGGCCGGCCATTGCTGCCAAAGGCCACACTCAAAAAGATGCTTAAACGCTACATTATTTACCTTTTACAAAAGATACTTTCAGTTGCTAAAACATTTGGTAACCGCTCCATCATAAGGGGTTACTTACCAAGGAATGTGCATCATGAAAGTGCAGGGTTCAGTCCCAGCTCCACCAGTGACTATGGTAGGGCAGTAAGAGTTGCCCGATGGTTGGGTATGAGATGGTATGCCTGGGCTAGCAAATCTGAACCTCAGGTACTACTTTTGGTGGACTCCAGGAGTTCATGCCACAGTTTTGGGCCAAGAGGGAGAAGGCTTCAGCCAACCTGCTTCCTCAAACATTTGCCGATGCAGTGTCAAGTTGAGGTTCCTCAAAGGGACATAAAGTGTGGCAGTGGTGGTCAGAAATTAAAACCCAATGCCCCAAGATGCCTGGACTATGGACAAGCCTGTAACGATAGTCTGATATTCCACTGGGATCCAGTGTTGTGTTTCAGGGTTGAATGGAGTTTGTTTGGAACTCGTGGAATGTGAAATGTGGAAGTGAGCATGAGTGGGCGACAGTTGGAGCGGATAGTGAAGGAGATAAGGGAGAAAGAGGACAGAGTCAACTGCTGGCCTTATGCTGTATGACTGAATAAAGCTGTTACTCACTTACACTGGCATCCCTCGTTACCGGGGTTACAGCACAACAGCCAGTCTAGATATGTATCTGCTGGGAGGATGTCTTCATGCCCGTTAGCTGCTGGGGAGATGTGCTTATGCCCCTTAGCTGCTGGGGAGATGTGCTTATGCCCCTTAGCTGCTGGGGAGATGTGCGCATGCACCTTAGCTGCTCAGGAGTTGTGCCTATGCCCCTTAGCTACTGAGGAGATGTGCTCATGTCCCTTAGCCGCTGGGGAGAGGTGCTCATGACATCTAGTGTTTGTCATCATAAATGCTGCTTGATTTTCAATTAGCGGCAGTTGCTTGGTTCAACAGTTGAGTGCTCCTGCTGTTGCAATAATCAAGGTGAGACAGGATAAAGGCCCTGATGAGATAGATCTGCCTTGCATAAGAAGACCAGGAGATGCAGAAGGTTGTTAATATGTGAAGTTGAAGGACTAGCCAAAGTCAAAAATAAAGGGCAGGTTTGGAGCTTGATTGGTTGGAATTTGGGGTGGGGTGGGCAACAGTGATGGCTAGGCGAATGGGGGGATTTTGGCAATTGCAGTGCCAAGCAGTGTCGCCTCAGTGTTGCCACCATGCAAAAAGGTGCTGCTGAATGCCACCCAGTCCTGTCCTATGGTGCACATCCTGTGAAGAAAACTGGAACTCTACAAGATGTCTCGCTATGAGGGGCAGGTCTTTTTAATTTAATTTATTGTACTTATTTAATTTTATTGTAATGCAGACATAAATATAAACATAGCTCAAACTTGCTTTTTTATATATAAATATTTGTCTTTGTTAAACTTAAATACATTTTTCAAAGGTTGGTGTGTGTGTATATATCAAATACATGGTCCTAAATAAATGTGCTCTTGCTATTAAAGACTGCACACCTCACTTTGCTTGATGAAAAGTTAAGAAGTTGATCACTTTATACTGCTAATGGCAATATCAATTCAGTTATAGCTATTTTAACAACTGTCACCGACCAGTCTTTTAGCTTTCTTCCTCATTTCTACCAGTTGAAAACATTGGGGGTCATCCCGAGTTTGCCGGTATCCTGGCGGTAAATCCACCAGAATACCGGCAAACTGACCTACCGTTACTGGTGCATGATAAACCGGTCTTACTAGGATATTCCAGATGCCGGCAACGGCGATCCTTCCCCATTCCATGGAGTCTCGTAGGACACTAGGGTGGGGATTGAAGGTATTACCAGCACAGTTAATACCAGCTGTTTTTTGCCGGTGGGGGCCTGATTTACCTTCAGCTCTTGGCTGGAGGTAGATCAGTAAACCCCCACCGATAAACTTGTACTCTGCCGATCCAGAAACATGCCGGTACATGGAAATACCAGCATATTTTTCTTGACCGGCAGAGTCGAAATGATCCCCATTATTCTTTCAGTTGTGAACATTTTTGTTGTTTCATGCAGCCACTCTTTAGTTTTAATACATTTTCTTGATTTGCAGTGTTTAGGTAGGATTATTTTCCCCACACCATTTAAACTTTCCCTACACATAGATCACATTTATAGTTGATTTAAAAACAATACATTTTGTTTGAAGTTTTAGTTTATATCCTGGACTGATTGACTTCTTGGAAGGACTCCTTTCCACAAGCTGCACATCACCTTGTTATTTATTAAGGTATAGGTCTTTCTTTTCTTATATTTCAAGCACATCTGCTTCTGCCAGCTCTAGTCTATGGAATCTACCATAATGTAAATATATATTTTGCCTTTGAATTACACACGTTAGAATAATGATTGTTCTGTGTCTCGTAGTTAGTTGACCACTGTATTAAATGTGTGTTATGTTCCTTTAGAAGTAAATACTAAGATACTGGCTGCAGTTCCCAAAGGAGCACACATTCTCAGATTGAATATCTTTGTAGAAATATGACGTTTAATGGCTGTTTATTTTTCCAAAGTCTTTAACACAATAAGTTCAAAGTCCAGACTTTAAAAGCCCATGCAATTGCTTTATAGTAGAGGACGATTCATATGTCTCCATAAATTTGGCTCTTGTTTTCCATTCTGTACTTTAATCGATTACCAAAGCACATATTTTTCTTTCAATAATTGTAGATTATCCCATAGTATTGCTCATATATCCTTACACAAATAACATTTTATATCCTTGGCTAAAGTCTGTGTAGCCTTTCTCATGCACAATTTGATTGCCAGATGATTTAGAGATTTGACATATTCATTTATTACTCCAGTATCCGTTGGTGTCTATTCAGGTTACAAAAGCTGAATTAGCTCCTGATTTGGTGTCCTTCAGTTCTCTTGGATGATCAAATTGCATGCTCGGACCACTTGAAAGTTGTTCCGATAATCAGTTACATTATGTTGACCAAACCCTCATTTGCCTTTTGTGCTGTTTTGTGTTTTCCCTTGTAAACAGGTTTAACAATAGATTCTTGTTATTGTAAGCCTTGCTATTGTCACTAAAATACTATTTAGGATGTCTGAATATTCCTCTCTGTTAGTCACACATGCCAAATTGTATTGGCTTCCATCTTTAAGGGTTAATATTGACAAACTCCTGACCACAGCCCAGAGTAAAATGGAATATTCCCAAAATGGGTATCTTAAATTTAATTCAGATATCATTTCCCTAGATTGTTTTTAATTTTTTTTAAATTAGTTTATTTATAACGTGCTGTGAACAGGGCCCATGGGCATAGAAGCGCAAACGCCACATACAACAAGAAACATACCATGTCAATACATCTCAGTCAGAAGATCAGGTACAGGGACCCCGATCGAAATATTGAAACAGAAGAGTTTTCAAACAAAGTTTGAAAGGCCCCAGGGAGGCACAAGACCTCAACTCCAGAGGCAAACAATTCCATAGTTTGGGAGCAACTTGAGGGAAGCAGCATTTCCGAACAAGTGAGAGATTAGCCCTGGGAACAGACAAAAAACTGGAGTCACTAGACCTCAAAGTTCGAGTTGTCGGTAACCAATTTACTGATTGGGCAAGATAACTTGCACTCATACTGAATAAACAAGCATGAGTTATGCACAACGTTTGAAACAAAATTCTTTTGCCCATAGGCAACCAGTGCAGTGATTTCCTGCCCATAGAGACATGATCAGTTTTATGCAAGCGACGGACAATGCGCACTGCGTTATTCTGTACTATTTGAAGATGATTCAAATTACCCTGTCCAAGTCCCTGTAGGAGGCTTGAGCAATAATCCAGAGGTGAGCTGATAACAGCACAGGCCACAGTGGAACAGCTACTCTCACTTAGGAAGGGACGAATTGCGGCTAGCAGCCTTAGATAGTATGACGAGCGAGAGACTAGAAGGCTGATATGCGCTTTCATGCTGAGCTCTGGGTCAAAAATGACTCCTAGGGTCTTAACCTTGGGTAGAGAGCTCTGGACACAGTATGCTATCTTGAATGACTGAAACGCCGGGTCTAATTCTGCGCAATTTTTGGCTTGTGCCCAGAACCATGATTTCAGTTTTGGAATTGTTCAAAGCCAACCCATTACATAGCATCCATTCACGGATGATGGAATATACAGAGTTGATGAGTAGGGTATGAGCTGTATGGTTACCCGAGAGGGGGATGAGACACTGAGTGTCATCCGCATAATTTGCATGTGTTATACCTTCAACGTTTAGCAAATGAAACAAGGGGATGGTAAAGATATTGAACACGGTGGGCGCCATGCAGGAACACTGTGGAACCCCACACAGAAGTACAAATCCCTTTGCTGAAGCTGTTTCACAGTAGACCATGGCCATCCGCTCTGACAAAAAGGAAGCAATCCACCCTGATGCTTCCTTGGAGAAAGAGGCAAATTCCTGGAGCGTGCAGACTAAGATGGAGTGGTTTACAAGGTAAAAGGCAGCCGTATGATCCAGGAGCATCACAAGTGAAACCATAAGATTCAAAATATTAGATTTCAAGTCTAACAGCATGGACTCAGTACTGTGGTGGCTCCTAAACGCCGATTGTTTGGGTCCCTGAATGTTGTATAACCTCAAGTTATCCTGTATTTGATGATGTGCAACGCTATCCAGAATTTTTTGAAGAAATGGAGTGTTTGTTATGGGGTGATAATTTCCTGCCAATTGGGATGAGGAGACGGTTTCTTTAGCAATGGGGCAATCCATGGCTGTTTAATGGAGGGCGGGATCATGATGTTTGTCCATTTGACCTAGCATATTTCCATAATGTTCTTTGAAGGGACTCTTGAAGTTAATGCTGTTATCGGTTTTCTCTGGTTCACTGTATTTTCAGATATAATACCCAAGCGTAAAGTTACTTCCAAATAGTAGAAATTAAGGATTCTTGGTTTGTTATGAACAGGAGCATGTTTTTCGTAATTGTTGTGGTACATTCTCGTTACTTATCTTTACTCTGTAAAATGTTGAGTCTTTCCATAGCATATCAACCAATGTCTACAATGCAGAACAGAATAATATCAACGAGAGGGGGCATCCATGTTTGATTTCCTTCTTCTCCGCAAAATATTCTGATAGGAACTATTTGCATGAAAATGCACCGTACACCTTACATAAAGGACCTGAATGTTTTTCGGATCTGTTTTCTTGATGGTGTTGAACACTTTCTAGTTGTAGATTCTCAAAATCACCACAGCATCTATTTTATATTTTGAAATCTAAATAATGGCCTGAAGTTTCTAAGACTTTTCAGTGCCATTTCACTGCTCTATAGTTGAGTAGATAGACTCAGTAATTTTGCTGCCATTGTGGCTGGTATTTCAGATCGCGGTCTTCCTACTGTGATCTTCATAGTTCTGCTTTCCTTTCATGGCTTCTTCCAGCATGCGTCCTCACTTCCTTGTTGATGCCTGCTGCCACTGTTAGATGGTCTTGGAACGTTATCCCAGTCGTCTATCCTTTGTTTCTTTTTGTTCATGTACTTCACCTCCTCTAATCAAGCGGAGGAGCCCTGTGATCCACACTCAATGCATGTCATTGCGCTACAAAGTACTACTCTTGGTTCACCCTCATGGCTCTCTCCATTCAGTGTCACAAAGGCACTGGCAAGCGTAGCAGCAACATTGGAACCATGGTAAAATGACCTGGTACAGTTTACGCAAATGTTCAAACTCATGTTGTGGGCGTACTTTACACAGGTTTTTATCGCCTTACCTTGCAATAGAGCATGACCTGATGTCATAAAAAAACAATGAGGGCACTCTTTCATGATGTAGACATTCTGTATACCATTAAAGCCAGAAAAGTTTTAAATATGATGTAGACATACTGTATACCTTTAAAGCCAAGAAGGGTTAAATATTGACACTCTGCTTCATTTACAGTTATTTAACTTGATTACCCTGTTTCCTACTAATGAGCTTGCTTAAACCTCTTTAAGCTGACATGGTCTTCTGTTTCCACATATTGTTGCTGGAGATTCTCAGCATCTTCTCATAAGTGTTTCTTTTGTACAACTTCCAAATCCACTATAATTATATATTACTTACTTTTAAATAATGACTGTAGCACCAGTAAATGTATCAGCACTGTGACTACAGTCACTACAGTGCCAATGTCAGAGACACCTCCAGTAAGGTCAATGAAGGTTGTGCAACACAGTCATCAAGGGAAATAACAACCACTCATGCAGCTCTTAAACTTGCTCAGAAACAGACACATAGGAGGAGGAAAAGGTACCATCTTTAGCAAAGCATTCAATGAACTTATGATGGAATGGCAGAGGTGCTTAGATTTTTGCTAATTAAATTACCAAACCTTCCTTCAAATGAAACATGGTTCCTAGAGTACAAAACAAAGTTAAGGCAGATATACCATTAGAAACGTGTGTGTTCATATTAGCCCAAAGACTGTGGTGTAAGAACAAGTTACTTACCTGTGGTAACGTTCTTTCAATTGGTAGAACGAGCCCTTTCGCCTACGGGGGGATCTTTTCCAGCTAGCCTGTACCACTCTGAAATAGCCAGTATTATCTATCTGGATATGATTTGTTTGGTAACTGACAAACCTAGTTTATGTCCTGTATACCCAATGAAGAGTTGGCCATGCTGGCATCATTTTGCCATTCTTGAAATATGAAAGCTTAGAGCTCTCCTTGGGTCGAGTCTATGAAATCTTTCCTCTTCCTTGCTAAGATGAGGTGGTAAATAGAAGGTTGAAAGCACAATTTTCTGTGCTAAATGGTTATCTGATTCAATTTTAGGTAGGAATGACGGTTTGACTTTAAGGACAACCTTATCCTCGTAAACGGTGTAAACGAAGGCTTACAGGATAAGGCTTGCAACTCACTCACCCTGCGGGCTGATGGTATCACAACTAACAAAATAGTTTTGAAAGTTAGCAACTTTAATGGGCAGGAATGAGTGGCTCAAAAGAAGCACACATCAAGAACTTTAAAACCAAATCCAGGTCTCAAGTTGGGACTTAAGGTGTAGGAGAAAACACATTTGTGAGTCCCTTAAGAAATTGAGTTATTAAAGGTATTTTGAAGTATGATTCCACCTCCGAGGTGCGCTTGAATATGGAAAGCGCTGCTAGATAACCCTTAATTGTTCCAATATGGAGCCCCAGATTTGCTAAATGTAACAAAAAAAGATAACACCGTAGGTTTATCACATTGAAAAGGGTCCACATCCTTTTCCCTACACCAGCTGCAGAACCTGTTCCAACGACAGTGGCATAAGGATTTTGTTGCTGGCCTTCTGTCCGAAAGCAAAATCTCAGTTACGTCATCCGGGAGGTCCCAATCCTTATATCTCAACCTCTTAGAAACCATGGGTGAAGGTTGAGTGTCTTGATCTCTGGATGGAGAACCTGGTCCTCCTTTCGCAAGAGAAGTTCCTCTCTTTGTGGAAGACACATTGGAGGGCAGATGGACATGTCCAGAAGGTCTGGGATATCATGTCCTCCTGGTCCAATCTGGGCAATTAGGATCATGGATTTCCCAAACTTTCTCAACCTCCTGATCACGCGAGGAATGACGGGGACTGGAGGAAACGTGTACACTAGTGGAAACTCCCAGTCCACCATGAACGTGTCTCCTAGAGCTCTTCTTGTGAAATTCCCTTAAGCAAAACAGTTCGCACTTCCGGTTGACACTGGTCGCAAACAGATCCGCTTGAGGGGTTCCCCAAAGGGCAAAGATCTCTTGAAGGACTTTCTGAGCTAGTTCCCACTCATGGGAGACTGTGCTCTGCCTGCTCAGAGCGTCGGCCACCGTGTTCTTCTCGCTGGCTAGGTGAACTGCTAACAGTGATATTCCTTCTTTCATTGCCCCAAACCAGAGCTGCATTGCCTCTCTGCACAGTGGTAGTGAACCTACACCTCCTCTCTTGTTGAGGTAGTACATGGCCACTGAGTTGTCAGTCTAATCAGGACATTCCCTCCCCATGCAGAGAGCAGAATTGCCCTCAGCTCCAAAAGGTTGATGTGTAGTTTGGACTGTCAGATCGTGGGTGTGGGCTCCCCACCCTGTGAGTGAGGCATCCGTAACTACTTTTATCTCCGGCCATGGTTGCCAAAAAGGTTCCCTTTTGGAATGTTGTCCTCAGAGGCCCACCACAGGAGATCCTGTACAACCTTGCTCGGAACCTGAAGTTGGTCTGACATTCTGCCTGAACATTGAGACCAATGTGTCCTGAGAGCCCATTGAAGGGAATCTCATTCTCAGGCGAGCCTCTGGCACCAGGAAACTGCAAGATGCCATGAGGCCGAGCAACCTCAAAAAGTCAAAGGGCGAAGAAGCTGAGCATTCTGAAATTTAGTGACCATCTGCAGAATGTGTTGAGCCCCCACCTCGCGTGCCAATGCTTTTCCCAAGGATGCATCCAGGACCGCTCTGATGAATCAGAGCTTTTGAGATGGTATCATGTGGGACTTCATGTGGGACCTCTTGTGATTGAGGGAGAAGCCCAGTCTCTGGAGTTAGTGGCAGGTCATGCTGAGATGTTCCAAGGCTTGTTTGGGTGAATGTGCCCTGATCAGCCAATCGTCCAGGTAGGGGTAGCCGTGAATCCACCCTCTCCTGAGACTCGCTGGCGCCACCACCATTAACTTGGTGAAAACCCTCGGGCGGAGGTCAGCCCGAATGGCTGAACCTGAAACTGATAATGAAAACCGCCAGCGGCGAACCTCAGGTACTGTCTGTGCTTGGGATGGATTGGCACATAAAAGTAACCATCCTGAAGGTCCAATGACACCATCCAATCCTGGAGCTGAAGAATCTGAGAAAGTGTGACCATCTTGAACTTGTCCTTCCTAAGGAACTTGTTCAAGTATCTCAAGTAGTCCTCCATCCTTCTTGGGGATCAGGAAGTTGGGAGAGTACCATCCTTTGTTCCTCTCCATTACAGGTACTGGCTCTATAGCACCTTTCTGTAGCAGGCTCAAACTTCCTGCAACAGGAATGGATCTGGAACATTTAGCGAATGTCTTCCCGGTGGATGATCCTATGGTCTCTGTATAAAGGGGAGGCAGTAACCTCGGACTACTATTTCCAGTGCCCATGGATCTGAAGTAATACCCTGCCATTCTTTCAAATGCTGTGACAGTCTGCCTCCCACCGGTGTGTCGTGAGTCAAGACCTCAGAGAGATTTTGAGGCAGCTGAAGCAACGGCTGATGGTAAAGACGCTGCTGCTTGGGCGGGCTTTGCACCTCTCCCTCGTCCACCACGAGGGAATCTTCTTTGTCCTCTTTGACCAGCCGGTCCTCTCGCTCTTCCAACTGAAGATTAGAAACGAAAGGACCTACCCCTCCAAGATGAGCCGCTGAGGTGAAATGGCTGTGGCTGTGTCACGACCCCCATCCAGAAGACTCGCTGGCAAGCCCATGGGCCAGGAAGGGTCTCCACTAAAACCAGGCATCCTTGGCCTAGGCCTTCTTGAGGCCAGTCCTGGTGCCTGTGGCGCCAGGCTCATACTTGATAAAGGACTGGTATTGGGAACTACTTTATTTCAGTGTCAATCAACATGGAGGCATCCACATAGCTTGGCTCCTTGGAACCAAGCTATGCAGTATAGTATTTTTGGGTGTGGTACCATAGGAACTATTTTACCTGGACTACTTTCTTGAAGCTATTTAAACCACGCCCGACTGGGATAACACGCTTCGCGTTACTTTGCAATTCTGCAACGTGACGCTCACCGTGTTCAGCTGCACCCGCGAACCTCGGAAGAACAGCATCTGTAAAGGAGAAAAAAGGACATCGTTAGCAGCAGCAGCTTACCTGTAATTTCATCGTTAGCTGTCCAAGGCTCTTGAGATCAGAATCCTGGAACCAGCGCTCCTCCCGAAGCGACGGATCTGCAAAAAAGGAAGAAACAAGGCATTAGACATTTTTACAATTTAATGAACGGTGCCGAAAGCTCACCTCGCAACCCGCTCCTCGACCAACATCGCCTCAGGAATTCCATGCACCGGGTGATCACCGCGACCTGTGGAAAGACAAGACAACAGGTTAGCAAGAGGCAAGGCATCATAGCACTGCGCTTAGCGCCTACTCACTGCATCAAGGCGCTCTAAAAATCCATTACTTACCAGCGAGAACCAATTTAGTCTATGCCACATATTGGGCTTTCGCGCACCTAAGGAAGAGAAAAGACATTAGTTAAACCGAAAAGGCATGCAAGGACTATAATATAGCACAGCAATAAGACCTACCTGAAAGACTCAAAGCGGGCCGGCATCAGTGAAGTAACTCGATCGCAAACGCCCACCAAGCACAACCGCCCCTGCCAAGAAGGCAGGACAGAGAACACACCTGCATTAAAAACAAGGTGAGGAGAGGTCCAGTGGGGCCGCGGGTATACGGGGTGGTGGGAGACTGTTTACCCCAGTTGCCCAGTTTGGAACATTGCCCACCTGTATTCCAGGCAGAACCCTCCCGCTGGTCACACCTGGGAACCGCAGAGAAGGATACCTGAGTCCCAACTGCTGGTTGGCGTCCCCGTGGAACCAGGTGAGCGTAACAGGCTGCCTGATGGCGGCACCTAGGGACTTGGCTGCTGCTTTTGAGGTCTGCAGCTTTTCAAGGCGTTTGTCAACCTTATTACCAAATCCTTGTTACCAAATAAATGAGAGCTGTCAAAGGGCATGTTAAGGAGTGTAGATGTACGTCAGATGCCAATCCTGACTTCCTCAACAATGCAAATCTGTATATTACAGTGCTTGCCGCCATGGATCTGCTGATGTTGTCAGCGGAGTCCAGACCTGACTGAAGAGACTCACACAGCCTCTTTGCCATCTCTTATCAGATTCATGAAGCCGTCTCTTACATCAGCTTCGGGGATGTGATCAGCCTCCATAGCTACACAGTCCCACATGGTGAATGTACATTTTGCCAGTGCACATGCAGAGTTAGCAGATTTTAATGCCATGCTTCCAGCTGAAAAAACATTTTTTGCCCAGGTATCAATATGTTTATCATCCCTATCTGGAGGGATAGTATGGTACGCAGCTTGCTTAGAGGTGGACGTAGCTGCCTGGACCACCAAAATTTCTGGTGTCAGATGTTTTGACAGGTAGCTTGGGTATCTACTGGATGACCTATGTTTCCTGGTGAGGTTAATGTTAACTGCAGGACTAGATTCCAGAACCTCTCAGTTTGCCATTACTGTTTTTTGGAGTGCCACATGAAAGGGTAGCAATGGATGATTTTGTGGACCTCTGTTCAATATGTCTGTGAGGTCATCCTGCTCAAATGGTGGAGCAGGTCCACTCCATCGGAAATAATCTATAGCCTTAGTCATAAGACTTCTGTATGATGCATCAGCATGATCAGCTGGGTCTGACTTCCCAAAGTCTAAGTCTGTAGAAGTGCCAGCACCACTAGCAGTTTGTAGGGTATCATGTAGCTCCCTGACTCTGGTTTCTTCGCTAATGAAACTTTCTGCAACTTTAGGAGTATCCATATGTATATTGGGAGTATCCAATTGAAGGCCAAATGGTGGGGTGTCATCTGACATCTCATAACCCTCATATATTGAGGTTAAAGACTTGAAAAAGTCCTTTTTAGATAAAGGGTTGAATAAAATAACTTTTCCTTTGATTTTTGTGCTAAAGGCATCAATGACTCCACTGCCGGCGTCTTTTTCTTGGTCTTAGATTGTAGCGACGATTTCGGCATTGATGGCGTCGACGATGTCGACGTCTGTGGCATTGATGGTATCAACGACTTACTCTTCGACTTATGCTTCGAGGAACTCGACACTCGACCCAACAGAGTCTTGGCTTAAGAACCAGGCTCGAGGGTGTGCAGGGTTTCCCTTGGCCCTAATCTTGTCATTGACTGGAGCATGGCCACTTTCTTTGTGTTTCGAGGACGATGGGGCCTCTTCGACGAGGATTTTAACCATCTGTTTTCTGAAATATTCCCACTCATCTTTTGTAAAGGATTCAGTCGGGCAGAGTAAGCTTCTTTCCTGAGCAGCATCTGAGGAAGAAGACGGAGAAGAGGTTGAGAAGAGGGTGATCTACGAGGCCATCTCTTCAACTTTTTTGATGATGAAGAGGAGTTCTGCTCCTGGAGTGAGATCGTTTTTTTGATATTTTTTTATGAGGAGATGAATCTCTCGACTTGTGCGACTACCCTAATTTCAGTGGAGTAGAAGGGGATTTTGGGACATGCCTACCCGCTGACAATTTCGCTTTATGCACTTTTAGGGCCTTACCTGTCATCGACTGACAAGATCGACAGTCGGAGGTTGCATGCTCGATGCCCAGCCACCAGATGCATATTTTATGTGGGCCCGTGATGGACATGTTGGTGCTGCATTTTAGGCACTTTTGAAAGCAGGTCTTGGGAGTAACTTGTGTCAAAGATGAGGCCATCTCGAAACATTTTCTGACGAAAACTGAAGCGCGCCATAATTCTCAAAGCTATCGCATTCGCGGAAAAACAGAACTGAAGCCAACGGGCGCTCTGTGTGGTATATATACTCAACGATGACTTCAACTGAGATGGAAGCCCTCGAGGGACATCGGGTCGACTGTGTCGACGCACAGCGCCCTCTGCCAAGAAGAAAAACGTTTTCCGAAGCAGCTGAAGATGGAAACAAAGATATCATAAGATGAGGAATATGTGGGAGAACACAATCCATTTGAAACTGCATTCTGTTACTCTAACAAAAAGCAAACTAGAGGTAAAACATAAACAGCCACATGGGGAGAAGCTATGTTTGGACTCACAACCACCAGCTCAATGCCCGTGGTGGCGGCTTCACTTTGTTCAAAACAACTTTGGGCCCTCCTTGTAAGGGGGATACCATTTTTTTTTTTACCCATTTTTATTTTTGGTAGAAGCATAGTCAATTACAACTTATAATCATTATACTTTGTTAACACAATGCAAAAAATCAAATTTTCATTTAGGGTTAATGTCACCCGATGTTGTGTAAATTGCCTCCAATTTTTTTAACTATACATTTTTATTTTACTTTCAACAAATGTTCAAGAGTATAGCTTTTGACGACAAGAGTCCGCGTCATAACTTCGTAGTCTGCTGCTATACAACAGAAATTTTCAGTTTTATCGATTCATTCTTAATTTTATTTCCTCACCCCCTACCCAGGTCCTTTATCTCTAGGTTCCAGAGTCTTTTGACCTTTCGTTAATCCGTCCCCATAAGAGGATTCCACTTCTTTTGTGTTTCTGGCTGTCAGGGGGTATAACCGTTTTGGGAATCTGAGGTTTGAAGAAACAAAATGTGTTAGCAAACAGTATTTAATTCATAACTCCCAGGATATACGTTTTGACTCAGTTCAGTGAATATGCAGGAAGTCCACAGTCTTATTGGAAAAACTGACTTGTAGTCTCTAAATCACTAGGCTCAAGTTTAGGAGCGAAGCATATTCCTCTGATTTTTATCAGAATTGTACATATTCAATCATGATTTCAAGTACTAGGTTGATTTCCAAACTGACTGCAGACACAATGTGCCACAGTTTGTTTTTCCCCTGTAAGGTCTTCAAATAGAACCATTTGGCAAGTGTCTATATGTTCCAGTTATGAACCAGTTTTTGGTTGCCACTTCTTCTGAGAAGTCCGACGTTGTCAGGCCTCTGAAGCAATGGGAAGGACAAAAGCTGAAACATAAGGTTCATCTGATAACATTAAGCATTAAAAAGCTGGACAGATAATAATGTTGCTGTGGCTCAAAAAAAGTCAGTCTTGGAGTGGAAAGAGTACTTTTCTGTCCCACCATAGCATTCCTTGTTCTTTTTTCTCGTCGTGCTGATTCTTTCTCTCTTTCTTCGCTCTGGGTTGTTAGGTGATCGATATATTTCTGAGGTTGCGTGGTTTATAGAAATGGGCTTCCCTGTCTCCGACCAAGTCTCTAAACGGGGACCATATGGATAAGTATCTCTGGTAAGTCTCTGTTCTTATGGCAGTTACCTTCTCCATTGCCATTACTCCCCATATTTTCACCCACCACCATGGTGTCGTTGGGCCCTCTGGCGTTTTCCACCTTTGTGCCAATGTCATTCGTGCCGCCGATAGTAAGTGTGTTATTAGAGTGGATATATGCCCTGATGCCGCATATATACCCTCTGCCTCCGCTCCCAACAGGATCACTTTAGGTGATAGTGGTAGTTCTATGCCAGTAATGTCTTTGATGTGTCCCAGTATCTCCTTCCAATAGGTAATCGCCTTGGGGCATGTCCACCACATGTGGAACAGGTCTCCTCTCCCTCCACATTGTCTCCAACAGTTTGGGGGATATTCTGAGTTTATTTTGTGTCACATGGGGGGACATGTACCATCTGTAGCATAATTTATATGCAGCTTCTTTAATTGCTGTACATTTGGACGATCTATGAGCTCCCATCCATATCTGGTCCCACTCTCTTTCCGTTATTGGCTCTCCTATATCTTTTTCCCAATTCTCTTTATATCTTAGGTTGTCCGTTGGTTGTGCTCCATCGAGTAGCCTGTAAATTCTAGATATCCCTCTCTCTGGTTTCCCCTCTTGCATTGTTAGTTCCAAGCCTGTTAGTGTTCTTGTACCCGCTCTTTTCACTGATGGGTGGGAGATCCAGTGTCGTATTTGCATGTATCTGAACCTTTCATTTTCCCCAAGATCGAATTTCTTTTTGCATTCTAAGAAAGGGATTGGGTCACCGTTTTGCTACATGTCCTGCAGTGTTAGGGTGTCTGCGCCTTTCCACCCTACCCAGAAATTCTTCTTCAAGCCTGGGGTGAAATCGATGTTATGTTCTATTGGGGATAATGGGCCCAACCCTCGTTTGATCTTTTTCATTTGTATGGCTCTGTCCCAGTTACTCAGGGCTGTTTTAGTAGGTCCTAGTAGTTTTCCTTCTGTTTCGCGGGCCTTGGGGTTCAGTGCTAGGAGCACTGTTATTGGGATCTGTGTGGATGCTTGTTCTATGGCTCTCCATCCTTTGGTGTCGGCTGGGTTAGCCCACTGTAGTATGGGGGCCAAGTGCGCTGCCATGATGTATCTGCCCAAGTCTGGAACTCCCAGGCCTCCCAGGAGCGGAGGACGGGTCAGTATACGTCTCTGTATTCTGGGTCTCTTTTTTCCCCATATGAATCTAAATACTGCGTTTTGAAGTTCTTTAATCATCTGTGGCGGGATCTCCACGGGTATTGAACTGGTCACATATAATAGGCGGGGGAGAAGGGTTATCTTTACCGCTGCTATTCTGGCAAACCATGACAGTTCCTGGTTATCCCATCTCAGTAGGTCCGCTTGTAGTTGTTTCCAAAGAGGGGGGAAGTTTGATTTATATAAGTCCTCACATTTCTTTGCCAGGTGAACTCCCAGGTATTCTAGAGTGTTTTCCTCCCATCTCAGGGGGAAACTCTGCTTCATGCCGTTTATTGTATTTGCGTCCTCCGTTATGTTTAATGCCTTTGATTTATTGTAGTTGATTGTGAATCCGGATATGGTGGCAAATTCCTCCAGTGTTTCAACGGCTCTCGGTAGTGTGTTCTTAGTGTCTCCCATATAGACCATCACATCGTCAGCGTATAATGCTATTTTCTGCGGGGTCTCCTTGATTTGCACTCCTTTTATAGCGGGGTCTCCTCTGTACCGCGCTGCTAATGGCTCCATATCCATTGCAAATATTAGTGGGGATAGGGGGCAGCCCTGGCGTGTACCCCTTCGTATCTCCACTTGTTTTGAGTCGCGGGTGTTTATCCGGAATGATGTTGATGGGCGTTGAAAGTTTGCCAGGATCATCCTGCTGAATTGTGTCCCGCATCCGAATTTCTCCAGGATCATCCGAAGGTATTCCCAGTCCAAGCTGTCGAAAGCGCGTGAAGCATCTAGGGCCGCTATTGCAAATTTCTGATTTATGCGTCTCCCCCATTCAATTACATTTATGGCTCTTCTAACGTTATCTTGGGTGTGACGTCCCCTAACAAAACCTGCTTGATCTTCGTGGATGATATCTGGGAGGATCAGCGATAGTCTATTTGCTAGTATCTTTGTGTATAGCTTTGCATCTGTGTTTAGGAGTGCTATCGGGCGGTAACTTGAACATTCGGCGGGATCCTTGTTTGGTTTCAGCACAAGGATTGTTAATGATCTTACCATATCTGGGGAGATCGATCCAGTCTCTCTGATTGTGTTGAAAAGTCAGGTGAGGGGGCCTAGTAGTTGTGTTCGGAATGTTTTGTAGTACGCATTTCCGAAGCCATCTGGGCCTGGGGTCTTGTTCCTTGGTAATGAAGAGATAGCTTCGTTGATTTCTTGGGCTGTGAATGGCCTCCCCAGGATTTCTGTGTCCTTGTCTGAGATTTGGGGTAGATGGGTAGCCAGTAGATAAGATTTTTGGTCTGTCGTATTTAGGTTTGCTCCCTGTAGTAGTTCTTCATGAAACCGGACCATTATTTCCAGTTTCTCTTCCTCTTTTGTGATCATGTCCCCTTTTTCATTTCTTAGGGCGGCTATATAGTTACGGGATTTCTGTTTGTTTAGTTTGGCCGCCAGGAATTTGTTTGCCTTGCCTCCGCGGACGTAGTAGCATTGCTTAGTGTTAAGCAACATCTGTGCTACCGCATCCGCAGTGTGACCTTCTATTTGGGCACGAGCCTTCTTTAATTCTCGCCAGGATTTCTGCGTTTGTCGGGACTTGTGGTTTTTCTCTGCCTCTTTTAGGGCTAGTTCCATCCTCCAGGTTAATAACGCCCGTTCCCTACAGTATATTGCTGCCTGGGCCATGAATTCTCCTCGGATTACAGCTTTCCCCGCATCCCAGACTGTTTTCCAGTCAACCTCGCCATTGTCATTCTCTTCAAAATAGTTGTTTATAGTTTCCTCCATGTGTGCCCTAAGCGCTATATCGCGCAGGATCAGGTTGTTGAGTCTCCACGGCGGGCGTTGTTTGTTTTCCCCTCCGTCTATTTCCAGGCTAACCAGTACTGGGGCGTGGTCCGAAATGTATTGTGTTCCTATTTCCACCTTAGTCACTTGGGGGATTAGAGTTGCTGAGACCAGGATCATGTCTATTCTTGAGTATCCTCTGTGTACTGCAGAATAGTGAGTGTATTCTCTCGTGTCTCCTTGGAAGAAGCGCCAGGTCTCGATTACTTCTAGCTCTCTGACAAGCTTTCCCAACGCCTGTCTGTTTCTCTGGTCGGCTACTGTAGGGGGCAGGGTTTTATCGAGGCTAGGGTCCATTATGCAGTTGAAGTTCCCTCCTATGATCGCTTGGCCTTGCACCAACTCCCTATTTTCAGTAAGAGCTCTGTGATGTATCGGTCTTGTTTGTCGTTAGGGGCGCATATCGCCAGGATCGTGTAGGTCTTCCCTTTGATAGTTCCCTTGATTCCCAGATATCTCCCTTCAATATCACTAATTATCTGTTGTTTGCGGAAATTCAGTCCCTTGGCCAACAGTATTGCGACCCCTTTTGTTTTCGAGCCGCTGGAGGCGAAGTATTGTTGTGGGAATGCCTTGTTACGCATTCTTTTTTCATCCGTTTTCAGGAAGTGGGTCTCTTGCAGGATAGCTACCTTTGCAGGCAATTTCTCGAGCCTGTTGAGAATCGCTCGTCGTTTCCCGGGGGAGTTCAGCCCTTGTACATTTAGCGAGACGATCAGTGTCTCTGCCATTTTTGTACGGGATATGTTTGTTGCTTCTGTCTCTTAGTGTGTTTAGTTTTGGGTTAGTTTGAAGTGGCCCACCTGCCGTGGTCAGGTGCTTCCTCCATGTCTCCTCCAGTCGCTTCTTTATTTAGTGTCTTCTTCAGAGTGTTTCGTTCGTGATATTTGAAGGGGCCTGTCAGTTTCTTTTCTCTGTTATGTCTTCTTTTCCTTTCTGATGACCATTCCCATTGGTTGTTTTAGCTGCTGGGTGTGCTATTTTGTGGGCTAGTTCCGGTTTGGCTTTGTTCTTCCTCAATTTGTAGTAACGCCAGGCCTTCCTCGCATGTGCTGATCCTTCTTTGTTTCCCTTTCCAGGGGAAGGCTAGTCTAAAGGGGAATGTCCATCTGTATGCCATTTGTTCAGATTGTCGTGCTTTTGTGATTGGTTGCATAAGCTTCCTCTTATGTAGGGTAATCAACGCTAGGTCTTGGTACAGTTGGATTCTCCCTCCATTGATTGTTAGTTCTTTGTGGGTACGTGCGGCTCTCAAGATGTCCTCTTTCAGGCTATAAGAGGTCATGGCGATAAGAACATCTCTAGGTCTCACTCCTGGTTCATTCCTTTTGGGGCCCACTCGGTGGATTCTGTCAAATTCGAATCTCTCTGGGGGGGGGGGGGGGGTGTCGTTCAGGATGCTGCTGAAGTAGTGTTGCATGGTGTCCCGTAGGTCTTTATCCTGGATCGTTTCTGGGAGGCCCTTGACCCGGATATTGGATCTTCGTGAGCAATTTTCCAAATCTTCGGTTTTTTTCTCTAGGTTATTTGTAGCCCTGGCAACTTGGTCTAGCAGGCCATTGTATTGCTTTGCTTCCTCTGTCATATGTGAGAGTCCATTTTCGAGTGTGTCCATTCTGCCTCCAAGTTCGTCTATCTCTTGTCGTACCTCTTTCAAGGACGTCTTCAGCTCTTCTTTAATTTTTTCTAGTTGATTCTGGAGCGTGTTTGTTATCCTGGATTCCATGCCCCTAAGGCAGTCAAGTAGTTCTTCCTTATTTATAGACATGTCGGAATTGTTAGGCGTTGTTGATTCTCCCTGTTCCTGAGGTTCGTGAGGGGCACTTTGTTGCGTTGTGTTCCAGCGGCTTTCTAGCAAGCGAGTTTGGTTTTTCGCTGGTGTTTTGGTTCTTGCGTGGGGAGTTTTCCCTATAATCCCGGGCATCAGATTCACTTCTCGTTGAGACTCCGTGTGGGTCTCCTGACACTTGTTTTCGTGGGTCTCCGCTAGGGGATGGCTCCGTCCGAGTCGCGTATGGTTCGCCTTCACATGGGTCGGACCCCTGTCTTGGGCCGAGGACAATGTTGATTGCTTTTGGGAGGCAGGCCCTCGTTTAGGTAAAGCTTATTTGCAAGGGTAAGTTGTCTTGTGGCCTTCTAGCACCCCAAAGCAAACAGTGTTGGTGGAGGAGCTATGGTCCCCTCTCTCGTTGGGACCTCTCGTGGTCCAAGCACAATTGTCCCCAGTCTTCAGGGTTAATCACAGGTTTATCTGGAGATGTGTGATCCTGTAGGACATGGACAGTTTATTTTCGGGCCAGGGGTGTTGGAGATGCGGCAGTTGTTGGTGCTGTGGGCCAGAATTGCTCCTGTAATCCGCATGTTCTACCCACGTGCAGGCCTAAATTATAGCCGAGTGCAGGCCCAAGTATGTAAAGTTATAGGCCCCTCGTGATATCAGTTGCTGTTGGGCTGTTCCACCAGTATTCCTCAACCAACGTCAATAGATGGGGTTTCATGTTGTCGACAGTTTTCTGGCCCTCTCCTGGATGGACTGTATCCTCCCACGTATTATGAGAATGTGAGAGAAGATGTCGCTATTCGTGCTGGCTTTCTCCCTGTGGCGCTGGTTCCTACCTTTATAATGTTGGCGGGCCGCGTTCCGCTCCCAGTGCAGCCGCAGCTCGGTGTGCGCCCTCTGCGACTTACCTCCACCTCGTTTGCGGGGCTGTGGGTGGATGTCGCTTCCACGGAACCCTGCCGCACTGCGGGGGGGCGAGGGGGGAGTGTGGGGGTCCCCGGGCGCGCTCCCGCGTCGGCCCGAGGTGGCAGTAGGCCCGGCTGGTGGTGTGGGCCCGAGCCCCTTGCTGTTCGAATCCCAAAAGGGTGGGGGGGGCAAGGGGCCGAACACTCCTCCGCGCCGGCCCGGATCCCAAAGAAGGGGCCTCACCTGGAATCCAAATCCCCCTGCGCGCAGGTAGGGGCACCCACTGTAGTTCACCGAGAGGGCAGGTGTTGCGCCCTTAACTTTGCCCTCATGGAAATCAGGAGTTCATGTGCAAGTTGTTGTATTTGCCCAAGGGGCGAGGACGCAAGCCCCTCCACCCAGTGGTATCAGCTATAAAAGAGTTAGGGTGCATATGAGAGGGGAGGCCACGATGATGTTTCCAGAGGCCAGGGCCCCTCTGGGCTCAATGCAAGGGACTGGCGCAGTTCGATCCACGCAACGCTGGGGCTAGTGGAATCAGGCGTGTTGGAAGGGGGAGGATCTGAGCCAGGGCAGGGCCCAAGTGCAGTAAAGTATCAGGTACGGGGGAATGGAGCCCTGTGCTATTGTCTCGCCAGGAGGCCTGGGGCTACTGACAAGCTGTCTGTGGATCCCTGCAGGGTATGAAGCAGCGGTGTCCCTCCTCGGGGGTGCGCATGGGGCCCTCCACCTCCACGTACCTTATGGCCACAAGGATCTGGCTGACAAGTGTGGGTTGTCGGGGGAGCGCGGCACCTGGTGCAAACTGGTGTGCCGCAGCTCCACCACGTGTGTTGCAGTCTCCCTGACGTTGGGGGGGGACCCGCAACCGGATCGCCTCCTCAATGTAGCGCTGTCCCCCGGGAGGGAGGGCCGGGCAGGGCCAATGTAGGGGGAACCGCCTCCCTGTAACCGCGCTGGTCCAGCGCCCAAGGACCGGGACACGTCCCGGCCGCACAGTTCACTTGTCTCTTGCAGGCAAGCGGTGTAGGTCTTGTGCAAGTTTGTAGTCACGTTTATATCACAGGTGTGGATTTTCGGGGGCTATCCGCTGATTCTGAGTCCAATGCATCAGGGGAGGGTGGGGCTGTGTGGTAGGGGCAGTGCTGCAGGGCCCCGCGGTTGCCCCTTATGTGTTCAGCCCGAGCAGTGTGACTAACAGTTCTTGGGTACCAGGATATGGGTTAAGCCTGGGGGTGACTCCACCCTTCCTCGTTTGCAGATGGATGTTTCTGCTTGGAATGACCGTGGGGTTAAGTATTCATGGGGCACCACTCTGCAAAGGAGGGGTGGCTTTTGGAGTGTCAAGTACAGCGTGCTTTGCATAAAACAACTGTGGCGCGGGTAAATGTGAAGCAGGGTGTTTTATGCGTGACAAAAGTTTGATATATCAAATGCTGAAGGACTTCAGCAAGGGTCCCTGTGCCACTTATGAATCGGCATCTCCTGTAACTGGAACCGCTGCGAGCATCGCCCCCACACGGTGCGTATGTCTGCCTATGAGCATCCCAGGTGCGGGCCCGCTCCTCATTCTACACTCAACTCCGAGGTGGATGCAGCGGTGGGGTCCCGGCGTGGAGGGGCCTGGGCTGCCTCTGGGGGGGCCGAGGCACACTTCAACAGTCCTGCGAGGTGAGTGCAGCGACCGGGCTCCGGCGTGGAGGGATTTGTGTTGCCCCCGGGGGGGTGCGAGATACGTGGCCGTCAGTCTCGGCACTCTGAGCCGTGCCTGCTCAGTGGCACACGTGTCACTTATATGGGCATAGCATTGGGTCTGCAGGCGCTCTTTGTTATACGGAGCGCCCGCGACCAACTCACTTGTGCTCCAAGGCCTCCACGGTGTTACAGATCCTCTCGTCTCCGGGCCCCTCCTCCTGCAGTGCCGTGTGCGTTGGTTGTCTTCCCCTTTCAGCAGCGTGGCAGCTTTCACACGGCGTATCTCTGTCGCGGCAGCAGTGATTAGAGCTGAAACTTCTGTGAAGTGTTCTCTAATAGTTCATAAACAGTTCTGCTAGTTTATGAGCAAAAACGGGCTCCTAAAGTTATTTCTTTCGCATTTCGGCCCAGGATGTCTGTGGAGCTTACACGGTAGCCATGTCTCCACACGTGCAACAGCGCCCCCCGGGATACCATTTTTTACAACATAGGGTAAGAAACATACAGGAAGATTGGAAGATTTCCCTTAATTTAACTCAGTCGCACTCCACTTTATAACTTTTGCAAACAACCATCTACTTGAAAGACGCAATCTATTCCAAACCAGCCTCGCTGATGTCAATGAGGTCAAAATGGATATAATGGAGATTGGAGTCTGTGGCAAATTATGTCAATATCAGCGCCTCAAGAGGTATGTGTTTTGGATTGGAGGTTCAGCGTCAGGCCTGAATGAGTGGGTCTGACAATTTTAGGGTTATACCCAAAGCAAATTTAGCATTCTGCTGAATAGTTTGTCAAGTATTCATCCAAAGCCAAAAATGAAGACGAATAGTTGTTTTATTGAAAATGTCCTGCTCCAAACTTAAAGAAATGAAAGCTACATCTGAAGTATGTGTTACTTTATTTCAATTATTTTATTTCACTTTATTTTAATCAAAATCCAACCCTTACTTTATGGACACAATCCAGGAAAGAAGAGACTAACCAAAAAGCAGGTATCATATGTACGTGTGTTAGCAAAACCAGTGCTACTCAATGTGGGAGGCTTCACGAATGCAAAGTGCTAGGTTGCAAGGAGCAAAATGGAAACTGCAATGTACAACTACCACTGAGAATCTCACACATTGCAATCGCTTGTGAAATGCAAGGTAGTTTTTTTAGAAAGCACATTTCAAACCTTCTTTCTAGCTCACGCAGAAATGTATAAATTATATATGCTCATGCAAGACACTAGTCGAGGATACTAGTGAGGTAATTTGATGCCTTCTCCCTACAATTTTTAAAGAGGGAGCTCTATCCCCCTTATGCCAAACATGGTGGAGGACTCTACAAGAGAGGCAGATAGGGTTGGATCAGGGGTGATCACACTTAGGACAGTCTTGACATGTGGCTGAACCTGCCCAAACCCTACAAGCGCTATAAAAGCACTTGCCTGTTGGATAGTCACTCAATTCCACCAAGTCTCAATCCACGTCCACTTACCTTGCTGTTTCCTATTACACTAGAGGATCCAAGCCTCTGTGGCTTTTTCTATGACTGTCATTTGTCAACCCTGCATCCAACAATACCAGCAGATACAATGCTCTTTATCGCCCTCTGTCCTCTTAAAATTTCCCTGTTAGACAGACTAGCCCATAATGTTATTTGAGAGATTTCCTAATAATCAAGTTCTCCAAAAAGGCCTGGGAAATGTCATCTGCATCTTGCACTACCTGACATGTAACTGGCTCGCCCCCAGCCCTTATTAACATAGATGAGGAAGCCCACCTAGAGAGATAGGTGTGAGGGCTCAGCGTGTATGGGACATAGTCAATACAAGTCAGAATTCAATGAGCGCTGTCACGCCAAATGATTATCCTTCCACATTTTTCAAATTTAGCAAGATGTAGCAACAAAAATACCAAAAGTGTCATAAAAAATTTAAACAATTGGAAGGATATTCTTTCTGCGCGACAGTGCCAGTTGCGTTCTGACTTGTACTCTTTGACTATGTCCCTTACATGATGAGTCCTCACACCTATCCCTCTATGCTCCCTCTGACACAGTGGCCCGCAAGCAAGGGAACTGGATATATTCCCCATCATGAAATTCCTCTTAGAGGCCTCTTAGATGGGGGCATGTACCTTAGTCCAACATTTAATATGTAATGCTTCCAGACATTGTGTAATTCACCCCCTTTGGAATATGTACTCCATATTTGGCTTTCTCGGTTGTCACATTGCATTAAAATGAGAAAACAAAGTGCGTGATTCTCAACGATTTGCCCTGAAACAAATCTGAGATGTCTGTGAGCATCTCAGATTTGCTATTGCTTCCTTATACATGATTGATTCACAAAGCTTAAAATTGGAGTAAACCTATAGATACTTGGAGTATCTTTGAGATTCCTTGGAGCACATTTTTATGAATCGTAATTGCACTTGATCGAACATGCTGGAGGCATTTCGTGATTTGTTCCAGGCTTTGTCTTTTTTTAATCAGGTGTAGTGTAAGAGGAGGAAATAAGAGATGCCGAGGGGGGAATGAGGAACATGAGAATGAGGAACATGCATAAATCAAAACAAGTGCATTGACTGCCATATCTCTTGTGGTTATCGTAACCAAAGCTGACATTTACCACATTAATAATATACAAAAAGGACATGGCTCAAAGTCTTAGCAGGCCTTTCATGTCTTCCAGTCAAGGGCACTGTATAAGACAGATTGATAGGGAAGAAAGCACAACAAAACTTTCAAGGGCTTCTAGCTTAGTGTCACATCCTCCAATCCGAAGCCAAAACCTGACTGGCTACTAATCCCAGCACACCACAGACCAGTTGCTGAAGATTATCAGATAACCAAGGATGTCTGACCATTCTGCGGACCTTCCTCTTCCACTGTCGCCCCCTTCATCACCTCTCATTTCTCAACCAACCTCTGGGATGCGCTACCAAAATTGATGCAAATGCATGTGATGGATCTATGCTTCCATCAGAGATCTCCCTCAGGTTTTAGTACAGGTTCTTTAGTTATTTTTCAAACTTCAAGAACTTCAGGATGGGGATTCCCACACAACATTTGGCCTTTTTTCCAGTGGGGAATGTCTCTGTGTAGGTCACCTTAAGCTTGCATAGTTATACATTCTCATTTTTGTGGGATATGGACAAACTATGGAACTATAGGCGCTGGTAGGGTATAGTAGTCCTATGTCCGTTGGTTTCAGCAGAAATTGTAGGTGAAGGATGAGGCAGATTAGTTTTATATTTAACACGTGATTTGTTTTATTTCTATTAGTTAAACAGCACTAATACAATTCTTAGCCAGTTTCAACATATTGATAGCTTTACACAGCCACAGCCCTATTAGTTGAACAGTACTAAAAAAATTCTTAGTCAGTTTCAACACATTGATAGCTTTACACAGCCACAGCCGACGCGCGTTTCAACCTTAGTCTTTATCAAGGCTGGTGGTTTTGTGAATTGGTGGTGCAGTTATGTGGTGTACCCATTGTAGTGACAAAAAATGAGGTCAATGCGTTATGTACATTTTTGCATTTGTTCAAAACACCCGTTAACATAGCATTTTACCAAATTTAGAAATCCCAAGTGTATTGTGAAACCCATGCGAGGTGATTAGTCATGTGTGTTGGCAATAAGTGTTAGTGACATGTCAGTTAGTTATAACAATAATAACATATCCATATATTCATAGGTCATGGAATGACAGGTTGGTAATTTCAATTTAGAGACAAACAAGGACATGGTACCAAGGAAAGAAGAAAAGAGAGACGGTTGTTAGTCGGTTGGGGGATATTGTATAAAGGCAGGGATGCCCTGGGATAAAGTGGGCAAGGAGGAGGTAAAGGTATCTTACCCTTTGAGTAGTGTCATATGCTTCAAGTAGTAGCTCCATCATTGTTTTGGAGCCCATAATAAGCAACCGCGTCCCTCTCACCCGGCCGCATTATTAACCGCCAGCACCCATTTTAACACGCTCCATCCAAAATCTAGCTGCTGACAATAATTCCTCACGCAACCGCGTCTCTCCCACCCGGCCGTTTATCTTGACATACGCCTCCCAACACCAACACATCACAACCTGTTTACTAATATAGACAACAGTCCTTCCATTCCTCCTTTACCAAACTAACCTATCTGGCCCAACCACCCCAATAAAATAATCCGCCACCCGTAACGAGATTCCTAGAAACCTTAATTTGCTAACTTTCACTTATACCTCTAACCTACTAATGGTTTTCCACTTCACCTCCATTCAACCATATGTTTCTTCTCTCTAGCTTGACTAACCAGTCCTCTGGCACCCCAACATGGGTAGGACCAGCACACCAATCTCTTGAAGCATATGACACTACTCAAAGGGTAAGATACCTTTACCTCCTCCTTGCCCACTTTATCCCAGGGCATCCCTGCCTTTATACAATATCCCCCAACCGACTAACAACCGTCTCTCTTTTCTTCTTTCCTTGGTACCATGTCCTTGTTTGTCTCTAAATTGAAATTACCAACCTGTCATTCCATGACCTATGAATATATGGATATGTTATTGTTGTTATAACTAACTGACATGTCACTAACACTTATTGCCAACACACATGACTAATCACCTCGCATGGGTTTCACAATACACTTGGGATTTCTAAATTTGGTAAAATGCTATGTTAACGGGTGTTTTGAACAAATGCAAAAATGTACATAACGCATTGACCTCATTTTTTGTCACTACAATGGGTACACCACATAACTGCACCACCAATTCACAAAACCACCAGCCTTGATAAAGACTAAGGTTGAAACGCGCGTCGGCTGTGGCTGTGTAAAGCTATCAATGTGTTGAAACTGACTAAGAATTTTTTTAGTACTGTTCAACTAATAGGGCTGTGGCTGTGTAAAGCTATCAATATGTTGAAACTGGCTAAGAATTGTATTAGTGCTGTTTAACTAATAGAAATAAAACAAATCACGTGTTAAATATAAAACTAATCTGCCTCATCCTTCACCTACAATTTCTGCTGAAACCAACGGACATAGGACTACTATACCCTACCAGCGCCTATAGTTCCATAGTTTGTCCATATCCCACAGACTGTCTTCACAAACAGGAACCCTGGAGTTGGTTCTCTGACAAACAAGAACTAGGCTGCAGGTCGTAATAAAGTACCAAACCAAAAATAGGAGTGCGCAGGAGTGAGGGAGTTCCGCCTACCAAACTCCAAACCTTTCCTTACATTCTCATTTTTGTGTTACACTGTAAACTCATCCTCTGCTCTGCAGGAGAACAACATTATCAACACTGGGTGCTTCTTTACAGATTAAGCAGGGTGCACATGTTTTTCCAAAGGAAATGGCAGCTGTTCATCTTCATCTGGGTTGGATTCAAATGTACTCATATTAGGATGATCAGTTGAAAAGAACCCAACGCTCTTGGAGTGGTTAGTAGCACTACAACGCAGACTTTGATATCTCTCACGTTTTTGCAAGGCCAGCGGTGCACAACGTTGGCCCTCAAGCCCACTAAATGATTAGGTTTTCAGGTAAACCAGTTAATACAGATATTATTTCTCACTTAAATCAACTCTATGCACATTTATATCACCTTATTGCAGCCCTCGATGCCCAGAGTTGTGCATCCCTGCAGCCGGCCTTTCAGTCAATGAGAAGAAATAGCCACTATTACGGCAGAGCTGTTCGAACAGCGGAATGCTGTGCAGCTATATTATGCAGTTGCACCTACATCTTCAAAAGAATTGTACTTCCAGCAATATAATATCAGAGATCCTTGGGGTGCACATCTTTACATGTCCTAGTAGGTGTGTCTGCATGGATGAGCATAAGCCACACTTTGCTCCATCTACCAGCAAATTGAAATCAAGTTTTACAACCCCAGATTTAATTGTTGCCTGTCCCTCAAGAAATTTTCACTGAACCCCCTAATGGCATTTGATTCCAATCTTTGAATCAGAGTATCTTTCAGTGACCTAAACCCAGACCATTTTACTGAGAACAGATCAATCTCTGTATGGTTGAGGAGAAACAATGAAAAACACATAACTGCCACAGAAATGAAAGCTATTTGCCTACTGTTTTGAGCTTTTCTGTGATTCATTCAGACTTACAGAGTGTTGATCAGAACCAAGAACTCTAATTCAATGTTCTGTGTCAACAAGCATGGTGGAAATTAATCCCCTTTTGCAAATTATCTCTGTAGCTATAGAACTGAATAAGTGTTGACAGATTAAACACTCAAGCGCGCGCGCGCGTGCGCGCACGCACACACACACACACACACACACACACACACACTTTCCGTACAGTACCTGGGGATGCAAAGTCCACACACGACACAAGTGGACTTTGCATCCCCAGGTACTGTACTAAAGCAAATGTTCACACATTGTATCTCACTGTCAGAGGGCCTCATTGGAGCTCAGGACAACAGGAAATGCTCCTTTGCATCTCATGGGACTAGGGAAGGATTTAATGGGTGGTGCTGTCCTCCTCCGATGAGGCAGTTATTCTGGTGAAGGTCCTGCATACGTTCAGATATTCCAGGTCATGGCCGCTGATATTGGTAGGGACAGATTGACAAAACCTGTATTGGTTCTCGAAACTCCCATCTGTCAGTCAAATCTTAGAGGAATTGGTTAACAAGATCAGATGTACTGTTCCAACAACAGGGATTAGAGCATGGTACAGCAGGATTTAACTCATGGTTAGTTTAGCCTCTGGAAGACAAGATAAAGATAAACTGGGCGAGAAGAAAGGATTGAACTTGTAAGCAATATAGAAGTTACTTTAGAAGATTTTGGCATTGGGCTTTCGAAAAAAATATGAGTTCTCTCCAGTGTAAAGTGGATGATGTTTTCTGATTTGTTTAGATCCAGTCATATCAGGCAAAAATAATGATTCTTGCCGTTCATATCTTTTGGACAATAGGTCATATGTAATCCAGCTGTGAAGAGTCCATTTCAAGGAGTCATTGTTCTCTTCCCACCAGTTAAAGAATCCTAATGCATTGAGCCCTCAACGTATTTCTAAATGCGCTTGACCACAAACTGTTTGAGTCAGTGGCTTCAGTTAATCTGTGATAGTTTCCTGGAAAAATGCATTTTTAATTGTGGTAACTTCAGCTTGTAGAGTTAGCAAACTTCAGAATTTCTCCTTAAAAGAACCTACTAATGGTTTTCCGTAGGGGTAATGTGGTGTTTAGGAATCACCCAACATTTCTCCCTCAAGCAGTCATACACATCATTTAATAATGTACAAAACCCATCTGTTATGATATGATATGATATTTTATTTGTAACGCGTTCGTACACAAGTGTTTCATAGCGCGACAAGGCAAGGGAGGGGAACAGTGGAGAACAAAACAACAATGTTACTAGGCCCAGTGACATTGAGAACGTGCAAGTGCATGGGATGGATTTTCAGAACCAGCCATGAGGGAGTTCTAAGATATTGCCCTAGTTAGTGAACAGGGCAGTTAACACTTAGGCCTAGCCAAACTCAATCAAGATAGTGTAGCAGAGCACACACACCACACACAGAAACACAGTTTGCAATCTCACTACAAATCACCCACACGTTACCGTGAAAACGGTAAAAATTGTTTGGCAATAAAGAGAAGACTGCAGGCAGTAAAGTGATGTAAAAACAGAAACGCAATGAAAACGCAATGGAAACACTTTCCCTGGCTTATAAAATAAGGCCCCCAACACTTTAGAAATCCTTCCCTGCTGAGGTAAATTGGCATAGTGCCTCAAAGAGTCAAAAGTCCCAGGTAGGCATCTGTTGTAGCCAACAGGTAGGCAATTGATCCATCGATGAAGAAAACAAAGATAGGTTCAGTTGATTCGGGGCACTCTCCGAATCCTAACACTCTACCGGAAGCACAGGGGGATTCCTGAGCTAAACTCCACCGATCACAACCAGGCAAGGGAGAGTTAAGGTGAGGACTTTACGCCTGTACAACCTTTTGGCGGGAGGTGGGTGGAAACAGGTATGCACACTTCCCCACCTTACTCTGATTCACAAAGTAACCATCCCTAGGTTTGTTGGACACATTTCAGTTTATGCTTCCATTGCATGGGGAAAGGGGATGCGGGTTTGGGTCAGGGTAGGCAGCAGTTCATTGCTCCAATGAAACGGTTCCTGCAACTATGAAGCCCGTCAACCCAGGCCATCAAGACATTGACCACCACAGATTCCATGATGACAGGAAACTCACAGGGCTTGGCTGAGATGAGCAACAGCAAAGAACACCCTAATCAAGGATGGCAGGTGACACTTAGCGGTGACAGAGACTGTGCTTCAGAAAGGCCCCTTTTCTTTGTGGATGGCAGCAGCTGCAGAAGAATTGGTCTTGGGCCCCAAGCTGGCGACCTGCAAAGTTTAAAGCCAAATCTCGCTCTGGAAACCAGTGTACCGAAGACACCCTAGATGACTCGTATCAGCCCACTGGATTGTTCTGGGATGCTTCAGAAGGCTTCTGAGGACAGGATCTTCATGCAGGGATCCAGACTGGATTGTCCCGTATGCCTAAGGGTTAAAGCACAGACAAGGGTCTTAGCAAATTGATGTTGAGAAACAGGGCTTTACCGGCACTTGGCTGAACGCAATTCTGGATTTCTTCAGTGGTTGTCCTCGGGTCTTCAGCTGTCTGCAGTTCTTGGTAGGGGTCTGGAATGTCTGCAGGACTTCCCCTTTTATCCTAAATTTGAGCCAGGCTCGCCCCCAGCCCACCAATGGTAAGGATCTGCACCATTCAAACTGGCAAGGGCTGTCTAATCATGAACAGCATCTTGCCCCACATTTTCCCAGGATTAGACTGTCATAGTGCCCATATTGGGCCAGATGCTCAAACTGTTACTTTGTCGAGGGAACAAACAACATCAAGTGATTTCAAAAATTCTTTCCAAATATAGTCTTTGCTTTATGGTTGCAGGTTCTTTCCCCATGTCCCTTTCCAGCTATCGCAAATTTCCTACCATAAGCAATACTTCTGGACCTGGTGTATTCAAGGGCCATTCTAGAGACTCTGGGGAAATTTCTTCCTGGAACACTAAACAATTATTTTGTTCCCTTAAATGTAATTTCTGCATTATGTAGACCAAAACGAAAAGGAATTGTTCTAAAATGTCGCCATTATGACTGCGCCCCCGCAGTCACTGCGACTTTGGGGACGCATAAAATACTGACTCCCATTACTGCGCCCAAGCAGAGCTGGGGTTGCAGGGGTGTCTCCCACTCTCCTTGGGTGCAGTAACAGGAGTCAGGGTTGCAGGGGTGTCATTGTGGTAAGCGGGGGACAAGAAAGTAAAAAGAAATGAAAAGCACCCTGCGGCGTCAGCTCTGACCCATGTTAGTGGGAGGAACTGACGCTGCAGGGATAGCAGGGTATAGGTGGTGCACACAGAAGTGTGCCGCCGTAAAGGTAAGTGGGGTGGAGGGGTGCAGGGATCGGGGAGGGAAATGCAGGCCGGGGGATGCGGGCAAAGTGATCTATTTGGTCGCCGTGCCGTAATTTCCGTCGACATTCCGGGCGGCGGAGTGATCACATCGATTTAACGAAAACTCAATCCCTCTAAGAGAACTCCAAGGATTATAAAATACATGGCATGATCAATTGCCTAACTTCATGTGTGGTCTATATGATTACATGTGCATTTGAATCAGCATATTTTTCTTCTATCATCGCAATGTTAAAAATATACATATGAGAACATGTTCCAGGTACGCACACTATTGATTTGTGCTATCCCATACTATTACATTTTAGCATCATAAGACCCAAAATATATGACACTTTTTGCTGTTCAAAAAGTTGGGCCCCTGTTTAAAGACGTAGCGTTAGATCATCAATTGTGATGCACACCATAATGACATGGGGGTACTGCCTAAAGATTCCAGTCCCGGGGGCCTTAACATTGATAGCGATTTACATGTCTTTTTCATAATTTTCAAAACACACTTTTACAATTCAGCTATCCTTTTGTATGTTTCATTAAAGATACTTACATTTTTTCATTACATTGCTTGAATGATCTTTCTCCCTATAACAAGGATTTATTGCAATCATGCTATCTATCCCTCAGCTTCACTTGGTTTCAGTCTATCTCTTTTCCATCATTTGTTATATATCTATACATTTGTTTTCCTGATTCCATCAAAGGCTCGTTCAAATGTCCTTCCCCTTTCCTTTTCTTTCAATTTCATCTCCAGCGATGTATATGCTTATTTTGAATAAATGGTAATTTGTCATGTTTTTTATAGGTACTATACCGCAAATTTGGGGTTTGGAGGATGTTGGAGGTTAATTATTTAATATAAAAAGTGTGACTGCTGTATATATTCCCTTTTAATTAGTATTATCAGGAGTTGACTTTATATAACTATCCCCCTTAAAACTGGCATTTCAATATGGAGGACTTTGTGTGCCATCTTACACCAGTGTTCAGCAGTCCAGTTCTCCCAGGTTTTTACCTTTTGTCTTCCCCTTTAAAAACATGGCTGTCCCCGACCGACTTTTACCTTAAGAATCAGGGAGCTGAACTGGGCTGCTTACCGGAGCAATGTTATTGCCCGATACACGTTGTATTGAAGATTTTCTTCAGCCAGGGACATAGCTTTATTTTTTGGTATGTATAGAACGTTGGATTGGATGGGATCCAGTTAGGACAGTATTTCACAGTACCAATCTGGAGTTAATTAACTACTCCTAGCTAGGGAATTGTCACTTCCTAGTTTGCAATTATTACTCATTCTTAAGTAAAATGTGTTGTTTTTGTGAAGACTTGATCAAATGGATTTGTACTTAAAATCCAGGAGGAGTGCCGCCCATAATTTTTTGTTGGTCTCTGCAGAGTCCTAACACAGTTTACTTTCCCATTTCCAGAAACAGTTAATCGATTCGTCAAAGAGCTGTCAGATGTGAAAGGGAAAGAGAAAGGCTTGGCTAAATTTGAATGTGAAACAGAGAAGCCTGCCCGAGCTGTGACCTGGCGAAAGGGTATTGTGGAGCTGCAGTCAACCAAGAAACATGAACTGAGCCAGGTGGGGGCAGTCTTGAGCCTGACTGTAAACGAGCTGGAGAAGAACGACAGCGATACGTACACTTGTGACATTGGGGATGCCCAGTCACATGGGAAGCTGTCTGTAGAAGGTATGCGCCATATACATTGCTGTCAAGATTGCCTTGAACATTGCCTGTCATTAATGCAACTCCTTTTTTTTGGAGCTACATTCCGAGTATTCATGAAACAAATGTACATAAGATCAAAGTACTCCTATTACCAGGATGCTAGACAAAGGATAGGATATCTTGTGTTAATTATTGTAAGCAAAATGAATTCAGCACTTGAGTAAACATGGCTGAGTTTAAAGTACAGGTGTGTGATATGGAGCCATTTCAGGTTTTCCAATTTCTTGAAATTATGCACTAAATTCCACACATTTCAAGAAACTGGTGACTTTTCCAGACATTAACATTTATTCAGTACATTTGCAGAGAAAAGAATTTCACAAAAATATGCTTTGTGTTTCTCAAAACCTGCAACATGACTATTAAAATATTCAGCAAAGGGCTTGTTTCTGGATATTTCCTCAGCAAACTAAATGAAAACTATTAGCCTGATGTTCAACTTACTTTGCTGGGAAAAATTGGCAGACCATGTTTTGCTGTATACTAATTAGCAACTCTTCACATGGATTTTCCCACATATGTTGCTGACAATTAAATATAGAAATTTACTTTTTCTATAGATTATAGCAGCAAATGAAGAGATATACATTGAGTTTCCATTTCTTTCTGATAAAAATGAATGCTCATTTGTTTTTTGTGGGACTTCTTTACAGTAATTTTCACCGGAAACTTTCTTTGAAATAATTAACATAATTTCTCAATTTCATTAACTAAAAATAATTTACATTTTGCCTAAAAGCTCTTACACTCTTAGAATAAAGTTAACCTTCCTCCTAAACATTTTCCTTGCGCTACAGCACCGTATAAGGTTATTTTCAAAAATGTATAATTACTTGCAGGGAACCGCCAACATTAGCACTTATGTGCCGAGGGGGAGTGGGAGCCTCTGCGTGCAGTTTTAAATGTCCACAAGGTGGAGTGGACAGGTCCAGTCTGTCTCTTGGAAATGCAAATGCTGCCTGCAAATATGCTTTGCAGGCAGCATTTACTAATGGATTCCTATGGAATCTGCCTGTTCCACAGGAATCCATTCATTATGCGCCTGCATGAAAATCATATGCAGGCGTACTACGTAATGCACTGATGAGAATGAGGAGGCGGAGGCATATCGTATCTCTGCTCTTTGCCCCTGCTCTGTCTCAACACAGCTGGAAAATGAGGCGGGATGTTAAATAGAGGCAGTAAAGCATTATGCCCCGCTTTAACGTCTCCATTTAACACCCCACCTCATTTAAAATAAGGCTGTTACCCTTTTTTAAATCTTTTAAGTATGACAGATTATTTTTCACCATAAACACCATCATGCGCATCTAATGTGCCGGCCAGAAATATTTTTCATAACCCACTGATACTTTGAATGTAGAATTATGATTTTATTTTACCTAGCAATTCTTGTAGAACGGAATATAAACATAATTGTATTGTGGGTGTACTGCATGAAGGAGCCCTGTTTCAGACTGTGGTGATGGCTTTTATCTGACTTTGGAGCTACACAGATTGAAGTGTTCTTTCTAAAAGTGATATAATCATTATCTTCTAACAAATTGAGGGTTTCCTTCAAAGTCTAACTTGAAGTAACCCATATGGTCCGTAGCCCAGACACAGTATAATCTTTAATTGGGGCGGAAACAGTTTTTGGTTTTGCAACCAAACAGCTTAAGCAGGCTGGACTGGACATTGTCAATAATGGATTCAAAACAATTTCATTGTTTGGTACTACTTGACCTAAAGTGTGCCTTAAGCGAGTGGATTGTTTCCTGAACATTATTTTATTACATACTGTGGTAGATCATCTCTAAACCAAATCCATGAAACATGTAAAGCATTCATCTGGACCCTGTAAGGGAGGGTGGAGGTCTGAGCACCAGTGACCGCCTCCTTTTCAATCAATAGTAGAGCAGTTATCACATGCTCACATTCCAGTTGGAATTTACACTCAGCATGCAATCCTAATTTTCTTATCCTCAAGTGGCATGATTAAAGTGTTTCGCCTTTACTAGCCCGCCTTGCTCCCAATGCACTCTCCTGCCATTGTAACATCAGAAAGGGGGGGGGGGGTTTGGAACTGCATCTCATTCCCCAAAACGGATACCTCTACCTACCAACCACCCGACTTTTCCCTCTCACATCTTGGCCATCACTCTCTCCCTTGGTTATGGCATGCTTCCAAGCCCTAAGTTCTCTTCCACCTCTAATTGGACAAACTCAGGTCACATTCTGCTCCTTGTCAATGTCAATGTTGATTTGTAAGTAGCGTCATGTGTTGCAAACTGTGGAAATGTTAGTGCACTGTTAGCTAAGTTGATTCAGTTTCATGTTTTCAGTTTCATGTTGTACGTTACCGATCTTCTTATATCAATGTTCATGGGGGAGAAGTGCATTTTCATGACGTTTTCACTTTTTTTGCGTTTCTTAATGAGAATGATATTTTAAGGCATGTCCTCGAAACCCGCAATATCTTTCTTACATTCACATTTGAAGAATAATCGCTGACTGCTCTGTTAAAGAAATTTCCGGAATTCGTCATTGGATCGCTCCCTCTTTTTTTTTTTACTAACGACAGCAATTTTCCGGCTAGCTTGCAAGCCCAGCTGTTTGATATCTTTATGTTCCTTTTAGGCCAGAAAGTCCTAGTAATTGAGGATCTCGAAGACATGGATGTTATGGAAGGGGAATCTGCCAATTTTACATGCAGAATCTCTCCGGCAAATTACAGCAATGTAAAGTGGTTTTTGGATAAAACACCTCTGCATACCAATGAACTAAACGAGATCCGGTCTGAGCCGGGTGGATATCACAGGTTGACCTTGAAGCAGCTTTCCTTGAAGGACTCTGGTACCGTGACCTTTGAAGCTGGCAATCAGAAAACCTCAGTGAGCTTGATGGTGAAAGGTAAACCATGTACAGAGATTGCCAATGAGAGTCTCAAGGAAGACATGCTCCACCTGTGGTGGCAAGTGACATGAATCATGACATGTGGCAAACTATACACCAACAAGAACTATCTCTTTCAAACTATAACCTAGTGATTATTCTAAATTGGTTAGTGATAAAATAAAATTGGTTTCACAACACCAGCTCAGATGAGTGATGTAGATAAAATATACAAAATCCTCCATATCAAATGGCCCGTGTCACCTGCTTCCACAGTACATAAATTCAAACTCCAGCATTATATTCAATGTACAGTTCTGTTTTGCAGCAGTATCCTTAAAGCCCAACACGGCACGCTTATCCTGGCATAGGTGTGAAGGCTCCAATGGATGAGTTTTGCACAGTATTGGAGAACTATGTGCTTCAGCTCCACAGTCACAATGGCAGTAAATCAAGTATCATTTATATTTTGGATTGCGTGGTGCCGCCCGGGTACTTTTTAAATCGAGCCATCAAAGAATATGACATATAGATGATATTCTATAACACACTTTTCTCTCCACAGCTTGCTAATCATAGGACATGCTTTGCTTTATGAGGCAGGTGTAAAATCCTGGGTTATCCAGCTAGAAAAGAACCTGTAGTTTCGTGTTTATTCAGGTTTATTTTTCGCAACATTTTCATAGTGTCCAGTGGTCACCCTTCCATTAAATAGTAAGATTCTGATCTTTTTTATGTGAAGTATTTTGTTAACCTCTGACTTTACTCTCTTGTTATACATTTGGCTAGCATCTGGGGTCTTTAAAATTTTACATTTGCAAGTTTACGTGATTAACAAGTTAACTTTTGGGGGGTTTCTCCAGCCCCAACCAAGCCATGTAGATGTCCAGTGAAAAGGAATGACACTAGGTTTAGCACTCCTTTGTTGCTACTATAATGTGTATTTCACAAAGAAGTAGGATTCACTGCAGCTCAATTCACCCCTTCAGACGAATGATAGATACATACAATATTACATGTATCTAGCAGAAGTGTCTCTTCTTCACAGCCATGTTTTTTGCTTGGGGGCTGTGGTGAGAAAGCTGTTAGCTGCTTCACTATTATATTTTCTAGCCAAGTGAGACAATGAGGAAATCCTTACTTTTGAAATCTCTAGAGCATGTAGCTTACCTTAAAACTATAACTGCTTAACGAAGAGGGATATAAGAAAGTGAGGTAATAACTCTGCCTTCATGAAAGTGAGGCCCACAATGCATTGCCCGTGTTACTTATTCTTCTGACTGAGTAGTGCGGATATCCTTAAGTCACCTCTTTTCTCGCGCTCAGCCAGACAGTAACCACTAGAAACCTATAAAGGAGCAATCTGGACTCATTTGAGCTTCAGTATGTTGAAACGCTGTCATTATGTTGAAATGTTGAAGCCGTCACATTATTTAAAATTTTGAATTTCGAAAATGAAACACATTCGTGAACAGCACTATTGCCACAGCAGTGGGATTTTCATTTTACTAGGGTTTAAAACTCCCCCCTTTCTGGGAATTGACCCACTGCATACCTGTTAAGCATCCTCAGCCGTGTGACATTCCAAAGTCCGAGAAATGCGCATCCCTAGAAAACATTATACATGGATCAATAGGGCTGACATGTAAAAACACCCAGTGCTTAATGCAGTGCCTGGATGTTCAAGCTCTGAGGATGATCTCTGGGCTGATTGAGAATTTCAATTCTAGTGCGAGGTTGGACATACGCAGATTGCTTCAAACCGATCTGACTGTGTTTCATGGATGGATTTGCTTCACCTTTCCAGTTGTCCGAAAATGTATTTCCCTCACATTCCATGTTTACTCCTGCAAGCACAGAGGAAGGGCCTTTATCTGTAACTGTTCTCATGCAAACGCCCAGATGTCAAGCACATAAAAGTGGGTTGTGTCTATTGAGGTGATAGTTCATCATGAAAGTCAGCCAGTAGCATGTTGTACCGCCGCAACCAAACGCCATTGGCAACTGCTCTGCCAATTCACACCATTTCTTTTTCCTGCTCCTTGCAAAATATGAAAAAAATGGATTACTGAATTGCAGTTTCTGTCTACAGGTGCTAAACAAGCAATGCACGGGTTTACAGTTTGATGTGTACAGAATCATACCATTCTGTCAACTGGCGACGATGACTAAAACTGTGGTTTCTCCTTGCCACCTGCTGCTCCTAATGCCTATCTAGCCCAGGTCTCTGGGATGACCTGAATAGACACTAGGCGGACGATCGGCTTCTTTTACCCACATCTGCCACATCTCTGTGGCCGGTATCATTGCATCCATGGTGGCCTAATCTTGGAAATGAAAAGCACCCACTGTATAAATGCCGGCTGGGCTCAGTAGCATCATTCATTTGTGTAGTCTTTGAAGGAGACAGGGTGAGTTGATGCTCCCCTCACTTTGTGTGCCACTCTGATGCCTTTATTTCAGTTCCTTTCATTGTAAGTGACTCATTCTAATCCTAAACGTCCATGTTAGCGCTTAATGACAGGCACTGCCTGGTTCTCAGCTCTGACAGTTTTAGGCTGTGGGTGGGTTCTTAGACACAGAAAAATGAATGAATGCGCTCAGGATCGCACAGTTTCATCATCGGTACTAGGCAGGATTCTTATTCTCATCTTGCAGCTTCAAAATGATATTTTATTAATCAAGCCTTTCAAATTCTTAGTGCCAAGTTAAAGCACCTGCATACTTCAACAATTAAGTCTATGTCTTAAGAAATTCATAGGTTTGCGCTCTGAAGTGACCAACAGACAACATTTTTAGAGCTGGACAAAACTCCTATGTGAATGAATGAATTAATGCACGAATTAAGGGCACCTTCCAACTGAAGCCATTGAGATTTGATGTAATTTAGCAAAGTTATGTATTTTGTGCAAAGGGGCAGTTCATATGTGTGCCCTAAATGTCTTTAAGTGTTATTAATAAGGGGGCACAATATAGTTTGGATTGCAATATTTGGGAATGGCGATTACGCGTTTTATCTTGCTTCTTAGAAACATGATTTGAGAAGATTCTATCAAGCGTCGTTTGGCTGCATTTTCTCTGCGTCACCACTAGAAGATCCCCCAGATACTAGCATTCTTGGAGGAATGTTTAACCCTATCTGCCTCGTGTCTTCATCATGCACACTAAATAACTTTGGAAGGGATCTTCCTTTGATTTCACCAGACGCCACAGGTACTTTCATAATTCGCATTAACCCAAATTGTGGCCAGATAACAGCAGCAGAAAAGTCGATTTATATTCAAAACTTCTCGAATACGACATGCCGCACAATGCCACCGTCTTCTTAAACAGCCATAAGACACCACTTCCCAGCACAAATTCCCTTTGTTCTACTACCTTGCAGAAATCATAGTATTCATTTCATACAATAAAGAAAGTGGCAAAATGCATTTTCAATGTTTCCTTAGAAATGCTGTTTTGAGAAGTGCTCTTATTGTTTATTAAGTCATTCAAGAACAGTGCAGTGGTTTCATGAAAACGCTCAGACACCTTCTGCCAGCCCTGGAACTGCAAAGCTAATGACTGACCATCCAATTCCTAGTACTGTTCTAAATCGGGCTCTTTAAAGAAGAAATGTGCAAAACTCGAAGGCATCCAAAACTGGGCACGCACCTCATCCGAGGATTACATAATAAATTCACATCACTGGCTCCTCATCAAACAAAGCATTCCTTTCCAAGTAGTATGCATTATTCCTGAAGCCACCTACTGCCAAGGTCTCAAGTGCTCTCTGGCAAAGCGGATACATTCACAGCAAAAA
This sequence comes from Ambystoma mexicanum, assembly GCF_040938575.1. NCBI lineage: Eukaryota > Metazoa > Chordata > Amphibia > Caudata > Ambystomatidae > Ambystoma > Ambystoma mexicanum. The sequence continues at coordinate 150,457,590 of NC_090924.1, forward strand.
GACACCCACGGTCATCCACCCAAGAAAAACATACTCCTCCAAAGTTTAGGCCTCAAAAGGCAGAAGGGAGAAGGCTGGCAGTCAAGGTGGGAGGGGGGTCTCTCTGACAACCTCCTCATCGACTTCAAATAGGAACCAGACCAACTTATGTTCTGCAAAAGCTTGAAAACTCTACTCTTCCATCAAGCTTTTGGCTCTGAGCTCCCTCAGCCTAGTTAACATTTCATCTGAGTACCGATTTTGATCAGCCCAATCCTAGCCCCTCCCAACAGTTCATCACTTACAGCCTGCTTCTTGTTTCCAGCACTCCATCTTCATTGATTTCTTGCAAAGTAATTTCCTATGTCCAAGTTCATGTACACTAGTCACAGGAAACCTTGAGTCTAGCCCTCTGTGTGGAAATGACCATAATCTCCTTCCCCTCTGTCTCCATCTTTTTTCCTCAGTGCTCTGAAACATTTTGCATGTAAGTGATTAGCCTTTACTGAAGTGAGTCTGCAAAAAAGGACTTTGCTGCGCTATGTACCACAAGTGGTACTGGAACTCAACTAGGTGATTGACATGGTGCTGGACTTCGAAGTGCAAAAGGCTGAGTGGCCTCACCAATATTGGATAATGTGTCCTACTGGTAGCAAGCACATTGATAGCTGAATTAAATGCATTGGCATGTTCGTTGACTGAAATAGCATGGAACAGAGCTCACAAACACGTAACAACCTGTTAAGCTTAGTTCTTGAATTGTGTGACAGCTTTCTTGAGGATCAGTTGTCAAATCGGCAGATGCAAGTGCAGCGAGAGACCCAAAGACAAGTCAAGCCACTGATGACACACAGAAACTAAACAATGCCTAAGCAAATGCTTGGTTTTGTAAATGAAAACATTTTTAAGCAGAATCCTTATTTTTCATAAAGTTGGAAAGTAGTTCTTAGATTTGCGGCTTCGATCTGAAGAGGAGAAACTGCAGCTTTGTAGGTAACACAAGCACGGAGGACTCGAATTGTCTGACATCCAGTGTCAGTGTTTCCGACATCTCAGGATTTTTCTTAGCACCCTTGTACTTGTTCTATTACATTCGCCATTTTACATTCAGCAATATATCACCGGAATGCAAAGAGAAAAAAATGGCTGTAGAAGCTAACATGCATGAATCGGAGATCTCTGTAGGCCACTTTGTCAGTCACCTTCATCTTCCCATAGATAGTTGTGGGCGCATGACAAGTTGACCTTGGCTTTGTCTCGTTTGGTGTCTTGAATGCCTCCTCTTTTGGTTATGTTGGGGTAGGCAACCTTTCACCCACCAGATGTTTTGGCCTCTCTTCCCAGCAGTCCCAGCCAGCAAGAAAGGTCTACAGAATTGGAATTTAGTAAGCAGAATGGATGGGCCATTGTAGATCTGTTCAGTGTTGCTATCTATGTGTATATGTTCTTACAAGATACGAGATGAAAGCAGCATAACTCTTTAGTAAGAGAAACTGAGCCCGGCTGAGCAGGACTGATCTTTTTGATGCATGTTCGCTCCAAATGTCTTTGTCATTATTGTTATGCGTTTTTCCTTCCTTTAATCCACTCTTTATAATAATCTAATTTCCATGCGGAAGTTCTTCACATGAATCCCATGGGTTGGGTAGTCTGCAAAATACGGAGTCAGTCTTACCGTGATACCATCCACTTAGCTGCACTTTACAGTCCCTTGCCAGCAGTGAACTGTCGGCTGGTTTACAGTTACATTAGTGCATTTGTGTTCCACTGTATTTTTCAGTCTGCAATTACGTCGGAGTGAGGGTACTGGTGGAGTGGTGCTTTATCGAAACTGTCTTTCCAAAATATTCACTACAGTGAAATGAAAAATGTCTTTAAATATAGAGGTAACATTTGAACTTGTGTCTCTGTTTGGTGTGTTTATCTACCCAAAGGAACGGGTACATCTCACATAAGAGGTTGGGCAGGGATATAAACCTAAAAAAGACATCTTGGTCCACATTCCACAAATGGGTGATCCATACCACCCAGAAGTAGGCATGCCTGCTGCCTGGCAATGTGAGCAGTCATTACAGAAGCCTGGTTTTGTTTGGTGAAGGCCTCCACCAGTGGAGAAGTGCTTCTTGTTTAGAGCACCAGAGTGACACCACCGGCACATAGTGTTCAAGCGACGCCACATTTGGATGGGCAGGTGCCCCATGCAAATTTGCTGATGCTGCCAGGTTCCCTTGGCTCCTTACACCATAGCGATATTACGGAGCAGACCGAAACTGGACAGAACAGCCCATGAGAAGACCAACTGGTCTTACTCCAGTGTTTTCTTTGGGGTACAAAGTTTCCTTGAGTCTCCTGGAGTCTACTGGAGAACCACATCACATGGGGGCATCACAGGCAGCTATTCCTGCACCAGGGCAAAATGACATACATACCTTCTTTCTGAGGGGACTTCCACATGACCCCCTTTGACACAGCAGAGGTATTTCAGTCGCCAGTCGTCAAGACTGTCTGGTGGAAAATACTGGGGTGAGGGTGGGACAGGGGGGCGGACTACATTTCCATAATGTGCATCCAGGTTTGCAAAGTTACATGCAGACCAGTTTGCCGCCAAGGACAATGAATGAAACAACTTAGAAAGCTGTTTCTGCATTCCTCTCTCTTTCTCTCGAATCTACATCATCACTGCGCCGCACGTAACTGCACCATGAAAGTGTTGACGCCAATTACTGTGCAGTGCATTGATCAGATAGATCACTTTTGCCCCCTGCCCCCAATTAGCCCACCCCACTTACCTTTACCGCAGCGCAGTTCTGTGTGTGTCGCCGACTCCCTTGTACCCCTGCGGCGTCAGTCCATCCCACTAAAAAAATGTTTCTTTTTCCTGATCCTCCGCTTAACGTAATGGACACCCCCGCAACCCTTCACTCATATTACTGGGAACAAGGAAAGCGGGGGACACCCCTGCAACCCCTGCCCCACTTGGGTGCAGTAATGGTAGTCGGCATACTCTAGAATGCCAACAGTGCAGTAAAAGCGAAGTCAGCATTTTAAAGTCACAGCAATGGTGTCATTTCTCTCCCTCCTCCATTTTCTTAATTTTGATCCATGTTCTTAATTTTGATCCATGCCTCACCAAGTCTGCAACTTTAAAAGAGTTCCAAAAGAGTAATGGAGTTCCATTGTTCCGTTAGAACTCTTGTTTGAGCTACCATGTTCTGCTTGTTGAACATGCTCTGATGGACATTTGTTTTTCTAACCAGGCTTAGTAAACACAGCAATTGACAAAGTGTAATGATATATGTTTAAGAATCCTTCCTGAAGTGAACATCCAATGGTAACCCTTCACAGTGGTTGAAGTGAGCGGGAACGGTCTGGAGCAGTGTTCCACTACTTTTATTTTTTACTGTTAACAGCTCCACTTCTTTTTGCTATCATTTTCACCATTCTGGAACGGTTTTTGTGAAGTTAAAGCATGCTTCTCCACTTTACCATCGGATATCAGTTACACCGAATCGATTTCAACTAAATTGGCTGTCAACCAGCATTTCTGTCACCCTTGGAAAATGTGTTGCACAATGCTCCTTTCCTTCCTACTCTGCCCCCCACTGCAGTCACAGTTCCACTACTTTTCCTTCAGCCAATCGATCACCGTAGAATTTAGAAAATGCCAGTGCGTTTACCTGTTAGCTTACATGTGCTTTGGAATGGGAATGCATTTTACAAAACACCAACTGGCTGTTAAAAATGCTTACCTCTTGCCAAGCCACCCACCTACAATACTAAAGCCGGTAGAAAAGCGAGACAATGCAAAACGCATGTCCCATCACTGCGGGTTCAAGTTCTCTCTCTGTAAGAAGTACAATGACAATTTCTTAAATTCACTGAGTATATTCTATTGTTACCAAACCATCCGGTTTTGTCAAAGCCATTGAGGATAAAATGTACACTGTGTTTACGTTTGTGAAATTGCATCACTAAAGATTCGTATGGTTCTGCAGAGCTGCACGCACTATGAATGAGCAGGTGAGTCTTCTAGCATAGCATGGCAGGGTCTTCCCACCACGTGCGTGCCGCAGAGTGGCTCCCATACACTTCGCTCCACTATTCCTTCCAGGGAAGTGGATGGAAATAGATGCTGATCGGATTCATGTCTGACATACTGCCTTCTCCGCTCGCACTGCCTGGGCCTGTAGGCTAACCGAGGCAGGCTGTAACAGTGATCTGTCATCACATTATTATTGTGGGGCAAAGGTCATGTAACATAGTGGGATGAATTAGATGCCCTGGACTTACAACTTCGGCTCATAAGGTAGACTTGAATTGGATCCTCACATGTTAGAAAGGGTCCAGTATAATTACTTCTACATTAGAGCCCTGGGGGGGGGGGGGCGTCATACACATACACATCGGTCTTCATGGTGGACAACCGTATTTGCCTACCACTTAATACATCACTTATTGTCACGCTATCACTCCATGACTGATAATAGCACAGTGCATATCATACTAGTCATCCCCTTAACCGGCACACCTCACCTCAAGAGTGTCAAGATTGTAGGTATTTTTAAAATGAAAAATCTAAAAATCTATGGGTTCATTGCCTCTCCCAATCTTGAAATCTGGATATTTTTGCAAAGATTACCTTGAGGCTCACATAGTGTGTAAAATGTTATCGTGTCATTTGTAATCCCTACAGGAAGTCTCCCCTGGGTGCATCAGTATAGCATACGTTGTCTGCAGAATATAACAGGTTTCTTGGGGGAACGTGTGTAGATACAGCTCTGCTTGATAGGATTTACAGGTTACTGAAAATGTGACATCATTACTTGTACCACACTCCATAATCGTTCAATCAGTTCCACAATTGTCTTTACAGAGAACGGCTAGCAGATGAATAATCTTCCTTCCTCGCAAGCTTTTCATAAACCGTGTGTTCTTTTTTCCTGTTTCTAAATCAACACTACCATTGTACCTTCTAGCTTTGCCTACACAGTTTAAAAAGGAGCTGGAAAGCCTTCAAGCTGTAGAGGACAGTACAGCGAGCCTAAGCTGTGAGCTAAGTAAGGCTGGGGCCTTGGTGCAATGGAGAAAAGAAGGTGTCACACTGAAGGCTGGCAGGAAGTATGAGATGGTGCAGAGTGATCTCTCTGCGGAACTCCTGGTGCATAGCCTTAGAGCTGAAGATGCAGGCCAATACACCTGCACCTCAGGAGACAATACTACAAAGGCTACGCTGACTGTGATTGGTAGGACTTGATTTTTCATGTGCTAATGCCAAATCCATTTCGATATCTAATATGGTTGGTCAAGTCACGTGGTGTTCAAATTCTCAGATCTCAAACCACTGTTTCTTTGGACATTCTTTTTTACTGGTTAATTTTCTTGAATCTTAATTTCTCATACAGATTAATAAATAAATACTAATCTCCTGGAATTGTGTTCCGGTCCCCCCCCCTTTTCATAATGTTGAACCTTTAACAACATTAACCCTGTCCTTTTAGTTGCAACTGCATTTACCCAGCAAAGTGTATTTCAGAGCATGACTGCTACAGTGTGACAGTTCCTGCACCCACGCCAATGTTTACATTAAAAGCTTTCTCGCTATCTTTTGCACATGCCTACACCCTTGCAGGCACACACATGCCATTTTTTTCTCGTCTGTCTGTCTCACTCTCTTACCCTTTTTCTTTCTCCCTACATTTTGGATGCACTACTTTTAATCATCTTTGATGGTCCTATGACCCCCATCAAGGGCATCCAGCTTTTGGTAAAACCTAAGACCAGTTCTGAGTTTCCTATTGGTTGACAATACAAACTTCGCATGAATAGCATCAGCACAATACACAAACCAGAACCCTGGGGGGTGGGGGAGAGGGTTGTCTGATATTGCAACAATAATCTTACTATTAGTTTGCCATAATGCTGAATGCTTACATGAGAACCGATCAGTAATAACTTACATGGCCTTGCTAATCTGGCAGTTGGGAGGGGGGTGCCTATTATGTATGGGCTAAACATTCACTTCTCTGTGTACAAGGCTCATGAAAAGTCAGATCTTTGGAAGTGATTGTGTGTGAGTGTGTGTGTGTGTGTGTGTGTGTGTGTTCTGATTTACATGGAAATGTACGCTAGCTAATCCAGAGCACTTGTTTACCCACATCTAGCCCTTCCAGCCCTTTTCAAAGAGGAACTGCAGGACACATCAGCCACACAAGGTGAAACAGCCACGCTCCGCTGTGAGCTGACGAAGCCTGATGTTCCCGTGAAATGGAGCAAAGATTGCAAGTTGCTGCGTGCCAGTGATAAGCATGTGATAAAGCAGGCCGGCTCTGTGGCAGAGTTACTGATCCACAAGCTGGTGCACGAAGATGCCGGGGACTACAGTTGTGACACTGGAGATCAGAAAACAGCAGCTACATTGACAGTAAATGGTAAGAGAAGGACCTGTGGCCTCAGTTACATTTCACACAGAGCATGTACCTGCAGACAATGATGGCTAACGGTGCGTGTAGTTTTTATGATTGTGGTCTTGTGTCAAAAAACAAACACTTATCAATGCAACTTAAATGTTCATCATGGCCTAAAAACCTAAATGCAATTGCCACATCAGGTTAATTTAAGGCAATTTCAGAAAAGTACATTATTCCTCCAAACGTATACATGTACTAAAAGACATACATTGCACAAAAGACAATGAGCCTGATTTACAAAAGCATTTTTGAGTGTGATATTCCATTGAAAAACGCTTTGTAAATCAGGCTCAATATCTGCCATTTATCAATGCAATAATTACAATTAAAGGCATCAATAACATTTTCAGTTTTCATTACTAATCCTCGAGCGAATTGTCAGAGCAACTTTTAAATAATTTTCCATTGCATATTACACAGTAATATACCGGTCTTCATTCCCTAAAACCCTCCTCCTTAAAAAAGGTATTTAAAAACTATTCCTGATATCGTCATATATGGGGCAATAAAAAGAAAATGCATAACCGCTGAAATTGTTGTGGAAGGGTTCAAAGAGAAATGTTAACATTAAATTGAATAGATTTACTGACAAGCTTCATATCGCAAAGTAACACATATCAACGGCAAAAAATTGCACAAGACATTTAACAGAAATTAACATAATCATTTCATAAACTGCCCGTCAACACTGCTGGTAGAGCTTCTACCATTTTTTACAACTTCGAGCAGCATGTTTTGACATACAACGTTTTGTGTGTTCCTGGCATTCTAAAACGGTGTCCAATGATAAAGTTGCCTGGGAAATGGCCGCCAGGTGGTGAGATTTCCCCAAAAGTGCATCCTCAGTAAAATCATACACTTTCCCCAAATATTCTAGGATTGGAGTTTATAATATAAAATGATAGCCCTCCTAGAATATTTGGGGAAAGTATTTTAGGGGTCAGCAAATAAAAGTCGCCATTATCACATAGAAGCCATAAAAATCGGTGTGTCGATGTGACGAAAATATTCTAGTAGGAAATGCTGCTTTAGCCAAAAATGTACGCCTGCAGGCTATCTTGTAAGAGATTCTCATGTCAAACTGCTAACCCCACCTCTCATAGGTTGCCCCCCTGCACCAGTTTACCACTGCAATTGTGTTGTGTGTTCGTTTAATTCAATTCAAACATCACACTCATGCCCTTAGTCCCATTGCCACCAAATCAATTGACCTCATAGGTACTAGTTATTGTTTCCACTGCTGATTTGTTTCTTTAAAGGGGACTACAAGCTTTCCACGGCTTTCAATAATATATGGCTTTGGGTATAACTATTCAAAACAGCAATTTAACATATTGGAACTTTCAAAATACATTTATAGATTCTGCTTTAACATACTGGTAGATGATTTCTCATTCTTAGAACCAAGTTAGGTCTGTCGATTACTAAGGTACAATCAACCTCAACTATTTGATCCGCAGAATAATAAGCACACATATCACTAGGTGAAGATAACTGTTTGCTGTATACCTTAGGAGGAGGGCACAGCCCTGTGAAAGGTGTAATGTATTGAGCTATTTCAATTAATGCACAATACCTGCTAAAACACAACAATACATTTCAAAATGTCCATTTGGTATTAATGCTCACAACGAGTATCTTCTATTTTCAGTATGGTTGGTTGATTGTTAATAAAAAGTAATTTAGCAGATTTACATACTGCGTAGGCCTTACTTTTAACAGAGGATTGAGGCATTGATTTACAATTGGATTAAAATGCATAGAGATTGTCCTGCTTCAAAACGTTAAGAGCTCTTAAACCCTTGACCACAGAGCATGGGTGTGTGCCTGCTGCATGAAAAGGTTCAGTCTAGCTTTGAAACTCTTCTGATGGGAATCATTGCTAATGTCAATCACCTTTCTTACCCCCACTAACTTACATCTCCATTTCTTTCCCCCTTACACTACACATAAAGTCATCTCTCACATACAGTAGTGACCTGCCTCTGAAATACCACAATAACGGAGCAATGCCATTACATCTCTAGTTCTGTCCACACACATGGCAGAGGCTTAATCACTCTAGGGACATATGATAACAGTGTGGCACAGTGGCCAATGGCCACGGCACGTGGACATTAACAGTAGGTTCTGCAAGTATGGGCGCTGGGGCAAGGGCATGGGCCTCTTGCTATCAACAGCATGAACTGCAGGTAGGGTCAGTGTATCTGGGACATATTATTTAAATGCCATTACACAGTTACAATGTTTACAGGCATAGCTGAAGACAGTGCTTGAAGGGTGCCTGAATGGTCAATCTATGTAATTTAAAAACAAAAATCAACGTATTCACCACTAAGACAGCTATTTAAAGTAAGTCATATTTACCTGGTATGTGTAGTGAACCAGAAGAGGGACTCAGACAATTGCAGTCCATTCTCAAAGGGTTATTATTGAAAATAAAAGAGAGAAAACGCCTAATTGGCCCTATCGCTTTGTTTTCTCCACCTAACAAAAGAAAAACTAAAGTTGCCGTTAAAGTCCAAAATGAAGTTCTTCAGTCTGAATCCTATCCATTGACTGGCCATATCACTTTAGAAAAAGACATCCAACTAAAAGGGAAATGGGAGGCTTTGTTCAATAGCCTCAACAGGGTGTCCGCTTGGCCCAAAAAATACTTGATGTGCTTGGGTTTTCAAAAGTTCCTTTTTCACAACACAGGATATTCTTCCTAGTCTTTGTATCAAGTTAGTTTCTTTGATAACAGGAAACAGTTAAATTAATTCTCCTAGGATTTATTGAAAACAACCAAAATAGACCTCTGTACCGTCTGTTACTTGCTCAGTCTTAGTTCATTGTGTCCATACCTCTTTCTCGACCCCCCTTTCATTGGATGTTTGCACCCACGGGTTTCTCAGGCTACCATAACCTTGATAGCTTTCACAGCTCTTAATCACAATGTTCACACTTTTCTCTGTCCACTTTTCAAAGGGTATTTGCACATTCAGGTTTCTCAGGCTCCCGTAACCTTGATAGCTTTCACATCCATTAATCACAAGGTGTGTAACTTTTTTCGGTATCCTCTCGGTTGGGTTTCTCAGGCTCCCGTAACCTCATTGGTTTTACCTGCGACTGCCCGTCTCTGTAGCTATGGTCCGACATATGTGGAGCTCAGGGACTCGGGCTCCCTCCAAGGATCTGGTCTCGGAATCATCAGTCAGTCAGTCATCCAAACTTTAGTTTTACATCCTAATACAGAAGCTAAATCGACAAAATCATAATCAGCCCAAGATACCTTGGGTATGTCAAGAGAAAGGAAAAAGATAATACATAACAATCCAAAATGAAAGAAAACCAGCCTGTGATCGGGGTAACGCCAAGTCAAGCGGGTCCATCTGCGTTAGTCCCACTTCTCATCGCCCTATAGGGACGGGGTTCGCATCAGTAAGGGGTGTATAGGATCGGGTAGTATCAGATACTTCAGAATGGCCATCCGGGCCTTGCTGGAGATACTGGCTCCTTGAGATTCCGCCCTTGTTTAGGCAACCATCCCACCGCTAACTTCCCAAGACCCCTTTAGCCACTCTTCAGTTCCAGAATGCCAGTTTCACAGTGTCATAGGGGCTCAAACCATTATTTCGCAATCTGGCACATGGATTCTCTTGTGACAAAGGTACAACTTTTTGTGGTCCGCAGCCAGTGCAGACACTTGTTCAGTAGAGCGTCCTTTGGTTCATTCATACTCTCTACCAGTTTTGGGACCCCATGGAGGTAGACTAAGCAGGGCCGGATCCACCCATACCATATTGCTTAGAGGTGCTCCCCCTGCAATAGGGGTTGTATACTACTGGGGCTTTCACGCTTGGATCATTTGGACAACAGAGTGGCTGCCCTGCAATTGAGGAGGGCGTAGACTTATGATAGGATGCTCTGGGGCGTCCTTGGAGGAGGTTTCTGGATTCTCTAGAGGCATTAAGATGGGGCATTTTCAACGGAACCCTATTATAGGGGACAACGTGTTTCTTGGACGTTACTGAGTTCACACAGTCCATGTCCGTGGCGTGCTCCAAACGTAAGACGACGGAGTCCTGACAGACAGTAAGAGATTCCCCTTTAGCATTGCTTCTCCCCTCCAATGTTTTTCAGCTACTCCCAAGAGCAATTTACTATTGGCTATCAGCTCAATCAGCACCAGTTCACATTTGCAACCCTTAGAACGAACACCCTTAGTAGGCCCAGTGGTGAACGAGTTGGCGCCATAGGCAGCCATGGTATCGGTTGGATTAGACTTTCCCAGATGGGGTTAGATGTGGAGAGGAGCTGGTCCCAGGGCTTATGGAATGGTGATCCTTGCTCACAGTGCTGCTGGAAGAACCCACAGAGCTGGTAACGGGTTTGACAATGGTGGCAATGGTGGCAATGGTGGCAATGGTGGCAATGGACGCCTTGTCCACCTTGTCCACTAAACCCAAGAGACTAGAAGCTTCAGTGCGCATAGGATGGCCAACATGAGAGACCGTGCTTGGTGCAGTAGCCAGGGCCGGGCCAGTGTATCCTAAGGTGGAACCAGGTAGCAAGAGGATGTAGGGGGGGAGTTCCCCAGCGCTGTTGCTAATGAGTTCGCTAAACCTCGGCAAAGGGAGTCAAATGGCGAGCGCAGGGTAGTCAAAACAGACAGATTTTGGGGGCCCAGATGGCCAGGGATACCAGCTGACAGATTTTGGGGGGCCAGATGGCCGGGGATACTGGCTGTCACCACAAAGTGGAGGGGTTCAGCTCCGGTTAGTCCTTTATCTTAGTCCGCACCAGCATCCAAACAGGGTGAGAGCCTCTTAATAGCAGGGTGGACGGAGGCTACGTGAATTCAATTACAGGCCTCCCGTCCCACCACAACTCAATCATGGTCACTCCACCAGATGAGACTGCTCCTTCTCTGACCTCGGTTCCACTGTCGTGTAGAATGCCACCCTTCAGGCGTTTGGGTCGCAGCTTACTCACCATCCTGCTGCCATAGGCTCTGTGGCCCTGTGTGGCTGCTCCATTCCAGGACATCAACGATGCATAGCGGTTCTCTTTCCTCCATAGGAAAGTCCTCTCTTATACCTGTCACAGGAATAAACAGAACAGTGACGTTCTTTGCTGTCTGTGGTGTTCAGGCTGTGTTCAGCATTGCCTGTAGCCAATACATGAAAAGAAGCATCTTTATGGAAAATAGTCGCTGCAGGAGATATTAACGGCTTTTCCACATCCATCTATGCAGAAAAGATAGTTTTGGCTAGAAATTCCACTCTGGAATGGGAGTCCTTGTCCCCAAGAGGGGAGTCACTCCCAGTGAGGTGCCGCGTGCCCAGACCCCTTGGGAGGGTCTTGCGTAGCGGGCTAACCTCACTAGCCTCAGAAGGTGTGGCTCTTCTCTAGGGAGAAGGGATGAATTGTCCATATTCGTCACATATGTTACAAGAAAACCTTTACAAATTCCCAGGGAAAAAGCTACAGTTGGAGGGCCTTTTTTGGTTACAATGCAAAATCTGAGAATGACTGTAATTCACCAGTTGTGGTTAGCAACATATTATTATTATTAAGGTATTTATTGTGCGTGGACCTAGCTTCGGTAACCAGAGTGGGGATCGAACAACAGCAGAGGGAGGGCAGTTGTCAGCACTGATCTACAAGTAACCAGGGGAGGAAACAGTGGTATCAAATCACCTAGTGTCAGGTATGGTGAGGAGTGGACAGTGTATGGACCGAAGTTTTAGGGATGAAGCATTCCTTGAAGAGGAGGGTATTCAGCTCATTGCTCAACTGTAGAAGCAAGGGGGCGAGTTGGACGTTGATGGGGAGGAGGTTCCAGATTCTTGGAGCATATACAGAGAAGGCCTATCTTCTGTTTTTTTCCTTAACTCAGCCATAACGTGTGTCCCCTTGTCTCCTCCTGGGATGTATTGTTCGTGACATCCATCAAAGTTTGTGCTGTGTGTGATATGGGTATAGAGCTTGGTTGCAGATCATTCATTTGCCTAATACCCATGCAGTATGACCATATTTGATGATGTCAGTGGTCATCATCAGTGACGTTGTCAATGCTGCCGTTTGTCATGTCATCTATGTCTGCATGTGTGATGTCATAGGCCGTGCAGGTCAGGGGCAAGGAATGGTTTTGTTACTATCCATAAGTGATGGATTTCATTAGGTTTTGCATTGAAAGTGTAGCATCCCTTTAAGTGAAGTTTCTTTTAAATATTTTTTTTGGTAAATCCAAATGGGGGCATGAATGATGCCGTTATTCTGATATGTAGGCTGTTGTTAATATTCAAATTTTTTCTGGTGAAGGCTATCAGTGGAACATTGCTTTGGTAAAAAGGATTAACCAAAAATAGGGGTTTTCAATGTTGGTATTCATGTGAACCAAAAGATGTTCTTTTCATGTATTTGGAACCCAGTTGTCACTTAATATACATCTAGCAAATGTATCCTGTAAGATACATGTGTGGCCTCGAGTCTTCTGAATAGCAAGAGTAAACTATGAAAGTTGTCACTGTCAATTTCTTACCTTGAGTCAAGACAGAGATATTGCGGTTAATGGATGAGGGTTCTGTTATATTGACCAACAGGTATAATCCCCTGTCCTCTGAGACAGGTACATTTACCAGAGTACTTTGCAGGTATAAACATCCCAATGCTAGGTCTTTCTCTTACCATATTAACTTGAGTATAGAGCTAAACATACAATATTAGGCACAAATGTCTCTAGCCCGAAAGGTCAAATTATATGTATGAAAGATCATCAGGTTTCCACATTTGGGAAATGAGGAATAACAGACCAATAACCTTTCCTCTTAATAGAGAAAGCATCAAACATGAAATGCCAGGTACAGTGTACCTTTTTATATATTTGTATTTATTGGACAGAAAGGTGAGCGCTTCATTCAGAAACGTTGTCTCTAAAAAAACATCAGTGAGTGGAGCAGTCCCTCTGCAGGGTTCTTTAAAGCAATTGATATTGATTAATGAGCATAATATGTCCAGGTGACAGAAATGCGAAATTCAAATGGTTCATTTTATGAGCATATTCCTATTGAAACTCCCCATGGAATCCCAAGTGTCTCTATTCAAGGGCATGAACGACAATTTGAAAGAAATTGTAGATCTGTCCACTTAACCCTCCTAAACGTTCTATCATAATTTTGGAAACTTTGTTTTAAAAGACTATTTTTTCCTTCAATTTTCTTGTTTCAAACTTTGTATTGTTTTCAATCAAATGCACCACAAAGGTAAGAGTAAGCAACCAAACGCTGATTAATAGAAGCTCATAAGTCCTATGCAACACTAACAGTCAATAACAACATTGTAAAACAGTCCCATATTCACCCTCCTTGACTAACATAGGAAGACACAAAAGGAGAAAAACGCAATCATTTTGTTCCAGATCATCCATACAATATATGAAATAACTACTAGATAACTTCATACAGATCATATTGATTCATTAGGATAAGCACCCTCCCATAGCATGCATCCAGTTCCAAATGAACCCATCTTCAATTCCATGGCTCTTGTCATCGTTGTTACTTTTTGTACCAGAAAATGTGTCTTTTTATGTTTTTCAATCAAATAAAATGCAAATGGCCCAGGATAGCCCACAACCCAGGAACAAATGTATGTGTACATCTTTCTTTTTTCTCAAACACTAAGATACATGAAAGACATGTGAGAAATAGAATCTGAACCAACTATTGTTTAAGTACTCACGGGGTATCAATTCTGCTTTTCAGCAGTGCCAGTCGTTTTCAAGCGTGGGCTACGCAATGAGTCTGTCAAAGAGGGTGGCAAAGCTAAGCTTCACTGTGAGCTCACCAAGGCAGACGCCCCAGTGAAATGGACAAAAGGAGACCTCGTTCTACAGCCGAGTGAAAAGTATGAGTTTAAGCAGCTGGCCTCGGTGGTGGAGCTGCACATCATTGACGTGAAGGTTGAAGACACTGGAGACTACACATGCGATACAGGAGACCAAAAGAGCACAGCCCACGTCAAAGTGACTGGTAGGTGGAAAGGACATTCTTCAGTGTTTTTCCAGTAAAATTCCTTTCAAGCCTTCAAAAAGGGTTCTAACTCCAAGTCTGTTTCTTTGTCATCAGCTTGTCTTTATCTCAATTTGATATGTGTATCTCATTGGCAACTAGACCTCACGAAGTGAACAGTATTACCGGCATATTACATATCTTAAACCTAGAAGGGTGAATGAAAGGAATGCTGACGATTTGGCTGCAGCCGATTGAAAAGGTCCAAAAAACTAAAAGGGCCATTAGCTACTTGAACCATCTTGTGCGTGAATATGCCTTCCATTCCTTAAAGTTTACTTAATAGTCTGAATGGGTATAGAGTTATATTCCATTGCCTTTTACATCAAGCTCCCCACAGAAAAACAAGTACTCTTGCGTCTGTCCCCTTACCGCTATACTTTTGGGGCATCCCACAGAACAGAAACGGGACCAGAGCTTGTTGTAGCAGTAAGAAGCACTTTGCAGTACATCACTACCGTGGGTACGCACATGGCCATGCCACCGTCTGGCTCCTCAACCTCACACCCTGCACAATTCTGAGCCCCTTTCTCTGCATGCACAACATAATATTGAAAGAAAACGCCCAAGAAATGCCATCCTGTTGTCCATGTTTCACACAAACATAACTTCTGTACTGTCTTTACCAAATGTGATCACTTCTGTTTTGTCTTGCAGCACTCCCAGTCCGCTTTAAGCAAGATCTTCAAAATGCTGAGGGGGAGGAAGGCAGCGAGGTGCTTTTGACCTGTGAGGTCACCAAGCCTGGAGCTCGCTTGGTATGGAGGAAAGGGGTAACTGAGCTCCTAGCTAGTACCAAGTATGAGATCAGGCAGGAGGGCACTGTGGCAGAGCTGCTTATTCACCACACCAACCCAGAAGACTCGGGCACTTACATCTGCGACAGTGGAGACCAGCAAACATCTGCACGGGTCAAAATTCATGGTAGGGAAGGTTCTATATTTTCTTTCTTGAATGTATCATGCATGGCCTACCACATTAAACTTCACAAGATGGTTCCTTTCTGAATCACTTGCAGCAAGGTAAAATGTATGTAGTTATATTTCACAGAACATGTTTTACAATAGGCGAGAAAGAAATGTTTGACTCATATTGGAATAATTGCCATTTATATTCTACGTGTAGAATAAGCAATGGTTTTGGTGGTATAACTAAGGATTTATAAATCATGTCATAAAACGCTTCAGAGTGTAAAATGCAAAATGGAGTGTTCAATGTGGTGTGTGTTGTCTTTCTCACCATGGACCGAGACACCCATCTTTCTTCTACCTATCAAACCTCAGCATATCTTCTTTGAATTGCTGGTGGGCAAGAAGGGAAAGAGGGAAACATTACATTACACCCATGCTGATCACCAATATTCATGAAACTATGTCCATGTGAGCACTGTAAGAAAGGCATGGTATCAAAGCTAGACAGACACAAGTGATCACAGTTCAAGGGTGTTAATTAAACTGTAAAATGGGTGAGATAAACGCCTGATCTAAAGCTAAATCTAAGATGGGAGCAAGCTACGACCATTAAAATAATAATGATACAGTCCTAGTAGAGTCTAGTCAAATGAAAAAGGGCATATACTAAAAAACCTTTTGCCAATCCTTACCGCTATGCTACAAAAGAGTGTGGGATAATATTCACCAGAAAAGAAAGAAGTGTTCACAAAATAAGTCAGGATGTTAAAGAAGCACGGGACAAGGTGGGACTCTCGAGCACCGCACACTCCTGGCCTCTCCAGCACAAGCTCACAGTTCCTTTTCTCTATATCAGGGCCTTCTGTGCCCAAGTCTCTTTAGTGCAAAGTCTCTTGCTTCACAGGGCCTGAGATGCCCAAACAACAAAACAAACAGTTCCTTCGATCATTTTCAAGTAGGGTGATTACTCTTCACCCTTGGAACCCCCTCAGCTGGGCTCTGATCCTCTTCTTAGTGGTTAGCCTCCCTCAATCAGGCTCAGACCAACCATTCACTGTGGACATTCCTTAGTCGGGTTCATACTTGTCATCACAATGTTGTTCACTTAGCTTCTTCACACTTTTCTTTCGACGTCCCTTAGTCTGGTTGACTGTAGTCTTTCAATCAAGTTCCTTATTTGTAATATTCAAAAAGTCACAATGTTTTTTTAAACAACCACCTTTTAGTTAGGTCCCCCTCATCCGGGCTTAGACCTTCCACAGCACTTGCCAACTTTAAACAAAGACTTCCGAAGGGCGATCATGTCGTGCTAGGTTACTTTGTTATCCTATGGCATGGGTGTGTTTATTCACAATCACCAGTTTACACAGCGTTCCCCTTTGCCGGCCGCAAACGCCTGTCTCACAATTCCCTTTTTTAAATAGGTTCATGATTACAACACTTAACTTCAGTGCAGTCATTTTGGCATAAAGATGTACAACTTGGGTTACATATTTCTGTCAGCAGTGATAACAATTCAGAGGCCTTCCCGTCCCCACTTTACAGCACCACATTGTTTAAGTTGGCTCTAGCTCCTTCCACATCCCAAGGCACGCTTACCAAACATAGTCCCTTCTCCGATCGCTTCCTCCATTAGACAACCTCTTCCCTAGCAGAGAGCATATCCCGCACAGTCCCCAAATGTCTACAGGACGAGAGCCCATAGGTAATGTTCTGCAGTACTCTTGCTCTATATCGCAACACCAGGCCAAGTCTCTTAACCACCTGAACAGCGTTGGTGCCACAGGACTCGACCACAGCATTAAAATACACCTTTTTACCAGGACCATACATAGTGATAGTAATTTCCTCCCGCTCTTCGATATGCCCTGCACAAGCCCAAACATGCAGGTCTGAACGGTCAGTAGAACTTTTCAATCAACCATGCCCTCTATTACCTCCACCACCTGCATCCAGAAGGTCAACAAATGCGTACAGTTCCACGATAGATGAATGAAATCAGCGCTGTCTTTACCGCACCAGAGACATCTACCATTGCTCCCACTGTCAAACTTTGCCTGGACAGCTGGAGTTAGGTACACTCTTTGCAGGATTTTAAGTTGAATCAGTTTAATTTGAGAATTAATTGTGACTTTCTTATATTGCTCACACATGGATTTCCACTCAGCATCTGCCACCGCCTTGCCAATATCCCTTTCCCATTTTGCCCTGCATGCCAATTCTTCCCCAGGTGCATACTTTTGGGCCATGGCATATATTGTTGCCACTACGTTCCTGCAGTTTGCTGAGTTAACTATATAAGTTATAAGAGGGAACGACCCAGGTTCCACCGGGATTGATGGTGGCCATGCCTTAAATGCCTTGCAGAGTCTGTGGAATTCGAACACTAACCCAAATGTATCCCCAAGCTTCCCTTGCACCTGTTGCAATGTAACAAATAACCCCTCTGGGTAAACGTCTGCCATCTTTTGATCCCTTGTCCTGCCCAGTTTCCACTAACCTTTTTATCGCATGTAGGGGTTAGTGCTTGGATATTCCAGACACTAAGTACTGGGGTATATGGGCAAGGGGTTTGTAGCCTGCAGCATAACCTCTTCCATGCATGCACAGTGTACGCCGCCGGATCAAAAAGGCATTTGTCATTTATCTTACGTGAGAGCAGGGAACGTTGCAACAAGTATGGGAAAGCCGCCCTCCTTTCTAACTTTACGTGTGGGGATTGTCCAGAATTGCACATCCAATAGGAGACAAAGGACACTTGCGCTGCCAAGTAGTATAACTCTAAGTCCGGTAGTCCAACGCCACCCTTTTCCCATGATCTGACTATGTAGTGCCACCTTAACCTGGACATTTTTGGGCTCCATAATAGCTTAATCAGTAACAACTTCAGCTCTGCAAAGAATTGGGGCCATGGCCATATTGGGACGTTAAGAAACAGGTACAGCAATTTAGCTAAGATGATCATTTTAGCAATCGCTACCTTCCCAAGGAGCGATATTGGATAAGAACCCCAACAATCTATTTGGTTTCTAAGCTCCTGCATCCAAATGCCAAAGTTATTCTGAAAGAGCTGCGTTCTAGATCTACCTAAGTACACGTCCAGATATTTTACCGATTCCTACTCCCATCTGAACCCCTCACTTCCCACTGGTCTTCGAGAGCTCTCATTTAGCGGGAACATAATTAATTTGGACCAATTTACTTTCAGCCCTGATATATGAAACGCTTCAACTTATTGGGTGAAGGGATTTAAATTGCTATCTGGGTTTTTAATATCCAAAATAATGTCATCCGCATATAGAAAAACTAGTTCACGTGCACCTCCAAGCGCCAGCCCCCGTTGCACATGAAGTTGTCTCAGTCTCACCTCTAAGGGCTCCAGTGCTATGGCAAATAAAAGTGAGGATAGTGGGCACCCCTGTCTTGTTCCCCGCCCCAGCCCGAATGCCTCAAAGAATTTTCCAAACAATCCAATTCTAGTCGTCACATCAGAGTTCAACATTTTGACACCAGAAAGAAAGTAAGAGGGATCCCAATTTTACTAAGTACTGCGAACAGATAATACCATGGCACAGAATCGAAAGCTTTCTCCATGTCCAGCAGCACAGCTATTGCTTGCACTGTGGGATCCACCTGGGACAGCACTCCAAAAAGCCTCTGCAGATTAAGGGTTGTACTCCTCCCCAGGATGAACCCTTACTGATCTACATATATTATTGCCAGGAGGAATGGCAGCAATTTATCCACCAGAATTTTGGAAAAGATTTTCGTGTCAACTTTGAGGAGAGAGATTGGTCTTTACGATGCACAGTCAAGTGGGTCTTTCTCTGTTTTTAACAGAAGGGTGATTATACCCTTGTTAGGCAGAAATCTGTGCAGTTCCCTTAGGGAACACTGCAAAAGATTTAAGACTACAGGTATAGCAGTAAACCCACTTGGTAGCAGTCAACACCACCCAGATTTACCTGGTAGCTGTGGCTGAGCAGTCAGACTTCCCTCAAGAAGAGTTAGGCAGTATGCAAAGTATACACAATATGTACTCAGACATAATAGCACAAGCAAACACTGACCAGAGCTTGGTTTCAAAAGTATATAGTTATTTATTTTCAAGAACACATAAGTTGAAAACACTCTAGCAAAATATAGTAAAAACACTCCAAACACAGTTATATGGAAAGCTGTCCCAATCCTTATTCCTATCTAGACAACTCTAGGTTAACACCACATAATTCAAACAGAGGTGAGCGCTTAACGTTAGATGACACTCTAGTAGGTAAAGAGAAGGGAGGGAGAAGAAGCAGAATTAGGATAAACACACCACTCTAAGGTTAAGAACACTTTTTGTAAGCTCAAAGAAGCACAAAGTCACAGGTGAGCAAAAGTCACTAAGCAGGGCCCACTCTTAGAGCAGACAGAGCGAAAACGTGCCCAAGATCACACAGTTGGTAGGGATTCAGAGTCTTGCAAAAGAGTTCGGAAAAGAGTTAGAGAGGCTTAGAAAGTTTAGCCAAAGTGTCCCAGGCAATCCCAGGATCGAAAGCCGGGGGCTAAAACTACCCCGTACAGTCGGTGGCAAGGGAAGCCAGGTGGAACACGGTACCTTAACGGAAAGGATCCTCCAGCGGGGGCAGTTGTTCCAGGCAGTGGCAGCAAGGCTCGACGTCGGTCAGGGGAGAAGAAGATCTCGCTGAAGAGCAGAAGAAGAAGGTCGTTGCACTGCCCGGGAAGAAACCAGCCGCGGAGTCCTCCGGTTAAAGGGTTGTACCGACTTTCGCGGTTGGGGTAAAAAGTGGTGGGTATTCCGGTTGCCGGGGTGCTTGGCACTGGCAAGGCGGCCACGAGATACCTCGAAGAGCGGAAAGAAGGTGAAAACTGGTTGTCCCCACCAGTCAAGGGAAGGAGCCACTCCGTTAAGAGTTCTCCTCGGTCGTCGGGAAAAGTGGTGAGATGGTTCAGCAGGGCTCCACCGGCGGTGTCGTCGTAGCAGATCAGCTCAGCTCGTCCCTCGTTGGATTCTTAGGTCCTGTGGCGACTTCTGAAGTTCCAGTCCCCAAAGCCCTGCTTTTATGCAGCAAACCCCCATTCACCCAGCCTAGCTGTCACTCAAACATGCTAAGTGGTGAGCCGGCCGGCTCACCACTTGGGCCAATCAGGAAGGAGTGCGACTTGAGTTACCTAGGTAACTCAGTCCAGGGTGCCTAAATCCCCCTCCACCCCTCCTAAGTACCCCAGACAGAGTGGCACCACTTTGGAGGGCTTCTGTGGAGAAGCCCGCCAAAAGTGGGACAAAGGGCTCCACTTTGGGTCAGAGTTACAGAGGCGGATGCCAACGCCATTTTAGCATCAAGTTTTGGCAAAAAATCCCAACCGGAGTTATAATAATAAATATATAAACCGGCGGTATGTTTAAGGCTACCGTAAATAAATAATTAAATGTGTTAGCCTAAAACAATGGGAAATCCCATAGGAAAATATTCGCGGTCGAATATAAAACGTAGTTTCCACTGCCACCAGCCAAAACTCGATCAGGGGGGACGGAGACGTGCCCCCTCGACTAACAGACCCTGGGGCAATCGAATTGCCCCAGCCAGTACGTCCACAATATGATGGTTTGTACTGGTTCTGTTCAGGATTTAAGACTAGTAAAGTCTTTGGTGACTTTACATGTCCTGGGAGACAGTAGTCAGTCCCAGGGTATGGAGTCTATGTTGGGGAGTCCCTAGGACACCCCTGGGTTACGGCACAGAGGGTGCTGTGTAACCCACATCACAAAAATATATGAGGCCCTATGGAGTAAAAGACCCCATAGCCCATTCAACACAAGGTTTAACCAAGAAAACACACTTCAACATGCCCAAGAGTGAGGGTAAAAGAGTCTCACTCTTGGCAGGAGAAAAAAAGGAAACCCTAGAAATCCAGCAAAGCTGCTGGGGGACTCACTAGGTAGGGAAATTCAGCCTAAACAGAGAATTCTCCCTAACACTCGCCCCCCCCAGACTAAGGGACAGGAGGATTTAATCCACTCCTGGATGAACCTCATACCTCTAGTCGATGATATACATCCTAGAGAGTCCATCAGCATTTTGATGGTGACACCCTGACCTGTGCTCAATGGTGAAATCAAACCCTTGCAGGCAGATTGACCATCTCAATAGTTTTGGATTTTCCCCTTTCATTTGCATTAACCATCTCAAGGGTTGGTGGTCAGTCTGAATAACAAAAGTAGAACCATACAAGTATGGCCTAAACTTCTTCAGTGCCCACACAATAGCAAAGCATTCTCTTTCGATAGTTGCCCACCTTGTCTCAGGATCCTTCAGTTTCCTACTGATGAAGCAAATGGGGTGCTCCCTACCCTTCTCATCCAGTTGGCTTAGAACTGCACCTACACCTACATTGGAAGCATCAGTTTGTACAATGAAAGTTTGGTGGTAGTCAGGAGCTCTTAACACTGGAGCTTGGCAAAGAGCTCTCTTCAGTTTTTCAAAGGCCTGATTGCACTCCTCATTCCATTTTACCTTTTTAGGGAATTTGGGAGAGGAGATTACATTCAGTGGAGAAGCTATGGTCCCATAGTTCTCAATGAAATTCCTGTAATACCCAGTGAGGCCTAGGAAGGCTCTCACTTGGGTTTGAGTAGTTGGTGTTGTCCAATTTTGCACAGCTTCAATTTTGCTGAGCAAAGGCCTTATTTCTCCACCTCCTACCTCATGTCCAAGGTAGACCACTTTACTTTGACCAATCTGGCACTTACTGGCTTTGATTGTCAAATGGGCCTGTTCAAGGGCCTGCAACACATGTCCTAGGTGGTTCACATGTTCCTCCCAGGAGTGGCTGAAGACTGCAATGTCATCCAAGTATGCCATGCAGAAATCTTCCATCCCAGCCAGAACTTGGTTCACCATCCTTTGGAATGTGGCAGGTGCATTTTTTAATCCAAAAGGCATGACCTTAAACTGGTACAAGCCAACTGGGGTTGAAAATGCAGTTTTCTCCTTGGCATGGTCTGTTAGGGCTATTTGCCAATAGCCTGACGTCAGGTCAAATGTGCTGAGGTACTTGGCTGCACCAAGTTTATCCACCAACTCATCTGTCCTTGGCAAAGGGTGGGCATCAGTCTTGGTGACTGCATTTAGAGCTCTATAGTCCACACAAAATGTCAAGTCTTTGGATCCTGCCTTTGGTACTAACACAACTGGGCTAGACCATGGACTAGTAGAGGGCTCTATTACCCCGAGATCAAGCATCTTCTTGACCTCTCCTTTGATGTGGGTTCTGATATGTTCTGACATTCTGTATCCTCTGCTTTTGACTGGCAGACAGTCACCAGTGAGTATCTCATGCTGGCCCCAAGGGGTCAAGCCTGGTGACAGTGAGAACAGGGAGGCAAACTGATTTAACATAGATTTGCACTCCTCTTGTTGCTCAGGTGTCAGGTCTGAAGAGAGATTGACTCCTTCAACTTTTTCATCTAAAGGCACACCTCTGAGGAGATCAGGGAGAGATTCACTCTCTTCTTCCTCTGCAGCTGAAGCCAGAAGCAAGGCTCCTACATCAGGTCTGGAGATGTATGCTTTTAGTCGGTTGGTGTGGAAGACTCTAGGAGCTTCCCTGGGTCTGCCCAGATCCATCAGATAGTTGACCTCTCCAAGTTTTCCCACAATCTTGAAGGGTCCCATCCATTTGTCTTGCAAGGCCCTCTGCCTTGTTGGGAGCATAACTAGAACTAGCTGGTCTTGAGTAAACTCAACCATGTTAGCCTTCTGGTCGTGCCAATGTTTGACCAGAGCTTGACCAGCTTTCAAGTTGTCACTTGCTTCTGCCATCATGTGTGACATTCTCCTCCGGAGACCTATCACATAGTCAGTCACTCTGACTGGCTTGAGGGGAGGAGCACCTTCCAATCCCTCCTTAATCAGGGCCAATGGACCTCTGACTGGATGGCCATAGAGAAGCTCAAAGGGAGAATAACCTACTCCCTCCTGAGGGACTTCTCTATAAGCAAAGAGAAGGCAGGGCAGTAGAAGGTCCCACTTTTTCTTAAGGGGTTCTTCTAAAGCACCTATCATGCTCTTCATGGTTCTGTTAAACCTTTCAACCAACCCATTTGTCTGAGGGTGGTATGCGGTTGAGAACTTGTAGGTAACTCCACAGGTTTTCCACATGGCTTTCATGTAGTGGGACATAAAGTTTGACCCCCTGTCAGAGATTACCTCCTTAGGAAACCCAACCCTGGTAAAAATACCAAGGAGGGCCTTAGCCACAGCCGGAGCTGTAACAGTCCTCATAGGAATTGCCTCAGGGTACCTAGTAGCATGGTCTACTACAACAAGGATAAACCTGTTGCCTGAGGAGGTTGGGGGATCAAGGGGACCAACAATGTCAATCCCTACCCTCTCAAATGGGACTCCCACAACTGGGAGAGGCACTAAAGGTGCCACATTCTTGGAACCAACCTTACCAGAAGTCTGGCAGGTGTGGCAGCTCTTACAATATCTATCTACTTCAGCCCCCATCTTTGGCCAATAAAAGTAGAGAGAGAGCCTTTCCTTGGTCTTCTTGAAACTCAAGTGACCAGCCAAAGGTATCTCATGGGCTAGTTGTAAGAACTGTTGTCTGTTCTCTTGTGGGACTACAAGGCGTTTGTAGTCTCCAGGTTCAGACTCAGTCGGTTCACTGTAGAAGAGGCCATCTTCCCAGTGTAACCTATACTTCCCAGGCTCTTGCCCATCAGCCTGAGAAGCTGCCTGATGGCGGAGACCTTCCAGAGTTGGACATTCTCTTTGCCCCTTACGAAAAGCTGCCCTGCTAGGTCCACCTTCTGCCAGTAAAGACTGCAGCTCAGGATGGTCCTCAGGGTCCAAATCTCCAATAAGGTTTGGGCCTCCTTCTAGCTCTTCCTCAGAGTCTAGCTCAACCACACAGGGTTGTACCTCCCTCTCAGCCTCAGCTGGAGGTGGAGTTACAGGTGTAACTTTGGACAACCTAGGGGAAGTCCTTGTTGGAAGTACTGGAGTGCTTGCTGCTGGCTTTTTCCTAGGAGTCTTGGGTTGCCCCTTTGCTCCTGATCTGGTTGTTACTGCAGTAAGTTGCTACAGTGGGAGAGGAGTGATTTCTGTCATCATCTCCTGAGATAACCCTCTCAGGGTTTTCTCTCTTGCAGGTTTTGTGAGCTCCTGTAATCTCTTGCTAGGTGGTCTGGGGGTATGTGACACAACTCCAAGAGCTTTGAGGTCATTACCCAACAGAACCCTACCTGGCACTTCACATTGTACACTGACAGGTATTTTTACAGCCATATCATTATATTGGATGAGAACTGGTAACTGGGGACACATCTGCACAGGCCCACCAGCTAACTTGGTGAGGCATTTGGGTGCCTTAGCATCATCCTCTGCCTTGAAAAATGATTCATCCACCACAGTTATGCTGGCTCCAGTGTCCCTAATGGCAGGGGTCTCCTGACCATTCACCTGGACACTGTCCTTATAATACTCTTTAGTATTATCTGGGATAGAGTTATAGACATCTAAATTCTGTTGTTCCCACAACCCCAGAGAGACTAAAGAAACACTAGCTGAGACTCCAGTGGGTTCATCAGCTAGTAATAGAAGGTTTGCACTTGCCATATGTACTTCCTCTTCTGGAGCGAAGGCTAAGGAGGCAAGCTGGACCCCTGAAGGTTTACCCTTACATCTGGGATCTCCTTTCACATGGTCAGTAGCCTTACAAACAAAGCATGAGCCAAAGGCTCGCTGGAATGGAGGCTTGTTCTGACCTCCTTCTGGTCTGGGACCAGAAGGTACACTAGCCTGATTTGGTTTCCCTTGTGGCTTACCCTTATAGTTTTGTTTGGGGCCCTCTTTGGAATTTGTAGTATTAGAATTCTCTTTGGAGTCCTTTCTAGGCTGTTTCTCCCCATCCTTCTTCTGAGTTACCCCAGAGTCCTTGTGAGTGGCCCTGTTGGCAACCCACAAGTCAGCAGCCTTAGCTAGTTTCCGGGAATCTAATTCTCTGGAATCAGCCAAGTGTTGTCTGAGCTCAGGAGAGCAGGCATCATAAATAGTCTCCAACATAAACAAATTCTTCATACCTTCATAAGTGTTCACCTTGTAACCCTTAATCCATCCCTCTAAGTTTTTCAACCCTTCACTCACCCAGGTAGCCCAAGGGGTACCATCATGCTTTTTGAGGCTCCTAAACCTCTTAAGATACTGGGAAGGGGTCTTCCCAAACCTAGCTATTAAAGCTAGCTTCACACATTCATAGTCCTTCTTATCCTCCTCCCCCATCTCCATTACCACATCAGTTGCAACAGGGGGAAGCCTAGAGAACAACCAGGTGAGTAAGTCATTTCCTGTGATGTTCTGGAGCCCATGATTATATTCAAACAGAGACAACCAATCCAACACATCCAACTTAGGCTCATACATACCAACCAATTCTTTAGGCATCCGGGGTCTTTTAGGACTGGAACTTCTAGAGGAGCCAGAGAGAGAAGCATTCTCAACAGATAATCTCTTCATTTCTAAGTCATACTTGAGCTCCATTTCCCTTAGCCTTAGTTCTTTGTCAGTTTGAGCATTAAGTTTCTTATACTCCAATTCTAGTTTCATTTTCTCCAGTTCAAAGTACTGAGGACTAAATGTGGGACCTGGTAAAGGTCCAGTAGGTACAGCAGGTAGAGCAGGCAGAGGCCTAGGGGGGACAGTCACAACAGCCTCACCCTCCTCTTCTGACTCTTCCTCAGAATCATCAACATTTTGCTCCATGTTAACTTCAATACTGTCATCTACAGTTGCTGGAGTGGTAGGTTCCTCTGAACCATCACCCAGACTTTGGTTAGCTAACAATCTTTCAATCAGCTCCATTTTCTTGCCCTTAGTCAGGAGATCCTTATGTTTACAGAGCACTCTTAAACAATCAGTAGTTTTGGCTGCAAGGGACTCTTGACTATAGCTTTCTATAACTGACATGTTAGAGGACTACTTTTACAGTGCTAAGCTTTGTGGTTAGTTGCACCAAGGTGTCTAAAGCACAATAAAATGTATACTCAATACAAATCCCACCGCTGTACACCAGTGTTAGGCAGAAACCTGTGCAGTTCCCTTAGGGAACACTGCAAAAGATTTAAGACTACAGGTATAGCAGTAAACCCACTTGGTAGCAGTCTGCACCACCCAGATTTACCTGGTAGCTGTGGCTGAGCAGTCAGACTTCCCTCAAGAAGAGTTAGGCAGTATGCAAAGTATACACAATATGTACTCAGACACAATAGCACAAGCAAACACTGACCAGAGCTTGGTTTCAAAAGTATATAGTTATTTATTTTCAAGAACACATAAGTTGAAAACACTCTAGCAAAATATAGTAAAAACACTCCAAACACAGTTATATGGAAAGCAGTCCCAATCCTTATTCCTATCTAGACAACTCTAGGTTAACACCACATAATTCAAACAGAGGTGAGCGCTTAACGTTAGATGACACTCTAGTAGGTAAAGAGAAGGGAGGGAGAAGAAGCAGAATTAGGATAAACACACCACTCTAAGGTTAAGAACACTTTTTGTAAGCTCAAAGAAGCACAAAGTCACAGGTGAGCAAAAGTCACTAAGCAGGGCCCACTCTTAGAGCAGACAGAGCGAAAACGTGCCCAAGATCACACAGTTGGTAGGGATTCAGAGTCTTGCAAAAGAGTTCGGAAAAGAGTTAGAGAGGCTTAGAAAGTTTAGCCAAAGTGTCCCAGGCAATCCCAGGATCGAAAGCCGGGGGCTAAAACTACCCCGTACAGTCGGTGGCAAGGGAAGCCAGGCGGAACACGGTACCTTAACGGAAAGGATCCTCCAGCGGGGGCAGTTGTTCCAGGCAGTGGCAGCAAGGCTCGACGTCGGTCAGGGGAGAAGAAGATCTCGCTGAAGAGCAGAAGAAGAAGGTCGTTGCACTGCCCGGGAAGAAACCAGCCGCGGAGTCCTCCGGTTAAAGGGTTGTACCGACTTTCGCGGTTGGGGTAAAAAGTGGTGGGTATTCCGGTTGCTGGGGTGCTTGGCACTGGCAAGGCGGCCACGAGATACCTCGAAGAGCGGAAAGAAGGTGAAAACTGGTTGTCCCCACCAGTCAAGGGAAGGAGCCACTCCGTTAAGAGTTCTCCTCGGTCGTCGGGAAAGTGGTGAGATGGTTCAGCAGGGCTCCACCGGCGGTGTCGTCGTAGCAGATCAGCTCAGCTCGTCCCTCGTTGGATTCTTAGGTCCTGTGGCGACTTCTGAAGTTCCAGTCCCCAAAGCCCTGCTTTTATGCAGCAAACCCCCATTCACCCAGCCTAGCTGTCACTCAAACATGCTAAGTGGTGAGCCGGCCGGCTCACCACTTGGGTCAATCAGGACGGAGTGCGACTTGAGTTACCTAGGTAACTCAGTCCAGGGTGCCTAAATCCCCCTCCACCCCTCCTAAGTACCCCAGACAGAGTGGCACCACTTTGGAGGGCTTCTGTGGAGAAGCCCGCCAAAAGTGGGACAAAGGGCTCCACTTTGGGTCAGAGTTACAGAGGCGAATGCCAACGCCATTTTAGCATCAAGTTTTGGCAAAAAATCCCAACCGGAGTTATAATAATAAATATATAAACCGGCGGTATGTTTAAGGCTACCGTAAATAAATAATTAAATGTGTTAGCCTAAAACAATGGGAAATCCCATAGGAAAATATTCGCGGTCGAATATAAAACGTAGTTTCCACTGCCACCAGCCAAAACTCGATCAGTGGGGACGGAGACGTGCCCCCTCGACTAACAGACCCTGGGGCAATCGAATTGCCGCAGCCAGTACGTCCACAATATGATGGTTTGTACTGGTTCTGTTCAGGATTTAAGACTAGTAAAGTCTTTGGTGACTTTACATGTCCTGGGAGACAGTAGTCAGTCCCAGGGTATGGAGTCTATGTTGGGGAGTCCCTAGGACACCCCTGGGTTACAGCACAGAGGGTGCTGTGTAACCCACATCACAAAAATATATGAGGCCCTATGGAGTAAAAGACCCCATAGCCCATTCAACACAAGGTTTAACCAAGAAAACACACTTCAACATGCCCAAGAGTGAGGGTAAAAGAGTCTCACTCTTGGCAGGAGAAAAAAAGGAAACCCTAGAAATCCAGCAAAGCTGCTGGGGGACTCACTAGGTAGGGAAATTCAGCCTAAACAGAGAATTCTCCCTAACACTCGCCCCCCCCAGACTAAGGGACAGGAGGATTTAATCCACTCCTGGATGAACCTCATACCTCTAGTCGATGATATACATCCTAGAGAGTCCATCAGCATTTTGATGGTGACACCCTGACCTGTGCTCAATGGTGAAATCAAACCCTTGCAGGCAGATTGACCATCTCAATAGTTTTGGATTTTCCCCTTTCATTTGCATTAACCATCTCAAGGGTTGGTGGTCAGTCTGAATAACAAAAGTAGAACCATACAAGTATGGCCTAAACTTCTTCAGTGCCCACACAATAGCAAAGCATTCTCTTTCGATAGTTGCCCACCTTGTCTCAGGATCCTTCAGTTTCCTACTGATGAAGCAAATGGGGTGCTCCCTACCCTTCTCATCCTGTTGGCTTAGAACTGCACCTACACCTACATTGGAAGCATCAGTTTGTACAATGAAAGTTTGGTGGTAGTCAGGAGCTCTTAACACTGGAGCTTGGCAAAGAGCTCTCTTCAGTTTTTCAAAGGCCTGATTGCACTCCTCATTCCATTTTACCTTTTTAGGGAATTTGGGAGAGGAGATTACATTCAGTGGAGAAGCTATGGTCCCATAGTTCTCAATGAAATTCCTGTAATACCCAGTGAGGCCTAGGAAGGCTCTCACTTGGGTTTGAGTAGTTGGTGTTGTCCAATTTTTCACAGCTTCAATTTTGCTGAGCAAAGGCCTTATTTCTCCACCTCCTACCTCATGTCCAAGGTAGACCACTTTACTTTGACCAATCTGGCACTTACTGGCTTTGATTGTCAAATGGGCCTGTTCAAGGGCCTGCAACACATGTCCTAGGTGGTTCACATGTTCCTCCCAGGAGTGGCTGAAGACTGCAATGTCATCCAAGTATGCCATGCAGAAATCTTCCATCCCAGCCAGAACTTGGTTCACCATCCTTTGGAATGTGGCAGGTGCATTTTTTAATCCAAAAGGCATGACCTTAAACTGGTACAAGCCAACTGGGGTTGAAAATGCAGTTTTCTCCTTGGCATGGTCTGTTAGGGCTATTTGCCAATAGCCTGACGTCAGGTCAAATGTGCTGAGGTACTTGGCTGCACCAAGTTTATCCACCAACTCATCTGTCCTTGGCAAAGGGTGGGCATCAGTCTTGGTGACTGCATTTAGAGCTCTATAGTCCACACAAAATCTCAAGTCTTTGGATCCTGCCTTTGGTACTAACACAACTAGGCTAGACCATGGACTAGTAGAGGGCTCTATTACCCCGAGATCAAGCATCTTCTTGACCTCTCCTTTGATGTGGGTTCTGATATGTTCTGACATTCTGTATCCTCTGCTTTTGACTGGCAGACAGTCACCAGTGAGTATCTCATGCTGGCCCCAAGGGGTCAAGCCTGGTGACAGTGAGAACAGGGAGGCAAACTGATTTAACATAGATTTGCACTCCTCTTGTTGCTCAGGTGTCAGGTCTGAAGAGAGATTGACTCCTTCAACTTTTTCATCTAAAGGCACACCTCTGAGGAGATCAGAGAGAGATTCACTCTCTTCTTCCTCTGCAGCTGAAGCCAGAAGCAAGGCTCCTACATCAGGTCTGGAGATGTATGCTTTTAGTCGGTTGGTGTGGAAGACTCTAGGAGCTTCCCTGGGTCTGCCCAGATCCACCAGATAGTTGACCTCTCCAAGTTTTCCCACAATCTTGAAGGGTCCCATCCATTTGTCTTGCAAGGCCCTCTGCCTTGTTGGGAGCATAACTAGAACTAGCTGGTCTTGAGTAAACTCAACCATGTTAGCCTTCTGGTCGTGCCAATGTTTGACCAGAGCTTGACCAGCTTTCAAGTTGTCACTTGCTTCTGCCATCATGTGTGACATTCTCCTCCGGAGACCTATCACATAGTCAGTCACTCTGACTGGCTTGAGGGGAGGAGCACCTTCCAATCCCTCCTTAATCAGGGCCAATGGACCTCTGACTGGATGGCCATAGAGAAGCTCAAAGGGAGAATAACCTACTCCCTCCTGAGGGACTTCTCTATAAGCAAAGAGAAGGCAGGGCAGTAGAAGGTCCCACTTTTTCTTAAGGGGTTCTTCTAAAGCACCTATCATGCTCTTCATGGTTCTGTTAAACCTTTCAACCAACCCATTTGTCTGAGGGTGGTATGCGGTTGAGAACTTGTAGGTAACTCCACAGGTTTTCCACATGGCTTTCATGTAGTGGGACATAAAGTTTGACCCCCTGTCAGAGATTACCTCCTTAGGAAACCCAACCCTGGTAAAAATACCAAGGAGGGCCTTAGCCACAGCCGGAGCTGTAACAGTCCTCATAGGAATTGCCTCAGGGTACCTAGTAGCATGGTCTACTACAACAAGGATAAACCTGTTGCCTGAGGAGGTTGGGGGATCAAGGGGACCAACAATGTCAATCCCTACCCTCTCAAATGGGACTCCCACAACTGGGAGAGGCACTAAAGGTGCCACATTCTTGGAACCAACCTTACCAGAAGTCTGGCAGGTGTGGCAGCTCTTACAATATCTATCTACTTCAGCCCCCATCTTTGGCCAATAAAAGTAGAGAGAGAGCCTTTCCTTGGTCTTCTTGAAACTCAAGTGACCAGCCAAAGGTATCTCATGGGCTAGTTGTAAGAACTGTTGTCTGTTCTCTTGTGGGACTACAAGGCGTTTGTAGTCTCCAGGTTCAGACTCAGTCGGTTCACTGTAGAAGAGGCCATCTTCCCAGTGTAACCTATACTTCCCAGGCTCTTGCCCATCAGCCTGAGAAGCTGCCTGATGGCGGAGACCTTCCAGAGTTGGACATTCTCTTTGCCCCTTACGAAAAGCTGCCCTGCTAGGTCCACCTTCTGCCAGTAAAGACTGCAGCTCAGGATGGTCCTCAGGGTCCAAATCTCCAATAAGGTTTGGGCCTCCTTCTAGCTCTTCCTCAGAGTCTAGCTCAACCACACAGGGTTGTACCTCCCTCTCAGCCTCAGCTGGAGGTGGAGTTACAGGTGTAACTTTGGACAACCTAGGGGAAGTCCTTGTTGGAAGTACTGGAGTGCTTGCTGCTGGCTTTTTCCTAGGAGTCTTGGGTTGCCCCTTTGCTCCTGATCTGGTTGTTACTGCAGTAAGTTGCTCCAGTGGGAGAGGAGTGATTTCTGTCATCATCTCCTGAGATAACCCTCTCAGGGTTTTCTCTCTTGCAGGTTTTGTGAGCTCCTGCAATCTCTTGCTAGGTGGTCTGGGGGTATGTGACACAACTCCAAGAGCTTTGAGGTCATTACCCAACAGAACCCTACCTGGCACTTCACATTGTACACTGACAGATATTTTTACAGCCATATCATTACATTGGATGAGAACTGGTAACTGGGGACACATCTGCACAGGCCCACCAGCTAACTTGGTGAGGCATTTGGGTGCCTTAGCAACATCCTCTGCCTTGAAAAATGATTCATCCACCACAGTTATGCTGGCTCCAGTGTCCCTAATGGCAGGGGTCTCCTGACCATTCACCTGGACACTGTCCTTATAATACTCTTTAGTATTATCTGGGATAGAGTTATAGACATCTAAATTCTGTTGTTCCCACAACCCCAGAGAGACTAAAGAAACACTAGCTGAGACTCCAGTGGGTTCATCAGCTAGTAATAGAAAGTTTGCACTTGCCATATGTACTTCCTCTTCTGGAGCGAAGGCTAAGGAGGCAAGCTGGACCCCTGAAGGTTTACCCTTACATCTGGGATCTCCTTTCACATGGTCAGTAGCCTTACAAACAAAGCATGAGCCAAAGGCTCGCTGGAATGGAGGCTTGTTCTGACCTCCTTCTGGTCTGGGACCAGAAGGTACACTAGCCTGATTTGGTTTCCCTTGTGGCTTACCCTTATAGTTTTGTTTGGGGCCCTCTTTGGAATTTGTAGTATTAGAATTCTCTTTGGAGTCCTTTCTAGGCTGTTTCTCCCCATCCTTCTTCTGAGTTACCCCAGAGTCCTTGTGAGTGGCCCTGTTGGCAACCCACAAGTCAGCAGCCTTAGCTAGTTTCCGGGAATCTAATTCTCTGGAATCAGCCAAGTGTTGTCTGAGCTCAGGAGAGCAGGCATCATAAATAGTCTCCAACATAAACAAATTCTTCATACCTTCATAAGTGTTCACCTTGTAACCCTTAATCCATCCCTCTAAGTTTTTCAACCCTTCACTCACCCAGGTAGCCCAAGGGGTACCACCATGCTTTTTGAGGCTCCTAAACCTCTTAAGATACTGGGAAGGGGTCTTCCCAAACCTAGCTAATAAAGCTAGCTTCACACATTCATAGTCCTTCTTATCCTCCTCCCCCATCTCCATTACCACATCAGTTGCAACAGGGGGAAGCCTAGAGAACAACCAGGTGAGTAAGTCATTTCCTGTGATGTTCTGGAGCCCATGATTATATTCAAACAGAGACAACCAATCCAACACATCCAACTTAGGCTCATACATACCAACCAATTCTTTAGGCATCCGGGGTCTTTTAGGACTGGAACTTCTAGAGGAGCCAGAGAGAGAAGCATTCTCAACAGATAATTTCTTCATTTCTAAGTCATACTTGAGCTCCATTTCCCTTAGCCTTAGTTCTTTGTCAGTTTGAGCATTAAGTTTCTTATACTCCAATTCTAGTTTCATTTTCTCCAGTTCAAAGTACTGAGGACTAAATGTGGGACCTGGTAAAGGTCCAGTAGGTACAGCAGGTAGAGCAGGCAGAGGCCTAGGGGGGACAGTCACAACAGCCTCACCCTCCTCTTCTGACTCTTCCTCAGAATCATCAACATTTTGCTCCATGTTAACTTCAATACTGTCATCTACAGTTGCTGGAGTGGTAGGTTCCTCTGAACCATCACCCAGACTTTGGTTAGCTAACAATCTTTCAATCAGCTCCATTTTCTTGCCCTTAGTCAGGAGATCCTTATGTTTACAGAGCACTCTTAAACAATCAGCAGTTTTGGCTGCAAGGGACTCTTGACTATAGCTTTCTATAACTGACATGTTAGAGGACTACTTTTACAGTGCTAAGCTTTGTGGTTAGTTGCACCAAGGTGTCTAAAGCACAATAAAATGTATACTCAATACAAATCCCACCGCTGTACACCAGTGTTAGGCAGAAGCCTGTGCAGTTCCCTTAGGGAACACTGCAAAAGATTTAAGACTACAGGTATAGCAGTAAACCCACTTGGTAGCAGTCTGCACCACCCAGATTTACCTGGTAGCTGTGGCTGAGCAGTCAGACTTCCCTCAAGAAGAGTTAGGCAGTATGCAAAGTATACACAATATGTACTCAGACACAATAGCACAAGCAAACACTGACCAGAGCTTGGTTTCAAAAGTATATAGTTATTTATTTTCAAGAACACATAAGTTGAAAACACTCTAGCAAAATATAGTAAAAACACTCCAAACACAGTTATATGGAAAGCAGTCCCAATCCTTATTCCTATCTAGACAACTCTAGGTTAACACCACATAATTCAAACAGAGGTGCGCGCTTAACGTTAGATGACACTCTAGTAGGTAAAGAGAAGGGAGGGAGAAGAAGCAGAATTAGGATAAACACACCACTCTAAGGTTAAGAACACTTTTTGTAAGCTCAAAGAAGCACAAAGTCACAGGTGAGCAAAAGTCACTAAGCAGGGCCCACTCTTAGAGCAGACAGAGCGAAAACGTGCCCAAGATCACACAGTTGGTAGGGATTAGGAGTCTTGCAAAAGAGTTCGGAAAAGAGTTAGAGAGGCTTAGAAAGTTTAGCCAAAGTGTCCCAGGCAATCCCAGGATCGAAAGCCGGGGGCTAAAACTACCCCGTACAGTCGGTGGCAAGGGAAGCCAGGCGGAACACGGTACCTTAACGGAAAGGATCCTCCAGCGGGGGCAGTTGTTCCAGGCAGTGGCAGCAAGGCTCGACGTCGGTCAGGGGAGAAGAAGATCTCGCTGAAGAGCAGAAGAAGAAGGTCGTTGCACTGACCGGGAAGAAACCAGCCGCGGAGTCCTCCGGTTAAAGGGTTGTACCGACTTTCGCGGTTGGGGTAAAAAGTGGTGGGTATTCCGGTTGCCGGGGTGCTTGGCACTGGCAAGGCGGCCACGAGATACCTCGAAGAGCGGAAAGAAGGTGAAAACTGGTTGTCCCCACCAGTCAAGGGAAGGAGCCACTCCGTTAAGAGTTCTCCTCGGTCGTCGGGAAAAGTGGTGAGATGGTTCAGCAGGGCTCCACCGGCGGTGTCGTCGTAGCAGATCAGCTCAGCTCGTCCCTCGTTGGATTCTTAGGTCCTGTGGCGACTTCTGAAGTTCCAGTCCCCAAAGCCCTGCTTTTATGCAGCAAACCCCCATTCACCCAGCCTAGCTGTCACTCAAACATGCTAAGTGGTGAGCCGGCCGGCTCACCACTTGGGCCAATCAGGACGGAGTGCGACTTGAGTTACCTAGGTAACTCAGTCCAGGGTGCCTAAATCCCCCTCCACCCCTCCTAAGTACCCCAGACAGAGTGGCACCACTTTGGAGGGCTTCTGTGGAGAAGCCCGCCAAAAGTGGGACAAAGGGCTCCACTTTGGGTCAGAGTTACAGAGGCGAATGCCAACGCCATTTTAGCATCAAGTTTTGGCAAAAAATCCCAACCGGAGTTATAATAATAAATATATAAACCGGCGGTATGTTTAAGGCTACCGTAAATAAATAATTAAATGTGTTAGCCTAAAACAATGGGAAATCCCATAGGAAAATATTCGCGGTCGAATATAAAACGTAGTTTCCACTGCCACCAGCCAAAACTCGATCAGGGGGGACGGAGACGTGCCCCCTCGACTAACAGACCCTGGGGCAATCGAATTGCCCCAGCCAGTACGTCCACAATATGATGGTTTGTACTGGTTGTGTTCAGGATTTAAGACTAGTAAAGTCTTTGGTGACTTTACATGTCCTGGGAGACAGTAGTCAGTCCCAGGGTATGGAGTCTATGTGTGGGAGTCCCTAGGACACCCCTGGGTTACGGCACAGAGGGTGCTGTGTAACCCACATCACAAAAATATATGAGGCCCTATGGAGTAAAAGACCCCATAGCCCATTCAACACAAGGTTTAACCAAGAAAACACACTTCAACATGCCCAAGAGTGAGGGTAAAAGAGTCTCACTCTTGGCAGGAGAAAAAAAGGAAACCCTAGAAATCCAGCAAAGCTGCTGGGGGACTCACTAGGTAGGGAAATTCAGCCTAAACAGAGAATTCTCCCTAACAACCCTCCCTCATAGTGGGGGGCAGATATCCTTACTTGAGCCCCTCATTCCACACTTCTCGTAGATATTGTGCAATCCCTGCCCCAAATTCTTTAAAAAACTCTGTCATGATCCCATCCAAGCCCAAGGCTTTACATGACAGGAGGTCTCTGATTGCTTTAATAATATCCTCCACAGTAACCGCAGTACCTAATACCTCTATTGCCTGCTCACCCAGCTGGTTTAGGGAAGCTTCATCTACAAAGCTACGTGGATTGTCTGGATGGCTCTTAGCCCTTTCTGCTTACAGGTTCTCATAGTATCCCCTGAATTCTGCTAGGACATCGCCCAGGTCAGTCATCAGCGACCCATCTCAACGGCGTATCACTGTTATGTCCGTCTGACCTCTTGCGTTACTCAGCATTCTCGCCAAATATCTGCCCGGCCTACCTTCCTCCCCATATCTACGGGCTAATTACGGTGTGGCTAAAAACCGTACTTCCCTATCCGCTTCTGTGTTGAATTCACTCAGAACCTCCAAGACTTCTGCTAGGGATTCAGTGCCCCCTAGCTTGCCTCTGTGATTCTGTGACACTTCAAGTTGACTATGGTACGTTACAAACCGTCTAATCTATTTCAGATGCTCTTCAACATTCCACACTCTGTTGAAATACAATGTCCTCTCAGGGTGACTTTGACCGCCGCCCAGAGTGTTCCCGCGGACTGCACCGAGTCCACATTCAACTCAAAGTAGAACTTTAACATTGCATGCAGTTTGCTGCGTTAAACTACATCCAGCATGGCCTGACCATTAAACCGCCAGCGAGGCCTGACTAGTGACAGGCCTGCCAGCCGGAACGTCCACACCACTGGGAAGTGATCTGACAGTGTAGTGGTAGCATTTTACAGGCTACACAGCCTCAATTAAGTTCTGGTCTTACTAGGACATAGTAAATGCGCGGGCATGAGTCATGTGCTGAGGAATAGAAGGAATAACTCCTCTCACCTGGATTTATAGTCCTCCACAGATCCAAGAGACCCAGATCTGACATACCCACTTGAATAGCCTTAGTGATCAGGGTATCCGGCTGAGCCCCCCCTGTGGATCTGTCCAGCCCTGCTTGCAACACAGCATTCAGATCCCCAGCCACAACCAAGTGCATGTGGGAATACTTCATACATTTGATCCACAGGGTGGAGTAGAAACCGAGATCTTCCACTTTGGGCCCATAAACATTCACTAGTTTAACTGGGCAGCCTGCAATTTCCCCATTTACTATGACATACCTCCCCTCAGGATCATTATCTTGTTCACAGAGTCGAAACCCCAATGATTTATGAACAATTATGTATACGCCTCGTGATTAAGAAGAAAAAGAAGAATAACATGTATTATCCCCCCATGATTTCACCAGTCACATTTTCTGCCTGCCCAACTAGTGAGTCACCTGAAGAAACAGAATTGTAGCCCCATGTCGCTTGCTATAAGCCACCACCTTGCTCATTTTAGCGTAATTGTTAAGACCCCTAACATTAAAGCTTAGGAGGGTGCAGCTATCAGGGCTTATACCTTGTACCATTAATCCTACTGACTTGAATGCCTTCCACCGGGCCTGCCTCTCTAACATGCATCCCTGCGGTGCACTCCACCATTACAGCGCCAAACACATGAACCTTTTCTTCAACAACCCCCCCCATTTTCTCCCCCCCTCGCTGTAGCCCCCCTCCTATCTACCCCAACGCTGCCTTAACTGCAGAGACCTCCCACTGCCAACCCCCAACCGGCAGTGACCCCCACCCTCCCCCAACGTTATAATCAACCATTTCGAACTAGGGTGCCTGCCCGGGCGCGCCGCACGCAGCAGCCTCTTACAATCCGCCCACATTAGCTCCCCTTTTTCGGGGCGAGGAGGCCTATCTCACAAGGATATGAAGCAGTTGATCCTATTCATTAAATTATTCCATCACGTCACTCCCCGCTGCGGGCCAAACATTTCCAAAAACCTTCTAGCGCCAGAGAACAGCCCATTCCCCAGACCCAGCATACATTCCCATATCTTGAGCAACCACAGTTGGGCTCTTCAGGCGCTCAATGTTTAGTCAGGGACTCCACAAAGGCTGCCATTTTAGCTGGGCCTGTAAAGAACAATGTCTTGTTATCGTGCACAACCCTCAACCAAGAGGGATACAAAATACCGTAATTCATTTTTCTATCCGTTAGAAGTTTGTTCACAGCCAGAAAGGACATACACGCTCTTTGAACCGTGGGTGTGAAGTCCTGAAAAAAGGATACTCTTGCCCCCTCATACTGAACATCCCCCAGTTCCCGTGCTCTCCTCTGGATCAGTGATTTAGAAGTCTGACAATGATTGGGCGAGGATTCTGCCCCGGCCTCAGAGTCTCTCCCGAGACTCTATGTGCCCTCTCCACCAGAAACTGGATTGACAGTTCCGGGTCACGAAGTACCTCTTTGAAAAAAGTTTCCATGAACTGCTCTAGATTGCGAAACGGAATGGATTCCGGGATCCCCGTAACCCGGACATTGTTACATCTGGATCTGGCTTCCAAATCTTCATTTTTGCCTCGGATTTCCTTGACCTCCTTCTGCAGATTTCAGGTTGCGGCGGTGACCTCTCCACTTTCTTTCTCAATCCTCTCCTGCATTCTGTCCATTTTATATTACATGCCGTCAAGTTTGGTATTTACAGCAGCAAAGCCAGTTTCGTTTCGGCCAGCACCAGGCTTATTTCGGAAGGGCGATCCGATTCAGATTCTATCCTGGTTTTCTGCAGGCCAGAGCTTGCTGTAGCTCCTCTGTGAAGTTGACATGCCCTTATGTAATGGCAGGCCCTCCTTCTGAGTAAATTGCTGGCGGCCCTGCTTCTTGCCTCCTTTTGCCATTCAGCTGCAGCCACCCCACCACACCTATCCGCTCCCATTACACCTCAGGAACAAGTCAATGTCACTCAGCCCCTGATTATATTGCTCCTTTCAGCAACCTCACCACTCCAGGGGACTTGCCTGTGCCCCTCCACCAGTACTTCCACACTGACTTTCGCCAAGGTTTTCCACCCTATACCACTCGAGGGGGGCCCTTCCTGACCAGGAGCTCCTCACCACATTTCCAGAAGTACTCAATACTCTTGGCCCCCAGAAAAGCGGCGACCGCCCAGCCGCTTATCAGTCTTATCACCAGCAGGGTGCCCATGGCCACTCTATCTTATTACCCCCTTTGATAAGGCAATGCCCTGAGACCACTTATCTGATGTGTGTCCTCCTCTGTCACAGGCCGGTCCACTTCACACACCAGACCTGCTTTGTACCAGCTCTAATCCACTGAGCCTCTCACACAGTCTTAGTAGCCAGGTTTCCTTCCTTAGCGCTGTAGCTAAGCGTCTTTCCAAGGGGGGGCAGAGGAGGAGGGGGCGCCATGCTGCCTCTGGTGATTGCAACATGTTTCTTCTTGTTCCGGGGTGCCCAGAGCCCAGCCCAGCAAAAGGTCAGTGTCCGGTCTTGGTGTGCCACATTACACCACCAGGTAGCACCGCTCACTCTCCTTTGATGCCTTTGGTCCCTTCTTCTGAGGCTCCCACACCTCGAGAAGCCACCTCCGTGCTTCCGTCTGCCTCACTAAGAACGCAGGCCGTCCGGCCAGGCCCTCAGCTCCTCGCTCTCTCACGTTGATCAGGGGAAGGCTGGTTTCCTCGCGGGGAGTCAGTCAAACCTAACAGCGGCCACGTCTGCCCTAATCGACTCTGATTTTCTTCGCCTTTAGGGGGGAATAAGTCTGCATCCTTCCAAGGTACTCTGCAGAGGTGTGTAGATTAATTAACCCTATATACACATGTACGGACCGCCTCCTCCTCTGCGTTCTGTACAGAGCTCAAATGCCGGAGGCCATCTTAGTTGCCGGCTCTCGAGCGCCCCCCGGGTTCATAATTCTATAGTCGTCAAAACCTTTTCCATGTGTCAAGGACTTTCCATTGTACAAGGGGTTTTTGCTTGACCCGTGTATGACCACCTTGACACCTCACGTCAGCCTTCCTTATGGACTCTAGGTACTGGTGTTTTCATTACCCTTTTTGTTCAATACAGTCTCCTTGTTCAGGAGAGGAGTACCAGTCAGAGACCTCCGAACAAGCGCCCACGTTGTGCTGGACCTCTGATATTTCTTTACTCACAAAGGACCTCTGACTCTTAATCTTCTTAATGTTGCCACTGCAACCTTCAGTCTAACACTGTCCGGCCCACTATCAGGTTCTTCCGACTCACCGGTTGTGCTGAACTTGTTGGCATTTCTTTTGCTGCTGGAGTCAAGGACCGTACCACGATGGCAACCACGCCTCCCCGCCCTAACTATCAGTGCAGGAGGGTTCCATGCACCTCTGCCACCCGTCACACCATTCGCAAGCTGCGATTCCCGGTCTTAAGTTTCTTTTGCCAGAGGCTTTGCAGGGTCTGGCTTGAAAAGGTCAAGGGCAACTCCCTCCTTGACGTCCTTTCAGGTCTCGCCGCCTTTCTCCTCCATTTGAACTGCCGTCCTGGATTAGCTGCTTCTTTGTACGTTTGGCCTTGCTCAGAGTGTGCTCTTGTACTCCGACTTTTTTCCCAGTGGGAAAGGCAAAGGGCAGTCAGGTGTGTGTAGTCGTCAGCAATTGCCTGACTCTGCCTGACCCTTGCGTTGGGACATGTCAAGTAAACGGCTCTGATAATAGTCTGTCGTCGCTCGCGGGGCGAGAAAGTGTTTGTGCCATAAAAAGGGTGCTGGGGGCGGAGTTTCTAAGTTTTCTACTGGATAGCATGGGGAAAAGGTGGCATAAGGAAGGGGATACCACGTTTCACCTTTCGGTGTCCCACTTCCACTCCCCGAAGACCCCCCATCTAGGTGATCCTCCCGCACTGGTCCACCCCCAGGAACTGGATCCAATAGCGATAGCCGTGTCCTGGCCACCTGGATGACAGATCCCCGGGGACTAGTAAATGACACACCTTCAGGTTTCTCACAGCACCCAATCTGAGCAAACGCTAAAGGCAAGCACCTTTGTCAGGGCCCAGGTATGCAGAGGCTGCAAACTCAGGACGCATAATAGTCCTAGCTTATGTTCTGGCAATGGTGGCAGCCCTGGCCACACGTTGCGACTGGGCACATTCCAGGAATAACAAAGTACCTCTTAGGACATACATATCCATGAACAGAAGAAAAAAACAAAGGGGACATTCTAAAGAGTTCTCCAACCCTAAACATAGTTTTACAAATCTTGTAAAGACTTTCAAGGCTGGTATCAGGCCAAGGCTATAAAGCTAGGCCATGTCTTCCAGAAGGTCTTCACCGACCCCATGTGTGGTAAGCAGTTATATTTTTTGCTTTACTTTCGTGACATTATTACAGGTCGTTTGCAGCATGGAGATGCCGGTAAAGGTTCTTGTGTATGGCATGCAATGCTAACACTAAAATTAGAGTGAGTGAACTTGGGCCAATAACCAGATAGTACACCTCTAACATTTGAATTTTTTCAAATAAAATGTGCAGAATTACAAAACAAGTTGTAAAACTGTACTGCCTCTGCGTTGTTGTTGTTTTAGTGATACGCACCCGATTCATTGTAAACTAGTATAACTCGAATATGTGAAATCTGCGTGCCACGCTATTCAATAGTACTGTTATTTATGAGTCTATAAATAAGGATTCTTAATGTTTCGCTAAACAGATACTGCATATTGCACTCCGATTACCCTGTGGTTACATATTAATTATATAGTATAGTTATGGACGGCTTACTTTCTGGATTTCACAATAATTACTATGTAGTTACCCAGGGCTGCACTGTAATTACATTTTTAATATATAGTTATTAATGTATAACCTCTCTGTAAAGTGGTATTGATAAGAGTAACTACCAGTCATTCCCATATCAAGGCATGTGAAAATTAATGAATTATTAATTGGAAAAACGTTACATTTCACATGCTTTCTGCAGCCTTACCAGTGCTTTTCAAAGAAGAGCTGAAAAATGTGGAGGCAGCAGAGGGTAACACAGCCACGCTGTCCTGTGAGTTGACCAAAGCGGATGCCACGCTGGAGTGGAAGAAGGGTCACAGAGGTCTAACGCAGAGCAAAAAGTACAAAATGAGGCAAGATGGCACCATGGCCGAGCTGGTCATCCAAGACCTTGATGAGAAAGATGCCGGGGAGTACACATGTGTGTGTGGAGACCAGCAGTCCACTGCCGCCCTGACCGTGAATGGTAAAAGTGTCACTTTAGGGTTCTGCGTGTCTTGATTTCTGGTGTGCTGTTGTTTCATAGTCATTTCAGCTTTTATTTTTTTCCATCAAATTGTTTAGTGCCCCTTGTCTGATTTTTCAACTTCTGCACTATTTCTCTATCTATATGGACAATACTTATATACGTATCTATTTCTTTCAGTAACTAATCTACATATGGGGCCAGATTGTCAAATCATTTCTTGGTGCAAGTGAGGAGATCTGCTAAATGCATCACCTTACTTGCACCAAAAAAAAAGTATCAGCCCACTTCATAAAGGCCATTGGAATGAGCGAATCTTAGAAGCGCTTATTCAGGCAGTTGGACACGTGTCGTATGACCATGTGTATTTCCTCTCTGAAAATTTCTGCTGCAGACGAGATGCCGAAACTGGTTCTTTTGTATTGAAAAGGTCCTAGGTGAGTCACGAACGTTGTGATGTATCGTGACTCGGGCGCAATTTCGATCTGATGGTACACCTTCGTGAGGTCAAGCTTGGAGAATACCTTCACGCCATGAAGTAGGTGACTCATGTCTGTGATTCTTGGTGCCTGGTGTCGCTCCCTTTCAATTGCTTTATTCGCCCTGCGCATGTCCACGCACAGGCATATTGACCCATGCAGGAATTTATTTTGCACTGGGACTATGGGCAACACCCAGGGCGTTGGACCTGTGACTGGTTCGGTCACCGGTGACTTGATGAGCTTGTCTAATTCCTCCTCGACTTGCCTCTGTTTATTGACAGGTATGCCCTGATAATGTTGGGCAACTGGGCGGATGTCTGGGTTTATGTGCAAATGGATTTTCCTGTGCTTCCATTTTCCAAGTCCTTTAAATAGCTTCGGGAACGCTGCTTCCACTGCTTCCGACATGGCAAAGTACTTGTGGGCCATGAGCTGATATAATATGTGGACTAGGCCCATGTCGACAGCTATCCTGAAGATTAGTATGCAGCCACTGTTGGCCTCTGTCTTCAGTACGTAAAGCGGGACTTTTGCTGCATGTGACTTGTGCATACACCAGACCGTGATGGTACCTTTGCACGGCAGTGGCGTGGTCGCCCTGAATGGATAAATGTCTACTGTGGCTTTTCTCAGCTTCGGGAGCCGAGCAAGAGAGTTGTTAGCCTCCTCGCTGATGATATTGACGGTGGCCCCCGTGTAGATGAGGAATTCCAGTGGCGTGCCATTTACTTATAGTGTGAGTATGGGGCTATGTTGGGCGGCGGTGTCATTGTTGAGAGCCCATACGTATCCCTTCTTTCGTTGATCCACCCCTGACGATGGAGATTCACTGGTCGACAGTGACCTCATCTCTATGTAACGGACAAATCTCCTCCCGCTACGTCTTGATCCCTCTGATGGCCATCTCTACTCCCGGGTGTATGTGCTTCTGAGTTCTCGGTTCTCCCGTCGTTGATTCTTCGGCTCACCTTCTGACCTGTTGCCAGGCGGGCTTGGGCGCAGGCTCCTCTGTCATTCATGGAATCTCTGTCTGCCGGATGTGGATGCTGGTGCATTCTTACAGATGGCTCTGAAGTGGTCCATACCTATGCAGGTGGCGCACTGCTGGCCCACTGCGGGGCGTTCACCTGTGTCTGTATATTCGTAGCCACACCTGAAGCATGTAGCTTCTGAGCGTTTCCGCTCTGGGTGGGTGTTATCGACAATTTGTTAATGACGTTGGGGTCTGTCGCCGGGTGTTGGATTGTGATTTTGCCGCCTCCATCCAAGCTAGTGCGAGGATTTACTCTAGTGATCTTAGGTTTTGTAATAGTTGTTTTCTGAAGGGCTGCGATGCGCAGCCGGCGATCACCTGAGACCGTTGGGCCTCATCACTGGAGTAGCGATGAAATTCACAGTATTTGAGTTTGATGCAGAGTCGCATGACAAAGTTGTCGAATTATTCCCCCTTTTCCTGTCTCGTGGTGTGAAAGATGTGCCTTTCATAATCAATGTTGGTGTGAGGGGCAAAATATTCTGACAGCTTGCCATGTAGGTCTCTGTATGAT
Organism: Ambystoma mexicanum; assembly: GCF_040938575.1. Classification (NCBI taxonomy): domain Eukaryota; kingdom Metazoa; phylum Chordata; class Amphibia; order Caudata; family Ambystomatidae; genus Ambystoma; species Ambystoma mexicanum. Next base: position 150,501,687 of record NC_090924.1, read on the forward strand.
GTAGTGTCCAGATTGAGTAGCTCTCCCGCAATGTCTCGGACCGCAGGCCCCACCGCCATGGACAGTATGTTCTTCAAAAGGGCGTCACCCTTTGGGCTGGGGCGTGGTCTTCCTTCAACCTCTGGTCCTGGCTTGGGCCTTATAAACTGTGACTGTGTCTAGTCTCCGGGGGCTCCTGCCCCTTGCTCTTTTGTTTGTGGGGTGTACTGTATATTAGGGGAGAATGTGCCTTCCCTTTGTGGGCCACTACTGTAACAGGGCGTGCCTGTGAGCCTCTGGTAGTTTGCTGGGCCTCCACGGCGTAGCTACGCACTGTCTTTGTCCCTCCTGGCACGTGTGGTGTGTGGAACTGTGCTGAGAGCCCTTCAGGCTCTATCATGCGGCTCTCTGTGCGGTCTCCGGAGCACCCCCGGCTGCGTCGTGGCCTTTGCTAGGCTGAGGGGGCGGGCCTTAACATTGGAGACATGCGTTTATATGCCCAACAGCATCCTCCGGGCCTCACGGCTGTGCTGGCCTTTGTCGGGTCTCGCTGTTCGTCCGGGTCCACAGGTTACACCTTTGTCGCCATTGTGGAGCTGCAGCAAGGCAGTACTGCCTCTCGAGCTCGGGTCCTCACAAATGCTGGCAGGGGCGCGGGCCACATACGCACAAAGACTGCGTGGGAAACAGGGAGAGATTATGCACATCCTCTTTATTCCATTGCAAATCCCAAACTGCCCCTTTCCCCAACGCCCACCTCCCTAACCCCAACGTCACTTCCCTTGGCGGATGGCCGCAACGGCGGCCATCCCACATAATGATGTGGTGGGGTTGTTTTGGCGTTATCTGCACGCCATGACACCCCCTTTGCTCATTTGCACAAATAAGTGGGTGTTTCAAGACATTTAAAAGCGCATCACAAATTCACAAACAAAATGCACTTTTTAAAGCCATGAAACAAGGGTCACCCCCTGCGGCTATTGAAACAGGCACAGGGGACACGTAAAAACATGACAGGGTCATTTCTGACCTAGTCATGATTTTTCTTTGAAATGTGACAGCCGCGGGCTAAACCATGTCTGTCACACTAGCATTCCCATCCCCCAAACAGGGGTGGAAATGCTTTTCTTTTTTTTCTGGCATTTCACTGAGACAGGCCCTCGAAATGTGCTCAGTCTTGTATGCAAGGGCACTAGACAGCACATGTTTGCGCTACAGTCTAACCTCTCCTGAAATGCCCAGGTCCCTTTTTCAAAGCAGAGCAAATGAAACAAGCGCATTCTCTGTGCTCCTTTCATGTGCACTGTTTTTTCTGGCCCCCTTTTGTTTTGTATGACAGGAAATTGAAATAGTTTTCGAAGGCGAGCTATGCTGTTGAGGAAGAGTAATTTCCTTCTTAGTGGCATTGTTCAGATATATTTGTATGTGACACTCTACGGATATAATGGCACCAACTTTTGTAACTTGATATGATTTCTAACATTGAAATCAAACCTCACCCTTCAATAGGATGCTGTTCAATTCTATTTTATGCATGAAGTCAGAGCAGCAAGTGCCAAGGGCGCTTGTTTCACCAATCAGTTCCTTTATGTGACTTGAATGGGTTTTAAGGCCCAGAGGGAGTTTCATTCAATTCGCCTACAGCCAGGGGATTGCTCCAGTGGCTCAATGGAGTTCCTTTTATTTTAATAATTTGTTATGTGTGTAGGTGGCTTTGCACAGAGTATGTATCCCACATACATTCCCATGCACTTCCTTTGAAGCTCCCTCTCTTACCTACTCCCCTCTATCATACCCGCATCCCACGTTTATTCACCTCATTTACCACCCCCCAATACACAATCCCAACTTTAACACTGACCGGAAAACACGACAAACAACCACATCTCCCCCTGCATCGATATCCACCGTAGCAACTTCTACCCGGGTAGTGCCCAGTGGAGTAACTTTGCTGAAAATTTTGGGGGGGACATGACATCTGAAGAAAAGGTGCCCCAGCCAAATGAATGGGGTCAAAATGGTGTGCAATGAAAGTTGGGGGGGACAAACACCCCCGTACCCCCTATAATTACGCCCATGGTAGTGCCCATCCATGCACTAATCCCAAACTAGAGACTATCCTCGCTCCCCTCACCCCCTATCACCTCAAACAATTCATCATCTACCCCAAATACAAAGCTGGCAACAGCCTGGACTTTTTGATTTCAAACAAAATTCATGTCTCTGTGGAAAATCAGATCTGGGTATCATGGGCAGACCACTGTGCTATCCCTTTCACGCTCACTCTACTAAACAGGATCCCCCTGTCATGATTCCTACCCCCGGGCATCCAGATCAAGTCCATCAACCCCGGAAGCAGGCATCATGTTACCTGGAGCAAACCCAGCAACCCCTGTTAGGGGCTATCTGGGTACAGTCCTGGCGCCTTTGGCGCCAGGCTCATATGGGACATCAGTCCTGGCGCCATAGGGATCCAAGCATCCAAGCCCATGTGAGGCTTGAAGGGACTATTTTATCTTAGGGACTATTTTGTTACTCGGGTATGGCTGTGGAGGAATACTTACCTGGGATTACTTTGAAAGCTATTTAAACCACGCCCGAAGAGCAGCACATGATTCGTGTTATTCTGCATCCAGCAGCGTAACGCTCATCATGTCTACAGTCAGCATCCAGCATCCTGCCACTCCCGCCTCGAGTCCAGAGCGCCTAGAAAGAAGGGAAAGAAGAAGAAAGGTTAGAAACTTTACTGGATTTCTTACCTGATTTCGGATTCAGCGCATCTTCGAACCAGAAACAGACTTCATTTTAAACGCGTCGCATCGCCAGCAGCAGCGCTGCGCCTTACTCACCGTTCCTCGCAGCATCTCTACGATCCGGTGCTGTCTCCATCACCTGGTTGCCGCATTCCAGCGCCTAAGGGGGACAAGAAAACAACAAGGTGAGCCAAGGGAACAAACAAGGACAATCTCTTCCCACCATATGCTTACCTGATTTTACCGCAGGAGGTATTATCCACCAGCACGCCAAATCTTCCTATGCTGCACCTGCAAGAAAAGAGAAAGCAGCGAGTTAAACCTTGGCATTATGTATTGGACAGTGTTACAAAACACAGACTCTTACCTGAACGCTTTCATCTGCCACAAGACGATCATCTTTTGGGTCTAAGCTGCAAAAGAAACAAGGAATTGGACAAGAGTGATTAATCGGACATTTTGAACTCATTAGAACTATATAATTACGGCCTTTCGCCCGGAGGTTTGGAGCCAAGATTTGTCCAGAACTCTTCCAAAATCCTCAAGCCAGAGAAGTAACTGGCCATCAACGCGCCCCTGCATTCTTCGCAGGATGGAGAGCTCATCATACATAACTATAAGGTGAGCTTTGTGAAAGGGAATGTCAGAAGTGATAAGTGGGGACGCAGTGAGGTGTTAATACTTAAATCCACGGGTGGCTAATTCCCTTTCCCCGTCTTTAGGAGACTACTTCTACGGGTCAAGCAGACGAAGCTAGGTGGGCCAGTCCAGTCAGTCATCTCTGCACTACGCATCACGTTGGTGGAGACCGTGGCTGTCCAGTTCCGCTCGACACCCCTGTGGGAGCCAGGTGAGCGTAACAGAACGCAAAGCCTTCCTACAAATTCTCACCCGGGTGTCATGGAGACCTCAGAAACTGACCAACTGGCCCAATTATTAGGGGAACTGAGGGCTGAAGTACATGCCGCTCGCCAAGAAACTAATACACTCAGGAGAGAGTTGATTGTTTTGAAGGAACGCACTGATGATCTTACTAGACAATTACTGCAAAACCAAGCGGGGCAAACACCCCTACCGGGACTCGGGGGGATTCCAAACCCTGTTTCACCAAGCAACCCTGTGCAAGTGATTTTACCAGGCAATATCCCTTTAGCCCCTCCAAAACGCTTTGCGGGGGACCCGAAAAGATTCGCTGTGTTCATGAACCAATGCCGTTTGCACTTTTTATGCAGACCTGGAGCCTTTCCAAACGATCAAGCCAAAGTAGCCTTTGTATTATCATATCTCAGCGGCAGTGCAGCGGATTGGTCAATCCCACTAGTCAATCAGGATGACCTTATTCTTCAGGATTTTCAGGGTTTTCAAATGAGCATGGAAAGACTATTTGCCCGGCACTCTCAAGGACAGGCCCTGGATAACAAACTTTTGTCCCTACGACAGGGTAACCAAGACCTTCTAACCTACATAGCAACCTTTAATAGGTTGGTGGTGGAAACTGGATGGCCCGAGGAAAAACGGATTACATTGTTTATCTGGGACTTCGAGGAGAACTCAAAGATGTTTTGGCTCAAGTTGTGAACCCACCTCAAGACTGTGCTGAATATATAGACTTAGTGGTCCAGTTAGATCACAGACTTCAGAATCGAAAGGCTGATCGAGCCAAGTTCGAGAACCGGGTGTTGGTTAAACCGAACGCTACCCCCAAAGGAACAGATGCCTCAGAACCCATGCAAATCGGAGGAGTTAAAGGACCCTTGACACAGAAGGAAAGAGAAAAAAGGCGGCAAATGCAATTATGTCTATACTGTGGAACTTTGGGACATTTTCTACGGGATTGCCCTGTAAAACCACCCAAGAAGGTGGTAGGAGCTGCTGATAAAAGCCATATGGAGCCTGACTCGGGAAACGACCACGCCCGACAAGCGTAGAGGTCCACTTGCCGAGCTTGAAGAAGGATACTCAGACCTCGCATTTCATCATACCAATGGTCCTTATAGATCCAAGGCAGCCATCACGTTTGCACGCAGTTAGGGCATACATTGATAGCGGGACCATAGGAAACTATGTGGACCACGAATTGGCTTCTAGGATGAATCTACCTTTCTGCAGAAAGACCACTTTTGATGTCATCACCACAGTCGATGGAAATTAAATTGCTTCTGGGCCTGTAACTCATTCCACCGCAGAGATTACATTATTGGGTCAGGATGGGCATCGAGAGACTATTGTGTTTGATTTAATCAAAGCCCCGCAGTTCCAAATAATACTGGGGATACCTTGGTTGGAAACACATAATCCTTGTATTGATTGGCCAGAGAAGAGAATAACCTTCCCGGATTGTGCACATACTTGTTACCCAATAAAAACCTTGAACAAGGACCTGGCCACAGTCGCTACTCCAGTTGTGCAGTTACTGCACGAATATCAAGAATTCCAGGATGTTTTCCAAAAAGAACAGGCAAACACCTTACCACCTCACAGATCATACGATTGTCAAATTGATCTCATACCTGGTGCACAACCTCCATGTAGTAGGATCTACGCACTTACGGAACCCGAGAACCTTCACCTACGACAATACTTGGACCAATACCTTGCTAATGGCTTCATTCGTCCATCCAAGTCCCCTGCATCTTCAGCTTTGTTCTTCATGCCAAAAAAGGAAGGTGACCTCAGAACGTGCATAGACTACCGTGCCTTAAATCAGATCACGGTTAAGAACCGATACCCATTGCCTCTGATCCCAGAAGTACTAGACCAAGTAAAGGATGCTTGCATCTACACTAAATTAGATCTACGAGGGGCATACCATCTGGTACGTGTAAAGAAAGGCGACGAATTGAAGACTGCTTTTCGCACTAAGTACGGGTTATTCAAATACCAGGTCATGCCCTTCGGGTTGTGCAATGCACCAGCAGCCTTCCAGTATTTTATGAACGATGTCCTGCGTGAACTCATTGACGTCTGTGTTGTCGTATACATAGACGATATTCTAGCGTACTCCTCTTCAGAATCTGACCATGTGAAGCACGTTCGTGCAGTCATTGAGAAACTACGCCAGCACAAGTTATATTCAAAATTGGAAAAATGCGTTTTCCATACGACAGAAGTTGAATTTCTTGGAGTTATCCTGACTCCAAAAGGAGTTCGAATGGACTCTCGAAAGGTGGACGCAATTCTCAAATGGCCATCACCCGGTTCAGTTAAGGGAGTACAAAGCATGCTCGGATTTGCTAATCTCTATCGCAGATTCATTCCGGATTTCTCGCACGTTGTACACCCTATCACAGCTCTCTGCAAAAAAACAAACGCTTCCTGTGGACTGAAGAAGCTGAGAATGCCTTCCAAGAACTGAAAGCGAAATTCACGTCTGCACCTGTATTAAAGCATCCTCGTCCTGAACTCCCATACATAGTTGAAACCGACGCATCCAGTTTAGCCATGGGACCTGTCCTGTCCCAGAAGGATCCTGAAACCGGTCAACTTCACCCAGTAGCATTTTGGTCCAGAAAGGTCTCGGCACCTGAGTTAAACTATGCGGTTACCGATAAGGAGCTATTAGCTATCAAATCCGCCTTCATGCTTGGCGGCATTATCTTCTCGGTGCCAGGCATACCATTACTGTAATCACTGATCACCGGAACTTGCAGTATTTAAAGACAGCCAAAGCCCAATCATCACGCCAACTTCGATGGGCATTGTTCTTTGCCGAGTTCGATTTCGTGATCACTTATCGACCAGGCTGTAAAAATGGCAAGGCAGATGCCTTATCCCAAATAGGAATGGAAGAAGCATATGCGAACCCGGAGCCGGTGCCTATAATTTCAGAACAAAGAATTCTTGGCATAACTACTTTACAAACCCTAGAAGATATTCAGGTAAAGATCCAACAACTCTTCGATCCAACAGCCCTGCAGGACTGGGTAAAGAAAGGCTCAGACTACTCTGTCATCAATGACCTACCTTATTATCAAGGGCGTCTATTTCTACCACATAAGGAACTACAAGAACTAGTCATCTCCAATTATCATGACACCCTGATGGAAGGGCACCCAGGTATCGCAAAAACTGAAGCTAAAATTAAGAGGCAATTCTGGTGGCCCACCTGGCGAAAAGACGTAAAGTCATTTGTAATGTCCTGTGGCATTTGCGCCCAAAACAAAAGTCAGAAGAAAAAACCGGCTGGCCTTTTACAACCCTTGGATATTCCACCTACACCAGGGAACACCTTATCGTTAGACTTTATTACAGACCTACCTCCATGTAATGGATTTAACACCATTCTCGTTATTGTGGATCTTTTCTCCAAAATGGCCCACTTTATTCCTTTAAAGGGATTACCTTCTGCTTCAATTCTGGCTAACGAGTTTCTCGAAAAAATTGTTCGAATACACGGATTTCCCTCCGTATTGGTCTCTGACCGAGGTAGTCAATTCATTTCACATTTTTGGAAGAAATGTTGTCATTTGGCGCAAATCGACGTGAGGTTATCGACCAGTCACCATCCCCAGACCGATGGTCAAATGGAGAGGACCAACCAGACTCTTGAACAGTACCTGCGTTGTATGTTACACCAGACTGAAAGTAATTGGAAGGACATTCTATGGATCTCCGAATATGCATACAATAACTCTGTACATTCTGGAACTGGACAAAGCCCCTTTTATACCATATATGGGCACCACCCTCGAACCTCAGAACTTGACTCGCCTTAACACTTAGAAATGCCTGCAGTGAACCATCTGCACGCTACTATTACACAAGCCTTTAAGGAAGCAACTGAACATTTGAAACATGCGAAAGAAAAGTACAAGAAAAACGCTGATCAGCATCGAAGTGATGCTCCACAATACCAAATTGGGGATCAAGTTTGGTTGGCCACAAAACACATACCTCTAAAAGGAAAGCGGACCTTTAACCCTAGATATTTGGGACCTTACCTTATTAAGGCCATTCTCAACCCTGTGGCCGTCAAATTGGAATTACCTGCTAGTATGCAAATTCACCCCGTCTTCCATGTTTCACTTCTGAAGCCAGTACAACCTGGGACAAGACTAATCAAGCCACCTGACCCGTCCTTATAGACGGGGAACCCGAATTTGAAGTGAAAAGTATCCTGGACTCCAAAATGGTTAAGTCAAGACTTTTTTATTTAATCGACTGGAAAGGTTACGGACCACAAGAACGGTCATGGGAACCTAGTAACCACGTTCATGCACCTAGGTTGGTGAGAAGATTCCACTGGAATTTCCCAGACAAACCAAGGCCAAGGGGAGGAACGACTTTAGGAGGGGCCTTGGGGGGCAGTGCTGTCATGATGACTACCTCCGGGCATCCAGACCAAGTCCATCAACCCTGGAAGCAAACAAGGACAATCTCTTGCCACCATATGCTTACCTGATTTTACCGCAGGAGGTATTATCCACCTGCACGCCAAATCTTCCTACGCTGCACCTGCAAGAAAAGAGAAAGCAGCGAGTTAAACCTTGGCATCATTTATCGGACAGTGTTACAAAACACAGACTCTTACCTGAACGCTTTCAGCTGCCACAAGACGATCATCTTTTGGGTCTAAGCTGCAAAAGAAACAAGGAATTGTACAAGAGTGATTAATTGGACATTTTGAACTCATTAGAACTATATACTTACGGCCTTTTGCCCGGAGGTTTGGAGCCAAGATTTGTCCAGAACCCTTCCAATATCCTCAAGCCAGTGAAGTAACTGGCCATCAACGCGCCCCTGCATTCTTCGCAGGATGGAGAGCTCATCATACAAAACTATAAGGTGAGCTTTGTGAAAGGGAATGTCAGAAGTGATAAGTGGGGACGCAGTGAGGTGTTAATACTTAAATCCATGGGTGGATAATTCCCTTTCCCCGTCTTTAGGAGACTACTTCTACGTGTCAATCAGACGAAGCTAGGTGGGCCAGTCCAGTCAGTCATCTCTGCACTACGCATCACGTTGGTGGAGACCGTGGCTGTGCAGTTCCGCTCGACACCCCTGTGGGAGCCAGGTGAGCGTAACACCCCCCCGCCCCCCAACCTGACACACATCTCCCCCAGTAAGGCAAACCAAACACATTACTGACATTGCCTTAGCACCATGCAAACACTTCCCTTCTGCCCACATGCACATCTATGCATTCAACTCAACAAATGCAGCACCATCATCACACAGGCAATCGACACAATTGCAGCCCTCAAAAACATAACAGCCACTGCAATCCAGAGCCTGGCAAAAGAACCCATGCTCCACAATCTGCCGCCAATTGTACACAGCAACTATTCAACATCGTCAAGTTCCTCTCCAAACCAAACCACCATCCACACCTTCCGCCCCATCATCCACTGCAGTATACAGCTACCTCATGGACTACTTCAACTCCAAAATACACATCAGACAAGCCCTCCCCTCTGCTCACCCACTCGCAATTCCCAAACATTTCAACACATGGTACACCTTCCACATCATCAACACAGAAACCTTAATTGCCAAAATAAAATCTGCACACTTCCTGGATGATGCATGCCCACCTCAAGTCCCATCCAATTGCATCATGACCCTTGCTCCCCCCTGGCTCAACATCAACTCCTGTATCTTGCATGGTTCCTCTGCCCTCAAAACTGAGCAAATCACAAACCTCCACAAAAAAAACCATCCCTCGACCCCTGCTTCCTGAACACTACCACCTCATTTCTATCCTGCCGTACCTCAGCAGAATCATGGAACACTTTACCAGTGCAACAACACATATCCACAAATACCCTTCTCAACCCCTTCCAATCTGGCTTCCCGCATGGGCACAGTACTGTGAGTGCTAAACCTTACATCCTTGATGACCTCCACACATCAATAACAAAGGACACAAAGCACTACTCGTACTCCTCGACCTCTTTGGAGCCTTCAGCACTATCGACCAACCCATTCTACTAGACATCCTAGTCCATACGTTGAAAATCTCTAGCACCGTACTCAGCTGGTTCACCTCCTTCCTCACTGACATGACACACTTTGTGTCCATGCCCCTTTAGCTATCAGGCCTCACCCCAGTCAACAATGGGGTCCCTCAAGGGATCTCATCTTTATCCTATATGTTAAATCCATTGGACAGACCCTTTGCAAACACAGCGTCCATTTCCACCAATCTGTAGATGGCACACAAATATACTTCCAAATCTCATCACCTTCAAAAGCTTTCTCTCAGCCAACAACAACTGGATGGTTCATCCCTTCAAAACAGAATACCTCCTCATCTGCAACCCTAGCCACAAACCCAACCTCACCCTCTGGATCAAAGAACTCACATAGACAACCCACACATATTTTTCTCCACACTAGTCAAATCTCTTGCCTTCACCATCGACCTCCCACCTTTCCATCCTGTGCCAAATAACTGCTGTCACCAAAACATACAATCTACATCTAGACCTCCTACACAAGATCAGACACATCCTTCCACCTGACGGCTTCTGCACCATAGTCCAAACACTGATTCTCTCCAGCTTAACTATGGCAATGCTCTCTTCACTAGACTCCTTAACAGCACATTTGCCCCACTTCAAGCCATACAAAATGCAGTAACCAGACTCAACCTCCATGTACCCGAACCTTCGCACATCACCCTTTGCTCTCGCTCAGCTCCACTGGCTCCCTGTACCTCAGAAAAGGGCCTTCAATGGACTGACTCTGAATTGTATTCAAACCCATCCAGTACAAAACCCCATCTTACCTTCATGACAAACTCAAACCCAGACAAGCCAGGCAACACCTTCCACACATTCTACACTGCAAACTAACATGCACACAAAAATAAGCATTTATCCACTGGGCACCCAAAGTATGGAACACCCTACCTCATCACATCCACACTGCACCTTCCATCACCACTTTCAGAAAGAGCTTCAAAACATTCCTGTTTCCACACACATAACCCTGCCTGCCTTCTCTTCTGAAAACATTTTGTAGCTTTTTTTCAACTGCTACCTTTTCAAACTTTGAACTTTGTTTGGCGCTCCCAGACCCTCTGGATAGGGCCATTGCTAAACAAAAATTCTAATGAAATAAATGATGATGATGAAGATGATCGTAATACAGCAAACGTTATGTTTTTACTCACTATCAATGTTGCTAGAATTTTATAAGGCAGTCCTGTATGAATGCAAATTGTTTTCTGAGTGTATTCAAAGGTGGCTTCACGTAATGGAAGGGAACGTCTGGCGAAAGGTTCTCAATCTTCCACCGCATACTACGATTGAGGCCATCAGATCGGAACTTGGGCTGTCGTCTTGGTGGTTATATTATAAATGGCAAAAGATATGTCTATTTTGCAGGGTTCATTTTAGAGAACAGCTGAATGTCCTAAGGAAACTACGAGATGCTACCTTCGTGAGGCCCTGTTCCGCTTTAAGTTTGTTTTTAGGTGAATGTGAGCAATACTTAAAGGAAATGGAATGGTCGGCTGATATGAATTTGTCTATTTTTAAAATAAGACTTCAGGCTTTGGATAGGAATGAGTCATTACAGCATTTACATTTTTTATCGCTGTTCAAAAATGTAGCATTATGGACAGAGCTTTCCCATCCAAAGGGTCAACCTTTACTTTGTTTGCAAGTCACCATCTCGTACATTTAGGAATAGATCAATTAGATTCTGCTCTAATTGTTATCCGACCATTGTGGTTATAGGCCCTCGTTTTGGGTTATTAGATTATTCTTGTAGGTTATGTAAATCGTAAAGAATATCATTTGTTAATGAAATGCAAGGCACTTACGAAGGGGAGATTGTTTCACTTTTCCTGCTTTGTGACTTCTACGTCAGCGGTTTGCCCTAAAATATTGTGGTCCAGTCTGATGAGTGTTACTTCGCTCTCACGTTTGACAGCTCTTTCAGCCCTTTTGAAAGACATTTTAGACAGTGTGGGGGACATTCTGCTTCTAAATTAGAATTTGTTCCGTTTAACTGGGGACTGACCGTCACAAATGTTTTAGCCTTTGTTATGAAATATTTTATAAGATGTTTTTACGTGACTAATTTTGTATTGAGGAATGATTTAGGCACTTGATTTGTGGGTTGTCATGAAATGTTTTATGCAATGTAATTTGCATTTGATATGTATCCTGGTATTTTGATGAAATTTTATTATATGAGTGTGTATTCTATTTATTTGTTGATTTGTTTAATAATAACGTTATTGTCTTGTGTAAGGTTTCTTTTTGTAACCAAATCACAATAAAGGAATAAAACAAAATAATAATAATAATAAATAACATATCCTTCATCGGACACAACTATCCCTAAACTGGGGTGTTTCTAGTTCTCAGGAACTGGTCTCAAGTATTTGTAGGAACTGATGCTAGCCCCACAGAAGCCCGTCAGCGTCTACCGTACTACAGTATTTAGACTACCTGGGTTACTCTAAACTCCCCTGGGGGAAAGGGCAATTGGGGAAAATAATAAAGTTAGATATTCATCAGCTCTCAAACATCTGCACAAGAAAACAGAAAATAAAATGTGTATCTTATTTCATAGATTGCTCCCTCTCATCTCAATCATTACTCTACTTGTGATTCCTTATTACCTGATAGGTCTGTGATAACTGCCTGGAGACCAATACAATTAATCCTTGCTACAGAGCATCCGAAACTGCCATTCTCTTCTTGTTCCGTGATAATTCATATCCTTTGTCATCATTTCATTTTCAAAGTTCAACCCCTTATCAAGAATGGGATTCATCTTGTGCTCTTTTGTTTTTTCTTATTGTATTTTGTTCTCACTATTTTCTTGTTTTAGGATTCTGTCCTTAATTCCAGATGCTTTGGGGCTTTTTTTACTTCAATTTTTTTCCCTAAAAAAATGGCATTAGGTACTAGCTTAAAAGTTATTTTCCTGAGCTGGGGAGTGAATTCCCTTCAATGACAGCAATTTTGAAAACGTTATTGTGAATGGGCCTTGTTAGGGGTTGGCGGTAACCCCGCAACACCGATTCCACCGTCTGATATCACAAGCGGTGGCAGAACGGTAATCCCCACTACCATGGAGTCCCTTAGGAATCCATGGAAATGGGTACACTGAAGCACTGGCACCGTTGCTAGCGGTGCCGGTGCTTCAGTGAAAACAATGCCGGTAGGGGCCTAGTTTCCCGGCAGGACAGGCGTGCCGGGGGATCCGTGCCCCTACTGGCATTCTTGTATTATGGCGATCTGGAAAGTGCCGGTCCATTGTTACCGGCACCATTTTTTTCAGATTGCTGTACTTGGAATGAGGCCCAATGTCTCTGTCTGTGCACTTGGTCTCACTTGCTTCTGTGAAACATGAGGATTTAATAGGCTGTGCATAGGAACGTTGATCCCAAAGCCCACTTCTCCACTTGTACTAATAGCAAGTGCGTGTCTGAGCAGTGCTCTACCAGTCTTTCCTGAACATTATCTCACCTCTCGTTCAGACACTGCTCTCCTGCCTCGCCACTAGCTCCTCTATTTTCTATGCATGCGCATTAGCACAGTGTTCTGCACACTCCTGCGACATTCGGAACGGAAGCAAAGCAATGGTTATATATGGCAATTGTGGCCCTCTAATGAAGTATTCTGTTGCCTTTGCCTAATGGTAACTAGGAATACCACAGGACTTCAAGGTGCTGCTTAAAACTACAAAAGTCTTTTCATTTCTTTACTTTGAACCGTTTTAAATATAATTTCTCAGTGTTGTGGGTCGCTGCGCACCCACCAGTTCCTACGAAAATATCCCACGTAGAATATTCTCAAGAATACTGGATTCATAAGTTCTAAGATATTTTTCCTGTTTTTTTTTTGTTGCTGAAACAAGAGACTTTTCCTGAAACATTCTTGACGAAAGTCAGTTTAGAACCCCCCCTGAAGGTTCCAAGTCCTCTTTATCTCTAAACCTCTTTCCCTCTAAACCAATCAGTGCTCAGAAACCTCCCCACTATCTTGGTATGGGACGGACTCAGGCCTCTGAAATTGATCGAGTTAAGGAAAGAACCTTGCAAAACTACTACCACATACATTAACTCTAACGAGAGCGCACCTAACCTGTCTCCATTACATTATGATGTTTCTCCCTCCTAACCTAGGAAACCTAACAGTAGCCAGACATATGACTTAGCCATATGTATGGAATATGGTTGACCATTCAGAAGGTCCAATGGACAAACACACGTCAAACGTATCTCAGTTCTGGTTAAAACATTTAACAGCTTCAGCGTACCAGCATATGTTGCACCTTCGGCATAAGGGTGCAAGCAGTTGAGTCATTAAAGGTAGACATTGATGGTTTATTATGTTGACCTCTAACTGCACTTCCTCCACCTATCTGTCCTCCCTCAGGAAAAACTGACAACAGATTAACATTCAGGCAGGTCCTTGTGACTTAAGTAGGATTCCACAGCTTTGTGCAGAACAAACATATCAAAGGAATCCAACACATCTTCCCCACTTCAAACCTGTGCTACCGAACAGTGAAATGAGAGAAAAGTCCAACAGTCTGTTATAGGTAGCTGTAAACTGAAAGCCACACAAGGACTTAAGGTTTTGTCTCAAGCAGGGGCATACATCACAACTATGTCCAAGCTCCATATAAGCCTATGCACAAATTGATTATACGCTTGGGCAACTTTCAAACCCTTACTGAGCCTGGATTCCCCTTTAGGGATGGCATGGGTCAGCTTAATTTTGATGTTGTCATCCACCCTTAACCTCTTGAACTTGACCCCTTTAAGATTGTCAAGCCTTGTGTTGTATGCTAATACCTTCTCTTGGGAGGTGTCCACATCAGCTTCAGTGTTGACTCCATTCTCCCTCGGCATATGGCACTCTCTCTCAAGTCATATTAGACATCTCACATGCCTGAACCTCGAATGGTGACCTATTGCTAGATGAGTACACCCTTGTCCTGCATGTTGTAAACAGCTTCCAATTTCCTTTACCATCTGGTTGAAACTTTTATCAGGCCATTGACCTGTGGGTGTTACAACAGGGTGGAAACATGCTGGAGACCCTGGCTGTGGAAGAACTTTTTCATCTGAATAAAATACCAGCTGAGTGCCACTGTCTGTCACTATGGTGACAGGCACACATTGCCTTGCAGTTATATCCGTAACAAAACATACAACCATTTCTGAACTAACATCACTCACAAATGTGACCTCTGTCCAGCAGCTATAGTAGTCATTGATTACCAGAGAAAACCTCCTGTTTCTCGTTGATGTTTGAACATTTCCTGTAATTTCTTGATCCGCCCTTCACCATGAACCTGAAGGTAGCTCCAAAGAACACAGATGGCTTGCTCTGGTAGATACCACTTTGTCACCGTTTTCACATTCATCACAACCCCTGACAAAGGTATTGACAACCAGATCACCAGAAATTGTTCCTGACAAGACTTTTGGTAGATATTGGGACTGGTTCCTTTGAGGTTGTGTTTTCTACATTGAACTGCCTAATGGTTTATGGGGATACGCATTTCGAACCCCTCCTGAGCAGTCACCTCTCAGTGGCCAATTCGTCAGCAACTTGTGCATATGGTCTCCATTGCGCTTCCACCCTTCTGATTCTGGGCCAAACCTTCACCATGTGGTTCTTAACCTTCTTAAGGATGTCCTCCTGTTTTTTACTGGTAACCTAATCCTCCTTTTATATGGTGTATCCCTAATCATGTAGATGCCACCTACTTCGCGCTCCACAAGCTCTCCCACCTCATCGGGTTCAGGCTTATCATCTTGTGGAAGTGTGGATAGACAATCATGTTTGAATTATACCTAACAATGTACTGAAGCAATCAGGTGCAAGGCTACCATTTCCGATATCAGGGATATCTGTCTATTCTATACCCCTGCATCCAATACCCTCCCCAAAGGCTTGTAAATAGTCAAAATAAGAAAAGTGGATTGTGATGAAATTACTTCTGCTCTGCCAGAGTACAAGACTGAGTAGTGGCTAAACCACATACTCAGCCCTACACGTCTACAAATCAACCATGTTCCCAATCATAAAAGTAAAACAGGCACAGCTAAAAATATACATCTTTCACTTTTTGGTAATGTGGGCTAGGGGAAGGCTATACTCTCAGAAGGTTTGTGAACCTGAGCCAGTCGCAATCTAAACAGCAATAGTAGAACGGATCCAAAATAAAAGAATGTCCAACCTAGGTTCTATAATAATATATTCTTTAATTAAACAAGTCATTTATACAACTAAATGTTAAAAACACTGTCAAAAATCCAACCCCTGCAAAAGAAAACAGAATATGCAAAACAGACCTGTATGGCCACTCAGGGAGGCAACAGGCAAGAAATGCAACTTGTGCAAAAGGATATGTCTTCGTGGAAAAATGTGCAAAAAGAACCTAACTAGTCTTTAGAACCCCAAAAGGCATAGCAAGGGGACAGCAACACTGTAAAGTACCTGATTCCAACATTAGGGGGTTCAAAGGTGTCAAACCAGGCTTTGAATGGCAGTAGATGTGGGTCAGGCCAGGTTTGGGTGCAGCGACTCATACTGGTTCAAGCATCAATCGGCTTCAATTCTGTTTGAAACGCGTGCTCGGTGTAGTTCAAAGGAGGTGTTCGAACAGTGTAGTAAGGACGGTTCACCAGGATCAGTGAAAAGCTTAAGTCGGTTTGAGACATTGGCAACTGCTGGTCTCTGTCGACGAGTGATGTGGTGCTTGTGTCAGTGTCCGATGAATCAAAGTTTTGATCCTGATGTTCCGATGCAATGGTTCACAAACTTCCATAGTTGCAAGCTGGTTGACATGCTCTGCTTGGTGCGATGGGCAGCGAGCAGCAAACACAGTTCGAACGTGGTTCGATTGGTTTGAGGCAATGAAAAATAGGGATCCTGGCTGTTTTGGCTTTCAGCATGCTTTGAGTCCCAAACCCAGCAGGTTTAGGGACAAGTTGAGCCCTTTTTCTCTCCCAGAATGGGGAGGCTGGCTAACACCTGTAGGAGTCCTTTATTTCCCGTGAGGTCTTGGGTATGAGTGTAGCTGGTAGAGATGTAGGTCTTGCTCCAAAGCAGTTCAACCCCAATGTGCCTTGGGAGGGGGTAGAGAGCAGACCTCACCACTGTCTTAGAGAACTCCTTCACCTCATTGGCTGAGAGTTTTGGAATGAATAACTCCCCCAGAGGAGGTCCAAATTAATTCTTCTTGATGGTTCAAAATGAATAAAAGAAAGAGTGGGAGGCCTGGCTTTTATAGACAAAAGGCCGCACAGGATTAGAAAAAATCAAGACTGCTTTAAGGAGGTCGGATCCCTGTTCTTGTGGCAAGTGCCCCATCCCTTCTGATGTCATACCCACAGTGCCTTGTCCCGTAGGATGTGGAGGGGAGAGGAAGAAGAGAAAAACCTACAGAAAATTAAGATGGAGGTATCCTTCCGCAAACCCACCTGTCTTCCCCGGCTGTCATCCCCTTTCCCACCTCCAGCGTTAAAACTTCTCTGCTGTGCAGCTCCCTAGTGTGAGGCAGGCCTATGTTATGGGCTTAGCTCTTTGAAGCCCAGCTCACAAGGGAGCCTCAAGCTTGGAGATGCCAGGTTTAGCAAAGGAAGCATTAAGTTTCATTCCATAGACTCAATAGAGGCATGCATTTTGCCAGTTTGTCTCATTCATTGGAATCCTCTTATGTTAAGGGGGATAGCACAAGGGCAATGCGTTTGTCTTGGAAGCAAGACAATGCAATGCAACACAGGTTTGAATCCCGATCCCGTGCTTAGAAACCAATCTCTAGTATTAAGTGTGTTATAAAATAACAATTATAATTATAATACACACAGGCAGGTGCCTGAAATCCACACAGCTCCCATAGCTGTCTTAACTCAAAGGGATGACACTGCGATACTACAAATCTGATGTGGCTTTAATAATTATGGGAATTACCAACCACCAAGATGTATGGCTTATATTTTCAGATTATTCTATCACCAGGCGGGTTGTTTATCATAATTATGATGACTTTGGAACGGAGGTGTAAACTTAAATGCACCCTCTGCACTGCAGGGACTTGGCTGTCACAGCAGCTGACAAATAGGGCACATCTGCCCTCTCAACCTACAGTGTGTCATAGGGGAGCAGGGGCTGCAGCTCAGGATACCTAGGCAGCTGGACACAGGTGCACACTATGCTTTTGGCATGGAGTTTAATGAAAGGGAGGTCTGGTTTGTAGACCACTTTTTCTATCTGAGATAGAATTCCCTGCATCATTTTATTATTTAATGAAAAATCACAAAAGCCAGGGCTTCTACATCCTTGCCAGATAGCAATCCCTCACAGTTCGCCCCAAAGGAACTGCTGGTGGTGTCCTCTTAGATGACAGAATCAATATTCTTCACCTGGGTCAAGGGGCGTGAGGAAACACTAACAGTTAGTTCTTCTCCTGGCTTATCCAGCTGAGTAATAAATGCTCCTAGACCCTTCCCACTGGCATTAACAGTAAGTGCGGTGCGTCTCTCTGTATTGAAGGGAGACTTGTTGGCCCCTTTATGACGCTCCCCTTGGCCTGTGCAAAGGCTCCTTGCTGGGCTTTACTCCCATTGGAATGCTTCACGGTTCACAAGGAGTTTCCTTAGGGGCTATACATTAGCTGCAAAGTTCTAAAGAAATGTAGTTTAATATTCGTACAATCCACGGATTGATAGAAGTTCTTCCTTGTTGAGCGGTTCGGGTGGGGCAGTGATGGCCTTCACTAAGAACTCCTTGGGTCCTGCCCGATTCCTGCTGAGAGTTTTTCAAAGGTTATCCTACCTCTACTTGGTACAGTTCAAACTTCTCAGCTTTCATGCTCATTCCCTTCTCATGAAGACCACAAGAACCTCCCAATGTATGCCAGTGCATACTCCCACTTCTCTTGTATATCAAGGAATCTTCTTGATGACTTTGATATTTTCTCAAAGAGCTGTTGAAAAATGGACACGGGTGATGCCAAAACAAACAGCACCTTGGCAAACAATACAGTTAGGATGGAGTTATGATAAAGCGAGGTGTTTACCACCAAAGTGATAGGCAGTATGTAGATCCAGCGTAGAGATGATAGTTGCTGAAACGATTTTACTAAGCATTTCTCCTATACTGAGCAGAGGGTGCAATCTGCTATGATGTGCATGTTGGGGCAAAGCCATCATAACATTCACCCAAATACAAATATGCAATTTACATTAAGCATTGACATTGTAGAAATACTGTTGACCACAGTGAACAAATGTCTTTATACTGTTTCAAGGCCTAATTTAATAGTGTGCATTGAGTCCATCAGAGACCTGCACATATGCAGATGCTTCAGTTTCCTCAATGGTGCCATCTCCCTTCATGTCTTCTAGCTTCTTCTCCCACGGTGTGTACAGATTTTGTGTTGCCTTTCTGACTTTGCATTTGACTTCAACCTGATAATGATGATATGTTGAGAATTCTTGAAGATCCCCATGCTGGCAGAGTACACAGTCAGAAAGATCTTTGTAACAGCCATGATTAAGTTTCTCTAACCCACTGGTAGGACTTGTTCAAGGGCCCAAGGCTTGAACTCAGTGCCAAATTTCATCCGATGTCTCCAGCTCAAGACGGACAGTCATTGCATCACATTCATCTTTCCCACAATGTTTCTACTCTTGGTTGATCCAATGTCCGAGTATCCTTCTGTGAT
The DNA here is from genome assembly GCF_040938575.1 of Ambystoma mexicanum. Classification (NCBI taxonomy): domain Eukaryota; kingdom Metazoa; phylum Chordata; class Amphibia; order Caudata; family Ambystomatidae; genus Ambystoma; species Ambystoma mexicanum. The sequence goes on from NC_090924.1 coordinate 150,521,069, forward strand.
CTGAACCATCTGTTTGATCTTTTCCACTCTGATTTGAATAGCTCCCTTGTACATTTACATGGGCATGCTGGTGTGGTTAGAACCTGAGTCTGCCATCTTCTCAAGTGCAGTACCAGCTATCTCAACTGGACAGACTGGGGATTTCATTTTGGAGAAGTCAATTTTGCTTTTGCTGTCAGTCACGAAGACTAGAACATTTTGTCTCAGGGCTTTGCCCACTTCCTCTACTACCGTTATGTCTTGTTCCTTGCCTTCATCTTTATTGAGGACTATCTGCTCCTTATGTGTCTTGGCTTTCCTGCCTTTGGATTTTCAGAATGTGTTGAATAATCTCTGAGGCTGCATTCCATACACCTTAACTGTTGCTATTAAGCTAGCCAAAAGCATCCGATGCTGGCCCAGTCTTCATTCTGGTTCCTTTGCATCACTCTGTATGCTCATTCACCTTTCTTCTCTTCCGTGATGGCTTTGCACATGTGACATCAAACACTCTATGCTTTTGGCCATCAGAATAGCATTATTCAGAGTGGACCCAGAGACCTGCCATACCCATTGTCTAATCTGCTCAGGGTTATTGTGAACCATCAAATCGTCCCTCAAGATCTCCTCTAGGAACTGGACAAATCTACATCCTGCTTTGATGTCTCCAAATGTGTTAAGGCCTCCTGCTTCAGGGTTGTGTGGGAGGTATGTGCCTACCTAACTCTTCTCCTTCAGAGCACAGACTGTGCAGTAAGATGGTCTTTTGGCATGCTCTGGGAAAATTGTCTTCATCAGTTGCCCCAAGGTATTTATCAAATTCCTTTTTTTTTGGAAGTTGTCCGGACTTTTGGCGAAATATGGGAAGTGATTATATGGGCTGCATTGTGATTATTTTTGCTTAATGCTGCAAACAGCCTGATTTGTTGTTGATGTTCATGTTTGTTTGCTGTATGACATTGAGAGCTGGTTCTCCTTTAGTATTGAGGGTTTATTCACAAGGATTGTTGATTGGCTTGATTGCTCCTGAGCCAACAGTTGTAGGGCCTTGGATTAGTTGTGGGCGTACGCTAAGAAATATTGACTTGTTACTTGCACAACTTCTCTGCACTTGTGATTGTATTGATTGAACACCTTTTGCTGCACTTTTATTTAAAGTGACCCTGCTGCAGGCATACTGGTAGTCACTTAGAATACAATTTGTGCATGTGTATGTAAATGTGTCTGTGTTTCGGAACCCTCATGAAGGAATGTTGCTTCCCCCTTTTGGGCTGTAATGGAAAGTTGAAAGGTGGCGCTGATGAGCACTTCCTCCTTTATCTTTGCTTCCACCCTGGTGCCTGTCACTGCTCTGCCCGCTGAATGTTCTTGTTGTTCTGGTACGCTGTTTGATTGCCACACATAATTTGGATGCAACGTTTTCTGCCAGTGCTCAAAGGAACCTGTTGTCTCATTGCTGGGCGAAACCGTAGGTACGTGCAGAAGCACACACCCATAGTAGACACATTGGGGCCTGAGGACGCAGAGTACAGTTGTTGGGTGATCTAGCAGAGACACGTGCCTCCAACTTAGGTGAGTGGGCGGAGCCACGTGCAAGGGCTTGCATTGTTAGCTCCGTGCTGATTTGAAGGTCTCTGACATGGTCCTTAATCATCAGAAACCCCTCAGGGTAATGATGCTCTATATAAATGTACTAAATCAATCATCTTAATGGTCCCCCTGACTTCTGAGAGCGAGGTAGCATGCGCAGCCCACACACAGGAGCACGCCCAAGGGGCAGCCTATAAGTGCTCAATGCTGCTCACCTCACAACAGCTGGGCACTGATCTGGCCTGCCTGCAGCCCGTGATACAGTGCATGTCTGGTTGGGGTTTGTTGTATTGCCTCCTCTCCAGGAGTGAAGGTTTAGTCCTGGGAGCACTGTTGAGTAAGGCAGGTATAGCTTGTTGCCAAATGTTGGATAATACCACTCTCCACGTAGTGAAGACAGTTGCTAAAGTTTTATTATCTCAAGCACTAACAACGCTTTCTCCTCGTCTTTTGACTCCCCAAGGAATTGCTGCCAGCAGGCTAGCAGTCACAGGATCCCACAGAATAGTGTGGGACAAGTATATACAAGGAAAGTCTTGCCCTCTAATGTTTGGTCTTTGAAACATCTGGTTATCATTCATGGCAATGGACCAAAGGCAATGTTTCTTTTTTAGTTGTTTTATTTTCATACTGATATATGTTTTTCTGGCATTGCATGCTGACAAGGCCACTCCAGTCTTAATTTACTCCTATCCTTCTATTCGACAATATGGACTGAAATATAGTGAATTTGGGTCATTTTATGGCAGGCGGTTGCCTCTTGAAGATCAGTATAGCAAGGCCAGTATCAGTCTCATCTGACTGTCACCTGAAATTTGACTTATTCTGGCCCAGCCTCTCCAGCTGTCCTCAAACATTCAGGAACTCCATCTAGGCTTCCATCCATAGGTCATTTTATTATTTCCTTCTATAAGGTGAATGTAAATTTAAGTCTTCTGCTTCTTTCAATTTATTTGTCATATTTTAGACCTCTTTTGTATGAATAGTTGTGTCTAACTGTCAAAGTGTCTGACTTTGGAAATGATGTCCATGCCATGTTAGACATCAGCACAATGAGGATTGGATGTTTGAAATTATTGGTGGGAGAAAAATGTAGCTTCTAAGTGAAGCAGAAGAAGTGTTAAATTGTAAGGACACACTCCAAAGACATTACTTAGGTCGAAGGATTTATTCAAGTAGTAGGTTCATCCGAGAGAAACGGCCCCCAGCCATGGACCACAATGTCCACCTCTCTCCCTCCTCCTTCAACTCTCTCTCATAGAATGTGGAACCCTTTCTGAAGGATAGCAAGTGGGTTCCACAGTAGCTAGGATACATGATGCAGGTTGCATGGTATCAACCACACATGAGAGGTGATGTCCATGGGTGACACCAAGCTCCTCCTAACACCCCCCTTCCTTTTCCAAAGGCAGGAAAAAAAACAAATATATAATCTTTAATGATATGATAAAGTAGTTGAAGAGAGAAATTAACATGAAAATGATCGAACAGATTGGTGGAGTGATAAGCGTCCCTTAGAATGGTTCTTTTAAACCACATTGGTGTCTTTAACATTCCTACAAAGTGCTATCCTCTCTTTGTTCCAGATACCACCTCCTTTGACCAGAACAGAAGGACCAAGGTCTTTTACAACCTGTTTAGGCTGGGAAAATAGTGACGTCCCTTTGCGTACCTTGGTAGGAAGTTTAATCTTAATCCAGTCACCTTCCTTAAAATTGAACTCTCTGCAGGCATTCTTCTGATCATAACGCTCTTTAGATTTGACTCCAGACTCAAATATTCTCCCTCTCACACTTTCCAAATCCACTCTTACTCATTTGGATTTGCCCATCCAACCAGGACACATGTGGGAGTTAGTCTTCCTTCCCCTCAGTACCTCAAAAGGAGACACACCTGTAACACTATGTGGAGCTAATCTGTACTGAAACGTCCTCTCCATCACTGTTCTTATCCAGTCACCTCCAGGGGCTACGGCAATCCTAATTGCATCCATGAGAGTACGGTTGAAGCGTTCTACACACCCATTGGTCTGGGGATGGTACAGGGATGTGTTCACTTGTTCTATGCCATGACTACTCAGAGACTCTCTAAATTCCCTGGACACCAATTGAGAGCCATTATCCGACAAACATTTCCTGGGGAATCCTTCTCTCCAAAACAATTGTTCCATACATTTTATGATACTGCTGCTGGAGATATCTTTTAGTGCAAATACCTTGGGCCATTTTGACAGTAAATCCATAACAACTAACATATGAGTGTCTCTTCCACATTCCTCATCTCATCCCACGGAACCCTGGGTGACCTCCTCATAGTCATGGGCACCTTCTGTACCCTGAGTCCCTTATTTCCTTCAATGCAGTCGCTGCAACCATTAACTTTTTGTTCTGTGTCTCTGTCAACACTAGGCCACCAGAACTCTGACCTAACCAAACCTGTGGTTCTAGCAAGCCCCAAGTGCCCAACGTGAGCTAGATGTATTATTAAATTTCTCATTTTAAGGGGTACCACCATTTGATGACCCCTATGCAAATATCCCTTCTCGATCCATAGTTCCCCCTTAACCTTGGTAAATCCACCTAGGCCACCATTATAATTCCTTATCTTACCCTCCATCAATAAAGTCAACACTTTCTGGTACATACCATCCTCAGAACATGCAGTGTCCCAATCATCTTTCTTTATCGACTCATTGACATGAAATATCTCAACATCCTTTTCATAACCCAAAAGAACATCTCCAGTCACATTTTCTCTCTGCACTGATCTGGATAAAGCATCAGCAACTACATTGGTCTCACCACTGACATGAAGCATGCTATATTGTAAACCTTGTGATGAAGTCACCCACTTCATAATGCGCCTGGAGAATCCTTCCAGACCACCTTTAGTGAATATCCCAATTAAAGGCTTATGGTCGGTACAGATCGTGAATTCCCTAGCCCACAGAAATCTTTTGAATTTTTCCACTCCCAGACACAAGCTAACGCTTCTTTTTCCACCACTGAGTATCTGTTCTCAGGTCCTTTGAGGGACCCAGATGCAAACGCAATTGTGTGCAGACCCACTTCATCCTCCTGCATTAAGACTGCATCAATACCATAGTCAATGGCATCCACGAACAGCAAAGTGCGTTTATCTTCTTCAAAGGTTCTCAAAATAGGGGCATTGGCAATAAAATCCTTAATTCTGTCAAATTCCTCCTTACATAAATCATTCCACCTAAAGGTAACACCCTTGCGAGTCAGCATTCTCATATTTCTTGACATATTAGACAGGCCTCTAATAAACTTGCCATAAAACTAAACTAAGCCAAGGAAAGACAAAACATCTCCTTTTGATTTGGGTGCCGCCATCCTACAAATGGCTTCTATGGCTTGCTCTTTGGGTTTGACTCCTTCCCCTGTGATTTCATGACCAAGATACACTACTTTGTTGGCTTTGAATATACATTTCTCCAAAGACACTGTGAGACCTGCTTCTTTAAGTATATCTAAAACTCTCTCTAGTCGCTTATCATGTTCCATTTCATCTTTCCCACACACAAGCACATCATCTTGGTAGCACATGACACCTCTCTCACCTCCTAGCAACTTGTACATTTTGCTTTGAAAAACACTCGCTGCCGAAACCAATCCGAACAGCATACGCACACACCTGAAAAGACCAATTGGGGTAATGAATGCTGTAAGATCCCTGGAGTCGGGATGCAACTCCACCTGATAGTAGGCAGATTTTAGGTAAAGAATGGAGAAGACCCTAGAACCAGACACACCCACCCACCAAAAGGTCATCTATCCTGGGTAAAGGAAACCTATCAGCCACCACCATACTATTCAAATGTCTGAGATCGATGCATAGTCGTAAAGACCCATTACTTTTTTTTACTACTACTATGGGACTAACCCACTCTGAAGAATAAATCTTCTCTATCACTCCTTCACTTTACATCCTCTTCAATTCTTTTTCTACATCTTCTCTGAGAGCTAGAGGAATTTTACGCAGCTTGGCAAATTTTGGAATGGCATCTCTTCTTAAACTAATTTTATGCACAATACCCTTCAAACATCCTAACTTATCAGATGTGGAATTGGTCTGTATCCTTGTTTCACCCACAGTGATGCTGGTGATGGTGCCGTCACTCTCCACCGCCAACACTTGATCAGGGTGGCTTGCTTCAAGCTGAATTCTCAGCACTGCTTGGTCACTCCACCTCTATTGGCCACATGGACAGTCCCTGTTGACCTCCTGTCTTTAAACTGCAACTCAGCCTCAAAACATCCTATGATTTCTATGGGGACATCTCCATAAGCATTCGCTCTCATTATGTTCTCCCACAAAGTACAGCAACAGCATCCAAACTTTTCTCTCCACACTTGCACACTTATCAAAGTGTAATCCGCTCCGCTATCCATGGGCATCGAAACTGGTCCCCCTCCAATTATCACAGTGGTGTAAGGTTTATTTTTCTTTACCTTACCATCAATAGCATTAACTGAAAACACAACCTCTCTACCAGTATCACTGTCTGGGTCATCTTCATACTGTCATGATTCCTGCCACTCAAGTCCCCAACCCTCCGAGATGTCAGGCTGGAGCCAGGCCACGATCACCTACATGGCCCTCAAGGGCCTCTCCATCCTTCCAAAGACCCACTTGGAGTCAGACTTGGCGCTTGTGGCACCAGACTCACTCACTGCCATAGGATAACATTGGGGATTGGATTTGCAGTGCATTGATGGGGACAAGATGGATGCCCCCACATATTTCGGTCCCCAGAACTGCATGTTCAGTCTAGTCTTTTGAGTGTGGTTCAGCCCAGAGACACCTGGGATACCCAGAGACTATTTAAGCCATGCCCAGGCTGAGAAACATGGTTTGCGTTTTCTGCACCTGCAGCGTGACACTCACCGTGTTCGGATCGGTCTCCAGTAGGCCTGCATGTTTCTTCTGCGCTCAGCTCCTGCAAGAACAAGAACACCGTTAGGAACAGCCTTACCTTGCAGCACTTCTGTCCATCATTCATCGTTCCTTCTGTTCTGCAGGCTTCTTCGGCGGTGTCTTTCCCATCCCGGCACGCCGCTTCCTAAGGAAAAGGGAAAAGAACAGAAAAAAGGCATTAGTAAGCTTTCTGCAAATCTTCGCTTATTTTTAAATACTGTTCGAGTTTCAAACGCTAACTTGAATCCCAGCCGCTCTGGGGGAACTCTGTCTCCGGAACTTCTCATCCTTCTGCAAGAGGGGAAAGACACTCCAGGTTAGTGTGGAAACATCTAGAGGCGCTGCATACCGCGCTTACTCACCGCATTTGTTCTTCATAACCGGCAGCCACGCTGAAAACGTCGCAGCACCTAAAAGACACAGAAAAAGAACTCAGTTCAATACAAATACGAAAGGGGTGCATCGCGCATTGCGCTCTCACTCACCTTCAGGGATACTCATCAGAGCAGCACGCCGCCATCCCCGGACGCCGGCCATCATCTAAGGAAGGAAAGGAACAAAATTAGAGAACTGTTCAAAAGACTCATTATACTTACCTGTCGGACTCTTGCCAGTGAAGTAACTAGGCAGCAATGAGCCCGCATCAATCAACGCACCACTGCGCTGAAAGCAGGACGGAGAGCACACTATCCAAGAAAACAAGGTGAGCTGTGGATCAAAGGGAAGGGTTGGACCCCGGGAAAGAAGGAGTTCAAGCACACAGAGACAATAGGGAGTTAAACTCTACCAATCCTGTGTTTCAGGCCCAGTCTCCAGTCGAATAGCCTCCAGGGAAGGGTTTGAGGTCGTAAGAGGTCAGAATAGGCTGAGTGACGTCCCCGTGGATACCAGGTGAGCGTTACAGAACACAAAGCTTCACATAAAAATCCACCTGGGCATCATGGAAACGTCAGAAACCGACCAGTTAGCCCACATGTTGGGGCAGCTACGTTCCGAAGCACATGCAGCCAGGCAGGAGACCAACACCCTGAGGAGAGAGGGGATAGAAGCCAAAGAACGCACTGATGATTTAAGCCGGCAACTTCTCCAGTCACAAGCAGGGCATGCACCATTGCCGGGAAGTGTGCCCTCGATGCCAGCGCCATCAGCCAATCCTGTTCAGATAACCCTTCCTGGGGCAGTTCCCTTGGCCCCGCCCGAACGATTTACGGGGGATCCCAAGAGGTTTGCAACGTTCATGAACCAGTGCCGCCTGCACTTCCTTTGTAGGCCAGGGGCCTTTCCGAATGACCAATCACGGGTCGCTTTTATGCTATCCTACCTGAGTGGTAGCGCCGCGGACTGGTCTGTACCCTTTGTGGCCCAAGACGATCCTTTGCTGCATGACTTCCGGGGCTTTCACCAGGAGATGGAAAAGCTGTTCGCCCGTCGTACTCATGGGCAGGCATTAGACAACAAACTTCTGTCCCTACGCCAAAGGAATCAAGACTTATTAAAATATATAGCCACGTTCAATAGACTCGTAGTTGAAGCAGAATGGCCAGTGGAGAAGAGAACCACATTATTTCATCGGGGGTTGCGGATGTTCTCACACAAGTAGTGAACCCCCCGAAAGATTGCTAAGAATTCATTGATCTGGTTGTTGCAGGACCGAAGAGCAGATCGAACCAGACCGGACCCTCGCCCTATGTATGTGCGTTCAAAGGACAATACTGCCCGAACAACGGAAGGTTCAGGAGAACCAATGCAAATCGGGGGGGGCCAGATCCCTCTTGACTAAAGCGGAAAGGGATAAAAGGAGACAGCAGCAGTTATGTCTATACTGTGGAAGGTCAGGTAATTTCCTTAAAGAGTGCCCTGTGAAGCCACCGAGGAGGACGGTAGGGGCCAAGGACAAGGAAGATACCATCAAGGAATCAGAAAACTCCCCAGCCCGGCAAGTGTAGGTGTCCACTTGTCGAGCGAAGAAAGTGAACTACAGACCTCCCATTTTGCACTATCTGTGGTCTTGATCAATCACCAACAAGCATCTCGGATGCACGCAGTAAGAGCGTATATAGACAGTGGAGCCGTTGGGAATTACATCGACAAGGATCTTGCGGCAAAGATGGGGCTTCCGTTACGCCCTAAATCAACCACCGACACTGTTACCACTGTCAACGGCACGGAAATAGCTTCTGGTCCAGTATCCAAATGCACTGCAGCTTTAACCCTTTTGTGCCAGGATGGACACCAAGAATCTATCGTTTTCGACCTCATTAAGGCACCACAGTTCTGGTTGATTTTGGGAATGCCATGGTTGGTAGCTCACAATCATCGAATCGATTGGCGAGCAAAAGAATTGGCCTTTCCCGAGACTTGCGCCCACACATGTTATCGCCAAGAGAAACAACTAATAGACACCAGAACCTCCACGCTTGCGACTGTGGCAATCGGCACTCTACCAAGTGAATACTAGGACTTTCAAGATGTCTTTCAGAAAGAACAGGCTAATACCCTGCCACTGCATAGACCATACGATTGCCAAATCGACCTGATACCCGGCGCACAAATCCCTTGTGGGCGAATTTACGCACTCACGGAACCAGAAAACCAGCACCTGAAGGCCTATCTTGACCAATACCTGGCCAATGGGTTCATCCGTCCCTCGAAGTCTTCAGCAGCTAGTCCTCTATTCTTCGTACTGAAAAAGGAGGGGGACTTGAGAACGTGCATCGACTATCGCGCACTGAACCAGATTACCGTAAAAAAACCACTACCCCCTGCCGCTGATCCCTGAATTGCTTGATCAAGTCATAGATGCCCAAATCTACACAAAACTAGACTTGAGGGGGCCATATCACCTTGTTTGTGTAAAACAGGGGGACGAATGGAAAACGGCTTTTTGCACCAAATACGGCTTGTACGAATAACAAGTAATGCCCTTTGGCCTTTGCAACGCGCTCATGGTAGGTCGCCACGTTTTTGCAGTTTTTAACTACTATCTCTTTGACACCATTCTTAGAACTAACACAGTGCCCTATTACCCTTCGGTGGACATTCCCTTCTCAACATCGACCAGACTTTAACCACCTGTCCTGATGAACGTTCGGTACCATCTCAGCATGTCTGTCCTACCCTATACAGCCACTGCTTACAGCAAATAAATACCAAACCAGAAACACAAAATTGTGTGTCGACGATGCTAGACAATGTTAAATGTATTGCCATTACAAACAATACATGCAAAAGACAATGTTAAACTATGTTAAATGTATTGTAATTGAAAACAATACACCAAATTGACACTGTTGGTCATTATGCCTACTAATCCACAGAATTGCCGATTATTATGTGTCTAGTAATACATTCTTTCAGCGCCGAGGCGCATTGTGTTAAATTTTGTCTGTTCTTTGTTACTGTAAATTAAACAAAACCTCTTCTTTGCTATTCTTCGCATCCTTGGGTTTTTGTTTTTTGTCTTGTTTTGAGTTAGTATTTATCTAGCTCTACTGCAAACCTGGTGACCCTATGTCACGCCTTGGTTAGGGTAGCTTTTGACTCACCCCCTCTCTCTATACCTCTTACCCTCCTGAGTCAAGCCCCCTTACAAAAAAGAGGGTCCACCCTATTATTTTTACCTCCCTTCGGACAACCCCCTGGTTGTTGGGCATCATTAATTTGAAAGACATTAAATGGAGAACGTCAACATAGTGAGTTTCTCCGATGATTTATACAAAAACCTTTTAGAAACTCCATCGCTCCTAGGTGTAACCACAACACCAGCAGCTCTGGTAAAAGATCCGGCACTCAACGATTTGGACATTCTACTACAAAAAAAGAAAAAACTCATCCGCACAGAGTCACATGGTCAACTAATGCTAGAATATTTAAAAGCTGGTGTCATCCCAGAAGGCCTACAGGTCAAGAATTTACCCTGCGTCTTCCTAGATAACCCACGTTTCATGAAACAATTTAGTGGCGTCGGGAACAAATGTTCACGTGATTGGATAATTCTAGTAATTAAGACAGCAGAAGAAGAAACTAAGGCACAAAATGAAGAACTCTCAGCTTTAGAAGATAAAATCAAAAAAGTCTCTGCGATTCCGGACATAAAGACTCAACTCGATAAGATCGAAGAAGAAATTAAGAAATTCCAAAAATTCACCATCGATAAAAAACTGTGGAAACTTCAAATAGACAAGGAAGAGAGAACGTATACTTACCTGGTGCCCGGTTTTTATAACCAACTCAACACAAACTCATCAAGACAGAATCCACGAAGACAACAAAGGAAGAAATGTGTCACTTTTTCCAACAGTTCCAACAGTAGTGACTCGGACTCAACAACTGGCGGACAAGCGAACCCTCAACAGGCGTCAAGTTTTCAAGGGAGAGGACAACGAGGCAGACCTCGTTACCAAGGCCAGCACCCAATGCGGACACGGCAATGGGTTCCTCCACAACAAACATGGTGATCCCGATTTTCAACCTCAGTGAGCACATTTTGCCCACTAACGAAATAGAGGTTTTAACAAAATAGAGGTTCAGCTTCATACCAAGTGCGAAAGCCAACCTTTTCACTACAGAGGTAGAACTACGGAAGTTTTTTCGCACAATCCGTCTTCAATATTTTTTCAGAGACAGCCCCGAGAAGGAACCTCCTAAAACCACAGGCCTAAAACCTCCGTCCACCTTTACTCCCCTTGCCTCAATGGTTTGCCCGGAAATTCTAGCCTTTGAGAATCGCATTATTATGGAACTTCATAAGACTTTTGACAAAAGCATACGTTTCAAAAATAACCTTTCCGCGGCACAGCGTCTTGCATTACAAACACTAGAAAGTAACAAGACCTTCCTCATTAAACCAGCAGACAAAGGTGGTGGAATAGTCCTCTGGAGCCAGACTTTATATGATGAAGAAGTCACCCGACAACTCTCCAATACAAGATTTTATAAACAGTTACCAACTAACCCCACCTTCAGGATTCTATCAGAAATTACGAGTCTCATGAATCATGCACACAAAGAGGGTTGGAAAGATGCAGACGAGAAGGCTTTCTTAGTAAACCAACATCCTACCATTCCTGCATTCTATTTACTCCCCAAAATCCACAAAAACCAAACCAACCCACCAGGAAGACCCATCGTGGCCGGTATCGGTTCAGTTTTGGAGCCCTCATCCATCTATATAGACCACTTTTTGAGACTTCATCAGCAAGATGCCATCCTATATCCAAGATACCACAGCCATGATTAAGAGACTGGCTACCATACAAACAGAACAAAACGATCTATTAGTTACACTTGATGTAGAATCCCTTTACACAAGTATTCCGCAAATAGAGTGTTTACAAGTTCTAAGAACCTATTTGGATGCAAGAACAACATCGGAACCGCCAACAGCATTTCTCTTGGAGTGTACCAGATTAGCGCTTATGGAAAACTATTTCATCTACAGACAGACCTTCTACCAACAGTGTCACGGAACGAGTATGGGGGCCACTTTTGCCCCGGATGTAGCAAATCTATTTATGGACGCTTTTGAAAAGGACTTTATTTACAACAATGCCAACCCATTTAAACCATCTATCGGCAGTTGGTTCAGATATATTGACGATGTCTTCATGGTATGGAAAGGGTCAGAAGAGAACCTTCTCTCCTTTTTACAATGGCTTAATTCACAGAACAATTGCATAAAATTTACCATCAACCACAGCAAAACTAACATACCATTTCTTGATTTGGACATCTATAAAACCGAAGAAAACTCTCTAGCTACAACACTCTACCGAAAACCCACATCCAAAAATACCCTCCTCGAATATTCAAGTTTGCAGCCATCTGGATTAAAGATGAATCTTCCATATGGTCAATTTTTACGGATAAGGAGAAACTGTACCACTCAATGGCCCTCATTACGACCCTGGCGGAAATCGAAAAACGATGGCGGAAATGCAATACCGCCATCGAATAGCGCTCGGTGCGACTATGACCCGTCACCGCAAAGTACGATGCCATTAGCGACACCGTAGTGAACGCCAACGCTAACTGCACCAAGCACGCGCGCGCGCGCCATGCCAAACCGCAAACACCACCATGGTGCAACGGTACGCCAATTCCGACCCTAGCGGACATGTACCTAACGCCATCAGGCATGGCGGAATGGACCATACCGCCATGGCGAGAAGTACGGCATCGCGAATCAACCGTAAACGGCCCCACTGAGTGCCTGTACACCGCTCCCTGCCCACAAAGTACAACTCCCCGTAGGTGCAATGAAGCCACAATGCAACCATTGAAATGTACAAGTCACCCATGCATGCCAACGAACAAAAGAAACACAACAGGGGCCAATGGGAGCTGCAGGGCACAGATGGCACGAATACACAAGCCGTCCCAATGGACATGACCACAGTCCCCCACCAAGAAACGCACGGAAACACAGGCACCTGTGACCAGCAATATACCGAAAACCACATCATTCAACCAGTCCACCTGGCTGACCGGCATCTGTTACACAAAACCCAATCCCCCGCCCCTGAGCATGACAACATTCAAACTGGCATATTGGCAGCCCCCATCCCTGACCTCACTGGGCTTCGTAGGCAAACGCGCACAGCACAGTACCACGCAACTAAACCCCGAAGCTGGAACCCAATGCAGATCTCCTCACAATACATCGCCCCCCAAATAGGCATATGCCACATCACTTGCAAAGAAAAACGCTACACGGGCCAAATCAGAATAGACATTTATGCACATCAAAATCACCAAGCACATACAGCCATCAGGCCATGAAATCCAAAACACCAACCACCATTGTGGGCTGCTTCCGCAAGAAACGACCAGCCACTACCTGTGTGTCGCCCTGTTCCCCCATGGTACACAGAGCCACATTCACGTACGAAAAGGCAACATGGAAGCGCACACAACCGCAGGGCCGTCCCAATGGGGAGGCACTAGTCCAGCTGAAAGGCCGAAATGTTGCTCCGAGCCACCAGTACTGCGTAAGGGCATGTGGGCCATTGGCGATCGTCCCATAAGATCGTAATGCTGCTCCACTGATTAACACGAAGCAGCAGGTGTCGGGAGTAAAATCCATCTGCAGGAGTGGCATACAGATGGCAGTGGCAAAAGGGGAGGAGATACCTGTCAACAAAAAGAAAAGAAAAAGAACAGAATGGCCATCAGAACTACATACCAACAACTCACTTCAATGAACACACGAAATCCACAGCCATATGCATGCTAGCCCACTCCAAAGGAACATCACCACCCCAAAACCACTTGCGACTCACAACCATCTATATCGAGGTGCAAACACCATCACAAACGAGTGTCTGAGGGCGCCTCGAGACAGGGAGGGCTCAACAAGGCCAGATGGACGATGGTCCCACTATGGCAGCCCTGCATCACATAGCGTAGGGGAGGCGGATAGATCCCAAGAAGCCCTGTACATGGCAAACTCTGTACCAAATCACCTGCCCATGCATCCATCCATCATTCCCTCATCCCGGGATCAAAATGCCTGAATAATTACTCACATGACATTAGAAACATCCATTGAGTCTGTGCGTTATGCAGCCTGCTAAATCCACAGTGCCCCAGCCCGTAATTCCAGTGTTCTGAAGTAACATGTATTTGGGAACGGACGGCCTCATCGCCCACGTAGCTATTGCGCATCCCAAACTATTCATATCAATCATTGCTCCCTCGCCATGGGCCCTGTCTCAAGGACATAGAACAATAGAACGTTACATTTGCAGTCAGACCTGTGGGCATCTCCTCGCCGCTAGCTGGAAACCGAAAGCGCCGCCCTTCGAATTCCTCATTTGCAACATCACGTCGAAAAGGCATCTGTGGCCGTTTGAAATCACTAATTATCCCATCGAGTGCGGCTGTGTGTGAAAATGGCAACTGCCTTCACCCACGAATGGGACGCCCCGCCCGTCGTTGCAACTCGGTACAGTGATGCATGAGGGCCCACCGTTAACCGAGTACTACGTCCCACTGACCCCTCACAAGTCTGTTCGCGACTGCACAGATAGTACGTGAAACAATGGGACCACAGCAGAATGAACATATCAACCAATCTTACACGGCCATCGGGTACAAATACATGATTGCAATAGCAAGATGCCATTCCCCGAATTGCAGCGTTGTGCGCGGGACGTGCTCGGCCAAAGGGGAGAGCAGTTTGCACAGGTGGAATTAATCACCACAGGTGGAGGCCATACAGCCTGAAAACACATAAATTGCACAGCCAGTCCCCTCCCACAACCACACCGAAATGCTACCGGCAGGACTCGCGATGTTGGCCCTGGGGGACCTGATAGCACTGCAAGTGCTCCGACTCCAAGAAGTAGACGAACACCAACTACAACCAGCCGCACGGAGGAGGAGGAGGCCAAGGCAGGGCCAGCAAGGCCCACCAGCACAGCCACTACCACCACGCAGGCAGCCCGCAATTCAACGCCTCCGAGCACATCCGTTCAACCTCACTGATGAGCAGATCCACACCCTCTACCGTCTGGACCGGGACACCATAGCCGCCATTGTGGACATGACACAGGCTGACCTTGTCAGCATGATAGACAGCCCAACCGCCATCCCACCCCTACTGAAGGTGGTGTCTGTACTCCACTTCCTGGCCACAGGCACCTACCAGCACACAGTCGGACAGTTGCATGGCATTTCTCAGCCACTGTTCTCACGGACACTATTGCTAGTGCTCGATGCCCTCCTGAAGCACGCAGACGACTACATCTCTCTACCACGCTCGGAGCTGGAAATAACCAACACAAAAGTGGGATTCCATGCACTTGCCGGCATACCGGGTTGCATTGGTGCCATCGACTGCACCCATGTTGAATTGGTCGTCCCACATGCCATGGAGGCCCAGTACCGCAACCGAAAACAATTTCATTCCCTGAATGTACAGATGGTGTGTGACTCCAACAGGATCATTACACATTGTTGTGCCCGATTCCCTGGATCAACCCATGATTCTATGGTCTTGAGGAACTCGACAATACCACGCTACATGGAACGACACGCAGGGAACAGATCCTGGCTACTCGGTGAGTCTCATTACATGCATGATGATGTGGGGTATGTGAATTGTCAATGACCTGCCAGGAAGGGGGGGGGGGGGTGTGCGTACGTATCAATGGCATTCCACATCATACGTTTCTCGTCCACATACAGGTGATGCTGGATATCCACTGAAGAGATGGCTCCTCACACCAGTCCGGAACCCACGGGACCAGCATGAGGAGGACTACAACCATGCCCACTCACGTACCCGTGTAGTCATTGAACAGGCATTCGGCCTACTGAAGGGTCGTTTCCGCTGCCTCAGCAGGTCTGGCGGGGCACTCCTGTACCGCCATGAGAAGGTTGCAAAGATGGTCATGGCATGTGTCATGCTCCACAACATGTGCGTACGTAGAAATGTGCCCATGCCCCCTGACGCAGGACTGCAAGCACCTGAAGATGGTCATGATGAGGGTGGGGATGTGGCAGCACCTCATGGAGTCTGCGAGGCACCGGAGGGCCGTGACATTCGTCAGCATCTCATTGATGTATGCTTCTAGCACTCACGCCTGGTGGCTGATGCATGGACACGGGACTCGTGGCACTGCGTGTGTCTGGGACATGCACAATATGGACTGTACGCCTATGATGGCCTAGTACACAAAGATCAATGTCCACACTTCTCATTGGTTGATCGTGCACTTTTTATGGCATATGTGATATCATGTTGAACACCCTATCGACCCGCCACCCAAGTGAGCCCAACACACCCCCTCCACCCTCCTACCTCCCCCCCGAACACCAGTGTCCAAAGATGCTCATTGTCAGTGGGCTGTCGCTATTGCATGCCCCCTCTGCGGGTATCAGGGGCACCCCTGCCTGTGGAGCGCAGGTTCCTTCCAGATCTACGTTGGGGGCTGCCCTGGACGGAACTTGCAACGGATGATGTGTCTGCCTGCTCACGTCCATGCATGTCCCTAAGGGTTTGCGAGAGCTCAGTGAGCACACGGCGCACTGCGGCAAGTTCGGCACATACGTCTTTGGACGTCGCATGCAGTTCCCCCCTCAGGCTCTCGGTGCTACTCTCCATTTGGACTCTCAGGCTATCGGTGCTACTCTCCATTTGGACTCTCAGGCTCTCGGTGCTACTCTCAATTTGTGCCCTTAGCGTCTCTGTACCTCTCTCCATTTCTGCCCTAAGTGTCTCTGTTGATGTTTCTATGTCTGCCTTGGTGCCCCCACATTCATCGGCATGGCCCTTGAGGAGTGTGGCCATTTGCTGCTGTTGGACGATTAACTTGTCGAGGGACTGTTGCCTCTGCTGGGCCATGGCCATTTGCGGTGGTGTCACAGAGGGGCTGTTGTCCTCATGTTGCCTTGCCACAGGGCTTGTGGGGGATGGCCAGTCGTCGTCTTGTGGGTGCCCCTGCGTGGTATCCTCATGTTGTACGGGAGGGGACAGACAGGGGGATTGGGACAGGTCATGGATGGATCTGACCTCGACATCCCCGTCTTCTGTGTCGGAGCATGCTGCCATCAATGGGGTGTCACCTATGGTGCTGCTGCCACCAGAGGCAGTGCCTTCTGTGGCATCCGTTGGGGGGACCTGTGGTGGTGGTGTTGTGGGCATGCTGGCTGCTGGGGTGCCTGTTGATGTTCCCTCCTCTGTGCTGCCACCTGATTTGTGCTGCTGCCGTGTCTTGATGCGTGCAGCTGAGGTGGAGGGTCTCTGGCCGTTGGTCTTGGCCCTCTTTGCAGGTGTGCTGGTAGGGGTGTCCTGTAGCTCGTCGTTTGGATCGGACCCTGTGGTGGAGTAAAGGAGGGCGAGGGTTATTGATGGGTCAGTGGGAATTGGAATGGCATTGTATCACATGCATTGGGGTGGTGCCTGAGGGTGATTTGGGTCGGGGTCTTGGGGGTGGTTTCATTTGTGTGTGGAGTGAGGGTGCAGTTGTTTGGCAGCCTGCAGTTAGGGTGTGCCTGCTGCACGTGTAGTGCGTGTTTTAGGGGTTTTTAATTAATTATGTATTTATTGTGGGTTTTAACGTGCGCTATCAGGCCGATGTGTGTGGACGTTCTCCTGGACATGTGTTTCTGTTGCACTATGGGGACACATGGTACTTCACATGAATGGACTTTGTGGATTTGGCATTGTTTTATCTGGGCCACCTACCTGAATCTTCGGATGTCTGCACTCCTTTCTCCATCCCTCCGACTCCCTCTATGCTCTCCATTCCGATGGTGGAGGCACAGATTTCTTCCCAGGGGGTCAACTTGATGGGTGATTCAGGACCTCCCCCGGTGGCTGTGGCAATGTTGCGGTTGGCAGAGAGTATGCTGCGGACGCGTATCCGCAGGTCGTCCCATCGCTTGCGGCATTGCTGCGGGGTGCGGTCCCCACCGCACTTACCCGCTGTGCCACCAGAGCTCATATGGCCTTCTTGTTTGCAAGTGCCGTCCTGGTCATTTGCGTGGAGAAGACGACGGCAGCATTCTCCTGGAGGGTCTCTGTTAGCACGGTGAGTTCCTCACGGGAGAAGTGGACCTGCCGCTTGCGGTCGCACGCTTTCTTCGCTGCTTTTCCCATTATTCTTGGTTTCGCTAGGGTGGTTGGCGGGTTGGGGTGTGTTTCGGGGTAGTGATTTTAGTGGTTGTGTGGTTTTAGTGTATTTATAGGTGTACGCCGGGATGTTTCCCGTTCCGGGCCCATGTTTTAGCTTCCGTTTCCGTATATTTCCGGCCACCGTACTTTCCGGTAGGCGCACACTGCGGTGACCGCTAAGAGGGGTGGCGGTATTGCACCTAGGGCGCCGTACGGCGGCGGTGTGGGCCGTTTTGGGGTCATTTCCGCCATCGCGGACTTTGCACTTCCGCCATGCCGTGGTGCTCGTGCCCGATGGGTCGGAATGGGCCGCACTTTGCTCCTTCGTGCAATGGCGGAAACGCTATTTACGCTGTGGCGCTCCGGTCAGTCGCTTTCCGCCAGGGTCGTAATGAGGGCCAATGTGAGTATGAGTCCAAAAGCAGAGAACTAGCTATTTGCCTGAAAGAAAGAGGATACCCGAAACATTTAATTCGCCAGGCCCACAAACGCGTGAAAAACACTAGCCGGGAATCCTGTCTAACACCAAGGACAAGAGTCCAGTCCACAACCAAGATGACCTGTGTCACCACGTTCACTCCTTTGAGCAACAGCATTAGGAAAGTGATCCTAAAACATTGGGACAAACTACAGACTGATTGCTTCCGCCCAGAAAAACCTTGCTTCACTTTCAAAAGGAGCCGGAACCTTAAAGACCACCTCGTACACACGTACACATAAATCGAAATATCTAACCAACAAACAACTTTGTGGCACCTACCCGCGGTAAAAGGACATTTTAAATGTGGCGCTTGCTCCGTTTGCCCCCTGACAGCGAATCTAAAAGAAATTGATCTCAAAAGCAAACCTTGGACCTTCAACTCATTCCCTAATTGTAGGACAAAGTGGTCAGTTTACATCATCAAATGCCCCTGCGACCTCATATATGTGGGCAAGTGCAAGAGAGAAATACGGAAACGTATCTCTGAGCATCGTTCGTGTGTGCGGAACCAGGTTGAAGACAAACCACTGGTCGCACATTTCAAATCCAAGAACCACACCCACAACGACATCTTCAGGGCCATTTTACAAACAGTAAGAAATCCTTTCCGCGGAGGTGACAGAGATTTAGCCTTACGCAAACTTGAACAGAGATGGATACATCGTCTGGACTCCGTCCGACATGGTTTGAACATTTCTATTGAATGGAACTTGTTTTTCAATAGATAATGGTACTGGCACGATATATTTTTTCCCCATTCAGAAAGATGCAGCATTGATAGTCCTTCTAATCAAGCTCAGACTATTTAAATATGCCCGCGGCCATCCAACCAGCCTTAGATTGCTATTTGTTTTTTTTGTTTTTTTTAAAATATATATCCATTAGTTATTGCAACTGGCATGTTGTGCATTGATGATTGTTTAACAATAGCCACATCGGCTCTTTTTCCAAGAAATAATCTTTTCTTATAATGTTTTTTGCAGTTTTTCAAAAAAAGTATATGTTTCCTTTTTAACATTGCTCAATTTGTGCATATATGTCGAAGAAATGTGGTCCCCTTTTTGCATATCACCAGCTATGTATGTATATCAATGAGCTCTCCTTGCAAATGACAATATTGCACGCATCTCTTTATCCTGGACTACCCCTTCCATCGTGACATTATTCCTGCAATCACAAGCGACGGTAGTTCATTCATGACAGACCCATTAGCATTCCTTCCTCCTGTCCCGCGGGTCGGGACACTACTCGCTTGGTGCACATGCGCACCTTCCTTTTTCTTTGCCCAACATGCGCACCCGGATTGACACGCGCGTCTCTTAACAGCACATGCGCGGTCACTTCCACAGTGACACAACCCTTTTGACTGTGACCGGAGGAGCTGATACTTCTGGCCCTCCCGCGCCGTGCATTTATTTGGTAAGCTACGTCCACCCTGCCGTGATTCTACCATCTATTCTTCTAGTCCTGTGATGTGCCCTACAAGCCTTAGCTCGCTTGTCACTCTGTTGCACATAATTGTGTTTTTTCCAGTCACTCGCTTTTTTGCACTAAGACTGGGCTATCATCACAGCTCACATCCACCTGGTCGATACTTCTTGCCCATCCACTGCATTTGGACCCTTTGTTATATCATCCCTTGAAAACACTAACCGGCACTCCTAACACAACATCCTGTCACCATTTTTGCTAATATAAAAGTACTTAGCCGCCGCTTTTAACTTCCTAATTCTCTAATGTATTTAGCTTTTAGGCCTCTGATGTTCGCAGACAGCCACTCCAGATAAATTGTTGACTGGACCACTTATTCCACGACCAAGGCGCCAAATTATTTGCTCATGGTAGGTCGCCACGTTTTTGCAGTTTTTAACTACTATCTCTTTGACACCATTCTTAGAACTAACACAGTCCCCTATTACCCTTAGGTGGACATTCCCTTCTCAACATCGACCCGACTTTAACCACCTGTCCTGATGAACGTTCAGTACCATCTCAGCAGCGCTGTCCTACCCTATACAGCCACTGCTTACAGCAAATAAATACCGAACCAGAAACACAAAATTGTGTGTCGACGATGCTAGACAATGTTAAATGTATTGCCATTACAAACAATACATGCAAAAGACAATGTTAAACTATGTTAAATGTATTGTAATTGAAAACAATACACCAAATTGACACCATTGGTCACTATGCCTACTAATCCACAGAATTGCCGATTATTATGTGTCTAGTAATACATTGTTTCAGCGCCGAGGCGCATTGTGCTAAATTTTGTCTGTTCTTTGTTAGTGTTAATTAAACAAAACCTCTTCTTTGCTATTCTTCGCATCCTTGGGTTTTTGTTTTTGTCTTGTTTTGAGTTAGTATTTATCTAGCTCTACTGCAAACCTGGTGACCCTATCTCACGCCTTGGTTAGGGTAGCTTTTGACTCACCCCCTCTCACTAAATTTTGTAATGCGCCTGCAGCATTTCAATACTACATGAACGATGTCCTACTTGAATTGATTGAGATAGTATTACTGGCACGCCTGTGTCGACGCCCATTTTCGACTTTCGAAAAACAAACTGTAATACTCCGCAGCTTCCACTAGATGTCGGCCTATGCACAGCATGTGAATCTAAGCAGATACAAGCATCAGAAATACGATTACGGTGAGTAATGTATCCCATATTCCGCATCAAAGCAGGACCACGTTAAACACGTCCGATCCGTATTGGAGGAACTCTTGTCAACACCAGCTCTACGCCAAGCTCAAAAAGTGCTCATTCCACGTCTCCGAGGTGGAATTCCTGGGCTTTATTCTCAGCCCAAATGGAATCCGAATGGATGTACACAAGGTAGATGCTATCCTGAACTGGCCATCCCCAAATTCATTCAAGGGGGTTCAAAGTATGCTGGGTTTTGCAAACTTCTACCGCTGGTTCATCCCAGGACTTTCGCAAATCGTGCATTCCATCACATCATTACTAAGGAAAAGTAACAAAAAGTTCCAGTGGACAACAGAAGCCGAGGAGGCTTTCCAGGAACTCAAAGCAAGATTCGCATTTGCCCCAATCTTACGCTACCCTCACCCTGATCTCCCATACCTGGTGGAAACGGACGCCTCAAGCATGGCTATGGGAGCCGTCCTCTCACAAAAGGACCCCGAAACGGGCCGGTTACACCCTGTTGCCTTCTGGTCGCTTGAATTCACACACCCTGAACTCAATTACGCTATCACAGACAAAGAACTCCTGGCCATTAAGTCAGCCTTTAAGACATGGCGGCACTACCTCTTGGGCGCCAGACACACAATCACTGTAATAACTGACCACCGGAACCTCCAGTACCTAAAAACGGCAAAGGCCCAATCCTCACGACAACTACTCTCTTTTTTTTTGCTGAGGAAGGCCGATGCCCTTTCCCGTATGGGGGTAGGAGAGCAAGGGTATCAGACCCCTGACCCAATAGCAATCATCCCGAGTGACAAGCTGCTAGGAATCACAGCAACCATAACTCAGAAAGAATTACATGAAGAAATCCAAAACCTGATGAGTCCGGAGCAATTACAAGCGTGGAGTGCACAAGGAGAACATTACATAATAAAAGATCAGTTTCCCTACTTCAGGAATCGTTATATTCTTACCAAACTAAGAACTACGAGAAGAAGTCATGTCTGGTTATCATGATTCCTTGATCGAGGGCCACCCCGGAATCGCTAAAACCCTAGCCAAGGTAAAACGAAATTATTGGTGGCCCACGTGGCGTAAAGACATTATCCAATTCATCCTATCTTGTGGAGTGTGTGCTCAAAACAAGTCATCCAAGCAGAAACAGGCTGGGCTATTACAACCATTGGAAATCCCACCAGCACACTGGCACACGTTGTCCCTCGATTTTATTACTGACTTACCACCCAGTCAAGGGTTTAACACTATTCTTGTGGTCGTGGACCTATTTTCAAAAATGGCACATTTCATTCCTCTTAAGGGGCTCCCAAATGCTTCCACTCTGGCAAAGGTATTTCTTGAAGGCATTGTACGGCTCCATGGGTTTCATTCAGTTTTGATCTCAGACCGAGGTACTCAGTTCGTATCTAACTTCTGGAGAAAATGCTGCTCTATGGCCCAGATCGACATCCGGCTATCCACCAGTCACCATCCCCAAACGGATGGTCAAGCTGAGAACACAAATCAGACGCTCGAGCAGTATCTGCGTTGCATGTTACACCAAGCTGAAGGAAGTTAGTTCGACCTATTATGGATAGCTGAATATGCTTACAATAATTCCCTACACTCCAGCACTGGGCAGACACCCTTTTATACCATGTATGGCAGGCACTCACGTACTTCTGAGTTGGACGTTCCTACAACCCTGGAAATGCCAGCAGTCAAAACCTTGCACACGGCCATTTCTCAAACCTTTAAAAGGGCAGCTGAACACCTACTTCAAGCTGAGAATCGCCAAAAGAAGTTTGCTGATCAACACCGAGCAAAGGCCCCCAACTACCAAGTGGGAGACAAAGTCTGGCTGGCATCTAAACACGTGTCCATTCACCGTCACCTCCGTGATAAATCCTGTGGCGGTCAGACTAGCTTTGCCCTCAAACATGCAGATTCATCCTGTGTTCCATGTGTCTCTCCTTAAGCCTGTTCAACCTGGGACCCGGGTAGCAACGCCACCGCAGCCAGTAGTAGTCGCCGTGGAGCCAGAATTCGAAGTCAAGGGCATCCTAGATTCAAAGTACATCAGATCCAAATTATACTACTTTGTAGGCTGGAAGGGGTATGGTCCACAGGACATGGGAGCCTTGTGAGTACATCCATGCACCTCGCTTGCTTAAACAATTTCATCAAAACCATCCAACCAAACCAGGACCAGACAGAAGAGCCACCTTGAGAGGGGCCTTGGGTGGGAGTGCTGTCATGATTCCTGCCCCTCATGTCCCCAGCCCTCCAAGATGTCAGGCTGGAGCCAGGCCACGATCACCTACATGGCCCTCAAGGGCCTCTCCATCCCTTCAAAGACCCACTTGGAGTCAGACTTGGCGCTTGTGGCACCAGACTCACTCACTGCCATAGGATAGCATTGGGGATTGGATTTGCAGTGCATTGATGGGGACAAGATGGATGCCCCCACATATTTCGGTTCCCAGAACTGCATGTGCAGTCTAGTCTTTTTGGTGTGGTTCAGGCCAGAGACACCTGGGATACCCAGAGACTCTTTAAGCCACGCCCAGGCTGAGAAACATGCTTTGCGTTTTCTGCACCTGCAGCGTGACACTCACCGTGTTCGGACCGGTCACCAGTAGGCCTGCATCTTTCTTCTGCGCTCAGCTCCTGCAAGAACAGGAACACTGTTAGGAACAGCCTTACCTTGCAGCAGTTCTGCCCATCATTCATCGCTCCTTCTGTTCTGCGGGCATCTTCGGTGGTGTCTTTCCCATCCCGGCACGCCATTTCCTAAGGAAAAGGGAAAAGAACAGAAAAAAGGCATTAGTAAGCTTTCTGCAAATCTTTGCTTATTTTTAAATACTGTTCGAGCTTCAAACACTTACCGGAATCCCAGCCGCTCTGGGGGAACTCTGTCTCCGGAACTTCTCATCCATCTGCAAGAGGGGAACGACACTCCAGGTTAGCGTGGAAACATCTACAGGCGCTGCATACCGCGTTTACTCACCGCATTTGCTCTTCATAACCGGCATCCACGCTGAAAACGTGGCAGCACCTAAAAGACACAGAAAAATAACTCAGTTCAATGCAAATACAAAAGGGGTGCATCACGCATTAAGCTCTCACTCACCTTCAGCGCTACTCATCACAGCAGCACGCCGCCATTCCCGTACGCCGGCCATCATCTCAGGAAGGAAAGGAACGAAGTTAGAGAACTGTTCAAAAGACTCATTATACTTACCTGTCAGACTCTTGCCAGTGAAGTAACTAGGCAGCAACGAGCCTGCATCAATCAACGCGCCCCTGCGCTGAAAGCAGGGCAGAGAGCACACTATCCAGGAAAACAAGGTGAGCTGTGGATCAAAGGGAAGGGTTGGACCCCGGGAAAGAAGGGGTTCAAGCACACTGAGACAATAGAGAGTTAAAATCTACGAATCCTGTGTTTCCGGCCCAGTCTCCAGTCGAATAGCCTCCAGGGAAGGGTTCGAGGTCGTAAGAGGTCAGAACAGGCTGAGTGACGTCCCCGTGGATACCAGGTGAGTGTTACATATACTCTACACTAACTTCATTTACTTGACCCGTATTTGCATTGAAATTCCTACAACACCTGGCAATGTGTCCTCTCACCCCACAGTCATTGCATATAATGTGAATTGCATAACACTCTTTATCAGATGCGAGATGTGACAGGCTCCCACACCTGAAACACCTCCTCCCTGGAGAAACCTTAAAATAACCAGAGTCTCTAACACTCTTAAAAACACTAGTCTCGCTGGGTGGTCCTTTAGCCACCCTCATGGAGGACCATTCTTGGCCCCATGCTCTGGCGGTAGGACCTTGACGACTCTCAGGCCTCCTGCCCATTTGTGTAGAGCGTTGTGAAGGTCATGCACCATGTCTCTGCACGACTTTCGAAACCTTCTGTTTTACTCCTTCATTGTCATCTGACTTGCGCTTATCAAGAGATGGATTGTCAACTTGAAGTGCTCTTATGCATTTATCTGTATACTCTTTTGTTTCCGCAATGTCAGTTGCTCTGTCTAAAGAAGGATTTCTTTCCTTCCACAATTCCTTTCTGATATTGTCATTTGAACACTTGATCATCAACTGATCCCTTAAGTGCTCGTCCTGACAATGGTCAAATCTACACTTAACGGCTAAGCCCCTCAAGGCAGTAACAAAATCCTCAAAGCTCTCTCCACTCTTCTGGCTTCTTATAGCAAACTTGTATCCTTCTAGTATTATGTTCTCTTCAACACAATAATGCTTATCCAACTTTGCCAATGTTTTTTCATAGGGTCCCCTTCAGGAATATCTGGAGGTTCCGGGAGTTTTTTTAATACTTCCTGCCCTGCAGCACCCAAACAATGAAAGAGCAGCGCCTCTTTGCGCTCATTGGAGAAGTTAGGTCCAAACACTGCCAACACATACTCATCCACTGGATATATGCCTGCCAATCTGTAACTAAGAGCCCTCCTGGCACCTTTCTGTAATCTTAAATCTGTGTATCCTCTGTAACATTGCCTCGATGGCTTATGGGCTGCAAGTGCGCTTAACAAATGCAAATAAATAAAAATAAATAAATGAAATCCCTCCTTCCAGTCCACCCAGCGCACTCTCGGTTTGCCTGGTGTTGGAAGAAAAAATATTGGAGCAGGTACGTTAGCCATGCTCCATTCTGGACAATATCACCTCTAGGATACAAGCAAGCTCTCCGGTCAATAGTAGAGTTCTTCAAGGTTATAAGTAATTAGAGAAGTATCCCCAATCCGCAAAAATAATCAGAATATTTTATACATGCACCCACCAGTGTCATCACACTCATGAATTCACAGCCGCAAACTATCGCTCCATGAAGCACGAAGTGCCCTTGAACATTAACAAACTGTTGCGCCGCTCTGAGAAACAGGAAATTGATACTGGCCAAAGATGGCCGCCACGTTTTGGGGTCCCTTCTTCTAAAAGCGTGCTGACGTGCAGCTGCAGCGAGAGCATCGACAAGGCAACCCAGAAGGTCGTCACGCTCTCGGGTCCCTTATTCGGGACCGCAGTGACATGCTGATGTGAGAAGGGAGAATGGCAATGCGAAGTTCCGTTCGTCCCCTCGAAAGTAAACAGTGGGCGGCGGGTGCAAATATCGCGTCCAACGACTGGATCAGGTTACAATCAGGTACAGGTACCGTGTAGTAACAGTTAAAAAGCTCCGTACACGTTCAACTTGATATGTTCAGACCTTTGCCCTCAACACTGTCCCTGCAATCCTCGGGAACTCGCTTTCCGAATGTCGAGGAGCGGTATCTCTCCGGTACCAGCACTCTGCTCCAGAGTAAATGCTTGGTTCTCCAGGCTCTCCGCACTGGTATGCGATTTCCAATCGCCCGTGACACTTCTCCTGTTCTCACGTATGCCGGGTGAAATCCAAACTGGTAATGAATTCCTGCTGTTTGCCGGGGGCCGTGACTCTCTGGGCCAGTCCTCGTCGCCAATGTTAAATTGTAAGGACATGCTCCAAAGACATCACTTAGGTTGAAGGATTTATTGAAGTAGTAGGTTCATCCAAGAGAAACGGCCCCCAGCCATGGACCACAATGTCCACCTCTCTCCCTCCTCCTTCAACTCTCTCTCATAGAATGTGGAACCCTTTCTGAAGGATAGCAAGTGGGTTCAACAGTAGCTAGGATACATGATGCAGGTTGCATGGTATCAACCACACATGAGAGGTGATGTCTATGGGTAACACCAAGCTCCTCCTAACAAGAAGAAACCCTGAATTTTGCTTTTCCAAATTTCTGTTGGAAATTTAACATTAAAAAAGTATAAAGCAATGTAAAAGGCGGGTGCTGCGCTATGCAAATGCCACCTAAGAAAACACAATATCTTGATTAAAGTAGCTGACAGTCATTTGTGTGGTGAAATGAAGAAAATAAAACACATTTGTATCACCTCTGTTTATAAATAATTTGTCCCATTGGAAGAAATATGTTACTTTTTGTTGTTATGGCCTTTCACATAATTTCATTCTTTTCTACCTGCACAGTTCAAAAGTAAAAGTTACCAAACCATGTTGTCTTTTTGTAGTACGTACTGTAGTGCTTGGAGTAGGTTAAAAAAATGATTTAAGACAGTCTTGGAAAGATCCACTTGCCCCTTGTGCCAAAGATGCCGAAATGTGTACAATGGAGATTCATCTTTGACTGCAGCAATTCATTTTAATGAGATAGTATGTAAGTTTTTTGCAATGATGGAAAAACGCATATTTGTAATCTCAGAAAAGCCTATCTATAGATGGATTTAAGAACCATTTGATCTGTAATGCACGAGGCCATTCTCGTCTGCCCTATGAACCTCCTTAATGTGCTGCCACCTGCGATTCCATTTTGGGTAAAAGACATTCATCTGCTTCTGCTATTAGATGATAATTGAGGGAGGCTTGGATAATCTTGCTGAATTTAATGTACATGTGGGAATAGAAAACAGAAAGTTGATTGCAAAGCAGGAAGACCGGCAACTCTTGAATGTACACAGTGTAACATACTTCCCTCTCGTCCATGTCCCTCAGTGTTACCAGCTCTTTTCAAGAAGGAGCTGAAGAGCTGTAAAGCCATGGAAGGTGAAACCGCCATTTTGCATTGTGAGCTGACCAAAGAGGCCCCACTAGTGGAGTGGAACAAGGACCAAAGGCTCCTGGAGCCAAGCGACAAATACAGAATGAGACAGGATGGGTCCACAGTTGAGCTGGTCATCTGTGACCTGAATGTTAAGGATTCAGGAGATTACATGTGTGTGTGTGGAGACCAGAAGACAGCAGCGGCATTAACAGTGAATGGTAAAGAGCCTGAAATACAATATTGCATGCTGTACCGTGTTTGCATCACAATCACAATGCAGTAGTTCTCAATCTTGAGAGAAAGTAAAAGAAATTTTGAACACTACCCTGGTTACTTGCCACACTGCCTTGATATAGCTCAACATTTTCCTGTAGCATTGGGAAAAAATCAAAACTGCTCCACTGTTCAATTGCTTTGTAACTCTGCCTAACACTGTGGAATCTTTAACATTGATCGCCAATGTCTTATTTGTGTGGTGGTTGGGCCCTGAGCATGCTGCTCCTAGAGCACCAAACATCAACTCACTGACAACACCCAGTGAGGCTGAAAGATGTCTGAGCTTTCTTGCATTATTATGCAGAAGAGATGTGATCTAGCAGGTCGGGCTGGACTGCCCATTTCTTCGGGTGTGACCAGGTCTAATTTGCATATGTTTTTTTCCCTCTTCTGCGTGATTTGCACAGTAGGCTGAACAATTATGGTTTGAAGGGTTGGACAGATCAATACCATTGATTATGATTACTTTAAAAAAGTTGACGCATTGCTCTACAGTTTTTGTAATTATTTGTGTTTGTCACTTATGTTTTACATATTTTAATAAATATTTACAGTGACATTTAGCCATATTTTGAAGTTGACTTTGACAAATTATGTTGCTCGAGAACATTTTTTGCACACCTCATTTGACAGTGTGGTTAATATAACTCTGTCTTAAGATCCTTTTTCTTTGTCTCGAGGTGAAACATTGTTTTTGGTTTTAGACAGTTTCATTCACCTCTGATTATCTTTCACAATACTATTCTTTTTGCCTGGCTTCTTGCCAGAAATGTTCTATGTCATGTTATTGGACTTCTTCCTCACCATTTACCTAAAGGAAAATATGGTGATATCATCCAGCAAGTATTAATATCCTTAACAGGACAATTGAGTTAATGCCCACAACATGGGAAGGAAACCAGTCCATATGAGCGTGTGATCCCTAGCATCGTTTTCTGTTCATTTTCCAGCATTGCCCATCCTCTTCAAAGAAGGGCTGAGGAACACGCAGGGGACAGAAGGGGAAACAGCCACACTCTACTGCGTGTTGACCAAAGGTGCTGCTCCGGTGATGTGGAAGAAGGGACACACCACCCTCAGACCGAGTGACAAACACAGCATGAGGCAGGAGGGTCCCATTGCCGAACTTGTTATCCAAGTGCTAGATGTGCAGGATGCTGGAGATTACACCTGCATTTGCGGTGATCAGAAAACAACAGCAGTTTTAAGAGTCAATGGTAAAATATTGTTTCTAGCTTCTCTTATAGAATCCAAAGTGATTTCTCTGCCTCATCTCTGGTGGTACTCATCATCCTTATTGACTGGATTGCTCTATGTCGGCTTGCATTTTTTCATTTAATGGGACAGGTGTTTTAAACTGCTGAATATGGCCGTTCAACCACTAATGAACTTTTCTGTTTTTTAACTGATCAACAATAACATTATTCTTGACTTCATCGTTGTCAGATGTTTCCATCCCAGCCATGTGTAGGCTTTACCTGAGCTTCTTTCTTTGTCTTCTTACTCTTGGATTTTCTTTTCCACTATTTGCTCAGCATGGTCGTCGATGTACATCCTGAGACATCCAGAATGTAACTATAATGTGTGTGTTCTGCCTCTACCCACTGCAGTGCTTCCTGCATATTTTAAAGAGGATTTGAAGGACACGGATGCCACAGAAGGTGACGTGGTATCTATTTGCTGTGAACTGAGCAAGGTGGCTCCAGTGGAATGGAAGAAAGGTCACAGAGCCCTCAGGCCAAGCGAGAAGTATGAAATGATGCAGGAGGGACCTGTTGCTGGGTTGGTGATCCTCAATCTAGATGCGAAAGATGAAGGAGACTACACTTGTGTTTGTGGAGATCAACAGACCACAGCCACTCTCACAGTCACCGGTAATTTTCAATATTCATTGGAAACCATTGACTCCGTAATTGAAACACAATTCAGCATCTTCCTGTGCAGTACAGTGCATGTTCACTACCATGTGTACTGTCTATTGTCCTTAATTTATTAGTATCCATAAAATAAGATGGATTGTTTCTTAGCTGTTCCGTACCTGCTGTATTAGGGAATTAATGCAATCCATGCCACCTTTTGGCTCTTAATCATTTATCTAGAGTTTCCATACCTTTGTTCACCATGCAACCTCAGGCTTATAACGTGATGCATATTATTATTTTCACAATAAAAACCACAACTATATTGAGCGCTTATGAGACTCTCCGCATACTATGAGGCTCAGCATTTTACTTGGAATCTGCTGAAGTCTCCACTAGATGAAATGCCGCAAAAAACAGTGAAGAGGCACAATGAGCCTGAAAATATCTGTCACTGGTGTTATTATTGCAGCTGGTTATCGGATTGAGCAATGTATGGATGCGTGCCTACAAGAGGGTGTGCTCTCTAATCGCTTAAATAGCACCAATAAATATACAAGTTTCAGCCACGGCTCCATAAGAAGTTACCAATACATCTCAGTCTGTGGATTTTCGCTCTGCCCATGTAGAGACACTGTATGTGAGGACTAAAAGCTTAAATGCATTGAGTATGGGCAAGTTATATACGCTTTTGCATCTTCCTCATTCATGCTAAATCAATGAGTTGTAATTTGCAAAACCAGAAGACTCATATTCATGGGGACGACATGTTTTTGGTGCTGGCCATTTTGTTTAACAATCATTAATGCTAAATCAATGAGTTGTAATTTGCGAAACCAGAAGACTCATATTCATGGGGACTACATGTTTTTGGTGCTGGCCATTTTGTTTAACAACCTAATGCATTCTGGGATGTGTAGTCCTGGTTCCTTAAAAAAAAGGAAATTCAGTCCAATAGTACCAGATTGCAGTTGTTTGTGAAAGAAAAGTTCAGGTCTGATTACATTAATTCTCCGTGACATTGAGTCATCTCAAAACCAAAATCGTGGGGTAGCATAGTGAGTGGGAAGACACTTGTAATATAAAAGTCAGATTGAATCACATTCTGGAGCTAAACAATTGCATCAAAGAGTGATTAGTACTACATACAACTGGCCATACACTTTCGATGGGTATTTTGTTGGTAGATTCAACATTCCCTTCAATTACTCATTTACGGAAACTTCTTTTTCTTTCAGCTCTATACTAGCAAATAAACAGTCTTAATTATTGTTGAACGGCACACATAAAGTCATATAACTAACGGAATTAAGGATTCCTGCATCTGGAAATATTAACATTTTTCTATTCATCCCTACCTTCCCAGCGCTCCCTGCCCTTTTCAAAGGACAGTTGAACGATAAAGTGGCCAGTGAAGGGGAAACAGCCACGCTCCACTGTGAGCTAACTAAAGTGGCCCCAGTGGTGTGGAAGAAGGGGTACAACGCACTGAAGCCAAGCAGCAAATACACAATGAACCAGGATGGTTTTGTTGCAGAATTGATCATCCATGACGTAGACATGACGGATTCTGGAACCTATAGTTGCATGTGTGGGGATCAGCAAACAACAGCGACCTTCATGGTCAATGGTAAAATATTAACTCTTAATATTTGTTACATGCTCTTTGATTCACAATGATAATGATCAATGTTCAGAGCATTAGGTATGAAATCCGAACCATCCACTATTGTCTTTTTTATGTTGTCTTTATTATTGCCACTTAACACGTTTCACCTTTCTTTCTTGATCGGTTGAAAGCCCAAAGAATGTACAATGGGGTAGGACATACGACTACTACATTGACTATACAGTTCAGTGGGGTTAGCAGCTACTGAAGAGATGTGTGTGAAACCTGCAGACCGACCACAAGTTGGAATCCAAGTACGACCACCTAAGGTCTTCAGTCTTCATCTCTCCACTGTTGATGGCATGATTGGTACAGATATAAGAAGGAGAGGGAGACAGACAGACAGACAGACAGACAGAGATAGAGAGTGAGAGAGAGTGTCTTTGAAAGGAAATCTCTTCTACCTGTAAAACCCTCTTCTACCAGAGGTGTCTTGTCTCATTGTATCACTGACGGCAAGAGAAGTTAACTTTGGCATGTGTATTTATTTTCAATTCAGACTAAGTGGAATGTATGTGATATCTGCTGGAGACAGTGAACATCCCTGAAGGTGGAAGTACACTCTGTCCTCCAAACATGCATTCAAAACAATTTGTTACCCAATTGCAGAAAATGTTTTCATCTTTTTAGGTTTCTCACCTGTTTGTTCATTTGCATTTCCCCGCCAATCGAGACTGTGTTGGTCCGCATCGTCTTGCTTCCAAGGCGAACGCGTTGCCCCTGAGCTATCCTCCTGAGACATAGGTTTTTATGAATCAAAAGTGGGTTATTGTATCCCTCTTGTTTTTGTTTCTTTTAAGGTATTCTGAGGGATTGTTGGTCTCTGTGTTTGTGTGATTGGTATCATGTCAAACTCTGATCAATGACACATGAGAGCACACAGTTTGATGCCTCTAGCTCTGCTGTTGTGCCTGTGTGGATCCCGTCTTCCCTTTCAAGGGCTAGCATATATATATGAGTATGTGTACTCTAAGTCTTCCATGGGCTCCGTAAGGTACTGGTTCATATGGTCAGTTTTGCCATACATTGCGTTTATTCTGTAGTCAGATCAAGTACCTCCATACACTTATTTTTATCAATAGGTCAAGTAATTGGGTCTTCTGTTCCCCCTTAAGTGTCTGTTTCTCAGGCGTTCTCACAGGAATATTTGCAAAGTATGGCTATTTCTATGTATTCATTTCATGCCTCATTTGCTAGCACATTCTGTGGGAGTAGGGTTTGCTGCCATTCCTCTGGTATAGCAACAAACAGCATTGAAGTTTACAGGAAATGTTGTGAGTTGCAAAGAAAGGTACACAGTTGCAAAGACTATGCCTACATAATATTCATAAGTATACACATGGGTTTTTACTGAGTATTAAAAGGGCACATGTGTCCTTGACAAGTCTAACATCTGCAAATAGCACGCTGTGGTTATGTGTGGATTTGCCTTCTGAGCTCTGCCTTTTGTGAATTTGCCTTTTCAATTTGTCGGAACAAAAAAGCCTAACGGACAAAGGAGAAGAGACAAGGATTAAAAAAAAAGAAAACAAATGAAGGGATGCAGACTGTGGGAATGCCGGGGGAAATAGTGGGCAACCCAGTCATGGACAAAGAAGGCCAGAAAATAAGCAAAAAGAAATGAGAGTTTGAGAAGCCAAATGTACTAAAGGTACAATTCAGAAAGATAACATCAGGGTGATACCATTTTGCTTTTGTGACCATAAAGCAAATGGCCCATGGGTGGAGCCTACAAACTTTATTATTATTTTATTGTGTTCCACAGTACAAAAGTACGTTTAACACATTACATAGAAAATATACATAAAACCAGTGATACATAATTAGATCATACAATTCAATACAAAATTCCCATTTCATACAATCCACCAAACAAACAAATGAAGGAAGATATTATCCCAAAAAAAGGCTAAGACTTAAAAAAGTATTGCAGCGTTCTTTAAAAATTCTAAAAGGTGAATACACAGACTCAGTTCATTGCAATTTAAAATTCTCCTCCACAAGTCTTCTTCAGATCAGTACCTTGTCCCAGAGAAAGCTTGGATTCTAAAGTTTGCCAAATTGGGACACCTAACACATAGGTGTTTCAAGGTCTCGATCTCAGTCTTACAGTGGTAGCATAGTCTTTGGGATGTTAAGGCTCCTGTCCACTATTTCGTTGGTTGGGGCCAAATTCAACCTGATTCTTAATAATTGCGACCTGTAACTCCTCGAAGGGTGTTTTTTTAAATAGGGGGCGAGCACATTGAAACTTTTACAAGTCCACACACAATGGTCCCCAAAACCTTTAGCTTCCATAATCGTAGATCTCATATTTGACCAGATATACCTACACCATCTTAACTTGGCCACTTTTGGTCTATGGCCCAGTTGTTCAAGCGAGATTTTTGCGCATAGGAGCATTGATTCACAACTTAAAACCCAGTCATTAAGGACTCTGCAGCCGCCCTGTAATCTTACCAGGTTAAATTGCTCCAGGACCGAGGCTGTTGGAGGGTTCAGAATGTTTATAAAGAGCTGGAGTTTCGGCCCAATCCACCATAGTGTGGATGGGGAGCTGTCCCAGCTCAAACAGGATCCCTACAAGAGGAACTGATTGTGGCAATTGCAAGAGACCTCTCCACAAGACACCCTCCAATTTTGACCAGTCTATGAACTGACTCATAGTTTGAGCGCCATACATTAATTTGGGAATCAGTTGCTGCTTATATCATTTCAAAGCTGGTAGGAGTGAATATCTACCGAATTTGCCATCAAACACTCGGAGCTTCACAAGTGCCCCAAGAAAATTAGCCTTCAGGTCCTCTTGCGGCTCTGGACCTCAAACCTTCTAGTACAGTCAGGAATTCAGAAGGGGTTCCACAACTTGGAGTTGATTGCCATAATAAAAAATACTTGGACCACTTGTTGCTGTCATGGCCCTAAAGCATGAGGGTGCGCATCGCTATACTGTTGTCTTTTATGTATTGCACATAAGAAATTGTTGTTTTTTCAAACCACTGCCAGCTCCTATGACTGCATTTCTTTGCTCTCTTACTTCTGCACCTGTCAGAGCTTCCTACACAATTCAAGAAAGAGTTGACAAACCAAGAGGTCACAGAAGGTGGAATGGTCACTCTTCGTTGTGAAATGACTAAGGAAGTTGCTTGCGTGGAATGGAAGAAAGGACTCAGAGCAATCAGACCAAGTAACAAATACAGCATAAGACAGGATGGTTCTGTTACCGAACTGACTATTCATGATGTAGACGTGGAGGATGCCGGAGACTACACTTGCACTTGTGGAGATCTGCGGTCTACAGCAGCCTTGAAAGTTAATGGTAATCATTTTCAGTGCATTTCTCCACTCCCACTCTTTTTAAATCTTGGGAGCGCAGCACACCCATATCTTTCTGACTCTTGTTGAGATTTCTCTTTGTTTTCACCATCTTGTTCACTGATCAATCCTTTCTTGGGTTCTTTGTCTCAATCTTCAAGCTTGGTTTGCTCTTAATTTCTTGAATATTCAGCAATCAAAACTGTTTGTAACACCTGAGTAGGTTGTTTATTCTAATTTATCCAGGTATAGTCTGAGGTGTGCAGCTCTCAGTTATATGTGTGTGTGTGTGCGTGAGCGACCACAAGGATGTCAGTGTCTTTTCACTGTGTATTTGAACTCTTTCACTTTATTTGGCATCTGTCAGAGCTTCCTGCAAGTTTCAAGCAAGAACTAGTGAATGAAGAAGTCACAGAAGGTGGATCTGTTACACTGTACAGCACTCTGACTAAACCTGATGCTCCAGTGAAATGGAAGAAGGGACACACAGCACTTCAACAGAGCAAAAAATACAAGATAACTCAGGATGGTCACATTGTTCAGCTCATAATCCAAGGCCTGGATGTTGAGGATGCTGGAGATTACACCTGCACATGTGGGGACCAGCAGACCACAGCAACAGTATCTGTAAAAGGTAAATATATCAATACCGTTGAGGTAACGCCTAACTGAAACTCTGAAATTAACCTTGTGACCCCCCAAGTTCTTGTTGAACTCTCTTAGCTATAATTATTTTTTGTTACTCTGCAAAAGTGCAACATATTTTCACATATTCAGCGTTCTATTGTTTCCCCATTCTGTGTGTATGTGTGTGTTTATGTGTCTGTGTGCTGTGCGCAAGCGCGCACTCTGACCATAAGGATGTCTTACTTTGATCACACCAAAAGGATTTCACAGCAGAACTTTTACGTTTGTGAATTTGTATCCTTTTTTGACTTTTTCATTTGCAATTGTCAGAGCTTCCTACGCAGTTCAAGGAAGAGCTAAGAAATCAGGAAGTCACAGAAGGTGGAATGGCCACCCTCCGCTGCAAAATGACTAAGGAAGTTGCTCATGTGGAATGGAAGAAAGGACTTAGGGCACTCCGACCAAGTAACAAATACAGCATAAAACAGGATGGTTCTGTTGCTGAACTTACTATTCATGAGGTAGACATGGAGGATGTCGGAGACTACACTTGCACTTGTGGAGACCTGGTGTCTACTGCAGCCTTGAAAGTGAATGGTAATGATATTCAATGCAATTCTCCAGACCCGCTCTTTTTAAATTTTAGGAGCGCAGCACACCCATATCTTTATTGCTCTTGTTGGGATTTCTCTGTGTGTTCACCATCTTGTTCACTGATCAATTCTTTCTTGGATTCTTAGTCTCAATCTTCAAGTATAAGTTGGTATTGCTTTGCTGTTTGCTCTTCATATCTTGAATAGACAGCAATCAGCTCTGTCACTGGTGTGTGTGTGTGTATTTGTATTTGTATTTAATAACATTTATATAGCGCTTTACACCAAAGCGCTTAGTGTGTGCGTGTGTGTGTGTGTGCGCGCGCAATCACAATGATGTCATACTCTTAATACTGAAATGAGGACATGCTGGTTGTTCTGAGTCTTTGTATTTTAACTCGTTCACATTCTTTGGTGTCTGTCAGAGCTTCCTGCTCGTTTCAAGCAAGAACTAGTGAATGAAGAGGTCACAGAAGGTGAATCTGTTACACTGTACTGCACACTGACTAAACCTGCGGCTCCAGTGGAATGGAAGAAGGGACACAAGGCACTGCGACAGAGCGAAAAATACAGGATAACACAGGATGGTCACATTGTTCAGCTTATAATCCAAGGCCTGGATGTCAAGGATGCTGGAAATTACACTTGCACATGTGGGGACCAGCTGACCACAGCGACAGTAACTGTAAAAGGTAAATATATCAATAGTGTTGAGGTAACGCCTGACTGAAACACTGAAATTAACCTTGTGATCGCCAAGTCCTCGTTGAACTCTCATAGCTATAATTGTTTTTAGTTATTCTCACATATTCAGTGTTTTATTGTTTCCCCATTCCGTGTGTGTGTGTGTGTGTGTGTGTGTGTGTGTGTGTGCTGTGCACATGCTCGCACTCTGACCAGAAGGATGTCTTACTGTGATCACATGCAAAGGATTACACAGCAGCACTTTTAAGTCTGGGAATTTGTGTCATTTTTTCACTTTTTCATTTGTGAATGCCAGAGCTTCCTATGCGGTTCAAGGAAGAGCTAACAAATCAGGAAGTCACAGAAGGTGGAATGGTCACTCTCCGCTGCAAAATGACTAAGGAAGTTGCTCATGTGGAATGGAAGAAAGGACTCATGGCACTCCGACCAAGTAACAAATACAGCATAAGAGAGGATGGTTCTGTTGCTGAACTTACTATTCATGATGTAGATATGGAGGATGTCGGAGACTACACTTGCACTTGTGGAGACCTGGTGTCGACTGCCGCCTTGAAAGTCAATGGTAATGATATTTGATGCAGTTCTCCAGACCCACATTTTATTTTCAATCTTAGGAGCGCAGCACACCCATATCTTTCTTGCTCTTGTTGGGATTCCTCCGTGTGTTCACTATCTTGTTCACTGATCAATCCTTTCTTGGATTCTTAGTCTCAATCTTCAACTGTAAATTGGTCTTGGTTTGCTGTTTGCTCTTCATATCTTGAATAGTCAGCAATCAAAACGGTTTGTAATACCTGAAAAAGTTGCTTACACTAATTTCTCCAGGTATAGTTGGAGGTGAGCAGCTCTGTCAGTGATGTGTGTGTGTGTGCGCGCAACCACAATTATGTCATACTCTTAACACTCAAAAGAGGACATGCTGTTTGTTCTGAGTCTGTGTATTTTAACTCTTTCACATTCTTTGGTGTCTGTCAGAGCTTCCTGCCCGTTTCAAGCAAGAACTAGTGAATGAGGAAGTCACAGAAGGTGGATCTGTTACACTGTACTGCACTCTGACTAAACCCGCGGCTCCAGTGGAATGGAAGAAGGGACGCAAGACACTGCGACAGAGCGAAAAATACAAGATAACTCAGGATGGTCACATTGTTCAGCTCATAATCCAAGGCCTGGATGTGGAGGATGCTGGAGATTACACCTGCACATGTGGGGACCAGCAGACCACAGCAACAGTAACTGTAAAGGGTAAATATATCAATAGAGTTGAGGTAACGCCTGACTGAAACACTGAAATTAACCTGTGATCCCCAAGTCCTCGTTGAACTCTCTTAGCTATAATTGTTTTTAGTTATTCTCCAGTAGTGCAACATATTTTCACATAGTCAGTGTTTTATTGTTCCACATTCTGTGCGTGTGCGTTTGCACGTGTGTGTTGCACATGCGTGTTCGTGTG
Source organism: Ambystoma mexicanum (assembly GCF_040938575.1). Lineage (NCBI taxonomy): Eukaryota > Metazoa > Chordata > Amphibia > Caudata > Ambystomatidae > Ambystoma > Ambystoma mexicanum. The sequence goes on from NC_090924.1 coordinate 150,559,438, forward strand.
CTGTGCACATGCACGCACTCTGACCAGAAGGATGTCTTACTATGATCACACGCACAGGATTACACAGCAACACTTTTAAGTCTGTGAATTTGTGTCATTTTTTCACTTTTTCTTTTTGCGATTATCAGAGCTTCCTACACGGTTGAAGGAAGGGCTAACAAATCAGGAAGTCACAGAAGGTGGAATGGTCACTCTCCGATGCGAAATGACTAAGGAACTTGCCCACGTGGAATGGAAGAAAGGACTCACGGTACTCCGACCAAGTAACAAATACAGCATAAAACAGGATGGTTCTGTTGCTGAACTTACTATTCATGATGTAGACATGGAGGATGTCGGCGACTACACTTGCACTTGTGGAGAACTGGTGTCTACTGCAGCCTTGAAAGTCAATGGTAATGATATTCGGTGCATTTCTCCAAACCCACTCTTTTTAAATCTTAGGAGCGCAGCACACCCATATCTTTCTTGCTCTTGTTGGGATTTCTCGGTGTGTTCACCATCTTGTTCACTGATCAATCCTTTCTTGGATTGTCTCAATCTTCAGGTATAAATTGGTCTTGCTTTGCTGTTTGCTCTTCATATCTTGAATAGTAAGCAATCAAAACTGTTTGTAACACCGTAGTAGGTTGCTTACACTAATTTCTCCAGATATAGTTGAAGAAGAGCAGCCCTGTCAGTGATATGTGTGTATGTGTGCACGCGACCACAATGATGTCATACTCGTAACACTGAAAAGAGGACATGCTGGTTGTTCTGAGTCTGTGTATTTTAACTCTTTCACATTCTTTGGTGTCTGTCAGAGCTTCCTGCACGTTTCAAGCAAGAACTAGTGAATGAGGAAGTCACAGAAGGTGGATCTGTTACACTGTACTGCACTCTGACTAAACCTGCGGCTCCAGTGGAATGGAGGAAGGGATGCAAGACACTTCGGCAGAACGAAAAATACAAGATAACTCAAGATGGTCACATTGTTCAGCTCATAATCCAAGGCCTAGATGTGGAGGATGCTGGAGATTACACCTGCGCATGTGGGGACCAGCAGACCATATCAACTGTAACTGTAAAAGGTACATATATATCGATATAGTTGAGGTAATGCCTCACTGAAAATCTGACATTAACCTTTGACCCCCAAGTTCTCATTGAACTGTCTTAGCTATAATTTGTTTGAGTTATTCACCAATAGTGCAAGATATGTACACATGTTCTGTATTTTATTGTTTCCCCATTCCATGTTTGTGTGCATGTGTGCGTGCACTCTGACCAGTAGGATGTAATACTCTGATCACACAGTAAGGATTACACAGCAGCACTTCTAAGTGTATGAATTTTTATCACTTTTTCACTTTTTCTTTTGCGATTGTTAGAGCTCCCAGCACGATTCATGGAAGGGCTGACAAACCAGAAAGTAACAGAAGGTGGTACGGTCACTCTTCACTGTGAACTGACCAAGGCAGCCACCCCAGTGGAATGGAAGAAGGGTCGTGAGACACTCGGACAAAGTGGAAAGATCATCTTGAGGCAGGATGGCTGTATTGCTGAGCTAATCATCTGTGATCTGGAGGTGGAGGATGCCGGAGACTACAGCTGCTTATGTGGAGACCAGGAGACCAGAGCAACCTTGACAGTCATTGGTACAGCCAATTATTCAAGCTTGTGTTACAGTTGTGTGAGTGCTACACTCACCTATCTTAATCATGTTTAATTATTCACTGATAAGGCCATTTAAATACGGAAGTGTATACCTAAAGAAGTTTTTGTTTAATGTTTCATATTTCAACCCGTTTTGCATTTTGAAGTGGCACAATTTTGCATTTTTTTCCCCTTTTTTAGTACTTTTTTTTATAACGGTGCGGCGCAAGGGCGGGTGTCTGCAACTGTTGGGTGCTTCATGCAACATGCCACTTGCCTGAATTGTAAGTAGCCAGCCTTTAAAGCCCAGGAATTCCTCCCGAAGCAGTGAAGCACGGTGCGGCACAAGGGCAGGTGTCTGCAACCGTTGGGTGCTTCATGCGACATGCCACTTTCCTGAATTATAAGTGGCCAGCCTTTAAAGCCCAGGACTTCCTCCCAAAGCGACGAAGCCCGGTGCGGAGCAGTGGCGGATGTCTGCAACCGTTGTGTGATTCATGCGCAATGACACTTGCCTGAATTATAAGTGGCCAGCCTTTAAAGCCCAGGACTTCCTCCCAAAGCGACGAAGCCCGGTGCGGTGCAGTGGCGGATGTCTGCAACCGTTGTGTGATTCATGCGCAATGCCACTTGCCTGATTTGTAAGTGGCCAGCCTTTAAGAAGCCCAGGACTTCCTCCCAAAGCGGTGAAGCCTGGTGCGGTGCAGTGGCGGGTGTCTGCAACCATTGGGTGCTTCTTGTGCAATGACACTTGCCTGAATTGTAAGTGGCCAGCCTTTAAAACCCAGGACTGCCTCCAGAAACAGCAAAACCCAGGTCCGTCACAACGGCGGGTGTCTGCAACGGTTGGGTGCTTAATGCATATGCCACTTGCCTGAATTATAAATGATCAGCCATTAAAACACAGGACTTCTACCCGAAAGCAGAGAAGCCTGGTGCGGCGGATGGGTGGGTGTCTGCAACTGCTGGGGGCTTCTTGTGCAATGCCACTTGCCTGAATTGTAAGTGGCCAGCCTTTAAAACCCAGGACTGCCTCCAGAAACAGCAAAACCCAGGTCCGTCACAACGGCGGGTGTCTGCAACGGTTGGGTGCTTAATGCATATGCCACTTGCCTGAATTATAAATGACCAGCCATTAAAACACAGGACTTCTACCCGAAAGCAGAGAAGCCTGGTGCGGCGGATGGGTGGGTGTCTGCAACTGCTGGGTGCTTCATGCGACATGCCACTTGCCTGAATTATAAGTGGCCAGCCGTTAAAACCCAGGACTTCCCCCTGAAGCGGCGAAGCCCGTTGCAGCACAAGGCGGGTGTCAGCAACCGTTGGGTGCTTCATGCCACTTACCTGAATTAGAAGTGGCCAGCTCTTAAAACCCAGAACTTCTCCCCGAAGTGGCAAAGTCTGTTGCGGCACAAGGAGGGTGTCTTCAACCGTTGGGTGCTTCACAAGACATGCCACTTGCCTGAATTGTAAGTGGCCAGCCTTTAAAACCCAGGACTTCCTCCCGAAGCAGCAGAGCCCCTTGCAGCACAAGGACAGGTGTCTGCAACCGTTGGGTGCTTCATGAGACACGCCACTTGCCTGAATTATAAGTGGCCAGCCTTTAAAGCTCAGGACCTCCTCCCAAAGGGGCAAAGCCCAGTGCAGTGCAATGGCGGGTGTCTGGAACCGTTGGGTTATTCATGAGCAATGCCACTTGCCTGAATTGTAAGTGCCCAGCCTTTAAAAAGCCGAGGACTTCCTCCCGAAGCAGCGAAGCCCGGTGTGGCACAAGGGCAGGTGTCTGCAACCACTGGGTGCTTCATGCCACTTACCTGAATTGTAAGTGGCCAGCCTTGAAAACCCAGGACTGCCTCCCGAAACAGCAAAACGCAGGACCGGCGCAAGGGCGGGTGCCTGCAACCGTTGGGTACTTCATGCGCCATGCCATTTGCCTGAATTATAAATGGGCAGCCATTAACACCCAGGACTTCCACCCGAAGCAGCGAAATCTGGTGCGGCGCAAGGGTGGGTGTCTGGAACAGTTGGGTGCTTCATGTGACATGCCACTTGCCTGAATGATAAGTGGCCAGCTGTTAAAACCCATGACTTAGCCCGGTGCAGCACAAAGCGGGTGTCAGCAACCGTTGGGTGCTTCATGCCATTTGCCTGAATTAGAAATGGCCAGCCTTTAAAACCCCAAACTTCTCCCCGAAGCGGCAAAGCCGTTGCGGCTCAAGGGTGGGAATCTGCAACTATTGGGTGCTTCATGGGACATGCCACTTGCCTGAATTAGAAGTGGCCAGCTGTTAAAACCCATGACTTAGCCCGGTGCAGCACAAAGCGGGTGTCAGCAACCGTTGGGTGCTTCATGCCATTTGCCTGAATTAGAAATGGCCAGCCTTTAAAACCCCAAACTTCTCCCCGAAGCGGCAAAGCCGTTGCGGCTCAAGGGTGAGAATCTGCAACTATTGGGTGCTTCATGGGACATGCCACTTGCCTGAATTAGAAGTGGCCAGCCTTTAAAACTCAGGACTTCCCCCCGAAGCGGCAAAGCCCGGTGCAGCACAAGGCGGATGTCTGCAACAGTTGAGTGCTTCATGCAACATGCCACTTTCCTGAATTAGAAGTGGCAAGCCTTTAAAACCCAGAACTTCGCCCTGAAGCGGAGAAGCCTGTTGCGGCGCAAGGGTGGGAGTCTGCAACCGGTGGGTGTCCGCAGCCAGAAAATGGTCAGTCACTGGACTGCATTGGTGTGAGGAGTGTTTAACAATGATGATGCTGACGGAGATTGACGAAAGTTAGACAGTCAGGTAACAGGGAAGTTAGCTAATTGTAATTGTGACTGGGAGACTGCTAAGCAAACTACTTAAGTGCAGAGCAACCTTCGGGGGGTTTGCTGCTTTTTTACTGCTTACTGTGTATCTCCGTTTACCTGCTCTGTGCCCGCACAGACTAAAAGTTATGAATTCTGGCAAGAGTTTTAAGACAAGCGTCTCAAGCAGAAAACTCCTTGGCTAAACTACAAGGGTGTCCTGATAATTTCTGCTGGTACAAGCTTTGTGTGTGAACTCCTTGATTGCCTGTACATCTATGCAATTGGTTGAGTTCAGAGAATTACACATTATTGTTCTTTTATATTGCCTCTAACTTATTATAAGCTTTTCAGTTTTCCAAGGCCTATGGACACATGTAGCATGGGGAGGAGTCAGACTCTGGATGGCTCCTAAATCACTTGTATGTTCCCTGCTCCTCTGAGACTCATTTATATGAGAGCTGCAGCCCAAGTCACATCTTATTTTTAGGATACCAAAGAGAAACTGAGAATTCTTAACTGTGAAATCAGGGCTACTTTGTTTATTTGTTTACTGTCGATTTTAACGACATTTGACATTTGATAATTGTGAGCCGTGAGCTGATAAGCTGTATGTTAATATATCAAAAAGGAAGGCTCAAAATAAATGGAAACTAACACCACCACGTGTAATCTCCTGGTAATACTGCCAGACCAAGAGGCAGTAATAGTAATTCCGTTTGGTGGTATCTCAGCATATTTACCACTGAGATACCACCAAACATATAATGAGGCCATAGCCTCTTGGTACAGCTTCACCTCACTGATGAGGCCCGACTAGGCCGATACACGTGTCTGGGGTTGCTCTTGGTACTCTTGTTCAGAGGAAAATTGCCTAGCGTTTCGGTGCTGGACTGCCCTTGTGGGTCGGACAAAGACTGATATGCAAATGGATATTTCTCCACTGTGAAAAGTACAGTGAGCAGAAACATGGTTGTAGACCCTCCCGAGTGGGAACCTTCCCATAGAACAGGTTATTTGGCCGTGTTTGTTCTCGGTAGAGGGGCTCCCAGACCTTTTTGTGCATAGTCTCTTGGTAGTCTGCATATTTTTACTCTTTCCACATTATTTTGGGCCTGTCAGATCTTCCTGCACCTTTCAAGGAAGAGCTGACAAATGTGGAGGACGCAGAAGGTGGGACCGTTATGCTTCGGTGCAAACTGACCTATGCAGCCAACTCGGTGGAATGGAAACAGAACAATCAGAGCAAGTGACAAATTCACCATGAGACACAATAGCGCAATTGTTGAGCTCATAATCCAAAACCTGTATAACAGGACACTGGAGATTACAGCTTCACATGTGGTGATCAGCAGACTACAACCACTTTGGCAGTTAATGGTAAACGTAAAGTGTGCAATGATTTCCCTCATAATACAGTATGAAACTATATCCCTTTAGCACGTAAGGGGTTAATGTAACCCCTCACGCCTGCTCCTCCCATGATATTGTGAATACAAAACAAGGAATCTGGCATTCATTGATCTTCCTCTTCTTTGTTACCCCTCTTTTTACTTAGCTGTATTGGATTTTTATTCACTTCCGTCTTGTGCGAAAGGATGTCTTGTCAAACATTAGAGAAATTCTGGATTCTGGGTTTACTCTAAATACAGAATCAGTCAGCATTACTTTGGTGTTCAGTGCATTGGAGGCATGATATATCCTTGCAGGTGTTGCTAAATACGGTTTCCTATGAATAACTATTTGTGTGCCTAAATGCGTCAGACATTCAAAAGAAGGATTTTTTTCCAGTCTTGCTACCTGTTTTAATTTGTTAAGGGATGCAAGGTTCTACCATTGGCGTATGTATCTTGTTTGTGAGTATATGTATTGATTTCAAACTTTGATTCCTGACCTAGGCAGTCACACCGGTTTTTTGTCATCTAAATTATTTCACTGTCTTCACTTTTTCTTTTGCGATGGTCAGAGCTTCCTGCACGTTTCAAGGAAGAGTTGACAAATGCGGAAGTCACTGAAGGGGGGACAGTCACTCTTCGATGTGAGCTGACCAAGCAAGCCAACGCAGTAGAATGGAAGAAGGGTAGCTGTACGCTCAACGCGAGTGAGAAGATCAGCATGAAGCAGGACGGCCCTGTTTCTGAGCTGCTAATCCAACACCTGGTAGTGGAGGATTCCGGAGACTACAGCTGCACATGTGGGGACCAGCAAACTACTGCCACCTTGACAGTCAATGGTAAATACATTTGAGACAATCTCTCAAAAATGTTCCAGTTATATTCTTCTGAGCGCCAAGTTCACGAATCTTGCACTTATCAAATTTTCGCTTCTTCTTTTGATCCTCTTGCTCACTGAACCTGCCTTGCTTTGGATCCTTATTTTGCAAAGATCACTTGCCCAGCACAAGGGATTTTCTTTGATAGCTTCTTTGCAAGTTACTAATCTCTTTTTAATATGAGTCTATTTTTGTGCACTTCTTCAGCTCATGCTGCTGTAGCTATTTGCCTTGCCACTCCATCTTGTCTTGTCCTTTTCCATGTCTCGGTTGCCTTAAACATTGATTGTCCTCTGTGAACTATGACTAGAAAAAGAAAGCAAATCATGCCCAGCCCGGTGGGCCCAGACTTCCTAGGTTTTGGCAGATAAGATGGTGTAGCACATTACCTGTATTCATCAGCAGCGCCCATACTGTTTAAAATAAAAGTGACAAACGTAGAAGCCACTGAGAGAGACATGGCCACTCTGCATTGCGAACTGACCAAATTAGCTGCTCAGGTGCTGTGGAAGAATTATTAGATTATAAAACAAGTAAAAAACACAAAATCAGACATGAAAGTCTAATCATTGAGCTGGCGATTTGTGGCTTAGATCTTGAGGATGCTGGAGACTGCATGTGTGTTTGTGGGGAAGAGCAGACAGCAGCTGTGTTGACTGTCAAGTATTTTTGTTATTGCTGTCTGCTTTCAGTCGGTATGGTTTACTAGCAAAGTGCAATAGGATTGTTTGTTGTTCCTGTGTTCTGGAGATGCAAGGTTTATTTTGTCGTCAGGTGGGTGAGAGAAGTGATCTGGAGCCAGCTTCAGCAGTCATTCCCAGGCCAGCATGGTGGGCGTAAAATGCCAGTTCGACAGGTTACCTTCTGTAGGAGATTTTGAGGGCTCATTCTGATAAATTCGAAAGATAAACTAAATTCCACTGTCAAAATACATAAAATACAGAATTTAATAAAATATTTAATTCAATCAAAGAATTCATTGGAACATGAGCTGTCGTAACTAGGGAAAAGGAGCCTAATTGCTACCACAGCAATAACAAATAGAAACATAGGTCTGGATTGACAAAGAAGTTTTTTGCTCGCCAATCCACTTGTGGTTGAAAAAACTTGCAAATTGTGACTGCTGAAAATTGCACACAAATATCTTGAGGGGTAAATAGTTCCCATAGTTTGAGGACCAGCACATCAACCCGTCTGCCCTTGATCCTACGCAGACCGTGCCTGAGCTGAGGCATCAATCACTGTTAAGCAATCATTAGTGTAGTAGCAGAGAAAGTGTCATATACAGTATAAAGTGCTGGAACATATGTAGGGCATGCTGCAAGTGTTTCCTTTGTGGTAAACTTGATTATATCTGTATTATTAGGAATACTGTGCAGTTAATATAATTTATCAATCAAGTAGTACCACATGATGTTCACTAAGTAGATGAATACAAAACAATGTTGCAAATTAGTTTAGTTTAGTTTATTCATTTGTATTGCGCACCAAACCCGAGGGTATGAGGGCGCAGGAGCAACAAGGTAATTCACAGCTTAGTTACATGTTACGATGCATTACAGTAATTACAGTAGTTACAATCAGATCAAGGATAGATACAGCTGTCGCGATACAGACAAAGGTTTGCAGATTTACAAGTATACATATTTACAAAGTGGGTGATGGGGCTGGATGGGATTAGCGGTCATTGTTCTTTATCCAGTGTATGTAGTTGCGTCTGAATTGTGAATAGGTTTGGGGTGTCCAAATGGGGCTGGGGAAAGAAACACTGTGAAATAAAGGGTCAAAAGTATGTTACTTTCGATGAAGGCGTTGAGTTGAGAGATTGTAACTTGAGTAACTTGAACATGAGCCTCATTGTGAGTAGTTAATAAAGGCATAAATGTGAAATGAGGGATGACTGGCTGTCGGACAATTCAAGTTCTTTCTTCGCCAAGTTTGTGATCAAATGAAGAAGTGATAAGATGACCCAGTGGGTTAATGTGCTTGCTATGAAAGCTGTGTGCTAAATGTTGTTTACAGGTTGGATTTCTATAAGGGCAGACTTACAATTTCTCTTACTCCAAGGCTGGAGACTGCAATCTATTGTTATGTGGTATGGCTTACATAGGTTGCCATTAACACATTAGAGTGTGTTTTTAAATCTTGTTTCATTCTGCTATGACATCACGCCAGTGGAATATGTAAGTAACATTCCTCCAGTCTGAGCTCACAGCATGTGGCGTTTCCTTTTCAGAAACCCATGGAGCCTCATTACGAGAACGGCGGGTAGCCATGGAGCTATTAGCTCCATGGCTGCCACCGTTCCGGGCTCCATTACCGGGTTCCTGCAATGGGGACTTACCGGGTTACTCCGAGATAGGAGGACCCGGTAAGTCCTCCATGCAGGAACCCATCCGAATTTCCATTTGAGCCCCCTCATTCGTGGCTTGTAATTGAAGACCTTGGCCCTTATTGTACATGTAAAAGAATCAGGCTGTGTTTCGCATCTTTCCTAGGTTTCAAACTCATTAGTACAAGTAAAAACATATATAGTAGTAAAATGCTTAAGGTTAGTAGTGGGTGTGTTGGGTGGGTTTCGCAGCACAGGCAAGGGTCTGGCACTTGAAAGAAATACCTTACAGGGAGCGCAGGGTCAAGATGACAATAAATTGTTCTAAAATGGGGGTGGGTGGCTGGCACGTTTATGGGGATGAATCGAGCAGAAAGTGCTTAGCTCATTCTGGCTCACATGCTGGTTCTCAGGCGAGCAGTGATCTCAGAGGAAGAAAACTGTAGCATATTGATTGTTGCAACTTTCTCCGGCTTCAGCGTGAGAAATGGAAGCGCAGAGCTTTCCTTCGCAGGGGGAGTGCAAGGGTGGGGGCCAGCCAGCTGCCTGCGCGCCTTGTGTGTGTGTCTCTGTCCTTGGCTGCTGCGGTGGAAGGGGAGCTGAGCATTGCTGTACTATCGCAGTGAAGCCTGTTTACCCAAGATGGAGTCGAAAGGGGGCACAAAAGATGGATGCCCCGTGTCCTGCTCAGTAGTCCTATCTATGCAGCAGTCAACCGTGGTTAACTTTACATAAGGGCAAGGGGCAATCCCACTACCGGAGGCACGTGGTCAAGCCTTGTACTGAGGAGTGTACGACGTGAGGGGGCCTGGGGACCCTTCACTCCCACACACTGTCTACACTGTTGAAAGCCCTATGATCAATTTTCAAGATGGAGTGCATTTCAGGGAAATTACTGTTCCAAATGAAAGAGAGGATTGTCTCCAGGCTTTCCTGTAGTGCTACAGTCTTCCCTGTTTCTTACAATTAGTCATTACATTACAAATGTGTACAAGAAGTAATAATTAGTTATAACGTTTGACTTATATCTCTAGTAGCTGTTTGTGCACTTTGACGTTTTTGTCAGAATTCCTTTGTTTGCTTTGGAATTTTCCAAAATAAGACAATATAGATCTGCACAAGAAAACTGTGACATACTAGTTTAAGTGCTTGGATGGAAGGGAGTTTAGAATTTTGCTTTGTGTTCTACTGTGCCTCAGTGGTGGCCAATGAGTTCTGAGTTGGCTCCCCTCCATCTTGGAAAGGGATATGCCCACCTTCCTGAAAGCACTAATTAAGGAAAATAAGTGTGGACATAAATCCTTTGCACTCATCCCAAGTCAATGCACCCGCAAGCAGAATAACTTCTTACAAAAACCTTCTATACCCGTTAGATGAAAAACATCCCCCCACCTTATGATTTTTTTTTCTTTATTGCGTAATTTTCTGGTTATTTACAAAGCTTAAGCACATTCCTTAATTAAAAATTAACATAATACTATATTAATCTACACAATTCAATAGATATGCAATACTTTATCACAGTCATTTAAAAAATGTGTTCCACATAAAATGTGCTGTAGCAGACATTATCATTGAGTCAGAGCTATAAAGAGAGGACGAGAATTGATCCAATTCAATTTTGCATAATTCTGTAACAAATTTGCTATGTACTTTAGCATAACACTTTCTCAACACTAGGTAAGTAGTAAGGATATGCCAGGGCCTCATTACAAGTATGGTGGTAAGACAGCAATGGTGCCGGTATCGCTACCTGCACCGTTGCTACTGTACTGCCATACTACGAGTTCTGCTCGCAGGTGCCCTTGCAGCCACCAGGTCTGACCTGGTGGCCGTACCGGCACCCGCGAGCAGAACATGATGGTAGCACCGATACCGTTATTAACGGTACAGGTGCTACCACCCTGCCCATTCCCATTGAGCCCTATCAGGGATGTACCAGGCCCGGCACCCGCAAAGGGGCAATTACCTTGCCCATTTGCGGGTGCCGGACCCGGATGCGATTTTACCGGCAAGGCTACCTCCAACCTCGTAATGAGGCCAGTCTCTATTTTTCCATGACACAGGCGACATAGCCTATCCTGCAGCGGAATGTTTTCCATGCCCCGAAAAGTTCCTCAGTTTGTAGCAGATTCAAATGCATTAATAATATAAAGCGCTTCAATTCCTGCGGACTGTACTTAGCCAAGTAAGATCGAGGGGAAGCAAATGGGAAGCTTTCATTATGCCTTCTGATCTTTGCAAGTTGGTCGACATTACGCACTATGTCCCAAAGACCAGACTTATCCTTTACTAGTGTTTCTATGTTAGGGGCTGTCAAGGCCATCTCTAACAAAATATCCAGGGCAGCCAAATGGTTTATAGCACATTGTTTTAGTTCGTTGTAGAACCTGTTTTTACACTCCTTTTCACTTTAAACCTTACCAAACAATGGGCCTCATTACACGTTGTCCGGTAAAAAGCAGAATTTTACGGCATGGCGCTATTAGCGTGACCGCCATCGGAAGAGGCCGCTAATAGCGTCCCATTACGATTTTGCGGACACGAGCATAGCGCCATGCCGTAAAAGTCGGTACCGCCATGCCGCAAAAGTCCCCAAAATGCCCCTTACCAGCTTCGACCAAAGTGCTGATAGCACCTCCGCCCCCACGCTACATGCAAATAGCGGTCCCCGCTATTAGTGGTCACCGCTATTAGCGGTCATCGTAAAAAAGCGGAACCGGAAATAGCGTCATCGCACAGGAACGGGAAAGAGCACAGCGGCCATCTTTAAAAACACAATCCATTGCCATCCTCTGCATCCAGGACCTCTTTCGGGAGAACTCCGACAAGAAATCATCCAGGAAAGCCCGAAGATCTTCAGATCGTCAGCGGAAAGAAAAATTCTCAAATGAGGAGCTGATCATGTTGACCGGGACACTTGCAGCTAATGCTGAAGTTGTTTTCACCAATGATATGCAGCGGGAGGCCATCAATAAGAAAAAGGCCATCTGGGCCGAAGTTGCCCGCAAAGTCAGTGCGGTGGGCACTACCACCCGCAGTATCAAGGACTGCCGCAAGAGGTGGGACGACTTCCGGGTCCGTGTGCGGAACATACTAACGGCCAACCGTAACCTGGCAATGGCCACAGGAGGTGGCGCAGATTCCCCGTTGAAGCTGAAGGAGTGGGAGGAGACATGTGCCTCCACAACTGGACTCGAATCCATAGAGGGAGTCGGAGATATGGAGCATGGTGTGGCCATTTCATCCGATGGAGGTGAGTGTATACATCAAACAATGCACAATGAAGGGTGAGGGGTCCCCCAAATATGTGTCCATGACCAGGCCATTGATCCAGCCACACACATAAATGCATGCATCACCATATGCACTTGCAACAGAGACCCATCCATGCATGACCAACCCGACATCCCCATTACTAGAATCAATGATAAAGAGGCCCCAATGCATAGAGCAGCATGATGTGAACATTCTGCATAAGGCACCTAGAACCATTAACGTTGATATACCCTATTTTTGTCCTCTACAGGATCACCGACAGACACTGAAGGCACATGCACTGCAACACGTACCCCCCAGCAGCCAAAAAGGCCAGGATGAATGAGAAAGGTGACACCACCACCACCTCTAGGGGAACTGGGAGGAGTGTCCATCAGCAGAGGCCCAAAGGCAGCAGGAGCACCAATTCCACACAGCCTGAGGGCATGGCTGCTGTTATTGCTGAACCCACGCCAGTGTGCCCCATCAAAGGTGAAATGCGCACGGAGGGCACGCACTCGGCTGCCACCAGTTCAACTGGTGAGGCAGCAGCCACCACACTGCTCACTGACGAGGAGGACGCAATTGATATTCTAGAACAAAGCCATTCCCCCAGCCCGACACATTCCATTGTGGAAAGTCCAAGGGCAACGTCCAGATCAGGTAGCCATGGAGCACATGACACCCACACCGTTGAAGGGGCATGGAGCCCTCAGGTGTCCTCACCTGACGCCGGAGGCACAGACCAGGACGCAGCAGCCAGCCCAACATCACATACCAACCAACCTGACCTTGCAACCATCAGCCGGAGGCAGGCAGACATTACTGCGCTGGTCACCCAGCATGTGGCCCGAGACAGGCCATCTGAGGGATGACCTCAGCAAATATGCAGGCCAAACAAGGGAGGCCATTGAGGCCTGCACTGACAGGATCTGCCAGGAAATGGGCCAACTCCGCCAGGACATTAACCGTATTGGGGACATCATGGAGCGGCAATACCAACCCCCAACACAGGATCAACCGGACACCTCCTCCTCCTCGGGTTCCCAGCAGACAAACCCCCTGCGTCGCTCTCTGCGCAACCTGAGGCGCCCCACGTCACAACCACCCAATGGTGGAGGAGGCCCTGTGGCTTAGGTCCAGCAAGGACTAGGTGGCACATGTTGAGCAGGACACATAGACACTATAAGGCTCACATGGGGGTGTTGTGGGGGGAAGGGGGAGAGGGTGTTCTTGGGGGTGTTGTAGGGGGAGAGGGGAGAGGGGGGAGAGGGTGTTTTTGGGGGTGTTGCAGGGGGAGGGGGGTGGGGGAAAGGGTGTTTTTGGGGGTGTTGTGGGGGGGAGGGGGGAGAGGTTGTTCTTGGGGGTGTTGTGGGGGAGGGGGGAAGGGGCGTTTGCAAAGTTGGGGTCATGCACATTTTTATCACATTATGTTCACAATACACTGTTCTGAAGTTGAAAACCAGGCGTCGTCTCCATCATTGTGTCTGTGTCATTTATTGTGGACAGGGTCCTTTGTGGGCCTCATAACATGCACCAGGGCAACAATACCCATCTCCATCCATGTAATTTCACCTTTGTACCTGATGAAATTCCTGATTCAGATGCTGACGCACATCGTGTGCATCCTTGACATCGCCTCTTGCATGTCCTGCCGGAGCATTTCACCCATACTCAGCCCCATCCACATCATCCTCATCTGGTGGTTGCATGTCAATGTCAAGTGGCATAGGCACATTCCATCAGATGCACATTGTGTGATGCTCTACACATGCCATGGTTGTCTTTGCCACTTTGTCACGGCCGTATAGGAGAGCCTCACCCAGGCCGCTTAGGCACCAGCGCAGTGTCATTGGAAGGCCGAATGACGGCTCTATCACGACGTGGGTACGGGTATGTGCAATATTGTAGTCCTCTTCCTGCTGGTTCTGTGGGTTCCGTACAGGGGTTAGGAGCCATCTCTTCAGTGGATAGCTGGCATCGCCTGTATGGTGTGAGGAATGGGTACCTGTTACGGGTCACCTCTGGTGCGGCCTGTTGTTGTTGGTGCTGCACTGCAATCATGTACTGAAGCCCATGTCATGATGGTGGTATTGGGACCATCCTGGTGTGGAAAGAGGTGCGGGAAGGGGTGTGGTGTGCTCTTTTGTGCTGCGTGTCTCCATTGCCTCCACCTGTGCTGATTGTGTCCATCTGTGACAGATGGGAACACTGCTCAGGTCTCTTAACGGGTGTTTTTAGATGCCGTTATTTGCGCCATGCCGGTAAGGGGTTTTGGGGTCTTTTCCATGCCGCTAATGCCATGTCCGCATGGCTTGTGATGGCGTGATATTAGCGCCATGGCGCTATTTACGGTATGGGGGTCGCGCGTCCAGGGCCTTGCCGCTATTAGTGGCACCGTACTTACCGGGTCCGCTAATAGAGGTGGGTCAGGGTCGTGATTGGCTTGGGAAATTACTGGTACCGGTAATTCTTTACCGGTACTGGTATTCCCTTACCGGACAACATGTAATGAGGCCCAATGTCTGTAGTGGATTCCTATTTATGGCACTGGGAGTGATCTTTAAAAATAGTAAGGTGCGTTGTGTTAACCACATTGACTGGAGAGAGGTTAGGCCATAGTCCAGTCTCAAAGCCTCCACTGGGGTGGAGGCAGGCAAGTTAAAGAAAGACCTTAAGATTTTCCCCTCAATCCTGTTCAGCCAAGTAACAAAACCGCAAGGAAGCACAGAAATAGCGTACAAAAAAATACCTGGTATGATGCTGACTGGATATATCTCCAACATTGCCATCACATTTTGCCGACCCTGCTTCACTATATTCTGCTTTACAACACTCCATTTTCTCTATATTCTGGGGAACATCAGATGCTCATAATAATATACTGTGGGATTTAATTTGATAAAACAACAGATAACAATAGTCCGCCACTATGGTCAGTATGGTGTCTTAAATTCTCAAATTAAAGGACTTTTTTTTGGGTACAGCACCACCAAGACACATCATTTTTGTTTTTGATATGTTAATGACCATTAGATTTTTTTCTGCATATTCCTGTAAAGTCTCAAATTGAACGTTGAAGTCCGATTGGGGTCTGATCAAATAGAACGGTGTCATCTGCATAGGTGAGACATGCAATAGATAAACCATTGATTTTAGGTGGAAAATTATGGGCTGAATTGATGGAGTTAGGCATATCAGCCGTGTATAGGGTATATAACATAGGCGCCAATGCGCAACCTTGCTTTAGGCCACAGTTAGCATAATTAAAACCTGACAACTCACCATCTTGGTTTACTCGGACTACAATGGAGGTGTTCGTATACAGTAATTTGATTAAATATAACAATTGCGGTTCTATTCCCCAAGACTCCCGTGTCTTCCACAATAGCGGGCGGGGGACTAGGTCAAATGCTTTACGGAAGTCGACATAACAGGAAAATAGATGCTGAGAGGTAACTGTCGCTTCTGCCATTAGATTTTGTTGGGTGGCAATGTTGTTAATCTTACTATAGGTTTTCCTAAATCCCGTTTGAAAGGGTCCCAATAGATCCTTTTCCATTGCCCACCATGTCAATTTTCTTAAAAGAATAGTGGCAACAATTTTCTGACTGCATTCCATCATAGCCAGTAACCGATAATTCGAAGGGTCAAGTTGATCCCCTTTTTTAAATACCGGAATGAGTATGTACATTGTCCAGCTATTGGGTAAGCGGCCTGTAGTTTCAATTACTTTAAAAATGTTAAATAGAATATTCAACCAGAATTGAGGGTTGGCTTTGGAAAAGATGCTAGGGATACCGTCAGGCCCTGGGGCTCTCAATAAGTTTAGGTTAGTTGTTATATTACAAATGTCATCTGGGTCATAATCCTCAAGTATGGTGTAATGTTTCTCAATAGGAATCATCCCCATCTGCTTGTCCTCTGTCTGGCTATAGTACAGTTCTGTGACATAAGTGCTCCAGGTAATAGAGGTGATAGGATTTAATTCCAACGTGCTGATATCTGCCTTGGCATTATTAAAATGGGCCCAAAATGTGGTCTTATCATTAGATTTAAGCAGCCAAATAGTAATAGCCACTTAGAATTGTGCAAGGAATGTTTATGCATCCTCAGCCAATTCTTATATTGTGTCTTTTTAATAGCAGATGGGTGCCCCTAACTTCAGCTCTTAATTTACGAAAGAGGGATTTCCTCTGCTGTATCAATACATCAAACGGTGATCCGTACTGACTTCAGTGATTTCCCATTTATTTATGTATATCCATCTGAGTAGAATGCGCAATTTTTTCTATCAATGCATCCATTCTCCAGTGGCTATGGGTCATCCGTTTGATAAAATCATATTGATTAGAGTAAATGTGCTCATTAACCGCTTTTATTTTTGCCTCTGTCCAGATTGTACGATTACCTTGGTTATTAATCTTTATGTTATTATTACAATACATAGGAGTTTGGAGCTCCTGCATACTAACTGTCCATAAGAGCAGAGAGTGGTTGCTTGCTTCGTTAAGCTGTATTCCAATATCACTACAGCTTATGGCTGTGTTAGCATCTGTGAACACATGATCTATGTGAGAGCGCGAATGGCTATTTCTCCAAGTATAAGTATCATCTTGATTGTCCTCCTGTTCAAAGAGCAAGGATTGTAGCCCATGAGATTTAAGAACCAAGAGCCAGTTACGATCCAGAACACTATGCACAAACCGATCCAGGTGTATATTTTTAACATTTAAATCCCCGGCAAGCAATACTCTGCACTTTGGATGTTTTTCATACCAGCTAAGAAGGACCTCATTCATGGCCCTTTGTGTGGTTTTGGTATACATACCCAAAGGAGGGTCATAAACGTTCACAATTATGGTCTTCCACGCTGTATTATTTTTCAGGCTAAACATGCCACTAAGTAACTGCGGGGTATTCATGTATTTGGTGAATGGTTCAATTTGGAATCTGTTTTTGCAGCCAATTGCTGTCCACCTCTGGCTCTCCATCTACAAGATGATATAGTTAGAATATGCAATATTGTGTATCTATCAATCTTAAAGGGGTGTATTCTCAAAATGAACCATTTTCTTAGCTTTCCGGCAAATGGACAGTCTAAGTTCTATTTCCGTCAGGACCTTAATGTTCGCCTTTAGGAGGGCCCCCACAGTGGGGGAACTGAACTCAATAAGTGCCCAGTTGGTATCACTGCCGATCTTAGGCAGCTCAATTTTCGAAATGTCTGATGACATAATGACACTTAACGGTTTAGACAATGGTCGAAGTGTACAAAAAGAAGTAATGGAACTATGTTCCCTTCTAGCCTGCACCCTCTCCCCACAAACCCCATCACCACGCCCCCTCCCACACACAATACAAACCCCCAAACTCTGGCACCTTCTGTTTAAGGGAACGTTCAGTGAAGCTGCAACGTCTTCCTACACTTTTATTTTAAAACGAAACCATTCCGGGACGGTTTCTTTTTAAAATAAAAGTATAGGAGCTATAAAACGTAATTTAAAAAGGTAGAGGAGCACCACTTCCGACTGCTCCCGCTCACTTCGACCACTGGGTTTAGAAGAACTGAGCAAATGTAAAAGACAAGTACGATTTAGGAAAGGGCTATACAGGGAGGGGTCTACCTCCTCCAGAATCACCCACTTTCCAAAACTCCAAGATCTTCGTCCATTAGACCATTTTTTTCTATGATTTTAGGCATAGCACTGGTGGCAACAAGAATTTCGGTTAGGGCCTGTGGTTTGGTGCTTGCCATATTGATCACTGTTAATTTGGCCACTTTTTCCACCAAAGCTATACTAGCATTATGTAACTTTATAGTATACGTAGCGGAGCTATATGTCTTGCCCATCGCCCCTGTTGGTTCAATATTCAGGGTAAACTCTGCATCCAATATGGCAGGGCAAGGGTACAGCCATTGCTCGATAGGCCCTCGCAATCTGGCATGCCTAATTGTGCCATTTTATAATCGATTAGAAATCAGCGTGCCATCCACATTATTAGTTTTCCTAGGGCGTTTGCTCAGGGCAAACTTCTCTCTTTATTGTGTCTTTAATTGCTTCCCGGTTTTGTTTGATTTGCCCTTATCTGAAAGTTGGACAGAAGGTATTTCAAAGTTAGTAGTGTTTAAGTATCCCTTATATACCCCATATTCTGTGTGAGGAATAGAAATCTCCTCGCAGTCCAATTGCGAGTGACTAATATTAATAGGGACTACTATGTCGAGGCCACTTGTGGATGGTCGTTGTGATTCTACCCTTAAATTCATTATGGTAGGTTCAAACCGTTCACTTAGATCTTGCAGATTATACATTTTGCCAGGGGGCATCCCACTATTCACTTTCATGTTTACTTCTGCAGTCGGAAATGTAGAGTTAATCAATATCACATCCACTATTTTTGCCAGAACTGTTTCATATCTACTTGTTCTTTGACAACAGTTGTCATCAGATGCATCAAGGTGTCTATTTTTGAGAAAATTAACTTTGCAGTGAAACACGGCATACTTGCTACCTTTCTTCCCAGGCTGCCCTTTTGCACAGTCGAAGCTGAAATGTCATTACACCCTGAGGAAGATGTTTCGAAGGAGTCTGTAAAGGAAACAAGGGCCTCCAAGTCTGGGGTGGCAGATAACATTGTGCCTATGATGTTCTCCCTGTCATTATTCTGTTTTGGGGTTGGATCCCGCCAAGAGAGGCATGCTGTAATCCCATACACATGTTAAGTAACGAGTGGTTATTGTCAATGGTCGGAGAAATCTCTGCATTTGTGATTTCTATATTAGCTTTGGGATGATTCAAATTCAGCTGGGGAGCCATTTTCGATGTAGTTGGTGTCACTCCAAAAAAATACATTATTGGGCGCTATGTGTCAATTTGTGCCTTTCTTTTTTCTTTCTTTTTTAAAAAAGTTTTATTTGTTTCAAAATAGTACAACAAAGTAACAAAAAGAAACCTTTAACACTTTTAAAATCCGAACAGTTCTCCAAAACAACAATCTTCCATATTCCAGAAACAGAATAGTGGAGAAATAAAGTTCTTTCCTTAACAGATCGAAGGCAAAGGGCCAAACTTCAATAGTATCCCACCCACCTCAACCAGTCTACCCAACTACCCTGATTTTAGTAGTTCCCTCCTCCAAGCGTTCCAGTTTATTGCCCATCATGTGTATTGTTTCAGCATTGCGGCCAATTATAACGTTCACAAATCTAAGCATCGCCACGGTCTGACATTTTTTCTGCCCCATTAGCAGCCAGTCCCAACATTCTTCCATAGATAGGGATCTAGTCCACCTCAGATGTTCTCCCATGTTATGGGATCTAAGCTCAATTAGAGCCTGGAATTTCATCACAATGTGGAAGAGTGATTCTACTTGTTCCCCGCTCTTGCAGAATCTACAGAAGGTGTTGTCTACCCCAGTCTGGTGTCGTCTAAACTGTATCTCCCGGGTGGGCATAACATTTAGACGACAGCGCAAAACGAAGATCCCTATAAAAAGCAGGGGGAAATTTGCACAGGTAGAGTGGCAGATCATGCTGCCCCTTTTTTTCTACCCACCATCTTAATGTTGATGTATCTATGGCTCTTGCTTCACTAGTGTGAGTCCAATCAGCTCTGTCGAAGGTCTCCTTGACCTTAAGCGGATCTACCTTCAGCAGATCGGAATCCACCCCACAATTAGACAGTATCCCACGTACTTTTGCGAACCATGCATTCAAAGATTTTTCCTTTAGCATGCTCAAGGTTCTCAGTATAGCAAATGCAGGGGCCCCTCTGATATAATGCATTTCCAATACAGAGAGATCTCCTTCCACAGGACTATGGAGGCCAGTGAGGGTAATCGCAATTCATGATGGATATTGGCTATCGACAGCGACTTAGGGAGTCTTAATACATTACGCCAGAGGTACCTCTCCATCAGGCGCCACAGCTTTCCACTTAAATTGAGCCGCGTTTCTGCTCCATACGTGAGGATCTGCGTCACCTTCTGCTTGTAAAAGATGAGAACTGGTGTAAGCGGAAAGGCCCCATAAGGCCTATGGATTGTGATTTCCTGATTTGTCCGATTTTTTTGTTTGTTTCTCAGCCAATCCAATTGGGCACTTTCGTTTATGTTCTTATTTATTTTTACTCCCAAGTATACAATAGTTTCAACTACGTCTAGCCGACATTCCTTGACCCTCCACGTAAAAGGCATCCTTTTTTTCTTCTAGCAGATGCCATGATTAGAACTCGTGATTTTTTAGCGTTCATTCTCATGCCATTCTTAGTTACATATTCATTGAAAGTTGTAATTCTATGCTGCAAACCAAAGGCCATTAAATCGAGGAAGACTATATCATCTGCATATAACCACCAAGGGAGCTCACAGCCATTCAGCTTAGGTGGAAATGCTCGAATGGTCTCCTGTGAGCTCCCAAGATCAAACAGGTACAGTCTAAATAGTAAGGGGGCAAGGGGGCAGCCTTGTTTTAGGCTACAAAAGGTCATGATCTATCTAGACATCAGTCCCCCAGATCTCAGTCTAATCTGTATTGATGTCCCTGTGTACAGAGCCTGGATGCCTCCACGATTTCTGTCGGCAATCTCCAGCTTTCCAATTTTGCCCACAGACGAGACCGATCCACACCATCAAAGGCCTGATGTAAATCTAAAAAGGCCATATATATTGTGGATTTATTTTCAATTGACCTCTGTTTCAACCGGTTTAATACAAACAAATGTAGGGATGTCCTGACCCCCTTAACAAATCCTGTTTGTCTGGGGTCAAGAATTCCTGATCTGGTTGCCCATGCATTCAAATCACGAAGGACCACTGAGGCAAACAGCTTGCCCAGTGAATCCAGAAGTGTGATAGGGCAATAGTTCTTAGGATCAGCCCTTTCGCCATTCTTGAACACCGGGACAAGCCAGGCCTCCCGCCATGACTGCGGGACCTGCTTTTTCACATCACCTGTGTAAACAGGCACACAGAGTATTTCGCCCAAGCCTCCGGGTTGCTCTTCAATACAAAATTGGACTCGCCATCAGGCTCTGCTGCTCGGGAGGAGCTAAGCCTCATAATCATTGCTCTGGCCTCGACTGCATCAAATTCAAAGCTCCAGCCCTTTGTCTCTCGAGCCTCTTGGATCGAAGATTTGGCATTCACTCCCGCAAATAACTTAGAGTAGTGGCTGACCCAACCCTCTTCAGTTACACCGGCCATCATGTGATCTTTCCTGAGGTACCGCCATTATTAATAAGTTGCCACATATTGTGGGAATTTTCCCCACAAACTACCAGCAGCATCCTCTCTGCATCATTCTGGGCAAGTGTGGCTGTATGTGCTTTGGCCAAGTTTTTATAGGCATGTCTGCCCTTCGTAACTTGCACTTCGGAGTCTGTAGTATTCTTAGTTTTCTCACATCGGCCCTACATTCCCTACGGGCTCTAACTAGGTCGATGTTGTAAGTGTGTTTAGGGATATGATGGATTTGATCCCCTCTACCTACTCTCTGTTTAAAGCCTTGCAGGATCCATTCATACTCCACCAGCCTATCATCGTTAGCAATACCCTGGTCTAGCCAAGATGATAAAATGGGGAATTTTAGATGTTGGGGTTTTCACTCTATTCAGCCCATCATTTAGCTCGACCAAAGGCATGACACTATGCTTTAAAAACCCTCCCTCCCAAGTTAGATGACACAAAACAATAGTCACCCTCAGTCTGCCCGTTAAGCAGCCACAGTTCACGCATTTTTGTCTTATCGGCCCATCTGCGCGCAAGACCTTCTAGGTTCTCCAGCTGCAGTGGCCACCCCTCCTTCGATAATAACCGAAAATTGAAGTCACCACGGATCAAGATTTCAGGATTTTCCCAATCTATTAGCGCCTGGTCCACCTTCTCCATAATGAGATCTACAGGCTTATCAGCTAGAGGCCCCTTTACTCCTCGGTAGACATTTATTAAGAGGAGTTTAGTTGATCCGTTTGAATGGAGCCTCTCTATCTCCAGGATTTGAACATAAGGATTTGGTATAAGGTGGTGACATATCATAAAGCCCTGTTCCACTTTAATTAGTGTCAGAAGAGCGGAGAATGGTCGGCCCAGAGATCCCTTAAGAGCCGGATTCAAAAAGATCTCAAAGCCGTCACACACCGGTTTATCCCAGAGCCATGTCTCCTGGAAGCATATAATGTTGTAGCTCCGCAGGACCTTCCCATCGTCCGTGAACAGAAATTCAAAACCCTGAGTATTCCAGGATCCCACTCTTAGATCTTCTTTCGGCTCTTCCTCATCAGTCTATTCTGTGTTGGGTTTTGCCAGTGCACCCGCAAGCCAGCTCCAATCAGTCTTATTAGGAGCAGTATTGTCATCAGACACCTTGCTGGTCTTCACCACATTTTTACATCCAGCATTTCTGATTGTGAAATTTCCCAAGAGTCTCCTCTTTCTTCTGAACTCCCATGGCTGACCTGGCAAATCCACTTCACTTTGGCCCACAGGCTTTTTGGTGTATTTGGTTGAAGTATGTTGCAGAACCCTTTTTGTTAATTGATGGTTCCGAGATAGCTTCTCATTATATTAACTACGGTCGTACCCCAAAGACAGCAAACTTTCACTTTGCTCCAAAAAAGCCTCCTTAATAAGGTGAGATTCAAGGTGGAGGATTACGCGGTCCTCGATTTCCTCCGATGCAAATTCAACCACTCTTATATCGTAGGTTGATATGAATCTAAGAGCAGGGATACATTGGAGCAACTTCATCACATTACCTCTGTTTAGAAGTAGGGCCTTTTGATCCACTATAATTCTTTCCAGAGATGATTTAAGAGACTCTTCTGAACTTCTCTGGAGGTAAGAGTGCTCTTCCTTCATCAGGTTTTTTCTAGATCTTTCAATATTGCCCGATTCATGGCCCCCTTGGATTATTTGCCAATAGGAGCCGAGAAGTTCTTTTGTTCGGCCGCCACTCTTTTTTTTCCCATAGTTTGAAAAGTAGGAACCAATTGGGGCTGTTTTGGTGTAAACACAGATTTTTTCGTTCCCAGCTTTTGTAGGATTAGGGCTTCCTGCAACAGTTCTCGCTCTGCAGGCTCACTTTAGCAGTCAAAGCAGACCTGACGTGGCCAGCAGGAAACAAGAGTTAGCACAAACCGCCGTCTCAGTGCTACAGGCTTTCCCCAATAGTCATGACGAGCTCGTCTTGATTAACTGAGAGGAAGGGGCAGTCTAGTCATCTGTCCCCATGCCCCTACGCGAACACTCGCAAACACTCCAGTCACGCTCCGCTCACGCTTGGAGTGGAGTTTTCAATGCGGAAAGCTCCTCCTCTCTGTGGTACAACAGCAGCAGCAGCCACTGTAAACAGACCAAAATGCGAGTTGGAAACTGGAAACACTCGCAAACACTCCTGTCACGCTCCGCTCCTGATTGAAGTGGAGTTTTTAATGTAGATAGCTCCTCCTCTCTGTGTCACAACAGCAGCAGCAGCCACTGTAAACAAACCAAAATGCGAGTTGGAAACTGGAAACACTCGCAACCACTTCAGTCACGCTTCCAGTCCGTGCCTTTTTTGTACATGCATCCAGGGTGTTATTAATAGAATGTACCTGCAAGCTCTTTTGTCTTTTTCCACAGCGTACTGTGGCACTACGCAGCATGCTTCTCCAAGCAGGTGGCCGTGTCATATTGAAGGGGTTAAATGCAGCAAAGTATAATATCAAATTCAAAGCCCTTATGATGATCGAATCCCGGCCAATAAGCGACAGCTCTAGATGATCTTACTAAATAGCCGGGTGCAATCAGTAAAAAAAGTTGTCAGACGATGGTAATTATATCGAAGCCGCTCCCAGCCCTAGTGAGCAATCTCAACAGTGCTGGTATACATCAACCCGGCTCAACATTGTCTGCACCCCTCTTTGTTTACACCTCTCGTTTTACATTCAGACTAAATCCACACTTACTGTTTTTCTCTAAACTGGCCAGAGATGACTTCCAATACACCTCCTCTCTCCCTTGTTGATTTTACAACAGTACCAAGGCCTCTGCCCCAACAGCTCCACGGGAACACATCAACAGACTCTGCCGAACACTTTGCCATGCTCCACTCTCAGGCAGGGTTTTTGCAGGTTGCCTCCTCCTCCTGGCAGCCGCAGACAGTGTAGAAAGACTCTTGTAGCAATGGAAACAGCGAGTGTACACAGCAACACGCTCTGCCGAACACTCTGCCATGCTCTGCTCTCAGGTAGGGTTTTTGCATGTTTGCTTCTCCTCCTGGCACCTTATGAGTAACCTGGGCCAACCTCAGGGAAACCCTGCCAAGGGCCTGTCAGTGCCTCAGAGTTGTTCCTTTAATGGCACCCTTAATGCAAGCAGGTTCTCTATAAACAAGAATCCAATGGGTAATGGGGTTGGGAACAGGTCCCTCAGTGTGGCTGAGACACATAGCGTGTATTGCTAGTGGGAAGGCACTCTGTTTTCCGTGTGGGTGACTCTGTCCCTACTCACTTGTGGTGGAGGGTCGACTATGATATATTAGACATCAATCTTGCCTACAGAAAGTTTTTTATTTCCTTCCTGAAAAGTATCAACATCAATAAAGCTTTATTTGGATAGAAAACAATATCCATCAAAGCATAAAACACAAAATTCATATATTGCATGCATTAAATGCACAGACATGTCCTTAAAACAAGCCACAATTCTTAAGCATAAAATTTACAATAGAATTCTCAGACCGCACATTTAATTAAAATCTGTCGTCTACTCCAAGCTGCATCAAGATATTTAGAAAATTCCTCAACCACTTCTTGCGGTGCCAATGTTTTGAAAAACACCATAGCATTTTTGGAGCTCAAAATATTATTAATCACAATACATGGGATCAAAAACCTTTGTCTGTAGTCCTTATAAGTAGAAGAAAAGAATATGAATAAGCACCCAGTTTCACTGGTATTTGTACAGAACTGGCAGACATCAGAGTTCCCTTTGTCCTACTTGGCCGTTAATAGTAGCATTGGCGTGAATGTTTTGTCTGAATGTAATGTACAACGCCTGTTTACTAGGACATATCAACCACTCCAGGTATTGCTCATGCCCCCATGTCATCTTTAAGCAAAGACATTCAATAGACATCAGCTCCAATTTTTTCCTATGTATGGTACATTGACCAGTCCTCGAAAGACTTCTAAATACTGCAAATGGGTGTAATCAACAGCTCTCCATTTTCATTTTATGGAGTATTCAGACCCAGGTCATTTAGAAGGGATTTAATAAAATGTAACCATACCCAACAATATCCCTCCTTTTATCTCCATAGCTCCCAAATGGCAATTTTCTTTTTCTTTAGTTCCACCCTTGTTTTGATGCAGACCCAGAACATCAACTCCAAAGTTAACTTGAAAATCTTTTGTACACTCGCCCCTCGCCTGTATCTTATTAGGGCCTTATTCATACAATATAGTGCTTTGACAGCTGCGAATATTGGGGCTGGGATGTTGATAGACGCTAAAATCGACCACCGTAAACTTCTAATTACTCTATCAAAGTCTTAAAATCTATAAATACTAAATACAATTTTATTTTCTTCTGATAACAGTATTTCTCAATGCACATAAAAGAAAACTTTGATCAATTATGTTCTTATTTTTCCTCAAAACCACCTTGTAAAATTGAAATAAGATTGTTGTCTGGTGACTTGCTGTTCAAGCCTTGATAACATAATTTTTACAATACATGTTTGCCACAGTATCTATTAAGTAAATCGGTCTGTAATGTTTAGGTGGTAGGTTTTTCTTTACTTTCTTAAAAATCTGTATAATCTCTGCAGAGCTCTTTGGGATTTTTCCTTTTTTTATTAATTGCATTAACAGTCACTGAAAAGTGTAAAGTTTGGTTAAACTATAAGCAACTGTACAAAATCATTCAGAGTCAAGCACCCCAAGAGATCTTCTCTGATAAAAATTCAGTCTAAGTTTGGCTTGGGATATTCCTTCCCAGTTCAGAAGGAGTACGTAAATTGACTGATTTCCTGAGCCTTATCAGGTGCTCAGAAGAAAAAAACTATTGGAGAGTCTCACCAGTTGTCAACAAGACAGCACAGCTTTTATTTTTACCTGAGGATGTCTTTATCATCACCTTCCTACAGTTTGCAATTACCTGCTATACAATCACTCCAGAAGAGTTGGAAGTTTGTTAATTGCTGTTGCACATGCTCCTGTTTGTCCTTTTCAAGAACCCACTCTTACAAAGCATTTACTGTCTGCCCTTGTATATTTTCTTTTAATCTATTTCAAGAGCTATTTCTCACAGTCTTGTGGTTTATCATGTTACACAAACCTATTGCTGGACTTATCTGACCCTAGTACATGGCAGCCTGTTATGTGTAATATTTACATATGTGCCTAGAGTAGTGGTCTTCAGACTGGGGGCTGGCCCCCTAGGGGGGCCCCAGAGGATGTGCAGGAGCAGGCCCAGACTCTTTAAGACAGAATTAAGGTGACCGTTTCCAATTTAAAAAAGGATTATGGTGACTGCTTGTGATAGAAAATATAAACAGTAGAACATCTGCTTATATTGTAAAGAGGCTGGGCCCTCCCTGGTTATCATTTGGGCCTTCCACGGGTGGGGGGGGCAACCTCTAGGTGGGGGCCCATAAACCTTTTTTACTCAAGGGTGGGCTCGGTATGAAAAGGTTTGAATATCACTGGCCTAATGAGACACAACACCAGTCTTTTTTTTAATATAAACTCTTTTTATTAGCATTTTGCAAACATAAAACCATGTTCCAAAACTCTTCAAACTTACACAATGTGGATTTCCCATGTCTTCAATACCTCGCCCCACCCGCTTCAACCCCGCCCCCGGTCCCTGTTATTCTCCCCTGATCCATACTGTCCCTCTGTTGGTGCGCCCCCGGCCTTTAGTCCACATAGTCCCCCCATTTCCCCCATATGTTCAGGTATTTGCCCTGCAACCTCCTGGACCGGTAAGTTATCTACCGTGCTGCAGCAATGCTCCATTTCCATCTCCCAAGTCACCACCGTTGGCATGTCTCCGGAACCCCATCTAGTCGCCAGGTCCCTCTTGACCACCATTGCGCGATTGCTATCAATCGGCTTTCCCACCTGCTCCCTTTATCACCCCTGTTAATGTGTAGAAGCAGCATTCTGGGATCCTTGGGGACTGCCCTACCCAATACTTTCACCAGTTTACCGAGGACTGCAGCCCACAGGGTTGAGACCAGCCTACAATTCCACTGCATGTGGTAAAACGTTCCCTCACCTCCCCCACTTGAAAGGTACGTGGCCGTCTCGACTCCTCTCGGCTGTGTAGCCAATCTCTTGACTAGTACAACCTGTGTAGGATTTTAGATCGGCTCAGCCGCATCCGAGATGACACATTTCCCTGGCCGCCACCATGGCCACCACCCAGTCTTCACTCTCAAGGGTACTTGGTTTCATTCCCATTTATCCTTTAACTGTGTTAGCGGGGATACTGAAAAATTGTTAATGGCGCTATACCGTACTGTTATACCCTTATTCCGTAGTGCCTCAATGAGCAGGTTGACCTCTAAAGAGCTATCGTCCAGAAGGTCAAGAATGACCCCAAACTGTGCCGACACTGCATGCATAAGGAGTACATACATGTAAGCCTCCCCCAGCCAAGGCCATACTTGTTCCTCAGTTCCTGGACGGATAGCATGGCATTTTGTTCGAGCACGTTCGCCACTCTTGTTATCTCCGTTCTGACCCACTGTGGTTCATCTCGAAGCTTCTCAATTTCCTCCAGCATTGGATTTGCCCATAAAGGTTGGAATCTCGTAATTTTCCCTTTCCATCCCATCGCCCTTGTGACCTCCTCCCGAATGTGCACTAACCTTTGCCCAGCAGGAGGTAGCTGTCGCCCTCCTGAGCTCCCATACAGCACTTACAGTGGGTCTGCACCGTTCATCACATTCAGCTCCAACCTCGTATGCGGGAGCTGTCTTCACCCTGAACACCCGTTTGTTCCCTAGTACCAGTTGGGCTGCCCAATAGTACTGCCTAATATCTAGCAAAGACCACCCCTCCGTCCCACTCTGACCTAGTTAGTGTGCGTAATGCTATGATGGGGCTTTTATTCCCCCATATCACCTACCTGATCAGGGCATTAATTATGTCAAACTGTCTGATTGGAAGTCGCACCGGGGTGTTCTGCAGCACGTAGAGTAATAGGAGGAGCACCAACATCTTTAATAAGTTCACCTTCCCCATTAGAGTCACGGGCAAGGTGGCCCAGTGCCTGGCATCCTCCCGTAGTCTATTGATTATTGGGTCAAGTTTACGCTCTAAAAAAGGTCCCAATGTCCCGTTGTACTTGTATTCCTAGGAATTTGAAGCCTTTTGCTGCCACCTGAAGGGGGGAGCCTCTCGATGGCCTCCATCCCTCCTTTGACCGGCATGATCATCAATTTTTCCCAATTAATCTTTAGCCTGCACTACCATTGGAAATCCTCCAGTATCTCAATGGTTCTCGGGCACAATGCTGCTGGGTCCCCCAGGTACACTAGGAGGTCGTCCGTGTATAGGAAAATTCTGCACTCCCCCCTGCGGGCTATGTGAACGCCTGGCTAGACTGGTCGGCTCGTAGAAGCTGCGCCAGTGGCTCTATTGCCATTAGGAACAACAGGGGTGTGTAACGCTCACCTGATTCTTGTAGATGCGCCGGTCTTGACTGGGCGTATACCGTATCTTCAAAGGTGATGTGTAACACACGGCTGGCTCTTTGGGCTGGACCTCTGTGCACTGTATGTCCTTGACGGGTAAGATGTCTGCAGATAGAAAATATGGGATTAAGGAACTGGGTTATTGAAGGTCTCTCTCTTTTTCCCTTTCTCTTCTCCTGTAGAACCCCAAAGGTTAACGCTCTCACCTTAGGTAAGTGAACGCCGTGCTCTCCATCTGCCTCGGGGCAGGGTGCTGTAACCAGTTTCTTCACTGGATAAGGGGAGCAGGCCTCTTGACTTCAGAGGACTGCTGTCCGTCGTTTACTGCACGAACGGTAAGTTTCGAGTAATTCTAATGTCTTTAAAGTCTTTAGTAATGATGTTTCTTGTTTTGCAGGGTTACGGCGATGGCGGATGACGGGCTGAAGTGAGTTGAAGATGGAGCCGGTGTGATGAATAGAAGCGCCTGGAAGCACGTAAGTAAGCGCTTGTTGCCTGCTTCACGATGCGCTCTAACTGTCTTTTTATTTTGCAGGTACAAGTTCGGAGCGGCTGCAGGGTGCCGGAATACCCACTGGGTTAGATGTGGAAAGGAGTAATGGCACGTGAGTATTAAAGTTCCCCAATGTCTTTAAACGCACCTTGTTTTGTCTTTCAGATGCGGGATGCAGCGCCGAAGGCCTCCGGAGCGTGCAAAGAGTTGGTAAGCTTTTGTCTTTCAGCTGCCGGAATGCAGTGTGAAGACCTCCGGAGCGCACGAAGAGTAGGTAAGCCTTTGTCTTTCAGATGCCGGAATGCAGCGCGAGGCGTTGGTGACAGCCGATGGACCAGGTAAGTGAAGAGCTGTCACTGAAGACCGTAATGCTAACCTGTTCTTTCTTGTCTTTATAGGTGTTGCTGAAGACTGGATTCAGGATGGTAAGCCTTTTTCCTTAGGCCCAGGATCAGATGCAGAAGACACGATGAGCGTTCTGCTGCAGAGGATGCAGAATAACGCAAAGCAAGATTCATCCATCGGGTGTGGTTTAAATAGCCTCCTGTAGTGCTTAGGTGTCTCCTTCCACAGCCACGCCTAGGTAAGAAAAGAGTTCCTGCTTTCCAGAAGAGTTCCAGTGTTCTGAATCTAGGGAGTGGCTCCTGCCCCACCCAACAGGAAAAGTAGTTCCAAACAGAAGAGGATCAGAGGCTCAACTGGCAGGCAAGTAAGCAGCATGGTCTGCTGCAGGTAAGTCCACCCAAGCATTATGAGCCCGGCGCTTCCAGCGCTGGGACTGGGCATATTTATGAGCCTGTTGCCACTGGCGCCAGGACTGGGACCAAAAGGTCCCAATTGGGACTGGTTGGCACTCGGAACCTGGGTTATGGATCTGCTTCCAAGGGAGTTGGGAAAACCCTGACCTTTTGGAAGCAGAGATCATGACAGGGTGACAGTGGACACCCCTGTCAGGTGCCTCTCTGCAGTGGAAACAGTCAGTACCTGTGACCATTGACTCAGATTCTGGCCATTGGTTGCGCATAGAGCAGCCACAACCAACCATGTATTTGCATCCCACCCCCATCTTAGCCATCACGGCCCAGAGAAAGGCCCAACCGACCGAGTGGAAGGCCTTCTCCGAGTCCAGTGCCATAACCACATGGTGTCCATTCAGTGACTCCGAGAACGCCATGGCATTATGGATCCACCAGAGGTTCATTCGGGTAGCCCCGCCCACTACAAAACCACACTGATCTGGGTGTATTAGGCTGTTTATCAACAGAAGTAACCTGTTGGTCAGGACTTTTGCTAGGATTTTGGCCTCCACATTGGGTTACGGGATTGATCGATATGAGAGACATATTTCGGGGGCTTGCCCTTGTTATGGATGACTACTATATTGGCTAGTCTAAGATCTTCAGCGAGCTGGCCATTTTTCTGGCTTTCCCGCAGCATCTCCAGCATGGGATCTCCCACTTTGTACCAGACGCACCTCAAGAATCTGGCCCGGGAACCCATTGGGGCCTGTATATTTTTCACTTGCAACCCCTGGACAGCCTTCTCTGATCCTTCCTGGATGCTTCTTTAATCACTTCATATACAGGTGGTATGCCTTCAACCGCCGTCCCCCCTCCCCTACTTTCTCTTTCCCCTCTCAATTGATGAGAAGAATGGCATGGTCAGAGAGTTCCCTGGGCAGGTACTGTGCCTCTGTTACCCTGCCCATTGCCGTACAGGGCACCAACATGTAGTCTAGCATAGACCGGGAATCATGGGCCCTGGAGTGGTAAGAAAAAAGGTATTTGGTCGGGGTGGAGATCTCTCCATGCGTCCTGCAGCCCTGTAGTCTCTAAAGATGCATCATTCCCTTGGCACATCGTGCCACCATCGGACAGTACCCCTATATGCGACATTGTTAAAGCTCCCCCCACCAATGTGAGATCCGTTGCATGTGTCTCTAGTATTGTTTGTAGCTCCACCATGAGGTCTGCTTGCAGTGGTGGAGGCACATAAATGCAGAATTAACCTGCAGGGGCATCAATTTATGCACCAATATTGCACCACCCTGGACCCTCTATGATAACCTGCTTGTTCCACCACATTTTACTGCCCTCTTCCAAGGCACCTGCATACCGTTCCCATCAGATGGGTTTATGCTTTCTGCTTCCTGATGTGGCACATTACAAGGCTCCTTTTAATCCTATCAAGCATGCCATTGACGTTCCACATCAGGCATTTAAGCCTCCTGCATCCCCCCTCCATCCCATACTTTTGCTGGACTCTCTGCCGTTTAGGTTCACCCCAACCACGGTCTTCCCACATTGTGCTCTGAACATGCAACTCCCCACTCGCAACAATCCCCCTCTTCTCTTCCTATCTCCCTCTGGCACGCAATTTTAGCATAACTCCCTGACCCAACTCCCCCAACCCTCCTCCATTCCTCCCCCAACTGAACCTCCTCCTTCCCACCCTACACTTCTCCCAACATAGAAGCAATTGCCGCCCCATAACAATGAACTACCACACTCCTGAAAACTTAGGAGGCTGGACCTGGTGTGGGGGGGGGGTGTGCGAAGTGGTTGCTCCGCCCCTACTCCCACATGCCAGTCGCCCCCATTTCAGCTGATGCTTTTTGAACGCGGGCAAGTGTTGCTCCATCCAGTACTTGCTGTGTACAAATGCGGCCCCTTGGCGCAGCCTGTCCTTGCAGTCAATCCTCACTAATCCTCACTCTTCTGCCGACCCGTTGTCGCTGCAGTCCCACCTCTTGGGGGGCTAGGATGGGCCTTGCCTGGTGCCGTCCGCTGTAGTCTATTACCGGGTTGGCCCACGATCATTTCTGCCCAGTCTCAGGCTTCTGCTGGTTTATTGAAGAAGGACACACCCTTTGGCCACAGACACGCAATGTGGCTGGGTATATCATTGTGTATTTAACTCCTTTCTCTCGTAACTTCCTCTTCACTGCATTGAAGGACTGCCTGGCCTTCTGGACCGATTTGGTGAAATCCGGGTAGACTGCCACCGCCACTCCATTGTGTATCAGGCTCCCCTTCTTCCTTGCCGTTTGGAGTATGGCATCCCTGTCTCGATAGTTAAACGGTTTGTCAATCACTTGTCTGGTAGGGGCTTCCATCGGTGGGTCCCTCCCTGGACTCTGTGTGCACGTTCAATGGAGAAGAAATATGAGAGTCCCTGTGTCCCCTTCCAACCCTGGTTATTAACTGCTCCAGGAACAACTCCATGGACAGACCCTCCACTTTCTCTGGCAGTTGTTATTTCGGCCGGATCTCCCTTTTGTATCTTCCATCCTGCTTTCAAGAAGCGCTGTTCATTTTAGCAGCAATTGCGTGTCTTCTTGTAGTGGTGTTAATGCATCCTTGATTGCCGAGTCCTCCACTTCCTGGACCCTCGTAGACATCTTCTGAAGGTCCTGCCTCAATAGCCCCACATCTATGCCCACCGTCAAGATTCTCTGCTCCAAGTGCATCCTTGAGTCAGCGGTGCTGCCTCCACGCCACTCGTCCCTTGCCCGGTGGCCTCTGCTTGCGGCCGTCCCTACCTGCTCCCTGTTGTTTAGGCCTCCATTTTTGGCTGACAGCCCGACCGCTTGGCCTTATCCTTCTCCCTGTTCCCTTCTGCCACTCTTGTATGTTGTGGGCTCCCTGTCTCGCCACTCGATGACTTTGTCTCCCTGCGTGTCTGTGGTGCCCACTCAACCCCTGCCTCTCCCTTCAGGGTGTCCTCCACTTCCTGGACCCTCGTAGACATCTTCTGAAGGTCCTGCCTCAATAGCCCCACATCTATGCCCACCGTCAAGATTCTCTGCTCCAAGTGCATCCTTGAGTCAGTGGTGCTGCCTCCACGCCACTCGTCCCTTGCCCGGTGGCCTCTGCTTGCGGCCGTCCCTACCTGCTCCCTGTTGTTTAGGCCTCCATTTTTGGCTGACAGCCCGACCGCTTGGCCTTATCCTTCTCCCTGTTCCCTTCTGCCACTCTTGTATGTTGTGGGCTCCCTGTCTCGCCACTCGATGACTTTGTCTCCCTGCGTGTCTGTGGTGCCCACTCAACCCCTGCCTCTCCCTTCAGGGTGTTCCCAGTCCCCTGTTTCATGGGGCTGTGTTCAATTGGAACTATCTTTGGGAGGTGGGAGGAGGTGGGCTGTTCTTAATTCTGCCTGCAGACTTTGGTGAGCAACATTGAGCGAGGCTGGAGCGGGACACTACGTCCACTCTGCCATATTCCTCTTCCTATCAGTGCCCCTAATGCGACTGTACGTGCTTGCTGTCTTGCATCTGTGTGCGGGTGTAACTCACCAAGACCATCGCTATGTTTTAATAATTGAAGGTTGAAGGTAACTGTATTTAACATAGTTTTTCTATAGTTTACATGATATGCTACAGCTATAATAGTCCATACCCCGCAGCAGCCACTGTGCCCGGGTAATGTCTTTCCACCATGCCCTGGGCACACTGACCCTACCTCCACAGGTTGCAGGGCCATGCACACCTGTCTTTGTACCTGGGTCATGGTCTTTAACCATGCACAGTGAATCTACCATTGTGCCCTCTAAAAACCGCTGCAAGTAGTTATATGATATATATTACAGGGTCTGCGCTAGCGACCCTGTAGTTATGGTAAAGTTGCTCAACCCATAGGAAGAGCAGTTTTGGGTTGCTTATATCGTTGGCGCCGTTTAATGAATCCTCATAAACCTTTGCAAAAAAAGTATACTCTCTGCTCTGCATTACTTTGTTAAAGGGATGTTATGGTTACAAGTAAAACCGAAAACCCCCAGAAATTCACCAATTATAGTAAGCTATGCAACCATAACTCGCGCCACACCGTGCACTGCTAAGACTAATACCCAGTACATCAAAGATGACATCACAAATTTGATGAGCTAGAAAGACTAAAAAAGGTTCCTTTAGGACTCACCTTTCACAGTTAATAAAAATAGAACTAAAAATAAAAATCACAGGACCTTTTGCAGTCTGCATAGCCCACAGACAGTACGAAAGTCCGTGGACATCTGGAAAATTACATCTATGGGGTGGGGGAATTAAAATCAATTAACTTGTTTCTCGTTCAGAAATGGTTAGTCTTAAAAGAACCTTTTTTTATTTTGTGGGGTGTTTTATACTCTGCACGAACAAATGTTCTACTGAACTTATTAGTTCTAACTTTCACCCAAAAACTACTTTTTTCTAGTTCTGTTTTTTATTTACGACTACCACAAACAACTTCACAACATAGTTCACAAGTTTACCAAAAAATGTCAGTGCATTTTGGAGAATCTAAAGAAAAATACATTGCATCTCCTCGAAAAATATTTACACCATCCAACTTGATATTTGCATTGTCAAAAGTTGCCATTCCTAAACCAAATAAAATCACATACACATTTATTGACATGGTGTCTAGCTTCTTCCATTTCAGAACAAAACAAGAATGGGCGTCTCCGTATTTGACTTTCATGGATTTCAGAAAAAGTAATCTTCGCAGCTGGAAACACTTCCATTAGGCTTTTTAACATGTCCTTCCTGGCATAATACAAAGATCCTGCAGTCACATAGCCCAAACTGCTGCCTCCACAATGCACAATAATAATATCTGGACGTTTAAAGTGGGCCATTCTCTCAAAGAATGGTAATAAAGTCACCCACTTTAATCCACAATCTCCATACCACGAAACGTCCACTTCTTCCAATCCAATAGTAGCAGAGATGCCACAAGATTCAGTATAAACATTCAATGAATGGATACAAGAATCTCCCACCGTTCACACACTCTGCTTCTTCATAGACGTAGCCACAGCCATCTTCACTACACACAACAAACAAAAGACTTGCTATCCTGTACTTCTGTACACTTCAACTCTTCCTCCACAACCACAAAACCTGAATGGCTGGTGCCCGAGTGTCCTCTTTCCATGCCCGGCATCCTTAAAAGACCTAGATGGCACGTGCTGGTCCGCGGACTACTGCTGGGTCAGCAGAACACTGCAGCACCTGAATGCCTTTTTCCACCTATGAAAACAGCTCCATATCAAATGTATTCCACCCCCACCCTTTGCAGGCCCTCTTTCGGCCACCATTGTTTTCTAGACTTTTTTCTCACTGTGCTGTCCGCGGTCAGCGGTGCTGTATACGGATTTGGCGGCACAAGCAAACTGTTTTTTCACCTATAATAAAAGCTCCATATCAACTTTATTCCACTCTCCTACCCTTTCCAGGCCCTCTTTTGGCCACCAAATAACCCCAAATGTGTTTCCCATACTTTTTCCACATCGTGCTTTTCGCGGACACCGGCGGCTTCCCGTGGATCTACTTGGCAACCGTTCCAAAAATGTGAAGCAGCTCACGTTTTTAAACATCCAATCAGCGGGTGCGTGCGATGTCCGCGGATGTCACGCCAGACACGGATTGGTCCAGAGGCATCCGTAGACTCGGAATCAGGAAAGGAGTCAGCACACCGGACCCAGATATAACTAATTGTTTTTGACCAACATTATGGACATTTTTCAAATAAATACTGAAAGGATTTACACCAAATTTACAAAAGCACGGTTTTGGCACCAAGCCGCGCTCCTGGGGCAAATTTGGTGAAATTCCGTCCGACGGTTTGGGCTGTAGGCGCGAGCACAATTTGTTTCCATTGCGTCTATTAGGATTTCCCAACATTTTGGGATCCCCCTATAACTATGTCTATCCTTGACGAGATGATACCAAACTTCACAAAATAATTCCAAAGGGACCATATACCGTTCTTGCAAAGTTTGGGAGGATTCATCTCGGGGGCAAAGTTATAAGCCCCCAAAAAGTAAACCATAGGGCTGCTACTGCAGGCCTTGCAATATTACACAGCCTGCGCTAGCGGCCCTTTAGTTATGGTGAAGTTGCTCGACCCATAGGAAGAGTACTTTTTGGGCGGCTTATCTTTGCCCCTCCTGGACGAATCCTCACATATACTTTGCAATACAAGTATATGGCCCTGTCAGATTGATTCTGCGAAGCTTGGTGACGTTTCATACATGGGGGGCAAAATGTGTGTTTTTTCCATAGGCGCAATAAAAGTAGTTAAAAATAGATTATTGATATCTGGGTTCAGTCCACTCACTTCCCTGTTCGGTACACGGACGGGCCTCCGATTGGCCCAGGGTCAACGTGATGTCCGGAGACATCGGACGTGCCCGCTGATTGAATGGTGAAGAGCGTGAGGTGCGTCATATTTTTGGGAAACGCTCGCCATGTTGGATCCGCGAACAGCACCGGTTGTCTGCAGACATCGCGGTAAAGACATATTAAAAAACACAACATTGCACTTGTCAAACTAATGAAACAATCTCTGGGCAGGTGAGGGTGATGAGAATGGGATATGGTCGTAAGAAGTCAATATTCATGTGTTTTTTAACCCCGAAGTCTGCGAACAGTCTGGATGTTCGGGTGCGGTCCTGTGATGTTCACGAACACTTCAGATGTCGGGTCGGGATTGGCGGTCTAGACGATGCCCTCCGTCACGTCCCAGATGGGAGGGCATGATCAAAAAGTACTGTCGCCTTATATTCAATGCCTGTGAACTCCCCAATGGCCTCTTGCCCAGTGAACACATCATTTATACTAGTGTGTACTCCGGATGGTGCCGCATAATGGGAGTAACCTCATCTTCCCTGTGGTTCCTTTTCCAAATATCCACCAATTCTAAGTTCCTCAGTAAAGAACCCAAAATTCTGTTAGGATGGGATGGTTTCCTATACATATCACCTGACCTATCCAGCACCGGGTCAAGTGTACAATTAAAGTCCCCCTCCCAAGATCCACATTTCCCCCCTGAACCTGGCTATCCTATGAGAAAGGGAATTAAAATTAAAAAACACTGTGGCATTGTTATTGGTGGCGTAAGTGTTGATAATACACACCTCCCTGTTTTCAATGTACCCATCTACCAAGGCTATCCTGCCCTCATTATCATACTTAAAATCTGAAAAACTGAAAGAGAACCATGGGTGCCAACCAAATCAGGACATTTACAGCGTGCAATGAGATAGGATAGCCATACAATTTCCCACCCTACTTCCTAGCAATCACCTTTTGCCTTTCCGCAGTGAGGTGTGTTCCCTGTAACAACGCAATGTGTATCCCCATCATCCTCAAATAGACACTCCCACAAAGTCTCTTCGCTTAACTATTGAGGCCCTTAACGTTCCATGTGATGATCCTCAGATCGCTAGCCACATTTTCCCATCTTCAGGGTCACATGCTCCAGGTCCAGTGCCTCACCTCCCCCATGACCTTCAATAAACCCACTGAGGCCCTACTGCATTGCTCCTGTGCTATCAATGCACGCAGCAGGGCATATATTTGGGAAATGATGCTTCCCGGGCTCACCCCTACCCCTGAGCTCTGCCTCTCAATGCCACCCGAAAAATCCAATAACAACCAGGGCAACTTGAAGAAGCAGCAGGGCCGATACACCCTCAGGCCCTGCTGCTTCTTCCGCTTCCTCCCCTCCCTCCTAGAGAAGCGTGCAGCATCAGAAAAAATGTCTCTCAGGGTGCTCCAGCATCCAGCGCAGGCAGCGCTTGCAGTGGTTGCAAAGACCTTAAGCAGGCAACCCAGCTCTTAAAATTCTCACACAGTGCCTAGTGCTATTATAACAGAAGCAGTGCTTGTCAATTCCGCAGCGCCGAGATGTCACAGGGTGTTATTCCCTCAGTCCGGCAGCTCTGCGCTCCCCATTGCATCCATCCAGGAGTGCGCAGCGGCTGTGTCCTCAAAAAAGTGGGATCTGCCGCTGTGAGTACCTTAAGCTTCGCCAGATAAATGATCATATAACGTATGTTCGCCCTACGCAACCGTTGGTGGGGCCGAACATAGCCCTGCGCCTCTGCACCACCACTGTGTAGTCTGTATGTATTGCCAGTTTTGCTGACGCCCGCACAAGGCTTTCTCTCGCTCTTCAAAAAGCCAGGATGTGTTCCCTATCCTTGAAGTTCATGATCTTCGCGCTCAAGGGCCTTGGAGGGGTTCCTAGGGGCGGTCTCTGAGTCAACGACCTATGCGCTCTCTCCTCTGTCAATCCCTGCTTTAGCGTCCCCGGGCCCACTTCCTTCAAAAGTAAGTTTCGACATAGGATGTCGGGTCCCTTGTTCAGCGTCAGGTAATCAGAGGATCCTGGTATTGTTCCTCCTGGCTCACTCCTCAATCTTCCACTCTGTGCTCCAAGACAGACACTCTGTCCATCAGCTCAGACACATGTGCTTGATCTGCAGTGATGTTGGATGAGTTCTCGCGCACCTGTGTCTCCACTGTCCCTATTCGATCTGACAGTGTTCTCATGTCTTGTCTCAGCAACCCCACGTCCACTATATCTGCATCCACCTTATGCTCTAAGCATGTCTTCAGGGACACAATGGCCTTCAGAATATAAATCTCCCCCTGCTGGTTCGGCGATGGCGTGGCCTCGCCGCACTCAACTGATGTAATCGTCTTCTCTAGGCTCTTTCCATCCTTCTGAGCAAATGCCACCATCATTGTCTGCTTGCCCCCGGCCCGGCAGTGTTTATCTGGCATCTTGCTGTGAGATAGGGGTGCAGGCCGCTAGCCGATGTCATACAGTTCCGCAGCAGTGAGAGACTGCCGAATTCCCCTGCTATGATGTGGGGCTTTGTGGATCCCCATTCCCAGCAACTGCAGGATCTAGCACCGTCTCCAGACGGTGCGGCAGGCACCCGTCACCCGTCACCCAAACCCAAGGCGCAGGCGACACGACTGGCCTCTGTTATAACAAGGAAGGACCTCTGCTCCCCCAGGTGCCCCCAACTCCCGTAAGTGCGGATTAGTTATGTAATCTTCAGAGCCCCCCAGCCAGTCAGCCACCACAGCGTCCCTCCGCTCCCTCAGTCATGCCAGTCCAGGTCCAACCAAGGACTGTCTCACCAGGGACCCTTCACCTTCCTCAGGTCTCCTTCACTGGATGCACTCCGGGGACATGGGCAGCCCCCCCCACGCTGCTTCTTCTGGAGCGGTTTTCTCACCTCAAGTGCTCTGAGGGGCTCTGCTCCCTTCTGCCGGGGCAGCTGGCTGCGCCATAGTGACCTCAGCAGGAGCACACTCCACACTGTGGGCTCAGCTCCCTTAGCCTTTGCTGGGGATCTCCTTTATCAAGTCACCGCACTGTGTCCCCCCTGCGAGCCGCGCTGCGCTGCACTTTGAGGCTCAGCTGTGGTGTATTCCCTTTGCTGGCACCGTCCTTGTTCTCGTTGTTCGCCAGCAGTGCCGCACTCGTGTCGGCTGGCACCAGAGGGTCTACTTCGCTCACCAATGGACAGGAGCCGCCATCTTGAAGCCTCGGGCAGAGGCATCTCGGGCAGCAGCGTTTTGCCTTTCCGCACCTCACAGCTTCGGAATTCAGCATATACCACACAGCCACTCAGGTCAGGTAACTGTCCGACCCCGATTTACTGCTTCTCAATGCTTAATCAGACACTATAGCATATCTTTTAAAAAGATCTGGCAGGAGCCCACGAGAAAGTCAGCCTCACTGCATGGCTGCTGGCCACACCCCAATGAAGAATTTAGTTCAACTAGGGGGATCTGCCCCCTTGGTGCCTTTGACGCCCAACCCTGGGGGCTTCGCCCCCTGGCACCATTGGTACCCATCCCCCAAGGGCTTGCATTGCTCGCCCCCCCCCCCGTCCTGGCGACTGCTGCACTTTGATCTTGGCAGCTTGGTCGCTTGTAGGGATACCCCACCAATGCCTTGTTTTGTTCACACCCTCCCTCTCACTACCCCAGCCTTTGTGGAATTCAAAAGTTGTTCAGTATACCATCAAAGTTGGATGCATGTGGAACGGAATGACACCAGACTCCTATTAAACGTTACACAAAATCGTCACTTGTACACAACTTCATCAGTGCATGAACTCCAGTGAATGGACTTCAAACGCCTTTGCAATTGCAGTTTGGACCATATACCATTAAAGTTGCCGAAATGTGGAACGGAATGACACCAGACCCATGTCTATACGATATACAGTAATCCCAATTAAAAGCGTTCCAAAAAAAGTTACACGAAATCGTCACGTGTACACAACTTCATCAGTGAATAAACTTCAAACGCCTTAGGAATTGCAGATTTGGAGAGTATACCATTAAAGTGGGCTAAATGTGGAACGGAATGACACCAGACTCATGTCTGTAGGACATATGATGACCCCAATTTAAAGCATTACAAGAAACGGTACATAAAAACATTATACACAATCAGCACTTATGATTTTCGATTATATGGTAGATAGCAAATGCATTCACCTGGATTGCTTTATATTCAGTGCGTACAAGATATATGAGGGCAGTCCAGTGTACAATGACATTCCCAATCATGGTCACACCTATAGCCTGGATCACATTTATATGATTTTTAGGGTGTTTTCACCCTCATGGTTGCATATGATCACCCAAACCAGCCAGTAAAGGTCAACTTCCTACTCCCAAGCTCAGGATAAAAAGTTGAGGTGGGAGGGCCACAGCTTATTTGGTCAAGGTGCACTCCTTTCGAATGGCCACCCAAATCTCTGTAAAAAGCGTTTTGCAAAACTAGTTAGTTTTAAAACTCATATATTGTTAGTTTTAAAACTCATATCTTCCAACTGATTTTGTCCACAAAGGTGTTATAACATGTGCTTATCGGTTTCTATAGTGCCTACTCCATGCAGATTCTATTTTTTTTTTCAGTCACCTGGTTGACATAGGATTTACAAATTCAGCAAAAGAGGCTTTTTCCCCTTAAACAAAGCAGCAAAAGTCCATGAGTATACTTTCCATGATCGTACAAGTCCCTGCACATGCATCTAGTTGTTTGTATATTATATCTTATTCTGCCTTCCACTGAATATTTGCATTGACTTTTGGGCAACAAATAGACTTAAGCTACAACAACCGATCATTGAAATGCTTGAAATTCACATTGCATTCATAATACGTGATGTGATTATCTTCCTTTTGTGTGTGAGTCTCTCTCTCTCTCTCTCTCTCTCTCTCTCTCTCTCTCTCTCTCTCCCTCTCCCTCTCTCTCTCTTTCTCACTCACTCTCTATGTCTCTCTTTCACCTTCTCATTCCCCCTCTCTCTCTGTCTCTCTCTCATTCTCTCTCTGTCTGTCTGTCTCTGTCTCTCTCTGTACACAGAAAGAACTTCACTATTGGCTCTCATTGACTCATTGTTATTTCTGCATGACAAGATTAAAAACTAACTGTACATTATGGTCCCACCAAATGGGGCATGGCAATACAATGGAGGTGTTCCTGTTTAATTGAGTGTGTGTGGATTCACAGCCCTTCCACCCAGATTTAACGAAGAGCTTAAGAAGGTTGAGGCCACAGAAGGAGAAATGGCCACTCTGCACTGCCAGCTGACCAAGGAGGCTCCAGTACGCTGGAAGAAGGGAGACCAAGTTCTAAATCCAAGCAATACTTTTAGGATGAGGCAGGAGGGCCTTGTTGCTGAGCTTATCATCTGCAACCTAGATGTAAAGGATTCTGGAGAGTATTCATGTGTATGTGGCGACCAGCAGACAACATCCACTCTGACAGTCAACGGTAATGAAATGTAACCAGAAAGACTAATGTTTTCACTCATACTGACGCCTCATATAATCCATTCGGCCTCATCCCATTCTGGATGCACATCACTTTTTCTATTCCATAGTTCTGTGAGTCCACTATAATCTGAAATGTTTGTGCCTGACATTACAAACACCGTCCCAACTTTCTTTTGCATATCTACTTGAATTGTCAAAGGTAGATTCAATTCTATGATGTCATTCTCTGCATTACATTCTTCCTTTATAACTACTATTCAAATTAGTCATTTCTTTCGCATTTCAAAACGGATTCTATTAAAGTAGCACAAAGGATGCAATTATAATGGTCCTTAGAAATTATAATGCACCAGTATGGAGTGCAGGTCCAGAAGAGCATATCACATTTCAGTCCGTAGCATGCAATCAATTGAAGTCTTTATGCATCTTGCATATAGTACTTTGTGCTGAACAGGTCCACCAATCTTAAGGGTGTAGCATTTAATGGTCTATCCCAGATGCCCAGGTAGACGGCCATGTCTGTTAAAGCACAGGAAACATGGAGTCAAGCATCTATGGATTTCCAGAAGGGGCATGCTCTAAGTTCTTTGTTGGTATAGAGGCAATTTGTTCAGTATGGGCCACTGAAAGTCTTGTACACATTCCTCATATGAGCACTGTCCCCAATTCCGAGATTATGATGCTTCTTCTCTTCCTCCCACACTCCTCAGCCCTTCCTGCATGTTTTCAGAAGGAGTTGACAAATGTGAATGCCACGGAAGGCGAACGAATCACAATGCGTTGCCAGCTGGATAAATCCGCCCCTGTGGAGTGGAAAAAAGGAAGCCAGGTCCTGAAGCCATCGGACAAGTACAAAATGAAGCAAGAAGCTTTAGTTATTCAGTTGGAAGTCTCTCAGCTTGAAGTGAAGGATACCGGAGAATATATCTGTGTGTGCGGAGAGCAATTCACTACTGCCACCTTGACAGTTAATGGTAAAATATATGTCATTAACATGTAGTATTTTTAATTTCTGAACTATTCAAACTGCTCAAAATACCCATAATATTTTTGGTTCCCACTCCTCCCTCCCTTTCTAAGTTCTTATTTGAACTTAAGCCATTCACTGGTATGAACTGTGACAGAACTACATTTTCAATGAGGTCTTCCTCAACCAGTAGCAGCAATTACCCTTAACCATCGCCAATAATCTGACATGGAAGATATTCTCTGTTTTTATATATCCCTTAGCTTTGCCTGCATTCTTCAAGGAGCAGCTCAGGAATGTGGGCTTCACTGAAGGTGAAACTGCCACTCTACACTGTGAGCTCTCCAAACCTGCAGATTCAGTGGAATGGCGGAAGGGACACCAAACCCTCCAGCCGAGTGAGAAATACAAAATGAGGCAGGAGGGCCCCATTGCAGAGTTGGCAATCTGCAATCTGGATGAGAAGGATGCCGGAGACTACATTTGTGTTTGTGGCGAGAAGGCAACGTCAGCCATCTTGACTGTGAATGGTAAAATATGGATCCATTATTTAATACATACAACCTTTGCATCTCCTCTAATCCCAGTGAAAAGATTATGTGAAATTCTTCTACCCAAAATGTCACTGTCTCCATCTCTATTGGTCCCAAACCATTACTACAAATGCTATTCTTCAACTAGGTTGCTGCTTCCCTAACCCCTGTTCTGATCCCTTTTACTCTCCATATTAATCTGGTTGCCACTACTGGAAAGTGTTTCTATCTTTCATTTTAACCATTGAAAAATAGCATAGTCCTTTGTTAGTGTTTTTTTAAAATAGGGTTTGGGACAAGATGTCATTATGTAGATTGGATTAAAATGTATTTTTGTTGGCTGCCCTTTGGATCAACCTAAGTTAATTGATTCTACTTGGATAAGCAAAAGAATTTTACGATTGATGACCTCTAGTCTGTCTTTTTATCTTGCTGCTCTAATAACAAAAGATAGCTTACTGTGAATTTGCAGGTGTCCGAATCATGACCTGCTTTCTTCTAAATTTATATTCATCTTCAACACGACCTGCCCGTTTCAAGGAGAAGCTAAGGAGTGTTAAATTCACACAGGGTAAAATGGCCACTCTTCACTGTGAGTTTACCAAAGTGGCTCAAGTAGAGTGGCGGAAGGGAGAGGGAGCTCTCATACCAAGTGACAAGTACACAGTGAGGCAGAAAGGGCCCAACACTGAGCTTTCCATCTGTAATCAGGTGTGAATGACGCTTGAGAATATCACTGCCTATGTGGGGAGCAGTAAACCACAGCCACATTGGCAATCATTGGTATCATAAGAGCCCAGAATTGAATGCATCTTCTTCTAACAATAACAATTAGGAACTCAAATTCCACGTGCTGTAGAGATGTTTAGGCTTCAGTTAATTCATCTTTTCTTTCACAATTTCACATTATTTCCTTTAAACTAAAAAATGTGTTCTCAATCCCATCACAAAGACAGTGCTTTCCAAAATAGTCTTCCAATGTAGATGTCTTCCTTAACTAATTTTATAAGCTCTTCATTTCACTGACCACACTCTTTATTTTCTACTCACTTTATTTTTCACTTTCTGGAGGAGCATTGAGTATGCATATCAGACAAAAAGGAAAATACTTTATGCAACATTTTGCTTTTTTTGCTGAACTCTTGGTGTTGACTTCCTCAGCCCTG
The DNA here is from genome assembly GCF_040938575.1 of Ambystoma mexicanum. Lineage (NCBI taxonomy): Eukaryota > Metazoa > Chordata > Amphibia > Caudata > Ambystomatidae > Ambystoma > Ambystoma mexicanum. The sequence continues at coordinate 150,604,155 of NC_090924.1, forward strand.
CCAGTACGTTTCAGAGAGGAGCTTAGGAATGTGGAGGTGACAGAAGGTGAAAAGGTCAGCCTGCGGTGTGAGCTGACCAAGGCCGCCCCGGTCAAATGGAAGAAAGGTGTTTGGCCTCTGGAGCCAGATGACAAATATGCAATGAGGCAGGAGGGCCTTGTCACAGAGCTGCTGATTGGGAAGGCTGATGTGGAAGATGCTGGAGATTACACATGTGATTGTGGAGAACAGCAGACTCGGGCCAACTTGATAGTGAATGGTAACATGTCAACCCAGAAGAAGTGCACAGTTTTCTGCTATCTGCGCAACACAAACATAGTTTGCCTGTCTTCTGTTAAACCATGTGGTATGCTTAAAATGTCCTTTTCTTAAGCTCACCTCGCCTATATCCATCTTGATCTTTGGAAGTCCATCCACTTTCATTCCTACTGTAAGCATTATGATTTCTCTAATATAGCAATAACATTTCCAGTTCACGTTAACTTTAATATTCGAGGATGTTCTCCATCCTGTTTGTCCTTCTAACTGACATGTTCATCTTGCAATCTCTTTTAAGCTTCACACCTAATTAATTTCCATAGTGTGCTCACCGATGAATGTGGGTGATAGTGATGGAAAGACATTGCACAGATTTATCCAGACCTTACCCAGTTGTTTTATTCTCCAGCTCTCCCTGCACGTTTCAAAGAAGAACTGAAGAACCAGGAAGTTAAAGAAGGAAACATGGCCACACTGCGATGTGAGTTGACCAAGGTGGCCAATGTGCAGTGGAAGAAGGGCCACAGGCTACTGGAGCAAAACGGAAAGCACTCAGTGAGGCAAGATGGGCTGACAGCCGAGCTAGTAATTAACAATCTAGATGTTGAGGATGCTGGAGATTATACCTGCACTTGTGGAGACCAGCAGACCACTGCAGTTTTGACAGTCAACGGTAACATCACTTTCTATACATTAACAAACACTTCTTGACACTATTTCTTCCTACTAGAATATCATGTTGTCCTTAAATGTAATTTTCACAATTGTGTTCCAGTCTGCTTACTAACCAATTTAAAATGCATTCTTGGGTTTCTTTCCTCAGTTCATTCTCCAGCATTGGAACTTTCATAGATTCACATGCTGTGAATATTCCCTGTCGTCAGGCTGAGAATCCTCAGCAACATAGAGCAGTTTAAACATAAACTGAAAACTTCTGTCACTTTCATGTTTTAGTAGAGTCACTTTTGTGTCATACTGCCCACAGCCCCCTTTGCTCCACCCCTGTCGGCCAGCTTCAGATTTCTTACTGCACGTTCATGTTGGGTGTCCTCAAAATCTCTCTATATTCACTACTTATAGAAAACCATATATATGTACTTGTTTTCCAAGTTAAAAACATCTTTGAACAACACGTTGACATCCTCAACAGCGGGACAATATTTGTCGCCAAGTAGACCCTCGCCGCCTACAGATTCCCGTTCCCCTGGCGCCATTCAATCGTTTGGGCATTCTCATGGTGGAGAGCAAGAAAAAGAGCCTCTTCAGCGCCTGCGCCCATTGTGGGTTGAAAAATGTCTTCATAGAGGATTTGCGTGAAGATTGCCTGTACTGCCTCCACCCACACCATATAATACAGGATTGTGACATTTGTCAATCCTATTAGAATAAAACACTCCGGTATTGTCACCGAAGGTTTGCCGTGTGGCGTGAGGATGCCGGGTTCTTCTGACTTTTCTTCAGTATGGAGTCACACCTCATTTAGGCAGGGTCAGCGGACCCAGCAAACCACCTCTAGTAAGAGGTAAAGGTTGCATGATGAGCCTTCCAGTGGCAGAAAGAGAGCGCTCAATGAGCTGTCCAGGGACAGGCCTTGTACTCCTTCAAAGTCACCTGAGAAGTTTCCCTTGCCATCCACGGCACCCAGGGTCAGTGCACCAACCATGCCAAGAGAGAAGAGTATAGGCCAGACAAATCACCCACCGTCTTCTTCGCCTTCTTCAGTTTCAGTGCCAACATTTCTGCCACCGTCAACACCAGCGAAAGCGTTATCGTCACAGTCCACGACCAGATCTGCATCATCGTCGACTTTAACACTGTCCACGATGAAGACATCAACATCGTCCACAACAAAGACCTTGTCAATGTCACAAACCACTCCACTGTCAACGACCCAGTTGACTTCAAAGACCAAACAACAGTCGACGACAACAACACCATCCATTTTGAGGCCCATCTTTGCGTCAAAGCCGTCCATAGACATTCCACCACCGGCTGCAAGGGTAATCGCAGTACCAGTGCCGCGAGTGTGCCAGTACCAATCTCCTCAGAGGAGCAAGAAGAGGAGAGTGTTATGTCACCTTCCAGCCCCCCCCACCCTCTCCTCCTACTCATAAGCAGACACGAAACAAGCCTGTATCATCGAAAAAGTAACAGGATCAGCCTAGAGCAAAGGACAAGCCTAAGGCACCAAAACAGGCACAGGACAGGCCTGTGCCACCACGTCTGCAAGGGAGAACAGGCCCATGCTGGGTGCCCCCACCAGCACCAACACTGACTCCTACTACGGATCTATCCATGGACATCCTTGACATTTGGTGTCCACGCTATAGCAACGATTGCCGGCTTTGTTGCCTCCACCAGCACCAGTGCATCCTTTACCTCCTGTCCCATCTCGCCCACCTAGGGAGGAGAGGCGACTTACATGGCCACTACAGATGATGGACAGTGACACTTAGTCCGACCTTAACCCACAGGACGATGTTACGTCCATTCACACAACAAGCACTGATGAATTTGATTTATTTATTTATTTATATTTATTTGTAAAGCACATGTCACAGGCACAGAGGCATAATAGCGCTGACAAAGACAAACCAAGAACATCACATAAACACATAGGGCTTAGGGCATAAGATTCCTAAAACGGCTCGGACAACCTAGTGTATTGCGGCTAAATTCCGAGAGATACCTGAAACCTGTTCTAGCTGAGAAATCAGCAGAACATCTGTGTTTTCAGGTCCCATTTAAACTTTGAGAAAGATGATTTCATCCTTGCTGATGGCGTTCCCGGCCACACTCTGATCAGGGATTCTCCTCCAGATGAAGTTGGTTCATTTCACACGCTCATAGGCAGGGCAGCAGAAATGTTTAGTCTTGCACCAGAGGAGCAGAAAACTGTGGGCCTCATTACAAGTATGGCAGATTGGGAATACATTGGCCGTAACAGAATTACTGCCAATGTTTCCGCCCTGCCATATTACGAATATGGCTCTGGAGTGGAGAATTTACCTCCAGCATCATGCTGGAGGCAAATCCTCCAACTCTCTACTGAAAAATCGACTAGAAATCGACAGAATTACCGCAGCGGAATTACTGCTGTGGTAATTTCAACAAAAAAGCCTCATTGAGTGCGATGGACTAAAAGAAAATGGGGACTTACACTGCCACTTGTAAACGGGCCGGACAGTGGCGGTAACAGTAATTCAGTATGGTGGTACCACCAGACACCACCAAACATGTAATGAGGCCCTCTGCTGTACCAATGCAGAGAACAGCAGAGGAAAGCCATCATGTCTATCCCACTCCGTGAAGATATTTGGGATGAGGGCCTGGTCACCATGACCCATCCCGCCACTGCACCTGCAAAGAAGGACAGATTTGACAAGAAGTACAGGTTCCTAGACTCTGCTCTTGACTGCCTTTGCACGCACCCCACACCTGTTTCAGTGGTCGATGCAGCGGCCCGAAGAGGTCAGCTAACCAGTCCTACTACTGCTCTGTCCCTCCAGACAGGGAGGGTAAGTGCTTGGATGCGTTTGGCAAACGAGTAAAAAAAACAACCGTCACCAAAATCAAGGTGGTTAATGCCATGGCCATTCTTGCCAGATACGATCCAGAGCTATGGTATATGCTGGGCCCCCAGCTGGAGTCCCTTCCGGAGGACAAACATCAGGAGGCTATAGACATTTTCCATGAAGAAGAAGCAGCGCCAGATCACCCCATTAATGTGTCTGTTGACATTGCCGCCATGGGATTCCATCGACTCGGAAACAGAGGTGTGTTAGGATGGCAGTGCTGGCTCAAAGCAACCAACTTTGGGCCGGAGGTGCAGTCTAAAGTTGTGGACATGCTCTTTGATGGAGCAGGCCTTTTTGATAAAAAGGTTGATGAGACTCTACTCTCCATCAAGAAAGCACAGAGGTCGCCTGCTTCCTAGGCACATTACAACAATGGCGCCTGTTCTTTCGGATGGGCAAATCCCCGTTCGGCAGGACGTCACAGAACTATCGCCCCTCATATCAATCCTCTTACCAAGCCTCCTCATACAAGACACCTGTGTACCCGTCAATGGATCAGCAAAAGACAAGATCCCAATCTTATAGATGCACTCAGCATCGCCATGGCTCCCCCCAATCCAGCGGCCTCTCGGCCATGCAGCCCTGACTCCTCCAGGATCCCTTCCTTCCAAATCAGCACCACAGTGGGAGGAAGACCATCACAGTTTGTTAATGAATTGGAAAAAATCACATCTGACGAATGGGTGCTCTCTCTGCTCCGGCAAGGACATTCACTGGAATTTGTCAAAACACATCCAGACATTCTGCCGGTGTGCAAACCGGAAAATCTTCATCATCTGCTGCATCAGGAGGGGCAAGCATTACTATTCAAGGGAGCAGTGGAAAATGTCTTGACTTCACAGCTGGCATCCAGAGTCTACTCGCATCATTTTCTGGTAAGGAAAAAGTCACTGAACAAAAAGTCAGGATTTTTAGAGATCCATCTTAGATCTGAGAGTGCTCAACAAGTTCCTCAAATCACAAACCTTCCGTATGGTGATACTGCAGCAGGTCTTCTCTCAGTTGCAACAGGAAGACTTTCTGGCATTGCTGGATTTAGAGGATGCATATACTCATAAATCCCGTCCCCTTTTCGTCCATCCTTGTGGGCGTCCTTAGGCATGGGGACGGTACCAGAAACTTTGGCAGTGAAAAAAGTAAGCTTCCCCATTAAATTTAGAATAGCGTGTGGGGGAGCGTCTCTGGGCGTGGAAATTCCCCATAGCCCTGTCGTCCGGCACCACACTTCAGCCCCTTTTTCTGCATGGATGGGAACAGACCTGACAGCTTGGGCGGGCATTATTTTTTAGTGCTATGCATGCTTCTCCTTTTTTGTTGTTTAAAAATGTCACCTCCCTTCCATTATATGCCTTGCCTCCTCCCCCTGCGCATGTCAGTCGCAGGAGGATTCGTGAGGTGCGCATCGCAACCGTTCCTATCCGGCATCAGACCCCAATGCACTCTAGAAAGAGTCAGTGGTGCTCGATCACTGTTGAGACGCGTGCGTGGCATGCAGCTCTCTTGCACCACCGTTCTTCAAGATTAGGCTATCTCGCTGGAGGGAGATCTTCCATACTTCACTTCCAAACCAGCTAACGGACTTTTGCCAATGTCTTCCAGCCACAAGAAGGTAAGTCAGCTGTTCTCCAAGGCACCCCAGCCTGGAGACTGATTCCTGGTGTTGTCGGTTGGTAGGGGTCACCCAGGCCCTGGGACCGGTGGTAGGTCCTAGGCCATCTAGGCTACCTGCCCCCAGGCCGAGGGGCCCAGGGGCTCTCCCCGCCCAGCCCCTGAGGGGCATTCAAGCTCATTTCCCGCACAAGGGTCTGTGATTGGCATTCAGGATTTGGTTCCAGGCGTTAGCCTAAGGTGCAGTTCCGCGCTGCGACTACCAGCTGTACAGCTGAGGTCAAAGGGCCTCCTTGAGCTTCTTCCGAGGTCGGTTCTATGAGGGACAAGTCAACTGCCAGTCAATCGACTGATGGCCTATGGCCTACCAGAGCCCTCTCCGAGCTACTCCTCAGGGTCGGGTCGTAAGCAGGCCTTTGCGAGGTCAGACCCCTCACGGGACCCAGGACCTTCGTACCTTACTACCCAGGGCATGGCTCAAATACACAAAATGGTGGACAAACACGCGGTGGAGCCTGCACATCCAGCTGCCGTTTTAGACACAGACATCAAGCCTCCAGCGACTCCCTCTCCTTTGGAGCGGGCAGCTCAGGGTTACTCCAGTCCCCAATTTTCGGGGCTCAACTCCGGCCCGCAAACTTCAAGGAACTGGTCTCCACAAGGGTATGTGTATACCAGCCAGCCTTTTGGGTACCCGGCGCAAGTCTCTAGGCGTGCTCAACGGGACAGAAGGCCCTGCGTGTCAGAGGGCCGTTGGCGCCCTCCTCTTCTTCACGCTATGACCCTGTGATGTGCGAGGATAGGTTCTTTGAGCACTCCCTACTTCTTATGTGGTTGCAGCAGGAGGCAGGGTTTCTGAAAGAGCTCATTAAAGATCTGCTCCCTCAGAGGTTCTCTCACAGGCCGCCCCCCGCTGGAGCTCTGGTCCCTCAGCTGCTGGCAACTCCACCACCACTCCCAGTGGCCGCTCTGCCACCTCCTCAACCCCCCTCGCCTGCTCCCTTGCTGTAGGCTCCCCTCAGTGCCGGCTCAGCCTCTTCAGGGATCTGACCATCGGGGGGTTAACTCTGGCGGTACTCCAGGCTCCCCTCCTCCTTAGCAGGACAATGGGACGACAATACACTGGATGATGAGGCTTCGGCCTCGGTCAAGGCCTTTCATGACCATCTTCAGGGCCTCTTCTACTCTCGCAAAGTAGATCTGTGAGAAACCAAGGGCCAATGCTCAGTTGAACAAGAAGCTCGATGGCCACTTTTGGTTCTTGGAGAGCTGTTGACTCACCCACAGCCTCACTCCTCCATCGTGGCTGCTGCTTCCATTTACTCAAAACCCTCAAGTTATACTGGGTCTACTTCCAGTTGCTTGTCCGGAGAGGACAAGGTCCCCGAGTCCTTTGGGAAGAGGAACTACCTCAGTGCGGGTCTACACCTCCGGCAGTCTTATGCCGACACCATCCTAGCCGTGGCAAATCAAAGGTTGTGGAGGGAAATAGGGGCTGCGTTTAAAACAGGCTGCTTGGTGTAGGTGCGCACGGTAGAGCAGGATCTCCTGTATTCCATAGTCTCCCAGATCGATACAGCCAGCAGGGGTCTTGGTCCTGGTGTAGAAATTAGAAGTACCGCATGGATGCAAACGACCAGGTTTTCAGCCGATGTACAGTAGTGAATCCTTGACCTCCCTTTCGAGGGCTCTGACTTGTTCCACTCCTCCACAGATGGCGAATTGACAAAAAAGAAAACATCCACACTGATGACAAAGTCTCTGGCAGTTTTTACAATGCCATGACTCAAGCCTTTTCCTCCAAGCTCACAGTAGATCGGACTGCAAACCACAATCTTTTGGCGGGTTGAAAGGGTTTCGTGATCGGAGGGCTTGCCAACCGGACAGTTCTCGGAGCAAGCACAGAAGGAAGCAACGGTGGACCACACAGGGTTTCTTTTGTTCTCCCTTCACCATGCCTGCCTCTGGCAATAAGAAACAATGAGGTTCAGGTCAGGGGTCACAGTTCTCCTGTGGAGGGCTGGCTGGCTCTTTTCGGGAGCAATTCAAGGCATTATTTCTCAAATCCTTGGATTCTGTTGGTGGTGACGACGGGGATCAGCCTTCCCCTTTCCTCTTCCCCTCCATTGCTGCAGATTGTGTCTCCTGCTCTGTTGAGGGAGATTTTACATCTGTAGAAGATGCTGGCGGTGGAGCTGGCACCTCTTCTGGACAGGGGCTCTGGATATTATTCCAGAATTTCTGCAATGCCCAAGAACAACCAGGCGGTGCTCAGGGTAGTCCTGGACCTTTCTTTCCTCAACCTTTCGCTCCCTCTCGAACGCTTCAAGATGATTACACCGGCTCACATAGCAGAGTCTCTGGATGTGTTCCTTAGACCTAAAAGATTCATACCTACATGCACCCTTCTTCCCACCGCACCGGAAGTTCCTGTGGTTCACGATAATGTCACATCATTTCCAATACAATGTGCTCCCGTTTGGTCTCAATGTTGCACCTCACGTGTTTACCAAACTGATGAATGTGGTGGTGGGCCTTCTTCGGTTGAAGTGACACCTCCTATACCCTTATTTGGACGACTGGCTGCTGAGGGCCAGCTCTCCCGAGCTTCCCTGGAGCTCAGGGCAGTGGGCCTTGCACTCAAATCCTTTCTGCCATTATTCAGGGGCAAAATGGTCAAGGTCAGAACCGACAATTCAACCACACTGTTCTGCATGAACAAGCAGGGCGGTGTCATGACCACTATTAAGCGCCACAAGTTGTGCCACAAGCAAGCACCCACAATAGCCCTAAAGGCTGTAAACCTTCCGCAAAAGGGCTCCTGGAGCCAATCCTAGCGCCTCTGGCGCCAGGCTCATATGCTCTAAGGAGGACACATAGCAAGTCTGCTTTCAATTATAAACATGGGAACTTTAAATCCAACATGGAGGCCACCGCATAGCTCAGTTCTTAAGAACCAAGCCATGCAGTCTAGTGCTTTGGGTGTGGCTGGGCCTGGAACTACTTTGCCTGGAACTACTTTACCTGGGCTATTTAAACCACACCCAAACAGCAGAGCATGCTTCGCGTTATTCTGCATCTAGCAGCGTGACGCTCACCGTGTTCAGCTCCTGGTCTTCAGCAGCTCCCTGCAGTCCTGCAAGAACAAGATTACTCTGCCTTACCTGTGAGTACATGGTCCAGCATCTCAACCATCCCTCTCTGGAAGACCGCAACCTGTGGAAATAAAGAGAGATGAAAAGCATCAAAATCACTCGCCTGGGAGTACTAGCTGGAGGAATTCCTGCAATCCGCTGTCACAACCTCCACTCGAACATCGAGACCTGAAATAACAAGAAAGGGAATACTATTAAAATGCGCGCGGTTTCAGAACATCGAATTTAATTAATCTTACCTTAATTCCATCGCGCTACGTTGCGCTTCCATCCAGAACACCACAGCAGCATCCTACAAGGGAAAGGGAGAAATATTCAGGTTCGCTTTCAACATTTAACAAACGTGCTGCGCTCTATGCATTACTTACCTTAACGAATTCCTGGGCCCAGGTTTCATCGTTCTCTCGTCCACTCATAGCTTCACAGTGGCCTGTGAGGAGAAGAAGAAGAGAACACAGGTTAGCTTTAAATAGACAATAAAAGAACGCTGCGCTTCGTGCTTTCTCTTACCAAAAGCGTGCATCTCTACCCGGCACGCCAGCACCAAATGACTTTCACACCTGTAAAGAAGGAAATAAAGACATTAATGAATTTTCTGCAAACCACCATGTAAGAGCAGACAAAGACTGATAAAACATCAAACCTACCTGTCTACCAGCAGGCCTGGACCCGATGGAAGGCACACTGCACCAGTGAAGTAACTCAGTCGGAGGACCAGCAACCGCTAAGCGCCCCTGCACAAGAAACGCAGGACGGATAGCTCACCATACTCGAAAATAAGGTGAGAAAGACTCGGTGGGAGGGGGATAGGTTTGAGGGAGGTGGGAGATTCACCCACTAAAAACAGTTATTACAAATCCTCCCTCCTGTATTGCAGATTCATTATTTCCACGTTGGGCAACTACTTATCCAGGGTTCCAGACCTCAGAGCTTTCCGGAAGCCCCCAGGGATATCAGGTGAGCGTAACAGAACGCAAAGCCTTACACCTTATCCACCTGGGCATCATGGAGACCTCTGAAACCGACCAGTTAGCTCAGCTTTTGGGACAATTACGCGCCAAGGTACATTCAGCCCGGCAAGAAACCAATGCTTTGAGAAGGGAATTGATAGTCACGAAAGACTGTACTGATGAGCTAAGCAAACAGCTACTCACAGGCTGGGTAGACTCCATCGCCCGGATTTGCCCCACCAGTTGCAACACCATCATCAGCCAACCCAGTACAGATAACGCTGCTTGGAGCAGTACCTCTGGCACCACCAGAGCGATTTAATGGAGACCCCAAAAAATACGCAACATTCATGAACCAGTGCCGTCTTCATTTTCTTTGTAGACCTGGGGCCTTCCCAAACGACCAGTCAAGGGTGGCCAATGTTTTATCACATTTGAGTGGCTTTGCTGTGGACTGTCGGTACCTTTAGTGAGCTAGGACGACCCATTACTGCAGGACTTCAGGGGTTTTCAACAGGAGATGGAAAAACTATTTGCTCGACACTTGCATGGGCAAGCTTTAGATAACAAACTCCTGTCCCTCCGTCAAGGAAATCAAGATTTGCTGACTTATATTGCTGCTTTTATTAGACGTTTCGTTGAAGCAGGATGTCCTGAAGATAAAAGAGCCACATTGTTTCACCGGGGCCTACGAGGAGACCTGAAGGATGTCCTTGCTCAAGTGGTAGACCCACCTAAAGACTGTGCAGAGTTTATTAATCTTGTGGTGCAGTTGGATCATAGATTGCAGGATCAAAGAACAGATCGAAATAGATTTGAAAACTGTGCCATGTACGTACGCTCAAAAGGCAGTGTTCAACTTTCACCAGAAAATACTACAGAACCTATGCATATCGGGGGAGTGCGACCCCCTTTAACCAAGATTGAAAGAGACAAAAGAAGGCAGCTACAGTTATGCCTGTGTTGCGATAAATGAGGTCACTTCCTCAAAGAATGTCCAGTGAAACTCCAAGGAAGGTAGTAGGCACTACAGAGAAAGAAGATGATGGGAAGGAGTCGGAAAACTACCAAGCCCGGCAAGCATAGCGGTCCGTTTGCGTGCGAGAAGGATGAGTCACAGACCTCACATTTTGCTCTACCAGTAATCTTGATTAATAATCAACGGCCGTTGCGGATGCATGCCATAGAAGCATATATAGACAGCGGAGCAGTTGGAAATTATATAGACCAAGATCTGGCAGTTGAAATGGGGCTTCCCCTATGCACAAAATCAACAATTGAAAAGGTGACTACTGTTGATGGTACAGACATAGCCTCTGGTCCAGTAACCCAATGGATAACAAAATTAACCCTTCTGTGTCAGGATGGATATCAAGAAGCTATCGCCTTTGACCTCATTAAAGCTCCTCAATTCCGGTTGATTTTAGGGATGCCATGGTTAGTAACTCACAATCCTTACATAGATTGACATGCAAAGAGATTGGCCTTTTCTGACGAATGTGCTAGCACTTGCTACCCAAAAACTATACCACAATCAAATCCAAAAATATCTGTTCAAGGAATAGCGTCTGTGGTTGTGGGAGCAACGGATATCTTACCAAGAGAATATCAAGATTTTCTGGATGTTTTTCAGAAGTAACAGGCTAACACTTTACCACCACATAGACCCTACGACTGTCAGATCGACCTTATATCTGGCGCACAAATTCTGTGTGGTCGAATTTATGCACTCACTGAAACCGAAAATCTCCACTTAAAGTCCTACCTGGACCAATACCTGGCAAATGGGTTTATCCGCCCGTCTAAGTCACTGGCAGCCTCCCCCTTACTCTTTGTACCAAAGAAGGAAGGAGATTTGAGAACTTGTATCGAAAACCGTGCATTTAATGAAATCACGGTAAAAAACTGCTTTCCTCCGCCTCTTTTGCTGGAATTTCGGGACCAAGTCAAGGATGCCAAAAATCTACACCAAATTAGACCATAGGGGAGCATATCACCTTGCACATGTGAAAAAAGGGGATGAATGGAAAACCGCATTTCGCACCAAGTATGGCTTGTATGAATATCAGGTAATGCCTTTCGGGCTTTGCAACGCTTCCGCAGCATTTCAGTATTTCATGAATGACGTATTCCGAGAATTAATCGACGTCTGTGCCCTGGTCTATATTGATGACATCATGGTGTACTCTTCCTCTGAACAAGATCACATCAAACATGTTTGCTCAGTCCTTGCAAAACTTTGCCAGCATAAACTGTACGCAAAACTCAAAAAATGTTCCTTCCATGTCACTGAGGTTGAGTTCCTCGGTTTTGTCCTCACGCCAAAAGGAGTCAGGATGGATACGCACAAAGTAGATGCCATCCTTAATTGGCCGTCACCTTCATCGCTCAAAGGAATCCAAAGCATGCTCGGCTTTGCAAATTTTTATCGTCAATTCATCCCAGGTTTCTTACAGATAGTGCACCCAATCGCTTTGTTACTACGAAAAAACAACAAGAAATTCCAATGGACCGAAGAAGCGGAACAGGCCTTTCAGGAACTCAAGAGAAGATTCACCTCTGCGCCGATATTACGACATCCTCACCCAGACCTCCCCTATGTAGTAGAAATAGATGCCTCCAGCGTGGCTATGGGAGCCGTTCTCTCTCAAAGAGATCCAGAAACAGGCCAATTGCATCCCGTGGCCTTTTGGTCACGTACATTCTCACCACCAGAACTTAACTATGCCATCACAGACAAAGAACTGTTAGCAATAAAATCAGCCTTCAAAGCCTGGCGGCAGTATCTATTAGGTGCCAGACATACCATCACAGTAATCACAGATCATTGGAACCTTCAATACCTAAAGTCAGCAAAGGCTCAATCTTCACGACAACTGCGATGGGCTTTATTCTTCGCAGAAAATGATTACGTAATCACATACCGACCGGGAGTTCGGAATGGTAAGGCCGATGCCTTATCTCGGATGGGGGTTGAAGAAAAAACAAACATTAGCCCGGACCCTATTGCCATCATTCCAAGTGACAAATTATCGGGACTTACTACCACATTGACTCTAAGGGAACTTCAGGATAAGATTCTACTCTTAATGAACCCTGAGGCATTACAAAAATGGAACACCCAATGTGAACATCATACAGTGCTGGATGGATTACCCTGCTTCAGAGGGCGACTATATCTACCAAATAAAGAACTGCAAGAGTTGGTCATATCTGATTATCACGATTCCTTGATTGAGGGCCATCCCGGAATTGCTAAGACTCTAGCCAAGGTTAAGCGAAATTATTGGTGGCCAACCTGGCGTAAAGACATTGCTCAATTCATTCTATCTTGTGGGGAATGCGCACAGAATAAATCTCAAAAGCAGAAACCAGTTGGCCTTCTACAACCACTTGATATTCCACCAGCTCCCTGGCATACTGTCTCCCTTGATTTTATTACAATCCTACCCCCCAGTCAAGGATTTGATACCATCCTAGTGGTGGTAGACCTGTTCTCCAAAATGGCACATTTCATTCCGTTCAAAGAACTTCCTAACGCTACTGGTTTGGCTAAGGTATTTCTTGAACAGATTATAAAATGACATGGTTTCCCATCAATCCTGATCTCAGATCAAGGAAGTCAATTTGTGTCTAATTTCTGGAAGAAATGTTGTACAATGGCACAAATCAACATTCAATTATCTACTAGCCATCAACCTCAAACGGATGGACAAACAGAAAGAACAAACCAGACATTAGAACAATATCTACGTTGCATGCTGCATCAAGTGGAAGAGGGTTGGAAGGACTTGTTATTGATAGCGGAATACACATACAACAACTCCATACATACCAGCACAGGACAAACCCCTTTCTACACAATATACGGGAGACACCCACGTACCTCTGAACTAGATTCCCCCACGACCTTGGAAATGCCAGCGGTCAAGACCTTGCACACAAGTATAACTCAGGCCTTCAGAAAGGCAACCGAACAATTACAGTAAGCCAAAGAAAGACAAAAGAAATGTTCTGACCAACATTGAAGGAAAGCTCCCGATTACCAAGTTGGGGACGAAGTCTGGTTAGCATCAAAACATGTGCCCATAAAAGGAACCCGGACCTTTCGTCCAAGGTATCTAGGACCCTAACCATCAAATCAGTGATTAATCCAGTGGCCGTCAAATTGGCCTTACCACCAAGCATGCAAATTCATCCGGTGTTCACTTATAAAACCTGTTCAGTCCGGGACCCGAGTCAAGAAACCACCAAAACCAGTGCTGCTGGTCGATGGAGAGCCTGAATTTGAAGTTAAAGACATCCTGGACTCAAAACGTACCAGATCCAAATTATACTATTTAGTGGATTGGAAAGGGTACGGGCCTCAAGACAGAACATGGGAACCAAGTGAACATATCCATGCACCGCATTTGATTAAGCAATTTCACCATAATCACCCCACCAAACCAGGACCGGACAGGAAGAATACCCTGTGAGGGGCCCTGGGTGCTGTCATGACCACTATTAAGGGCCACAAGTTGTGCCACAAGCAAGCACCCACAATAGCCCTAAGGGTCTTAAAACTTCTGCAAAAGGGCTCCTGGAGCCAGGCTCATATGCTGTAAGAAAGACACATAGCAGGTTTGCTTTCAATTATAAACATGGGAACTTTAAATCCAATATGGTGGGCACTGCATAGCTCAGTTCTTAAGAACTAAGCCATGCAGTCTAGTGCTTTGGGTGTGGCTGGTCCTGGAACTTCTTTGCCCGGAACTACTTTACCTGGGCTATTTAAACCACACCCAAACAGTAGAGCACACTTTGCATTATTCTGCATCTAGCAGCGTGACGCTCACTGTGTTCAGCTCCTGGTCTTCAGCAGCTCCCGGCAGTCCTGCAAGAACAAGATTACTCTACCTTACCTGTGAGTACACGATCCAGCATCCAGCATCTCAACCATCCCTCGCTGGAAGACCGCAACCTGTGGAAATGAAGAGAGAAGAAAAGCATCAACATCACTAACCTGTGAGTATTAGCTGAAGGAATTCCTGCAATCCGCTGTCGCAGCCTCCGCTCGAACATCGAGACCTGAAATAACAAGAAAGGGAATAATATTAAAACGCACATCGAATTTCATTATTCTTACCTAAATTCCGTCGCGTTACGTTGCGCTTCCATCCAGAACACCACAGCAGCATCCTGCAAGGGAAAGGGAGAAATATTCAGGTTCGCTTTCAACATTTAACAAACGCGCTGCGCTCTATGCATTACTTACCTTAATGGATTCCTGGGCCCAGGTTTCATCGTTCTCTCGTCCACTCGTAGCTCCACAGTGGCCTGTGAGGAGAAGAAGAAGAGAACACAGGTTAGCTTTAAATAGACAATAAAATAACGCCGCGCTTCGTGCTTTCTCTTACCTAAAGCATGCATCTCCACGCGACACGCCAGCACCAAAAGGCTTTCATACCTGTAAAGAAGGAAATAAAGACATTAATGAAACTTCTGCAAACCACCATATAAGAGCAGACAAAGACTGATAAAACATCAAACCTACCTATCTAGAGCAGACTTGGGGTCACACCAGGCCTGGACCCGAAGGAAGGCGCACTGCACCAGTGAAGTAACTCGGTCGGAGCGCCAGCAACTGCTAAGCACCCCTGCACAAGAATTGCAGGCCGGATAGCTCACCATACTCGAAAATAAGGTGAGAAAGACTCAGTGGGAGAGGGATCGGTTTGAGGAAGGTGGGAGATTCACCCACTAAAGACAGTTATTACAAATCCTCTCTCCTGTATTGCAGGTTAATTATTTCCACGATGGACAACTACTTTTCCAGGGTTCCAGACTTCAGAGCTTTCCAGACGCCCCTGGGGATATCAGGTGAGTGTAACAGGCGGTACCAGGTCACTGTCACTCTGCAGGCAGGCAATTTCTAACTAGGAAAGGGGCCCTATTGCAAGGGATTTGGATCTGAGCAGTGCATCTCTCGGGGGACAACAATATGGAGGTAGACAGGTTGAGCTGGCTGTGCTACAACACCTACAAGTGAGAATTGCACATCAACGACTTGTCACCTCTCTTTCAGAGATAAGTCTTCCTGGATCTTGACCTGTTTGCGTCTCTGCAGGAGGACATGGTCAAGGTTCCTTGGGGGACTCATTCCAGCTGGGCTGAAATGGCTGGAACTGCTATACCTTTCCTCCCCTCCTCTGCAAGTTTTGGAAGTCGGTGGGCAGAACCGTAATTCTAATTACCCCTCACTGGCCGTCGAGGGCCTGGTTCTCGGACATCTTACAGCTCAAGTCGAAAGGCCAGCTCCATCTACCAGTCCTCCGCAGGGGCTTCCTCACTCAGCAGCACATGACAGTGGTGCACCCAGACACAGGCAAGCTGGCGCTCTCTCTGCTTGGCTCATAATCAGCTAAAGCTTCATCTGGCATTTTTCAAAGCAAACAATTGGGACATTATCCGGGACGCCAGGAAACCTTCCACTCGTTCACAATACAAAAATAAATGGAGGGAGTGGACCCTCTCACGTGCCCCCATTGACGATGTCTTATCTTTCTCTGCATATTTTCCCAGCTCCGGGAGGGGGGGCTGGACACGTACCATACTAATCTAGCGACCTCTAGGGCCTGCAAAAATTCACAGGATGAGACTTTCTCTGTAGCTAAGCCGGTTGTGAAAGCACACCTGAAGGGCTTAATAATATTTTTTCCGCTGGTGTCAAGGCCTAAATGTGGTGCTGGCGGCTTTGCAGCCTAAGCCTTTTGAGCAAATGGCTTCAGCCAACATCAAGTGGATTACGCTCAAGTCGGTTCTGCTGGTGGCTCTGACCTCGGCACGTAGGATTAGTGAGCTGCAGGCGCTGTCGTTGTGTGAACCATTCACAGTCTTTCACAGTCTTTCACAACGATAAAGTACTACTGCTCACCCATTCCAAATTCCTGCCCAAGTTGGTTTCCCCATTTCATCTGAATCAGGAAATATGCTTGCTGGTGTTCTTCCCTAATCCGCAGTCTGACGTGGAAAGAGTGCTCCATTCCTTGGATCTGTGGAGAGTGCTCAAATTCTATCTCTTTCGAACGAAGCCTTTCAGGAAATCAGAGGCGTTGTTTGTCACGTTTGGTGTCTCTTCTGCCCCAGGCCCCCAAGCATCCAAGGCCTCCATCGCCCGTTGGATGGTCCTGGCCATTTCAGAGGCATATGCGGCCATGGGAAAGAATGTGCCTCCGGTATCCATGCACACATGACTAGGGCCAAGGCGAGCACAGTGGCTTTTCAGGTAATCATTAAGCGTGCTGCGTGGGCCACTCAGTCTGCATTCTGCAAATGCTACTCTCTGGATTCCAGTTCCAGGAAGGACGCAGAGTTTGGGCAGACGGCTTTCAGGAACCTCTTTGCCTCCAGTAAATTGTTCTACTAATTCGTTAGCTCCATCCAGTTCTTTTGTTTTGGTGGAATCACCCACAAGGATGGAGGAAAGGGGACTCGAAGTATGAGTAATAAAAGCTACTCACCATAGTGACCAGAGTACTCAAAGTCCTTAGTCCCCTTTCCTCCATTTGTCCCACCCTCCTTCCCCTGCTAGTAATCCAAAAAGGTTATATAAGTGTATTGCCTGCTTTACCATCGTCTGATGTGTCCAAAGAGGACTGAGGTGAGGCACCGGAAGGCAGGGCTATGGGGCGGCTCCACACCCAGGGCCACGCCCCTGCACGCTATATTAAATTTAAAGGAGCCCACTTTTTTCACTGCCAATGGTTCCGGTACTGTCCCCATGCTTGGGGATGCCGACAAGGATGGAAGAAAAGGGACTATGTGTACTCTTGTCACTACGGTGACAAACTTTTATTTTCCACATTCTTATTCAGCACTCACACCATCGCTAACTGCGCTTTGTGGTGGCTGGGGGTGCATTATCAATTCAAGGCTCTGCCGTTCGGCTACGTTCAGCCCAACAGGTTTTCACAAAATGCCTCGCTCCAGTGGTAGCATATCTGCACCGAGCAGGCATACACCAATATCTCGACAACTGGTTGGCATGAGCGCCGTCTTACACCATGGCGGAGAAGAACACTGCGTTGACGATTCACTGTCTACAATCCCTTGTGTCCCCCATAAATTTACCAAAATCTTGTCTTGTGCCAGCGCAACAAGTGCCTGGGAGTGCAGCTAGACACACTTTCCTGCATATTGAGACCATCACCAGAATCGGACAGCACCCTCCTCAATAAAGGGCACCACCTCAGCCAGTTGCTGGCGACATCAGTTTGCAGATAAAAGTCCCTTTTGGGCATGTTGTTTACTTGCATCCATCTAATCAGTCACTGCAGACTACACATTCGCCCCCTTTCATGAGTTACTGGACAATGGCTGGGTACAGGTTTCTGGGTCCTAGGAGGACCGCATCCTGCTGAACCTGCAGTTTAGATGCAGCCTTCGTGGTGGTCCATCAAACCCCACCTAGAGCAAGGCACTCCGTTTCAGCTACCCATTCACTAGATCACAATGACGACAGACGCTTCCCTGGAAGGCTGGGGAGCTCACTCACAAGATCTCCATGCCAGGGTCTTTGGACACAGGAGGAGAAACTTCTGCAGTTTTCTGGGCCCTGATGTCGTTCCCCCTGGTGCTCAATGTACAGTTGTTGATTTTTACAGAGCAGGGAGGTACCAGATCCCCACAATGTCAATGGAGGCGCAGCTGTCAATGGATGTTTCTGCTGCCTTCTACCTTCCTGGTATCCAGAACACTATAGTGGATTCTCTCAGCAAAGAGATCCGCTCTTGTAACAAGTGGGAGCTACACCAACTTCACCTGGTGGTCCAGTTCTGGGTCATTCCGGAGATACACCTCTTTGCATCCTATGAGAACAAGAGGTGCAAAGCCTTCGCCAGCAGATTTACCCACCTCAAAAGCCTGCAGGATGCATTTAAACTACCATGGGTAGCGAAGTTCCTCTATGCATATCATCCAATCCCTCTAGTATCGCGAGTGATCACTAATTTCAGACTATATCACTCCAAACTGATATTAGTGGCCCCTGCGTGCCTGTGGTACTCAGACCTTCTTGCTCTCTCACCAGCAACAATCAGGCTCTACCCACACCAGGCGCTGCTATCCAGGAACCAGGGAGCAGTGCTCCATCACAACCTGACCTCACTCAATCTGACGGCCTGGCTCCTGTGTTCTTAGAGTTTGGTTCACTGCCGCTACCACAAGACTGCCAAGATGTTCTTGGCCGGGCTCGGGCTCCTTCCACGTTGGCATGCTGTAAGAGCACATGGAAGCCTTTTCAAGTTTGGTGCAGTGCCCACAACTTGCAACCCCATGCTGCCCAGCCTCAAGATATTCTTCCTTACTTATTGTCTCTGGCGCGAGCAGGGCTGACGCACTCATCCATCAAAGTACACCTGGGCACCATATCTAGGTAAACCCGCTCAGCTGGAATTTGTGCGAGGCCTGTTCAGGTCTTTTCCACCGATCAAACGTCCAGCTGCGTTTTGAGAACTCAACATTGTCCTTTCAAGGCTGATGAGACCACCCTTCAAGCCTTTGCACAGGGCCTCTCTCAAACATGATTTTGATTTGATTTTTACAGAGCAGGGAGGTACCAGATCCCCACAATGTCAATGGAGGCGCAGCTGTCAATGGATGTTTCTGCTGCCTTTCTACCTTCCTGGTATCCAGAACACTATAGTGGATTCTCTCAGCAAAGAGATCCGCTCTTGTAACAAGTGGGAGCTACACCAACTTCACCTGGTGGTCCAGTTCTGGGGCATTCCGGAGATACACCTCTTTGCATCCTATGAGAACAAGAGGTGCAAAGCCTTCGCCAGCAGATTTACCCACCTCAAAAGCCTGCAGGATGCATTTAAACTACCATGGGTAGCGAAGTTCCTCTATGCATATCATCCAATCCCTCTAGTATCGCGAGTGATCACAAATTTCAGACTATATCACTCCAAACTGATATTAGTGGCCCCTGCGTGCCTGTGGTACTCAGACCTTCTTGCTCTCTCCTCAGCAACAATCAGGCTCTACCCACACCAGGCGCTGCTATCCAGGAACCAGGGAGCAGTGCTCCATCACAACCTGACCTCACTCAATCTGACGGCCTGGCTCCTGTGTTCTTAGAGTTTGGTTCACTGCCGCTACCACAAGACTGCCAAGATGTTCTTGGCCGGGCTCGGGCTCCTTCCACGTTGGCATGCTGTAAGAGCACATGGAAGCCTTTTCAAGTTTGGTGCAGTGCCCACAACTTGCAACCCCATGCTGCCCAGCCTCAAGATATTCTTCCTTACTTATTGTCTCTGGCGCGAGCAGGGCTGACGCACTCATCCATCAAAGTACACCTGGGCACCATATCTAGGTAAACCCGCTCAGCTGGAATTTGTGCGAGGCCTGTTCAGGTCTTTTCCACCGATCAAACGTCCAGCTGCGTTTTGAGAACTCAACATTGTCCTTTCAAGGCTGATGAGACCACCCTTCAAGCCTTTGCACAGGGCCTCTCTCAAACATCTCTCCTGGAAAATTCCTTTTATGTTACACATAACATTGGATGGGAGAGTGGGGGAAATTCAAGCTTTCTCTATCAAAGCACCTTACCTGACATTTCACTGATCTAAAGTCATCCTGCGCACTAATCCTATGTGTATGCCTAAGGTGCGATCGACATTTCACCTCAATGAGCCGTCAATGCTTCATGTGTTACCATTCTCCTAACTCACTGGCAGAGAGTTCCTTACATTCTTTGTATGTGGTACGGTCACTCAAGTGTTATATCGCCTGTACAAAATCCTTCCGGTAGACCTCCCAATCAATATGACTTGTAACATTTGGACCATCTGTTGCTGGGAAGGCTCTATGAAAACCTTCCATTTCCAGGTGCATCGCAGTATGCATCACCTTCTGTCACCAAAAAGCTGGCACACCCAGAGTTCACTCCCCGGGGGACAGTGGCGGCCACTACTGCTTTTCTGTATGGGATTCAGCTGCTAAAGCAGCTATCTGGAGGTTGGTGCACATGTATACCAGGTTCTACTGCGTCGACAGGGATTTTGCTGCAGAGTCTAATGTTGGACAGTCTCCTCGTCGTAACCTGTTTATGTGAGGTTAGTAAGTCTTCAGTGGCAAGTTACTCCAAGGAGCTCGCTTCTGCCCTTTTTTATGGTTATAATACTGCTTTGTAATCTATTCAAAGCATGTGAATCTATGAAAGACCCAATGCTGGAGAAGGTATAAGTTACTTACCTGTAACTCACGTATTCCAGCATTGGTATCTTTCATAGATTCACATGTGACCCTCCCGCCTACCCCACTGAACCCTTTTGCCTCTTACTGCCACTCACATGTGCTTGCCAAAATCTGAAGATGGCAGGCAGGGGTGGTGCTAAGGGAGCTGTTCCAATTGGATGTCGGCAGTATGACCCAAAAGTGACTATACTAGAGCACAAAAGTGACTGAAGTTTTCAGTTCATGTTACCGAGGATTCACAGTCTGATGATGGGGAATATTCACAGCATGTGAATCTATGAAAGATACCAATTGTATTGTATTGTAGTAGTCATTTATATAGCGCCTTTTCCCATTTGTATGGCCTCAAAGCGCTTTGTGGTAGGAACAACCTCAGGGACCGAAGTACTGGTATCAGAAAGTTCTCACAGGAGGCTTAAGATGCTTGTGTGTATTTGGCCAAGATTAGGACTTAGGAGGGCTTGCTAGGCTCCAGTAAGCAACCCAAGAAGCCAGGCATGTGGACAGGTGCTGAGGGAGGTCACGACAGAGTGCTAGTGCAGGAGACTCAATATGTGCCCAGCTAGACCGAAATGTGTTGTAGGTTGTTGTTGTATTCTTTTTCTTTTAAACTTTATTTAAGCAAACAGGTAGACAGATTGGACACGGGTCGCACACCACCTTCATCACACATGATAGTAATTACTGCATTGGGTTATATTGCATATCAGCATTCTATACATTATTTCGTATGTACTCCCAGATTTAACATTTCCTAAGTATTCACGGAATGGGTCCCATATATTCTGCGGTCTACTATCCGCGGTTACAGTCAGAATGTAACCTTCCTCCTTTTCGTTTACATAAGTTAGCTCTCTGAGCCATTCCTCTCATGATGGTGCCACTTTCGATTTCCATTTTAATAAAATAAATGTTTTCGCAACTATGCAGCATATATTAAACAATCTATGTATTTCAATGGAGACTTTCCCAATATCACCTAACAAATATTTAAGAGGAAGAAGGAAGAAGCGTCGGAGGTATCACAACCATCACATGCAGCACTCCGGCCACCTCCTGCCAAAACTGTGTTACCTTGGGACAGTTCCAAAACATGTGAATCAAGTCAGCTCCCTCCCATCCACATTTCATGCATTTATCTATTGCATTTGGAAAGAATCGTGTCACTCTAGCAGACTTATAATGTAAATGATTTAAAACCTTAAATTGAATTAAACTTAATCGTGCATTGAGTGCGACATCCTTTGTTAGAATGTCATATCTACGCCATTTAGTCTCATCTATAGTCATATTTAGATCTCTATCCCACTTAAGCTTTTCTGTATTCCGTAGTGTCTGAGAGGCCTGCACAGTTTTATACAACCTCGACACTTCCCCCTTCGTTGTGTCCCTCTGCGCTATCACATTTATGCATTCACATGATTTCAGTTCCTGGGGGAACGATGGACATCTTCAGCGCACTGCCGCCCTTATTCAGAAATATTGTAACAATTTAATGGGGTTCATCCCCAATTTCACTGACAATTCCTCTTGCATAACGAATCTCCCCACTGGAAATAGATCACCCAACACCATTGTTTTGCTTTGGTCCCAGGATGCCTGTATCTCGGGGTCATACGTGGAGAGAGAACTGAACAGTTCCAAAGACTAATCTTATTATTATAGGGAGTTGTTATTCCCAAGAGTTTAAACACTCTGGCCCACGCATTAACTGTCGTGTGCACCGGGTCAAAAGTGCACAAGTCTGTGTACTGATCATCCAGAATGACTGCTCTAAGATCTATCGGAGCCTTACCATATCGTTCCAATGCCCGATTGTACCGGACCCGTATCAAGTGCATACCAGTTTCCTGCGTATTGCGCCTGGGCGACCAGATGATATAATTCAAAGTCTGGAGCCGCTAAGCCCCCTCGTTCATAGGGTTCCGCCAGCCCCTCCCAGCTCATCCAGGATGCACTGCTTCACCAGACAAATTGCACTGCCATATACCGAAGCTTTACAAAGAACCCTCTCCCCGGCCAAATCGGTATAGAGGTAAAATAGTATAGAGGTTTGGGTGCCACCACCATTTTCAGTATGGATAATCTACCATAAAGGGTAATCGGGAAGCTAGCCCACAACTCTAATTTAACTGGCAGAGCATTGAGGTTTGCCTCGTGATTATCTTCATACAGTGTCCGCTGTGTACGGGACACCGTCACTCCCAACTATTTAAAACTGGTTGGGGCCCATCTAAGTCCCTTGAGGTCAACTGGTATAGTGGTACCAATAGTAAGTGGGAACAGTTCAGATTTAGTGGTGTTAACCTTATAGCCGAATAACGTTCAAATCTAGCCACTTCCTCCATAATCGACCCGTATATCAGGTTTACGTATATACAACAATGCGTCCTCTGCATATAGGGAGATAATATGCGTGGGTCCCGCTATGTTTATCCCCCTGTGCGTGTGGCACTCCCTCATCAGTCGGGCCTCGGGCCAGTGGTTCTATCGTGAGCGCAAACAGTAACAGGGAAAAGGGGCAGCCCTGTCAAATTCCACGTATCAATGCGAATGCTTGAGATAAAGCCCAATTAGTTTGGACCCTTGCTGTCAGGTTTGTATATAGCAGTCTCACATACCCAACAAAATGATCCCCTACACTGAAATGCTTAAGTATCCCAAATAGATAATTCCAGGAGCCAAATGTTTTTCCAGCACCGTTTGGGCCTGTGGGTCAATTTGTGACAGGATACCAAAAAGGCGCCGTAAGTTAAAGGCTGTGAATATTGTGGGAATAAAGCCTGACTGTATTTGTATTTATTTATTTGTAGTGCACACCTTGCCCGGGGGCATCTGGGCACATCTTTTGAAAGGCAGTTACAGGTTACAGCAATAGATACATTTTACACACATTTACAAACATTTAAGAACATTGCATAGAGAAGAGCGGAGCGGACCCAAGTATACAGTATAAACAGTCTATAAACAGTGAACAGCCAGTTCGCAGATGAGAGGATTAACAGCTGTATGGATTATAGAAAGGTGGCCAGGGCATCCCATTCATGTAGCCAAAGTTTGGTTTTAGATTTGAAGGAGTGGATGTATGGAACATTTCTGAGAGCATTGGGTAGGGTGTTCCAGAGCTTAGCCGCAAGGACTGGGAATCTCGAGCCTCGGGCTGTCTGTAGCTTGCAACTGGGAATAGTCAATGTGTGCGCCTGAGCAGATGTCAGGGGTCTGGTTGCTGTATGTTGAGTAAAGCGCGTGGATAAGTAGGCAGGGGCTGCATTGTTCTGGGCCTTGTGAGTTAGAACGAGTGCTTTGAGAGATATGCGATGAGTGATGGGTAGCCAATGCAAGTTGCATCTAGTGTTGGAGATGTGAGAACGCCTGGATACGTTGAGAGCTGCCCTTATGGCATTGTTCTCAGTGACCTGGAGTTTATCAAGGTTTCTTTGACTGGTCCCTAAGTAGAGGGCGTTGCAATAGTCGATTTTGGACATGATGAGGGTTCTGGCGAGGATCAGGCAGTTGCCGTTGTCAAAAAGGGGCGGCAAGCTGTGATCACTTTACAGGTATAAGATGACGCTGAGACTACTGCATTGGTTTGTCTATTGAGGGACAGAGTAGAGTCTAAGTAGATTCCAAGTGTTTTAGTGACTTTGGAGACTTTGATGTCGTTCCCGTCAATAATAAAGGATTTGTATTTGGGGTCAAGTTTAGTGAGTTTGGAGTGAGAGCCTAGAATGAGTAACTCTGTTTTTTCATCATTAAGGCAGAGCTCATGATGTGCCATCCAGGCCTGGATGACAGTGTAGACT
This sequence comes from Ambystoma mexicanum, assembly GCF_040938575.1. Lineage (NCBI taxonomy): Eukaryota > Metazoa > Chordata > Amphibia > Caudata > Ambystomatidae > Ambystoma > Ambystoma mexicanum. Next base: position 150,628,748 of record NC_090924.1, read on the forward strand.
GCATTGAGTGCTTTGGCATCGGTTAGATAGTCGCCAGTGATAGGGATGAGTATCTGGGTGTCGTCCGCATAATTAGTGTAGGAGACACCCAGATAGTCAAGTATATCAAAGAGCGGTTTAGTAAACACATAGTAAAGTGTGGGAGATACACAAGATGTTGTGGGACTCCGCACGGGACGTGTGCTGGATCGGCTGCGGCTAAGGAAGAGAAGACCCTCATGGTTCTGTTTGCCAGAAGAGAGCTGATCCAGAATGTGACTGTGTCCGAGAAGTTAGCAGCAATCTTGAGGTGGTGGCAGAGGATTTGATGATCGACCAAGTCAAAGGCTGCTGAGAGATCAAGGAGGAGCAGGAGTGCCTGTTTGCCCTTGTCTTTCAGGTCCTCAATTTGGGTTTTCAATTCAATTAAGGCTGTCTCCGTGCCGTGTCTGGGACGGAAACCGGATTGTCTAACCCTGATAGATTGTTGGTTTCAAGGTAGTCCTGGATTTGGAGATAGACTTCCTTAATGGTAAGGGGTGTGAAGCTAGAAGGTTTGAAGGAGGGTTTTGTAAGACGGTGGGTTACCCGTTGAGTCAGAAAGGTAACTTTTTTTAGTATTAATTTTGGCTTGGAGCAAGGCAATTTTGTCTAACAGTGCCTTTTGAATGTTGGAGCACAACTCAGTGTCAAGGGTGCACGTATCAAGCGGGGCAGTTGGAGACTCTAGTTCCTTGAGGATCTTCAAGAGTTCCTTGGTATTTGATTGGGCTTGTATGATCCTTTTGTTGTACACTTCTTTTTTTGCAGCTAGGATGGCTTCTTTGTATGTAAGGGAGGCTGGGGTAAGGTTATTTTTGTTAACTAGAGAAGGTGAGCGTTTCCAATGAGCCTCAGCTTTTCTTTTTTCTTTACGCTTGTCGCGTAAGTGAGGGGTGAACCAGGAATTAAGGTACACAATTTGAGGGGAGCAATGGTGTTGAGAGCTTTTAACATGGTGTGGTTGTAGGTATCTACTAGAACTGTGGGGTCCGAGCAAGTAGAAGACACCGTGTTCAGTAGAGGAAGGATAAGTGGGAGTAATTTCTCAGCCGTAATATCCTTCCTGTTGCATGTGTAAGTGGGAGGGGCAAGGTTGGGTTTATCTGTAGGTGGACTAGAGTTAATGGAGAATAATAATTTGTGATGATCAGATCAAGCGCATGGAGACACAGAGGTTACGTTAAGCGCACAGTTCATGTCTGCGACCCGGTCAAGAGTGGGACCCTTGATATGGGTAGGCTCACTAATATATTGGGTATGGCCGAAGTCGGCCAGAACACTTGCTAAGTCAATGGCTTTGGCATCATACGTGTCCACGTAACCTAAATTGAGGTCGCCCAGTATAATGATTTGAGAATTGGGCTTGGTGCTAGTAGCTAGGATAGATGAGATGTCCTCCACGAATGAAGAGTTAGGGCCAGGGGGCCTGTAGATGAGATGCACTGTGGCATTGTGATTAGGTGAGATCGGCAGTTTAATAGAGAGTAGTTCCGCTGATGGCAGCCACAGGCTGTTGACAGCTCTGAGATTGAGCGAGCTCTTAAATATGAAGGCTAATCCTCCCCCCTTAGTTTGATTGGTGATACTGGTAGACTGGTCCGGGTGTATAAGATATGTCATGTACGGAAGGAGCCTATTTGCTAATACTTTAGCATATATCTTAGCATCAGTATTAATTAATGATACTGGGTGGTTAAAAGCGTCTTCACCCAGTGGTCTACCTGGTTTTGGGAATACTGTAATATCTGCCTCAGTGAGCGTGGATAGGAGCTGCCCAACCACCAATGACTCTTCCCAGACCCTAAGCAACCGTGGTGTCAGTGTCTCGGTATACAGGCCCGGGAGCTTTACCGGAAGATAGCGAGGTAATGGCATCAGCTATTTCTTCGACAGTGACAGGAACATCCAATGCCTCACGGGCCTCTGCGGGAAGTCCTGGGAGAGAGATCCCTTTAAAATATAATTCCACTTCTTGCTCCCCACAGGTGTCTGCATTCGCGTAGAGCGCCTTATAGAATTGTAGAAACTCATTATTAATCACATTATTGGATATCAGGAACCCACATGCTGTTCCTTTAATTCCCATGATGGGCATCACCCCCCTCCCGCCCCTAACCACTCCAGCCGAGAAACGTCCAGGTCAATCTTCTTCTCCGTATTGACGTGCCTGGGCAGGTTTTGCCATAGAGTCTATCACCTGATCCGCTAATTTGTGGAACTTTAATACATTTCCCTTAATCACCCCCAAGTGCGCCTTATTTGTGGTTATGCCATACTTGTTCTCTAATCTGCGTAATTCACATTCCACCTCCGCTAGCTCCCGCCATGTAGCCTACAATACCCCAGACGCAGCCGAGATCATTGTGCCCCGCAGCCAGACCTTAAAGGTTTCCCCTATCGTGGCGTATCTCGGGACTGAGCCCTCATTCGTCTTAAAGAACCCATCAATCTTCTCCCGCGAATCCTCTACCAGCATACTGCCCATTAACATTGTCAGTGGCATCGTCCACAGAGGGCGGGGATGCAGCAAGCTACCAAGTTCCAATGAGATCACTACCAGTGAGTGATCCGACAAAGTACGGGGTAAAATTCTGCTGCCGTGCAGACCTGGTGCCCATATTGCCAAGAGCAGCCAGAAATCAATTCTGTGACATAGCATTGTGGACCGTAGAGTAATAGGTATACTCAGCCGCCCTCGGATGTTCGTCCCTCCAGACATCAATCAACCCCATTTGTCCCATCACCTGCCTAATCATTTTAGCTGCAGCAGGCAGTCCACAATGTGTGGTACTTGACCGGTCCCTAAGGAGATCTAAGATTGTATTCAAATCACCACCCCATATGATGGGGGCGTCCGTCATCTTCACCAGTATCTCGGACACCTGGCAATAAAATCCTAGGTCATCAATATTCAGACTGTAGGTGTTTACTAATATGACTTTTTCACCTGATATTTCCCCTCTCACTATAACATATCCTCCTTCCAGGTCAGCCTCTATCTCTTCTGCCTAAAAACACAGTGATCAATGCTCTAGAGTAAGCACTCCTCTAGCTTGAGACAAGTAGGATGTTTAATATCTCTATCGTCCCGGTTTGGGTGTAAACTTGTCATGTAATGGCCCCATTGCGTGCGTTTCTTGCAACATTACTATTTTGGGAGAATGGCGTTCGTCCAAGTATGCTATAACCTTTCTAGCTTTAATAGGATTGTTTAGGCCCCGAACATTCCATGATATCAGTCCTATTACTTCACCTGGCATTTAGTTGTACGTAAAAACAATAATCATGCATATTTCTCTGTAAACCAATTGGGATGCAGTACAATCCACGTCCAACTACCCACCCATCACTATTTGCTTTTGGAAACCTCTTAATTTCCCCCCCTCCTCCCTCCACCCCAACCTGCCCATCCAAGGCCCCCACTCTAATCCCCCAACATGTCTCATCAACCTCCCCAATCAACCCCCCACCCTCACCATCTGCCCCAACTTGATGATGTTGCCCTTGTATAACCATGAGCCGTCACAACCTCTATAGGCCGGCCAGGGGGTAACACTCACCCTGGCTACATTTTAACAATTTCTCGTGCCTGTACTTTTCACAATATTTACCAAAACTAAAGTAAAACTTCCTGATCAATCCTCCATGCCATTCCTTCTGGCATCTTCCCTTGGGTCCTGATTTGGCTCTCTCCCGCGCTCCGGTACTGGCAGCGGGTTCGCCGCCTCAACATAAGCTGTGGCGTCCGCAGACTTTTCGAAAAAAGTGTGCTCTTCCCCCATGCTGGATGGATAATTTTGCAGGAATCTTAAGGGCATATGGGACATTTCTGGTCCTCAGTAACCTCTCACTGGGTCGTACAATCTTCTCAGGGCCTGCACCCCAGCCGCAAAGCCAGGGTCAATGTGAATATTATTGGCTTCGTAGCAGAGCGTCCCCTGTTCTCTAAACAATCTCAGAATGATGTCTCTGTCTCTATAATTAAGCATTCTTGCAATAATGGTACGTGGTGGAGCACAGAGTCTGGGAACCGGGGCCAGAGTCCAGTGTGCACGCTCAACTAAAAAGTGTGCAGAGAACTGATCTTGCCAAACAAAGTTGTTAGAATGCCTTCAATAAATGGTCCATGGGTCCCTTGCATGCTGCCTCTGGCACTCTGACAATGCGTGCATTGTTCCGCCTCGAACGTGATTCAAGATCATCGCATTTCCCTCGGGTCTTAGTGAGTTCTGCCTTCAATGTTGCAATATCACAGTCATGTTGGCCCACCTTGTGTTCCACTTCACCTATCCTGGTCTCATCCTCATTGATACAACCGCATTTCTTTTCGTGTTTGGATTTTAGAGACACGATGGTAGCCACAATATCATCCAATTTGGCATTTATTGGCCTTGAAGCCACTTTTCATTGCCATCAGCAGCTGGTCATTGCGAGCCTCGCCAGTTGAGATACCAGAGCCTCGACCCTGCTCCTAGGCTGCTGGCCCTGGGAACTGGCACATGGTTGCTGGTAAATGAGTCCATTGGGCCACAGTTCTTTCTGGCTCCCTTAGTCATGTTGCTCCCCCAGCCATCCCTTATTCACCACAGAGTTTTTTTTTTGCCAGTTGTCTCGTCTAAACAGACCTTATAATATTCTGACACAGGATACGATCCTCACACCAAGTGCCCCGAAGCACACAGCATTTCCCTGAAGGGGTCATGTGATGAGCCACTGCCCTGCCTTTCAAGCTGTGCCCAGAACCGGACAGTCCTCCAGTGCTTGACCACGGGTCCACCCCCTCGCCTATATAATGTCGCTCACTTCGCTGCCCAGTTTCACCAAGTGCGGGGGCACTAAGTCCCACTAATACCACAAGTATCTGCCCTTGTCTTCCAATATCAGTGTCCCTTGTATGTTACTCGGTCCTGGATTCAGATGTACCTCTTTAAGCGCCCAAGGGTCTGCTGCAGCATCCTCCTAGTGATGCTAGTCATCCGTTGGACTCACATTTCGCTCACTGTAGCGCCCCGGACTCAGCCATACTCCAGCTTATATACAGCTCCTTTCAAGTCAGTAGCCTCCTACTAAAATATCAGGCGTGAGACACCATATATTCCTTCTTAGTGTCTATTCAGTTCTGGGGGTATTCCTTCCAGACGTCAGCCTGTTTCTGATGCTATACCACACCGTTCCGGTGGTATATCGACCTGGCTGAAAGCAACTGATCAAAATGAAGTGCTTTCACATCGATGGAACAGGAGCACACTTTGATTTCGTTTGGGCTTCTGGCACTTATGTATGGATGACAGTGGTCTGGGTCTGCAAATGCCGGACCCACAGTGTCCGTAGTGTCTGAGGGTGAGGGTTTGTCAAGAGTGTGCCAACACTGTATCTGGCTGAGCCACCTACCTTGCTAGGTCTGTCAGCAAGGTAGGTGCTACCCCCATCCAGTATCCAGTCGCTTGTGTTTCTTACGGTAGCTGGCTCCTTGTGGATGGGCCTCCAGCCGACGGAGGTACCTCACCGGTCTCAGTCTCCCGGCCAAGTAGAGTGGTGCACCGTGTAGCACGGCTCCGAACTTCACTCAGTGTCGCTTCTCGGACGGCGCCACCTCCGTTCTCTCATTTTGTTGTGGTGTGGTGGGTGTTGATGAACAGGACGACAGATTAGTGTTTTATCCAGGGTGCCAGTCCAGCCCTTTGTGGCTCAGGATGGTCGTAGAAAGCATTGTTCAACTATGAGGCACAGCAGCGATGCTGCTCCCCTTCACCTACGAATGCACACACTCAGTCCACGGGCTCTGCCGCCACTCTCCGATGATTACTTCCGTCAGGAGTTACTTGCACAGGTACTGTGCACCCATGCGTTGTTCAATGCCATTTCTGGGAGAGTGGGGGTGCCTTACTCCGCTTGGAGCCGTCCGCTCTGATGCTCCTCCCCCATACAGGCCTCTGTGGCACTGGGCTCCAGTAAGGATTTTGCCTTTTCGCCTGGATGCCCCAGCCAGGGCCTGCCACAGCACTGTGCTCCCGCGACCTCCAGCAGACTACATTTCTGTCCTCAGTTCACTACAGGTCGCTAAACTTGGTCAGCTGTTGCCCCAAGTCAGCAGCTATCACTGCATCGACAGAAGGTTTATTAGGCAGGCACACTCGAGGATATAATATTATTCAGGATTTTGCCGGGCAGTAGCTCACAATCAAGTCGCCATTTTCTTTGCTGCTCATCAGCACCCCTGGTTGTTGTTGCATTCTAATGGCGTGAGGCAAGTCTGGTGTTTCAGTGCGAAGCGGTTATGTGACCAGCTAGACCAAATTTGTCTTAGATTTAGCTGCATTCTAAAGTGCGTGGATGGATAACGCTGCCTGCAGAAGATGTAAACTGAAGTGGTGCATTTATACATACCTTAAGCTGAGATGGAGCTTATCTTTGATATTGCCGTGTCATCTGATCTTCTGCGATGAAGAAAAAGTCAGCTACCTTCGTAAACCTTTCTAGGCACTATGGCAGGCTGTCCTCCAGTCTACCAAGTGCAATAGACTGGCTGTCCTAGAACCATCTTCTAGGCAGGACAGGCAGGCTACCATAGAAACTAGGATAATGGTATTCTCTAAGCGCAATAGACAGGTTACCTTTACAGACTCACTACATATCTTCCAGGTTCTACAAACGCTAACCAAAGGACTGTACTAAGTGCGATATCAAAGAAACCTGCATATAACCCATGTGCGTTACAGTTGCTAAGCTAAGCAGGTACAAGAGCAATCGAGCGTCATTGGCAGGCTAAACATTATAAGGCGTAAATCCTCTAAGTGTAACACATGTGTTAACCTGCATGTGCTTTCTTCAAGTTGCAATGCCAGGTTAACTGCATAGCTAGGTACATCTTCATGGCTGTCCTTACAGGTATTGTAAATGTATAAGCGGGCTAATATCAAGAAACCATCATGTCCCGTACCAAGGCTCTGGAGCAGTGGCAAGCTATCCTGACAGATCTTTTAGCGCAGACGGGGCAACCCTAATACATCTTTTTGGTGCAATTAACAGTCTGTCCCCAAAGGACTTCTGGCACATTGGGCCGTTTCTCCCTATGATCTTCAGAGTGCTGGGGATATCATCATAAAACATCTGCCTAAATGAACATGCTAGCGAGAGAGTGCTACACCATTCCTATCCACCTTTAATCCATTGAGTGTGTCACACTTCCTACCCCCTAAAGTCTTTCTGGGTGCGTCACATTTCCTACCCCCAACAATCCATCTAAGTGCGTCATATTTCCTACCCCAAGAATCCATGCAAGTGCATCACATTTCCTACCTGTCATGATTCCAGAAAGCCAACACAGCCCCATTCAGGTACACGGGAATCAAGGTCCACAATCTCAGTCAGCAGGTCTAAGATGGCTTCAAGCCTGGCAGAAAAGGCGCTTGTATCATTCATTGTTCATGCGCTCATAGACTTTCATAGCACTTCAGTGGTTTCTATACTTCAAACATGGCCGCTTCTAGAGCCGAGGAGAAAACTTGCTGTACGCTCCATGCTTATAGCGGATGGAGCTTCTTAAGCCCCGCCTCCGCTTGTGTGCTTGCTTCGCGTCTTCACCGCTGACAGCGGGTAACGCTACCGGCGCAGCTCTCCACAGAACCCTGTCAAGAAAAAGATTAGAGACATTAGTTCTCAGAGAGAAACAGGAATTCATAGTTATCTGAAATACTTACCAAACCGAAGCATTTTCTGCAGAATTTCCTCAGTCAGAAGAGTTTGTTCGTCGCCGCAGTAATTCCTGTCAGGAGCTTCCTCACAGCCGCGGCACTTCAAAAGGAAGGCTCACCGTTCACAGCTGCAGCGTCTCGCACTGAGGTACCTCAGCAGTCTCCACACCGTCCAAAGAAATCTAAGAAAATAGATGTTTAACGAAGTTAACTTACCTGAAGTTTCTTCACATTTTCACCACTCCATTACAACCGCGCTTGTCTGAAAGACTACCATCTCTCCGCTGAGAGGAACTTACGCTAGTTAGCGTTCCTTCATCCCTAAATAACGCCACAGTCATTCCGCAGCCATTAACCTCTTGAGATTTAAAGAACCTGCAATAGAAAGGTGGCAAGATATTAGAAAGAGAGATCTCTCCAACGTAGGGACTACTACGAATCTTAAGAATACTTCCCTCAGATATTTAACCCAGCTAAATCCTGGAACAACAAGGATATAGCTTAAGCAAGGAACTCTCAGGGGCCGATTCATGGAACAAACGTGCGCCGAAAATCTACGCGCAAGCAGGCGCAAGCAGGCGCAAGCGGAAAAAAAGAGGCGCACGCGTGCGATTCATGGAAGTCCCTGCGCGTGTCTTCCTCGGGATGTGCGCCAAACCCGTGCATGGCGCACACGTCACTGCAACATCCCGAAAGAAGTGCGCGACGCGCACAGTGAAAGCGCACAACCTCTGCGCATACACTAGAAAGTGGGCGGAACACGGGGCGTAACGAGCGGAATGGGGAACAACTCGCGAAAACAAGGGCATAACTGGGGATGTACTGCAGGGAAGCAGACGGAACGCCCACACGCACCCGAACCACACGTATTCATGGAATCGAATAGGGCAAAACCACGCACAGCGAAAGACACGCACAAGCCCAAACACGTCCGCCACACGAAGGCAGGCGGTAGCGTCCCTGCGCATTACAAAAGTGGCAACATACAGCAATAGTGCCTGTGCGAGCGGGGCACGTGTATTTCGGGGTTGCGCGGGAAGTTACACACGCGCTTTTTCACGCGATCGGGCCTGGGGGAGCGTGCTACGTGTATTTCAGGGGTTCGCGTGAAGTTTCTCACGCGATCGGCCCTGGTGGAGCGGGCTACGTGGATTTCAGGGGTTCGCGTGAAGTATCTCACGCGATCAGGCCTGGGGGAGCGGGGTACCACTCACCGTCTGCCTTGCGTGTAGAAGAACGCGTAGCCAACACCCGCTGTGAAGTAATAGCGTGTGAACCCCAACGGATGGAAAACACACGCACCGCACGAAAACCACGTACAGAACATAAAGGCACGCAGGATCTCCAAGCCCTGCCAGGGCAACGCCCGTGCGCAAAACGTCACAGACGCGCTTACACTATAAGGGCCTTTGGTCCAATGAAATCGCGTAAGCGTGCTGACGCGCTTACGCGCTAAGGGCCTTTCCTCGATTTTCACGCTGACGTGCAGGATTTTCACGTGCCAAATCACTCCGTATCAAGCTGGCCACGCGAAAACACACGGAAGACCACGCTCCTGCCCAGAAGGCCGAATTACTGCCCCCCAGTGCCCCGAGCAGCCTCCCACGTGCCATCTGCTGCTGCCTGCCTGCCTGCCTGCCTGCCTGCTGCCACCGTGCCCTGCCATTTGGTGCCTGCACATCAGCCATCTGCAGGGGTCCAGTTGCTGTGTCCACCCCTGCTGGTACAGAAGACTCCCGACTCGAATAACATCGCTCCACAGCCCAGCCCCAGGACCCAGTTGCCCACCCACTCCTGCCCCTGGGGTTGCCATGTCGGGCACATCCACATCTGACCCCAGTGGCAACCCCCGGCCAGAGGGGCAGAGGGGCACCAGCTTCACTGCCACCGAAGTTGGTGTCCTGGTGGAGCAAGTCCTGGGGCAGTATGATGCCCTCTTCGGATCGTCCCGCGCCAACAGGGAAGGACGGGATAGGATCTGGGCCGACTGTGTGGTTGCCATCAACGCGGAGGGGGTGGCAACCCGCACCATCCAGAAGGTCAAGAAGCGCTGGTAGGACTTGAGGTCCAGGACCCTCATGAAGGCCCGGCGCCTTGTGGAGGGGGGCCGGGGCCGCATGAGTTCCATCCAGTTGAGGGTCCTGGAACGCGCACACCCAGCGCTCCACGCCCAGGTCCTTGAGAGGGAGACCCGTCTGGAGTTGAGCGGTAAGTGGCCAAGCATTGCTGTGTGAGACAGGGCATGTTGCAGTGTGCTGGTTGTCTGATACTTGCCTGCATGTGTGACATAGGCCATGTACGCATTTATGTGTGCAGGGACATCATGGGAATGCATGTGCGACCTGTAATGTGTGAACCGCACGGTTGTTGCATGTGTTTTAATGCGACATGGGGAGCCCTGTGCAGATTGCACACATGAGAGCATGGCAGTCTCTGTTCCTGGACATGGGTGGGGGCGAGGGATGGGTGCTGATGCCAGATACATATGTGGTATCCATGTCTGTGTGCCTGACCTGCGTGTCTGTGACTTGTGAGTGCCATGGATGCATGACACATGTCTGTGACAATGTACAGATTCACTGATGCAGCCTAGTCATCCTTGTATGCACTGTGATTGGGGTGTACGGGGCCAGATGGATGTGACTGAGGTGAAGTGTGTGCATGTGATAGGCATGACCCATGATGCATGTGAGTCCCATTACATTGTATGATTCGAGAGTCCATTGGACATGCATTGAAATGTCCATGGCACGCACCATGACTGTCACTGTGTGTGTTTGCCTGGACTGACACATGTGTTGTGGTGTGACATGATGGAAGTTTACTTTGACAGTGGCACTCATCTGCTATTGCTTCCTGTCTAGGGGACCATTGTACAGTACCCTGATGCTTGTGTTCTATGTCTCCCTCTACGCAGCGGCTAGTGAAGGAGAGGGCGGAGACGGCGCTGTGGAGCAAGGCGGCGGGGATGCCCCCACGGCTGCAGCGGAAGGGGTGGGTGAGCCCCCACAGGGGCCTGCTACGGCGGTAGACGGCGAGGAGCCATCCAGGTTGGTGGTTTCCACAGAGGCGCACATGGGGCCTGGTGGGGGCATCCCTGCTGGTGCAAGTGGTGCAGTCCAGGGGCAGGGGCAGGAGACAGCACAGGTCACCGTGGAGGGGCCTGTGCATGTCGCTGTCCCTGAACCTGTGGGTGCACCACCTTGCACCAGCAGGGATGCCCCGTCCCAGGCCCGTCCGCAGGTAGAGGGGATGTCCATGTCATCTGACTCCCCTCCACCTGCGGACGAGGGGACCCCTGGCCGTGTGGAGAAGGTCCTGATTGGGGTCGCGATGCGCACGGCTGTGATTCGTGATGCCGTGCGTGCTTCCCAGGAGGACCATGCACGTCATCACGAAGAGCACCGTGCCGACGTGGCCCAATTGGGATCGGCCATGTTCGGGGGTTTCCTGCATGTGTCGGCCAATCTGGCGGCCCTCTCCTCCTCTGTGGAGACTATACGCCAGTCGTTCTCCTTGCCGTCTTCCGGCCCAGATGCCACCAGGGCCCCCTGTGGACCTGCCCTGACCAATGCAGCCAGCTCGGTGGGGATCCCATCCCTGCCACAGTCGGGAGTCAGAGGTCCAGCAGGGGTGGACAACACAGCAACTGGACCCCAGCAGATGGAGGATGTGATGGCATCATCGGGCAGGGCACGTGCACGACGGCGTCGGTGGTTTCCATCATCCTGGATGCCGTTGTGCTGGCAGAGGCAGTGGCGTCGGAGGCAGCAGCAGGCTCGACGTGGGAGGCATCATGGCTCGGGGCCATCAAGATCAGAGGGGCAGGCATCGGCCGGAGGGCAGGAGAACCCTGGGATGGTAGTGTCTTCCGTGTGGGAGCAGTTGGTCCAGCGGATAGGTGCGGAGCGGCAGCGGGCGGAAGAGGAGCGGCTCACCATGGTCAGGGCGGAGTTCTCCATGCGTCGGGCGTTGAGGCGGGCCGAGTGCCTCGAGGAAGCTCGCAGGGAGTTTGAGGTGAACATGGGGTTATCCCTGCGAGACCTCGGGGCCAGGACAGAGTCCCGCCTCCAGGACATCGACATGGAGTTCGATGATGCCCTGGCCGGCAACATCAAAGAGTGAGCCGCAGGACTTGCCCGCTGCCATTGTATATAGTTATATAGTTAGTGGTAGGTTTCCTTTGAATTAATTTTTTTTTTATTTGGTTGCGATTGGACAATGCGCCACTTTTTTGTATATAGTTCAGTTTTTAGTTAGTTGACATAGTTAGGTTTCATTTGGTTGGGCTCATGGACCCGGGATTGTCTTGTATATAGTTCTTCTATGGATTTTTTGATTTTTTGGATTTTTTTCATGGACATTCATCTTCTTTTTGTTGTTTTGCTTTGTGGTTTTTCTAATTTCATTTCCATTCTAGTTGATTTTCAATACATTTTTATTTTCATCCTTCAATGGGTCGTATCATCTCATTACTTTCATGCATGTCATGTTGGGTGTTTTAACATTCACTTGCAGCCATTGTGTGTGACAGACATGTGTTCATTTGCATTATTTACATTGGGTGTGTAACATGTAATTGCCTTTGATATGTGGGTGGATTTGATAGTTGGTTGGGCCTTTTGGCAGGGGAGGATGGCCATTACGGACATGATTGGGGATTGTGGGGACCCAGGTGCAGGGGGGCATGGATGGGACATGGGCGAGGGCCTGGTGGAGGGTGCCCCGCAATGCTGGGGGGTGGGGGTGGTGGGGGACATGAGTTGGACATGGGTGGGGGCCTGCTGGCAGGTGCCCCACAGTGCTGGGGGGTGGGGGTGGTGGGCGACATGAGTTGGACATGGGTGGGGGCCTGCTGGCAGGTGCCCCACAGTGCTGGGGGGTGGGGGTGGTGGGGGACATGAGTTGGACATGGGTGGGGGCCTGCTGGCAGGTGCCCCACAGTGCTGGGGGGTGGGGGTGGTGGGGGACATGAGTTGGACATGGGTGGGGGCCTGCTGGCAGGTGCCCCACAGTGCTGGGGGGTGGGGGTGGTGGGGGACATGAGTTGGTGTTCATTAGTTCAAGGAGACATGTGCCTTTGCTGGCGGGCATGCCTATGTTGGGTGGGCTGCCTGCGGGACATGACCAGGGATGCAGGGTAGTCCCCTGTGGTGTGGGCTGCCTGCAGGGGCCGTGGAGGGTGTACAGGGAACACCTGGGAGGACCCACACTGTCAAATCACATGTAGGACTCCCCGGCACCCCTGAAATACACGTACCCTGCTGAAATCGCGTGTAAATCTTCCCGCGCACCCCTGAAATACACGTACCCTGCTGAAATCGCGTGTAAAACTTCCCGCGCACCCCTGAAATACACGTACCCTGCTGAAATCGCGTGTAAAACTTCCCGCGCACCCCTGAAATACACGTACCCTGCTGAAATCGCGTGTAAAACTTCCCGCGCACCCCTGAAATACACGTACCCTGCTGAAATCGCGTGTAAAACCTCCCGCGCACCCCTGAAATACACGTACCCTGCTGAAATTGCGTGTAAAACTTCCCGCGCACCCCTGAAATACACATACCCTGCTGAAATCGCGTGTAAAACTTCCCGCGCACCCCTAAAATACACGTACCGTGCTGGAATCACGTGTAAAACTTCCCCTGCACCCTGAAATACACGTACCCTGCTCGCACGGGGCCAATCCCGTGAGGTACTTCCCACGCACCCCAGTGATACACGTAGCCCGCTTGCTGTGCTGGTACAGGGTTAGCGCAGCCCTTTGCGCTGGATTGGGTATGTTGATGGCTTTTCCCTGCGCGGGAGGCGTTCTTGGGGGCGTAACTGGCGCTCCTGCAGGGTCGCTGCGCCACTGTGCGCCACGGCTGGTTTTGGTGGCTGGAATCCATGAATACGCTGTGCGCGGAAATGGATTTCAGCGCACGCGGCTGGCGCAGGGATTCGCACGCGCACACTGTGCGCCAGCCGCGTGCGCCACTTGTGCGCTGAATTCTATGAATTACCCCCTCAGTGTCTTCAGCCTTCCACGTTAAGTTCCTTCATTTTCAACGTGCCCCTGTTGTATTCAGGATGGAAAGCTCCCTAAAACAAAGACAGAGGTGAGAAGGGAGGGATCACCAGGGGCATACAGTTTCACCTCACAAGGTTAAAAGGGAATTATAGAAGTGCTACTGTTGTCATTGTTGTCACACAGGAAAGAAATTCCAAAGGTGCTCCAGCAATGGGTCCACAGGCAAGGAAGGCATTACGCTCCCGAGGAGTCCAGGTAAGCATTACACTACCCCCGACAACCCATCTATGTGTGACATATTTCTTACATATTTCCTACCCCCAATAATACATCTAAGTGCATCACATATTCCTACCCTAATAATCCACCTAATCGAACATTCTGAGTACTCTTAAAATACACAACAGTGGGAAAATGAACCTACATTTAAAATATGCAGTAGTGGGGAAATACACCCAGATTAAAAACTCACAGTAGTGGGACAATGGGCCTCATTACACGGATGGCGGTAGGGATTTAACGTTACCGGTAATGTATTACCGGTAACGTTAAATCCCCATGTGGATCACGACCCGGCACACCGCTATTAGCGGCACCGCTAATTACGGTCCACTAATAGCGGGCAGTCCGCGTACGCGCGACCCTCCATCCCGTTAATTACGCCATGCCGCTATTAGCACAGCATCACAAGGCCAGTGCACATGCTAATAGCGGCATGGTAAATCCCCCCAAACCCCTTACCGCCATGGTGCAAATACCGGCATCGCGGACCACCCGTTAAGGGAAATGAGCAGTGTTCCCACCTGCCACAGGTGCACCAAATCAGCACAGGTGAAGGCAATGGAGACTGTGGCAGCTCAAAAGGAGCACACCACACCCATTCCCACACCCCTCCCCACACCAAGATGGTTCCAATACTGGCAGCATTACATGGCCTGGAGGACCTCATTGAAGCGCAGCTGCTACAACAACAGGCAGCACAAAGGAGACGCAGGAGGAGGAGGAGGGCAAGACAGGCACAGCAGGCACCACAACGCCACCTAATCATACCACAGAGGCACCCACCAATACCCAGGATCAGAGCCAGTCCATTCAACCTGACCCCTGAGCAGATACACACCCTGTACCGTCTGGACAGGGCTACCATCACCAGCATCGTGGACATGATCCACGACCACATTGTGAGCCTCATAGACATCAGAACTGCCATCCCCCCGCTACTGAAGGTGGTGAGTGTGCTCCACTTCCTGGCCACAGGCACCTATCAGCATACAGTGGGACAGATGCATGGCATCTCACAACCAGTATTCTCACGCACGCTGAACCAGGTACTCGATGCACTCCTGAAGCATGCACCTGAACACATATCCATGCCACAGACTGCCCAGGAGATTGCAAACACAAAAGTTGGCTTCTATTCACTGGCAGGCATTCCAAGTTGCATCGGGGCCATCGACTGTACCCATGTGGAATTGGTGGTCCCACGTCACAATGAAGTAGTGTACCGAAACAGGAAGCAATTCCACTCTATCAATGTCCAAATGGTATGTGACGCCAACAAGATAATCACACATTGCTGTGCCAGATTCCCAGGATCAACACATGATTCCATGGTTCTGCGGAACTCAACTATCCCACGCTACATGGAGCGACACACCGGACAACGTTCGTGGCTACTTGGTGAGTAGCAGGGCAAGCACATGGCTGCGTGATTTGGGGGGGGGAGAGATACATGCTCCAACTGGGTGTGAATGGGGGGAATGGGGGGGGGAGAGATACATGCTCCAACTGGGTGTGAATGGGGGGGGAGAGATACATGCTCCAACTGGGTGTGAATGGGGGGGGGGAGATACATGCTCCAACTGGGTGTGAATGGGGGGGGAGAGATACATGCTCCAACTGGGTGTGAATGGGGGGGAGAGATACATACTCCAACTGGGTGTTGACTGGCGTCCGTAGGGGAAATGGACATACAGATGTACGCCAATGTCCTTCAGGGAAGGCCACGATGTACTTGAGAGGAACCCACATGCAATTCGAAGGTGCAGAACATTGAGAACAATGCAGGTTGCAAAATATCACACATCCATCCACATTGCACATCATGCCACGCCACATATTACACAAACCTGCAACATGGTGTCAAGACCGTAATACAGAATCAGTGCAGCACAACATCAATCCAGCAACGCGTCCTTGAATGCATGCAAAGGGATCACCCCTAGACATAGCACTGAACCACACACCTATGGCACCACTGAAGTGATGCTTCACAGCATGGCAACATCGGTGTCAGGATGTCAGTACACTAGCAGTGTGTTACCTAATTTGTATGGGCCAGGGACACCTAAGACCTGGCCTCACCCATGACATGTCAATTACTGTTGGAGGCATGAATGTGGCATTTCTACTTGCATGGTCGACCTTCCCCTTGCACGTTGCTGTCACACAGACCATCTGCATGAATGCTGTCAATTTAGTACCTGAATCACAATGCAATATCAATTTGTGTGATGTGAACAGGCCGATTTTGAGGTGAACAGTAACAGGACCCCGTTCATTCCCCCATACAGGTGATGCGGGCTATCCCCTGAAGCCCTGGCTCCTCACACCTGTACGGAACCCACAGAACAGGCACGAGGAGGAATACAATCGTGCACATACCCGTACCCGCATCGTGATCGAGCAGACTTTTGGACTATTGAAGTCACGTTTCAGGTGCATTAGCAGGTCTGGTGGTGCTCTCCTGTATGGACATGAGAAGGTGTCCAAGATCACCATGGCATGTGTCATGCTGCACAATATGTGTATCAGACGGAATGTGCCACTGCCCCCTGACGTAGAAATAGAAGTACCTGATGAGGATGATGATGGTGATGAGGACGGAGGTGAAGGGGATGCAGGTGTTGCAAGAGGGGATGGCCAGGAGGGACGTGCTGTGAGACGGCATCTGATCCACCAAATATTCTGAGAAACATGTTTCCGTACTGTCACCTGGATATGGGGGGTAATGCACTGGTGTATGTTTTGAAGCACGCAATGGACCATGTTGCCAATAAAGTACACACACACAATGAAGATGTCCAAGCCTGTGTTTTGTTCAGAAACCAGTGTATTGAGTGACATGAAGGTGTAGTAGTGCAAGCCCAAAAACATCCCACCACCCTTCCCCCCCAACAGACTCATAACACCCTCCCCCCCCCAACAGACCCATAACACCCTCCCCCCCCCAACAGACCCATAACACACTTCCCACCACCCCCCACAACAGTCCCTCATGTCTCTGCCATTTCTGCCATGGCCAATGCACACCGGGGTATCCCCATTAGCCCCCTAATTGCAATTGTCCTTGGAAGGGTCTTGAGGGTTGCCAGACGTGCGCCTTGTGGTTCTCATCGAGCGCCTGAGGGGGCTTGTTTGAGTCGACCCGGAAGTCGAGGATGGGGCAGACTGGCCTTGTGGGTGAAAGTGGCGGTCCATTGTGTTTGCCATGCGGACAAGCACCTCCCTAAGACTTGCAATTTCATTGCAGATCCTGTCCGTGTTGGCGTCCATGCGCTCAGTGGAGTGCCTCGCCGTCTGGACTATCTTCTCGGTGAGATTTGCTGCCTCAGCGACATGCTGCCCAACCAGCACGGTCAGCTCCTGTTGGCACTGCAGGATGGTGGTGAATTGCTGATCAGTGCCGGGTGACCGTGCATTGGATGCCGTGCCCACAGATGGCTCCAATGCAACTGGTGATGGTAGCATGGGTGACATTATTGCAGGGTTGGTGTCCTCGTAAGTCCCATCAGAACCAGGGGTCTGGGATGCCATGGGCTCTGGGCTTCCTGGGGGGCTTGGGGTGTGCATCTCCATTTGCTGGAGTAGGGTGTCCTCTGGATCGGACTAGGGGCCAGTGGCGGCTGCCTCACCAGCAGAGCTTGCCGCAGCTGATGGTGGGCCCTGGGTGTCTGGCATTGTTGCCAGTGGGTTTGCCTCCGGTGGTGGGCCCACAGTTGGTGGTGCAGCTACTGCTGCCCTGGCAATGGCACTGTGACGTAGGCTGCCACTCCTCAGGTGTGGCCTTCCACCCTTGCCCCTGGATGTTGCAGGGGTTTCCTCCGGCTCCTGTGCCCTTGGCCTCTTTGATGTAGGTGGTGCCTTTGATGCATCAGCAGCATCCTCCCCATCTGTATGTGAGCCTGTCAGGGACGAGAAGGGGGATGGCATTGGTTGCGTTTCAATATACTCAATGTAAATCACAGGGTTCATGCAGTTGTGGACATTGGGACTTAGCAGTTATGGATGCAGGTGTTGTGCCAGTTCAGTGCCTCATCCATGCATGTTTGAGTTTGGGACTTGTCTCTGGTGATGTGTGCATGTGTGTGTGTTTGGGTCTGACACTGACATGGTGATGGATGGGTGCATGTGTGGATGTGTGTCCATGCATGAGTGGGGTCTGGGCTCACATATGGGGGTGACTGTGCATTCACACCGCATCCTGTCATGTGTACACTCACCTGCATCAGAAGTGGTAGCCACGCCGACCTCCATGCTGCCCACTCCCTCAATGCTCTCGGTGGCTATCATGTTGGCGCATGTCTCCTCCCATTCCTTCAGGTGTATTGGGGAGCCATCTCCGCCAGCAGTGGCAATGCGGTGGTTCTCCGCCAGGATGCCCCTCACCCGCAGCCTGAGGTCGTCCCACCTCTTCCTGCATTCACGGACAGTGCGCGTGTTGGTGCCCACGGCACTGACTTTGACCGCCACCTCCTCCCAGATGGCTTTCTTCTTGAGCAAGGTGGCACGGCGCATATCATTTGCAAAGACGACCTCTGCATGCTCTGCAAGGGTCTGCGTCAACATGACCAGTTCCTCGTTGGTGTACTTTTCCTTCCGCTGCCTGTCACATGTTTTCTTCAGGGCCTTGGGCATGATGCAGGTGTCACGGTCGATTTCACACAGCTCACTACTCCAATATGGTCCAGGGGGCAGAGGATGGCAATGGATTGTGTTTTTAAAGATGGCCGCCGTGCTCTTTCCCGTTCCGGTGCGATGACGCTATTTCCGCTTCCGCTATTTAACGGTCGATGCTAATAGCGGTCATCGCTAATAGCGGTCATCGCTAATAGCGGTGACCGCAAATAGCATGTACATTGAGGGCGGAGGTGCTATCAGCACTTTGGGCGGGCACGGTAAGGTGCTTTTGCGCCATGGCGGTAGGGTCATTTACCGGCATGGCCCTATGCGCGTGTCCGCTTACTCGTAATGGTGCGCTATTGGCAGTCTCCTGTGAGGGCGGACACGCTAATAGCGCCATGCCGGTAAATCCCGTTTTTTAGCGCCTACCGTGTAATGAGGCCCAATGCACCTAGATTCAAAACATACAGCAGTGGGCAAATGTACCTAGATTTAAAATACATAACACTTGTTAAATGCCCCTGGATTTAAAATAAACAGTAATGGGCAAATGCAACTAGATTTAAAACTCACAGTAATGGGAAAATGCACATAGATTTAAAATATACCAGCAGTGGGCCAATGCGCCCGGATTTAAAATGCAAAACAGTGGGAAAATGTACCTAGATTTAAAATAAACAGTGGGAAAATGCACTTGGATTTAAAACTCACTAAGATTCAACAGTGTAATGAAAAAGTACTTAGATTCAAACATTGACAGTGCAGTGAAATACCAGTTGCACAATTAGGCTACATGCAAGTAGGTATAGGATAATTAGGTAATAAGAGTGGTGGACTTTTACGGGAGTGCCATAATGGCCGTACTCCCTGCCCAGTAAACACTTACCCTATGAGTCGTTGTAGTCGTGTCTGCGTCCCAGGCGAGCAAAGGCAAACACAGAGTTGAGCTTCTTAGTAGGGAGATGGCCCTTGCCTCTGGCCCTTAGCCAATGGCTGCCCGGGCAAGGCTGCCCTGTGTCCCCCTGTTAAGAGGGTGGTTTCCACACCCACCAGCCAATCACACAGGGCAGGAGCGGGAAGAGGGAGGAAGGCCAAGGGAGGGATTTGAGGGCGAAAACACGGAAATCAGAAATAAAAACAAAGGGGGAAGAAAGCATGATGGAGAGGGCAAGAGGGGGACAATTACCTGCATTGGGGTGGCCATAGTAGACCCGCTTGCACGGGCCGTCTGCTGATGGAAATGCCGCCCCAAGTCCAAATCCAGCAAAGAAGCAAGGCTTCAGCAAATCACAAGGGGCAGGGGAGCGAAGAGGGAGGAAGGCCAGGGGAGGGATTTGAGGGAGAAACCACAGAAAGGAGCCGAAAAACTAGAGAAAAGGAAGGAAAGAAAGAGACAAACAAAGGGGGAAGAAAGCATGATGGAGAAGGCAAGAGGGGGGCACTCACCTGGAATGGGGCGGCCACAGCAGACCCACTTGCATAGGCCATCTGCTGATGAAAATACTGCTCCGAGTCCAAATCCAGCAAGCTAGGCTTCTGCGAATCACATGGGGTAGGGTAGGGAAGAGGGAGGAGGGAAGGGATTTGAGGGAGAAACCACAGAAAGGAGCTGGAAAATGAGAGAAAAGGAAACAAAGAAAGACAAAAACAAAGGGGGAAGAAAGCATGATGAGAGTGCAAGAGGGGGACACTCACTTGGATCGGGGTGGCTGGAGCAGACCTGCTGCTGGACAACAGGAGTTACAGGAAAGTAACTTTTCCCTTGTCTACCATATTTCAGGGAGTTCATTCCTGGGACCATTTTGTGTATGTAATCAACATGTCTTTTGTGGCAAAAATTCTGCCCGAGATACCAGTTTATGGTGGAAGGCCCGCTAAACCCCTTGAGGAACTGTTCTTTCTCTCTGCCGTTCATGCATCAGATTTATCATTCACAACTTGGTGACCCTTCCTAAAACTCTTGCCCAATTATGATTACTCTATAAGAGTTGAGTGGATGGTTTTGTGTACTAGGAGTAAAATGATTAATTGTGATCATCCATTCATTTACAATTCAAAAGTGGAAAATTGTGTAGGCATTTTTCAGTTCTCTGTATAGAGTGTGCATCACTTTCTCTTTCCTCATGTTGTATGTATTATGCAGTGTTAGGTTTTCTGGGCATTTCATTTTGGAACACCCTCCACACTTTAAATTTGTCAGGTTACATTAAGTGGGCAGTTCAGACCGCTGGCCTAATGTTTAAAAATTGGTAAGGCCGGTGCTCCGTTACCAGTCATTAGCTTCTCCTCCTCATGACTCCATCAATCTTCAGGGAGGCTGAGTTTCTTTGCTGTTTCAGGCGTGTCTTCATTTCTTTTTCAGGTATGGCAAATTAATTGACTCTGAGGATTCTGTTACTTGTATTTTTCGCACTTGATTTTACTGGCAGGTGACTGGAAACAACTCCCTTCATAGCACACATTTTCCCCTTGATGGGGGGAGGGGGAAAGCCATGGTTGTGGCTCTCCACTGTAAGGCATGGTGGCCCTGCTGCTGCTGCCTTTGAGCCCGGGACTCCTGGAACAATGTTTAAAGATTGGTAAGGCAGACGGTCTGTTACCAGTCATTAGCTTCTCCTCCTCATGACTCCATCAGTCTTAAGGGAGGCTGAGTTTCTTTGCTGTTTCAGGCGTGTCTTCATTTCTTTTTCAGGTATGGCAAGTTAATTGACTCTGAGGATTCTGGTACTTGTATTTTTCGCACTTGATTTTACTGGCAGGTGACTGGAAACAACTCCCTCCATAGCACACATTTTCCCCTTTATGGGGGGAGGGGGAAAGTCATGGTTGTGGCTCTCCACTGTAAGGCATGGTGGCCCTGCTGCTGCTGCTTTCTTGAGTATTATTATTCACTGTTGGGTTGGCTGAGCTTCCTGAGTTATTTGCTTGTTAACTAGAAATACATTCCAACTTGCGATTTATCATTATACATTTTACGTGTGAGACTTTTTATGTGTTGAGGCTCAAGTTTGAAACTCTTCCCTAAATCGGATTTATCATGGAATGTGAATTGGATTGACCACCACAAGAGAATGATGTTAAGTTTGGCAGTCTTGTTTCCTCTCAGGCAATTTTGAGTAGTGGACAGTTTGGTGTGCGTGTTTAGTTTGGAACTTTTTCCTCACAATAGATGTGCCATTTGCCATTGCAGTCGGTGAGCGGATTATTTTTCTGGGTGATGGGCTTACAGTTTAGAAACCCTTCCAGCAAATATGAAGCCGATACCTCAATTGTATCAGCTTACACAGATTTGCAAGTCGTATGCCTTTCTTCTTGACAAGCATTGTGTCCCTGTTTCAAATAAGTTTGATATCATGCCCTGAACATAACCTAGTGATGATGATAATGATGATTATGATGATGATTACACTCTAGGGAAATATATATTAATTAGTTTCAATGATGGCTACTATTCCATCTGAAGATTCTTAATCTTTATAATACCTCTTCCATGAGGCTGGTAGATGTGATTTTGTTCATGCTCTGATTGCTCACGTTTGGTACAATTATTTTGCAGGCTGCTATGTAGGTGTCACACAACTCTGCTTGTAAATGATAGCACTCTAGGATATAATGGCACCAGTGGTCGAAGTATGCGAAAAGAAGTAGTGAAACTATGTTCCATACTGGCCTGCTTCCACTCCCCACAAACCCCATCACCACAACCCCTCCCCCACACAATAAATACCCCCAAACACATGTTCCTGCTGTTTAAGGGAACGCAGAGTGCACTGCACTGAAAGGGCAAGTTTCAACTTCTTCCTACACTTTTATTTTAAAAAGAAACCATTCCGGAACGGTTTCTTTTCAAAATAAAAGTATAGGAACAGTAAAACTGCTTGTTTACCTCAGCGATAAAGATGCTTTTGCGATGTCACAAGTTTTGTGTGCCAGAAAGTCACAAGGTCATGGATTCCAATCTTACAAAAGATTGGATTCTTTGATTTTTTTGCATTTTATTCGTTCTCCAATATAAGAAAAAGTACTTTGGGGTTCAAGTAATATGGCAGCTATTGAATGTGGATTTGAAAGACAAACTTCCACCGCTTATCAATGGTGCTTGGTGGTCCACCACGGCTTCAAGAGATGCAAAGCTTGCTGCTGAATTTAAAGTGTAAGTGATCAAGGGTGAGAAATATGTTCATGGCTTGTTCAGAAGAGACACACATTTGCCCTGTAGAGGAGAAGAGGTCTGGCGATCCTTCCTTGCACTCTGCAGGGGGCTGGGAGGATAGCTCAGGAGCAACTTGTTTGTCTTGGTAGCAAGGTTCGGATCCTGGTCTTGCGCTTAGAGACTGGTCTCCAGTATTTAACGTGTTGTACAAAATAAATTAATTAATTCTACAGAGACAGAATCTTTACAATTGTCAACGAATAATAGTAAGAAAATTCCTGTCTAAAGGTCCATATCTTCAAGTCTGGGAGGATAGCTCAGGGGCAACGCATTTCTCTTGGAAGCAAGACAACGCATAGCAGCACAAGTTCAAATCCCGGACTTGCGCTTAGAAACTGTTCGCTGGTATTAAGCGCATTATGCAAGAACAATTATTATTATAACAAAACAAGCAGAAAATGAAGTTCTAAATCCCCATTAGTGAATGGTACAAAGGAACCAGTATTGAAATCCTTGTCTCTATGTTTCAGCAACTAAAACACCAGCTAATTCAATCCTGCACCTTGTCTCTATGTTTCAGCAACTAAAACACCAGCTAATTCAATCCTGCACCTTGTCTCTATGTTTCAGCAACTAAAACACCAGCTAATTCAATCCTGCACCTTTTCTCGGTTACAGAATGGGTCCAAGGTAACCACATCATCTACCTAGACTTCATTGGTGGGCTCAGAGAGGCTGAGTACAGAAGTTGAACTGGCTCTTTGCTTGAAGCCCCTACTTAAATAGGATCAATTGCATCCTCTATGTGGGTGTTGGTGCCGTAAGAGAAGGGAACAAAAATAAAATGTGCAGAAATGTAAACAGTATTGAGGGAGGCCAGAAGGAATGATTCATTTATGTTTTGACATAAGGCCAGGGTTTGGTATTGAACATTATTCTTCGAAATCAAGGAAGAAGTTGACTGAGTTCACAAAACAATTTTTTCCCCAAAATGTGACTTCAACGCTTTTATTCCAGGGGGTGCTTCTGATAGGTTGCTGTGGTGTTGCTTATTCACAGCCAAGGCAATGTTTTACTAAAGACCCTCTTACGATGATTTGGCAGTAAAACCTCTGTTAAGACTTACAGTATGCAAGTGGTTTGGGCATTTCTCCAGATACATTGTAGTGAATAGTTTCCCATTGCACCTTCTTGGAAGCTTTTCTCTTATATGATGCTACATAAATATTGTATGTGTCAATACAAAATATTGCAGATGAACATTATCATGGTCATTTTAATGATGTGCTGCAAAAAGGTGCCAGGATCCTGTAGAACGTCATGGAAGCTGCTGACCCCACTAACCACCTGAAGCAGCCAACACACAGCCCCTTTAACATTAACAGGCTGTAGGTCTTTTGCCCCGAAGGGAAAGGGGAATGGGGCAAAATAATAAACAGATCCTCATCTCAGACTTCTTTTTGGAATTGCGAGACCTGAAATTAGTCATTCAATTAAGTTTCTGCACTTACCATCCCAAATATATGCCTCCCTTTACTGACCCAATTGCATACCTGGAAAAGCCATGCAAAGTGCCTAGTGGTTATTAATTCAGGAAATTCACGAGAGACCTTACTGACACTCTTTTCTCTAGTTGCAATCTCTTTTGCTGGCATTACTTTAAAACCAATAACTTTCAGATTTCTTATTTCTCTCTCAGCTAAGCGTCACTTTAAATTGCAATTGCCTGACTAAGTCTTGAAGAAACAAATGATGTTGATCCTTGTAAAATATAACTGAAGAACGATGTTCTAAATGGTTGTGATTTAAATTTATTACACACTCTGTCTTAAAGCTTTCAGGCTGGTGTGCGCACACTCCAAGAAGCTCACGTTTCAATGTCCTTGCTAAATGCGCATCCACCAAGTCACTCAGTAGTATCTCTTCTCTTTTGAGATTGTGTTACGCGGCTTGATAAAAAACTAAAGGAAATGATTAGGGGAAAAGGATTTGCGCTTGTCTGTGCCTGGTACCAGCTAACATATGTGCATAAAAATGAAACACCCGACGCATCGTTTCTGATGCTTTTTCTCTGGCACTACGCCTTTGTTCATCTGCGCACTGAAAACACTTGCATGGTAAGATAGCGCGTGGTATGCAGTATCATTGCAGGCGAGCCAACTTCAATATTTTCTTCTACACGTTTTCTCTTTTACTTCAAATTAACAAAGGCTGCTAAGCGTAATGAATACAATTAAATTCATTTTTACTGTAGTTTAACTTTTCAGTAGATAAGCACGACGGCTTCTCAGGAACTTAAACAGTCACAATGGTCAAATAATCCCACCGGTAATCAGGATCTTGTCCCATGCCGACTTTTAAAGTTTCTTTTACTCTTGATGCAACTTAATAGGTCTCAAAATGCTGGAGCTTGACTGGTTAGCTGCTGCCTCTTGAGTTTCTTCACAGATGAAAGGCAGTTTAGAATCCTGCCAAGATTCCAAAACTACCTGCCTCACTCCAGAACCTTCAATTATCTCTGCCATCTTGCCTTGGGCTAACTTCACCTTCCTGAAATAAATAAGTTGAGGAAAATAAATGTCCTCTTCTTGATACTAAAACACCACCACTTCAAACACCTGACCCAAACTGAAATATGAACTATAGTTAATCTAGGAACCCTGATAAAAGGTCCCAGAACGGATACTCCCTTTTGGCCTTTTGCAGATGCATTTAAAGACCCAGTTATAGATATTTGATAGTTGATGGCTTTAGTATCAGCAATACACCAAAATGTACAGAAAATATATAGGGCCTCATTCCGAGTATGGCGTTAAGGGATAGCGGCCACCGCTAACGAGAGCGGTGGCGGTAATCCCTTACCGCCATACTCCGAGTTCCCTTAGCGCCATGGTGCTTTTAACACCTGCTTTTAGCAGGCGTTAAATACCATGGCGCTAAGGGACCTTGATGTTAATTACGCCACCGTAATTTACGGCGGCGTAATTGACGCCTTCCCCACTCCCATTATGCCCTATGGGGCGAGAATGGGAATGGGGAAGGGTAAATGGGGATTGGGGAATTACCGCCCCGCCAACCTTGGAATGGGGCGGTAATTCCGCCAACCACCAAGGCGCTGCCGGTCCGGGTACGGCGTCAACCAAGGCGTTAATAGCGCCATTGGTTAGCGCCGTACTCGGAATGAGGCCCATAGACTAGTTGTGGAAGGTCCACCATATTTTGGGGGTCATCCAGTGGTAGACTCATAGGTGGTACATGTGGCAAACACATGGGGACGACTAACAACTTACCCTCTTTGGCACCTGATAGTCTAAGTCAATTGTTTCATGGTAAAACACTTTATTTTTGTTCTAAATCTTCTATAAGTGTGTTGTCTCTGTGGCTACTTACTTGTTCAGGTATCAGTATTCACAATGTCAAGCTATTGTCTATATATGCTTCAGGACAAGGCAGAACCATTACATCAGATTGTGATTGTTTGGAGTCTTCAAAATACATTACATAGGCAGTGTTGGATCCTGTAGAATCGGTGAGCAGGTTTATGTCAACATATGCAGTATTTAGGAGTCTTGATGTCTTAGAAAATTGCATTTTCTAAGCTGCTGAGTGCAACATTATGGCAAAGCCTTTTCAGTGTGAAATATAATTTGGGTAAAAGGTGGGCCACACTTTGGAAAAGTTTAAAGAATCTAGAAAGACTGCAGTCTTCAATTTTGTTAGCAGCACTTTATTGTAACCTACACAACTGAAACAAAGATTTTGGAATGGTTCCTTTGGACACATACAACCTTTTAGAGAACCATCTTGAGGAACGGGCAAACCAAAGTAAATAGTTTTGCAGCCAAGGTCATCTCATTGATCTGCAGTCTCACTGATGAGCGGCAGGCTGGGGGAAATTACCAAGTGCTAGTGGGTCTGTCAGATGTTTTATAAAGGTTACAGTTTTCTGTTTTTGTCCTTGCAGTATAAAAGGAACCACTGTTATTGGAAGAAGTTGAGTAGGTGTCCCAAAGCATGACTACTGAACAATACCAAAACGAAGTTGCTGTGCAGCGTTATAGTCAAGATATTTTCTAATCACCTAAAAAGAGCTATTATACTAATTGTTCTAAACAAGTATTTAAAAAAGGAACAGTCCAATGACAAGAAGCCTACTTTCATATTCCAAATGCACTTGCACACAGACAATACCTTAGGTTTGTGATAGCAGGATGACATTGGTAATTCAAAGTGCTGGCTTCTGTTCTAACATAGGCACTGTCATGTTTACAGAGGTCATATCAGTGGTAGCAGCACATCTGAGGTAGTCACCCGTGTAGATAAATCCTTAACTCGAAGAATGGCTTGTAAAGTTGGCAACATGGATTGGTACTTTTTGCACTGCACAAGACCATGTTATTGTTTCAGGTTACAGATTTTGCATCAATATAAATGAGTCAATACTACCCCTATATCATCTTGTGGGAGCAGGATAGGGTGAGTGGAGTTAATGAAATTGTGCATAGAAGGTCAGATGCTGCAGTTGTGTGCAAAACATCAGATATATATTTTTAAAGCTTTTTATTTGATGGGGTGCACAATGTGAGGTCAAAAGCTCTCTGCTGAATGCAATCAATGTTGCACAAGTGGCCTCCACATTAGTCTGTGGAAGATTGAATTGTTGGAATATCGGGTATCGGGAAGCAACGTTGAGCAGAATCAGGAGGCAAAATAAGGGAAGTCGAAAGACAGACTAGGGAATCAAGACCAGGAATCAAGGTAACAACAAGACGTAGAAGCTTTCAGAACAAATTCAGAAGCAGCGCCGTGCAGAGTGGGCAGGGTTTATATCACGAACAGCTGACTGCACGCACAACGCACCGCCGTAATCCAGAAGGCATACGCGTATGCAATAGAAGCCAGCGTTTCCATGGCAACCCATAGCGTTCTCTGAAGGAACGCAAGCTTCTGGATGAACGTGTTTTCTGAGGGCTTTGTAATTGGCGTTTGAGTCCCAAGTTCTTAGGAATACAGGCAGATTTGCTGGAGGAATGGGAATGTTTCCTCTTGTGTGTACCTTGTTCAAGACATGATGAGGAAGAATTGAACGGAACCCTGACACACTTATACACACTATTAACTCAGGACACTCACATAGGAGAGGATTAGAGGAGGAAGGAAGCAAGGTAGAGACAGTGATAAAAACAATCACTCACAGCCAGTGCTCAACTGCAGTAACTAGCAAAACCAAAAAGGGAGAGATTGCGCCAACACCCCATCCAATGCCAAACAGAGAACATATCTGAACACTCAACATCTTGGATTGCTCTTTGGTCACACTTTGGGGGCATTAAACCATGAACAACCACTTATATAAGAAGAGCAAAGGACAGAACATGGTTAGGAGAGGAGCAAGGAAGATAACGCAAAATGAAAAGGGTTGTCACTGTCGAGAAATGGCTACTTCTATCAAATTCAAATAGTAACAACTACAGTCACATCCAGATCCATGAGGTGGCAAACAAGAAGACGACCTTTGAGTAATGGAAACTTCTAAGTTCTAACAACATGTTAATTCACAGTAATACCCAGGTATTAATAAGGACACTGGCTTGGAGAAGTGGTGAAATCCAACATACAATCAATAGTAGTACTCTCTGGTCAAATCCTCAAAACGTTGGTGTGGCTTGGAGTAGTGGAAAATCCCAGCAAAAACTGAAACATGTCTAGACCAAGTAGGTACCAAGCTGAGGCAGCTCATTGGAGTAATGGCGGACTCTAATTCCCAAAAATTGCACACAAAAAATAAATGCTACCAATACAATGGAATGGGAAAACTCTAATTCTAATATGAACTGCAGCAAGGACACACATCCACCCAGAGATTACAGAGAGAAATCAGACCATATTTCATCATGCTCAGTGCAAACTGCACAAAGACACCCATGAATATGAACTTGGGCACACTGGAAGACATGCCTGTTAGTACCTCGTAGATCCGGCAACCTCACAGCCCATTTAAAACCGTACAAGCAGTACTCCTAACATACAGAATGAGTCATGTATTCAAAGGTAAAACTAAGCATTAACACCTGCATACATACAAAGCAAGGAGGCATTCAGCAAAGTGGCATACACTAAAACACTTGTACAGTATGTGTGACAAATCAACTTCCGGAGCACCTGTGGTCTAAGGATGAATATCGGGTTCTAAACCATCCATCAGCCCCAAACCTCTAGTGCACCAGAAGGGATCCGAACAGATTAGAAACACAAGCAAACTATTAACCTCCTTGTCCAATTTTGATAGCATGGACGGAATGGCAGGCTTATGTCTGAAAGGTCATGGATCGTTGGTTAGTTGCAACACGTCAAAAAAACAATTACCTAATGATAAACGGGACTGTCCAGTCAAGGTTTTATAGAAATTTATTTATTTATTTATTTTAATTCTTGGGAACGCGCCACATCGCCCGTAGGCCTTAAGGCGCACACAAAGACAAAACAACAAATAATCAGGAAAGACTGAAAAGGAATTAGCACAGAGTCAAAGAAAGGGCCTAAATATCTACTTCATTATTATCCCAACAGACAGTTCTAGCAACACTACAAAATACAACCCACCCTTTAAAGGACCAGGCGGACAGAACCACAATGTACCTTGTTCCTGTAGGTGTTCTTCTTGCTCGACAGTGTCGAGTAGGTTTCAGTATGTTTTTAGCTTCTGTGACAGAGTTCAAGATGGGGAAAAGCTGCAGTTTTATCAGACGGCAACCAGTTTGGCGAGTGAAGCTGTATGGACGGCTGCAGGCTGGCCTACATGGCGGCTCTGGGTCAAGTATCGTCTCAGTGCAGGTCGGCAGTTCTGAAGCAATGGTCGAGACATCTTGGATGGCTTTAAGCGACGGCGTTGTAACAGTCAGCATTGCAGTCGATTGCAACTCAGTAGATGCTCGTCGAGGCACTTGTCCCAGCTTCTTCAATGGGCTTGTGTTGTGTTTTAAGGCGAACGGGCCAAAGCAGAGGAGTTTGTTGCAGGCAGATTCCTTGTCCTTGGTTTCTAGTTCAGGGACCTTCTGGCACTTCCTACCTAGGAAGCTTGCTGCAGAGCCCAGCAGGGCACACTGTGGGCTGAGTGGGTACCGGTTCTGGAGTGGCTAGAGGGTCCTCTGGATTCTGTATCTCCTTCTGTTCCCTGAGAGATGTTTAGGGGAGGGAGCTTGCTTCCCTCTTTCAAAATCCTGGTCTTCCTTTACTGGCGCAAGATGTAAGGCAGACTGTACTTTCAGCCAGGGTTCAATGATGAGTTATTTGTGCTACTCCTTGCAAAGACTTCAGATGATATGCCAAAAGAGGTGCTCGGCCCTCTTTTAAAGCCAAATGGACCACAGGGATTGGTGTAGGCTGAGCCTACCTTAATGAACCAATCATGGGTCCCCACCAAAAATCTCCGGTATGCGTGAGGTCATAACCTGAGTGCTTGGCAGCAGAAATGCTAAAGGGGTTAAAACATGTAATACTAAGTCCCACCCATCGTCCTGTCTGTTGCGGATCAAAGGGTTCCCTCTGGTTAATGGAGCTCTCTGCGGTTCCTAATTAAAGCGGCAGGTCTCACTTGAAGCTGCAGCGACACCAGACTTTCTGGCTCTGTCAAACCACATACGTGTACCTTCTGAATGGGGTCCTCCTGCGGGGATGACTACTGTAAACACGCAGTCCCAGACATGACATTTCACTCTCAATCGATACCAAGGGCGGAAGCTGGCATTAGGTTGACACAGTGCATAGGAAAGGGTGTTTGGGTTTCCTATCTCCTTTGTTAGCCTCTGCAGCCAGGCCCCATGTGGTTTTGTTTGAATCACTCTTTGATTAGTATGCAAATTCCTCTCACCAGCTACAGGGGTCAACAAAAGGATAGGGCAGATCCATGGAGCCCTTGATAGTTAATAAGGCTGGCCGTGGAAGGTGTGGCCCTCACCCTTCTGGAGATGCATCTTGTACTCCTCCTGAAATATCCCAACTAAATATAAGAGGGTCCACGCAGAGTACACAGGTCTATGCGCATGCCGTGCAGTGAGCATAGGAAAATGTGTGCGGATTAGCCCCACACATTTTCCAGAGGTTGATCTACCTTCATTCAATTTCATTTAAAAATTAAAAATCCCAGTGGAGCGAACACCCACCTTGCGGATGGTCGAATTCCTCACAGTTTGTCAACAGTGCTAGAGTAGAATCAGGATGCATTTTAGCACCTAAATGTAACTAACTCTCTTTAGGGTTACTAGCTAGATAAAATAGGAGTGCCCCCATGTAGCCATTTTCATTGAAGACACTGCGCAACTGTATACATTTTATTACTTTAAAGATAGGCAACACTGAAGGAAGGATGAGGAAGAGGGCCACAACCGCTAAGCATATGAACAACAGGACAACGGGCGAAACACGGGTTCCAAATCTCCTAACGGTGACTGGAAGGGGAACCCTAAAAAGGAGCTTGGGTATATTTGTTTTTAATAAACAGCTTTATTCAGAAAAAATCCATAAACGCATCACAAATACTACTATAAAAACATCATTGCGTTACAAATACCGTACATACATACATACAATTCAAACTTTTTAAAAAGCACATAGTCATCTTCACTAATTTCATATGACCCATAGCTGCACAATGTTTACTTCAGTTCTTACCTTCAATAGAGATATATAATTTTACTTAAGAAAAATAAAACAAAGAAATCAAAATTAAATTAAAAGAATAAACTACGATATACTAGTATTAGTCAAGTGCAGCTTGTGATACGTGACTAATGCGTATAAGCATACGTTTCCATGCAGATGCCAAATACACAGTAACTGCAGAGGTCACGTCTGTCTTTGTAGAATCCTGACAAAGTTTCATTGCACCGCTTACAGTAACAGCTTTGTACTTTTTAAATATTGGGGAAAGTCCTGGTCATCTTCTATGGGCAGGTAAGGGGCACCAGAGTAAAAAGTACCTAACATCTTCAGTGGGGAATTGGCACAATGGCCAAGATGATGTATAATGGGAATTCCAATTTTATGTAAAGTTAGCTATTGGTAAACACTTAAATGCAATTTCAGATATTTGAGTCTGAGGAAAGGATTCCAGAGTGGTTAGATAACATTTGATTCCAAAATATTGTTTCACTGCCATATAAGTATCTCATATTAAAAACGGCTCTGCATAACGTGAGGAATTCTTCTGTGTTTGTTTGTTGGATAAAGGTTTATTGCGGCATAATGCCCCAAAAACTTCACAGAAAAACAGTAAATACATACAATACAGGTGATAAAAGAGTTCCCTTAAAAATCGCTACAAGTTTAAAATATTACAGTGAGTATACAAATTGCAATGCTGACGCCCTTAACATTAAAAACATACCTCCAAAGACAGACTATTTAGGTGTAAGGGCCTCATTATGAGTTTGGCGTTATTTCCTGTGGCAATAACACCAAATGGTTACATACAGTTATCATAAGCGGTAAGCATGCATTCATTTTTACAATGGTCCGCGTGATTCCTCGTTATGTGGACCTTCAAGTTATTTTCCATTTTGAGTCCAAACAATTCCATGGTGATTTCATTTTAGCTCATGACGTAATGACTGTGTACAGTGAGGAATTTTTGTGGTGGTAATTAATGCCCCACAGAAGCAGGCGGATGAGTTTCAAGTTTGAAATAAAAATTTGGTGGAGTGGTAAAAAATCCAGTATTCTAAAATGCTGGATGTTTTACAACTCCCGCTAAACTTGTAATCAGGCCCTGTAGTATTAAAAGGTCCTCAATTAATAATATTACTAAGACTCCTTTCTACAAAAATATTTTCTTCTCAGGCCAATAGCAGGCACCAAGATGGCATACACTGCGATAGATTCTACACATGGTGGTCTATTACAAAGATAAATATACACATTCAAAGATCATGATAAAAATGTACTAGAATCTGCCAATGTAAAATCTTTTATAGCATATCATCATGCCAATTCTGTATACCTCTATCTAAGCTACTCACAATCAATTTAACTAGGGACAGCATAGATAATACTCTTGGCCCAATTCAGAGGTCCGTGTAAAATTAGGAAAGTGATGCCCATGGAGACACACCACTTCTCTTAAAAGTACCATATATTCTGTGAGAGAAAGAAAGTGGTATACTAACTTCAGGGCCACAACTCTTTCATGTGCCTGATGAGGCCCTGATCGTTGCACTAGTGACTGTCATTGCACTAGTGACTGTCATTAATGCAGGGCAGACACTGTGAGGTCATTCTCCTTTCAAAGCCCTACTTTTGCATGTAGAAAAAGGAGTTAAAATACAACACCTGTGAGATTTTGTTAACATTTCTGCACACGTTTTTCCTTTGTAACCTATACTTTTCCCCCATGGCAACACCACTTTTTTTTAATGTATTGAAGACTTTTGGGAATTTAGTAAATCAGAAAAAGTGGCAGACTATTTAGAGATCTTAACAGTGACCCTGGTGCACCCGCTCCCCCTGGAACACTAGATCTTATGAGCTTTTGCAGCTGAAAATCACAACAACTCACCTCCATTCCTTGCACCAGCCTCAGGAGAGTGGTGTTCGAAAATGGAGGGGAGACAATCGACATTCCACACTACTTTTATCCAGAGCTCAGAATAGAGCCACCTGTCGGTCATTGGCTTTACATAATTCCAATTCACAAATTGTAGACCTGATCTCATTTCTTAACAGAGGTCTCAGCCATTTTCTTCCTATAGTTAAATAGAGAAGGCACAAATTGCAACTTCATTTTGTGGGTATTCTGGTACATCAGCACTATAAGGAGCTCACTTACCCCAGCCCAATGAACTATTCATGTACCCAATGACAGGATACCTAGATGTGACTTAAGAAGCAGTTGTTTTCTATAGAAGATTTTGATCCAATCAAGGCACCGTTTGGCAACAGGGACGAATATCCTCATAATATATTTATGGGATAGTGTCTTATTCATGCCCTTAGACAGAATATCTTCAGTCACCCCTTCAACAGCCTTTTGCCTACATTGTCCAGGTGTTGAATAAGGTTAACATAGCCTATTTTTATAAGCACTTCTTTGACACGTGCTATCAAAGACCTGTTGGCGTTGCAAGGTAAAGTAATAACATCAACCAAGGCTACATTATAAGGCTGCTGTTTAGCTACTGACCACATACTGAGCCAAAGCAGAACTGGATATAAAAAAGTTAGAGAGTTAAAACCAGTAAGCTCAAGTTCTAACTTTAGGGATAGCAATGGGGACCCCTAGGCAAGCAGAATTACTGCTGGAGAAACATATTTCCACATGCACAAAGCCCTAAGGTTTTGCGGGCCCCAGATCCTGGTTCCATACCTTGCTGCAATTTGTTATTGTGCTCATTATTCTTTGACAGCAAGGGTCACACATCTGCCACTAAATTGTTTCAAAAAAGATGCTTTGGACCTGAAAATGCGACTAAGAACGACTTTGCTTTTGGACCAATGATCCTTCCAAGTTCCATTTCTGGGCATTCTGATCCCTAGATAATCCAAAGACCCAACTGTTTTTCTTTCTTTGTTATACAGGCTCATTTGGACTGAGAGGCACTTTCTAATATGTCACACTATCAAGTTGATTTCTTTATATTGATCTTTGATTTGTTAATTTTAAAGGTATTTATATAGCACACTGTCACCAACAGAGTTGGTGCCCAGGCGCTCTGGCGGATCTGTAAAAAAGAAGGACGGCAGGTAGGGTTGGTCGGGTGGAGGTGGAGTAAGAGAGTGGGTGAAGCGATGTGCTGTTGACGGTTTCAGTTCGGTATACACTGTGCGCTAATATTTGTTGCGAGTATCGGACCGTGCAAGACCTTGTGTGCTTTAGGTGCTGTTTATGTGTTGTTTGTTGTTGATGCAGTGTGATAAAGTGTGTGCGGTTTGCTGGGCAAGAGATGGTTGTGTGAATTCTTGGGTGGGTTGGGTATGCAGAGATTTGAACATTGGGTTAGTGGGGTCTGTATCCTGGTTCTAATACATCTTCTTCCATATAAATTATATTCCTGTGGGTGGGGTTATTGCTGATTTCCTTTATTGGCCGTCTGACTGTAGTGTGTGATGGTGTGGCGCGCTCCCAGCTGTATCCTTCTGAGCTTTGCATAATGTGGTTGGGTATGTCTATTTCTCTCCCTCTTGTATCGGGCTGAGGGTTGGGTGTTCCCTATTCCCTTGCTATCTATCGTGACATGGGTCTGTTGGAGCATGGGTGTGGTTTAGGGCAAGGGTGCTATTGATGAATCGTCCTAGTGCATCTGCCTTGGTCTGGCTATGTATTCAGTCTTTAGTGTCCTATCATGGCTATCTCTCAGTTTGTCGTTCGATATGTCGTGGAGTGTCTTCCTTAGATTCTTTTTTCAGTCTATTGCTTGGTGGGAATCAGGATCTGTGTCTTCATTCATCATTGTTTTAGTTGTGTGTGTCCCTGTGGGCGTCTTCTAGTTACGAAGTGAAGAGCCAGGATTTGAGTAGTTTCCTGAATAGTAGGTGGTTTCCTGTGTTGTGTATGTTCTTTGGTAGGTCGTTCCAAGTTTTTGGCGCCTGCTGAGAGAAAGAAGATCCGCTGAGTTTTCTTTTATTGTAGGCTTTTGGTTCCAGGTGGATGTTGTTGCTTGATCTGAGCATTCTTGTTGCTTGATGTAGGCGTAATTTGTCTCTCAGCAACTCAGCGCCCTGTTTGTGTATTGCTCTGTGCGTGATGCACATTGTTTGGTATGCAGTGATAAAATCGCAGCAAAAATGTCGCCTGTACAAAAAATGTTGTGGTTTGACCTGGTAAAGGTGTACCCCATGATACCATTTAAGGGGAGCAGGGGTTGCGGGGGTGTCCACCTTTCCCCTTAAATGGTATACTGGGTCCGGGGATTGCGGGGGCGTCCCACGCATCCTTTACATGGATTGCAGCGGCAAAACCACAGCCTTTTTGCTGCAATATTGTTTGTCAACTGCCATTTTTGCTGTGATTTTAACACATGGAACCCATTGTTTTACATTTTATTTGTTGTTTTACTGGTAGCCAATGTAGTGTTTTTAGCACAGGTGTGATGTGTTCTCTTCGGGGTAGCTTGAGAAGCAATCTGGCTGCCGCATTGTGTATGCATTGTAGTTTTTTAGAAGTCGTTCAGGCATACCCAAGTATAGGCTATTGGTGTAGTCTACTCTGGACATGACGAGAGCGATGATGGTGGTTGTTTTGTTGGCAAATGCTAGGAGCGGTAGGATCCTTTAGCTCACGGTTCTCACATGCCCCATGCAGTGCATGCCCTTGCTTATACAATCACATTACAGCTTTTGGTATAAGGATTGCATCGCCTGCAAATAATTTGTTTCCCACATGTTCACCATTTAACTTTGGAACATATGACTCCAGTTTGGCTACCTCCTCTGCCAAGCCTTTCATATATAAGGAGAAAAGTATCTGTTGAACCCACAAATGAATTGGAAAGTTCGAAGTGCATTGTCCACCCACATCACATCTCACAGAGGCATAGTTTTGGGTTTAAAGACTACTTGCGAAGTGAGTCTTCGGAGGAACGTTCCAAAGCAGTGTTGCATATGTGGGTAGAGCAGTCCTGTGACATTCGCTTCCAGACAGTAAATGACTATGTACTGCAGTTTCCTTCGCAGAAGAATTACGAAAGTGTGCACCAAAGAAGCATTGGTCTACTTCAAAAAAACAATGTCAACATTTTGCACGTCCTTAACAGTGTAGTTGCATCTCCTATTCAGCAGGGGACATGATATGTACTAGCACCACGAGAGGTCACCCCTGCAGAGTGGCACAGTGACTATCAGCAATAGATCCGCCTTCACACATTTCTGACCCTTTGTTCCCCTAAAATGGAGCAGTGTAGGGATGCCAAGAAAAGTGCTTGAATAAAGGCCGTTGCTTCTGGCAAAAAACAATCAGAGACGTCTTGCCAGGACATTACATTTATATTTTATCTTTTCATAGAGGGGATACTGGTATCAAAGGTGAAAGATTATCTTGCTGCTTTGTCAGTTTTTATCAGGTTAACTGCCTTTAATTTGGGTTAAAAAAACTGCTATTTTTACAGCACTTAGAAGTAGGTTGAATCTGGCATAATGTGCTATATAAACATTCTAAGATTATTATTATTGTTATTATCATAATCATTACTTTTATTATTGTCTTTAGTTCAGCATTTCCTTGGAAAGCCATTCTTTTCTGCTTTGTGCCTCTGAGGCCCCTAACGCTAAATCTGTTAGAACATTGCTGTGAGCGTCTTTCAAGGATAAAGCAATGATATTTGTTTGAGAACATTATTGTTTTTCTGTTTAACAAACGCCTAGTTCACAGGTATCCAACCTCTCCAAATATGCCGGTCAGTGGTGCCTGAATTTAGCATTGGTGCAATTGATGGAACTTCGATTAAAACATTTGCATAGTTGCGATTTTAAGAGTCTGACTCTGAAAGCTGCTTTTAAGGAGCCCATATGTCAGCTTGTACCCCTTAAAATGTTACTCTAAAGACAAAGATATGCTTCACATTAAGCCCCTGTTTCTTCTGAATGTGTTTCCTAATTTCACATTAATCAATGTATACATGTACAACCTGTTCCATCCTTCACATGAAGTCTGTGGTAAGGTTGCAGTGATCGTATCTTATAAGGTCATTGAGCAATTGTAATTCCAGCTCTCCAGCATGGGGTCTGGCATGGATTCACATGCTCATGAATATACCCCGTTGTCAGGCTGTGAATCCTCAGTAAAAAAATAAAAAGCAGTTTCCCTTTAGCTGGAAAACTTCATTTCTACTCTAAACCAATTACTGTCCTCTGGGTCATACTGCTCCACCCAATGACAGTCGTTTCCCTAAACCCAAACCCTAGTGGCCATCTTCAGATTTATACCGTACGTTTCAGTGTTGGGAGTCCTCTCATCTTGCTCTTCACATTTTTTGCTACTTTTGAGTTGTTTTCAGATACATTTTTTGTTTTTTTTCTCAGATCTGTTCCACTGTCGATCCTTGATCGGCTACCTGTGGTGGGGGTCCATTGTTGGCGAAGATCTGCTTCATCACCAGTTCCTTTCATCAAGTTCTGGGCCTACTACGCGACTTTGACGATGTCCATTGAGAAGAGGAGTCTCTTCAAGATATGCGCAAAGTGTGGACTATGGAATCTCTATGTCGAAGATCGGCACCTCAAGTGCCTGCATCCGGACCACGATGAGGAAGGATGCAAGGTTTTCTGCAGTTTTCCAAAGAAGATGAAGAAGGACATTACTGCAGTTTAGCAGCGTGGCTCAAGTTGGGTAAGGCCTCTGACTCATCCTCCGGGCACAGTCATGCCTCATCCAGGACCGGCCGGTCCCATGTGCGTACTCCCTCTGAGAAGAGCTTGAGGTCCTTTGAGGACTCCCCGTTGCTGGGGGTCCAAAAGAAGCTTAAGCACAATGTTACGGATCCCGCTAGGGTCGCCGTGGCTGCAGGGCCCAGTTCGGGGAGGAGACGTTACCCGTCTCCATCTCCGTCCACGGGGAGCCTGCCGGTTGGGGGTGTACCATCCAAGAGGAAGTCCTTGACCCTTTGAAGCATAGATCATCGTCCACGGACAAGGCGGAGCGGGAGAAGTCCTCTGGTGGCCCCTCTCATCCTCCGTCGACAGCACCTTCTTCGTCAAAGAGCACGACTCAGTTAATGACTGCTTCGTCTTCCAGGGCATCCGCTCCGTTGGCGACCATGGCTTCGTGGATGATCACAGCCCCGTCATTGACGTTGGCAGCATCCACTTCGTCCACAATCCCATCGACACTCTGTTGAAGACCATCACCACGTCATCGAAAGGAGGCCTTGCGACTACCGTGGTCTCTACCATCAAGACTACAGCAACCCCACGAGTGGCCTTGCCTCCTTGACCTGCGGCTTCTGTGGCGACTCCGCTGACGACCGCAGCTGACACGCCAGTTAAGGTGCCCATTATCGCTTAGTTCCCAAAGGATTGGGGTAAGACCAAGGAGCTGCTGCCGTCTACGGAATTCCTCCCCGGGAAGGTGAGGACGTCCCCATTGATGCCAAGAGATTCTCTGAAGGGGTCTGCGCACATCTACATGATCTCCGACGATGACCATTTGCCCAAGGAGTACTACTCAGACCATGAAGGGGGCTGTGGGGCCTTGTCCAGGGATGGATCTCCCTGGAGAAAGCCTGATCAGTCGTCTAGCCCATTGAGGCGCTTCAGCCCAGAGCCGTTGCCAGCTGCTCCTCTCACGCCTCAGCCTGCACCCAGGGACATGTCTTTGGACATCCTGATGGCCCTCCACACCCTGGTGTTGGAGATACAGCAAAGGCTTCCCGCTACTCCTGTGCATCGTCCGGTCCAGAGTCCACCTAGACACTGACCAGAAATGTGCCCACGCCGAAGCATAAACCGAGCCAATCTAGCAAGAGGGAGCCTTCAGAGCTAAGACTTCAGCCGACGCACCCTATGCCCCCCCACCGGCCTTGACCTAGGTGATGGAGGAACCTCCACGTACCAACACTGGTACTGATACGGATACTACTCATACTGATGAGTACCACGACTATATTCCTGCAGACAGTAAGCTGATGCGAGCAGACGAGTCTGCCAGGGCCTCACCACCGGACGAAGTGGGCTCCTTTCACAGCATGATTTTGAGGGTCTCTGCTCTCTTCAATCTGGTCCCGGAGTAGAAGAAGAAGGAGGGGTTCCTTTTTCAATGCCGGGAGCCTTCACGGAAGACCATCATGAAGATGCCGAACACTGCACCCCCCAAGAGAAACAGGCTGGAAAAGAAGAACAGGGTCCCAGACTCTGCCCCCAGGTGCTTGAGATTGCATACTTCTCCAGACTCTGCGGTGTCTGCTACTGCCAGGAAGCGCTCAGCGAACCCGTCATGCTTGTCCATGGTGCCTCAAGACAAGGAGGGGAAGAAGCTTGATGCAATGGAGAAGCACATCATTTACACCACTGCTTCCTCTGTCAAAGCTGCCAACACCCTGGCTATCCTGTCCCGGTATGACCGCGGAGCTCTGGTACAAGCTAAGCCCTATCTTGAACTTTTTGCCGGATGACAGGAAGGCGGATGGCTTGACCCTGTTGCACAAGGCCGAGGTGGCCTTGGACCATGCCATCACGGTGGCACTGGATATTGTGGACTGCGTTGGCCCTTCGATGCCAAGGTTGGCTGAAGGCTATGGACTTCAGGGCAGATGTGCAGTCCAAGGTAGTGGACATGTCTTTCGATGGGTCCAACTTGTTTGGAAAGGCTGTGGACAAGACACTCCAAATCGATTAAGACCGACATTGAGACGGTACATTCCCTTGGGACGCTGAGACAGAGGAGATTGTCGTACTTTTGTTCCTCAAGAGAGAAATCAGACAGATCCTCTAAGGGATACTCAACGCCCTATTGCCACCCCTCCTGCTCTACCACCCAGGAAGCCTACACGGGAAGCTCCCAAGCCATCGGCAGTGGAGGACAGCGCCGGTGTCGCCCACAGGCCAGTGCACAGGCGCCCAAACAGGCCTGAACCAGCCCACCCCAGTGGGCGGCTGGCTAGCGAACTTGGTTGTCAACTGGAAGACCATCCCCACGGACAAATGGGTGCTGGACGTTCTCCGTCAGGGGAACACCTTGAAATACCAACACAGGTGTCCTTGCTTTCCTCCTGTGGCATGTCAAGAACTGCACATGGCCTAACTGCTGCAGGAGGTTCAGGCCATATTAAAAAGGAAAAATACAAAAAGAGGGGGGGAAAAGTCCCAAGAGCAGTAGGGAAAGGGACTACAAATATACTACAACAAGAAAGTCTGTACTGCTTTTATACAAATCTCAATAGGTTCAGTTTCAATTATTTCCCTGAGCGTACCATTATGATATCACACATTTTAGGATTCTCTTAAAGCAATCGAAGCAGCCCCAAGTTTTTGAAAACATTCTTTGAATGTTTATCTCACAAGAAACAGGTATGGATGAATATTTGGTGAAAAAATAAAAAACATAAGTAGTTTGTAAACAGTGAAAGATATAATACAAAAAACAACTGAATATAATAACATGGGATTTCAAAATTTGGTGAAAAACGAGCTGCAATAGAAAATTAATTATCAATTTCTTAGAACAAATGAAATACTAAAGGGAACTAGACATATAGACTGCCAATCGTGGAGAGTGACTAATTATAAGTCCACATACATGGTTTAGTGGCTTAGTGAGGGGCCACTATAGGGCTTATTTTCATAAACGAAGGGCAGAGTCTGAATTCGTTCTGTTTCCTGTATTTCGTTGACAGGTCTGCCTACGTATAAGTGTCAAAAAATAATAATCCTGGAACTACACAAAGTTCAACTTGACATCATTAAACCACGTTTCGGCAAAAGGTGCCACCTGTCTGGCCATTAATTCCATAGCATAGTAAAAGTTGCCTTCCTCAGGGCGAGATACCTCTCAACAACTGGACCCTGTGGGGAAGCAGACATAAAAAAAAAAAAATAATAATTGTGAAAGGGACAGTCTCCCTTCTTGGAGACTGCCCAGAATGCTCTAAGAGAGAATCAAAGTGAAATACACATATGGCAAAATGAATTACCTAATTGGTTGGCTGTGGGTGAATAGAAAAACAGGCGCGATATGGGCAAGGAAGCCCAGTCTTAGGCGTCTGGTAGAGTGGAACCGGGGTAATCCACGGAGTACCTACATCAAGGCAGAGGTCGCATTGGAAAACACACTCTAAAAGTGAAGAAAAAAATTCATGAAAGGCGAAAATGTTGCTGTGTAATACAAAGTGATTGATTGCATGTGGAAGCTACCTTATACGGAAAGGCTTGCAAGAAGGTACTTGGTGGAGTCTGTTCTAGATAATGTCATTCAGCATTGCATGTTAGAAGAATTCCTGGGATGTGTTTAATCACATCAGAGAGTAGACCTAGAGGTATATACACATATTATCAGAATTGGAAAGGAAAAATAAA
Source organism: Ambystoma mexicanum (assembly GCF_040938575.1). Classification (NCBI taxonomy): domain Eukaryota; kingdom Metazoa; phylum Chordata; class Amphibia; order Caudata; family Ambystomatidae; genus Ambystoma; species Ambystoma mexicanum. The sequence continues at coordinate 150,670,527 of NC_090924.1, forward strand.
GTGCTTCAAGTTGCGAACGGAATTTTTTATATATATGTGGAGGTAAAAGAGCCTGTCCCTCAGTGCCTCCGGAGCTCCCGAGTATACTCCAGATACTTTCTGGTACAAAAGAAGTCAGGAGGGTGGCGGCCAATCCTGGACTTAAGGCCCTTTAACAAATATATGAAATCCCAGAAGTTCAGGATGGTCAGATTTGACCAGCTGGAGGAAGGGGATTTTCTGGCAATTTGGACCTGCAGGACGCCTACTTTCACGTTCCCATTAATCCAAAACATTGTAAATTCCTGAGGTTTGTGGTCATGGGTAGGCACTATCCGTTCAAGGCCCTGCCCTTTGGCCTAAAATCAGCACTGAGGATATTCACAAAGTGCTTGGCTCTTGTGGCAGCGCATCCTTGTCTCAGGGGCATCCACGTATACCCTTATCTGGACGACTGGTTTATCCGTTCCCGCTATTATACACTGGCGATCCAGCACACAACAGAGACCACTCGCCTTCTCACAGATCTCGAAATCTCCATCAACTATCCGAAGTCCTGCATGGAGCCATCGCAGAACGCTCTGTTCCTAGGTGCCCGTCTCAACACAGTAACATGCCTGGCAACCCCCTCGGAGGATAGGGTGACGGCCATCCAGGTGAAGGTAAATCTCCTGTCATCGGTGCAATCCGCAACAGTACAAGCCATCAAGACGCTGTGAGGCATGATGTCCTCGTGCATCCACCTCGTTCCATTCTGCAGGCTCCAGATGAGACCTCTTTAAGAGTTCCGGGTTGCTACCGACGGCTGAAGGTCACAAGCTCTTGGAGAGACAAGATGCCCTCCACAAGGAGTTCTGACAAGCTCTACGGTGGTGGGGAGTGCGCCTGCATCTGATGAAAGGAGCGTCTTTTCAAATCCCTCTGTACCAGGTCACGGTCACCACGGATGCCTCTCTGGAGAGGTAGGGGGAACACACCGGACAGTCGCACGCCTGAGGGCTCTGGCTCCTGGAGGAAAAAGACCTTCACATCAACATCATAGAACTCCGGGCAGTCTTCTGTGCCCGCAAATCATTCCTGCCCTAACTGCGAGGGAGGGTGGTGAGGATCTTCACAAACAACATCACCAGCATGTTCCATATCTGGAAGCACAGTGGGACGTGCTCTCGGGCTCTTACCATGGAAGCTCAGCCACTGTGGCACTGGGCCATTCTGCAGGACATGCTCCGCGTCCCATTTCACCTAGCAGGCACCAAGAACACCATTGCAGACTTGCTCAGCAGGGAGCTGCGCTCCTGCCACGAGATGGAGCTTCATCAGGATCAAGTGTCCCTTCTCTTCAGCAGGTGGGGTCATTCCCGAATTGACCTCTTCGCGACAGCAGCCAACTTAAAGTGCCAGAGGTTTGCCAGCAGGTTCCCTCAGCCAAGGGGCATGGGGGACGCCTTTTCTTTCACGTGGGAGGGGCTCTTCCTCTATGTCTTCACTCTGATCTCTCTCTCCTGCTACACGTGATCAACACGCTCAGACGTTGTCTTGCTACAGCCATAAGTGAAAACACTTCTGAGTGTGGTGCAGGACTCAGAAGAGTACGCTACTGTGGGTCACAGTGTAGCAGCTCCTTCTGTATCTGCTTTACCTGGCCAAGACTGGCCTGGCCCATGCCTCGATCAAGGTGCATCTGGCTGCCATATCCCGCTACTCCAGGGCGCCGGGTAGGCAAACCCTGTTTTCGTACAGGTTCATCAAGGAGTTCCTCAAAGGCCTCTTCAGGACTTTTCCACCAGTGAAGGCTCCTGCTCCAGCTTAGAAGCTCAACGTAGTTTTGACCAAGCTCATGGGGCCCCAATTGAACCTATGCATCAGGTCCCTTTGAAGTTTCTCTTGCGGAAGACATCTTTCTTAGTGACCATCACCTCGGCCAGACGGGTCTGGGTCATCCAGGCCCTCTCTTGCAAGCAGCCGTACTTGTCCTTCCATGCTACGAGCGTGGTTATGTGGAACCACCCCACCTTTATGACGAAGGTTTGTTCAGTATTCCATCTCAACGGGCCTTTGGTTCTGCCAGTCTTATTCCCGAATCTTCAGCGCAGGCAGAAAGGATTTTGAATTGCTGGACGTTGCTTGTGCCTTGAAGTTTTATGTGACATTCATGAAGGACTTTCGGAACATGCCTCAACTCTTTGTGAATGTTGGAACAGTAAATCATGGGAAGGCCCTGTCGAAGGCTTCCATATCTAGGTTACTCGCTGGTTGCATCATGCACTGTCATCGTCTGGCCAGCAGACATCTTCCAAGCCAGTCGAGAGCCCATTCAACCAGAACCATTGCAGCAACAACAGTGTTTCTCTATAGTGTGCCCCTGCTCGACATCAGGAGGGCTGCTACGTGGAGGTCCACCCACACCTTCACGAGATTATACTGCATCGACAGGGATTCCAGAGAGGAGTCCTGGGTCGGCCATGCAGTGCTACGCAACCTGTTTGCTTGAGGGGTAGTGTATTGCTTCTGATGAGCCTTGCCACCTCCCGTGGTTGTGTATGTGTACTGCTGTGTAATAGTATTCATGAACATGTGAATCCATGCAAGACCCCATGCTGGAGAAGGAACCAGTTACTTATCTGTAACTCCTGTTTGCAGCATGGGTCTGGCACAGATTCCCATGCAAGCCCTCCCTCCTTCGCCTATGTGGCTCTTCCTGGTTTATACTGCCACTTTACGTGCTCTACCAAATCTAAAGATGGCCACCAGGGCTGGAGCTTAGGGAGACGACTGTCTTTGGATGGGGCAGTATGACCCAGAGGACAGTGATTGGTTTAGAGTAGAAATTCCAATTTAGTCCAAAATGAAACATGCACAATGTAATGTGCACACTCTGTATGGACCATTTCGTCACAAGTTTTTCAGAAACGTATTGTATTTCTAAATATTTGCATGCATTCCCTTGCAAGTTTCAAGTGGGAATCTTTATTTCCACCCTGAATCTCAACTCATGCAAATGTCCAAATTACACATATAACATTAAAGCAAAACCATTAAACTCATGATTAATGTTATTTGCATATTAAAACTCCTCGTTGAAAAACATCTTTCGCAAGCACGTCTTCTCACTTCGGTTGGATGTTTTAAAGGTATTTTTTTCTCTTTTTCCTTTATCCACTTAACTACGGTAAGGCTGTCCCTTCCTGGGAAACTGAGAGGATAAGCCTAGAATATGGACAGCCACCTTCTGGGGCCGTTAAGTACTTGAGGGCATGGGTGCACCCGTATGGTTGCTTTCCAAGTCCTGGGCTACTGAAAGGGTAAGCCTTGAATGCAGAGAGTCAGGTGCTGAGCTGAAAAGCGAGTAAGGGTGAGGGGAATTACATCCCCTTGATTTTCCTTCCTTTTTGCCACCCTTCCCTAACGTTGTATTTAACTGTTTTGCCCTTTTTTGCTTTGAACAATATGTTACTTGGGTCAACCTTATTCAGTCAACCTAATGTAATGTAACACATTCTTAAATAGTACAAATTCCAGCATCTTGGCAGCCTCACAAAGGCGTTTTTCAGACGCTGTTTTCACGTTACCGTTTTCAACCAATCTCTTTGTTCGTCATTTCTACCAATGGTCATTCATACTGTAAAACACACCTCATTCAAAAACTATCTTAAATTCTCCTATGTCTGGATCTTTCCTCTATTATTTTCTGTTGTCCATGTACTGAAATTATAGTCGTATTTGTTTCTTAAGTATTTGCAAATGCCCTACAGTGAATTTGTGAAAATGTTGAACAAATGAACCAAGAAAGATTTTGTCTAATACTAAGTTGTCTGTCACTAATGGGCTTTTGGTTTCATCTTGGTTCCTCAGCCCTACCAGCACATTTTAAGGAACCATTGAAGAATATTGAGGCCACAGAAAGTGGGCGAACCACTCTGCGCTGCAAGCTGAGCAAGGCTGCTGCGATAGAGTGGAGGAAAGGAAGCCAGGCACTCACCCCAGGCAGCAAGTATGCGATGAGGCAGGAGGGCCTTGTGGCTGAGCTGGTCATCCAGGATCTGGAAGTGGAGGATGCTGGAGATTATACCTGTGTTTGTGGAGAGGAACAGACCGTAGCAGCACTAAAAGTTGATGGTAAAGAGGATGCTTACAATCTCCACTTTCAGCAGTACTGTATTGTATTGTATTGACTTTTAACATAGACAACAGAAACGAAATGAAATCCTGACATTTGAATGATAGGGTTTTTGTAATGTAACCCATGTTACCAAGACCAGCAGCATGGAAGGAGGCCTTGCCGGCATTCAAAGTGTGGCCAGCAGATCTCTCCAGTGTGCATACAGTGGGCCTCTTGTCTGCATTTCCATTTGCTGCTATGGTTTCCTTTTCTTCTAACTCATTGCGCTCTCATTTCTTTGTGTCTGTCCTTGTTGCGTTGTTACTGCGCTCATTGTTGGGCGTGTCCATGTAACATATGTTGTTCCCCATAGCCCACATGTTCTGCAAGTGCCACACCCAGACACAATACAAACTCGTAGAGGGTGCCACTCTGTGGTAGTTAATAGCTTTGAGCAGGGTCGGACTGGGGCATAGAATTGTCTCGGGCACCAATGAAAGTGTCTCACAGTTGCAAATGGCAATTCATTCCTTTTGTGACAGACTGTTTGAGTAGTACCCAAAGTGGGGGTGGGGGGATTCTGATAAAATGTGATTTGAAATAATATTCATTCAGTAAACTGGTCAAAACTACTAGCCTTATAGTGAAGTAACTCATCAAAGTGGCCCAAAAAAGTGGGCCACTTTCACCCAAAAAACTGTCCCACACTAGCATTTCGCGCATTGCCCTGTTGCCTTGTAGGCCGGTCCAAGCCTGGCTTTGAGCCTTTCTAAGGGCATTGTGTACCTACCCCTTGTCATGGTATTTCTGCGATTTCCCTTTTCAGTAGTTTCAAGTCCATACTTCGAAGACATCGAAGGTCTAAAAAGGAGACTACTTCCCAACACGCAATTTAACAGATGAATAAACAATGTGATGTGCAAGTATGAATTGATGTTGGCACTGGTATCTGAATCTTCTCTCAGGGATTTCTGAAGGTGAGAATCTGAGAGGTATTAATAGCGATGGTTCTTCTGTTTTTGTTCTCACTGTCAGGTAGTTCTATTTGAAGGCACGTTTCAGGGGCAGGGCACTTTGTTTTTGTGCCCCCTGGACCTCGACGTCCAGGGCCCTCATTATCAGTTAAATGGGTCCATAAAGTGATATTAGAAATGTTGCCTGGTTTTAATGTCCGCCTAATTATGGATCATGAGATGTTGACCTCATAGAGTAGTCTTGGTGGGATGTACGTGATCATATCGGATTACGAATATCTCGAATTGCAAAATACCAAAGCCCACTTTGCCGCATTTTGCAATTCAAGCTTTTCGTTTTTTTAAAATGTGTCCCCCACTTTTTTTCACTGTATGCGCGGGACACTGCTCCAACCCCGAACCTGAAAATACCGAAGTAGGGGAATGGGGGACACCCCGCAAGCCCCCCACCTAATTCTGTATTTTCGGGTTCAGCCTTTTCTAGCTATACCGAATGCGGGCAAACCATCTATTCGGTCTTTTTTTCTTGATTTTTTTGGTGCGATTCTACATGATTTCATCTGCACAGCCTTTCCTCACATTTTTACCCTCTACCTAATAATTATAAACCTAATACCTCCAGCATGATAAAAAATGCTTTCCCTTATAGGAAGGTATTTGTGATTTAGCAGTGTTGGGGGTTGGGGGGGTAAGACCGAGTAGAGGGATACAATATATAAGTATTCATTGGGGCCCACTGAGGAAGTAAACATGTGCGCATGGAGTAATGACCCTTCTGTGCATTCGCATACAAGGTACAGTAGAGGTGTGATCGTCTGCAGCACCAGGTGCATTTCCACCCCCATTTTATATTTTCTTTTTCTCGCTCCAGTGCAGCAGAGCACTTTACAATGGGAGGGTGCCAGCATTGGACTTGGCACTTTATATTGTAGCGCAATCCCATTGATGGCGGGACGGACGGAGAGAGGGAGGAAGGGATTTCTATTTGTCCGGCAGATATTGGTGAAAGAAACATGTTTTTAGTATTTTGCGGAACTGGAGGGTGGTGGGGTAATTGCAAACCTCTGCTGAGATTTACTTCCGGATGGTCGAGGCCTGGCAGGAGAAGGACTGCTTGAGAGTCTTCTCTTTACAGGCTAGCTTACACTCCAATATTTTGATAGTTTTTGCTACATGAGGCACGAGAGCCTCCAGATGTGTGGAGTTAAGCTGCAAAATGTAATGTTTTTGTTTCGTTTTAAGGCTGCCTTCTAGATGATACATGGAGTTTTGAACATGGCCCCGGCAGAGAGAGGGATCCAGTAAAGCCTGCACAGTGTAGAAGAGATACAGTCAGATTTGCGTGAACCTGTAATGACGCGGGCTGCAGGGTGGTGGGCAAGCTTAAGGGGACTAGGTGCATGGAGGGAAGCACAGTAAGGAAGGCGTTTCCCCCGTAGCTGTGTGAGATCACGAGGCTTGCACCAACAAGTGGAGTTCATTTAGGGGGAACGAGGGGCTTGATTTTGCAGAGTGTGGAGATCTGTAGTCATGTTGTTTGTGTATTTTTTACCATGTGCGTTTGAAAGAAAAGGCTACTGTCAATGAAGCCCAAAGGTTTGGCTGAGTTTAATCTGGGGTTAATACTTCCAAGTGTATGTCGTCCTACCGTTGTCGCCGGAGTTGTTGATGGTGGGGGGACTGATGAGGATGAATGTTTGAGGCAGGCATTTGACTTCAGTGTTTAGATGGTAACCAGGAATTATCAGTGATGACTGATGTCCTGGGGCCACTAGCCTTAAGGCACAACTGAGTGCCGTTAGCATACGGATGGATGGTGTATGGCTATGCTGGGAGTAAGATTTAACATCCTGGCCCTCCACCATACCCCTCAGCTTGTGGCATCCCGCACCTCCCACCTGGCAAAAGCTCCCACCTCCTGTCCTGGGGTGAATTGCGGGTTCCTAAATAATGGTGTCAGTGGTGACGGAAAGGTCGTCATCCCCCCATCCGGACCAGGGTGTCCCACACCTTACCCAACAGCGCAGTGATTCTACTCACATACATATTCCTAATCCTATCCCCTCTGGGGCACCAAAGTACTTCTTCTACGGGCTTCCCTACCACTGCTCTATCCATCTGTCTCCATATCTTACCCTGAGCTCTCTTAAAACAATCCCAAATTACCTGGCCCAAAAATAATAGAGGTGGAATTTCGATACCTATAAGCCTTCCTTCTGAGTGGGCATCATTAGCAGCTTCCTGGAAGTTCACGGCTTCTTGTTACTCCAGATGAAGCTACTCATATGTTTCTGGAGAGCCTTAAAGAATGTTTGTGGAATGGGCACTGGGGGAGCCTGAAAATAGTAGAGAACCTTGGGGAGAATCATCATCTTCAGGGTATTTATTCTTCTCAGCCACAATATCGACAAGGGCCCCCATTCTAGCAGCAGCTGTCTCACCTTCTCTAGAAGTGGCGGGTAATTGGCCCCGTGGAGTACATCAATAGTCCCTGTAAGGTGTTTCCCCAAGTACTTAATGCTGCCATCCGCCCAAACATAAAGAACCTTTTCCCTCAAGACCTCCACCTGATCTTCCGGCAAAGTCAAATTGAGTATTTTCGATTTATGTTCATTATTCTTCAAGCCTGCCATTGAGCCGGACTCCCCCAGCTCCCTAACAACAAAATGTCATCCGCAAAGGCAATCACCTTATGCTCTTCCCCCCCAAAACTAATCCCCTCTACATCCAGGGTGGCTCTAATCTGGGCCAGAAATGGTTCTAGGTGAACTACGTACAGAAGTGGGGAAAGCGGGCACCCCTCTTTTGTCTCCGACAGACCTTTATCCCCTGGGAAAGCTGTCCATTGATCGCCAGGCGGAGGCTAGGGGCCTGATAGTTTGCTCTCACAATCTTTAAGAATTTTGCCCCAAATCCGATGGCTTCCAGGGTGCGGAATAGGAAGAACCATTCAACGCGGTCGAAAGCCTTCTCCGCATCTAAGGCCAAATCGCAAATAGTCATTAGATTACATATCATACGCGTGTTGTCAAAAGTCTGCCGCTGCTGGATAAACCCTAACTGGTCTGGGCCATTCAACCCAGGGAGCAACTTGTCCAAGTAGGATGCCAAAATGTTTGTATAAATCTTCGCATCTATGTTAATTAGGACAATGGGGCGATATCACCCACACAACATGACGTCATTGTTGGGTTTAGGAAGAAGCACCACTTTAGCTTCATCCAGAGTTGGGGCTAAGCAGCCGGTCCTACCAAAGGAATTAAACAGCGGCACTAACACCTGGATCAATGCCTCCCTTAATACTTTGTAAAAACTGCCAACGTAGCCATCTGGCGCTGGAGCCTTAAAACTCAGCAGCGCCATAATCGCTGACCTTACCTCCTCGTGGGTAAAGCCCCCTCTAGCTCTTCTCTTTCCCCTTGTGTAATCTGTCATAGGGAGCATTTTGCCAAATATTTGCCCTGGGCTACCTCCCCAGGCGAGTCAGAAGAGTGTAACTCTGAATAAAATTGGTGAATGCCTTAATTATGTCTTCATTTGAGGAGCTAGCCCCACTCTGCCTTGTTTTAATTTTCAGTATGTTCCTAGATGCTTCCTTTTTCCTCACCTGTCTCGCTAACAATCGATTGGCCTTGTTTGCCTTAATGTAGTCCTTTTGGTGCAAATAGAGGAGGGCTTGTTCAGCCCTCTTGGTTTGGAATACCTCTAGTTGGCCCTTGATCAACCTGTATTCCCTCCTGGCCGCACTTCCAGAGTCCCCGTCCATTCTGGCCATTACTTTTTTGAGACTTACTTCTAAGTCTGCCTGCGTCTGATGTATTTGTTTGTCACCCTGGGCTTTTTTCACGATTAACTGTCACCTCTTTGTGGCCCTGAAAGCGTCCCATACTATCAGTGCTTCCACCCCATGCAAGCTATTAGTTGTGAAGAATTCCCTATTCCTTTTCCTCTGCTCTTTGCAAATCACATGGTCTTTAAGTAGAAATTCAGGAAACATCCACCCCATAGTCCTGGGCCCCCCTCCTTCCGACTAATGTGATACTTATGGACGCGTGATCTGACAATGCTATCGCTCCCAGATCTACCCCCTTCACTTGTCCCAAGAGGGTATGAGATACCCAAATATAATCAACCCTCGAGAAGGATCTATTAACATGGGAGTAGAACGTGTATGCCCTATCCTCCCAGTATTTGTCCTTCCAGACGTCCACAAGTGGTAGCTGATTTATGTACTCTTTCGTCCAATTGGAGAGGGCTGCTTGGTTATGATAGATCTTCGCACTTCTATCTTTTTCTGGATCCCAATCCAGGTTGAAATCCCCTGTAAGGATAATCCTCCCCTTTGCGAATTGCTCCAGCTTTGCCAGGACGGACCTCAGGAATCCATCCTGCCCTGTGTTTAGGCCTGTATACTGACACCACTGTAAAAGCCTCACTTTCCCATGTAATGTTCACCATTATGAATCTACCCTCTGGGTCCCCTAATGTTTCTGCGATGTGGAATCCCGGTTGTGCATGGAAAGCCAACAGCACCCTGCCTTTTCTGCCTGTGGCTTGTCCTGAACCAAAAGAAGGGACCTTTTGATTTTAAATTTGTGTCTGTCAGCCTTTTGAATATGAGTCTTCTACATGGCCACCCACTCCGGCCTTTCCCTTCCCAGGAAGTGCTCAAACTTCTTTCTTTTGATATGATATGATGATATGATGTGGCATTTATAACACGCCTGTACACAAGTGTTTCTAGATGTGACAAGACAAGGAGGGGGAAACAAAGGCAGGACACAATTGTGAAACACTTGTGTATAGGCACATTATAAATGCCATATCACATCATATCAAAATAACAAACTTACTGGGCCGTTAGTCATTCAGATCGCCTAAGTGCGGGGAAGAAGGAAGGGGAGACGTGCCAGGGGAAGGGGGAAGTGCAGTTAACTCACAAGTGCAGCCAGCGGGTGGCTCATAAGTGCAGACAGAAGGGACTGTAGGGTTTCAGATACAGACCCTTAAGTGCTGGGGAGCCCGGAGGCAGTGCAAGGGCACCTGGACATGCAGGAGCCTGGGCCCAAGCTCAGAGGGTGACCAGGTAACCAATACACAGAGCAGTCAGGAGCGTCAGCAGGGGAGAGGAAGAGAGAAAGCAGAAGCGAAAAGGAAGGTCTTGAGTTGCTTCTGGAACCGGAGGTGGTTCTGCTCAAGTTTGAGAGAGGCAGGGAGGCTGTTCCAGAGGGAGACCCCAGCTGAGGAGATAGATCTGCCCCCAACTCTGCTTGGAGAAGCATCTGACCCTCAGAGAGTTGGCGGTGGATGAGCCGAGAGCTCGAAAAGGAAGATGTTTTGGAACAGAAAGTTGCAGGTAGAGCGGTCCCAGGCCCCATGAAACCTTGTGGATGATGCAGAGGGTCTTGAAGATGATCCTTGCTGCCACAGGGAGCCAGTGAGGAGATTTCAGAGCTGGAGGGATACAATCCCTGGGCTTGAGGCCAAGGACAAGTCTTGCAGTCCTGTTCTGTATAAGTTGTAAAGGTCGAAGAGTAGAGGCAGGAAGATTTAAAAAGAGGCTGTTGCAATAGTCCAGCCTAGAGAGGACCAGAGCTCAGGAGACAGTGAGCTTCTGGGGGAAAGTGAGAAAAAGGAAGAATACCGCTGAGGAGGTGCAGCAGATAGTTTGACTTCTTAGAGATGTCAGAGATGTGAGGAGAGAAGGAGAGGGTGGAGTCGAAGATGACACCAAGGTACTTAGCCTCAAAGGAAGGAGCAGGAAGAGGGTCCAGAGTGGGCGGCCAGATAGAGAGAGGAAAGGAGGGAGCGGGTGTCCCAATGAGGAGTATCTCAGTCCTACTGGCATTAAGGCAGAGATCATTGGTGGCACACCATTCCCGAATTGCGGCCAGACAGTCTGGTATGAGAGAAGAAGCAGCAGTGGCTGAGGGGAGCCTGATAGAGAGCTGAGTGTCATCTGCATAACTTTGAAAATTGGAGCAGAAATGAGCGACGCAGTGGGCAAGAGGTGCCAGGTAGTGGTTGAAAAGCCAGGGAGAGAGGTTAGACCCTTGGGGAACACCACAAGTAGAGAGCGAGATAGAAGAGGAAATACCCCAGTGGGATCTGAGAGGGTCGGTCAGTGATATAGGAGGTCAACCAGGCCAGGGTCTGATCAGTAATACCAAGGTTGTCACGGAGACGATTGAGCAGGATGGCATGGTTGACCATGTCAAAAGCAGAGGATAGATCGAGGAGAATGACCATGGACCAGAAAATTGAGCCCCCGGATGTTAAGAGTGACCAACTTGAATTCTAAGCCACATCTCCCTCCCACCCGAACCAAGCCTCCTTACTTGATCAACTGTCCAACCCCCCCTCCAACTTTTCCTTTCCCCAAACAGCCCTCCCCAACAAACCCTGGGTTGGATCAACCATCCTAGACATATCGCAGACACTTGGCCATGGGGATTGAGCCATCTAGACCCTCCCGAGGTAAACACTGTGGGTATCCTAAAACCCATGAAGCAACCTCAAGACTCCTCCCCCCCTCACGAACACCCCACGCACCCCCCCTCCCCACCTCCAGCAGCCCTCAGAATAACACTTAACTCCCCAACACTATCACCTCAGTGGGGGGGGGCAGAGGCTTCCACTGCTACCTCCTCCAGTGTACATCCTTTGCCTGGTGACTTTCCCAGACCACTCGCGACCCTCTTTTTCCAGCCCTTCTCCTATACCCGTGTCCATGCCCACAGTTTCCTCTTGGTTGGTTCCCCTTCTGGCTTCTGAACTGGGTGCTGGGCGGCCTCCTCCTCCAGTTTCAAAATGTTCAACCCTTCCTCAAAGGTGGTAACCCAATGCTGTCTTCCTTCCCATGAGAACAGCAGACCAAACGGCAAGGTCCAATTATATTTCACCTGGGCTTTCACCAAGACCCTGACCACCGGGCCCATCAGCCGCCTCTTAACCAGAGTTGACTGCAGCAAATCCTGGTATAATTGGATCTCTGCTCCATTTATCTTGATCGGGTCAGCCCGCCTTGCGGTAAGTAAGATACTCTCCTTTTGCCTATATCACTGTAAGGCCACCACCACATCCCTTGGCCTGGCTCCCGGATCTCCGCTCTGGGACCCTACTGTGTGCACACGGTCAAGTGGATGTCAGACCATTTGTCCAATTCCAGCAGATCTGCGACTATCTGCTAGGTAGTTTCTCGCAAGTCCTTGTCCAATACCCCCTCTGACAGCCCTTTCATCCTTATATTAGATTGCCTGGAGCGATTTTCAATGTCCTCGGCCTGCAATTTGAGATTTTGCGTGACTCTTGCAAGCTGTTCAGCCAAGTCATCTGTCTTTCTGTTGTCCTCGACCAGGTCCTGAAGTGCATTATCAGCCTCATCTGTCCTTTCCCGCAGGGCCACAATGTCATTTTTCACCTCTTATAGCAATTGGGTGAGTCCTGCCCTAATAATGGTTAACTGGGATTGCAGCATCTCTGTAATCTTGTTGCTGAAGCCCTGGAAGCATTCCCGGAGTCTTCTTTGCTTATCCCTTGATCCCCTGAGGGGGACTCCCTACCCTCCGGGTATGCTTTCGCCAGTAGCACCTGATCCGCAGCCACACCACCCTCACTCTACTTCCTCCACAGCTTCTGTAGCTGACCTTCAGGGCCTTTCTTTGGGGGTTTTGGAGTGGCCTTCTTCTCCTTAACTTTATTTCTCGACATTGGGATAATGAAAGGGGGGGGGGACTCTCTCGCCTGGCGGCACTATTCTTCTGTTGCAACCACTGCACTGGCCCCCTCCTTCTTCCTCTGCTCTTCCGTTGCTATAGCTGTCCCTCCAGGGATGCCCCTTTGTAACAGGCACTTCCAGGCGCCGGGCCTAGCCTTTCCCCACAATGGGGCACCTGCTCCATCACTTGCTCTCTATTTTCTGCCTGGATGGGGGGGTAGGAGTGTCCTCTGCCGCAAGCGTCCCCTTAACTCCCTGTGTTTGGGCTGGTTTACCTGCTCTGCGGGTCCTGCCTCCAATGACTCCTTAACAATATAGTTCAGGCACAGTCTGCACATTTCTGGAATGTCTGCCCCAAAAGGAAGGGTCTCAGGCTAGTGCACAGCATCCACCACAGAGCCACTCCTATTGCCCCCCTCTTGAAGTTGGGCTTGGGCATCCTGTTTGCTCTCCTCCAGGTGGCTCACTCAATGTATTTTGGTGACCAGCTGTCCCCATCCCCTCACAAGTCTGCCTACTTCACTTGGCCCCTCACCACTAGGGCCAAGACCTGCTGGGGTGGTCCGGGTCAGCCCTTGCCACAGCCGTCGTCCTGAGGGTGCTCAGACTGGGGGGAGGAAGGGCTCCAGCCCACTCCCCCTCCGCTCCTGCTCACTTCTACTTTGCTGCTGCCTCGGGGGAATGACAGGCAAAGCACTTCAACACTGTAACCCATGGCATGAGGTGATTTACAAATGCAAGATAAATAACAGTGAGCCGCTTATTCAAATGTCCAAATTAAACAATATTAGCCTGTTTTCTTCTCATTAGACAATCAGTAAGTGTGGAATGCAGACTGTGTCAGCAGAAGCCTGCATTTCATGTTTACCTTTGGTTTGTTTCACTGTTTACTGCTCTCTAGACAATTAGAAAGCTCGGAATGCAGGCTCTAACCACCTGCAAACGCATATATTCCAAGCTTCCCTTTCTGTGGTGTCTACACTGAACAATTGGCAAGGAGACAGGATATGCTCCATCACAGGAAGCTCATTGGGAAGGTTCCCTTTTTTCTCAATGTGCATGTTCTAATACTGTCATTACTATAGGGCTCTCTTATGTACTGGATGCCCTTCAACCTATTCAGAGACCCTCACTTTTGGTCTGGAACCGCTAACCTGGGCGTCAGCCAGCTAACAAACAGTAGAGGGTCCCCCCTGTGCATTTGAACTTTTCATTACCACCTGAAGTGGAACTAGAAAATTGTATTAAGCAATCAGGAAGGTAATAAAGAAAAGGGTACACCTGCAATGTTAATCCCTGGTCCTTCAGGTGAAGTACATCAAGATAAAGCAAGGTGGACCAGTGGGATGGGATGACATATAAAGTTGTTGCTCAAATATAAATTTACATTTTTAATAATTCATCAGTACAAATTTCACATCATTAATACATGTATGATATAAAATCATAAAACTAAATAATTAATTTAATCAATTCAATATTTGTATCTCAAACATTAATTCGAAGGGATTGTGTCCACCGATGTATTCCTCATCTTGATAGATCATCTCCAGCTTGCTGGCCTCGGAATTTTTTTTTCAGTAGAGTGCACTGCGCGTCGATGTCCCTTGAGCCGATGTCCCTCGACAGCCTCCGTATTGGCGCCGACGTCATCATGCGTATAAATAGACTCGCACTGCGTCTGTTGCTCAGTTCCGTTTTTCCACGCTTCGTGGGCCTCGGAATCGCGTTGCTCAGTTCGTTAGTCAGAGAATATATTCTTCATTATTCCTCGAGAATACCAACTCTTACTTGATGGCTTCCTCATCCGAACCAACGACTCCACGGTCCGGCTTCAAAAAATGTCGAGACTGTGGAAAGAAAATGTCGTTGACAGATCCTCACAGAATCTGTTTGTGGTGCCTGGGATCGGAGCACCAATTTTCGGAGTGCGAGGACTGCATGTCCATGACGGCGTAAGCCTTGAAGGAGCGTAAGGGGAAGCTTGAGAGAGGTAAGACAGTTAAAACTCCTTCGAAAGTTTCCTCGGCAGAGCCGAGACATTCGTCTCCTCGCCGACACAGGAAACATTCTCGTTCTATGTCTCAAAGCAGTTCCCACCACTCTTCGAAATCCAAGCATTCAAGTAAGAGATGTTGAAGATCCCCTTCCTCGTCTTCTTCTTCTGTTTCTCCGGAGAGAGTCACCTGCCCCACAAAACATAGCTCTCAGGCTGAGTGGGAGGAATTCCGTAAAAGGATGCTTAGCGTCTTCGAGAAAGCGGCCTCGACCCCCTCGAAGACAGCTGAGGGTGATACTGTGGGTGAAAGACCCGAAAAATCTAAACGCCGCGAGTCGTTGCACCCGGCGAAAGAAACTACTCAAGAGCGTCACGAACCCTCGAGCAAAGTCACTGTGCCATCGACGCCATCGTCGAAGGTCCCTTCAACGCATAAATCTGCGTCATCGACGCCATTATCGAAGGGCTCATCGACACATAGGTCGATCGAATCGACACCGTCTTCGACGCCGACGCCGAAAAAGAGCAAACCCACGGCCGTCACTACCTAACAGCCAGTGGTCATACCCAGAGCCTCTAACATGACTTTGAGGTCATCGACAACCTCGAGTAGGATCCCCATCCTCTCGAGTTCTTCGAGGCCACTTCCAATCTTCTCGACGCCTTTTTCGGTGTTTTCGAAGCCTTTAACGTCCGCGTCGACGACATCGACGTTTTCCCAACCAATTATGACAAATTTAGCCCCTTCTGCTCTGGAAATGGGATTTAAGCCATTTCCAAGGTCTGATCATTTCAGTCCTTTGTCTTCAATTTATGAGGAAGTGGAGGATTCGGATCAAGAAAGACCCTTTGAGTTGCAGAGATCTGCAACACCAGAACCAGAGGAATTTACCTCTGAGGAAAATAGGTTGAAGGACCTTTGAGAATCCTTACATGAGGCAAGTGGGTTAGATACTTCCCCAGAAATAGAATTTGCCAAACCAGACCAAGGGGAACATGCTGAGACCCCTTACAGAATTTTAATTGCAAGAAGTATAGATTTCATGGCTTGGTCTTCACCTTCACCTGCATTCCAATAGGATGACCTTACAGACATTTTAGTTAAAGGCCCACAAGCGGATCCTGTGGTTCCATTTCACGCTGCATTACAAAGAAAAATATTGGTTAACTGGGAAACTCCTGAGGTTATCCCGGCGGTTAACAAAAAGTTATCAGCCAAAAAATAGGGTATCTACTTCTGACCCTGAATTTTTGTCTAAACATCCAACTCCAGAGAGTCTGGTTGTCCAAGCAGCAACTGTATCAGGCAGTAGATCGGCATATCCTACTGTTCCACAGGACAGGGATGACAAAAGATACGACTCTATGGCTAAGAAAGTTTTTTTGCATGTAGCATGGCGTTAAAATCTATTAACGCTACTTGTATGCTCGCAAGGTTCAGCAATACACTTTGGGAGTGTGCTTCATCAGCGGCTGACTGCCTCTCAGAGGGAAAAGAAAGGGAAGCGTTTCTAAACATCATGAAGGATGGTAAAGACGCAATGTGCGAATCCCTTCAAACTGGCATTGATTCTGCTGACAGCATCAGTAGGGCCATGGCGGCAAGTACAACAACCCGCAGATTTGCGTGGTTGCGAAAGTCTGGGTTTGCTCCAGATGTACAAGCCAGACTTTTAAATATGCCCTTTGACGGCTCTTCTTTGTTTGGTAAGAAGGTGGATGATAGCCTAGAAAAGTTACAGACATCCAAAGCAGCAGCAAAATCCCTGTTTGCTGCTATCCGTCAAACGCCATATCGCCCCTCAGGAACCTCTTGGAGAGTTAAGTCCTTTCGCTTTTATTCCGCATTCGGAAAAGGCAGAGGACAGTCGGTTCAAAGAGGTCAAAAAAGATTTACCCGAGGTGGACGGGGTAAAAATACAAAAGCCGCAGCAGCAGCAGCAGGTACCTCTTTACCCTCGGCACCTGCATCAGCCGCCTCTAAATCACTCTGAGGACTCTCCTCACAAGACACCAGTAGGGGGCAGGCTAACTCAACATCTGACGGAATGGCAGGCTATTACGTCAGATGCTTGGGCATTGGAGACAGTTGTCCAGGGTTACTGCCTGCCTTTTCTACGCATTCCTCAGAGTCATCCACCGGGGAACGGCACTCGGAATGTTCCAGATCCGCTCCTCTTGCAGGAAATTGTAGACCTGCTGGAGAAAGGTGCCATAGAACCGGTACCTGTAGCGGAGAGGAACAAGGGCTGGTACTCCCCCTACTTCCAAATACCGAAGAAGGACAGAGGACTGAGACATATCTTGGACTTACGAGAATTGAACAAGTTCCTCAGGAAGGACAAGTTCAAGATAGTAACTCTTTCTCAGATCCTTCAGGCCCTCCAGCTCCAGGACTGGCTGGTATCTCTGGACCTTCAGGATGCTTATTTCCATGTGCCAATCCATCTCAAACACAGGAAATACCTGAGGTTCGCAATTGGCGGCTCTCATTATAAATTTCGAGTTCTGCCATTTGGGCTGACCTCCGCCCGAGGGTCTTCACCAAGCTAATGTCGGTAGTGGCTGCAAGTCTAAGGAGGTAAGGGATTCACGTTTACCCCTACCTGGACGATTGGCTGATCAGAGCTGTATCTCCGGAACAAGCTCAGATCCAGCTAGATTATGTCTGCCACTTCCTTCACAAACTGGGCTTCTCCCTCAATTTAAAGAGGTCACAGATGATACCATCACAGAGACTCCAGTTCATTGGAGTGTTCCTGGACACTTCCCTGGGAAAAGCCTTGCCACCAGAGGTGAGGGCTCAAGATATTCTGCAGATGGTCACCAAGTTTCAAAATGCCCAGCGTCCCCCAGCCTTCGACTTTTTGAGGTTGTTAGGCCTCATGGCATCCTGCAACTTCCTTGTGCCAGAGGTTCACCTGAGAATGAGATCTCTTCAGTGGGAACTGAGAACTCAGTGGTTGCAATTCTCAGGGAGAATGACAGACCTCCTTCAGGTTCCTGGACAAGGTGGCTCGAGACCTTCAGTGGTGGACCTGCCAGGAGAACATCTTGAAAGGAGAACTGTTTTGGCAACCGTGGCCGAAGATAACAGTAGTCACAGATGCCTCACTCACGGGGTGGGGAGCCCATACCAACGACTTGACCATCAGCGGTCGTTGGTCTCCATCGGAGTCCAGAATGCATATCAACCTGTTAGAGCTGAGAGCAATCAGACTAGCGCTGAAGGCTTTTCTGCCATCTGTACAGAGGAAAAATGTCCTGATAAAGACGGACAACACAGTGGCCATGCACTACCTCAACAAAAGAGGAGGCGTAGGATGTGCAGAGAGGCGGTGCAGCTCTGGTTTTGGGCAATCCAAGAAGGAATCTCTCTATTGGCAGTTCACTTAGCCGGAGAGAAAAACTTGACAGCGGACGCTCTGAGCAGGCAGAGTACAGTCTCCCACGAGTGGGAACTAGCTCAGGAAGTCCTTCAACAGATCTTCACCCTTTGGGGAACCCCTCAAGTGGATCTGTTCGCCACCAGCATCAACAGGAAGTGCGATCAGTTTTGTTCAAGGGAATTTCCCCCGAGAGGAGCTCTAGGGGACGCGTTCGTAGTGGACTGGGAGTTTCCACTTATGTACGCGTTTCCTCCAGTCCCTGTCATTCCTCAAATGATCAGGAGGTTGAGAAGGTTCCGGAAAGCCATGATCCTAATTGCCCCGGACTGGGCCAGGAGAACGTGGTACCCGGACCTTCTTGACATGTCCATCTGCCCTCCAGTTCGTCTTCCACTCAAGGAGAATCTTCTCTCGCAGAAGGGAGGTCAGGTTCTCCATCCAGACATCAGAACCCTCAACCTTCACGCTTGGTATCTGAAAGGTTGAGCTACAAGGATTGAGACCTCCCAGATGACGTCATAGAGGTGTTGCTTTCGGCAAGAAGGCCAGCAACAAAGACTTTATACCGCTGCCGTTGGAACAAATTTTGCAGCTGGTGTAGAGAAAAGAATATCAACCCCTTTTCATGTGGTACACCAACGGTGTTATCTTTTCTACTCTATTTGGCAAATTCGGGCCTACAGGTTGGCACTATCAAGGGCTATCTCGCAGCGCTATCGATCTTCAAGCGCACTGCCGAGGAACCATCGTATTTCAAGTTACCCTTAGTATTACAATTTCTGGAGGGATTAACCAATGTCTATCCTCCAAGACCATTCCAAGTTCCCTTATGGGACTTAAATTTAGTCTTAAATTTCCTGATGGGTACTCCTTTTGAACCACTCCACTCTTGTTCACTAAGGTTTCTCACCCTTGAAACTGTCTTGTTAGTGGCATTGACATCTGCTATGAGGGTGAGCGAATTACAGGCTCTATCTTGTAAACCCCCTCATACAATTTTTCATAAAGATAAAGTTGTCCTACAAGTGAAGCCTAATTTTCTCCCAAATGGGGTTTCTGAATTCCACATCACTCAGAAGATTACCTTGCCTTCATTTTATCCCCCTCCCCATCCGGGGAAAGAGGAAGGAAGGCTGCATAGGCTGGACCCAAGGCAGGCTTTGAGCTTTTATATCAGCAGACTTGCTAGGATTAGGCAAGCAGACCAACTGTTCGTAGGTTACTCAGGGCACAAATTGGGATTACCGATAACAAAACAGACCATTTCCAGATGGATTATTTTAGCCATTCTGGAATGTTACAAACTGGCAGGGAAAGTGCCTCCTCAAAATCTTAGGGCTCATTCAACCAGGGGTATCGCACTCTCTTCGGCCCTCCAAACAGGGGTACCGATTCGAGACATATATGCGGCTGCCACATGGTCGTCTGCACATACCTTCACAAGATTTTACAACCTGGATTCCTCCTCTAGCCAAGAGACTAGATTTGGCAAAGCTGTGTTGCACTCTCTTCACTCTTGAAGGGAAACATGGCAATTTTACTCCCACCTCCAGTTACACACCACTGCTATGGGAGTATATCAAGATAAGCAATACGTCGAAGGACACAATCCCTTCGACGAACAAGTTACTTCTTACCTGATAACGTTCTTTCGATGGGATGTTCCTCCGACGTATTCCTTATCGCCCCTCCGATCCATCCCCTCAGTAAAACTTCCCTTGTGGTTACAGCTTACGCTCCTTCTGGGTCACTAACCAATTCATGTAAAACAACTGTTAACGTCAAAACGGAACTGGGGAACGGACGCTGCGCAAGTCTATTTATACGCATGATGACGTCGGCGCCGATACGGAGGCTGTTGAGGGACATCGGCTCGAGGGACTTAGACGCGCAGCGCCCTCTACTGAAAAAAAAATTCAGAGGCCAGCAAGCTGGAGATGATCTATCAAGATAAGGAATACGTCGGAGGAACATCCCATCGAAAGAACGTTACCAGGTAAGAAGTAACTTGTTCTTCTCAAACCCATACTTTTAGATTCAAACCATCAGCAATAAAACCATTTTGGCATTTCAAGGCAGTGTGAACTGTTGTTATTAGTACAGTCTTCCTTAATTTTATCATGTACTCATGACCCGGTCTAAAATATCAGGTGTCAAGCATTTGGTATTTAAATTGGTCCAGAACCACACTGTAGATAGTCGACACATGTTTCGGTCACAAAGACCTTCTTCAGGACATAGGGCACCCAGTAATAACTCTTCCCTTCTTCTCAGCGTATAGGCCAATGTTCATTCTAAAAACATACATATACAATCATCAGGAAAGTGTCATCCTTCTTTTATTTAAACCGTGATTTATATTGTCACAAAAAGTGTCTAGACAATAGAAACACCACAGTCTACTCACCCCAAGATCCTATTCAAGGGTAAGCAAGTTGACCAACAGAATAAATCCTCCACAGGACTCTATAACATTTTAGATATCCTGTGGATAAAAACTGAAAATGCCACTTGATATATTTGTGATAATCACCACTAGGCTCTTCTACATCACTTAACCAAACTCAAAACAATAAAAAATATATACCACAAACCACTTAAAATCACTGCAGGTTTGTGTAGACAAAATGTGCATGCCTTCGGCGCAGTCCACAAATGTATTTCAATAGGTGTATCAGGTTGGTTCGGCCATGAATCCCTCCACCGACCCAGATCCGGTCTATACCACTATGGAAATGGAGAGGACAAAGTAATCAGTATCTTGAAGGGTATTCCTTGTCACGCTACTTACATTGAATCAAACTTGCCAGCCCTAAGTTATAAAAATATATAAAAATACTATCCATTATAGTGGAACTATAGGCGCCTGCGTCCCATAAGGTCGAATGTGGTACAATCCTGACATGATCCAATACAACCCAACCACGCCGCTACTCGTGCGTTCTCTCATATGGCATTTGCTGCATCCAGCCAATGGTGCTCGGTCTCACTGCACCTTCCAAAGTGGCTATTGTAACTATAGCAACCACATTACAGTTTGTCCTAGTGACGCGTGCCGACACCCGTGCTCAAACTACCCGTACCGCCCGAAGTTGTATAGATTCTACCTATGGATGGGTTACAGCACAGGTTTAAGTGTATCCGTATCACGTTCAAACGTATATTATCAATCTGTGCCGACCGTAGTAACTAATATGTCAGCAGATCAATTTAATGTAAGTAGCGTGACCAGGAATACCCTTCAAGGTAAATGTTATAGAGTCCTGTGGAGGATTTATTCAGTTGGTCAACTTGCTTACCCTTGAATAGGATCTTGGGGGTGAGTAGACCGTGGTGTTTCTATTGTCTAGACACTTTTTGTGACAATATAAGTCACCGTTTAAATAAAAGAAGGATGAGACTTTCCTGATGATTGTATATGTATGTTTTTTAGAATGAACATTGGCCTATACGCTGTGAAGAAGGGCAGAGTTATTACTGGGTGCCCTACGTCCTGAAGAAGGTCTTTGTGACCGAAACACGCGTCGGCTATCTGCAGTGTGGTTCTGGACCAATTTAAATACCAGATGCTTGACACCTGATATTTTAGACTGGGTCATGAGTACATGATAAAATTAAGGGAGACTGTATTAATAACAACAGTTCACACTGCCTTGACATGCCAAAATGGTTTTATTGTTGATGGTTTGAATCTGAAAGTATGGGTTTGAGAATGAATGTTTGAGATACGAATGTTGAATTGATGAAATTAATAATTTAGTTTTATGATTTTATATCATACATGTATTAATGATGTGAAATTTGTACTGATGAATTATTACAAATTTTAATTTATATTTGAGCAACGACTTTGTGTCATCCCATCCCACTGGTCCACCTTGCTTTATCATTAAGCAATCAGGATACAGAATTTCAGGGTATTAATCGTTGGTTTAGTCATGGAGTCCTTTGACTCAAAGTACTCCATGCCCCTCTCTGGCTGTCTCCACTCACCCTGTATCCTTCCTCCAATCCACCCCTAACTGGAGCTCTTAATCTTTTGCTGCTGCAGTCTCTGCCAGTGTCTTTTGCACCAATCCGCTGCTCCCTTTCCTCTCCACTAGCCTTTGGCTACACATACGCACACCCTGGAAAGTAGTTTGAGCTCTGAATGCAACCCACTTGGAGCTAAAACAAGTAAGTCATTTAAAATAATGAAAAGATTGCCATGGAATGCAGGAAGGAGGCTCTTCACAAATGAATCCGGCCATTTTATATTTCCATTGTGACTGTTGAAAACTGCTCAATCTCTTATTATTAACAGTGGAGTGGTGCCAGCAGTTTCAATTACTTCCTGCATCATCATTTATTGCATGGTACATTTTATCTCTTTAGCATCGCTAAATGATAAACATTTCCTTTAACATTCAAGGTTCGATATCTAAAAGTCAATTTTTAAGTCCTATGGTGCAGCAATGGTGGGGGTTAGGTGCAGCAATGGTGGGGGTTAGGTGCAGCAATGGTGGGGGTTAAAATAAGAAAGGGTTTCTCCATTGAAGTTTGATGTCCCAATATTAGTGCCTAAGGTATATATGAACATAGTCATCAGCTCTTCGTAGAGCAATGCATTTCCATTGCCGGTTTCTAGATTGGGTTTTTACGAGAGACTTGATTCGTGGATTAAAAGATATCGCTTTTTTTAAGCTCTTTTTTAAATCAATTTTTCTTAAATAATGGAGAAAAGTAAATCACGTAGAACTCTGTTGGTCAGCATCTGCAGTGAGGCCCTTCAACTCTGGCCCATCATTGTATTTACTGTCTACCCTTAATTTTATATAGAGCAGACTGCATTTAATTATCGCTTTCTTGACGTGCTGCTGGATATTGAAATGCTCATCCTCTGGGAAAACTGCTAAATCTCTCATATTGCATGTGCAGGTAACGGAACACCCCCCAAGCATGCAGTGAGAAAAAAATGGTTTTTATATGAGGGATCCCTTTATCACTGAGCACATTTTTCAACCATAGAATATGCGGCAACCCGAGTAGCCAACCGAGGGAGATAGAACATTTACACAGTGCTAGGAGCAAGGGGGATTCAAAGGGCCCTCCACCATTCCCACGCAAGGAATACAGTTACAGACTACAACCTCCCCAACCCTTGGGGAGATGAGGACCTGGCCCCCTTCCAAAGTGTGGCCTGCGGTGCAAAACCACTAAGTATGGCCGGATAAGTCTAAAGGGAGTTGCTATGTGCATCGGGTAGTGAGTGAAGTCTAAATGCTCCCACAGATATGAGTGCATTTTTGGACATTGTATCCCCATTAATGATTTGGAGGCCCAACTGCACATGCCGATGAAGAGATGGTAAAAAAGTGCTTTGTCAGGGTGCGATGAACAATAGCTAATTGAAAGAGTTTGAGGTGGACTGGAAGATGGCCGCCGGATCGGGAACACTGTAATTAGTGAGCCTGCTCCTCCAGGTGCTAAAACAAAGAGAAACTGTAAAAAAGCAGCCCATGTCTGAAGGCGGAGCCACCCAGAGATAAGGGGAGCCCCGGGCTGGTGGTGGGGAGAGAGCGGCTGGCCTCGGGCCACACAGGATCCTCCAGGCGCTGGAGATCCCAGAGCGGGAGTCAGCCAGGAAAGAAGCAGGTGCGGTGGGGGCTGAATCCACTACTCTGGCTGTAATAAAACAGGATGTGGAGAGTGGGGGAGAGGCCTTCCTTCCCCCCGAGGCAGTAGCAAAGTAGAAGTGAGCGGAGGGGGAGCAGGCTGGAGCCCTTCCTCCCCCCCAGTCTGAGCACCCTCAGGACGACGGCTGTGGCAAGGGCTGACCCGGACCACCCCAGCAGGTCTTGGCCCTAGTGGTGAGGGGCCAAGTGAAGTAAGCAGACCCGTGAGGGGATGGAGACAGCTGCTCACCAAAATCCATTGATTGAGCCACCTGGAGGAGAGCAAACAGGATGCCCAAGCCCAACTTCAAGAGGGGGGCAATAGGAGTGGCTCTGTGGTGGATGCTGTGCACTGGCCTAAGACCCTCCCTTTTGGGGCATACATTCCAGAAATTTGCAGACTGTGCCTGCACTATATTGTTAAGGAGTAGGAAGAGGCAAGTCATTGGAGGCAGGACCCGCAGAGCAGGTAAACCAGCCCAAACACAGGGAGTTAAGGGGTCGCTTGGGGCAGAGGACACTCCTACCCCCCCAACCAGGCAGAAAATAGAGAGCAAGTGATGGAGCTGGTGCCCCATTGTGGGGAAAGGCTAGGCCCGGCGCCTGGAAGTGCCTGCTACAAAGGGGCATCCCTGGAGGGACAGCTATAGCAACGGAAGAGCAGAGGAAGAAGGAGGGGGCCAGTGCAGTGGTTGCAACAGAAGGATAGTGTCGCCAGGAGAGAGAGGCTCTCCCCCTTTCATTATCCCAATGTCGAGAAATAAAGTTAAGGTGATGCAGGCCACTCCAAAACTCCCAAAGAAAGGCCCTGAAGGTCAGCTACAGAAGCTGTGGAGGAAGTAGAGTGAGGGTGGTGTGGCTGCGGATCAGGTGCTACTGGCGGAAGCGTACCCAGAGGGTAGGGAGTTCCCCTCAGGGGATCAAGGGATAAGCAAAGAAGACTTTCGGGAATGTTTCCAGGACTTCAGTGACAAGATTACAGAGATGCTGCAATCCCAGTTAACCATTATTAGGGCAGAACTCACCCAATCCCTATAAGAGGTGAAAAACAACATTGTGGCCCTGCGGGAAAGGACGAATGAGGCTGATAACGCACTTCAGGACCTGGTCGAGGACAACAGAAAGACAGATGTCTTGGATGAATAGCTTACAAGAGTCACGCAAAATCTCAAATTGCAGGCCGAGGACATTGAAAATCGCTCCAGACAATCGAATATAAGGATAAAAGGCCTGTCAGGAGGGTGTTGGACAAGGACTTGCGAGAAACTACCTAATAGATATTCGCAGATCTGCTAGAATTGGACAAATGGTCTGACATCCACTTGACCGTGTGCACACAGTGGGGCCCCCGAGGGGAGATCCGGGAGCCAGGCCAAGGGATGTGGTGGTGGCCTTACAGTGATATAGGCAAAAGGAGAGTATCTTACTTACCGCAAGGCGGGCTGACCCGATCAAGATAAATGGAGTAGAGATCCAATTATACCAGGATTTGCTGCAGTCAACTCTGGTTAAGAGGCGGCTGATAGGCCCGGTGGTCAGAGTCTTGGTGAAAGCCCAGGTGAAATATAAATGGACCTTGTCGTTTGGTCTGCTGTTCTCATGGGAAGGAAGACAGCATTGGGTTAGCACCTGTGAGGAAGGGTTGAACATTTTGAAACTGGAGGAGGAGGCCGCCCAGCACCCAGTTCAGAAGCCAGAGGGGGAACCAACCAAGAGGAAACTGTGGGAATGGACACGGTTATAGGAGAAGGGCTGGAAAAAGAGGGTCCCCAGGGGTCCGAGAAAGTCACCAGGCAAAGAATGTACACTGGAGGAGGTAGCAGTGGAAGCTTCTGCCCCCCCCCACTGAGGTTATAGTGCAGGAGGAATTAAGTGTTATTCTGAGGGCTACTGGTGGCGGGAGGGTGTGGGGTGTTCGGGAGGGAAGGGGAGGGGTATTCTTTCATCTTGAGGTTGCTTCATGGGTTTTAGGGTACCCGCAGTGTTTATCTCAGCAGGGTCTAGATGGCTCAATCCCCATGGCCAAGTGTCTACGATATCTCTAGGATGGTCGAGCCAACCCAGGGTTTGTTGGGGAGGGGTGTTTGGGGAAAGTAAAATTTGGAGAGGGGTGGGGAGGGGGGACAGTTGATCAAGTAGGGATGCTTGGTTCGGGTGGTTGGGAGATGTGGCTTAGAATTCAAGTCGGTCACTCTTAACGTCCAGGGGCTCAATTCCCTGGTTCCTGGTCATTCTCGTTGATCTATCCTCTGCTTTTGACATGGTCAACCATGCCATCCTGTTCAATCGTCTCTGTGACAACCTTTGTATTACTGATCAGACCCTGGCCTGGTTGACCTCTTTTCTCACTGACCGACCCTCTCAGATCCAACTGGGTATTTCCTCTCTTCTATCTCTCTACTTGTGGTGTTCCCCAAGGGTCTAACCTCTCTCCCTGGCTCTTCAACCGCTACTTGGCACCTCTTGCCCACTGCGTCGCTCATTTCTGCTCCAATTTTCGATTGTCATGCGGATGAAACTCAGCTCTCTTTCAGGCTCCCCTCAGCCACCTCTGCTTCTTCTCTCATACCAGACTGTCTGGCCACAATTCAGGAATGGTGTGCCACCAATTATCTCTGCGTTAATGCCAGTAGGACTGAGATACTCCTCATTGGGACAACCACTCCCTCCTTTCCTCTCTCTCTCTGGCCACCCACTCTGGACCCTCTTCCGTCTTCTTCCTGTGGGGCTAAGAACCTTGGTGTCATCTTCGACTCCACCCTCTCCTTCTCTACTCACATCTCTGACATCTCTAAGAAGTCAAACTATCAGCTGCACCTCCTCAGAGGTATTCTTCCTTTTCTCACTTTCCCCCAGAAGCTCACTGTCTCCAGAGCTCTGGTCCTCACTAGGCTGGACTATTGCAACAGCCATTTTTTAAATCTTCCTGCCTCTACTCTTTGACCTTTACAACTTATACAGAACAGGACTGCAAGACTTGTCCTTGGCCTCAAGCAAAGGGATTGTATCTCTCCAGCTCTGAAATATCTTCACTGGCTCCCTGTGGCAGCAAGGATCATCTTCAAGACCCTCTGCATCATCCACAAGGTTTTATGGGGCCTGGGAACACTCCACCCACAACTTCATGTTCCAAAACATCTTCCTTCTCGAGCTCTCCGCTCATCCACCTCCAACTCTCTGAGGGTCAGATGCTTCTCCATGCAGAGTTGGGGGCAGATCTATCTCCTCGGCTGGGGTCTTCCTCTGGAACAGCCTCCCTGCCTCTCTCAAACTTGAGAAGAACCACCTCAGGTTCCGGAAGCAACTCAAGACCTTCCTTTTCACTTCTACTTTCTCTCTTCCTCTCCCCTGCTGACGCTCCCGACTGCTCTGTATACTGGTTACCTGGTCGCCCTCTGAACTCGGGCCCAGGCTCCTGCATGTCCAGTTGCCCTTGCACTGCTTCCGGGCTTCCCAGCACTTAAAGGTCTGTATCTGAAACCCTACAGTCCCTTTTATCTGCACTTATGAGCCACCTGCTGGCTGCACTTGTGAGTTAACTGCGCTTTCCCTGGCACTTCTCCCCTTCATTCTTCCCCGCACTTAGGCGATCTAAATGACTTAAGGCCCAGTAAGTTTGTTATTTTTATATGATATGATATGGCATTTATAACGCGCCTATACACAAGTGTTCCACAAGTGTGTCCTGCCTTTGTTTCCCCCTCCTTGTCTTGTCGTGCCTAGAAACACTTGTGTACAGGCGTGTTATAAATGCCACATCATATCATCATATCATATCAAAAGAAAGAAGTTTGAGCACTTCCTGGGAAGGGAAAGGCCGGAGTGGGTGGCCATGTAGTAGACTCATGTTCAAAAGGTTGACAGACACAAACTTAAAATCAAAAGGCCCCTCCTTTTGGTTCAGGACAAGCCACGGGCAGAAAAGGCAGGGTGCGGTTGGCTTTCAGTGCAACACTGGGATTCCACATCACAGAAACATTAGGGAACCCAGAGGGTATATTTATAATTGTGAACATTACATGGGAAAGTGAGGCTTTTACAGCGGTGTCAGTATACAGGCCTAAACACAGGGCAGGATGGGTTCCTGAGGTCCGTCCTGGCAAATCTGGAGCAGTTCGCAAAGGGGAGGATTATCCTTACAGGGGATTTAAACCTGGCTTGGGATCCAGAAAAAGATAGAAGTGCGAAGATCTATCATAACCAAGCAGCCCCCTCCAATTGGACGAAATAGTGTATAAATCAGCTAGCACTTGTGGATGTCTGGAGGGACAAAAACTGGGAGGATAGGGCATACACGTTTTACTCCCATGTTAATAAGTCCTTCACGAGGATTGATTATATTTGGGTATCTCATACCCTCTTGGGACAAGTGAAGGGGGTAGATCTGGGAGCGATAGCGTTGTCAGATCACGCGTCCATAAGTATCACATTAGTCTGAAGGAGGGGGGCCCAGGACTATGGGGTGGATGTTTCCTGAATTTCTACTTAAAAACCATGTGATTTGCAAAGATCTGAGGAAAAGGAATAGGGAATTCTTCACAACTAATAGCTTGCAGGGGGTGGAAGAACAGATAGTATGGGACGCTTTCAGGGCCACAATGAGGTGACAGTTAATCGTGAGAAAAGCCCAGGGTGACAAACAAATACATCAGACGCAGGCAGCCTTAGAAGAATGTCTCAGAAAAGTAATGGCCAGAATGGACGGGGACTCTGGAAGTGCGGCCAGGAGGGAATACAGGCTGATCAAGGGTCAACTAGAGGTATTCCAAACCAAGATAGCTGAACAAGCCCTCTTGTATTTGCAACAAATGTACTACATTAAGACAAACAAGGCCAATAGATTGTTAGCGAGACAGGTGAGGAAAAAGGAAGCATCTAGGAACATACTGAAAATTAAAACAAGGCAGAGTGGGGCTAGCTCCTCAAACGAGGACATAATTGAGGCATTCACCAAATTTTATTCAAAGTTACACTCTTATGACTCGCCTGGGGAAGTGGCCCAGGGGGAATATTTGGCGAAATGCTTGCTATGACAGATTACTCAAGGGGAAAGGGAAGAGCTAGAGGGGGCTTTACCCACGAGGAGGTAAGGTCAGCGATTATGGCGCTGCTGAGTTTTAAGGCTCAAGGGCCAGATGGCTACGTCGGCAGTTTTTACAAAGTGTTCAGGGAGGTATTGATCCAGGTGTTAGTGCCGCTGTTTAATTCCTTTGGTAGGACTGGCTGCTTAGCCCCAACTCTGGAGGAAGCTAAAGTGGTGCTGCTTCCTAAACCCAACAATTACGTCATGTTGTGTGGGTGATGTCGCCCCATTGCCCTAATTAACATAGATGGGAAGATTTATACAAACATTTTGGCATCCTACTTGGACAAGTTGCTCCCTGGGTTGATTGGCCCAGACCAGTTAGGGTTTATCCAGCAGCGGGAGAACTTTGACAACACGCATATGGTATGTAATCTAATCACTAGCTGCGATTTGGCCTTAGATGCGGAGAAAACAGCACTCTTCAGGTCGAAGAGACAGTGCTAGTTCCCCTTCTGTAATACTGAACGAATCTGGGCTGAGATTCATCAATTGAAAGTGCAGGATGGAACATATGCTGCCTTACTTTTCTTTCTGTCATTAATAGTCCCCCTGTAGGACTTCTGAAGCGTTCATCTCTGTTCACTGGTATATATATCCTTAAAGGACCATCAACCGGAGATGCAAAGTAACCAAACACGGATGGTCAGAAGGACAACCATCACTGTGTCTTCTGAGTGGTTGACGCTTAGACTAGATGACTGAGAGTGAATGGGCCACTATCACTCCAGTTTCCTTCTGCTTGAAAACCTCTGATGCCGTTCAGTGGAAGGTTGAGCCCCCTAGCTATACCTCCCTGGTTGGGGCAATGAAGCACAGTCATGCTTAATGGCTAACATATGCCATGATTACCAAATTGACTGCACTGTCAGAGCTGAACTTGCCAGTAATTTTTATCTCTGAGGAGGGTCCTTGCTAAAGTGCCCAGTATCCTTCCACATCCACATTGAACATTTCTACGCACGAAGGATATGTTTGAAAATAAAATGCATAAAAAATTGTATCTTCTCACCAAAGATATACTGCCTCATTACGAGTAAAACCGCTGCATTACTGCCAAATTTTTTACTATTACTATCACTCGGTCCTGTGAGCTTACCATGGGATTACAAGTGGTTGTAGGGCAGTGTAATTTCCCATTTCTGGAGTCCACTGGACTCCATGGGAATTTTGACGGATTTACTGCGAGTGGTAATTCTACTACAGGAAATCTGCTGGTTTTTTTTTCGTCAATATTTTTTTATTGAAATATTGATAAAACATTGAATTCATTAGAAGTCATTGTAAGTGACAACATTGTTCATCTCAATTCTATGCATCCACAATTTAGTTCGGTATTGTCCACAATTCGTTAGCTGTATCAAATTAAGTAACTTTTGTGAGTGATTAAGTTCATCGTTTGTCACTATAAATGATTCAACAATTGATCTCTTTTTCAAACATCAACATTTCATTTAACATTTTGTAATTCATCAGGTTTCTAAGTATCTTAAGCATCCTCTGGGAGAAGAATAGAGTAGCTTAACCTCCTGTAGCTCTTTAAACTGAGTAGAGGTAAAATAAATAAAGAGAAAGGAAGAGAAAAGAAGAAAGAGAAGAGAAAAAAAAGCATTCATATTCAGATATTATCTAGGCCAGTGGTGTATCTTAGTGCGAGTTGATTATTGCGGCCACATAACCTTAGGAATTACAATTTTGGTATTGCTTCAAGTAAGAACTTAACTTTAACTGCAACCGTTCAAAAAACCCTCCCCTATCTCCCTCCCCCCTCCCGGCTCCCCATTGGCATGGATCAGTTCATCTGCCATCGGTTAGGATTGTTATGTTCTGAGTGGGGGACCTCTGCGTAGCGTCGTGGCTCCTGTGCTTGGTTTGTCCGTGTTCAATTGTGAATTGCTCTTAGCAGGTTTGGCCTGAAGAAGTATGCCTCTCTGTCTCTGACATGATCGAAGAAGGGGTCCCAGATAGCTCGGAATTTCAGGTACTAGCCGTCCCTCAGGGCCCCTACCTTCTCCATGGCCATTATGTTCCAGGTCTTTACCCACTAACATGCTGTTATTGGGCCTTCAGGGTTTTTCCATGCTTGTGCCAGGGTCATCTTTGCTGCCATTAACAGATGGGTGATGAGCGTTGCGTTGTTTCCTGTTGCCGCGTATATGTCTTCCACCGTTTTGCCCAGGAGTATAGCTTTAGGTGCTGCTGGCAGCTGCTTCCCTGTGATATCCTTTATGTGGCCCAGGACTTCCTTCCAGTACATTGCCGCCTTCGGGCAAGACCACCACATATGGTATAGATCTCTGTTGCCTCTGCAGTTTCTCCAGCATGTGGGAGGATAATTGTCAAATACCACCTAAAGGAAATCTTATCTGCAGTTTCTCTGACAGCTGTGCATGTGGAGACTTTTCGTGCCCTTGTCCATATTTGGGACCATTCCTCCTCAGTAATGGGTTTGCCTATGTCTTTCGCCCAATCATCCATATATGGAAAGGTGTCACTAACTTGAGCTTTGTCCAGCAGCTTTTATAGTTTGGAGACAGCTCCCGCTTCGTCCCCTTCGTGTAGCGTTAGTTCCAGACCCACCGGTTCCCTTGTGGCTGCTTTCTTGATTTCCCTATGTGTTATCCAGTGCCGGATCTGGGTGTAGGTATATCTGTCTGCTTCTCCTACTCCAAATTTCTGTTTGCACTCTTCGAAGAGTAGTGAGTTTCCCTCCCAGAAGAAGTCCTTCAAATACAGTGATTGCTCCTGTCCCCAGTTCTTCCAGAACCTGGGCCATTTGCCCGGTGTGAAGCTTTGATTATGTGCCATTGAGGTGTAGGTGCCCATATCTGGGGTGATGTTCCATCTTTTCAATGCCCGATCCCAACCTTTCCGCAAAATCTTGGTTGCTTCTAATAGGCGCCTCTCTGCCTCCCTGTCGCCCTTCCGCAGACCGTGCAAGGCCCCCAGTGGGATTGTGGTCACTCCCTGTTCAATTCCCACCCATCCCTTTGATATGTCCTCTCTCTTCCAGGCCAACATTGGTGCTATTTGTGTAGCCGGGGGGTATCTCTCCACGTCCGGGACCCCCATGCCTCCCAGGTGTGGTGGACTCGTTAGGATATTTGGTTGTATTCTAGCTTTCCCCTTGTGCCATATGAAGGAAGTCAGGTCGCCCTGTCGTGCTTTGCTTATTTTGGGGGGAACCTCTATTGGAAGCGAGCTTACTGTGTATAATAGGCGCGGTAACAGGGTCATTTTGAGTGCCGCGATACGTGCGAACCAGGATAGCTCCTGAGCATCCCACCTGTGTAGGTCCTCCCTCAGTTGTTTTAACAATGGGGGTATATTCGCCCCGTAGAGATTTTTATGATTCTTTGTTAATTGAATCCCCAGGTATTCTATTGACTCTTTTTCCCATGTTAGTGGGTATCTAGATCCCAGGTCTTTGGCCACCTCTTCCCTCTCTGTAATATTCAGAGCCTTAGATTTGGTGAAGTTTATGCTGAAGCCCGATATCGTGGCACATTCTTGTAGGGTATCTAGTGCTCTTGGTAGTGTATTCTTAGGGTCCCCGAGGAACAGCATTATATCGTCTGCATACAGTGCTATTTTATGTATGCTCCCCCCGCATTTAACCTCCTGTATATCAGGGTCTTGTCTTATTATTTCAGCTCTGGGTTCCATCGCCATGGCGAAGATTAAGGGCGAGAGTGGGCAGCCCTGTCTAGTCCCTCTGTTTATTTTAATCTTGGCCGTGGACTCCCATTAAGCATGAATGTCGTGCTTGGAAGGCGAAAATTTGCCAGTACCATTTTGCTGAAGCTGGGGTCACATCCAAACTTCTGCAGCACCAGTTCCAGATATTTCCAATCTAGGCTGTCAAATGCTCTCCTGGTGTCTAGAGCAGCTATGGTGAACCTTTGCTCTGTCCTACTTCCCAGGTCCAGTATATCTACTGCCCGCCCAATGTTGTCTTGTGTGTGTCTCCCTTTTATGAACCTCGCTTGGTCAGGGTGAATTAATTTGGGCGGGACCTCAGCGAGTCTGGTTGCGAGAACCTTAGCATAGAGCTTAGCGTCAGTGTTAAGTAGGGAGATTGGCCGGTAACTGGCGCAATCTGTGGGGTCTTTTCCGGGTTTAAGTATTAAGATAGTGGTACAATCTCCCATATCGGGCGTGACTGTTCCGCACTCTCTTATGTGGTTAAACAAGAGTGTTAGGGGGCCCAGCAGTTGGCTGCAGAATATTTTGTAGTATCCACTCCCCAGTCCACCTAGACCCGGGGCTTTGTTGCGGGGCAATGCTGTAATGGCATTGCTAATTTCTTGTGATGATATGGGGGCCTGCAGGGCGTCGTTATCCTCCTGTGTGATCCGGGGGAGAGAGATCCTCAAGATATACTCTCTTTGTGCCTGGTGGTCTAGGTGCTCCCTTTCCAACAGCCCCTAGTGGAATTTTTCCATTATCTCGAGTTTGCCATGCCGTTTCTCAAATTTAAATAACTTTGCAACTTTCCATCCCTCCCTCCCCGGATCCCACCCCCCACGCCCCTAGTAACCTTCAGAACAAAGTTCTGCAAAACTTTCTCTGCACCCTTTTCGGGGCGTTGGGTATCACCTCTCCTCCCTCTTGTGCTCTGCCAGGACCTGAGTCTGTCCTGCATTGATTCCAAACTGGTTTACCCCCCCCCCCCGCTTCGTCCGAGGGTAGTGTTGTTCTCTGAGATATTTATTGCAATTGTCCCTTAATTGTCCTGGAGGCATGCTCCGCTTTACCCAGTTCTACATAGCTTTATCCTCCCATGTAACTGTATTTATTTCAGTAGCTGGCTTCTCCATTTCCCCTCTGCGCATCACTTCTTAGTAGGGGTCGAAGTCCATTCCCATTGTCTGGGGTTTCTGCTTCTGAGGCTGCGGCCAGGGATTGAGTCCAGGAGCTGTTCCTCTTCTTCCAGACATAGGAGCGTAACTGCTTCCTCGCAAGTGGTGATTCGGTATTGTTTGCCCTCCATGGGGAACTGCAGGCCAAAGGGATATGCCCACCTGTAGGTGATTCCCTTGGACCTTAGCGCCTTTGTGACCAAGGCCATTAGTCTTCTTTTATGTAAGGTCGAAAGGGCCAATTCTTGGTACAGCTGGACTTGGGCCTGATTGATGGTGACCGGTTGTGAGTTTCTTGCTGCTCAGAGGATTTCCTCATTCATCGTGTAGGAGGTCATTGCCAGTAGGACATCCCTAGGCCTGGCTCCCGGCTCTTTTTTGGGGGACCAACTCTGTGCACTCTATCGACCTGTATGTCCTCCGGTTGGATGTCCGTTAGGAGGCTACTGAAGCACAACTGCATTGTCTCTTTCAGATCTTTGTCGCCAATTGATTTTGGCAGGCCCTTAACTCGTATATTAGATCTCTGGGATCTGTTCTCCAGATCCTCTGCTTGAAGTTCTAAATTGTGCGCGGCCCTTGAAATCTGTTCCAGTATTACGCTGGATTGTTTTGAGTCTTCGGCGATTTCTGAGAGTCCTGCTTCTGCTATGTCAACTCTCTCACCTAAGTCTGTAATGTCTTTTTTAACTTCCTGTATTGAAGAGCGAAGTTCCTCCCTTATTGCCTTTAGTTGACCCTGGAGGGCTTCCATCATCCGGGTCTCCATTCCCCGGAGGCATTCTTTGAGGTCCTCTTTGTTTAGTGCCATCTTCGTGGGAGTGTCCGCAAGCTGCTGATGGCTGCGCTCCCCTCTTGTCTCGATCTGGGGCTCTTTGGTCCGGTACTGCCTCCAGCAATGTTCCAGCTGTTGTCATGAATGGCCGGGTTCAACCCCTTTGGACTTCCTGGTCCTTGATGCACAGCGGCATTAACTCTTCAACCCATCCAAAATGGCCACCGACACAGAACTGCGGCGGTCTAGCCTTTGCGTGCACTCACCAGCTTCCTAGAAAACCGGCATGCCCCTGCGGCTCCGCGCGTCTCAACTTTACCCCTACGAGTTACTAGACGTGTTCGAGTTCGCTTCCTGTGTATCGTGCATTCTATCTTCCTTCACTCCTGGAACCCCCCCCCCTTCTATTCCTTACCCTTCGTTATTCTCCTTCCTGGATTAATCGCCATTGTTCCTGGATATTCGAACGCTACCGGCTTGGCAGCTGGCTTCCACGCTGGAACCCGAGGACTCGCGTTCCAGTTTATACAAGTCACGTCGGTGAAAAAGAAAGAAGCCACGTCCCGGAAGAACGCCAACAAGGATAAAAAGGTGAGAAAGAAGGGAGCTTCTGACAGATTGAGACGCTCAGAACCTGATACGGAAACTGATATGGAAGTGGCAGTCCAAGACCTCATGAGAGGTATGCAAGAATGAACTACTGAGGTTTAAAATCTTAAAGCCGAAAATGCAGCTTTAAAACAGCAGGTCCTATCCCGGGATTCCGCAGTCAAGGAAAACATTCTGCTTGGCGGAGTTGTGGATAAGTATGATGGATCTTCTAGTTCCCTAGGTTCCTTCCTTGATTCATAGTGCACTTCACTTTCAAACCCTACTATTTTTCAACACCACGAGCAAAGGTTGGATTCATGATATCTGTCATGATCTCTGCTTCCAAAAGGTCAGGGTTTTCCCAACTCCCTTAATCCATAACCCAGGTTCCGAGTGCCAACCAGTCCCAATTGGGACCTTTTGGACCCAGTCCTGGCGCCAGTGGCACCAGGCTCATAAATATGCCCAGTCCCAGCGCTGGAAGCGCCGGGCTCATAATGCTTGGGTGGACTTACCTGCAGCAGACCATGCTGCTTACTTGCCTGCCAGTTGAGCCTCTGATCCTCTTCTGTTTGGAACTACTTTTCCTGTTGGGTGGGGCAGGAGCCACTCCCTAGATTCAGAACACTGGAACTCTTCTGGAAAGCAGGAACTCTTTTCTTACCTAGGCGTGGCTGTGGAAGGAGACACCTAAGCACTACAGGAGGCTATTTAAACCACACCCGATGGATGAATCTTGCTTTGCGTTATTCTGCATCCTCTGCAGCAGAACGCTCATCGTGTCTTCTGCATCTGATCCTGGGCCTAAGGAAAAAGGCTTACCATCCTGAATCCAGTCTTCAGCAACACCTATAAAGACAAGAAAGAACAGGTTAGCATTACGGTCTTCAGTGACAGCTCTTCACTTACCTGGTCCATCGGCTGTCACCAACGCCTCGCGCTGCATTCCGGCATCTGAAAGACAAAGGCTTACCTACTCTTCGTGCGCTCCGGAGGTCTTCACACTGCATTCCGGCATCTGAAAGACAAAAGCTTACCAACTCTTCGCACGCTCCGGAGGCCTTTGGCGCTGCATCCCGCATCTGAAAGACAAAACAAGGTGCGTTTGAAGACATTGGTGAACTTTAATACTCACGTGCCATTACTCCTTTCCACATCTAACCCAGTGGGTATTCCGGCACCCTGCAGCCGCTCCGAACTTGTACCTGCAAAATAAAAAGACAGTTAGAGCGCATCGTGAAGCAGGCAACAAGCGCTTACTTACGTGCTTCCAGGCACTTCTATTCATCACACGGGCTCCATCTTCAACTCACTTCAGCCCGGCATCCGCCATCGCCGGAACCCTGCAAAACAAGAAACATCATTACTAAAGACTTTAAAGACATTAGAATTACTCGAAACTTACCGTTCGTGCAGTAAACGACGGACAGCAGTCCTCTGAAGTCAAGAGGCCTGCTCCCCTTATCCAGTGAAGAAACTGGTTACAGCACCCTGCCCCGAGGCAGATGGAGAGCACGGCGTTCACTTACCTAAGGTGAGAGCGTTAACCTTTGGGGTTCTACAGGAGAAGAGAAAGGGAAGAAGAGAGAGACATTCAATAACCCAGTTCCTTAATCCCATATTTTCTATCTGCAGACATCTTACCCTTCAAGTCAGACATACAGTGCACAGAGGTCCAGCCCAAAGAGCCAGCCATGTGTTACACATCACCTTTGCAGATACGGTATACGCCCAGTCAAGACCGGCGCCTCTACGGGAATCAGGTGAGCGTTACAGAACGCAAAGCCTACCACAAAACTCCCGTCCAGGCGCTATGGAAACCTCGGATACCGACCAGCTAGCCCAGTTACTTGGGGAACTAAGGGCAATAGTGCATGCAGCCCGTCAGGAAACAAACGCTCTAAGAAGGGAACTGATTATTTCCAAGGAGCGAACAGATGATCTCGCTAGACAATTGCTACAGTCACAAGCCGGACAGACCCCGTTACCCGCATCTGGGGGAAATCTTCCTTCTACATCCTCTATGAATCCAGTGCAGATCAACCTACCTGTGAATGTACCTCTGGCTCCGCCCGAATGATTTTCTGGTGACCCAAAGAGGTTTGCAGTATTTATCAATCAGTGCCGGTTGCATTTCTTATGCCGGCCAGCAGCCTTTCCAACTGATCAAGCTAAAGTAGCTTTCGTGCTTTCGTACCTTAGTGGCAATGCAACAGACTGGTCGATCCCTCTAGTAAATCAAGATGATCTGGTCCTCCATGATTTTCAAGCTTTTCAGCTCAGTATGGAAATCTGTTCGCAAGACATTCACAGGGGCAGGCCTTGGACAATGAGCTTCTTTCGTTGCGACAAGGTAATCAAGACCTTTTGGCTTATATTGCGTCTTTCAACAGACTGATAGTGGAAACTCAATGGCCTGAGGACAAAAGGATTACGCTGTTTTATAGAGGTCTACGTGGAGAGCTCAAAGATGTGTTAGCCCAAGTAGTGAATCCCCCACAAGATTGTTCGGACTATATAGACTTAGTCGTTCAAATAGATCACAGACTGCAGAACAGGAAGGCCGATCGTTCCAAGTTTGATGCTCGAGTATTTTCCAAACCGCCAACTCCTTCCAAAGGAGTAGACTCCGGGGAACCCATGCAAATAGGGGGTCTGAAAGGTCCTCTAACACAAAAGGAGCGGGAAAGGAGAAAACAGTTGCAATTATGCCTCTATTGCGGAAACTCAGGGCACTTTCTTCGAGACTGTCCGGTGAAACCTGCCAAGAAGGCAGTAGGAGCTGCAGTTACCAAAGTTACAAACTCTGAGCAGGGAAACGACCTCGCCCGACAAGAATAGAGGTCCTCTTGCTGGGCGTGAAAACCAGTTCCGTGACCTCGCATTTCGTGATACCTATGGTCCTCATTAGCCCTGATAATCCGGATCGATCACATGCAATTGAAGCTTACGTCGACAGCGGTGCCATCGGCAATTATGTGGATCATGAAATGGTTTTGAGGATGAATCTAACTCTTTGTCCCAAGGCTGTAAAGGACGTCATTACTACGGTGGATGGTACGGAGATAGCCTCCGGGCCAGTAACGCATACCACTCAAGAGGTGACGCTAGTAAGCCAAGATGGACACCATGAGAAGATCGTGTTCGATGTGATCAAGGCCCCTCAGTTTCAGATTATTCTAGGAATACCTTGGTTAGAGAAACACAATCCTCTGATCGATTGGCGAGCAAGAACGGTCCAGTTTCCAGAATGTGTCTCTACTTGTCACCCTCCACCTGGTGTTGCACTGGCAGCAATTTCTTCAGAGACTCCCCAGTTACCTCCCGAATACCTAGAATACCAAGATGTTTTCCGGAAGGATCAGGCTAACTCTCTACCTCCTCATAGGTCTTATGACTGCCAGATAGACCTGATACCTGGATCTACTCCTCCTTGTAGTAGAATTTATGCCCTCACCGAGCCTGAGAACCTTCACCTTCGACAATACCTGGATCAATACCTGGCAAATGGGTTTATTCGTCCTTCCAAGTCCCCTGCTTCTTCAGCTTTGTTCTTCGTTCCAAAAAAGGAAGGAGACCTTAGAACTTGTATAGATTATCGCTCCCTGAACCAGATCACCGTTAAGAATAGATATCCGTTACCTTTGATCCCTGAACTCCTGGACCAAGTCAGAAAAGCATGCATATATACAAAGCTGGATCTTAGAGGAGCTTACCACTTGGTACGAGTAAAAGAGGACGATGAATGGAAGACGGCCTTCCGCACCAAGTATGGGCTATTTGAATATCAGGTCATGCCCTTCGGACTTTGCAATGCCCCGGTCGCCTTTCAATATTTTATGAACGATGTCCTCAGAGAGCTCATAGATGTGTGTGTTGTTGTTTACATTGACGACATCCTTGTTTATTCTTCATCGGAATCTGAACATCGGAAACACGTGAAAATGGTCCTCGAAAGATTGCGTCAACACAAACTTTTCGCTAAATTGGAAAAATGTGTTTTCAACGTGACTGAAGTTGAATTCTTGGGATTCATATTATCACCTGGCGGAGTGCGTATGGATTCAAAGAAGGTCGATGCAGTTCTCAAATGGCCATCACCATCCTCCGTAAAAGGTGTGCAAAGCATGTTAGGCTTCGCTAACTTTTACCGCAGGTTTATCCCCGAATTCTCTCGAATAGTCCAGCCCATCACTGCCTTGTTAAAGAAAAACAAACGTTTTGAATGGTCTACCGAGGCGGAACAAGCTTTCCAGGATTTGAAGACTAAATTTATCTCTGCACCAATCTTAAAACACCCTCGCCCCGAACTCCCCTACATCGTGGAAACTGATGCTTCAAGCCTTGCCATGGGGGCAGTTCTATCACAAAAGGACCCGGTAACCAATCAGTTGCATCCCGTGGCATTTTGGTCCCGCAAATTCTCGCCTCCTGAAATCAATTACACGATTACTGACAAGGAACTTCTGGCTATCAAGTCTGCCTTTAAGGCTTGGCGGCATTATCTGCTGGGGGCCGACACACCGTTACTGTGATTACGGATCACCGAAACCTGCAATATTTGAAAACCGCAAAAGCCCAATCCTCTAGACAACTCCGTTGGGCATTATTCTTTGCCGAGTTTGACTTCATAATTACCTATCGACCTGGTACAAAGAACGGTAAAGCTGATGCCCTTTCTCGGATGGGAGTGGAAGAACACTTGATCAACCCTAAACCTGTACCAATCATACCCGAACAAAGAATTCTGGGTGTAATCGCCACAGAATCCATAGAGGAAGTTAAGGATAAGGCCAGGCAACTTGTAACTCCAGCAGACATACAGAATTGGCATCTGCAGGGAAAGGACTTTGCAGTAAAGGACAACTTATTGTATTTCCAAGAACGATTATACCTACCCAGCACAGATTTACAGAAAAAAGTAATCTCTTGTTATCACAATTCTTTAATGGAAGGACATTCCGGTATGGCCAAGACCTCAGAAAAGATCAAGCGCTACTTCTGGTGGCCGTCTTGGAAAAAAGATATCAGAGACTTTATAATGTCCTGTGGAGTATGCGCCCAAAACAAGAGTCAAAAGGAAAGACCAGCAGGCCTCTTACGCCCTATTGACATCCCACCTCGCCCTTGGCATACGCTTTCTATGGACTTCATCACCGATCTACCTCCATGCTCCGGATACAATACGATTCTAGTAATCGTGGACTTATTCTCCAAGATGGCGCATTTCATTCCGCTCAAGGGCTTGCCAACAGCAGCAACTCTGGCCCGAGAATTTCTCGAAAACATCGTCCGACTGCACGGTTTTCCTTCGGTTCTAATTTCGGATCGAGGTAGTCAATTTATTTCTCATTTTTGGCGAAGTTGCTGTCGGTCGGCTCAAATTGATGTGAGACTATCGACCAGTCACCACCCTCAGACCGACGGACAAACCGAGAGGACCAATCAAACTCTGGAACAGTATTTACGCTGCATGCTGCAACAAACTGAAAAAACTTGGAAAGACATCCTTTGGATAGCCGAATATGCCTACAATAACTCTGTCCATTCGGGAACTGGGAAAACCCTGTTTTTTCTTTTGTACGGCAGTCACCCTCGAACCTCGGAGTTGGATCCCCTCCAAGATCTTGAAACACCAGCAGTAGACTACCTGCATTCTACAATCACCCAAGCCTTTAAGGAAGCTGTTTCTCACCTTCAAAGGGCTAAAGAACAATACAAGAAAGGAGCAGATCAACATCGGAAGGAAGCCCCTCAATATCAAGTAGGGGATCAAGTCTGGTTATCCACCAAATATCTACCTCTAAAAGGGCCACGCACATTCAACCCAAGATACCTTGGTCCCTATTCCATCACTACCATAGTAAACCCAGTAGCGGTCAAGTTGGACTTGCCACCGCACATGAAGATACATCCGGTCTTCCACGTCTCTCTATTAAAACCCGTGCAACCTCAAACCCGACTAACTAAATCTCCAAAACCTATCCTAGTTGATGGAGAACTCGAGTTTGAAGTCAAAAGCATTCTGGACTCCAAGATCTCCAAATCTAAACTATTTTACCTAATTGACTGGAAAGGCTACGGCCCCCAAGAGAGATCCTGGGAACCTGCTGAATATGTCCACGCTCCTCGCCTAATCAAAAGATTTCACCGAACATTTCCTGACAAGCCAAAACCCCCGGAGAAGCCCGGTTTTGGAGGGGCCTTGAGGGGGGGTACTGTCATGATCTCTGCCTCCAAAAGGTCAGGGTTTTCCCAACTCCCTTGGAAGCAGATCCATAACCCAGGTTCCGAGTGCCAACCAGTCCCAATTGGGACCTTTTGGACCCAGTCCTGGCGCCAGTGGCACCAGGCTCATAAATATGCCCAGTCCCAGCGCTGGAAGCGCCGGGCTCATAATGCTTGGGTGGACTTACCTGCAGCAGACCATGCTGCTTACTTGCCTGCCAGTTGAGCCTCTGATCCTCTTCTGTTTGGAACTACTTTTCCTGTTGGGTGGGGCAGGAGCCACTCCCTAGATTCAGAACACTGGAACTCTTCTGGAAAGCAGGAACTCTTTTCTTACCTAGGCGTGGCTGTGGAAGGAGACACCTAAGCACTACAGGAGGCTATTTAAACCACACCCGATGGATGAATCTTGCTTTGCGTTATTCTGCATCCTCTGCAGCAGAACGCTCATCGTGTCTTCTGCATCTGATCCTGGGCCTAAGGAAAAAGGCTTACCATCCTGAATCCAGTCT
The DNA here is from genome assembly GCF_040938575.1 of Ambystoma mexicanum. Taxonomy (NCBI): domain Eukaryota; kingdom Metazoa; phylum Chordata; class Amphibia; order Caudata; family Ambystomatidae; genus Ambystoma; species Ambystoma mexicanum. Next base: position 150,712,389 of record NC_090924.1, read on the forward strand.
TCAGCAACACCTATAAAGACAAGAAAGAACAGGTTAGCATTACGGTCTTCAGTGACAGCTCTTCACTTACCTGGTCCATCGGCTGTCACCAACGCCTCGCGCTGCATTCCGGCATCTGAAAGACAAAGGCTTACCTACTCTTCGTGCGCTCCGGAGGTCTTCACACTGCATTCCGGCATCTGAAAGACAAAAGCTTACCAACTCTTCGCACGCTCCGGAGGCCTTCGGCGCTGCATCCCGCATCTGTAAGACAAAACAAGGTGCGTTTAAAGACATTGGTGAACTTTAATACTCACGTGCCATTACTCCTTTCCACATCTAACCCAGTGGGTATTCCGGCACCCTGCAGCCGCTCCGAACTTGTACCTGCAAAATAAAAAGACAGTTAGAGCGCATCGTGAAGCAGGCAACAAGCGCTTACTTACGTGCTTCCAGGCACTTCTATTCATCACACGGGCTCCATCTTCAACTCACTTCAGCCCGGCATCCGCCATCGCCGGAACCCTGCAAAACAAGAAACATCATTACTAAAGACTTTAAAGACATTAGAATTACTCGAAACTTACCGTTCGTGCAGTAAACGACGGACAGCAGTCCTCTGAAGTCAAGAGGCCTGCTCCCCTTATCCAGTGAAGAAACTGGTTACAGCACCCTGCCCCGAGGCAGATGGAGAGCACGGCGTTCACTTACCTAAGGTGAGAGCGTTAACCTTTGGGGTTCTACAGGAGAAGAGAAAGGGAAGAAGAGAGAGACATTCAATAACCCAGTTCCTTAATCCCATATTTTCTATCTGCAGACATCTTACCCTTCAAGTCAGACATACAGTGCACAGAAGTCCAGCCCAAAGAGCCAGCCGTGTGTTACACATCACCTTTGCAGATACGGTATACGCCCAGTCAAGACCGGCACCTCTACGGGAATCAGGTGAGCGTTACAATATCCCACTTAACGGGTAATGCATTAACCTGGGCTACTCCCTTGGTTAATTCTGGAGATCAGCTTTTGAATGACTACGAAGGATTTGTGGATGCCCTAAAAGCCATGTTCGATCGACCTGAGCTTGTCAACAGCGCACAAGAAAGACTTCTTGAATTTAAACAAGGGAGTTAGGACATGCTCTCTTATGTCACTCGCTTCAAGCTAGCCAAAGAAGCAGATTAGTCATAAGAAGCCAGTTTCACTCTTTTCAGAAGAGGTTAAAACGAACCCCTGATCAAGAACCCATGCAACTAGGTGCCTTTAGGGGGCCAATATCTCCTCAAGAAAGGCTCAGCAGAATCGATACTGGTCTCTGCATGTACTGTGCCTCTGACAAACATTTGGTCAGAGAATGTCCTATAGCACCACCCCGGCGTTCGGTAAACGCCAGCTCCCGATCCTAAACGGAGCACAGCTTCAGGAGAGAGATGTCTGCTCCGCATCCATTCCTTCCTTAAATACTCCTGGACAGAACACCTTAGTACTTCTACAAACTGTACTGACATCTACAGAAAATGAATCCTTTACCATCCTGGCTCTCATGGACTGCAGTGCCATGGGGATTTTCATTGATCATGAATGGGCCACCGCTCATGGGATTCCGAGAGAGCTCAAAGAAGTGATACAACCTGTGGAGGGAATCGACGGAAGACCTTTGTCTTCAGGTCCTATTACTCACCAAACAAAGGAACCACAATTATCAGTAAACAACCACCAGGAAAGAATACAGTTTGACATCATAAAGGCTGCCCACTATACCATGGTACTAGGCATGCCCTGGTTACAGAAGCACAACCCTTACATCAATTGGACAGCAGGTACCTTGTTCCTTGGCTCTGAGTATTGTATGTCCCACTGTTTATGTCAGGACACATCCCGGATTCCTCTAGTAAACCCTCAGAACCATAAACCATCCTCCTTAAGCGTGTCCAACAATATTCAAGTACCAGAAACTTACCAAGCATTTTCTGACGTGTTTTCAACAGACATTGTTCAAGCTCTTCCGCCCCACAGACCTGAGGATTGCGCCATAGAAACGGACTCTTCTGCTGTGATTCCATATGGGAGAATGTTTATATAATCCGAGCCTGAAAAGTACCTGGATACCAACTTAGAAAATGGAACCATCCGGACTTCAAAGTCTCCCGCAGGTGCGTCCTTATTTTTTGTTCCCAAGAAAAACACAAGGGAGTTACGACCTTGTTTGGATTACTGTGGTCTTTATCAATGTACCCTCAAGAACCGTTATCCATTAGCACTCATTTCAGATATTCTGGAGGCCGTTCGAGGAGCTGTTATATTCACCAAACTCGACCTTAGGTGTGCTTACCATCTCATTAGAATTAAGGAGGGTGATGAATGGAAGATGACCTTTAGAACACCTTTTGGCCTCTTCGAGTATTTGGTCATGCCCTTCGGTCTTGCCAACGCTCCTGCGGTATTCCAAAGATTCATGGACAGAGTGTACTCGGATATGTTGTTCCTTTTTGTTATTGTATAACTGGATGACATATTGATTTATTCTAAAGACCTTCAGATTCATGAAGAGCATGTTAAGGCAGTTCTACAGCGATTACGTGAAAACAAACTCCTGGCCAAACCTGAAAATGTTTATTCTATACTCAAACCGTTCACTACCTGGGTTTTGTGCTCAGTCCTAAAGGAATTGGAATGGACCCTGGCAAGATAGATTCCATACTTTCGTGGCCGGCGCCTACCATTGTGAAGCAAATACAATCCTTCTTGGGACTTGCAAACTTTTACATAAAATTAATTCCTACATTTTCTGCAATTGTACAACCCATTGTGGCTCTTTTAAAGAAGGATACACTGTTTGTTTGGTCTACAGAACAAGAGAAGGCCTACCAACATCTAAAAAGAAAGTTCACTGAAGGTCCTATCCTAGCCCAATTCGACATAAATCGAATCTTCCTAGTGGAAACCAATGCTTCTGACTATGCTATTGGGTCAGTCCTAAAACAAGAATTTGAGGACGAGATGGAACATCCAATTGCCTACCTATCCCGTACCTTGAACCCAAGTGAATGCCATTACTCGGTCATGGAGAAGGAGCTTTTGGCCATCCGACAAGCATTCACTGATTGGCGCCATTTACTCCTAGGAGCTAAATATCCAGTTCAAGTACGAACAGATCATCGTAACTTACAAGTATTACAATCCCTGGAGTGCAGAAACAGTCGCCAGGCCCGTTGGGCCTTCTTTTTTGCGCAGTACCAGTTTCAGATCAACCACCTTCCCGGAATCAATAACATCATTGCTGACGCCTTGTCCAGACGTCCTGACTACAAATCTGTGGAGCTCAGGGCATTTTCCAAGATGTTTCCAAAAACTGTGTTTGTGGCACAAGCTAATTGCCTCCTGGAAGACATCCATGCCCATACTCCTTCCTCAGATCTCTGGAAGGAATACACCCAGAATAATCATTGGAACTTGAATACAAAGGATGGTTATCTCTTCAAGGATCAACGACTGGTCATCCCTACACAAGGACTGAGAAATAAAGTCTTGGATCTCTGTCATGATACCTTTCATTCAGGACATCGAGGCATCACTACTACCCTTCAGCTCATACAGAGACAATTTTGGTGGCCAACAATGACCACTGACATAAAGGACTACATTCAATCCTGTGCTGTGTGCAATCAAAACAAACACGACAATAGAAAACCTGCCGGTCTTCTGCATCAACCTACATTACCAACACGTCCTTGGGAATCCATCGCTACAGATTTTATTGTGGAATTACCACCATCCCGGGGATATACAACCATGATGGTTACAATTGACTTGTTTACCCATACAGCTCATTTCACACCACTGTTCAAATTGCCCTCTTCACTTGAACTTGCCAGGATATTTATTGAACACATATTCATACTTCATGGATTACCATCCAAGATCATCTCTGACAGAGGTCCCCAGTACATATCCCAGTTCTGGAAACACCTCTGTCAAATACTAGGTATTCAGCAAGCATTGTCTTCAGGATATCACCCTCAAACCAATGGGATCACAGAAAGAACCAACCAGACGTTAGAGCAATATCTCCGCTGTTTTTCTAGCAAGGTCCAGGATGATTGGTCACTATTGATTCCGGTAGCTGAATTTGCTTACAACAATTCAGACCATTCGGCCATCAAAACAAGCCCTTTTTTCTGCAGTAAAGGATTCCATCCTTCGGTTTTACCATCAATTTTGCCACATCCTACCCCGGTACCTGCAGTTGATTCCTGGATTGAAAAGTTGGTAAACGTTCACAAGGATGCTAAAGAACATTTGGAATAAACGATATGCAGACGCTAAGCGAAGACCTATCCCTTCTTATTCAATAGGGGACGAAGTCTGGCTATCCTCCAGACTCCTTCCTCGACATCTACGGCCTAACAAACTGGCTCCCAAGTATTACGGACCCTTCACCATCAAAGAAATCATTAACCCAGTGGCATATCGACTTCAGCTCCCAGACTCCTGGAAAAGAATTCATCCGGTCTTTCACACCTCCTTATTGAAGCCATATGTACAATACAATCTGACAGTTCCTAGACCTAATCATGTGCTCATCAGCGATCAAGTCGAATTTGAGGTCTCCAGGATATGTGATTCCAGGTGTAGACGAGGTCAATTACAATACTTGGTGGAGTGGAAAGGATATCCCCCTAGTGAGCGTACATGGGAACCAGTTTCTAACATGAATGCTCCTCGTCTACTGCAAAGGTTTCATCGAATACACCCAGGCAAACTAGGTGGGTCCGGCCTCAGGAGGAGGCATGCTGTCATGAATGGCCGGGTTCGACCCTTTTGGACTTCATGGTCCTTGATGCACCGCGGCATTAACTCTGCAACCGATCCAAAATGTCCACCGACACAGAACTGCAGCGGTCTAGCCTTTGCGTGCGGTCGCCAGCTTCCTAGAAAACCAGCACGCCCCCCGCGGCTCCATGCGTCTCAACTCTACCCCTACGAGTTACTAGACGTGTTCGAGTTCGCTCCCTGTGTATCATGCATTCTATCTTCCTTCACTCCTGGAAACCCCCCTCCCTCTTCTAGTCCTTACCCTTCATTATCCTCCTTCCTGGATTAATCGCCATTGTTCCTGGATATTCGAATGCTACCGGCTTGGCAGCCAGCTTCCATGCTGGAACCCGAGGACTCGCATTCCAGCTTATACAAGTCACGGTCGGTGAAAAAGAAAGAAGCCACGTCCCAGAAGAACGCCAACAAGGATAAAAAGGTCAGAAAGAAGGGAGCTTCTGACAGCTGTGTGTTTCGAGTTCTGCACGGGACGCCTTTGGACTTGGTTCTTGGCATCTTTTTTTCCCCGTGGGGGGTGAGGGGGACCTTGGCGGTTCTATTGGGGTTGCAGGTTTTGGCGGCGTAACTGGTTCGATACGGGCGTCGTGGGGAGGGTCCTGTCTTATGGTTGCCCCGACACCTATTGCAGGCCAGGCTCCTTTCACGTGTGCTCTCCGAGGGGTACCTTTAATGTGGAGCGACAGTGCCAGCTCCAGGGGTCTTCCTCTTGCTGCTTCTAGGTTTGGTTTGTCCTTTGTCAGCGTTGGGTGATTTCCCTGTGGGCACCTGTCGCCCTGCTGTTGGGGTTGTCTTGTTGGAACCAATGCGCCTTGGTCGTTAGGCTCCCCCTGTCGTATCTGTGTTGCAGGTGGATCCCTGCGTGAGGCTGCCCGGTTGCTCTAAGGCCTCTTTTAATAGTATCCTGAGTTTGCTCGCCTCAGTCAAGCACCACCACCCCCGGGTGTTGGTCTAATGCAGATTGTGTTAGGCTCTTGTTGGGCGTCGACTGTATCCCCCCGCCTATCACCAGGGCTATGTTAGCTCCTGGGGGGGGTTCTGTTCTGACCCCCTGCAGGGTCCCCCCCCTGGGCTGCTTCCTAAGAGGGTATCTGGCCACCACCGCAATTATGAGGTCCATAAGGCATTGGGTGGGTTCCTCCCAGGATTTCCTGTGCTTTTTACTTCTGTTTTGTCATGGGGGGCCTCCGACCCTAGGGGGGGTGGTTGGTGGCCCTGTTTGGTTGCCCGGGGATGTGGACCACCCCAGGAGGCCAGTCATTCCCTACTGGTCGTGGCAAAGTGGGCCTGCTGTTTGAGGTGTCCTGGGCCAGGGGGATGCCACCAGGACGGCCAACCCCCTGATTGTTGCTATTCAGGTCCGGTCTGGCAGCACGTGGTTTGCGGCGCCTTTGTGGGAAAGCGCTGAGATTGGGCCCCCACCGTTGCCTCCGGGTCGGGCCCACAGTCACCTGCCTGTTGTGGTAGGGTGGGAGAGCCCCCGGCTGGGTGAAGCTGTGGCCGCCACCAGAAGCAACCTTTCAGGGCTTTCCAGCGCATCGGGGGGACAATATACGCCTGGGAGACGGACTTAGAGGGTTTTTGTCCCCCCCACTCCTTACTTGCCAGTCGGACCGTGGGTTCGGCTGCAACGTTCCTCTCCTCATAGCTCCAGGGGGCAGTGCGTGCACTGGCAGTGGCGTGAATCCGCCTTCACGGCCCCGGCCCGCGTCCCCCTCCGGCCGCGGCCTCCCGCTTCAGTTGGTGCCCAGTGGTAACGGCCGCCGGCAGGCGGGGGGCGAGGGGGCCGCGGAGCCCACATCCGGCTCTCCAGGGGCCGGCCAACCGCGGGACGATATCTGCCTCCCTGCAGGAACCCCCCTGCCGCCACGCCACACTCCAAGGCGGGGGGGGAGTCAAGGCCCGCAGCAGTGTCAGGGCAGGCATCCGCAAGGTGATTTAGCCCAAGGGGCTGCTGATGGGGTCGCGGGGATCTCGCTGCCTGCCCCGTCCCTGGGATTGTGCACTTCTCCTTCCCTCCAACCTGGCCGCCCGCAACGGCCAGGGGAACGGCTTTTGGCAGGCTTTTGGCCCGAGTGGCAGATCCGTGTGGGTCCCTCTGTGCGGCTTGGCTACCGCTGCGCTACGGCACCCGCGGCAAGCTTCTCCAGAATCCAGCTGCGAGCGCCTCTGCTTCCCTCCACTTCTATGATTGGGGACTTGCTTGGGGGCTTCACAGGGCTGCTGTTGTCACCGTTAAATCTCCCGCTCGGACAGAGCACGGAGGAGTGCGTCTATCTTAGACGGCAGCCATCTTGGAATAAATCTGCTATTTTTACAGGAAAATTGGAGGATTCAACTCCAGTTGAAGATGAATCCTCTTTTACTCCAAACCTGCAATTCGGCAGTGTGATAAACATGGTGATAATTCTGTTACGGCCAAAAAAAAAAGTGGTGCTAACGGAATAACTGCCACTTTTTTACTGCACTGCCGAACCTGTAATGTGGCCCAATAGAGTTTTGAACCAATGGAAAAGGTAACGAAACATAAGAATGGTTTAAGGAGACAGAACCAAGTGTAGAAGGCTATAATTCTAAAAAGGGAGGAATAGCACTGGAGATCATGAGGCATATTGCAAAAAGTACTCCCTACTGAGAATCTGTGTCAGGAACAAGCCAGCAGAGGCTCCATCCAGCAGCCACCTTCCAAGTACCCTTAAATGCAAATGGCCCCCATCCTGCCCGGGTGTTTATCTGAATTCCCTGCTTGCTGCTGCAAGGACCTCCCCAAGGACTTTTCTCTTCAGAAGGAACACTCTCTTTCTAGCTTAAGGAACTCCTTCATAGTTATGAGGCTCAGGGTAAACACTTTCTCTAGCATTGGATCTTTCATAGATTCACATGCTGTGAATATTCCCCCTTCGTCATGCTGGGAATCCTCAGTAACATAGAGCAGTTTAAACGTAAACTGAAAACTTTCAGGCACTTTTGTGCTCTGTCATAGTCATTTTGGGTCATACAGCTCACAGCCAATAGGAACACCTGTTTTAACTCCTCGCCTGTCAGCCATCTTCAGATTTTGTACCGCATGTTAGTCTATGGAGTCCTCAAAAATCATCTATTCAACATTTCAATTAATACATTTGGAATTTAACATCTTTTCCACAAAAAATATATATTTTTCAATGTCTACTCGACGGCTGGCGTTGCCAATGGCAGTGCTACCTCCGTGGACCATTCCCTCTGCCGGTAAGCTTCGACAAAGCTTTGTTTGCGCAGTTGGGCCTACCTCATGGCGGAACCCACGAGGAAGAGCCTGTTCAAAGCCTGTGCCCGCTGTGGACTGAAGAATGTAGGTCGTCTAACCCAAGGCCATCAATGCCGTCCAACAGCACCCAGTCAACGAAGCCTTCAACGGCCACGACTACCTCGTCATCGGTGAAACAGTTATCTGGCATGACCATGACTACCGCATCATCGATAAAAATGTCAATGGCCACAACCACAAGGATCTCGTTGATGGCATCTACGTCCACGACTGTGATACCCTCGTCGACGGCAAAAGTGGTTTCTTCCATACCATTGTTATCACTGCCATCGTCACTGGCGTCTCCGACACCCACACCAGCACAGTGTCTGCATTAACGGCATGTCCACAGGCATCATTCCCTAACATTGAGGTGGCTTTGCTGCCGGGTGGTGTTGTGGTGTCAGAGCCAACTCTATCCCAGTTAGATGTGGAGGAGGCCATCATGTTACTGCCGTCGTCGCCAGGACACAGGACATCACCTACCAGAAGTACTCTGCGGGGTGAGGCAAGCCTGATCAGGCTACCACCTTTACCCCCTCTGCATTCAGCTCAAGCCATCAATCTACCAGAGCCATCGTTAACTCCACAAAGAGACATGTCACTGTAACCACTCTGGTGGCAACCTTGCAACAAAGGCTGCCTGCCCCAGTTACTGAACCTATCAGGCAAGCTCCAACAGATGTCCCCGGCCCTTCCAAGGAAATGGATAACATCCCTTGTCCCCCCAGAAGGGGTAAGCACCAGTCAGTACCGCAGAGGCTGTCGGATACTGGGACAGACACAGATCCTGACGACAGGGTCTCCAGGTGTAGCTCCACACACATGACCCACATTAATGAATGTGACACTTTCATCACAGCTGATGGGGAACCAGATGATGTTCCACTCAGGGACTGACCCCCTGATGAGCTGGGGGCCTTGCATGCGCTCATGTGCAGGGCGGCCACGATTTTCGGCCTTGCGCCGGAGGAGCAGCAAAAGGAGAGTGTGCTGTATCAGTGCAGAGAACAACACAGGAAATCTGTCATGTCTATCCCGCTGTTAGAAGATGTCTGGGAGGATAGCCTGATCACCTTGGTGCATCACGCAACTATCCTGGCTGAAAAAGACTAGTTCGACAAAAAGTACAGAGCCCCAGAGAGCACTAGTGCCTGCCTCTGGACCCAACCCACACCAGACTTCATTGCCTCGGCGACTGGCAGAAAAAGGTTGGCTAACCCATCCTCATCCTGCTCTGTCCCCCCAGACAATGAAGGCAAATGCCTTGATGCCTTCGGTAAAAAGATCATTACGACCGAGGTCACGACTATCAGGGCGGCTAATGCAATGGCCATATTCGTACATTACAATCGCGAGCTGTGGTACAAGTTGGGTCCCTTGCTGGAGTTCCGGCCAGATGACAAGAAGCAAGAAGCCTTGGACATCAAGGCTAGTTGGCATCAGACCATGCCATTGAGGTCTCTGTGGACATCGCAGACACTGGTTTTCGCAGCTTGTGAATGGAGTGGTCCTATGTAGGCAGGGTTGGCTCAAGGCCACAGATTTTCGACCCATCTCCAGTCCAGGGGTGTGGATATGCCCTTTGACAGATCTACCCTTTTTGGGAAGAAGGTAGATGAGGCCCTACAGTCCATAAAAACGGACACGGTAACCGCTCGCTCCTTGGGCACACTACAGCAAAGGCGCCAATCCTTTCGTTCAGGAAAAGGGTGCTATGGCAGGACTTTGCACGATGACCGCGCCATGTACCAGTCTTCCTCCTTGTACAAGACCCCCTGCTCATCAGGGGAGAAGCACAGGATAAGGGGCCAGTCCCACAGGGGTTCGCAGTGATGCTGTGGCTCCTCTCAATGTATGGGCCAATCCGGCCAACAAGCATCACCAACCCAGGGCCAGGTCCTCTCACTTCAGCACCCCTGTGCGAGGACGACTGTCAAGGTTCGTCAAAGAATGGACACACATCACGACCGACGAATGGGTGCTATCCCTCCTCCAGCAGGGCCACTCGCTGGAGTTCGTGGACTAGCCACTGGACAATCCTCATGCACACAAACCAGAGAAGTTGTGACACCTCTTACTTCAGGAAGTGCGAGCTCTGCAGCAAAAGGGCTCAGTGGAGAAGGTTCCCATGGACGAGCTGGGCACAGGAGTATGCTCCCGCTTCTTCCTGGTAAGGAAAAAGTCACTGCACAACAAGTCATGGGGTTAGAGCCCCATATTAGATCTGAGGGTGCTCAACAAGTTCCAAAAGGCGCAACCGTTCTGCATGGTCATGCTACAGCAGGTATTGTCCCAGCTACAACAAGGAGATTTCTTGGCGTCCCTCCCTCGACCTCGAGGATGCCTATATTCACATCCCTATTTGCCTCTGACAGGCACTCTATCTCTGAGCAAGGCTCGACACCCAAACCTACACCGCCAGACCCTCAGACGAAAGGGTGGCAGCTCTTCTACACAAGGTACTCTGTCTCACCAACACCCAGGTAACGCCAGTCCGCAACTACAAATACCTGCTGGGGATGTTGTCATCATGCATCCCATTGATCACCAACTACCGGTTGCAGGGCGGTGCAGGAATTCCTGGATGTCCGCTGGATCCAAGCATCTGGGTCCTGGGACGACCGCATTGCTCTAACACCGGTTTTCAAATCGGAGCCTTCGCTGGTGGTCAGTGAGGGAACATCTGGGCTGGGTGCCCCCTTCAGGTTGCCAGACGATCAGGCCACCGTCATGAAGGATGCTTCACTGGAGGGCTGGGGCGCCAATTGTCAAGACCAACACACCAGAGGTCTTTGGTCGAAGGAGGAAATGAGCCAGCACATCAACCTGCTGGAGCTACAAACAATTGTTTGGGCCCTGAAGTCTTTTCTTCCCCTCCTGAGGGGGGAAAGTGGTACGGATTTACACCGACAACACAACGTCAATGTTTTATGTCCGCAAGCAATGAGGAACAAGATCCCCACAGCTTTCCAGGGAGGCCCAAGCCCTGTGGCATTGGGCTCTACAGAAGGGCATGTTTCTCTTTCTCCTTCATCTACCAGGCATTCAGAACACTCTGGCGGACTCCCGCAGCAGGGAGTTACGCTCTTGCCACGAGTGGGAACTGCAGAACGACCAACTTCACTTGTTTCAAACATGCGGAACCACAGAGATCGACCTTTTTGCCACCCATGACAACAGTTGCTGCAATACCTTTGCCAGCCACTTGCCCCATCAGGAGAGCTTGGGGGCCACCTTTGCGTACAACCGCACTGCAGGGGTGCCATCCCTGTGGTCTGTTAGAAACCTGAAGGTGTCTCACCCGCTAGTCCCCAGAGATCTGTCGTCTAGGTGGCCAGGACACAGCCATCGCTATTAGATCGAGATCCTGGGGGTGGACCAGTGGGGGAGGATCACCGGGGCGAGGGGTCTTCGGGGAGTTAAAGACTGGCACCTTATCATGCACGTGTCCCAATAGACAGAATAAAGTACACACCCCAGTAAGGAATGAGACCAGGAGAGTAGTTGCAAGGGTACCAAATTTGATGTAAGTAAAATAAATGCAAGCAAAGAACTCTGCTGCCCGAGAGCGCTCTGCCAAAAGATATACGGGCAGCACATTATAAGGAAAAAATACGTCACTGGTGACGAGGGGCTATAGGTACACAAATCTGGATAATAATTGGAGAAACAGAATGATACAGTCAATTCCATACAGGATGGCCGAATTGGATTGGCTGCTGCTCTGGTGATGTTCCCGTAGCACGTGGGTCAGCTAGGCTCATCTTTGCGGTGAAGGTCAGGGCATGACAAGACACACATCTAACTAAACTAAACAACAGGAACTGATAATATGTGAATAATGGTGCACAGAAAATCTTATTTGAATGCGGGTACTTAGGTCAAATTAGCTAGTTTATTGGCATTCCAACCCTTATCCTCCACAATACTTTTGATGATTTCATGTCCCGCACTCAGGTGCCCACCCAAAGATTGGATTTGCCATCTGTCTTTCTGATATCAGGGGATATGTGTAGGTTCTGGAAAATATATTGCTACACAGGATTAGCACTCGAAGGGGGTTCCGGTGTGGTCAGGGTGAGGCCAGGTCAGATTGGTATCTGTATGAAAGGATCTGAGGGGTCAGAACTAGGGGGCAGTGGTCCGACTGGGTTGGGGTCGAGGGGCACAGGCGGTGTAGTGGAGATGGATGGGCTCAGGCACAGAGGCCTGCTTTGATCTTGATCTCTGATTTGTGGTCTCTGGGGCCTCACGTTCTTAAACCACATTGGGGATAGATGTTTGTGTTACCAGAATATATGACCACTCTGAATTAGGTATATGGTAGGATCCAAGGGAAGGGTCTGGTGACCAGATGCTTTCAAAGGGAATATGGGGCATGGGTTCAATGGACCGTGGCTTGGCATGGAGGGGGTGGAGAGGGCATGAGTCGGTCAACATAGATGGATGGGGCGCTGGGACTGGAGCAGGCCTTGGTCTCATGTTCGAGGAGGAGCGCATTTTTCAGTACTCGATACTTGCTAATGGCAACAATGAATGGCTGCGTTTACGTGAGAACAAGAGTTGCGCTGAGTTTGCAGAGGGTGGAGGTGGTGGGGGCTGGTTGTGCGCGGCACTGGGAGAGGTAGAGTGGACATTGCGGCAGAGGGGCAGACGGCCTAGAAAAAGATGGCGTTTGAAGAGACACAAAATGGAGTGCAGACTACAGGTCTTAACATGGCGTTCATGCGCTTCTGTCACAAATGGGAAATGCAAATAATTACAGGAGGGGTGGAGATGTCTCCCCCCTTAGCTCACACAACATTTACCTGGTGTGGGAATGGTGCAGGGGGGCGGGTTGCACCGCCTCTCCCCCAACAGATTGAAAGTGGGACACTGAGGGTTGAGACGCAGTATCCCCTTCTCTGAGACACATTTTCCCCATCCTACCCAGTGTGATATTTAAAAGCTCTACCCCAACCCTTTTCCCACACGAACACTTAATTACACGGTAACAAACAATGGATTAAAACCAGAGCCATTTACATGACATGTCCCAACACACGAGTCAGGCAGAGTCAGGCAATTAACAATAACCACGCACACTTGACGGCCCTTTACCTTTCCCACAGGATAAAAGGCAGAACACAAAAGCACACTTCGAGCAAGGCCGAATGCACAACCAACCGGGTGCTAACCGGCAGTTCAAACAGAGAAGAAAGGCGGTGAGACCTGGAAGAACGACAAAAGGGGAATTGCTCTTGCCCTTTTCACCTCAGACCTGTGAAGTCTTAGAGAGGGAAAGCATAAAACCGGGAATTATAGCTGGCGTACGGAGCAGCAGACGTCAATGGTACATGTGACCCTCCCGCTTTGATAACGCAGGCAGAGAGGCAAGCTGGCTACCGTGGTACTACCCTTGATTCCAGAGAACAAAGACGCCAACAGGTTCAGCACAGCCGGTGAGTCGGAAGAAGCTGATAGTAAACCGAACTGTGTTGAGCCCAAGGTATTTTGAAAGTAAGGAAACTGAAAGAGAAAGAACTTGTGTATGTGTTTGAACTTTAAAGAAAGCCCAGTTGAGGTCCAGGTGCAGAGGAGTCCGTTGCCACGTGGACGCTCTTCGAATGACTCTGCCCGGGACCTGATCTTTGAAACTACAAGAACCAGAAGGGTTAGGAAAGGGTGGCGTGATGCGTCAGAGTGGTCCTAAAAGGGTTACGTCAAATCCCTTATACAATCGAAAGTCTCTGACCCGTTGCCAGAGGAAAGCTAGGGGAAAGGAACCCTGCATTCTAATAGGATTGTGAACTGTAGAAAAAGGTAGGTGTGAACCCGACAGAGGGATGCCGAAAGAAAGCTAGGAGAAGGAAAACCCTGCTTTCTGATGTAAAGAAGCAATACATGAAGTGTGTTAAAGAAAGGCCATAGTGAACCCGATCGAGGGAGGCCCATTTGTGTAAGGAGGAACCGAGCCCAGTGGAGTTGGATCAGAGAGGCAAAGAGCAATCCCCCAAGGTACGAGAGTACCGAAGGAACCTTTTCTTTGTTTGTTTGTTACTTTGAATCAGCAAGCCTTCTACGGCAAGAGACTTTTTCAGCAAAGAGGCTTAGCCTCTGAAGATTTTGATAGTGCTGAACTTGAACTGTGAACCTCGTGCTGAGGCCAAGGAGTGTGTTGTGCTCGAGAGCCCCACCTTCTTCCATGCTTCAGACATGGGGAAGGGAGACCCAGCCATACCATCCTGACTATTGTGAACAGTTCTTTCTTTTCTGGTGAACATTATCCCACACACTTTTTGTAATTTAGCAGTAAGGATTGGTAATATATTTTTTGGTATAGGCCATTTTTATTTGACAAGACGCCACTGGGACTGCCTTATTATTATTTGATGATCATAGCTTACTCCCATCTTAGAGTTAGGTTTAGATTAGGCATTTATCTCACCCATTATAAAGCTCAATAAACACCCTTGAACTTTGATCACTTGTATCAGTCTTTACTGTTGCCACCATGAGTTCCTTAGATATTGTTTCAGAGTGGGATGTGACTCAATTGAAAGAAATTGGGGAACCCTACAATTTCAAAAACTTAGCCATTGTGCTTCTAGCCCTTCTGTTGCCACAAAAGAATCGATAGGTTTCGGTATTTGTAGTAGTAGGGAAGCTATCATTCCCCCTGGGAAAAGAGGAATGATTCCTACCGATTTGGTTCTAATTCCTCCTCCACGGTGTTACATCAGGGTAGCCCCAAAATCTGGCCTAGCATGAAAGTTTGGTATAGACATCTTAGCAGGCGTCATCTATGTTTTCGCAAGAGCTACTTGATATGAGAGCCCTCAAACGTGTAGCACTGACCGAATGGCAATCCTGCCCCTCTGTCTCCACACGAGACACCTACCTGACTGTTGCCAAACAATACAAAAAGGCCATTTCTGTAGCCAAAGCATCTGCATACAACCTCAAAATTGAAAAAGCCGAACCTTAGTCCAAGGAGTTGTTTGCCAACTTTAACAAACTTGTTGTACCCCCCCACCTCTACACAACAAACCGTGAAAGATGAAACATGGTGTAAAAATATTCAACACGCCATGTTAGACAAAATGAACACACTTAAGGAAAAAATTAAGTCGCACTTCAACAACCTGCCTAAGGTTGCAACCCCCCACAAAACCCCTACCGGCATTGGGCCACTTCCGGGTGATCCACCTTCTACTAAAAAACCAAAGCCCTTTGCCTTTAAGGATGTATGTGTTATGATGTGCTTGTCTGTGTATGTCAGATTCTGTGATGTCACGTGAAATGTTTGGTGATGAATGCTGGATGAAGGTTCTAATCTGTGTCAGTTGAGCCTGGGTGATGGGACACAGTGGTTGCCTTATTGCAACGTCTGGGTGATGGGACACAGTGGTTGCCTTTACTTGTAGCTTAATGCAACTGAGCAATAAAGTATGTGTGTGAAGCTACAGAAGAATCAGAAGTTGCCATTTTAACAGTAACTTTATCAGAAGTTCTATTGATTATCAAGCATATCAAACCATCGCTTTGTAAGGGTGACATCTGCCCACATAGCATAACCAAAGATTGTGCAGAATCACTAGCTCCTTTCGTCACAGCCTTTGTTTATGCAGCCTTTGCCTTGGGCCTTGTCCCACCTTCCCTCAAGGAAGCATGGGTTCGGCCACTGCTAAAAAAAATCCCTGACCCAGAATCTCCCAACAATTACATACCAATTACCACCGTTCTGTTTTTGTCGAAGATTCTCTGTAAGGCGGCATATCTGCAGATCCAGTCCTACCTGGAACTGCATAACATTCTGGGAAAAAGTCATTCTGGCTTTCGCCCGCGTCATGGCACAGAGTCAGCTCTGCTAGACCTGAAGAATTAGCTACTTGAAACTATGGATAAGGGCAAGCATGCGCTTCTCCTTCTCCTCGATCTGTTGGCTGCCTTCAACCTGATCGACAACAAGATCCTATGAAAATACCTTACGGATGCTGCTCATTTTTCCCAAGAAGCTACCACCTGGATAACGTCCTTCGTGGAGGGTAGAGCCATGAGGGTTTTTTCTGACCAGGCATCCGCTATTCCATCCTCCATTGGTTGTGGGGTCCCACAAGGGTCATGCACATCCCCTACCCTCTATAATCTCTTCACATTACCCCTGTTCAATGATTTAGAAGAGTATGGCATAGCATTCACCAACAATGACGATGATACACAAATTCTCCTCCCTCTATCCGGCATTTATGAACAAGACCTCAACACGCTCCAGGAGACATATGCACTCACCCAGGCGTTGATGGCTGCTAACAGGCTTTGTCTCAATGGGGACAAAACAGAAATCCTACTGGTAGGACCCAAAGAAACCTTGAATAAACTAGACAGCAAAAACAGCACTTTCACTATTGAGAATACTGTAATTACAGTCTCTGATGCAGTAAAAACCCTGGGTGTATACCTGGACTCCACCCTGTCAATGAAAAGGCAAATCAGTGCTATCTCATCATCAGCAGCGCTCACAACGAAAATCATGAATGCAGTAAAACCTCACCTATCGGCCAAAATCTGCCTCAACGTTGCTAGAGCCACCAATGGTGCGAAGTTGGACTAGTGTAATGTCATAATCCTAGGTACCTCGTCCAAAAACCTAAACAAATTGCAAGTCACACAAAATAATGCTGACAGAGCAGCTCTTAATATTCCCAGGAGAAAGCATATCTCTCACACTAGACAAGACGCCCGCTAGCTCCCAGTCAAAGAGCGCATATTGTTCAAGGCCCTCACCATCACACACAGATGCCTATCTCAGTCTGCTCCCTCTTATCTCACTGAATGAATTCATCAGGTGCCATCTCACAGACCAAAACGTGCACAATACTCACACCAAATTTAAGTCTCTGCCTTTAAAAGAGCCTCAGAAAGGAAACCTCTTTCACTATGTTCAGAAAGATGCTGAAAACTAAGCTCTTCAACTAGAATGTACTTGAAGGTGTTCCCCTGAACCATGGGACATTCATACTGCATTATTGTTGTGAACTTCTGTAACGCCTTCTGATCTGATTTTATGCAATATTTATCAAGCAAACATATTGTAACAGCGCCACTATGCCTCAGGACCGCTGCACGCTGTATACGTCTAAATAAAAAAAAAATCGACCCCGACTTCCGACGAGACATAAAGGTTCTCTTACTTAATCATGGCGAAGTCCCATTTGAAATACATCGTGTGGATCAAATTGGTCAAGGAATTTGGGAAAAGGCACTATTTCCTCACTTTCAAGAAAGCAAACCAGATAAAACAGAAAGAGGTGTATTGGGCTTTGGGGAGGCTGATAAACCATATGACATAGAAGGCAAAAATGGAGGAGCCCACCATCTATCCCGATCTAGTCTTCGCCCAGCGAAACAAAACCGCTCTTGCTGAGGCCTTCCTACAGGCTATTTCGGAAGGAGAAGGTATAGGAAAAGAGAGCCCCTTTTTCTTCTTAAAGCAAGGATTGCTGTATAGGAGGGAAGCGTTGACCGAAGCGTTAATAACGACGCAGTTGGTGATCCTCAGAACCCACCAAAATGTTGGACTGGAGATTGCACACTCGCATCTCACTGGGGGTCACATAGGACAAACAAAAACCCAAGAACACATCAGTGGTCAAGCACACATCAGTGGGAAGTTTTACTGGCCACGTATCCAAGCCGATATAAAGACCTTTATCCAGACGTGTGAAATATGTAAAAAAAAAACTGAACATATTGCTTCCCTCTACTGTTTTTCATAAACTTTTTTGTGTATATACAAAAAAAGTCTCTCTCCCACACTGAGATGAAAAATTCAATCTCTGTAACTTAATCTTTCATTGACAATTTGCCATGTTGTGCTAGACTTGTTTTCCTTTGTACGCATAACGGTCTATTGTAATATAACAAGTTAGTGCTTGTTTTTGACATAATAACAAGGGTTTGTTATAATGAATTGGTCCAAATAAATATTGAACAGTGCATTTACAATTATAACAGTTATCGTGGGGTGTCGATATGTGCTATAGTATTTTATTGTAGCATTCATTTTTTTCTTCGAATCACAGTGCACATTTTATAGAAGCAGAATTCTCGCCATCTTTACATCCACGCTGTAAATCTGTTGAACCGCCTTCATTCCTTTTGCCACGTTCCTTCTGCCAATTGACCACCTGTTCTAAAGCTACAGCATTAGCGGCACTGTCCCCCTGCTTTGCCCAGCCCCCTCTTCATTTCCCTTTTTTTTCAGCTTGTCTGGTGTGACCTGCACTTTCCTTGTCACCACCACTAGTTTTCTTTGTCTCATTGTCCAGCATGTGGCTGCAGCAATGTCCATCATTCAGAAGCTAATTCATTGATTTTCTCTTTGTATAAAATACTAACTGATAGTTTTGTTCAATTTAATTTTCATGGTTGTAAACGATTGCACAATAATTGTGAAATAATTTTTTTGTTGTAGACCTTCTTTTAATAATGTTTACATTTTTGATCAGGTGACAATACATTTTGGCAATGCTCAATAGGTAGTTTTTACAACATTGATTTAGACGAAAAAGAAGCTAAAAGATTAACACAGACACCTACCTCAGCTTCAGCTATGAGGAGAACAGGATGACGGAAATCTTAACAAAAACCTGTATGTTGGAAGGGTAGCCTTAATTATACGGGTACCCCTAATCACGCTCCCACCAGAGTAAAGAACACCACTCTAGGGAAGTAAGGCCAATAGTCTATCTTGCAAGGATAACAAATGGATTCTTTACATAAATGAGGATAGGAGCAAAGAACTCTGCTGCCTGAACGGTCTCTTCTGGCCCTCAACCGTTCCTTTCTCCTGCAAACTAGAGCCAGATAGGAGCTTATATACTCTTAACTTGCTGTAGTGGCATCTCTGGATATGGGCATGGCTCCATCCCACACTGTCCTGCTTCCATACAAGGGTTGCTCGATTCTTCCTTCCTTTATGGTTGGCGATTTCTGTTTAGGACATGCTACTTTACATACACTACCTTACATAGACACACACTGCAGCCCTGCAGATTTTTACAAACCTTGAGGCCTAGCCCCAGGAAAAACTAAACATTTCTATAACTAATTTTCATTCATACTCCACTCATTGTACTCCTATTTTTATGTAGTCCTGTATGTTCTTTTAAACCTGTTTTCATATTTCTACGTGCTGTGCATTGAGCATGTTAAAATCCCATTTTAGCATACATGGGTTTTTGACAGACAGCAGACAACTGGTGAGCTACTTCATGTGCTCTCCCAAAGCTATCCTCAGTGACGCAACACTGCATGAGCTCTGTGATCCATTTTTAGCGCAGGTCACATTCCTTTTGGCAGAGAGCCTGCTTTGAGATTTTTTAAAACTAAATAGGATTTTACATTTAAAAATTGATTCGCTATTGGTTATTTGCACCTTATATTTAAATAACTGCCTTCTTTTAGTGCCTGCCATGGCTGTGTATATATGATTATATTTGTATGAGATAGCTTTCTCAGTGCACCTCCTCCCCCCTGGTCTGTTGTTGTGCCCAGAAGCAGTCAAAAGAAGTCTTGCCTAATTCTAAAGCGGTGGGAATGAAGGAAGGCACTAGCTCCTTGCCAACAATGTTATCTGCAGATGCTAACGTGTGATCTTCATTATTCACATGGAGACTTTTAATATTCTCTAAGAGACACATATGTCTAATTAAAGGGTCTGTAATATGCATTTTCTACAAGGACATCTTTCCTTTCTCATATAGGTTTTTAACATGTTACCTGTTTAGTAAATCTATTACCCAGGTCAAAGTGTAATTCTACGAAGGTACCCAAATAAATTCTATCTTTAATATGTCAAAAGACGTTCTGGTATCCAGCAAAACTAAGGATTCATTCATTTCTGCTGATTTCTTTTGCATGAAGAAGTTATTTCAAAGTGAAGGGTCCTCGATAAAACCAATGTTCAATTGATATACTAAATTTTGGCATTTTTACCATCTACAGTTATTAGAAAATATAATATTAAGATATTACTTTTAGAGGTATGTTACCTTGACCACAAACAGGAGTAGTAATGCACTCACACATAGACCAATAATCCTATATTTTGCATAATATCATCATGCATGTCTTTACTTGACTGTATTAAAATAGGTTTGTATAAATAAACATGAATCAATTCCTTATCCATCAGATAATTGGCTTCTTTTCCTTAATACCTGATGTGTATCAGCAAGGCATCTCATCGTTACTGGTATAATGTTCTTGCTAAGACATTTTCAAGTTATTCATAGAAACTTTGCCTGATTCACAAAGATTTGCACTGGGGCAAATCTGTGGTTGCCGTGAACCTCTTTGAGATTCTCTTGAGCAACTCTTTGTGATTCACATTTGCATAGAAGCATCTCAAAAAAGCTCCAGGCATCTCCAGGTTTGTTCAGGTTTTAGGCTTTCCGAATAAAGTGCAAGGTAGTAGGTGCATATCTCAGATGCTAACGGCATCTCCTGATTTGCTCCCTTGGAAATCTTTGTGAATCTGTCCCAAATGATAAACCCTAACCAGATCTGACCCATTCTTAAAAGAACTAGGATCAAATACATAAATTGGAGTTCACTTCAGAGAAATGTTCGAGGTCTGGAGAGTCAGTGGTGAATTTTCATTTGCTACTGCACTTTTAAAGGACCCTTTTCTATTTTCTTTTTTATCTGTGATAATTCTGAAATTGTTTTAAAGTGTAAAAATGACTATAACTTCTTTCGTTCTTATGGTCTCATGTCTTGCCCGTCTCTCTATTTCTCTCTGTTTCACTCCCCTCCCATTAGCCCTCCCTATTACTTTCAAGAAGGGGCTTGAAAGCAAGGAAGTGGATGAAGGGCTTGATGTGGCTCTGCAGTGTGAGATTTCAAAGCCTGGCACATCCGTGCAGTGGAGGAAAGGCTCAGTGGTGCTCAAACCCTCTGCCAAACATGAGATGAGGCAGGAAGGACCAATGGCTGAGCTGGTTATTCACAATACGGAACCTGATGACACAGCCGAGTACACCTGTGACACAGGAGATGAGCAGAGCTCCGCCAGGATTAAAGTGCACGGTTAGCATGACACCTTTTTTGACAAACAAATATCAGTGTGTTCCAATTCATGCAATTTTCCTTTCATCAGAAAAAGCTGAAACTTAAAAAAATAAGAAAAAGACAAATTCTAAATCAAAAACCTTGTGATACTGGTTGATTGACTCTTTATCAATATTTTTTAATAGCTCAGGTAATTGTAAACGGATATTGAAACACATTTCTAATTTCAATTATTTTTCATTGATTTCCACTGGTTATATTGATTCCATATGGTGGTATTTTATTAAACCAACAGAATAGCTCTTTGTAGTCATTTGTGGACCTTGTCAGAATTATAATACCATCAGGAATCATGTGATAACTTGTTCAAGTGGAATTTTAACAAAGGGTGTTATCTTCTAAATGTCATGACTAGATTGTTCCTAAATTCTGAATGTTGGCTTTTTATCTCACTAAATTTGATTTGTAATTTAGTAACCTTCTATTAAGAGATCACAAACAAGAACACACATTAATTTCCCTTCTCATTATTAACAGAACCAGTGTACTTCCTTTTTGGCCACTATTGTTTTCGTGCAGCTGTTCACAAGAACCATAGAATGAGAGAGAATCAAAGTCACCTAACACATTGTAGGGAGTGGTTGTGTTATGTGTTACAGATGCAATAGTGTATAACACTAAATACCAGGTTCAAAGACATACAAATTATTTTGAACATATATTTTATTGTTTCTGTCATCTTCATTATTCAAAGTAACATTAAAACTTAAACAACATTCAAATTCCACTCATCCGGGAGTGACTGCTCACTATTCAAACCCATCTGATCTATGTTTTTTGGCAATGGTACCAGTTTATATTTCCTGGTATAGTACGCAAGGCTTTGGCAGAGTTCCTGGCAAATCAGGGAATCCTGACATCCTTTCAAAAATAATGTTTCCTGTTGTCGATTGGCTACTCTGGTATCTGTGAAGTGCTCTGTCCGGTCCACCTTGCAAAGAGAACACCATCCAGAAAACAAATTGCCTATGTTGAAACTGTTTGGGTTTCTTCTACCATTGACAAAGTAACAGGTTTAATTTCTTGTACATTCTATATATTTCACTTTCATTTCACATATACAAAAGCAAACATTCCAGTACATTATATATTATCTTTTCATCCAGCCATAAATGCTATAGACTGAAATTGATAGCTTGCTCTATACAGTATGTGGAGCCATCAGGGCAATAGGGGGAAATGAACCGTCTATATCAGTGTATGCTAAAGGATGGTGCATCAGCTAAATTCTAAAATGTCAAATATATTTTGGGGCATGATTGTATGTTTAGAGATGGTCAATTAATAATGACGAGGAAAGGTGTATCAATGATGTGTTTTTCAATGGTGCACATATCAAATGTAAGATGGTCTAATAATTATTAACTAGCGAACAGCGAATCAAATTTTATTTTGGGAAAAAGTGTATCAATTATAGTTATGGGGATGATGTGTGAATTGATATTATATTAGATGTATTTATAATATGTTAAGAGGTGGCCCATTGGTTGTCTTTTAGAAGATGGTGTGATAGTTACATGTTATATTACAGTATGCCAATAATATGTTAGTTTACATTTTATCAGTAATAGGGTTGGCGATAATGAATCAATGATATGGCTAAAGATAGTACATTCATTATGTACTTTGGAATGTTATATCACTGATAAGTTAGAGGATGTTTTTTCTTTTATAAGTTGGAGGCTAGTGCAGGGGTCTGCAACCTTTGACTCTCCAGCTGTTTCGCACTACAACTCCCATCAGCTCTATCCATTGGAGTCAATGGCGAGGGATCATGGGGCACATAGTCAAAAACATTTGGAGAGCCACATGTTGAAGACCTCAGGGCTAGAGGATGTAATATGCTTTGGGATATGTGAGGAGTGGCTACTTTATATAAAGACACTCAACGTTGAAATGGAACAAACTTTACATTGTTCTCTATTCGGTCTTTCTTCAATAAGTACAACCCAGGCAGGGGAAGTGTTGGAATTAAACATAGCTTCTCTTGCTAGAGACAGAAAATAAAATGTGCTCTAAACAAACATGGCTCTGCACCGGGCATAATTAAAAGTGTCATGCAGAGTTGTCACTCGCAATGCCCTACCACAGTCACTATTTGTATTTCTTGTTTCCACTTTAGCTGTTTGGCATCCTTGAAGGTATTTCATGCATTACGGCTGTTCGTATAAATGTTTCAGGGTTGCCCCTTCACGTAATAGTTCCTGAGAAATTGGTTCATCTTTTCCCTACCAAATTCCTAGATCAAACATCCTGAAGCACCACTGCTCTTAGCCTCCTGGGTGTACCACTGGGAAGCTAAGGCCAGGTTTTATGGTGCCCTCTAGCCCTTTATGCACCCCTCTAGTCCATGTCTCCATAGTGTCTTTTCCAGTCTTCGGGTTGACCATATAGAGACTATGCTGTGTTTATCCTCCGAGGTGTACTAACGCGGGGCCTGCAAAGGTGTCCATGGCTGTGAGTGCTCAAAATTCCTCTAGGTGTCCCCCTCGGTTACATCTTCCTATAGTCCTCAGTTCCTTCCGTTGTCTTACTCTCATTTTTAAGTTTGAGACTTGCCACTTGGCTGCTTCCAGGAGAGATCCTCTACTTTCCTCTGAACTGATGCTGCAGCAGTTTTGAAGATATCAGTGTTTCTCTCCTTCAGATTCTTCTTCCTTCCGGAGATGGTTGTCTCTGACTGCGCCCTGCCACAGCTTCTGGAAAAACCTGCTCACTACTCTAATTAGGCATCCTCTCTCTGCATCTTGACTGTGCCTCCTTCTGGCACTGTCTTGTCCAACGTGGCTATGGAACACCAAAAACACAGTTTTCATTATAATTATTAATTGTATTTACTTGCAGGGCTTAAAATCAAATTAACCAGCCTGTTGCAGTTTTCCCTATACTTCGGGAATAGTACTTCAGGAGTTTACCACCCTAACCTATGTAATCACTCCATGCAGGAGGCACTAGTTCATAGTGGGAGCCCACTAAGTTATCACCTGCCTTCATTAGAATGGGGTGGTTGGAGAAACTGAGAATCTGTACACATAACCTCTCCTCTGCCATTCGTAAGTCAAAAATGGCCATCATTGATACTTCCTGCCAAATGAATTCCCTGTAGGATTAGTCACAGTAGTCTATTTGGGGCAGTTTTATAGTTCGGTGCCCATGAGACTCTTCTCCTGGGCCAGTACGATATAGGCCTTAAAACCGAAAAGGTCATATATCTTGTCACTGGGTTTTTGACTTTTGAAGCGTTGTGCCAGAGAAGTACGGATGTTATTCCATTAAACAGGTCCACGCAGTGCTCCAGATATGATTTTGAAGTGGGAGTACATTACCACCTATTTTTAAAAATTGGGAGTAAAACTATTTTTAGCGAGTAAAAAATAAGTCCCATTCCAAATGTCAGTATTTATTAAGTGAGTAAAAATATGTATTAACTGTTAAACATAAATGTTTTGTAATAACTCTTTCTTTGCACCTTAACATTTATGCACATTAAAAGACACATTTTTAGCTCTTTAAATGAAGCAGTAATAATAGGTCTGTTCAGGGGGTTGCCTCGGAACTCACCAGTAAAAAATGACAAATGTAGTCAAAAAGGAGTGTGCGCCAGGAAAGAAGTAAGGCAGTTTTATTCAGGGCCCCAGACACAGCTGGGACAGCAATATTCAAACTGAACGTGGAACAGAACTGCATGAAAAGGCGTCATCAAAGAAATGCCCCTAAATCAAAAGCTTTTATAATCGTCTAAACTAATTAACATCAGAAACTTTGAAACATAAAAAGTCTCCTCACAAGAAGCCGAATGGTGATTGCATATCAAACCCCTATAGAATGGCATACATTATTTTCTATGATTGGGTCCAGCAGACCTTAACACACCACCCCTGGTTCTCCCTTGTGACGTCACAATCCAACGCCCAATTCCCACATAATAGTGCCAATTCATTGAAACATTTGAGATGACCAGCCAAACTCTATTCATCTGTCCCGGTCATCTCATCTTCGTTCTCATGAGAAAGCCTTCTATCATGACACTGTCAGAGTCTTGCACCAAGAACAGGATACTGTGTAAATGTAGCAAATTAAGAATTTTTAAGGCCAAACTGTATTCAGGGGCAATTTGAAACTGCCATGGGCCAGTAGATCAGACTTCGTAAATTTAATTTGCCGAATTATAAAATGGTTCTGCATTCATTGCCTTTCGGCGGGACCCGTGGGCTCTGGTTTATGACTTCGACAGTAAGAAACGTTGTTTGCTTCCTACCATGTGATTCTGGCATCGTAGGAATTGCAATGTGCTACCAGCCGTTGAGGCTTCTAAACAAATTAATGAAACGAGCACACGTTTCGGAAAAAGTATGTTTTGAAGCCTGTTTGGCAAGCCTCAGCATAATGCAAATTTTTATATACTTACCTGTGACCCACCTTTATTATCTATGTTTCTTTAACGTGAGACACTGGGCCTCATTACGTCTGTGGCGGTAAGGCAACAACTGCGCCGGTAGTGCTACCTGCGCTGTTGTTACCATGCCGCCGCATTACGAGTTCTGCTCGCGGGTGCTGCTCTGCACACGTGGTCAGACCTGGCGTGCAGAGCGGCACCCGCGAGCAGAACAGGATGGTAGCAACGGTACCGTTATGAACGGTACCGCTGCTACCATCCTCCCCATTCCCATTGAGCCCTATGGGGGCTCAAATGGGAATGGGGGCGTACCGGCTCTGGGTCCCGCGAAAGGGAAATTACTGGGCCCTCCAAAGTCGGACTGGCCTGGTAATTCCCCTTTTGCAGGACCCGGAGCCGGACCCGAGTTTGGGGTAGCCATGCCTTTATTAGTAATTCATGCTTTTCTCATGGTCAGCTTTATGTGGCCTGCTCCAGAGTTGGAAACAAAGACAATGGGCCTCATTACAAGTTTGCCGGTCTGGAAACAACGGTGCGGGTAAGCTTACCAGCACTGTTGTTTCCCGGTTCGCCGCCAGGTCTGACTCTGGCGGGCAGAACGGCAACTGCCAGCAGACTTTGACAGAAGCACCGGCACTGTTGCGCACAGTGCCGGTGCTCCCGTACTCCCCATTCCCATTGAGACCTGGGACTCAATGGGAATGGGGATTTACTATTACAGTTGTAATGCCCCGGTGTTTCCGGCAAGTCAGACACCGGTAAATTACGGGTTCGGCGGCTACCTGCCGGTTTTACCGGCATGGTTACCGCCTGACTCGTAATGAGGGACAATTTGTTCACACTAGCTCCTACAGGAATGGCTAGCAATATTGTCTACAAAGAAGCATTACCTTAGTTGAATAAATAAACTTCAAACTAGGACTGAACTAGGAATTATCGTGCGACGCTCGTATACACCTGCTAGTCAATTGTATGTTGGAGGCTGGGTAATCAATAATATGTTAGAGGATTGGATATTAAGTAGATATTACGCGTTTTATGCTGTTATTGATTATCACACAAATATTTAAAATAATTCCACATCTGCATGATTCTGTTACTTCTTCAATGCATGTAGGCATCCCGGAAAACAGGTTTTTCTCAGGGTAATGAATGCACATTTGTAAACAATATTAAAGTCTTTTCTAGGTGGCCTTGATGTGTGGGTCACACAGTATTTATTTACTGTTGGGCTTACACATCCATCCTGGCACACAGACATCTCTTAGTTGAGAGTTCTTTCATTAAACGTCACACAGCAAGGCATTGTGTGAAATATAAATGCTTGGATTGGACTGGTGTTCTTGACTCTGCAGCTCTACAGTTTAAAATGGAATTGCAAGATACAGAGTCGGAAGAGGGAGAGACAGCTAAGCTGCGCTGTGAGCTATCTGCAATCAACAAGCCAGTGGTGTGGACCAAAGACAAAGTGACCCTTCAGCCGAGTGCCAAGTTCGAAATGAGGCAAGAAGGCACTGTCCATGAGCTGATCATTCACAGCTTAGGGCCCGCTGACATTGGAGAGTACGTCTGTGTTGCTCGCAATCAGGCAACTTCTGCTGTCCTGAATGTGAAAGGTAGGAAGAAGGGCTGAAGATCTTTCCTTTTAATTGAATACAAGTATGGGTGTGGTGCCATTTGGAACCAGGAGATGCCCAGAGAGGCTTGTGTCTGTAAATAGCCAAAGGTGACTGCAGAGGAGATTATGATGTGTTAATCTAGCTTGGCATGCCACTTACTCTGCCATAGGGGTTGAAAGGTAAAAACCTGTTGGAATTCTGGCTAATTTCAAGAGAGAATAGTCAAGGCTATTTCTGTTGTTTGCATTATATTGTACTGCTAATTCCTGAAGATCTACTCATGAACATCGTCAGGATTTTCCATTTTATGATTACTGGGATCAGCGTTGCGTAACCCTTTGACATTTATGAAAGTTAAAGCAGCGCCCTCTGTAATTGTCATGATCCATCGATCATGCCTTTTTGGTCCTCCTGGTCCCTGGCACGTCGGGGGTTACTCGCCGTAATACACCCAACATGGCCGTATTCGCAGAACGCGGTCTATTGACCTTTACGTCCATGCAGCACGTTCCATAAATTAACCACATCCCGCGGCTCCGCGCGTCTCAACGCTTTCGTTAGCTTAGGCTAGACGTGCGTCGCGTTGTGCTCCTGCAACTGAGTTGCTGCTCTAACTCCCGGACCCTCTCCTTCTCCTTCCCTTTCCTTGTACCTGTTCTTCCGCGTTCCACGCACACCTCTCCCGTGTGCACTCTTCCCTTCTGGTCTTCCAGGATTTTCCTTGATCCTGGACGAAGAAGCTGAACGAATCCTGGAATCCGACGACGGCCGAGTGGGCTTATACAAGAGCCGAACAGCACGGAAGAAAACCCTGGCAAAGGATCATGCAAGACAACATAAACAGGTGAGAAAACACGAAACCTGTGACAGATTGAGACGCCACCTGACTGAATTCGACACAGACATGGAAGCGGCCACCCAGGACCTAATGCGTGGCATGCAAGAGCTGACGACCGAAGTGCAAAATTTAAAGGCAGAGAACGCCGCCTTAAAGCAATTGGTGTTGTCCCGTGAATCCGCTACGAAAGAGAGTGTAATTCTGGGCGGCGTTGTTGATAAATATGATGGTTCCGCAAAGAGTCTTCGTGGATTCCTTGACTCATGTTTGGTCCACTTTACTTTCAAGCCTTATTATTTTTTTACGCCCAGGGCTAAGGTGGGCTTTATTATTTCGCATCTTTCTGGCAATGCCTTGACCTGGGCCACCCCACTGGTTAACTCTGGGGATTCTCTCCTGGATGATTACGATGGCTTCATACAGGCCCTTAAAACCATGTTTGACTGCCCAGAGCAGGTCTACAGTGCCCAGGAACGTCTACTCGACTTTCAACAAGGAACCCAGGATATGCTTAAGTATGTCACATGCTTCAAACAGCTGGCTAAAGAGGCGGATTGGTCCCCTGAAGCTTGTTTTACCCTATTTCGAAGAGGGCTAAACGAAGACATCAAGGATGAACTAGCCAGAGTGGCGCGCCCAAGTTCTTATCAGGCCCTAATGGATCTTGCCCTGCAGATTGACTTTCGCATTCAGGAGAGAGAGGCAGAGAAAAAGAAAAGCAAGTCGCCATTCCAGAAGAGCTCCATTGGGATACCCTCGAAACCCAAAGGTATTCCCACTTCAAGAACCTAGCCTGAACCTATGCAGCTAGGGGCATTCCATGGACCCATATCCTCCCAAGAAAGAATGCGTAGGATCCATACTGGGTTGTGTATGTATTGTGCATCAGACAAACATCAAGTAAGAGAGTGCCCAATAGCCCCCCCACAGCGCTCGGGAAACGTCAGCTCCCGATCCTAAACGGAGCACAGGTTCGGGAGAGAGATGTCTGCTCCACATCAATTCCATCCTTGAACTCTCCTGGACAAAATTCCTTGGTGATTTTACAGGCCTTTCTATCACCATCCAAGAAGGAAACATATCCCATCCTGGCACTGGTGGACTGTGGAGCTATGGGGATTTTCAAAGACCAAGAATGGGTTCTTAAACACCATATTCCTTGCGAATCCCGGTCTATCATGCAACCTGTAGCAGCTATTGATGGAAGATCCCTTTCTTCAGGACCCATAACCCTTCAGACCAAGGACGTCGAACTTGCCATAAACCACCATCGAGAAAGGATAAAATTTGACATCATCAAGTCGGCCCACTACCCAATGGTTTTGGGAATGCCCTGGCTTCAAAAACACAATCCGTGCATCAATTGGGCAGCGGGTTCCTTGTTCCTCGGCTCAGAATTTTGTATGTCCCACTGTTTATTGTCAGACCTTACTCCGACACCATCAGAAGGAACTCCTACGCATCACCAAGGTACCATCTCTGTCTCAAACATTATCCAGGTTCCGGAGATTTACCAGGAATACTGTGATGTCTTCTCCACTGCCATTGTCCAGGCGCTACCTCCCCATAGACCTGAGGACTGTGCTATAGAAACGGACCCTTCCGCTGTAATTCCCTTTGGGAGGATGTTCATCTTATCCGAACCTGAAAAGAAAGCCCTTCGAGAATACCTGGATACTAATCTTGCAAATGGCACCATACGACCCTCTAAATTCCCAGCAGGGGCCTCACTGTTTTTTGTTCCCAAGAAAGATACCAAGGAACTCAGACCGTGTCTGGACTATCGAGGTCTAAACGAATGCACCCTTAAGGATCGCTATCCGTTACCCTTGATCTTGGACATTCTGGAGGCAGTAAGGGGCGCAGTTGTTTTCACCAAGTTGGATCTCAGGGGTGCCTACCATCGGATTCGCATTAGGACAGGAGATGAGTGGAAAACGGCCTTTAGAACACCCTTTGGTCATTATGAATACCTGGTCATGCCTTTTGGACTTGCTAATGCCCTGGCGGTCTTCCAACGCTTCATGGATAGGGTGTTCTCAGACATGCTATTTCTTTTTGTGATTGTCTATCTGGACGATATCCTAATATTTTCGAAGGACATTTCCAAGCACGAAGAACATGTAAAGGCAGTGTTACAACGACTACGCGAAAACAAGCTCCTGGCAAAGCTCGAGAAATGCATCTTCCATGTTTCTACTGTACACTACCTAGGATTTATCCTTAGTCCAGCAGGCATTGGAATGGATCAATCCAAGGTTAAGGCAATATTATCCTGGCCAAGCCCCACCTCTGTGAAACAAATCCAGTCTTTCCTGGGCTTAGCCAATTTCTACAGGAAATTCATACCTTCCTTTTCCGAGATAGTCCAACCAATCATTGTTCTATTAAAGAAAGATGTACCCTTCCTTTGGACCACAACTCAAGAGGATGCCTTTCAACGGTTGAAGACTGAGTTTACACAAGCTCCCATCCTGGCTCAACCTGATGTCAACGACCATTCATAGTAGAGACAGATGCCTCCAGTTACGCTATTGGAGCCATCCTCAAACAGCTATCTGGGGACAGGATGGAACACCACATCGCTTACCTTTCCCGGACGTTAACTCCCAGTGAAACCCATTACTCAGTCTTGGAAAAGAAACTGCTGGCCAATCCGTCAAGCCTTCACCGAGTGGCGTCATCTACTCCTCGGAGCAAAGCATCCTGTCCAGGTCCGCACGGACCATCGAAACCTGCAAGTACTGCAAGCCTTGGAATGTAGGAATAGCCGTCAAGCTCGCTGGACCTTCTTCTTCGCCCAGTATCAGTTCCAGATTCACCACGTTCCCAGGAACACAAAATCTAATAGCTGACGCCCTCTCTCGACATCCAGACTACGAACCTGCGGGAGATCGGCATATCCCAGATGTTTCCCCATACAATTTTTGTAGCTCAAGCAAACAATCTCCTGGAAGACATTCGCATGCAAACTCAGACTTCGGAACTCTGGAAGGATCCTTCGAAAAGGACTCTATGGGACCTGAGAACCCAGGACGGATACCTGTTTAAAAATAACAACCTGTTCATTCCCACACAGAAACTACAACAAAAAGATAATAAACCTCTGCCATGATACCCCTCACGCCGGTCATCGCGGCATTACCAACACCCTACGTCTAATACAAAGAGAATTCTGGTGGCCCAGAATGAAGGCTGACATTCAACTGTACGTGCAATCTTGTTCTGTCTGTAATCAAAACAAACATGACAACCAGAAACCAGCAGGACTCTTATTTCAGCCTACACCATCAACAAGACCTTGGGAAGTCATCGCCACAGATTTTATTGTAGAATTACCGCCATCCAGAGGGTACACCACTATCATGGTCACCATTGACTTGTTCTCTCATATGGCCCATTTTACACCTCTGCATAAGTTACCATCCTCATCAGAACTTGCTGGAATCTTCCTGGAACACATCTTCCGACTGCATGGACTTCCTTCCAAGATTATATCGGACAGAGGACCACAGTATATCTCTCAATTTTGGAAGCACCTCTGCAGGATACTAGGAATCCAACGAGCCCTCTCCTCAGCATATCATCCCCAAAACAATGGAGTCACAGAACGAGTGAATCAAACCCTTGAACAATACCTTTGTTGTTTTTCTACTAAGGTGCAGGACGATTGGTCGCTTCTGATACCAGTGGCAGAATTCGCCTACAACAATTCAGACCATTCGGCTGTTAAAACCAGCCCTTTCTTTTGCAGCCATGGATTCCACCCTGCGGTACTACCTTCAGTCCTTCCGCATCCTACACCAGTTCCAACAGTCGATTCCTGGATTGAAACACTCATCAATGTACAGAGAGAAGCCAAGGAACATCTAGAAAGAGCACAGATCCAAACTAAGCTCTATGCAGATTCGAGGAGAAGGCCAGGGCCTTCTTACACTATTGGAGATAAAGTATGGCTATCCTCGAAGCTACTGCCCAGACATCTCAGACCAAATAAGCTGGCTCCTCGATATTATTGGCCCTTTCCTATAAAAGAAATCATTAACCCTGTGGCCTTTCGACTTAAACTACCACGCTCCTGTAAGAAAATCCATCCAGTTTTTCACAAATCTCTATTGAAGCCTTACATCCAAACCACCCGGACTAATCTTAGACCCAGTCCTGTGGTTGCCAACGACCAACTAGAATATGAAGTGTCTCGAATATGTGACTCCAGATATAGACGAGGACAACTTCAATACCTGGTGGAATGGAAGGGCTATCCACCCAGTGAACGTACCTGGGAACCAGTCTCAAACCTAAACTCCCCCAGATTGCTCAGAAAATTCCATCTAATACATCCAGGCAAACCCGGTGGAACGTGTTTTAGAAGGGGGCATGCTGTCATGATCCATCGATCACACCCCTTTTGGTCCTCCTGGTCCCTGGTACGTCCGGGGTTATTCGCTGTAGTACACCCCACATGGCCTTATTCGCAGAACGCGGTCTATCGACCTTTACGTCCATGCAACACGTTCCATAAAGTAACCACGCACCCGCGGCTCCGCGTGTCTCAACGCTTTCGTTAGCTGAAGCTAGACGTGCATTGCGTTATGCTCCTGAAACTGAGTTGCTGCTCTAACTCCCAGGCTCTCTCCTTCTCCTTCACTTTCCTTGTACCTGTTCTTCCGTGTTCCACGCACACCTCTCCCGTGTGCACTCTTCCCTCCTGGTCTTCCTGGATTTTCCTTGATCCCGGACGAAGAAGCTGAACGAATCCTGGAATCCGACGACGGCCGAGCAGGCTTATACAAGAGCCGAACAGCATGGAAGAAAACCCCGGCGAAGGATCCCGCAAGACAACATAAACAGGTGAGAAAACACAAAACCTGTGACAGTAATGAAGAACTTAGTGATGGTAGCCTGAGAACGGGAGAGAAAGGTACCCTAGTTCTTAGATAGAAACACTGGACAGCCAGCATGAACATTTCTGTGTTAAATTTATAAGGTGCATTAATGTGCAAACACCTTCAATAAATGAGATA
Source organism: Ambystoma mexicanum (assembly GCF_040938575.1). Classification (NCBI taxonomy): domain Eukaryota; kingdom Metazoa; phylum Chordata; class Amphibia; order Caudata; family Ambystomatidae; genus Ambystoma; species Ambystoma mexicanum. Next base: position 150,745,480 of record NC_090924.1, read on the forward strand.
TACCAAAGTGCCTGCATCTACCGGTGCTTAACGAGGCGCCAGGTTCCTTGTCGGAAGTTCCTTTCATTTACTCTGACTCATGTAACACATTCAAGAGCCAAACAGTGTCTAGAAAAGAAACTATAACATTTATTTCATTGAGGAACCCGGCTCTCGGTACCATGAATAAACAGACTATTTTGCTGCACAAACTTTGGATAATGGATGCAAATCATGGTGTCATACCTAGCCCCCACAGTTAGTTTTATTAAGGGGATACTATTTTTACAGTAAGAATACATGGAACAGATGAAGTTCAACTCAAACAGTAAAGCTGAAAGAAAAGATACGCCTAAGCTAGAGCCCATGGAGATACAGGGAAACCCTCACAATGGCAATTCTTGCGTCATGTGTGATTAGATCAGGCTCCCATTCCTTAGCTGCTTTTACATCCTGTAGATAAGTAGTGACAGAGCGCTTGTAGACCCTACACTCTTAGACACCAAAGGGAGAGTAGTGCCTTCAAAACAAGGACCATGCATCTCTCCTTCAGTAGAGGCAAGCACTTTGGTAATGTTCCCAGCATTAGCTCCCCAGAGCCACTTTACAAATGCAACGCCTTTGGTGCATTCAAACCGTAACTCAAAACCAGCCTGAAGTCTGTATAAATATGCCACTTTATTGATCCTCTGTGGCTCTTGCTGTTAGAAACGCTCCACTGCCTCGAACACCTCCGGCATCATTAGGGCACCCGGAGAGACAGACATAAAGGACCAAACCCAAACCCGCCAAAGAAAATAGTGGATCTGCTGATCGTGAACTTCACAACAGAAATCCTCCATCGTAGTGTCAGAAAGCACTTTCCCTTATTGACTCCACAAATAGTTCTGCCATAAAATACAGGGGCTTGAAGAAGCCACCCTGTGAATAAGACACCAACACCTCAACCTTTCCTCATAATACTGAAGTGGTCCCTTCTTTTAGACATAGTAAGTCAGTCAACCATGAGTGTTCAAATCTACAAATGCGAAGTCCAGGGATATAAATGTGGGAGCCTTTATAGATAGCACCTTCTCCTTGAGGCATTTGCTGTCACGGAACACAATAAACATGTCATAAACAACTGTCAAAATTCCTCCCTTTGGTAGGTCAGTGTGGCTGCCAGTCAAACAACACCCTCAAAGTTTGCTTGATTTCCAAGGGTTCAGCCCTGCCCTCTAAAGGGAGAAATGCCATACAGCATTCACCTCAGGTGACCAATTAAACTGATCACTCTGAATGATGCCACTGTCAAACAGGAGGCAGTAAGGTATTAACCCTCAGCAAGCCAGGATGCAGCCCCAGGGGAAAACACACCTAGGGTAAACCAAACACGAATTCTGATACTAGCCCCAAGTTTTAAACAGGGGTTAGAGTGGCATTGGGAGATTAATAAGGGAAAGCTAGAATTCATACTGGATTCATGGTTAGGGACATAAGATTTGGTTGATTCTGGTTGGATATTACTTAATCTGACAAGGATAGTCCAAAACCTACATCTTTGTCCAGTTTCCTTTCAAGATATCATATGCACAAACAAAATGCTATTTTATTTAGGGGGAATACACATACCCTAATTCCAGTTTTCCTCTAAGATATTTGTTTACTGCAAAGAAATGTTACTTTTTCTGTGTACATCAAATGTCCATATAGTTAAGGGCCGTTTCGAGTTTTGGGCATTGCTGTTTACGCATGTTTTTAACATAATTTGGGAAAGGGTCAGCATTCAATCTAGATGGCAGAGAGTACTGATTGTCCCAATTTGCAAGAAGGGCAGAGCAAGTTTACCAAAATCCTATTGCCCTATCTCTCTTCTTGATGCAACATCAAATATGTTTGGGATATTGGTTCATCTAAGACTGACAACATGGGTACCTGACAATAACATTTTAGCCAGCACCTCGGGCCTTCATGGATCTCTTCTCACCCTTTCACAAGGTTGACAGACGGAAGTTGTGAGAGATCCTGAGACCCACCTAGCTTCTATCCGAGGATGCAGTGGCGTGCGTAGGGTTTGGTCCTTGGGGGAGTACAAGGAAGACTTTTTATTCACCACAGGCATACTTGTATCTTTGCCCTCTCCTGTTTAACGTGCTCACCAACACCTGGAAAAGGCGTTAGTGGATAGGCATTTCGGTCCCCTGCTTAGTTAAGCCGATTATACAGTCTTTTTAGCCAGAACCCCCTGTGCCATCCCAGGTCTAACCGACTCGAATGTGCTGCTCATGAGTGATATATAACCCCTTCCATAAATATTGAGAACTCAAAATGCCTAGGCATTGGAGGAAAGTGGGGACTCTCTCTCTCCTTCAGTCTTAAAGGAGTTAGGCTAAACGGTTAATATACCAGGTGGCCTTCTTTTCAAAAAACCATAAAGCCTCAGCCCTCATAAACAAGAAATCCATAATCATGTTACAGGGCGAGTGGGGCGATTATTCAGTCAATCATTATTTTGAGTAAACATTCAATCACAGCCATAATGTGCGTCTGTCTTGCTAGATCCAGAGCAATAAGCCTCTATGGCTCAGAAATATGGAGCATGAATCATATGCAAAAATTCACAAAGTTGAACATATATTTTTTAAAGATTTATTAAGTGTACCGACCTCTACAGCTAATTATGCCGCGCATAATGAGCTTGGTCAGGATTTCATCTCGATTAGACCACATCACTTTTGGATGTCACTCTGGGTTAATCCGCACGCCAAGCTATTGTAATGCATCCTTTTTATTAGATTGCCATTGTTTCTTTATATTCACCACACTCCAGCGTAGTTGCAACAGACTGTCTAACATTTGCACCAGTACTAAAAATGCAGCAGATGCTTAGATAGTACCATTTCCTTTTCACCCAAAAGACCAGCCTGGCGATGCCTGTGGTCAGGCCACAATTCACCTTTACACAGACCACAAGGTGCAGCGCTTTAAGATGAGTATGGTGGTTATGTGGGCAGGATAAAAGACGAATAACATAACACAACAAAACATAATACACGTTGAAGCAATAGGGTTCTGTCACCATAGTCTCAGGAGGAAAGCTCAGGGGCAACATGCTCACCTTGGAAGCAAGATGCCGCTGAGCAACACAGGTTCGATCCCCGGGTCCATGATTAGAAAACTCTGGGTAGTAAGCGTGTTATAAATAACCAATTATATATTATAGGGCGGTGGTCGGCTCCCTATAGTTGAGGTGAGTCGGAGACGCATAGGAACCCCTCAAAATCCTATTGTTAATGACTTTTGATTTGAGTAACGGATTTGGCCAAAAAAACGAAAGTGATTAAAAGTCTGCGCCCCTCCACCCCCAGACTGCAAAGTTTCGTAAAGATTTGTTAAACAATAAAAAAAGGTATTAAGCGTCCCAACATTTTTTTTTCCCCAAATGTGCGGCCTGCTTCCCATTCATTTTCCCATAGACAAAAAAGATACATTTTTGCCATTTGATAGTTATATCTCCCATGGTGCATTGCAGGGTCATGGTTTTCAGAAATGAGACGACCGCCATCTTGTTTTTCTCTCGATGCGAGATATATTTGCGGCAATTGCCGAGGCTATGGGACAATGTTACGCATTAAAAAGCTATTTGCAGGTCAAAAAACATACAAATGCCATCAGGGTAGAGGTGGGGGGATGGCTAGAAAGCACTGCCGAGTGTGCAGCACAAAGCTTTGTGTAGCCTCGGCTATAGCCGCCATCTGAAAGCAAACTGCATCACAGAAGCAGCGTGTGCTCTGGGGTCAAAGGGAGAAGGCAGAGGAGGTGAGGGGGCCATCTGGGGAGTAGGGGGAGCTGCCACAGATGAGGGGGCACTTCATGATGAGGGAAGCATTTTTTTTCAGCTGTTTTGCTGATTTTCGCGGCTTCATCAGAGGTTACAAAGAACTACAGATAACCGCGGGTATATGTAGTTCAGTACCCGCAGTTACATTTTTTAATAAAGATATTTTTATAACTATAGTGACATCAGGGGTGAAAGATTCAATTGCCATCCAGGTCTCCCATTCATGCAATAACCAGGACAGACTCTGCTGAGCTTCAACGTGACAAAGGGGCCAGCCTCCTGAGGTCATGTTGCCTGATAAATGAGCTAACCTTACAAGACCAAGTAGAGGAATGGTCCGCCCTTTTCTTGCTTTGAAGCTAAGGTGGGTCAGCCCCGCTTTGAAGCTAAGCAGGGTCAGTCCCAGTTACTGCATGCATGGGCTACCAAATCAGCATCTGAATTATCTACTTTTTTTTAAAAACTGTGCTACTGTCAGTCCTTGAAGTTTTTGCACTCAGAGACAATTTTTTGCCTCTTGCTGAATTGCATTCTGGTATGTGTAGTTTCCTAGTCAATAATAAAAAAAATAGGTAATTTTACAGCAACAGTGGGTTTACCATCCCTGCTTAGCTTCAAAGTGAGGAAGGGGTCAGACCACTTAGGCCATGCCGCCTAATATTGGGTTCCCCATTAGAAGAACACTTAGAGAAACATGGCCCAAGGGGGCTGGATCCTTCTTCGCTTTGAAACTAAGCTGGGTCGGTCCAAGTTACTGCATGGATGGCAGACAGTCGATGGTCCTGAATGCCATGTGTTTTCTTAGTTTGAAATTTCTCATACTACACGGCACCTGCATTTTTATAAAACCGAAAAATAACATATTTATGCTGAACGCTGCTGTCAGAGGACCATTCCCTAAACCCAAGACGCAGCACTTAACTGTTGTGCTACAATGATGTTGTTGTTTGTATTTCCACAAGTTTCATACCTAGCCTTTTATCATTGAACATATTAAATGATAGGCTAAGTATGAAATGTATGCCTAATGAAGCACCAACAAGCACCATTGTGGCCTACTGGTTAAATGCTGTGCCTCGAACGAACTTTGGCAGACCAGGGTTCAAGGCTGTATGTTTTTTTTATTGAACCAATTTAATTTAATTAAAAGAAAAGCAATGCATGTGGGAGGTGGTGAGGTGTGTTGCAGTGCAGTCCTTTGACATTATTTAGATATGGCTGTAATGTCAGCCATGTCCAAACTTCTTTTCCGCCAAAATAACGGCGCCGGAATGGCTTTTTTGCTGAAAAGGGCATGCCGAAATGTGCGCTGCAGCGGAATGCGGTGCCAAATCGGCCTGCGCCACTATGATGGGCCTAAAAAGGGGTGTACCACTTGGAGAATGCTGCTTAACCAAAGTGTTTGCTCCATGGCAAATAATTTAATTTCACTGCGCATTGCCTAAAACATTATGAGTTCTTAAAGCCTGCAATCCGAAGGCCATGGCTAGTGTTCTGGTAGCATTTTAAAATGGACAGTGGGCGCGGCCAAAGGCCCTGCCCACTGACATGACTGAAGACCATGTTAGTGGTCTGGAAGCATTCTAAAAATCTATGGAATAAAAAAAAAACTTGAAATTCAAGGAAAAAACTTTTGTTGCAGGGATGTTAAGGTGAGCAATACATTGTAACAAAACCCTTGAAATTCAAGGAAGAAACTCTAGTTGCAGGGACATTAAGGTGAGCAATACATTGTAACAAAACCCTTGAAATTCAAGGAAAAAACTTTAGTTGCAGGGACGTTAAGGAGAGCAAACATTGTAACAAAACCCTTGAAATTCAAGGAAAAAACATTAGTCGTAGGGATGTTAAGGTGAGCAATACATTCTAACAAAACCTTTGAAATTCAAGGAAAAAACTTTAGTTGCAGGGACATTAAGGTGAGAACTTAATGCAACAAAACCCTGCAAATTCAGCTAAAGCCACCTTAACTTCGCACCCCCTGTTGCGCTGACTATGACCATAATGATGACATCACACATCACATCACTGATGACATCATTACAACAGTAACTGACATTAAGCATGGCCTTTAGCCATGGTCAGTGTGCATGGCCAAATATAATTAACACATGAATAGGTACTAGCCATGGCCTTCAGTTATGGACAGTGGTCACAACTTTCACCCCTGTGCACTGAATATTTTAAAACACTAACAAGCTACCAACCATAGATTGTGGCTTTTACCAGTGGATGCAGCTTTCAACAGTGTCCACTGTATATTATATACACTGAACAGGCACTAGCCATGTACTTCAGCACAATACTGGCCAGTGGCCACAATCTTTGACTGTGCCCACTATATATTCTAACATATAAATGGGCTACTAGCCATGGCCTTCGACATTGATCAGTATGTACATCTTTTGACCATGTCCACTGTACATTTTAAAATAATAAAATGCAATAAGCAATGGCCTTCGGCCGTGCCCACTGTCTATTAGATGCACTAACCAGCTGCTAGCCATGGTTTTCAACACAATACTAGCCAGTGTCTATCCGGAAATATTAATGGGCACTGGCTATCACCTTTGGCCATGGCCACTGACTACAGCTTTCAACGTTGCCCACTGTATATTTTAAAACAGTGACGGGCTACTAAGCAGGGATTTTAACCATGCACATTGGTATTTTTGGACACTAACCGACCACTAGGTATGGCCTTTGGTGCTGGTCAGTGACCCCACCCTTCGTCATGGCCAAGTCCACGTCCTAAATTATTATTAAGGTAATCAATGTTTTCATGAGCTAACTTATAAATGATGTTATGTCTAATTCCAGTATTGATGTAATCAGTTATATACAATGCAACCAGTGATGGCATCAGTGATGTGATTTGTAATGTCATCAGTGTTCCCATACAACATGTAATTAGTGATGTCATCAGTGATGTGATCTGTGATGTCATCATTGTGGTCACAGAGGGCAAGAAGTTACGGTAGCTTTAGCTGAATTTCCAGGGTTTTGTTGCATTAAGTTCTCACCTTAATGTCCTTGCAACGAAAGTGTTTTCCTGTAATATATATAAAATCCAAGATATCAGGGACAGCTCCCTGCGTCGCCTTCGTACACACAGTGGCCCCTCCTTTCTCATCCTCGTTCGCAGGGGTTTACCACAGCCATGGTCGACAAAGATGAGGTCACAGCGACTCCAGGTAAATGTTAAAGTTGATGTTGCTTTATTTGGTAAACTCAATTGAAATCCAGAAATGTTGTGAAAACCACCAGTGGGGGTGACAAACAAGCATGAGACTCCGGGAAGTCAACCATTGCGTTTCTCCACCAAGGCTTTGCCATAGTATATAAAAACGTTCATACTGCTTTTTTGTACTATGTTTGCTGCATAACATGAAAAGAAATGTGTCTACTACATTTCATTTCATGTTACACAGGAAGATTAGTAAATGAAACTGTCTACTTCATGTTTGGCCTAGTGCAAACCTTCCTTGTCAGTAGAGATGGGGATACTCCAGTTTGTTCCTTTTCATATTATCAAAGCTGTAAAGTTGGTGCTAAATGCATTACCGCCACTTTTTTGCACAATGGCAAAGTTTTGAGAATAACGCTCTTGGAAAACAGCACATCTTAAGCATTCACCTACGGAATTCCTTATCTTTTTGTGTTTTTGTTTGTTTACCCCTGCACATTGCAGTCTGAATGTTTTACCTAGGCCATTGCAAAATATATGGAATCAGGGAAAAGAAAGAAACACTGATGGCCTGCTCTTTGAAAGTCATGAAGGGATTGGGGTAGTTTTAATCTTGGCATGCACAAACTTACTGAAGCCTGTTCGGTTTTAGGCAGAGCAAATTGTGTGTCCTTATCAACTGAGCCTGATGATAGGAAAGACAGTCACATCTTGGACAATTTTATTTTGAGGACATTAATCAGGCATTTGGTCACATTTCCAATGTTGCCTCTAAATGGCCGGTTGGACAGAAAAAGAGCAAAGCAAGCAGCAAACCATTTGTCAGGATGCTCTCTTAGCAAACTTGGTCATGGGACAGTCATTCACATGTTATATTAGAGCTTGTAGAAGACAAGTGGGGAGGGGTAACAATCAGTCATGTGGTAAGCCTTTGTCTTGAGAAGGTTGGTGTAAAAAGGAGGGGATCAGTTGCCATATTGAAAGCATGTTTCTATACATCTGATAACGAAAAGGGCAGAGTCTGACTTGGAGCATTGACAATTGTCCAACATGCGACTGACTGTATTTCCTACAGCAGTCTATTCACCATCTTCCTAGATTCTACAACTTCTCCAGCATTGGATCTTTCATAGATTCACATGCTGCGAATATTCCCAGTTGTCAGGCTGGAAATCCTCTATAGCATAGAGTAGTTTAAACTTGAACTGAAAACTCTCAGTCGCTTTTGTGCTCTAGTACAGTAATTTTGGGTCATACTGCCCTCAGCCAATAGGAACACCTCCCTTAACTCCTCCCCTGTCGGTCATCTTCAGATTTCTTACTGCACATTAGTGTAAGGAGTCCTCATTTATTTTCTCTCCAACTATTCTTCACAATATTTCAACTTTTGAACTAATGATTTCATCTTTTTTGACTTCTTCTCATTGACCGGCATTAACAGCGACGTTGGTGGGTCATGCACAGTTCCCGCTGCCGATAATCTTTGATGACTTATCGTCTGCATAGTTGGGCCTACCTCATAGCCGAGTCCACAAGGAAGAGCCTGTTCAAGGCCTGTGCCCACTGCAGTTGAAAACCTTCTACGTGGAAGATCAGCATGGCGACTGCCTCTACTGCCTTTACCCTTACCACATCATTAAAGACTGTGAAATCTGCCAGTCGTTCTCCAACAAGATGCTGAGAGATCGTTATTGTCATCTCCTTGCATACCAAGGACATCGGCGGTGCCTCTGACTCCATGTCTGCATGGAGCCATGCCTCGCTACGGCAGGGCTGAACAGGCAAGCGAACCACCACTAGTAAGAGATCTAGGTCGCATGAGGTCCACGCCACCACCAAGAGGAAGCACAATGAGGCTTCGGTCGACCTGCCCAGATCCTCCCACAAGGACCGGTCTTCACCAAAGGTCACTGGTCCAGGGGTGTTTACAGAGAAGAACAGCCAAGGCCTTTTCCATCGCCCCATGGAAGCGACCCCATCCACCAAACCCATGTCTAAATCTAGTGGCCACTCTTCATCTTAGGCGGAAAAAGCTTTTTCTCCATCAACGTCGCCTTCGAAACCGACTTCGAGTAAATCCTCGTTGCCGCCCATGCCGCCCTGCAGGTCATCTATGCTAAGGCCATCAACGCCATCCACCAGCACCCCGCCGACAAAGCCATCAACGGCGAGAACCACAATGATGAACGGACATGCTGCTCAGTTGACGAAGATTTCGTTGACGGCAACCAGGTCGACAACTGTAACACCCTCGCTGAGGAAATAAAATTGGTGAGTCCCATAGGATCACAACCACTGCCATAGTGGCACACGTCTCTGACACCCCGACCAGCACAGTGTCAGCACTGGCAGCATGACCACGATCATCGTACCCTAACCTTGGACTGGCCATATTCCCTTACCTATTGAGTCCCCCAGCAGCTTTGCTGGATTTGAAGGGTTTATTTCTTTTTACGTGCTAAGAGTGAGACTCTTTTTCCCACTCTTAGGCATCCTTGCTATGTGTGTTCTAGGCTTTTTTTGTGTTTATTGCCTATGGGATCTTTTCTCTCACCCATAGGAACCATCTTTATGCACATGTGTTACACAGCACCCTCCGTGCAGTGACACAGGGGTGTCGTAGCGAACCCCAAGCATAGACTCCATTCCCTGGGACTGACTACTGTCTCCCAGGGCATGTAAAGTCCCCATTGACTTTACTAGTCAATCTCTATGAACTATACCAGTACACCCCATCTTAATATGGAAGTACTGGAACGGGTTAATAGTTTTTCCCCTATGTTCATTTTCGAGAGGGTACCTTAAAGTCCCCCTCTACAAAGTTTGTGGCTGGTGGCAATGGTTACTACCTTTTATATTTGACCGCAAATATTTTCCAATGGGATTTTCCCATTGTTCCAGGCTAATACTTTTACTGACAGCCTCTAACATACCACCGGTTTATTTTATTATTAACTTTACTCCGGTAGGTTTTATTTGCCAGAACTTTGATAAAACTTCTTTCTCGAGTCTTATTCTATTTTTCGAACCCAGGTCGGGGATCCTTTGTTCGCTCTTTTGGCAGGCTTCTGCCCAGTAGCCCTCCTTTTGGCGCCTCTGAGTCTGGGGTGGGTCTGTTGTTTGGGAGGAGGAGTAGAACCCCTGGACAGAGTTGCCACAGCAACTCAGGTCGCACTCTAACCTGATAGGCTGGAGGGTCTCCCGCCAAGATGACCACTCCACTGCGTGAGTGACAGCTAGGCTGTATGAATGGGTCTCTTTCTGCATAAAAGCAGGGTCCTGAGGACTGGAAGATCAAGACGTCGCCACTGGAACTACGGAACCGAAGGAGAGAGAAGCCAGAGACATCTTCAGCATCTACACTACCGGTGAAGCCCTGCCGGATCGTCTCACCACTTTTCTTCCACACGACGAAAGGAGATCTTCAGCGAAAGAACCTCCTTCCCTTGAGCTGGTGGGATCAACCAGTTCATTAATCGCTTCCTCGGACCTGCCTTGGTCGAATCGAGAGTGTACAGCACTTGGAGACCGGATAGCCAGACAGCTATCGACCCGGACCGCGATTAAAAGGAGCGTACCTTTTAAACTTTGTTTGGCAGCACCGCGCTGGTTTCATCCCTGGGTAGTGCAGCGACTTGAACCTTCCTCCACGACGAGAGCCTCTCTTCCTCTGTTGGATCCCTCGACCTGCAGGAACTACCAGGATCAACCGCCACCGCAGGAGCCACTTCTTCACGTTTAAGGTACATTGTTCCGCCAGGCCGCCCTTTTTCTGTGGTAGCCCTAAAGGTGTTTGAAATCCTTTAACTACTTGTGGGGTCGGCCGCCCTCTCTCTTAACATTGTCTTTCACCTCACATCTACCTCTTCAACAATTTTCTACTAAAGACTTGACTGCAGCTACAAGAACATTTTTGCTCGTAAGCTCCTGGTCCTGTACCACTGACTCTGGCTCAGGCCTATTGACTCTGGCTGATTTGTTAGATCTGCTCTCACTAGATTAGTTTTCAATGAGAAATGTGTGGATGAACCTAAATCTTCTAAACCCCTCTTCCTTCCTACTGTTTTAACTAATGGAGTGCCATTTTGCTCAGTTTTCATTCACTTATCTTTTGGCTAAAGTGTTACTGTGCATTACTTGTTCACAAAACCTCAGAGAAGTGTTGCTAAGGGGTGTCTGAAGGTATTTCGGTTTAACTTGTGCTTTCCCACCCTTTCGGTACATTGTTAGAGTGCCATTTGTAGTTGGTTTTCACAGTGCCATTTTGCTCAGTTTTCACTCTACCGCAAACTTATCTATCATTGAAGAGGGAGTTGTATATGCTTTTCTTTTGACTAAACTTAACTTAACTGTGATCTATGTGTTGACTTAGAAGTGTATAAAATAAATATATATTCTCTTTTTAATACAAAACTTTGGTCAGTGTTTCTTTGCTCCATAGTACTCTACTACCTAATGTGTGAACCCTGAATACTGCTCATCTCCCTTCTTGAGATAAGTCTGACTGCTGAGCCACAGCTACCAACTAAATCTTTGTGGTGCAGACTGATACCAAAGGGGATTTATTGCTCTCACCTGTAGTCCTAATCTGGGGTACTTCTCCCTAAGGGAACTGCCCTGGATTCTGCCTAACACCGGTGGCAGCAGTGGGATCCCAAAGGGCAGACTTCAGTAAGGGACAAAGAGAATGTCCAACTCTGGAAGGTCTTCCCCACCAGGCATCTTCTCAGCTTGAAGGGTAAGAGCCTAGGAAGTATAGGTTACACTGGGAAGATGGCCTCTTCTATAGTGAACCAACAGAGTCAACTCCTGGGGACTACAAAAGACTTGAAGTGCCCCAAGCAAACAGACTCCAATTCTTGTAACTAGCCCATGAGATACCTTTGTCTGGTCACTTGAGCTTCAAGAAGACCAAGGAAAGGCTCTCTCTCTACTTTTATTGGCCTAAGATGGGGGCTGAAGTAGATAAGAATTGCAAGAGTTGCCACACTTGCCAAACCTCTGGTAAAAGTGGATCCAAGAACGTGGCACCTTTAGTGCCTCTCCCTGTGGTGGGAGTACCATTTGAGAGGGTAGGAATCAACATTGTTGGTCCCCTTGATCCTCCAACGTCTTCAGGCAACAGGTTTCTCCAGCATGGGGTCTGGCATGGATTCACATGCTCATGAATATTCCCCGTCGTCAGGCTGGGAATCCTCGGTAAAGAAAAAATCAGTATCAGTTTCGTCTCTGATCTGTCTTTCTTAGTAGTAACCAATCACTGATCGCTGGGTCATACTGCCCCCAGCCAATGACTGCCCTCTCCCTAAGCCCCGCCTTCGGCAGCCATCCTCAGATTTTTACCGCACGCTAAAGTGTTGGGAGTCCTCGTGTTTAGCTCTCGAGTTTTTTACTGCGTTTTCACGCTTTTTCAGGAGATTTTCTCATTTTTTAGGTTTTAACGAGCATCAAGCTCCACCGTTTCTACTTCCGATAACGGGGACCCGTCTCGGAATTCTTCTACGCCCCTCAAGGGTGAAGTTTTCGTCGAGTTTACACTTCTTGGAGGATTCCGGAAGATCTGCGGCCTACCTCAACGGACATGGCCCAGGACAAAGGAAGCTCAACGCCCGGATCCAAGCTGTTCAGGAACTGCCCTGGATGCGGATTATATAACGTTTTCAAGGAGGACGAGCATTCGCGATGTCTCTACTGCCTCCATGGGGGCAAGACGCACGTGGAGAAGGACTGTGCGTTCTGCAAGAATCTTTCGGAACGGACCAAACAAGATCGTCGTTCCCGCCTCACCTCCTGGCTGGAGAAGGGCACAGCAAGTGAGAAGGCGAAGAAGAAGGTTGAGCGGGCTTCTAAGTCCTTTGAGGGCGCCCCGGCGACGGGGGCCCAACAGAAGGCCAAGCACCGCGAGTCCGCAGGCTCCGGGAGCGCCGATAGGTCGGGTTCTTCGGTTGCCAAGCAGGGCGCTACTTCCCCGGCACGTTCCACCACGAGCCAGCGCTCTGGTTCGGGGAAGAAGAAGTCCGAGAACCCGGGTAGGCCGCTGGAGCGGACCCGGTCGATCTCAAAGGGGGAGTGAGGCGTTGACCCTCCCCTCAAGGCGAAGGCCCAGGACGCACCTAAGGTGGTGAGGGCCTTGATCCACCCGGCTAAGGCCTCTACCGGAGTTGTCTCTGCGACCCTGGCGGAGCCGGCTGAGACTGCGCCAATGGAAACGGCCTCTGGGCCCAGAGTATCCCTGCCGCCGCAGAGGGAATCCTCTTTCCAGCCTACCGCTAAGACCCCCGTGAAGCCCCTGGCTGAAAAAGAGGGGGGGTGGCGGTGGCCGCTACAGACTCGGAATCAGCCTCTGAGGAGGAACTGGTGGAGACAGAGAGGGGCCTCAACGAAAAGTCCATAGGCCTCAACGAGAGGTTCATAAACCTCAATGAGAGCTTCAAGAAGGTTCGATCCCAGGGGACGGTCACTGCTGACGTGATCGAAGATAGCGACGAGGAGGACGAACAGGGCCCAGTGGAACGGCCTTCCCGTCCGTCGGAGCCATTGCCCGAGCCCCAGGATAGCTCGGCGGCCATTTTGTTCGCAATCCAATCCTTATGTACCGAGATAAGGACGAGATTACCACGGACCCCGACGGGGGATCCAGAACCAGGCCCATCAGGAAACCCTCTGAGCAAGCGGAGAAGAGTCCACTCCTCTCCGCCCTTCGTGCCTGCGAGGCCGGTGGACCCGTCATCCCCCTCGCCGGGAGAGGATACGGCGACGGATACGGTGACGGGGACAGACGATGACGGCGGCGATGACACAGCAGACATCCCGTCGCCACCCCCACCCGTGGGCGTCCCCAGCTGACGAGGTTGGCTCTTTCCACGCCATGATAACCAGGGCATCCGAGCTCTTCCAGGTCTGCCCTGAAGAACAGACAAAGGAGGGGTTTCGGTACCAACGACGAGAGGCTAAGAGGAAGACGGTCCTCGTGGTGCCTTTACTCGATGACATCTGGGACAAGGGGCTTGCGTTTTCAAGAACCCTGCCACGACACCCGCCAAGAGGGACAGGTACGAGAAGAAGTACTGAGTCCCCGATGCCGCCCCCTTGTGCCTCAGGGCCCAGCCTACGCCGGACTCGGTCGTCTCGGCAGTGGCTAAGAAGAAGGCAGCGGGCACGGCGTCATCAACTTCCGCTTCCCCGCCGGACAGCGAGGGCAAGAAGTTGGACTCTATGGGACGACGGGTCATCTCGTCGGCGACAACGATTAAGGCGGCCAATGCCTTAGCAATCGTGGCCCGCTACGACAGGGAGCTCTGGTTCAAGATAGCTCCCCTGCTAGATTTCCTGCCCGATGAAAAAAGGGCAGAGGCCCTAGAAATTCTGCAGGAGGGCAAGGTGGCGTCGGATCACGCCATTACGGTGGCAACGGACATTGCCGATACCGGATTTCGCCAACTGGGCAACAGAGTTTGCCTCCGACGACGAGGATGGCTCAAGGCAACAGACTTTCGGCAGGACGTCCAGACCAGAGTGTTGGACATGCCATTCGACTGCAACAACCTCTTTGGTAAGGCGGTGGATGAGTCTCTACAGGCCATCAAGACCGACTCGGAGACGGCCCGGGCCCTTGGAGTGCTTCAGCAGCAACGGCCCTTTCGGAGCGCTGGAGGCAGACAGGGTGCCTCCAAAGGATCCAGCGGTGGCTCCTCCTCCTACCGCCAGGCGGCCCGCTCCTCTTCTCAGGAGGCCTACAACGGTCGCAGCAAGCAAGGGGGTTCCCGCTGTCGTCGCCAAGGAGGCCAAGGCGGCAAGGCCGCGTCCAAGCAAGACTGACCCGGCCGGGTGGTCGGGCCCCCACCGAAGCACCCCAGTGGGAGGCCGACTGACGAAGTTCGTCAGGGTGTGGGAGTCCATCTCCACCGATCGTTGGGTGTTAGACACCCTGGCCAACGGGCACTCACTAGAATGCCTAAAGAAGTGCCCTCGCATTCCTCCCGTGGCCAGGAAGGAGAATCACGTCCCTCAACTGCTGTTGGAGGTAAAGGCGATGCTCAAGAAAGGTGCCACCGAGCTCGTCCCCAGGAGGCTCCGGGGCTCCGGAGTGTACTCAAGGTACTTCCTCGTCAGGAAGAAGACAGGCGGTTGGCGCCCCATCCTAGACCTGCGTCGGTTAAACAAATACATCAAGGCGCAGAAATTAAGGATGGTCACCCTCCAGCACGTACTGGGACAGCTGGAGGAAGGCGACTTCCTATCGTCGCTGGACCTGGAGGATGCCTACTTCCACATCCCCATTCTAGAAAGGCACAGGGAGTTCCTCAGGTTCGTGGTTCAAGGACGCCACTACCAATTCAGAGCCCTACCGTTCGGATTAAAGTCAGCACCCAGGGTTTTCACCAAGTGCCTGGCACCAGTGGCGGCGCGGCTGCGCCTGCAGGGGATCCACGTCTACCCCTACCTGGACGACTGGCTAATCCGGGCAAGGTCAAGGGAACTCACCGTCGATCATACGGCGAGGATCGTCCGGTTGCTCACGGAGCTGGGGTTCTCCATCAACTACCCCAAATCCCACCTGTTTTTGGGGGCAAAGCTCGATACAGTGGAGCAATTGGCCTCCCCTTCAGAGGAGAGAACCAAAACCATCCTGGGCAAGGTACAGCGATTGTTAGCCATGGACGTGGCCAGGGTGAGGTCCATCAAGTCCCTTCTCGGGATGATGTCCTCATGCAACTACCTTGTACCCCTTTGCAGACTTCGGATGCGTCCGCTACAGGAGTTCCTCGACGTCCGCTGGGTTCAGGCGGGGGGCTGCTTTGAGGACAGGATCCCCCTCGACGAGGAGTTCCGTTGGGCGATCCTATTTTGGGACACCCGGGCTCACCTCACGACGGGCACGGACTTTCAAACCCCGGCGTTTCAGGAGACGGTAACTACGGACGCCTCTCTTGAGGGTTGGAGTGCCCACACCGGAGATCTCCACGCAAGAGGCCTTTGGCTCCTAGAGGAGAGGTCTCTTCACATCAACATCTTGGAGCTCCGTGCAGTGTTCTGGGAGCTCAAGTCGTTCCTCCCGTCCCTCAAGGACAAGGTGGTGAGGATCTTCACCGAAAACACCACCACGATGTTCTACATATGGAAGCAGGGAGGCACCAGATCCCCAGCCCTATCCAAGGAGGCCCAGGATCTGTGGCACTGGGCCGTCGCCCAGGGAATGTTTCTGGTTCCCTTCCACCTGGCAGGAATAAAAAACACCATCGCCGACTCACTCAGCAGGGAGCTGCGCTCGTGCCACGAGTGGGAACTGCGCCAGGATCAAGTGGATCGACTCTTCCAACGATGGGGCAAACCCCAGATCGACCTGTTGGCAACGGTGACGAACTAAGTGCCAGAGGTTCGCCAGCAGGTTCCCAAAGCCGACGAGCATGGGCAATGCTTTCTCGTTCCCTTGGGTCGGCCTGTTTCTATACGCGTTCCCTCCGTTGCCGTTGCTGCTCTGCCTCATCAGCCAGCTCAAGATGTCCAGGTGCAGGATGATCCTCGTCGCACCGGCGTGGCCGAGGCAGATCTGGTTCCCGGACCTTCTGGACTTGTCAACGTCCCCGCCAGTCAGGCTGCCGGCGGATGCTGATCTTCTCTCCAGAGAAGGAGGACCCATTCTACACCACGACCCACAGTCGCTGAACTTGCAGGCCTGGCTCCTGCAGCGCTAGAGTTTGGAGGGTACGATATCCCGGCTGATTGCAGAGAGGTTCTTGCAAAGGCCAGGGCGTCCTCAACTCTCAAGTGTTACGGTCATAAATGGAAGAGGTTCTCTGTCTGGTGCCGTGCACAGAAGATTAACCCTCTATGGATTACGGACCCTCAAGTGTTGCCGTACGTACTGTCGCTGGCCAAAGCTGGACTGGCTCACGCCTCCATAAATATACATCTGGCTGCCATTTCCCGATATACCAGGTCTACGGGACGGGCGTCCTTGTGGTCTCATCGCCTGTTAAAGAAATGTATGAAGGGACTATTCCGTTCATTCCCGCCGGTGAAGGCTCCTGCCCCGGTGTGGGAACTTAATGCGGTGCTGACCAGGCTCATGGGGCCCTTGAAGTTCCTGTCATGGAAGACAGCGTTCCTCGTGGCCATCACCTCTGCACAACGAGTCAGAGAGATTCAGGCCCTATCTTGCAAGCCTCCATACTTGACTTTTCATGACACAAGGGTAGTGCTTAGGACACACTCCTCCTTCATGCCCAAGGTGCCGTCGGACTTCCACCTCAATGAGCCCTTGGTGTTACCAGTTTTCTTCCCGTTACCTTCGATGCCGGCCGAGAGGACTTTGCACTCGCTGGATGTAGCCAGAGTGGTGAAGCTCTACGTGGACCGCACGAAGAGTTTTCGGAAGACGTCACAGCTATTCGTGAACTTTGGGTCTGTGAATAAAGGGAAGGCTCTCTCAAAGACTTCCATTTCCAGATGGCTCTCCGGCTGCATCATGCATTGTCACTGGTTGGCAAACCGACCGCTGCTCGGCCGTCCGAGAGCCAATTCGACCAGAGCGATTGCTGCTACCACGGCGTTCCTGTCTGGTGTACCCCTGCTGGACATCTGCAGGGCTGCTATGTGGAGGTCGACACACACCTTCACAAGATTCTACTGCGTCGATCAGGACTTCAGGGAGGAGTCCAGGGTCAGCCAAGCAGTGCTGCGCAACCTGTTCGCTTAAGGTGAGCCTGGTGAGGAGGTAAGAGATGCTTAATGTTGAGTTGTTGTATTGCTTAATGTTGAGCCTGTTGCCACCTCCCGTGGTTGCGCATGGGTATACTGCTGAGGATGGCTGCCGGAGGCAGGGCTTAGGGAGAGGGCAGTCATTGGCTGGACCAGTATGACCCAGAGATCAGTGATTGGTTACTAATAAGAAAGACAGATCAAAAACAAAACTGATACTGATTTTTTCTTTACCGAGGATTCCCAGCCTGACGACAGGGAATATTCATGAGCATGTGAATCCATGCCAGACCCATGCTGGAGAACAACAGTTACAGGTAAGTAACTTGTTCCTTATACTTGTTCTAGTAGACCATGTTACCATGTTCCCTGAAGCAATTCCTATGAGGACTGTTAAAGCTCCAGCTGTAGCTAATGCCCTCCTTGGTATTTTTACCAGGGTTGGGTTTCCTAAGGAGGTAATATCCGACAGGTTTAACAGAACCATGAAGAGCATGATAGGAGCTTTAGAAGACCCTCTTAAGAAAAAGTGGGATCTTTTACTGACATGCCTTCTCTTTGCATGTAGAGAAGTCCCTCAGGAGGGAGTAGGTTACAGTCCCTTTGAACTTCTCTATGGCCATCCAGTCAGAGGTCCATTGGCCCTGATCTAGGAGGGGTTGGAGAGTGTTCCTTCCCCCACACCAGTCAGAGTCACTGACTATGTGATTGGACTCCGGAGGAGAATGTCACACATGATGGCTGAAGCAAGTGATAACTTGAAAGCAGGTCAGGTTCTGGTCAAGCATTGGCATGACCAAAAGGTCAACATGGTTGAGTTCGCTCAGGATCAGCTAGTTCTTGTTATGGTACCCACAAGGCAGAGGGCCTTGCAGGACAAATGGATGGAACCCTTCAAGGTTGTGGGAAAACTTGGAGAGGTAAACTATCTGGTGGATTTAGGCACTCCTAAGGAGGCTCCTAGAGTCTTTCACATCAACCGTCTATAAGCTTATGTCTCGAGACCAGAACTGGCTGCTTTGCTTCTAGCTTCAGCTCAAGAGGAGGAAGAGAGTGAACCTCTGCCTGACCTCCTCTGAGGCAAACCTTTAGATGAGAAAATAGAAGGAGTCAATCTATCTTCTAATCTGACACCTGAGCAACAGCAGGAGTGCAAACTTTTGTTAAATCAATTTGCCCCTATGTTCTCTCTGACACCAGGTTTGACCCCTTGAGGCCAACATGATATCCAAACTGGTGACTGTTTACCTGTCAAAAGCAGGGGCTACAGGATGTCAGAAAATGCAAGAACCCACATCAAATGAGAGGCCAACAAGATGCTTGATCTTGGGGTAATAGAGCCCTCTACTAGTCCATGGTCTAGCCCAGTAGTGTTAGTACCAAAGGCAGGATCAAAAGAATTGAGATTCTGCGTGGACTATAGAGCTCTAAATGCAGTCACTAAGACTGATACCCATCCTTTGCCAAGGACAGATGAGCTGGTGGATAGACTTGGTTCAGCCAAGTTCCTCAGCACATTTGATCTTACGTCAGGCTATTGGCAAATAGCCCTGACTGACCATGCCAAGGAGAAAACTGCATTCTCCACCCAATTTGGCTTATACCAGTTTAAGGTTATGCCTTTTGGATTAAAGAATGTCCCTGCAACATTCCAAAGGATGGTTAATCGGGTTCTGAATGGGATGGAGGACTTCTGCATGGCATACTTGGATGACATTGCAGTGGTCAGCCCTACTTTGAAAGAACATGTTGACCACCTAGGATATGTTTTGCAGGCTCTGCAACAGGCCCAGCTTACCATAAAGGCAAGCAAATGTCAAATTAGTCAGAGTAAAGTGGTCTACCTTGGGCATGAGGTAGGAGGTGGTGAAATAAGGCCTTTGCTCAGCAAGATTGAAGCTGTGCAAAATTGGATAACTCCTTCTACTCAAACCCAGGTGAGAGCCTTCCTAGGCCTCACTGGGTACTACAGGAATTTCATTGAGAACTATGGATCCATAGCTTCTCCACTGAATGTAATCTCCTCTCCTAAGTTCCCTAAAAAGATCAAATGGAATGAGGAGTGCAATCAGGCCTTTGAAAGCCTGATGAAAGCCTGTT
This sequence comes from Ambystoma mexicanum, assembly GCF_040938575.1. Classification (NCBI taxonomy): domain Eukaryota; kingdom Metazoa; phylum Chordata; class Amphibia; order Caudata; family Ambystomatidae; genus Ambystoma; species Ambystoma mexicanum. The sequence goes on from NC_090924.1 coordinate 150,765,267, forward strand.
GTCAAGCTCCAGTTCTCAGAGCTCCTGGCTACCACCAACCCTTCGTTGTACAGACAGATGCTTCCAATATAGGTATAGGTGCAGTACTCAGTCAACTGGATGGGAAAGGTAGGGAGCACCCCATTTGCTTCATCAGTAGGAAACTGAAGGAACCTGAGACAAGGTGGGCAACTATTGAGAGAGAATGTTTTGCCATTGTGTGGGCTTTGAAGAAGTTTAGACCATACATATATGGATCTACTTTCACCATTCAAACAGACCACCAATCCTTGAGATCGTTGATGCAAATGAAAGGGGAAAACCCAAAACTGCTGAGATGGTCAATCTGCCTCCAAGGGTTTCATTTTACCATTGAGCACAGGTCAGGATGTCACCACCAAAATGCTGATGGTCTCTCTAGGATGTTTATAACCGACTAGAGGTACGAGACTCATCCAGGAGTGGATTAGATCCTCCTGTCCCTTAGTCTGGGGGGGCGAGTGTTAGGGAGAATTCTCACTTATGGCTAATTTCCCTTACCTATAGAGTCCCCCAGCAGCTTTGCTGGATTTGGAGGGTTTATTTCTTTTTACGTGCTAAGAGTGAGACTCTTTTTCCCACTCTTAGGCATCTTTGCTATGTGTGTTCTAGGCTATTTCTTTGTGTTTAATGCCTATGGGATCTTTTCTCTCACCCATAGGAACCATCTTTATGCACATGTGTTACACAGCACCCTCCGTGCAGTGACACAGGGGTGTCGTAGCGACCCCCAAACATAGACTCCATTCCCTGGGACTGACTACTGTCTCCCAGGGCATGTAAAGTCCCCATTGACTTTACTAGTCAATCTCTATGAACTAAACCAGTACACCCCATCTTAATATGGAAGTACTGGAAGGGTTTAATAGTTTTTCCCCTATGTTCATTTTTGAGAGGGTACCTTAAAGTCCCTCTCTACAAAGTATCTGGCTGGTGGCAGTGGTTACTACCTTTTATATTCGACCGCAAATATTTTCCAATGGGATTTTCCCATTGTTCGAGGCTAATACTTTTACTGACCGCCTCTAACATACCACCGGTTTATTTCATTATTAACCATACTCCGGTAAGTTTTATTTGCCAGAACTTTGATAAAACTTCTTTCTCGAGTTTTACTCTATTTTTCTAACCCAGGTCGGGGATCCTTTGTTCGCTCTTTTGGCGGGCTTCTGCCCAGAAGCCCTCTTTTCGGCGCCTCTGAGTCTGGGGTGGGTCTGTTGTTTGGGAGGAGGGGTAGAACCCCTGGACAGAGTTGCCACAGCAACTCAAGTCGCACTCTAACCTGATAGGCTGGAGGGTCTCCCGCCAAGATGACCACTCCACTGTGTGAGTGACAGCTAGACTGTATGAATGGGTCTCTTTCTGCATAAAAGCAGGGTTCTGAGGACTGGAAGAGCAAGACATCGCCACTGGAACTACGGAACACAAGGGGAGAGAAGCTAGAGAAATCTTGAGCATCTACTCCACCGGTGAAGCCCTGCCGGATTGTCTCACCATTTTTCTTCCACACGACGAGAGGAGATCTTCAGCGAAAGATCATCCTTCCCTTGAGCTGGTGGGGTCAACCAGTTCACAAATCGCTTCCTCGGACCTGCCTTGGTCGAATCGACAGTGCCCAGCACTTGGAGACCGGATAGCCAGGCAGCTATCGACCCGGACCGCGATTAAAAGGAGCATACCTTTTAAACTTTGTTTGGCAGCACCGGGCTGGTTTCATCCCTGGGTAGTGCAGCGACTTGAACCTTCCTCCACGACGAGAGCCTCTCTTCCTCTGTTGGATCCCTCGACCTGCAGGAACTACCAGGAACAACCGCCACCGCAGGAGCCACTTCTTCACATTTAAGGTACATTGTTCCGCCAGGCCGCCCTTTTTCTGTGGTAGCCCTAAAGGTGTTTGAAATCCTTTAACTACTTGTGGGGTCGGCCGCCCTCTCTCTTAACATTGTCTTTCGCCTCACATCTACCTCTTCAACAATTTTCTACTAAAGACTTGACTGCAGCTACAAGAACATTTTTGCTCCTAAGTTCCTGGTCCTGTACCACTGACTCTGGCTCAGGCCTATTGACTCTGGCTGATTTATTAGATCTGCTCTCACTAGATTAGTTTTCAATGAGAAATGTGTGGATGCACCTAAATCTTCTAAACCCCTCTTCCTTCCTACTGTTTTAACTTGTGGAGTGCCATTTTGCTCAGTTTTCATTCACTTATCTTTTGGCCAAAGTGTTACTGTGCATTACTTGTTCACAAAACTTCAGGGAAGTGTTGCTAGGGGGTGTCTGAAGGTATTTCGGTTTAACTTGTGCTTCCCCTCCCTTTCGGTACATTGTTAGAGTGCCATTTGTAGTTGGTTTTCACTGTGCCATTTTGCTCAATATTCACTCTACCGCAAACTTATCTATCATTGAATAGGGAGTTGTATATGCTTTTCTTTTGACTAAACCTAACTTACTTTATTAACTGTGATCTATGTGTTGACTTAGAAGTGTATAAAATAAATATATATTCTCTTTTTAATACAAAACTTTGGTCAGTGTTTCCTTGCTCCATAGTACTGTACTACCTATTGTGTCAACCCTGAATACTGCTCATCTCCCTCTTGAGATAAGTCTGACTGCTCAGCCACAGCTACCAACTAAATCTTTGTGGTACAGACTGATACCAAAGGGGATTTATTGCTCTCACCTGTAGTCCTAATCTGGGGTAGTGCTCCCTAAGGGAACTGCCCTGGATTCTGCCTACCATAGAGGAGCATGAAGAAGAGGCTGGTATGTCACCGCCTTCTTCCCCATCACGCAGGACACCACGTCTTAGGATGCAGTCTGCTTCTCCACGGGATGAGGCAAATCTAATCAGACTGCCAGTACTACCACCCTTACACACATCTCCCGCAGGGGATGACGTGCTTACAATGCAACCAGCTCCATCGTTGCCTTCCTGACCACTTGGAGGACGTTGCTTACACACATTCATCTCACACTGAAGATTTCATCACAGCCAATGGGTACCTGGATGATATTCCAATCTGGTTCTCAGGCCCTTATGAAATAGGGGCTTTCCATGCACTTATCGCCAGGGCAGCCAAGATGTTCGGCCTTAGCCCGGATGAACAACGCAAAGACAGCATACTGTATTAACGCCGAAAACCTCTGAAAGTTGGTGATGTCCATCCCTCTGTTGGATGATGTCTGGGACGATGGCCTAGTTACCTTGGCCCATCCTGCTACAGCCCCGGCGAAGAAAGACCACTTCAACAAGAAGTACAAGACCCCAGCGAGTGCTCCCGCCTGCCTCCGCACCCAACCTCTGCCAGATTCCGTTGTTTCTGCTGCCGCCAGGAAAAGGTCAGTTAACCCGTCATCCTCCTGCTCCGTTCCCCCGGATTAGGAGGGCAAATGGCTCGATGCCTTCAGAAAGAAAATTATTAACACTGCAGCTGCGACTATCAGGGCAGCGAATGCAATGGCCATCCTTGCACGATATGATTGCAAGTTATGGTATAAGATGGGTCAAATTCTAGAGTTTCTACATGATGACAAGAAACAGGAAGCTATGGACATTTTCCATGAGGGCAAATTGGCATCAGACCATGCCATACCGGTCTTGCTGGACATCGCTGACACAGGCTTTCACCAGCTCGGCAATAGAGCGGTCCTGCGCAGGCAGGGTTGACTCAAGGCTACAGACTTTCGACCTGACATCCAGTCCCGGGTAGTAGATATGCCCTTCGATGGAAAAGACCTATTTGGGAAAAAAGGTGGATGAGGCTTTTACAGTCCATTAAAACCGGCACGTAAAGCACTCGTTTCCGGTGCATACTCCAACAGAGGCACAAGTCCTTTTGCTCTGGGAAAGGGTTGTTATAGTAGAACTTTGCGGGACAACCACTCAACATACCAGTCGTCATCCTCTTACAAAACACTGTACTCCTCAGGGACCCCAGTATAGAAAGAAATACCAATCCTACAGTGGTTCACAATGTTGCCATGGCTCCTCCCAATCTAGGGGCCAATCCGGCAAGCAAGTATGACCAGCCCAGAGCCCGGTCCTCCCACTTCAACACCCCGAGTGAGGACGACTGTCAATATTCACTGAGCAATGGGGAAACATCACGACTGAAGAATGAGTGCTATCCCTTCTCCAGCAGGGCCACTTGCTGGAGTGTATAAACTTTGCACCGAACATTCCTCCTGTACTGTAGACAAGCCGGAAAAGTTGGGACACCGGCTGCTGTAGGCAGTGCAAACTCTGCTATAGAATGGGGCAGTTGAGAAGGTGCCAAAGGACAAAGCGGGCACAGGAGTCTACACCCGCTACTTCCTGGCTAGCAAAAAGGCACTGCACAGCAAGTTAGGGGGTTGGAGACACATTTCTAAAGGCACAAACATTCTGTCCCAGCTACCACAGGCAGACTTCTTGGTATCCCTCCACTTCAATGTTTATTTGCACATCCCTATTTGCTGCTCACACCGGCGGTACCTACATTTTGAGTGCATTATCAGTTGAAGGCCCTTCCCTTCGGGCTGCCTTCTGCTCCACAGGTGTTTACCAAGTGCCTTGCACCAGTGGTGGCTCACCTGTGACATATCTAGACTACTGGTTGGTGAGGGCCCCCTCCTACCCGCTGGCAGAAGTCAACACCATGGCCACTATCCTGTGCCTGCAGCGACTAGGTTCCTCCATAAACTTCCCAAAGTTGCTCCTGGTTCCATCACAACAGGCACTCTACCTCGGAGTAAGACTCCACATACAAGCCTGCACCGCCAGGCCCTCGGATGAGAGCGTGGCGTATCTTAAGTCTTTGCTGGGGATGTTGTCATTGTGCATCAAGTTGATCACTCATTGCAGGCTACGCATGCGGCCGGTACAGGAATTCCTGGATGCCCGTTGGATACAAGCCTCAGGGACCTCTGGCATTGAGCACTGCAGCACATGTTTCTCATTCCCCTCCACCTGTCTGGGATTCATAATACCATAGCAGACTCCCCCAGAAAGGAGTTGCGCTCTTTCCATGAGTGGGAGCTGCCTGAGAATCAACTTCACCTGTTGTTCCAGGCGCGGGGCACTCTGGAGATCGACCTTTTTGCCACCTACGACAACAGTCATTGCAAGACCTTCACTAGCTGATTCCCCCATCAGGAGAACCTTTGCATTTCCATGGGATGGGAAGTTCCTATATGCATTTCCCCTAATTCCGCTGGCGCCTCGAGTCCTCCACACCTTCAGAATGTATCGGTGTAAACTGATATTAGTGGCCCCTGCGTGGCTGAGACAGTTTTGGTACTCAGACTTCCTCACTCTCTTATCAGCGGCTCCTCTCAAGCTGCACCCACACCAGACCGCGTGTCCAAGAACCAGGGAGTGGTGCTGCACCACAATCTGGCCTCACTCAATCTGACGGCCTGGCTTATGTGTTCTTAGAATTTGGAGCTCTATCCCTTCCAGGAGACTGGCAATAGGTCCTGGCCCGAGCAAGAGTTCTGTACATGTTAAAGTGCTATCAGGGCAAGTGGAAACGTTTTCAGGTGTGGTGTGGGAACAATCACTTGCAGCCCAAGACCGTCCGTCCAGAAGACATTTTACCTTATCTGTTGTCCCTGGCTCATTCGGGCTTGATGCATTCTGCAATCTCCAAGTACAACCACTCTTCATCCATGAAGTCCCACCGGCTGGTGAAGGAGTTATTATGTGGGCTGTTCCGGTCTTTCGCACCTGTCCATCGGCCATCTCCAGCGTGGGAACTGAATGTGCTACTGGCAAAGCTCATGAAGCTGCCTTCGAGCCCATGCACAAGGCGTCCATTAAGAATTTTCGTGGAAAACTGTGTTCTTGGTGACCATAACATCGGCATGGCGAGTGGGTGAAATTCAGATTTTTTCCTGCAAACCGCCTTGTTTGACATTTCACAAGGACAAAGCTATTCTGCAAACTAACCCACATTTTATGCCTAAGAGGTTTCCATCTCAACCTAGACAGGTGGTTCTGCCCGTATCATTCGGCACTCCTACGTCTCCAGCAGAACGGATACTGTACATGCTGGATGTGGTGCACGCCCTCAAGTTCTATGTGACACGTACTAAGTCATTCAGGTCTACAGATCAATTGTTTGTGTCGTTTGGACCTACTGGACCGGGGAGGGCTTTGTCAAAGTCTTTCATTTCAAGGAGCATTGCGGTCTGCATTTCCTCTTGCCATCAACAGTCTGGCAGGCCACTTCCGGGAAGGGCCCAGGTTCGCTCCACCAGAGCAGCGGTGCTACCACTGTCTTCCTCATCGAAATCCCACTGCCTGACATCTGGCGTGCAGCCACTTGGAGATCGGTGCATACATTCACCAGGTTCTACTATGTCGACCGAGATTGCACAGAAGAGTCTAGAGTTGGCCAGTCGGTTCTGCTGAACCTTTTTGCTTGAGGTTAGTAAGTCTCCAGCGGTAAGTTGTGCTGGGAGCTTGCCTCCGCCTGTATGTAATGTTGATAATACTGCTTTGTAAACTATTCACAGCATGTGAATCTATGAAAGATCCAATGCTGGAGAAGTCATAAATTACTTACCTGTAACTCCGGATCTCCAGCATTGGTATCTTTCATAGATTCAAATGCGACTCTCCCATCTACCCCACATGGCTCATCTTTTGGCTCTTACCGCCACTCACGTGATCTTGCCAAATGTGAAGATGGCCGACAGGGGAGGAGTTAAGGGAGGTGTTCCTATTGGCTGAGGGCAGTATGGCCCAAAATGACTGTACTAGAGCACAAAAGTGACAGTTTTCAGTGTAAGTTTAAACTGCTCTAGGTTACCGAGGATTCCCAGCCTGACGACAGAGAATATTCAGATCATTTGAATATATGAAAGATACCATTGCTGGAGAACCGGAGTTACAGGTAAGTAACTTATTCCTTTCCAGACACGGGAGACAGGGATTACTTCAGTTTCTTAAACATTACTTTCTAACAAGATACTTTTCTGATTGAGCCCATAATTGTATTGCCCAAATGAAATGTTTTATTCTGACAACAAAAGGAGGGCAGCAATATAAAGATGTTTAGGCAATTGACCTTTGCGAGAAATAGCTATAATCATGGAATTGCTGCACACTATATTCCGGAAATGCTCAAGAGTTAAATGTACTTACAATGGGGGAACAGGGGCAACCATTTCAAGTTGAAATTCGTAGTTAATTCCTTGGTTTTTCTCTCCTAATAAACAAATTAGTATATGTTTCAGATTAACCCAAAGACCCATATATGGCTTGAAGGAATGCCCAACTGACTTTGTCAAAATCCTGTCTCCATCCAAGCTCACACGGCCATTTGTGAGAATCATTGGGCCCCATTGCAGAGACTTCCACATGCAGCAGAACAGCGCCAATATCCACCTCAAATTAGAAGAGGGCTTTAGTGGTTACCGTATTACAGTACACCTTGTTCAAAATTGGCTATGCCTGAATGCCAGAGAAATTGAAATTATACTGCTGGGATGTGTAGCTCTCTCTCCACTTCAAATGACTTACCTCTTTCGATTAACCCCACCACTATGACCTTAAAGGATTGCAATCTAAGAGTTATTTTTGACACACATCTTTCTTCCAAAACCTCAAGAGAGTATTGTCACGAAAAGCACATTTTAACAATTGTGCTGCCTTCTGATGTTCCTTATTCTGCTGTTCACACAGCATATCACACCAGTGCTTGTAAGATTAATATTCCTCCTGTACTATGTCAATGGATGTAACAGCATTGTCCCTGCTGGGAGGACCTTGCTCTGTGTTCCTAACAAGTAAGTGCCTGACTTCAAATCATTCATTCTGGTACATAATAAAATCCACTGTTGTGCCCATGACAATATTATCTGTCCCTACAAACATTCCTACTGCCTCTGGTCAATCACACACAAGAACCTGTCCTTTCAGCTGTGAAAATAACAAAGCTTTAATGAAGACACTTCTGCATATTAGGCTCCAAGGTTTAAATATGCACATGGCTACAAGTATCCACCCCTGGTATACTATTAACCACTCTTATCCATTAACATCTTATTATTCACAACAGGTACGTTTCTGTAAATTTATTATAAGGTATCATAAAGGTTCCATGGTGTCTTGCCGCAGCTCGCCTTTCTGGAACCGGCTTTCCCACTGTGCCAATACACCATTGTTCATTCTCATCTCTTTTCCGTCCAACAGCTATGTTTGTGCTCCCACTCTAATGCTGTGGACTCCACTGCAACCTCTATTCTTCGACCACCATCCTTGTTTACTTCGACCTGTGTAGGGGACAAACCACGACCCCTAGGGTCCCACCACCCCTATACCGAAAACCAAATGTAGGTCCTTCCATCTGCTGCCCCACCCCCATGCCACAACACGCTGGCAACCAACCTGCTTCCCCTCACCTTCATTGCACAGTAGTCTCTTCAGTGAACTGCCTTGCCCTCCAATATGCATATGCCATTCATTTCGGGCATGCACAGATAGTGCACGCCCCCAGCTTTGCTGAAAGTGGCCTTTTGAAAAAGGTCTTGCAGGAAAGTGGAGTCATTATACGTACAATTTAAAAAAGATACATTTACTTGTTTAGTTGAGCTTCATCTGCAGTGCCATATGTTGCAAAGAAAAAGCTATTTAAAATAAACCATCTGTTAAGAAAAAACATAGTCATCTTTTTGTCCTGTGAGTTTTAAATATGTGTTTCTCTGTCGTCCTGGCTCTCCCTCCTTCCCAACTGGTTGGGAACACCTGCATCTGGGCAAGCGGGCCGGAAAAGCTGGCTGAAAAAGATAGCTGTCACTTTAAGAGTTTTAGAAGGGGAAGGGCCTACGTCACGCGTGAGTCCCTCTGCCCGCTGGGCCTACACCTTACCCTCACGTCACCAATGGTCCACACCCAGTTCCTGTTTTTCCGCCTAGTGAGTGGGTCTGAATTGTTTTTTTTGCTGTGCAATGACTCCCTTTTCGGGGCGTTCCTTTGGCTGTCCATCCCTTTGTCCATAGTGATTGGTTCTTTATTTGATTTTTTTTTTATTTGTCGTGCCTCCCTCTACGCATGCCGTATGCAACAGGCTTAAAGCAGTGCATCCATTGCTGCAAGAATTTTTCAGCAGCAGATCCCCACCATGCCTGCGTCCGCTGTCTGGGCATACATCACCCAGTGAGTACTTGCTTATTTTGCTGTGGAATTCACCCGAGGTCTCTGCGGACTCGTCTTCTCTCCATGTCCGAGCTGGACCCGGTACCGAAGGCGACTGAGGACCTCGTTCGGAACAGGAGGGAGGCCGATATCGGTAAGAGGGAGACTGGCTGTCGGTAGCCAAGGGAAGACTGCCTCCTCAGTTCCGGAGTCTTCACGGACCGTTCAGGGGGAAACCCCTGACCTATTAACCTGAAAGTACCTCTGGGTGGGAAAGCACTAGTACCTTCAGGTGGGAAAGTGTTAGTACCTCCAGGTGGGAAAAGGCCACAGAAGACTCGCCCGGGATCGGAAGAGTTAGTTACTCTGGACAAAATAACAACGGTACCGGCAAACCCTCTATTGCCTCGGTACACCGAATAGGCAAGGGTACGTGCAAAGAGGCTCGCGCCTCCTGGGTTGATTCAGTCCAGTCCAATTCCCCTGTACAGGATAAAGCCAAGTCGGCTTCTGCACATAAAACTTCTGGTACCTTGGTACCAAAAGAAAAAACATTTTACCCTCAACTACGGCAGTTGAGCTTGCAAGCTCCTCAGTACCGAGGAAAACTCATAAATCCTCTCATAAGAGGCATAGGCATTCTCATTCAAGATCTAGTCCGGTTCTGAATTCTCCACGAAAACACAAACATAAGAAATCTCTGTGGCTTCTGTCTCGGGCTTGGTACTGGAGAGTCAGAAAGATAATTCAACTTTAATTTCTAACTCAGAAAACATTGGCACTTCCAAATGTTTTGCTGTTCCACCAGAACAATTGTTCAGCACTCCTGTGAGAGCTCACACTCCTCACATTTTGCCTAGGTTTTCTCCTCAGTCTGAGAACAATTTGGGTCAACCTACACTGGTGCCCTCACAACCTGCACCCCAACTGGTTCTAACCAATATTCAGGTTCCTAGACCAGTGGTGTTGAACATTTACAATCCTAGCCAACCACTTAATAGGGTTGTTTCTCCTACTTCTCCTATCAGATTGGAAGAACCTCTACCTAGCCCTTCCTAAATGGCAAACAACATCACTAACATTGTGCTGGACAAAATGCTTTTTGAGCCCTTCCCCAAAGTCTTGGCTCAACGCATCAAGGGAAAAAATGTCACCAGTACTACCTCAGGGATCGATTCCAGTCGACCCTACTCCCGACCCTGTACCGGTACCAGTGGACAATGTGGACCCTTCTCCACCCAAAAAACAGAAAATGTCAAAGGACACTGACTCAGATTCAGAGGAGGACACCACTCATTCACCTTCTAAGGTGTTCCATGACATTGTCACTAAAGCCATGCAGGCTTTTGAAATCCTCCCAAAGGTTAATCCTGAAATGGCTGGTGTTTTGGGGAAACTGCCATCACAGCAGTCTAAGGTTCCACTGCCCATGGAATTGTCCATTTTGGAGAAATCTGTAGCTCGTTGGGGAAAACCTCATTCCGATCCCCACATCTCCAAAGCCCTAGACAATAAATACAAGGTGCCCAAGGACAAACCCTTCATACTCATGGGAAATCTTCCAGCTCAATCAGCAGTATTCTATGCTGCCCTTGGCATAAATGGTAAAGGCCCTTCCCCATCTCCAGCTTCAGTGCTTGACAAAAATGCAAAGGCATGGGAGATCTCCAAGGTAAGAAATCTTACAACACCTCTACCTTACAACTTAGGCAGGTTAGCACTGCTACAGTTCTGGCGGGGTTTAACACCCTTAACTGGGAGAATCTGGAGCGCTTCACCGACATTCTACCTCAGGAAGCTGCAGACAAGTGCTCTTTCTGCTTCTCTGAAGGCAGAGAAGCTGCTATGCAACAGCTTCAAGTCATTAAAGACCTAACTGACACAACTGCTAGGGCAGTTACTAGAGCAGCATGCATGCAGAGACACAGATATCTGTCTACCTCTCCCCTTCACCAGGATATCCAGGAAAAGGTTCTTGACCTTCCATTCGATGGTAAAACATTGTTTGACCCATCTACAGATGAGGTCCTACAGAAATGTAAGGCCAGTGTCACAGCAGCTAAAACTCTCAGCTCCATCTCTGTGAAACAACCATATCACCAAAACCTCAAGGCATTTAAACCACATACACAAGGCAACAGTGGTTCTTCCACTTCTGATGAATTGTGCTACTCTTCCAAAAAGAGATGATATAGACCCAAGAACAAATCAGCCCCTCCCTCTGCCTCTAATTCTGCTCAAGAGCAAAAGAAGTCTATTTGACTTCTTCCCCGGCATGTACTTATCTTCCGCTCCAACCATCATTCAGGAGCATACATCCCCGGTAGCAGGAAGGCTTTCCAACTTCCTTCCTATTTGGAAAACCATTACTCAAGAGGAGTGGGTTCTAAATATTATTCAACATGGTTACCGCCTTGCTTTTCCGGCTATTCCACCTTCCTCTCCTCCAAAGCTCCAGAAATCATCCCCGGAGCTCCTGGAAGAGATTCAAAAACTCCTTCTCCTAGGAGCGATAGAATTGGTTCCCCACGAGGAAGTAGGTCAGGGATTTTACTTGCGTTACTTCCTGATCCCAAAGAAATCAGGCGGGATCCGTACAATTGTGGACCTTTCAAATCTCAACCAATTTCTGTCTCTGGATACTTTCCATATGATAACCATTCCGCAGATTCTAGCTTTTCTACATCCAAATGATTGAATGGCATCTGTAGACCTACAGGATGCTTATTTTCACATCCCCATCTGCAAACTCCACTGTCAGTTTCTGAGATTCACAATAGGAAGGCCTCACTAACAGTTCCCATGTCTATCCTTCGGGCAACATTCTGCCCCCAGGGTTTTCACAAAGGCTGTGGGGTCAGTGGCAGACAATCCATCTTCTCAAAGCCCAGTCTCTGAAGGTATTGCTCCAGAAGTTGAAAATGACTTGCCATATTCTGTTCAACCTGGTGTTCTCCATAAATGTAACAAAATCCCAACTCAGTCCCTTGCAAAGGATTCAATTCCTGGGAGCCGTTATAGATACTACTCTGCACAAAGTATTTCCACCTTTGCAAATAGTCGAAGCCATTCAGCAAACCATAGTTTGGTTTTCCACCCACCAGTCACTGACAGCTTGGCTTGGTGGTTTCAAAGGCTCTGGGCCTCATGGCCTCTTCCATAAACCTGGTTCCCTTTCCAAGACTCCATATGGGAATGACCCAGTGGCAACTTGCTCTCAACTGGAATCAGCTGTCCGATACACAGGAAATAAACATCCAAATTCCTGGCTAAGTTCAGGACTCTCTGTGCTGGTGGAACTCCCCATAGAACCTGCTAACAGGATCTCACTTTCAATCTCCACCTAACCAAATAGTCATAACAACAGACTCTTCCGAGTACGGTTGGGGAGCTCATTGTCAAAACCTAACAGCTCACAGTCTTTGGTCCTCTCAGGAAAGGAAGGAACACATTAATGTTCTGTAAATAAGAGCCATATATTTAGCTCTAAAATATTTTCTTCCCTCACTCCAAGGAAAGGTGTTGAAAATTCAAACGGACAATACCTCTGCAATGTTATATATCAACAAGCAGGTGGGGACTCGCTCCCGCCCTCTGTGTCTCCTAGCAAAACAAATTTGGTATTCGGCCATTTGAAATCACATTTTCTTGTTGGCATCCCATCTCATGGGGAAGGAGAACGTCCAGGCAGACAAACTAAGCAGGTTACAGTCCACTCCACACGAACGGGAGCTGAAACCATCAGTAGCACACATGATATTTCAGAAGTGGGGCCATCCATCAGTAGACCTCTTTGCCAACCAGTACAACACACTTTGCCCGCAGTTTGCATCAAGGCAAGGCCTGGGTCCTCGGTTCATGGGAGATGTTCTACATCTGCATTGGTCGAATCTAACAATTTATGCCTTCCCACCTCTTCCATTAATTTAATTTGAAATGTCACACAGCCTGCCAATGTTTCTAATAGCTCTTTTCTGGCCTCGCCAGATTTGATTTTCAGATCTTCTGGAATTAGCAGGGAATCACCCTTTAGATCTTCTGCTTTCGAGAGATCTTTTGACTCAACAGAAGGGGCAGGTTCTTCACCCCTCCCCTCAATTGCTCAACTTCAAGGCTTGGTTCCTGAAAAGCTAGCCTTCTCCCACTTGTATTTGTCAGAACAAAACATTGCTATTATGTCGGCCTCCAGGAAATCTTCTACTAAGAAGCAATATTGTAGCAAATGGTTACCTTTCTGTCACTGGGCCTTAGAACAAAACCTCAACCCTTTAAAGGCCTCCATTGATAATGTCATGTCCTTCATGTCTTATCTTATTTCCATCTGTGTCAGAGTAGACACGTGCAAACATTACTTATCAGCTATCGGTGCTTACCTGAATAGAGAACACAAGTATTTTTCTTTTTCGAACAAGGCCATTTAAAGGCACTTCGAGGGTCTTCTACGTTTACATCCCCCTGTTCGTGAACCTCCACCTCATTGGGATCTCAATTTGGTCTTAGCAGCCCTAATGCAAAAACTATTTGAGCCTATGGCTTCGTGCGACTTAGAATTTCTAACTTGGAAATCGGCCTTCTTAGTGGCCATTACTTTGGCTAGAAGGATTGGTGAGCTCCAGGCTCTTTCCTCGAAGGAACCATACATTGTGTTCCATAAAGGCAAAGTTGTCTTACGTACGGTCCCCTCCTGTCTGCCTAAATTGGTTTACGATTTTCACTTAAACCAGGAAATATGTCTTCCTGTTTTTCTTCCTAGACCACACGCGTCTGCGGCAGAAGAGAAATTGCATAATCTAGATGTAGTAAGAACTTTAGAATTCTCCCTTGAAAGGACCAAACCGTTTAAAAAAGCAGATCAGCTTGTTGTTACCTATGGTGGTCCTTCTCCTGTCAATAAAGCAGCAAAAGCTTCTATTGCCAGATAGGTTGTCTCCTGTATCTCCAAGGCTTACGAATTGAAAGGGCTTGCGACTCTGCCGAGACTTCAGGCTCATTCTACTAGAGCCAAGGCAGCACCTCTAGCCTTTACCAGGCATATCCCCATTGTAGATATCTGTAAAGCATCTACCTGGGCTACCCCGCTTGCCTTTTGCAAGCACTATGCTATGGACACATCGTCCCGAAATTATGCACAATTCGCCCAAGAGGTCCTCCACAACTTGTTTGCCTAAATCCTGGACATGCGGTCTCCTCCACCCCTGCTTATTTAAAGGCTTTTTAGTCTGGTCACAACCAGTTGGGAAGGAGCGAGAGCCAGGACGACAGAGAAATAAAATATTACCTTCATGGTGATTCAGCTTCTTAATCCGGGCTCTCCCTCCTTCATAACACCCACCCAGCCATCCCCTTCAGTACGCATGTACTTAAATTCTGCTGCCTCGGTGGAACCACAGGAACTGGGTGTGGACCATTGGCGATGTGAGGGTAAGGTGTGGGCCTGGTGCACGGAGGGACGCACGCGTGGTGTAGGCCTTTCCCCTTCTAAAACTCTTTAAGTGATAGCTATCTTTTTCAGCCAGCTTTTCCGGGCCGCCTGTCGATGCAGACGTTCCCAACCAGTTGTGAAGGAGGGAGAGCCCGGATTAAGAGAACCTGAATCAACATGAAGGTAATTTTTCATATTTTCCTCAAGTGCACTTATGGGAAAGGTTGAAAAGTCTGGGTACCCTACATCGCTTGTTAGAGCCTTCATAACAGTATATAGTTACAATGAAGAAGCTGTTGGATGGAGCCTCTCAGAAGACATAACATCTTCATTCCCTGTACAAAGGGGTGTACGGCAGGGCTGTGTTCCCACCCCACACTTTTCTGCTTATTTATTGATTCCTGAATAGATTACATCAAACAAATATCTACTGATGCCCCAAAGTTGGGCTAAGATAAGATTTCCCTATGCTATTTGTGTCCCAATGACTCCAGCGGGACTTAGAAAACAGATTTTGTGGGGGCGCTGTTGAGCGCCGAACAAGATGGCAGCCTGAGGCTCGAGCTCCGGAGCCTGCAGATCACGAGATCCTGAATCGGCACTCTTAAACGCCTGATAGCCGATCCCGGCTTATGCGTTTCTGGGGCAGCTACCCCAGGGACCCTGCGGATCGAATCCCGTCAGAAATCGGAGCTCCGGAGTGTGATTCCTGGACGCCGCTGCACCATCCCCCCACCTGACTGCGGTGCTCCCGCGCCAAAACTCATCCTCTGGCGGAGCGGATGGGCTCGCACGGGGGCCGGCGTTGTGCCCTCGCTTCGGTGGGTGCGCGCTGCCGGGTGGCAGTCCGCCTCCCCCCTGTCTGGTGGTGCGATTGGAGGCGGCTGAGGTGCGTCCTGAGCCCGCGCGCCGCCGGCTCGAGCGGCCGCGACCCGGGGCACACTCGGGGGGACGCCTGCCCTGCATCGGAGCTGCCCGGGCCCCTTTCTTCGCCTGCTGGACCTCGCCGGGGCCCTCCCCACCCCCCTGCCGACAGCGGGACTCCGGCACCAGGGAGACATACGCGGTGCACCGGATCCTTGTGGCCACCAGGTACGTGGACTTTTCCTGGGCAGCAGCATTGCCTCGCCCCCTCCATACACGGGGCTGCGGATTACCCGGACTGCTGTGTATTTGTGGGATCGTGGACCCACCAGACGTGGCGGTACAAACAATACTTCAAGCGGTCTGGATAAACAGCTGGCAAACTATCTTCTCTGACACAGCTGGGCAGCTACGGGACACCCAGGTAGTCCAGCTTTAAAAGTACCTGGTGGGTGTAGGGGAGCAGTAGCGGGTCCTGGTGTGGAATCTGCTTTAACTGGACAGATTGTGCCTCCCCTTACTTCATTCGTTGGGCTACTTTGCTTTCACCTTTTAGTTGTCGGAGCACTACTGGTCATGAGGAATCTGGCCCCACAGCGCCCCTGGCCTCTGGGCCCATTAGCGGTTGGTGTTGCCCCGGACCTGGCGCCTCCCCGGCCTGCATTTGTCCTGTTGTCCCCCCGGAGTCTCTCTCATCCCCCCGCTCCACTGGTCATCGCGGGCTGCGGGTGTCTCCTCCCTTGGGGGTCTCCTGTGGTCGGAGGGGGCCGCGGTGATCTTGCCGTCACTACATCGCCCAGGACCCTCAGCTCACCGGCTGCCTGCCCTATCTTCCTTCACTGTGCTCGAGACTGCGGCCTGTCTACCCTGTGGGCATTGCGCTGGGAGGCGCCCCCCATCATTCATCGCACTCGATCACCCATATCTGGATCCGGGCTCTCACATTGTTTGCTGGGCGTCATCACCCCCAACCCTGGGATCTACTATCCCCGAGGTCTCCTCTCGTTTCTTCCCGCGCCTCTATGGGCTGACTGAGACCTTGTGGCCTGCGCTGGTGGCCGCAACATCACATCTACACGGATTCACAGCCACGGCTCCCCCTGCATTACTCCCTGTCTCGTGCCACACTTTGCACTTTGCCTCATGTGGTACAGGGCCTGGGCTCCCCCCTTCTCCCCACTCGACCTCCAACATCGCCAGGATGACCAAGGGAGGGGCGAGGAAACAGAGCTCCATCAACATGTTTGCTAAGGCTGCGTCGAGATCATGAGAGGAGAACGTTGAGCAGACCCCAGCTGCACCTCCACCCGACGCAGTACCGGAATCCCAAAATATGATGGACTTCATTCGCGAGGGCTTCACCGCACTCCACTCAAAACTGGATGACATGAACGGTACTATATCCTCCATTAAGGCCCACATCGAGCGGACTGACAGCCGGGTGTCAGAAGTCGAGACACGGGTCGGTTCCGCAGAGGATGCACTGGGAGCCCTGCGCTCCGAGGTCACCGCTCTCTCCAACTGAGTCCTTGAGGTAGAGAAGAAGAACGAGGACTTGGAATCTCGATCGAGGCGTAACAACCTCCGCATTATCGGGGTTCCCGAGAACGAAGTGCATGAACCGATGGAGGACTTTGTCGAGCACACATTGGTCTTGCTCCTGGATTCTCCCAAGCTCTCCCCGCACTTCGCCATTGAGCGGGCACACAGAGCCCTGACAGCTAAGCCCAGACCTGGTGCTCCACCTCGGCCCATCATAGCCCGGGTGCTGAACTTCCGTGACCGGGATGCCCTCCTCAGGGCAGCTAGGCTAAAAGGGGAGCTACTACTGGATGGTGCAAGGATTCATCTTTATCCGGACTTCTCCACGGCTGTCCAACGCGAACGCAAGACTTTTCAGGCTGTGAAGCGCAGGCTGCGGGACCACTCAGTCAAATATGCTATGCTCTACCCTGCCAAACTCCGCATAGAACACGCCAACCAGGTGTTTTTTTTCACGATCCCGGAGGAGGCCTCCAGGTTCATCGGCGAACATTTCCCTGGTTGACCCCTCCCCTCTGTTCACGGTTTTGCAGTTATCCTTCTGTCCGACGCGGAGGGGCCAGGCAAGGCCGCCTTCCTGCATCGGGGTTACTTGATCCTCTATTTCGGAATCTGCTTGTTGTGTTCATTTTTTACAAATGCGTGCCACATCACCATGTGCCAGAACCCTGTTCAAGTTATTTGCTAAGGTCCACTATGAGCACCCCTTGTCTTATTGGATCTGCCGCAGCCCGGACTACGGCGGCTACTCCGGCCCTCAGGCCCCCAGGCGCTGATGCCCTGGGTTTGGTTTTGGTTGAGGGGGGTTGGGATTGTCATCCCTCTGTTTGGAGGGGGGTGGGGGTGGGTCATGTCAGGGTTTTTGTTGTTAAAAAGTTGGCGTTGGCAGCGAAGGCGAGCCGCGAGGTGGTGCTCAGGACTTGGTGCTGCAGGGCCGCGAAACTGGCCCGTAGGGTACTGACACTTGTCTTTTTCGATCACCACTGTGTCTGTGACCAAGAGTGACCTGACCTTCATGAGCTGGAACGTCCGTGGGTTGGGAAATTATAAGAAGATGAGACAGCTCCAGCTGCAGACCGAGCGTCATGGGTCCAAGATTTTGTTTCTACAAGAGACACATGCCCGCGCAGAACAGTGTATGCGTTTTGCCAAAACCTGGGGTCCCCATAGATTCTTTACCGTTTTCTCTACCCAAAGCCGCGGGGTCATGACCCTTATTCACAAAAGCCTCAAGTTTTCTCTTATTTCCTCACAAATAGACCCTCAAGGCAGATATGTACTGCTCCATGCTACGCTTCAACACAGGGAGGTGGTCCTGATGAACATTTACGGCCCTAACCTAGATGACCCGGATTTTTATGTACAGGTCACGTCCCTCCTTGAAGGCTTCCCCCTGGTTCCCATCCTTTGGGGGGGTGACTTCAACACGATTTTCGATGTGGCCCTGGACAGATCTGGATCCAGGCCCCGTCTACTCTCTAGGGCAGCCTATGCTGCGCTATCATCCCTGCCCCGTCTCTCCATGGAAGACGTGTGGAGATTCTTCTATCCGGATGTTAGGCAGAAACCTGTGCAGTTCCCTTGGGGAACACTGCAAAAGATTTAAGACTACAGGTATAGCAGTAAACCCACTTGGTAGCAGTCTGCACCACCCAGATTTACCTGGTAGCTGTGGCTGAGCAGTCAGACTTCCCTCAAGAAGAGTTAGGCAGTATGCAAAGTATACACAGTATGTACTCAGACACAATAGCACAAGCAAACACTGACCAGAGCTTGGTTTCAAAAGTATATAGTTATTTATTTTTTTAAGAACACATAAGTTGAAAACACTCTAGCAAAGTATAGTAAAAACACTTAAAACACAGTTATAATGAAAGCAGTTTCAACCCTTACTCCTATCTAGACAACTCTAAGTTAACTCCACATAATTAAAACAGAGGTGAGCGCTTAACGTTAGATGACACTCTAGTAGGTTTAAGGAAGGGGTAAAAAGAAACAGAAATGGGTTAAACACACCACTCTAAGGTTCAGAACACTTGCAATAGGCTCAAAGAAGCACAAAGTCACAGGTGAGCAAAAGTCACTAGGCAGGGCCCACTCTTAGAGTAGCCGGAGCGAAAATGTGCCCAAGATCACACTGTTATTAGGGATTCAAAGTCTTGCAAAGAGTTAGAAAGAGTTTAGAGTGGCTTAGAAGTTTAGCCAGGGTATTCCAGGCACTCCCAGGTTCGAAAGCCGGGGGCTAAATCTACCCCGTACAGTCGGTGGCAAGGGAGGCCAGGCGGAACACGGTACCTTAAGCGGAAAGGATCCTCCAGCGGTGGCAGTTGTTCCAGGCAGTGGCAGCAAGGCTCGACGTCGGTCAGGGGAGAAGAAGTTCTCGCAGAAGAGCAGAAGAAGGAGGTCGTTGCACTGCCCGGGAAGAAACCAGCCGCGGAGTCCTCCGGTCAAAGGGTTGTACCGACTTTCGTGGTTGGGGTAAAAAGTGGTGGGGTTCCGGTTGCCGGGGTGCTTGGCACTGGCAAGGCGACCACGAGATACCTCGAGAAGCGAAAAGAAGGCGAAAACTGGTTGTCCCCACCAGTCAAGGGAAGGAGCCACTCCGTTAAGAGTTCTCCTCGGTTGTCGGGAAAAGTGGTGAGACGGTTCAGCAGGGCTCCACCGGGTGGTGTCGTCGAAGCAGGTCGGCTCAGCTCTTCCCTCGTCGGATTCTTGGTCCTGTGGCGACTTCTAAAGTTCCAGTCCCCAAAGCCCTGCTTTTATGCAGCAAACCCCCATTCACCCAGCCTAGCTGTCACTCAAACTTGCTAAGTGGTGAGCCGGCCGGCTCACCACTTGGGCCAATCAGGACGGAGTGCGACTTGAGTTACCAAGGTAACTCAGTCCAGGGTGCCTAAATCCCCCTCCACCCCTCCTAAGTACCCCAGACAGAGTGGCACCACTTTGGAGGGCTTCTGTGGAGAAGCCCGCCAAAAGTGGGACAAAGGGCTCCACTTTGGGTCAGAGTTACAGAGGCGAACGCCATCGCCATTTTAGAATCAAGTTTTGGCAAAAAGTCCCAACCGGAGTCATAATAATAAATATATAAACCGGCGGTATGTTTAAGGCTACCGTAAATAAATAATTAAATGTGTTAGCCTAAAACAATGGGAAATCCCATAGGAAAATATTCGCGGTTGAATATAAAACGTAGTTTCCACTGCCACCAGCCAAAACTCGATCAGGGGGGACGGAGACGTGCCCCCTCGACTAACAGACCCTGGGGCAATCGAATTGCCCCAGCCAGTACGTCCACAATATGATGGTTTGTACTGGTTCTGTTCAGGATTCAAGACTAGCAAAGTCTTTGGTGACTTTACATGCCCTGGGAGACAGTAGTCAGTCCCAGGGTATGGAGTCTATGTTGGGGAGTCCCTAGGACACCCCTGGGTCACGGCACAGAGGGTGCTGTGTAACCCACATCACAAAAATACATGAGGCCCTATGGAGTAAAAGACCCCATAGCCCATTCAACACAAGGTTTAACCAAGAAAACACACTTCAACATGTCCAAGAGTGAGGGTAAAAGAGTCCCACTCTTGGCAGGAGAAAAAAAGAAACCCCAGAAATCCAGCAAAGCTGCTGGGGGACTCACTAGGTAGGGAAATTCAGCCTAAACAGAGAATTCTCCCTAACACCGGACTCCCGCGTGTTCTCATTTTACTCCTCAGTCCACGACTCCTATTCCCGCATTGACAGATGGGTGATCTCCAACGAACTGGTTAAGAGCGTTATACAGCTAATGATCCTCCCCAGAACCCTGTCTGACCACTCTCCAGTCACTGTGACCATCGGTTGGGGTCCCGATCCCAGCCGGACACGTAACTGGAGGCTGAAACCCCTGTCCTTACTGGATCCGGAGTTCTGCTCGAGCGGTCGATTGAGGAATTCTTCGAGACTAATACGGGCTCGGTAGCGACCCAGGCCACTCTATGGGAGTCATTTAAGGCTTATATCAGAGGGATTGCGTTATCCAAAGAGAATGGGGTCCTGAAGTCAATCCGGAGGGATCTTGCTGCTAGTGAATCCAGACTCTCTACCCTGGAGGCTACATGCTCACTTCACTCCACCCCGGGCAACCTGGCTGACATAGGGTCGGAATTGGACACGTTTTGATCCCTCGCGGATCGCGAACAAAGGTTTTTGGATAGCCCTGGCATGGCGAGGAGATATGGGGAGGGGGAGCGCCCTGGTCGATTTCTAGCACGTCTGATCCGTCATGAGACGGGGTCCCCACACATAATCGGGGTCGAGAGACCTGACGGCTCCATGGCTGTCTCCTCGCAAGACATCAACAGGGAATTCTTCACATTTTACGAAACCCTATACTCTAACTCAGATGACGCGCCGGTGGCGGAGATCGACTCCTTTCTCAATGCCCTCCCTCTCTCAGCCCTGTCCCCGGAAGCCGCGGCCTCCCTCGACTCCCCCCTTACACTGGAGGAGCTGTCGGACGCTATTGACTCCTTATCCTCGGGGCGTGCCCCCGGTTCGGACGGTATTCCGGTCGAATTTTACAAGCATTTTAAGTCACAGCTGCTTCCTCACTTGCTAGCTCTCTGGGAGGAGTCTGTGGAGTCCTGTGTATTCCCCCCTTCACTCCGGGAGGCCACAATCACAGTACTACTTAAATCAGGTAAATCCCCCCTGCAATGTGGCTCATACCGGCCGCTTTCACTCATAAATTGTGACGTCATGGTATATGCCAAGGCTCTGGCGTGCCGGTTGGCTCCCCTCCTGCCATCTATCATCCATCCAGATCAGGCGGGTTTCATTCCCGGTCGCTCCACCTCTTTGAGCCTGAGGCGCCTATTTAATATCATTAACAGAATCAGTCTCGACACGCAGGCAGTGGCTGTCACCCTCGACATGCAAAATGCATTTGATTCGGGCTCCTGGAGGTACCTATGGCGGGTTCTCGATAGTTGCAAATTCGGCCCCGCCTTTCTCTCCTGGGTCAGATTGCTTTACTCTTCCCCGGTAGCCAGGGTCCGCACCGACGACCACTGCTCCCCCCTCTTTGAGATCGCCAGGGGGACGAGACAGGGGTGTCCCTTCTCTCCCTTGATCTTCGCTATAGCAATAGAGCCCTTCGCTGATATGCTCCGCCAACATGCTCACAGAGGCCTCCGTACTGCGGGCCAGTCGGACATAGTGTCCCTATATGCAGATGATGCATTGTTGTTTGTGCGCTCCCCCTCCATCAACTTACCCCCAATATTGGAGGACATCATTCGGTTCGGTCGAGTCTCTGGCGTCAAAGTGAATTGCTCGAAATCCATTCTCTTTCCACTCACAGAATGCACTCCCCCCTCCTCCTGATACCTTGGGCTTCACATGGGCTCAGTCCACATTTACCTACTTGGGTATAGTGGTGACGCGCCAACAGGCGCTGACCTTCCAGGAAAACTATCAGAAGTACCTCACACACCTGACGGCTAAGATCCGGGCCTGGGACAAGCTCCCGATCTCCCTGGCAGGCAGGATAGGGCTATTGAAGATGGTGGTGTTACCCCAGTTGCTTTACAGGTTCACTAACATACCCTTGTGGCCGGGGGGAGGGCTTCTTCCGGGACTTGACTCGCACTGTGAACTCCTTTCTCTGGCACTCGGGTGCGGTCCGCCTTAAAATTGACACCCTATCCACTTGCATCTCTAACGGGGGCTTCGGTGCCCCTAACATTCTCAAATACCGGTTGGTATCCCAAATCCAATATACTTCTCACTGGTTTAATACAATTGACCCTCCCCCACATGTTCGACTCGAGAAGCTTGCGGTTTGCGACCGGGATATCCGCTCCTTGGTGATACAACCCGCCCCCTTAGTATTGGACTCACAGAGCCCGGTCGCCTGCACTTCCATTGCTCTAGCGAAGATGTGGAAACTAGTCAAAACTACTTACGCCTTTCACGGTAACCTCCCTCTCTGGAATTTCCTCCCGGGGGTCCCGCAGGTCCCACCGGGCACGGTTCGCCGCTGGGCGGACGCAGGCTACGAGCTGCTGCGTGATGTGTTTGATCAGGGTATATTTGTTGAATGGCCCGATCTCCCGTTGCCCCTGAGGAGTGACCAGGGTACATGGCTTCAATACGCATCCCTCCGCAGGACCCTCAAACGTCATTACCAAACGTTCCCTGCGCTGCCCCCGGACGACACGGCTATTGAAGAGCTCACCTCCCCTGGGCCCACAAGAGGTAAAATCTCTAGGTTATACACGATGTTGCAATCCAAATCTGTCCCAGATTTCACTAAACTGAAGTGTGTGTGGGGGGTAGACCTGGGTGTTGAAATGTCGGACGAGCGCTGGGCACATCTATGCGAGCGTACACATCGAGTGTCCTTTAACTCCCGTCTTAAACTCATTCAATTCAAAGTACTACATAGGTTTCACTACACCCCGATCAGACTACATCACATGTCCAGGGATCACCCTTCCAGCTGCCCTAGATGCTATCGAGACGACGCTGACTACATCCACATGATTTGGTCCTGCCCTCGCCTCTCACAGTTCTGGGAGGCAGTTTGCTCGACAATGTCTGCGGTTCTCGACCATCCCATTGTTCCTTCCCCGTTGGTATGTCTCTTTCATGATCCAAAAAATTAGCCGGCCTTTGCCTCCTGCTGGCGGTGCGCTCCATCCTGCTTTGTTGGCTTCGCCCCTCGCCTCCCACTCACGCTCAATGGCTGAGGGCTGTTACTTGGGCCTCGGACACTGAGGAAGCCTGGTCCCATATACAACCTGCCCACTCCAGACCCAGAAATGTATGGCTTAAGTTCCGCTCTTACATGTCCGATCTAATCGCGACACCGGATACCTCCCCCCCGCCCTCTCCCCCCGCCTGCCCGGGTCCTCACCCCTGTCGCAGGCTTCTGTTCCCCAATCCATGCTGTGATTGTACCCATTGATTGTGATATTATGTGAAATAACCTCTGTGCACCTAGATTATGTATACGGTATTCATGTTGTAACGCCTTATGCTGTTCGCCTGTGTTTTGCTGCCACGCTGAATAATAAAAAGACGTTTAAAAAAAAAAAAAGAAAACAGATTTTGTTCCATCATTTTTGTATAGAAAATGGTTTAGAAATAAATCAGGTCAAAACCAAATCAATGCTGTTTCATCAGCCATGACGAAGGAGCCCAACCTAATAATATCTATTGAGGGCAGAACTATTAAACAATTATCTAGATATGACTATCTCAGTATTAGATTTGAAAGGAAATCGATTTGGGATAATGAGGTCAAGAAATGAAATTGTAACGTAACGCCACATGGAAATAGTGCTGTCAGCCATTCCCTAAGGTATATAAATTACAAGCTAGAACAGCGTCAGCATTTGGCTCTGAATTGTTGGGATATATGCAAACAACAAAATGTATAACTATGGAAAATACATGTTTAAACAAACTGCTATGTCTGCCAAACGGATCTCGTACTATATCTCTTAATAAGGAACCAGATTTAGGCAGAATTATGCATGAAGTACAGGTGAAACTTGTACTTTGCCTTGGTATAAATTTGGTTATCACCATTACTTTTAAAGTACAGCGAAGCAATGTCAGATATTTTTGCACAGGATGGTAGAGCAGTGATACCTTGGTGTAGACATATTAAGACTGGACCTTTCAGATATGTGGGCAAATCCCTCTTGTATAAATAATAGGTCTAAAGCATTGATTAAAATGACGTATAACGGCAAAGTACAAAATTGCCTAATTGTTGAATGTCAACAGTCCTAATTGGCATGAGCATATTGGATGATGTATCCACGGTATGCACGATCACTTTACGTCGTGTTCAAATTAGGCATTCCTCTAGTAGCACATCTGCAGAAAAGCTGGAACGTAACATGTAATGATCTTTGTGTATTTTTTTAATACTAAGGAAATGCTTCAACATTTTTTATTGATATGTCCGATGTATAAAGATCGCAGATCCTCATATTTGTAGCCAGTACTTAAAGAATATGGCATTTGAAGAATTCTTGAAGCCATAGCGTGGTGATTTCTGCTGTAGCTAAATTTATACATAGGGCATGACTTTGTAGGAAAGTGCAGGTAATTGATTTGCTAGAAGGTATAGTAAAAGACTGTTTTTTTTGGTAACCCATATTTACTGTATATATTTTATGATTATTGATGAACTGTGTGGTAATGTGTTTATATTTGATTCTAATTTGATGATTTATTGTATTTATATTGTGCTTATTTTAATGATTTTTAAGTCAAACAATGCTTGATTGCTTAATTGATTGATACAATATTGTGGCAACCCAGGTGCATAACAGAGCAATGGGTAGGACAATGTTCAATGGGAAATTGCTTGTAGGTGATTTGTTCAGGTTAAAAAGTAATAAATTATTAATACAATTGGTTGATGATGATTAGCTCAACGGGGATCCTTTTGTAAAAAGAGTTAGTTGCATGCTGCTTGGTATCCTTCATGCATTATTAATCTGTTACAAAATGAAGTAAAAATAGAGTAAAAACGGACAAAATCACCTTAACTTTTTGCAGACAGAGCTTACAATGGAATCCTATGGATTCTGCCTGCTCCAGCAGCTGCTAAAAACAGGCTGTTTTCATGGGAATCTGTGGTTTGATGCATGCATGAAAATCTCATGCTTTCTTAATAGCAGGTGCCCTTTCAAGTTCAAGGAGGAATGCACAGCAAATTATATTAATTCAGTTTTTTGTGCTCCTTCTCTGCCAACAAATGGATGTAAAATGCCCTGCGATGTAAAAGTGAGGCATTACTGGCTAACACTATGCTTTTACACCTTACCCTTGAACCCTGGAACTTAGAAAAAGAACACTAATTACTTTTCAACCAAAACAAAGCTCTATCTGCGCTGTCTCCCATGGTTCCATGTCATTCAGATGTACACATGAAAAGTACATTGCTCAGAATAGTGCTCAAGCTTCGATCGAGCACCAAAAGTGTTCAGTGAACTTGATTATACATCACTTTGAATCCGTTGCCTTTCATTAGATTGATTTGTTACGGAATTGGTTAAAATGTACAACATGTTCATGATTGAATGTTTACGCTGATGTCACTGGCAGCTTAAAGTGACTGAAAGCAGTTCCAACTTTCTGGTTTAGGAATGAGAAGTGTTTTGTTTATTGTGAATTTATTTCGTGAATAATGTCATCTAACAAATCTTTTTTTTCTTATTCTCCCATCGCAGAACCAGATATCACAATAGTTAATGGACTACAAGATCTATCCGTGTTTGCCACCGAAGATGCTGTGTTCAGGTGCGAGGTATCTCGCGAGGGGGCCCGGGATGTTGTGTGGAGCCTCCAGGACATCGCCCTGCAGAGCAACGAGATGAACGAGATCACTGTAGAAAAGGGCAGGACTCACACTCTGAGGCTTCGACAGGTCACACAAGATGACTCCGGCTCTGTGGCCTTCCGAGTGGGGCCATACACAACCACAGCAGAGCTGACTGTAAAAGGTGATGAGCTTAACTTTGAAAGAATATGGCTGCTATTCATGGATTTATGGCAAAGCAGTTTGGGGTGGTCACCATTAAATTCCCAGTAGCCTGGTACCCGGCTAGACTTCCAAAAACGCAATCATAATCCAATCCAACCGTTACAGTTCCATCAGCTGTTTCCTCTTACGCTGAAAAACTTTAATGATTCATGGTGTCTCAATGTTGTGAGGTTCTATCCTGATCAGTGCTTCAAATCATATTGTCAGAGTGGTGTTATCTATGTCTTTGATTTTACCTCCATTCATTTTCAGCACTTATTCAGTAGGAGGTAACATATTAACATGGGGTAGCTGAGGGTACCTTAAAAGCCATAATTAACACAGGAACAGGTCTTAAATAAAGGGGCATGCATCAACAGAGATCAGTTAACATCCAAATATTAAAATCCATTGGGGGAGTTAAAAAAATATATTTTGGAATATATACTGTTGTGAAAGGGTAAAGCTAAATTGCCTTTTGAAATCTGATGTAGTAGAAATGTCAGTGCTGACTCTCTGGTACCAGATTGTAAAATGAAATCTCAAAGCTGGCCTTAATTCAGAAGAAAACATCCACAGGAATCCAGTACATTCTTCCTACTGTGCTAACGATTAAAACATACCAATAGCAAAGCAGGGAAGTCAGAAAAGAATTTGAGGGACCTGAAAATGAGCTTAAATAGGAGACAGTGATTTTGTGTTTGTACATCCAGGCAGTTTATTTTCTAACCCAGTGACTTGTACGAAATCCTCTGCGTCTGCCATCCACTTTCACAGCATACAGTTTTCCTGAAGTTTATGGTTTTGACTAATATTGTAAATTTACATAATTGTATATGTATTTGCAACTTTGAACCTTTCGTCACCATACTTGAGATTTTAGTAAACCATAATTATTTTCCAAAATAGCCAATTATTTGCCCTAAAATATCAATCTCCTATTCCGTGAACCATACCTTTACTCCTAACGTCCACAATTTGGGATTACATCATTAGGTACCAACATTTTCCCTTTTATGATTCTACAATACCTAGTATTCTCTCCCAAATAATAAAGCCTAATTTGTTCTCCAAACACCTCTCAATTGGTCTAAAAATATCCCAATTTATTTCCAAATGCCCACACTATGGTCCCAAAATAAGCTTTAATTTTTCCTTAAAATGTTTCCTTTTGGTTCCAACACAAAGGTTCTCATTTGCTTTTTTCAAACAAATCCACATTTTGTACCTCTACATGGATGCATTAGTGACTCCCCCAAATACCCATTACTTTGGTTACAGCCTATGTCTCTGTTGTTTGTAAAATTCACCTTTAATTATTGCCAAATATGTCCATTTGATTGATCCCTTCTGTGAAAATTCAAGATCCTTTTTAAAAAATCATGCTATTTTTTACTCCAAACCAGCAAGGATTTCTAGGCAAGTGTCCCTTTCATGGTCCCTTCATGATCCCATCCCCTGTTTGACTCACAGTATCATTGTGACTGTCTCAATATACATTCCTATTTTATTTCCAAAGTTATGATGTGAGTAACAAACAGGAGCAATACATTTGCACTGTGTAATGAAACCATTTTCGTCCACCCTAATGCTTTGTATATCAGTCCACTGAGGGGGGTTACAGGATTAGTTTTTGTAGAAACTGTAAGCATGCGTTGGCCATTGGCACTTCTCTTGAGTTCGGCCACTGTTTTTGTCGGCCAGGTTTAGCATTGCAATATTTTGTAAACTACATGAGTTACATTTCCAGCAGGGGATACTAGTCTTTTCACTCCTGATGGGAACCCAAGTAAAGCCAAGCAATTGAAAGGGGCGTATGGCCTGCACTCATCTGTCATCAACATGAGATACCCTGCATGGATCTCACAAAAGTAATGCAATAGTGAGCAAGTTCTCAGATGAAGAAGCAGGGTGCACGGGCAGTTTGTTATTTCACCAATAATCTGTCTGTGCCAGAGCCCTAGTGCTTTGTTGATGATACTCGATATGGAAAAATAATTCCAGGTGTCTCTAAGCTGTGAGCACGCGGAAGAAGCAGGTTTCTATGAGAAATAAGAATTTTGTATAGATTGGGGTTTAGAGCTTGTAATGGGAGTGTAACTGGTGATATTCCTTTGGCCCATACCTACCAAAAAGGAGGTAGCAAGAGCCATATCAACTACATACTTATAGAGTTGCCAAAGTGGAAAAGAGTGCAGAAGATGGAAGTCCACGCTAGATTCGAAAGTGATCACTTCCCTATCTCAATTGTATTAGCACTGGAAATGGCTAAGGGAATTGATGTTGACCAATATAGAAACCAACAACTTATATGCCCAAATAAAAGAAAAACGCTGAGGTGGGGAAACTTTTATTTGAATAAGACCATTCTTTCAATATTCCACAACATCCTTCCACACATGGAAGCTGCGCTTTTGGGACTGAAAAAGAGATCCCCTTTAGAATTTGGGAGTTAAACAATGACATTGTGACGATTCTCAGGGAAAATCTCATGAAATCATGTCAATCGTTCTTGACATCTCTATTGAAAAAGACACACAGTAGCTGGTATGATAGCGAATGCAGAAATAAAAAACAGGAGCTACTAACACTGTTGAAGACAGGAACTAGTTATTATCCCCTTTGGTATCTCTAGGGCTAGGAGGAGTACAAGGAATTAATCACAATGAAAAAGGAGAACGAGACGAAGGAAAGATGGCAAGCACTGACCCTTGCAGTTAAAGAAAAAGATCAAAATGCTTTCTGGCAAATAGTGTGGAGGGATCTGCCTTTGATGTTGCTATAACAAGCCATGAATGGTTCAATTATTTCCCTACTCTTTACAGTGAGACAAGAACATCATTTAATCTATGTAGCGGAAACTGCGTAAATCAGACTGAAAGGGAAGAACTAGTGTGGGAGCATAATCTAGAATGTTCATTGGGGGAAGTTAGGAAACCTATTCTAAGTCAAAGGGGAGGTAAAGCCCCTCAACCTGATAAGGTACCAGTTGATCTCTTTTAAGTGGACCCGATGGTGTCGGCTGCTTATTTACAGCTGGTATTTAATGCAGTTGTAACTCTCGCAAAGGTCCTGCTGTCCTGGAGCAGGGCAGAGATTGCTCCCATCTATAAGAAGGGGGCGTGACAACCCAGAAAATTACCACCCAAATTCCCTCCTCGAATTAATGGGGAAATTATATGGTAAACGTCTTATAAAAAGCTGGAGACTTAGATGCTAGTGGTAAATTGCATAAGTCATTTGCACGCTGGTTTCAAAAAGGGGATTTCTACAATCGACCTAGAATTCAAGTTAACATTCCTGATGGATAAATATATTTCCCTTGGGAAGGACATGCTCTTCATGTTATTTATCGACCCGAAGACTGCGCTCAACGGTATCCCTAGAACAGAGTTGAGGAACACAATGAAGAGAATTTTGTTTTCCAATACCCCTCTTGAATGCCATTATGCAATTATATGCTAATACTTCTGCCAAGGTTGGGGGAACTGGTGGGTAATGCACAGGTTTTTTCCCTGTCGAAAAGGGCGTGAGACAGGGATGCATCCTTGCCCCCACACTCTTCTTTATCTCCTTTGACGGTGTCATTGATTATTTAGCAGTGGATTATTTAGACTTGCCTAAAATGTGGGGTGGGAAAGATAAATATAGTAATGTTTACAGATGATGCAGTCCTCATTTCATTGCACACTGAGTGGCCTAACCAGATTAACAGACCAGTTCTCCAATTTTTGTAATACTAAAGACCTGATAGTCAACATGGCCATAACCAAAGTAATGTGATGTGGACACAAGATGGGTCCACACACTCATTTGCACATACAAATTGGAGACAAGTTAATTGAAGAAGTAATATTCTTCGACTATTTGGGAGTTTGGCTGACCAGGAACGGGAAGTGGGACTAGCACATCAATAAATCTAATATGCTTGTGAGGAAGAGGAGTGATGCTGTCTTAAGTTTTGCAAATTCTCCAGCATTGGGTCTGGTATAGATTCACATGCTTTAAATATTCCCCGTCTTCAAGCTGGGAATCCTCAGTAACATAGTGCAGTTTAAACTTAGACTGAAACTTTCAGTCACTTTTGTGCTCTAGTACAGTCTTTTCGGGTCATACTGCCCACAGTCAATAAGAACATCTCCCTTAACTCCTCCCCTATCAACCATCTTCAGATTTCTTTACTCTGCGTTTGTGTTGGGTGTTCTTAACCGTTTCTCTGTACATGTATCTTCTAAAGAAATATACTTTTTATTCACTTTCGATGAAAAAATCACCTCTTTCGATGACCCATCAACAACCGTCGCAGACAGTGATGGTGCATAGTCTGTAGACCGTGTCCCGACACCCGTAACTTTTCGTGGTCTGTGCATTTGAGCCTACCTCATGGCTGAATCCACATGAAAGACCCTGTTTAAGGCATGTGCCCGCTGTGGGCTGAAGAATATCTACATCGAAGACCACCATGACAAATGTCTCTACTGTCTGCATATGTATCACATAATACAGGACTGCGAGATCTGCCAGTCTTTTTCCAACAAAATGCTGCGTGATCGTCACTGGCATCTCACCGCGTGGCTCGAGGATGCCAGTGGGGCCTCTGACTCCGCTTCTGTACAGAGCCATGCCTTACTATGGCAGGGCAGGATGGCTCAGCGAACCAACTCCAGAAGGAGGTCTAAGTTGCATGAAGACCACGCCAATGGCAAGAAGAGACACAGAGAGACGTCCGACGACAAGCCAAGGTCGTCTCACAAGGGTTGGTCAGTGCCCAAGGGGTTTTGAAGGGCAAGAGCACCCAAGGTGTTTCTCCCCACTTGGCGGAGGCAACCCCGTCAAGCAAATCCTCTTCTAAATTTGGTGGCCACTCTTCTTCGTGGACGGTCAAATCTACCCTGTTGAGGTCATGTTCAAAGTCAGCGCCGACTTAGTCTTCATTGACACCAAAGTCTTCCTTCAGTTTGTCCACGCCAATACCATCTACCCCATCCAAGAGTGCCCCGCCGACAAAGCCATCGACAACCACGATAACGAGCAAACAAGCTACCCAGTCGACGAAATCCTTGATGACAACAACTACTGTGACGACATTGGACCTCCATCGATGACCCCGTCGATGAGCCTCTCGACAACAAAAACAGTGTTTTCTCAAGTGGTCATGACCATCCTACTGTCAACTGTCACAACCACTTCAGCCACCCCCACCAACACAGTGTTGGCGCTGGCAGCGCTCCTGCGACCATCAGATGTGGAGGCTGCCATATCACCTCCCCTATCCCCACAATGCAGGACAACACCTTCTATGGGGCAGCCTACTTCACCACATGGGGAAGCAAGCCTGATAAGACTACCAGTCTTGCCACCCTTATATCCCACACCATCAGGGTGCGAATTGCCTCTGTTGCGGCCAACTCTGCAGCCAGCTCTAACAAGGGACGTATCGCTGGATGTATAATCCACCTATACTACACTGGTGGCTACATTGCCACAAAGGCTTCCAGCACCGGTGTCAACCACGGTACCACCACAACTGTAATATTCTTAATCCTTTGACTATTTGGGGTAATATTCTTTGAATATTTGGGAGTTAGACTGACCAGGAACGGGAAGTGGGACTAACACATCAATAAAGCTAATATGCTTGTGCGGAAAAGGAGTGATGCTGTCTTAAGTTGTGCAAAATCTTCCCATCATAACGCCATTAAACCGTCAATGGAAGTTTATAAAGCCCAGCCAGTGACAGCAGCGACGTATTGTGTTGAGGTTTGGGGAAATAGAAATGTAAATAACCTGATGACGACAAAGAATAACTTTCTGAAACAACTGCTTGTCTTACCAAAGAGCATAAACAAACATTTTGGTGTACTTTGAAATGGGCTTAACCCCACTGACTGACCATGTAGCACTGAAACCATTGCTCTCCTGGGTAAAAATGCGGTCTAATCTTGAGCTGGTGAAATACAAAGAAGCCTTAATGGATCAGATGTCCTGTGAGTGAGCAATTGGCCATTACCTTCGTATGTAATATTGCTTTTTGTTTGCCTTAAATCTTGAAAGTCTCTGGGAGAATCCAAGAATAATGCCCCCAGCGCGCTTCGCATGATAAAGAATGTACACTATGAGTGGTTTCTTGGGGAGAGGATTAATAAATGCCTCTCGCTGACAAATGGTTGGGCGTATTTGGCACAACAATCTGATTTCCAAGCTGAAAGCTACCCAGAGTATATTAAAGCAACTTACACTTGCTCATTATATATGAAAATAAGGCTCAACATATTACCATTGGCTCTTGTAACAAATCGATGGTTCAATACAGGCTCAGACCATTGTCCATTCTGCCGAAATGTAAACAAAATGTTCACCTCTTTTTGTTCCATTGCCCATGGGTGTAATTGTAGGGCAGAGAGACAATGGTGTTTGTCCCCGCAGCTTTCGTGGCACACAGTTGTGTCCCCCTCATTTGGCAGGGGCCCCTTTCCTTTAGATGTCATGTACCCACAACATTTTCAGCAAAGTTACTCCACTGCCTTTGCCCTGAATACCTGCGGATTCGTAAATATAATTTCAGAAATTTCTTGTTGAATCACCTTGCTAGGTATCTGCCCACCGCTGAAGCATTATGTACAAACACAAAGCATATTGATGTGGTCTACGCTGTTTCTGATTTTCTCAATAGGGCATGGATGAAAAGAAACTTTAGAGTTAGAGAAAATATGCATGAATAATAATAGCATTGTACCTAGCACTTTACACTTTATGTCAAATCACAGATGATCTTTGAAAACGGTCAAGCTTTGGGGATCATGGTGTGGGTGTTAATTTAAGATGAATTGCTAAACTCATATGAAGAGCACTTTTCAGCGTCTTATAACTTTGCTCCCCGCCTGGCCGAATCCTCACCAAACTTTGCAAAAAAAAGTATATGGCCGGCTCGAATTTTTTTTCGCCAAGTTGGGCGAGGTTTCGTGCGGGTGGTTGGGGGGGCAAAGTTATTGGGGGGTCCCACATTTTTTTTTCTCCATAGACTGAATGGGGAAAAACTTTGCGCATGGCTACAACCCGAACGACTGGACAGATCTTCACCAAATTTGCAGCAGGAGTGGGGGCTTGGGCGAGAAAGTGTGCTTTTGTGTGTTTGGTGGAAATCCGACTAGTACTTTTGTTGCCAAGAACTGAAATGCACGTCCCAAAAAATGTGTGATATCTGGGTCCGTTCCGCTGACCCATTTCCCTGTTCGCTCCGCGGACAGAAGTGTTATTGGCTTGCGGTACGGCGTGCTGTGGGAGACATTTGGGCACGGGCAGTGGTTAGCTGTAGGGAAGCGTGGTGTTAATCAACATTATTTGGGAAAGCTGCCATGGTGTATCGGAGGACCGTGTTGCGGTGGAAGGGTCTGGAAAATGTACCATATGGAAAATGTTGGCGTCAATAAGGGAGGGAACGGGTAGGGGAGTGAGAAGTGGCTCATGTGACATATGTAGGCAAGCATTTTGTGTGGTGAATGGAGCCAGCTGTTGTAACGGCCCATAGCTTCTGCCGCGACTTGTTTGCAGCAACCTCTTTTCGTGGTGAGTGGTGGCAGGTCGATTGCAGAAGGGGAGTGATTTGCACATGACATAGGTTGGGTCGGAACGCGGGTGGCTGTGCGCTACGGATGTAATACGGTAGTTGGGCACATGGTGGCACGCATGGGTGAATGAAGGTGCAGTGGGTCTGTGGAAGGATTAGACTATTGGGTGCATGGCCAAAGGCCGTAGGCCGTAGGGTGTACGGCATGCTCTCAAGAGCGTAGGGCTGCAATATACCCACCGCAGGAACGCATGTTTAACTCTGCATTCGGTAGAGGTTGGTGCTTGCATAGTGTGGTGTGTGCAGATTGGTTGCAGTAGGGCCAGTGTTGCGAACAGAATGTGGGTAGGTTGACAGTGACACAGTACTTTGTGAATGGAGGTGGGTAGGCCCATAGTATGTGAATGAAAGTGCACAGGGGTGCAGGAGAGAGTGTTTTGTTTGTACATTATGTTAACTGTTACAATTTGTTGCTACATAGCTGCATGGCGGTGCACAGATTGGGTAGGAGTGCTGGTGGCAGTGGTGTGTATGTGGATGGTCGTAGTTGGTGACATGGTGACATGCATGGTGACATCAAGGCCTATGCTGTGTGCAGATTTGTTGAAATAGGCCCAATGTTGTGAAAATGTTGTGGTTTGTGACACAACACTTTGTGAATGGCTGTGGGTAGGGTTGGTGGAGGCTGTGGTATGTTTGTGGATTCTGCTAATTGCAATCTGTTTTCGTGAATGGGTGTTGTATGGTGTGGGGGAGTTGGGATGAAGTGCCGCTACCTATGTAAATTACGTTTGTGCATAATGTTAGCTGCCACATGGTGTCATGTTAACTGTTGCACTTTGTTGCTGCATAGTGCCATGGCGGTGTACAGGTTGGGTAGGAGTGCTGGTGGCACTGGTGTGTATGTGGATTATCGTAGGGGCTGACATGGTGACATGCATTGTGGCATTACGTTACTGTGGGTGTGTTCAAGGCCTAGACTATTGGGTGCATGGCCGAAGGCCGTAGGCCATAGGCCATGCACTCAAGAGCCTAGGCCTTGAGGACACCCATGACAGTAATGCATTTTTGAATGCACATCAGTTAGAGGATGCTAACATGTAAGGAATGGTTGTGGAGCATATTTCAGCCGTTATAGGGCAGTGTTGGAAACAGAATGTGGGTAGGTTGGCAGTGGTACAATTCTTCAAGCCCATAGCATGTGATTGAAAGTGCACAGGGATGCAGGAGAGAGTGTTTTGTTTCTACATTATGGTAACTGTTGCAATTTGTTGCTGCATAGCTCCATGGCGGTAGTCATGCAGTGTGGGCACTGGGTGCAGTGTTTGCATACTCTCAGTATGGCAGAGGGTATGGTTGAAGGGCATCTTATATGTACTTGAATAGTGTGCTGTGTGCACAATGCTTGCAGCATGGGCAATGCTGTAAACATTTGGTGGTTAAGTTGGCAGTGACACTACTTTTTGAGTGGAAGTGGGTAAGACAATAGTATGTGAATGAAAGGGCGTAGGAGTGCCAGAGACAGTGTAATGTTTATACATTATGATAACTGTTGCATGTAACATTGTGCATGTCTATTCCGCTCTGGAGGTTGGTTAGGAGTGCTGGTGCCAGTGTTGCGTATGTGCATAGTGCTAGTTGGTGACATGCTGGCATGCATGGTTGCATTACGGTGGGGGGAATGTGTGCAAGGCGCACACCCACTGGAGCAATGCAGGTTTGACAGTGCATGAGACACATGGTGGTGATCTTTGGAGAATAAGTGTGGAGCACATTGCCGACGTGTTACAGCACCACAAGTGAGTTTCAAAGCGTGTATTGTGCATTCCATGGTTGTGGTGATAGTTGCACCATGGTACAGTATTTGGTGAGCGGTAGGAGATGGTGCAGTGAGAAGTTTTGTAGTGTGGCCACAGGGTGCACTGTGTACCTACTGTCAGTATGGAAGTGGGTATGGTTGAAGTGCAGCTTATATGTGGTTGGTTACTCTGCTGTGTACAAATTTATTGAAGCAGGCCCAATGGTGTGAAGCTGTTGTACATAGGTTGCCAGTTACACAATAGTTTGCGAATGGCAGTGCATAGGGGTGGTGCAGGCTGTGGTATGTTTGTTGATTCTGCTAAGTGTGACAGGTTTTCGTGAATGGGTGTTTTATGGTGTGGGGGAGTTGGGTAGAAGTGCTGTTACGTATGTTACGTTTATGCATAATGTTAGGTGCCCACATGGTAACTTGCTTGGATGAATAGTGTTGTGGTGGGTGTGGAAAGGGCTGCAATGTTGTGTGCATGGCCAACGGTGTGCTGGGTGCGTCTTAGGATGTTTCTGAATGCTTCAATTGTGCATTCTTTAGCAGAAGTTTCTGGTGGAGGGGCTTTGCAATCAAACGGAACGTGTACTGAGAGTGTTTAATGGTAAATATGGAGTGGTGTATAGCAATGACAGCGTGCAATGCAGGGGTTTTGTATGTGATTGGTGCATGCGTGTTTGAACATTTGACAGCACCCAATAGGGGAGTGCTGCAAAAAGTGACCGTGCAAAGGGAAGAAGTATTGTCTGAGCTTTACTGGGCCGTGGCCCTCACTGTGGATGGGAAAGCGCACGTGCACATCCTGCCATTATGAGCAGGGTCATGAGGGTGGTCGAGGTGGAGAGACGCACAGTGCTTATCGTCGGTGATACCTTTGTGCGCCATCTGCACAGGTGTTGTGTGCAAAGAGGCGTTTCTGGTAATTTTGGGTTGGAAGAAGTGGACGCTTTCTGGGCCTGGCAGGGTGACTGCAGTTTCCGTGGGATGTTCGCCTTTGCAGATATGTGGCGTCCGTAACGAAAGTGGACATTCTTGTGGTGCATTATGGAAGTCTACATTTGGGTTACATGTCGTGTGGACGATTAATCCGTCACCTGAAGAGTTTGCTGACTGCAGTGATGCATATTTTTCCTACTGCCAAGGTCGTTTTCTCATGTATAACACCAAGAGGAGTGTGGGTCAATGATGGTGTAATTTGTCCACAGCCAGAGGTTGGAAGGTGTGCTATAAACAGAATAATGCTTGAGTTTATGCAGACTGCTGGCATGTTCTCCACCCACTATGAGATTATGAGGTTGCAAAATATGCAGTGGTTCCATAGAAATGGCATTTATTTGAGCGCCATTGGCAATGCCGTTTTCTTTTACACTTTGCAAAAAGCATTGACCAGAATGTGGTAAAAATGTGAGGAGAGGCAAACAGAAACGCATATGAAGAGAAAATACAAAAAAATGTTACTCACACGCACGTTAATAAATAAATAAAGAAATAAATAAAACATTTATACATCTACGCTGGAAGACTGAATCCCCCACCCAGTTTGATATTGTTTACCTCCCCTTATGTCCCCCCTCACTATAACACAAAGGTAGTGGATTACGCGGTACTTTCAGGATTACACATGCCACATCCTGGGTTGCTATGTGGATGTATGCGGATGGAGAAATCGTGCATACTTTCATTGAACTTTGTAGTGGACGTGCTTTGGAATGTCACAACATTTGTCCTGTAAATGTGTAACAGTACTTTTCAAGTGTTGTACAGGAGTGACTGTGTTGGATGATGGCGGCTTCGATGCGATTGGTGGATGCGTTTGTGCCTATTTACGCGTAACCCAATGAAGTAGAGCTGCAGAGAAGATAGTGAGAAAGGAAAGAAGTACTGCTCCAGCTTTACAGGGGTGCGGCCCTCGTGCTACTTTGGGAGGCGCACGTGCTAAAATCTGCCCTTTACACCACCTTGCCCAATTGCCATGGCAGTGTGGGGATTAGCCAATCAGGTAGTGTGGGTGTGGTTAACAGAAAGGGGAGGTGAAACTGTTGTACATTATACTCTGCGTGTCTGACATGGCGAAACGCATTGTGTTGACTGTAGGTGATCCCTTTGTGATAGATCTGCACAACTATGCCCTGCAAAGACACTTTGACATCAAATTTGGTTTGGAAGGAGTAGACGTATTGTGGAACGCTGTGTATGAGTGCATTTTCGCCGATATGCATGCACTTTGCAAAGACCTTGCCTCTTTTCCAGTAGTAGATGTTATCGTCATCCATTATGGTTGCATGCATATGGGTTACCTGCCTTGTTTAGATTTGTTCTTTAGACTGAGGAGATCGCTTTTTCCCACCCCCAAGGTGCTTTTCTCATCTATAATACCACGAAGAGTATGGCCCAGTGCTTATGGATGTTGTTCCGAGCCAGACGCAGGAAGGTGTCTCATCAACAGAAGCATGTATTCTTTTTTGTCCGCTCGTGCAATGTTCTTCTG
Organism: Ambystoma mexicanum; assembly: GCF_040938575.1. Taxonomy (NCBI): domain Eukaryota; kingdom Metazoa; phylum Chordata; class Amphibia; order Caudata; family Ambystomatidae; genus Ambystoma; species Ambystoma mexicanum. Next base: position 150,803,622 of record NC_090924.1, read on the forward strand.
TAACAATGACCTCATTAGTTGTGAAAATTCAGAGTTTTTCCAAGAAAATGGCATTTTGTTGTCACCCATTGGCAATGCAGTTTTGTTTGCTCGTCTACAGGATGCGGTGAAGAGTTTACTGTACTAATGTGAGCACAAAAAAACACAAAAGCTGATAAAAACACAAAAAAGGTGTTTATGTAGAAGCAGCTAAACAAAAAAAAAACAGGCTCTTTTAAGAGTCGCCCCTTACCATTAACTACCCCTACCTTTGTTGCAAGTTATTCCCCCATGCCTGCACGCAGCACGAAAGCCACATCTGGGGATTTTGCGGGTGGCAGCCACGAAAATGGAACTGTGGGGATTGTCCAATCAGATGCTTAGGGTGTGCGGCAATAGGAAGAGGAACTCCTGCTTCACTCGGGCCCAGCACTCGACGTACTTGGGGACCCGCACATGCCATATTCGGCGCTTTCCACCATGGTGGCCTATGGAAATGGGAGCGGCTGACGTTTGCTTTGCGGCAGTGCGGCTTGACGATCCTCGATGAACTTGTGAGGTCCTTTCCTCAAACTCAAGCGCAGCTGCTTTGTCTTGTGCACCGAGAGGGTGCTCTCCCTCCGTGGCGCAGCGGCGGTCTGCGCTTTGGAGTCTCTGCCTTGGGAGTCCACTCTTGCTGCTGCAGCTCTGCAACTCTGCAATTTTGGAAAGCCGGCCGGGAAGGAGAGGATTCGGTTGTGAAGTCCTACCGCGGTGAAGTCCTCTCACGGCTGCCTGACTGCCTGACTGACTGGAGGCCCTGAGGCCCGCAACAGCCGGCAACCTGCAGCCTGCAGGCGAGGAGGTGGAGGTGAGGTGAGGACGCCCTAGGAAAGGCTTGTTTGCTTTGTGACTGCCGTGTGTTTTGTTGGCTGGTCCCAATTTTTCTTTTTTTTTTCAAAAAAAGGGAAAAACACACACGGCATATAGACCGGCATATACCGGGGGGCACTGTACTTAACAGAGTCTCAATAGAGTCTCACGTGTGGGAAAGTGTGGGAAGTGCTTAGAAGCCTTGAAGCGGCCCCCACCTCCGTTTGGTCTGCCCTCGGCTTCGGCTCGATCCAGCAGAGCCATGAGAGACGCCTCGAAACCGGTGTTGCTTTCAAAAACACGCGCCCAGAGGAGACTGGAAGCTGCGTCTACAGAGACTCAAAGAATGCCTTCTTAATGTGCCTCTGAATGTACTGTACAACCGTCCACCCCATTGGCTCAGTCACAAGTAAGTGATTACAGGGCATCCTTGCCACATGAGGACGCTAATGTCCTGATTAGTTCAGCGGCTGTCAATGACAACGAATTTCGGGAAATGTCTCGATTGTGTGGTTCTGCTTTTGTAAGCAAGACACTTCTGCATGGACCGGCTGAAAGCTTTCACTTAGTACCACAATTAAAAAATGCAGTTAACGAGCTAACATTGCACTGCACCCTGTTAGCGCCTATAACCCGTGACGTGGCTCCCTTGAGAGAGTTGGTGTGGCGCTCGATTAATAAACACACTCTTCCATCAGTTAACACTGGCGGTTTGAATGATGATCACAATCTTGCGGACGGTGTAGGTGAAAGAGGCTATTCACTTCCGCTGACTGACCTAAATGTACTAAGCACAAATAACTGTGTGTATTCTGGGTCCCAGCATGCCCGCTTTTTCAGTACTTCTGAAAATTTGGCACCTTCGCCATTGATCAGCGCAGGAAGTGCCATAGAGGCACATATGGCCATAGAGGATGTGGACAATGTGTTTTGCCCCTCGACTGACCACTCGAATCCAATGTCGATCGAACCATCAAGTGTTGCTCAAATACAGTTGCCACCAATTGCAACAGACCACAAAGAGTCACATTACCTCAGAAACAGAAGAAACTCACTAGATATTGTAAACAAAGTCCTGCTTGACCTTACACGGTTAAATAAGGAAAGGACTAACTCTAATTCTAATACTAACAAAAACACTGCTGCTGTGCTTGAGTCTTCCATTGAACATTCTATAAACACAAATCCGATTGTTGAAAAGCTTCACCAAGTGAAAATTACAGATATAACGCCTACTCTAAAACGCAGGAGAATTGATTCGAGCATCTCTCCCAACATTAGATGCTCACAAAGGAAAATAACTAAAATGATGAACCCAAAGTCCACAAAAACGACAAACTCAATAAGTGAATATTCGTCGCAGAAAAGAAAAGCTTCTGCAGTCACGTCATCAGAGCTATCATCTTCTGACTCATCCATAATGGAATCGCCATTTCCAAAGATTAGACGGCCAGTATATCACCAGAGGCGACGTACCAAACAGGAGGTGGTGTACGATGATGCTATGAGAAAGGCGCAACACTTACAAGACTCGCAAGCCACTATAATATCTTCTATGACAATCTCAATGGCGCCATTCATTAAAATGTATGAACACCTTAATGAAAATATCAAAGACCTCTCCTGCTTGGTATTCTCTATGAACATTAAACTTCTGACCCTTGAAAGTACACACAATGACCAGAAGCAGGCATGGTACGAGATGTCTAAAAAGACCAACTGGGCTTTAGACTCATTTGCGGGGTTCGCCAAAAATGCTAACCTGGACAAAAAAGTGTTAGCTGAAGTAGCCAAAGAAGCACTGAACCTCTTTCAACAAAAAAAAGAGGCAAACCTCTCATGTGCTAAACCCAGATGTGCCGATTGTCAATCCCTTCCATCTCAGAGTCAAGTTAACTTTGGTAACAAGATCTTGCCATTTGTTACACCAAAGAAAGATTCAGAGAACCCAGAGATGTCTTCCCTAAATCAGACTCCGAATAGAGACATTAGGATCGAGCACTTGCCCACGGACAAAGTCATCCTTATCCAAGAGAAGCCATCAGCAACTGAAGAGATTCTGCATCAGGATGCCATTGTGATTCCTGTGGCGGAAAAGGGAGTGAAGGCTCCTACTGACTTGAAAGCACACGCCTCTCATTCGACCGTTAATTCGCAGCTTCCTCAGTTCAGCGCAATTTTAAAAGTGAGTCAAGTGGCTGGGAATTTGGCCTTGCAAGATCCCCAAACGTCCTCAACATCCAATATGTGCTTAACTGCTCAGAGCACTAATACATCTACGTGAGTGCACGTCTAAAAAAATCCAAAAATCAAGTCTTAAAGAGAAGGAAACGAGGAACTGATTCGCACAAACTTTTATGTAATATCAAAACAGTTCAGGTGACACTAAATAAAACTGTCGTCAATGAAAAAAGCAATAAATTGAAAATGACCGCTAAAGAGAGAACTTTTGAGAACGACGAAGCATTGATTGTCATTCCAAGTCCCAGTGACATCTCCGCGGATATGATGAACCTGTACACATATGATGACGTTGATAATATTTATCAAATTGAATCTGGAAAAATCCAGCAAGAGGTTGGAACTATTTCACAAGACACCCCAAGCTTTGAGGACTTAAGTGCAGACAAAGAGCTGCCTCCGTATAACACAGGCGCAAACTCCTTGGAATCGCAACAATCATCACCCAAGACTGTTAATACCAAAATTGAATCCTCAACCATAACATTGCCTGAGAAGGGTGCTCTGAGTGAAATAAAGAGTCTGCCCCCTCCTTGTACAGCGAGAAGAGTGTGTCAAGTGATTCAGCATCCCTCTGCAATACAAAAGGATTACTCACAGCCTCCTATAGCGTTTATGACTCTTGACGAGAAAAGAAAGAAGTTGGCTGCTGCCTTATCACTGAAGCACAAAATCACATGTGCCACAAACGAACATTTTAGAGATTTAACAAGCAGAAAATCACATGGGAGTGAGGATTTGACATGGGATGCTCAACACGACACACTTAAACCGGCAGATACCACACGAGCTATGATGAACAGTAAAGTTAAAATGCCTGAAATTAAGAAAACTCAGCCACAAACAACTACTGGACTAAAGGCCAACTCGTCTAACCAAAAAGCACAACAGTTTCATCAAGTTCTACTGGAACGTATTGAGTCTTCTGACGATTTAATTCTGAATCGCCACAACATATTGTGGTTATGTCATCTCGTTCTCACGCTCAGAGCTATTGAATCTGAGGACCTGAAAGTGGTGGAATTCTTTAACGAAAACAAAAATGACGCTGTGATATTACATGTTCAATCTAAACTGATTGTGGAAACTTTGCTCGAGGCTGGCCCAGTGTTGATGTCATTGGGAGTTGATATCTCCAAAGTGGCCGATCGTTCTCAGTTCGGATTCTCACGAAACACCACAACAAATGTGTCTGTTCGTGAGACCGAAAGGGAAAACATTTCAGCAGCAAAGGATCCAGCTGCAGCACAGACCTCGTTGCCTGTTCTGAGTTCTGGCACTGAAAACTCAGCCTTATCCGCGCAATCACAGATGGAAGATCTCATAAGGATAACAATCCTAGGGGCCCAAAAATCAAGCTCTGAATGTGATGGAGTAGAGTCTGCTGCCAACACAGAAAAAAAGGCTAACGATTGGACCTGGGTAGCAGGGACTCTGAATATGAACCAGGGTAAATAACGCCAGGCCCACTGTGGTCCTAAGAACTGCACAATGGGTTCCTGGAACACAAGAGGCTTCTTGCATCTTTTTTCAACCACATGGGCAGAAGACCTTGACATAATTTGCTTACAGGAAACCTGGTTAAGTGAAATTCCAAATATTGGAGGCTTTGAAACAGCTTTGAATTCAGCAATTAAGCAGGCAAAGGGCAGACCCATGGCCGGCCTGCTATTGGCGGTGAGGAAATCCTCAGGATTCAGGATTGTAAGATCTATGAACATTTCTCCAAATATTCAGGTCTCCGTCATCAGCTCACTCCACTCTGCAAATTCTTTAGTTCCCCTGCTCCATATTATAAACTTATACTGGAATCACTTGGCAACAGGAGGGGTAACATTTATTGACCAGGTCTCAGCTACGATCGATGATCTGACGGATAAAGAAAACCTAGACGAGCTAATTATATGTGGCGACCTGAACATTGACTGTATTAGACAGCAGGATCAAGTGAGTGAAACTAGGAAATTGTCCAGTCATCAACTCCAGCTATCAAAGCAATGGTGCCTGGAGATGGATCTGCGTGGATTAATGATGCTGAACGGTAACACAACCAGTGATATTCCAGCTCAAGCGACTTGGCGCAGACTTGGACAAAGTTCGATATTGGACTATATATTTGTATCAGAAACCATCCATACATGGACCACTCACTTTGAAGTCATTCAAATGCTACACAGTAATCACGATATGGTGAAATTAAGACTCATCCACCACACCCAACGTGAACAAGAGTCTTGGCCTCACACTGTTAGAACCGGGGCGTGTAGACTTTGCCTATATTTACAAGATGACGAGGTAAATAAAATCGCGTCTGCATTTCAAACGACCATGCAGTCCATTGAATATGAACATCTGCTGTCCCAATTTAAAGAACGCTCAAATATCTTAAGACACGTTGATTTCGCTCCAAAGCATAAATTTGATCTCGAAATTCTACAACGAAAAAGAGCTATGCGGCACGATCTAAAAAAAGCTCAAAGAATGTCGAATGTTAACACCGCTGAATGTAAAAGAATGATTAGACAAGCGTATAAAAATTGGATCCAGTCGCACAAGATCATCATGCTCCAAAATGACTCTGAACTGATGCTGTCGAAAATGGCTAACAAAAACACTGCCGACTTTTGGATGCTGATAAATAACAATTTAGCCCCACAAAATGCATTACAGTCAAACGCAGTTTCAGAAACCGAATGGGCGTCATTCTACACTAACCTTTTTCATAAGGATGACGTAACAGAGGCTTGGAAAGCGCCACATCTGTCGCACTGGGACTTGGTGTTCGAAAGAGATGACATCCTACATGTAATTAAAAGTGCGAATGCCTCTCGAGCCCCAGGCCCAAACGGCCTAACAAATTATACCATCAAGCGACATCCTGAACAATGGGCCGATTTCTATGTCATCTTGTTTGATAGAATACTCAAGTGCTGTACCACTCCAAAATCATGGAAGAGCGCTGTGATTGTTCCAATTTTCAAGAAAGGAGACAGAATAAATCTGAAAAACTACAGACCGATAGCCTTGTTGGATGTGTTGGGGAAAATGTATGCAACCCTCCTCCAACAAAAATTACTACAATGGGCCAAAGAATCGAACAATATGGACCCAAGACAAGCAGGCTTTGTAAAGGGGGTAGGATGTGGAGTGAACCTGCTACTCTTAAATCTGCTGAAAATGGAAGCTCACAGGACTAACACCAAAGTCTATTTAGCCCTAATAGACCTCTCATACGCGTTCGACAGCATAAATAGAGAGTTGCTGTGGAAAAAACGAAATGCATGGAACTGTCCACCCTGTCTGCTAGCTGTAATTCATGAGCTACATTCCAACACTACTATTAAGATCAGAATGGACAGAAAGGGCTCGTTATCTGCTCCAATTAACACCTTTAAAGGCGTCAAACAGGGATGCCCCTTGGCAGCTATAATTTTCAACCTGTTCATATCAGATATTACTGACATCTTAAATGGTGCAAACGTGTTCCCGGCGAGAATTCATAGTTCTCACATTAACTATCTGGCATATGCGGATGATCTCATCTTAATTGACCTTACACCAATAGGTCTGCAGCGGAAGCTCACGATTCTTGAAACCTACTTAACAACAAATGGACTGAAGATAAACAAACAAAAATGCAAAGTGCTAATTCTTGAAAAACTGACAACTAACAGAATGAATAGAAGAAAATTCAACTGGCATCTTGCCAACGAACAGGTCAGGATTGTGAAAAACACCATTTATTTGGGTATCAAGTTAAGTGCAAGCAGAAATGATGCTCCATGGGCTGAGGCATCTAAAAGTAAATGTCGTCAGCTAGCATGTCAAGCTAGTCTGATAAACCAAAAATATGGGAAATTCTCATTGAAGCCAACTATCACGTTCTTCCAACAAAAAGCTATCCCAGCCCTGATCTATGGCGGAGAAAATGCTTTTGGATGTGCTAACTCATTATGGAGCTCTCTTGAAAATATATTCTGGTCAAGAGTGTTACACTTACCCAAGGGTCTACCAACGGTCTGTATAAGATACGAAATGGGATATATCTCCATACAAGCAAGAGTCTCGTGGAACCTGCTGAGCCTCTTTAGAAAAACGATGCTAGAGGCTCCCGCGCCACAAATTCATATACTGCACAAACCACACCTGGGCAAAATGTACACGATCTTGTCAAAATGGAATGCACTCTGCCTTGAGGTTTTGGAACTGTACGACATCACCCTAAATACCTTGATCGACAATCTAGAGCTAGCCAAAAAAAAACTGTGGCGAGCAGACTGGACTAATACTTGCGATCTAAGGCTGAAAGCAAAACTGATGTCAGACGTACCTGGAGAAGCAAGAGCGTATGGACAGCCGCAAACCTACTTGACTTGCTTTCCTGACCATTATTCGAGAGAACTATACATCCATTTCAGGCTCAACGTAATGATAACCAAAGAACGCTTAAGCACCTGGACGCAATTTGCTGATATGTCTCTAATATGCAGATTCTGTGGTGCCCGAAAAAGATCCTAAAACATTTGACGATGTTCTGCCCGGTGTTTCTCCAACACAGAAAAGCTGCCTTTGACTCGATTATCAGCAAGCATCAAACATTGACTGTAGAAGAGTGGTGGAAAGCCCTGTTTGAGAGTTCATATAAAGAAGTGTTATTTTCATTGGTGACGTTCCTCCGAGTCTTAAAAGAACGCTTAGACGCTGAGAAAATAACCTTGAAATGAGCAACTGTGTGCCACTCACATATTCTTCAATGGGACCAATTCAAAGTCAATTATCGATAAAATGACGTTCAGTTGTTGACTATACGAGAACGAGATAGGGTTGTCCTGTTCCTTTGTGATTTGTACTTGTGATCTGTTTGCTTTCTTTTTAAAGGTTTATTTAAACCAATAAAAATAAAAAATAAAACAAATGGGACTGTAGCGATTGTCCTATCAGGTGGTGCTCAGGGTGTGCGTCACAGGAAAGCACGCCAATAGGAAGGACTCCTCCTGCTTTACAGGGGCGCAGCCCTTGCGGTACTTGGAGAAAGGCACGTGCCAAATTCTGCGCTTCTCAGCATGCTGACCAATGGAAATGGGACTATGGTCTTTGGCCAATCAGGTGCTCAGGGTGTACGTCACAGGAAAGAGCACCAATAGGGAGAAGGACTCCTCCTGCTTCACCGGGGCGCGGCCCTCGAGGTCATTGGGGAAAGGCACGTGGCACATACTGCGCTTCTCACCATGGTGGCCAATGGGAATGGGAGTATGGCCTTTGGCCAATCAGGTGCTCTGGTTGTGCCTCACAGGAAAGGGCAGCATTCACTTTCTCCATTACTTTGTGTACTGCGGCTGGCAAACATGGCAAGATGCACAGTTTTCATTGTGGGTGATGGCTTTTTGGAAGATCTGTGCGTGTATGCCCTCCAAGAAGACTTGTCTGGCAATTTCGGTTTGGAGGGAGTGGACGCTTCATGGTGTAGTGTCGAAGTGTGCTGTTTTGGCGGACTGCTCGTAGAATGTCAACGCGTGGCCTCTTCGGCAACTGTACTGATTGTGCACTTTGGAGCCTTCTTTATGGGTTACATGTCTTTTTCCTGTGTCTTCCGTCAACTGAAGATCATGATGAAAGCAGTGCAGTGCATTTTTCCTACTGCGAAGGTGCTTTTCTCATGTATACCCACAAGAATAGTGTGGAAGTGATTGCTGTCGCCAGCCAGAGGTCGGAAGGGGTCTCATCAACAGAAGCATGTGTGACTTCTTGAGTGCTGCTGGGATGTTCTCCTGTGAGAATGAGAACATTGGTTCGCGATACATACACCTTTTCATGGCAAAAATGGCATATTTTTGTTGCACAGTGGCAATGAAATGTTGTTTCCCAATCTACACACTATACTGAAGACCCTATTGTAAGAATGTGAGCTGACGTTGAAAACACACATTTACATAAGAAAACCACAAAAAAAGTGTTACTAGGGAAGCACCGTTAACAAAAAGAAAATAAACAACAACAAAAAAACAAACCCAAAGTTTCTTTTAAGAGCCACCACAACTAACAACGTCCGCTCCCTTGGTCGAAAGTTATTCCCCCACTCCCGCGCTCGCCCAGCATGAAAAGTCTGCAAATATTGCGATAGTTGCAGGGTGGCACTTGTTACATATTCCCATTTTGCAGTTGACGCCCATAGAAATGGCCCTGCAGAGGCTATGGGATTGGGCAATTAAGTTTATGGGTGTGGTGTGTACGAACAGAATGTGCTACACAGTGAATTTGACGACAGAAATGCAGAGGGTGCTGTTATGGCTGTGTGTTTCACGGGGCACAGCGTGCAGGTTTTAGGAGATTCCGACATACATTGACTGAAAGTTACTGGCAAACACTGCGCAGTGGCTACTCATTTTGTAATCTATCATGTGCATGTGTAGTGCTATGGAGCAGCTACAATGAAGTGCCTGATTTGCGTTTCTCTGTGTGACACTTTTGTGATATGCAATCATGCCGATATTATTGCTGTTCATTGTGCAGGCAAAATTGCACAGCATGTTACACAAGCTTCAGTGCCGTTTGCGATGAAGGAGGTACTTGCCCAGTTCTTTCATTTGTTTCCGATCTCTTGCATAGGTTTCTATCGCATTATGCAGTCACTGATGTGGCAGCGTCATTTTCTATTTGGTCTGTGAATGCAGACAGCGCGCTACATTGCAAATAAGTGTATTTGTGTCTTTGTTCGACATGTGCCAATGGCATACTTCGCCCATGGGAAAATGACATTTCACAGCACAAATACTTTTCCCCATCTATAGCGTTCATTTTACGATGCCAGCCATCCTGATTTTTGCACACCCCTTTTAAATTGCCTTGGTGCCGTTCTTGAAAGTAGTGATATTTTTTGTAGTTAGTGTTGCTCTCTTGAAAACGCTCTGCAACACGTAAAAAAACCTCTTTGTACAGTGACCCCTTTTCTAACCGATTGAACTACAATGTTTACCAACCTGTCACGCCTCACACCCTACGTGCATGCTTTGGAAATTCCCTTGTTGATCTGTGAAAGGTGCTTTCTGTATTTACCTTTTTTCCTTTCCCAGTTCATTTTAATTTATTATGGTGTTCTCTCAGATGCCACAGACGGGACGGCAGGAAAGGTCCGGTACAGAAGGGGCAGCACCTGCCTGGATACTATAGGGGACGTGCCGGGAGACGGAATTTTGGGTGGCCCTCACCTACATAGGCACCAGTCATTGTAATGCTCCTGTAAGCACCCCTCCCACACACTTCCAAGTACCTTCCCTCTGTTCAGTAGCGCGTTGCAGTACATGCAAAATACAATGCTCTTTGCCGGGTAAGGGTCTGTAGCGCAGCATATGGTTTGCAAAGGTTGTTTTACAGCTCCGCTGCCCTACAGGAGTGCCCCATTTGTTGCCCGCAGCAGATGTGGGAAATGCTGTACATGAAAGTACCGTACGTAATTTTTGGAAGGCCGGTAGCCTGCCCACTGGTCCCTTGTGATTTAATTTTAGTTGTCATCACATGCAGTACAAACAGTTTATGCTAAGTCATTAGTGTTAGGAGTAGCTTTCACGAATATATATACATTGTAGAATATAAGAATGTTTACAACAATGCAAAACACAGCTTCATTACGTGCACCAGGAAGCCATTTATTCTGTGTGACCCATGCAGCTACAGCGCTTTTCCAACAACCACTAAGGTTGTTTGTGCTCTGCATATCCTGCTCTTTCCTTACTTGCCTTTACATGGACCAGTATGTGCGTTAGGAAGGTGCACCAGCTTTGCCATTTTGCAGACTTAGTACCAACTGTTCCACCTGCAGTTACATGTTTCCTTCAACTGTACGACCGGCAGGCGACCTCTTGATACTTTCCATCACAATGCTCAGTGCAGACACAATGTATCTGTTTCACGGGTCATGGAAAGGCAAGCAGCAGATAAATCAAAGTTATGCGACATTTAACACGCCCACGTGACACTGCAGGTTGCTGTTCCTTGTTTACCAGTGACCGTTATACAGTTAGGAGTACTTTAGCCACACAATTGGTAGGCTTGCAGAGCCACCCATGAAGTCGGCAGCAGTACTTTAAATGCGGTAGCCTACTGCATGAATCCGTAAGGCTGGCGACAGGGGCGGTGTTACCAGCACACAGTGGATGACCTATGCATGGGTCTAGGTGTGTAACGGAAACAGGTGCGCTTCTACAACTACTTAAAAGTGCATTCGAAGATGCAGACATGCAGCCACTAACCGAGTCCTACGGATAGTTGCAGTGTCATTGCACATACGCCAAACAGGTGCAGTGTCCATAGGAAACGTCCACATTGCTCATCTGTATTCATCCCGGGCGGTAGTGTGCGGCACAGATTTATCATGTACTGTTAACACAAAAAGAGAGCCTCCTGACACACTAAACAAGATTTACTATGTACATATGTAATTGGTACGATACACCAACACTATTCAAAAAAGTAAGGGGTAGCGCAAATGGATACATACACCAGACAATTTGCCCATTCCACACGTTTATCTTGATGGCAGCCAAGGAATCAGTAACAAACCGTTGTTAACGGGAGGTTATGGTTATGTTGCTGTACAAAATACCTATCCTCTTTACAGAAAACGCTATGCTAAAGCAACGTTCTGCTTACAGTGCCCTACTAAAAACCACTAACAAATTTTGTTAGTGAAATTCACTAACAAAAACATTGTTAAAGGGACATTATGGTTAAGTTGCACTAGCAAAAACCTATGAAATTCAATGGAAAAATGTTGTTACAGGGACGTTATGCTTACAGGTAAATCCCAACAAAAAAAAAGAAATTCGACCATTATGGTAATTTAAGCAAACATAACTCGTGCCACCAGTGTGCATTGCAAGGACTAACACACATGACATCAAAGATGCCATCACAAATCTCATTCATGACATCACTGAGGTATTTAGACCCCAACTGAATCCTCACAGCCACTGGGAGCCAACGCAGAGATTTCAGTGCTGGTGAGATACAATCCCTGGGTTTGAGGCCAAGGACAAGCCTTGCAGTTCTGTTCTGGATGAGTTGCAGAGGGCGTAGAGTAGAAGCAGGCAGATTTAAAAGAGGCTGTTGCAGTAGTCCAGCCTAGCGAGAACCAGAGCTCTGGAGACAGTGAGCTTCTCTGGGAAGGAGAGGAAAGGAAGAATAGCTTAGAGGAGGTGCAGTTGGTAGTTTGACTTCTTAGAGACGTCAGAGATGTGAGGAGAAAAAGAGGGTGTGGAGTCGAAGATGACCCAGAGGTTCTTAGCCTCGTAAGTGGGAGCAGGAAGAGGCCAGAGGCCAGCCAGAGAGTGACAGGAAAGGAGGGTGCAGGTGTGCCGATGAGGAGAATCCCCATCTTACTGGCATTCAGGCAGAGATCGTTGGCGGCACACCACTCCTGGATAGCAGACAGACAGTCAGAGATGAGAGAAGGAGAAGAGGTGGCAGAGAGGAGCCTGAAAAGCTGCATAGCACTGAAAGCTGTAGCAGAGAGCGGCAATGTGGTGGGCAAGAGGTGCCAGGTATTGGTTGAACAGCCAGGGAGAGATGTTATACCCCTGGCGAACACCCCAGGTAGCGAGTGAGAGAGAGGAAAGGAAGGACCCAAGTTGGACCTGGGAGGGTCGATCAGAGAGGAAAGAGTTCTGCAAGGCCATGGCCTGATCGGTGACACCCAGGTTATCACAGAGACGATTGAGCAGGATGGCATGGTGGACCGTGTCAAAGGCAGAAGAGAGATCAAGTAAGATGAGAACAGAGGGGAGATTAGAATCGAGGTTAGAGAGCAGGTCTTCATGGATGTTCAGGGGAGCAGTTTCCGTGCTTCTGGCTGCTGTGAAGCCAGACTGATGGTCATGGAGACAACCAACAGATTCAGTATGAAGATTAAGCTGGGAGATGGCCAGCTTTTCCAGGAGTTTGCCCAGGAAAAGAGTGATGGAGATTGGGCGATAGTTAGCCGGGCAGGAGTGGTCGGCTGAGGGTTTCTTAAGAAGAGGGTGCACATGGGAGTGCTTCAGGAGGGAAGGGAAGGCTCCAGTGGCGAAGGAGTGGTTGCAGAAGTCAGCCAGAGCAGGACCGTGGGTGTCAATGTGGTCCTTGAAGGTTTTGGAAGAACAGGGAAGAACCTGTTTTGATGAGACTTTCATAGATCAGACTTGTCTAGAAACCTTGACAGGGGAGAATAGAGGAAAGGCAGAGAAGGAGGGAGGAGAGGTGGCCACAGGGGGGCCAGTGGTAGAGGAGAGAGTGGAGGGAGGAGGAGAGGACGAGAGAGTGGACAGGATGTCCTGAGTTTTAGAGATGAAATGAGAAACCAGGGCCATGCAGAGGGCCTTGGAGGGGACAGGAGAGGTAGAGACTGCAGCAGGATTGGCCAGCTCCTTGCAGATTTTAAAGAGTTTGGCCAAGTTGTTAAATGCCGCAGAGATGCAGGCTTGGATGTGGGCTCTCTTCTTGGTGCGGACAGAAAGCTGGTATTGCCTTTGGAGCAGGCAGCATGCCAGTTTGTCAGAGGATGCACAAAAAGCTAGCCATTTCCTCCCAGCCACCCTGCACTTGCATTTAAGGGTGACGAGGTCAGAGTCGTACCAGGAGTTGCACTTGGCTTTGGGCTTCAAGCGTATTCTCATGACAGGGGCAAGAACATCAAGAGTATCAGAGATAGAAGATTGGAGCATGGAAAGGGCTATGCCAGGATGTAAGTGAGCCAGAGGAGGAGGAGGCAGAGAGAAAGTGGCAGCGAAAGCCGCAACTGGCACATGCTTCATGGGCGGATGAACGGGAAGGTAGGTGGCAGTGCTGGAGTAGGCTTGGCGTGAGCGGAAGAGAGGGAGAGATGGGAGGAAAGGAGGAAGAAATCACTCCAGGAGTTAGGAGTGGTGAGAGGGATAGAGAGGCATACCAAAGCACGCCTCATGGTATGGACGCTACATCAGGTATACATTTAAGTAGGAGACAATATCAGGTAGGTGCATAATCTGTCAAAGCCCATCTCATGGTGCGGGGGCTACATTAGGTATACATTTAAACAGGAGAGAAAAGCACCTCAAGGTGAGAGGAGCTAGATACAAGGGTACAATCATGCATAAGGTACCAGAGTGGAGTAGGTAAACAATCACTCCTGAGAAGCTTCATCCTGTAGTACAGGGGCAAACAGGAGCAAATGTGCATAAAATGCCAAGTTGGCGAATGTTAATGTTCTTGAAATGCTTGACTCGTGGTGCAGTGGAGAAAGGAGGGCACATAATAGGCGAGAAAGAAAATGTGGTTGCACGGGTATTGTATTGTTAGTGATCACGGCAACCTCTGTGCCAGTATGGTTGAAAGGTCTGCGGCACGGTAGGGGACAAGTGCAGAGATCACTGATCGGGAAGGTGCGACACGCTTGCATAGGATATAGTAAAAGTTTGCACCGTGCAATATTAAGTATATAAAACATAACTAAATGCAGTATGCATCAAGTTACCCAGCTTACCTTGCGGAAGGGAGGATTGGCCAGGGCTTGCACACAACGGCATCGGGAGTGAGGCTTCCAGGTTTGCTGGCTGAGACGATATACAGCAGCCTTAACTACGGCCTTCACTGAGGCTGGCTGTGCCTCCCGGCCTCCAGCGCAGCCAATGCAAATAAAGGCTGAATGCTCAGCCTGGCAGCCAATGGAAAAGCAGCATGTAGAAGGCAGCAAACAACAAGGTATGCACGGCAGTGCGCCGGCGCCCATCACAGGATGGTGGTAGGGTCAGCAGGCAAGAGTGGATCCAGATAATTTTTGATCCCAGCAGAGATGATATATAGCAGCCTTAATTTCAGCCTCCATTGAGTTCCGCCCAGAGTCTATCAGTATGTATCACTTGTGGAGGCATTTTGGATTAAGACACAGACAACAGATTCTGAGTTAGAAATAATACACTTTATTAACTTAAAAGTCAGAATGGAAAAAGGCCTATCTTGCCCTATACAATGGTGGGATTTCCCTATCAAAATAAAACTAAGCAAAGTAGTGTTCAACTGAAGAATCTGTCTTTGTCCAAAACCTATGCTTGCCCTCTCACCTAATCTATACAATGTGTAGGGATGTAAACAACCAACAAAAAAGTGTTCAACACAAAGTTCTTAGCCTCGTCCGGCTTGCAGCTTTCTTTCAGCTCCCCTCCCTAAGTATAAACAGTTTGAACGAAAAGTCTCAAAATGGACTTCCTTAAATTCAGGATAATACAGTTTTGACCAATGCTCGGAGTTCCCTTCCTCAAGTTCCAAATAACACAGTTCCAAACATAAAGGAGTCTTGAGAGTTGTAGTTCATTCAGTTTTCAAAATATATTTCGAAGGGATTGTGTCCTCCGACGTATTCCTTATCTTAGATAGAAATCCTTCAGCTTTGCTGGCCTCGGAAAATTTTTTCGCCAGAGGGCGCTGCGCGTCGATGATCGCCGAGTCGATGACCCTCGACGGCCTCCGTGCCGACGTCGACGTCATCCTGCCTATAAAGGCCGCGCGCAGCGTCCGTTGCTCAGTTCCGTTTTTCCGCGCTTCGTTGTGCCTCGGAACACCGTTGCTCAGTTCTCGTCAAGATAACGTATATAATAACTACTATTTACCTCGATATCGATGGCATCCTCCTCCGACCCGACGACCCCTCGGTCCGGTTTCAAAAAGTGCCGAGACTGCGGGAAGAAAATGTCGTTGACGGACCCTCACAGGGTCTGTTTGTGGTGTCTGGGAATCACGCACCAGAGTTCGGAGTGTGAGGAATGCCTTTCCATGACGGCGAAAGCCTTGAAGGAGCGTAGGGGGAAGCTCGAGAGAGGTAGGTCAACTTTAACTTCCTCGAAAGCTTCTTCGGTAGAGTCGAGACGTTCGTCTCCTCACCATAAAAAACACTCTCGATCTAGATCACGAAGTGGCTCCCACCACTCGTCGACATCGAGACACTCGAAGAAGAGACGTAGGAGATCCCCTTCGTCATCTTCGTCGAGTTCTCCTGAGAGAGTTCATTGCCCCACAAAACGCAGCTCGCAAGCTGAGTGGGAGGAATTCAGGAAAAAGATGCTAAGCGTCTTCGAGAAAGCGGCCTCGTCCCCCTCGAAGACAGCTGAGGGTGATACCCCGGGTAAAAAACCCAAAAAATCTAAACGCCGCGAGTCGCAGTACCCGGCGGAAAAGTCAACCCGAAAGCGCCTCGAGCCATCGGGAGATAAAGCATCATCGACGCCATCGTCGAAAACTCCTTCGAAACAGAGGTCGGCGCCATCGACGCCGTTGTCGAAGGATTCATCGGCGCATCAGTCGATCGAGTCGACGCCGACGTCGACGCCGATATCGACGCCGGTGAAGGAAAGAACCACGGCTACTCCACAGCCAACGGTTAGACAAAAGACCTCCGACTCGACGCCGAGAACGTCGACGTCGTTCTCGAGCAGGACTCCGATCCTTTCGAGTTCTTCGAGGCCTAGTACACATTTCTCGACGCTTTTCACGGCGCCTTCGAGTACTTTCACGTCGGTGTCGACGACATCGACGTTTTCAAGGCCTGTGATGATGGCTCCTTCTGCATTGGAAATGGGGTTTATACCATTCCAAAAACCAATGTATCCCCCTTTAACCTCGATTTTTGAGGAAAGGGAGGATTCAGACCAAGATATTGATTTACAGAGGACCACATCACCAGAGCCAGAGACTTTCGCCTCTGAGGAAGGAAGATTAAAAAATCTTCAGGATGCACTTCAGGAAGCTAGTGGCTTGGACACTTCTCCTGAAGCAGAATTTATCAAACCAGACCCAGGAGAACATGCGGAGACTCCATATAGAGCTCTGATGTCTAGAATCATAGAATTTATGGGTTGGTCTGCACCTTCTCCTGCCTTTCAGCAGGATGACCTCACTGACATACTGGACAAGGGCCCACAGGAGGATCCTGTGGTTCCATTTCACTCTGCTCTACAGAGAAGGATTTTGACAAACTGGGAAACGCCAGAAATTATCCCGGCAGTAAATAAAAAACTGTCAACAAAATACAGGGTGGCTAGTTCTGACCCTGAATATTTGTCAAAACACCCTACTCCTGAGAGCTTGGTTGTACAGGCTGCAACCTCATCAGGCAGCACATCTGCATACCCCACTGCTCCGCAGGATAGGGATGACAAAAAGTATGATGCCATGGCTAAGAAGGTTTTTTCTGCCTGTAGCATGGCGTTAAAGTCTATTAACGCGACCTGTACGCTCGCTAGGTTCAGCCACACCCTTTGGGAGTGCGCTTCATCAGCGGCTGACTGCCTCCAAGAAGGAGAGGAAAGGGACGCATTTTTAAACATCATCAGGGATGGTAAAGATGCGATGTGCGAGACCCTACAAACTGGCCTAGATTCTGCTGACAGTATCAGCAGGGCCATGGCGGCAAGTACCACAATCCGCAGGCATGCGTGGTTGAGGAAGTCTGGTTTTGCCTCTGACGTGCAGACCAGGCTTTTGAATATGCCCTTTGACGGTTCTACCCTCTTTGGAAAGAAGGCGGATGACAGTTTGGAGAAACTGCAAACGTCCAAGGCAGCAGCCAAGTCATTGGGAGCTGCTATCCGTCAGAATACCTTTCGTCCTTCGGGATCATCGTGGAGAGGACGGTCCTTTCGTTACTATTCCTCATATGGAAGGGGCAGGGGACGACCGGCTCAAAGAGGCCAAGGAAGATTTACCCGTGGTGGACGGGGTAGGGGAAAGAAAGCCGCACCCGCAGGAGCAGGAGCCACTTTACCTTCGGCAACTGCATCAGCCGCTTCAAAACCACTCTGAGGTCTCCCCTCACAGAACACCAGTAGGGGGCAGGTTAACTCACCATCTGACGGAATGGCAGGCTATTACGTCAGATGCTTGGGCTCTGGAGACAGTGGCCCAAGGTTACTGCCTGCCCTTCCTACATATCCCTCAGAGTCATCCACCGGGGAACAACCCTTTGAAGCTTCCAGATCCGCTCCTCTTGCAGGAGGTTTTAGACCTGCTAGAGAAAGGTGCCATAGAACTGGTACCTGTAGCGGAAAGGAACAAGGGTTGGTACTCCCCCTACTTCATAATACCGAAGAAGGACGGAGGACTGAGACCCATCTTAGACTTACGGGAATTGAACAAATTCCTCCGAAAGGACAAGTTCAAGATGGTGACTCTCTCTCAGATCCTTCAGGCCCTCCAGCTTCAGGACTGGTTGGTATCTCTAGACCTCCAGGACGCTTATTTCCATGTGCCGATCCATCCCAGGCACAGGAGATACCTGAGGTTCGCAATTGGCAGCTCTCATTATCAATTTCGAGTTCTGCCATTTGGGCTAACCTCCGCCCCGAGGGTCTTTACCAAGCTAATGTCGGTTGTGGCTGCAAGTCTAAGGAGGGAAGGGATTCATGTCTACCCTTACCTAGACGATTGGTTGATCAGAGCTGTATCTTCGGAACAGGCTCAGAGACAACTAGATTATGTTTGCCACTTCCTTCACAAGCTGGGCTTCTCCCTCAATTTAAAGAAGTCACAGATGATACCATCACAGAGACTCCAATTCATTGGAGCAGTCCTGGACACTTCCCTGGGAAAAGCCTTGCCACCAGAGGTGAGGGCTCGAGATATTCTGCAGATGGTCATCAGATTTCAGAATGCCCAATATCTCCCAGCCTACGACTTTCTGAGGTTGCTAGGCCTCATGGCATCCTGCATATTCCTCGTGCCGGAGGCTCGCCTGAGAATGAGATCCCTCCAGTGGGCACTGAGAACTCAGTGGTCACAGTTCTCAGGAAGGATGACAGATCTCCTTCGGATCCCGGTCAAAGTAGCCCGAGACCTTCAGTGGTGGGCCTGTCGGGAGAACATCCTGAAAGGAGAAATGTTTTGGCAACCATGGCCGGAGATAACAGTAGTCACGGATGCCTCACTCACGGGGTGGGGAGCTCACGCCAACGACTTGACCATCAGCGGTCGTTGGTCTCCATCGGAGTCCAGACTACATATCAACCTGTTGGAGCTGAGAGCCATCAGACTAGCGCTGAAGGCTTTTCTGCCGTCTGTACGGGGAAGAAACGTCCTAATAATGACGGACAATACAGTGGCCATGCACTACCTCAACAAAAGAGGAGGCGTAGGCTCACTACCACTGTGCAGAGAGGCGATGCAGCTCTGGTTTTGGGCAATTCAGGAAGGAATCTCTCTATCGGCAATTCACCTAGCCGGAGAGAAGAACTTGACAGCGGACGCTCTGAGCAGGCAGAGCACAGTCTCTCACGAGTGGGAGATAGCTCAGGAAGTCCTTCAAGAGATCTTCGCCCTTTGGGGAACCCCTCAAGTGGATCTGTTCGCCACCAGTATCAACAGGAAGTGCGACAGATTTTGCTCAAGGGAATTTCCCCCGAGAGGAGCTCTAGGAGATGCGTTCGTAGTGGACTGGGAGTTCCCACTTCTGTACGCGTTCCCTCCGGTCCCTGTCATTCCTCAAATGATCAGGAGGTTGAGAAGGTTTCGGAAGACCATGATCCTAATTGCCCCGGATTGGGCCAGGAGAACGTGGTACCCGGACCTTCTAGACATGTCCATCTGCCCTCCAATTCGACTGCCATACAGAGAGGATCTTCTCTCGCAGAAGGAAGGTCAGGTTCTCCATCCAGCCATCAAGACCCTCAACCTTCACGCTTGGTGTCTGAAAGGTTGAGGTACAAGGATTGGGACCTTCCGGATGATGTTATGGAGGTGTTGCTTTCGGCCAGAAGGCCGGCAACTAAAACTCTATACCGCTGCCGTTGGAACAAATTTTGCAGCTGGTGCAGAGAAAAGAATATTGAACCCTTTTCTTGTGGTACACCTATGGTGTTGTCATTCTTACTTTACCTGGCTAATTCAGGCCTACAGGTTGGCACAATTAAGGGCTATCTCGCAGCGCTATCAATCTTTAAGCGCACTGCAGAGGAGCCTTCATACTTCAAAATTCCATTGGTAATACAATACCTAAAAGGATTAACTAATGTTTATCCCCCGAAACCTTTTCAAGTTCCCTTATGGGATTTAAACCTAATTTTAAACTTCCTAAAGGGTGCCCCTTTTGAACCACTACACTCTTGTTCATTGAAGCTTCTCACCCTCAAAACTGTTTTGCTAATAGCATTGACATCTGCTAGAAGGGTTAGCGAGTTGCAAGCCTTATCGTGTAAACCTCCACATACAATCTTTTACAAGGACAAAGTTGTTCTTCAGGTGAAGCCTAACTTCCTCCCGAAGGTAGTCTCGGAGTTTCACATCACTCAGAAGATTATATTACCTTCTTTCTACCCTCCTCCTCATCCGGGGAAGGAGGAAGAGAGACTGCACAGGCTGGACCCTAAGCGAGCCTTGAGCTTCTATATCAGCAGATTGGCTAAGATCAGACAAGCAGACCAACTCTTTGTAGGTTATGCAGGACATAAGTTGGGCCTTCCAATAACAAAACAAACCATCTCCAGATGGATTATTTTAGCCATTCTGGAGTGCTACAAATTGGCAGGAAAGGAGCCTCCTCAAAATCTAAGGGCTCATTCTACCAGGGGTATCGCAACATCCTCAGCCCTTCAAAGAGGGGTGCCAATTCGAGATATATGTGCGGCTGCCACATGGTCGTCCGCACATACATTTACCAAATTCTATAGCCTGGATTCCTCCTCTAGTCAAGAAACTAGATTCGGCAAGGCTGTGTTACACTCTGTCCATTCTGGAAGGGTAACATAACTTTTATTACTCCCGCCTCCAGTCACAATACCACTGCTATGGGAGTCTATCTAAGATAAGGAATACGTCGGAGGACACAATCCCTTCGAAGAACTAGTTACTCTTACCTTGTAACGTTCTTTCGATGGGATGTTCCTCCGACGTATTCCTTATCGACCCTCCCATCCATCCCCGCAGTATGACTTCCTGTGGGTTTGCAGCCTATGCTCCTTCAAGGTGATTAGTCTAATCCAAAAACATTACTGGGGACTACAAAACGGAACTGAGCAACGGACGCTGCGCGCGGCCTTTATAGGCAGGATGACGTCGGCACGGAGGCCGTCGAGGGTCATCGACTCGGCGATCATCGACGCGCAGCGCCCTCTGGCGAAAAAATTTTCCGAGGCCAGCAAAGCTGAAGGATTTCTATCTAAGATAAGGAATACGTCGGAGGAACATCCCATCGAAAGAACGTTACAAGGTAAGAGTAACTAGTTCTTCTATTATGTAAAATGTTCTCCCACTTTGTTATCGAATATGGCCCTCTTTGATTCACCGTTAAAGTTCAGGTTCAATCGCCCTAAAGTTCAGCATATAGTGTGTTCACTTGCATTTTTAAAGTTCTTTTCACTTTAAGATTCAGTATGTATTGGTTTCACTTAAGTTCAAAGTTCTATACACTTGAAGGTTCAACATATAAGGATTTTACTTGGTTTGAAGGTTCATTCACTTCTGTGTTCGGCATATGGTGGTTTTAAAGCTCCATTCATTTTTATATCCCCATATGTAAAGGTTTTGCTTATTTATGACGTTTTCATTCAGTTTGGAATTCAGTAACCATGAGGTTGTACTTGTTGAGGCTTTCTTTCTGTTCGAAATTCAATAATTATGAGGTTGTATTTGTTAAGGCTTTCATTCGGTTTGAAATCCAATAATAATGAGATTGTATTGGTTAAAGTTTTCATTCAGTTCGACCTGTTGTTTAATATCATTGTAGGTTGCCTTAAATGAAGTGCCCAGCACTCAGAGACTTTCGAAAAAAGTGCTTTCATATGCACATATCCACTCCGCTACAATGTATTCTTAACCGTTCAATAGTTAACAAGGATTCACATCAGAGAACTTCGAAAAAAAAACATGTTCTGTCAAACGCGCGATCACTCCGATACAAAGTAATCCTTCACAAAAGTTCAAGCACTCGCATACTGGGTTTCTCCTTTGGTAGAAACTCGCTGGTAGTGTCCACAGGTTTGTATTTATTTATTCATTTATTTTATTGAGCGTTTGTTAGGGGGTTTATACAACTGAATAGTGTTTCAAAGTACCACAAGCCTAAATAGGAAAGGGACAAGGGAAAAATAACAATGGCAAAAACAGTAAAATATAGTAATGGTCCTACTAGGCCTTGTGGCATTCGGCCAGGCAAGTGCTTTGAGGAGAAGTGCAGGAGATAGAGAGGGAGTGGGGGGGCAGAGGAGTGCGCAAGTGCTGGTGGAGTACCTGGGCGGCAAGTGCTAAGAGGAACCAGGGAGGAGAACCTCAGGCTGAGTGCTAGTACAATTGGCTCCGACAGGTGGGATGCAGAGCCGCCAAGCAGGGCCTACGGGGCAGTGCAGTGGGGGTGCTGGTATCGACTGGGAAGAACGGCCTGACAGCCTGTGAGATTCATGAAGATCAGGCCACCATTCACAGCTGCAGTGGGGTGATTAGTAGGGAAGAGAAAGAGGTAGAGAAGAGTAGAGTTTTTAGCAGTTTCCGGAACATGAGGATGTCAGGCTCAAGTCTGAGAGGGCCAGGGAGGCCGTTCCAGGGGGAGGCTCCAGCTGAGCAGAGAGCCCCGCCCACAATCTCTGTTTAGAGAAGTGTTTGACAAAGAGTTGGAGTGAGAGGAGCGAAGCGCTCTAGCAGGAGAGTATTTAGTTGGAGCTAGCGTGTTCCAAGGCCCCAGAAGGCCTTGTGAATGATGCAGAGGGTCTTGAATTTGATCCTTGCAGACACTGGGAGCCAGTGGGGAGATTTTAGGGCTGTAGAGATACATTGGGGAAGGTGAGAAAAGGAAGAATACCTTTGAAGTGATGGAGCAAGAAGTGAGACTTCTTAGTAAGGTCCATGATGTAAGGGATGAAAGAGAGAGAGGAATCGAAGATGACCCTGAGATTTTGGCCTCACAAAATGGTGGGGGTAGAGGGCATGAGAGGGTGGCCAGAGGGGAGGAGGGAAAGAGAGCACAGGTACCCAATCAGAAGGGTTTTCCAGCAGCGCAGATCGTTTGGCCTTCTGCTCTCTGCCTCAGGACTCCACCTCCTGCCCGTCAGGCACTCCTGTGTCGGCGTGTGTGCACAGGAGAACAAGCACTGTGAACACCAGAAAAAGGGACAGCCTCCATGCACAGCTCTCTTCCCAGCACTTAATCCTTCCACAGAGGCTCAGCTCACAGGCTGCACTTCCATGAACCGTCAGCATGCGTCACAAACACAGCTCTCCGCTGCTTCTCATGTCCTCTCTGCTGCTTCAACACCCTTGCCACTGCCTCTCTCTGTGCCTCTTGATGAGAGTGCCTTTATACACATGCAGCACCTTGACATGCTGCAGGTGGGAATTTCTAATTGGCTCTGCCTGGCCATAATTAAAGGTACATGCCTGACTCTGACAGTGATCCTTTCTCGCTTGTCCACCCCCAGGGTCAGGATCCAAAAGTGATGGCTTTTCCCTGGTTACCTGTGCAGATGACGCATGGGGATCAGGAGGGAGAATACCCTTAGGTTTCTCACACCCTGAAAAGCAAAGTTGTCAGACACAGTGGGATAAGATGGCAATTTATAATTAGGTGTAAAAAGCCCAACCGGTCCCATTCAAATAGGATGTGCGATCTTCATTGCCTCTGGTAGCCCTCCTTTTGGTAACTATCTGTAATCCTGGAGGACATATCACGACCACCTGAGAGCAAAACAAACTCCAATTGTGAAGGGTAGACCTACATTCTGCAGCAAAATAGTCAGTAATGGGAAGAAAGAAGGAGAGCACAAACATAAGGGTCCATCCAGCCCCAAGGCTTCCACATGACAGACCAACCCTTCACTTTTTGGACTAGATCAAAGAGTAGCGTGAGAGGCATTCAGCCAACCACCAACAATATCCATCCTTTTTGGACTCTACGCATAGGCACAGCCCAGGGGTCTCTGTACGGTTCAGAGATGAGAGGTCAAACCAATAAATGTTTGATGAAAATAGTGACTTAACAGATTTACTGTTCTGGTACTAAAAATTGAGACTTGGAAAGTTTATTAATGATCAGGATGGTGTAACGCCTAACTTGCCCTATGCTATGGTGGGATTATCCTTTCCTAAAGAAACTAAGGAAAGTCTGTGTTTGCAAGTGCAACATAAGAATCTGTCTCTGTCAAAACCTATGCTTGTCCTCACAACTATAACTAAACATGGTGGGGGAATCTTCCCAGCAAAATATAAGTGTTCAAAAGTAAAGTTAAGCTACTTGCAGCTTGAGTTCTTCTTCAGTTCCCTATCTCAAGTTCAGTACAGTTCCAATATAGGTTCACTTCAATCAAGTTCCACGACAAAAAATAAGCACTCTCACATAGCAATTTGCTTTGCAATTCTGTATGTTTGCTAATTAAATTGACACTTTTGCAGCAAAGTTAGCTATTTAACTTACCCTGTTCAATAAAAGCACTGCTCATTGAATTCCTCTCTGGCTCTTAATGCTTTTTCCACCCTCTGCTGGAGAGAGAGAGTGCAATAGTAATCATCTCCGTCACTCTTAAGTGCCATATGCCTGCGTGGGAGTGCTAGGCAAGCTTGTTTTTCTTTTTAAAACATTAGAAAACCTGAAGTAATCTGGATGATACTTTTATTAAGCTAACTATATCCTCTTTGGCAAAGATATATTCTCTTTGGCAAAGACCAGTATGTGTAACTTAATTAAAAATGCTCATGCCATTTAATTCCTAACAATTTAAGTTGTTGCATAATGCAGAACTGCATTATTGCTTCTGTAAAACACTGCATTGTCTCCATGCTTTACAGAAAGGTTTAGGTTAGTGTATCTAAATCTCAGTGTTAACTAGATTTTTTTTGTCAGGGAAGATGCATCACATTGATAACTGAACACTTTTGAAAATGTACATGATCACACGGCCACCTGCTTTTAATGGCAAATCTAGTTCTGTAACCTTACCTGCTGGTTGTACTTATCTGTGCAACTGGTGCTCAAAACATGAGCAGTTTTATACCAGTAACCCTGAAAGCGCGATGGCAGAAGACTACAATATTCCACCTAGTTTGACCAGTTCTCGGCCCGCTAAACCTACTACTCTGCTTAGTCTCTTACTTTTTTCCTCTTACATAATCAATACACAAGGTTAACTAGATGTTTACGCAAACAAATGATCAATAGTTCCATCCAGACTGTATATCGACACATCTACTGCAATAAAACACTCTGTAGTTAGCCTCCAGAGCTCACTTTGCTCTATAATTTTGATTGCATTAGATATTAGCACCTCTTGGAGAGAGCATGCCCCAACTGTTTTCAGAGCCTTTTTATCAATTCTATGTATTTATTTGTGTCCATTCATGTAGCTAACCTTTTACATTTTACAGACACTCAGCCAGATCTTGCACAGTCCACTAACTCACTCGCATAGTCCAGTAGATTTTATGAAGGGCGAGTACCATTTGCAGGGGATGTTTGAAACTTTGGTGTAACATTTAATTATTTTTGCAGTAAATATCAAAGGAATTGTCACTGTGCATTGCTGACTTCTGGGTGGCAGCAGTGTGCCAAAGATAAAGTCGGTTTGTGGTGACATACACTATTTTACAGAATGTGCATTTACATTTTTTGTCACCCATTGCTATAGGGCGAGTGCATTTCTTTTACGTCGAATAGGTAAACTACATTTCTTAACCTGCAGGTCTAGTGGAATTTTAAAGAATTTGCAAGGCCTGATTATCTAATATCTTACTTCAGCGGTACACAAAAATGCTGTATTGATGCTCATTTGATGGTTTGGATCCAAAGAACTTCTGATGACATAATCTAATCATAATAATCATAGTGATTAGATTATGAATAATCCTAATCAAATGGGTGTGTTTGCTAATTAAGAACATTTTAATTAGCAAACTCTGCTAATACATTTTTGAAAACTAATTTATGCCTTGAGCTCTAGTGCATCACAATTCACACCAAACGAAGGTCCTGGGCTTCCCTTCCCCAGGTTCAAATGTAGCACCGTTCACACAAAACGGAGGCAGGGGACTTCCTTCCCCAAGATAAAGTTATCAGGTTGCTTGGCTCTCAGGGTTACCTTCTCCAAGACTTTAACTGAGCATTCACATTGTATCATCTGTTCAAAGTTCACAAGAAAATACCAGGTACACTTGACCCACCTTCAGGGTTGGTTCACCAATTGTTTCAGACTTCTTTGCAGCTTGTTCTCCATTTAAGGTTTCCTGGTTTAGGCATCAGACCACACGGTCCACCCATCACAAGTCATGCAACCAGTAACCCTATACTTTGTCTTTGGTTTGATTCTTGATGTTGGTAACTTTCATATTAGGAAACTTTCTGGTCTGGGTGCAGTTTTCAGACCGCACGGTACACCCATCACAGCTTGCGCAACCATAAATCTCCCCAATGCTGCTGTCTCCCTTTTTAGGCTCTTCTGACTTGGGTTTTCACGTTCCACACTGGTATTCCTTGTAGCATTCTTTTATACCAGTTCTTGACTGGTCATATACTTATGACTTTTTCTAACGTTTGCAGTTATTACTGGCTCTTCGCAGCTCTTCCCGACATCTCTCGCAAACCATTTTGCCAGGCATGTCGCCACACACATACCGGCTTCTGTACTCTGCTCCACCTCTGCTATACGGCAGTGCCTGCAACCCGCCTTCCCATATGAGATTTCCTGGTCCTGCCCAGTCCCTCTGTCACGTCTCACGGGATTGTTGCCAGCATCTCGGCTTCCTGGTCCTACTGCACAGCGGATTCTCTCCTCTATTTCCCTTCTGCTGCTCCTTGTATGCTTTTGGGCTCCACCTTTTATACTCTTTTCCATTCTTAACAGGCTGCAGGTGAAGTGAGTTCAACTGAATTGCCTGACCTTGTATAAACCTGTTATGTGACTTGCCTGATCTTCATAACTGGATGCCTCCAGACCCCTCTTCTTCACCCCAGTACTAGAGTGATGTTTGCAATAGGAAGTGTGCACTACTCTTAGCTGCCTCTTCCTCTTCTCAGTACTTGGTGGGAAACTACAAGGAAGGATGGGATGAGATTGATAATATCCCATGAAGACTGAGAGAGGATCAGGTAGGTCAGTGTTAGTGAAGGGGGAATACTATGTCTCGCCTTCAGGCACCTTCTCTCCAATCCCCAAGGACCCTCGACACAGTTGATCCTCCCTCGCTTGTCCACCCCCAGGGTTGGGATCCAAAAGCGATGGCTCTTCCCTGGCCACCTGAACAGAAGATCCCTGGGGAGTAGATGTGAGAGTACCTTCAGGTTTCTAACAGACCTTAAAACTAGCTGTGTAGATTCATGTGTGAACATTAGAACAATAAGGACTCCAAACCCATTGGACCTCAGTCAGATGTTGGACGGGTAAGCGATCTTTAACAAAGCTCAACAAGATAAAGAGAGTGTTAGACTATATGCAGTATAGAATCATGCCACCACAATCCTTGTTGATGCATGGTCACATTTAAAACAGGACTGGATCTTGAAAAATGCAAACATCTCTGCTGTGGAGTAAGTCTGTTGCAAACCCTGCTAACTGTACACGATCAAAAACCAATGAAAATGTCCCAACTCACAACAAACACAAAGCCCACTTGGTATAAATTGTATTGGAGACTGCTCAGAAGATAGTTAAAGTAGTTTGCGTAATGTGACCTAAGTCACTTTGAAGGGCATTTTCTTTCATTGTGTATACACAAAGGCTACAATCAGTATGCAGATAGTAACCCTCCAAGATATAAAAAAAAAAGAAACATAAGACAAAATGCTTGTGCCGTCTGATGAATGGGAGAAAGAAATGAAAGAATCCTTCCTTGCTCACCATGTATATATAATTATTATAACAGTCAGAACATTAGCCACCTCATAAACAGATGCAAGGAGCGGTCACATTACAACGCTGCTGTTGTCAAATGAATCTGAATAAATGAGGAGTATTTTCTATCAATCTCTTGCTTGATATCTTTTAAGAGGAGTGGTTAATAAGAAATATTTGCAAGAAAATCTCCCTGCATACAGAGCTGTAAGGAATTTTGAGAAGACAGTTCTTTTCCAAAAGCAGTGTTGTAGCATGTCAACACATTTAAATGGGCCATTTCCGCTCCCACTCTGTACCAGTAACATGTGGGGTGCCCCAGGGATCAGCTCTGTCGCCTATTCTGTTCAATATTTATATACACCCATTAATGAGAATTATCCACCAACGTGGTCTCCTGTTCTTCAACTACGTAGATGATACCCATATTCTAATAGATATTGACCAAAGGTCAAATTGCCAACAAAAGCAAGCCAAAAACTGCCTAGTGGTGATCAAGGACAGGAACTATCTTAAAATCAGCACAGATAGAACTGAGATTATGTTTATTAATCATACCCCCATCCTCAAACGTTTGCATTTTAGCCAGAAGAGTTTGGAATTTGTCCCGATCCCATAGATGAGGTAAAGAACCTAGGAGTTGTTCTTGACAGTTCCCTTACACTAAAAGGACAAATAAATGCTGTGACTAAATCCTGCTTCTTTCAGCTTAAGAAAATCAGACCTGTACTCCCACTACTTTCTCCAGTGAGTAACCATTATGAACTTCTTCATCCTTTTCAGACTATACTTTAGAAATAGCACCTACCTGGATGTATCAGAGTTTTTGCTCAATCTTCTCCAAAGAGTGCAGAATGCAGCGACCATAGTACTCTTGAAACTGAAAAAATTAGATCACATCACCCCTACCCTGAAATCTCTACACTGGCTTCCAGTGAGAAAACAGATAGCCTTTAAAAGCATGTGCATTGTTTTTAAGAGTTTGTTGTAGCCAGATATATGTCTCCCTTTTCAGCTAAACTTAAACTCCACACCGCTCGTTGTGCCCTCAATTGAGCAAAATCAGCATCCCAGTGTACAAGAAGGAAAGGAAAGGTGCACAGTCCTTCTCAGTGCTAGCATCAAGAATGTGGAACGCCCTGCCACCAGCGCTTTGTAGTGAAACAAACCTGCTAAAATCTTGGAAACTTAAAAACCCACCTTTTCCGTCGAAACTGAATTTCATGTAGCTCTTCATGAATACATTGCATCCATTTCCAGCGCCAAGATGCCTTGGGGTAAATGTCACGCTTTTTAAAAACCCAACTAACATAACATGACATAACATACACAGGTCAACTATGGCCCCTGTCTTCCATTTGGGAGCAATAGGTAGCATGGGTTGTTCTTGACAATATTTTATTGTATCCTTTGCATATAAAAATAAATATTGCTACTTCTTGGAACTAATGATAGCACATTTTCTGTATTTTGATCATTGTCAACAATGCACTCATCATCAGGCTGTGGCCATTTGCGATACGTGGCATAGGGCACCCAATACATATGAAGGAGCCGTGCCTGGTTGCCATAGAAGATAAGATGGCTTATAACAGCGTTAACATATCATCTTGTTACAAAAATGAGATATAGTACTCTTCCATGCTATCCTCCTTAGATCGGTATTTCCTCTGAACGAAATTGAGATGAATACAGGGGTGTTTCAGGATGCTGGATCCTCACCCCACAACTGAGGCTGCCATTCATTAGCTTCAAGTGTTTCCATCACATTTTCTTTTATGCTGAAAGAAGATCAAACAGTTTCTGTGGAAGATTTGCTTAACCGTGACATGTAATACTGCCTTCATGCTAGTCTACCTATTTCATAATTGAGAAGCCTCCTCACTGTATACAGGGATACAGGCCATTTAGTGTTTAAATAAAAAACAAATGTAACTTGTGCTTAGAACCTACTCAGTGAAGAGTCATTGTTACATTGTTTGCTCATCGGGGGCAGTCAATCACATTCCTCAAATGGCAGGCAGAATTCAGCAATGACGGCTGCTGTCCCTAGGGAGCATGATTCTGGCCCACTGAAGACCTATCCCTTTCTGGCTCGCCTTGCCTCCCCTTCCTCTTAAGTTCCCTCTCCCTCTCACCCACCTCCCGACTGTTCACAACTCTTACCCCTAACCACCTCATGTCCCGTCTCCATCAGGCCTCTTCTGTATGTGCAAGCACGTCATAGAAAGAGGGAACGGGCATTTCTCACATTACCATGGCAGGTATCTTCTGTTGGGCTTCTCTTTCTTTGATGAAAGGATTTACAACCATGTGTGCAATTTCATCAGTTTTGCTAATTGTTTGGCACCAAAACACTGCTGGCACCCTGAGCACCCAAGTTGTCAACAGCGTTAATGTCTGTCTTTGGGAGCTTAAGTGGCCGCTAATGGCATTAAACCTTTGTTAATGCCCTAGCTTCGTTTGGGCCTATCACCTCTGCTGGTCCTTCCCCTGCAAGCCCTTCTGTGAGTAATTAATGTTCAATTGCACAATATTGTCCCTGTCCCAACCGCGCCTATTATCTTGAAAATAGGATTGGTTGACCACCCAAACAGATTATCATGCTTGAGTTGACTAGAATTTGTTTGCTGTCCCGAAGCACAACTTTTGAACTGGTGATCGAGCTTTGTGTCCGAATGCACCAGTCTTGAGAAGCACTTTCCGGCTACAACTTCAAAAGGCAGGATATTTCAGTTTATTTAAGTGTCCTAGAAGTGTCTCCTTTTTTGTCTGATTGCTGTATCGTACTGTAAACGAAGATGCAATTTTGATTGATATTAGCACTCGGGAGGATAGCTCAGGGGAAACGTGCTCGCCTTGGAAGCAAAACGAAACGGAGCAACGCAGGTTCGAATCACGGGTCCGTGCTTAGAAACCTCTGGGTATTAAGCGGGTTATAAATAACCAATCATATCATATCACATAAATGCTATTCAGTTTATTTACTCATGTATATATCGATTACATGGTAAGAATATGGGGGAGTTGGGTGGGTGCTCTTCTCCTACATATTAGTTAACACTACAGCCAGAAAGTACACTGACCATCTTCACACTAAGAAGTGCAACTTGAATTTGGACCCTGCGCCAGGCATTCATGCACAGTCGCCAGACACAGGCCCATTTTGTAAATGTGCGTTCTGAATGAGTTCTGAAATAGTTTTGCAACTCAAAGACTCCACCCAAATTCTGATAATGGCACTGTCTTTGCACAAATGTCTGACCTACGGCAAGCTATTATACTATGAGAAATGACACTGATGTATATTTTCATTATTCCAGCACCACTTCCAGTGTTCACCAAGGAGCTTCCTAACATGGAACTTGAGGAAGATACCACTGCACTATTGCAGTGTGAGCTCTCAATTCCTGGGGTGCAAGTGGAATGGAAGAAGGGCTCTTCTGTGATCTCTCCAAGCTCAAAGTATGAAATAGGACAGGACGGGACAGTCCAGACTTTGTACATTCACAACTTAAAGCCAGAGGACACAGCAGAGTACACCTGCAACAATGGAAATCAACAAACCAGCGCAACGCTAACAGTCATACGTAAGTTATGATGTCAGTTGATTTGACTGCATGCAATTCACTGTTGATCTTCAGGCAGTCGGATGACTTCATTTACTGAAAGGGTTACACAAGTACATATAACTAGGTCATTTGTTCAATGGGTACAACCTCTTCTTTGAGTCAAAACAATATGATGGTCTCCTTCAAAAAATATGAATTTGGAAACGTCCTTAAGATGTTCTTGTTCTGTCTTGAAGGCTGTGGGCCCAGCGGCAGCACCTGTTGCACAGTCAATGCTAGAAGCAATCATTTATATTGTGTTGTTGCTGCCACATTTTGCTGAGGCTCTTTTAGTCCTTTCCTTGCTGACATCAACACCTCTCTGTGGTTGATTTTCTTAGTTTTTCTTTCGCTAGAGATTGAAGTTCCTTCTCAGGTAGGTTCAGTTTGAAGTAGCTCCATGTGCAGTACCAGAAACTGGTTGTTAGGAAAACATTTATTTTTGCACCTTCCCTTCCATAGTTTCTATGGCACACCCTTTCTATTTGCTTGCTTTGAATCCTGTCCTGACTTTTTAGAGGTAAGTCAAGTTTTATGCTTTACTTCCCTTGCTTGATTTGCTCATTCTTGTGGGGAAACTGACTAATCCCTGAACCTGTCAGTATTGATGTCTCTCTTTATAAATTCTTGTATTGTTACAATTGCACACATCACCTTTCAGGAAGTGTGGTTAGGATACGCTTTGTGGTTACTTTTACAATGCGCCTAAGATAAGCTTGTGACAGCTGTGATATGTGTACAGTTTTTTTTGTTATTTTACTAGTGCACCTTTGCCTTTACTGCAAGTGGCAACTAAAAGTGGTTAGTACCCTAGGACCTCCGCGCCATGAGGTTTTCTGCTTGTTCTTTGGCCATATTGTTATTTGGCCTTCTTCCTGCCTTATTAGATGAGGAAATACCTTTTATTGAAATCCCTTTCCCTAGGAAAGCTGTGGATTTTGTGGCCTAATGGGATTTGTGTGTTTGTGTGTGTGTGTGTGTGCCAGAGAAGAGGTCTGGGACTGTCTAGCCCCAATCCACACATTTGGTGCCAGGAAGTCTGTTGCTGGGTAGATGTGGTGACCAGTGGCTATCCATAATTGGATAGCCACTGGCTGTTTGAATGATGCAGATCCTTACCATTGGAGGGCTTGCTCCCAGCCCGAACCTTGGATAAAAGGAGGACTCCTGTGACAGTTCGGCAGATCATCGCTGGCACCAAGACTTCCACAAAGACGAGCAGCTCACTGGTGACTGAAGGACAACCCCTGCAGCTGACCAGCACCGACTCCATTGAGAAGCCCTTCTTCTCTGTCTTGATTTCAAGAAGTACTTTATTGATGCTTTGGCCCTTGGACCAATGTGAACCACCAGTATCGACTCCTGCTTGCGGGTCTGTGCCTACTATGCCTTCAGAAGTGTCCCTTGACCAACCAGTGGACTGACCAGCTCTCTCCTAGGCTACCTCGCAACAGCCATCGTCATTCCGAGTAGAGCAGATCTTCAGCTTGTACAACAAGTCGACTGCTCCTGCATTTTCAGCCACCTCACTCCAAGCGAAGATGTGCTGCGGCTGCTCCTGTGTTTGCTGCTGTGCAATCGCCTGTTGCAACGTGACTGTGGTGATTTGTGTCTTCTTTGAGTCCCTGAGGTGTCCCATGGCCGTCTCTCCCACAGAAGTCTTCACTTGGGTCTTCCACTGGAAGCTATTTGGATCCGATTCATAAGTACCATGACTGACAGAAACGAAATCCTGTGAAAGTATCTCCTCTGTCTAGACATCTAGATAACCCTTGCGGTAGGAACAAAGGCAGAAGAACAAGCATGAAATTAAGTCTGGAACCTCCAACAGTGGTATCTGAAAAACTCTGAGCTAAGGGGGCACGGGGGTTCGAGTCTAGCTATCTGTCTTCTCATCCTGTCTCCCATAGGGCACGTAGGGTGTAAAAACATGTCCCTAAATAACCCTGACTTGTTGGGATTGAGTGCAGTACCCATCTGAACTTTACTTTCAACTTTATTTAACTTTTGGAACTCTTTATTCATGACCATGGGCGCTGCTATTACTAAATAAACTTACTTGATAAAGTATTTTTGGGATGTATTTATTTATATAGCGCCTTATGCAAAGGCGCTGTACAAAACCAATTTTACAGTACAATAAAAATGAACAGGTGGTTACAATAAAATAATATAGATTACATTAAAACTCAAAATACGATTAAGGCAGAAGTTAGAAGGTCTTTAGGGCAGAACGGAAGATGTAGTAAGAATGAATAGAGAACAGAAACGAGAGGAAGCACAAGGAAGGAACAGTTAAAAGAAAGTGGTTTTGGCAACGAAGAGTACGAGAGGGGATATAGAAGGAAACAAGAGAGGCAAGGTAAATAGGAGCAAGTCCATAAAGAGATTGAAATATGAAACAGAATAAAATGAATTTAAGCTTAGAGTGAAAAGGTAGCCAGCTGAGAGAGGTCAAGGAAGGAGAAATGGAGTCAGAAATAGGTAGGGAATACAAGAGACGGACAGAGGAATTGAAAATAGATTTAAGGGGAGCTAGACGGGAGACAGGAAGACCAAAAAGAAGAACAGAACAGTAGAGTTATCGAGAGAAAATTAAGGAAGAAATAAGAAGTTTCGTAGCACTGAAGGAAAGGAGAGGTCTGACTTTCCGGATATTAAAAAGATTAAAGTGGGAGGAACAAGATGTAATTGAGATATGATGAGCAAAGGAAAAATTAGTATCATGATGAAGACCAAGGTTGCGGGCAGTCAGGGAAAGGGGCAGATGCGAAGGAGAAAAAAGAACAAATGGAGGGGAAACAGGAGGCGGATAGTATTGGCGGGAAAAAAGAGAACTTCAGTCTTAGATTGATTGAGGATGAGAAAATGGTCCGACATCCAAGTTCTGATCGTATATGCTTTTGAACTGGTGGCTTATGGGCACAAGGCCACAAACCATCTTAGGGATGGACTTTATTAGAATTGGGGAAGCTGTTTTGTGTTGATTCTAACAGTGCTTTATATTTATATGTATCTGAATTACTTAACTGTATTGCACTGGCCATTGTATGAAATGCTCATCTACCTCTCTGAAGGGTGAATGTATATATATGTTTTATAAGAGTTTTGTATGACAATATTTGCCTGTTATTTTTAGCTGCTTAGTGTGTAAACTAAAGACATAATGAATAATAGCATTTGTATACTTTCCCGTCTAACCAGAATTAATGGTGTTGAATCTTGTGGACTCATTGTAGCCCTAGGTCACTCTCACATCCTTCCTGAGACTAAGCCTTTCCACTCTGCTACCTCAGCTTGATTGGGTTTGGCTAACCTCTCAGTGTGTTCCCTGTTCTCCATAATAGGGTGGCCTCCCAAAATCCTCTCACTAGTGCTGATTTTGGTAATCCATCTTAACACTGGTTTACATACATGAAGAAGGTATTAGGGTAACATGTTGTTTGTCAAAGGTTATTATTTATATTTGCAGAGCCTTGGGCATTGACACAACACTGGATAGTTCTATCTATACATATGATTTTGCACAGATACATCCCACATTCTTCCCTTCTAGCTATTTATTCTACTGTAGATGCACCTCAAGTTTATGTCATGAATGCAGACCCATTTGGTTGACTTGATGGTCCTCATTTCAGAACCTCAGTCCATGATTTTTCTTTTTATTGTTTAAAGCGCAGACCTAGCTCGACAGCAGCGGAGCGCTGTACAGAGTGCGGGTAGCCAGCATTTGTGTTGCCATATTTCAACAGTAGCGCAGTACTGTGAGGTCTGTGCGTCGTTATTTGCTGCCATTGGAATTAGTCCTTGGTCAGGTGTTGTTGAAAGAGCCACGTTTTGAGAGATTTGTGAAATTGGAGAATTGTGGGGGCATTATGAGCTGAAACCAGGATCGAGTTCCAGAGGATTGGTGCATAACAAGAGAAGGACTGCTTGTGGGTCCTCTCTTTATGGACAAGTTGTGATTCAAGCTCATTAGTTGATTGCTGCGCGACGAGCATGTGCCACTTAATCGCCAGGTACGCTGGTGTGCTACTCATGACTGCTTTGTAGATGATACAATGCAGTCTTGAACAGTATCCTTGCTTGGCGTGGAAGCCAATGTAGTTTGTGTAGGATGTGGGTAATTCAGTCAAATATCCATGCGCCTGTAATAGGACATGCTGCAGCGTGGTGGACTGCTTTTAGGGTAGCCAAGTGAGCAGCTGGGAGCCCTGTCAGGAGAGCATTTCCCCCATCAATGTGCGAGACCACAAGGGCCTACACTACAGTCTGGAGGTTCTGCAGCGGGATGAAGGGTTTGATTTTTCAAAGGGTAGAGATTCTGAGCCAGTCTATTTGGCCCTTTTTGGCTTTAAGTTTCTGGATGTACAGGCCGCTGTCAATGGTGAAGCCTAAGGATTTTGCTGAGACTGAGAGTTGTAGATCACATCCTTCTAGGTGCATGTCATTGAGCCATTGTTGCACAAGTTGTTTTTAGCGGGCAGTCCAATGAGGACTATTTCAGTCTTGGATGGTTTTAGTTTGAGGTATGCAGTCGACATTCTGAACTGGATGATGGCTAAGTAATCGCAGCAACAAATGATCTTCTGCACAGTATTTACTCAGATGTACAACTGTGCAGCTACCTTTTCCACGATTTTGCCAATAAATGGGAGGTTTGTAATGGCCCGGTAATTGGCTAGATCGTCTGAATCTAGGGTTGGTTTTTTCAAAAGAGGTTATATGAGACTAGTTTTGAGGGTGTCCGGGAATTATCTTTCTGCAAGGGAGGCGTTGATGATGCTGAGCAGTGCATTGAGCTCCGGGCCCGTCAATTGTTTAATGATGGAGGCTGTCATTATATTGTCAGAGTAAGAAGTAGCTTTGAGCGAGGCAATCATTTGTAGGAGATCCGGGGGAAAGACAGGAGACAATTCATTCCAGACGGGCAGTGTGCGTGCTGGGGTGCAGGGGATGCAGAGGTTGATTCGAAGGACTCTCAAATTTTGTCTATTTTTTCAATAAAATATGTGTTGATTCCATCAAATTTTTCCTGAGTTGCTGGTACCTCGGTGTCGGGTGAGGGTTTGTAAAAATGCTTTACTACTTCAATGGTAGTGGAGTAGTAAGCAGCTTTGGCCTCAGTAATCAGACTTCTACAGTTTGCAGTAAGAGATTTAAGGTTTGGTTTTTGCAACACCATTTCTCTAGGACTTGGAGGCTAACTTGGGGTTGTGCCATGGGGCGGATGGTTTTGTCTTTGGCCGGCTGGAATTTGGGGAGTCATGAGTGTCCACCAGTTTCATAGCAGAGTTGCTTAATAATTCAAGGAGGCCCAAAGCTTTCCCTGTGGTGGGGAAGTCTGCAAAGCTTGCTTCCAGCTCATTGACGGGGGAGGTTTTGAATGAGCGGCGTTGAGTGAGGGGGCATTTAGCCTGAACTTTGTGAGCTGCAGTCGAGTTGTTGACTGATAATGGGATGGCGGAGGGATCAGACCAGTCAAGCGGAATAGGGTCTGCACAGGAGATGCAGTGGGGTGATGTGAAGACTAAAGGCCTAATTCACTGAGTGTTTTCCAATTGGGTTTTGCCATTATAAAACACTTCTGTGAATTAGGCCCTAAGTCTAGGGTGTTGCCTTTGTTGTGCGTGGGGGAGAGCACAATTTGCTTAAGGTCCATGGAGCAGTTAGTGCAAAAAGCATGGTTCGAGTGTGGTTATCAGCCTGTGACTCAGGGACGTTAAAATCACCAAGAAAGACAATACTAGAATGTACTAATTTTGCAGAGAGACATTTGGACGCCTTTCAAAAATGGATTGTGTTTGGCGATCCTATCCCATTGCGACAGGGACTTATGTTACAGGATGGGACCCATTCTTGAATTCTTGACAGATGGTAATAAGGATTAGGCCTTCAAGTTTCTACATGAAGGATTTTTGCAGATGGGAAATGGTGTAGTCCTACACCGGCAAGGTTGGATGAAGGCAACAAACTTCCACCCGGATGTTCAAGTCAAGGTCGTGGACATGCCTTTCGACAGATAGGCTCTCTTCAGAAAGAAAGTGGATGACAGCTTACAAGCATAAAGACTAATACTGACACCGAACGATCTTTGAGACCCTGCAACAACGCATCCCGTTTCTCCAAACCATCACAGGACTTTCAGCCTTCCTGTAACTCGCAATCCTATCGCTCCACAACCTATGACTCTGGAGACAGCTACAGAGGAAATTCTCAATTCTACAGAGGGGGAGCCACGCCGACGAGGTGCCCCCAACCAACAGTACACTTGGGTAAACAGGCCTTACCAGATTGCAGAACTGCCCTTCACTTCCACACGTTGGTGGGTGGGCGTCACTCCCAATTCCGTAAAAATTGGGAAAACATCTCCACAGACAAATGGGTTCTGTCCTTGCTTCGGTACAGCCACACCCTAGAATTACTTTTGCAACCACCCAACATACCTCCCTCTCTTTCGGCCTTTGCAGTCCTATTGCTCCATGACCTATGCCTCTGTAGACAACAACAGAGGAAAGTCACAATCCTACAGAGCGGGAGCTGTGCCGATGAGGGTCCTCCCAACCAAGAGGACACTCAGGTAAACAGGCCTGACCAGGCTGCAGAACTGCCTTTTCACTTCCACAGTCCAGTGGGCGGGCACCTCTCCCACTTCCATCAAGATTGCGAAAACATCTCCAGAAAAACAATTGATTCTATCCTTGTTTCGGTTCGGTCAAACCCTAGAATTCCTTTCACAACCACCCAACATACCTCTCGCTCCACAGGAGGAAAGACATCACCTGGCGCTACAACACGAAATACGTGCCCTCCTTTCCAGGGGTGTCATAGAAAGCATCACTCATGCGCAACAGGGTCAAGTAATGTACTGTAGATACTTCCTAGTGAAGAAAAAGTCGGATGGTTGGCGCCCCATTCTGCCTCAAAATTCAGACAGTCCAAAACCTTCCCTATGGTCATGCGATAACATGTACTGAGTCAATTGCAGCAGGGCAATTTTCTTTCCCTGGATCTGGAAGACGCTTATTTCCACATACCCATTCATCGCTGCCACAGAAGACTCTTGCGATACATGGTGCACAGCCTCCACTAGCAGTTAATGGCCCTGCTATTTCAGCCTCAAATCAGCACTGCACGAATAGCCTGTCTCCAGCGGCGGCCATCATCTCAGGGTACTTGGCTGTCAGGGCCCGGTACCTTCCTCAAGCCCAACTACATACCGGGACTATGATAAGCTGCTTATCCTTGCTGGGATTCTCCATAAATTACAAGAAGTCCTGCTTGCTTGCCTCCATACAGATGCTGTTTCTGGTAGCCCTGCTGAACATGATCTCTTGCAGCCCTGCCCCATCTCCCAACAGGGTGAAGGCAATTCTGGCGACCTGCCATCGTTCTGCATTCTAAATTCCTCCAAGGGACGTTGTTTTCCTGTATTCCTCTAATTCAACACTGTTGGTTGCAAATGAGGCCCATTAAAGAATACCTAGATGTGCACTGGAAGCAGATCTCTGGTCCCTGAAACAATGAAGTGTCCATCTCTCATTCCTTCCACAAAGCGCCTCATTGGTGGTTGAGACCCTCCAATCTTACACAGGGTGCCCCTTTCAAGCCCCCAGCTCACCACTGTAACTAAAGATGCTTCCCTGGAAGGATGGGGATTCCAGGCAACGAGCACACCAAAGCTCTATGGTCGCAAGAAGACAAACAGCTACAAATTGAGGGCTCTGTTCTAGCACTGAAGTCGCTCCATCTCCCCCTCCAGGGCAAAGTGTTTTGGGTGTTTTGGGTGTTTTGGGTGTTTATGAAAGCAGGGTGGCACCCGATCTCTACTCCTCTTCATGGAAGTTCAAGTGCTATGGAGTTGGGCTGTGGCTCACAGAATGTTCCTTCTGCCGTTCCATTTGCAAAGCATTCACAATTCAATTGCTGATTCCCTCAGCAGGGAACTCTGCTATTGCTGCATGTGGGAATTGCTTCACGACAAGGTGCTCTCCATCTTCCAAACGTGGGGGTCCTGGACAACAACCTTTTTGCCACCAAGGAGAATGCAAAGTGCAGCAGATTCCTGCAACATGGAAGCCTGGGGGATGCTTTCTTGTTACCATGGCTGAACACACTCCTTTATGCGTACTGGTCATTTCCATTGATTCCAAAGGCCCTCTACTCCTTCACTGGAAGTCAGTGCAGACTGATCCTGGTGGCAAGACAGTTTCTCGAAACTTTTCAGCCTCTCGTCAGCACCTCCCATTCGGCTAACACCAATTTTCAACTTCTTATACTTATACAACAGAGCAGTCGTGCACCACAACCAGGCCTCTCTCAACCTGAAGGCATGGCTACTGCTTCCCTAGAATTTGGACACATTCCTATGCCTCCAAATTGCAGGGACGTCCTTACGAAAAATGGTCCCACCGTCTACAGTTTCATACTACAATAGTAAGTAGAAGCAGTATATCACATGGTGCTCAATGAACAATGTTCATCCTTTGGACTTCCAGCCACAAGATATGCTGTTGTAACTGCTATCACTGGCATGCATTGGCCTGGCACATTCTTCAGTTAAGGTCCACCAGACCACTATATCCCGATTCACCTGCATCTCGGGTGCACCGTCGCTGTGGTCACTGCCAAGTCATGGAATTCCTCAAAGGCATTTCTCATGCATTTCCACCTGTGCTCACACCCGCCCCCGACCCCTGCATGGGAACTCAAG
The DNA here is from genome assembly GCF_040938575.1 of Ambystoma mexicanum. Lineage (NCBI taxonomy): Eukaryota > Metazoa > Chordata > Amphibia > Caudata > Ambystomatidae > Ambystoma > Ambystoma mexicanum. Next base: position 150,843,815 of record NC_090924.1, read on the forward strand.
TTGGTGTTTTCTTAGCTTATGGGTCATTGAGCCCTTTCACAAGACGGATATCAAATTCCTGTCCTGGAAAACTACATTCTTGGTTGACATTTTTTTTTTTTAAGATATAAAGATATGTTTATTGATTTTAAATAGGAAGTAACAAGATGGATTAACCCTTTCAAATGGATTGTGTCCTCCCACGTATTCCTCATCTTGTGATAATTTGTTTCGCCAGCTTCGCTGATTTGGAAAAAATAATTCGGCAGAGGGCGTTGTGCTCGAGGTTGTGGCGTCGAATGTCCCTCGACAGGCTCCGTTGGCTTCAGTTCCGTTTTTCCGATTCCTTCGCTCTCGTGAACGGCGCGCTTCGAGATTTTCTGTCAAGAAAATGTCTTCTTCATCGACTGCTTTGACTCGCAAAACTGGGTTTAAGAAGTGTAACGACTGTGGGTCGAAGATGTCTATCACCGATCCTCACTGTATCTGTCTTTGGTGTCTGGGCTCAGACCATCGAACCAGCGACTGTGGCTCCTGTCAGTCAATGACGGAGAAGGCCCTCCGTGAGAAGAAGATTTACACCTTTACCAAAATCGGACTTCTTTAGGTCCATGTCTTCAATTTTTGAAGAATATGGCTCAGATGATGAGGTGGTCACTCCTTTTGGAGTAAAATATGGCACTAGACATGTTCCAGAAGAACTGATCAATCCTGAGACAAAAATGAGAGACCTATCCGAAACTCTGCATTCTGCTAGTGGTGTGGACACATCACCCGAATTGGAGTTTGCTGCACCTGATCCTGCAGAACATGCGGACTCAGGGTATAGGAATTTGATGAGTAGGGTGATTGAATATATGGGTTGGGGAAGAACCTCCACTATGTCTGAAAAAGACGATATGACGGACATTATAGTCCGGGGACCCCGGAAAGACCCAGTTCTCCCTTTCCATAGGGTGCTCCAAATGACAGTTGAAAAGAACTGGGAAAAACCTGATAGCATTGCTGCAGTAGACAGCAATCTCCCAAAGAAGTACAGAACTTCTACTTCTGATCCAGAATACCTGAGTAGACACCTTACACCAGAAAGTCTGGTTATTCAGGCCGCTACTACTTCCAGACAGACAACATACCCAACTATACCGCCGGACAGGGAGGACAAAAAGGTTGATGCCTGGGCTCGTAAAGTTTTTACTTTGGGTAGCATGTCCTTGAAATCGACCAACGTCACCTGTACCTTGGCCAGGTTCACACATACCCTGTGGGAATGCATTTAGGCAGTGTTTGAACATATTCTGGAAGGCGAGGAAAGGGAAGGCTTCTTGAATATAGTCAATGACGGAAAGGAGGCAATGGGGGAATGCTTCCAGTCTGGACTGGATACTGCTGATAGTATTAGCAGATCCATGGCATCAAGCACAGTGCTACGCAGATTTGCGTGGTTGAGAAAGTCAGGGTTTGCACCAGATGTGCAGACCAAACTTCTCAACATGCCCTTTGATGGCTCGAGGCTGTTTGGTAGTAAGGCTGATGAGAGTCTAGAAAAACTACAGACCTCCAAAGTGGCAGCTAAATCTCTTAGTGCCTCCATGAGACAGCCTCAGAAACCCTATTCGGGCTCATTTTCCTGGAGAGGTTGTTCTTTTCAATACTACTCCTCTATTTGTAGAGGAAGAGGACAGGCTTTTCAAAGGGGCAAGAGGAATGTCACTCGTGGTGGATGAGCAAAGACGCCAAAGCCATCTTCAGGAACAGCATCTATGCCCTCAGCCGCTCATGCAGCCACCTCCAAATCTCTCTGAGGTCTTATCATACAAAACACCAGTGGGAGGCAGAATCTCTCAGCATCTGAAAGAGTGGCGGGGCATTACTTCAGATGCTTGGGCACTGAAAACAGTAGCTCAAGGTTACTGCCTTCCCTTCTTAAAAAGACCTCACAATCATCCACCGGGAGCCAGCTCTACCAAAACTCCAGACCCGCTCCTTTTGCAGGAAATTTTAACCCTGCTAGAGAAAGGTTTTCTCATCCCAAAGAAGGACGGAGGATTGAGACCCATCTTGGACTTAAGAAAATTGAACAAGTTCCTCAGGAAGGACAAGTTCAAGATGGTAACCCTTTCTCAGATCCTTCAGGCTCTCCAGCTCCAAGACTGGTTGGTATCATTGGACCTTCAGTATGCTCATGTGCCAATCCATCCCAAGCACAGAAAATACGTGAGGTTTGCAGTTGGCGGTTCTCACTATCAGTTTCGAGTTCTGCCATTCAGGCTGACCTCCGCTCCGAGGGTTTTCACCAAACTGATGGCGGTAGTGGCAGCGAGTCTCAGGAGAGGGGGGATTCACGTCTACCCCTACCTGGACGACTGGCTAATCAGAGCATGTTCTACAGAACAAGCTCAGGAACACCTGTCGACCACCTGCCACTTCCTCCACAACCTGGGCTTCTCCCTCAATTTCAAGAAGTCCCACATGATACAATCCCAACAACTCCAGTTTATCGGAGCAGTCTTGGACACTTCCTCGGGCAAAGCCTCGCCGCCCGAGGTGAGAGCTCTCAACATCCAGCAGATGGTAACAAAATTCCATAAAGCCCAGCATCTGCCGGCCTTTGATTTCCTGAGGTTGCTAGGCCTCATGGCATCCTGCATTTTTCTGGTGCCAGAGGCCAGACTGAGAATGAGATCCCTCCAATGGGCCCTCAGAACTCGGTGGTCCCAATTCTCAGGGAATATGTCAGATCTTCTGCAGGTCCTGAGGGTAGTTGCTCAGGATCTATCATGGTGGGCTTGCAATGACAACATCCTCAAGGGAGAATCTTTTTGGCAACCATGGCCGGAGATAACAGTAGTGACGGAAGCCTCACTCACGGGGTGGGGAGCTCACACCAACGATCTGACAATCAGCGGACGTTGGTCTCCATTGGAGTCCAAACTACACATCAACCTATTGGAGCCGAGGGCAATCAGACTAGCGCTGAAGGCCTTCCTGCCCTCCGTACAGAGAAAGAATGTCCTGATAATGACGGACAACACAGTGGCCGTGTACTACCTCAACAAAAGAAGGGGCATAGGATCACTTCCTCTGTGCAGAGAGACAATGCAGCTCTGGTTCTGGGCAATACAAGAAGGAATCTCTCTGTCAGCAGTTCACCTAGCCGGAGAGCAGAACACGGTGGCAGACGCTCTGAGCAGGCAGAGCACAGTCTCCCACGAGTGGGAGTTAGCTCAAGAAGTCCTTCTGGAGATCTTCGCCCTTTGGGGAACCCCTCAAGTAGATCTGTTCGCAACCACGGTAAACCGGAAGTGCGATCAGTATTGCTCAAGGGAATTTCCCCTGAGAGGAGCTCTAGGGGATGCGTTCGTAGTGGTTGGGATTTTCCCCTGCTGTACACGTTTCCTCCAGTCCCTGTGATTCCTCAAGTAATCAGGAGGTTGAGAAAGTTCAGGAAAACCATGATCCTAATTGCCCCGGACTGGGCCAGGAGAACATGGTACCCGGACCTTCTAGACATGTCCATCTGCCCTCCAGTACGTCTTCCACAAAGAGAGGATCTTCTCTCGCAAGAGGAAGGTCGAGTTCTCCATCCAGAGGTCAACACACTCAACCTTCATGCATGGTTTCTGAGGTTGAGATGCAAGAATTGGGACTTTCTGGATGACGTAATGGAGATTTTAATTTCGGCCAGAAGGCCAGCAACAAAATCATTGTAGCGGTGTCGTTGGAATAAGTTCAGTAACTGGTGCAAAGATAGGGATGTGGTCCCTTTTCAATGTAGCACACCAATGGTACTTTCCTTCCTATTACATCTAGCCAATCTGGGGCTCCAGAAAGGAACAATCAAAGGATATCTTGCTGCGCTGTCCATTTTTAAGCGCTCCTCGGAAGAGGTTTCTTACTTTAAAATACCATTAATAATACAGTTCCTAAAAGGACTTACAAATGTACATCCACCAATACCATTTCATGTTCCAAGTTGGGATTTATATGTAGTTCTTAAATTCCTAACATGTATACTATTTGTGCCTCTGCATTTCTGTCCATTGAGGCTTTTAACACTAAAGACTGTCCTTCTTGTGGCATTAACATCAGCCTGCAGGGTTAGTGAACTACAGGCTCTCTCATGTAAACCTCCATACACCACATTTTACAAAGACAAAGTAGTTCTGAAATGTAAACCATCTTTCTTAGTGAAAGTAGTTTCCGACTTCCATTTGTCGCAGAAAATTGTTTTACCAACATTCTATCCTCCTCTTCATTTGGGGAAAGAAGAGGAGAGATTATATAGGCTGGACCCCAAGAGGGTCGTCAGCTTTTTCATTGCAAGAATGACAAAATTACGTCAAGACGACCAACTCTTTGTGGGCTACACAGGTCGTAAATTGGGTTTAGCGGTGACAAAAAAAACATATCCTGCTGGATTATTCTAGCTATATTGGAATGTTACAGATTAGCAGGAAAAGACCCACCGGATGGGCTACGTGCTCACTCCACAAGGGGAATGGCTACTTCTGCGGCTTTGAAGAGGGGATTCCCTGCAAAAGATATTTGCTCGGCTGCAACATGGAAATCAATGCATACTTTTATCAAGCATTACTGCTTAGATGCCTCCTCCTCCAATGAGGGGCTATTTGCCAGAGCGGAACTTCACTCTGTACATGAAAACAAGAACTAGCACTCCCACCTCCAAATTGGTCACTGCTATGGGAGTCTATCACAAGATGAGGAATACGTGGGAGGACACAATCCATTCGAAGAACAAGTTACTTACCAATTGTAACGTTCTTTCGACTGGATGTTCCTCCCACGTATTCCTCATCGACCCTCCCAACCTACCCCGCAGTACAGTTTATGTTCTCTTACAATTTCCTCTCACGATGGGCCTATCAGTCACAGCATACGCCTGGATGTTCCACGAGTATTTCCTCGAAAAAACAGAACTGAAGCCAACAGGCACGGCTCGAGCTACTTATACAATCAGTGACGTCGACACGGTACGGAGCCCGTCGAGGGACATTCAACGCCACAACCTCGAGCACAGCGCCCTCTGCTGGAAAAAATTTCCGAAGCAACGAAGCTGGCGAAACAAATTATCACAAGATGAGGAATACGTGGGAGGAACATCCAGTCGAAAGAACTTTACAGTTGGTAAGTAACTTGTTCTTCTCAACCTTAAACAACTTTTTTGGTTGCATCCCCGCATTCCTCTATCCCTGCCCCCCTCTATGACCTCCCACCTGCAGGCCAGCATAGATACACAATGGCAGAGACACAAAATAGAAGAAGTACGACCACACACTTAACATAAATCCAGCAGCTTCAGGCGTTGACTGCACCATTGGGCTTTAAAGTCTTGCTTGAGGATTTCATGAACTTTCCCCCAGCCTGTAGCAAAACATGCCACTTTATTGTTCATCGCATACGTTGCCCACTCAAGTGCAACAAATTCACAAATGTTACGTTGCCAGCCTTGCAGAGTGGGAATGTCTGCATCCTTCAATGCTGCGCTATAAGTAGCATAGGAGCTTGCGCACTTCTCTCCAAAATGATTCGACGTTAGGGCATCTCCACCATATGTGGGACCAGGAACCGTCTCCTCCGCAACCCCTCCAGCACATCTTTGATTCAGGGTAGATCCTATGAAGGCGGACCGGCATGTAATGCCATCTGAACATCAGCTTATACCAACATTGCTGTAATTGGGACGACTTAACCCCCCTCTGGGCCATTAGCCAGAGTCTTTCCCACTCGTTCCTGTGCAGCACCCTCCCAACTGTCCTCTCCCAGTGCCCCATGTATGACCATATTGCTCGGGGAGTAGCAGCAGACAGGACCTTATACAGGCCCGATATTAGGCCCCTTTCAACATCATGTGTCTAAAGATTTTTTCCGAGGTGAGTGAAAGGGCGCGCTGCGGCCTTCTTGATGGCTGGTTCTAGCAGCCAATGCCTCATCTGGAAATAGCACAGCCTTTTGGTTTCTCCCACCCCAAACAATTGTTTGCACCCGAGGAAAGGACATACTGCAAGGCCCTGGAACATGTCCCGAAGGATGTGGCATCCCCCCTGTTGCAGGTGTGCGAAAGCCCCAGGATCCATTCCCGAGGAAAAATCTGGATTATTATGCAGCGGAGTAAACGGGGATGGAAACTTTGTGATCTCATACTTCTTGACGAGGGAGTCCCATGTATCGGCCACAAGCTTGGTTATGGTGCTTAGATACAGATGCTGTGCCCTCTGAGGGTGTGGGAGCCACAGAACTTCTCTCAGATCCCTTCTTGCCGCTGCCCTGTCCATTGCTGCACATAGCTTCTCGCCACTACCTGAGAACCACTCCCTAATCATGCAGATTGGGGCGCCTCATAGTATAATTGAAAGTTGGAGAGCGCTAGCCCTCCCTCACGCCTAGGGGACCTGAGTGGGCCACTCTCCCAAATGAAGTGACTGGTAATTTTTCCCAGGTCCCGTAAAAATGCTGTTAGGCACCGCCAAGGGCAGGGCCTGAAAGAGATGAAGCAATTGGGGGAGCGTGACCATATTAACTGCTGCGATTCTGCCTATCCAGGAGATCCTTAAATGTGTCCATTTATTAAGGTATTCTTTAATGGAGGACAGCATGCGTGGGTAATTTGCCTGAGACCACCCCAGGACCTGAGCTGTAATATGAACCCCCAGGTACCTGATCCCCCTCGGGCTCCAGATGAAAGGTGAAGAGGCATTCAGCTCCTCCAGCTCTCTTCCCCTCACCGTGAGGTTGAGCAACTCTGACTTAGCTATGTTAATCCTCAGGTCCATGACCTGCCCGAACTCAGATAGAATTTTCCTGCAAATCCCCAGGCTTCGCAAGGGGCAATATTATGTCATCGGCAAAGGCTGATGCTCTGTGTTGGGCACCTCCAAAGGGACCCCATGTACCTCATCTGTCTCCCGTCGAAGCTGCAACAGAAGCTCTAAATATATAGCCTAGATCAGGGGTGACAAGGGGCAGCCCTACTTCATCCCTCTGCTTAGTCTAAAACACCTAGATAGGGATCCATCAATAGAGAGCCACGCTGATGGGGTGTTATAATTCGCCCCGTACCATACGGATGAAGTCTCCCCTCAGACCCATCTTTTGTATTACCATAAACAAGAATGACCATTCCACCCGGTGAAGGCCTTATCGGCATCAACAGAAAGAAGGACTGCTGGAAGCTCTGTTTTATGGGCCTTTTTCACCAGGTGTGCTATACAACTAATATTATCAAATGTTTGGTGCCCCTTCACAAATCGTGACTGTTCCGGGTGGATCCGATACGGGAGGTTCCCCTCCAGTCTGTTCGCTAATATTTTTGTATACATTTTAGCATCCATATTAGTTAGTGTTATCAGCCTATACTAGATACACCTGGCGGGGTTTTTGTGCAGTTTGGAAATTAGGATAATTTTCTCCTCCATCGATCGCGAAATATGACCCGATACTAGAAAGTGGTTTTATAGACTTGTTTGATGGGGAAGAAGAATTCTCCTAAAGGTTTGGTAGAAGGCAGCTTTATAAACATCCGGCACCAGTGATTTATTAGGGGAAGGGGCGTTGAGATGACCACCGGCACCACCTCTTCTGTCAAACCCTGATGGACTCTGGGTCTGCTATAAGTCTCTGTAGAATCGGGCAAAGACATCCTGAATCTCTTCCATAAGGGAGTGACGAAGACCTTGATCGTCTGTCATAGCTGTTATAGTTTTGCTTTCTGACGACCCCCTCAGCAGCCACGCTAGCGGCCTGTCCGCTGTGTTGGCCTTGGTGTAGTAACGCTGGCGGATGAATAAAATGGACCTCTTCACCTTCTTATTTCTCAAGGCGTTGAGTTGGCCGACTGCTTGGCGATATTCCCTCATCGCGCATGTAGATGGTGTGCCCACCAGACATTTCTTCATTCCCTCGACCTCCACTTCTAACTGTGTCTCTAGGGCCCTGAGGGGTTTGTCCCTTGCCGCCTTTGCTTTAAAAACGTCCCATCGTGTGCTCTCCCCTGTGTCCACCGCCACATTATGGTCATACAAGTCCCTGATCTTGGTCTCCAGGGTCTCCTTTATGACTAGGTCCCTCAGCAGTTCCCCTGGCACTGACCAGCGCCATAGCACTGAATTGCATCCGCTGAGGGCAAGATCCATGATTACCACTGCATGATCTGCTATCCCGAGAGGGCCCACCTCTACTTCCCGCACCCATCCCAACAATGGAGCTGAAAGCCATATGTAATCAATACGCGATTGTGACCCATGTACCATGGAGTAAAACGTGAAGCCCTCCCTATCTCCCTGCAGCCCTCTCCAGACATCCCTAAGACCCATGTTGTTAAACCTGTCCCTCAGTGACCTGGCCACTACTCCTCCCTTATGGGATCCCCCTTGAGTCTCTATCTAGTTCTTGGAACGAGGCTGTGTTGAAATCGCCTGCCATTATCACGTGGCCTCTAGCGAACCTCTCCAGGGTGTTCAACATTTCCTGCAGAAACCCTTCCTGCCCTGTGTTAGGGGCATACATTGAAGCTATCGTGTATGGGACCCTCTCAAGATCCCCCTCTACGAGAATGAACCTCCCGGCTATCTCCCCCATGGTACATCTTACCTTACAATCCACTGTGTCTCGAAAAGCCAGGGCCACCCTGCATGTTTTACTTGGTCCTTAGGCGTGGATAATACGTTAGAATCCCCTCAGTCTCAATCTCGCCTGCTCAGATCTCAGGAGATGGGTCTCTGGAAATGCCAAAATATCAGGGTTCAATTTCCCTGTAAACAGCTTACGTTTCTTCCTTTTGAGTGGCGAATTAAGGCCCCTCACATTATGTGTCGCCCACTTGAATGTGATCTCTACCTAGGGCTCTCTGTCGAAATGTAGCTTGGTCCTCTTTCCCTTCTGCCCCCTCCCCCAGTGTGTCAGTCTCCTCCACCAGCTCCTCTGCCTTGTGGCGCGTACCCTGCACCTGTTCCCACTACTACTAACCCCCCCACCCTAATCCAGTGCCGGTCCCCAACTTCAGGCATTGTCACCCCCAGCCCCTCCACCCCCCACGTTTCCTCCCCCATCCTGACCCCCAACTCCAGGATGTCCGATCCCTCCCACGGCTCGGCCTTCTTCACCCACCCCCCACCCCCACTCTACGTGCGATGCCGCCCTCACGGTAAACAAGATGTAACATCCTCTTGCGATCCCTCCACCCTACTTCATCCCATTAAGTCCCACTACCCCAGCATTCCTGTGCTTACCATGGCCTTGGTCACATCTAGCTCAGTTTCCATTCCCCTGCCCCACTCCCCCACCTGGCCCTGGCCAAGGGCCCCGCAACTGAGCCCTCCGTCTGCACCTCTCCCCATCTGTCGACCACTCCGATGGTCGCGGCCTCAGTTAGTTCTTGGGCCGGGGCTGGTGGTCCTCTCGAGCTTCCTCTCCTAAGTCCAGTTGTAACAGGTCAGCCCCTTCTTGGAGGGAGGTTACATGCTTCTGCTTACCCTCCCACTCGAAGACCAATCCAAAACAGAAAAGTCCATCTATAGGGTATCCCTTTGCAGGCTAGTTCCTTGACCACCGGGCCCATTAGTCTCCACTTGAGCAGTGTACTGCTTGAGCAGTGTACTGCCGGGTAAGTCCTGAAATAGCTGAATTGGGGATCCCGATAGAGCACTGTTCATTCGCTGTTGCTGCTCTCATGATCGCATCTTTTTGCATGTCTCGGGAGGATTGCTCAGGGGCAACGTGTTCGCCTTGGAAGCAAGACGACACAGAGCACCAGTGGTTCGATCCCCGGGTCCGCGCTTAGAAACCTCTCGGCATTAAGTGCGTTATAATAACCTATCCTATCATCTCATGTAGAGTGTGAACGCTGCCAGGACGTCTGACGGCTTTGAGCCAGGACTCCACGACCGCTTCCAAGTTCTGTGAATGCGGTATAAGCCAATTTCCTTTGGGGTGCCCGTTTCCAATAACCCAGCAAATATCAGCTGGACTTTTTTCTTAAAGTCTCTGTCGGTTACTGATTCCACCTCATTTTTAACCATCATATTAATTCTCCTTGAGCGGTTTTCCATATCCTCCATCTGCAGCTCTAGATTTTGGGTGGCCATATTCAGTCGTGTCTTTCTCTACCTCTTGGAGGCCCCTTTCCAGGAGGTTGGTCTTTTCCCCAAGCTGGCCCACTTCCTGCCGTATTTCTGCCAAAACTGAGTTAAGATCCGCTCTCATCACCTGGAATTGTTCGTGGAAGGTTTTGGCCAATGTTGACTGAAGACCGGAATGTAAAATTGCCTGCCCAAGTAAGTCAGCGATTCCAGCCATATCGGAGGTGTTTAGTCAGGAGATGCTCAAAAACTTTGAGAAGGCAGCCCGACCCCCTCGAGGGGAGAAGTCAAAAAGTCATGTCCCTGTCGCTCCTTCGAAGTCTGAAGGTTAAAATCCTGTGTGCCCTCGAACCAAGCCTCTGACCTCTCGAGAACTCTAGAGGTCTTGAGTAGACAACAGGCCTAGTCCTCATCTGTCGAAGACTCCATTGAGTCGGGTGTCAAGTCCTTCGAGGACTCTATCAATGCTGATAGCGTTGAAGCCTGTGATGCCAAAAACGCTGAAGTCATCAACGCTGATAGCGTCGAAACCCTTGATAACAGTGAGGCAAGTCAAAAAACCCTTTAAACCTCTCCCGACAAAGGATTTATTTAAGTAATTATCTTCAGTTTTATGGAACCCCTAATCTTCCTGAGGTCCTCATTTCGGAGGAGTCTAGAATCAAGTACCTCTATGAAAATGTACAGACAGCAAGTGGCATCAATACATCGCCAGAGCTGGAATTTGGCAAGCCAGACCCAGCATAACTTGCAAATGCTTCCTATAGATATTTAATATCTAAGGTAATTGAGTTTTTGGGATAGGCCAGGCCAGCCCCTCCGTTTGAACAGGATGATCTGACTGATATGTTGGATAACGGACCACAAAAGGACCCTGTGTTGCCATTCTACATTGCCCTGCAGAAGAGGGTTAAGGCAAATTGGGAGGCACCAGAAACAAGTCTGGCTGTCAACACAATTCTCACAAAAAAATACAGGCCTTCCAGTAGTGACCCTGAGTACTTATACTTACTCTATACACCCAACACCAGAAAGCTTGGTGGTACAAACAGCATCTTCCATGTATTTGTATTTGTATTTATTAGGTTTATATAGCACTTTACGCCAAAGCGCTTTACAATACAACAACAAGAATACATAGTAACCAAAAAGCAATAAGTTACAAAGACATGAAACAAACCATCAAAACAGTATGTAGATCAACTGACCAGTTCTAAAGGAGCAATGGATAAGAGGAAGAAGAAGGGAAGTAGAAAGGGAGGTCAGTGCGGGGGAAGAATACAGAGATAACAGGAGGAGGGAAGGAGGTAGGAGAAAGAAAGGGAAGAAGAAGGGAAGTAGGAAGGATGGTAGAGATAAAGGTGGGATATAACAGGAGAAAGAGGGAAGTTAGGGCAGGGGTGAAGAAAGAAAGATTTCAAGGAGGCACGGAAAGAGGGGTAAGAGGAAATGGAACGGATGGAGAGAGGTAGGGAGTTCCAGTGATGGGGGGCTAGAAGCTGAAAGGAACAGAAATGAGAGGAAGCACAAGGGGAAGGAGGTACTGTGAGTAGGAAGAGATCAGCAGATCTGAGAGAGCGAGAAGTAGAGTAGAGAGAAAGGAGAGAGGAAAGGTAGGGGGAGCTAGCCCATGAAGAGATTTAAAAACTAGGCAGAGAAAGTTACATTTAAGTTGGGAGTGAAAGGGAAGCCAGCCAAGAAAAGAAAGGGAGGAGGAAATGGAATCAAGAGGTGAAGAAGACAGAGGGTACAGATAGCAGAGTGGTAAACGGATTTGAGGGGAGCAAGGTGAGAGGCAGGGAGTCCAAAGAGGAGAGAGGAACAGTAGAAAAGTCGGGAGAAAATGAGGGAAGATATTAGGAGTTTAGTAGCATGGAAGGTGAGGAAGGAGCGGATTTTGCGAACATTGAATAGGTGAAAGCGGCAGGTGCGAGAGGTAAGAGAAATATGATGGGAAAGGGAGAGGGTAGAGTCAAGGTGGAGGCCAAGGTTACGAGCAGAAGCAGAGATAGGGAGGTTAGTAGGATGAAAGAGAATGAAAGGAGGGAGTTTTGTCAGAGTTGATGGAAAGAAAGTGGGAAGACATCCAGTTTTTTATAGCAGTAAGACCGGAAGAAAGATTTTGGTGGATTTCGGGGGTGAAAAAGGAGAAGGAAAGCAAGTCTAAGCCTAACTCTAAGTTCCACGTCAAAGCAAGCAGCATACCCCACCACACCGCCTGATACAAACGAGAAGCCTTTCAATGCAATGGCAAAAAAGGTGTGTTCAGACAGAAGTATGGCGCTAAATTCAGTTAATGCCACTTGCACACTTGCTGCAAAGGTCTCGTTCACCTTGTGGGACTGTATCTCCATGGTGGCTGAACACATTCCGGAGGGAGAAGAGAGAGACGGCTTCCTGAATATTATGAGAGACGGAAAGGAAGCAATGTGTGAGTCTCTCCAGTCAGGTTATGACTCTGTAGGCAGCATCAGCAGACCCATGACGGCGAGCACAGTCACACACACGTTTGCATGGTTGAGGAACATCTCAGCATAACCTGTCACTCTCTCCACAGACTGGGCTGCTCCCTAAATTTCAAGAAGTCCCACACAATACCTTCTCAATGGCTCCAGTTCATCAGTGCAGTCCTGGATGCATCCTTGGGAAAAACCTTGCCACCCAAGGTGAGGGCTCAACACATATTCTGCAGATGGCCACCAAACTCCAAAGTGCCCATCGTCTTCCGGCCTTCGATTTTCTGAGGTTGCTTGGCCTCCTGACATCTTGAATTTTCCTGGTGCCAGAGGCTTGTCTGAGAATGGATCCCTCCAATGGGCTCTCAGAACACAGTGGTCTCAATTCTTGGGCAAGATGTCAGATCTGCTTCAGTTTCTGAGCAGGGTCGCACAGGATCTCCTGTGATGGGTCTGTGAGGACAACATTTTGAAGGGAGAACCTTTTTGCCAACCATGGCTGGAGATAACAGTAGTTATGGACGCTTCACTCAGAGTGGGGAGCCCATGCCAACGATCTGACAGTCAGTGGTCGTTGGTCTCCATCGAAGTCCAAACTACACATCAACCTTTTGGAGTGGAGGGCAATCAGACTTGTGCTGAAGGCCTTTCTGCCCTATGTACCGGGAAACAATGTCCTGATAATGATGGAAACACAGTGGTTATGTACTACCTCAACAAGGGAGGAGGTGTAGGGTCACTATCACTGTGCAGAGAGGCAATGCAGCTCTGGTTCTGGGCAATGCAAGAAGGAATCTCCCTATCAGTTGTTCACCTGGCCGGAGAGGAGAACATGGCGGCGGACACTCTGAGCAGGCAGAGAAAAGTCTCCCACGAGTGGGAACTAGCCCAGTCCTTCAAGAGGTCTTCACCCTTTGGAGAACCCCTCAAGTAGACCTGTTCACGACCAGTGTCAACAGGAAGTGTGAGCTGTTCTGCTCCAGGGAATTTCAAACAAGAGGAGCTCTAGGAGATGCGTTCGTAGTGGACTGGGAGTTTCCACTCCTGGACGTATTTCCTCCTGTCCCCGTCATTCCTCAAGTAATCAGGAGGTTGAGAAAGTTTGGAAAATCCTTGATCCTAATTATGCTGGATTGGGCCAGGAGGACGTGGTACCCAGACCTTCTGGACATGCCCATCTGCCCTCCAATTCACCTTCCACAAAGAGAGGAACTTCTCTCGTGAGAGGACGGTCGGGTTCGCCATCCAGTGGTCAAGACACTCAACCTTCATGCATGGTTTCTGAGAGGTTGAGATAGAAGGATGGAGATGTTGCTTTCAGCCAGAAGGCCAGCAACGAAGTCCCTGTATCGCTGCCTTTGGAACAAATTCTGCAGCTGGTGCAGGGAAATCAATGTGGACCCTTTACAGTGCGATACACCTATGATATTGACTTTCTTATTGCATCTGTCTAATCTGGGGCTGCATATTGGAACCATCAAGGGATACGTGGTGGCGCTTTCAATCTTTAATTGCACGTCAGAAGAAGCTTCAGATTTCAAAATGCCATTGATTATTCAATTTCTAAAAGGACTCACAAAAGTGTTCCCTCAGTCACATTTCTGGTCCCAGTTTGGGATTTAAATCTAGCACTGAAGTTTCTTATGTGCCCTCCCTTTGAACCGTTGAGTAGTCCGCTAAGACTGTTGACTTTTAAAACCATTTTATTAGTTGCTTTGACAGCGAGTAACAAGCTTTATCAAGTAAACCATGTATAACCTTTTATAAGGACATGGTTGTCCTGAGAGTTAAACTTTCTTTGCTTCCTGAAATAATATTGGACTATCACATCTCTCAAAAAATTGTTCTGCCAACATTTTATCCACCTCTGCACCCTGGTAAGGATGAAGAAAGGCTACACAGGCTAGACCCTAAAAGGGTACTTAGCTTTTATAAATCACGAATGGCTAAAATAAGACAAGATGATCAACTTTTTGTGGGGTACATCAGGCACAAATTGGGTCTGGCGGTCACCAAGCAAACATTATCCAGATGGATAATCCTAGGCATCACATAATGTTACAGGCTTGCAGGAAAGGATCCCCAGAAGGCCTGAAGGCTCACTCCACAAGGGGCATGGCTATGTCTCCTGCCTTGTAAAGAGGGGTGCTGATTAGTGACATTTTTGTAGCAGCCACCCGGTCCACCATTCATCCCTTCACAAAACACTACTGCATGGACTCTGCTTCAGGCCAGGAAGGAGGATTTGGAAAGGCGGTTCTGCATTTTATCCTTGACAAAATCTGAGAACTATGTTTATGATTAGAACATTCTTACTCCCTCCTGCAAAACTTACACTGCTTTGGGAGTCTATCTAAAGATGAGGAATACATGGGAGGACGCAATCCATTTGAAGAACAAGTTACTTGCCGCTGGTAACATTCTGTCGACTCGATGTTCTTCCCATGTAGTCCTCATCCCCACCCTCCCATCCTACCCTGCAGTAGAATTTCTGTGCATTACACTTTGCGCTCCTTCATCGCCTGATACTGTCTTTGACACGCTAATGCCAGTAATCCATTGAGAAGTAATGGGTGCGACGCATGCTATTTATACCTTGAGACGGAGACCCTTGAGGGACATTGAGTCGGCGCATCAACGCACAGGGCCCTCTGCCGAAGTAGTTAACGCTGGGAGGGAAGATATCTAAAGATGAGAAATGCGTGGGATGAACATCCAGTCAAAAGAACATTACCAGGCTAAGTAACCTGTTCTCCTTTTCAGTGGGAGATCTGACATTACATTCTTCTGCTAAGTGCCCATAGGAATCTTTTATTCACTGAAAGAATTTGACTGCTTCTGAGCTGCTGAGAACATGGGTTCAAACTCAATAACTTGGCTCCTCCTGTTTTTCTTTTCTTACTCTGAGGAGCTGCTACTTGGTGCAAAAATGTTAAAACAAAACTTTTTACATGAATCTCTACTCTTAGAAGAACTGCTCTGCTGGCTTAGGCAACTTGTGCTGCTGTTGTAGAAGGTTTACTGTTCTCTCTGCTTACATGTGTATGCTTTTTGTTCCGGCGCTACCCGCGTCCTTCTATTTGTGTCAAAATATAGTGGTTTTTCTTTGAGGTTGTCACTGCGCTGACCACACTAGAAACAGCAGAAAAACTTAACAGCACGGCCTACGCTGTGACCGCTGCTCCTCACTTCCCTCTCTCCCACACAAGGAAGAGAAGAATTGTGTGGCAACCACTGCTCACAAAGATTTGCACACTGGAAGTACTCAACGCTGTCTGGTTTCTGGGGAAACTGAACGAGGGAAGCACAGGATCCTTTCCTTGAACTTGTTTTGATTTTAGGCCCAACAAACTGGAGCCTGAGGGAAAAAAACAGTACTTCACAGCTGGACTGTCATCAATGAAAGGCAGTTTAGAATGTTCTTCAACTGCACTCTGTCCCTCCCAAGACCAATATAGATGCAGGCTCCCATCCACTATCTTTGCCAGTTAATGTACTCTGACTCTGAATTTCAAGAGTTAAGGGAACCAAAAACACACAGGAGATTTATGAAACAAATAGAAAATTAAACAAATAAATTTAACAGTCAACACACATTCCACTGCCCATAGTGTCTCCTTGCCCCTGACCCTTATGCCTAATTCCCATTGAGGGACCTGACACCGGGAAAGCATCCCCCGCCGGCTATAATCCTTTTAGCAGCCTTGATTGGGAGTGGGGGGTCAATTCAGAGCAGAGAAGGGGGGGTGGGGAAAAAAGTGAGGTGGGCTGCCATGATAGACTTGGTTTTTAAGGGTTGAATTCCATATTATGGGTGAATTCAGCAGCTCTCTGTACATTCCCATTTGCTTATATGCTTGTATGCGAAAGTATGCTGTGTGGCAGTTATTCATATTCACAGACCGCAAGAGGAGAATTTGCAAGTAACATCGGGTGCGAGGGCTCATCTGAGTTGCATTGAGAAAAAGTCACACAGCACTCAAAGTGAATAAAAAAGACAAACAATGGCATATGCAATACACAAATGCAATATACACTTGTTTATTCAACTTGTTCATAGTACAAGCTTTACAAACATATTTGTTTAAGGTGACAAATAGAAAAAAAAACCTTAGTGGAACATTATAATTAAATGAGATCTATTTGTTTCTATGAATATAAATATATATAAACTATAGTAAACGTATGGTTTGGGTGAGGGTCTGAGTTTGGATGTATATGGATATGTGCATTTGTTTATGTTGGAGAACACTTTGTAAATTCCCTATCATTTTAACTTTTCCCCCTTGTTCCTGGAATCATTCTGGTCAAATAATGTACTGAATATGACCAATACCCTAAGAACAAATGTAGGTTTGGATCTGAAAACTGGAGGGGTGGGGGAAGAAGTTGGTCAGGGGCAGAGGGAGAGGAACAGGTTGGTGATAGTGCAGGATGGGAAGTGGGGAATATTAAGAGGACGTACTGTGTGAAAAGAATGGAATCAGGGTGATAGAAATTGCACATCACCATTGGAAATTAGACATCATTTTAAAAACAGGGAGGGGGTGGAGGTGGGAAAGGTGGGTTTGTCGTGGGAGGATGTAGAGGGGAAAGGGAAAGATGAACTAAAGGTAGAGGAAGAAGAAAAAGAGGAATACGTATTGTCAACATTGGTAGAAAGAATTGAGGTTCAAAGACTGCAATCTGAGGGTCAGGAACACCAGAAGCTGTGAACAGAAAATGAATTCCGGTATCCAATAACTGCCATGATTCATGTGCCAGCTTTGGAAAGTAGTTGGATAGCAGTGACATAGATACTGCAGTCGATGTAGCATTTTAAAAATGTTGCTTCCATAAAAATGTGGGACATCATATTTCCCAGTGTATTTTTGCCAAGAAGTCGAGAGTTGAAACAGACACATTCTAATGAAGAAGGTTAAAGCAAGGTGCATCACTTTGAATGTGAAAGAGGTATGTCTTGAGAGCTTTGACTCGGCAGTGTGAGAAACCTGAAGGTACTCACATCTACTCCCAGAGGCTCTTCTGTTCAGGTGGTCAGGGAAGGGCCATTGCTTTTGGATCCCAACCCTGGAGGTGGACAAGCGAAGGGAGGATTACATGAGTGGAGGGTCCCCGAAGGCGAGACATGCTATCCCCCTTTCCTGATATTGACCTACCCTGACCTCCCTTAGCCTATATGGGCTATTGCCAATCTCATTCCATCTTCCCCTGTAGTTTTCCTTTAAGTACTAGAAGCAACTAGGAGTAGTGTAGAGCTCCTATTATAAACACCACTCTGGTACTGGGACGAAAAAGTGGTCTGGAGGCATGTAGTAATAAAGATCAGTCATGTCACACTAATAGGCTTAATCAGGGTCAGTCAATTGAGTATATCTTGTTTCACCTGCAGCCTGTTAGTTGTAGAGAACATTATAAAAGGTGGAAATCAGAAGCACATGAGGGATCCAGTCGCAGAAGGAACAGAGAACCGAGGAGTTGCTGTGCTGCGAAGCGAGAAGCAGAAACGCTTAGATGCCAACTGAGATCCAGAGTCTTGCTGAGGTGACTGTGCAGGACTGGGAACCCTTGCGAGGGAAAACGCACAGCAGGTGCTGCCAGGGAGGAGAGGCTGAGCCAAGCAAGAAGACTGGCTTGTGCAGAATGAAGCACCCAGCGAACTGGCGAGTTTGTTTTCCCGCTTGGGGAGAAGCCGTTGAACGGAGCTGCAGAGATCTGGTAAGTGTCGGGAGACACTGGGAACACCAGAGCACTCCAAGGGACCATGGAAATGGTAACAGTCCACGGAAGAAATGCAAAATAGCACTTATTGAATACCGAACTAAGTGAAAAGGTGTTATTTTACACACACAACTTAAAACTGCATTTATTGAATGCCGCACCAAATGAAAGGTGCTGCACAGCTGAAAATTACATTTATTGAATACCAAACTAAGTGAAAGGTGCTATTCAAGTCGGCGCAGCCTAAAACTACATTTATTGAAAACTGAATCAAATGAATGTTGTTATCTTGACAAATAAAATGCAACATTGCATTTACTGAATATTGGGCAACAGGGAAGTCGTGGTTTGAGTGAACCCAAGCGAATGCTGCAATTATGAAGAATTGAATGAAAAGAAAGTTGTTACTTGATCAAACTATGAAATGCTAAAGACTGCTTAAACATTCTGTAACAATCAAGTTTATCAAGTAACCCACTGCCAGAAAAACATCTTAAGAACAATGTGCAAGACATATAAGGACATTGAAAAGTTGTCTTGAATATTAATGAAAAAACGGCCTTTGGGGAAACTTATGGTTGCGTGACCTGTGATGGGTGGATTGTGTGGTATGACAACTGCCCCTAGACCAGGAAGTTTCCGAAACACTGACATTGCAAATATCAAGAGTCAAATTACAGACAAGGCATGTGATTGCTGGTTGTGTGACCTTTAGTTGGTGGACTGCGTGGTCTGACAACTGCGCCTAGACCAGAAACCACTAAATATTGGAAAAGCAGCAAACAAGTGTGCACCCTTGGTGAAGCTAACCAAAGGAAGGGTCAAATGGACAGTGTATTCTTTTGCAATCTTGTGTACAGAAGAAACAAGTAAACTTCTCAGTATATATCTTGGGGAAGGGAACCCTCAGAACCAAAGAACCGGAGAGTGTTTATCTTGGTGAAGGGACTCCCAAGATCACAGTGTTGTATGGAATTGGTTACATTTGAACTTGGGGAAGGGAAACCCAAGACCCTCTTTTGATGTGAACTGTAATACCTGGGAATCTACTGAAGGTAATCTCAGAGCGTGATCAAACCTCTTTGAAACGAAGTGACGTTGGAACTGTATTGAACTTGAATACTTATATTTGGTTGAGAACCTTTCCCCACTAGATTGTGTTGTAGTTGTGAGGACAAGCACAGGTTTTGACAGAGACAGACTT
The DNA here is from genome assembly GCF_040938575.1 of Ambystoma mexicanum. NCBI lineage: Eukaryota > Metazoa > Chordata > Amphibia > Caudata > Ambystomatidae > Ambystoma > Ambystoma mexicanum. Next base: position 150,863,269 of record NC_090924.1, read on the forward strand.
TTGATTTGGACTTGTAGACACAGACTTTCCTTAGATTTATTTAGGCAAGAGAATTCCCACCAAAGCATAGGGGTAGTTAGGCGTTACACAACTGCATCATTAATAAAGTTTTGTTTAGAAATATATCACTGCTGTCTGTGTCATCTCTCTTGATGCCATGCCTGTCTCACAGCAGGTACAATCTGTTGAGTCATACATAGTTTCACGCCAGAGGAAAGAGGTTTTTTTTTGGAAAAAGGAATTGTGTTTTTTTAGTATGTTGATTAAAAGATAAGAAGCAAATTTGTGCAAGTGTTTGCGAGTTTGAGTACAGAGATCAGAACCAGGAAATTCATGTAGACAATCAGGATTGTGCCAAAGAAAGTGGAGCTTCACTTCGAACCGCACTTATTCTAGTGTTTGTGGAGTATCCAGACTAAAGACAGAAGAGTGTTTGAGAGTTTTGACATCAGAGGTCGAAGTACAATCTTTAGATGAGGAAGTATCCCCACCAGCATGACACATTAATTTGGTTATTTGTACATTATTGGCACTGCAAAATTCATCATTGTTCATTACGTTGAAACCAGCGAAAAATGGCAAATCATTTAAATAGTGATTGATGCCAACACAAAGTGAAATTAAACTTGGCAGTAGATAAGTCTCTCCTTCATTATTGCTCACCTCGGCAAAAAAGTGGCATAGTAGAGAGGCAAGCTGTGGTGGTGGTGGCATGTCTACAAAGTCAGAAGAGATGTCATTTTCAGTGAGCCACTTTTTGAAAATGACAATGACCCATTTAGTTGCAAATCATGTTTTTGCCTTAGAGCATTGAACTTAAATATGGGGGCAATGTTGATTCTGATACAGGACAATGGTGCGCGGTAGAAAGACAATGGTTTCCTGGAGTCCAAGATAAGTAGGGGATGGTTTTGAGATTGTACCACTCTGAGAAAGAAAGGCCATCCAAAATGTAAAAGTTGACATACAGCACAAGGCAATTGCATAGGGTAGGTATGCATTGTTGGTGGAAGGTGATAGTTGAAGAGAAAATGTGGATAGAAGGTTGGAGGGGAGGGGGAATGGACCGATTAAATTAGACAGGGGCAATAAGAATGTAGAAAAATAGAACAAATAGCAGTGTTTAATAAAAAGGGGTTCAGCAGAGGAAGAGTAGCAGTTATAGATAATGAAAAACACTCTTTGCATGAGACATTCAGTGGTATTAGTACTGAGGGATGTGCCAAAAAAAGTGACTTCAGAGATCCTTAATTCAGGAAATTGCCTTATATGGGAGGTATTTGTGGCAGCCATTACAGGACGAAGAGCATTCATTAGAGAAATGAGATGACGGATCATGGGCACACTTTCAATGTCTGCGTATCAAGACTGTATATCCGTGCAGGTCAATTTGTGCCGATTCATCAGCAAATGACATGTAAGCAGTGAAGGGCAAGGGGTTTAACAGAGGATCGCAGGGACGTTGTGAGTAGGCTGTGTGCTGTAATGTAAATGGGAAGTTGGGAGCCAGTCTGGGATGCATTGACCTCAATTAGACAAGCAGTGAGACTGAAAATAACAGAATGCTTGTGTTGTCAGAGGCAAGCAGGAAGGATGTATTCCAACTGAATACCAGCTGATATTATACAGGATTCGTTTGTAATCCTTTATCATGATTTGCTTAAACAGTTTGAGCGTTCCGTAAAGATTACTAATTATTTTTAATCAGGTTCATATGGAACTAATATGTGATGCGTTTGTCTATTGCTTTTTGCATTTATAATGTTCACACGTAAACAATTTTTAGATTTACTTAGGTGGAACTTAGTCTCTGAAAATACATTTTAAAATTGATGAAAAGCAAAGATTACATTTGGAAAGAACATTCAATAATGTGTCCTCAGCAGCCTTCTCTTCAAATTTCCAGCTGATTTATTTTTCTTGGTTTTTCTCCTTGGCCTGATCTCATGTCATGACTAATGCCATTCAATATAGAATCATACCAACCTCCTTATGTCCAAAACCATTGCCACAGCAAAGGAAGAAATCAGATAGTGCTAGGTGTCAAGAACATCCATGCAAAATTCCACAGAAGCTGAATATGGCCCCACAGATCCCCGTACATGTCCAGTGTGTCACTCTAAGACCGGTAAACTCTCAACACCCCTGTGGTAAAGGAGATTGGGACGAAATAGTAAACTCATGCACTTCACTGCGGATGAGATATGTGCAGAAAACAAGGAGAGAGAATAAGACAAATTATAATTCTTGCATTCTCAAATTACTAGCTACTTTTCTAATTTCTGGTGTGCTTGTAACTGACTTTACCTGACTAGCCTCTGCTAAGTGCTGAGAGGCATTGCCCTCTTGTTTGTTTTCTTGATGAGTAGATTGCTTGCAGAAAAGAGTCCATATATTCCAGATGACTAATTGACTAAATCTCTGCTCTTCTCTTTCTTATAGTAGGTTGTTCAGTCTTGAAGTAATACTTCCTTCTGTGCTCTTACTCTTTTTTCCTTCTTTGTTAATTTTATCTGTACATACATTCCTAACTAATCTAACTAATCCTTTCCTTTAAAAAAAAAAAAGCTTTATTATTTACACATTCCAGTTAAATGTTCTTTCTTTCTTGGTGAAGAGATCTAATCAGGCTCACTAGCAGCTTAGTAACAGAAGTGAGTCCCTACGCTCCTTGATGAACAGCAACTCTTACTAGTGAGATTTAACATCTAACAGGTGTGACTGCGCAGATTGCTGCATGGCCAACACTAGTATGCATAGAATGAAGGCACTCTTAATAAGACTTCAGTTATCGTCCTTTGAAGAAAAGAAACGTTTTCCTCTTGAGCACATGAACGGTGCAGGAGCCTGTGCACCGCTAACTCCCACTGCTAGTGGCCTTCTCCAAAGTAATATAGTTGTCATATGATGTTGGTACTCTTGTTCAGAAGAGAATTGCCAGGCATTTCGGTGCTTGACTGCCCTTGGGCAGGACAAAGACTGTTTTGTAGTGGAAATGTCTCTTCTGTGAAAAGATGGTGAGCTAAGGACTCTGGTAGAGACTGTAACCCGGTATATAGGCCGGTAGTAGAGAAACTCCCAGAACCCCCCTTGTTTTTGCAGATTAAAATCCACACCAGAAGCGACAGAACGTATCTTAGCCTTTGCCAATGCTATTAAAAGTTGGATGCTTGAGAGTTAGCTCCAGCTTAACCCCACCAAAACCGAGGTTTATTTATTTATTTATTTATTCATTCACATGTGTTGAGCGCACAGCAGACCGAAGACACTGTGGTGCTAGTTACAGTGTTGCTTATACTTAGTTACATACAGTTCATGTCCGTGCGGTTACATTGGGATACACTTTTTTTACAGATATGCGGAGAGCAGCAGGAGCACATGAGAAAGGGGTTAGTTGAATAGGGCAGTTTTGAGTTTTTTTCGGAAGGAGAAAAGAGATGCATCAGCTCTGAGGTGAGTATGTAGGGAATTCCAGAGTTTAGGTGCGAGGAAGGGGAAGCCTATGCCTCCTGCTTTAGTTCTGTTGATGCAAGGTATTGCTAGTTGATTAGTGTATTGTGCTCTTCTCGGTCTCGTGGAATGAGATCTACCTATCGTGTCAGATAAATAAGAGGGAGCTGTGAGGTTGATGCATTTATGGGTGGTTGTGAGAATTTTGAAGGAGATACGGTCTTGGACTGGGAGCCAATGAGCTGCCTTTCTGGCTTGTGTGATGTGTTCTCTTTTTGGTATGCTGAGGGCTTCCCTGAGAGCATTGTTTTGGGTTGTTTGGAGCCTAGATATGTTTTTTTGGAGGTGCCGGCTAGGAACGCATTACAATAGTCTAGTTTGGCTCCTATAGTTGCTCGGGCGATGGAGAGGCAGTTATCCTTGGTTAGGAATGGTTTTATTGCGTTAATGAGTTTAGTACTCAGTGCTGAGGCCGAGACTATGGCGCTGACTTGTTTGTCCATAGATAACGTGGCGTCTATGTGAACCCCCAGTGTTTTGACTGATGATAGGACTGGAATGACACAATTGTCTATGTTGAAATTGATGTACAGTGGTTTGAGGTTGGAGAGGGTGGATTTCGGTCCTAGAATGTGGATTTCGGTCCTAGATTGAAGATGTCGGTCTTGTCCCCGTTCAAGCAGAGGCCATTAGTAGCCATACATGCTTGTATGGTGGAGTAGATTTGCTGTAGGATAGAGGCGCCTTGGTGATAATTCCCTGTCAGGGGGAGGAGAACCTGCGTGTCGTCGGCGTAATTTGTGTAGGTGATCCCCAGCGTGTCTAGTTTATCAAATAATGGCTTGGTAAAAAGATTATAGAGCGTGGGGGCAGTACAGGAACCTTGTGGCACACCACAGTGGATGATGGAGGGTGCTGCATGTGCTGTGTTAGAGAACACTTTCATAGCTCTACCCTCTAAGAATGATGTTATCCAGGATGCTGCGTCATTTGAGAAGTGTGCAGAGTGTGTCAGGTGGCTGGTAAGTGTAGTGTGGTCTACCAGATCAAACGCAGCTGAAAGGTCAAGGAGAAGGAGGAGAGTGGGCTTGCCTTTGTCTAGGATGTTGGTAATTTCGTTTTTTAAGTCTAGAAGGGCGGTTTCAGTTCCATGTCCCTTGCGGAACCCAGATTGTCTTTTTCCTAGGATTGTGTTCGATTCAAGGTATAGTTGAATCTGTTTGTGGGCGGCCTTGTCAAGTATTTTCAGGAGGAATGGGACTGTGGTTATGGGTCGGTAGTTGTTAGGGTTAGCAGGGTCTAGCGTCGGTTTTTTTAAGAGAGGGCGTACCCAGGCCTCTTTAAGCTGTCTGGGACTCTGCCCGTTTTGAAGGATGCATTGATGAAGGCTGTGAGAAGAGGGGCGAGTGGTTCTGCGCAATCTTTGATGATTTTAGGGGGGCATACATCACCCTTGCACTGTGAGGGTTTGAGGTGTCTGAGGATGTCAGTGACCTCGGCTTCAGAGATTTCGGTAAATGCAAATTTGGGCATGTTTCTTACTTTTACGTTAGGTTTTATCTGTGCATGTGCACTTTGCTTTGGTAAGGTATTGAAGTGGTGGGATATTTTGTTTTGGAGGAGGTTTATTTTTGTAAGCATGGCTGATTGAATGCCTGTACACCATGCCTCGTCTTTGACGATCTCATCCGGGCATGTAGGCGGTATGGTTAGTTCTTTGAATATATTGAAAAGTTCTTTAGAGGTTATAGTGTTTGGCCCAAAACATCTTCTCAGGAACTACCATGTTACTACTCCTTGTCCTGCCATTTTCGATGCTGCCAAATCCTTCTTGTGTAAGGCAAACATTCTTGGCTGCATATGGCATAATTGGGCTGTAATGCCCATTTTTCAGAGGTTGTCAAATCTGTTTTCTATCAACTTAGGCTTCTAAACTTCATCTTGCTGTTCATTTTCGAACCAGACGGTGCTGTGGTTGTGGGGACAATGGGAAATTCCAGGCTTGACTATTGCAACACTCTTCTTCTGGGGGCACCAGAGAGCCAAATACAAGGGCCCCAGATATCCCAGAATGCCGCTGTCAGACTGGTATACAATCTGCCAAAAAAGGTCCCCATCTCCATGTACCGGAGGAAACTGCACTGGCTGCCTGTTTGGAAAAGGTTGAATTTAGACTGCTGTGTCTTATACACAGGTGTATACAAGGAACGGCACCTAGGTGCCTGGTTTAAAAAATAAAGCTCTATCAGCCTTCAATAGCTTTGTGCTCAACTGGCAATAATCTGTTGGTTGTTCTTCCTTCTCAATGCGTCTCTCAGGTGATCAATGTTTCTCCATCGGGGGCCCCTGTATATGGAATGCACTTCCAGTTGAATTACGGAATACATCTTCTATCGCTCTTTTCCGGAAAAACTTTAAAGCGTATTTGTTCCAATGATTCTTGGTATTTGTGGTAATGTCTGAAGTGGGCAAAATAGTGTAATATCTGCACCTACATGCAGGTCTCTGCTTGGTTCCGAAAGCATATGCGTACTACAAATCCTAAATCAATTCAAATCAAATCATGAGAGCCTGCTTGATGCGTAACTTGGACTTTTTCCATAAAGGCAGTTGTGTGTGATACGCAGTGTCTGAAAGATAACACGCCTGGGCAGCCAGTGTAAGGTTCTCCTAGCAGCAGATACATGGTCAGTACTTCCTAAACCCTTTACAACGCATACTGCAGTATTTTGAATAACCTTTAGTCGATTAATTTCACCCATACCAATACCCTGTAGAAGGCTGGCACAGTAGTCAAGACGCGTTCCAATGATGGCACAAGCGAGAGTGGCACAGTTAGGGGAATTAAGAAAGGGTCTCATCTGTACGAGTAGTTTGAGGTAATACACTACCACCTCCCATCTACTCTACCCGTACTTCTCTAAATCCCTATCCCACTCTACCCTTTTTACCCCACCCCGCTCTACCCCTACCCACCCAACCTCATCTCTCTCTACCACCACCAATGCTACCTTACCCCTCTCTCCCACCTCTCACCTTTCTCTCCCCCAACCCACGCTACCTTCCCACTCTCTACTTCCCCACCTTCTTTTCCTCATCACTTAAATCCTCCCCATACTATTGTCAACGTCCCGCTTGACTGAATTCCACAGGAGCGGATGCTGGCCCCACAGACCCTCACCACGAGTTCACCTCTCAACCCTAAAGTGAAAGCTGAGCTGAAAACCCCAGGAAAGGGAAAGGGGAATTTGGATAAAATAACAACGGAGACACTGCAGCCCTGCAACCTTCTGGTAGGCTCTGGTATCTGTAGTAACAAACACACTTGGTTACTTATACATCAGTATAAACCTTTTTCTCTAAATTATTTCTTAAAACAACTCTAACTTCTTTACCTCGTATACCTCTGTTTAGAACTTAGAGGTTAATTGTCTGTAGAGAATATCTTGAAAACCTTTGTAATGTTTCTGTGCATATTGTCACTAGCAATTCCAGTCTTTTTAATATTTTGAAGAAGATGACTCTTGCAAACACCTTACAACCTTAGATATTCTTCTTTGACTTTAAGTTCACTTAACTCCATAAAATTTACATCTCCCAATACTCTTGAGAAATACAGTCTTTCTTGAAGTATTGAATTCTCACTGCATTCATGCGATTAACACGCAAAATCACAAAACGTGAAAAATTGTCCTCGCGCTAAAAATTACATGCGCACTTTAACAAATACACGCGCACGTGAAACACGCATTTTTAACAATTCACGTGTACGTGAAACACGTGCACTTTAACAAATTCACGCGCACGTGAAACACGCATTTTTAACAATTCACGTGTACGTGAAACACGCGCACTTAAACAATTTCACGCGTACAAGAAACACGCGCACGCTCTAAAAAAACTACACGCGCAATTGCCAACCGAAACACACGCTAAAACTACTTGCGCTCAGTTAATATGGACTTGCGCTCTATCGCAATCCTACACACGCTCTCTTACGTGACGTCGCTCATGTGAAAAATATACACGTGCCAAAAACTACCCGCGTTCAGTTGATATGGACTCGCGCTCTATCGCAATCCAACACGCGCTCTCATATGCACGCGCTCCCAACGACGTTGCTGAAGTCATGAGGACTTGCGCGCACGTTAAACAGTCTTGAAACACTTTTCGCACAGTTTACAACTTTAAAACTTGCACGCACAGTCTTTTCAATTGTTTTCTCCTTATTGTAAATAAACTGTAAACGTTCTTTCTCTCAGTAAGCTTTAAACTTCTAAACTCTTTAAGTTTCTGATAAACAATGGAAGATCACTGTGAAAATCTTTAAGCTTTAAAAAGAACAATCCCACCTGATGTCTTCTTGATCTCTCTGGCTCAGCAAACTATTTTCTTCTTTAGTAAATCTTCTGAACTCTGAAAGGCCTTACTAAAGGAGCTTAACTAAAATACAACCAGCCACTGAATTACTTTGGATGAAAGGCAGTTTAGAATCTTGCTCACCTCCCAAGAATCCAACCATTATCCTCTCCACCAATCAGGCAAACCAAACATAGCATTGTTCCTCAAACCAATCAGATTAATTTTCTTTCTCTCCATCTTGACTTGGGCAACCACAATGTTAATTCTAAGTACATACTCTTCCTAGTTACTACTCAGCCAGCCAGCCATCCCTGACAGTACCCCCTCTTCAAAGCCCTGTCCCAAGGCCTGGCTTAGCAGGGAACTCTCTGTGAAACTGTCTTATTAATTGAGGGGCATGTACATCAATCTGATTTTCCCAAAATCTTTCTTCAGGCCCGTATCCCTTCCAATCAATAAGATACTGCAAGGTACCTCTAACAAACCTAGAATCTAACATTTTCTTAACTTCAAACTCTTCTTCATTTTCTTCAGTTCTTCATTTTCTTCAGTTTCCTCTGGTGGTGGTTTTCCCAATCTAGTTCCTAACACACAAGGTTTCACTAAACTGACGTGAAATGTAGGATGACTTTTGATACTGGGAGGTAATTTCAGCCTGATTGCCACTGGATTTATTATTTTTTCTATTTCAAATGGACCAATACATTTCGGACTAAATTTAGTTCTTCCCTTTAGACGTAGATTTTTTGTGGACAACCAAACCTTTTGGCCCACTTGATAATGTGGTGCATTTTGACGTTTTCTATCAGCAAAGGTCTTGAACTTAAATTTACTTTTCTCCAAAGTTTCCTTTGCTTTCACTAAACCATCCCTAATACTAGTCAATCGATGCTCAACCTCTGGATTGGAATACTCAGATGGTAAAACTTCTTTCAAAAATCGCGGATGAAAACCATAATTACTGTAAAAAGGTGAATAACTAGTAGAATCCTTGACAGAATTATTGTACCTAAATTCTGCTAACCAAAGAAGATCCACCCAGCTCCCTTTCTCCTGCCAAAAAGCTCTGATATATTTTTCTAACTCCTGATTTACTCGTTCTGTCTGACCATTGGTTTGTGGATGATAACCTGAAGAAAGCTTTATCTCAATCCCCAACTCTTTACAGAAAGCTCGCCAAAACTTAGAAATTAATTGCGACCCTCGATCTGATACAATTTGTGTTGGTAACCCATGGAGTTGCACCAGTTCTTGCAAAAAACTCTTTGCCAGATTCCTTGCAAAGGCCTCTCCTTTCATGGGAATGAAATGTCCAGCTTTGGTCAGTAGATCCACTACTACTAATACTGTAGTGCAACCTTGATCTTTAGGAAGATCTACAATGTAATCCATAGAGATTGTAAACCATGCACTAGGAGGTACGGGTAATGGATTAAGTAATCCAGATGGGTTTCCTCCTCCTGACTTCACTCGAGCACAGACTTCACAAGTTTTCACAAAATCTTCTATATCTTTTGTCATGTCTTTCCACCAGAAATTCCTTTCCACCAATTCAATTGTCTTACGAATTCCAGGATGACCCACCAACTCTGATTCATGACATTCTTGCATAATTTCCTTTTGCAGTTCTTTACTTAGAAGATAAATTTTAGAATGGAAACATGGAAATCCATCAATTAAATGTCTTCCAGAACCCTCCGCAAGCCAAGATTAAATCGCCTTCTCCGGTAACTCCCTTCGAATTTCGCAAGAAGCAGGTTCTCTTCTTTTGTATTACTTCGAATAAATGTACCTTCTGCAATCACTGGCTCAGGTAATAACTGATGTTCTACATCATCTGACGAACTTTGTCGAGATAAAGCGTCCGCTTTACCGTTTAACCGTCCTGGCTTGAAGGTTATTACAAAATCATATTCCGAAAAGAAAGGCGACCATCTAAGTTGTCTTAGTGATAATGTTCGAGCAGATTTCAAAAATAGAAGATTCCTATGGTCGGTTAAGAAAGTTACTGTGAATCTTGCTCCTAACAGATAATGCCTCCATTCTTGAAATGCTTTCTTGATAGCCAGGAGTTCTCTATCAGTAATCGTGTGGTTCATCTCAGCTGGAAGCAACTTCTTGGAAAGATAGGCCACAGGATGCAGTTGTCCAGTTTCAGGATGCCTTTGAGAAAGTACTGCTCCAATTGCTGTATTGGAAGCATCTGCTTCAACAAAAAATGGTTGAGAAGGATCTGGATGTAATAAAATTGGTCCTGATGTAAAACAGTTCTTCAATTTTTTAAAAGCCTGATCCGCTTCATCCTTCCACTCAAATTTCATTCCTTTTTTCAATAATTTGGTGATGGGAGAAACAGTTTGAGAGAAGTCCTTTATGAATCTCCTGTAAAAAATTTGCAAAACCCAGGAAGCTTTGAATATCTTCAACACAAGTTGGAATTGGCCACTGTTCTACTGCTTTAATTTTCTTCATGTCCATTTCCAAACCTTTGGGAGCAATAATAAAACCCAAAAATTCCACTTCTTTGGAATGGAATTGGCTTTTTTCTAACTTAGCAAATAATTTATTCTCCCTTAATCGCTGTAAAGCTTTCTTAACATGTTCTTCATGTTGCAGTAGATCCTTGGAATAAATGAGAATGTCATCAATGTAAACTACTACAAAAATGTCAATGAAATCTCTCAACACTTCATTTATATAAAATTGAAAAGCTGCCGGGGCATAGCACAACCCGAATGGCATTACTTGATATTCGAAAAGACCAAATTTTATTCTAAATGCTGTTTTCTATTCATCACTTTGACGTACCCGCACCAAATGGTATGCACCACGAAGATCTAATTTGGTAAACACTGAAGCTCCTTGAATCTGGTCCAACATCACTGAAATTAAAGGCAGAGGATATCTGTTTTTAACTGTAATTTTATTCAATGCCCTATAATCTATACACGTCCGTAGCATACCTTCTTTTTTTGGAACAAAAAATAGTGGAGAAGCTGCTGGCGACTGAGAGTGTCTGATGAACCCCTTAGCCAAATTTTCTTGGATATAATCTTTCAAATGCTGATTCTCTTTCTCAGTCAGGGGATAGATGCAACTGCAAGGAATGTGAGCTCCTGGTTCTAAATCAATTTTACAATCGTATTCTCGATGAGGAGGTAATTCATTAGCTTCCTTTTCACTAAACACATCATTATAATCTTGATAACACTTTGGTAATTCTCCTATTACAGCCCCAATAGAATGTACTATGGCACCCAATTTTACCAAACCTTCCACAACTTCTGAACAACCATCAGACTCATCTTCCTGAACCTTTACCTTAAAACAATTTGCAACACAAAAAGGTGAATCCAATTTAACAACTCTCCTTCCCCAATCAATCTGAGGGTTATGATACGTTAACCAAGGCATCCCTAATATAATCTTCAACTGTGGAGTATCTATTAATTCAAACACGTTCTGGAGGTGCTAAAGGGGCTGGACCTAAAGGTCTATTCAAGTTCCCCCTACTTCCCTCCTGAGAACTCGTTCCTTCACCCAAATCCTCTCTAACTAACACTGGTAATTCTCTACTTGGACTCTCAGAAACTCTTGACTCCAAAGAAATGTCCTCGTTCCTGCTGGTAACTTCAGAATTTAATTCTTCAAACTTGACTTGTAATTCCTGGTTCTCTCTTCGCACTGCCCTCATCTCCTCCTTTAGCTCCGAAAACATGTCCCTTATGGAACTTGCTAATGCTTCTGTGGGATCCATATCAGCTCAGGTGGAAAAATTATCGTGGGCCTTTCATCCTGTCAGGGTCCGGCTTGACTGAATTACACAGGAGCTGATGCTGGCCCCACAGACCCTCACCAAGAGTGCACCTCTCAACCCTAAAGTGAAAGCTGAGCTGAAAACCCCAGGAAAGGGAAAGGGGAATTTGGATAAAATAACAACGGAGACACTGCAGCCCTGCTGTCAATGGGACCTGAGATATCCTTGTCAGAGAACGTTGTTTCTGATTCTCCACCCTCCCCTAGCTCCTCACCTTCTTCTTTCCCTTCCGTACCCTTCTCTCCTCTTCGTCTAGGTCTCTCCTTTTTTTGTGTAGATAAGGACGGCCACGGAAGGAAGCCACCGTGCTACCCAAAAAAGGGTGCCCTGGGCCCCCCTCCGGGAACGCCAATAAGGGGAAAAATCCCTAAGGCACAAAAAACCCCTGAGCGACCCCTGAGATGTAGTCTTGAGACGGGGCCAGGCAGAAGAGATGGTCGGCGGAGAAATTCTGTAGGAGGTCCGGAGGAATGCAGTCCAAAGGAGAAGGATGATCACTTGAGGAAACAGAAGTCGGCAGTCCTAAAGCAGGCCAGGGAATGGTACACTGAAAGCAACTGTAGAAGGTGTCCAAGCGGTAGAGTAGACAATCCGAATTAACAGGCCGGGATCTGGTACACAGGGAATCCAGCAGGAAGATGAGAGAATACAAAGGAGGGACTAGTCCTGGAAGGCAGAATGGAGAAAAGGTAAGGAACACAGAGTGAAGGTAAGATGGGACGGGGTGGGCTAGAAGACTGGAGGGAGAGTAAAAGGGGAAATAAGAGGAACGGGAATAACAGGGGGAAAAGGGCTCAGCGGGAAAAAGAACAGGTTAGAAGGAGAGGAGTAAGGAACCCGATTGGGATCGGGGACCGACGGAGAAAAATACACGAGCATGAAAGCTGCGAAAAGCACAGAGCGTAGAGCACTCTCGGAAACAAGGAAACCGGAAGCGTTGCAACACGTCCGCGATCCGGAAGCGGAAGGCTTTTAAGCTTCCGAGTCGCGTCAGCGCGCAACACTAGAACGTTGCTAAAGGAGTACGTGACGGGTAAGCGGAGCGTATGATGTGCTATTATCTGCGCCGCCAGCAGCTCCACAGGCTCCACCTGCCTCGCGGCATGACACCTGCAACCTTCTGGTAGGCTCTGGTATCTGTAGTAACAAACACACTTGGTTACTTATACATCAGTGTAAATCTTTTTCTCTAAATTATTTTTTAAAACAACTCTAACTTCTTTACCTCTTATACCTCTGTTCAGAACTTAGAGGTTAATTGTCTGTAGAGAATATCTTGAAAACCTTTGTAATGTTTCGGTGCATATTGTCACTAGCCATTCCAGTCTTTTTAATATTTTGAAGAAGATGACTCTTGCAAACACCTTACAACCTTAGATATTCTTCTTTGACTTTAAGTTCACTTAACTCCATAAAATGTACATCTCCAAATACTCTTGAGAAATACAGTCTTTCTTGAAGTATTGAATTGATATGATATGATATGGCATTTGTAACGCCCCTATACACAAGTGTTTCAAGGCGCGACGAGGCAGGGAGGGGGGAACAGGGGGAAGACAGACAACGATCCTAATAGGCCAGGTGTCATTCAGATAGCGCAAGTGCAGAGGTAGGGGGAAGGGAAGAAGTGCAAGGGGGGAGGGGGGAAGTGGAAGCGGGGAGGGGGAAGTGCAGTACAAGGTAAGTAGAATAAAATAAATAATAAATAAGGAGGGCCAGCTGGTGGCAAGTGCAAGGTAAGTGCAGCTAAGTGCTGGGAAGGGGGGGCGGGAGGGATACAGGGACAGTCCCGCAGTGCAGGGGTTGCCAGGGAGGCAGTGCAAGTGGAGAGTGGCTGGGCCCAGGGTCGGGGAGAGTGGCCCAGTTGCAGATTCAGTGCAGTTTCAGCAAAGAATTAGCAGGGGAGAGGGAGAGAGAAAGCAGAAGCAAAGAGGAAGGTTTTGAGGTGCTTCCTGAACCGGAGATGGTTCTCCTCAAGTTTCAGGGAGGCAGGAAGGCTGTTCCAGAGGGAGGCCCCTGCCGCGGAGAGAGATCTACCCCAGCACGTTGCTTCGAGAAGCGGCTGACCCTGAGGGAGTTGGAGACGGATGAGCGAAGGGATCGGGAAGGAAGATATTTAGGAAGAGAGAGTTGAAGGTATTTAGGCCCCAGGCCCCAGAAGGCCTTGTGGACAATGCAGAGGGTTTTGAAGTTTATCCTCGCAGCCACTGGGAGCCAGTGCAGAGAGTTCAGTCCTGGAGAGATACGGTCCCTGGGCTTGAAGCCAAGGACAAGTCTCGCAGTTCTGTTCTGGATGAGTTGCAGAGGGCGGATAGTGGAGGCAGGCAGATTAAGATAGAGGCTGTTACAGTAGTCCAGCTTCGAGAGAACCAGGGCTCGGGAGACAGTGAGCTTCTGGGGGAAGGAGAGGAAGGGAAGAATACCTCTGAGGAGGTGCAGCTGGTAGTGTGACTTCTTAGAGACGTCGGATATATGCGGAGAGAAGGAGAGTGTGGAGTCGAAGATAACCCCGAGGTTTTTTGCCTTGCAGGTAGGAACAGGAAGAGGGCCAAGAGAGGCCGTCCAGAGAGCTGCAGGGAAGGAGGGGGTGGGTGTGCCGATGAGTAGAATCTCAGTCTTACTGGCATTAAGGCAGAGGTCATTGGCGGCACACCATTCCTGGATAGCAGACAGACAGTCAGAGATGAGGGAAGGAGAGGAGGAGGCCGAGGGTAGCCTGAAAATGAGCTGGGTATCGTCCGCATAGCACTGAAAGTTGGGGCAGAGAGCGGCGATGCGGTGGGTGCAAATTCTCACTGCATTCATGCGATTAACACCCGAAATCACAAAACATGAAAAATTGTCCTTGCGCTAAAAATTACACGCGCACTTTAACAAATACACGCACATGTGAAACACGCATTTTTAACAATTCACGTGTACGTGAAACACGCGCACGTTAACAAATTCACGTGCATGTGAAACACGCGCACTTTAACAATTTCACGCATACAAGAAACACGCGCACGCTCTAAAAAAACTACGCGCGCGATTGCCATCCGAAACACGCGCTAAAACTACTCGCGCTCAGTTAATATGGACTCGCGCTCTATCGCAATCCTACACGCGCTCTCTTACGTAACGTCGCTCACGTGAAAAATATACACGCGCCAAAAACTACCGTCGCTCAGTTGATATGGACTTGCACTCTATCACAATCCAACACGCGCTCTCATATGCACGCGCTCCCAATGACGTTGCTGAAGTCATGAGGACTTGCGCGCACGTTAAACAGTCTTGAAACACTTTTCGCACAGTTTACAACTTTAAAACATGCGCGCACAGTCTTTTCAATTGTTTTTTCCTTATTGTAAATAAACTGTAAACGTTCTTTCTCTCAGTAAGCTTTAAACTTCTAAACTCTTTAAGTTTCTGATAAACAATGGAAGTTCACTGTGAAAATCTTTAAGCTTTTAAAAGGAACAATCCCACCTGATGTCTTCTTGATCTCTCTGGCTCAGCAAACGATTTTCTTACTTCTTTAGTAAATCTTCTGAACTCTGAAAGGCCTTACTTAAGGAGCTTAACTAAAATACAACCAGCCACTGAATTACTTTGGATGAAAGGCAGTTTAGAATCTTGCTCACCTCCCAAGAACCCAACCATTATCCTCTCCACCAATCAGGCAAACCAAACATAGCATTGTTCCTCAAACCAATCATATTAAGTTTCTTTCTCTCCATCTTGACTTGGGCAATCACAATGTTAATTCTATGTACATACTCTTCCTAGTTACTACTCAGCAAGCCAGCCATCCCTGACAACTATACCCCCACACATTCCGCCTACACTCTTCTGTACCCTTATCCTCATACAACTGTACCCCTAGCCCTACAATTCTACCCCTACCCCAAACTCTTCCACCAGTTCCCCTCTCGACTCTATCACATTCCACCATTCTACATCACCACACTCCATTCTAACCCCACCTACTCTACACCTAGTAATCTATCCCCGCCAACCACTCTGCCTCATCCTTCTTTTCTTCCCTACCCCACTACTCTAACACACCTCATCACTCTACCCTACTCCTCTATCCCCACCAACTGCATTCCACTCACTATACATACCCCTTCTTATCTACCCTCCCCTCTATGCTCTGTCACCTCCCCAATACTCTACCCCACTAAACTGCTCTACATCCTCTAAAATCATCACTCTACCCCACCATTTTTCTCATCACTCTTCGCCACCCCACTGCTTTACCCCACCCCACTACTCTACCCCACCTCACTACTCTACCTCCAGTCTACCGCTGCCTCATACCCACTATACCCACATCTCACTACTCTACCCCATACCTACACCCTCTCTTTCCTACCAATGCTACCCCACCCACACTAACACACCTCACCCACTCTATCCTCACCTACTCTGCCCTACCCCCACTCTGCCTTAACCCCACTCAACCCTAGACTATCCACTTCCGTACATAGGGTACCACTCTACCCTACCCAGTCACAATCTACCCTCACTCCATTCTATCTCTGCCAACTCTATCTTTACCCCATACCAGCCATGCCCACTGTATCCCCACACACCCCAATTGCTGCCCCACTACCCTACTGCCCTACCGTATCCCCACCCCACTGTTGTACTCCACCATTACTCAAATACATCTATCTACTGCTCTACTACCCTATCCCACTACTCTACCTCCTGTACTCCCACCAACTCTACCCTACTCACCCTACCCCACCTACTCTACACCACCCACTTAACCCTAACACACTACCCTACCCCACCACTCTTGCCCCCTCACCACCAATCTATCCCATTCCACACAACCCCAACCACTTTACCCCACATTCTCCATTATACCCTTACCCTACCATACACCCCTCAACTCTACCCAACCCCACGCTACCCCTACCTACTCTATCTCTAACACCACCCCACCTCACCTCACTTTACTCCCACCCTACTCTACACCTGGCTCATCCTAATCTATCCTTTCTACCACACCCCAATATACCCTCATTCCCACCCCACTCATCCATCTTTCCTCATTCTACCCTGATGCACCCTTCCTCAGCCCAACCTCCACTCCACCCCACTCCATCACTCTTCTTTAGCCCACTTACTCTAACACACCCACACTGCTCCCACCTCATCCCACTCTACCCCATCACACTCTGCTCTTACCCCAATGTACCCCACCACCACCCGTCTATACCCCCACTCACCCAACCTCACCTCACTCTAAGCCATCTATCCAACCTCAGCCCTTTCTACCCACACCTGCCCTTCCTTACAGCTCTCAACCCTCACCCTTCCTCACCCATCTATACCACCACCCACTGTTCCTCTCGCCACTCTACCAGGCCATCCACCCTATCTCACTCATTCCAGTAACCCCACTCAGCCTGGCTCACTCCTGCCTAACATGCTCATCCCCGCCTTATGCCTCCCAACTGGGCTCACCCCTTATCCCTTCAAACTTAGTACACCATTTCTCCCTTCCAATGTAGATAAATCCTACCCCTGTTACCCTACTTCACTCCTAAAATCACCATGCATATTTTAAATGTTTCAAAGATAGTAAAAAGGCTTGAATACACAGCAGTGAAGCAATGTCTTCCTACTATGTGTACTAACAATGTTGTGTCTGCAAACAGTAACTTGCAGACATGTTTGGAATTTTTGATTAGGTTGAGTCCAGGTATATACTTTATTCTTACCCACAAATGTAAAATGCAATAAACCACTGCAAATACCAAAACAAAGGGATTTGCCAATGCTTATTTTTCTCTGAATTGGCTTTGCTAAAACATTTCCATCATAACGTTGGTAAACAGTTGTCTCAATCCCCTTCCTGTACTAACTCATTCCTATACTCTGTTTGTACTTTCAATCAGTATTTCAGAGATAAAGGTAATACCATTTAACCAGATTGATTGTTAAAGCCTCAAAACCTTGTTTTCTTTCGCCCATGAGAGTTTCTAGAGTTTCTATACAAGGTTTTATGAAAGATATGGCCTCGAGAAAGGGGTTACAAATGTAGCACACTGATTAGGGACCTCCCTGAAATGTTCGTCTTCCTGACCTGTCCCAGGATGTTTTCTGGGCATCATTAAATCAGTATTTTCGAGAGAGAGCTGGAGGGCCTTTGTCAATTGACAGCCCTACATTTCAAGAAAAATATATTAAAGCTGTGCAGCATGAAAGCTGCAGAATCATCTAATTTCACATCACTTGTTAATCAATCTGTGTTTCTTAAGTGGTGTAGTATTGAGACTGGCAGTCTACAGGTATTGGATAGTGCTGTGCACATACTGGATGTGAAGATGCTTACTTGCTCAATAACCTTGATGTCTCAGCAGCCTTTGACGTGATCAGCCAATGAGCTCTCATCTCTATTTTAGCCTGTCTCATACATTTAGTTGGTTGTGTCCCGGAGTGGTTTTTGTTTTATCTTGGTGGACCAAGCTCATCCAGATAGGTTCTTTTAAGTTAGGTCCACTACCCTTTTCATTTGGGGTACCCGCGGGCTAGATCTTGTAATTGATGCTCTTCAACATCTAGAAAAACCACAGAGACTTGACAATGTTTGCCAGGGGAGATGCAATCACAAATCAGTTGTTGTATAGGGAACATATCAATGATCTCTCAGCAATTTGCCTTAGCCTGTTTACTGTTTCTCCCATCTCACTCTTAAAGCAAAGACATGGACAAGAAACAGAAAAATGCACAGAAGGCTTTGCCTGAGACCCTTAATATACACTAACATTAGCTAAATCTGTATTTTAGCTGCCCTAAGTTGATAAGTTGCTATTATAAAGGTTATGCATTGAAGAGCAACCAAGAAATGTTTGTATATTCCGATCAATGGTGGAGCAAAATATATGGGGGCAGTTCTACGGTTTTTATGGCAGATGCCTAATATATATGGAAAGAGATGCTGAGAGAGATTAGCTCAAATCCCACTGTATGGGTAATGAGATTGACAGTTGTCATAGTTATTTTTAAAATGGAAATGTATGTTAAGTTTTAATTAAGAGTTGGGGAATTGTGTATGTAAAAGTATTTGGATTAATTGTAACCATTTATTTATGTATGTTTGTCAGTGTTGCATAAGGTTGATCTCAACCAATGCATACAATTTCTTTTTTATCTGTATTTTTGAGGATCTTCTTAAGTTCATTTTAATACCTTATTTGTACTCGTGGCTGGTTTGTGGCTTTTAATCTTTCCTTTTCCCATCCTTAGTTTTTTATGGACCTTGTAGCTCCACTATCTTGGGAGTGCATATTGAGTTAATTGGAAAGTTTATATAGTGCACACCATAAACTGAAGTATCTGAACCTTCTCCTTGCTATGAAGATAGGGCTTATTATTAGCCAACCCAATTGTGCTTCTTGCATGGCTGTCAAGAGTAGGACAGTATTGTCCTGCCCTTCCAGGTTCCAATCTTGTAGCCTTCAGGTTCCATGCCGATCTGAGCATTGGGGTATCAGTTGTTTCAACTATAGGCCCAAAAGCAAAGTGATGTCACTCACATTGGCAACACATTTGAGAGAGCAACGCTTCAAAGAGGTGATATCAATGCATTTCTCACCATCTTCTGCTTGATTTTGTGCCTCAAGTCTATTCTTCTTTTTAACCTGCCCCCCTTCAGGGATGGAGGCGGATTCTATTGTGTCTCCAGAGTCCTGGTATCTTCATAGCCTTGCTCTTGGCGTAATGCACATATAATGGATTGCCTGCCTGGTCTTCAAGGGCCTCCATCACCCCTCCCCCAGCAACCTAGCAATGAAAACAACACATTGACTACATCTAGCAGCCTTCAGATTTTGCGCAGTAAGCCCATCCAGTTCCTGGTAACACTATAATTTGGAAAACAACAAACTCTTCAACTATATTTGTCACAAAACCTGTGACAAGACACACTGTAGCTGGGATTCATTGCCCACTACAGATAAGAACTCAATACACACTTAAGAAACTAAGTGTAGCTGGCCCCACCCACCCACCTTTAAGATCAGCTCTAATATCATAAGCTGAAATGCAATATGGTCAGGATTGTTACCCCTGGAAAACATATTTTTAGTCTAGAAATGTGCTAAATGAATAAATATCAACTTTACTAGCGCCTACAGCATGAGCAGGCAGGTGTGCTAATATTTCCATTTTGCTTTTGATGCAGCTCTCCCTGCTGTCTTTGTGCGAAAACTACAGAATCAAGGTATGGAGGCTGGATCTACAGTCACCCTGCGGGCAGAGCTCAGTAAACCTGATACTCCAGTGCAGTGGAGGAAGGGGGCTATCAGGGTCCATTCCACTGATAAGTATGAGATGGGCCAGGAGGGCAACACTGTTGAGCTCATCATTCATGATGCAGAGCCAGACGATTCTGGAGAATACACCTGCGACTCCGGTGAGGACAAGACCACTGCAGCAATACACATCACAGGTGAGCACAACTTAACATTGATTGGGGTTGATTTGTATCATCCATAGATAGGGGACAAAGACTGCCAGTACAAGAGTCACTATGGTGAGCAACTTGTACTTGTTATTAAGGCATATTCGGTTATTTTTTATTGTTTTGCATGGCTTTTGATGACGTGTTGATGGTTAAATCTATCTGACAATTCACAAACCAAACAATAACAGAGCATTAATGGCTGTGTATTTTAGCCCTGTAATTGTTGTGGTGAGTTTTATGGTGGTCATCCCCACTTTGTAGGGCGTTCAAAGCTCACAATATCACCCAGTCTTCTCGTCTTGCGTAGGGTGACCCCTTATGAGAGCAGCCCATACCAGAATAGGGCGTGGATGCTAAGGAAAGCATTTTAATATGGAGTCTTTTGCCAGGAGGAGGTGGGCAAAGTTGCTTCAAGCGGACGTAAACTCTAATTTCTTGTGACAGCTCTATGTGGTTTTGACCCATGGTAAATAATAACTAAACATGTCAGATTTGTTTCTTTCAGCTTGCACGAGAAGTATGATTCCAT
The DNA here is from genome assembly GCF_040938575.1 of Ambystoma mexicanum. Lineage (NCBI taxonomy): Eukaryota > Metazoa > Chordata > Amphibia > Caudata > Ambystomatidae > Ambystoma > Ambystoma mexicanum. Next base: position 150,883,894 of record NC_090924.1, read on the forward strand.
GTCACATGTTTATGACCAATAACCTCCCTTAATTGCAGCTAGTTTAGATATAAGCTGATCCAGAAACCTTTAAACCATTATTATGAGGACCTCCTGCAGAAATTACTGTGTAACCCGTCACTCAGAGGGGCTAATCCTGTTAGAAAAACTGAACTGTCTCTGATCTTTCTTGCAGAAAGGGGGGTTTCTAACTTAAGAGTATTCATCTTATCCACTGGTTCTAGTCTTGATTGAACTTGTGGCCTGATAATTAACAGTAATTATTATCATCGGCAGTGCCTCACTTTCTGGAATGCGCTTTGCAAATATCACACTTTTTCCAAATGGGAAGTATACATTTTTAGTGCATGTTAGGGTTGAAGCAGCATGGGCACGCACCCGGACGTACCAGGTAAATTGGAATCATGGTGTGGCAAATTGAGTTCTGGGACTGAGTTATAGTTCAAGGAAGGAAGTAGGTTACTAAATATACAATTGGGCAGAGGATTCATTTATTTTATTTTATTTTATTGTTCATTTGTTCACAATTTGGTTAAAGAGGCTGAGAATTATCCACCATATCATTGCTTCCAATAAGGATAAGCCCAATTTGTATTGAATGACTGACTCTGCAACCCCTTTTGATAGGTTTAGAACTTGCCTTCAAAACAACAACTCAATTCTGAACCAGTGATGTTAACAAAAAAGGTCAAGGAGTTTGGCACCATATATTCAAAATGGCACTACTTTTGCTTAGTAGAAATGTATGACTGGTATCGTGAAAAAGACCTAACTTGATGTGAATTTTGTTTGTTTGAATAGCTAGGATGCTGTTTTTTCTTTAAATCCAGTAAAAGTACATTTACGTCTGAAGAATTACAAAAGTAAAACAGGTTTTCTTTTCTAACGTCACATGATTCAATGTCCAACAACTAAAATGTGCATAATTTTGTTTTTTTACACACAGATAAATCTGCATTGTCGCAAATTCCTTGGTATTTTTTCCTTGCACTTAACACTTCTCTTGTTGGAAATAAATTCAATTTAAAACTTAACATTGGATTTCCATGCTATCTTGAAGGATGTTTTGACAAATAAGCGGGAGAACATTAAAAGCCTTAATTTCATGTCTAAAATGGTAAAAAAAGATGGTAGTTCATTGTTGATGCTTTGTTTTTAATCCAGTCTGTTTCGAATATTTCCTTTTTAATCTTATGAGGCAAACCTATTAGGTCATCTTCAAGAATATTGTAGGACTCCAGCAGTTCAGTCATTTTGAGCGTCCATTCAAATGAAACTCTACTTAAGTTCAAACTCAGTTCTATCTTTAAAGCTTAAAACGCACAATTGACCAGAGGCATTAAAACATTTCTCCACAACTGAACATTTTTCCTATCTGAGCAGGCATGTAACGAAATCAGACCAGCCTCATGTCTTATGACTGAAATCGGAGTTCCACACGACAGGAAGAAAATGTACATCCATAATAATGATTCAGCCTTGTCCCATAAGTTGTACAACAGACCTGTTTCTGCTCCATACAGAAGACGAGGAACCTTTTTTTGGTGGTAATACTTCCAAATAGGGACAGCTATAGAGGGCCTGGCATAGATTACAACGCCCAAATATCTAAAATTGTGAACCACTTCTAAATGCGTGTGATTCAAAAACCAATTAAAATCAATATTACCGATTAATCTTACTTCGTTTGATATATTTTATCATTAACATTGTTGATTTATTTATATTTAATATCAAATCTTTTGATAAAAAATAGGTGTTTGTCGCTGCCAAAGCTCTCTGCAGGTCAATAGGAGTTAAGGCGAATAAAACAAAATCATCAACATAAGCCAAATGATTAATTTGAAGGTTTCCCAATTTAGGGGGATTATTAAAAATGTCTTTAAAAATGACACCAAGGCTGCTAATATCCAAGTTAAATTAAAAAAGGTGCCAAAACGCAGCCTTGGCGTAAACCCCGCTTTGTTGAAATCCATTTTGTTGTGTTACCATTTTGGTCTAATCTGACTTTAATCTCTGTCTTCGAGTGTAGGGCATTCAGCATACTCAGTATGCCGTTGGGACACCCCAGCTTGTCTAATTTAGCCCACGGCGTAGCCCTATTAATGCAGTCAAGCACTGTGTTATGTCCAGGAAGGCACAATAAAGAACTCCTTTTTCCCTTTGGGCTTACTCTTGCAACAAATGGATTACAAAACAGTTTTGGGCAGTACTCATGCCTTCCCAGAACCCTGATTGAAATGTGTCAAAAACACCTGCATTAGATGCCCAACTCCAAAGTTCCTGAAGAATCAAAGCACCAAATATCTTGCCACAGCAGTCCAAAAGAGAAATTGGGTGATCATGTTTAAGCTGTAATCTATCACCGGTTTTATGTATTACAATAATCAAGGCCTTTTTCCAAGAAGCGGGAAGAGTGTTCAATCTTAAAACATCCTGAAACAGGCCCCACAAAATAGCTGCCTACAAATTGACGTTAGGTTTTAACATAGCATTTCAAGCCCATCTGGGCCTGATGAATTTGATATTTTTCTTTTCTTTTTAAAGGACTTAAACTCTTTCTAAATCCAGTTGCATGCACTCAGCCCAACTCCCAGTCACTTCAATCCCCTTTTCGTTAGCACCTTCTCTTTCGTCGTACAACTTGGAAAAATGTGCCTCCCATATCTCTGCTTGTATCGGTTGGGTATGGAGAAAATGTTGGAGGTCTGGTGTCCTTACCAATCTCCAGAAGGAGTGTGCATCTTTGGAAATGATTGAGCCAAACATTGCCTCAACATCCAAAGTATTTAAATTGAAGCAATGGTTCTTTAGCGAATTTTTATAATTTTGTTTCAAGGCTTTACTTTAACCATCGTACCTAGGGGATCTTTGTTTACGTGTCTTGAGTCTTTCTGGAAATAACGTTTCTTTTCTACTATCTTTTTATATTTGCCACGTTCGTTGCTTGCATAACATCATATCCCAAAGACATAAAATCTTCCAGTTTTGAGAGTACCACATTTCTGATAATTCTAGAGAAAAAATATGAGTTAACCACATCCAGTCGTGTATCAGAAATAAACTCAACCTGAACAGTGTCTTTTGACGTTACTGTGCAGAGGTTTGGAATCTCTGAAAACAAAACCATAACGTGTCGCCGATTTAAGGGGAACAGTGAGCTGTCCATAAGAATTTGTTTGATGTATAAAGTGTGATCTTCTGCAAAGCAGTTTTTAACAACACTCGGCCCATCAGTCCCCTTTTTAGCCTTTAAATGGTGCCCCTGCGAGGACACCATTAGTTGGCTCACAATTTTATTAGATGGAAGTGGCAGGTCTCTAGAGAGGGAGGGAGGGCACACTGGCCCATCCGAAACCTTCCTATGGAGATGTTGGAACAAAAGCCTCCTTTTTTCTTCTAATGTCATAAAGGGTTCAGCAGAGGGTAATTGGGCCTTTGAGGTCAACCCCATGCCCTCCCTCCCAAGGGACCCTCGCCAGGGCCTGAATCAAAATCTTCCTTCTTTCAATTAAGGTAGTGCCTTGTGCAATAATTTTCGTTTTGGGAGACACAGTCTGATCTGCTGCAACACTGGACCGTGGATTTTGCAACACAGACTGTAAGTGTTGCTGCACATCAGAGCTGGATGTTTGAATTTTACAGAGCGCATGCATGTTTAAATTGTCTGTTTCACCACATTGAGCTCCTTTTAGGGTCGACTTAAACAAGAAGAGCTTTTTTTGTACTCTCTGTAAAAAAAAATTGGTGCCCGTTTTTTGGAGTTTGCAGGCAAAACCACATTTTTTGCCAGCATGGGCAAAGAAGCAGTTTAAACTAAAATATCTATGGACCTTTCGATTGGCTCTGCAGTACTTTCCATTTCAGAATAAACTGTCAGGGCGCTTAGGTTTAAATCTTCATAAACTTCTGAAATGGGTTTTAAGAATTTCTTAGTAGAGCCTTGTACTCCCATTAAGCCCTTTGTTTCTAAATGCTTTCTTTTACTTGTAGCTTTTCTAGGAGCAGAAATAGGCTCATCACAAGAATTTAATGCACCCATATCCGGATCTATGATACATAACACATGCTAATCACTACGTTTGGAAAGTACATCTTGAGTGGTACTCAGTGCTTCACGCCTCAAGTCCCTCAAAAAGGCACAGGAGCCCCTGTTTTTTGTTTGGGAAGGTTTTTCATGTTTTTTTTTAATTTCTTTTCCATGCAAACAGGAGCAGTGACTGTGTTTGTAGCCATGTCCTTCGTCTTTGCATTTGAAGAACTTTCATGATCCAAAGTAACATTGGTCACAGCTCTAGGTAGATGAGACTCCTGGATGTCGACTTGTTGCACCAATGCTAAAAAGAGAGGCACGTTTATATTTCCCCATCCTGAACGACACTCTTGCACGGATTGAGAGTTTGGGGTTTGGGATCCCAAACCTGTGGTAAATCAGGCAACACAGTACATCCCACAGTGTCGAGCTCCTGGGTATTCCTTTTCTGTTGTAATGTGTGACCCTGAAAGGAACTCCTAGGAATTTGCGCCTTTTCAGATGAAACTGGATTATGGTCCACTGGTATAAAAGGAGTGCCAGATTTAAAATAAAAGAGCCATAGACAAAGGCCTCTAAAAATTCCAGTTTTGATGCCATAGATCTCATTATTAGTCTCTGGTCCCGAAACTCTTCTGCAATAGACTCAGTAGAATTCACAAGCTGAGCCTGAGCCAAAGTGTGTGTGGAGGGCTGACCCAGGTGTTGCAGTGGCCTCATGCAACAATGTTCCCAGTGACAAGCGACTAGTTGCAATAAGCGGGGAAGCTTGCATAAAGGAGTTTGATAATGGGTCGTTTGAATTTGCTGATTTGGGTGAGACAGGAATAAAAAGTGAAGGAGATTGAGACAAGTTTGCGTCTGGAATTATGCATATTCCTGACAAGAAAGATATGCAGCGGGGTTGCACAGACCCACCTTCATTTTCAATAAGACTAGCTCCCTTATGTCCAAATCAAGCGGACCTCTGTTTACGAAGTCTACATGCAACATAGAGCAGTCAGTTATAGATCCAAGGGACGCTAGATGGAGAGATGTGTTGATTACTGCAGAGGTGGGCCAGGAGGGTGGATGACTTGTACTTACAGCAGGATGGCGGCTCACGGCAGACCACTTGTGCCACTTCTTGGTCTGTGCTGCGCTCCATGTAAAATGTTGCCTTTTAAAACAAGAAGCAGAGTTTCCTCGACAATAGCTCCTCCTCCAACACAATTAAAACAGTAAAGATAATTTCTCGCCAGCCACGGCAGACCACTTCTGCTACTTCTTGCTCCGCTCAAAACCTTTTCAAAGTGAAAATCCTTTTGCAAGTACAATTATTAACAAAATACACATGAAAGCACATTTTTGGCACAGCCTGTGTGTTACGGTAGACCAAAGGGAGAATGTGCAACATGGAGTTCATTGAGTCCATGAGCCAACTTAAAAATGACAAGAGTATAGTTCCCATGCAGCAGGAAGCTAATTGTTCCTGTAAAATACCTTCTTGCCAGAAGGATAGTACAGGGGCAATGCGTTTGTCTTGGAAGCAAGGCAACGCAGAGCAACGCAGAGCAACGCAGGTTTGAATCCCAGTACCGCGCCTAGATACTGTACACCGTTGTTTAGCATGTTACAACAAATCTATTCATTAATTGCCATTGGAGAATCTGGCAGATGAAATCTCTATTTCTTAGCTTGCTAATCTCTGTTTACCTTGGTGTATATTTGTAATTTAGATAGAACTACCACGCTGAGACCATTTTTACCATGATTTGAGTCCACCAAGGTGCTCAATCTATAGTCCATGCATTTGATAGCCTTTCTACTTATGTTTTCCCTTCTCTCCCACTTATTTAGTTCATATGCTTGCTTGGAGCATTAGCAAAACTCTTCTCAAAAGTATAGTTGCTGTATATTGTGTTTATCTGAGTTAGGGAAGTAGGTTTTCCTATCACATCACTCAGTCATTGCTTCCATCCACTGTATAAATGTGTGACATAGTGGTTAATAACTCACCCACTCATTGACTCACAGAGTGTCTCACTCGTGCACTCGCTTGCTGCCTTCCTCACTCAGTTATGCACCATTTTGGTAGCTTGTTCCTAGTGACCACACCACATGACCTCTACATCTACCCGACCTCTTTTTCAACCTCCACCCATTAGCGAGAGGCATAATCCCATACCATTTGTCCTTGTGATACTTATTACCCACCCCAAAATGTGCAGAGCGTGTCACTGCTTAATAGTTGGGTTTATTCTATATAAAAAACAATACACTATAAAAATGTTTTGTGCCGAGGCCCAAATCCGTCGCTGTAGTTCGACGGTTGACTTTTCTCCGATTCGGCGTTGAGTGTCGATGTTCGGAGACTCCACGTATAGGTGGAATAAACGGGGAAATATATAACAATATTTGCAAAATCTAAGTCAGGGAACTCTGCTCAGTGCTTCCGACCAGCCTAGGGATAGTATTACTGGCACGCCCTGTGTCGACGCCCATTTTCGAGTTTCGAAAAACAAACTGTAATACTCTGCAGCTTCCACTAGATGTCGGCCTATGCACAGCATGTGAATCTAAGCAGATACAAGCATCAGAAATACGATAACGGTGAGTAATGTATCCCTTATAAAGTTTAACAGCCTTTCCCAATTCAAAAAATGAATCTTAAGTAACTTTTATAATTCTGTATTGCTCGATAACATTTGAACAAAATATCCAGACTTTGTTAGTCAAAAAGTTATTGTTTGTCGTTATGAATGTGATTCCTAACTTTTTTATTTGCCTTTTCGCGTAGAAAACTATTATCTGTGGGGTGTGTTCCATTGAAAAACAAGCCAGGCCAAAACATCAAAATGAATCTATTTTCAATGTCTTTTGGGGAGTTGGTATATGTTGCTCTGCTAGTTTTCAGTGTGTGTTCCTGCACCTGGAAATGTGGACTCCAGAGCATATGCTATTCCAAATAAAACATCAACAGTAATATTGCCGGAAGCAACATAGCCTTCACTTTTCTGTCTTATTTTACAGTATGCCCCTTATACACCCCACATTCCTCTTGCTCTTTGAACATTTGTAGCCATTTTAAGGGCACCAACTAGGATAACTCAAAAGTTCTCTCTCCCGTTCAGTGTCTGTTAAGCCCTTAGATAACCCATTCCAATGACCTCAATGCAGGGCTCTTTTGGATCATATTTTCTTCACACCACTTCAAATATGACAGATTCTAAAGCCACAAATTCCTGTAAATTATTTTTCCTTAGCAAATCCACCTTGAATTGAAGTCTGGCCGTTTCTGCCACTTGGAAAGAGGGGGCAACTGTAGCAGATCGTTGGACTGCCAAGCCAGTGCAAACGTGAATGGGTTGAGACAGGCATAGACAGGCGAGCAGACAGCGTGCTGACAGCAGGCAAGATGATCCCCCAACGGTAAAGCTAAACATGCACGACGTCCGGTACTTCTTGCCACACAATCGCTTACCTGTCTCAGCTGGATCCCCTCCTCCCAGCGTCCAGGAATAGCCAGAGGGGTTGGAGAAAGGAACGTAAATACCCCCAGACATAATGAAAGAATACCTGAACACCAAGCATAGAACATACTACACAGGCAGGATATGGTGTACTTATCTATAGTGTTATGTGTCAAAGTTGCAGCTGTAGACTGTGCAAGACAAGACACTATTGTCTGTATTCCAGACTCTTGTTTTGTATCACAAGATGCACAAGATGCCTTACAGAGCCTTAAAAGCATTAAATTAATGGCCCACAAATTCCATAATGCACTTGCTTTCGAAAATAGGTTCCAGACATATCTGAGGACCATATAAAATACGATGCACCATTGTGGTGAGAGTGTACGTAGAGCATTCCTTACTGGACTATAACAGTATCTTAGGGCTGAATCTGTGGCGGCCCCTGAAGGTCCTGGCAGTCTGCAGATTGCCAGTTGAAAATAAAAACTAAAGTGTGCACTACATAAACAAACAAAATGATGGTTTGCTTCCAAAATCAGCGTGTCCATGAGGGGCGATATTTACACAGTGAGGCAGGTAAAATGGTAGACCCGGGCAAAGAAAGGCCATGTAGGCCTAGTCTTGGGGTGGGTGGAACTAACCCAACACTTCGACAGTCCTTTTCCCTCAGACCAGGTGAGATGTCCACTGTTATTAGATGCAGGTGGGGTGACTTGGCGAAAGGGGAAAGCCTCAGTGGTATAAGTGGGAGCTGCGCCATAGGGAGACTCTCTAACAGCCGTGTTTAAATTGTCATCCATTCTGAGCTGCAGAATCCTGAATGGTACAGTCCTTTGGAGAGAGGCTCCAAGCCACACCAATGTAGGCAAACATGTACTTATTTTTCTCTGTCGTCCTGGCTCTCCCTCCTTCCCAACTGATTGGAAACATCTGTATCCGCAGGCGGGCTAAAAAAGCTGGCTGAAAAAGATAGCTATCACTTTAAGAATTTTAGAAGGGGAAGGGCCCACGTCATGCTTGCGTCCCTCCACCCCGGGCCCACACCTTACCCTCACATCATCAACGGTCCACACCCAGTTCCTGTTTTTCCACCTACTGGGCGGGTCGGGCGTTCCTTTGGCTGTCCATCCCTTTTTTCCCTAGTGATTGGTTCTTTATTTTATTTTTTCAATTTGTGGTGGCTTCCTCTATGCGTGCATCCATTTCCGGGTGCATTTTTCAGCGGCTGATCCCCAACATGCCTGCATCTGGCTATACATCACCCGGTGAGTACCTGCATATTTTGCTGCAGAATTCACCTAAGGTGTCTGCGGACTCGTCTTCTCTCAATGTCCGAGCTGGGACCAGTACCGAAGGTGACCGAGGACTTCGTTCAGAACAGGAGGGAAGCTGATATCGGTAAGAGGGGGACTATACCTTCAGGTGAGGTACTAGTTTTGGCACCGGCTGTCGGTACCCAAAGGAAGACTGCCTCCTCAGTTCTGGAGTCTTCACAGGGCTGTTCAGGGGCAAACCCCCGGCCTATTCGCCTGAAAATACTTCTTGGTGGAAAAGCACTAGTACCTCCAGGTGGCACAGTGTTAGTACCTCCAGGTTGGAAAGGGTCACAGAAGACCCACCCGGTACCGGAAGAGTTATTTACTACGGACAAAATAACAACGGCACCGTCAAAACCTTCTATTGCCTCGGTACACCGAACAGGCAAGGGTACGTGCAAAGAGGTTCGCGCCTCCAGGGTTGATTCGGTTCATTCCGATTCCCCTTTACCAGACAAATCCAAGTCAGCTTCTGCACATAAAACTTCTGGTACTTCGGTACCGAAAGAAAAGGTTTTATCCTCAACTACCACAGTTGAGCTTGCAAGCTCCTCGGTACCGAGGAAAACTCATAAGTCCTCTCATGAGAGGCATAAGCACTCTCATTCAAGATCTAGTCTGTGTTTTCATGGAGCATTCGGTACCAAATGGAAGAAATCTCCCGTGGCTTCTGTCTCCGGTTCGGCACCGGAGAGCCAGAAAAACAATGAATTTCTGACTCGGAAGACTTTGGCGTTTCTAAATGTTTTACTGTTCCGCCAGAACAATTGTTCAGCACTCCTTTGAGAGCTCACACTCCTCATATTTTTACTCAATTTTCTACTCAGTCTGAGGACAATTTGTGTCAACCTTCACTCGTGCACAACCTGCACCCCAACTGGTGCTAACCAACATTCAGGTGCCTAGACTGGTGGTGTTGAACATTTATAATCTTAGCCAACCGCTTAATAGGTCTGACTCTTATACTTTCCCTATCACATTGGAAGAACCTCTACCTAGCCCCTGCCAAATGGCAAACGACATCACTAAGGTTTATAGTGATAGCATCGAATGCAAAAGCATCGAAAAAAATGCATTTTAAAAAAAAAATGTAATGGGGGCTTCCCCCCAACCCCTGTTTTTTTACCCCTGAAAACCCATTATAATACAAATAAAACCTTTACCTTTAAAAAAAACATTTTTTCCATCATATTGCATTCAAAGAATTTTGCATTCGATGCTTTGTTTTCAAGGGAATCACTGGATACTATCACTAACACTGTGCTGGAAACAATGCTTTCTGAGCCTTTCCTCAAAGTCTTGGCTCAATGCATCAAGGACAAAATGTCACCAGTACTACCTCAGGGACCGGTTCCAGTCGACCCTACTCCTCACCCTGTACTGGTACCAATGGACAATGTGGACCTTGCTCCTCCACCCAAAAAGCAGAAAATGTCAAAGGACACTGACTCAAGTTCAGAGGAGGACACCACTCATTCACCTTCTAATGTGTTCCATGACATTGTCACTAAAGGACAAGCCTGAATGGCTGTTGTTCTTGGGAAACTACCAACACAGCAGTCTAAGGTTCCACTGCCCATGGAATTTTCCATTATGGAGCAAGCTCTGGCTCATTGCGGAAAACCTCATTCCGATCCCCACATCTCCAAGGCCCTAGACAATAAATATAAGGTGCCCAAGGACAAACAATTCATACTCATGGGAAATCTTCCAGCTCAATCAGCAGTAGTCTCTGCTGTCCTTGGCATAAAGGCCCTTCTCCATCTCCAGCTTCAGTGCTTGACAAAAATGCAAAAGCATGGGAGACCAAAGGTAAGAAGTCTTACACCACCTCTACCTTGCAACTTAGGTAGGTTACCACTGCTACGGTTCTGGCGGGATTTAATATTCTTAGCTGGGAGAATCTGGAGCGCTTCACCGACATGCTACTTCAGGATGCCGCAGACAAGTTCTATTTCTGGATCTCTGGAGGCAGAGAAGCTGCTATGCAACAGCTTCAAGTCATTAAAGACCTAACTGACACAACTGCTAGGGCAGTTACTAGTGCAGTCTGCATGCGGAGACACGCATATCTGTCTGCCTCTTCCCTTCACCAGGATATACAGGAAAAGGTGCTTGACCTTCCATTCGATGGCAAAACGTTGTTTGACATCTATAGATGAGGTCCGACAGAAATGTAAGGCCAGCGTCACAGCAGCTAAATCTCTCAGCTCCATCTCAGTGAAACAACCATATGACCAAACCGTCAAGGCATTTAAACCACATACACAAGGCAACAGTGGTTCTTCCACTTCTGCTAAATCATACTACTCTTGCAAAAAGAGACGGTATAGACACAAGAAGAAATCGGCCCCTCCCTCTTCCTCTAATTCTGCTCAGGAGCAAAAGAAGTCTATTTGGCTTCCCCCCCGTACATGTACTTACCTCCCGCTCCAACCATCATTCAGGAGCATACATCCCTGGTAGCAGGAAGGCTTTCCAACTTCCTCCCTTTTTGGAAAACCGTTACTCAAGAGGAGTGGGTTCTAAATATTGTTCAACATGGTTACCGCCTTGCCCTTCTGGCTATTCCACCTTCCTCTCCTCCAAAGTTCCAGAAATCATCCCCGGAGCTCCTGGAAGAGATTCAAAAACTCCTTCTAGGCGCGATAGAATTGGTTCCCCAAGAGGAAGTAGGTCAGGGATTTTACTTGTGTTACTTCCTAATCCCAAAGAAATCAGGCGGGGTCCGTCCAATTCTGGAACTTTCAGACCTCAACCAATTTCTGTCTCTGAATACCTTCGATATGATAACCATTTCTCAGATTCTGGCTTCTCTACCTCCAAACTATTGGATGGCACCTGTAGACCTACAGGAAGCTTATGTTCACATCCCCATATACAAACACCACTGTCAGTTTCTGAGATTCACAATAGGAAGGTCTCACCACCAGTTCACATGTCTACCCTTTGAACTAAATTCTGCCCACAGTGTTTTCACAAAGATTCTGGGGTCAGTGTCAGCCTACCTTTGGGTGTAGAAAATCCATCTATATCCCTACCTAGACGGCTGGCTTCTCAAAGCCCAGTCTCCGGAGGCATTGCTTCAGAAGTTACAATTTAGTTACAATTTACATGCCATACTCTGTTCAACCTGGGGTTCTTCATAAATGTGACAAAATCCGTCAGTCCCTCGCAAAGGATCCAATTCTTGGGAGCAGTTATAGACACTACACTTCACAAAGACATTCCACCTTTGGAAAGAGTGGAAGCCATTCAGCAAACCATAGTTACTCATCAGTCACTGACAGCTTGGTGATTTCAAAGACTCTTGGGTCTCATGGCCTCTTGCATAAACCTAGTTCTCTTTACGAAGGCTCCATATGAGAACGACTCAGTGGCATCTTCTCTCAACTGGAATCGGCTCTCTGATCCCCAGGAAATAAAGATCCAAATTCCAGGCCAAGTTCAGGACTCTCTGCGCTGTTGGAACTCCCCAGACAACCTGCTAACAGGATCTCCATTCCAACCCTCCTCCCCACCAAATAGTCATAACAAAAGACTCTTCCGAGTACGGTTGCGGGGCTCATTGTCAAAGCCTAACAGCTCACGGTCTCTGGTCCTCACAGGAAAGAAAGGATCTCATAAATGTCCTGTAACTAAGAGCCATATTTTTCGCTCTAAAATCTTTTCTTCCCTCACTTCAACGAAATGTGGTGAAAATTCAAATGGACAATACCATTGCAATGTTTTATATCAACAAGCAGGGGGGGACTCTCTCCCGCCTCTTGTGTCTCCTAGCAGAACAAATTTGGTATTGGGCCATTCAAAATCACATTTTCTTGGTGGCGTGCCATCTCGAGGGGAAGAAGAATGTCCTGTCGGACAAACTAAGCAGGTTACAGTCCGCTCTGCATGAATGGGAGCTGAGACCATCAGTAGCACACATGATATTTCAGAAGTGGGGCCATCCATCAGTAGATCTTTTTGCCAACCAACACAACACACTTTGCTTGCAGTTTGCATCAAGGCAAAGTCAGGGTCCTCGGTCCCTGTGAGATGCTCTACATCTGGATTGGTCGAATCTAACACTTTATGCCTTCCCACCTCTTCCATTAATTCACAAAATATTGCTGCAATTCAAAATGTCACACAACCTGACAATGATTCTAATAGCCCCGTTCTGGCCTCACCAGATTTGGTTTCCAGATCTTCTGGAGTTAACGGGGCATCCCCCCTTAGATCTTCTACTTTCGAGAGATCTTTTGACTCAACAGCAGGGCAGGTTCTTCACCCCTCCCCTCAATTGCTCAACTTGAAGGCTTGGTTTTTTAAAAGCTAGCGTTCTCCCACTTGCAATTATCAGAACAAAACATTGCTATTATGTTGGCCTCCAGGAAACCTTCCACTAAGAAGCAATATCGTAGTAAATGGTTACGTTTCTGTAACTGGGCCTTAGAACAAAACCTTAACCCTATAAAGCCCTCCATTGATAATATCATGTTCTTCATGTCTTATCTTGTTTCCACCGGTGTCAAGGTAGACATGTGCAAACATTACTTATCAGCTATCGGTGCTTACCTGAATAGAGAACATAAGTCTTTTTCTCTTTCAAACGAGGCCATTCAAAACAAGGCACTTTGAGGGCCTTTTTTTCGTTTACATCCCCATATTCGTCAACCTCCACCTCAGTGGGATCTCAACGTGGTTTTAGCAGTCCTAATGCAAAAACCATTTCATCCTATGGCTTCATGTGATTTAGAATTCCTAACTTAGAGATCGGCCTTCTCCAGCATTGGATCTTTCATGGATTCGCATGCTTAGACTATTCCCCATCGTCAGACTGGGAACCCTCGGGTACACTTATAAGGCCGTTTTTCCATAGGAAAACTTTGACACTTTTGTGTCCTATCCATGTCGTTTTTGGGCTGCTCACGCATGCCCCAATAGGACGTAGCGGTATAAATGCCCCACCCCCGCGGCTCCCTTCAGATTTCAAACGTCTTCCAAAGTAGTGGGATCACCTCGCGCCATCTACTATTTTGTCAAGGTTGTTCATTGTGTTTTTTCCTGATGTCTGGAAAAGCCCTTTTCCGCCCGTGCGCTACATGCGGGCGGAAGAAAGTGTATGAGGAGGATGGACATATGGACTGCATATATTGTCTACACCCTCACCACTCGGCAGACAAGTGCGACATATGTAAGGGCTTCTCCCAAAAGACTCTTAAAGACCGGAGTCGGCGGTTGGTGGTCTGGTTGAGTGATGGAGCAGGTGTGTACCTGCCTTCGGAGGTAGGCTCCACGCGCAACGTGGCCTCGGCATCAAAATCCTTAGGGGCCCCCCGCCGTTCGGCATCGGCTGAACCCCCGTTGAAAAAACCACGCCCTGCGGAGAAGGAGTCTTCGGGAAGCCATTCCGCAAGGGAATCTTCACTGAAGAAAACCTCATCATCATCGTCGAAAAAGGAGAGAAAGGAGAAGTCGAGATCCTCCTCAGGTAATCACCATAGATCATCCTCGAGTCAAGAGTCTGAGATACACAGGTCAAGTTCAAAAAAGATGGGAACGCCTCAGGGAGCTGCGCAGATACCACCGTCGTCGACGGGAGGGCGATCGTCGACTCCCTCACTACCAAAAATGCAGTTGGTTTCGTCTGTTGTTATGCCGCAGGTGGTGGCTACGATGACGGCTGGCCCGACTTTAGCCTCGTCGACGGAGATCCCGCAGGAGGCCTGGAGGTATTCGACCCGGTTTTACCGGAATCCTTGCTGCAACAGGAGGCGGCCTTGTCTGTATCCTCTGTGGACGAGGACTGTGAGAGGATAGCTGGGCCTGCAAAGCTCAGGTTACAAGGGGTTAGCAAGCTGACTCTTTCCAGCGGGACAAATATCCCGGTTACAACCCCACTTCTTAACCCACAGTCTGTTCTATCACTGGAGGTTCTATCCACGTTGCAGACCTTGTTAAAGAAAATGGACGAGAAGTTACCTCAAGTGGCAGCTCCGACCATATCGACCGTCGATGAACCGGCCCTTTCCGTCGGCCAGCTCCGACGGTGTCAACAGCAATACCGGCACGTGAGAACCTCACATGTGCACGCCCGGAGGAAGGAGAGCTGTTGGACTCAGACTCAGACAGAAGGTCCTTATCGGATATTTCGTTATCCCCCTCTAGGGATCCAACCTCGTCCATTTTCTTTAACAAGGTCTGCATATGGGGGGCGCGCCCCACAGTTTGAAGACCACTGGCCTAAGGTGATTTCCACTTTTCACTTAAACCTGGAAATATGTCTTCCCGTTTTCCTTCCTAGACCGCAGGCGTCTGTGGCATAAGAGAAATTGCATAATCTACATTTGGTAAGAACTTCTACCTTGAAAGGACCAAAACGTTTAGAAAAGCAGATCAGCTCTTTGCTACCTATGGTGGTCCTTCTCCTGGCAATAAATCAGGAAAGGTTTCTATCGCCAGATGGGTTGTCTCCTGTATCTCCAAGGCTTACAACTTGAAAGGGCTTGCGACTCCGCAGAGACTTCGGGCTCATTCTACTCGAACCAAGGCAGAATCTGTAGTCTTTACCAGGCACATTCCCATTGTGCTCAACTCTAAAGCAGCTACTTGGACTACCCCGCTTGCCTTTTGCAAGCACTATGCTATGGCACACCATCCAGAAATGATGCAAAATTCGGCCAAGAGGTTCTCCGCAACTTGTTTGCCTGAATCCTGTACATGCTGTCTCCTCCACCCTTGCTTATTCAAAGGCTTTTTAGTCGGGTCCCAACCAGTTGGGAAGGAGGGAGAGCCTGGACGACAGAGCCTTTGTGGTGATTCAGGTTCTCTTAGTCTGGGCTCTCCCTCCTTCACAACACCCACCCATCCATCCCTACAGTACTCATTTACTTAAATTCTACCCCCTCTCCGGAACCACAGGAACTGGGTGTGGATCGTTGGTAACGTGAGGGTAAGGTGGGGGCCTGACGCGCGGAGGGACGTACGTGTGACAAAGGCCCTTCCCCTTCTAAAACTCTTAAAGTGACAGCTATCTTTTTCAGCCAGCTTTTCCAGCCCACCTGCAGATGCAGGCATTCCCAACCAGTTGTAAAGGAGGGAGATTCCGGACTAAGAGAACCTGAATTCCCATGAAGGTAATTGTTCATATACACTCTAACACGTTTAGTAAAACAAGGTTGCCACTTTGTGCACACAGACATATAACTAAATATGCAGCAATATGCTTTGTGAAGTATTCAAACAAATACAAAGCTTTTGGTTGGAAACATCTGGAAATAGCCAATAGCATATATGCAGTTAACGTTGTGTTCTCTGTACTGTCATGACACTTTCATATGTGTGCTTTTACCATCTGACAACAATGAATGAGTGTCCCCAGAATGTTGCTTTGACACCCTTCCCCTAAGTAATCCCTGGTTTTACAGGGCTTTAGAGGGTTCAAACTCACGTTCCATTCCATTATTTAGCAGATTGGTAGTTTATTAGATTCTGTGTCTCCACTAATGTTTTAGAAAGAATATTTTACTTATCTAGAACATTTACAAAATTATGTTTTAAGAAGTGCAATTGTCCAAAAACAACAGTAATTATATAAATGAACACATAAAGATAAGATGTTGTATTAATGATACTCTTACGTCCCATCCCCTTTCCTCCATACTGCATGGGGCGTCCCTTCCAAGGGACGGGAGACGGAACCTTTTTACCAGAAAAAACCTTCTTCCCCTTTAAATTTAGAGGCGCGTGTGGGTTCGGCCCTGGGAGTATGTGCTTCCCTGACTCCGCCCTCCGGCGCCACACCTCTGCCCCCTTTTCCGCGTTGACGGGAAAGGTGCGAATTCACCAGCGCTCCTGCGTTTGGCTTCGGCCACGTAATTCCACGCACGGATACTTCTTCTCTTTGTCTTTTATGTCTTTTCATCATTCAGGTACTCGGTCCTCAGGCATCACGCTCCTCCCCAGCGCATGTCGACTTCTACAGAGTTCAGCAGCTGTCCATCCTGCGACGGGCTCTTCCCGACTAAAGATCCCCCACCCTCTATCTACGGTGTCTTGGCCCTAACCACGGCTGGAAAGCTTGTACCGTGTGAAACGCGCTTTCCTCGAGGTCTCTGAAGAACAGACTAGCCAGGGGGAGGGAGCTCTTCCACAGATCTCCATCAGAGGACCTAAAGGACTTCGTCTATCATCGATCAAAGCCCAAGGTAGGGCCGCTCTTTTCCAGTGCAACCCGCAAGGGAGACTCCTTCCCAAGGATTCGCCCACGTGGACGGGACCACCCAGGTCCTGGTACCAGCACAAATACTGAGGCTGTATCAGCTACCGGCCGACAGGCAGAGGGATCAGTAGATCCTCCCAGTGACGCTGCTGAGGGACCAGAAGGTTCTTTTACCGGGTCTTCACCCGAGGGACTACGCCCTAGCACCGGCATCATGTCCGAGGGGGCGCCTTTACGCAGTTCTACCGGCAGATCCTCCGAGGGCGAAACGCCTATCGGGCCTCAGTCTGAGGAAGATGGTAGGCCCCATGATCCACACTCAAGAGTCCTGGATGGGGCGGGGCCCAGTGAGCCAAGCAACACGACGCAGGCATGTGGAAGGCAGCTCGACAAAATGGCCGCCGTGCCAGAAAATCCAGACATCCGGCCGACGCCGCTCTAGGGAAGGCAGGTGGAGGACCGTGTGTCGAGGTGGGACTGGTGTCAACCAGGTATGTGGCCTACAGCTTACCCTTCCTTTGCGCAAGGCAGGTTCCTGCTGCATCCATATGGGCAGAGCATGCAACGGCTCCAGCTGCCGCCTGCTACTCTGTCAATATCACCTACCACCAATCCAGCCTGCGAGGACAGGTTCTTTGAAAAGTTCCTCGTGCTCATGAAGTCTCCACAAATGGGAGTCATCCTCAGGGACTTGCTCCCTCCAATAGCATTGTCACCGGAGGCCCCAGTATAGTCTCCTCCGGTCCCTGTTCAGCCTCAGCAGCCCGCTCCGGCCCCCCAACCCATTGTGCAGGCGGTTCCATACCAGCCTCATCTGCAGCCTCTGGCTCCAGTCCGTGCACCTCAGCCCTCGGCTCCTAGCACTCCCCCTCCAGTGCCGGACCAACCGCACCTGCAGGTGGACACAGATGAGGGGGAGGACCCTGACATGCCATCTTCAGCCTAGGCCTTCCACGAACGTCTGGCAGGGCTGTCAGAGTACTTGGGCCGTCCTCAATCCGAGGTCGAGCAACCAGCAGAGGGGGTCCTCACAGAAGTCCTAACGCTACGTCCCATTGCCAGAAACGGGATCCCGATGCAGAAGGACGTAGTTGCCTTGGCCAAGAAGGGTTGGCTCAAGCTCCACTCAGCCCAGCCGGTAAATAAACGCCTGGATGCCAAGTACAGGAAGATGGAGGGGGATACACTCTTGCTATCGGCCCATCCTCAGCCACACTCTTCGGTGATCGCTGCGGCATCACTGTACTCCAAGCCTCAGTCGTCCTCAGACTCCTCCTCTGCAGTGCTGCTAGGCAAGACGGAGAAGATCTTGGAGGCGTACGGGAAGAAGCTGTATTCCAACGCGTCTTTGCACCTGCGTCAAGCCAACGCAAATGCCATGCTGGCAGCTGTTAACCAGAGGCTCTGGCGGGAAATTGCGGATTTCCTCCCAGTGCTTCCGGTGCAGAGACAATCACGTTTCAAGGCAGGATTGGCAGAGGTTGGCGCAGGACATCATGGAGTCCTCCCTGGCCCACGTTGACACCTCTGGCCGTGCCATCTGTATTGCCATAGACATGAGAAGAACGGCCTGGCTTTGTGCTACAAAATTCAACCCTGATGTCCAGGAACGCATACTAGATCTTCTGTTCGAAGGGGGTGACCTCTTTCACTCCACAACGGACGAGGAGCTGGATAAAAAGAAAAACAGCTCTCAAACGGCCAGGTCTTTATCCATCCTTACAAAGACCACACCCAAACCGTACACCTAGTCACAGCAGCGCTCTGAGAAGGGGCATACATACAGACGGTTCCATGGTTTGCAAGAGCAGAGGTACAAACATTCTGACTGTTCGCCTTCCCAGCATCAGCGCAAACAACAAAAGGGGGGGGGTAAGGGCTTTTTTCCAGTCCCCCTCTTCCGCAACAGCCTCAGAGGGAAAGAAGGTATGACACACCCCTCCAGGTCCACGTGTCTCAAGTAGGGGCAGGCTTGCTCTCCATGCACATTTCTGGTGCCAGAATTTCACTGACCCCTAGATCCTTTCTGTAGTCTCCACGGGGTCCCACCTCCCTATCCCAGCCTCTCCTCCCTCCTCCACTCCACTCCCACAGGTTGGGACAGCAACTCTTTTGGCGGATATCTGGTCGCTCGTCGAGAGCCAGGCAGTGGAGGAAGTCCCAGCCTCCCAGCGAGGCTTGGGCTTTTACTCCCGGATTTTCGCCATTCAGAAGAAGAACCAGGCGGGCCTGATATGGTATCAGGTAATAATATCCCTATGTATATATATGGTCACCGTATATAATGTCACCGGGAAAGGGTTGTGGCAAATTATATAGGTGACCATCTATGTATAGGGACAGGGGCAGGCAGGGGTTGCGGGGGTGTCACCCTCTCCCTGTGAAAAATAAAAAAGGGTTGGGGGCTTGCGGGGGTGTCCCCCGCATGTTCCATGTAATAATGTCCCCACACCAAATGACAATTTATCCGCAATTTTTTTGCATGCCGATATTTTTGAGGGGACATTATTACATGGAACCCCTGAGAGTTGTGCTGGACCTTTCCACCCTCAACCTCTCCCTACCTCTACAAAAAGTCAAGATGGTTATGCCAGCTTTGATAGCGGAGACATTGTGCAAGGGAGACTGGATGTGCTCCCTGGATCTGAAGGACGCGTACCTACACGTCCCAATCCGGCAGCCTCATCGTTCCTTTCTACGATTCAGGATCATGGGCTACCATTTCCAATACAAGGTGCTTCCTTTCGGCCTCAACTCAGCCCCCAGGGTCTTTACCAGGCTGATGAACACTGTGGCGGCCCTCCTCAGGTCGCAAGGCCACCACATCTACCCGTACCTAGACGACTGGCTTGTCAGGGCTACATCTCCGAAAGCAGTGCACCATACTTCCCACGCTCTTATGAACACACTGCACGAGCTGGGTTTTCACTCAACCTCAAGAGGTCGCAGCTGCAGCCCACACAGAAACTAACCTTCTTGGGTCTCATTTGGGATACATACTCCGAGAAATTTTTTCCCTTAGAGGACAAGATCTCGGCCATCAAGAGGTTCATGGCGCACTTCCTCAGCAGAGAAGTGACCTCGGCCTAGTGGTACCAACACCTACTGGGGTTCATGGCAGCAGTCCTCTTGGCCGTCCCCCACACGAGACTCAGGATGAGGAGGATACAGCTGCACCTTGCAGCACCTTGGAACCAGGAACGGGGCCACCAGACAGAGATGATCAACGTTCCTCCGTCGCTTCACCCAGACCTCACATGACGGTCCACGGACTGCAACCTGCAGACGGCAAGCCTTTCCAGCAACCTACACCACAGGTTACCATCACCAAGGACTCCTCTCTCGAGGGTTGGGGGGGCCACTCTGGACAACCAATGCATCCATGGTACCTGGACCCGGCAGGAGCAGGAGTACCAAATCAATTAGCTGGAATTGAAGGCCATCTGGTTGGCACTCAGGGCCTTCCTTCCGGTTATCGAGGGCAAGATCATCCTCATTCAGACAGGCAACTTGACCATCATGTTCTATGTCAACAAGCAGGGAGGTACCAGATCCCCCGCACTGTGCAGGCTGGCAGTCAGCATGTGGAAGTGAGCCCTGGAACATCTACCTCACGGCGGTCCATCTGCCGGGGGAATCCAACCTGGAGGAGGATAGGCTCAGCAGACTGGGAGCAGACAACTACGAGTGGCAGTTGAACGACCTAGTGCTGCAGGAGATCTTTCGCAAATGGGGTCACCCTCAGGTGGACTTCTTCTCAACAGGAAGTGCCAACAGTTCGACCTCCTGGCAGGGTCAGGGCCCGGGCTCCCTAGGCTGCCTTTCAGATCAGGTGGGACAGAATGGCAGCATATGCCTTTCTGCCCACTCCCCTGATTCACAGGGTAATATGCAAGATCAAGGAGTCTCGTCTCCTCAGCATCATCCTAATAGCTCCATGGTGGCCAGCCAGGACCTGGTTTTCGGAGCTGCTCAGCATAGGTGCGTTATAAATGCCATATCATATCATATCACTTTCCTATTCTACTCCTAACATTACTGCCCCCTACTAAAACCCTGGTTTGCTAGGCCACAACCCCATTTTTAAGACAAATAATATGGCAAGGTGTCCCATACAAAAAACACATATAACATATACATTGGTGTGCTCTCCCTGCAACCATAATACAAAAAGTAGGCATTTACATAGTAAATGTAGGCATTTTCATACTAGCACATCAAGTTCATAGTCCAAGCTTAACTGCTGCAAACTTTGGTTGCTCTTGAGGGAAAGACATTATTACATAAATATCATGACTCTTGCTATTTAGTGCATTTAATTAGTTATCCTCTGTTAATCTCCTGTGCACCATCTTCTTACTCTTGACAGAGGCCATGACAGGCATTCTATGCTCATTCACTCTCATTCATAGTATTTAGAATACAGGCCTCACACAGTCAACACTTCTATACAGTTCCTCTATATATAAGTATTTCTGCCAACATGAACGTAACCATCGTGCAATTCAGATATAATACTCCACGTTGGTGATACTATTTCCTGCCATTGAAACGTTTCAAATAAATACTATTTCTAAACAATCCAGACTATAGAAGCATTCACATTCATAATTCTCCACTGTGGTACAACATATCACCACTCCCACAGTACCTCACTGCAGTGCTGGAAGTTCGTCCAACAACGAACACACTTCCTAAAACGACTACATCAGTGCAAAAATGAAAAATCTGTGCCAATGAACTTCTCTTGTATAAAGGCACCAACATCTGACATCGGCATCATGGTATCTTCCGCCATCGTGGTGTCGGAAAAAACAGACACACCCAGCGCTTCCATGGAGCTGTTGTTTTGTAGAAAACAGGAGCTTCCTGTGTGACTATGGATGGTTCTTGCACCCGTTGCTCTGCAGAGCATCGTAACGTTCCACTTTCGAGCATCTCCATCAAGACTGAATTCACATGAGGCATCCACATGCCAGAACACACCACGTTTAGTGCTGGTTGCTGCTGTTGCCATTCTGATGAACGTAATAATTCAGGCCTGAAATCCAGAGCACTGCAGAACTCGGCACCGCTCTTGAATCACTTACCTCGCTCCACGGCGGGTGAGGATGGCAGCCCCCAACCGTGTGGTGGCTCGGAGCGGGGATTACCCCGTTCTGAGGCTCCTCATTGGCTGAGGGGCTGCCACACCAGCCCCGCCGGGGACAAAGGAAAAGAATGTCGGGAGAGGGATTCCAAGTCGGGTAAAGCCTCAGCGAGCGCCAATCAGATTGCATGTTTCAATCTGAGTGTCCCTCGCTGGGTACTAATATACTGTCCTCAACAGGCAACTACTGACTGACCTTAATAAAACATCCGAGAATTAGACTGGAACCACTGGGACGTCACTTAGCGACTTTCTCCTGGCTGTTAGCAATTTATTAAATCCTACTCGACCTCAAACTGCTGCCTCGCCGAACCTCATACTGGATTATCAAAGTTACATCTTCGAGCCAGTACAAGACCTCCACGTGAACAGCTGGAGCATCACTCATCGATCCTAACCATCAGATACACCCGTCTCAAACCGGTTAGTCGTAGAAACCAACCCTGGTACACATTCGGAACTGCATCACTCGAGTGCCACCTTCGAACTCCTGAGCTCCCATAGCCGACCTGGCTCGATGCCCGCAGTACGCTTGGATCAACTATGACGCACAGTCCTCGAACTAGATTCGGCCCGCTTACAAAACAGCTCAAAGCCTGCTTTGATGCTGTTGAACAGTCAAGAACCACAAGAAGGTACTATTGACAGTTAACTGGCCCCTTCATCCATTTTTGGGCCTTAGAGACTGGTTAGGTCATGAATCCCTTTTTGCATCTATGTAACCTACTCTTTTTTAAAGAACATTGTGGCCTTAACTCGCCTTACAACCCTGATTCATTACTCAGAGTGCTGCATTGTGCCATAGTTGCTTATTCACTGTTCTTCTCTAATGGGTGGGTTTCGTGTAGTATTTTTCCATTTAGTTGTTTTCCAAATGGTGTGTTTTATTAAAGTATATCTGTGTTTTATATCACAATTTTTATTCACTTTTTGCTTTATAGGGGAATGTATGGGAACGCAATATGCGTGCATGAGGGGCACTGCAAATGTGAACAGAGCAAAGAGAATAATGAGGGTTTACTGCTGTGTTGGAATGTACATAGCAATAAAATTGATGGCAGGACCTGAAGCAATATCAGGAGTGATGCCATTTGTGATGTCATGTTTGAAGTTTTGAGTAGCACATTTATAGAAGAGTAACGCTTTGTTAATGTCTTCATTTCTCTGCTTTTTAGTTTTTTGTAGCAGTAATTTGATTACGGTTCTGTGATTTTTTCGAAAATAATTTCAGAGAAGGATTTTCTTATGAAGCAAAAACAGCAAAATAAATACTGAATTGATTTTCCTTTGTATTTGGGCGGTTCCCCTCCCCAATCCACCCATTTCCCTATGAGTTTAAGTGCACCCCAATCCCCTTCCTACCCATTTTATCCCCTTACCCCACCCCCATGTATATATCTTTTTTTAAACATTGTGGTTTTCGGTGTTTTCATTTCGTTACAAAAATCCCTCTCTGAAATTGTTGTCTCTGAAATAACTTGATAACCCTTATTACATGTGGACTTTGTTTTTTTACTTAATGTAGTGTTTACATTGTAACATCATGTATTCTTTTTCTTGACTATCCTGTTCAGCATCACAATTGGAGGCAATGGAAAAACACACAATACAGCTTAACACTTTTTTTTACATTTTCTGTTCAAGAGCCTGAAGCATATGTGGTTGAGGACCTTAAGGATATCAGTGTCACTGAGGGGGAGGATGCAGTGTTCAAGTGCACTGTTTCCCGCGCAAAGGCCTCCAATGTCCAGTGGTATCTGGCAGGCGTTCCGCTGCAGCCCAATGAGATGAATGAGATATCTGTGCACAAGGGAACGATTCACACCCTGACTCTTAGGAAGGTGGCACAAGAAGACTCGGGCACAGTGCAGTTCTCCGTGGGGCAAAGCACTTCAGAGGCACAGCTTGAAGTGAAAGGTAACTTGCAGTTTTATCCCAACCTCTCAATGTTGAATTTGAATATTGGGCTATCCAACGTGTTTCCATTTACATCCATAATGGAGTTCCCTATGCCATCTGTACATTTTTCAAATCCTGATCATGTGAATTTTACCCTTGCTGCTTTATACTAATGATTAGCCGATTCTATAACATGGATCCTAAATGCTCAGCACAATTGGACAATCCTGATCTCTGGAGTTGAATGATATGCCATTACTTATGATTATTTAATAGTTTTTGTATAACACTTATGTTCAGGCTTTCCTCATTCAAGCAAAATGGGAAATATATTGTTCCATTTTATTTTTAGATCTGACCAATTGGTCTATTTTATTTTGCCTTTTGAAAAATCCCCAAAAAATATTAAGAAAAAAAAATCAAATTTACAAAAGATGCTATTCTTAGGAAGGTTAAAAGAATGAACTCATATAGCCTATTGTTGTTCATGCATGCCCTGGCCCAGGAAGGAAATGTATTCCCATGACATCATGCATGAACGAAGTACCTAACGTTAAGGCACAAATCACCCACAAACCATAAGGCATTTTGGCTCTTTAGCCTAATGAAACAGATGCAGAATCTGTATAAGCCTAGGGTCACAGGTACAATGGCGATGGCCTTCTGAGGTCAATTAAATGAGTATCAATCTTAGTTGTATTTTATAGGTGAATGTGCAACTTACTAGTTAATGTGCATTTGAGAAAAAGAAGCTAAACTGCTTAATACAAATGAATGTATTACCAACAAAACAAAAAAGGATTGTAAGTGGCTAACTGATAGACTATTTAAATTGCAAGCAACATTTCATCTGGCATTAACTAGCAATAATCGAGTTTTCTGATGTATGCACACATGCCTGGCACCAGATATTGACTCAAAAATACACAATGTGGAGTGCAGCAAACATCAACAAGATGTCAACACTGCAAAATCCTGATTGCTTGCAAAGTACAGTTACTCTGTAGTAAGAAGAACAATGAAGGCCGTTAGTTGGGTCACAAAGCAGTCTCACTCAACTGAAATCACCCTCGACATGAAACTAACTTTGGTTCTGCAAAGAGTGATCCTCAGACTCTTCCCACAAAGCAAAAAATATGCAAACAAAATCTCTCACTTTCAGAAAACGACTGTATTGCCAGGTAACAATAGACATACTTTAACCAAATGTAGAAAAGGTCAAACAATTCTTGAAGGAGATCGAGAAAGTAAAAATGAGTCATCTTGTGTCTTGGCTTTGTCATAAAACGTAATGTTGTCAATGGCATCTTTAGTGGTGAGAAATAGGTTGGCAGTAGAAATACTCTTCGTTGAATTAAAAGTTTCATGATTATTGGCAAGAGAACAATTTTAGCGAAATTGAAATCCTGACCTAAACTTAATCTGGAAGAATGGACAATGCCTACACAGCGCCTCAGACACAAGATCATTTAAATAGTCCATATGTAGAAGACAGCTTGGTATTAATATGGAAGCAACATCTATGTCTTTATGATGATTACTTTTGCCACTTAACCCTACTAATATCTTTTATTCTCTTCTAGTTGTTGTGAGATGTCTGATTGTACAGGGCAGGGCTGCTATTTTCAAGTTACAGATTTGTTTTAACTCTCTTGCTGTCATTTTGTTGAATTATTTTGCATGCAGTCTTAGGGCTTCATTTGAAAAATCTCTCTCTTTCGTGTATGCCTCTTTGTCCCGCCTTAATCCAGTCTTTCTTCTTTGGTTTTCTGGTGAGCTTACTGTACACAATTAATTTTCTATTCATAACTTAGACAGTGCAAGATTTGTTAGTATAAAAACCATAAAATGATTGTGTATAACTCCAATTACAGCGACCATATCTCTGAATCAGTAAAGATAAAGAATAATACTTCATATGGATCAGATGAGCCTTCAGAGCTTTCCTAAATTCTGTTCTACTGTGAGCGTTCCAGAAGTCCTGGGCCAGTTTGTCAAGAGGAAAGCATCCTTCATAAGCATCCCTGATCGATATTGTATAGCCTTGCAATCACCCTTTAGTAAGCTGTGAGCCACAATCTCACAATGCCCTGTTTTAGACATGAAAGACACGGTAGCTTCTGAGTGCACCATACTGTGTAGAAACCTTCCTTGGTCTCTCTGCTAAACCAAAGTCTAAAGGAAGTTTGTGAAAGGCCTACAAAGCTACCCTAAACATGAAGCCCAGTGTCACATTTCTGCCCACCCTCAACTCTACTGATTTGAGCACCCGTAAGCAGCCTACTTTAAAGGTGGTTGTAATGGCCATATAGACCATCTGACAATAGATGATGTTCTGTTTTCCCTACGATATAGGTCTTCCTATCACCACCAATGTTCCCTCTATTTCTCACTGAGGTAACATCTCACTGATCATTTTGACAATATGCCTCGATTGCCATAATTATACTGCATCATAGGTAACATGGCCATGTTTGACCGGTGCATTTATCTGGCATTGTTCTGCTTCGAGTTCTGTGAGAATAAGGAACAAAAGCTATTGTTTTAATTTTTCAATCCCTAACTTTAGACCAATTTACTGATGCATCATCATTCACGTTAACACAAAACAGACAGAAAATATTTCGAGCAAGTTTATTTGTAACGTCTACGTATAAAAGACCCTACTTCTTCTTAAATCTCCCTCTAAAGAGACTAACTATCCCTCATTAGGATATGAACTCCCTAGTGTGCGCTGGTGTTCCGCCTATCTAGGTTAGGGGATACATAGAGAGGCTCACCCTACCCTCTCTCACTACTTTTGCTAGCTTCTAAAAACGGTGGAGGCAGCACACACGTGGAAGTAGAAGTCTCATTTATTGATTACTTCCTCATAGTGTGTCTTATCAATACACAACATTTTTGTTTAAAAAAACAAATAGTTTTCTTTGAAGAGTGGAACTATTTGTCTGCCTGAAAGTGCCTCTGTTTTTTTCTCCTAGGGTGATGACCTAACCTCTGAGACAGGCAAATTTGTGGCCAGCTCGGATAAGTAATATCGTTTTAGATAACTGGAGTGATCTGTTGAAAATAAGGTAATATGAACAGATGTACTTTCAGGTAGACAAATAGTTCCACTCCTCAAGGAGAACTATTTATTTTTTTTAAACAAAAAGGTTCTGTATTGATAAGACACACTATGAGGAAGTAATCAATAAATGAGACTTCTACTTCCACAAGTGTGCACCTCCACAGTTTTTAGAAGCTAGCAAAAGTAGTGAGAGAGGTTAGGGTGAGTCTCTCTATTTATCCCCTAACCTAGATAGGCGGTACACCAGCACACACTAGGGAGAGCATATCCTAATGAGGGATAGTTAGTCTCTTTACAGGGAGATTTAAGAAGAAGTAGGGTCTTTTAGACATAGAAGTTACAAATAAACGTACTCAAAATATTTTCTGTCTGTTTTGTGTTAACAGGATTCAGGCCCAGGCAGATTATGCTTGCCCATTGACTTTTGTGATAATATAAGCATCATCATTCAAACCAAGATTTTATATTCACGTTTGTGACCTTTTAGGGCAATTGGCAAGAACCAGCATTGGAGAATCTTACGGGGAGGGGAGACATGTTTTTGGCAAGACAGTCAATGTAAACACTTGACCTCCTGCTTAGCAAGTGTAAGTTTAATTGAATTGTAAACATTCAAAACGTATCAACTTCCAGATTAGCAAACAGTTCGGAGGCAGTGGCTTAACCCCAGCATCAAGGCAGAGCCTTATCTGTGTCACATGCAAATACATAATAAACATGGGTGTGCATAACAGATGCTAGTGAAAGTAAAAGTGAAGAGTACAACACTGAATGGTGCATATTTGCACTGGTGATAGGCTCTGTGGGGAGAAGGGCAGTAATGGTGAGTCTTATGATCCAGCTGCAGAGTGCTTCCTGGAAGATCTGCCTAGATGTCAAGTTGCTGCAAAGGTTGTTACAGATTATTTGAGTAGGGATTTAAAGGCTGAATGATGTTTTGAGTATATGTGTTTTGAGTCTAATATCCTTTTTTGTTTTATTGCTATTGGCATGGATCTTTCTGGTATCCCCAAAATTAAATTGGTGTCTTTCTGTGGGAAAGATGATAATCAGTGAGCATGATGTTTATTGGTGTTTACTAGGAATAAATAATGCTAATCCCTAGATGGGGAACATATTACCTTTTCACATGCAAATGTGCAACAAATATATTTGATTGTATCCCATTGCAACAAGAATACCTTCCCCTACAAGCGATTAGAATAATTTACTACAATGGCTCTGTCACTACTTGGGTTTCATTACACAAAGTACGCTGAGACTAAAGGAAAGTTGCATGCGCTTCTTTATTTTTATTTCTCAATTGTTACTTGTACGTAGTCCAACATTCTGGTAGCAGAGCAGTGGTTACCTCACCCCTTGCCCGGTGTCCCAGGTCTCCTAGGTTAGTCCTCTGCTTGGAAAGTTCTGGCACAGACTGTCCCGGTTATGAGCAAATACCACGATGGTGGCGTTTCGCTTAGGAGTTTACCCTTTTCTCTGCCCACAACTCCCTTTCTCTTTGACAGGCCCACCTGCTCCCTCGGTGGGGGCATTCCGTGTGGCGCTTCCCCTCTTTCTCCCCAGCGTCCCCTGCAATCTACGGCAGGCTCACCTGCTCCCTCATTGGCAGAGTTCCACTTGGTAAACCCTGGTCTTCCGCTGCCGCTTCTTCAGCCGTTATTCGCAAGGTGAACTTTGTTACCTGGTTCGCACTGCACTCCGCTCCGCCACTGCGTCGGTCACGTCGGCCCTCAGATCCCGTTTTCCCGGGCCAGCTAATAAGCCCAGATGAACACCGCTTCCGCACCGTGACATGCAGTCTCCTCAGTCCCTCGTAGGAACAACCCCTTCCTCCTTTTGAAGACAAAGACAGAGCAAACTCATTAACCCAACTCCACCTCTCTCCACATCCACACCCTGCCTCACACCTGACAGTCCTTCATTCTCGTAACCGTCTCGCACATCCTGATTAACCCCTTCCTGCCCTAAATGCCACAGACTGTGCTCCCTCGGTTTTCACTGTCAATTTCTCACAGGCACACAAGACGTTTACTGATGAAATGTTTACGTGCCCATTTACGTGCCTTACCCTACACAGATCCGGCAGTGAAACATGTGTCACATGTTCTCCAGTTCTAATAACCCAATATGGCTGCCAGAACATTTATGTTGCAACTTTATCTTGTAATGTACTTGTCTGGAATTACAAAAATCCCAGATTTCAAACCCTCAGGCATGGACCACTATGATTTTCTTCTAAACTTGTTTACTATAGCCTGCTGCCGCCCATGTCTGTTTTGTTACATTTTTTGAAAAACTGGATTTTTTTACAATTTGTAAAATTTAAGGATTCTAAAATGTAAGGTTTAAATAAATGTATTTACCTGCAGCAGATTTAATTCCTGCATATAAGAAATTCAGCTGTAAAAATCAGATACTTCATTGTTGATAATTTAAGCGTACTTAGCTGATTGTTTTCATCCTATTGTTGATTATTTTCACGCAATTATTTTTGTCATTTGGGCAAGATAGGGGGTGCTCCCTGCACTGTGCACTAATGCCAAATTACCAAACGTGTTGCCTCTCTTTTGTAATCTTAAAGCTCCGCCTGTGCTCTTCCAACGCTGGCTACGCAATGAAGATGTTGTAGAAGGAGTTACAATTAAACTGCATTGTGAGCTCACTAAAGCCAATGCCCCAGTGGTGTGGAGGAAGGGAGAGGTGGCGCTCCAGCCAAGCAACAAGTATACAATGAAACAGGATGCCACTGTGGTGGAGCTCACCATCTATGATGCGAAGCCTGAGGATGCTGGAGAATACACATGCGATTCTGGAGACCAGCAAACTACCGCTGTAGTGAAAGTAAAAGGTATGTGGCAAGTGGTTTGATGGGACACTGATGGTAATTGTGCATCTTTCCATTAGCGTGGACAATTCTGCCATGTCACATGACTCTATTCAATGTGTGGGCTGATTTGATATTTTTATTTCATACGGCTAGGTTTGGCAACATAATGCCCCTGCCCTGGTGAACGATCTTCCGTTTAAGGAGCAGATAGCCCAGAAAAATGCTATTGTTCTGGCTTTAAAAGATCAAACAAAACTGCAATTATCAGTAGATAAGTGCAACCCCTCCAATCATTCATGAACTACTTCACACATAACAGCTCTGACACACATCCTTTCCAAAAGAGATAGCCCTACTCAAAGGGCATACATTGTAGTCAAATCACGGTGTATATGTTTGAAGTTCATTTATTGCATTTATTATTCAAAGTTCATTATAAAACATTAATTTATAGGAAAAACCACATATAACACATTGACAATTCATGTATTAAAAACCAATTTTAAAGATACACATATCACATCTAGAGAAAACACATATCATATCAAAGCCAGTGATCACATCTCACCCATCCTCTTTCATTCACATTCATACCATCCACCATTCAAACTGTGCAAAAAACCGCAATTCGAATAACTCTGTTCCAAAAGTAGAACACCCATCTATTAGGGCTAGAATTTTGTTGTATATTTACAAAAACATGTTAGACACTGAATTTTTCTTAAACAGGGCAAATTTTCAAGAGAGCTTGCTTGTCAACATGTATCAATTGCCATCTTTTTTTCAAAACTCAAGACGGCCCAACTATGCGCAGTGGGCTCTAGGGTGTTGTCTAGTCGAGTTTCGGGCACCACAGTAGACATATACTACTTCTATCTGGTGCACCTCATCAGGACATACATTTCTTAGATACCAAAAACCAGTTCATATTAGCATAGTTCAGCTTGATAACTAGTGTGTGTCATCCAGGTGTTAAATATACAACTTCTTTCCATTTAAAAGAGGTTCATACTTCTATCGGTCAACCTGTGTTTCTGTGGAAACCACTTCAGCCAGAGAAGGAAAATAGGCAGAGAGAGCAAAAAAAGAAAAACACAAAAAATGTGTTTAATTAAAATCGCTCTCAGCCCTGTTTCTCATATTCTCAATATCTTATCATGGCTAGCTGTACTTAATATCTTAAAACATATAACACTCCAATTTGTCTTGTGGCTTTGAAAGATGGCAAGCATCACTGCAACTATACCTTTACAACCTTACTCATACAGATATAAACACCTTTTATTTGACTAGCTCAACATTTTATGCCAGTGGTACAATGCATTAGCATTCAGCATCACACAGAATCCAGATGCCAAGTATATCATTACTGAAGAAGGAATCAGTATAATATCTGTAGTTTCTTCAATGAAGGGTTTTAAAGCATGATTTAGGTCAATTGTTGGCATGTGCTTCCACCGTGCCAAACCATACTTGAGTTATTGATTTAGCCTATTCTGAGCCCAAGGCATGAAGCCACCTTCCCAGACGGTATATTTTGGCTTTGATGGCGCTCTAGATATATTCCATGGTATAGATACGTGTTAAACATCTGTAGAGGACTATATTGCCTGACAAATGGAGATAATGTTCTTCAACCGACCCCAACCAGCAAGTTATTTCTCAGCCCTTGATCTTAACCCTATAAAGGTGAGTACTCAGATCATATCCCACTAGGCTCTAGAGAGCCTGGGGCTTTTGGGTCAATAGGCTTCTCTTGATACAACTACAAAAGAGTTCAGTGTTCAGAGCCACAAGCAGTTTGTTCCTCCTCTGTGAAATGTCTAAGTGATTTCAGTAAAGTTCCCTTCATTGTTGCTATGTGCAATTGTTAAGACACAATTCCAATTTTTGGGGATTCTAAGGCCACTTTAGAGGACCGTGGATTTGTTTACTTTTCTCTCTATTATTTTGGATCATTTACTTATTTTTGATGGCCAAATTGACTTTTTTGAGGCCCCCTGCCATTGCTTGATTTAATGTATAACTAATTGGTCGTCCCTATGTGCCTCTCGGGCACCCTATTGATTTAATCATCCTGCATTGATTTTAGGCAGTAGGTTGGTGTCAGATGTACATTAGTTTTGGCTTCACCAGTGCTGTAAAGCCATTTTACTGCATTGCTAACCCATTAAACCTTTTTGGTAGCCATAAAAGCAACAATGCTTTATTTTAAATCCTGCTCTTTGCCATTTTATATTTTAGGGCTCCCTTTGTTCAAGCCAACCATAAGGTAGCATGAAAATGACTGAACATTCTGACAGTGTGGACTCTTTGTGAGCCCATGTGGCAGCCTCCATATTTGTTCTAATTAACTTAGACCAGTGGCGCTTCCTGGGTCCTCCCTCTAACTTTCATTGCGGATGGTTTAGGTTGAGTGGCAGCACTACTGACCAAATAGTATGGTTGGTCATCTCACTCTTTGCTGCCTACATTAGAGATTTGTGCTCTGCCTGATCCCTTTCTCTCTCTCTCACTGCTTTCTTCTGGAACTTGGACGATGCAGGTCTGCTGTCCTGCTAAAGCTGTTTTTCCTCTGATTCCTACCATTTCTAAACTCTCATTGCAGTCGTTTGGGCATATCCTGGTATGAATTATCTGCAGCTGGAGGTCTGATCCAGGCTTCCTGAATTCTCCTGCTGCCTCCCCTCATGCACCGACTTGATCTTCCCATTCTGCCATCATTTTCTCGGGTGTTAACCACTTTTTTCTGACTTTTTACTGCCAGGGTCTCCCGCCTAAATGCTTGAAGCTGTTATCACCTGCAAGGGGATTTGAGACACCAATATCCCATCTTGTGTTCTTTGTGGAATATCCTGGGCACCTCACATCCATTATCCCTGCTGGGATCGTTTTCTGCCTTCCTTTCCATCAGGACACTGGGATCTGTCTCCACGGCTCTCCCCAGAGACTTCCTTGCTGGATTCTTCACGCCTGGCGTGAAATTTGTTGTAGCCGTAAGGCCATTTTTTGTTCTTTTCTGTCATGCAGGTTTCTTGGTGATTAATGGTTAAAGTCCATGGGCACTGGATCCTGTGAATTGCACCTAGGAAAG
Source organism: Ambystoma mexicanum (assembly GCF_040938575.1). Classification (NCBI taxonomy): domain Eukaryota; kingdom Metazoa; phylum Chordata; class Amphibia; order Caudata; family Ambystomatidae; genus Ambystoma; species Ambystoma mexicanum. The sequence continues at coordinate 150,916,946 of NC_090924.1, forward strand.
AAGCATGTATTTACCAAGATTGTTTCGCTGTGCTGAAGCGATATTCACCGAAATTACCACTATAACTATTTACCTCTGGATCCTGTATTGGGCAATTATTCATGATATTGACCATCAGGGGCCCTCTGTTTCAGAGTTGTTATTTTCTTAAGGCTAATCTCAACCACGTTTCCTATTGACTTACATTAGGGTCCTCTGGCATCTGCTGATTTTCTTCAGAGGCATCTGGTTCTGCAGTCCTTGTTCTCTTCATCGGGGACTCCTCTGGTACTCTGTTGGGTTAGAATCCGCACATGTGGGGGTCGAGCAGACCTACCTCCTTACAAGTAAATGTTACTTTGACTTTCCCATGAACATCTGCAGAACTTTCTACAGGCCCTGAAACTTTCCCAAAGTGACTTTGCGGGTTCCTACATGAACCTGGGTGACTTTCTGTAACCACAAGGTGTTCAGGGAGTTTTAGGCCAAGAACCTGATCTTTAGTAATTATCATGGATTTTTAATGCCCCACTCCTGTGAAGGTGAATGCCTGCTACACTGTTCCTAATGTTAGCAACAGTGTGGCTATTTTTTCCTGGCAGTAAAATGTAGTGGCAATTGAGACTTAAATGTATCCTGATTTTTCAGAAACATTGTGCTTTGTGTATACATTATTTTCGACCCTCTAGTCATGTTATTGATGAGCATGTGTGCATTTGGATTATTTTTATACTATGCCCAAGAGGGCCAGAATTAATGTGGATGATCAGTTTTGTCCTTAGGGGCCTGTATGACTATTTCTTCCCTTGGCTAAAATGTCTTCTTACACAGGCCATATCTGCATAGGGACAAAGATCTGTTCCAGTAGTTGGCTAACACCAGACTACAAAAAACGAATGCAGCTGGTTAAAAAAAACAGCAGTATCACGTTATCATGGAGGGACTTGTTTCTTTTGCTCTAGTTTACAGTATCAAAGGAGCAGTCTCGCCACCATGTTTTCAAAGGTGTACCTTTGTTCCCCCCAGGCAAGCTCCCTCGGACCCCTTATCTCCTGTTCAGCTTAAGTTGAGCTAATTTCCTTTAAAATTGCTGGTGAACATGGAACCAGAAGCTTCCATGCCTTTCCTTCATTTCAGTGTCTCTTTTCAAAATATGCAGGCAAATAATTACAGGGAGCTTGTGGCTGGTGAATAAAGCTATTGCAATAAAAACAAGCATGGCAAAAGCCAGCCCTTTATTTGCTTCTATTTGCAGGCATTCTACCCGCACCCTTTTTTCAGCTATTTTTACTAATGCAAATAATATATAATTAGAGAAAGAACTTCAGTTAAGTTAAGTATCACGACAAAAAGCATGAACTTCGGCAGATGTTGGAAGTGGCGACAACCTTAACTCAATGACCACCCATTGATGCCATATAATGTAATTTATGATGTCAATGATGATGACATATCTGATTTAATATATGTCCTCAAGCACTGAGCAGCTGGTCTTTCCTTCCTAATGTGAACTTGACTTATGTTCTTCTACATTTGAGTTCTGGTGTATTTGCAGAAAGTTATTCTCAGAATGTTTTCTTATTTCCATTCATTATCAATGCTCAGTGAGTCACAGATGAAAAGACTCTGTGTCTATCACAATAGTGACTGGCCAGTACATTTGCTTCTATCATGAATACTTTTTAATTGAACTTTACCACTGAGCATGGGTGATTTGGGAGCTGTAGCACTTATGGGTGTGTATTTGTAAAGTAAAGTTTCCTTCCGCATTGCAGCCCTACCAGTGGTTTTCAAAGAAGAGCTTCAGAATGCTGAGGCAGAGGAAGGCGGGACTGCCAGACTGGTGTGTGAGATTTCCAAGCCTGGGGCCCATGTGGAGTGGAGGAAGGGGGCGCTGGTCTTGCAACCGAGTGATAAGTATGAGATGAGGCAGGCCGGCACCACTGTCGAACTGCTTATTCACGACCTGGATATGGAAGATGGGGGACTCTACACATGCAGCACCGGAGATCAGCAAACAACAAGCTCTGTTTATGTACAAGGTAGGATATTGTCCCATATGCAACATGTTCAAGTGGATATCTATCAGGCTTAGTAACTACTATTTTATCACTTACATATCACTAGCGAAGAATTGATGAGCATGAGGGGGGCTACTATACAACTCTTTCGGAGTGACCATCACTCTGAAAATTCTTCTTCCACTCACAATTTCATCTCTCATTAATTGCATGTGTACAAAGATGCATTCTAGTAAGCACAAATGGTTGGAGCTACAGATGTATGACCATGCCTTACTCTATGGGCATTGTCCATATCCTCAAAGGTAGGCAATAAACCTGGCCCTTGAAAACACATTAAGTATTGAGCTCCCCCGCCCACCGACCAAAGCTGATCTTCATATAATCCCTCACACAGTGACCTATTTACAATATCCAAGCAGCGTTAATGGTCACCAAAGCGACAGACTGTACAGGAGGTAAGAAGGGATGAATCACAAGCAGTGCGACAATGAAAAGAAACGCTAATTGGTAACAAGAATACTAGTAAGCAATCAAGGAATTAAAACCTTGTCCTTCTTTTTGGTCACTGTTCTTTGATGACATTTCAGAGGCTAAACCCACCTCTGAAATGACAAAGATCTGTTCCAGTAGTTGGCTAACACCAGACTACAAAAACCGAATGCAGCTGGTTAAAAAAACAGCAGTATCACGTTATCATGGAGGGACTTGTTTCTTTTGCTCTAGTTTACAGTATCAAAGGAGCAGTCTCGCCACCATGTTTTCATAGCCGTACCATTAATCCTGCTGTCAACTTAATGTGCGGCTGAGCATGTGCAGTTGACACAGTTTAGGCAGGATTAATGGAGTCAAAAGACAGATTAGACATACACAAAGGAATCTCTTAATAAACAGCACCCCAAGCCAGTGGCTACAAGCCTTGAAAGTGAAGCATATTCTTGAGCAAGAGTAGTGAGAAGTATTGAATGGTAACCTCAGAGATAGTTCAGCACTCGTGGGGCTACACTACTCCTTCAAGAAGAACTTTGATATCCTACCCATCTAAATCAGGGCTGATTTAGAGTTAGAGATCTACAAGGCCACATAAAACAAGCCCTATGACTGTGCTGAGCACACAGCCTCCCTAAACCTTCACAAATGTCAAGAAAGGAGGAAGGGAAGGGGGGTAAAGATAAGTTATGTGTGACCTACCAGCAGACAGTAGTGTATGTAAGCTTAAGTCTAAGCAAGTATTTACCTGAAAACCCACCAGGCACTCCAGGCTTCAACGAGGCAGGAACAAACCACTTCATCAAAAGAAAGTGAAGGGAAATTAGTTTGGCAGAGGAGAAACTCAGTCACATGCTGATTTAAAGAGTTGTCTGACTTTCTGGAAAAGACGCTTTTCCAGTTGGGATTCCAGTGTTAGCACGCACGGATCAACTGGAGGGGATATACATGTAAGTTCCTTCAATGGCTATGATGGATTGCCTGTCTTTTAAAATGCAAACCCGCCATCATAGTGTAAGTATTGTGATGAGGAAGAAGTATACAGCCATAAGATGGCTATTGAGTGGGCTGTAGTTGCAATATGGGGAGCACGAGGAGGGAGATAGTAAACTCTACTGTACAAAGGCTCTTATCGAGCCTTTCCTATGTTTACAGAGCATATGGCTACCTCATATCATTGTGTGTCCCTTAATCATACAATCTGAGATAGATATATACCAGTTGAAGGGCTCGGGATGTTATTCTGTTCCTGTTGTAACCTACAGTGCAGTAACACCTTAATGTGACAACAGAACATTTACATTAAAACTCATGCAAGGGTGTGACCAGAGCAATAAGAACCAACAATGAATGTGGAAAACATATCAATACCTGGTGATGGGCAGGGCTGACAACCAGTAAGTTCCTCTGGTATTAGAACAGTGGTATTCAAACTGTGTTATACTGAGCCCACCCAAATGATTGCCAGGTCCCCCAGATTACAGATTACAGAAACTTTGCACCAGTATTAGCACTCCCTCAATGCATCATCCTTTAGGATTGCAGTATTCATTCTCCAAGTGTGGGTTTTATCCGTTGCAAAATTCAGAGCTAAAACTCAACCTAACAGGAGCATGGTCATAAAAACTCCACTGGCCATGATACAATGGTTTTCTAATATGTCCCAGTGTTTAAAAAAAATAGGGCAAACTTTGCCCTTGTGCTAATACTGTGCAACTTTACACTTGCAACGATGCAAAGTTTCTGTAATCTGGCCCAGGTGCCATATCTGCTTATGTTTCTATTAAAAGCAGTACCCATGCTCCCTTTTTGAAGAGCTTCGCGCCCCCCCTTGGACATCTCTCAGGCGTTCCTAGGGGGGCCAGAGCCACATTTTGAAGACCACTGTATTAGAAGAATCGTTTCTCATAGGCCATTGTTGGAGGAAAACATTCTAATGTTTATGTGAGAATGGGGGTAATCTGTTGTATGAAATAGTTCAGTTTGGACAAATGCCTTATTTATGCTTTGAACACACCAAACATCACTTTTACCCTTTCATTATTTTAAAGGTATTAATGGAAACAAGTCACACTTACTTTCTTATTGTTATATAGGGTGCATTTTCTTGTTTTATTAACATTTCTGAGCAGTTTGCTATACACAAAGCAGTCAGTCATTAAGTTAGTTGAATGAGGTTATGGAATGAGAACTGAAGTCTAAAATTGTATGACACTGGCTCCTGTTTTCTTGCTCTGTACACAGAATTCCAAGTAGAGATAGTGTCTGGTTTACAGAACACAGATGTCTTTGAGGGTGAGTCTGCCACGTTTGCCTGCAAACTGTCACGCCATGGCGTGCCGAACACCCAGTGGTGGCTGGATGGGTCTCCCCTGCATGACAGCCCTCTGACTCAGATTTCTGTTCGAGACGGGAACCTCCACACTCTCACCTTAAATGAACTTGGGGCCAACGATTCGGGCATTGTCACCTTCAAGGCGGGTCCTGTTACTTCTTCAGCAAAATTATTAATCAAAGGTATTTTTTCAGAAGTTATCAACCCGCCAGCCTCTTTGCTGTCAATATGTCTGAATCTTTCTACTAGTGCTCTACCTTCATCTTAGAATTTAAATCGGGACTTAAGAAAATCATTATACACATTTATTAAAGGTTTAAAAAACTAATAAAGTACCAATTCCAAAATCAAAAGACTGCATAATGCCCATTGCACAAGTAAAATGTCTGTATAACAGCTATAGAAAATGAAAGAAGACTACGCAATGCCCATACCGATATAAAATAGACTGTGTCATACCCGTACCAAAGGTAAAACAACTATGCCACACTTCTTTCTAAAGAGGGACGCCTGCTACCTTTTTTGTATTTTTGCAAGGAACTTGGGGTTGGTCACCCTAAGTTACCTGGGGGAACCCAGACCTGGACCCCTTGCTCACTGTGCTCAGAGAGGCACAGCTCCTCCTCACTGATGAGGCCCAACAAGGCCGAAACATGTGTTGGCACTCTTGTTCAAAGTAGATTTGCCAGGCATTTTGGTGCTGGACTGCCCTTCTTGGCCAGACAGAGACTGATATGATTTGTGAAAAGTACAGTCAGTAAGCAAAAATCGATGGCTGCGGACTCTCAAAGTGGCGAAAAACCACAGAACAGGTTATCATGCCATATTTCTTCTAGAGAGGTGCATCTGCTACCTTTTTTGTAACTATGCCAGTAGCAATAGCAAGATGAACATTTTGGTGTGCCCATCCCAATAGGCAAAGACTAGACAATACAAATAGAAACATTACAACAAATTTTGTTTATGAATAGCAAAGGTTAAAAGAAAAAACAGTACCAACTGTTCATAAAATCTCATTCATAATCCTTTGCTTTTTCTACAACAATTTGGACAATGTCATGTTTTCTCCCGCTGCAGTAAGTACTGAATATTTAAAAGTGTTTCTTCATTCATATTCCGATCTTCCTAACATTACAGGGAATCTACTAGTAATCTAATCACCAAGATGGAAATTACACTTAGCACTTTTTTAATGAATGTGACAAAAACACCCAGAAACAAACAATCCATCAATCCCACAAGAAACAGTAGGATAGCAGCCAATTAGCACCACCTGTCGTAGGAATAGATTTGAATACATACATTTTAGCTTTTGTAACTTCTGGTTTTTGTGTTGTCATGCCAGTCATGTGGAAGGCTGATATAATCACCAACTAGTGTCAACTAATAGAAGTAGGTCCAGGATGACTGAAAAAAACACACAATGCACTTAAATTCATCAGGGTTGGAGCCACTACTAAGAGTTGTACTACATGTTTCTCTGTATTCAGCTTGTCTCCATGTTAGCTTGAAGCATCGGATTTGTATGGTAAATGTGATGAAGATATATGCCCAAATGTCCCAATGTAAAATGCATCAAAAGTTGGATTTCCAGACCACTCTGTTTCCTTAAAAATGTCTTACAATTTAGCTCAAGTGAAAAAAGCCTTGGAGATGATGGCCATCATATAAGAATATGCCCAAAGTTAGCAGCATCAGTAGGTTTCATATTGAACAAGCCTTTTCTGCCAAAGCATGGGAGTTGCTAAAGGAATGGTATTGGAAATTAGCGATTGAGACTTGGAGGAAATGTTGGGCAGTACTGTTATGGCTTGTAAATCTTGAGCTATCCATCTGACTACATTTAGGCATAGGTTTTGATGACCCAGCGAGTTGAAAGAAAATTGGTTCTTTTAAATCTTTTAGAAAAATGAAAATTAACACCTTCTGTAGGAAAGTAATGACTGGTGATACTTCAAGCTTCTGAAAACCCAAGGAAAGATACAGGGAAGAGAAGGTTTGTGAGTTTTCTGAAGAACCATTTGAGTTGTAAGCAATGCGTTTTGTCCAGTTTTCAAACATATAAGACTTCCCATAGAATGGTGTATTTCGGTGCAGGGTGGGAGAGGCATCTTTCAAACTCTTTCAATTTTTTCGTAGAATGTAGTTTTCCTACTGTGTAATCAAAACCTCAAGCATGTCCTTCTGAGATGACTGATACGTAAGAGTTGATTGGTCTGTAGAATTTGCTATGCTGAGACAGGGTGGCCATGACATGAAATGTTTAAAGTCCAGCAGGGTAAAGGTGAAGGTCCAAACATAAGCTGGCACAGAGAATGCGGGCTCTTCTATTGCTCTTAGATTCTTCCAAAGTTAATGAGTTTTGAATAAGAGGAAGGTTTTAGAAGCTTTAGAAAGTGTATCTGCTCATCCAGGATGGCATTATGGGCACTAGACAGCCTTTCTAGTTTGAAGAATGATAAAAGGAATCCAAGTGAATGGAGGAAAGTCATAGCATCCCTCCTGGTGCTTATTAAGAAGAAACATGTTCTCCAGTAAAGAATCAAGATCTGATGGCCTCCTGTTGAATTGAAACCATTGAGCATTGCACCATGCTGCCAAACGGTCAACACAAAGCTGGCACTGCACTGTCTTCATTGACTGGTTTGTTTACCTTTCAATCACTGAAATCTCGTAGATGTCTAGAATGCCAGTCTGCCTTCTTATACTTGAGTTGGAGTTCGTATTTCACAAATTAATCACAAATATCTTCATTGCTTTTTCCACACCAGCCTGAAAGAATGACTCCACAAGTCGACTTACCCTGTTAGAAGACAGTAATTATGCCTTACTTTTTTATGAGAAGAAAGGAATGGACGAAATGTATAGTTGATAATCCTTTTTACATATATAGACGATGTTCACTAGACGAAGAAAGATGAGAATAATGTATTATCCTGCTTGAGGTCATATTAGCTGTAGCATCTCATCTACCTTTCAAATAATTACAATCCTTTCCTTGATGGAGGCGATTAGTCGTACAGCCACAACCTTTGCAATGTCTACGAAGAACTGTGTGTGGTGGAAACATCTCTAGGGAGTTGCAAGCTTTACCTTGCCTAAGGAAATAAATTAGAAACATATTTCTGTAAATCTTTAATTAATTATTGTACTGATATAAAAGTAACTACCCGAGTTTGTAGTCTGTAGTGGCCACTTCCACTTTTTCCTAATTACTTACATTGTGTATTCTATACAAATCACTGTCGAAAATCCAGAGGGAACAAATGCCCTTCATACAAAACTCAGCAGACTTTCTCATGGGAAATCTGATTTTGTGCTGTTCTAACCTTTTCAGCTAAATTCACTGTCTTAGGAAAGTTTACTGATAGCACTTAATTTGGCTTGACGGGACTTTCAGGCTTGGCCGATGCATTTAAGGTGATCTTTTAGTAACTGGGACAGAAAAGGGAGCATTTTTGAATCTAGATCAGGTGTGCTTTCGCTACATTACATTTCAAAGAGGCCCTGGATAAAGAGGACATCACCACATAAATCACCTGTTAGTTATCACTGCTTGTTGTGATTTCTATATTAAATTGACATTCCATTGAATCTGATGCATACATTGCTTTTAATCCAGTCAGTCTCTATAATTTGAAGTATTTCAATGAACGCTAAATTTGACTCCACTCTCTTAAAAAAAGATTTAACTGGTACGAGTCGTTTGGGGTGGGACCAAGCCTGATTTGCATATGGTCTTTCTCCTTCTGTAATGGCTTGGTAGGTGAAGAACAATAGCCTGGAGAGTTGCCCAGTGCAATGCCAAAGGTTTAGATTAATTTGAAACCTTCCAGCCATCACTTTTATGTGTTTTGCTATAGTCACCTCGAGTGGGACGGGTATGCCCAGACGTGGGTCTCGTGCCTGCAGGCCCTAGAGACCCAAGCTACTCCTCACTGGTGAGGCCCAACAAGGCTGAAACATGTCTGGGAATGCCTGTGGTCTCTCATGCAGAAGGGATGTGACCTAACAGTTTGGGCTGGGCTGCTCCTTTTGGGGTGGGACCAAGCCTGATTTGCATATGGTCTTTCTCCTTCTGCAATGGCTTGGCAGGTGAAGAACAATGGTCTGGAGCTTTGCCCAGAACAATTCCAGAGGTTTAGATTACTTCGGAATCTTCCAGTCAACATCTTTTGTGTTTTGTTATAGTCACCGCAAGTGGGATGGGTATGCCTAGACGTTGGTGCTGTGCCTGCTGGGCCTAGAGACCCAAGCTACTCCTCACTGATGGGGCCCAATGAGGACAAAACATGTTTGGGGATGCTTGTGGTCTCGTGCAGAAGGACGTAGCAGTTCGAGCTGGACTGCCCCTTTTGGGGTGGGACTAAGCCTGATTTGCATATGGTCTTTCTCCTTCTGTAATGGCTTGGCAGGTGAAGAACCATGGTCTGGAGGGTTACCGAGAGCAATGCCAAAGGTTTAGATTAATTTGAAATCTTCCAGCCATCACCTTTTGTGTTTTGTACGAGTTGTTCAGGACATAATTAAACTGCTCAGGAGTTGTGCCACTGTGCATGTGCTAGTAGTATTCAGACAGAAACTGATCTGGCAGATACCATGGAGGCATCTGTCTTTAAGGCTGCACTAGTGCATATACGATTGCCAACACAACCACTGTGCACATTTTTAGGGAGAAACAGCACTTCCGTGGCTCAGCGACCAAGACAAAAATATTAGAAGTGATTTACAAAATGGTATGGGCAATCTTTTCAATAACGCTTCCTCGTCATCTCGTGAATAAAGGAACACAGAAAGTAGCATATATAATTAATGAACAGCTAAACGATAAAGTCTAAAGTCCATGCACCTTAAAAAACATAAAGATATATCAGTGAGTGGTACTTGTCTCTGGAGCAGCAAAGAAAGAGGACGTTCCACATCCAAAAATAATGTCTATCTGACACTGTGTTCTCATTTCAGATTAGTGACCATCTCCCTGATTCTCATTGAATGGGAGGTTTGCTTGCTTCAGGGTTTTATATTTTGGTAGCTGCTGAAGCAATACTTTTTACCATTAGTGTCAAATGGCTGAACATCCCCTTTATTTGGCTAACCAAACATAGATTGAGTCCCTGGCTAAACTTAGATAGTTAAATATGATTCAAGCGATGAGTGGCTAAGCCATGCAGCCAATTGCATCTACTGAGAATCTGATGATTCTTAAAGATGGCGTGCCTTATGTACTCATTTTAGATTAACATGCTGAAAAGGAAAGTGACAAGTTGAACATGATTTTCAGTTTGATTATCACCTGGCTCCCTCCTGCCTCCTGGTATGTCAGGACCCTGGGTTTTCCAATTGTAGGTTTGCAAACTAAAAAAGAGCGGGTTCATACTACCACATGTAAAATGATGATTGGCAATACAGTTGTGAGTTCATCCTCAGCAATGGTGCTCGACGTTCCTCTAAAGTGTGTGACATTCCCTCTAATCAGGTCAACTACTGCAGTTTTTTTTAGATCAACCTTCCTCAATGACTGATACTTGCAGTGTGGTTGGAAACATGGTCCTCAGACTACCAAAATGACTTTTTATGACAGATTTCCAATGTGGATTTTTACAGAGCCAATCAAGCATGGTTGAGCCAATAGACCAATAACTCATCTCTAACACCATGTATAGCAAACTAATTAATGTCATTGGTTAGTTTCATTAACAACACCACAAAACATCCAAACGAATCTAGACTGAAAATAAAATTTCTTCTCACGCCTTTTTTCAAAATACAGTTTCTCATGCATAACAGGAAACGCTGATGAGCATAGGCTCAAACGAACAGCCTAGAATTGCAGTCTCCAAGTCTGATCCCATAAAGCTGCAACCTCACCAGGCCCTCAGGATAATGCTTAAATATGTCAACATGCATCTATTTAGATTCACTGTATTCAAATGCATTTTGTGTGCCTACCATAAAAGCGTGAAGTGGATATGGCTCTTGAATCCTGGATTTGGAGACCCCGCCATTGAAGATGTTGCTTTATTAAACTGGCTGAAAATAATGTTTGTAGAAGTTGCCTATCTCTTTGTGGATATAAAAGTGACTACATATAATTATCATTAATGTAAAGCTCACGGCTGTTGTGTTGCACAGAAATCCATATTGTGGAGCTATTGAAGCTGTCTATAGCAGACCACAGACACATTTTATCAACCCACTGTAATCCTATGTCCAATTTTTCAATCTGTCATGAACCAATGTACCATTCACCCCCTGTAATTGGGGAAACATAAGGTGCTGTTAACTACATTCAGTTGTTCATGGAAGCTGGCCTGGCAGTCAGATTTGGTGCGTTGTTCAGTGTTGGAGGCACATCCCCTCAGCTCCCTAGTTTTATAGTCAAGTTGAAATCAACAAAGGCAGATGATTGAATTGCAATGCATAGTACAATATCTCAAAAGTTCCCATAAAATGCTCTGAAATTGTAATTTTACCTGTCAGACCATCACTTTGTATTCTCAGAAGAAAAAAAAAATTGGGTTTCTAAAGCTGACGCATCTGGTGCCCTCATGCTGTCCGTTCGGCACAAAAAAAGTTCCTCCATCTGAAAGAATTTCTTTTCAATAATGCGTCGACCATCAGCTGGCCATCAGAATTTTAATATAAATGTCTTTATTAGAAAATAAGGACAGACGTGGTTTTCCAAGTAAACTGAATTACTTTTAGGAAGGCATTGCATCTGGCTACACATCCTCAACAATGTTGTAGTCCGAGTTAGTAACATTTTTGAAATGTTACCTTTTCAAGTAGCGCATCTTTGGACTGTGGAATCCATTTAAAGAAGCATTCAAAAATCGAAAAAAGTACACGTTCCACTGTAAATAAGAATAAGTGCATGTATTTACCAATGTGGTTTACATATACATCGCAGTATCAGATTGCTCCAGATTAGCGAATGAGAAGTTTTGATACTTTAGGAAATATTTGAGCCATAGGTGATGATGAACTGAGAAAACCAGAACGCCCTATCAATGGAAAATATCAAACGCTTCCCATGGGACTACTAATCTTCGTGGCATTGTGTTGCAACTCTTCAGTAAGCGTCTGCTTCGGGCCAATCCAACTTTCTTACCAATGGATAACTTTCCCATGTAACGTTTATTGTGACATCCAAAGCTAGCTAGCTGAATGTTTACTTGACCAGTCCAGAAGCTACATCTTCAGATCTAATTCACATTTATTTAGTACTTCAACTGTACCAGATGTGCCAGGATATCGAAGTCTTTTGATGACTTCAACAATGCACTGAAGGAATTCAAAGCCTAAGTCAATACACGTGAATCTCTGGTAACTTAAATATTAAGCACAGGCCCCTTGGCTGGCAAAGCATCTCAGAGCCATGCTTCCAGAGCCATGCTTAACGTTAAGCTATGCATGCAGATGCATCCTCTTTTCATAAGCTTTAGAAAATGCTTTGAACGCAGTAGCAGCCCAAAGTGCAATAATGCCAGATATTGCACATTGAGTGGTGTGTCGTTTGTGTGTGTGTGTGTGTGTGTGTGTGTGTGTGTGTGTGTGTGTTTGTTTGTGTGTGAGAACCGCACTGAGTGAATTGAATTGCCCTGCTAGGAAATCACAAACCTTCAAATCAGTCAGAATAAGGATAACACCTTCACCGTACAGAGACAGTTGCCTGACTCTGCTGCTTTCTGAGATGTTGCATTGTGCCTTGCTCGTGCCAGACACATGCGTATTATGTGAGAAAAAAAGCCCTGTACACAGCATGTGGATATTACACTAAGATTTGCTGAACTGATTTGTTTGGTTCATAGTTTGAATCCTATAAAATAACCATTGTGTCACATGCTTGATTTATGGTAGCGTTTTCATTTATCATCTATCATCGGTAGACTAGGCAAAAGAGCTGACAAACTTATCTGCAAAACTCTTTTCCTTCTGCAATATTAAATATAGTTTTTGCTAGTAATGTCTACCAACTGGCCTTCATCATAAGAAACTTATGGGCATCGTTTTAATTCCACTCCTGTAATTTTCCTCATGCATTCCAATGAAATACCAGCATTATGGTTTCAGTGCAACATCATAGTTATTTTGTCCACAATACCCTAATATCACTCCAAGTGGTCAATTCAACTTGAAATCTTTGTGATTTTTAACATGGGCACTGAGAAGGTAGAGCACTAGTACATATGTAACATGCTTCTGTTAACACACACATTCCATGCACATTCCTAACATCCTAATAACTTATTATAAAATGCCTGATTCTTTTCCATAAACCGAGCTTCAAGTTGATTTGAATCCTACTAGTTAATGCTTACGAAATTATAGCAACTAGACCTATTTGTTTTGCGCTCTCTCATCCCATCACATTGCTTACTTCTTGCTTAATCATGCTTTGGGTTGTACATTGCTTTTTGCCCGTCTAGGACCCATTGACTGCACGGTACCCGGTTGTTAGGAAAAAAACCTCTGTGTACAATACCGCTCTGTGTCTCTTTTTGGACATTTGACTAGCAATGTACGAATTTACCAGACTTTACATACTGCTGCTTCGCACAGTTGGGGCGAAATCTTTCATAAAATAGGCATTGCTGCCAATGTGTTGGAAGTAAATCTGCAAAACTTTAAATTTGTAGGTATTTTCCTGGCGAAAGGTGAAGATTTTTCTTCACCAGGAAATGGCATTTCAATTTTAAATACGATTAAGTGCATTTCAATTAATCATTCCAAATATTGCAAGAAGGTAAACACATTGAGTAGCTTTTATACAGATAAAAAGATGTTTTTGTCTATAGAAAAGCTCCTGTCGTGTGTTATTAACATTTTGGAAAATATGGATACATCTGCTGGATGGCCCTTCTTGCCTTAGTGGCAAAAAAACGGGCAAATTCCATTAGTCTGGCTTACCTCTCTGCAACCCTTAATTAGAAACAGTTTGCCAATAAGGCAAAGAGCCCAAATTCAGAAAATCAGTCACAGTCACAAAAGAAAATACCTGCACATCGCTAAGATTTGCCAAGACATAGCCGAAAGATGAGGGCAAATCATGGCTGTAGAAAAAAAGAATTACCCTCATTGTATTAAAATTAACTTGTGCCTAGTCTTCGTCTCTGGCGATTAGGATGAAGTATGAAAGTGGCCCGATTTTGTTAGGAAAAATCTTTTCTCACAACATGCAAGAAAAACCTTGGTTGATCCTTTGTAGTTGTGATTATTAGATTTTCCATTATGGCTAAAACAAATTACTTGTTGGGCTCATTGGTGGCTATACATAGTAGCGCCCACCTAATGTCAGGGGGGTTACCATTTACTGCACCTAATGTATTTCACGGCCATGATATTTTAATTAAGCTATATTTTTTAAATTCTGAGTAATCAGATCACCATATGGGTCTCTAATTACTTCAATTCTTTCTGCCGTTGTAAAATATATGCTGTACACTGGCGTTTGTATTGGTAGAAGATAGTTGCTTTTACATTGATATACTCACATAAGCATATAACACTTCCTGTGTCCATTCTGACAACCTTCCGATGAAGTACATCAGCACTAGCAGAGTCTGTTGCGGGCACAAGCAATTACTAAACCTGCTTACTAAACCACTCCATCTAGTCATCCTCATGCTTGCAGGCATATGTCATAAACTCAGACCTTGCCAAACAAAATCCAGAAGCTACCCTTTATCCCAGGATCCACTAACCTGTGTCCCTCCTGACATGTTGGTTGACAGATCCAACCATTGAGGTGGTCAGTCCCATGGTGGACCTAGCCATTGAGGAGGGCGGCACAGCAGAGTTCATCTGCCAGTACTCCCGGCCCGTGCAGGCCACATGGAAGAGAAACGACCAGGAAATCCACGCTGATGGGAAGAGAATCGCTATTGAACAAGACTGGAATGTAGCCAAGCTCAAAATCATGCCTGTGATCCCAGAGGATGGTGGAATCTATGCATGTGAAGCTGGAGGCACCAGAGTGGTGGCAGCGCTTGATGTTGAAGGTGAGGTCTTCCAGTGGAAAGCAACTGAGACCTCAAGGACCGTTGCACCGTACAAAATCATGCAAGTGCACTACCCAATGGGGCACCTTTATCCATAATTACTATATTTATTTATGTTTCCAGTCTTCTTATGCGGGTGATGTGTAAATACAATTTGCTTCAACTGTTGTTTAATGTGCGTGTTGGAAGTCTAAATGAATTGAATGCAAATGTGTGCCTTATGAACTAATACATTATTTCTGAAATTTACTTTACAATCAATGCCCTTGGCTTCATAAGTGTACGTTTGTTGTTGTTATAAATACAGTAGGTCTGATGATGTAACTGTCAATAATGTATTGAATACACCTACCTTCACAGTGTTAATTTAACACTTGAACCGGCCCATTTTCTAAGCCTCAGTGTCTTTTCAATTATTTTACTGCTATGAGGCATTTTAAAAAACAGGTGCAGTGGGAAACGACGGCATAATATGCTTTCAACTCACTCTCGCTCTGCCTGCAAAAGCTTGTAGATTTACACATGCATGAGATGTTCATGCAGGGGTAGAGCAGATGGGTTCCTTTGCAATCCCTCTGCATTTAGTACCTGCTAAAACCAGGCGGATTCTATAGGAATTCATTGTAATCGCTGCCTGCAAACCATTGAAGTGTTTTTCTCTCTGCTGCCCTCCCGACATCCCATCCGCTAAACATCCCCCACTGAGATGCATGTTCACGTTGATCACCCTGCACTGGTAAATTCCTTTTCAGTAACATAACGAAGTGTTGACTCCCTATTCACCCTTCTTACTGTGTCGCTGTCTTTCTACAAAGACTTGTGTCACTCTGCCCCTTTTTAAAATATGTTTTTTATTGATATTAAAGTGAGGAGACCACCTACGTTTCTCTCCTGCATTTACCTGACCCCTTCCTCCTGATTATATTTACTGAATATTTTTCCAAAGATTTTCTCACTCTTTCTGCCTTTTGGAATTCAAACGTTGGCGTTTTCAAATTTTATTTTGAAAACTTTAGTCTTTCAAACTGGTGTTATTGAATTTACACCTGGTAGCGCAATTCCACAATGTTTGGAGCTAATTGACATATAATTGACATGCCTATAGAGTAATGAAGCTCGACTGGGGCTTCATCCCATACATCGTATATAAGATGTCATGTAAAATAAATTGGAAAATAGGGAATATACAATGAACATTCCCTCGGCAGCGAACCATAGAAAATAAGCAATCCTCCTATATGCACCCCACACGGACACTTCGCCCTTATATGTAAATAATTCTTCAAAGTTAAGGCACAAGCAAAAGCTGTTGGTAAGTACATTTCCACTGAAGAACGTGTACCTTGGTTTCATAGCAATACATGACTATGATGTAATTAACTATGTGGTCATTTACTTTGTGGGGTAAATAGATAGGTATATGTAAAGTGGCAGGGGGGTAAAAAAGGGTGGGGAAGGGTAAAGGTGGCCTTGGGCGGGGCATTAGTGGAGGGGAGTGGGGAACCCCTTTAAAATGATAAAATGAATAACCGACCTCAAAGTAAATTAGGACATAGTAATGTATAACAATGAAACAACATAGAACCCTGAAGAATGTTCAGCTTTACAGTTTAGCATAAAAGCAAGCACTTGTAAAATGTCTGGATATATAAGCAGTGTAATTTTCAACAAACAGTGCATTTGCTGTAAGGCTCATCAAGTGTGATGGTGTGTATAGGGCCTTTTAAATAGGACATTCCCAAATAGCTTCTGTGTATGGGACCTCTGGTCCTATCAAGCAACCATTACCATTTTCTTCAGAAGGTGATAACGCATTCCCAAGCGGTACTTCACCTTCTAGTCACATGCCAGCTCAGGGTGTTCAATGCAGTTGAGTAATAGTTGTACAGGCCTCTGTATGGCAAACTGTATATGATTCACAATGGTTTGGATATAATGAAGGGAAGTTATGGGTGGTTGTCATCTTGACTCTCCTTTCTGATTGATGGGAAAATGCCACAGCTTTTATTTGGTAGTAGAGATTTGGGATAATGGCTCCAGCTATCAATCACACCACATATTATGCGAGTGGATGGTGAGCTGTGCTCTAACTAGGGACACATCTTCAGGTATGTGAGTATACAAAAAGCTAGGGGCAATAGTCTTCTGACAAATTTAGTCCAAAGTCAAAAGCTTTCAAAAAATGCAGTTATTCCTAAACTCTCTTCATGTGCTTTGAAGAGATAGTTGCAACAGAACACATTGGAGGCAAGGTCTCAGGTCAACTTCACTGTGACATGGGAATTATTCGATAACAAATTCACGTGGAAGACTTTTTCTGCAGGAGCATTCTCATAAACTGCAATAATAGTGATTCACATGCAGACGGAATGTAATCCCTTTTCAATTCTATGGACAATTACAATTGTATTGTGAGGTGTATTTCATCTGTATTTGCTTAAACACTGGATTGTCGCTTGCTATTGCCATGTGTAACCATCTTGTTCCACCACACTTTTCTCGCATTGTCTTTATTTTCTGTGAAATCGTCTCCAGCAACGGAGCTCTTCTCCTCTGATAAGAAGACAGATTGATGCGTTTTTGCTGTATTGTCATTTGTCGATGTTAGTCGTAACAGAACATTTAACAAAATAATATGTCTTGGAAGTGCTAGTATATTTCAAATAACATAATGATGCAGTTTGAATGTGGAACCACATTTGCATAGCTGAACAAATGATTTCAGGCTTGGCACCCTCACAGTAGATTATAATAATAATTATAGTAATCACTCTAGAAAGGGCATTGATGTTCGAAAGTAACTTTATGTGTAGCTGAAAAATAGACAGAATAGCATGAAGGTGACAAAATGATTCATGATCACACACCTGTCGAAAAATATAATTTGAATCCCTAATTAGCCATTTATCGTCATGCCGCTGGCCTCAACTTCACTCAGAAACAGTTCTAAATCTGTTTTGCTGTACTTTACTGTGCAATTGTTTATTAAAGGTGTTCATTTTCCTATATCATTCATAGCCAAGAACACAATTCTTCAGGGGCTGGAGAATGTAGAGGCAGTGGAGGGGGGCGAAGCTCTGTTCGAAGTCTACCTCTCCAAACCTGAGTGCTACAACTACAACTGGCTCATTGATGACGAGCCTGCAAAGACAACAGAAAATACTGAGATGGTGTTCTTCGAGAATGGCCGAAGGCATCTGCTCCTCCTGAAGAACCTGACTTCCCAGGACAGCTGCAGAGTCACTTTCATGGCTAGCGATGTTGTGACTTCTGCATTCCTTACTGTAAAAGGTAAAGGCCAATGGTGACCTAGGTGGTGGCCATGTGAGTGATGACTGTGGCGGACTATCTTTGGTCGGGATGGGCATGAGTGTGGATGAATCAGAGGCACTGGCTTTGGAAATGTTAAGTGTGAGCTGGTATATTGACTGCTTAGTTTGTTTTCCCTGGTGGGTTGTCGAGTCAGGAGGTGTACTGTGCTGTATATTATGGCATTCGGAGGCTGTTGCTGCAGTGAGTGAAATTCGTTTTATGGGTACTGTACCCCTAAGAGCACTGGTATCATGGTGTTAAGTATATAGTACAGTAGCTCCTGAGATGATGGTGGCCATTGTTTCACCTTCTGATTATTTCAGTTGTTTGTAGATCTGGATGTTCACTGCAGAGTGAATAACCGGTGAAATAGGGTGTCCAGCCAAAGGATCGAAAATAAAGGATCGAATACCCTTTTGTTTGAATACAAAAGGACTGAAAAAAAAGGGTTGAATGTTTTTTTTAATTAATTAATTTATTTATATATTTTTTAGGTGTAGTATGCATAAAAAGTTTTTTAAAAAAAGAAAACGGGGGTTGGCAGGGGATTCCCCCCCATAAAAAAAGTCAACCCTTTTTTTCGGTCCTTTTGGAGTCGAAAAAAAGGCATTCGAACCTTTTGTTTTCGATCCTTGACCTACAACCGTGAAATAGTGCTAATGTTACATAGTGCACCTCTCATAGATGCATCATTGGAACAGTTCAGTTTGTGCCAACCAAGTGTTCCTGCCTATGCAGGAGCCCTGTATGTTTTGCGCATTAGAGGGCAAACACTTGACAGCCAGGTGATTTAGACAAATCACTTTACTATGATTCAATATGTGTTTAGTATCTCTCCCGAGATTGCAGTAAACTAATTATCAATGAATTTGGATCTGACATACTCAATTCAGCACATAAATAGGTGATAATGAAACTACCCAATAAAAATACAGGTATATATGGGAGTATGCGTACAATGGAAACAGCAACACATGGCTGTGCTGAAAATGTGTCCTTCCTGTATTCATCTCTCCATCCTTTACTTATGATGACTGCACATTGTTTGCCCAATAACCTTAGCCATTGCTAGCTGCTCAATCTTTTGTTTGTTGACACAAACCCCTTTGTTTGATGCTCTCTGTCTGTATTTGTTACATGTGGGTGTGATCAGCGATGGCAAATATTGATTTGCACCTCCTATGGCCATTTTAAAGACCACTGAGCAAGCAATGGGCTAATTTTCATTTCTGAAAGTCATGATTACAGTTATTTGGCACACTTTAGACCTTGCCGGTAAGTTGCAACAGCTGTGGTAGCTGTAACTGTACATTTGTCCACTGACCCTTATTCATGAATGGATCTATGACTTATCTATTGCTGTAGTAGATGTGATGAACTGTTTGAGGTCATAGTCAAATACAAACCGCAGTATGTAGGTCTTGCGTTACGGGTTGAGGACATATGGTAGAAACGATATATATGAGGGCAGGATCGGTATGGAGTTTGATGATGGAAGATCACTTCTGTCTTGAAGGCACTGCCTATTGGGTATCACTGTAGCATCCTTGGCTTAAATGGTGGAGAGACAATTTGATGCAAGAGGATAGTTCACTGGTGTATTGGGGATGTTAAAAGATTTGACTGTCATTGGCAAAAAGCAGTTAACGAGAATCTAAGGGAGAAAATTAGTTTATTGAGGATATGTAAAGTGTAAAGGCTTCACCCATAGGCAGTGTCCTTAAAGCCAAGATTTGAGGAGAGCAAGCTGAACAGAAGACTGGTCAACAGTAATGAAGGCAGCAATGTGGTCGAGGAAGATAACAATGAATGACAGGTAGGAGTAGTCGGCAGTAGTGAGGAAGTTAGAAGAGTTGTTTCTGTGGAGTGTTTTGTGTGGAAATCAGATTACCTGAACAGAGGGGTTTGTAGACTTTGTTAGGTGTAAGTATTTGGAGTGAAAGTGTGTGTACATTTGTGGGATGTGCAGAATAAGAAGATAAATGTTGTGGATATAGAATAAGGAGTGATAGAAAAAGGTTTATTAATATTAATCTTATACAATTCTAAATGTGTTCTTATCTGACATGGTGTAAACTACTCAGGAGCAAGGTAATCCATGTCGGACTGACAATTGTAAGTGTATGTGATCCTTATTGTGGAACAGGTGTAACGTACATTAATTTTACAACTGTAGGAAGTTACATCTAATTTCTTTGAGAAAGCCTTTTTCAGGGAAGGCGCAAATGTAGAAGTAACTTGCACACAGTGTAACTTATGGCAAAAACATTACACTTATGAACTGACCCATAAGTGTTAACGGGTTAAAAAAGAGTAAAACTGATTACTGTTTTAGAATATTTATTTCCATTATTGATTTGTTTTTCGCTCTTGCTTAGTTTTAGTTTTTTTTCTTTTCTATAATTTGTGTTTATCAAGAATTCTTTATGTAATACCTGTAAACAAGAATGTTTTATTGAAAGGTTGATTTTGAACTAAAACAATAAAAAAATAAATGTTTCAATGCAAGAGTTAGAAGATAAATATTACAATTAAAGGATGCAAGAGTTTCTTTATTATCTGACTCTTTATGATATCATATTTGAAGGGCCATCGATTACTGCAAAATATCATCTTTAGTGACACAGGATTTGCTGGGGCAACACTTTTAAGTGAATGCCACCATATCTTTTCAGCATCCACCTGGGTGCAGGACTGGAGCCTGCTGGCATCGGCAGGCCTCACTCACTAATGATGAGAGCAGAATTCTTTGTAATGGGTCTTTTAGGCTATTTATATAAATTCTCATAGAACAGAAAATAAATGTCACCCTGTATCAAAGAGGAAGAAATGTATTTTGGGTGGCAGCAGTTTGTGCATCTGCTCTCTACAGTTGAGGCAATGGTGAGAAAGATCAGGAATGATACTTTAGGATTTTACTATTTCTCTGGCACCTATTTCAGATAGGAATGTCGGATTGTGCTCGCATTTTTGAATGCATCGTACATGAGTACATTGTCGGCACGGTGCATAGTGACTGTTTCGACAGTCAAAGTTTTGAATGCCAAAAGTTCTGACACAAAAGTGTCGAAAAAAAAGTTTCACATTTTTTCTTTTTTATTTTTTTATGGGGTGGTCCCCCCCAAACTCCCGTTTATTTTTTAAACACTTATTTTACAATACCAAATTAAAATAAACCCTTTAATATAAAAAAATATATTCAAAACTTTTTTTCCGACACTTTTGTGTCAGAACTTTTGGCATTCGAAACTATTGTTTCGAAACTTTGACTGGACAGCGGTCGGCACCACACTTGCATTTGTTTATCAAAGATGCACACATATAGATGCCCATTTGTGAATCGGGGGCATCACATATTTACAAATTTCTACAGATACATTGTGGAGTTTCCCCAACTTAACCACAACTGTATATTACATTTTGTACGGCACCCACACTTGCCCTATTAAATGACAAGTGAAAAAGAATGAAACTAAGTTTTCTTGTTTACCTTTGGCAACTAATGTTTGATGATACATTTTCTGACTCCAGGATGGCGGTTGGACTTTGTGAAATCTCTTGTTGATGCTGATGTCACGGCTGGAGGCCAGGCAACATTTAGCTGTGTGCTAAGTGAAGCAGTGCCAGTAAACGAGGTGGCCTGGTACCACAATGGCATCGACATCCAGCCAGACGAAAACTGGTCATTGTTGGTAGATGGTTGCACCTACACACTCATCTTAAAAGAGGCTCGGTTGCATCATATCGGAGAGGTGACGTTTGCTTCAAGAGAGGCCATTGCATCAGCAAAGATATCTGTTATAGGTAAGATCATCAAAAGCAATGTTCGGCGAGAGATATAGTCACTGGTTCCACTGTAACTAAGCTTGCATTGCATTGCCTCAAAAGTCATGTTGACTGTCAAAATGTCTTTCTAATTATAATTCTTTAACTTATTGATATTTACTGAAATCGTAGCGACTAAGTGATCATGGAGCTTTAAACAATGTATAATTAGTATCAGATATATGTATAGCATTTTGATTGGTTTCATGATCATATGTCACATTAGGGAATATTGAATCTCCCTACATATAGGGAAGGTTTGAATGGTTTGGGATTAGAATAATTTCCTACGTGACAAGGTAACATACCTACTTAGATTCTAGCTCGTTCTACAGATATGAACATGTGTACTATTCCACTTCCACAATGCTCTCAAAATATCTGTTGTAAATTCCACAGCTTACCTTCATTATGCAGTCTGCTCAAAAAGGGCAACATTTGGATTGTGAAAAGTAAAGAAAATTGTATTACTAATTTAATCACTATTGTAATAAAAATTGGGTTTAGATGTTAAAAAACGTATAAAATTGACTTGATTAGTAGATTGATGGTCAAGTTATTTAGATCAGTTTAACGAAAAAAGCCAACTTTGTTTAAATGATATACAAATTATTTGAGTGCTGTAAAAATGCTTTTTTCAGTAAATACTTAATATCCATAACTATCTTACTTTTAAAGAAGGTTGGGATTGGTTGGTAAAAATATATATATAGTTGTTCCTCTATCCAACCTCACTTATTTTAAAATAACGAGCATTTAGGAGTTGGTTTAAAAAGAATAAATGGTTGCTAAATGCTCTCTATAACTTTTGCGACATTTATAAAGAGCTGAGCGGAGTTACTCAAATATTATGAAATGTATTAGAAATATTTAGCAACCAATGCCAACTTTGGAAATATTACACATTTTCTTTAGAACTTTTAACTAAGTTGATGATAGTTGATAGATTTCAAATATAACACTTTATACATTGTACAAAAATGTAGCGGACTGATAAAACATTATTTCTTTCCATTTAATATCCTTTAATCAACC
Source organism: Ambystoma mexicanum (assembly GCF_040938575.1). Lineage (NCBI taxonomy): Eukaryota > Metazoa > Chordata > Amphibia > Caudata > Ambystomatidae > Ambystoma > Ambystoma mexicanum. Next base: position 150,939,943 of record NC_090924.1, read on the forward strand.
AAGCATTTTCACAAAATGTAGGGTTTTTTAGATTGTGATTGATTGGTAAAGTAATAATAATTTTCTTTATTTTTGAAAAAAATAAGATAGTTCGGTGGGTGTATTTCAAACTATTTTACCAATCAATCAGAAGATTTTTAAATATTAAAAAAGTTATTTAGCAGTCTTAAAAAAAGATGGGTTTGGTTGGTAAGTATTGGCTTAACTTTTTGGGATTTATTTTTTGATTCGTATGCATTATATAACTTACCAAACAGTGTGAAATGTATTTTCATTTTAGAAAAAATATCTCAGAGGTTTTATTTTTTAGGTTAGAATTGTCTACTACATCATCGGAACTCACCTTATTTGTATTTTAAAGTTAAAAGTTATATGGGAGTTTCAGTTTGTTTGTTTAATAAAGGTGCCAGAAAAGTAGGTTCTCAGCTGGTATTTCGCTTTTTTAAAAGTTGCAATAAGTTGGAAAAAAGGATATCAATTAGTAATAAATGCATAATTAAGTATCTCAAGTTTTTGAAAGTTTTAAAATGTATTTGATCATTTTTACAGAAGTTGGGATTGGTAAAGGATATATATATATATATATATATATATATATATATATATATATATATATATATATATATATATATATATATATATATACATAACGTTTACACTACCATGCCTAACTTTTTCCAAGTTGCCTAATATATGTAGGAATATTCAACAGTTTAAATGGATACAGCATATTACCTGTAACTTATTTAAACAAAAGATTGTAGTATTTGTAAAGCTCCTAAATGTTTTTTAAAGTGACTAGCAGTGTGTGGATATCCGCAGGAGGCACCCACATATCCAAGATATTTCATCACCTTTTCCTGTTGGGGTTCCTGCCACATGAAAATATTTTTTTATTGGCTGTAAATAATCTTAAGGTTCAGATTTTTAAATGTCTTCCTCTCCTATGTAAGGTAGCCAAAAAAAGTATTATTTATTTTGCGAAAATCTTATTTTTATGTCCTTGCACCTTTAAGGTTGATTATGCCACCAATCACTAGTTAAAATTCTGCTCACATTTAGTTCCAAAAGCAGCAGCCTTCACATAGAGAAACGCCAATGACTACAAAAATAGCAGGTATCAAGAGCCTGTGAAACTCCTCCATAGTAACCATTGGTGCTAACAATGAAAATAATAGTATCTGGAGGAACCGTCTCTGAAACTCTAAATAAACATAACTGGTTTACACTTTCCTTCATCAACTTATCATCAACTATGACTATGTCTTATTTCTAGTTTCTAAATAGTCAGGACTGTCTGATTGACAATTTGGGGCTTTATATTAGTTTTGTCACATGTAAAAGGAGTTGTTAGAAATAACATAATTAACATATCTTAAAAGATGTACCCATGAGATTTCTTATATTTCTAATAAACAAATAATTTGTGAAGATTTTAAAGAACTAATGTTTTTTTAAATGTTGGGAATCTGTTGTACCTTTAGCTCTCCCTGACCCCCCAGAAGAGCCAGAAATTGTAAGTAAGAGCAGCAACTCAGTAACCCTATCCTGGTTCACACCGCTGAGTGATGGCGGTGCTGAGATCATAGGCTACCATGTTGAGATGAAATCCCCAGGTAGTGGCTGGCAGCGGTGCAACGCAGAAGCAGTTCAAAGCATGGAGTTTGTTGTGGATAACCTTATGCCGGGCGAAGACTACCGATTCCGCATTTCATCTGTAAACAAAGCTGGTGTTGGGGAGCCGGTCCATTTACCTCAGACTGTTCAGCTAGGTGAGAACCAGTGCACATCCACTATGCACTGCATTGTCATATAAACTTTTGCCTTGCATGCCATTTTTGCTTGGTGAGCACACTTAAGCTCACCTTGTTTATACACTGTAATGTGATCAGCTTTTTGCAAAAAAATTGAAGAGTTCCAAAGGGTTCTAAAATAAATTGGTCTCTACAACAATTACACAAGCCTGTTCTTCATACATGTTCTACATATGTCCCCTCTGTTGTACATGCCATGGGTCGTAGCCTGTATTGTATTTGTGTGCCAGGTTTTCGTGGTATACTTTTTCTTAGATGAAATTACTGTACAATATCGGATTACAAAGAGGCATGTTGTAATGTTGCTTGTTCTTAATAACAGTAAATTATAGCCCTTCCTGCATCACTGATCATTACCGAAATAATCTGTTTCAAAATCCCATGGTTTCACAGTAGCCAAGTCATTTCCATGCCAAGTTCATCTGACTTCGGCCTACCCCTACTGGCCTTATAAATGATATGATCAATATGGCATTTATAACGTGCCTATACACAAGTGTTTCAAGGCATAAGGCATGCCATATACATTACCCACATTCCCTTCAGGCCAGCATGGCTGTAGTACCAACGCCATTTGAACATGCAGTTGATTTTAGACAGAAAAAGCTCAAAAATTGCGGAATGCTCAATGCTTGCTTCTTTATCGTACATTGCATAAGTCCCAGGGGAACCTCAGCTGATGTTAGATCCACGTCAAGATCTCCTCCATGTTAGTCGTTTCCTTTTAGGATCATAACAATAAAGTCGAGCCTCCCCAAAAAGAATATGACTGAGGTGATAACAGTTGACATTTAGCTGTATCATATAGCAGTAAACATTAAACACATTTTAATTGCTAAGAAATATTCAGAATGATGTTGTTAACAAAAGGAAGAACACACTCATGGGGTGTCGATTTACAAAAGTGTTTTCCTATGGAAACACCCGTTCAAAAACGCTTTGTAAATTGGGCCCATGGAGATGTGAAAAGTATACTGTGACAATCTCAGGAGACTGTCGAAATTAATGATATTTGGATCATTTTCAAAAAGAAGGTGCAATCTTTAGGACCCAGCCTACTGACGATTAATCAAGGCTGGAATATTATTCTGCACTCTTAGTATTATGTTTAATGCCTGAACTCTCTTACTCCACCATACAAATATGCGTGTTCTTCACATTAACTTACCTTCAGGTCTCCCTTTAACCCTGACCCCTTTGCTTCCCCCTTTACCCGCTGCCTTTCTTTTACTATACTCGCTGAAGTTTCCTATTTACATGTTGTGCTTTCAAAAAACACAATACAATTATAAAAAATACAATTAAAAAATCCAGAGCAACCACACATTGACATATAGACAAATTAGACGTTCACTCAGCTTTGCAGAATATTGCTACACACACAGACACAGGCCCAACTACATTTCATTTTTAAGATAGACCTTGGCAGTTCTTAATAATATTGTTTCTATTTTCATTCATCGAAAGTCTTTTTTTGATGGGTTTTTCTTCAAAATGAAAAAACACCAACAATTTTATTTTTGTTTTTGGGGTTTCCCTCAAACCCTCTCTTCCCTATTCCCTACCCCTGACTACTTACATACCCTTGCCCACACCCCCACATATTTTTCTCTTGATTTTTTCAATCACAAGAAATCAGAAAAACAATACCATCAGAAAAATGACTGCCGATGAATACACTTTATACCATAATACTAGGTTTTCAGTTTGGCAGATTATTCACACTTTATGAAAATCCAGTTTCCTTGTCCACTAGCAGATAAAACTAGGATGACAAAAGATAGTGAAACAGGATTTATCTATCTAGGAAACATTTCAAACATCTAATTGTCCCTATTGATACTCACAAAATGAATGGTGGATTTATTGGTCAATTGACTGAAACCAGCATATTTCCCCAATGGAGCCCAGCTGAACAAACAGCCAGCGAAACCTCTTCAGCTGACATCTTTCATGAGAGAAGACCAACAATGCCAAGCTTCAAAGACAGACTCCTGGATAGAAAAACCTACCAAAAATCAGGGGTCTAAAAAACCCTAACTTTGCCAAAGACAGCCTTTAATCAATGTCAACCTCCCATTATCATTATTCTTATCAGACTAGCCAGTATCACAATTAAACAGTGATGGCGCTATACGATTGCATTTAGTAATAGAGTTCCTGTTCCTGTGCCCAACATTTTACATTACATCATCAGTGCATTTTTCCTTGGTAAGGAGATGCATAGCCCTTTGATTCTGGAATTAAACCATGGATATATAGTGCTTTGCATCATATTCAGGTGCAACAAAATCATGCAAAGGCAACTGAACATTACTCAGCTAAATCGCTTTTAAAATGACCATTTATATTATTTTGTCAGGCTTGTATTTCAGGTTTAAAGATTGGCTTCCATGAAAACAGAATTGTTTCAACGCACATCCATTTAAATTCACACACTTCACTCCTTATATCGCAATGTCTGAAATAATCAAATATGCAGTGTATAAACCTTCTTTACTTTCCCCTAAACAGTTTGGGGCGTTGAACTGGCCAAGAATAGTTTTAAGGTCCATGGCTATTCAATATTAAAAACTAAGGCTAATCATCCCTAGCCTGCAGTCGCAACATATGTAAAGCCCGCAAGGTGTAATATTCCAAGCCCCACAGGCGCTGTTCTCTGTATAAAGCCAGTGCTTTATACTGCTACTTAGAACTAATAGACCGATTAATTTGTTGTCCCTACATGTGTGTTGTAGAACTCACAGCTAAATTATCGCTTTCACTTACACTTAAGCATAGAGCCCTTTCATTGTGCATTCTAAGAAAATCACGTTTTTATTCTCACTCTTTAAAATTCAATGCATAACAATGAGTCAAAATCTCTGACAACATGTGGTGGGGAATGTGGCTGACCCTGAGAAAAGAATTATAAAAGTTATAGGTTATATCACGTTGCCTGAGATTTATAGCGCACACTTCTAGCGCTCACATAACCTTGTGGCACTAATTATCTTCTAGAATCATCACCAAAGCAGTAGACATAGGCAAGGGTGGCATGGTCGAAATCTGTGCGATAAGTGGGGTGAAAGGTCCTGCAGTAGAGTTAGGCACCAATAGGACATTCTTTTTTTTAATTAAAGTGTTGTATAGTTAAATTTAACCTTCAACACTATGTAAAAGAGAAACATATACAAACAATTTTTAAGAAAGTATAAAAAACATTTAATTAAGTCCTAAAAAAGAGCACTCACATCAAAAAAACGTTTCATCAGGTCCTAAAAGTGAACGCTCACATTTTGTGAAGCGGAACCCGAAGTGGAGGGGGTAGCGGGACTTCACGGCCTTGTGGCAGTCGGCCGCGAGACGGAAAGGGCACCTACATCCTGCATTTCCTTACCTGACTTCGCCGGCTCTGGCGTCGAGGGCTATGGCATGGGGTCTGGGCTGGTGGCGGCGAACCTACATGAGATGCGGGCAGCCGCGGAGCACAGACCTGCACGGCCCGCCGAGCTCCTCTCGCCGTCAGGGGAGACGCAGAGGGAGAGACGGCTTGCTCGGCGAGGCGGTCCGCTCTGCAGGAGCCGGGATGTGTTGGCCCATGTGGAGGGAGGGAGGAGAGTGGCTGGGATCTTCCAAAAGGGGGGGGGCCTCACGGAGCGACCAGGACTGTGAGCGAATTTCCCCTGACAAGCGGGAGAACCAGGTGTTAAGGAAGCCGGCGGCAGCCTTTAATGGAGGCGGGACATGGCTGAATCAACCAATGGGAAGCCAGATAGGGGAGGTTTCCATTGGCGGGGAAACAAGTCATTCACATCAAATAAAAGCCTGGGAACTGATCTACATGTTGTTGTTTCTTTTTCTAGTCATACGGAGAGGACAAAGAGAGAAGGAACGACTGGTGGGCCTATCCGGACACAAAGGAAATTTAGGAGTGCTAAGTTACATCCCTGGAAGGCTACCTGAGAGTGAAGTAACTTTCAAGGAGTTAATGGACTATAATTTATTTTGGTTACACTTTATTTGAATAAAGCCTTATTACAGCAAATCAACCCAACCTGGTCCAAGTCTTGATTCTTACATTGGCGACGAAGGTGGGATCTGCGACAACGCAATGGAGACCCTGATTAAAGCCATTGCGTATGATCAACAACAGTTGCAGCAACTAATACAGCTGCAAACACAACAAGTGGCGGCGGACCGCCAGGCATTCCAGCAAGCCATCCAAATGCAGGGCACCTTACCGACCACGGCCCAGGACAAACAACACGAGACCATTACCAGACTCACAGATGCTGTGGCCAGCACAAGGAAGCAACCCATGGTGCCGTCCACCCTACTCCAGAAGTATAAAGAAGGGGAAGATCCGGCCTTTTTCTTCACTAGTTTTGAAAGAATTGCGAGAAATGCGCAATGGCCACCTGAGCGTTGGGGATAGTATGTTGCTCCCCTGCTGTCTGGAGTAATGCAGGGAGCATATCAGGCGGTGAATCCGAATGGCAATACTCCCTATGGGGAAATCTAAGCAGCCGTACTGGATCGTTTAGGCCTGGATGAAGAGGCCTACCGCATCCAGCTAAGGGACACCAAGCTAAAAAGCGGAGAGAGCCCCAGGCAGTTATATTACCGCATCAAAGATCTGACGGAGAAGTGGATGCAGTCACCCACACCAGCTAACCAACCCCTTCTGGACAAAATAATACTAGAACAATTCATTAAAGCTTTGCCAGGCCCGATGCAGAGATAGGTTAGGCAACATCACAGGCCTACATTGGCGGAAGCCGTGGACATTGCGTCGGTTTACCAAAAGGCCGGATATAGTCGCTTTCCCACGACTAGTATACCAGGAAGGATGACCTCATCTAGCATTGAACATCCGGTACAAAGGCCCCTAAGAGTGTCACACACCAGATGGAGGCCATTAGAGGAAACTTTAAGGAAGCCAGAAGAAAGGAAGTTTGGATATGAGGAAAAACGGTCTCCTATCTCCCCGGGGTTTTGACAGCCCCAATGCTTTGAATGCAGTGAATGGGGCCACATTGACCGATTCTGTCCCAGACGGAAGACAACTGTAACGCTCACCTGGCTCCCACGGAGGCGCTGGTCTAGTCTGGGTTACTGTGGCCTCTTCAAGCGTGATGCGCAGAACTCGGACCACCGATTGAACAGGACCCCCAAATCTTGCTTGTCTGGCCCATAGGAATATCCTTCTGCAGATGAGAAAGGGGATTAACTGTCTGCCGAATAGTGTGCTTGCTCCCCACTTTCCCCCTTCGTTCTTCTCTGACTTCCTCCAAAACCCCTGGTTTAAGCTCACCTTATGGTTTGGAAGGATGAACTCTCCATCCTGCTTCTGGTGCAGGGGCGTGCGTTCGTCCAGTTACTTCACTGGTTTTCAGAATGGCGCTGGCAAAATCCACTTGACTTTTCTGAGCGATACGCCGTAAGTATGAAGATTCAAAAGTTCAAGTGTGAGCCTCTTTTTATGTTGTCTTCCTAACCTGTGATCTGTCCTTTATTTCAGGTGCAGAACGAAGGCGATGCGTTGAGGGGTTAAATTGCCGATGGTAAAATCAGGTGAGTTAGTGATGAGGGCGACCCCTCTAAATGTCTTTATAACTCCCCAGTAATGTCTTTTGTCCTTTCCCGTAGGGGCCGGGGTGCAGTACCTGCCAACGAAGCGGCGCCGACCCGAAATGTGGAATGGTTCACCAAGAAAAGCCGGTAAGTATTATGGCTGAAAATTCTGTTTTCCTCCTGTGTTCCCTCTGCTCACCTTTTGTCTCTTCTTCTCTCCCCTAGGTGCAGAGATGTGGCGACTGGTGCTGACAGGCGCGATGGAGCCGGGAGATGTCTCGAGGACAGGTGAGTGAAACGCGGCGCTGCAGCGAGCAACGCAATGCTTTTAAATGGAAGTCTTTCTTCAAGAATGCTGGCGTGAAGATTCCTGATGCAGGTAAGAAGTTTGAATAAGTTCTTGGTTTTCACCTTTCTCTTCTCTTCTTTCCTTACAGGTGTTCCAGGTTCGAGGCGGGCGTGGCTGGAGTCCAGGTGCAGGAGCAGACACAGTGAGCGTTCAGCTGCTGGGATGCAGAACAACGCGAAGCACATGTGGCTGTCCGGGCGTGGCTTAAATAGCCTTGGAAGAAGTCGTAGGTAAGTATTCTTCCACAGCCCCACCCAAATAACAAAATAGTCCCTTTAGTAAAATAGTCCCTCCTAAGCCTCATTTGGCTTGGGTCTTCATGCAGCATGGTCTGCATCAGGTGAGTATGCAGCATGGTCTGCATCAGGTAAGTGCACCAAACACTTTCCTTTATGAGCCTGGCGCCTATGGCGCCAGGACTGATGTCCAACATGAGCCTGGCGCCAAAGGCGCCAGGACAGAGTCCAAAGAGCCCCTATAAGGGGCCGCTGGGCTTTTACCCGGGGGCATGATGCCTGCTCCCGGGGGTGCTGGGCCTGGCCTGGTGCTCCGGGGGTAGGCATCATGACAGCACTCCCCCCCCCCCAAGGCCCCTCCCAAGGTCGTTCCCTCTGGAGGTTTCGGTTTGTTTGGGAAATTCAGATGGAACCTTTTTACTAGCCGAGGTGCATGTACGTGGTCGCTGGGTTCCCAAGACCTTTCCTGAGGCCCGTACCCCTTCCAATCAATTAGATAGAAAAGTTTTGATTTTGAGATCTTAGAATCCAAAATGTTCTTCACCTCGAATTCAGGCTCCCCATCTATCTGGATTGGTTCTGGTGGCTTTATTAATCTGGTTCCTGGTTGCACTGGTTTCAAAAGTGACACATGAAAAACGGGGTGAATCCGCATGTTAGCTGGTAGATCTAGCTTGACTGCCACTGGGTTAATTATAGCTTTGATCGAGTAAGGGCCTAAATACCTTGGATTAAAAGTCTGAGGTCCCTTGAGCGATAAGTGTTTGGTAGCCAACCATACTTGATCCCCTATTTGGTATGGAGGTGCCTCTCTTCGATGCAGATCCGCATTCTTTTTGTATTTCCCTTTCGCATGTTGTAAGTGTGCAGTTGCATCCTTGAAGGCTTGAGTAATCGTAGAATGCAAATGGTCCACTGCGGGCATTTCAAGGCTCAAAGGTGAGTCCAAGTCTGAAGTACGAGGGTGATGTCCATATAGGGTATAAAAGGGGCTCTGACCAGTTCCAGAGTGTATCGAGTTATTGTATGCATATTCAGCCACCCATAAAATATCCTTCCAATTACCCTCCGATTGGTGCAACATACATCGTAGATATTGTTCAAGGGTCTGGTTCGTTCTCTCCGTCTGACCATCGGTCTGTGGGTGGTGGCTGGTTGAGAGTCTTACGTCGATTTGTGCCAGTTGACAACACTTTTTCCAAAAATGAGAAATAAACTGGCTTCCCCGATCGGAGACTAGTATGGACGGGAATCCATGCAAACGGATGATATTTTCGAGGAATTCCTTGGCAAGAACAAAAGCTGAAGGTAATCCTTTCAACGGAATAAAATGGGCCATCTTGGAAAATAAATCCACCACAACCAGAATAGTATTGTATCCATTACAAGAGGGCAGGTCCGTGATAAAATCTAGTGACAAGGTGTGCCAAGGTGCTGGTGGAATGTCTAAGGGTTGAAGAAGACCGGCGGGTTTTGTTTTTTGACCTTTGTTTTGGGCGCAAACTCCACAGGACATCACAAAATATTTAATATCCTTTCGCTAGGAAGGCGACCAGAATTGTTGTTTAATTTTTTCCTCTGTTTTGGCAATGCCAGGATGTCCTTCCATCAGAGTATCATGATGACGGGAAATAACCAGTTCTTGCAATTCCTTTTTTGGCAAAAATAAGCGTCCTTGGAAGTAAGGTAAGCCATCGTTGACTGAAATGTAAGACCCCCTTTTGATCCAATCCTGCAAGGCTGAAGAGTCCAGGAATTGTTTTACCCGTGCTTGAATGTCTTCAAGGGTTTGTAAAGTGGTTATCCCCAAAATTCTTTGTTTGGGAATTATCGGCACAGGTTCTGAGTTTGTGTCCATTTCTCCCATTCCAATTCGAGATAGCGCGTCCGCTTTGCCATTCTTACAGCCGGGACGGTAAGTGATTACAAAATCGAACTCAGCAAAGAACAAAGCCCATCGGAGCTGTCGTGAAGACTGAGCCTTGGCAGTTTTTAAATATTGTAAATTTCGGTGATCAGTGATCACGGTGATGGTATGCCTGGAGCCAAGAAGATAATGCCGCCAAGCCTTAAAGGCGGACTTAATGGCTAATAATTCCTTATCGGTGATTGCATAATTTATCTCAGGCGGCGAGAACTTTCTGGACCAAAATGCTACGGGGTGCAGTTGGTTAGTTTCGGGGTCTCTCTGAGACAGGACAGCTCCCATGGCTAAGCTGGACGCGTCGGTTTCGACTATATATGGGAGATCGGGATGCGGGTGTTTCAAAATAGGTGCGGACGTAAATTTAGCTTTCAATTCCTGAAAGGCCTGTTCAGCTTCCTCGGTCCATTCAAAACGTTCATTTTTCCGCAAGAGTGCAGTGATGGGTTGCACCACACGTGAAAATTCCGGGATAAACCTGCGATAAAAATTGGCAAAACCAAGCATGCTTTGGACACCTTTCCCCGAACTAGGTGATGGCCATTTGAGGATGGCATCCACTTTCCGTGAGTCCATTCGGACCCCTTTAGGTGTCAGGATGAATCCAAGAAACTCAACCTCAGTGGTATGGAAAATGCATTTTTCCAGCTTTGCAAACAGTTTGTGCTGGCGCAATTTCTCTAGGACGGCCCTGACATGTTTTCTGTGATCTGATTCCGAAGAGGAGTACACCAGAATGTCATCGATATACACGACAACACAGACATCGATGAGTTCCCGAAGGACATCGTTCACGAAGAATTGGAAGGCAGCAGGCGCGTTGCACAACCCGAAAGGCATCACCTGGTATTCGAAAAGTCCATATTTTGTACGGAAGGCCGTTTTCCATTTGTCGCCTTCTTTTACTCGTACCAGATGATAAGCACCCCGGAGATCTAACTTGGTGTATAGGCAAGCGTCCTTCACCTGGTCAAGGAGTTCAGGGATCAAAGGCAGAGGGTAACGATTTTTAACAGTTATCTGGTTCAATGCGCAGTAATCGATACAAGTTCTAAGGTCGCCTTCTTTTTTTGGTACGAAGAACAAAGCCGAGGATGCCGGAGACTTTGACGGGCGAATGAAACCATTGGCTAGGTATTGATCTAAATATTGTCTCAAATGCAGATTCTCCGGTTCTGTAATGGCATAAATCCTGCTACAAGGGGGTTATGCACCGGGCACCAGATCGATTTGGCAATCGTACGATCTGTGTGGAGGTAACGTGTTGGCCTGTTCCTTTTGGAAGACGTCCTGAAAGTCTTGGTATTCCGGAGGTAGTTGCATGGAGACAGAGGTTACTGATGCTAGACTGATAGTCAGATTTTCTGGGTAGCAGGTTTGTGCACAATCCGGGAAGGTTATTCTCTTCGCTCGCCAATCAATTCGAGGATTATGTGTCTCTAACCAAGGGATTCCGAGAATAACCTGAAACTGTGGAGCCTTGGTTACATCAAACACAACTGCCTCCCGATGGCCGTCCGGACCTACAAGTGTCACCTCAGCTGTGGAATGTGTTACCGGTCCAGAGGCAATTTCGGTTCCATCAACTGTGGTGATGACATCTTTGCTGGTTTTAGGATGCAGAGGGAGGTTAATCCTGGAGACCAATTCACGATCCACATAGTTTCCTATAGCCCCACTATCGATGTATGCCTTTATTGCATGCAACCGCTTAGGCTGTTCCTGATCTACGAGGACCATTGGCACAATGAAATGCGAGGTCTGAGAGTTAGTTTTCAAGCTCGGCAAGCGGACCCCTACGCTTGTCGGGCGTGGTCGTTTCCCGATACAGAGTTTTCATGGATTTTATCAGCAGCTCCTACCACCTTGGGCGGCTTTGCCGGGCAATCTCGTAGAAAGTGTCCAGAGGACCCACAATAAAGACATAATTGCATCTGCCGTCTTCTTTCACGTTCCTTTTGAGTTAGAGGTCCTTTAACCCCTCCGATTTGCATGGGCTCAGAGGCATCAGCCCCCTTGAGGTTAGCGTGGGTCTTGACCAACACCCGGGTCTCAAACTTGGACCGATCTGCTTTTCTGTTTTGCAGTCTGTGATCCAATTGGACCACTAAGTCTATATATTCAGAGCATTCTTGGGGCGGATTTACAAATTGGGCCAGGACATCTTTAAGTTCTCGGCGTAGACCTCGATAAAATAACGTGATTCTTTTATCCCCTGGCCACCCAGTTTCCACAATTAGTCTATTAAAGGTTGCAATGTAGGATAGGAGGTCTTCATTGCCCTGTCACAGAGATAGAAGTTCGTCATCCAGAGCCTGTCCCTGGGAGTGACGAGCAAATAACATTTCCATGCTTGCTTGAAATCCTTGAAAATCACGAAGAATCGGGTCATCTTGAGTTACCAGTGGAACTGACCAATCGGCAGCACTGCCGCTGAGATATGACAATACAAAGGCTACATTGGTCTGGTCATTAGGGAAGGCCCCAGGTCTGCATAGGAAATGCAAACGACACTGATTCATGAATACGGCGAATCGTTTGGGGTCCCCAGCAAAGCGTTCGGGTGGGGCCAGCGGCATGTTTCCAGGTAGATTAATCTGCACCGGGTTACTGGAAAGCACTGGAGCGGGGTTCCCCCCGGAACCGGGTAAAGGAGTTTGTCCAGCTTGACCTTGCAAAAGCTGTCTAGCCAGGTCATCAGCTCTTTCCTTTGTTACAATCACTTCCCTCCTGAGAGCATTAGTCCCTTGACGAGCGGCGTGTACTTCGGCCCGTAATTCCCCCAGTAGTTGGGCCAACTGGTCAGTCTCAGAAGTTTCCATAGCGCCTGGGTGGGAATTTGTAGGAAGGCTTCGCGTTCTGTAACGCTCACCTGGCTCCCACGGAGGCGCTGGTCTAGTCTGGGTTGCTGTGGCCTCTTCAAGCGTGATGCGCAGAACTCTGACCACCGATTGAACAGGACCCCCAAATCTTGCTTGTCTGGCCCATAGGAATATCCTTCTGCAGATGAGAAAGGGGATTAACTGTCTGCCGAATAGTGTGCTTGCTCCCCACTTTCCCCCTTCGTTCTTCTCTGACTTCCTCCAAAACCCCTGGTTTAAGCTCACCTTATGGTTTGGAAGGATGAACTCTCCATCCTGCTTCTGGTGCAGGGGCGTGCGTTTGTCCAGTTACTTCACTGGTTTTCAGAATGGCGCTGGCAAAATCCACTTGACTTTTCTGAGCGATACGCCGTAAGTATGAAGATTCAAAAGTTCAAGTGTGAGCCTCTTTTTATGTTGTCTTCCTAACCTGTGATCTGTCCTTTATTTCAGGTGCAGAACGAAGGCGATGCGTTGAGGGCTTAAATTGCCGATGGTAAAATCAGGTGAGTTAGTGATGAGGGCGACCCCTCTAATTGTCTTTATAACTCCCCAGTAATGTCTTTTGTCCTTTCCCATAGGGGCAGGGGTGCGGTACCTGCCAACGAAGCGGCGCCGACCCGAAATGTGGAATGGTTCACCAAGAAAAGCCGGTAAGTATTATGGCTGAAAATTCTGTTTTCCTCCTGTGTTCCCTCTGCTCACCTTTTGTCTCTTCTTCTCTCCCCTAGGTGCAGAGATGTGGCGACCGGTGCTGACAGCCGCGATGGAGCCGGGAGATGTCTCGAGGACAGGTGAGTGAAACGCGGTGCTGCAGCGAGCAACGCAATGCTTTTAAATGGAAGTCTTTCTTCAAGAATGCTGGCGTTAAGATTCCGGATGCAGGTAAGAAGTTTGAATAAGTTCTTGGTTTTCACCTTTCTCTTCTCTTCTTTCCTTACAGGTGTTCCAGGTTCGAGGCGGGCGTGGCTGGGGTCCAGGTGCAGGAGCAGACACGGTGAGCGTTCAGCTGCTGGGATGCAGAACAACGCGAAGCACATGTGGCTGTCCGGGCGTGGCTTAAATAGCCTTGGAAGAAGTCGTAGGTAAGTATTCTTCCACAGCCCCACCCAAATAACAAAATAGTCCCTTCAGTAAAATAGTCCCTCCTAAGCCTCATTTGGCTTGGGTCTTCATGCAGCATGGTCTGCATCAGGTGAGTATGCAGCATGGTCTGCATCAGGTAAGTGCACCAAACACTTTCCTTTATGAGCCTGGCGCCTATGGCGCCAGGACTGATGTCCAACATGAGCCTGGCGCCAAAGTCCAAAGAGCCCCTATAAGGGGCCGCTGGGCTTTTACCCGGGGGCATGATGCCTGCTCCCGGGGGTGCTGGGCCTGGCCTGGTGCTCCGGGGGTAGGCATCATGACAACAACCAAGCCTATGGAGATTGGCTACATGAAGCCTCAGCCGGAAGAACGCCAACCGGATACATACATCGTGGATATAAGGGTGGATGGAAGGCCAACTCGGGCACTGCTGGACAGCGGGAGCCGACAAACAGCCATATCTCCAACCGTGAGTAATACACCTAGTTTACCTAACATTTCTATAACGATAAGATGTATACATGGGGACGTAAAATCATACCCGGTGAAGGAGATACAGATAGAAATGAACCATGAAACCACTCAGTTAAAGGCTGCCGTCCTTCCTGCCCTACCCACCCCGGTGGTCCTAGGAACAGATCTATCTCATTTTGATAAGGCACTAAAGGCCCTAGAAGAGGAAAGAGGGATGGGGTACAACAACAACACCACAAAGTTAGGTGACCCCAGAAACCCTCCCGGGCATAAAAGACGGAATAGACTAGAGTGGTGCCAAGCCAGTTACATGACCCGACCCATCGACTGGAAACCCGAAGATCATAAAGATTCCCTGAGGGGGGAAACCCTGACAGATCCCACCCTTCGGGTAGCACGTGAGAGAGCGGCTAATGAGAAAGATCCAGACGTGACGAAGGGACCTGGCTTCCTATTCCGTCATGGACTTTTGTACCGAAAATTCAAGGCGGATGACGGGGATGTAAAGGAACAACTGGTATTACCTAAACTACATAGGATGGTCATAATGCAGCTGGCACATAACCACCCCTGTGGTGGACACATGGCATCCCTGAAAACCCAGCAGAACATTCTGAGAAGGTTCTACTGGCCAGGCATATATGGTGAAGTAGCTCAGTTCTGTAAGGCTTGCCCCACTTGCCAGCTAACCAGTGGCATTTTACCCTCAAAGGCCCCTTTGCAGAAGATGCCCCTTATTAATGTGCCTTTCCAACGGATAGGTATGGACATCGTTGGCCCAATAGAACCCACTTCTCGAGGATACAAGTATCTACTAGTCATCGTCGACTATGCTACGCGATACCCGGAGGCATTCCCCTTGAAGGGAACATCAGCCCGACAACTATGCGATCAGCTCATCCCCTTCTTCGCAAGTGTAGGATTACCCTCAGAATTTATTACCGACCAAGGGACCAATTTTATGTCCACCTTATTTCGGCAGGTATGCGAGAGACTGCAGATTCATCAGTTACGCAACTCGGTATACCATCCCCAGACCGATGGCCTTGTCGAAAGATACAACAAGACGATAAAGAAGATGATACGGAGAGTAACCGACCAGATGGGAAAAATTGGGAACGCATATTGCCCTTGGTCTTGATGGTATTACGGGACACCCCACAGTCGTCTACTGGCTTTTCTCCATTTGAGCTCCTTTTCGGAAGACAACCCCGTACCATATTAGATATTGTAAAGGAGGAATGGGAGACTTCGAATGAGATCACATTAATGGAGTACACCGTAGAGCTAAAAGAACATCTGACAGCACTCCGTTCAATGGCCGAGACAAATCTAGGACAAGCACAATTAACCCAAGAGAAAAACTATAATAAAGGAAGTCGGATGAGAACATTTCAAAAGGGGGATCAAGGACTAGTCCTGCTACCCACCAGCTCCAACAAACTATTGGCCAGATGGAGAGGTCCTTATGAAGTTAAGGAAGTTCTCAGCCCTGTGACATATCAGATCCACCAACCCAATCGAACCACACCAGACAAGGTATACCATGTGAATGTGCTAAAAGCATGGACCACGCCTGTATTAGCAGCAACATTGGACACCAGTGAAGATGCCTCAGAACAGAACGTGAATCGTGAACGAGGCAAGCTCGAGGATGTTCAATGGGGGACCAATCTGACACCTTCCATGAAGTCTGAACTTTTGACCAGACTGGCACCCTTTAAGAAAACATTCTCCGCCTTACCAGGAAGAACAGATATAATTGACCATGAGATCAAAACCGATCCCGGACAGACTGTCAGACTAAGACCCTATCATATTCCAGAAGCAAGAAGGCTAGTTATCAAAAACGAGGTGGAAGATATGCTCCGCATGGATATAATCGAACCATCAGCCAGCTCATGGTCCTCCCCGATAGTACTGGTACCAAAGCCGGACGGTACAATCAGGTTTTGTATGGATTACCGATAACTGAATTCGATTTCCAGTTACGAAGCATATGCCATGGATGGACGAGCTGTTGGAAAGGCTCGGATCTGTCAAATACCTAAGTATGTTAGACCTAACGAAAGGCTATTGGCAGAAACCCTTGAAATCCACAGACCGGGAGAAAACTGCCTTTACAACACCCCAAGGGCTATATCAATTTAAGGTTTTGCCATTTGGTTTACACGGGGCCCCAGCTACCTTCCAGAGACTGATGGACGTCATACGACATCCCCATGAGAACTATGCTGTGGCTTACTTGGAAGACATTGTCGTGTATAGCACCACCTGGAGAGACCATCTACATCACTTAGAACAGGTGGTGACTGAGTTATATGAAGCTGGCCTACACATCAATCCGAAGAAAACAGTATTAGGGGCACACGAAACAAAGTATCTGGGACACCTAGTAGGCGGAGGCACCTTACGACCCCAATTCTCAAAGATCAAAGCCATTCACGAGATTCCAACACCAACTACAAGAAAACAAATTCGAGCCTTTTTGGGTTTCATCGGCTACTACCAAAGGTTTATTCCTGATTTCTCCATGGTGGCAGCTCCCTTAACCGATGCTTTAAGAAATAAAGGATCTCCTAATCTAACAAATAATACTGCTGCTTTGGAAGCTATCGATGTCCTGAAACGAAGGATCACTTCGAACCCAGTACTGCGGTGTCCCGACTTCCGTAACCATTTCTTTCTTCAGACAGACGCATCGAACCACGGTCTTGGAGCAGTCCTTTCGCAGGAACAGGATGGTGAACTTCAACCGGTCTGTTTTGTAAGCAGGAAACTCGTACCTCACGAGGAGGCCTGTTCCACTATTGAGAAAGAGTGTTTGGCCCTCAAATGGGCGGTGGAAACCCTCAAATATTATCTTTTGGGTCGCTGCTTTACGTTGTATACGGATCATGCACCCCTACAGTGGCTCACAAGACATAAAGACAGCAACCAGCGTGCACTCAGATGGTTCCTGTCTTTGCAACGGCTCAATTTTCTTACCTTACACAAGCCTGCTGGGTTCCAACTGGTGGCCGACTATCTGTCCAGGAATGCTCCCTTGCCCAATTGGCCAGGATTTGAGATGGGGAGATGTGAAGCACAACCCGAAGTGGAGGGGGTAGCGGGACTTCACGGCCTTGTGACAGTCGGGCGCGTGACAGAAAGGGCACCTATATCCTGCATTTCCTTACCTGACTTCGCCGGCTCCGGCGTCGAGGGCTATGGCATGGGGTCTGGGCTGGTGGCGGCGAACCTACAGGAGACGTGGGCAGCCGCGGAGCACAGACCCGCGCGGCCCGCCGAGCTCCTCTCGCCATCAGGGGAGATGCGGAGGGAGAGACGGCTGGCTTGGCGAGGCGGCCCGCTCTGCAGGAGCCGGGATGTGTTGGCCCATGTGGAGGTAGGGAGGAGAGTGGCCGGGGTCTTCCAAAAGGGGGGGGGAATCATGGAGCGACCAGGACTGGGAGCAAATTTCCCCTGACAAGCGGGAGAACCAGGTGTTAAGGAAGCCGACGGCAGCCTTTAATGGAGGCGGAACATGGCTGAATCAACCAATGGGAAGCCCGATAGACAGTGGAGGTTTCCATTGGCGGGAAAAAAAAGTCAGTCACATCAAATAAAAGCCCGGGAACTGATCTACATTTTGTTGTTGCTTTTTCTAGTCATACGGAGAGGACGAAGAGAGAAGGAACGACTGGTGGGCCTATCCGGACACAAAGGAAACTTAGGAGTGCTAAGTTACATCCCTGGAAGGCTACCTGAGAGTGAAGTAACTTTCAAGGAGTTAATGGACTATAATTTCTTTTGGTTACACTTTATTTGAATAAAGCCTTATTACAGCAAAACAACCCAACCTGGTCCGAGTCTTGATTCTTACATATTTTTTCACAGGTTTTCGAAAATCTATCATACTATATCTAACCATTATCATTGATAACAGCTTTTTTCATGTATCAATCATCCATAGAATGTTAAACTGTTTTCAATAAATGTTCTGTTTCAATCCAGATATAATACATTGTATAGGTAAGTACCAAACAACTTCTTGAATTCAAACATGCCCATGTCTGATCAGAGGCAAATACTTCCAAAGGGAATCTTAGCTTCCTATATCCTCTATGCAAAAAGGGCTTGGTTACTGAGCACTCCGTCAAGAGGTTACCGAGCACTCCGTCAATAGGACTTTCCAGTTTCCTACTGGGGAGAGGGACCATAGGCCCTTCCGTCAAATGTGTAAGGAAGGCATGGCATCAAAGTAAGACAGACATGAGTGATCACACTTCAAGGGTGTTTATTAAGTCTATGTAGGAATATGCTGGTGTTGGTCTACCTGTCAAAGTTGTTGAGTTGATATGTGAGTGGCTATGTGGGCACCTGTTCAGTGCTTCCAGGGAGTGAGTTAGAATATCTAAATATCTAAAGGCCCTGCCCAGCTCCTACTATGATGTGTCATAATGTATGTGTGTGTGTCTAGTGGGCTTGGCAAGGGTGGCATAACTGCAGGCCTTCTCCGCTATCAGCTGTCCATTTCCATGTTATTGCAGAAGTAGTTTGAGTATAGTTTTTGTCAATGGATTATCAGTTGTAGTGGCATATGGTTCACGTACCTACAAGCCCTGTGACATTCTTGGGGAAGAAAATTATGGATGACTGGGGTAAAGTTTCAATAAGAATTATTTAAGACTGAAGTTGATACTGTTGGGCTTTTTTTGGTTTGTTCTTGAAAATTGTCTGCAGTCTCACAGTGGGTAATGGTTGGGTCTTTCCTAATTTGTGCTCGAAAACTTGGCTCCATCTCCTAAAATGCAACAGATATTTAGCGTTTTCCTTTCTCAGTTTAGGGGATTTGGATTGAATGTCCCCAAAAGAAACAGCAACATTTCAGTAGTGGGTGGTTTTAGTTGATGTAGGAGTGTTTGCACATGTTACAGTTTCCTATCTAAGGATGATGTGCTCTAGGAGTTTATCCGCACTATCCAAGTGTGCAGCAGTTTTGCTGCTAGTGTTACTTTTAGTTCACTCTGGACCTTCATGCTCAGTGCCTAAGGGGTTCTCAATGTGGTTATTATTAATACAATTCTCTCCTGGTATGCAGAGGTTCTCCATATGGTTAGTTTACTCTTAAGTACTTAGACTTCGTGTTCATTCATGCTGTGGGTCCTCAGTGCGAAATTTCTTTAGCTTGTGCTGGGATCCTGGACTTTGTATCCCAGCATACAGCATATTCTTTTCAAGTAGGTTCTTTTTTTTCCGCTCAGGGAACTTGGACTCAGTTCCCAGCATGCAGCTGGTTCTCCTGTGTGATTTCTTATGTTCGCTCTGGGAATTTGGATTCAGTGTCCCAGTATACAGTGGCTTCTCAGCATGTAGTTTATTCAGTTCATTTTGGAAATGTGGACTGTGCCGGATTATTCAGGTTGTCAATGTGTACTTTCTTTAGTTCACTTTGGAGTGAGTGTCTCAGCATTCATTGGTTTTTCAGAATGCAGTTTTTTCGCTTCAGTCACCTGTGGCTTTTTCCGCCCCCTTATCCTTTTTTTCTTTTCTTTTGTTTATTTGGTTTTTTTGGATTGTTTTTTTTTTAATGCATTGGACACCTTGCCCCTTTTTAATACATTTTTACTTCACTTACCCCTTTCCAATGTGGTTGTTTTTGTATCTTATTTTTTCCTTCAGTTGCCCTACAGTGTAAATACACCAAAGAGAAGACACATGTTTCAGTTTTAACCAACGATAAGACATGCCACATTTTTTTCAGTGTTCTCTCAGAACTTGGGCTCGGTGTCTCAGAATGCATCAGGATTGCAGAGTGTAGCTTGCAGTAGGACTTCAAACAAAGTGCTCCACCATATAGTGGTTTCTATGAAGGGTGGTACCTCAGTTTGTACTGAGATCCCGGACTCAATGTCACATTAGGCAGTGGTATTCCCACATATAATTTCCTTACTCAAATAATGGTGTCTTGCGCTGACTCCTTCTCCAAGGTGCTTCTAACCCAGTCAGCAGCTTTACTCCTCTAACCTCCTTATCCCTGGGGACTGCCTTTGCAGCTCTCTTCCTCTCAATGGCTGTGCAAATGTATGCAGGCTTTCCCGCTCCTTGCCCATTCATGAAATAGGTTCTCTCGCTCACTTTGCATAGCTTTCTTACTTCTAATGTCAGAGCTGCTCACCTCTAAATGCTAGTTCAGATGGTAGCAGTTGTCATTACCTTTCCTGTTTCGTTCTTCTTTTCTAGGCAGTGCTTTCACTTCATCAGGGATATCTTCTGTGTCTTCCATCCAGACATAACCAAGTTATATTTTGGCATTGGATGCTACCAGGGGTTTTCTCCCACCTGTCAGGTCTGTTTCGGGACTGAAAGCAACAGGTTAACTGGCCTCAGTTTTCCCCTCATCTCCTTCACACTCTTCATAATAGATTTCCAGTGCCACACACAGCTACTGTCCTGCAAGGAAATAGTGATAGTGACCCTGCCTTTTCCTATAGGTAGTGCTTTTCACGTCACTGGAGTACTGTGGCTTAGAAGACATAACCCCCAACATAGTAAAGAGACTTCCAAGAGCACCCTGCTAAATTTGATGTCATGGGTGACTTGTCACTGCACCATCATCTCCTAACGGTCAAGATTTTATGGGTGATGCTTGAGCATCTGTATGGTGCCATAAAGGTGCTATCATGCAGGGCATCCAGTAGCTGCAGGCCCACCCCACTACTTACATGTAGGACTCTTATGAGGTGTTAAGGTGTTTCCTGACTGTGAAGTAGGAGACGTCAATGCTGACAGCATTTCCCTGTCTCCTAATGTCAGGTCTTTGTAAGGTAGGGGAGTGTCCAACTAGGGAATCTGGGGTGGGTAGGTGGTACAGTCCTGCAATTGGGAGTAACTGTATTTGTAAAAAGTTCATTTTCCTTACCAGAGACTGTTTCAGGAAGCAAATTCCAACCCTATCCAAGATGGAGTTGAAGACTGGCTTGCCAACCTAAGGTTACATGTAGGGTGAAACTCTGCTAGGGTTTCTTAACTGCCTTTTATCTGAATACCACGAGAGAACACAACCAGTTTTTGGAAGTTCCATGTTTATGCCACATGACTGGTTCCTTTAAGAACTTTGAGAGTTTGGTTAAATAGACCTTTCTGTGTTGAACAAGATCCAGAAGTTACTGCAGGGTTTTCAATATTTGAGGGAACATCAGAAGTTAAACTGTTTTGAGAACATCTTAAGGAATGTGCAGAGCGCAGCCACTGTGAGGAGGGCAGCGTACTGAATTTGGAACATATTGGGACTCATTCTAAGTATGCCTGTCCGGTAACAACAGTGCCGGTAAGCACCGTTGTTACCAGACCGGCACACCCTAAGTCTGCCTGCCGCAGTTGCTGTACCCGGCAGGTCTGACCCTGCTGGACAAATCAGCCATGGTAGGCAGATTTACATGGAAACACTGGCACACTTATTAACGGTGCTGGTGCTTCCATCTTGCCCATTCCCATAGAGTCCTATGGGACTATGGGACTCTATGGGAATGGGGAATTCCATTTTACTGGTGCCTCACTTTCCGGACCGGCAGGGTTCGAATGCCCCGCTGTTACCGGCAAGCCAGGCGCCGGTTAAATTCGCAAGTCCAGCGGCAACCTTCTGGATTTACCGGCATGGTTACCGCTGAGCTTGCAATGAGGCCCGTTGTGTTTATACAAGCTTTGCGTGTTAGATTTAAGGTTTGGCAGCAGTGTTTGTGAAAACGCAAACATACCCAGTGCGTTGATAATCGCTCATTGTAGGAGCAGAATATGGCCAAGTGCATGATCATAAGGAGAACTGCCTTGCAGTGTATAGCAAGAAAGTTGGGTAACGGTCTGCGAGACTGAAATGTAGAGTTTCTTTGTCCGTAAGTTGATTTAGCTTGTGAAGTGAGTAGTGTCTCCATTTCGACATTACCTTAGAGGGCAGATGCAGTTCTCTGCGTTCAGTGCTCAGCTCAGAGAAAGAGAAGCAGCAGTTCACCCGGGGGAGGGGGAAAAGACACATGCATATATACATTATTTGACGAAAACATTTCTTTTAAAAGACTTAAGGCTAAACCAACAAAAATGTTTAGTCTACAAACATCAGAAATTATAACATTAAGGTAACAACATAATAAACTGTATTAATACATCAACAAATATCATATTAAACTCAAATATCATGCCAACCTTAACTCACCCTGTTTTTGTTTTGCAATATTTTCATTTTGCCATAAAGTGCTTTTTGTAATGTAATGTGTTGTGCAAATATGTGTTTATTTAAAAAATATAAACTGTTATTTATTTATGTTTTTAATGTGTATTACAATTGTGCTGATTTTGTTAGTATTTACAGTTTGCATTATTTACTTATTTCATTTAGCACATATATTACATGTTTGCATTGTGTGTGCACAGTTTATTGACTATAAACTAAATTACTAAGCTTTAATTGTATATGATATTTTAATAAATGTTTAGTTGTTTAGTATATGTGTCATTTGTATAATGTTATGTTTATAATTTAGTACATTATATGTATTTGCAATGGCATATATCTTGTTAATTGATATTTGTATTTTTATTAATTCATATAGTTATTTGTTAATTAATATTAATATATATATA
Source organism: Ambystoma mexicanum (assembly GCF_040938575.1). Lineage (NCBI taxonomy): Eukaryota > Metazoa > Chordata > Amphibia > Caudata > Ambystomatidae > Ambystoma > Ambystoma mexicanum. The sequence goes on from NC_090924.1 coordinate 150,962,865, forward strand.
TATATATTTATATATATATATATATATAAAGTATGGCACTTGAATGCTTATGTATATTTGTTTGTAGATTTATTTTGTAAAATATTTTGTGTATTTTTTTATTGAAATTCTTTGGCGGAATTATGCTTGTTTATATGTTAATTTAAGTTTATTATGTAGTAATTTCGTATTTCAAAAATACTTAATACTTTCTTAACATTTATTTTAGGTCTACATTTAATGTACTTTTGAATAATTTTACATTGTATATGTTTGGTTGCTACTATGTGTGCAATTGTTGTAATTTTATGCTCATTACATAGGTTTGAGTTAATGTTGCCATGATATTTGGTAATAATATAATATTTTTGAATGTGTTGATGAAATGTATTACGTTTGTATTGATTCAACCTTAACTCTTTTGCAAATATTTTTTTCCAAATAATTTCAACTTTTTTTAAGTTTACATGATCAAAGATTCTGAGAGTGTGCTGTAATGCTAGCAAGTGTGTGTTGTGAAAGCATGTACTATAAGTGTGTGTGTGTGGCTTACGAGCATGTTGTATAACCGCTCGTAGCCTTAAATGATATTTTATTTATATTGCGCTCGTACACAAGTGTTTCAGAGCGCGACCAGGCAAAAAGGGAGGGGACCAAGGGGAAAAAAACTGAAAAACAGCGATTTTACTAGGCCCAGTGACATTTAAGAAAGCGCAAGTGCATGTGAAAGGAAAATGGGGGAAAAGTGCATGGAAAGAGGGGGAGTGGAAAGTGTGAGGCAGAAGAGAGAAAACATAAATAAATATGAAATAGAATAAATAATAAATAAGGGCGAAAAACCACGGTAGTGCAGCCAGCAAGTAGCAGGTAAAACTTAGTCAAAAAGGTATATCTGATAAGTGCAGAAGAAACGTGGGAGGGGGACTGTGCAGAACCCTAGTGCAGATGGTGGCCTGGAGGCAGTGCAGGAGGGTGGCAGGGTGAGAAGGTACCTGGGCCCGAAAGAACAGAGGATGGCCAGGTGCACAGTGTCAAGAGAAGAAACAGATCAACAGGGGAGAAGGGGGGCAAAGGCTGAGGCAAGGAGGAAGGTATTGAGAAGTTTTCGGAACCAAAGATGTTTTTCCTCAAGTTTCAAGGTGGACGGGAGGCTGTTCCAAATCACCAGCCGAAGACAGATATCTACCTCCAGCTCGTTTCTTTGCAAAACGGCTAACCCTGAGGGAGTTAGAAGTAGAGGAGCGAAGGGCTCGAGAGGGGAGGTATTTACGGAGGGATAGTTGAAGGTATTTTGGACCCAGGCTCCAGAAAGCCTTGTGGACAGTGCAGAGGGTTTTAAATATAATCCTTGCATCCACTGGGAGCCAATGAAGGGATTTCAAGGCTGGAGAGATATGATCCCAGGGCTTGAGGCCAAGTACAAGTCTTGCAGTCCAGTTCTGGATTAGTTTTAGAGGGCAGATGGTGGAGGCAGGTAGATTTAGAAAGAGACTGTTACAGTAGTCAAGTCTGGAAAGAACCAGAGCTTGGGAGACTAGTGAGATTTTGAGGGAAGGAGAGGAAAGGCAGAGTACCTCTAAGGAGGTGAAGTAAAAAGTTAGATTTTTTGGAGACATCATAGATGTGTGCGGAGAAGGAAAGTGTAGAGTCAAAGATAACCCCAAGGTTCTTACCCGCGTAGGTGGGAATAGGAGGAGGACCAAGGGAAGTCGGCCAGAGAGTGAGAGGAAAAGATGGAGATGGTGTACCAATAAGGAGGATCTCAGTCTTGTTGGCATTTAGACATAGATCATTGGGGGCACACCAATTTTGAATGGCGATTAGACAATCAGAGATGAGGGAAGGAGAGGAGGAGGCTGAAGGAAGCCTGAAAATGAGTTGGGTGTCATCAGCATAGCACTGGAAAGTTGAGCAGAACATTGAGATGCAGTAAACGAAAGTTGTAAGCGCGTGTGTTGTACGCTTCTGTGTTGTAAGATTGTGGGCCTCATCACGAGTCTGGCGGTAACCCTTAAATGCGGCGGTAGCGCCAGATCATGACCTTGGCGGATTTCCCCCCAGCTCTAAGCTAGGGGGAAATCTGCATCAAATTTGCTGATTTTCAGCGCGTTTACCGCCAGCGGGAAATCCGCTGGCGGTAATAGCACAAATTTTCCCCATTGGGCCCAATGGGGAATGAGGAATTCCCGAATGGGCCCAATGGGGAATGGGCAATAACCGTTCCGCCAAACCCTTGATCCGGCAGTAGGGCTATTAGCGTTACCACCCAACTCGTGATGAGGCCCTGTGTGTCATTGGAGCGTTTGTTGTAGGAGCGTTTGTCATAACTATAAGAGTGTGTCATCAGATCGTGTGTGATGGGAGCATGTGCCATAGGAGTGAGTGTTTTACGTCCACATGTCGTACCCCCACACGACGTAGGGGCATGTGTCTTAGGTGCAGGTGTTATAGGTGCACGTGTCATAGAAGAATGTGTCAGAACCGTGTGAGTCATAGCAGCACATGTCCTAGGTGTGCATGTCATAGGAGTATGTTTTATGTGTCGTAGGACTGTGTGTCGTAGGAGTGCGTGTCATAGGAGCACCTTTCCTTGGATCACATTTTGTTGGAGTGTGTGTTGTATACGCCTGTGTCATAGGAACATGTGTACTAAGAAGATGCATAGTAAGAGTTTGTGTTATTAGTATTTATATAGTTTGTGTTGTAGGAGCGCATGCAATAGCACCACGTGTCGTAGGAGCACTTGTCGTAGAAGTTTGTGCCATTAGAGTCTGTGTCATAAGAGTGTGCAGTAAGTGTGTCTCTTAAGAGTGTGTGTAGTAGGAGTGTGTATGGTAGGAGCTCCTGTCTTAGGTGCATGTTTAGTAGGTGCATGTGTCGTAGGTGCATGGGAGTGCACATATCGTACGTCCACATGTTATGTGTAGTAGCCGCGTGTGTAGTAGGTGCACGTGTCACAGGAACATGTATCACAGGAGAGTGTGATATAGTAGTGCATTCCAGTGTAGGGGTGCTAGTAGTCAGAAGGACCTGACACTGGTACTATGTCTGATTTTTTAAAGTGAGACTTCCTGAATCCCTTCTGAGATTCACCTCCATAAGGTTTACTTTCTGTCTTTTAAATTGAAGTTACCAGGGCAACTCTAACTTGTAAATCATGGCAAATATCAACACCTTTCCTTTTCCCATGTATTATTTTGCTATTTTTAATGGATTGTGTCATACAGCTTCTGAAATCTTTTTTGACAGCAGAGGGTGATGTGCGTCGTCTAGTCGAAGTCCATCAGCGTCTTCCATCCTTGGACTTGGATGTGGCGTTGATGTTGATCTAAAAAGTATGCACTGTGCCTGTTGCCTCAGTTCTTCCACATGCACTGCACACTTCAAACGGTTTAATTCCTATGCATACTTCCCGTTCCCTGTCCTCCATCCTTGTCGGCATCTCTCAACATGGGGACGGTAATGGAAGCCTTTGTCAGCGAAAAATTGAACTTCACCTTTAAATTTAGTCCAGCGTGTGGGGCGTGGCGTGGGCGTGGAAACGCCTGCCGAGGGCCTGCCTTCCACCGCCTCACCTCAGACCCTTTTTCGCGCATACGGTGTCAGACCTGGAACTTTCCGCTTGCTCCCTGTTCTTTGTTTTTTTAATCTTTATCTCCCTTCGGTGCCTCGCCTCCCCTGGCGCATGTCAGCTGCATGAGGCTTCACGAGATGCACGTCCTGCGATTGCTCGTTCCCTGCCTTGGACCCCATGCATTCTGTCTTGAGTGCCTGGGGCCCGACCATCACTGGGATGAGTGCACGGCTAGCAGGGCTCTCGGTTACAGCGCATTGAAGAATCGTCTTTCATGCTGGATGGAGATATTTGTCTCTTTTCCTCCAGGTCATCTTAAAGAGTTTGTTTCCATGACCCCACGTCAATACAAGGTTGGCCCTTTGTTTAGTACGGCTCCCCAGCATGGGGATTCCACGAGTAAGGGTATCTTGGATTCTGGTTGTCGTAGACCCGTGGCCGCTAAGGCTTCCGGCTCCCAAGCCGAGGGGCCCAGGGCCTCTTCCGGGGCAACCCGTCGACAGGCTTGAGGCCGAGAAGGCTACCGGCTCCCAAGCTGAGGGGCTAAGGATCTCTACCGGGCAGTCCACGGAGGGGCGATCAAGTTCGTCCTCCTCTTCGGCTCCAGTGGGCAAGGGATCATCGTGTTCTGCCTCCAAGAGTCAGTCCTCAGCACGATCCAGCATGACTACCAGCCCTGTGGCTGAGGGCACACAGCCTACAGCAGCCACCTCCTAGGTTACAGTTCAGAGCGATTCAACTACCACCAGCCGGCTGAGGGCTCTGGGCTTACCAGAGCTACCTCTGAAGTTGACGCTTCGGTTTCAGGTTCGGGGACCAAGAGTATCCTCCCATGTCTAACCCAGCACATGGCATGGGGCCTTCGTGCCCTCCCACCCAGGGCGTGACCAAGGCCCCAAGATGGCAGACAAGCACGTGGCGGAGCCTGCTAGGCCGGCAGCCATCTTGCATTCAGATCTGAGCCTACCCGGTCCCTCGCCCGTGGAGTGGTCCATAGAAGAACGTCCCAGTCCCCTTCTGTTAGGGAGAATTCTCTCTTTAGGCTGAATTTCCTAACCTAGTGAGTCCCCCAGCAGCTTTGCTGGATTTCTGGAGTTTGTTTTTTTCTCCTGCCAAGAGTGAGACTCTTTTTCTCCCACTCTTGGACATGATTTATGGTGTTCCTTTGACTGTTTGTGTTTTATGGGCTATGGGGTCCTTTACTCCATAGGGTCTCATGTGTTTTTACTATTTGTGTTACACAGCACCCTCCGTGCAGTAACACAGGGGTGTCATAGTGACACCCCGCCATAGACTCCATACCCTGGGACTGACTACTTTCTCCCAGGGCATGTAAAGTCATCATTGGCTTTACTAGTCCCAAATTATTAACAGAAACCGGTACAAACCATCATATTGTGGACGTACTGGTCGGGGCAATTCGATTGCCCCGGGGTCTGTTAGTCGAGGGGGCACGTCTCCGTCCCCCCTGATCGAGTTTTGGCTGGTGGCAGTGGATACTACTTTTTATATTCGACTGCGAATATATCCCTATGGGATTTTCCCATTGTTCGAGGCTACCAACTTTAATTATTTAATTCTCATAGCCTCAAACATACCGCCGGTTTATTTATTTAATATTAATTTGCCGGTTAGTATTTTTTGCCAGGACTCGATTCTAAAATGGCGTTTGTGTTCTCTTCTGTGACTCCAACCCAAGTCGAGCCCTCTGTTCCACTTTTTGGCGGGCTTCTCCACAGAAGCCTCCAAAAGTGGTGCCACTCTGTCTGGGTACCACAGGGGGTGTGGGAGGGGGTTTAGGCACCCTGGACTGAGTTACCTTGATAACTCAAGTCGCACTCTTGTGTGATTGGCCCAAGTGGTGAGCCGGCCGGCTCACCACTTAGCATGTTTGATTGACAGCTAGGCTGAGTGAATGGGGGTATGCTGCATAAAAGCAGAGCTTTGGGGACTGGAACTTCAGAGGTCGCCACAGGACCATGAGAATCCGACGAGGGAGAAGCTAGCCGACCTACCACGACGACACCACCTGTGGAGCCCTGCAGAACCGACTCACCACTTCCCGACGACAGAGAAGATCTCCCGGCTGGAGAGGCTTCTTCCCCTGACTGGTGGGCACAACCAGTTTACCTTCTTTTCTTCGCACCCCAGACCGGTTTGTGGTCGAACTGCCCGTGCCAAGCACCCCGGCGGCCGGATAGCCACTTACCACTGAACCGCGAATCAACGGACCGCTCCTTGTACCTGAGAAACTCTGCGGCTGGTTTCTGCCCTGGCAGTGCAACAGACTCCTGTCTTCCTCCCCGACGAGATCCTTTCTTCCCCCGGACGACGCACCGACTTGCATCCGCTGCCAGGAACAACTGCCCCCGCTGGAGTGTTCTCACCACTTTAAGGTACCGTGTCCGCCAGGCCTCCCTTTCTAAAGATTGCTACAAGGTAATAATAACCCCTTAACCTTCTGGACTGGGCTGGCCACTTTGACCCTCTAACTGGTCCCTTTCTTTGGTCCAACTCCTTTTTGAACCGTTACAAGACTTTTGTGCACTGCAACCGTGTGACCTTGGACACATTTCGTTTTGCTCCTCTTAAAGCGGATCCAGCCTACTGACTCTGAATTCACGGTGTTACTTTGCCTTCCTCTCTTGTTGTGTTCGTGAAAAAGTGTTGGGATCTGTTGCAATTTATTCTCTGCTTTTCTCTCCCTTTTTTAAAACGAATTATTAGAGTGCCATCTACGTTAAGCGCTCACCGCTGTCTGAAAATAAGTGGGCTTTACTTAAGACTTGTCTAATATTCTTTTCAGGGAGTGTATATCTTTTAGTGACCGTGTTTTTGAATTGCTTACTATTAGTGCCTGTGTGTTTTTCTAGATGTGGTTTTAAATAAATAATTATATCTCTTTTACACCAAGCCCTGGTCAGTGTTTACTTGTTCTATTGTGTTCTCTTGACCTATTGTGAATACTCTGTATACTGCCTAACTCCTCTTGAGAGCAGTCTGACTGCTCAGCCACAGCTACCAAGTGAATCTGTGTGGTACAGACTGCTACCAAGTGGGTTTACTGCCAAACACCTGTAGTCCTAAATCTTTTGCAGTGGTCCCAGAGGGAACTGCACAGGTTTCTGCCTAACACCTTCCCATGGGAAGCAGCAGCACATTTTTTGTTCTACCCTTTGCAACCTTATGGCTATTCACCACAGGCGCCTCAGCGCTTCGATTAGGAATGGAGAACCAGTGCTGCTGAGTGCCGGCCCCCTAGGGATCAGGCAGCTTGCGAGGATCGCTTCTTTGAACACTTCCTCTGCCTCATGTGCTCCCTGCAGATGACAGGGCTCCTCAAGGATATTGTAAGGGAAGTGATCTCACAGGTCGTGCCTCCTAGGCCTCCATCTCTGGGCACTCTGTCGGTTCCTCCAGTGCTTCTGTTGCCTGTGCCTCCTCCGGTCCAGGCCCTTCCGGCTCTTCACAACCTGCTGACTCCTCCTGTACCACCACCTCCTCCTCTGGAGCAGCCGTTGGATCCACAGCTCTTTTCGGGTCCAGATCAGGCCGGGTCTCCTCCAGATCCGGTGTCTCAGCACCCAGACTCACGTCCATCTGGAAAAAGGGGGGAATGATGACTCCCAGGATGACAAACCCTCGGCATCTGTAAAGACTTTTCATGACCGCCTTCAGGGCCTTTCAGAGTTCTTGGGGGACATTAGCCAGAGGAGGCCCCCCAGGAGTCGGGAGTGCTAGCAGAGTTTTTGGCCAGGCGTACCACAAGCCGCTCAGGCATTCCGCTCCAGAAGGATGTCCCGCAGGTGGCAAAAGGTCTGGGAGAAGCCCTGGTGGATGCTCGGGCAGTTGCGCAGGACCTCATGAAGTCTGCGGTCTCCCACATCAACACAGCCAGCAGAGGGCTGTGCCTGGGGGTTGAGATGAGATGGACAGCATGGATGCACATCACTAAATTCTCATCTGATGTGCAAGACAGAATACTGGACCTCCCTTTTGAGGGCTTGGACCTTTTTCATTCAGTTTCGAAAAGAATGGGTAAGTGCCCTCTTTTTTGTTGACGAGGGGCCTGACCCTTAAGGGTTGGATCAATTGAACAAAAAAGCAAGATGAGTCAAGGCTACCCCTCCCTTAAACACACAGGTAGTGCTAGTGACCCACAGGGGGCTAGGTTATATTTACCTCAGCCATTCGTTATCAAGCTAACAGAGTACTGTTAAAACAAAGTTTATTCCAGATTAATAATGACTCCACACTAAAAACAATATACGATGATTACCAAAACATATTTATTTAATTTATTTATTTTAATTCTTGTTACGCGCCACATGCCCGTGGGCCTCAGGGCGCACAAAAAAACGAAAACAAGACAAACAGAACATAGAAAGACCGGCCAGAAGAAGTGAGGGGAAGTCGCAGGGTTACTCTGTGTTGAAAAGGTGAGTCTTTATAGCCTTTTTAAAAAGAGGATCATTTTGAACCTGGCGTATTGCAGCCAGGAGTACGTTCCAGAGGAGAGGACACTGGGAATCGAGAGTGGTACCTCCACATTTTGCAATGTTAAATCTGGGGGGAACAAGTACTGTAGTAGTAGAGGAGCGAAGGTTCCTGCCAGTTGTCTTGACTTTGATGCGTTCTGACAAATAGGTGGGGCTACTTAAAGACACACACTTGTGTGTCATTGTCAACACCTTGTGTGTTATTCTGTGTTTTACCAGAAGCCAGTGTAGCTTCTTTCTGTAGATGGAGATGTGGGTGCGGCGCGATTGTTTAAAGATGGTGCGCACAGCATTATTCTGAGCCACCTGCAGAGATTGTATATTGGCAGCGGTGGTGCCGGACAGTAGGCTGTTACAATAATCCAATCTGGAGTTTATCAATGATGTGGACAGAAGTGCAGTTTTCGTTTGTTATAAATGGGCGAATATAGTGTATTTGCTTATTAATCAGTCCGTACCTAGACCGGATGTTGGAGACATGAGGCTTCATGGATAGTTTGTCAACCAGAATGATGCCTAATGTTTTTACTTTCCTTTGTACCGTGATGACATTGTCTGCAATTGTAAAGTTGGCATAGTCTGTGGCTAGCTTGTTCCGGGTGTTCTTAGAGGATACTATCATAAGCTCTGTTTTGTTGTTATTCAGGGGCAGGGAGTTGCAGGCCATCCAGTCCTGGATGGCTTTATAGATGTTATTGATAGTTTCAGCATCGTTTTTATAGTAGCCACTAAGCTGGATGACAACCTGAGTGTCGTCCGCGTAGTTTGTATATTGTACACCCAACTCATTTAGGAGATCCAGTAGTGGTCGAATATACAAATTAAAAAGCAGAGGCAACAGGCAGGAGCCCTGTGGTACACCACAGGTTTGAGAGATGGGGATGGAATGATTGTTGCCCACACAGACCCTTACCATACGAGGGCCCAAGAAGGAAGCTATCCATTGGGATGCCAATATGGAGCAGTTCGCGACCTCTCTGAGCCTTGTCACTAGCAAGCTGTGATCAACAAGATTGAAGGCTGCGGAGAGGTCGAGCAGCATCAGCAGTGCAGCTTGATTTTTATCCGCTATGCCAGTTAGGGTGGGCTTTAGGTCAAGCATGGCAGTTTCTGTGCCGTGACGAGCCCTGTAACCTGACTGTCGAGTGCCTAAGATTTTGTGCTCTTCGACATGGGCCTGAAGTTGGATATATGCTAGTTTATCCAATATCTTCAGTATGAAGGGTACATTGGTTATGGTCTATAGTCGTCTTTTTTGGTGGGATCTAAGTTTTCTTTTTTCAACAAGGTGGTAATCCAGGCAGATTTAAGCGCAATCAGTACCGTGCCTTCATCAAAAGATAGGTTTACTAATTTAGTAATCCAAGAAACCAGTAGATCAGTCGATTCCTTGAAGATATTGGTTGGGCAGTCGTCTCCAGGGCAAGAAGTGGCTTTTAGATCCTGTATCACTTTGAGCAACTCCTTTTCCGAGTAGTGAGAAAAGGAGAATTGTGATATTTTGCCCTGGGTATTGGTGTTATGTGTTGTGATTTTTGTAGGTGGCAACAGAGCCACGTTGTTAAGGGATTTATTCATGTTTTCCTTATGGGATTCAATTTTAGACAGAAAACCATCATGGATGTCTTGACACCATTCTGAGTCCTTTATTATGTTGTTGGATGGTTGAGGCTGGTCTTGAAATTCTGCCAGAATCTTAAACAGTTCTCCAACATTAGATTGGGCGTTTATAATTCTTTTGTTGTAGTGTGTGGCTTTAGCATTGGTGATGAGTTTTTTACATTTTTGTATGGATTTTTTGTAAGCGGATAAAGTATTAGCGTTGGGGTTCTTCCTCCAAGATCTTTCTAGGGCCCATTTGGATTGTCTGGCGGAGACAATTTCCTCTGAGAACCAGGTGTTTTTAATGGCTTCAGATTCACAACTTGCTTGATAGCAAGAGTCAGGTGATCTACTAGAGCAGAAGAATCAGCAAAGTTGGCTAGACGTTGCAGATTGGATGATAGCAAAGTCAAAAACTTGGAGGCAGTTATGTTCTTCAAATTATGTGTTAGTTTGCGTAGGCGCGGGTATGAGTTGAGTTTCGGTGGAGGATTTGGCAGAAAGATTTTCGCTTGGATAAGAGCATGATCTGACCAGATACATGGTGTTACTGTAAGTTTGGAGAGATCTGCATTTTGCGATATGAGGCAGTCAAGTGTATGTACACTTTTTTGTGTGGGTGTTTTAATCCATTGTCTTAGTCCTATTGAGCTGATAGAGTCTAATAGGCTGAGACCCACTTTCACAAGCTGGTCATTAGCCCAATAGTTAAGATCGCCCATGATGATTAGAGGGCTTTTAGTTTTGCAAATGTGTGCAATCAGATTAAGCAATTTTTCTTCGAAGAGGGGCATGTCCTTTGGGGGTCGATAGATGGTAAGCACATTGAGGGAGGTATGCGGGGAAGTTTTAATTTTTTCCCACAAAGATTCACATCCATCAGGTGAGATATTTGGTAAAACGTGGCAATTAAGGCTGCTACTCCACCTCCTCTGCCTTGTTGCTGAAATTGTTGATAAGAGATGTAATAAAACCACTATCCACTGTGATATAGGTGTTATTAGAAGGGTGGACTCTTATAAATACTTAGGCCATGAGATTGAGTCTAATAAAAATGTGGAAAAGGGACCCTTACAGGCAAATAAGAGAGCTAAGGCCCTATATACAGTGGGAGTTATTTCCTCCTTCTTAAAAAAAACTGCTGGGTATAGCCTGTGTGGGATTCGAACCATTTATAATCATAAATGGGCTGCTGCCTTTTTGTATGGACTAGAGGCCTCCTGTAGAGACTGGACAATATGGGCTGATAAGATTGAAAGCTGTATTTGGCAAAGAATCTTGGGATTGGGTATTTACATCCCTATAGAGGTTATCAGGATGGAAATGGGAATAATCTCCCCTGGCACACTGATTAACCTCAACAGAGCGAAGCTATACCTAAAGATTATGTATGCCCCTTCGGACACCTTGCTATCAATACTTAACATGACTTGGAAAAATGAGTCAAACGGGACCCTGAATACGTTTAAACACACTAATGAATGCTGTTTTGAAGAAGTGTGCTGGACCCCTAGGTGGGAAAATGGTGAAGGGGTGTGTTAAAATCTTTGAAAAATGCAGCGGAAAAATTCAATTGGACTAAAAGTCATGACAAGGTGGCAAATATGAAATCACTATCTACCCTCGCCAGGATGCCTTGTAAATACAAAGAAATGCAAGGATACCTGAACCTTTGCACGTCACTGATAACACGATGGATATTTCTAGATATTGCGCTTAATCGGCTGGATATCTTAGAAATTAGAAGAGCATGGACAGGTATGCCAGCAGACGAAAGAACGTGTTGAATTTGCTGCGATAAGCAAGAACTTGAATCAGCTCGACACGTCCTTACTAGATGTATAGGAATAACCACCATATATGAACATTACTACTCTAAATTTGTGGAAAATATGTATGAAGTTGCCAGCGAATCTTTTTGGTTGAGATGCTTAGCAGGATATAGACGTAGTAAGATTGTTGCCATAACACAAGTATGAAGATGTGTTGATAAGAAACTGCGTAAGTTTGAGGCTGATGTTAAGCTGCTTGTAGAGCTTGACAATAGCTGATACTTATATATAAATGGCAATTTTATTTGGATAGATACGTATTAACTTCCTCTTTTTTTTAAATTGATTTAGGATTGTATTGGAATAATGTATGTTTAGATTACTTTTATACCTCCCCTGCTTTCTTTATTTTAATTATTATTAGGATGTTGATGAATGATTTTGTGGTGTAACGTGGAAGATTTATTTAATGTGTAAAAGTTTTATTTTTTTTGTTCAAAACTGTCAATACAATAAAATTTTAAAAAATAACTGAAATTGTCATTCACAACACAAGAGCGTATAACAATTTTGACTCTCAGTGAGTGAGGTTAGTAACTAGAGGTGATTGTATGTGCTGCAAACAGTGACAGCACATTTCACCTGTCGACACTTTTGCGTGTTTCCAGTTCGGGGATAACTCAGAAAGATTCTGGTTTGCAAAGTTTGTAATATCCTCTGAACTTTCTTCAGGATACTGGTGCTACAAGCAGTGTAATGTTGTTATGGACATCTTTGGGGCTAGATGTTTCCTCAAATCTAATATTTCTTCTCTGTGTCTTGGGCTGAATTTAGGAAGAACTGTCGTCTGTACAGTGGCATGTTTCAATTTAGCTCTGGTGGGGGCTGATAATGAGCTCTTGTCAGGAGTTGAACTGAAAGGGCAGTATTGACTCTATACCAGCAGAACTGGATCAGCTTGAGGCTGAAGATTCTTTTGTCAGCCGGTCCTGTGTATATTCCAGGCAGTGGCTGAAGCACGCGCAGGTGAGTCGAGATGAATGTTGAAGTCTCTTAGGAGGAGAAGCGTGGAGGTAGAGGTCAGTAGAGAAGAAGTGAGGTTGGCCCATTCAGAAAGGACAAGGGAGACCAGCCCAAGTGGTCTGTAGATGGTGGTGAGAGTAAGCAAGAGGGTAGGAGAAACACCAAGCCTGCAGACAAGGCATTTGAAGGAAGAATGGTATTGAGTGGGTACGACGGTTGTAGGGACCCATTTACGAAAGATAATGGCCAATCTGCCTACTGACTGGTTGGGCCTGTGCGTGGAGAGGATCTTTTAGCCCTCAGGAAGAAGAGTATCAAGAGCAGTGACAGAGCTGGAATTGAACCAGGTCTCAGTGAGGGACGAGAACATCAAGGTCAGAGTTTTCAAGAAGGATACAGATGTCAGAGGAGTGTTTAATGGCAGAACAAGCATTGAGAGTAGCTATGTGATGCTGGTTGCCCGCTTTTTTTCGAGGTAGGGGACAAGGATGTGCTTCACCCATCAGTGGTGGCGAGGGGACCAGGGCAGAAAGAGGAATGGCAGGAGAAGGAAGTTGATGAGAGACGGGATCCGGCTATCAAGAATGAGAAGGTTGGGGTGAGAGCCCTGGCCCATGAGAGTGTGAGAGTACCATTCTGATAGACATTAATGACACCTAGAGGATGCAAAGTGTGCCAACAGTACTTCCCATCTGGTTCCGCCATTAATGGGCAAAGAGGAAAAAGGAGAGAGGGTTTAGACCATACAGGGAGTCTATAGGACCGCAGAGGGGGCGAAAAGAGGATGTCATTGATGGTCTGCCTGGAGGAAGCTTTGACATAGGTGTCAGTGATGGGCAGGCCTGTGCAGAGTTCTGTGTACAGGGGACTGGATGTGTTCCCTAAACCTCAATGATGCGTACATTCACGTCCCCATCTACCAGCTGCATTCGACATTTCTACGGTGCACAATTATGTCGCACCACTTCCAGTACAATGTGCTGCCTTTCGGCCTCAACTCAGCTACTTCTGTGTTCACGAAGCTGATGAATCCGGTGGCTGATCTCCTCTGCCTGGAGGGCCATCACTTGTATCCTTATCTGGACGACTGGCTGGTCAGGGTCAGCTTTCCCGAGGGAACGATACACTCCTGCCAACGACTGGCAGACGTTCTTCACCAGCTGGGTTTTTCCCTCAACCGGCAGAGGTTGCAGCTGATTCCCGCCCATGATCTGGTGTTCCTTGGCGTGCGCTGGGACACGGCAGTGCAGCGTGTGTTTCCCACACCTGAGAGGCTCCTCTCAATCCGCAAAGTGATAGGGCACTTTCTGGCCAACTCGTCCACCTCGTCATGGTGGTTCCAGCACCTTCTGGGACTGATGGCACTGTCAGTGTGCACAGTTCAGCATGCCCGCCTCAAGCTTCACCTGGCGGCCAACTGGGACCTCCACTGGGATCTTCGCTGGTGGCTGGCAGATGCCAGTGTGGCGGTGGGAACCCCCTTTACCTGACCGGTGCCGTCTCTGGTGGTGACGACAGATTCCTCACTTTCGCGGCTGGGGGGGCGCCTCTGGAGCGCTACTCCCTTCATGGTACATGATCCAGGGCGGAGGCCCTTCTGCATATCAATCTGCTCAAACTCAGGAGTGTGGGCCTGTCGCTCAAGGCTTTCCTGCCTCTCATCATGGGCACAATGGTTCTGGTCAGGACTGACAACTCTACGACAATGTTTTACTTGAACCAGCAGTTCCCACCTCCTGTGTTTGGAAGCAGTGGCGATATGGGATTGGGCCCTTACGGAAGAAATTTGGATTTCCTCGGTTCATTTTCCAGGGGTCAGCAATGTGGAAGCGGACCAACTCAGCCGCTCGCCATTCAACACCGACAAGTGGGAGTTACACATTACAAGTATGGCGGTAAGGCAACAACGGCACTGGTATCGCTACCGGCACCGTTGCTACCGTACCGCCATACTAGGAGTTCTGCTGGCAGGTGCCCTTGCAGCCACCAGGTCTGACCGGGTGGCCGTACCAGCACCCATGAGCAGAACATGATGGTAGCACTGATGCCGTTATTAACGGTACTGGTGCTACCACCCTCCCCATTCCCATTGAGCCCTATGGGTCTCAAATGGGAATGGGGATGTACCGGGCCCGGCACCCACGAAAGGGCAATTACCGGGTATGGCTGGGCCGGAATAGCACAGTAATTGCCCATTCGCGGGTGCCAGACCCGGATGCGAGTTTGGAGGTAGCCTTGCCGGTAAAACCAGCAAAGCTACCTGCAACCTCGTAATGAGGCCCACTGGCTCCTTGTCGCCCCTGTGCCAGAGATGGGGTTTCTGGATCTGCACTTATTCGCAATCTCCTCTAAATTCCAACTGCCCCCTGTTCACATCTTGGTTGGGCCGAGGTCAGGGTTCTCTGGGGGATGTGTTTCAGCTCTGCTGGCACGGCCGCAGGTGTTATGCCTTTCGTCCTCCATTGTTCCAGTGAACCCTCCACAAGTTCCGGGTGTCGGTGGGCTGCAGCCTCATCCTAATCGCCCCGCATTGGCCATCAAGGGCATGGTTCTCGGATCTGCTGCAGTTGTGTTCCCAGGAACCGGTCCATCTTCCAATCCACAGCAGGGGCTTCCTAATGCAGCAGGGCGGGTGGTGGAGTACCCGATCCCGGCTGGCCCTAGCAGCCTGGTTCCTGACCAGCTGAAACTCCACCATGCTCAGTTCTCTGAGGACAACTGGGACATCATTCAGGAGGCCACCTATGTGGGCCCAGTATAAGAGCAAGTGGACGAGATTCTGCCAGTGGACTAGCGGCCTGACCCCCTTACCTGTTCCCAGGATGACGTGCTGGCCTTTTCCACACATTTGGCTCGTTCAGGTCAACATCTACTGCACCTATCTGTCAGCCATTGGGGCCTACAAGAATTCCACAGTGCATGTTTTCTCAGCAGCCAACCCAGTGGTTAAGGCCCACCTCAAGGGGTTGTCCAGGCTTTTTCCTCTGTTGGACCGGCCTCATCCGGTCTGGTACCTCAATGTGGTTCTTGCAGCCTTGCAGTGCAGGCTATTTGAGCCGATGGCCTCGGTGGACATCAGGCTGGTGACACTGAAGACAGTGTTGCTGGTGGCGCTTACTTCAGCGTGCAGGGTCAGCAAGATGCAGGCTCTGTCTTCATGCAAGCCCCGCACTACGTTTCACAGTGACAAAGTCATCTTGCGCACTCATCATAGCTTCTTGCCCAAGGTGGTTACTCCATTCCATTTGAATCAGGTAATCTGTCTGCCGGTGTTCTTCCCGAACCCACAGTCAGATGCCGAAAGGGCTTTGCATTTACTTGGACCTCAAGAGGGTCCTCAAATTCTACCTCTCTCAAACAAAATCTTTCAGGAAGTCTGAGGCATTTTTTGTCACGTTTGGGGCACGTCTCATGGCACCCAAGCTTCCAAATCTTCTATCCCCCGGTGGATGGTGCAGGCCATTTCGGACGCGTATACAGCCATGGGCTAACCGGTTCCTTAGAAGATTGACGCCTATGCGGTCAGAGCTAAGGCCACGGCCGACATGTTTCAGAGACATGCTCCTTGGGATGTCATCAGCAGGACGGCTACCTTGGCCACTCCGTCAGTGTTCTGTAAGCACTATTCCCTGGATACCAGCTCCAGGTGAGATGCAGAGTTCTGTCAGATGGTTCTAAAGAACCTTTTTACTTCGTCCTAGATATGAGGCAGGTTGTCACATCTCCATGGTCTTTTTCGGTGGAATCACCCACAAGGATGGAGGAAAGGGAACGGGACGTATGACTAATTAAAGTTACTCACCATAGTGACTAGAGTACTCATAGTCCTTAGTCCCCTTTCCTCCATATGTCCCAGCCACCTTCCCTCACTTGAATGCCAGGGGCTAAGGTGTTCAGTATAGCCAGGTATTAAAGCACCCAATGTGTTAAAAGGGGACTGAGGTGGGGAGCGTGGCCAACAGCGCGATGAGAAAGACGTAGGTCTCCATCGCTCCCGCAACCGCTGCAGTAATCCTGTTAAAACCGCCTATTGCTGCCAACTACGGGGTGTAAAAATAACCCCTACTTCTAGCGGATATCATCGTGCCCATCTGGACCGTTGAACGGAAGAAATCGGCTGACGAGTGCGAAGCAAAGCCCGGGAGAAGTTTGGCGCGTGGCCGACTGGGGTGCTCCCAAGATGGCTGCCGAGGTACAGCGACGGTCTGGAGTGGCAATGTCTCGCCCCTCGCTGGGTCCCCTCTGAATCCTGCACGGAGGAACGTTTCCTCTCCCCGAGGGCTGCTCTGACCGGCGGCTGGCCCGGGGCACGAGGCCCTGAGCGAAGGAGTGAGCGAGAGGAATCATGTGACTCGGAGCGGCCGTCGCCTTGCAAGCGGGATCCCGCCCCGGCCCCCTGGCTGTGCACTGGCCTTGATCGGCACGGGAGAAACTGAGGTGAGGTCCCCCCTTTTCTCTGCTGGTGATACGAGCAGCCCTCACCGAAAGGCCTCACCACCGCCACCCGTGGCACCGGAGCTGGCCCGGACTTGAGGCCTCATCCGGAGAGGGCGCCCTCCGAGGTCCGGGGCACCGCCGCGGCAGAGCGGGACTCGGAAACCGGCGACGCCCTGCAATAGCTGAAACAACAGTGCAACCAAGGAGTCCCCACATAGCTCCAAATCCCTTCTTCGAGGAGACGTCGACCTGCTGGGAACTGCCTGACCCGGGACGCCTCGCAAATCATGCGCCGTTCCAGACTGGTAGTCACAGCACCTACCCCCCTCTGAAGGAAGTAAAGGGGCCACAACACCCTCATTATCTGCTCTGTAATCGGCTCTCAGACAGTTGCAATCACAACAAACACCCAATGGAGGGGCTCTTTATAGCCTTCTAACACTCGAAGAGTGGACTGCAAGACGGTGAATCGCCGGGTGGGCCCTAGTGGCGCCCAGGCTCCAGCGGGAACACGGTTCGCTGTACACAACACGGTAATCAGCCTAAAGCTCCAGAATCTCACACCGCCCCCTGCGGACCGCCGCAACCTAAATTCGCAGTGATGTGTGGCACCACAGTATAACCGGCGGACTCGGCCCCCCCGACCACACCACCTCTCGTCCGGCGGTGTCGCACGTATGCGACGAGGCCTTAACCGCATGAGCTGGGCGGTGCACTCAATTGTGCCTCGGACCGGGGTACACCTAAGTGCCCAGTTACAGCGGGCATAACCCACGGGCGACATACTGATCCCTTTGGACAGAACCGGCATTGCCAAGACTGAAAGAAGCAGGAGTAACTAGCTTTCCCGGTCTGCCAGTGCGCAGCTGTGTGGTCGGACCGACCCGGCCTGCACCCTCTGAGATCCCAACAGGAATACAGCCATAGAACCACGGCTGCCAGGCCGGGCGGCGACCATGGGCAAAGAAAAGACGAGGAAGTCCACTGTGCAGAACAGGATTGAGCAATACACTGTTCCTTCGTCACAGATTGTGGATCCTCCACCGCAACACTTCAAGGACACGGACACTGAACACACGCTTTCCCTCAAGGACGTTATGGCCGCCATTGCGGACTCCCGCTCATCCATGGAGCAAAAGATAGACCGAATAAGCCTAGATGTCTCCCTCCTCAGACACGATCTGCAGAAATTGTCTGCACGCACCGGAGAAGCGGAGCAGCGCATTTCAACAACGGAGGACGGCCTCCGCAATGTGCAACACCAACTCCACAGAGTCTCGGCTACACTCAAGACCCTGGAAGCCAGGGTAGAGGAGAGCGAGGGAAGGTCCAGGCGGAACAACGTCCGCATTCTTGGTATCCCTGAGAAAGAAGAGTGACCCTCCATGGAACTCTTCCTTGAACAACTACTGACAGACCTGTTCGACCTACAGTCTTTCCCGAATATTTCTCCATTGAAAGGGCACACCGTATGCCTGCAGGCAGGCCAACGCCCCGCGCCCCTCCACGCACTGTAATAGCGAGATTTCTGAACTATCGGGATCAAGATGCCCTGCTACAGCTCGCCAGAACCAAAGGCACAATCACCTTTAATGGGTCCAGACTGGTGTTCTTTCCCGACTATACGAAGGAGGTACAGAAGGCGAGACAATCCTTCGGGAAGCTCAAAAAGCAACTGCAGTCACTTGGAGTCAAATACGGGCTGCTCTTTCCCGCCCAACTGAAAATTTACCATAAAGGGACAACGGTCCACTTTGATGACCCTAGTGAGGCATGGTGATGGGCGGAACAGCACATCGAGGGGGACTGGTCCATACCCCAAAACAACAGGAGTGGGAACCCCAGGTCGCCATCGGACCATCGCCGCAGGCCGGACCAACCACCGCTAGCGGACCCACCAATGAATAGGGGAGACGAACTCCCACCGTGACTTTTGTCCTGGGATCAACCTCCTGGCAGGCATGCAACCCTCTTATGTTGATACCATAGCTGGGCCCTGTGGCGCCACCAAAAGCAGCTCATATATTTAAAAAGCGGTAAGCGGGAGGATGCTACTGTCCCATCAGGGTTTTCTAAGGGGGAAGGAAACACAACAAACCCCCTAACCCCCCCTCAAGTTTTTATAGTTGAACTTTAACAAGGGATGTTAACGCTGACGCTCTACCTCTTTTGATTGTCAGCAATGTTTGGGCGACAGGTACTTCGTGTTGGGGAGGAGTACAGGGTGGGGTGGGATGGGTTTATTGGGAAGAATTTATTAGTTACCCCGGGTTCAGCCTTCCCCGGTACTTATCAGGGGATGGTTTGGATCCTGGCCAGTTGGGACCACACCACACACAAGCAGCACCTCAACCGCCAATCCTTGTATATCTTGCACCATACCGCCATGTACCGCACGCACCGCCTGCCCGGCCCTCCGACAGCCCTGTTAGATGCCAACTGACCAGTCTCACCCACCAATGACCACACGCCCCAAATCCCTTAGGGTCCTCACCTGGAATGTGAACGGGCTGGGCTCCACGATTAAAAGGCACCTGGTCAAGCAACTACTCTTCAGGCACTCTCCCGATGTAGCCCTGCTTACTGAAACTCACCTTGCTGGGACACAATGCAAGTTTTTTCTTCGAACCAATTATAGGACCGCTTAACACGCGGGATACTCCATGGGATCCATAGGCACTCTTATTCTTATACACAAACGTGTCCCGTTTGCCTTGCAGGCCCTAGAACAAGACCCTCGAGGACGATTTGTAATGGCACTGGGGACACTTTGGGGGGAAACATTTGGATTGGTTTCGATCTACTCCCCGCCCGGACTGGGGCAGGAACTACTCGATGACCTGACCAGCCTTATGGGCAAACATCAGCCTGATAAGTGGTTCCTAGGTGGGGACTTTAACGATGTCATGTGTAACATCTTAGACCGCTCCCACCTTAGACAACGCAATCCGCACCTCCCCACGAAACTGTCCAATTTTGTGTCTGCCCTGGGTCTCTGTGATGTATGGCGGGAGCTGCACCCCGGGACCAGGGGTTACTTGTTTCACTCCGGGGCACACGCCTCCCTCTCCAGGCTTGATTACCTATTCGTACCTCACACGGATCTCTTTAAGATCCTCTCGGCGGACCTACTCCCCCGAGGAATCTCGGATCACTCACCCCTGTTGGTGGAGTCACGATTGCAGGGACTGAAACCCCCTAGAACGTGGCGGCTGAACACCTATTATCTGGGCCTCCCGGAACTAGTTGAGCGCCTCACGGAAGTCTCGGCTGAATACTTTGAGATTAATAATACCAGCGATAACGACCCGATAGTGTTATGGGAGGCCTACAAGACCGTGCTGCGGGGGGAAATAATCTCCTGGACGGCAAATAGGAGGAGGGAGAGGCTCCGGAAGATAACTGAGGCTGAAACAGAGGTAACTCGCCGAGAAAACGAACACACTCTTAATCCTACCCCACAGACCCACATGTCCCTTAAACGTGCCACTGAATACCTCCGAAACCTAATGCTAGATAACGCCAGACAGGCCCACTGGGAAACCAAAGCTAGGGTATATGAGCTGGGGGATAAAGCGGGGAAAATGCTGGCATGGCTAGAGAAGAGAGATGAGGGGCAGCGCTGTGTCCGGGAGATTATCACCCCGCAGGCTGAGACATGCCGGTCGGATGCTGAGATAGCGGAGGCCTTTGCCCAATTTTATGCTACACTATACCAAGCCCCAACTCTACCCCTAGATCCGTCCCTTCTGGGCGGCGTGGAAATCCCCACTCTGTCGATTCAACAAAGGGAGATGCTGGACTCCGAGCTTTCGGAGGCTGAAATATTAGAAGCCCCTGGACAACTGCAGCCGGGGAAAACCCCGGGCCCGAACGGGTTCCCGGTTGAAACCTGGCAGAAGCTTGGGGGTAACAACACAGCACCTCCCCTGCATCAGATGTTGTTGGCCGCCCGAGACAGGGGTTCCCTCCCAGATGATCTGTGCAGAGCGACCCTAGTGGTCATCCCCAAACCTGACAAGCCCCAGGAGCAATGCGCCTCCTATAGGCCGATCTCGCCTATCAACGGAGAAGCCAAAATCCTGGCTAAACTCATAGCCAATCGGCTCCAACTGGTAGCAGACACGCTAATACATCCCGATCAGTGTGGCTTTATGCCCCACAAATCCACCCGAATGAACTTGCGCCGACTCCATCTGGCGCTCGAGCGGGCCCCTATCCTCGATGCCCCGCTCGCCCTGCTGGCTATAGATTTTGAAAAGGCATTTGATTCAATCCGATGGGACAGCCTATGGGAAATCATGATCCGTATGGGGTTCGGAGAGAGCTTTCTAGGGTGGGTTAAACTGTTATATACTAACATTCAAGCAGAAGTTAAAGTGAATGGGTGGACCTCCCGTTCCTTCCCTCTGGGCAGAGGCATGCGACAAGGGTGCCCCCCTCTCCCCCTCCTCTTCGTCCTTGCGATTGAACCGCTAGCAATGTGGCTTCGTCAAAGCGGGGCATGGACTGGATTCAGATGGCCCGAGGGACACGAGGACCGTGTCTCTCTCTATGCTGATGACCTCTTGCTATACCTGGCCGAGCCGGCCCGGAGCTGTCCCACAGTAACCCAGATGCTCATCACGTACGGGGAATTTAGCGGGTTAAGAATTAACTGGAGGAAATCGGTACGTTTCCCGGTGAAAGGGGGTGAGTGGGTCGACTCCACGAGATGTCCGTACCGGTTTGATACACAGGGCTTTAAATACCTGGGGTTATGGATAACATCAGATCTAACCTCCAACCGATTGTAGACAGGTTCGCTAGGGACGTCCACCACTGGAAACTTCTCCCTCTGACCATCATGGGGCGTGCCGCACTCTTCAAAATGATGTCACTTCCAAGATTCTTGTATGTTCTGCAGAACACCCCACTCATGATCCCCACCCCCGAATTCACCCGCACCAAAACCCTTCTTAGGGAACTCATATGGGGGGGTGGTCAGTCACGTGGCATTAAGCACTCTGCAGAGGTCGGTCTGGGAGGGAGGGATTGGTGTTCCCCGCCTCCAAACTTACTACTGGGCCTCACAACTAGCGGTAGTTAACGATCTGCTTCATGGGGATAGAGCACTACCTCACATCCGGGCTGACGTGGAACCTATGCAGGGCACAGACCTGTTGCAGATACTATACCAGCCCCCGAAGAGACCGCTCCTGCCCACAATCGAGACTCACATCACCACTACCTGGAGACAGGCACATATGTTCGTTGGGTGGGGAAATAAAATAACTGCAGCGCAACCTCTATGGCAAAACAGTAATCTCCAAGAAATTGGGAAACTTGAACCATGGCCGCGATGGGTGAGGGCGGGAATCCTGAAGGTTGGAGATATCCTCAAAGACGGGAAACTGACCTCGTTTGAGGACATGCAGTGCAAATTCCAACTGCCCACAACTGAACGATATCATTTTATGCGGCTGACCCATGCCCTGCGGACCTATATACCTTTAGATGGCACGGTCCCGGACTATACCCCGATAGAACGCAATATGATCCCCGCACACATCCCTAGTAAATGCACATCCATTCTATACAATGCCATCACATCCTTCGCTACCCCCGAGTTATCGAGACTAAAAACCAGGTGGGAAAGAGATGTGGGGGAGATAGATCCAGAGGATTGGATCCAGGTCCTAATGCATCCACGAGAGGTGGCCATCTCCTCTAGGCTCAGACTTGTACAGCTCAAAATCCTCCATAGAGTATATTACCCTCGAACTGCACTATATGGTTGGAAGAGGGCAACAAGTCCAAACTGTCTCCGCTGTGGGGAGAAGGAGGGCACCTTCTACCATATCCTGTGGTCATGCCCCCGGATGTTGCGCGGAACTGTCCAGGGCACTCACCTGTTCCATTGAGCTTGATCCGAAAGTTCTAATCCTGGGCGTACCTGACACATCTGGACACATCTGACTCTAATAAATGGGAAAAACTGTTATTGAACACTGCAGCGGCCCTGATGAAGCGCAACATTGCGCAAAAATGGGGTGTCCCCGACCCCCCGACACTTGAACAATGGATACTTGACATGGACTCATGTGCCATGATGGAGCACCGGGTTTACGGCGCACGGTGGTGCCCGGCCAAGGCATCCAAGATATGGGGGAAATGGGAAGAGACTGGACCTTGACAACCTGACTCAATGGTGATCACAATGGAAGTGGTTGGTTGGGGGAACCGAAGGCGGGGGGGCCATGGTGGATTGTGTTACTGAAAACATTATGTGAACTTGCGGTTGATGGTGCTGGCTTGGAGTGTTTCTAAACGTTTAATTTTGTGTACTTTACCTTATGGGTGTTCTGTTAACACCCCCCTTGTCTTGTGGTTGTTTTGTTTATGTCATAATACACAATAAAATGTTTTATCCAAAAAAAAAGGGGACTGAGGTGAGGCTCCAGAGGGTGGGGCCTGAGACTAAATTTAAAGAGGAAGCTCAATTTTTCAGTGTCAAAGGTTCTCGTACCGTCTCCATGTTGGGGGACGCCCAAAAGGATTAGGAAAGGGGACTAAGGACTATGAGTACTCTAGTCACTACAGTGAGCAAATTGTTCTTGCGTAGTTTACAAAGTCTTTGAGTAGGTCTACTCTGAAGACAGGGTTGAAGAGGTGTGCAGACTGTGAGTTGAAGATGCCGATCACAGATCCGCACATAATATATCTCTGGTGCTTTGGCGAGGAGCATAAGGTCGACGAATGTAGGTCGTGCGAGTCCATGACCAGCAAGGCTTTGAAGGGGAGGAAGGCTAACATCACCTTAGGTCGGTCGGCATCTACATCTCTCACATTCACTCCTTAGAAGAGGTCATCCGAAGAAAGAAGTCTGAAGGATTAGTCCCCTCAGAAATCAATAAAAGCGTTCCAAACACTTTAAGCGCTCAAAGACCAGGAGCGCCTTGTGGCACTCTTCATTGTCATCTTTTCGACATAAAACCAAGAAGAGATGCCATCGCTCATCATCCTCAGATTCCTCACCTGAAAGAAAGAAGGTATGTTTCCCTCATAAGTCTGCTTCTAAAGCAGATTGTGAAGAGTTCTGTCTTGAAATGATAGAGGTGTTCTTGAAGGCTGCCCCTTCCGGGCCCTCGAAAGAGCCGAAAAAGTCTACCAACCATATCGTGCCTCGTAAGGCAAAGAAGGAGTCGTTGAAGGCTATGTCTTGCGCTCTTATGAGCCTGTGTTGAAAGTCATTGACGGTTTTTGAGTGGTGTTGACAGCATTGTTGTCACAAGAAATATTGAAGCTACTTCCCTATCTCTTCTTCCCTATTGAAGGACTTGATGTTGAGACCTTCGATGGCAAAGCCATCAGTATAATCCTTCACCCCATCAACAGGTTTTATTTCCTTGTCGAAAATAAATGATTTTTTAAGCCTATGGGATCCATTTATGAGGAGGACGAAGATGAAGATGATGATTCACCCTTTGCGTTTCATCCCTTTGGCACACCCAATGTCCCAGAGGAACTAATTTCTAGGGACTCCAGACTACAAAATTTAACTGCATGCTTCGGAGATGCCGGTGGACTCGACACTTCAGCAGAAGTGGACTTTGTCACTACGGACCCGGCTGGACAACCTAGTGGGATATATAGGTCTGTGAAGAATAAGGTAATTGAGCACTTAGGGTGGGGTCGTCCTACCAACCATCTTACTGACATACTGGACAAAGTATCCCCTAAGGAGCCTTTTCATTCTGCTTTGAAGAATAACATCCTTAACAATTGGAAAACACCAGATACCACTACTGCAAGGAAAGGAGCTGGTCAGAAAGTACAAAACATTGTCCATTGACCGTGAATTCCTCTCTAGGCACCCTAACCCTGAAAGCTTGGTAGTACAAGAAGCTACTTCTACTTCTAAATCAGCTGCCTACCCTACAATCCCTCCTGGCAGGGATGATTAGAACTAAGATGTGTTGGGGAATAGCCATTAACGCTTCTTGTGCTTTGGCTAACTACACCTACACCTTGTGGGATCTCGTAGCCCGTGCAGCTGAACATGTCCCCAAAAGGTAAATGAGTGAAGGTTTGCTTAATATCATTGAAGATGGAAAGGAAGCAGCATGCCAGTCCCTTCAGTCAGGGTTGGATGCTTTTGATTCAGTGGGACGGTCCATGGCTGCTAGCACAGTCGCAAGGAGGTTCTTTTGGCTCTGTAAATCAGGCTTTGCTCCCAAGGTGCAATGCAGATTGTTGGACATGTCTTTTGATGGGTCATGCCAATTTTTGGGTTAAGTCTGCTGAGAGCCTTGAAAGGTTGCAGGCTTCCAAGGTGGCTGCAAAATCCTTGGGGACAGCTATTCTCCAGCCTCAGCATTCTATTCCTCATTTGGAACGAGAGGCAGAGGATGGACTGCCCAGAGAGGCCAGAGAAGATTCCCACATGGAGCACAAGGTTGTGGAGGAAAAGCTGCTCAAACAACTACTGCCTCATTACCCTCTGCCACAGCCACTACTCCAAAACCGCTTTGAGAACTTGGCTCACAAACCTCCATTGGGAGGCAGGTTAACCCAGCATATCGAAGAATGGCAAAACATTACTTAGATGTTTGGGCACTGCAGATGGGTAATGTCTCCCATTCTTGAAATGTCTTCCAAATTGTCACCCAAGCAAGCAATCTCTTGGGGAACCAAACACGCTCCTTTTGTAGGAGATTCTCTCCCTGCTGGAGAAAGGTGCCATGGAAAAGGTACCTGCTGCAGAGTAATACCAAGGTTGGTACTCCACCTACTTTCTGGTCCCCAAGAAGGATGGAGAACTGTGACCCATCTTGGACCTGAGACGCTAGAACAAGTTCCTCAGGAAGGACAGATTCAAGATGGCCACTCTTTCTCAGATCCTCCACACACTGCAACTCCAGGATTGGATGGTGTCTCCCGATCATCTTGATGCTTATTTTCATGTGCCTATGCATCCCAAGCACAGAAAGTGCCTAAGGTGTGCCACTGGCAGTTCTCTGCCTATCAGTTTTGCGTATTACCTTTCGGGCTGACCTCTGCCCCAAGGGTCTTAACCAAGTTGATAGCGGTGATGGCTGCAACTCTAAGGACGGGAGCGATTCACACCTATCCCCCTACCCGGGTGATAGGCGACTTAGAGTCTGTTTTCCCAAAAAGGCCCTAGACACTCGTTACACACCGGGCTTCTCCCTCAACTTCAAGAAGTCCCAAGTGACACCTTCCCAAAAGCTGGAATTTATTCAAGCCATCCTCGATTCTTCCTCGCGGAAGGCTTTGCATCCAGAGTTGAAGGGTCAATACATACTGCAGATGGTGGAAACATTTCAAAATGACCAACATCTTCAGACTTTTGATTTTCTGAGGTGGCTCAGTCCCATGGCATCATGAATTTTCCTGGTGCCAGAGGCCTGCCTAAGGATGAGGGCACTCCAGTGGTCCCTCAGATCCCAATGGTCACAATTCTCAGGCAGGATGACGAACCATCTTCAGGTCCCGAGGAAGGTCACACAGGATCTCATGTATTGGGCCTGCAAGTAGAATGTGATGATAGAAGAACCTCTTTGGCAACCCTGACCAGAAATGACATTAGTCATGGATTCTTCCCTCACGGGATGCGGCACCCACATGAACTATCTCACGATCAGCGGTCAGTGGTCTCCATCGGTCTCCATCAGAATACAAATTACCCATAAACCTGTTAGTGCTGAGGGCAATCAGACTGGCGCTGATGTCTTTTTTGCCTTGCATACAGGGAAAGAACATCCTGATAATGATGGGCGATAATGATGGATGACACATTGGCCAGGCACGATCTCAACAAAAGAGGAGGTGTAGGGTTACTACCACTGTGCAGGGAGGCAATGCAACTCTGGTTGTGGGCTCTTCAACACAGAATCTCTCTGTCAGCTGTTCATCTAGCCGTAGAAGAGAACACGACGGCAGACGCTCTACGCTGGCATAGCACAATCTCCCATGAGTGGGTTTTAGTTCAGGAAGTCCTTCTAGAGATCGTCGCCCTTGGGGAACCCCTCAGGTGGATTTGCTTGCATCCAGTACCAACAGGAAATGCAACCTGTTCTGCTACAGGGAATTTCCTCAGAGAAGAGCTCTGGGAGGTTGGTGTGTGGTGGACTGGGATTTTCCACTGCTATATGCATTGCCATCAGTCTCCGTCATTCCTCATGTCATCAGGCGGTTGTGGAAGTTCAGTAAATTCATCTTCCTGATTGCACCAGATTGGGGCAGGAGAACTTGGTCCCCTGAACATCTGGACATGTCCATCTGCCCTCCATTCCATCTTCCCCAGAGAGCAGATGTGCTCTCACAAGAGGGAGGTCTTCTTCACCCAGAAATCAGAACTCTGAACCTTCACGCTTGGTTTCTTAGAGGTTAAGGTACACAGATTGGGACCTTCCGTAAGACGTTATGGAGGTTATCAGCCAGAAGACCAGCTACAAAAGCACTATACCTCTGCTGTAGAGATAAAGATATTTATCCCTTTGCTTGTGATACTCCTACAGTTCTTTCTTTTTAGCTACACCTGGCCCATCAAGGGTTGCAGGTGTCCACTGCCAAGGGTTATCTGGCAGCGTTATCTATCTTCAAAAGCATGCTGGAGCAAAGCTCTTATTTTAAGATGGCTATTGTTATACAGTTTATGAAAGGACTGACTAATATCTTTCTTCCAGTACCTTTTAAAGTCCCATCTTAGGATCTAAATTTGATGTTAACATTTCTAATGCTCACAAAGTGAGTGAGCTACAGGCATTATTGTGTAAACCTCTTTTCACCACATTTTCCAGACAAAAGGTCATGTTGAGGGTTTGTTCTGCATTCCTTACCAAGGTGGTATTCGAATTCAATCTGAAACAAAAAATTACCTTGCTAGCATTTCATCCACCACCTCATCCTTCCAAGGAAGAAGAGAGGCTGCGTAGGCTGGATTCAGAAAGGACTTTAAACTTTTACATTATCAGGCTGGCAAAGGTTAGATAAGACAACCAACTCTTTGTTGGTTATACTGGACACAGACTAGGTCCGGCTGTGACTAAGCAGACCTTGTCACAATGGATCATTCTATGTTTTCAGAATGTTTCTCTTTGTCTGGAAAGGATGTCCCTGAAAATGTAAGGGCACATTCTACCAGAGGTGTGGCAACCACTTCAGCTCTGCAAAGAGGTGTACTGGTGCAGGACATTTGTAATGCTGCAACCTGGTCTCCGATACACACCTTCTCAAAACACTAATTCTTTGTCGGGTCAGGGTGCAAGGTTTGGAAAAACTGTTTTACACATTTTAAATCTGTAGAGCAAAATTCACTAGTCCCACCTCCATTTACACGTTGTGCGGTAATGGAACACCGGTACCGGTAAAGGTTTACCGGTACCGTTAATTCCCTAAGCCAATCACGACCCGGACCCACCGCTATCTGCGCACCCGTTAATTACGGTGCCACTAATAGCGGCAAGGGCTCGGGCGCGCGACCCCCAGGCCGGAATTAGCACCATGGCGCTAATACCAGGCCATCACAAGCCATGCGGACATGGTATTAGCGGCATGTAAAACACCCAAAAACCCCTTACCGGCATGGCGCTAATAAAGGCATCGAAAAGCACCCGTTAAGAGACCTGAGCAGTGTACCCATCAACTACAGGTGGACACAAACAGCACAGGTGCATGCAATGGAGACAGGCAGCACAAAAGAGCACACCACACCCCTACCCACACCCCTTCCCACACCAAGATGGCCCCAATAGCAGCAGCATGACATGACAGCCTTGACTACATGATAGCAGTGCAGCACCAACAACAACAGGCCACACCAGAGGTGACCCGTAACAGGTACCCATTCCTCACACCATACAGGCAATGCTAGTGATCCACTGAGGAGGTGGCTCCCAACCCCTTTACGGAACCCACAGAACCAGCAGGAAGAGGACAACAATATTGCACATCCCTGTACCTGCGTCGTGATAGAGCTGGCAGTCAGACTTCCAATGACAGTGCTCCGCTGCCTAAGCAGCCTGTGTGAGGCACTCCTGTACAGCCGTGTCAAAGTGGCAAAGACAACCAAGCCATGTGTAGAGCACCAGAAATGTGCAAATGACGGAATGTGCCAATGCCACCTGAAATTGACATGCAACCACCAGAAGAGCATGATGGGGATGTGGATGAGTACGGGTGGAATGCCCCGGCAGGACATGCAAGAGGCAATGCCAAGAGGGCACAACGATGAGCGTCAGCATCTGATTCTGAAATCCCATCAGGCACAAAGGTGAAAAAGCATGGACGGAGATGGATATTGTTGCCCTGGCGCATGTTTGGAGTACCATAAAGGACCCTGTCCGAGATAAATGACACATACGCAATGATGGAGACCACGCTTGGGTTTCAACTTCAGAACAACTGTGTATTGGACAGAATGAGATAATAAATGCAACACCCCAAAACACCCAAATGCACCCTTACCCCCCTCCCCCCCAAAACACCCAAATGCACCCTTACCCCCCTCCCCCCCAAACACCCAAATGCACCCTTACCCCCCTCCCCCCAAAACACCCAGGTGAGTCTCATGGTGTCTATAATGTTTCCTGCACCACATGTGCCACCTGGTCCTTGGTGGAGCTAAGCATCAGGGCCCCCACCGACATCGGGTTGCTGTGATGCGGGGCGCCTCAGGTTGCGCAGTGAGCGGCGCAGGGGGCTGGTCTGCTGGGAACTTGCTGAGGAGGAGGTTCCTGGTCGATCCTGTGTTGGGGGTCGGTGATGCTGCTCCATGATGTCCCCAATACGTAGAATGGCCTGGCGGAGTTGGCCCATCTCCTGGCATATCCTGTCAGTGCAGGCCTCCATGGCCTCCTTTGTTTGTCCAGCATATTTTTGGAGGTCATCCCTTAGACGGACTGTCTCCGCCACATGCTGGGCGACCAGCGCAGCCATGTCTTCCTGCCTCCGGCTGATGGTTGCAAGGTCTTCCAGGGTGGTAGATGCCGCTGGGCTGGACGGCGCACCCTGGTCCATGCACCCGGCATCCGGTGAGGACAGCTGAGGGCTCCATGCACCTTCTACAGTGAGGGTGTCATGTGCTCCCTGGGTAGCAGATCCGGATGTTGCCCTCGGACTCCCCTCAATGGACCATGTTGGGCTGGGGTCATGGATGAGTTGTAGGACGTCGATTGCGTCCTCCTCGTCACTGGCCGGTGCGGTGGCTGCTGCCTCCCCAGTGGAGCTGGTAGCTGCGGAGTGCGTGCCCTCCGTGCTCATCTCAGCAGTGATGGGGCACACTTGCGTGGGTTCGGCTACAACAGGAGCCGTGCCCTCAGGCTGTGATGCAATGGTGCTCCTGCTGCCCTTGGCCCTCTGCAGATGGACTGTCCTCCCACTTCCACTGGAGGTGGTGGCGGTGTCACCCCTCTCATGCAATCTGGCTTTTTTGGCTGCTGGGGGAGTACGTGCTGCGGTGCTTGTCTCTCCAGTGTCCGTCGGTGATCCTGTGGAGGACATGAATAGGGTACATCATCGTTAATGGGTCTAGGTGCCTCATGCAGAATGTTCACGTCATGCTGCTCTATGCATTGGGGCCTATTCATCAGTGATTCTTGTCATGGGGATATCGGGTTGGTCATGCATAGATGGGTCAGTATTGCACGTGTATATGGTGATGCATGCATGTATGTGTGTGGCAGGACCAATGGCCTAGTCATCGACACGTGTTTGGGGTACCCCCTCACCCTTCACTGTGCATTGTTTGACGTATTCACTCACCTCCATCAGATGAGATGGCCACACCATGCTCCATGTCTCCGACCCCCTCTATGGCTTCGACTCCGATGGTGGAGGCACATGTCTCCTCCCACTCCTTCATCTTCAGAGGTGATTCTGCGCCTCCTCCTGTGGCCATTGCAAGGTTGCGGTTAACTGAAAGGATATTCCGCACACGTAGCCGGAGGTCGTCCCACCTCTTGCGGCAGTCCTTCACGCTGCGGGTGGTAGTGCCCACTGCACTTACTTTGCGGGCTACTTCGTCCCAGATGTCCTTTTTCTTGATGATCGCCGCACGGCGCATATCATTGGCGAATACGACCTCCGCATTGGCTGCAAGTGTGCTAGTCAGCATAATGAGCTCCTCTGGTGTGAATTTCTCTTTCCGCTGTCGGTCAGAGGATTTTTTCGGGGCCTTTGACATCTTCAGGCAGTCCTGAATGGTTTTTGGTCAGAGTTCTCCGGTAAGATGTCCTGGATGCAGAGGATGGCACTGGATTGTGTTTTTATAGATGGCTGCCGTTCTCTTTCCCGTTCCTGTGCGATGACGCTATTTCCGGTTCCGCTTTTTGACGGTGTCCGCTAATAGCGGTGACCGCTATTAGCATGTTGCGTGAGGGAGGAGGTGCTATCATCACTGTGGTCGAGCCCGGTAATGGGCATTTTGTGGACTTTTGCGGCATGGCGGTAATGGCATTTACGGCATGGCGCTTTGCTCGTGTCCGCGAACTCGTAATGGGCCGCTATTAGCGGCCTTTAGCGAGGGCGGACATGCTAATAGCGCCATGCCGTTAAATTCCGATTTTTACCGCACACCATGTAATGAGGCCCTATGAAAGATGAGGAATCCGTGGGAGGACACAATCCATTAGAAGAACAAATTACTCACCCCTGGTTATGTTCTTTCTACTGGATGTTCCTCCCATGGATTCCTCATTGCCCTCCCAGCCTACTCCTCTGATTGTGAGTGAATTTATATTAAATTGATTCTTCCTCTTTTTCAGCGTTTATCAGGATTTCTGATCCTAAGGCAGCTGTGTGAGAAGAGGGGGGGGAACTAGAACTGAGGCAATATTTATACCATATTTATACCATCGTCGACATCACGTCCCAGTGCGGGGATGGAAGCCACTGTGGGACTTCGACTCGACAATGCATGGTGCCCTATGCTGTTGAAAATGTTTTCCGAAGCTGCTAGCAGGATATTGGTACATCAAAGATGAGGAATCCGTGGGAGTAACATCCATTAGAAAGAAAAATACCAGTGGTAAGTAATGTGGTCTCCTTTCTTGTAGCAAAGGGGCGAAACAGTATTCCCACTCCCACTGAATTTGCTTTCCCCACTGATACCTATTGATGGGGATACTCTTGATAAACCACGTCTCACCAGACCTCTATTCTCATTGAAAAATGCAAACACCACACCTCACCTAAACTCTGCTGATCACCTTGCAACCCCCGTTCTTCAGCACTGTTATTTCATGCACCATGCTTTCGGGTTCGACTGCATATTTTGACCCAGTTCACCTCTCCTATAACCATGTTCCTTGCCTTTTCGAATCTCTTTACAGGCCTGTGGTTCAGCACCCAGTCACAAAATGACCAGCCTGCTGGAAAGCATTCAGTGTCATTTTTTAATTCTTTTCCTTTACATAAAAGGTACTCCTTTTTAGAAAGTATGGTGAACTTTGAAGTCAATTTAAGAAGTATCAGCAAGGGAACATTGACCGAGAAGTGGACCAACAAAGATGTAGGGTGTTCGGTCATTGTGATTTTGGCAGTAATGGTAACTCTGAAGGAATTTGAAAAGTTCTGGCAGAAGTTCCAACTGTCGGATTCAGGATTGGAGGTGAATACCACCAGAGGGCCTAAACGTTTGAACTATTTGTAATTGTATAGTGAGCACCCTCCCCTTCAATACAAAAATAAGATGTCACATTGGGACATTGAAATGGGGTGGAAACATAGGCATTTCTGATGCCTTTCCTCACCACCATTCCCATGAAATGCAGAAAAGAGTCAGATATTACCCTTTCGGGAATTTACAAAAGGTACAGTAGTGGTATGAACCACATTATCCATTTACACTTTCAAATTGAAAGTGGCAATAGATAGGAACATGTGTTAAAAATATACCTTTTACGGTGGCTACTTGGTGGAATTCCTGTAATGTCACCAGTGGTATTGCAGCAATACGACCTCTTCCACTGGTGAACTCTGCATTGGGGGGGTTTGCAGAAATGCCAGCGGTGGAGGTGGTATTTAATGATGGTAGTATTTCTGCAAAAAAATCTGTCCAGCTCGTAATGAGGCCATAGTTTTAATATTTCTTTATTCTAGGAATTCGTCCAAAGAGATACATTTATAACTAAACTTTGATGGGGTAAAACAAACAACAATACTCTTCCACAGACCGTCGATTTTCTAATGTTCGTCCTAAGTCTTTTCCTCTTTTTTCTCGCAAGATAGTGAAAGGTAGTCTAATGCCATATGGCACTGCTGGCTTTAAACGGCAAAAGAGTAAACGCTAAAAGAAAAACCTTATAATTAGGTTCCCAAGTCCAGGTTCTGTCTCTCCCCGAAACTAGCCACTGCAGGGCAGCCAGATTCTGAACATAATATTGGACAAGAGTCTACTCAAGCACATATAACAGTCAGGATGGTTGACTCCTTGTTCATTAAAGCCTCTCCAATCAATGCTCTCAGAGTTCTCCAGATCCAAGTTACTTCACTCTCCAAAGTAAAATATATCCTTGTTCTCCTGATCTGTGTCTTCTAGCTCTCATTGGCTATGTCTTGGGTGGGAACGTATGATTGGATGTTCTGCCAGATGGGCTGCTGTTGCTGTTGGGTTTTACCCAGAATGTGGGTCTTGGGTGGCATCCTAATGCAGTCAGAAACTCCGACCAGGCAAGAGACCACCAGTTAGTTTGGTCAGGCTGCTTTCACTGTTCTGATGCCTACCCTGCTCCTGCACCCTGTTCATACCAACATTTGAGAACAGCTGAGAGGTAGGTTTTTCACCAGGATGAGGGATATTGGTTTTTGTCTCATTTGATTTGCATTGGAGAAAAATAGATTTTCTGTGCAAAAAAGTTAACAAATGTGTTAAAATATGCAGATTTCGGACACAAAGGTGGGTCCCCTGCATAATTTGGGAGAGTTGACAGTACTGTCCTGGTCTTGACTGCCACAAGCCCAGCCTGACTCTCTTCCTCGCCAGTGCACCACATGCTCGTTCCTAAAGGGCCTTTGCCTAACCCCCTTCTGGGTCAACTTTCTCTCTGTGAACTACAGTTGAACTTCCTTAGTATTTCGTCAAGTACTCAAACCTACTGTTCCCCATCTCACAGAGCCCTTTGGCTTAGGGTTTATGCGTCCTTTCCTCAATTTTACTCATCTTCTGACTGACATACCCTAGTTTTTCCACCACCTCCTGCCTTCTCTCTAGCTCCTTCTCTTCTTTTATCTCCACATCCTCCTCAGTTGTTCTCACCACCTACACAGCTCTTCTCCCCAGCACCTCCTCTTCAGCTTTTCTGTCCCCCGTCTTAACTCATTGCACCACTGCCTCCTCCTCATCTCTTCTCACCAACTCATCCGATTTAGCTCTTCCCCATCTTATTCTACTCAGCTCTTGCCACCACCTCCTCCTTGAGCCCTATCTTCCAAACTCCTATCTCGTCTAAGCCTCTCCAGATTCTTGACTTCACCCTCCTCTGAAGGTCTTTCTCCAGCGCTGACACTGAAGGCTTCTCATTCCCCCCTTTTATACTCCTGTTGGGCCTCATTATGAGACTAGTGCTAGCAGAACTTTCAGCTGTGCTGAGTCAACTACGGGTGATTTGAACAGGCTACTTAGGAATCGAGTCACTAATCTGTCACTCATATTCAGTCCAGTAGGGCTCCACAGAACAGACTTGCAGAATATACTGCTATGTACTTGGGACCCCTTTTTAGATATGGACATTCCCATTGGCAGTGCATGAAGCAGACGGTTGGCGTGCGGCAGTCTCACTGGTGCGGTATCACCCTGATTCTGTCCGTCTTAATGCAGTCAGCTGAATGAATTGCTGTGAGTGTGCTTGCCAGGCATCTGGGTGGACAGGTTGTTTTCACTGTCTTGGCTAGGATACCCAACTCACGGTTGGGATTCGAATGTCATATTAGCCATTGCAATTATTTGCCTGAATGTATTGGTCCAACCTTAGGCCCAAACGAGATTCCACATTTTATGAGTTCCTCTCTAAGTCTGTTAAAGAGACAGGATGCTCCCATCTCACTTCATGACCATCATTAGAAGTGCTATTTCTAATGTTCCTTTAAGGGATAGGCTGTCGTGGTGGGCCCATATGATAACCTCTGCTCTTTGGCCGTTTCATAGTGGGGGAAACCAGGGGCTTCACCCCACATAACCTCTCTCAAATCTCTCTCCAGAGAATAGTTCTACAGGTGATACATATTTTAAAGAAATAAGCATGCTTTTCCAATTAAGACTTCATTGGGGGTCATTACGAGGTTGGAGGTAGCCATGGCGCTATTAGCGCCATGGCTACCTCCTTACCGCATTCCGTGTTCCCGGAATAGGGACTTACCGGGTCATTCTGACCTTGGAGGACCCGGTAAGTCCCCATTCCGGGAACCATTCCCCATTCCCATTGAGCCCCATAGGGCTCAATGGGAATGGGGATGGAGTTAATGACGGGCCCACTAGCTCTGAAGTCCCTT
Organism: Ambystoma mexicanum; assembly: GCF_040938575.1. Taxonomy (NCBI): domain Eukaryota; kingdom Metazoa; phylum Chordata; class Amphibia; order Caudata; family Ambystomatidae; genus Ambystoma; species Ambystoma mexicanum. The sequence goes on from NC_090924.1 coordinate 150,998,243, forward strand.
AACGGGTCCCTTCCATAACGCCTGGTAACCAGGCGTTAAGGAAGGGACCCGCTAAGGGACCTCGTAGTAGGGCGGTAAGGGATTACCGGCACCGGCGCCCTTACCGGTGCCGGTAATCCCTTACCGCCCACCTCGTAATGACCCATTGTATGTTATCCTCTCTCCTGATTGTGGAACATACATCAAATAAACATTCATCATTAGTTGAAAACAAAGAAGCTGCCTTTTCTGGGTACAATATATTCCTTTTGGCTTTTATCAGAATACCATTTATCAATGAGTATTTAAATATAAAAATGCAGAGAGCTATGACTGTGTGCCTTTTGAATGAATGTGGTTGAGGAATTGTTAAATATTGCAGAAACATCTTTTTAAGTGAAAGGATGGGACAGATCCATTGTACAGGAACTGAGCATAGGCCACACTTCATGCATTTCGAAAGGAAAACATTTTGGGGTATAGTAACAATTCTTTGGCTACCTACAATACTGTATTATTTTTTAAATGTTCTTTGTTGAAATGTTCCATGTGTTACACGTATAGTAAAAAATGAATCAGAAAAGTAAAAAGACCAATTCATTAGGAATATTTACAGGGTTGGAAAAATTAAGAACATGCAACAGAAAGCTTCAGAAACATCCGGATGGTTTCTCCTTTGGTTCAACAGTTGAAGTATTTTCATTTGGGTGAACCTCACTTCAGGTTTCATTTCCAGGATGGGTGATCACTTCAGTCACTCACAGTCCTGGGGGTTTTAAGTGACACCTAGACTTCTTTCTTGACCCCTTGACTTGCTGTCTCTGGTTGTCTGATTCCGTTTGTTGATTACATGGCTGTGATCATCTACTTTTCTCTCTCGGGTCTGGGAAGGTCCCTTCATTTAGGTCTCGCCCCTGATCCTGCCGGAACTGGGGTAAAAACTGCAGCTAGGTATCAGCCAAAATAAAAACCCAGAGCTTCCACCAAGAGGATGTCAATCTGAAGTACCTTCCTCATCAGCTTCATCTCTCAGGGTATTGGCTCCCTTCCCCCTCCTCAACTTCCTCCTCAATTGGATTCAACAAACTTTTTTTGCTAAATGTCTTTTTATTTCTTCTATCAATAAACACATTACAACATAATCCCCTTCGAGCATCATCATTGCTCGCCTATGCCCTCCCCCTGATGCAGGAACAAACATTGTTTGAGTCAATAGATCAACACTCCCGGTGTCTCTTTTACATAACAGATAAAATGCAGAATAGATATGTCACCCTCTCCATCTTGGCTGCTTTGGCACCTCCAGGCCTTGTCCCCAAAAGTGTCTCTTTCTCAGAGACGTCATGACCCTGTGCATGCTGTGACACCTTTCTCCTTCCTTGAACATCCCTTGCATGATAGCGCCCTAAAAAAGGCACCCATTCCATTTCCCCTGAGGCCCATGCAACATAGCTGTTATGTTCTCCATATCGAATATGCCCCCAGCTTTATTTGCCCATTCACTTTTCCACTTGATTGTCAAGCAGGCTCTGGCTGCTAATAACAAAAAGTGCATCATGTGGGGGAGGGAAACCCAGCTTTCATCCCTCCTCTCCAAGCCAAAATGCACCAACATCTGATCGAATTCTCTGTGTTGCCCTTCCTTCCTTTTGATCCAGCTTAACATGTCCCTCCAAAAACGCTGGACCACACTACAGGACCACCACATATGCCAATAGTCAGCTGTCTCCTGACATTTGCTCCAACAATAAAGGCTCACAGATGGCAACATCCTAGAAAACTTGACTGGATCGTACTGCCATCTATGTAAGAATCTAATGTAGTGTAACTTGTACTGACAGGCTATTGATGTCTTATGCGCCCACACACAAAGTTTCCGCCACAGTTCCTCCTCCAATTCGATCTGCAGATCGCGTTCGTATTTACCCCATAACCCCTATTTTCCTTTCACTGTAGCGAGAATCAGGGCAGCATAAATCCTAGAGATCAGGCCACCAGAACTGGCAGGTGTTAATATCTATTCAATCTGGGTCAATTCCCTTTGAGAGCTATTTCCCCACTTTCCAGCTGTCATCACACCTTTCAACTTTAGGCAAAGAAATTCAGCAGCTTTCGAATCCCAAGGCAATCTTCCAGTTGCTGAATAGTAAGAAATGTGCCTCTCTGCCACAGTTGTCCAACCCTTTCGAGCCCAGCCTCAAATCACTGTTGAAACCTAGATGGTCCGGGAAGTGATCCCTGATCAGTGGCAGCCATATGCTACTCAACAGCGAAGGCTAGGACTTTACCGCTCGCATTCCAGTCTGGATTTTCCAAACATCCCAAATTATCCCCAATATAGGGTGGGCCGAAACCCTCTTCAGCAAGGATTTCAGCTGCACCCCCCACCTTGATCGGTTTCAATCAGTAATTCTCAAAAAGAAAAAACAAATGGTTTATCTGTGTCGTTCCCAATATGAGCCACCAGGTCCCTCATTTGAGATGCCCTGTAGTAACCATCCAAGGCCAGGAGCCCAACTCCCCCACAATCTTTTGGGAGGATCAGCGAGTCATAGGCAATGCATGGTTTCCATCCCAGCCACATAAAACGTACAAGTCTCTTCTTGGATTGCCTCAAAAATGTCTCTGACTGGCAACATTTGGAACACATATAGGATCCTCAGTATTATGCTCATATTGAGCTTGTTCAGTGTACCCATCCACGACAATGTAAGGGTTCTCTACCTATCCAGATCCTCCGACACCCTTGCCAGTAGTGACGGAAGGTTTGCCTCAACCAGGCTTTCTAACATTCTAGTCACCATTTCCCCAAGATATCTAAAGCTAGTTCTGAGAATAAAGAGGTGAAACTCCTTCAAATCTTTCGTGTCGTCCTCCGGCCCTCTATCAAACAGTAATAAAATTGATTTCTGCGCATTAACCCTGAAACCAGAAAGAGACCCACATTGCGCTATTACCAAGAGTGCCTCCAGAAGGGAAACCAGCGAGTTTTGTGTAGCAAAACATCATCCACATACATACCAAGTTTAAACTCGTTGGGCCTCATTACAAGGTTGGAGGTAGTCATGGTGCAGTGTAGCTGGCAGAGAGTCAGGTCTTGCTCCAACAGCAGTTAACCCCCAATGTGCCCTGAGATGGTTAAGTAGAAGAGCTTGCCTCTACCTTGGAACACCTGCCTTCACTTCACAACTGAGGGACTCTGGAAAGGACTGCTCTCCCCGCACGGTCCAAACAAATTTGTCTTGAAGTCCAAAGATGAATCAGAAGGGGTGGGAGACCTCCTCTTTAATAGGCAGAAGTCCTGCATGTACTTGGACAAAAGCAAGCGTACTTTAAAGGGTCCAATTCATGGCCTTTTGACAAATGGTCTTTGCCTTATTGCATTCTTCCCAACGTGCTTTGTGCTAAAGGAACAGAAGACAGGAGGGAAGGAGATTCCACGTCCTTGTTTCCCTCTGAACCTCCCCTGAAGAGGCAGGAAAAAAGGAGAGGTACAGAGAGAAACAAGATGGTGGAACCTTTCCCCAACTGTGCTGAGCTCCCTCTGTCTACACTAACCTTGCCCCCTTTCCTTGCCCACAGCATCAAAGGACCTTTGGTATGAAACACCCTGCTTTGCAGCTTCTACTTTTGTAAAAGGTGGGCCTTTTGATTCCTGTTTCCCAGGACAGCTACTACACAGGGCTTCCTGGACTAGGGAGAGGTGTTAGCTGGCCTCACAAAAGAGAGGCATAGTCTTTCACTCTCTTGTCCTGTTGGCTGGCAGGGAAAGGCTGTATGACTACACCACACATACCCCTTCCACAGCTATCTAGGCTCAAAGTGTTGGCACATGTATGATACAGATCAGATGTGGCTCTTAATAATTAAATAAACCCTCGCCCACCATACCTCACGGGGTATGGCTTACATTTTCAGATTACCCTGCCATAAGGTTTGGGGGATTATCATAATGGAATTTAGAACAGAGGTGTAAACATGTATGCAACTTCTGCACTGCAGTGACCTGGCTGTCACAGCAGCTGTCAAACAGGGCACCTTGAACCTCTGAACATGCTCTCTGCCATTGGATAGCAGGAACTACAGATTAGGAACTACAGATTAGGAGACTGATGCAGCACGGCAGAGGTGTATACTATGTGTTTGGCAAGTAACTTACTGAAAGGATTGTCTGACTAGCAGACCACCCTTTCTGCCATGGAATTACCTGCATTATTTTTGTATTCATCGTTTTATTTTAAGCCAGGACTTCTACATCCTTGCCAGGTGGCAGTTCCCCACAAAGAGCTACATAATAGCATGATATTATTATAAGTTTTGAACTTTGGTTCTGTGTGAACATTGTTTGACTGTGCTACAAGGTAAAATGTTGTGTTTAAATGTTTGTGGGTTGTTGTACTGATTTAACAGCCCAGTCTACTGAGCCCAAAGTAGGTAATTGTACTCCTACATCTTGCATTGCTTCTTTCTAGAAGTAATCCATCAAGCGTTGATATAAATAAAGTAGATACAATTATCCATCAATTTTCAAAACATAATTCCCCCTCAACATAGCCATGTGCGTCAAATAGGGCAAGAGGAGTAAGATTTCCAAACAAAAAGCAAGTTGTTTCTAATTGTGGATCTCTACTCTGCCATCGCTTGGCATAACTCATTAACCCATGATAAATTAAAGGCTGACCATAATCCTCTCCCCTCCAGCATCCTCAGCACGTCTCACTCAGAAGTCACATTTAAACAATAACAATTCAATAAACCTCCAGATATGTTTTACATAGAGGATGAACGACACCCAGGGTTTACTATAAAGGGCTTTGCCTGTCAACACATTTAAAAGTCAAATCCAATTGTGCAGATGATTCTCCACTAATGTTCACATTATATTTGTTTGTTTCAAACATATTCATGGTGAACATTCATGAATAACCTGTAGGAATATTACTTTTCAGTGTGTTTTGGCGATCCCGGCTCTACATATTCTTAATCCCAGGGTGCCATCCATAAGTGCTGTCTATCTTTGCATTGCTTGCATTCTTCCAACAAGTCTTTTCCTGTGCTGCTGATTTCCATTACCTTCATCCACTTCTACAGCGTTCAGGCCTCTTTGAGATCTGTCAGACATGTCAATACGTTTTTATTCATTCATTCATACATGCATTCATACATTCATTTTTCTGTTCTCTGTCTCTAATCTTTGCAGTGTCCTTTATGTGTCAACATATCTCTTTTTTCCCACTGCTCAGTAATCTATTTCTTTCTTTAGTTCCCTTACCCTCCCAGTTTTCAAGCATATATCTTGTTTTTTATCTGTATCTCTTTCCTCATGTTTTCCATAGAATATATCTCTTCCAAACTAAATATCCTCTTCAATGTTGATGATGTTGCAGTCATAGAAAACGATTTGGAAGTTTGTCTTTCGTGAGGCTTTCTCGTGACTAGCATATATGTGCAAAGTCAAACATGGTGGGCTCCCACAACATGAAAGATAATTGCTTTGCTATTGCTTTTCTAATTGTTTCAATGGGCTTTGATTTGATTTACTATAAAAAATGTGAAAAACAGAATTCTCAGGATGGTGGTGTTTTGCAGAAATGTGCTGTTTTTTGTCAATTGCAGAACCGCCCATTATAATCACACAGCCTTTAGAAAGCAAAACCGTCCAGGAAGGGGAAGTTGTTCGACTTGAATGTGAGCTCTCTGGTGAAATACAGGAGGTGACATGGATGAAAGGAGAGGAGCTGATCCACCCTGGAGAGAAATTTGAAATTGTTTCAGCTGGGAAGAAGCAATCACTTATTATCCACAAAGCTGTCCTAGAAGATCAAGGATCATACACCTGTTTGACAGCTCCAGACGTGAAAACAACTGCTAACGTGTCTCTGGAACGTAAGTAAAATGCTCGATTTTCGCTGAATAAGCAAGGGAGGCAAGCAATTTAAATGAAAGAAAATAACACTATTTCTTGCCTTTCTTATTCCATTGTACCTTGAAATCCACTTAAAGGAGCTGGAGCAGGCCTAGGGGTGGGGAAATGGCCGCTTTGATCTTGGCAGTAACTTGATAGTGGCCGAGATAGCCATTATTTTCTTTTGGAAGAAATTGGCAAGGACGTCCATGTGGGCCTGAATATCGGGGGGGAGGGCAAGCTCCACTATGTTGGAGGTTCGCATTTGTTGATAGAGCTTGAACACATTTGCTGAAATGTTGTTTGCGAGCAGAATACGGTTCTGATAGAAGGCTTTCTTCTTTCTTAATATGGCTTAGTAGTAGCCACTGAGGAACCATTTTCAGTTTGCCAAGTCTTTGATGTCACTGGTCTTTCTATATTTCTGTTCCATTGTGCGGTTTTCTCTTTTCATGAGTGAGAGTTTGCCTTCATACCACTTATTTTCTTGGGGAGGTTTACTTTTTTCCAGATCGAAGGATCCAGGGTTCTTACAATGTAATTCTTGAGAACAGTCAGGATGAGGCTGGGCTTGGAGCAGGAGGGAGTAGAAGCCTGGAAGGATTAGATAAAGTTAGTCTTAGAGACTCGTTTCATGGGGCACATCATAATATATGCCTCTGTTTGCTTGTTTCAACGACTCGGTTCACTTTTGTTCCTAAGAAGCTTAGTAAGCATCAGGTGATGGTCTGACCAAGGGAGTAGGGTCAGTGCAGTATCAGTGAGCACTATGTTCAAAGAGAGGATTGCATACACAAAGAGAGGATTGCATACACAGAGTGACCCCCTAATGTGTGTAGCTTCAGTTGAGAGGAGGGACACATGTACGTTTTTGGTGAAATCAAGAAAATCAAACATGATTTTCTTCTCTGGCCAGACCAGCCAAATGTTCAGGTCCTCGGAAAAAAAGAATTAGGTTGGCGGTGGATTGAAGCGTGCAGTTGAGATGGCGTCCCCAGGAGGTCTGTAAATCAGCATGATGTGGCTACCGTTGGAGTTCAGATTGTGTCTTGTGATAAGTGCTTTAAAGAAAGATGTGGTTGTAGTGGGGATATCAACCATGTTGCGGTAAATGGGGAGAATGCATGTGAATGAGGGTGACTCCCCTTCCTGTACGGGGATGGCCTGTTTCTAGCCAGTTTCTCATTATGTTTGGGCATACCTATCACAGTGTGTTTGTTCTGTGTGTGGGTGAGACTGTCACAGAGAGAGAGAGAGTGTGTGTGTGTGTGTGTGTGTGTGTGTGTGTGTGCGTGCGTGCGTGCGTGCGTGCGTGCGTGCGTGCGTGCGTGCGTGCGTGCGTGCGTGTGTGTGTGTGTGTGTGTGTGTGTGTGTGTGTGTGTGTGTGTGTGTCCCCTTTGGAATGGAGGAATATGGCCTAGGTTCACAGGAGAATTTCTTTTTCAACTAAACATCAGGGGAAATGTTGCATCAGATGCCTACATTATGCTTGCCACCTTGTAATTCGTTTTTCTGTGTTGCTGTGTATTTCACTATTTGTATGTGTGTCTCTGAGTGCCCTTCACTCTGTCTGTCACTATTTATTACTCTGTTTTGCCACTTTGTGAGTTTTCCCACAATTTGAGAACAAATGTGCTTGCCCGCCTCCTTCTTCTGACTCAGAAATCCATAGATCAATAACAGCATTTTACCTGGCCTTAGGTAAAAAAAATGTTGTAAATGGTTAATGTGGAATTAAAGGGTTTAAGTGTATTATTAAGCATTTAAATACTGAATCCCATGGAGAGATCTGAGAAAAGCTGAGTGGCAACAAGTCTAAATTGTTTTAGTGTTGAAACAAATTGAAATTCAACGGGGATGTCATTCCGTAAAAAAAGAATCCCTCTTGAAGGTTACCTAATTGAGACAATGACATTTGTATCTTTCAGCACCACCAGTTCCTGAGGCAGTGAACCTCAAAATGCTGCTTGAGGAAGTCGAGCAGGTCAATGGGCTATTAGAGAAGGAAGACGACGGTGCTGCCCAGCCCAGTTTGCCACCTGAGGCTGCCCAAGAAGGGGATTTGCATCTCCTCTGGGAAGCCCTGGCTAAAAAGCGCCGGATGAGCAGGGAACCAACCCTTGAGTCCATCAGTGAGGTACATGAAGAGGACGAGAAACTGCGACGTCTAAAAAAAGAAGCTGAGACCCGTGCAGAATATTCAGAGAGCTATACCTCTGATGACCTAGCCAAAACTGGAGAAGCCGACTTCTCATTAACAAGTTCCGACGATGAGTCAAGGTCCGGGACACCATCTCTAGTTTCCTATCTTAAAAAAGCTGGGTCCTCCACAGTGACCTACGGTGGTCAGGTTCAATCAGTTTCCACTAAAAAGTTCTTTAAACACTTTGAAACATCAGGTTATGAAATTAAAGACACTGTGACTGAGGCAAAGGACGCTGTGTCTGATGCCAATACTTCTGAATTAGACAACTTTGAAGATGATGATCCATCAATGAATTATGCAGCTGTGAAAATCCAGGCAGCATTTAAAGGCTACAAAGCAAGGAAGGTGATCAAGCAGCAGGAGTGCCCCGTGTTTGGGGATACCTTCAAGGATATTTGCGGGGAGCCAGGAGGTACTGTACACCTCGAGTGCTTGGCCATCAGTAAAACAGATGTCAAAGCCCGTTGGCTTAAAGATGGTGAAGAACTTTCTGATGGACGCCATTACCATATTGACAATTACAGCGATGGAACATGTTCATTGATCATTACAGGCCTGGACACCAAGGACACAGGGAAATACACCTGTGAGGTTTCAAACAAGTTTGGCTCAGTATCCCACAGTGCCAAAGTTGTTGTTGGCAGCCAGTCGCCCGAATCTCTTCGTAAGCACAAGCCAGCGCCACTAAAATCCAGCACAGAGAGCGAGACAGAAAGCTCCTCAGGTAGCGAAATGGATGACGCTTTCCGGAAAGCCGGCAGAAGACTTCACAAACTCCTCAAATCCAAGATCTCCCCTGAGATGTCTGATGTGGAAGAAGAGCTGTTTTTCAGTGCAGAAGAGGGTGACCTGGGAGTGGTGGACCAGCAAACTTACAGAGAGGATGATAAGTACATCTACATCAAATTTGAGATCATGTCTGAAGCAAAGGTGGCTGCCACTAGGTTCCGAGAAATGTTTGGGGCAATGGGTATCCCAGTGGACATCGACATCTTCGACCAAGGTGTGAAGAAAATTGAACTGCGCATCATGAAGGCAGGACCAGCTCCTGCTGGGCTAACCCCAACAGAAGAAAAGCCCCAGCCTGCTTTGTTGACTTCAGATACAGGTGAGTGTGTGTATTTGAGCATTAAATAACTTGTTGCTTCAGATGGGAAAAGTATTGCAAGAAAAGTATTGCGAGAAAAACATGTATTTCTGTTTAAGAATACAGGTCGGCATTTTTACATGATATTTGTAATACTCCAATGGCAGTGCATGCATTGAATCACCTCCATCTAGATTTTAGGAAAGAATTCTGGTTTGATGAATGGGGCATTTCCAGCTGTTACACATTTACTGACGCTCTGTGTTCAGCTCAGCTGGACTTGTGATAACCTCTGCTTATTGGGGTTGTGGAGTGTTCCAGATATTTGTGTTCTTTTGTCCCGTACTTTCCTAAAATATCCCAGCAAAGGATAAACTTACAAAAAAACACCCTGGGTGGTGTAATTTGCTGCATATAACCATAGAGAGCATCTAGAAAAATATGCATAGTATCAAGAGTTAATTATGTGAATTAGATTTGGTGTTTACTCTTCGATAACATCTCTGGTTTTAAGTGAAAATGACTTGCTCCTCCAAGTGAGCGTCAGGTAATAGCAATGGGTAATGTGCCTTACTTCCTTTTGGATTGTTTGCATCGACTAATACACAGCTTCTAGCCCCAGTACCCTGTTCTTTCACTGATTTGGAGAGGCGTTAACATTAGAATCCTGTTTGGGCCAGCTTTTGCCATGCAAAAAAAAACAACTAGATCCCAACATAATCCCAAATAAATAGCAGGAGCATGTTTTATAGCTCAGTGCCTCAATGCCTTCCAGCAGTGTAACCAGGCCTACTTGGGCCATGTGACTAGTGTAAATCTGGTTCATTCAGCCTTTATAAGTAAAACTAAAGTCTTGTGGAATAGTTGTTCGATTTAAAAACCCCACTATTATTGACTTTTCACACAAATTCTACACATTTCAATCAGCCAATCTCACCACTTCCTTCTTGATTGAAGATTATCAGGCCCTCGATCCCAAACACTTGCATTCAAAATGATGATGCATCCCTATTGTTTAAGCACATTCAGTATCTCAAAGTGAAGAGGACTGAGAAAGTCTTGAGTAAAACAAAACATTCTGATTGACAAATGGTTGGCTGCATAACACTGACCATCAGAGGCAACAGAAAAATCGTAGGTATCTCGGTACAAATCTTTTTATTTGAGTTTTACAAAGAGAAAATAAAATTTGCATAATCTCAAAAGACAAAGTACAATAGCTAGTTGACCAGAACAGTACATAGATTCAACAGCATTCCATATTGAAAAAAGGCAATAAAAAGTAGAAATAAATTTCAATCAGATGCCGTTGCTCTCAAGATAACCAAAGTTTCTATTTAGAGGGTATATATTATGAGCAGTGTAAATGATTTTGCACCTATCTGTTTCCAGATCAGCCATATACATCCAGGAAAGAACCACAGATCTCCTGAAATTTTTTCAAATTATCTCTTTTTTTGTAAATGACTCTCTCGAAGGTTGAGAGGATCAGCATGTCCTCAATCCAGTCATCTAAACATAGCAATTGGGTCATTTCCATGCTCACAGGATCATTTTCTTTGCCATCATGCATCCACGGAACAGCCAAGCATCATTTGCATTATTCAAGTCCGGTATTGCTTTGTAATCACCTAGAAAAAATAGTGAAGCTTTCAATGGCTTGCTAGTTCCCAATACCAAGTACAATCTCTCCGACACCCCCTTCCAGAATTCTGTAGTCTTACAAAAAAACACATCGGCCCTCATTACGACCCTGGCGGAAATCGGAAAACGATGGCGGAGATGCAATACCGCCATCGAATAGCGCTCGGTGCGACTATGACCCGCCACCGCAAAGTACGAAGCCATTAGCGACACCGTAGTGAACGTCAACGCTAACTGCACCAAGTACGCGCGCCATTCCAAACCGTAAATACCACCATGGCGCAAGGGTACGCGAATTCCGACCCTAGCGGACATGTACCTAACGCCATCAAGCATGGCGGAAAGCACCATTCCGCCATGGTGAGAAGTACGGCATCGCGAATCAACCGTAAACGGCCCCACTGAGTGCCTGTACACCGCTCCCTGCCCACAAAGTACAACTCCTCGTAGGTGCAATGAAGTCACAATGCTACCAGTGAAATGTACAAGTCACCCATGCATGCCAACGAACAAAAGATCCACAAGAGGGGCCAATGGGAGCTGCAGGGCACAGATGGCACGAATACAGAAGCCATTCCAATGGACATGACCACAGTCCCCCCCCCGAAACGCACGCAAACACAGGCACCTGTGACCAGCAATATTCCGAAAATCACAACATTCCACCAGTCCACCTGGCTGACCGGCGTCTGTTACACAAAACCCAATCCCCCGCCCCTGAGCATGACAACATTCAAACAGTCATATTGGCAGCCCCCATCCCTGACCTCACTGGGCTCCGTAGGCAAACGCGCCCAGCACAGTACCACGCGACTATACTCCGAAACCGGAACCCAATGCAGATCTCCTCACAATACATCGCTCCCCAAATAGGAATATGCCACATCACTCGCAAAGAAGAACGCTACACGTCCCATATCAGAATAGAAATTTAATGCACAACTAAATCACCAAGCTCATACAGCCATTAGTCCATGAACTACAAAACACATATCACCATTGTGGGCTGCATCCGCAAGGAATGACCAGCTACTACTTGTGTGACGCCCTGTTCCATCATGGTACACAGAGCCACATTCACGTACGAAAAGGCAACATGGAAGCGCACAGAACCGCAGGCCCGTCCCAATGGGGAGGCACTAGTCCAACTGAAAGGCCAAAATGTTGCTCCGAGCCACTAGTACTGCGTAAGGGCATGTGGGCCATTGGCGATCGTCCCATAAGATCGTAATGCTGCTCCACTGATTAACACGAAGCAGCAGGTGTCGTGAGTAAACGCCATCTGCAGGAGTGGCATACAGATGGCAGTGGCAAAAGGGGAGGAGATACCTGTCAACCAAAAGAAAAGAAAAAGAACAGAATGGCCATCAGAAGTACATTCGAACAACTCACTCCAATGACCACACTAAATCCACAGCCATATGCATGCTAGCCCACTCCAAAGGAACATCACCACCCCAAAACCACTTGCGACTCATAACTATCTATATCGAGGTGTAAACACCATCACAAACGAGTGTACCTGTGCATGCGTCTGTCAAAACAGATTCCATCAGATGGGAATGTTAACGTGCATGGACACAAGTGTCTGAAGGCGCGTCGAGACAGGGAGGGCTCAACAAGGCCAGATAGACGATGGTCCCACTATGGCAGCCCTGCATCACATAGCGCAGGGGAGGCGGATAGATTCCAAGAAGCCCTGTACATGGCAAACCCTGTATCAAATCACCTGCCCATGCATCCATTCATCATTCCCTCATCCTGTTATAAAAACGCCTGAATATTTACTCACAAAACATTCGGAATTTCCATTGAGTCTGTGCGTTATGCAGCCTGCAAAATCCACAGTGTCCCAGCCCGTAATTTCAGTGTTGTGAAGTTACATGAATTTGGGAATGTCCGGCCTCATCGCCCACGTCACTATTGCGCATCCCAAACTATTCATATCAATCATTGCTTCCTCGCCATGGCCTCTGTCTCAAGGACATCGAACAATAGAACGTTATATTTGCAGTCAGACCTGTGGGCATCTCCTCTCCGCTAGCCGAAAACCGAAAGCGCCGGCCTTCGAATTCCTCATTTGCAACATCACGTCGAAAAGGCATCTGTGGCCGTTTGAAATCACAAATTAATCCATCTAGTGCGGCTGTGTGTGAAAATGTCAACTGCCATCACCCACTAATGGGACGCCCCGCCCGTCGTTGCAACTCGGTACAGTGATGCATGAGGGCCCACCGTTACTCGAGTACTACGTTCCACTGACCCATCACAAGTCTGTTCGCGACTGCAAAGATTGTATGTGAAACAATGGGACCATAGCCGAATGTACATATCAACAAATGTTACACGGCCATCGGGTACAAATACATGATTGCAATAGCAAGATGCCATTCCTCGAATAGCAGCGTTGTGTGCGGGACGTGCTCGCCCAAAGGGGAGAGCAGCTTGCACAGGTGGAATGAATCACCACAGGTGGAGGCCATACAGCCTGAAAACACATAAAGTGCACACCCAGTCTCCTCCCACAACCACACCCACTCCGAAATGCTACCGGCAGGACTCGCGATGTTGGCCCTGGGGGACCTGATAGCACTGCAAGTACTCCAACTCCAAGAAGAAGACGAACACCAACTACAACCGGCCGCACGGAGGAGACGCAGGAGGAGGAGGAGGCCAAGGCAGGGCCCGCAAGGGCCGCCAGCACAGCCACTACCACCACGCAGGCAGCCCGCAATCCCACGCCTCCGAGCACATCCGTTCAACCTCACTGATGAGCAGATCCACACCCTCTACCGTTTGGACCGGGACACCATAGCCGCAATAGTGGACATGACACAGGCTGACCTTGTCAGCATGATAGACAGCCCAACCGCCATCCCACCCCTACTGAAGGTGGTGTCTGTACTCCACTTCCTGGCCACGGGCACCTACCAGCACACAGTCGGACAGTTGCATGGCATTTCTCAGCCACTGTTCTCACGGACACTATTGCAAGTGCTCGATGCCCTCCTGAAGCACGCAGACGACTACATCTCTCTACCACGCTCGGAGCAGGAAATTACCAACACAAAAGTGGGATTCCATGCACTTGCCGGCATACCGGGTTGCATTGGTGCCATCGACTGCACCCATGTGGAATTGGTCGTCCCACATGCCATGGAGGCCCAGTACCGCAACCGAAAACAATTTCATTCCCTGAATGTACAGATGGTGTGTGACTCCAACAGGATCATTACACATTGTTGTGCCAGATTCCCTGGATCAACCCATGATTCTATGGTCTTGAGGAACTCTACTATACCACGCTACATGGAGCGACACGCAGGGAACAGATCCTGGCTACTCGGTGAGTCTCTTTTCATGCATGATGATGTGGGGTATGTGATGCGGCAATGACCTGGCAGGAAGGGGGGGGGGATCGTCCACATACAGGTGATGCTGGGTATCCACTGAAGAGATGGCTCCTCACACCAGTCCGGAACCCACGGAACCAGCAAGAGCAGGACTACAACCATGCCCACTCACGTACCCGTGTAGTCATTGAACAGGCATTCGGCCTACTGAAGACTCGTTTCCGCTGCCTCAGCAGGTCTGGCGGGGCACTCCTGTACCGCCATGAGTAGGTTGCAAAGATGGTGATGGCATGTGTCATGCTCCACAACATGTGCGTACGTAGAAATGTGCCCATGCCCCCTGACGCAGAACTGCAAGCACCTGATGATGGTCATGATGAGGGTGGGGATGTGGCAGCACCTCAAGGAGTCTGCGAGGCACCGGAGGGCCGTGACATTCGTCAGCATCTCATTGATGCATGCTTCTAGCACTCACGCCTGGTGGCTGATACATGGACACGGGACTCGTGGCACTGTGTGTGTCTGGTACATGCACAATATGGACTATACGCCTAGGATGGCCTAGTACATAAAGATCATTGTCGACACATCTCATTGGTTGATCATGCACTTGTTTATGGCATATGTGATATCATGTTGAACACCCTATCGACCCGCCACCCAAGTGAGCCCAACACACCCCCTCCACCCTCCTACCTCCCCCCCGAACACCAGTGTCCAAAGATGCTCATTGTCAGTGGGCTGTCGCTATTGCAAGCCCCCTCTGCGGGTGTCAGGGGCACCCCTGCCTGTGGAGCGCAGGTTCCTCCCAGATCTACGTTGGGGGCTGCCCTGGACGGAACTTGCAACGGATGATGTCTCTGCCTGCTCACGTCCATGCATGTCCCTAAGGGTTTGTGAGAGCTCAGTGAGCACACGGCGCACTGCGGCAAGTTCGGCACATACGTCTTTGGACGTCGCATGCAGTTCCCCCCTCAGGCTCTCGGTGCTTCTCTCCATTTGGACTCTCAGGCTCTCGGTGCTACTCTCCATTTGGACTCTCAGGCTCTCGGTGCTACTCTCCATTTGTGCCCTTAGTGTCTCTGTACCTCTCTCCATTTCTGCCCTAAGTGTCTCAGTTGATGTTTCTATGTCTGCCTTAGTGCCCCCACATTCATCGGCATGGTCCTTGAGGAGCGTGGCCAGTTGCTGCTGTTGCCCGATTAACTGGTCGAGGGACTGTTGCCTCTGCTGGGCCATGGCCATTTGCGGGGGTGTCACAGAGGGGCTGTTGACCTCATGTTGCCTTGCCACAGGGCTTGGGGGGGATGGCCAGTCGTCGTCTTGTGGGTGCCCCTGCGTGGTATTCTCATGTTGTACGGGATGGGACAGACAGGGGGATTGGGACAGGTCATGGATGGATCTGACTTCGACATCCCCGTCTTCTGCGTCGGAGCATGCTGCCATCAATGGGGTGTCACCTATGGTGCTGCTGCCACCAGAGCCAGTGCCTTCTGTGGCATCCGTTGGGGGGACCTGTGGTGGTGGTGTTGTGGGCATGCTGGCTGCTGGGGTGCCTGTTGATGTTCCCTCCTCTGTGCTGCCACCTGATTTGTGCTGCTGCCGTGTCTTGATGCGTGCAGCTGAGGTGGAGGGTCTTTGGCCGTTGGTCTTGGCCCTCTTTGCAGGTGTGCTGGTAGGGGTGTTCTGATGCTCGTCGTTTGGATCGGACCCTGTGGTGGAGTAAAGGAGGGCGAGGGTTATTATTGGGTCTGTGGGTATTGGAATGGCATTGTATCACATGCATTGGGGTGGTACATGAGGGTGATTTGGGTCGGGGCCTTGGAGGTGCTTTCATTTGTGTGTGGGGTGAGGGTGCAGTTGTTTGGCAGCCTGCAGTTAGGGTGTGCCTGCTGGACGTGTGGTGGGTGTTTTAGGGGTTTTTAATTATTTATGTATTTATTGTGGTTTTAAAGTGCGCTATGAGGGCGATGTGTGTGGACGTTCTCCTGGACATGTGTTTCTGTTGCACTATGTGGACACATGGTACTTCACATTATTGGACATTGTGGATTTAGCATTGTTTTATCTGGCCCACCTGCCTGATTCTTCTGATGTCTGCACTCCATTCTCCATCCCTCCGACTCCCTCAATGCTCTCCATTCGGATGGTGGAGGCACAGATTTCTTCCCAGGGGGTCAACTTGATGGGTGATTCAGGACCTCCCCCGGTGGCTGTGGCAATGTTGCGGTTGGCAGAGAGTATGCTGTGGACGCGTATCCGCAGGTCGTCCCACCGCTTTCTGCATTGCTGTGGGGTGCGGGGTGCGGTCCCCACCGCGCTTACCCGCTGTGCCACTAGAGCCCATATGGCCTTCTTGTTCGCAAGTGCCGTCCTGGTCATTTGCGTGGAGAAGACGACGGCAGCATTCTCCTGGAGGGTCTCTGTTAGCACGGTGAGTTCCTCACGGGAGAAGTGGACCTGCCGCTTGCGGTCGCACGCTTTCTTCGCTACTTTTCCCATTTTTCTTGGTTTCGCTAGGGTGGATGACGGGTTGGGGTGTGTCTCAGGGTAGTGTTTTTAGTGGTTGTGTGGTTTTAGTGGTTTTATAGGTGTACGGCGGGATGTTTCCCGTTCCGGGCCCATGTTTTTACTTCCGTTTCCGTATATTTCCGGTCACCGTACTTTCCGGTAGGCGCACTCTGCGGTGTCCACTGTGATGGGTGGCGGTATTGCACCTAGGGCGACGTACGGCGGCGGTGTGGGCCGTTTTGGAGTCATTTCCGCCATCGCGGACTTTGCACTTCCGCCATGGCGTGGTGCTCGTGCCCGATGGGTCGGAATGGACCGCTCTTTGCTCCTTCGTGCAATGGCGGAAACGCTATTTACGCTGTTGCGGTCCGGTCAGTCACTTTCCGCCAGGGTCGTAATGAGGGCCATCATGTGGCTCAGAGTTCCTCTAGCTTGCTTACATTTACAACATGTGCCATTTCCGCGGAGGTGTCTTCGATACATCGATTCTGGTGTCCATTATGTTCTGTACCACTATTTAATCTGAGAGGCTCTCAGGCCCCAATCCAAAAATGACAGTTGTATATTGTTGAAACATCTCTTCCAACATCCTGGCCTCAGGTGTTATCCCAATTCTCTAGCCCATATGATCAGGAGTTCTGTATCTTCCTGGCTAGTCACTGCGAACATCCTGTAAAACGAAGCAGCTAGATGGACAGCTGTCGCACAATATTCCATTTGTAAGGACAGGGTTTTGCTACGTTGATGCCTCAGGGGTTGCATAGGAGTTATATCCTACTCTATGTGATATCGTACACCAGCAATTCTGTAAGCATTCTGTGAGGTGCACCCAGTTGTTCCATGGACCACACATAGAATTCAAACTTTGCTACTGGTATAACTCCTTCTGATTATATTGATGCCTGCAACTGGCTGAATAGATCCCTGCGTTCCTGCAAGTGTGCAGCCAGTGTCTCAGTTCCTCTCCCCTACAATAGTGGAAGCAATAGCCACATATCAATTGCAACGAATCCTTAATGAGCATCTGCTATTGACTAATTAACAATCATCCTCCGTCTGTCACATCATTTTATGGTTTCATCTGAAGTTAAGTCTATTGAGTCAAATTGGATTCCTACTTAGATATTGAAGCACAAGTTATATTTGCTGATACTTGGGGCTGTGTTCGCCCCACTTGTTTAAGGGAAATTCATAATTTTCTATCAGGATAAAGTATTTTATTGTTAACACTAATATCGCTCATGAGAAGTAGATTGCTGAAAAAATATTCTATCTTTACAACTTAAAAAACATTCTAATCCTGAAAACACAGCTTCAAAATGTCATCCAGTGAGTCACAGCCTGAAAAACCCTGTATTGTCTACTGGTTCAAGAGCATTGTCACAGTCAGCAGAAAGCCATGATATACAAATAACTTGGCTATTTGTTATTCATTATTGGCAATTATTTATTTATTTTATTTTTTTTGAAACATCAGTCGAAATATGTCGCAGTATGATACCGCGACATCAGACTTTTATTACAACCGAGGTTCATTGGCAATTATACAGAAAATTGAGATGACAGAAGCCCTTGTCCTCTTTTGCCTAGACTATTGTAATGGTCTCTATTTAGGACTAAACAAAAACCAACTAAATCAACTGCATCGTATCCAAAATAAAGTAGTTCGAGTTATTTTGTCACTCAAGCCTTGGGGCTATATTTCAGTAGACTTGACAAATGTTGCTGGTTCCCTGCTGCAAAGAGAGTAGCATGCAAAATCAACGGAATATGAAAATCTACCTCACAAACAGAAGATCTAACTCACATATGCCTGGCACAATAACCAAATAACCTTCCCTACCCCCAATGCTTGACTCTACCAGACTTATACTTTATGACAAGCATTTCTACCCCACAGCCGCATTCAGTCGTTACCTGATAATCTTTGATTTGTCTGCCTGACATATCCCTGCCAAGGATTACCTGACTTGTTCTTACATCCACTTGTTTTATCAAGCACACTATGTAACTCAACTGTCAGCTCTCTGATATCAACCATAAGGAGACTACTTGGACTACATGGATGTGTAACGTCATCCCATGCTTCCTATTCCGTGTATGTTACTCCTTTGTATCATGCCTACTCCTGTTTTGTTTATCCCAGATGCATTGAAACAGCACCTGTGTTAGTAAGCACATTATAAGGCTCAAAACTAAATAAACAAACAAATAAATAAATATAAATATCACCTTTTAATCTTGAGATAAAAGTTCTGAATTCCAATGGGGTCTTTTGGAATGTAAACCGAGAAATCAGAGTGGGTGATTCAAAAGGATCCTTTTACTTGTTTGTATATCAGTCGGTCTGTGTGTGTATATATATATATATATATATATATATATATATATATATATATATATATATATATATATATTGGAAGGTAGAGTAGCTATATGCGGGGAGCAAGCCTGTAGATGGGTTTCAAGACAAGAAGGAGTTTGTAGAGCAACCCATCTTTCATTGATAAACAGTCAGCATGTCAGTGGTCGCGCACGATTGGTGGGGTTCATAAAGGGTGAGGGTGGCAAAATTATGGATATTAAGGGGAATAAAAAGAGTTGTAAGTTGGCTTTGGAGAATGCTGGAGCAGTAGGTCAGTTGACTGAGGACAAGGGTAGATACGAGGTTTTGTAGAGCAGTAAGTGAGAAGAGGCAGATTTTACACATTTAGAGAAGATTGATACTGGCAGCAGGGGCTGTAAAGATGATGAATTGCTGGAACTTTAGATTGCTGTCACGGAAAACAATAACATTGTGTGCCTTGGGTTAAGTTGTAAGGTGGAAAGGAGGGTCTGATGGGATGAAAAGTTGGGAGGGGTACAAGTGGGAGTGTTAGAGACTGGGAGCTATGATCTTGGTCTCAGAGGAGTTTAGCATAAGATAACAGCCATCCGGTGAAGGGCGGTAGAGATGCTGTTAGAGATCCTCTGCGTAAGGTCAGGGATGAAAGTGAGTAAGGAGAAAGAGATGTGGGTGTCATCCACAAAAAGATGATTGGGGAATCCAAAGGAGGAAATTAGCTTACGAAGGGGCTGTAAAGATGATGAATTGCTGGAACTTTAGATTGCTGTCAAAGAAAACTATAACATTGTGTGCCTTGGGTTAAGTTGTAAGATGGAAAGGAGGGTCTGATGGGATGAAAAGTTGGGATGGGTACAAGTGGGAGTGTTAGAGACTGGGAGCTATGATCTTGGTCTCAGAGGAGCTTAGCATAAAACAACAGCCATCCGGTGAGAGGCGGGAGAGAGGCTGTTAGAGATCCTCTGCGTAAGGTCAGGGGTGAAAGAGATGTGGGTATCATCCACAAAAAGATTATTGGGGAATCCAAAGGAGGAAATGAGCTTACGAAGGTAGGAGATGTAGAATGCAGGGCATAGTGGACCCAGGACATTGCCTTTGAGGACTCCTACTGAGGGAGGTGTGGTATTAGAGGTGTACATTTTCCAGGTTATAAAGTTGAAACTACTAGCGAGGTAGATGGAAATAGAGGTGATCGCAGCATTTTGGTTAAAGGTGATCTGCAGTGCGGAAAGTAGCAGCTAGAGCCAGAAGGAGGAGAAGATAGTTGACCTTGAAGTGGTTAGCAGAGGGCAGAGATGTTTCAGTGGAGTGACAGCTGCGGAATCTACATTGAGAGAGGGTCTTGAGATAGCTAGTGATCCTGTTGAAGGCCTATTCCTCCAGGGGTTTGCTTGGAATAGTGGGCTAGATGAAACAGAGTGGTGGTTGGTAGGGCAGTGAGGGTTCACATAGAGCATCTTGGAGATCGGTAGTAGTGTGGTTACCTCAAATTATGCGTAAAAGGCTCCAGAAGAGAAGGAGAGGTTGAAGAGGGATGAAAGGTAGAAGCAGGTTATTTCTGAATTCTCATTAATTTGTGAAGCAAATGGGTTGGTAATCTGGAGGGTGGGAGACAGTGATCTGTCTGTGTGGACAAAAAGATGAGAGGAGGGCTGGTATCATATCATGTATCCTAAATATTTGAAAAGATAGAAGGTAACATTGTGGCTTGGATGAGAGGGAAGAGAGGAGATGAGGTGAGCTGCTCTTGGCAGTGTCCAAGGAAGACATTAGTTCCAAGGAAGACTGTCTTGTACACTGTGGGAAGTGGAGTGGTGTAGAATGTGTGCCATTGTCAGAGGTGAAGCTGCATAGGAGTTTTGAGTTGGCAGATCTCATGGGTGATCCAGCTTTTTATTTATTTATTTGAGTATTTATAACGCCTATACAGCAAATGGTGTTTCAAGGCGCAACAAGACAAAAGAGAGGGTGGGGGACCAGGGATGAACAATAAAAAAAAACGGTCCTAGTAGGCCTTGTGACATTCAGATCGTGCAAGTGCAGTAACAAGAAGTACAAGGCAGACGGAGAATTGGGGGAAGTGCCGGTCGGAGCGGAACACGCTAATGCTAGTTATACATTTATTTATTTTACCATTTTTAGCAGCACCCAAGACCCTGAGGTAACACAGCGCTAGTTACATAAAGTGAAAATTAATAAGTGAAAGGAAGCATGCTTTGGCAGAGCCACGCCCCATGGTACGGGGGGCTAAATCAAATATGAAGGTGAAATAGGTAAAAAGCAACATTAGGATGGGTGCACAAGTGGGAAAGCCTCACCTAATGGTATGGAAGCTACAACAAATATGCAGATACAGATAGGTAAAATGCAACATTAGGATGGGTGCACAAATTGTTAAAGCCTCACCTTATGGGGGCTACATCAAATAGGCAGGTACAAATAGTTAGCACAGCGCAGGGCTGAGAGTGTCAATCTGGCGTTTACAGGTAGGCTAAGTACAAAGTTAAGTAAAGTACACAGGAGGTACAGAAAGTTAGGATAGGTGCACAATTTGGAATGCCTCACCTCATGGTATGGGGGGCTGCATCAAGTGTACAGATATAGGTAGGTGAAGTGCAACATAGTACAGATCCAGAGGTGTCGCTAGACTGGTTGCAAAGGAGATAGTGTTACAAGATGAAATCCGGTGATACATGTAAGTTGCAAGTAGCAGCACGAACTGTACTAGTCATGGTTGATGGTTGCAGATAGATTGAAGTTACAGCACTAGGCTGTGCAAGTCAAGGCAGATAAGTAAGAGTGAAAAACTCATGTGCGTGGGCAGTCTGGCGAAGCAAAATCGGTCAATGGAAGTTGCAGCCTGCACAGAGCATCCGGAAGGTGGATTCAAGGAGCATTAGGGTTCGCACAGGGTTTGGTAGGTGCGGATTACAAGATGCAGTAAATCTACCAAAGGTTTAGTCCATTCAGTGGCAGTCTAGTATGAAGTGAGGCATGGCGAATGATGGAAAGGGTGGGAGGGTGATCAGATGGAACGACGGAACATAGGGGCCCAGGTGTGTGAGAAGTGATGGTCTGCCTTGCAGGCTCTCATGCAGTGGGTCAATGTTGCAGAAGTTGAATAGCGTGGGAGGCCTTACCTTAGGATCCACGGGCAGGGCTTGTTAAATTCGGAACACTGCGGGTAAAGTTGTTGCAGTAGGCCATATTTCCCGGATGTGGATTAGGCACCACAGCAACTCAGCGGCAATGGCTGGGCAGGGCAGACAGGTCTTCTATAAGGCCTTAGAGTGAGGCCTTGGAGGTGGGCCGGCTCCCCCTGCCGGCTGGAAGTGATGGCCTCAAATGTATCTGCCATCAGCCAATTGGAAGGCTCGAGGGTGAAGGCCTGGCCGGGGAAAAAAGGTGGCTCATGGTTGCCTGGTGAAACGACATGGCAGCGGCCATTATTGAAGGGACCCAAATATCAAGAGGGTCCTGGTGCTTCCCAGCACCAAAAGCAGAGCCATGGGTCTTTCTCCACTGCGGCAGTCCAAGCGGGAGCTGCGTCGATCTTAGGGACCAAGCACAATGTGACGCAGGTCTTCTATAAAGCCTTAGAGTGGGGCCTTGGAGGTGGGCCAGTTCTGCCTGCCGACGTTAAGCCACGGCCTCAGATATATCAGGCATCATCCAATTGTAAGGCTCAGGTGGAGGCTTGACCGGGGAAAACAAGTGGCTCAAGGTAGCCTGGTGAAACAAAATGGCGGCGGCCATCAATGAAGGGAGCCAGATATCATGACGGTCCTGGTGCTTCCCAGCACCACGAGGAAGCTGTGGGTCTTTCTTCACTGCAGTGGTCCCGGCGGCAGCTGCTACGATCGTAGGGTCCAAGCACAATGTGAAGCAGAGCCAGACAGGTCAGATTTGAAGGGTGCGAAGGTGCAGGAGCTTGGCAGTACTTGAAATGGAAACTAAGGTTTAGGTTGACATTTTTGGAAGTCTGTTTGATAGATGAGTCCTGGGAGGGAGAGAGTCCTTGGAGGGAGGGTCTGACCTCCGCTAGTAAGGGAGCCAGATGTCGAGGTTAAACTTGCATATGAAGCTAGGGGAAGTTGGAGAAATTGAGTGGGGACAGAGACGTTAAAGGTTATGAGAGAGTGGTCAGTCAGCGGCTAATAGGTTAAATGCAGTAAAGGCAGAAAAAAGGAAGATAAGGGTATGAGAGATGTCATTAATTATCAAGGATTGATATTGTCCCACAAAAACTAGAGTTTGCCAAGAGTCGTTGCAAGGTAGAGGCGCATGGGATTAACCCCAGGGAAAGACATGCTTCACTTAAAAACAGTAAAAGTTCAGAAAAAACTTAAAGGTGGGAAGCCAACCTGTTCAAATGAATGGGAAAAAAAGAGTGGAAATACACCATGGAAAAGCATCATGTGAAGAGGAATGAAAAAAATTATTAGGAAGAAAATAACTAGCAGAGCACTTAAATGTTCAGTGAAGCAACATTGAAAGAAGATGTATCAATGGAGTTGCCCTTGCCCTTCAATATTCCATACATTGTGAAACATAATTCATAGCATGTATAGCATATAGTCATGCTACTGTGGTGGGAGTAGTATTAAATAATCTTAATATCAAAATGGCTTTTGTGCCTACCAGAAAATATAAAAATCTACCCATTCCAATATAGGTGGCAAAATTAGCAGTGGAGTGTGAGGGAAACATCATTTACGGGGACACATCAAAGTGTTCATTCATTGTGCACTGATAAATTCCTTCAGGTAACAAATCCACATTGTTCCAGTATAGCTCATAAAAACCAGTGCAGGCAACATATTTGTTCTAGTTTCACCTATGGTCATCATGGACGCCACACGTAATGTCGGGGTTTAAATAGTTAGTATTTATGTCTCATTTCTAAAATCACTAAATATATCTAACAGTACAGTGGGTATGTGGGTGGTGAATGCCATCCCATCTTCATTATTTTTTTTATAAAATTAAAGATAAACAAAAAAAAGACTATTGGTAGAAAAGAGCCTTGGCTCTAGACCAGGGTGAATATTTTGATCTGACTCTGTCTTTATTTGGTCGTGGTCATTTCTCTCTGTTGTGGTGCTAAGCAGTAACATATAGGATGAAGTTGGTGGCATCACTTTGGGATCCAGCCTCTTTTGGGATGGTGGATTTGACAGGACATTAGTTCCTAGTAGAAATCTTTTCTGAAAACCACTCCAAACCCTGGCCTAGCTGCTTCAAACATCAACCAGAAAAAAGTGAGGGGCACCTAGTTATCCACAACTATCCATTGGACTAGTCAAGGCCTGCTTGGGACTAATCAATTTGAATATAAAGGGCCTGATTTACAAGAGTTTTTAAAAGGGAAAATCATGTTGAAAAACGTTGTGTAAGTCAGTCCCAGAGTCTTTAATCCAAGAGATATGTGTGTACTGGTCCTAGAGCTATAATTAAAGACTGTGGAGTGGGTGAAGGTAATAATCTTGTGTCAGGGTCTTGCAGAGTCCAACAAGAAGAAAATAATTCTGATCTTAAACTTACTGCAAAACAGCATGTGCAAAGTACTGCATGCTTGGAATTGCAAGCACTCACCCAGATAGCAAAGTGGCGCACACCCTGTGCCATTGACCACTGCAGAGTCTTTCACCACGCGCACACAATATGCACCAGAGAGCACTCATGGCATTCGTCTAAGGGACCAGTACTACACTTCAGTCTCTGTTAGTGCCTGCTTCTAACAAGAAAATGTCCTCTCCTTCAAGCATCTTTACCATAAGCACCCATCAAGGTGATCTAAGGACCTTAAGACTTCACTGGATATCACTGACAGTCAACTCTAATATACATTATTTTCTCCAACCCAGCATCTATGTGAAATAGTCATTCTCTTCAGTGGGACCACTGTTACTGCAAATGCTCACCTAGTATGTCCCTTCCAGGCTTGGGCCACCCCCTGCATTTTGTCTTGTTCAATGCTTGTGGACCAACACTTGGACATTCAGTAGACAATTTTTCAGCTATTGCAGACTTTCATGGGTCTCTTTATCAACGCTGTATTCTATGACCCTAACTCTGAAACCTATTGTTTAGTTAATGTCAGCTCGGCCCTTTGACGTGAACCTCAATGGGGTACTGGCATTCCTTCAAAATGACACCCTACAAGTGGGATGAGGCAGAAAGGCAGGAATAATGCCTACCACCAGGCTTGTTCCCAGTTATAAAGGAAAAAGGGGAAGTTAGTAATTGTACATACAATGAACAGACTCCCTCTTTTCCACTGTTTCCTGCCTTGTTCCAGGAAAGGTACGATATCTGATGGTGAATGGTACCATTCTGGGAACCTATGGTATTCCCCACAATGTATGCAAGGCTTCAGAGCCCAGGTATCCTCCTAAAAGAAAGGCCATCCAGGAGGCCGGGAGCAATGGGAATAGAATAATTCCCAGGTCCGTGAACCACAAGGCTCACAAGGTCCAAGACTCAAGACAGGCAACCCGGAAAGACTTTCAGTTCACAAGCAAATCCAGAAGGTAATCCAAAAAGTGTTCCAGTTTAACATCCAACAAGTAGAATCAAGTGCCAGTATCTAGAAAGGAGTTCCAGTTCTCGGTCAGGGGAGAGCAGACAACAACACAACCTAATCCCAACAGTCATGCAAGGAACACAATCCATAGCAGAAGTCCAGGTCAGAGGGCAGGAAGAGCAAGCCACCAATACAGCCTAATCCAGGGAGCAGCAGGGTGAGACCAAAGAGAAGACAGGCTGAGCCACAGAGAAAACAACTAGAGTGGAGCTGGGGACAAAGAGAGGCTTCCAGGGCACAGATGCAGGCGAAGCGCAGAGTCAGCTGAGAAGCACAGAGCCTGGGAACACTCCAGGCTTTATTTCCGCAGTATCAGTACAGTGCTTCCTGATCAACTGGCGCATAGCCGTGCATGCCGTTTTGCAAGGCGCTGGCGTTTGTGGGAGTTGTAGGACTCCTGGAGCCGTCGTTGGTACAGCCTCCAGAGAATCCTCCATTCCTTCCGTCTGTGCCGCTCTGCTCCCCTGCGGTAAGTATTCTGCGCCCTTGTGGTGTCCCTTTACGTTAGCACATGCAGCAGAGTGATGTAACTCTGTTGCGTGTGGTTGTTAATAAAAGGGACCAGTCATGTGCGCTCGGCAGAGCACAGGTGGAGCCCGGGCGAGATGAAGAGCATCATGAGTCTTTTGTTTGCAGAAGGGGCTCTGTGGTGCACGTGGTGCGGGGGGTTGTGGCTCCGTGAGGAGCGCGTGTGCGCCTCCCACGCCCAATTTTTGGAAACCCCACAGCCACATGGGCGTTCTACTGCATTTTGGAGGTCTGGAATCCTCCACTCAAAATAAGGAAGGTCAGAGATCATGGACTGGGAGGCAGGGAGGAGGAGCGCATGGTTTTGGTGTCTCTCTCTGTCACTCTCCAGCATTTTTCCTGTGTGACTCAATCATCTGTGCTGGTGAAGGAGTGTCTTTTCTCAGTGACTTTGTTTTATTTATTGGATGCAGCTAAGGAGGATCTACCTTCCAGGTTGTGCTCAATATTTACTTCAGCCCCTCTGTGTGGTGTGGAGGGGAAGGGCTTTTCAGAAAAAAAGAATGTCCCGTGGTGCTGAATAATTCTGGTGGGGTCCTCTTTTTCTTTTTGTGTCCTCTGCCTTTGGCTCCAACGTGGGTTGCGGTCCCTAACAAGGAAAGAGTGCTTGTGTGCCCACCAACACAGGCAGGTGGAGGGCCTGTGGTAGTTCTGCCAGCTGTGCAAGGGGGCGCTTGAGTCCCGCGCCAACAAGGTGTGCTGGCCCCCATGCTTGAGTTTGATATTTAAGGGGCGCCATCGAGCCTGGGCCCACGCTGGAAATCTTGGATTGATCGTATAGACATATATTTCAAGGCCACGGTAGAGACTGATAAGGAATGTAAGGTGGCAACTCTCCTGTACTCAGGTGGCCCGGCAGTGCATCAGCTGGTTCAGTCATTGGAGACTCTGGATGCGTCCTATGCTGTGGCGAAAATTGCACTGCACAAACGTTTTATGCCTCTAGCAACTGTGGACTATGAGAGGTTCATAATGTGCAGCACCAGGCAAAAGGACAACAAGTCTCTTGATGGGTTCTATGGATGCCTCTGGCGGATGGCGATATCATGTGTGTGGGACAATGAACAGGTCATGATTTGGAACCAGCTCATTCAGAGCTGTATATTGGAGAAACTCAGAGGTCAAGTTCTTCGGGAGCCTGGCCTCGCGCTGCCCCGCATCTTGGAGTTAGGACGGTCACATGAGGGAGCAGAGACGCAGGCGTAAAGAATGGATTCAGCAATTCCCTGTGCCAGGCCGGAAGAGGTGTTTGCCATTGACCGTGGCCAGAGGGCGAGAGGGGCCCATCGGTCTGCTGCGCAGCAGAGGGTAAGGAAAACCCGGAGCCCGAGTCGTGTATGAAGTGTGGTTATGATCTGCCACAGCCAGCAGAGTTCCCTGCAAAAGGCAAGGCCTGGGGAACGATGTGGCATGATGGAACATTATGCCCGCATGTGCAGGGCTCTGTTGATGGTGGTTGTCCACAGAGGGCCAATTCGGGCTGGGTTTGTCCAACAACAATGTCTGCCGAATGTGGCACTCGTGGATCAGGAAGAGAACGGAGCCACCCAGATCCTGGAGGAAGAGGAGGATGATGAAAACATATTGTTCATTTCGAGTCTGAGTGTCCTGAAGGCGAACGCCAAGGGGCAGCCGAAGTGTATGGTACGAGTGGATGTGTTACCAGTTCCGGTGTTGGTGGACACAGGTGCCTCGGTCAATGTCATTGCCAGAGTACACTAAGTAGCACTGAGAGAACTTCCAACCCTACAACGTCTAAATGTGCAGGTATTCACATTCGGGGGCGACAGGCCCATCTCGCTGGTGGGGGCGTTTGTGTCAAAGGTCGAGCATGTCAATGCCTCCATCAAGGCGTGCTTCTTCGTGACAGACGTAAGCACCAACACCCTTCTGAACTGTGCTGCTGCTGAAGCGTTAGGCATCGTCTGTTTTGCCTATAGCGTGTATGTGTAGGATGTGCAGGTGGTCTTCAAAAGGTTTGGAGAGATGTTTACAGGGTTTGGGCAGATGGTTGGCGAGCCCGTAAGTCTACAAATCAACAGGTCCAGACAGCCGGTGGCCCTAAAGCACCGAAGGGTCCGTTTTCATCTGCGGGACCTAGTTGTTAAGGAGTTGGAGAACCTTGTAAACATGGACATCATCAAAAAGGTGGAAGGCCCAACACCCTGGGTCTCGCCCATTGTAATCGCTCGCAAACCCATACAGCCGGACTCCGTCAGGATTTGCATTGACATGTAACTCCCCAACAATGCCATCAAGCAGGAGAGGCACCTTACCGCGACTATTGACGATATCATCGCGGAGCTGCAGGGTGCAAGATTGTTTTCCATGCCAGACTTGAGGGAGGGGTGCCACCAGGTCGTGTTACACCCAGAATCTCGATATATCACAATATTCATGGCACACCGAGGACTGTCTCGATACAAGCGCCTCAGTTTCGGTGTGTCATCAGCCACTGACGTCATTCAAAACCTGATATGGGGGCCCTGGCAGACCTGAAAGGCATCCTGAACATCAGTGATGATATCCTGATATTCGCCAAATCTGAGGTGGAGCACATGCCACGGCTGGCGAGAACCCTATAACTTATTCAGGCTCTGGGTTTGACGCTACATCGAGAAAAGTGCGAGTTCCTTCGAATGAGCATCGAGTTCTTCGGATTCGTGTTCAAAGAGGGAGCGGTGTCCCCCGATCCCCGCAAGGTCAAGAACATCATGGAAGCGAGGCCCCCGGACAATGTAACTGAAGTTCGTTGCTTCCTAGGGATGGTCACCTACTGTGACCGTTTCATCAAGAACCTTGCCACGAGGTCGGAACCACTGAGGATCCTGACACGGATGGACACTACCTGGCAATGGGGCTCTCTTGATCGAGCAGCTTTCGAGCATATGAAAGGGGCCCTCACGGCAGACGACACCATGGTGATTTTCGACCCCGCTCTCCCGTCGGAAGTGATGGTGGATGCTAGCCTGTTTAGTCTGGGAGCAGTCCTCATGTAGACGGATGGCAAGGGGGAAGCAAGGGCCATTGCGTATGCCAATGGCTTTCTGTTGGACACCGAGCAGAGGTACTCCCAAAATGAGCGCAAGGCCATGGCGGTACTGTGGGGGTGCTGGCACTTTCGAATCTACTCGCTAGGAAGGCCGGTGATGGTCATAACAGATCACAAGCCTCTACTGCCGATCATGGTGGGTTCGTCCTCCAAGCCACCTGCCAGAATTGAGCGATAGATGCTTGCGCTGCTGGAATATAGGGTCTTGCTGGTATACCGCCCAGGAGCGAACAACACAGCTGACTATCTGTTGCGTCACCCCAAGCACTGAGTAGAAGGCGTGGTTGCATCCAGCGTTGAGGAGGCCGAAGAGCATGTACTGCTCGTTGTGGAGTCCTCTACCCCGAACTCAATTCCCATCCAGGAGCTTGAAAGGGCATCCGAGAATAACAAATGCTTCCGGATCTTTCGGAGCGCACTGTAGAAGGGGGAGTGGAAATCAGTGCTGGAAGGTCTGGGCAAAAGGACCCAGGAATCTCGAATAGCCTTGGAGCAGTTATGGAGGGTCTGGGACGAGCTAATGTTCACTGACTCTGGGTTACTGATCCTGATTGGTGTATTGTTGTTTATTTTTTCCAAATAGTCGTTTCTAATTAATGCAGTTTTAGATAAATGTTGAGATTATATTTAAATTAACAAGGAGGGTCCTGGGAGTCCCTCTGCCAGACATTAGTCCTGGTTTCGAGAGACTTACCCAGATTCTTTAGCTCTTTCACAGAGAATAAATATCCCAAACATATCAGTCTTTGTCCTGCCCTGGGGCAGTCCAGCACCGAAATACTAGGCAATTCTCCTCTGAACAAGAGTACCAACAGCAACCCCAGACATGTGTTTTGGTCTGGTTGGACCTCATCAGTAGGGTGAAGCTGTGCCTCTCTAAGAATAGTGAGCAAGGGGTCCACGTCTGGATTCCCCTAGTAACTTAGGGTGAGACCCAAAGTTACTTAAATATGCAAATTAACAAGGAGGGTCCTAGGAGTCCCTCTGCGAGAAATTAGTCCTAGTTACGAGAGACTTACCCAGAGTCTTTAGCTCACTATCTTTCACAGAGAAGAAATATCCCAAACATATCAGTCTTTGTCCTGCCCTGGGGCAGTCCAGCACCGAAATGTGAGGCAATTCTCCTCTGAACAAGAGTACCAACAGCAACCCCAGACATGTGTTTCAGTCTGGTTGGACCTCATCAGTAGGGTGGAGCTGTGCATCTCTAAGAATTGTGAGCAAGGGGTCAACGTCTGAATTCCCCTAGTAACTTAGGGGTGAGACCCAAAGTTACTTAAATATGCAAATTAACAAGGGGGGTCCTGGGAGTCCCTCTGCGAGACATTAGTCCTGGTTACGAGAGACTTACCCAGAGTCTTTAGCTCACTATCTTTCACAGAGAAGAAATATCCCAAACATATCAGTCTTTGTCCTACCCTGTGGCAGTCCAGCACCGAAATGCTAGGCAATTCTCCTCTGAACAAGAGTACCAACAGCATCCCCAGACACGTGTTTCGGTCTGGTTGGACCTCATCAGTAGGGTGGAGCTGTGCCTCTCTAAGAATAGTGAGCAAGGGGTCCACGTCTGGATTCCCCTAGTAACTTAAGGTGAGACCCAAAGTTACTTAAATATGCAAATTAACAAGGGGGGTCCTGGGAGTCCCTCTGCCAGACATTAGTCCTGGTTACGAGAGACTTGGATTATATTTAAATCATCATTACATTTGTTTTTTCTTAAAAAATGCTTTGTGGTGTTCATATTGTTTTTTACACCATTAATCATCTCTTGCATTATTAAACCATAATATTGGTCTAAAAGGAGAGCCAAAAGTAACACAACTTTGGGACCCCTATGTTTATGAATAGATGAGATTTGGTATTTGATAAGCTAGGGTATGGTTCTTTGAAGCCTTAATTTTATTGCACCTGTGCCAGTACAATTAACTCTTTACACAATGCACTAATAGACTAAGGTAAATGAATACAATGAAAATGTCCAATGCAAATGTCCAATAAAAATACGGGAAATGTTAGCTGGGGTTATGAGAGTCAGGAAGAAGCAAGAGAAGGTAGCAAGCAGGGCGACCAGCATAAATCAAGTATTGCAGGGAGGTCCCCTGCATGATGCCAAGTAGTTAGGTGGGACAAAGGGGGTGAGGTGATTGTGGGGGTAGCAGCAAAAACAAAGAGGTGATGTTTGGAAGGTTTAGAATTAATCCTAAACCTTTGGCAATTGCTCTAGGCAACCCTCCAGACCATTGTTCTTCGCCCTCCAAGACATTACAGAAAAGGGAAAGACCATATGTAAATCAGGCTTGGTCCCACCCCCAAAAGGGCAGTCCAGCCAGACTGCTAAGTCACATCCCTTCTACACGAGACCACAAGCAAAGGGCAAAGCGGGTGAAGTGACTGTGGGGGTAGCGGACCCTGCATGGGAGACCTGTGTTTTTCACACAGTTCCAAAGGCAGATCCAGTAAAGTGGGCTTCAGAAAAAATGGCCTCTGGGAAACAACATGGATACAATGAGGAATAGTGTGCGTTGGAGTAAATTGCCAACATAGATAAATAAACTTGCCAAAAATATGGGAGCCTCTCTACTTTGCACGAGAAAGGCTAAATAACCTGTTTACAATCACATTTCTTTTTTTTTTAAATCGTTTTTTTTATTATAATTTTTCTTTTTTTCCAGTAAACAAACACAAATAAAATAACAGCATCAAAATCAAATCCCCCTTCGCCACCCCCAAAACTCCAACACCCTTGGTTATAAAACCACCCTCCCCACGCCCGCCCTGCCCCGTGCAGCTACCCCATCAGTATATACTTTGTTTGCCATCCAAATAGAGTGCTTTAGTTGGTGAAGTCCAAAATCCAAAGCCTTTGCGGGCACCAGTTCTCACGAAAGTTCTTATGCAAAAAGTCTAACACAAACACCCAATCTTTCTTAAATTTATTTTGTTCCCCCCGAAGTACGGATGTGATCCACTCTAAGGAAACATAGTGCCAGAGTTTTGTTAGCCACTCTTGTTCTGTTGGGGCCTCTGTTTGCTTCCATTGTTGCGCAATTAGTGACACTGCAGCTACCGACAATATCATATATGCTTTCCTTTGTTGCCTTTCGTTTAGAACCTCCAATATATCTCCCAGTCCCAGCATTGATTCTCCTATACCTCTCCGTATCCAGAAGCCAAAAATCTCTTGCAGTGCATTATGGATCTTTCCCCAAAACGGTTTGATTTTCTGGCAGTCCCACCTTATATGCACCCAGGTACCTTTTGCTTTGCATCACTGCCAACAATCAGCTGATAGATTTTTATAAAACGTATGCAATTTCTCTGGCATTAGATGCCATTGAACCATAACTTTTGTCCACATTTCCCGTAACTCACTGTGCCTAATCAGATACCCATTTGCACTTCAGTCTGGTCTCAAACACAAGATCAATTTCCCTCTGAATAGGAGAACAGCGCAACCCCAGACCTTACTTTTTTTTAATGGAGTTTACTATGCTCTCAACATACAATGCTATGGGCCTCATTACGACCCAGGCGGTAAGTTACCGCCTGGGTCGTACCTTTACCACCATGGCGTAAACTATGTTTACGCCATGGTGGTTGGCGGACTTACCGCCCCATTCCGAGGTTGGCGGGGCGGTAAGTCCCCAGTCCCCATTCCCATTTTTGCCCCATAGGGCATAATGGGAGTGGGGAAGGCGTTAATTACGCCACCGTAAATTACGGTGGCGTAATTAACAACAAGGTCCCTTAGCGCCATGGATTTTAACACCTTTTTAACAACACAAAGCAGGTGTTAAATCCTCCATGGCGCTAAGGGACCTCGGAATCAGGCGGTAAGGGTCGGCGCTGTTTACGCTGCCGTAAACCCCTTACCGCCTGGGTCGTAATGAGGCCCTATGTCTCACCTAGCAGAAAACAATCAGCAACTGAAAGAAAAAAACACATTACATAACCAGAAATGAATAGTCTCAAAGTTCCTGGAACACAAAACTATACACGAAACAAACATCTGTAGCCTTAGTCAAAAATACATGAAAGGAGAAACCATTAAGCCTCGATCACCCCATCATCAATACAGAAGTGCTGCCTGTTTTCCACACTGTACCATGTTCTTAAATAAATAGTATTTTCTAAAGAGTGAGTACGAACATAGGTAACCTATGGAGAGAGGGCAACCCCTTTCAATAAAGTAAAGTGTCCTTACAGCAATTGCTAACCACCCAGTATTTGCAGAATAAAGAAGTGGAGTGGATGAGGCCTCCATACAAGACAATATAACTAGTGCACTGTGGGCCTTACCAAATCCCAGTGAACATTAAGCATACAACAAGCAGAAGAACGCTGCCAAATTTCAGTAATCACCAAACCAGAAAATGAGCCCAATGCAACTAATACCCCAGCTCTGTTGATACTCTTTGAACAAGGGTGGGCGAAAGAAAATCTAATAGAATATAGCCCAAACTATTTTGTTTGACATATCTCAGAGCACATATATACAGAATGGAACAAGATTCTGCATGAGGCACAATCCTGAGAATCTCTGAGCACAGTCTCTCCATGCTAAAAATTTTAACCGAAGGTCAGCGACAAAGAACAATTAACAGTATAATAAAAATAAAAGGTCAGTACAGTGTCTTATTTATCATACTCATACGTCCTGTCCCCTTTACTCTATCCTTGTGCGGCGTCCCCCAACATGGGTACCGGAACCTTTGGCAGTGAATAATTGAGCTTCTCCCTTAAATTTAGTACACTGTGCTGGTGCGCGGCCTCGGGCGTGGGAACGCCCCTGAGACCTCACCCTCTGGAGCCTCACCCAAGTCCCTTTTTCCGCACAAACAGTGTCGGACCTGGCAGCTAGTTGCTGAGACTTTTTGCAATTTTCCTTGGGCTCTCTGTTCTTTGTTTAATATTCTTCACCTCCCTTTAGTGCCTTGCCTGCCCCAGCGCATGTGAGCTGCAGGAGGCTTCACGAGATGTGCATCCTGCGATTGCTCATTCCTGGGCTCAGACCCCGATGCTCTCTGTCTTGAGTGCTTGGGGTCCCACCACCTCTGGGACGTGTGTGTGGCTTTCTGGGCTCCCAGTCACCAGGCCTTGAAGAATCGTCTTTCCTAATGGAGGGAGATCTTCAATTTTTCTCCTCCAGGTCATCTTAAAGAGTTTGTCTCCAGGACCCCACATCAAGACAAGGTAAGCCATTTGTTTAGCAAGACTCCTCAGCATGGAGACTCCTTCCTGAGAGTTTCCACTGGGAAAGGGACGATGGATTCTGGTTCTGGCAGACCCAAGGCCATTAAGGCACTGGCTCCCAAGCCGAGGGGCCCAGAGGCTCTTCCGGGCGGTCCACGGAGGGATTATCCAGTTTGTCCTCATCTTCTGCCCCTGTCGTGTTCTATCTCCAAGAGCCATTTCGAAGCACGATCCAAAACAACTACCAGCTCCATAGCTGAGGGCGCCTAGCCTACCGGAGCCACCTCTGAGGTCGCTGTGCCGGGCGAATCGACTACCAGACAGCCGACTGAGGGGGTCTGTGCCTACCAGTGCCATCTCTGATGTTGACGCTTCTGATTCAGATTCTAGGGCCACAGAGTGCCCTTCCATGTCCGGGTCTGCACTTGGTGCAGAGCCTTCGCAGCCTCCCTCCCAGGGCATGGCACAAGACCCACAGATGCCATACAAGCACGCGGCAGATCCTGCAGGCCGGCGGCCATCTTGTATTCTGATTCAGGGCCTCACAGTGTCCATCGCACACAGAGTGTGCCCTGCATAAGTCCTTTCCTCGGGAAGCAGCAGCAGACCCTATAGTACAGGCAGATGGTCTCTGCAGGATTAGATCTACCTCTAGCAGCCTTACGACCACACACCCTAGCCTCCTAGATGCTTTGATCAGGAAAGGAGGCCCAGCGCAGCGCAGCTGAGGGCGCAGCTGAGGGCCGAGCCCCTCGTGATCCAGAGGCATGCAAGGATCGCTTCTTCGAGCACTTCATCCCCACAGAGGACAGGGCTCCTCAAGGGTATCGTCAAGGAGGTGATCCCACAGGTCATACCTTCTAGGCTCCGCCTCTGGGCCCTCCTTTGGTTCCTTCAGCACTGCCAGTGCTGCTGCCTGTTCCTCCTCCTGTCCAGGCATTGCTGGTACTTCAGAGCCTTCCTCCTCCTCCTGTACCACCAACACCTCCCCCGCAGTCACCGATGGATCCACAGATATCTTTGGGTCTGGATCAGGGGGGGGGCCCCATCTGGCTCGGGTATCCCAGGACCCGCATTCCCCTGCGTCTTGAAGAAAAGGGGGGGGCGGCAATGACGATGATGACCAGGATGAAGAGCCTTTGGCCTTAGTGAAGGCTTTCATGGCTGTCTTCAGGGCCTTGCAGAGTTCTTGGAGGTACAACAGCCAGAGCAGCCCGCCCCCAGGAGTCAGGGGTGTTGGTGGAGTTGCTGGCCCAGTGTGCCACGAGCCGTTCGGGCGTTTCCCTCCAGAAATATGTCCTGCAGGTGGCGAGAAAGTTCTGGGAGAAGCCCAGAACCAACACACAGATGAACAAGAAGTTGTACAGCCGGTTGAGGCTTTTGGATGGGGATCCAGTCCTCTTAGCCGCCCACCCACAGCCACCCTCTTCAGTGAGGTGGCAGCGGCTTCCTTATATTCCAAACCATTGTCTTCATCTTCCTCAGCAGGTGCCGCCGCCAGTTGTCTTTCCAAGAGGAAAAGTCCCTTGAGTATTTTGGCAAGCGTTGCTACCTCAATTCCGGGCTGCATTTATTGCTGGCCATGCCGACGCCCTCCTAGCGGCGGCGAACCAGAAGCTGTGGCGAGCGATTGGGAGTTCCTGCCCGACTTACCTCTGGAGAGACAGGCCTCCTTCAAGGCCGGCTTGGCGCAGGCCCGGGCAGTTGCGCAGGACCTCATGGAGTCTTCGGTCCACCATATTGACACAGCCAGCAGTGGGCTGTGTCTGGGGGTCGAGATGGGGCGCACGGCGTGCGTGCATGCCACTAAATCCTCCTCTAATGTGCAAGAGAGTATCCTGGAGTTTCCTTTTGCAGTGTCAGATCTTTTTCATTCGTCCAATGATGACGAACTGACAAAAAAGAAGACCTCTAGATAAAGCGCTAAGTCCTTGACCATCCTGACTAAACCAGGGCAGAAGTCCTTCCCTCAGTCCCAGGGCAGGTCCGACTTCAAACCCTGTGCTTTTAGCCGCTTCAAGGGGTTTCGGAACCACGGTGCACAGAGGCCTGACAGGTCCTCCAGCAACCACATGAGGAAACAGCAGAGGACATTGAGCACTTTTTTCTGCTCCCCCTCCTCCACTCCCACTTGAGACGCCAAAAAGCAATGACGTAACGGTCAGGGAAGACAGGTTGCCTGTATGGGGCCAGCTGGCTCTCTTTAAGGACAGCTGGAAGCATTGTTTAAAGAGTCCTTGCAATCCTTTCTATAGTCTCCACACGCTTCAGTCTTCCTCTTCCTTTTCCTCTACCATCCTCTCCTCCTCTGCTTCACATAGGGTTCCGGGCCTTTTATGGGAGATCCTCACTTTTCTGGAGATGCAGGCTGTGGAGCCGGTTCCTAAGTCAGACAGGGGCTCTGGCTTTTACTCCAGGATTTTCGCGGTACCCAAGAACAACCAGGCGGGCCTGAGGGTAGTCCTGGACCTGTCATTCCTCAACCTATCTTTACCGCTTGAACGCTTCAAGATGATTACTCCAGTGCACATAGCTGAGTCTATGTGCAGGGGACTGGATGTGTTCCCTAGACCTCAATGTTGCACACCTTCATGTCCCCATCTACCAGCCGCATCAGAAATGTCTGTGGTTCACGATTATGTTGTACCACTTCCAGTACAAGGTGCTGCCTTTCGGCCTCAACTCGGTCCCTCGCGTGTTCACAAAGCTGATGAATGCAGTGGCTGGTCTCCTCCGACCTGGAGGGCCATCACTTATACCCTTATTTGCACAACTGGCTGCTGAGGGCCAGCTCGACCCAGGGGGCATTGCACTCTTGCCAACGGCTGGTGGATGTTTTTCTGCAGCTGGGGTTTTCCTTCAATCTGCGGAAGTCGTAGCTAACTCCCGCTCAGGACCTGGTGTTCCTTGGAGTGCGCTGGGACACAGCCAAGAGGCTCCTCTCCCTCTGCAAGTTGATAGGGCACTTTCTGGCCAATTCAATCACCTCTGCATGGTGGTTTCAGCACCTTCTGGGATTGATGGCATCTTGCGTGCTCACTATGCGGCACACCCGCCTCAAGACCTCAAGGCGAGGCGCTTCCAGCACCACCTGGTGGCCAATTGGGACCAGGCGACGGGGTCGAAGTTGGATAGGATTTTGATTCCCCTGTCCCTCCTCTCTCCTCCCAGACTGGTGACTGATGGAGTGCAATGTAACAGTGGGAGCCCCCTTTACCCTGCCAGAGCCCACTCTGGTGGTTACAATGGATTCCACGCTTTTGGGCTTGGGGGCTACCCTGGAGGGCTACTTGGTTCATGGCGCATGGTGCAGAGTGGGAGCCCTTCTGCAAACCATTCT
The DNA here is from genome assembly GCF_040938575.1 of Ambystoma mexicanum. Taxonomy (NCBI): domain Eukaryota; kingdom Metazoa; phylum Chordata; class Amphibia; order Caudata; family Ambystomatidae; genus Ambystoma; species Ambystoma mexicanum. The sequence goes on from NC_090924.1 coordinate 151,035,971, forward strand.
GCTCAAATTCAGGGCGGCAGGCCTGGCACTCAAGGCTTTTCTGCCACTCATCAGGGATAAGACGGATCTGGTCAGGACCGACAACTCCGCGACAATGTTTTACTTGAACAAGCAGGGTGGCACCCCTTTCCCCCTCCTGTGCATGGAGGTGGCGTCAATCTGGGAATGGGCCCTGTCAGAGGGGATATGGATTTCCTTGGTCCATCTCCCGGGGAACAGCAATGCGGAAGTGGACCAGCTGAGCCGGTTGGGGTTCAACATCTACGAGTGAGAGTTACACCTCAGCTCTTTGTTGTCCCTGTTCCAGAGATGGGGGTTTCCAGATCTGGACTTATTTGCATCTCCTCTGAATTCCAAGTGGCACCGGTTTGCTTCATGGGCAGAAAGGGGTCAGGGGTCGCTGGAGGATGCATTCCAGCACTGCTGGCACGGCCTCAAGTGCAATGCGTTTCCTCCTCCATTGCTTTATTGGACCCTCCCCAAGCTCCGGGCGTTGGTGGGCTGCAGCCGATCCTGATTGCCCCTCACTGGCCGTTGAGGGCTTGTTTGTTGGATATGCTGCAGTTGTGCTCCCAGGGGCCTGTCCATCTTCCGATCCCCAGAAGGGGCTTCCTGATGCAGCAGGGCAGGGGGTGGATTACCCGGATAAAGGCAGGCTGGCCCTAGCGGCCTGATTCCTGACCAGCTGAGAATGCACCATGCTCAGTTCTCGCAGGACAACTGGGACATCATACAGGAGGCCCTCTATGTGATCTCGGTACAGGAGTAAGTGGACTTGATTTCGCGACTGGACTTGCGACAAGGGGCTGTACCCCCTCACCTACTCCCTGGCCTTTTCCGCATACCTGGCTCATTCCAGCGTTGAGGTCGATACCTGCCGCACCTATCTGGCGGCCATTGGGGCCTACAACAATTCCTCACAGCACGTTTTTTCAGCAGCCAACCCGGTGGTTAAGGCCCACCTCAAGAGGTTGCCCAGGCTCTTTCTTCTGGTACATTGGCTGCCTTCATATGGTTCTTGCGGCCTTGCAGTGCAGGCTCTTTGAGCCGATGGCCTTGGTGGACATCCGGCTGGTGACACTGAAGACAGTGCTCTTGGTGGCACTCAAATCTATGTGCAGGGTCAGCGAGCTGTAGGCTTTGTCATCATGCAAGTCCTTCACCACGTTTCATAACGACAAGGTCATCTTGTGCCCCCATCCAAACTTCTTGCCCAAAGTGATCTCTCCATTCCATCTAAAGCCGGAAATGTGCCTGCCTGTGTTCTTTCCGAACCCGCAGTCGGAGGCCGAAAGGGCTTTGCATTCCTTGTACCTCAAAAGAGTCCTCAAGTTCTATCTCTCTCGGACGAAATCATTCAGGAGTCTGAGGTGCTGTTCATCACCTTTGGGGGCACGTCTACCAACACCCAGGCTTCCAAAGCTTCTATCGCCTGTTGGATGGTCCAGGCCATTATGGAGGCATATACGACCATGGGCAAACCGATTCCACCATTTTATCTTGAGAGCATAATAAACTCCATGCTGTCAGAGCTAAGACTACGCCTGTTGCGTTTCAGAGACTTGCTTCTTGGGATGTCATCAGTAGGGCGGCTACTTAGGCCACTTCGTCAGCGTTCTGTAAGCACTATTCCCTGGATACCAGCTCCAGGCGAGATGCAGAGTTCGGTCAGGCGGCTCTGAAGAACCTTTTTGATTCGTCTTAAGTATGAGGCAGGTTGTCACAGCTCCACCGTATGGTCTAGTTCGGTGGAATCACCCACAAGGATGAAGGAAAGGGGACGTATGAGTAATTAAACATACTCACTGTAGTGACTAGATACTCACAGTCCTTAGTTCCCTTTCCTCCATACATCCCACCCACCTTTCCCTGCTTGTATGCCAGGGGCTGAAATATTCAGCATAGCCAGGTATTAAAGCGTCCGATGTGTTAAAAGGAGCCTGAGGTGAGGCACCGGAGGGCGTGGTCTCGGGGGCGTTCCGATGCCTGGGGATGCTCCCCCATGCACTGTACTAAATTTAAAAGGGCAGCTAAAGTTTTCGCTGCCAAATGTTCCGGTATCGTCCCACAAGGATGGAGGAAAGGGACTAAGGACTATTAGTTCTCTAGTCAGTAGTGAGTAACTTTAATATTTTGATCCAGGCAAAACTCCCTATTTTTCCTTGACTGGAAGGACACAATTGTCTTTATCTGTTGGTTGCTGACTCATGCTTCCCTATTATCTAAACAGACTTAATAATGTATTTTGCATAATTTTCCAGAAAGTCTCTGTGTTAGGATGTTCATTTCCCCATGATAGTCTATCATGCTGCTGGGTCTTATTTGGTTTGCTGTCAGTTGAGACTGTATTGCTAATGTTTATAATCATGTACTTGCTCCTCTTTTCCTGCCTTTTGTAGCTGACTCTGCTAATTTATTTGTTTATTAACCTGAATTAGCTGCTTTGTTTCTTCCAAATCACCAGAAAGTCTTGGCTCTATGGCGTTCACTTTCACACGAGTTTTGTCATAGGCTAGATAACATTGCTGTTAGTTGTGAACTTTTTTCTAGCATCCACATAACTCGGTTTGTCTATCAAACCCACCAGTTTTCAAAATGTTCAATTTTTGTGTTGTAGTTATTTTTTCCTAATTCTTAATCTGTTAACTATCTCATTCAATCAAACATTTAGTCGTGTTTTCTCCTTGGTTGTCTTGCCTCCTGGACCTGAGAATATTATACCATACTAATAGCATCTCCTTTTAGTTCAACTGCTGAAGTAAATATACTGGAAATTAAAGCCTGTTTTGATTACGATCTTAATACAGATCCGCTATTAATGTTCTGAATTGATTTGTTCTGGAGATTCTGCTAGCAAAATTGTATTTTTCCTTTTTTGGGGGGTTTGGAATTTTTACTTTCCTCTTTTGCAGCTGCCCAAAATAAAGGCAGCTTTTCTCTACTCTTTACCCAAATTGTGTCTGCAAATGCTCCCTCACATTGGCCCTCTTTGCTCCAAAAGCCCTCCCCAAAATCACACCTTTGCTCTTGCTTCTGCCCATTGTCTATGCTGGGGTCACCGGATAACCTGTCCTGGCAAACCCAGCTGTGACTATTTATAGGCCTCTGATATCCCCTTCTGGGGTCTAAATACATTTACTTGTTTTGGGGTTTAGACTTTACCAGATCATACTCTATGTTCCCTCTCTAAAACTCTCTCCATGCTTGCTTTACATCCAGGGGTCAAAAGGGGTAACAAAGCCATGACATTTCAGCATTATATTTTGCAACCCTACTTATACAGCTTTACCCCTAGTGTACAATGTCCAAGGCACACAGAGACAGATTCTCTACTAGCCGTTTGCGAAAGCACAAAGAGACAAAGTCCTCTGCCCCTCTGGCTCAAAGCATGCATTCTACTAATGTCCCTTCCTCCCTCATTCCTTTCATTGTCAACTTTATTTTCCCTCCTCCCTGCTATCGGCCCTTCTTCTGGTTCCGGCCCTCCCAACCTTTTTTTTCATCCTGTCCACAAATCTCCTGCTCTCCCTCGGTCCTCCTTCTTTCCCCTTCTACCACTACTCTGGCTCAAAGTTCCAATTTTTACATGGCAGAATACATTGGGTCTCTTCCTTATTTAATCTCTTCTAACATTATTCTCCCCTCCTTTACCACAAGGAACTTCATCACATGTTATGGGATTAACACAGGAACTTGCTCACAGCTTAGCTCGCTTATGGGGAACCCCTCACATTTTCATTAACACGTGATCTGGCCAACTGCCTAGCTCATGTTTATAGGCCCTGAGATCACTGAGGTAGCCGAAAATGATTTTGTGACACGACAGCTCTCATAAGAATCCACCCTTTCCTTGTCTTTCCAAATGAATACACTGCAGACATCACTATTGTGAACCCCAGCTTCAATTGTGCCCACAGTTTGTACATGGACGTTGTGCTACCTTTCTGAAAGACTACAGAGAGTGCAAAATGCTACTGCACACACCCTTTTGAAACTGAACTTCAGGGAACATGTTTCACCTGTATTATCATACTTACATTGACTGCCAGTAGGTTGAAGAATAGCTGGTAAATCTCTCTGTATGAGGTATAATGCTTTTCACCAGAGTGGTTCTAGTTTTCTTTAAGCTACACTGCAACATCAAATTCCCTCTCAGGCCCTTCACCTTACTGCTTGGTTGGCTTGGCCAGTCCCCCTTTTCTCCAAAACACACCTGAGAGATAAATCCTTCTCAGTTCTTGCTCCACAACTGTGGAACATGATATTAGAATCATCCCCTAATATGCCACTTTCGTGGTTTACATTTTTATTCCAACATTGCAAAACACAAACATCACTAATGAGCCCAAAAATACAATATCTTAGGCAATCAATCAACAGGGCATATAAAAACTAATTTTGCAAAAGAAAGAAATAGACAAGAGAGGAAGACAAAAGGGTAAAAGGGAAGAGAAAGAAGAGAAGGGGAAAAAAAAACAAGAAAGAACAGAGAACCAGAAAGCAATTGGTTAGCCAACGGAACCATCAATACAAATTCATTGGAACATTGAACAAAAATTACAAGTAATAATCAACACATCAAGTGCATTTTCTAGCTACAGAGACATCCCATTGTGTATAGAAAATGAAATTCAACCATAGACCTCCAGGAACCTACTCCAAATGTCCAAAAATTTCTCAATATTATCCATATTCTTGTAAATTGCCCACTCATAAATTGAAACAGTCAAAAGTTCATCCACCCATTCATCAATGTTGAAGGAGTTGTTCGACTTCCATGATCTCAGTATCATCCTCTTAGCGATCATACTGACACGGAGTATCCAAGTCGTCTGTCCAAAAGAGATATCATCAATCACTGACACGTCCCCTAGAATCAATAAGGTAGCTGAGAAGGGAATCACACAGCTCAAAACCAGACCCAACCTCTCACAGACGTACTCCCAGAATTGCTTAGTTTTAGGACAAAACCACAGCAGATGACTGAGGGAGCCTCTAGCACCCTTACACTTCCAACAGAGTTCATTATCCATGTTTTGTCTCTTAAGCAGCCTGACAGGAGTCCAGTAGAACCTAAAGAGCAGTTTCATTTTCGATGCTCTGAGACCCCAGTCCAGACTTACCAATCGGGTATTCTCACAGCAGCGCTGCCAACAGACATCATCAATTACTTCTCCTAGCTCCTCTGCCCATATCAGTGGCAGCCTCGAATCTTCCTTCCTGAATGATTTTAGCAATCCATACATCGTAGCAGCAGGATGAGCAGCACTTCCACACAACTGCAACATGGACCAGGCAACATTCGCTTCCAACAAATCAACATCCCTAAGGCAAGCATCGACAATACCTTCCAATTTTAACATTTTTGCGATCAATAGTTTTGGCACTTAATATGACCCTCATAACTATTATATTTTATTTTGTCATTTGATTTCAGCATTCAAGATGGTTTCTTCCCTGGCAAGTTTATTAGGAGTTGTATTTCTCACTCTCCATGACAGGCTTCCCACAAGTAGATGTGTTCTCTTTATTTCCTGAAAGAGTTTCTTTTTCTGTTAATTATTGTGTGTGCCTTTTCATATCATGTCCTTTCTTGAATTCGGGCATACCCCGATCCTTATTTCTGGCCTAATTCTCTGGCCACACTTCATGCCTATAGATGGTTGCATGTAAGATGTAGTTTATTTTGTATCATGTATTCTTGCACTGTACTCATTTTCATTTTATGGGGGCTCTATGTTGTATCAATGACTTTCTTTTGAAAGTTCACAGTTTGGTCGACTAGGTTTGGTCAACCTGAATTCAACCTTTGTGTATATGAGAGGGTTCATCCCCCATGCCTCCCCTCAATACCCCTGACCTCCCCACCACCCCCCAACCCGCCTATCCACATATACAAATACATATATGCATGTTGTATATGTATTTATTCTTACTGGCCCAAAGTGGTCAACCAAACTGCAGATGTTAAAAAAAGAAAGTCTATGTAGCAAAAGGGATGATCTTTGCGGGGTCATACACTAACATATTCAGTTGTGTAGCGGGAAAAACTACATACATGAAATCCAAATGATGACTGAGGTAGGCTTGGTAAATGTTTTAATAGCAGCAAGGGAAAAGTAATAACATATATCAGCAAGACAGGCCCCGAGAACAAAATTTGAAAACTGCCCTTGTCCCTCCCATATTACAGCAGTTCTTATAAACTTTTGAACATATGAGGGAGGCGTGGATTTACTTACATATGAAGTAATTCCCAAGGAATACTCTTTCGGTCTCCTGCTTATCACAAGAACTTCAAGCAGTACTTTAACTCTTTCACTTTGTGAAGTGAACCCCACATGTCATTATATAGCTGCAAGCATGTTATAAAAGATTTACTATTAGCTTATCTAGTTTCTTCTAAAATGCATTGTCAGGCAGTATTAGGTGACACAACTATAACTGAACATAATGTAAGAAAACAACCTCACTGTACCGTGTCTGAGTAAGGGAAAACAAATAATCTGGCTTATGAACGCCAAGCAGAAAGTACCTTTTATGTGAGCATTTAACAGTTTTGAGGTGGAGTTTAACATCTAACCAGTCCAGTGCAGGGTTTTTAATAAAAGCCAGTCCTAAATGAATATAGCAGCATTAATATTGGTTTGATTCTCTCGAACAGCAGTACATTTCTTCATGTCAGATCGGGGTTCGACATTTACTAACATACATTTTTCTTTTCGCCACAGTCCCCCCTTTATGAGACCATCTGATCATACCCTTATTATTTCAGGTAAATAATTCATACATTCTTACGTCACTGTTCAAGAGCTCTTCAGTGGGAAGTTTTCATCAACAACAACAACATTTCTGAAACTTTCAGGGTGTCCTTAGCTTTCTTTTATACACAGGGTAATAAGACACTCGGCCAGAAGGAACAGACTGTATACTCAGAACAGGAGTATGATGACCAACACAACTCGATAGCTCCTAGTGAACAAATGGATTCTGGCAACTAGGACCAGAAAGACCACCTGGATGAGTGGTCTTTGTGAAGTTTAGCTACGGTTGTGCAGATATGAGCAATGATGTTAGTTATGTTATCACCACAATTTGGGATAAAAGTGCAACTTTCTGATCCAACTTAAGCGCAAATGCCTCCTTTAGAGGCCAAGATGGTGTCTAACGCCATTCAGTTTTGCAGTATCGTAGTACGAATAGCTACCTTTTCATGAGTGACCAAGAAAAGGGACATGGCAGTATCATTGGAAACCTTCTCCAGAAATAAGGACATCCTGGAAAGCTTATCTCAATTCAACTTAACACTGAACCCAGGCATTACTCATACCAAGCCTTCAATTAAGGTTTTCCAGCCACATTTTCTTTTTCTTTGGGGCCTGCAGGACATTTTATTTTCAACTTGATAACATTTTGCAGAAACAATAACCACTCAAACAGTGAAACAAAATTAAACAAGACCAGTTTCGGGCATTCCCACCATATATGTGCCCACGAACCTCTCCCCCCACACTCCCTCCAGCAAAGTTGAGAGGTGTGCGGAAACATCTTGTTTAGTCTAACTGGTGTTAGGTGACATTGATACATCAGCTTAAGCCAAATCTACCGGGTCTGGAGGGATCTAGTGAGTTTCGGAATCCGAGCCCACAAGTCCTGCCACTCACTCTCTACTATTTCTGTGCCTGTGTCCTCCTCCCATTTCCTCATGTACCTTCTAATCGGAGGGTTCTCCCCTTCCTTGATGTACTTATAGATGGAAGCCATGAGCCACTTGTCGCCCTCGTGTGTATCTAGGTATTTTTCAAATGGGGTTAAAGGGCGTGTACCCGCCCGCCCCTGTTCAGGGTGGGATAACCAATGACGCAGTTGCATGTAACCATATCTATGGGTCTCCCTCAACCCAAAGTCTACTTTACACTGCTTCAAATCTTTTACCCTGCCATCTTCATACATGTCTCTCAACATTCGGCATCCCCCCACATTAAAGCGCTTTGAAACACATTGTGTATAGGCAATATATAATCAATCAATCAATCAATCAATCAATCAATACCAATCATTAAATGCCGGATTTTTATAGCCTAGGGAGAATTGTGGATTCTCGAATAGAGGTGTGTAGGGAGACGGGAAGGTAGTGATGCGGGCTCGCCTGACCGCCGCGTCCCAGGCTTCCCCAGTGGTCGAGGTGATACAGCTGAAATACATCTGTGATGGTCTATCCACCTTCGGGAGCCACAGCGCTGCCTCCAGCGGCCCGGCTACCACCGCCCTGTCCATTGACCTCCACGGCTTATCCTGATCATTTCTCTGCCAATCCCTAAGCACCCTTATCTAGGCCGCGATGTAGTAGGCTTTAAAATCTGGCTCGCCCATGTCCCCACGAAGAGTTGGGGTCCTCATTAGAGTTGAGGCTAATCTGGGGTGCTTGCGGTTCCAAATAAAGGGATTAGTAGCTTTATGTAGGGCTCTGAAAAAGGAGCACGGAACTTCTACTGGGAGGGCAGCGAAATAGTATAGGAGTTTTGGGAGCACCACCATCTTGAGGGCATTCATGCGTCCCATCCACAAGATATACAGGGGGCCCCAATCTACTAGCTTGGATTTAATTCTTTCCAATAGAGGAATGTAATTTTCCCTATACAACTCTCCCACTGTGTTGGTGAGATGGACCCGCAAGTATTTGATTCCCTTGCTTGCCCATTTGAATGTAAATTATCGTTGAATATATTGAACCAAGTCCGTCCGTAGGTTAAGGTTAAGGATCTCAGACTTATTCGTGTTTACTGACAGACCGGCAACCCTCCCGAAGTTGTCTAGCTCCTCACATACTGCTGTTAATGATGCCTCAGGGTCGGTCAATGTGAGTAGCATATCGTCCGCGTAGGCCATCACCTTATGTACCTAACCCCCGAACATGATGCCCCTTATGTCCTCAGCCATTCTTACCACCTCCAGGAAAGGCTCAAGGCGGAGAGCATAGAGCAGCGGAGAAAGAGGGCACCCCTGTTTCGTGCCCCTCTCTACTCTAACTGCCTCTGAAATCTGACCATTAATAGCCAGATGGAGGGACGGGTTTTGATAGCTGGCGCTTACTTAATCAATGTATCTAGGTCCGAAGCCCATTTTGGTCATTGTGGCGAAGAGGAAACCCCACTCAACGCGATCAAAAGCCTTTTCGGCATCGATCGCTAAAAGGAGAGGGGGGAACCCCTTTATCTGAGTCTTCTCGATCAGGTGGGCCACCCTGCGCACATTATTGGCTGTCTGGCGTCCCCTGATGAAACCCGCCTGATCATGCCATACCAATTTAGGCATAATAGGGTCCAGCCTGGCCGCCAAGATCTTGGTGCGGATCTTCGCATCAACATTTATGAGTGCTATTGTGCGATAAAAACCACATTCCTCCGGGTCTTTACCCCGTTTATGTATGAGAATTACTTTGGCCTCATCCATGGACCCAGGGAGGGCTCCGGGAGAGCCTATGTGATTAAAGAGTCTGGTGAGCAGGGGAATTAGCGATTCTTTGTGTAGTTTATAGAACCCGGCCGCAAAATCATCTAGGCCTGGGGCCTTGTTCGGGGAGAGAGCGAGGATTGCCCTCCTGACCTCGTCAGTAGTTATGTCTGCCTCAACCTGTTCCCGCTCCTACTTGGAGAGAGTCGGCAGATCAAGCCTATCTAGGTACGCCTTTTGCGCATCGGGGTCAGGGTAACTTGATGAGTATAGGGTGGTATAAAACTGATGGAAGCTCTCTCTATACCCCTGTTGTTAGTAAGCGTCCCCCCCCTAATTCTAAGGATAGTTTTGTCCCTCTCCTCCTTTCTCAGCATCTGAGCAAGCAATCTGTCGGATTTGTTCACCCTGATGTATTGCAGTTGGCGCAGGCGTAACAGAGTGCGCTCTGCCGCTCTGGTCTGGATGAGGTTCATCTGACACCTTAGCGTCCGATCCTCCCTTGCTAAGGCCGGTGTATGTTTTATTGTCAATTGCTCCATTGCCTCCCCAAGCTTTCTGCCCAGGTTTTCTTCTTCCAATCTCATTTCCCCGTCCCTTCTTGCCTTGATAGCCATGATCTTCCCCCTTATCGTGGCTTTGAGCGCATCCCACCATGTTTGTGGTCTAGAGTCTTTCCAGTCATTCTTCTCCACATATTCCTCCAGTTCCCTTTCCACCTCCTGGATCAGAACCGGGTCCTTAAATATCTGGGTCGAGTATCGCCACTTCCATAACTCTGGGGGACCCCGCGGCCTGCTCAGTGTCAACTCAATATGGGTGTGATCCGAAATCGCAAGAGGCCCAACAGAGATCCCAGAGATTGACCCTAAAAGAGGCGGAGACACCCAAATGTAGTCGATTCGGGAATTGGTTTTATGAGCATACGAGTAAAATGTGTACCCTTTGTCGTTACCCTGAATCTCCCTCCAAGCATCCACCAGGGCCAGATCCTGAAGTTTCTTTCTAAGCTCCCTGGAAGGACCCCCCTGCGATCCCCACAGGGCCCTACTTCTGTCCCTAGAGGGGTCCCAAGCCATGTTAAAGTCCCTTGTTAGGATAATGCAACCCCTAGCGATAATGCTCAGCCTTGCTAGTGACTTCTGAAGGAAGGCATCTTGCCCGGTATTTGGCGCATATAGCGTGGCGATTGTGTATACCTCCCCTCTGCCCTCTAATATCATCGCCAGGAATCTCCCCTGTTCATCTTTGTGAGTTGTCTTAATCGAGAGATCCAACCCATCCCTCAATGCGACAGCCACCCCTCCCTTCTTGCTCGCCTGAGTGGCTTGGAAGAACCTGGCATATCCCCAGATTTTGAATCTCCAGGTGTCCCATGTTTGAATGTGAGTCTCCTGCAGTGTAACTACATGTGGCTTTTCTTTGCGTATGTACAATTCGATCTTCCTTTTAACTGGCAAATTTAGCCTGTTAACATTCAGTGACAGAATCTTCAGGTGTTCCATGGTATCAGGAAATGTGAATAATTTGGTACGGACTGGCCTTCTTGAACCCCTTGTTTATTAGGAGCGATCCCATCCTCTCCACTGCCCCTGAGGTAACCCTCACCCTCCCCCCCACCCCTGTGCCCGCCCTGGGTAGGCTCAACTGGCTTCTCGTCCCCCTCGTGGCTATAAAACGAGAGTTGAGCCCCATCTTTACCCCAGGTCTTCCCAACGCAGGATCTCCCAATCCCATCCCAAGTGGCTCTCCCCCTCCCTTCCCCGCAGTAAACCTTTGTAGCTTCTTTCGCCACCCGGATCCAATGCCACAGGCATATGTATTGAGTCCCCTCCCCGGTCTCACTACGCTGGCCCCCCTATGATGATAGAGAGTTAGTGGCTGCTGATGACCCAGGAGAGCCGTGCTGAGTGTTGAAATGCCCCCCCCCCCGGTGAACCGCTGCTCGCCCACTGAGGGGCCTCCTTCCTAGATCGTTTGGACCCGACGGTGGTCCATTCCCCTGACCTGCGCGGGCCCCGTCGGCTCGCTGGGCTCTCGGGGTCCGCCAGTGGTTGCTCCACAATGTCCATCAAGTCCAAGTCTTGTTCACAGGTCGTGATCTTATGCTGTCTACCTTGCCACAGGAAGGTTAGGCCAAATGGATGGGACAGTCTGTATTTTATTTATTTTATTATTTTATTTTGTTTCAGCACCGGGAGCATCCGTCTCCTTTTGTTCAGAGTTATCTGGGATAGATCCTGATACAGGAATATCTCAGCGCCATTACAGGATATATTGCCAGCCTTTCTCACCTTTTCTAGGATCTTTTCTTTTGCTGCGTAATAGTGGAAAGCCACTAGCACATCCCTACGCCTGGCACCCGGCTCCGGGCGGGGAGGACCCACTCTGTGTATCTGGTCGAATTGTAGGTCCGTGTCGGTGTCAGCTTCCAGAAGGTCCCCGAAGACCGCTGTGAGAGTCTGTTTGAGATCCTGGAGCTGAACGGGCTCCGGCAGTGCCTTAACCCAGATGTTGCTTCTTCTAGACCGGTTCTCAAGGTCTTCAGCCTGTAGATCCTGGTTCTGGGTAGCCTGCGCCAAAGTCTCCAGCAAGTTTTCCATCTTCCTTGCATCATCGGTCAGCTCTTGGATGGCCCGCTCGTTTGTGTCCACCCTCTCCTCGATGTTGTGAATGTCTCGCTTAATATCCTTCAGCCCCTCTGCCAGATCTTCTCTCAAGGCGTCTATCTGCTTCTGGCTCACCGTCGTGATCTTATCTACCACTTCACCAAGGACTTGTCGAAGCGTTGCGTGCGTGACCGGCCCTTCGTGAGGCTCTGGGCAGAGATCTGCACCCAGGGCCCCCGTCTCGCCATCCTCCTGGTATTCACTCTGGGTATCGGCATCTTGCTCGTGGTCTTTGGTCCAGAGCTTGGTAAGGGGGCCCTCCTGGGTCTTCTTGGTGCTTTTGAGGCCTGAAGGGAGGTCCCTGGATCTGTTTCTGGACATAGTGGGCTCCGGATCCCAAGCCAGATAGTTTGCGTGTTGCTGCGTATCCTTAGGAGGGGTGTTCGGAGCGGTGTGGAGGGAGAAGGGGCCCCTAACTTCGGGATAAAGCCAGATGTCACCAGCAGGGGCCACAAGTCCCCCCCCTCAGTCTCTTGTAGCAGGCCGCGGGTCTCTGCGCAGACCAGGTGTCTGATTACTCACCCTGGTTGGGTCTCACCTGTGAAGGGGTCGAAACCAGGCCTGTGCCAGTCCGGGGGGAGTCGCCGCCAAGGTAGAGGGTCCAGGCCAGATGCCCCCTGTGCAGCCCCTCCTCAATGTCAAGTAACTCCTCAGGGGGTCGGGGGTCCACCCGGCTCCCCACCGCGGGATCCGGTTCCAGGAAAAGATACTCAAGGGGCACTAGACCCACAGTCCAGTCTCAGTTGCCTGCCTGATACTCTGTGGTATGAATTCTGTGGGTGCGGGGGGGGTGCAAGGCCGCAGTCCACAATGGCCCAAGGCAGTTAGCCCCTGCAGTTCCCCACTTACTGCATATGCTCCCGGTGCTGCGTCTTTATATGGGTCCCGACGTGTCTGGGCGCCAGGTCTGCTCTGCCGGGTCCCGTGGGCTCAAGGAGTCCACGCCCGCAGGGAGGCACCCGGGGCCGTGCTGCGCCACGCGTCGCTGCTCTCACCAGGTCTCCCCTGCTCGGGCTCTCATGAGGGGCCCCCGCCGAGCTCCACTCGAGCATGCACACCGGCCCGCTCGGCCCGCATTGATTGTTGCAGGCCCACTGGCGTGCCTGCGCGGCCCGTCTCTTCTCTCCTCTCACCCACGACGAGGAGCCCCCACAAAGCCCCCGCCCGCTGTCTCCGGGGGAGAAGGGCACCGGAGGACGCTGACTGCAAATAGGGATGCCGGGGAGGGCAAAAAGCAGTGGAAGATGTGCTCTGGCCCGTTCAGGGGGTACGCGTGTTCAGGAGGTCGGGAGCCGCAAAGTCTTTTACTCGGCGGCCATCTTGGAATCCTCCCCTGCGGAAAATTTTGAAGAATGTCTGATAGCAGGAAGGATACAACCCATGTAGCAACCCCCACTTTAATCCATTGGCACTCAGGAGTAAGCATTCACTACACAGATGGAATAGTTGCTACGATATGTGCAGTAGCCACAACCGACAAGGGTAAAACCCTTGTCGAAGGAAAATGTAACATTGTTAATGGTCACAGTAGTACTGGAACAGAGAAGGCCTTCAGCAGAAGCATATATGTGTATAGAAGTAGGTTTCTTGGAAGCTGATCAAGGAAGGGAAAAATGGGACAGTAAGGGAATTTCATCTGGGAATGTTAACCAATACCGGGCTTGGGACTTCGCGTACCAGAAACCCATCTAAGATAGCTGCAGACATCACCCCAATTGAATGGAACAGGAGCTATAGAGAACCCAGAGGCTAGACTACTATGAAGTAGATGCGCACAGACCCAGCATTCAGAGACATTGTGTATGCATCTGTACTGCCAGGTTGCATAAAGAAAGGTGTTCTTACCATCTATCCAAAGGTGTGTAATAGTACCTTGCGACTCGTGGCAAGGAATATTGACAGTAGTGCTAAAAGACAGGCTAAAAAACTGTAAACACATGATCATGGCATGACACTTAATTCATGAATTAAATGCAGCATTAAAGAAAGATAATTCACAAGCATTTTCTTGGAAGGGACTTCACTGTTAGTCGAAGGAAAGTTGATGTTCCAGAGTTCTAGAAACAAAGTCAGACTAAGGATAGGAGATAGTCAACTAGTTCAATTCAAGGTATCAGTTCTATGCACAAAGATCAGAGAAATCAGGTATGATAAAAGGCAACCTTACATCCACATTATGATGAGCAGACTGCTTATCAGTAGGAACAATCCAGCTGCCCCATTTAAAGTAGAAAACCAGAAACCTTTAGACATGGAAAGTCACAGCAGCTATTTTCAATGTTTCTGTCACTGCACTTTTTTCGTGGAGGATGCATTGAACATAAATGCATTGTTAAAGGGATCAGACACCAACAGCCTCCTAATTCTAAGTTATTTGAACCACTCCCAAAGATCTGTACAAGCTGGCACAGTCAACAGCGAAGGGAAGGGAAGAATACCTTGCAGATGCCAGGGGGAAGAGGGAAGGGCTGAGATTACTTTAGGAGGGGAAAACTATCCGGAACCAGCAATTCCTCAAGCACAAATGTTACAAGAAGGGGGATAAGGTGGACGCACTCCTGCTGGACTCCTGGACTGCTTAGGTCGGAATGGTGACAAGTAATGCATTGTTTTTCTACTTCATTGTACCTTTTACTTGTCAGATCATTTTAAATATAATTTCTGAGGACAATATTAGAATTTCACAGGGGATACCACTGTGTTTTGTCCCTTTTCTATTTTTTCCCCTTGTTTGCATATTGTTACTTTGAAATAATTTTGTTGTCATTATTTTGACATTGAATTGTGCCTCAGCGCACTATGTTTCTAAATTGTAACTGCACTGCGCACTTTATGTCCAGCCTGCATTGCAGGAGGTTCATTTGATAATGATGCACTTTAATTATAGATATCTAACATTGATTGTTTGTTTTTATGCTGTTTTACCATGGATTCAGCTTTGTGTATAATGCAATTTGACATGTGAACAATAAAGATTGATTGATTTTATACTATCCTTGATCTGGCCTATCCCCTCATTGAGCTCCTATACCGAGAGCAATTTTCCCTGCTTGATTTCTCTAGTGTTGTGTCTCACGTGACCCCACTTCCTTTTGCTGCTTGTTTAGTTACTCCCCTGGGTCTACGTGGTTGGGGACGCCTATCCTTGATCATATATGGACGCACTCTTGGTGGCATGGCTACGGGGACAACAGGCGGAGAGGTGGGTCTCGGAAGTCATGGGGAGAGATGATGTACCAGTGTCATCACCAGAAATGGTATTAGAGGCCTTCGCCTCCTTCTATCAGACTCTCTATAAACCAGAGTGCTTGCACGAAGAGGGAAGAATTGACTCATACCTGGCAGATATTCTCTTGCCTAAGCTATCTGGAGCGGAGTCCAGGGACCTGGAAGCCCCAATAACCACGGAAGAGATCAGGCGGGCAGTGGCGCGAATTCCACTGGGCAAGGCACCGGGTGAAGATGGGTTCTCAGCAGGGTTTTACAAATCATTCCTTGAGGTCCCCCTGCCATTCATGACAGAGCTCTTCAATGACAAGCGCTCATTACGGTAATACCCAAGGACATTACGAGGGAACATGCAGGGCGTACCGGCCCATTTCTCTCCTTAATATTGACGCCAAAATATACACCTGGGTGCTCACGGCCAGGCTCAAGAAGTACATGCCCCGACTGATCCATCCAGGCCCTGTGGACTTCATCAAAGGCTGACAGGGGGCAAACACAGTGAGGAAATCGCTACACCTATTACACGAAGCAACAAGGGCAGCAGGGGCCCCCGCCCTCCTCTCAGTGGATGTCGAGAAGGCATTCGATAGGGTAGAGTGGGACTTCCTAAAAGTGGTTTTGGTTAAATGTGGCATGGGTTGAGAGGCTCCACTGAGGGATCATGGCAGTGTACTCATCACCTACAGCTTGTGTTGTGGTTAACGATGGGTGCTCATGTTGGTTCGCTCTGGGGAGAGTCACCGGCAGGGCTGCCCCCTCTCCCTGACTCTTTTTGCACTTTCTCTGGAGCCTCTGGCACAGAGGATCAGGGGGGAACCTAGAGTTGAGGGGTTCTCTATGGGAGGGTAGGAGTACAAAATAGCTTTATATGCGGATGGCATGTTATTACATGTTACAAACCCCTTAACGTCAGTGCCAATGATGGTCCAACTGATCGAACAATATGGCAGCATATCAGGGTTCAAGATCAATAGATCCAAGTCACTCCTCCTCCCACTGGACAAAAACGAAGATCTAAACGTAGCCAGATTTGCGCCGCTCGAAATGCAGGTCACCCTGCAACCAGTTAAGTATTTGGGGATACATGTTATTAGGAACCTAGGAGATTTATATGAGGCTAATTTCACCCCACTGATGGCCAAATTAAAAGAGGACCTGGAAAGGTCTCCTGGCTGGGTTGTCTTAACACCCTCAAAATGTTCCTCCTCCCTAGGATCCTCTATTTGTTCCAAATGCTACCCATTCAGAGGCCAGACTTGTTTTTTAGGGAAACCAAGGGCACCATTTTGAAACTCCTGGGGCAGGGAAAGAAGGTGAGGATCCCAGAGGGAACCCTTACCCAAGGAGGGGTGGGCCTACCGGATATGAAACTCTCTTATAAGGCTGCACAACCTAGGGTACCGATACTCCACCTAAGAACACAGCGCAACCTCCAGTGGGTCGGCCTACACAATATACACATCCACTCGGCTACAGCTGATTGTGGGAACGGTATGGTATATTTGGAAACAATGCAAAGTAATGGAGGGTGTGACAACCTGGCCCTCACCATTGGGACATATCTGGGTACTGGGAATCCGAGATGCCATACAAAACCCCAAAATATTTCAGTCCTGGTTTGAGGCGGGCTTGGAGAGGGTGGGACAGCTCTGGGGGGCGGGGCAAATTTATTACTATCCAAGAACTTGAGACCGCGCTGGGCATAGGCAAACTTCCCATCTTCCTATTCCTTCAACTCAAGGGGGCACTGACAGGGGAGGGATGGAGGGAGCAGATTCGGAGGCACCTCACCCCTTTCGAGAAACTCCTAGAGGCCAGAACTGAGGGGAAGGGTCTGATCTCGACCATGTATAGGGCCCTATTAGAGTCAGGCAATGGGTTCACGCACAAACTTCGGGAAAGGTGGGGGAGAGGCATGGAGGAGAGGCTGGGCCTACCTTTATGGGATAAACTTTGCAGGGGGTGTCTCCCGAACCTCGGTACCTTGCCAATACAAACTCCACGTCATCAAAGTCCTGCACAAGTGGCAGTATGACCCGGTTAGCCTCTCCAAGATGTACCAGAATGTCAGCCCCTTATGTTGGTGTGAATGTGGGCTAAAGGCGGACTACTGGCACACATGGTGGGGGTGTCCTAAGGTACAAGTGTTCTGGGATGTAGTCCTGGGGTGGATTAAGGAACTGGACGGGATTGTCAAAGATAAGGCCCCGCTGTTGGTCCTGTTTGGTCTAGAGAAAGCGGAGGGGCAGTGTTCTAGACTTCCCCCGATGGCAGCAGGCTTATTGCTAGCGGCATGCTTAACGACCCGTTGGAAAAATCTCCCAAGTAAAAAAGAATGGATTAGCGTGGTCAAAAGCATGTACGCGATGGAACGAATAATAGCAGGTCTTCATGGGGACAGGGGAGAATTGGAGATGGCATGGGGGTAATTTGCCAAAAACATGTGACAAAAGAAGTAGCTTGAATCGACTCACTACCAGGGAAATGCAAGGAGAACAACAAGAGTCCTAGGGGGTAAATTGCTCAATGGAAGGTGATTAGACTTGGTCATATTGGACATAGGTGCCGCCCGAAAGGGACTAGTGCATGAAGGGACTGCAACCTATGTGGATAAGGACAATTTTTGTCCCGCAAGGGGAGTTAAACAGGGTAAGTGTCAAGTGGCGAGGGGTGGATTGGGGGAAGGGGTAAGGAGGGATTAAAGGGGTTTGTTAGTTGTTCTTGACGACTCAAAGCCGCAGACTAGTTAGATTTTGCTAATAGATGTTATGATCATTGTAACAGTGTTTTTACCAAGTCTGTCATCCTTCTTGAGACTTGTTGATTGCTTCGTTCTAAACATTTTTAATGAAGACTAATTTGAAGAAAAAAAAGAATTTACTTACTGTAGTGACTAGAGAATTCATAGTCCAAACCATCTTACCTGGTGGTGCGACCACTGGAGCTGAGTGGTAGGCTGGTCGTCACTACAGTGAGTAACTTTAATTTCTTGCAATGGCCAATTGCATATTTGTTTTAGTAGCGCAAACTGGTCTGGAGGGAGAGCAGTTCTCCGTAATTGGTTAAGATCAGCATGTGTTGGTCCATAGCAATAAATAATGATAAGCAATATTTCTTGAAATTTAGCAGTATCTTCACGAATCTTGGAAAAACCTTTGAAAGTTACAGGGGCATTAGTAGATGGGAAGTCAAAGAAGATTAGGAAGTTGCCATCTATAGCACAAAGTGTCAATAGCTGGGAGTGAGCACATGTCCCTTCTACCCAGAAGGGAGCCACCAGGCTAAGTATGTAAGCCCTCTCCGCAAGACTATACGTAGTGGTCTGGGCAAGTGGGACCTCACTGGGAGCGATTCCCCTCTCCGGGAGAAAGACTTCCAGTCCCAAGAGGACCACCCTGAACGTACTACATTGACATCCTAAAAGGGACTTGAAAGAACTATTTGTTTTCAGATTTTAAATACAAATATCAGCAATCCTCCTTCCACCCTGTTTGCTTCAGGTAATGCTGACTTTAATCTGAAGGCCGCTGTAAAGGAAGAAGGACACACCCTTTTTGATTGTGATGATGTACTTAAGCAGAGTAAGAACTGTGAATGGAGAGAGACATCTGATGCCATGCGCAACCCCTACAGAGGTAGGAGAAGCCACGATACGCAGAGGTGAGCCTCTGTGGACACTTCCTGGAGGGGCAGAGCTACACACAGCCACGTGCCAGAAGTGGCATAGTGGCAGGAAGATGGAGGCTAGCTGGAGGCTACGAAGCAGGTATGCTGACCGAGCAAGAGCCTCCCGTCAGGAAAGGAGCCTAGACAGGAAGCAAACCATCTTCCCTGGTGGTGTGACCACTGGAACTGAGTGGTGTGCTGGTTGCCCAGGAACCAACACCAAGACCAGGGGAAAGCAAGGAGCACTAGTCCCTGAGCTCCCCACTGCGAGTGCTGGTATTAATGAGACGAACCTGAACAGGGAAGCAAATGCTCCCAACGTGAGGACATCAGGGAACGCTGTAAATTGTGGGGTCAAAGACTTCCAGAGTTTTTCACGGTACGAGAATCTGGGAAACTGGAACTGGCACAAGACCCAGGTAATATGGAGTGATAGAAATGCGAACATTGCATATCAAGGCTGGAGAAGTCGCTCTGAGCGTGAGATTCTGAAAGAGTGGAACAGGCATGCAACCCAAGTAAACCAGAGTGAAGGAATTACAAATCAGTATATGAAGGCTGGGGAAGCCGTTCCCACGATACGAATCTGAGAGAATTGTATGGACACACGTCCTGTGATCCAGGGAGTGGAAGGGGTATGTGTGCTTTGTATCAAGGCTGGGAAAGCTAACAAATGTATGAAACTAATTGTACTGAGAACCAATAATCCTACCGAAGTTCCACAGGACTTTGAGTAGTTCCAATGTCACAAAGGTGGGATAGATAAAGGTAAATCCAAGTGATCCGGGCGGGTGGAGCAGGGATTTTATTACTGGTATATAAAGACATAGCAAGAAGAATTTGCCTTTTCCCAGGGGAGGAGCTGGGTGGGGGGGGGGACAGAGAACTTGTCCAGAAGACATTTATAATTTTAACAGGCAAACTACACATAAGGACTATGGACTGTATAAAAACATTTGAATGGAACTTTGAGACTGCTAATATTTCCTCTGTTCCGGCTGTTGTACAAGCCTCTGGTTCTTTTTAGTTATGTTGTCTAAAGTGGTAGGGCCAGTTAGTAAATAGGAATTCGCACTCGGGACTCTTTATTTTGCACTATGACGAGCACCCTTCGTTTTTGCATTAGAAGGCAGGAAACTTCCCTCACAGCAAAAGAGCCAGTTAGGCTTTTTTTATTTATTTGAATAAACCAATCTACCCCATGACCCATTGTAGTCCGAGTCCTTCTTCCGATTCGCCTCGCGGGGTTAAATGAATTGACCAAGCCAACTGCTGCAGTTCTTTTCTCAGTTGACAGCTGTCTCCTCAAATCTATGGGTATGTCTCCTCAGCTATGTCCCTGCTAAGACAAGCGTTTTACCTTATGCAATGGGCACAGGGTTCATAACTGGGAAACTCACCGGCAGATCCTCAGGAAATCCTGCATATCAACGATCTGACTTCTGACGGCACCAAATGTAGCAAAATAATTCAAATAGTGAATGAGGTAGGCTTGATAAATATTTTACTAACAGAAAGGGCAAAAGCAATAACATACATCGACAGGATAGGCCAGAGAACCAATTCCAATACCACTCTCCGCCCTCCCAAATTACAGCAGTTCTTATACACTTTTGAACATATTGAAACCTATGAGAGCGACGTGGCTTTGCACAACATGAAGTCATCTTCATGGAGTACTCTTTTGGTTCCCTGCTAATTACAAGAATTTCAAAGCTTTGCTATGACGCTTTCACTTTCCTGTTCCTGTGCAGCTCACGAGTCAATCTGCAGATGTGAGCTTGTCATAAAAGAGTTACTATAGCTTGTCTAGTTTCTTCTGCAAAGCAGTATTAGCCAGTATTAGATGGTTCATTTATAACTGAACAAAGCTTAAGAAAACAACCTCACTGTGCAATGCATGTGTAATGCAAAACAAAGAGCATTGCTTATAAGTGCAAACCGGAAGTAGCTCTTGTATGCAAAGGATGCACAGTTTTAAGATGGAGTCCAACCTCTAACCAGGCCAGTGCAGGGATTATATTGGCCTATGCTAATGGAATACAGAAGCATTAATATTGATGTGACTCTTTAGTGCAAGAGTACATTTCCTCATATCAGATGAGATCTTGGCATTTGATAACATACATTTTTCTTTCCACCAGATTTGGTATTATCTTCTTTGATCACCGTCCTCCCATCTTTTGGCCATGGTAAGAAAGTAAGTTCCCAGCCATTAGGACGAGCCACCTGAGATACCTATAATGAATGGAACTGCCCAAGGTCATCAGTTGTTGCTTATGAGGCCCAGGCAACCAAGTTGCGTTCTGTTAAGCCGTAAAGTACACTGCACATACAGTCAGGTTTTCTTGAAGTGTTTTGTTTAATATATGCATGGTTAATAGCCCTGTTACATCCACAAGATCTCAGCTTGGTTCTTATGCAGCAGGATGATATGGGACGGGAGGGGGCGGAGCAGGCAAGGTGAAACAGTAGGGGAATGATACCGAAAAGTTGAAAATAAACGAAACATGTAAATGTAGCGTTCAGTTTTAGGGCTATTTGCAGTGATCCTCTTACTGCTGCATTTGCCACCCCTCTCTTACTTACCTTTGCCCAATAGCACACACAACTACAGCTTGCGGCCATGCAGCATTCAAATATACTTACACAGCCGACCATGGGCTCTGACATTTTTTACAGTTGGCTGGGCATTCCCAGTGTTACCCTTCGGGAGATGTGACTAAGTTATGACCTTTCAGATAAACAGGTCTATATATTTTGAGGGTTCTCTTGAGCACATCTCAAGTCACTCACAACACCAGCAACTAATTAAACTTGGAACCATCACAGATATCAGAAATGTCCTTTTCATGTAAATATGCCTACTCTCAAAAGGTGCGAGAAATGGCCCTTGTGGGTAATTTAGCCTGCTCTAAGGAACTGCTCTCATTTTGCCCATTTTTTGATTCAGCAGTGGGCTTCAATTTTCCTAAACTGATAATAGATGCACCCGTTCAAACTCCACCCACCCTTCCACACATCCATTCTCACTCTATTAACCCCATTCATTGTCTGTTTCTGTCCAACTTCTCTCTTCCTCTACCTTGTTTCGTTTCTCCCCTTGAACTACACGCTAAGGGCTGGACTCCACTAATGGGAGCACAATATGCCACATTCAGACAGGCTTCCATGCTAATAGACCACTACGGTGGTGACTGACGCAGTATAAAATAACTAACATCGTATACAAGAAAAAACACGTGAAATCACAAACCCACATTTAGTACATTTTCCTTCCCAATGAAAACAGCTCCTGCATCAGCATCATTGATGTGTGGCTAAGGTGCAGTATCTCCCTAGGCACATAGAGAAAGGTGTCAAGGTCCGGATTACTTTTAAGAACTTTGGGCGACACTTCAAGTGCTTCAGAATTTGCTAAAAATGTAAAAGAACCTCTACTGAGAACGAACATAGCCAAACAACCTATCGATCATGCTCGATTGAGAGTGTTTACAATCACGGGTTACCTCACTGTCTCCAGAGTATATATAACCATTTACATATCAGTCTGTTCCGACCCACAAGGACAGTCCAGCACTTAATGGCTAGGCAATTCTCCTCCGAACAAAAATACAAACAGGAATCCTGGCCACAAGTTTCTGCCGGGTTGGATATCATCAGCAAAGTATGACTGTGGTGTAGAGTCTCTCACAAAGTCCACCCACAAAGTTAGTCCTGCAAAGAGCGATAGAGAGACAAATGTGTCGCTCTTTGCTGCACTGACTTTGTGGGTGGAACCAGTCTGATCTGCAAGTGGTTACTGCTGATAAGGCTCAGGAGCTAAAGCATGTGTGTAGACCCTCCGGAATGGGTACCGACCCACTGAACAGTTTATTTGGCAAATATAAAAAGAAATATCTAAAAACAAATTTTGTTGCTCATCCTGTGTAGAAAAAGTGGACGCTACACTACCTTAACTCTGAGCCTGCATTCACGTATAACATCACTTGTGACATAATTGATGACGTCACTGGAAACTAGAGCACACTGCACTGAGGACTGCCATTGCCTGTGGGTGGCATGGCCTTTCGCCATATCCCAACCCTTGTGAAGGCTCCCAAAGTGGCAACAGGGCCTGGCCTGTGGCCAGGTCAATTGGGTAGTTTCCTGTGATATACATTGTGATATTGTTGATGATGTAATAAGTAATGCACTTTGTGATGTCATCGGTGTACTCATGAGCTGTGCAATGAGGGGCCCTGAGTTGAGGTGGCATAATATCCAACATTTGCTGATTTTCAAGGGTTTTGTTTAATTAAACGATGTCCTAAATGTCATTTCAACTAGGTTTACAAGGGTTTTGTTGCGTTGAACTGTTTTAACTGAACTCTCTCATAACTAAAGATTTTTCATTGCATTTCCAGGGTTGTGTTATGCTATACCTCACACCATCTGTAGTACTCAAGTTTTTTTCATTTTCATATCATCACAAATCTCATGTTCAGTATTATCACCATGTTTCTAAGGTATGCATGATGGGATTTCCCCATTATTGGTCCATAGCCACTTTGCGATAATGAAGAACCGTGATGACAATACAAACAATATTTGGTTTGAGGGATGCACTAGTAATATGCGACTGATGAGGATATGGGATGTGGTGGTAAGGAGTGATTGTGACAAGGGGCTGTGATGTGGAGGGGAGATGCTGAGATAAGGGTAATAAGGCATTGTCATGAGAGGGGGTTACTGGGGCAAAGAACGGTGGTCTGGTCCTGAAATCGTGCTTTTGCAAATATTGTGTTAACTCGTCCAGTGGCTTCTTTAAAAAATGGACAAAAAGTAGGTAAAAGAAATTAATGATCTCATATCTGATGTAAGTTATGTCATGTCTGAGGGAAACAGCAGCGCATTCTTGAACCGTGAGTTATGGCTGCATAGCTTGCAATAGCTGTCGAATTGCCTAAGTAACAAAGTTTTCTGTGTAAATATATATAATACGCCTTGACTTTTCCCACATTTCCTATTAATACCAAATAAGAAACAACTTGGGCTCAAAGTACCACAGATATTCCTTTTCTTGCAAAACCATATTTGGAAGAGGGAATGGGGTGATTTCACGTCCGGTTCGAGGTGAGGAGGTTGAAAGACGGGTGCATGGGTAAGTTGGAGAGTTTGGGGAGAGCTGCTTAGCCTGTTTTGAGGCAGATCATTTTTGTCACTGCAGGAATCCTGAAGAATTCCCACAGGAACGTCGGAAGGGGCGTTCAGAAATAAAAATTCTGAAATAAAAATGCATTACGTGAACCAGTAGGTAAAACGGGATAATAGGAGACGGTCATTGTGGATTTACACCGTGGAGGTTCAGAGGGGAACTAAGAAAGGAGGAGTGGGAAAACAGAGTGTGTGAGTGGGAATGTGTTGTAATACGTGTTGTGTTCTGCGTAGAATTCCACACTTGCTCTTAATGTTTTGTTTACATCTGTTGTGGGTTCCACATTCCAAGTGGAGCCAGTTATCGGTTGGAGTGGAGAGGTGAAGTGTAGGCTGAGTACTGCTGAGCTCAGGCTGGTTACTAATAAAGGAAGTTCACCTACCTCCAGTGTGTGGCTCCCTTTGTCACAGAATGCAGAAGACTTTTACATTTGTGAGCGTTTTCCCATTACCTTGGTAGTCGACAAACATTGCATTACCGCGGTAATGATTACAACGTTAATATAATGCAGCATAAAGGTGACCGCAGTATGTTTCTGCAGGATTTCTTGTGGCAAACTATCGCAGAAATGAAGGGCGGTGAGGGGGAGGAGAGGGGAGATCAGCCATGGGCAGTGCCCATGCTTGTTTAGTGGTACTGGTGGGACATAGGCAGCCCATGGCCTGTGGAATCTGATTATTTACTATTGTGGGGGATATGGGCCAAGGCCATAGGCCAGTAGCTGACACTATTTGACTTATTGGTGCATTGTGGGCAGTGGCCATGACGGAAATCCAGGGCCACTGGGATCTGACTATTTATTAGTGAAGGAGATATGGGCCACAGCTGCAGGTCATAGCAATTGGCCACAGTTGAA
The DNA here is from genome assembly GCF_040938575.1 of Ambystoma mexicanum. Lineage (NCBI taxonomy): Eukaryota > Metazoa > Chordata > Amphibia > Caudata > Ambystomatidae > Ambystoma > Ambystoma mexicanum. The sequence goes on from NC_090924.1 coordinate 151,061,040, forward strand.
GGCCTTGACCAGTGGGTCACAGACCTTTTGCCTAATTGTTGCACTGTGGACAGTGATCAAAGGCCATGGCTGGTGAGTTTTGGTTAGTTAACAGGTAGGGATATATGGGCCACGACTGACGACCATGTTTTGTATTACTTCTTGGTGCAAGATGGATAGTGGCCATGGCAGCCGGTCATGGACAGTGGGACTTAGATTATGTATAGCATAAACAAACCTTGAAATTCAGTGAAAAAACTTGTACGACGAGTCAGACTCAGAGAGCACAGCAACTCCCTTGAATCACCTGGTGGATTTCCACCTTGAGGATTTTGCTTGAGAAGGATTGTGGAGGTCCAGGACCAACCAGAAAAAGTATCCTACCTCATGGAGCCCTGGAAGGTATCACAGACCAGGACTAACTATGAGAGGTATCCGACCTCATAGAGCCCTGACCCGCCACAGCTACTGCATGTGAGCAGGAACTAAAAGTTGCCTTAACGGGGTCAGCACTCCAAGAGGTTGGAGGTCTCTGCTGCTTCGTCTCAGTTATTCATAACTAGAAAAAATAACTAATTTCAAATGTCAAATTTCAGCTGGACCCTTTGTTTGCTGTGCAACTGTCAGGTCTCGATGAGGTCAGGCACAGTTTTTGGTTGGTTCCAGTCTGCCACAAGACATACAGAACAAAAATGGTACATTTTCATTTCCGAATATTCTAAAATCCTAACACTCATTGCATGACAGGTATAAGAGATTTTGGTGCAGGGGCAACACTGCTCTCCAAATTTTGATAGATCTATGGAATGGATTTGCACCAAACCAACAAAAGGCACATCACATTTACACCACTTTATGCCGCTGTTTTAAATTTGAAGCAACTCTGTGGAAGGGTCTAGGCTGTACAACTGTTCAATGATTGTGCATTTTCTCAATGGGAAAATCAATGCAAAAAGGTCAAATATGTGTTTTTTTCACAATTTATACTTGATAATCCATTGGTTCACATTTTCACCAAACATTCCAGTTTCGTGGACCCCAGGCCTGAAAGCATTTTAGGAAAATGTCATGCATGTCAAACGAGTAAAAAGACTATTAACTTTGTTCATTGGTGAATAATGTCCTTTTGTATTTTCTTTTTCTTCTATCTGTTAAGCTCCCCTATTTGTAACAGAACTTAGAAACCAAGAGGTTCAAGATGGCTACCCGGTCAGCTTTGACTGTATTGTGATTGGCAAACCTCAGCCAACTGTACGCTGGTTCAAGGATGGAAAGGTGGTTGAGGAAGATGACCATTACATGATCAATGAAGACCAGGAAGGGTGCCACCAACTGATAATTACTGCAGTGGTTCCCACCGACATGGGCGTCTACCGATGTCTGGCTGAAAACAGCATGGGAGTCTCTTCCACCAAGGCCGAGCTGCGGGTGGATAGTAAGTCTATGGCTTGATAATTGAGTAGGACCCTGATATCCAGGCAAGGAATTTTAATCTTACTGCAGTCCACTCACTTTTAAGGCAATTCAGGGGTGGGCTAGCTGAAGTTAATTGTGTACCCTGCACTTCAGCGTCAGTGTTAAGGAGTGTTGGCTTCTTTGTTTAGACATGGATCTTTGAAGTGTTTAATGAAGCAATATCGTTTTAGATTTCTTCTAAAATCGGCTTTAAAAAGAAGAAAAATTGATGGGCTCTTGCTTTTAGTTCCTGAGAACAAATCCAAAAACTCTCAAAGTTACCTATGTAGGAACCCAAACCACCTTAGTTAAAACGCAGCCCAATTTGAGTTTGATTTCACCACCTCTTTGAATTGAGATATGTACCTTTCTGAGCACTCGACATCCTCAACAAATGAATGAATGGGTTGCCATGATTGTTGACGCTCAATCTGTAATTTGAATTTGGCAGTGATAAGCACGCTATAGATTGACCGTAAATGAATTTGATATTTAATTTCCATTTCTTTCTTATTATGTCTCCCCGTTTGTTGTCACTGGCATGCCACCTTCATTTATTTTTACTCAATCTAGATATTAGCAACCAAGAGTGTGTTGGTTCAAACAAGATGTTGGTCTCTCTCTCACTAGAACTGAAATATGTATTTCATTATATGTGTGCAGGCTCTGCCAGTCTACCAATAGCTGACTGGCTGGCTTGTATGGCCCCAGTAATGGAACACTCTTGCTTTGCCGTGATATAGCTCCAAATATTTATGAGATAAAAGACTCATTAATTAATCTGGCCGACTAACTCTTTTTTCAGTCTACCTCAGTTTGCATATGCAAGACGAGCTTTGGGAAAGCCAACTATTTGGGTTTTTGTGTAGGCATGGGATCTGCATTTTCTGGGCACTTCCACAAAGGCGCTACCTGGCCATGAGATGGTAACAGCTTTCAAATCTTGTTAGTACCTGGCCATATTATGACAGTGCCTGACAAATGCCTATCTAATTCCTATACAAGAGCCAATAATGTTGGCTTTGCCAGTTTTTGTTTTAACAGGAATTCAGTACAAATAACGGATGCAAAGACACACATACTGCATATACGTCAAGTGTCTGTAGGCAGACTTGATTATGGCACTTTTATTACACTGGGTGCTAGTGTATAGATGCATGTACGTCTTTGCCTTTCAAGAAGCCTACTCAACAAGCACAGAGGTAGCTGAAAGAGCTCCCACATGGATGTTTTTTGGGCAGATATGTATGAGTAGTGGGCGGGAATGGCTATATCTACTAGTATGGCCCTGTGGATGGGTAAAAAACGAACAACACCCAATGGATGTGTGCCCCTCCTACATTCCATCTCTCACCTGCTTTCACTTCCCAGTGCCATGGAAAGCCAACACCAAAAAATGGAGAGCGCCTTCACAAGAGAAAAGGATAGTAAAACAAAAATAAATATGGCCATATTCATTCAGGAGTAGGATGCAGAATGGATAATAGGTGCAGGGGTAGCCTGTGAAAAGAATGTCATGGCGAGATGACCCCTATCAATATGGCGAGGCCCAGCAGTACGTATATGCCTCCATTGCCTTTTTTGGAAACTCAGATTTAATATGAAACTCAAACTCCTATTCACCAGACTGTGTGGAAACAGGTTCCACCGTTAGAAGGGTTTAGGGCATACATGTTAATGTGCCCTTTAATAATAGAACAGCCTAAATAATGTCCAATGTGCTATATGTACACACGGTTTGAACCCATGGAACAACCACTCTTATAATCTCAGATTTATGTTTATGCGCCCAGATGAGGATGTACATCGACATCGACACTTTCTTTCCAATCATGTCACATTTTTCAAGGTATATTATGTTAAGGGGAGAGGATGTTCCTAAACCTATGGTTGTCATGCTCAATCAGTATTGTTTTGTATTCCAACAGTGACAAGTTCCGACTATGACACTGCAGAAGCTACCGAAACATCATCCTATTTCAGTGCCCAAGGTTATCAGTCCAGGTAAAGTGTTACTAGCAGTGCCTGCTACTCAGGCTGATCATAAGCAATTGTTTTATTCAAAGCTAAGTTGTTTGTCTCTTTGCTGCATTTATAGATTTGAGTGCACCCTTTGACTGAGGGCAATTCAGTTACTCTTTTCTTCTAATACTGCAAACACATTATGGGCTTGACAAGACTCAGAACCCTTTTCATGCTGTAGAGGCGGGAGGCTGTGTCCTTGCCCTGTTGTACTTTTAACATGTATAACCCTTATAGATACATCCTTGCAGGATACATCATTGAGTATTTGATCAGATTAGCCCTGAGCAACCTTTTTTTAAAACATATTTTTATTGTCATTTTGAACAGTACACATAAAACCAATAAAACCCCTCCATATCCCCCGTACCAACAACAGCAGACATGTTTACGTTTCCCTTCTCCTAGTTCCATAAAGCCAACTCCCAGCTCCATTGCATGATTTCCAAAATGTGCAGATTATGAGGGCACCATTGCTCCCTATAGTCACTTTGAAGCAATGTCAATACAATCATCCAATCTTTTCTGAATTTTGCACCCTCCCCATGGATTCTATACATCACCCATTCCATTACCAATATTTTCCAAACTTTCCATCTTTGTGCAAGCACCGGCCAGGTTGCTATCAACAACACCATTAATGCTTTCCTTTGAGCCTTGGAAGGTAAATAGTTTTTCGGGTCAATCATCCCAAACATCCATTCCCTTAACCCCTAGGTCTTATCAGATATGAACATTTCCCTTATCTGACAGGTAACTTCTGACCAAAACGGTACTATTACCAGGCATTCCTACCATATGTGGGCCCAGTTTCCTTTACCTTAACATTCTCTCCAAAATTCTATTGAAACATTAGGATATATATTGTGCAACTCTATTGGTGTGTGATACCAGTGCATCATAATTTTGTACCAGATTTCCCTAAATTGTATTGATCGTGTCAGTGTGGGCATGTTTCTCCACATATGTTCCCAATGGTCCATGGGGATATCGGCAGCTAATATGTTTTCCCATTTCTTCATATATGACCAATATCGCCCATCTTCAGAATCGAGAAGGAGCTTATATAGTATGGAGACCAAACTCTTGGATCCCTTATGTGTGATAATAAACTTCCCAAAAGCAGTTAACTCCCTACTTATTGCCTGTTTAATGGTTGGATCATGCAACCAATGCCTCATCTGATAGAACCACATTGTAGGCCTCTTTGTTAGGCCTATGTGTTGTTTGCATAAAACGAAGGCCATTATTTCAGTTCCCTGCATCATGTCCCAGACTCCCACCAAGTTAGCCTGCTCATCATTCTGCCACCTTGAGCATGAAACTCCTGTCCATCAGTGCCCTTTTTCCATTTCTCGTGGCCTGTCTTCGCACCAGGGCGTCCCTCGTCTGATTGTGGCCCCCTCTCCAAAGTCTCCACAGGGCTGCGTGAGTCCTTCTTTGCCTATTGGCAAGATAAACCAGCCGCTGCTTTCCTGCTCTCCTCTTGAATAGGGATCAGGCTGGGAGTAGCCTGGAATCTCCCACCGGTGCCTCCTGACAGTGGCGCACAACTCACCTGCTGTACTTTCTTCCTCCGCACATTGGTTCCTCCCTTATCTTCCGTCAACAAGTCCGGTGGGGTTTATGTCCTTTGCATGCACCTGTGCGCTATCCATCACAGGTCCAGGAGGGAGAACAGTCCTACAGGTACGCCTCTAATCAGCAGCCATCTTGGAAATCACTAAGTGACTTTTTCAGAAGATGACTCTGTTTATTGAAAATACGCTCAAACTGTATTATTCTGTACTTGTGTGTGCTGTACTTGTGTTTGTTGTGCGTCTGCCAGAAAAGGGAGCATGGTTGGAACTACTTGAACCACGGTTAACAATTGCCTGGATGACAACAATCTTAAATCATGTGCCAACAAGATCAAGGTCACTGTGCTTGATTCCGACCACCGTCTTTGGACTCCTTACTTGTGGCCCCTCCACCTCAACCGTTTTCCCACGTCTTAATGAAAAGGTCAGGAATTGTAGCTATATCTTGCACTGTCAACTGTCATTGAAGACAAAGATAACTAAAGTGGTTCAGTGTTGTTGCTCCCATAAAGGAACTGTAAGTAGTTGTTTTAAGGTCTTGGGTAAGCCACAATGCGTTGCAACTGGGCTGGCCCTGTCACCTCGTTAATCTGGACCTGTCACCTCTGTGATGTGGTCACGTGGCATGACAGCAACGTTCTGCCGTCACACGCAGTTAATAATTAAAGTGGCGGCCCCGCACCACAGGCATTGCGTGCCGGGAGCCTGATACAGCAAGACCTGAGTCCATCTGTTCCTTTCAGAGACGGGTGGGACAAGGCCTGCATGAGGTGGGCCTGGGGCACAGATCACAATATTGGCGACGAGGATGCAGCAGGGTAGGGGGAAGGTTTTCGGATGTTGATTTCATCTCTGCCAACCTAATCCGACGCCTGCCAGGTGCATCAATCATCGCGGTAAGGCAAACACCGCCATTTTGTGTTCCCAACGGCCGCGGCTCCACCGTGGAGTGCTTGTGTGCCATGTGGAGACATTTTGGATCCCACAGGGCTATAGCCCACAAGCAGGGCCACAGGGGCCCTTTCTCAATAAAAAAAAGGGAGATTTTTTTTTTCTCTCTCCTTTTTCTACCATCAAAATTTTTCAGTCCCACTGAGGTGACATCCGGAGGGGCAAACATGCCACAGACCTAGGCGTAGCCGCCCAGAGGGAGCAGAGTGGGCGCAGCACAGAGGTCAACGTCACTGAATTGCACTAGCAGTTGCAGGTCGCGGCCTTCTTCCACATAGGAGGTTCCTGGCGTCCTGCGGCCATGAGTGATATGGATGACATCCAGGGAGCTGGTGTCATGATCTCTGCTTCCAAAAGGTCAGGGTTTTCCCAACTCCCTTGGAAGCAGATCCATAACCCAGGTTCCGAGTGCCAACCAGTCCCAATTGGGACCTTTTGGACCCAGTCCTGGCGCCAGTGGCACCAGGCTCATAAATATGCCCATTCCCAGCGCTGGAAGCGCCGGGCTCATAATGCTTGGGTGGACTTACCTGCAGCAGACCATGCTGCTTACTTGCCTGCCAGTTGAGTCTCTGATCCTCTTCTGTTTGGAACTACTTTTCCTGTTGGGTGGGGCAGGAGCCACTCCCTAGATTCAGAACACTGGAACTCTTCTGGAAAGCAGGAACTCTTTTCTTACCTAGGCGTGGCTGTGGAAGGAGACACCTAAGCACTACAGGAGGCTATTTAAACCACACCCGATGGATGAATCTTGCTTTGCGTTATTCTGCATCCTCAGCAGCAGAACGCTCATCGTGTCTTCTGCATCTGATCCTGGGCCTAAGGAAAAAGGCTTACCATCCTGAATCCAGTCTTCAGCAACACCTATAAAGACAAGAAAGAACAGGTTAGCATTACGGTCTTCAGTGACAGCTCTTCACTTACCTGGTCCATCGGCTGTCACCTACGCCTCGCGCTGCATTCCGGCATCTGAAAGACAAAGGCTTACCTACTCTTCGTGCGCTCCGGAGGTCTTCACACTGCATTCCGGCATCTGAAAGACAAAAGCTTACCAACTCTTCGCACGCTCCGGAGGCCTTCAGCGCTGCATCCCGCATCTGAAAGACAAAACAAGGTGCGTTTAAAGACATTGGGGAACTTTAATACTCACGTGCCATTACTCCTTTCCACATCTAACCCAGTGGGTATTCCGGCACCCTGCAGCCGCCCCGAACTTGTTCCTGCAAAATAAAAAGACAGTTAGAGCGCATCGTGAAGCAGGCAACAAGCGCTTACTTACGTGCTTCCAGGCGCTTCTATTCATCACGCAGGCTCCATCTTCAACTCACTTCAGCCCGCCATCCGCCATCGCCGGAACCCTGCAAAACAAGAGACATCATTACTAAAGACTTTAAAGACATTAGAATTACTCGAAACTTACCGTTCATGCAGTAAACGATGGACAGCAGTCCTCTGAAGTCAAGAGGCCTGCTCCCCTTATCCAGTGAAGAAACTGGTTACAGCACCCTGCCTCGAGGCAGATGGAGAGCACGGCGTTCACTTACCTAAGGTGAGAGCGTTAACCTTTGGGGTTCTACAGGAGAAGAGAAAGGGAAGAAGAGAGAGACATTCAATAACCCAGTTCATTAATCCCACATTTTCTATCTGCAGACATCTTACCCTTCGAGCCAGACATACAGTGCACAGAGGTCCAGCCCAAAGAGCCAGCCGTGTGTTACACATCACCTTTGAAGATACGGTATACGCCCAGTCAAGACCGGCGCCTCTAAGGGAATCAGGTGAGCGTTACAGAACGCAAAGCCTACCACAAAACTCCCGTCCAGGCGCTATGGAAACCTCGGATACCGACCAGCTAGCCCAGTTACTCTGGGAACTAAGGGCAGAAGTGCATGCAGCCCGTCAGGAAACGAACGCTCTAAGAAGGGAACTGATTATTTCCAAGGAGCGAACAGATGATCTCGCTAGACAATTGCTACAGTCACAAGCCGGACAGACCCCGTTACCCGCATCTGGGGGAAATCTTCCTTCTACATCCTCTATGAATCCAGTGCAGATCAACCTACCTGGGAATGTACCTCTGGCTCCGCCCGAACGATTTTCTGGTGACCCAAAGAGGTTTGCAGTATTTATTAATCAGTGCCGGTTGCATTTCTTATGCCGGCCAGCAGCCTTTCCAACTGATCAAGCTAAAGTAGCTTTCGTGCTTTCGTACCTTAGTGGCAATGCGGCAGACTGGTCGATCCCTCTAGTAAATCAAGATGATCCGGTCCTCCATGATTTTCAAGCTTTTCAGCTCAGTATGGAAAAACTGTTCGCAAGACATTCACAGGGGCAGGCCTTGAACAATGAGCTTCTTTCGTTGCGACAAGGTAATCAAGACCTTTTGGCTTATATTGCGTCTTTCAACAGACTGATAGTGGAAACTCACTGGCCTGAGGACAAAAGGATTACGCTGTTTTATAGAGGTCTACGCGGAGAGCTCAAAGATCTGTTAGCCCAAGTAGTGAATCCCCCACAAGATTGTTCGGACTATATAGACTTAGTCGTTCAAATAGATCACAGACTGCAGAACAGGAAGGCCGATCGTTCCAAGTTTGATGCTCGAGTATTTTCCAAACCGCCAACTCCTTCCAAAGGAGTAGACTCCGGGGAACCCATGCAAATAGGGGGTCTGAAAGGTCCTCTAACACAAAAGGAGCGGGAAAGGAGAAAACAGTTGCAATTATGCCTCTATTGCGGAAACTCAGGGCACTTTCTTCGAGACTGTCCGGTGAAACCTGCCAAGAAGGCAGTAGGAGCTGCAGTTACCAAAGTTACAAACTCTGAGCAGGGAAACGACCTCGCCCGACAAGAATAGAGGTCCTCTTGCCGAGCGTGAAAACCAGTTCCGTGACCTCGCATTTCGTGATACCTATGGTCCTCATTAGCCCTAATAATCCGGATCGATTACATGCAATTGAAGCTTACGTCGACAGCGGTGCCATCGGCAATTATGTGGATCATGAAATGGTTTTGAGGATGAATCTAACTCTTTGTCCCAAGGCTGTAAAGGACGTCATTACTACGGTGGATGGTACCGAGATAGCCTCCGGGCCAGTAACGCATACCACTCAAGAAGTGACGCTAGTAAGTCAAGATGGACACCATGAGAAGATCGTGTTCGATGTGATCAAGGCCCCTCAGTTTCAGATTATTCTAGGAATACCTTGGTTAGAGAAACACAATCCTCTGATCGATTGGCGAGCAAGAACGGTCCAGTTTCCAGAATGTGTCTCTACTTGTCACCCTCCACCTGGTGTTGCACTGGCAGCAATTTCTTCAGAGACTCCCCAGTTACCTCCCGAATACCTAGAATACCAAGATGTTTTCCGGAAGGATCAGGCTAACTCTCTACCTCCTCATAGGTCTTATGACTGCCAGATCGACCTGATACCTGGATCTACTCCTCCTTGTAGTAGAATTTATGCCCTCACCGAGCCTGAGAACCTTCACCTTCGACAATACCTGGATCAATACCTGGCAAATGGGTTTATTCATCCTTCCAAGTCCCCTGCTTCTTCAGCTTTGTTCTTCGTTCCAAAAAAGGAAGGAGACCTTAGAACTTGTATAGATTATCGCTCCCTGAACCAGATCACCGTTAAGAATAGATATCCGTTACCTTTGATCCCTGAACTCCTGGACCAAGTCAGAAAAGCATGCATATATACAAAGCTGGATCTTAGAGGAGCTTACCACTTGGTACGAGTAAAAGAGGGCGATGAATGGAAGACGGCCTTCCGCACCAAGTATGGGCTATTTGAATATCAGGTCATGCCCTTCGGACTTTGTAATGCCCCGGCCGCCTTTCAATATTTTATGAACAATGTCCTCAGAGAGCTCATAGATGTGTGTGTTGTTGTTTACATTGACGACATCCTCGTTTATTCTTCATCGGAATCTGAACATCGGAAACACGTGAAAATGGTCCTCGAAAGATTGCGTCAACACAAACTTTTCGCTAAGTTGGAAAAATGTGTTTTCAACGTGACTGAAGTTGAATTCTTGGGATTCATATTATCACCTGGCGGAGTGCGTATGTATTCAAAGAAGGTCGATGCAGTTCTCAAATGGCCATCACCATCCTCCGTAAAAGGTGTGCAAAGCATGTTAGGCTTCGCTAACTTTTACCGCAGGTTTATCCCCGAATTCTCTCGAATAGTCCAGCCCATCACTGCCTTGTTAAAGAAAAACAAACGTTTTTAATGGTCTACCGAGGCGGAACAAGCTTTCCAGGATTTGAAGACTAAATTTATCTCTGCACCAATCTTAAAACACCCTCGCCCCGAACTCCCCTACATCGTGGAAACTGATGCTTCAAGCCTTGCCATGGGGGCAGTTCTATCACAAAAGGACCCGGTAACCAATCAGTTGCATCCCGTGGCATTTTGGTCCCGCAAATTCTCGCCTCCTGAAATCAATTACACGATTACTGACAAGGAACTTCTGGCTATCAAGTCTGCCTTTAAGGCTTGGCGGCATTATCTGCTGGGGGCCCGACACACCGTTACTGTGATTACGGATCACCGAAACCTGCAATATTTGAAAACCGCAAAAGCCCAATCCTCTAGACAACTCCGTTGGGCATTATTCTTTACCGAGTTTGACTTCATAATTACCTAGCGACCTGGTACAAAAAACGGTAAAGCTGATGCCCTTTCTCGGATGGGAGTGGAAGAACACTTGATCAACCCTAAACCTGTACCAATCATTCCCGAACAAAGAATTCTGGATGTAATCGCCACAGAATCCATAGAGGAAGTTAAGGATAAAGCCAGGCAACTTGTAACTCCAGCAGACATACAGAATTGGCATCTGCAGGGAAAGGACTTTGCAGTAAAGGACAACTTATTGTATTTCCAAGAACGATTATACCTACCCAGCACAGATTTACAGAAAAAAGTAATCTCTTGTTATCACGATTCTTTAATGGAAGGACATCCCGGTATGGCCAAGACCTCAGAAAAGATCACGCGCTACTTCTGGTGGCCGTCTTGGAAAAAAGATATCAGAGACTTTATAATGTCCTGTGGAGTATGCGCCCAAAACAAGAGTCAAAAGGAAAGACCAGCAGGCCTCTTACGCCCTATTGACATCCCACCTCGCCCTTGGCATACGCTTTCTATGGACTTCATCACCGATCTACCTCCATGCTCCGGATACAATACGATTCTAGTAATCGTGGACTTATTCTCCAAGATGGCGCATTTCATTACGCTCAAAGGCTTGCCAACAGCAGCAACTCTGGCCCGAGAATTTCTCAAAAACATCGTCCGACTGCACGGTTTTCCTTCGGTTCTAATTTCGGATCGAGGTAGTCAATTTATTTCTCATTTTTGGCGAAGTTGCTGTCGGTCGGCTCAAATTGATGTGAGACTATCGACCAGTCACCACCCTCAGACCGACGGACAAACCGAGCGGACCAATCAAACTCTGGAACAGTATTTACGCTGCATGCTGCAACAAAATGAAAAAACTTGGAAAGACATCCTTTGGATAGCCGAATATGCCTACAATAACTCTGTCCATTTGGGAACTGGGAAAACCCCGTTTTTTCTTTTGTACGGCAGTCACCCTCGAACCTCGGAGTTGGATCCCATCCAAGATCTTGAAACACCAGCAGTAGACTACCTGCATTCTACAATCACCCAAGCCTTTAAGGAAGCTGTTTCTCACCTTCAAAGGACTAAAGAACAATACAAGAAAGGAGCAGATCAACATCGGAAGGAAGCCCCTCAATATCAAGTAGGGGATCAAGTCTGGTTATCCACCAAATATCTACCTCTAAAAGGGCCACGCACATTCAACCCAAGATACCTTGGTCCCTATTCCATCACTACCATAGTAAACCCAGTAGCGGTCAAGTTGGACTTGCCCCCGCACATGAAGATACATCCGGTCTTCCACGTCTCTCTATTAAAACCCGTGCAACCTCAAACCCGACTAACCAAATCTCCAAAACCTATCCTAGTTGATGGAGAACTCGAGTTTGAAGTCAAAAGCATTCTGGACTCCAAGATCTCCAAATCTAAACTATTCTACCTAATTGACTGGAAAGGCTACGGCCCCCAAGAGAGATCCTGGGAACCTGCTCAATATGTCCACGCTCCTCGCCTAATCAAAAGATTTCACCGAACATTTCCTGACAAGCCAAAACCCCCGGAGAAGCCCGGTTTGGGAGGGGCCTTGAGGGGGGGTACTGTCATGATCTCTGCTTCCAAAAGGTCAGGGTTTTCCCAACTCCCTTGGAAGCAGATCCATAACCCAGGTTCCGAGTGCCAACCAGTCCCAATTGGGACCTTTTGGACCCAGTCCTGGCGCCAGTGGCACCAGGCTCATAAATATGCCCAGTCCCAGCGCTGGAAGCGCCGGGCTCATAATGCTTGGGTGGACTTACCTGCAGCAGACCATGCTGCTTACTTGCCTGCCAGTTGAGTCTCTGATCCTCTTCTGTTTGGAACTACTTTTCCTATTGGGTGGGGCAGGAGCCACTCCCTAGATTCAGAACACTGGAACTCTTCTGGAAAGCAGGAACTCTTTTCTTACCTAGGCGTGGCTGTGGAAGGAGACACCTAAGCACTACAGGAGGCTATTTAAACCACACCCGATGGATGAATCTTGCTTTGCGTTACTCTGCATCCTCAGCAGCAGAACGCTCATCGTGTCTTCTGCATCTGATCCTGGGCCTAAGGAAAAAGGCTTACCATCCTGAATCCAGTCTTCAGCAACACCTATAAAGACAAGAAAGAACAGGTTAGCATTACGATCTTCAGTGACAGCTCTTCACTTACCTGGTCCATCGGCTGTCACCTACGCCTCGCGCTGCATTCCGGCATCTGAAAGACAAAGGCTTACCTACTCTTCGTGCGCTCCGGAGGTCTTCACACTGCATTCCGGCATCTGAAAGACAAAAGCTTACCAACTCTTCGCACGCTCCGGAGGCCTTCGGCGCTGCATCCCGCATCTGAAAGACAAAACAAGGTGCGTTTAAAGACATTGGGGAACTTTAATACTCACGTGCCATTACTCTTTTCCACATCTAACCCAGTGGGTATTCCGGCACCCTGCAGCCGCCCCGAACTTGTACCTGCAAAATAAAAAGACAGTTAGAGCGCATCGTGAAGCAGGCAACAAGCGCTTACTTACGTGCTTCCAGGCGCTTCTATTCATCACACGGGCTCCATCTTCAACTCACTTCAGCCCGCCATCCGCCATCGCCGGAACCCTGCAAAACAAGAGACATCATTACTAAAGACTTTAAAGACATTAGAATTACTCAAAACTTACCGTTCGTGCAGTAAACGACGGACAGCAGTCCTCTGAAGTCAAGAGGCCTGCTCTCCTTATCCAGTGAAGAAACTGGTTACAGCACCCTGCCTCGAGGCGGATGGAGAGCACGGCGTTCACTTACCTAAGGTGAGAGCGTTAACCTTTGGGGTTCTACAGGAGAAGAGAAAGGGAAGAAGAGAGAGACATTCAATAACCCAGTTCATTAATCCCACATTTTCTATCTGCAGACATCTTACCCTTCGAGCCAGACATACAGTGCACAGAGGTCCAGCCCAAAGAGCCAGCCGTGTGTTACACATCACCTTTGAAGATACGGTATACGCCCAGTCAAGACCGGCGCCTCTACGGGAATCAGGTGAGCGTTACAGCTGGTCAAGGCACTGCAAATAACCTTCGGGCAAGAAGGACTCCACACCAACAAGGGACACTGGCCCCAATGCCAGAATTTGACACTTCAGAAAATCCCTTGAAGCTGGGACCGAAATGGTTACTCTGGATAGAGAAGTTGGACATGTATTTCAGAGCAACCGTTGAGACAGAGGATGAGGCAAAGATTGCGACCCTCATATACTCCGCTGGTTCGGAGGTACATAAGATCTTCAGGTCTCTCACTCCCACAGACAACTCTTATGAAGCAGCAAAGGACAACCTGAAAGAGCACTTCTTGCTGTTAGCCAATCAGGACTATGAAAGGTTCATTATGTTCAGCGAGAAGCAGAAGGAGGAGGAATCCCTGGACCAGTTTTATAGCAGACTCTGTCCTCTAGCATTACGTGCGAATGGGAGAATTAGGACAGCATGGTTAGAAACCAACTGATACAAGGTTGCGCTTGGGGCAAGCTGCGCCGCCAAGTGCTGCGTGGTCTGTCACTAACCAGCATCCTGGGGATGGGCAGATCATACGAACTGGCGGAGAGGCGTGCAAAGAAAATGGACGCTGAGATTCGTTTGCTCAAAGTGGAAGACGCATGTGTGATTGGGTTCCCGCAGAACGCTGGTCCAGCAATGCCCAGATGGAACATGAGGAGAAATTTAACACTGCAGCCATGCCCCAAGTGTGGCTAAAACCTTCTGCATGTTCGGCGAATGCCCAGCGAAAGGGAGGGTGTGCGGGTGCTGCGGAACAGCGGGTAATTTTGCAAGGATGTGTAAAGCCCCCACTCCGGTGACCATCCCCAGAGGGCCCAGCAGGATGCCCAGTGACAATACACAACAACAGAGGGAAGTGGCAATTGTCGAACAGGAGGAACCAAGTTAACTGGCGGAAAAAGAAGAGGAGGAAGAAGAGATCTTCTTCATCTCGAGCGTAGACACTATAAAGAAGAAAAGGAGACAACTATGGGTACAGTATCTGAGAGCAGAGCAAAAATGCCAGTACTTGAAGATACGGGAGCATCAGTGTGCGTGATGGTGGCCCGCCATTACAAAGCTCTGCCAGGACCCCCACCACTGTCGGAAGCCAGGGCTAAGATTTTCACATTTGGGGGCACCTGACCAATACAGCTCAAAGGCATGTTCATTACAAAAGTGGCCCATGAAGGGAAGGAAATTAGAGCCAAGTTCTTCGTCACTGACATAAGGGCCCACTCACTACGGTGCTGCGTGATAGCAGAGGTCCTTGGAATTGTACATTTCGCTTTTAGAGTCTATGCCAAAGATATCAACAAGATCCTTGAGAGGTTCAAGTCAGTGTTCGAGGACGTTGGCAAACTACGGGTGAACCTGTCAAGCTACACCTTGACGAAACGGTACGCAAGACTACACTGGAACGCTGTTGGATTCCTTTTAATCTCAGGCAGCAGGTAGAACAAAAATTGCAGAGCCTGGTGAGAGTGGACATCAACAAAAGAGTTTATGGTCCCACCAATGGGTATCCCCCATCGTCGTGGCGAGCAAACCTAAGCAACATATTTGGTCAACATGAGACTTCCATTCCGGCTATTAAGTGTGAACGTCACATAACCCTGACTCTGGACGACGTAGTAGGGGAACTACAAGGTGCAAGAGTGTTTTCAAAGCTGGATCTGCGGTCTGGGTACCCTCAGCTTGAGCTCCACCCAGGCTTGCGGTACATTACCACCTTTACGACCCACCAAGGCTTCTATCAATACAAACGTTAGAGCTTCAGGGTCTCGTCCGCTGCACTAGTATTTCAGAATGTTAAACGTGGAGCATGGGGAGGTCTTGATGGGGTCATCAATCTCCGCTATGACATCTTGGTCTATGCCCCGTCAGAGGCTGAACACATGACAAGACTCGAACAGACACTAGAAATAATTCAGCTCCTTGGGCTCACTTTACATTGTGAGAAGTGCGAGTTCCTGAAAAACAGCATAGAGTTCTTCTGATTCGTATTCCACGAGAACAGCATCTCCCCAGACCCGCTGAAAATGTGTGACATTCAGGAGGCAAGTCTACCCGAGAATGTGTCTGAAATCAGGAGCTTCATTGGGATGGTGACATATTTCGGTCGCTTTACACCAAACTTGGTGACCCTTTCCGAGCCCCTCAGGCTGCTTTCGAGAAAGGACAAAATGTGGGAGTGGACCGCCAAAGAACAAGATGCCTTTGATACCATCAAATGGGCACTCATGGGAAAGTAGTGCATGGCAATCTTCGATCCAACGAGAGAATCGGAGATCATTGTTGATGCCAGCCCACTCGGGCTGGTAGCAGTACTGTTACAATAGGATGTGCAGGGTCAGATGAGACTGATTGCATATGCCAGCAAGGCGCTAACCAACACCGAGCAGTGCTACTCCCAGATCGAAAGGGAGGCACTGGCCATCCTATGGGGATGCCGGCATCTTAGTATATACATACTCGGCCAACCTGTTTCGGTAGTGACTGACCACAACCTGCTACTTCCCATCATGGCAGGGTCCAATCCACGCCTGCCCCAATAATCGAACGCTGGATGCTGGATGCTGCTGCTAATGGAGTACAGGTTGGCGCTGACATTCAGACCTGGAGCCCACAATTCCGCAGACTACCTCTTGGGTCACCCGAGGAAAGGGAAAGGACAAGAAAACACGGAACAAGTGGCAATGGAAGAGCATATTCTCATGGCCATAGAGGCCGCCCAACCCCTTGCACTCACCATTCAGGAAGTGGCAGAAGCATCGAACAGTGATAGGTATTTTGAGGTAGTCAAAGCAGCCATGTCCAGTGGTGATTGGAAAACTGTCCTGTCCAACCCTCAAACGAAAGGAGTCGAAGCACACAAGTCCTGGAACAGCTGTGGAGGGTGAGGCATGAGCTGTCGACAACTGAAGAAGGACTGATCTTATAAGGACATCAGCTGGTACTCCCCCAGGCACTAGTAGGCAGAGGGACAGAGTTGGAGCACTGTGGCCATCAGGTAACGGCCAAGACCAAGTCAAGGCTAAGGCTGAAGGTCTGGTTCCCGGGTCTGGAGGTGAAAGTGGATGAGTTTGTCGCGAACTGCATCAGGTGTCAGCCAACCGCCCAGTCAACAAAGAACCGAGGATAGAGTCCATGCCTCGCAGCAACCAGCCGTGGGGTGTTGTCCACACAGACTTTGGGTCCACGGGGCAAGGGGTGTACTTCCTTGTGCTGATAGACCATTGGTCTCGGTATCCCGAGGTCGAGCTGGTTGAGTCCACATCATTTGACCAGGTGGTGCAGGTCTTGGAGAAGATGTTTGTGACCCATGGCTTCCCAAGGATAATGTGCTCGGAAAAATGGAATGCCATTTCTGGGGGAGAACTTTGCAGACTTCATGGCAGATTGTGGGATCACACACCAGAGAGTTACTCCACTATGGCCCATGGCCAACAATGAGGGCGAACGCTTTATGAGGACATTGAATAAAGTATTCTGCATAGCGCACGGTCAGGGCCAGGAACTAAGGAGTACTCTGTACCAATTCCTGAGGGAATACAGATCCACGCCTCACCGGTCCACAGTTGTGGCCCCAGCAGATGCACTCTTCAGGAGAGGCCCCAAGGACTCCTCCCAGAGATGGAAGGATGACCGTGGGGCCATCGATGATTAGAGAACGTCAGAAGATCGGGGGGGAATACACAATGATGAGGAAAACCTCTGTAGGCATCTCAAGCCTCCAGACATTACCATTGGGGACACCGTAATGGTGCGTAATCTTCACCCAGAAGGGAAATTATTCCTCACCTATGAGCCCTCCCCCATGAGGATGGTCCAAGTTAAAGAGTTGATGGTAACTGCTGCCGATCAAAGGGGAAAAGTGACTTGAAACTCAATTTCTTTTTCGAAAATGGGGTGAAAACGAGGAACTAGGAGAACGAGAGGAAGACGTTCCCCTGACGGGACCATCAGGTGTGGAACCAACACCAGGAGGTAGAGCAAACAATGAGATGCCGACGTCAGGCGGGAAGGAAAATGATGTCACTGAGGAGGCTGCTGGGAAAGGATATCCCAGCAGGGAAGGAAGAAGATGCCCTGCACGATTTCGAGACTATTAATGGGCGACTAGGCTCGAAACAGCCAAGTCCAGAATACATCATCCGATGTTGCCCATGTTGGGCTGGATCCAGTTTGGTATGTTACCATGTTTGCAATGTTTAAGACTGTCAGGGTTACGCTCATTGCCTTGTAGCATGTTTATTTCATTGTTATGAAAAAGGAGGAATGTGAGGTCATCACGTGGCGCGAAGGCAACATTCTGCCGTCGCGCGTAGTTAATAATAAAAAATGGGTGGTCCTGCATCACTGATGCGTTGGGAGCCCGATATGGCAAGACCTGAGTCTGTGTGTTCCTTTCAAGGACGGGTGGGACAAGGCCTGCATGTGGGGGGCCTGGGGCAATGCAGAACAACCTCTAGAATTGACTATGCCAATAGAATCTAATTAGCTCTTCCCAGGATATAATAAACAGGCTCTAAAGAGTTCAGTGCGAAGACACCAGCATTATCCAGAATCTATCACAAGGTTGCTTAGCCAATGGTGCATGCGGTCTCCATTGCCTTACCACTGACAGAGAATGTTATGGGAAGTTTGCAGTGCAATTTATATACTGATGCATGGTCTGGCCCCCAAATTCACTTTGACTTGCTTTCAGCATTCTATTTCTTTGGGACTGTTGGGACCAACAGGAACCTTTGCGCTATCACTCAAATTAAACACGGATGAGCAGGAGAAGCTACTCACTCCACTAGTTGGACCAATAGTTGGAGAACACTAGTTGATCTTGCTCCCACATGAGATAACAAGCATCTGTTCTCATTGTAGTTTAAGGATAAATCTTAAAACATTTTGTTTTGTTCATTCTATTTAAGCCTGCCTGGTGAATAATATACAGGTAAGAATGTCAGAGAATAGATAAACCTGCCCTGTGACGAATATTCAGATTGGACTGCCCGATGAATAATATACAGGTAACCTTGATCAGTAAATAATATACGGATAAGGATGCCAGGTGAATAGGCAAGCCTGTCCAGTGAATAATATGTAGGTAAGCCTGACCAATGATTAGTATACAGGTATACAGGCCTGGTGAATAGATAAACATGCCCAGTGAAAACTATATAGATAGGGCTGCTGGGCCAATGAGTGAGCATGCCCAGTGAATAATATACAGGTAATCCTGTATTGTGAATAGATAAGCCTGCCGGGTGAATAATATACAGGTAATCTTGTCGGGTGAATAATAATATACAGGTAAGCCTGACCAGTGGATAATGTACAGGTAAGCATGCCTAGTGAATAGGTAAACCTGCCTGGTGAAGAATATACAGGTAGAACTGCCTGGTGAATAGTTAAACCTGCCCCATGAATAATATACAGCTAAGCCAACCAATGAATAATATACACTTACTTGGTGCCAAGATGCTTGTATTAAGCGAATGATCATGCTCCATAAATAAACTTAGTACACATTCAGTTGGTTCAACATCCACGCTCTGAAACAGAATATTATAACTCAAGATAGCAGCTGCCTTTAAAAGACAGTTGTGAGGAGGGAATGAAGAGACAGGGCAGTGTGTGTTTGAGGTGATTTTCTATAGCTAATTACAGAATTGCTAAGAGCACATTTACTGCAAAGGTTTCAAGAAAGCAGTTGGTATCATGTGATAGGTAGCTAAGTAGGTTTTGTGTCAGATAACAATCGGCAAGTCTACTTTGTTTGACTATTTCCTATCTGCTTTAACAATGCACCAAGTCTTCAGCATTGTCTCTAGACACAGCTATTAATAAGGTGCATATTCTTATTCCTTTTTTGTTACGCGCACAGCTCCTTAACTATTCTGTTCTTTACAAATGCCCACTATACACAACAATAATCTCTCAAAAAACAAAACACAAAATGTATATTCGTGTTCAACATGTTTCGATTAACTACAACAGTGGTGATTCCACACAGTGCAAAAGCAAAGTAACATAGCATAGCAAAGCTAATCCCTTTGGCTTTGTCAGTGATTGTTTGGATTTCATGTCTCCTTTCCTTTGAAAGTCGCTTATGGTCTTAATGTTTTCGCTTTCCACAACAGGGAACAGGAAGGGGCTGAATCCACGACAGAGGAAGGACAGCTGCCACAGGTTGTGGTAGAGCTCTCTGATGTCCTTGTAGCGCCAGGAGCACCGTTGGCAAAATTTCAGTTGAAGGTCAAAGGTGAGCCTGCACTAACTATTGTAATGACATATCAGGCTTAATAAAATGTAGAGGTACAGGGACGACCACTGCCTTGCTGTGCATGCATGAACTTGAGAAAAATAATTCCCTACAAAATAACATACACTTTTTCTTATATATCTAATTTTGCATCTAACAATCGTTTTTTGATAGACGTTCTACACAAAGCAAAATTCCCTGCAATTTTTTATTCCCTTAATACATTTATTTTTACATCCCTTTTGCTTTAATCTGAAAAAAAGCATGGGGGAGGCCTGCAAAGCTCCCACATCTTCTCTCTCATACTTCACTACCTTGCACTCATTTTTGTACCCCAAACACTGTACCCAGTAAGTGCCCCTCCTTAGCAAGAATTCCCTTTTTCCAATTATTTTGGTGCTAACAGACCTACCCTCTCTTTCTCCAATTTCTTAGCTCTCACAGACTCCCCTTGTTCTACCAAATATCCACGATCCCCATACCTT
Organism: Ambystoma mexicanum; assembly: GCF_040938575.1. Classification (NCBI taxonomy): domain Eukaryota; kingdom Metazoa; phylum Chordata; class Amphibia; order Caudata; family Ambystomatidae; genus Ambystoma; species Ambystoma mexicanum. Next base: position 151,081,448 of record NC_090924.1, read on the forward strand.
TGCCATCATGGAAACTCCCTACTTCATGTGGTGCACATCTCTCTATGCAACTATTGACAGCTCTTGTCCCTTTTACTGTATGGCCACGTCCCTTCTCAGCTTACTATAAGGAGGTTCATTCTGGGCGCTGCTGTAGGGCTGCCACAGTGACCCTAAATAGACACTACAGACTTAGCAATCACTCTGATCCATCTTAGTGCTTCGTCGCATTTTATAACACGTATGCAGTCAATCCAGCGTGATCTCCACAATTTACACCGGCCATGTGCACAGTGAGGATATGCAATGATATGACATGATGATATGACATGATGATATGACATTCATAACGCGCCTGTACACAGGTGTTTCTAGGCGCGACAAGACAAGGAGGGGAAACAAAGAGAGGACAGAAACAATGATCCTCCTACGCCTTGTGTCATTCAGATCACGCAAGTGTGGGGAAGAGGGAGGGGAGAAGTGCCAGGGAAGAGGAGGAGGGGAGAAGTGCAGGTAAATCAATAAGTGCAGCCATCGGGTGGCTCATAAGCGCAGTGAGAAGGGACTGTAGGGTTGCAGGTACAGACCCTTAAGTGCATGGGGAGCCCAGAGGAAGTGCGAGGGCAACTGGAGATGCAGTAGCCTGGGCCCGAGTTGAGAGGGTAGCGAAGTGACCAGCACGCAGAGCAGTCAGGGACATCAGCAGGGGAGAGGAAGAAAGAAAGCAGAAAAGGATGGTCCTGAGCTGCTTCTGGAACCAGAGGTGGTTCTGCCCAAGTTTGAGAGAGGCAGGGGGGCTGTTCCAGAGGGAGGCCCCAGCCGATGAGAGAGATCTGCCCCCACTCTGTGCTTGGCGAAGCGTCTGACCCTGAGAGTTGGAGGTGGATGAGCAGAGAGCAGAGAGCACGAGAAGGGGGATGTTTAGGAAGAGAAAGTTGGAGGTAGTGCGGTCCCAGACCCCATAAAGCCTTGTGAAAGATGCAAAGGGTCTTGAATTTGACCCTTGCGGCCACAGAGAGCCAGTGGGGAGATTTCAGAGCTGGGGAGATACAATTCCTGGCTGTAGGCCAAGGATAAGTCTCTCAGTCCTGTTCTGGATAAATTGTAAATGTCGAAGAGTAGAGGTAGGCAGTTTTAGAAAGAGGCTGTGGCAGTAATCCATCCTATAGAGGACCAGAGCTCTGGAGACAGTGAGCATCTGGGGGAAAGTGAGAACAGGAAGAATACCTCTGAGGAGGTGCAGCTGGTAGTTTGACTTCTTAGAGACGTCGGGGATGTGAGGAGAGAAGGAGAGGGTGAAGCAGAGATTAGAGAGCAAGTCTTCATGGGTGTTCAGGAGAGCAGTTTCCGTGCTTCTGGCAGCTCTAAAGCCAGACTGGTGGTCGTGGAGACAACCAACAAATTTGGTATGCAGATTAAGCTGGGAGATGGCCAGCTTTTCCAGGTGTTTGCCCCGTAAAGGAATGATGGAGATCATGTGATAGCTAGCCGGAGAGGAAGGATAATCAGAAGGCTTCTTAAGAAGGGGGTGCACAAGGGAGTGCTTGAGGGGGGAGGGGAGAGTTCCAGTTGCAAAGGAGTGATTGCAGAAATCGGCCAAGTCTGGAGCAAGGGTGTTGATGTGGTCCTTGATGGTTTTGGATGAGCAGGGGAGCTAGATCGGACTTGTGTAGAAACATTGTCAGGGGTGAACAAAGGAAAGGAGGAGAAAGGAGGAGGAGAGACAACCACAGGCGGGCCAGGAGTGGTAGAGGAGGAGGTAGAGAAGAGAGGGTGGACAGGATGTCCTGAGGTTTAGTAGTGAAATGAGAACCAAGCTGTGCAGAGGGCATGGGAGGGAACAAGAGAGGTAGAGACTGCAGCAGGATTGGCCAGCTCCTTGCAGATTTTGAAAAGTTCGGCATAGTAGTTAGATTTTCTCAGAGATGCAGGCTTGGATGTAGGCTCTCTTCTTAGAAAGGCCAGAGAGTCTGTATCGCCTTTGGAGCAGGCGGTGGCCAGTTTGTCAGGGCGTGTGCCTGATGCCCTCCACTTCCTCTCAGCCGCCCTACACTTGCGTTTAAGGGTGGCGAAGTCAGAGTCATACCAAGAGTTGCACTTGGATTTGGGCTTCAAGTGGATCCTCATGACAGGGGCAAGGACATCCAGAGTGTTAGAGATAGAGAAATGAAGATTAGAGAGGGCTGTGTCAAGGTGTGAATCAGCCAAAGTTGCAGGAGGAGGAGAGAAAGTGGTGGCGAAAGCCTCAACTGACACACACTTCATGGGCCGGATGACCGAGAAGGTAGGTGGCAGTGCTGGAGTTGGCTTAACCTAAGAGGGTAGAGAGAGAGGATGGTGAAAAGGAGAAAATGGTCACTCCAAGAGAGAGGAGTGGTCAGAGGGTTAGAGAAGGGAAGGTCTGAGGAGATCATAAAATCCGGGGTGCCCCTGCAGAGTGAGTTGGGCAAGAATAGAGAGAATATAGAGAATAGAGAGAAAGAGAGAGTCGCAGAGGTTGCAAAAGGGTCCCAAAGAAGGGCTACTAGCATCCAGGTGGAGATTCAGGTCTCTGAGGAGAAGAACTTGAGAGATAGATGCAAGAAAAGAGGAGGAGAGGTCACCCCACTCAGAGAGGAAGAGGGCGGCCTGGCCAGGTGGCCTGTACATATTGGCCACTGTGAGAGGCCAAGGGGGATAGAGAGCCTGCAGACCAGGCATTCAAAGGAGGAATAGTCCTGCATTGGAATGATAGAAGCAGGGATCCACTCCGGGAAAATCAAGGCTACACCCACACTGGTAAGCACAAAAGTGATGGGTTGAAGGTTTTGAATGAATCTGAACCACTGGCATTGCTCTGGGCAACCTTCCACACCACTGTTTTTTAGCCCGTATGCGCCATTTCAAAAGGGGTCCAGCCATATGCAAATCAGTCAGGTACTGCCACCAGTGGTAGCAGCCCAGCCCAAACTGCTAGGCCAGATCCCCTCTGCACAGAAACACAAGCAACCCCAGACATGTTTCAGCCTTGTTGGGCCTCCTCAGTGAGGTGCAGCTTGGTTCCCTATGGCGCAGCGAACAATCGACCCACGTCTGGGCATACCCTCTCTCACATAGTGAGACAAACAGTAAGCACAAAAGTGATGGGTGGAAGGTTTTGAATGAATCTGAGCCACTGGCAATGGCTGGGCAGGCTGAAAAATGATGGTCTGGAGGGTTGCTCAGAGCTTTGCCCGTGGTTATGATTAATTCAAAACCTTCCAGCCATCACCTTTCTGTTTTGCTAAAGTCACCCCGAGTGAGACGGGTATGCCCAGACGTGGGTCCCGAGTCTGACGGGCCTAGTGACCCAAGCTACTCCTCACTGATGATGCCCAACAAGGCTGAAACATGTCTGGGAATGCTTGTGGTCTTGTGCAGAAGGGATGTGACCTAGCAATTCGGACTGGACTGCCCCTTTTGGGGTAGGACCAAGCCTGATTTGCATATGGTTTTTCCCCTTCTGTAATGGCTTGGCAGGCTGAAAAACGATGGTCTGGAGGGTTGCCCTGAGCTTTGCCTGTGGTTATGATTAATTCAAAACCTTCCAGCCGTCACCTTTCTGTTTTGCTAAAGTTACCCCGAGTGGGACGGGTATGCCCAGACGTGGGTCCCGAGTCTGCCGGGCCTAGAGACCCAAGCTACTCCTCACTGATGATGCCCAACAAGGCTGAAACATGTCTGGGGATGCTTGTGGTCTCGTGCAGAAAGGGTGTGACCTAGCAGTTCGGGCTGGACTGCCCCTTTTGGGGTAGGACCAAGCCTGATTTGCATATGGTTTTTCCCCTTCTGTAATAGCTTGGCAGGCTGAAAAACGATGGTCCAGAGGGTTGCCCAGAGCTTTGCCCGCGGTTATGATTAATTCAAAACCTTCCAGCCATCACCTTTCTGTTTTGCTAAAGTCACCCCGAGTGGGACAGGCATGCCCAGACGTGGGTCCCAAGTCTGCCGGGTCTAGAGACCCAAGGTACTCCTCACTGATGATGCCCAACAAGGCTGAAACATGTCTGGGGATGCTTGTGGTCTCGTGCAGAAGGGATGTGACCTAGCAAGTTCGAGCTGGACTGCCCTTTTGGGGTAGGACCAAGCCTGATTTGCATATGGTTTTACCCCTTCTGTAATGGCTTGGCAGGCTGAAAAACAATGGTCCAGAGGGTTTCCCAGAGCTTTGCCCGCGGTTATGATTAATTCAAAACCTTCCAGCCATCACCTTTCTGTTTTGCTAAAGTCACCCCGAGTGGGACAGGTATGCCCAGACTTGGGTCCCGAGTCTGCCGGGCCTAGAGACCCAAGCTACTCCTCACTGATGATGCCCAACAAGGCTGAAACATGTCTGGGGATGCTTGTGGTCTCGTGCAGAAGGGATGTGACCTAGCAGTTCGGGCTGGACTGCCCTTTTGGGGTAGGACCAAGCCTGATTTGCATATGGTTTTTCCCCTTCTGTAATGGCTTGGCAGGCTGAAAAACGATGGTCTGGAGGGTTGCCCAGAGCTTTGCCCGTGGTTATGATTAATTCAAAACCTTCCAGCCATTACCTTTCTGTTTTGCTAAAGTCACCCTGAGGGGGACAGGTATGCCCAGACGTGGGCCCCGAGTCTGCTGGGCCTAGAGTCCCAAGCTACTCCTCACTGATGATGCCCAACAAGGCTGAAACATGTCTGGGTGTTACTCACCGGAATGGGGAGTATGCAAAACAGATCGGACCTCTTGTGCTGGAGAGTTGCTTGAAGGAGCTCGGGTTGGAGCCTCCACCCGAGCCTCCTCTCTGTGAGGGAATGAACTCTTTAAACTGATATGACCACCTGCTGAACTATACAGACAAGGGGACCGATCAATCAAAAGAGCGGGGAGAACACACCGCCACGGACCCAGCTGTAAAGAAAAGACAAGAGATGAATATTCTGTCAGATTCTACCCTGGCTTTTCCCAAGACTATTACCCTTAAATAGAGTACCTGAGTGAGTTCCCCTTAAGCCATAAAAAAGGAGCTGGAGCAACCTATAAAGCAGAAGAGGCTTTAGATACTAGCTAAATGTGAAACTTCCCAACATTGGTAATCAAGGAAATATACTTTACCACTGGTGGAAGTAAGAGTAGTGTAAATAATCCTGGGCAACAACGAAAGTATAAAATAAAAAAAAGGAAGGTTAGTAGGGTAGCTATCCCCGGACGGAACGAGGGTCGCACTGGTTTCGGGATAGTGCACCACAGCAAAGCGTTCCGAAATGCACTTTAGAAATTAAGCAATGTTATCCAAAGATGAGGTAAAAGTTCGATGAAGACAGGATTCCAAATGAAGAATTGTTCTTACCAGTGTTATTCCCCAGGAGAAAGGAAGCACTTTAATGAAGGATTTCAAGAGTCCGTGGTCACAAGTTATGGTATTCAAACAGGAAGTAAATCACAATCCAGGAGTCCAGGCAGCAGGCAAGAGATCTGGTACACAGACGGTCACCAAACAAAACCAAAGTAGAATCAAGAAGTAGGAGTCCGTGTGCAGGCAAGGTCGGTACACAGAAAAAACAAGAGACTTCCGGAATTAAGGTACAGAAGGAGCACTTCAGAAAATGCCGGTTGTAACTATAAACAGAAGCAGCGTTCTGAAAACCGCTGTGGTTTAAATACAACAAGGAGGCGTGACATATTCGAAAAATGAGGCTCCCGTATTAACACCGGGAACTACAGTCCTTGACAGGTTTTCTGGGAAATGTAGTTTGTTGCAGCTGTTCTCCACAGAACTGCCAGCGTGAGAGAAAAGGTGCATGACGGCGCCGTAGCCCCTTATGAAGAGCAACCACTTTCTTGTCCCTCTTTCTGGCCTTACATGGAGCTCCCCAACTGTCCTTATTAACACGGGAGACTGAAGAGGCACGGGGCAGACCCCGGGGAGTGTGATGCGGCGAAGGTCGAGGTGTAACACTGGGGATGCTTGTGGTCTCTTGCAGAAGGGATGTGACCTAGCAGTTCGGGCTGCACTGCCCCTTTTGGGGTAGGACCAAGCCTGATTTGCAAATGGTTTTTCGCCATCTGTAATGGCTTGGCAGGCTGCAAAACAATGGTCTGGAGGGTTGCCCAGAGCTTTGCCCGTGGTTATGATTAATTCAAAACCTTCCAGCCATCATCTTTCTGTTTTGCTAAAGTTACCCCGAGTGGGACGGGTATGCCCAGACGTGGGTCCCGAGTCTGCCGGGCCTAGAGACCCAAGCTACTCCTTACTGATGATGCCCAACAAGGCTGAAACATGTCTGGGGATGCTTGTGGTCTTGTGCAGAAAGGGTGTGACCTAGCAGTTCGGGCTGGACTGCCCCTTTTGGGGTAGGACCAAGCCTGATTTGCATATGGTTTTTCCCCTTCTGTAGTGGCTTGGTAGGCTGAAAAACGATGGTCCAAATTCAAAACCTTCCAGCCATCACCTTTCTGTTTTGCTAAAGTCAGACCTTCCAGGATTTTGCGGCATGAAATGGCAAATTTTGCAGCATGAAATGGCAAATTTTGTGTCAGGTCCAGTCTTGGATCTTCCTGCAGGAGTGATGCTGGCCCACCAGACCCCCCAAGTCTGCCCACCAAATAGTCCCTCAACAGATAAAACTACCTAGCTGGCAAACCCAAGGGGAAAGGGGAATAGAGGATAAAATAATAAAAGACAGATCTTCACTGGCTGGCACTGCAGTTCTCTGGAGCTGGATTAACGCCTCTGGCCTCAGTGTCTGTGAAATCTAAGAGACAAATATATATATATGTAAATATTAATAATCAATGCACACTAACTAATATTATTAATATGATATTATCTCTCTTATTATACCTGTAGCCTATGCTCTGATGCCGATAGGCTTAATCAGTATGTAATCTTGAAGTATAGAATACTGAATTCAATGTCTCTGTTTTCTTTTACTATGGAAGATTTTCTTTGAATATGTCTTGGTTTTGTATTAGCTGACTTTAGTGAATTCAACCTTTATTTACACAAAGAATATTTTACAGAAAAATAACTTTTCAATAAATACTAGTCCTGTATTTATTGATTCTGAAAGCAATCTTTTACAAAAAAATCTAGTTGAATCACTCGAAATTATCATCCGATGTAAAAATATGTTGACTCCTTAAAAGATCGCCTCAGAGGAAACGAGTTCCGCAAACCAATAGCATCCTGAAGGATTCCGACGTCACGACGCTTCACATACGCTTTAGTCTTGAAGAAACGAACACTTCCAGATGAAACGTTACGACGCTTCACGTACGCAATGCAACTGTCCTGTGAATACGATCACTTCCTGGAATTACGTCACGACGCATACACGCGCGCACAACGTTTGAAGGGTTCCTTATTCTAACTCAACTCCTATTGCGCAATGCGTTTTACTCAAAAACAAAAAGAAACGCAAGTGCTAGATACTGTAAGCGAACACCTTTAAATAGAAACAAACTAACATGCAATCACTAAAGAAGGATTACACGCGCATTGTTAGTATTATTACACGCGCAAATGTAAACTCTGATACAAAAAATATGTGCAACAATGTAAATTCAAAATAAAAAAATAAAACTCAGAACTATTTCTTCAGTAAAAAATGAAAAAAATATGAACATAGATTTCACTCAGTCTTTTTCTCTCTTAACGTTGAATTCAAATAGATAATCCTCTATGTTAGACTTTGAAGATAAATAACTTAGCTTGCTTCATCTGTTCAATCTTCTCAGCTTCTAAGAATGCTTCACTTCAACTCCGAAGCAAATGTAAATGGACATTCTAAAATTCTACTTAAGGGTTTACTAAGAATTAAGTGTACTTTAAAATAAATCACAAGAGCTAAGAAAACTGCAACCTGCCACTATGGCTACTAAAATGAAAGGCAGTTTAGAACTCTGAGCAACATTCCAAATGACCTCCTAACTATTTACACCAATCATTGCTGCAGAAAAGATTCTCCATCTTGCTTTGGGGAAATGAGTGATTCCTGAATTAACATTAAGGAATATTAATACCAGTATCATTTTCTAATTCAAACATAACCCAAACATCACACTTTAATTGAAAACTACATCCAAAAGGTTTTGTGTGCTAAATGATAATTTCTTAATTACATATGTGAGTAAAAGAAGTCTATGAAATGTATCTGGGAATTATAACTGTATGTCTTTTAAGGTTGTGAACCTTTGAAACTCTAGAAATATACCATGGAATCCTGACATTTTGTGGCACAAACCTTTATTTATTGTGGCATTTTTGCGGGACATTTTGTATTAACTGGAGGGTGTAAGATTGCCACATTGCAGCAAATAGGCAGAGTGCAAGGCTACAAGAAAGTCTTATGCATCTTTTGTATTAATTTAATAGTAAGAGTCCCAGATGTCTCTGGCTTGGCAGAACAGTGTTTGATTTGGCTACATTTCTGGTTTAATGTTCATGCCTATTTAATAGTATTAACTAAATTGATCATTATCAATTGTAATGCTGAAAATATTCCCTTTCTATGTTCTCCAATCCCCCAAACACCCACACACCTCTCTCACCAACACACATCTCACCAACTCTCCATCACAACTTACATTCCTTAACCTCTCACTCTGTCATACAAATACTCACGTGCTATGTCACACTGTCAAGTCACAATTTGCACTGCCCAGCTCCTGCCACACTCCAAATCAAACTCCCAACTGACACCTTACACTCTACAATTCCTCCCGCAAAATATACAGTCCTTCATTCTTTTGTGCTGCTTCTGCATCTTGCATCGTTTCTCCCATTCTATCGCACTCTTCCCTCATCCTTTTTCCCAATCTGCAGCTCATTGCCTCTTTCTGGCCAACTTCTTCCTCTCTGCTTTCTGGCTCTCTGACCACAAGCTCCCTCTACTTTCTGTACCTCTGCTCGCTCTCAGATTTCTGGCCCACCGCATCACTGCTTCCTCTGCTCTCTTGTGCAGCGCTTCCTCCTCTAACCCACTGCTCTCCCTCTGCTTTCTTGCCTATCACTTCACATCTCACCCATCACTCTCCCTCTCTCTCATAGTGTAACCATGTTTTTATTTTTTTTAAATGTAGATTTTGTCCCAGTTCCTCAAATAATGGGGCATTTAAAAAAAGAACGGAGGATATGCTATTTTTAGACAACCCATTTTTGGAAATGAGCAGGTCACCTTATTCTCAAAAGTGACCGGCGCATTTCCACAGGCTTGAGCTGTAGCTCAAATTGTGCACTGGCCAGCTGCCTTGAATGGTGTTCTGGGTTGTTTGACCGAAGTGTAATTATTTGCGGCGGAATTGACTGTAGTCAATTTCGCTGCAAATTGATTTGCACTTCAGCCAAACAACCCAAAATGTACCTTTCACCACCACCCCACCGCTTCCCCTACTTAACTGCATGGTCGCTGCTGCTTCCCCTGCAACCCTGCGGTGCCAGATCCGTCCCTCTAACGCGGGTCGGATCTGACTCCGCAGGGTCCCTTTTTCGTTCATTTCTTTTTTTCTGTCCCCGCCTCCAATTTTGAGGAAAAAGGGGAAAACACTTCTGCAACCACCCTACACCAAAAATACTGAACATGGGGAGCGGGTGACACCCCCCCAACACATGTTCAGTATTGATAAAAATCGATCGAATAGTACTGCACGAAATAGGTCAAATTGTAACATTCGATAGATTTTTGTCATCAAAATGGGCAGTACTTTGAATAGAATTGCTCTCCCGACAGTGTTCTGCAAGCTCCCAGCGCCTTTCACAGGGACAGGCCCTCCAGGTGCCTGCCGGTGTAAAATGTGACCCATAAAATGCATTTTTATCCTGTTTGAGTTACAGAAATGCAAGCGACACAGCAGCGGTTCATACCTTAAAAGAAATGCATGACAGGGTCAGGAAAGACCCTGTCATGCAGTGGCAGCCCCACATCACGTGCGCATAGGGTTGCTTACAATTTCTGCACATTTAAAAGTGCATCTTGTTTGGAAATGAGGGATGCGCTTTTAAATTGACAGTAACGCCACTTTATTTGATCAAGGAGGTGAAAAAGGCCATATGAATGGGCGCGCATATAAAATGTGCCCATTCATGTGTCCCTTGTGGATTGGGCTGCACTTTTTCGGGGCGCAAGTGATGAGATGTGTTAGCGCATTTCATTTCTTGTGTAAAAAACAGTTGAGAACCTGGCACCCTGAGTATTATTTTTTTAAAACAGTAATTTTTGCAGATTACTTAAAAAAAAAAAAAAGAAACGGGATCGCAAAATCACTATAAGCTGGGGGGTCTGTAAAGTCACCTCGAGTTGGACAGGTATGCCCAGACGAGGGTCCCGAGTCTGCCGGGCCTAGAGACCCAAGCTAATCCTCACTGATGATGCCCAACAAGGCTGAAACATATCTGGGGATGGTTGTGGTCTCATGCAGAAGGGATGTGACCTAGCAGTTCGGGCTGGACTGCCCCTTTTGGGGTAGGACCAAGGCTGATTTGCATATGGTTTTTCCCCTTCTGTAATGGCTTGACAGGCTGAAAAACGATGGTCTGCAGGATTGCCCAGAGCATTTCGCGTGGTTATGATTAATTCAAAACCTTCCAGCCATCACCTTTCTGTTTTGCTAAAATACACCCCCAATGGGATGGTTGGTTCTGGGTTCGGAGAGGATCTTGTAGTCATCGGGAAGGAGAAAGTAAAAACTCATGACAGAGCTGGCAATGAGACCGAGTACATCCAAATCAAGCTCTTCTAGGAGACGGAAGATGTCAGAGGAGTGTTTGAAAGCTGAGCGAGAGTTGAGAGTAGCGTTGTGAAGCAGCTTGCCACTTTTGAAGGACTTCCGTGGAGGGTTACAGGCCAGAGGTACGCCCTGCGGAAGTGTTTAAGGTGCGCAAGGGTGGGCAGAGGAGGAAGGAGGAGAAGGCAGGCTAGTCAGAGAGGAACAAGAGAGTGGTGGAGAAAGGAGTCAACAGGGTGGCCAGGGAAGCAGCAGGGGGTGCCGGAGAAGTGGCTGAGGAGCAAAGCAGCAGTGGAGCCAGAGAGGTGTAAGAGGGGATAGCAGGAGAGGAAAGGAAGTTGAAAAGGTGCAGGAAGCATCTATCAAAGAAGAGAAGATTGGCCTGAGGGCCCCAGACCAGGATGATGCCATTCAAGTAGATATTAATGATGGTCTTAGAGGAGTGGAAGGGGGCAAAGAGGGCCTCCCACCGGGTGCCACCATTAATGTGAGAAGAGGAAAAAGGACAGAGAACAGAACAGAGTCCATATGGGGGGTGGAGGGAGCGACAAAGAGGATGTTGGTAAGGGTCTGTCTGGAGGAAGCACTGGTGTAGGTATCAGCGATAGGGAGGCTTGAGTTGGAGAACAGAATGCTGCCCCCTTTGAGCTTCTTCCTGCCAGACTTAGTGAGAGGGATAGGATAGTCGATAGGAAAGCAATTAGAGAAGATAGGTGAGACAGAAAGCCCATAAAGGATGCAGGGAGGAAAGGGGGGAGGGAGAAGGGAGCCCAAGCGGGGGATGGAGAGGGGGTAGCACTGGTGGGAAGACAGGAAGGAGGCACAAGGGGGACACACGAAAGGTAAGGGAGAACAGCAAAGAACAAGAACAACGGACCTGTGAAATCAGATGCAATACAGAACCTTCAGCAAAGCACAGAGCACAACAGGGAACCTAGAATTGAAGAATGCAGGCAATGCAATGTAATGCCAAAAACTGTAGAGAACAACACAGTGTCAAAACCTTAGAGAACAACACAATATCAACACTGTAGAGAACACACAAAGTGAATACCATCAACAAGGCACAAAACACAACGGGATCCTAGGAGAAAAGAATGCAAGCCATGAATGTAATTCCACACACCAAGGAGCACAACACAATGTCAAGTAGAGTACAGAGTAGAACACAGAAAGGAAAGGACTGAGAAGCGAGAGGAAGCGCACGCGGCAGGAGAGACCGGGAACACACATGGCCTAAGTTGCAAAGGAGCGCACGTGACCTAAGTTGCAAGGGACTGCACGCAGCTTAAATGGCAAGGATGCGCACGTGGTCTAAGTTGCGAGGGAGCACATACGGCCTAAGATGCGAGGCAGCGCATGTATGCAGAGGGGATGCAAGGACCAGTTGCAAGGGAGAGCAGCGTGTATGCAAGAGGGAGAAGGGACACAGGTCAGGGGGGTTGCGTGGAGTGTAGCGAAGCTAACTCTCAGCGCACCTTCTTGCCTTGCGGCCACAGACAAGAGAGTGAGGTTGTACATGCTCACAGTCTGTGCTTCTACCCCATCGCCACCAAACACCTGCGTCACTCAACAATGCAGCCTTCTCCTGCGACGGTTATGCCGCAGAGGGTCCGAACCTCGGTTCTTATAGGCATGGAAGCGTGGACATAGCGATGCATGCTACGTATAATTGGGCACCGTCTCCTGCACTCCTGCGTCGCTCAACATCACGGCCTCGCCCTGCGAGGGCTTTGAGAGCAGACCGCATGGCAATACTTTCATTATGAGAGATTGTTAGTCGTTTTTACTGGTGCAGGAGATACAGGCAAAAGGCTGCGAAAGGATCCGATTGTGTGGTTTCCATGCTACTACACATTGTGGCCCACCACATATGTGCGTGGTGTCCGTATAGGCATGGTGTGACCATAAGTGCCAGAACACATGAAAGGTGAAGTTGTTGTATATGTCTTTTTTCATGGGAAGAGACCACCACCATCAGGGTCTGAATGAACTTAAAAAGAGCAGATGCCATGGCCAGGAAAGGGTTTGCTTCTACTTTGGTAGTGGAGCGTTGCCCCCCACTGACAATAGAGTGACGGATCCAAACTACCCTGCTGTTTCACAAGCAGACCTTTTTTTCTTTTTTTTTTTTTTTAGAAAAGCAGATTATTAGTGCAAAAATGTAAGTGGATATAATTTTCACAATTAAATACTCAAATGTTAAGACATAGAGCAACTTGTGAGTCACAACATAGTAAAGGCTTCAATGCTGTTTTGATTGGAAATCAATTTTTTCAAATGATGAGAACTTTTCCTTTCTCAATTTCTTATGGATTGATTATATAGATGGGATATACGGATGCACATGGCCCATTGGTAAACATTGAACATGGCTTTGCAAGTTAATCCCATATTTCACACTCATTTCCTCACCACTGCGATTCTCTGCCTTTCGTCATTTGGCACGAATTAGTAGAGACCCTTTTTTCCATCAGTCAATCAATATTCTGTTTATTTCAGTGAAGGCATAAAACAAGCACACATAATAAAAAACACTAAAACAGATCTCATAAAAACATCAATGGAATACAATTATAATTCATAATTATGAATACACATAAAATGTATAAGAAAATCCATTATCAACACATACAGTAAAAGAAGATTGCTGAAATTTCATTCTACAGGGATTCGGTGCCATCAGCCTAGTCCCAATTTGCTGTAAATTACAGTAATACTGTTAACAGACCCTAATAAACTCTGTGCAATTTTAATAGAAATAAAGTGCAATGTGGAAAAAAGTAATGAAGTAATAAAGTGCCCGCAATCGCGATCCTAATCAGGATTGGGTCTGCATTTTAAACATTTCCGGGCACTGGCTTGTATTGGGCTGGAAGTGGCACTGAAAAAACAAAGTGAGCCAAAGTAAACAGAATGAGGTACTTTATATCAGAATAAAACACACAATCGCAAAATGCCGATTGCTGTTCAGTTGGCATAGTTCAGCCCAAGATTAATTATTTACCTGCATGAATCGTACTTTTTCTACCAGACATCAATTAAAAATGGTGCTCCCTCCAGGTGGCAGGCCTTTATGGCTTGGATGAGGGGAGAAGACCTGTCTCCACGATACACAAGATGATAATGGGGAGTAGGAAGAAGCGTATTTTTTAAGTTAAGGGTGACTGGGAAAAAGAATGCGTTTGGTAGATGACCAATGTGAGAAAATATGCACGTACACGGTGTATGAAATGAAGCAGTGGAACTATGTTCCCTGCTGGCCTGCCCGGCTCTCCACAAACCGCACCGCCATGCACAATACAAACCCACAAACAAATGCGTATGCTCTTTAAGGGAACGGTCACTGCACTGCACTAAACTGCAAGTTTCAACTGCTTCCTACACCTGTATTTTCAAACAAAACCATTGTGGATCGGTTTCTTTTTCAAATAAAAGTATATGAACAGTAATACTTAATTAAAAAAAAAGTAGAGGCGCACCGCTCCCAACAGCTCCCACACACTTTGACCACATGCGCGTAATGCACAATTGAAACTGTTATAATACAGTATATTACATAGGACGTATCGGATGCCAATACGGCTGCATGCCTTCAACCTGTCCAGAGACACTAAATGTCCAAGATGTGGTGAGGTGGAAGCCTCGTTTATGCACATGATATGGTCCTGTGCTCTTTTAGAACATTTCTGGGAGACAGTGTTGGACACAATTCATAACGTGGGAGTCACTTGGATAGAGTTAGTGCCATTGTCATACTTGCCAAACAATTCCCCTGGGGTAAAAATAGAGAACACTTGAATTAAATTATCGATTTCGCCCTAGCATTGCCAAAGAGGTGCCTAGCTATGTTCTGGTTTAATGTGGATGGCCCAAAGGTTACAGGTAGTGACCTACTGAAATGGGCCGGTGCTGAATTGGCGTTATGGACTAGATTGGAAATTATGTATGCTAATGTGAACATGTCAAATAGGACAGAATGAGAAATACTGCAATATTGCTGGAAGGTTTGCTATACACCTCAGACGTAAGACCCCCATGAGATATTCATTTGCTCGTTTTTTAAAATATATATTGGTGATATGATAGGTGTGTTTAGAGGTCTCAAAATGGCAGATTAGTAGATAACCCAACTCAGGTTAGCGCAGTCCATAATGTGTTATAAGAGGTGTAATGGGGAGGTGCGTGGGGAACTGGTCAGGTTGTTGCAGGGGGTGGGGGGATATTTGGTTTGTTTGTTTTCTTTCTATGTATAACAGTGATAAGTGGTGGTAACACTCTATGGCAGTGATGATAGTTTCTTTCAAATGCCAATAAAACAAATTGAATAAAAAAATGGTGCTATCGTTTTTCAATGGCATGATCATTATCATTTTACAATGTTGTATTGCTTCCTTTAAATTTCTGATATGTTTGGCTTTTAACATGGGTATCAGCCAACATTTGCAGATCTTTTAGAGGCTCCACCTCTGCTCCACTTCAGCACCACTGCTTGATTTCTTAGTTGGAGGATGATGGCAAATGGTGGTAGCATAACCGCTGCCAGCGCCACCTCTTAGCTTTCATCAAAACAATTTAGAACTTGAGACAAAATGTGCTCACATTGAGGGTCTCTCTTTTCCAAATGTGTAAGGTTATTAAAAGAGTACATTTTAAGAACTTAAGAAATGTCCTTGCGTAAAAACAGAACATAAGGTTTAAGAGTTGGGGGAGGCGGGGCTGATTCACAAATAAGTAATCATGTGTTACTCTGAATCACTCCGTCAGACAGCTATTTGATTCAAGAAGAAGTTACACATGAATTACTCTTAGTAACTGAGGACCAAGTAGAGTTACTAGTAGCTTCAGAGTTAATCATATTGAATATTGTGTGGCTCAAATAGCCCTCTTTAGTAGTAAACTAAGGATGAGGAATTCTGACTCATACTAACTTGTTTGTGAGTGTCCCCCTCAAAGAAGTAGGAAATTGTCTCACAGCAGAACATCTGGGAACAGATAATTGTATGAAAACTAAAACTGATTTTGTTTTTTCGCACCCATTTATGTAAAGCAGTTTTTCAAATTTCATAATTTTTTTGAATCTTTTGAAAGCTTTGAGAAAGCAATTGAGGAAAATGATTGAAACAACCACAGGCAAAGTAACTTCACAGACAGAATGCAAAGACCTAAAAACTCCAGAAATGTGATTGTTAATGTAACCAGGCATCCTTGAGATATACTACATTACAAGATTTCTAACAACATCAATGAAATCCCTACCAGCGTCATTGCTATGTTGTTGACATTGCTGATGACATTGTGCCTAGGGATTGCTGAGTGAATGGTGGGGTGCAATAATGAGCCTAGCACAGTTAGTTTCTTTAGGGCATTCACACTTGGTGACATGCAAGCCACTTTCATGAAGCTTAGATGCAGGGACCCAAGACCGCCAGAACATTTGCAGTACAATGGTTTCAGAGAGATGACTTTTTTCAAAATTCACTGTCTCTTGCAGGATATCCTCGCCCTCGCGTATACTGGTTCAAGGATGGCCAACCCATTCACTCCTCTGACAGGATTCTGATCACTGACAAGAAGAAGCGTAATTCACTAGAAATTCTCAATGTGTCCCAGGAGGATGCCGGAGAGTATTCTACTTACATCAGCAATTCTTCAGGATCAGCTTACTCCTCTGCCAGGCTACTGGTCAAAGGTCAGTTCTCTAATGGGCCATGTACATGGAGGATAGTTAAATTTGTATTTTGTAGACTTTTAAAGGTAGATATTTTGAGGGTGGCAGTTCAGACCTTCTGTCGATTAGCCATCATAACTATCTGATTACAAAACAACTTTACAGAAAATACAAAGTATATGTTTAGAGAAGTAAATCATTATTTTAGCACAAATGGATAGAATTAGGGACATTTTAATTGGGATGATTATTATTCCCATATTAGAGATATGTGAAAAGGAGTGTGGCCATACTAGAAGGGCCATTATAGTTAACAATGCTTACACGCAATATAAGCTAATCCGTCTCCCACCAACACTTACAAAAATATATTAAATGATCAGCACATCCAATAATGTGTATGTGCTCCATGTAGGAATAGTTTATGCAATATTTCTTCATTTATTCCAAAAGGGCCACACGAGCGGGAAGAGGAGCAACAGGATGCCGACAAGGAAAAAGGTAAGAGAATGCAGTCTCTAGAAGTAAGGTCTCTCTGTGGGGCTGTAGTCTCTAGCACTGAGATCTCTCTGCCGGCCTGTCCCACCCATGTTCCGCCTCCTCATGGACTTCTGTATGTCTTTCAGAGACCAAAGAACAACTGCTCCCGCCCCGGTTCCTGGAGAGATTTACCAACAAAAATGTGCGCAAAGGAACCAGCATCACGTTCTCCGTTAAGGTGGAAGGTAAGACGCGCTTTGATGCATTGTCTTCTATCTCATTAAAGCTATTTGTTTCCCTTCCACTTTGAGGTGACCGAGCCTAACCGTACAATTATTTTTGCTTCCGTCATGACATGATTGGCCTTTAAATGGCTAGCAGAGTCACTTAAATCATCCTTTACGTTTTTGTTTTGCATGTCGAAGGGCTCACAATGAGTGTGGTGTTAATGGTAAAAACATGTGAGCCTTATATGAGTTTGCTGGTAAAAGGAAAAACATGTGGTATTATATAAAAAATACAGACAACAGTAAATGACTTGCTGCCGAGATTAGCGCTTTCCTGGGAAAACTGCAAGCAATATTGCAGTTGCAATTACCACTGGCGGTATGTCATTGGCCCTGGTGGTAAATACTATCGCCAGAAAAATATGTTTTTATAATTCTTAAGATGAAGAAATGCTGTAGGTAGACATATTTACCACTGGTGATAATACCACTCTGTCAGTCATAGCATCCATACATTTCGGGAACACAGTTAGCTACCCTGAGGTATTTATCATTCCTACAAATGTTTAGGGCCCTACCCCAGAAGAACACTGCCGGTCTTGCCGGGAGTTTTGTTTTTATGCTGTTTAAAACTAGTTTATACCCAATCTTATTTTTGACGGCCACTACCACCAATTTTAAGCTGCATTTTGTACTTTGATGGAGATTACTGGTAGTAACGCCTTTAACAGCAAGCCTTACTACATTTACCACTGGTAGTGATGTATTTACCATGAGTGGTAATTTTAACACCAGCAGTAATTTTATTTCTGGCAGTAATCCGTTTTTGCTTTCTGTAATGGAGCAATATTGCACCATGACAGAAAGTTCCACTTAGCACTGACAAGAATGAGATCATCAGTTACGTTGTCTTGACCTCACTTCCTTTTCCATCTCTACAGATGTCTGGATATCCTGGACACAATACTCCACCTACAGACAAACTATGCGCTTTCATACTGCTACAGCAGTGATTTGGCGCAGTATGAAAGCCTTCTAACTGTACATAACATAATGGGGCCACACCTGTTCTTACAATAGCACATAATTTTGAGATGCCATCAAATGGAACATATATTGCATGGAGTGTATAGAAGGTCTTGATATTGGGTTACTCGTTTAGCAATGGTTTGTAATATTAATAACTGGTCGGAAAACTCAGCAAGTTAAGCTCCCTTTAGAGATCTGTGTCACACCTGCAGTCACCAGTGGGAATCCTGGCAGGGCTGACTCTGTGCAATGTCCTTTTGAGGAGGATGAGTGACATAAAATTCAGTTGGATATCAAAATTATGCATAATTACAGCACTTAATCACCAGATAAAATAATATTTCTCTTGTATCATCTTTGATATGTCTTTTTTTTTTAATGAAGGGCTACTTTAGCCATTGTTATATTGACTTGTATGAGTATTTGGATGTATGCAATATGATTGCTTTGACATTAGACAAGCCCTACCAACAGAACCAATTAATAGCAGGGTTAGTATCCCAACTTAAAGGCATGGTCTAGTAAAACATTTTATTTAAAAAATAGATAGGAAACATAAAAAAAAAATACTAGCATTCTCTTTTTTAAAACTTCCTATGTAAAATTTTGAGCTATTCAAGCTCAAAATTTGCAAAAGCAAGCACATGGGCGCATCCATTTTGTGAAATGGATGCCCTCCTGTGCTGGCTTTTGCTTTTGTGGCACTAATGAAGGAAAAGCCAGCCAGCTGTAGTAAACAAAAACTACCGCTGGGTGGCTTTCCCTTCATTAGTGCTGTACGCGGAGGTCGGGGACCGGAGACCAGAGCAGGAAAGCTGCAGCTGAATCTCGGTAAGTGCTATTTATTTTTAAAGAAAATAAGCACTAGCTGGGTTTTTTTTCTAAGTTTTCCGGGCTGTAGGAGCCCTGAAAACTTAGAAATAAAACCGCAGCTTTAAAAACGTTGTATTTATGTTTGCGGTCGCTTTTGAAGCGACCGCAAACATAAATACAACGTTATTGTGTTGGAAAACGCTGCGGTTTTTCTTTCCAAGTTTCTCAGGCTCCTCCGGCTCGGAGGAGCCTGAGAAACTCAGAAAGACAAACCGCAGCGTTTTCCAACACAACCGCGTTGTGTTTCTGCCTGAATCTGCTTTCCCATTT
Organism: Ambystoma mexicanum; assembly: GCF_040938575.1. Lineage (NCBI taxonomy): Eukaryota > Metazoa > Chordata > Amphibia > Caudata > Ambystomatidae > Ambystoma > Ambystoma mexicanum. The sequence goes on from NC_090924.1 coordinate 151,100,681, forward strand.
GGGGCTCTCGGGCTCCCCACAGGGAGCCTGAGAGCCCCAAATGGGAAAGCAGATTCAGGCAGAAACAATGCAGCATTGCGGAAAACAACCGCATTGTTTCTGCCTGAATCTGCTTTCCCATTTGGGGCTCTCGGGCTCCCCATGGGGAGCCCGAGAGCCCCAAATGGGAAATCAGCTGTAGGCAGAAACACTACGCGGCATTTAAACACAACCGCGTTGTGTTTCTTCCTGCTGTGGCTTTCACTTTGGGTCTCCGGTGCTCAGCACCGGAGACCGAAAGTGATAGCCACAGCAGGCAGAAACACAACGCGGTTGTGTTGGAAAACGCTGCGTTTTTTCTTTCCGAGTTTCTCAGGCTCCTCCGAGCCCATGTGCTTGCTTTTGCGAATTTTGAGCTTGAATAGCTCAAAATTTTACATAGGAAGTTTTAAAAAAGAGAATGCTAGTATTTTTTTTTATGTTGCCTATCTATTTTTTAAATAACATTTTTTACTAGACCATGCCTCTACCATTGAAAAATGACATAATTACTGAAGCATACCAATCTGACCTTAAATACAAGATATGACGCGGAAAATCGGCTCAATTGATGTCATAGATGTCATAATGGAAGTGGTGTTGATTCATTAACTATGCTGATAAAACTAAGGACTGTTACAAAAAGGTATCAATATCTTATGTGAATTCATCAGCAATGCCCCTCTACCCGCAGGAAATCCAACCCCTACGATAACATGGCTGAAGGAAGAATCCCCAGAAGATGTCCTTTGGATTAAGCCAGATACACCCGGGTACAAGGTGGTCAGCTCCAACATGCACCACAGTCTGATCCTGCTAGATGTTGGCAGTGAATATGTCGGCACATACACATGCATTGCAACCAACAAAGTCGGACAGTCCATCTGCTCGGCCTCTCTTGAAGTTTTGCAAGGTACGTAGCCATTTCTTCTGGCCTTCTCAGCCCCTGTCATAGGAAAGCACTACAGAGGTACAACATTAACATGAATGGGAAATTGTTTCTGCATCAGGCCTCTCCTCTTCTTTTCTTTTCTCTTCTCTTATGTTCTCTTCTCTTCTCTTCGATATTCACTGACTCATAGGGCCTCATTACGACTTTGGAGGCCGCCATGCCCTTAATAAGTGAGGCCTTAATAAGGGCATGGCTGCCTCCAAAATCGGGTCCGGGTTCCCGGAATGGGAAATTACCGGGTCATTCCGAATTTGGAGGGCCCGGTAATTCCTCCTTCAGGGAACCCGGGCCCGGACCTTCCCTATTCCCATTTGAGCCCCCATAGGGCTCAATGGGAATGGGTGCGGGAGCTAACAATGGGCCGATTACGCCCGGCCCGTTGTTAGCTCCCTGGTCCCCTCGCGGGACCCGCTATGGACATTTGGTAAAACCAGACATACACATCGGGTCCCGCGAAGGAACACCGTAATAGTGCGGAATGCGTTTAACGGAGCCGGCACCATTACCGGCGCCGTTAAACGCATTCCGCACAGGTCGTAATGAGGCCCATAATCTCAAATTACAGAGTGTAGTCTACAGAGTGTCCCTTCGGTCTTACTAGGAAGAAGCTTGGCTTTCTACACTTAGAGCCCATTTCCCCAACTTTCCTCAATGTGCACTGTCTTCTTGCCTTTTGAGTCAAACCAAGAATGTTATTATTTATAACTGTCTGCTGGACTGTGGTCACACTATCTGCAAATGGTTCCATGTGTTAATATCCCCGCAAAAATATCGCCATACACAAATATTGCCATATTTATGCTGCAATATTAAGGCATGGAACCTGCTGGGGACACCCCCGCAACCCCTGCATTTTTCTAAAGGAGCGGGGGACACCCCCACAACCCCTGCTCCCAAAACCCCCCAAAATTATCCCCCCCAAAAATATCGCCTATGGCCGTTGCAGACAACCATATATACAGCGATATTTTTGGTGGGGATCATATGTAGTGATACCCTGCACATGTAGTGTGCTCACAAAATGGCTCATGATTAGTACCTCAGTGCCCATTTTCCGATGGTACCCACTCTTCCAGTACCTCTGTGAGGAATTGCCATCTCTCAAGGGTGTAGAACCACTGGCTTTTTTTTATTTTAATTGTATTAATTCATAAAATAGTTCACGTAATTCCATCTCGGAGAGGGCAATCTGCTAATCAGATCCCCCTTCCCCAAGTTCCATGCCAAAAGAATAGTGTACACTTTTTTAAAAAATGTTATTTTTATTTCAACCAAAAACAAACAAGAAGACAGGTGCAGTCACAACATTGCAACGACATGTTTAGTTTTATCATTACAATTCTATGGGCATATGCCAGGTGCAAATACATTGTGCATTGTAGTCCATTATGGTCTCTTTTTCATACTCCCCTCCAGTTCGTCTACCCTTTGTTCCCGACAGCCCACATGGGCAGTCAAGTATCTCTTGCTCAAAGGTACAGTCTCATTAAATGATACTTATCTCGCTGTGTTCCACCCCACTGGGTACGCCCTCCTCAGGGGCAAACATGCCTTGTATCATTGTGTTCCAAGCCTCCATCCCTGTGCTGCTCTCATGCATTCCTCTCCTGAGGGCTCTGTGCCATATTGCAGTTTCTGCGAATGACCATCTTTGCAGGTCCGCCCACCAGGCCTCGACCCTTGGACCCTCTGCCGTTTTCCAGGCCATTGCTATCCTGCGTTTCGCAAGTATGCAGATCAAGTCTTTCATTTTGGCTGTGTGCCCATTTTGGCGCTAAACTCTTGGAAACTGCCCCAGCAAGCAGTACTCTTGGAGCCACGAGTGCATTTGGATGCCTCCCTTCTCTGCCCTCTCCATCACTACCCCCCAGAATTTCTGAATCTGCAGGCATGACCAAAACATGTGCAACATATCCACCCCACCTTGTGTGCATCTCGGGCAGACCTTGCCTCCTCCCCTCGTTGTGTATGATAACCTATGTGGGGTCATATACGCCCGGTGTGATACATACAGTTGGGTTACCCTGAATCTGGCATTCCTGGAGACCTGGTTGGTGTATGTCAGCGCCCTTTCCCATTTGGTTTCTGTGAACACCCTTCCTGTGTCTGTTTACCTTGCACTTTCAGTCCTGTCGTGCCTAATCTTCCCAGGAACACATCATACAATCTGGAGTCGTGCACTCCTTCCGATATTTCGTACATAGTATCCAGTATTTAATTTGTCTTAATCTTTGCTTGCAGGTCTACCCATTTCCTCCTAATTCTTTGGACCATTCCCAAGTAGAGCAGGAACTGACCTTTGTTAATGCCATGTTCGCTAACCAGGGTGTGGAAGTCAATAATTCTGTTGTCTCATATTAAGTTGCCTACTGTGGCCATCCCTTTGCTTCCCCACTGTTCCCTGTACTGTCCCACCGTACCCTGCTGTTCTCCAATGATTCCTATCAAGCAGACATGCACAGAGCAGTGTTCCAGTACACCCATGAATTTCCATGCCCTGCGCCATATTTACCTATGCAGTTTCAGGGGCCCAGATGGTCTGGCCAGGTGTGTGTCCTCTACCCATAGAATTTCTTTCAGGAAATGTCTCTTCAGCATAGGTTGTAGCAATGGAGTGTCTTGTGAGGCCTCATCGCCCAGCCAGGTTATCACAAATTGCAGCTGTTAGTACCTCAGATCCTTATGTACTGTTTGCATATTTTTTCAAAAGGTTTTAAGCCCTACTTATGAGGGTCAGGAATGCTCTAACGCTATTCTTGCTTGTTAAATGCTCTCCCTTTCTCAGTTAACTCCGTATTACACATAGAGCTGTTTCTTGGGCTCTTTGTGAAAAGTTCTCAATGGCAGTTTCCCAAAATGGCTTATCAATTAAATTGTTTTTTAAAAATAAATGTTATATTTATTTTAAATGTATGGCTTGGTTTTTGAGGTATTCATTCCCATTATTTTCATGAGGGGCTCCCTCCAATATCCTCTCTATGACTTCCACTTCCTATACCTGCTCATCTATTCCCTACTCCTACCAGCTTGTGTTTTTTGGATGTTTTGTACTCCTACACCCCTTCCTCTTTCTACCATACTGCTAGTACTCCCATACGTAGAGATGGGGCCAGAGCCAAAATTGTACAGCAGTGCCTTGATTTTTAACTTGGAGAAACTGCACAGCTTCATGCTCACACACAGTGCCAACCGCTCTCTTGTGTCCTGCTGCCCCATAACTACACTTCAGTCCTTTTTCCATGCTCAATCGGTCCAGATGCCTGACAGCAACGGGACTTCAGACTTCATAAGAATTGCAGGATGGTGAGTCCAACTATTTATAAAGCAGTCCACCAGCAACTCCTTCCTATCTGTCATCAGCCCTCTGAGGGACACTCACAGTCCTCAATACACTGGCTCCAGCGGATCTTGGCCCGAGGATCCCTGCTCATAGGCTAATCTGTCATTTGGATGTAGATCGAGCATCCCCATTCAGGGGATACAACTTCTACTGGGCCATGGCTTGAGGATCTCAACTCAGGGGTTAAAGTTGGTGGCGGCTAGAGGATGCCAGTTTAGGGGCTACTTTAGTCTCCAGATCATAGTTCCCCTCTTAGCAGGTAAGTCATCAGAAGTTCTGCATTAGCAGCCGAAGATTTTCTCCAAAAGTGCTAAAATGGTTCCAATGGCCACTGACCATCCACCGGACTCATGGCTGATGCCCTCTTAAATGCTCTGAGACTGAGATCCCCTTCAGCAAGACCACCTGGTGAGAAATCTCTCAGATATTGTCAAAATCATACAGAACACTGTTCCTTCCTGTCCACCCTCCTCCAAGGTCTGATCTTGTTCCAGGAACACCACTGCCGTGCAATTTGAATTACCAAACAGGCCCCTCTCTTGGAATGAGAACTGGCTCAAGGAATTTTACAGAGAAAGAACGGATAGGTTTGTGCACGATACTGATACTCTCTTATAATAATGTCCAACTAAGACAAGAGAAGATCAAGAGGATCTCCTTGGCACAGATTCAATCATCCCTTGGTGATTGGATCCTTGCATTGAATCTTAAGGATGACTGCTGTCACATCCCTATGTGGGCCTCAATGGCGGCATATATCGGAGTTCTTAAGATTAATGTGTTCCTGCATATCTGGCCAACTGGCTGGTAATCACATTCACCCCTTCATTTGTTAAGTCCAGCAATCAGACTTTGCTTGATCCCCTCTTTTTGACCTAGGTTTTTCAGTCAATATGAAAAAAGGTCTAGCTGAGTTTCAATTGCTTAGTCTGGGATATAGATTCAGCCCCAAAGAATATTTTGGGTTAGAGTATCTGAAACTTACACAGTGCTCTTAATTTTCATCTAGGATGCCAATGACAGTCTGATGGTTCAGCCTCTACTAGGACTCATAGCTTCGTACAACACTTTGACAGGTCACAGGTGCAGAGGCTTTGGCTTCACCTTCACGTGCTTAAATCTAGAATATCTGGTTACAGGTTTGCAATCAATCAGTAGCGGCTCCATCGATTCACAAATCCGGGTTATCCCCATGAAGATTGATCAAAGGAAACAGATCAGTGAGTTGGGATTATATTATTGAATCCTTTTCTAACTCAGAATGTAAGAAGGTTCTGGTTGGGAAGCCATTTTACAGGAAACCAAGAGACATGATCTTTGATCTTCTCTTGTCAGGGTTTTACGGGGAAGATTCTCCAGGAAGGGGAAGGTGGTATATAAAGTTGGAGTTTGTTTAGCTTATTTGTGAAATGTTTGGAATGAGTGTTAGTGTTTTTGTCTAACAATACATTTTTCCCATTCCAAAATGGTGGAGCATGGTTAGGAGTGTGTGTGGTTCCTCCGTGTTAATAAATAGGGCAATAATGTGCACTTTTGGCACTCGTTTGGTCCCTGTGGTCTTAGCAGTATGAAAGAATGGGGATTATGGCCTAAAAGTACAGTATTAAGGCGAGTAACTTCAATTTTTTAAAACTGACATTTTGGTCCATTTAGTTGTTTCCCTTTGTTTTTATTATCTACACCTTTTCCCAGCTAGATGCCCCTGGTAAAATATATGCTTTAACTGTGGTGTGGAATTATTTTTCTATTTGACAAAACGAAATGAAATGAATGAAAGGTCTAATTCCATCCCTTTCACCATCTTTCCATCCTTCTCCTTTATTGACAACAATCTAAATAGGCCTCCTTTGGTCTTTGCACCAAATAAAAACATGAGTTTTTGGTAAAACACATAAGAAGAGGGCTTTTAACCCACATTGTGCTTCATTGTTCTGAATTTTCTTTATAAGGTGTTTGGGTTTAACAGCTCTGAATGTCTTCTTTCAGATAAAGACGCTGAAGGCACACAGACCAAAGGTGCATTGGCTCAGAGGTAGGTGCTAAAAACGTTACTTTTTTAAGTTCAGCAGAGTTCAGATTCAATTTTTTCATACTCTCATTTCTATTTTAACACCTTTCGGCCGAAGCCTTTTGTTCATCAAGTCAACAAACCAATATAAAACATTCAATTATATGCATAAGCCAAATGAAATGAATCGCTCAAAGATATTAAAGTATGGGGAAATAGCAATGTTTTTCAAAAACAGAATGCAGAAAAGAAAGAAAAGTTGTTTTTTTCCACACAACGATTTGCAACAAAGGTGTTTCCCGTGCAGCCGTTGCTGTGCAGCACTTTCCCTCAATGGACCTACTATCCCAAATAGACCTTGCGCTTCAAAGGAGGGACCCTCTTCACTCCCTGCATCTCTCCAAGTTTGCCCTCTGGAAAGGGTTCACACCTCTCCAAGCCTGTCCTTTGGTATGTGAACCCCACCTTTCATTCCCTGTCCCAACTTCTGACCTCATGCCACCTTTCCTACGCTCCCCTGTTCCTCCACTCTACCTCTATGCAGGTCATGTACCCCCTTGATGGCTGTGCTACCCCCAAACCCTCTTTCTCCTGCCGACCGACCCAGATGTCTGATTTCACCCGTTCTGCTTTTGCATCATGCTGAAGACTCACATGGCCAAGGCGACCTGGTCCAAATCGCTGCTGCTTATGTGGCACAGGTAAGACAGGCCACCAGAAAAAGTGCATAACTTCCTGAGCTGAACAGATGGGTTCATTTAGGGACTCCATTGGCAAAAATTATACAGGGAGCTGCTAGATTAACCTGATGTTGATCCATAACTTTACTTCTCCTGTAAAAAGGATCATCTCCTCAGGTTGATACAATTTGTGGAAGCTGATTCTTGAGTATTCTGAAATATTCACTTCCCTGAGTGCCTCTTCATTATTTCCTCATTCAGCCATGAAAAGGGTAGCAGGTTCCCATATCCATGTCCCACAATGAAACAGTCGATATCCAGCACCAACCATTAATTTATCCTAATTCTTTTGACTCTTTCCAGATCTTGAAGTCTTCTCAAAATGAGGCTTATTTTATCAGGAAGCCATGCTATACACTTTATTTTCTAACACATCTGTGGGTTCTCCTGATGTTGGTGTATCCACGTTTGTGATGAGTATTCCTTGTATCATTGATAAGTTTTGGCATGGACTTTGCCATGTTACCTGTGGTCCTCCGGAGACATGTCATCAGATTCTGCGAGATTGTTGGAACTGATGGCATTCCCTTCTTATTCTCCCCATTACTTCAGCTGTGCTAATACCTCCAAGCTCATATTACTACCCTTTACATGGCCTTCTGTGGATGCACTAGCAAGATGGTGATTAGCGTTGCATGTAGTATCATATGTGGAATTGAGGATATACTTTTTACAGAGACTCCATGCTGTGGACAGGCTCAGTACTCTAGTTGTGAATGTTTCCCCCAATGAGAACATCCTTAAGGAGGCACTATCTTCTCATCTTATCGCTAGTAAACCCCTTCTCCTGTTTTAACTTTCATATAGTCTGAAGTGGAGCGTGTTAATTGTTGACAATCTGCACCTTTTTCATCCCTTCTTTCCCTATCAGTGTCCCCATATTTGGTATATAGTGCGGATCCATTTGATATGTTGTGGTGCCATGTGATTCTCTTCTGGGGTGGTGCCCATTTTTCGATGGTATCCACTCTTCCAGTACCTCTGTGATGAATTGCCATCTGGCGAGGGTATAGAACCACTGGCTTTTTTAAAAATTTTAATTGTATTCATTCATAAATAGTGCACGTAATTCTATCTCAGAGAGGGCAATCAGCTAATCAGATCCCCCTTCACTAAGTTCCATACCAAAAGAATAGTGTACACATTTGCCCTGCTGGATTGGTATCCTGAACAGCAGCGCCTGCTCTTCATTGGCACAGAGCAGGTGCAGAAGTGCAGGAGTCACAGGTGCCCTCTTGACAGCTACCATGATAGCACGTCTCTGCGGCGCTGGGGCTGCATTTAAGACATTCACCCCTGTTCCCAAAATCAGATAAGTACGAGATTTCCTATTGTGGCGGCACGCTAAGCTGTAAATATAAGCCATACCTGACCTCACCATGCTGAAGGACCCATGAAAGTGTGGGCCAACCTGGGAAAGTGTGTTTGGGAACCTGAGAAAATAACTACTCTTGCCTTTGAAACCCCGCAGTGGGACTCAGAGCTCCTGAGATCCAAGATAGCCAGGAATCCTGCCATTTCATCATCGACCTGCTGCAAACTGGAATTCAAGATCGTCTGACCCTGATCGAACCATCAGGGTGCTTAGGAGCTGACTTTGGCAATCACCAGTCTTTGTACCGCTGCCCTGCATGTTCGAGCCCGGTTGCCACTGCACTGCACCATCTGAAAGCATGCCGTTGGCTCACCTCGAACAAAGAAGCCTTGCTGCCCCTGCACTGCTTAAACCTCTATTCAAACCTCCAGCTTCTTCATCGCAGAATGAGTCGACGATCAAACCAACCCTGGTGTTCTTCCTAAACTGCGACCATCGAGCACAGCATCGAACTGACTCACCTTGCACATTCTGCCATCAGCTCATCCACTGCCAATTCTCGACATTCGAACCAAACCTAGAAATCTCCACGATCCACATCACTTGAGTAATGATTTGAACCGCAGCTGCATTAAGATCGACCCCACCTCAACATCTGCTTGTCGCTGCACTATCGCAATGTCCTCATTTCGAACTGAATTCAAGTGGTGAACAACCACTAAAGCACAGCCAAGTTATTATTGCCTGATAACTGCTTGTGTCCATTTTGGGCCCTATACACTGGCTAGGTCAGAGGAATCCCTTTTACAAATTAAGAATGTATCCTTTTTTAACATTGTGTTTTTTGTGTGCCTTTTCTCCCCCTGTCTCATGACCCAGAGTGCTGGGTCTTGATATCTTGCATGTTGTGTTGTTTCTGCAGGGGTTGGTTTTTTATAGTGTTCTAAATTTAGTTATTTTTGCATATTTTTTTTTAAATTAAAGTACATATATTTGTATAGAACCATGATTTGACATACCTTTATTTTTGACTTTTATACTTAGCCATTTGGGTTGCTACTGAATCACATTCATACCCCTCTTGAGAGAATAGCCTTCCTATGGCCCAGGTTACCACAAAATGCAAAAGGGCTATTTCTCTTAACTATGCTTGTTTTATCTCTATGATTGGGTTGGCTTTAGTGTCTACTCATCCTTGTTTGTCTGCGGGCAGAGGTCGATTTGGCATCTTGTAAATCCAGACAGCATAGGTGTGTTGTTTGGGATTAAGCGGTATATGCTAGCACGTTGGTGAAATGCTTAATTTCGTTTTTACTCTGTAGAAATAATATGTGCAGGACTCCCTTAGCCTAATATTGTTATGATTTAAAAGTAAGTGTGTGTGTGTGTGTGTGTGTGTGTGCGTGCGTGCGTGCGCGCGCGCGTGTGTGTGTTTGTGTGTCAGGGAGCCCTCCCAGGGCCCAAGAGCAAATACAAATAACTCTTTCACTGTAAGATAAATTCTGTATTCAGAAGCCTGGCCGAAAACCTGCATGATTTGGAAATGAAAAGACATTTTCAATGGTTTGAAACACTAAATCCAAACTGCCAACATTTGACAAACAACTGAATGCAAATGTTGTGTTATGTTATTTTATTGGATCTTAAAAAGATCAATTTCTCCCATGTTCTTGGCCTCTTCATACTGTAGGCCTTGCACAATAATGAGTTGGGGGTTGTTTGGTTTGGGAAGTTATTGAGGGAAGAGGGAGTTAATCCTGTTTTTTGTTGGTGTAGTCTTGTTAGCATAAATTGGAAGAAACCGGGCCCTGTTTGCCTGTATGCTTCTAGGTGTTGTTGGAGGTTCATTGTCCGATGAGACCTGTCATGGGCATATTCTGTGGTGGGCATTCATGGTATCAAGTGTGAGTTCTTGTGATGACCCAGTAGGGTTGATACATAGATGTCATATGTGCTCTGAGGTTGTGATTAAGTGCTTGTCATGGAGGTTTCTATGTCATGGTGGTGTGGGTGAATGTGGTGTCAGTGGCTGGAAGCATATTTGGTAGTCAGTATTTGCTTTGGGAGAGGCAATACCACAGAGGTGTATTTCTTCTACCTGATGAAATGATAGAACTGCACTGGTGCAACAGGTCGGTACAGCTGAATATGATATCTGTTGTAAAGTGCCTGTGTTTGTTTTGGCTTATCGGGTACCTTGAATGTTTGGTAGATCAACCTTTTACATTTAAGTTGCAGGTTGCTTCTGTTCCTTTTGCTGCCTAGCTTCTTCCAGCTGAGTGTATATTCGCCTGCCCATGGCTTTAGTTTATTTCCACAGTGTCTTCCAAGCAGTCCAAATGTTGGCATTTTGCCCACTAGGTTGGTTAATCCTTCAATTGCAAATTCCTGTGGGCATCGAGTTCCAAACTCTTATGGTTATTGCAGAGAAGGTTTCCCATCTTTGGTGTTTCATTTTGTAGTGCGGTATTGTCAGGAGCACAGTATTGCCTAAATCTTGCCATTTTTCCAGATTGTAGAGTACGATTTTATTTTTGAAAGAATTGTGATGTACTGAGGTATTGGGCCGAGTGGGTGTTGCATACTATTTTGAGTTTTATTCTACACCTGATGGGCAGCCAGAGTATGGCTTTTAATGCTTGTTTTATGTGATCTCTTCTGTCCGATAATAGTAGCAGCCTTGTGGCTCTGTTTCTTATACTTTAAGGGTGTCATTTATAGACCACCAGCCCTTAACACCTCCCTTCTAACCACAGAGCTTCTGAGACTCTCTATCACCTACAGAAGCAGTAGTATGAACACTTTTGTGTTCCAAACCTACCACAGGAATACACTCTCCCAAGAACCAAAACAAAGTTCTTGGCCAGCCATTTTGGAATTGTTCCTGTTAAGCATTATTGTTAGTTTTCATGTATGTGCTCTGAAACCTTATTTATGGGCCCATGTGAAATGAGGGAGCAAAATGAGGGCTCCCAGCAGAGGCATAAACAGGGTAGAGCCTGAGTGGGCAAGCCCCACCCAAAATCTGTAAATGCCCACTCAGCATCGCTGTGTGGGCATTTACAAATGCTAATGTCACTAGGGTGGGCCCGCTTACTAGACAATCCTGGCTACGCCTCTGGTTCCCAGCACATGACTGCCTTTATTGCCAAGGGCTTTAAGAATATGAGTGCCTGTCCTGTGCTAAGCTTTACCACAGATTTCTTGCAAAAAGAGTCTGAAAGTAGTTGTCTTGGGGAAAGAGTCCATCTTCTATGTTCACAGCCATTACACTGACTGGCAACATTGTAGAAGGCCATGAAAAGAGGCAGCAGCCGCCGTGGGGATGAGGATGGTGGCAGCCATGGGCAGTGAAGACTATCCAGGAAAAAGGTGAGAGGATGGAGGCAGCGGGCAGAGCACTAGTGCAAGGCAATCAGAGCAGCCAGCAGTGTCCCGACACTCACATGATCCATGGCCATACCGACAAATATTTCCCACAAGGATTTGTGTATACACCTCTGTGTACAAGTTATGTGTGTATATAACTTGGTGTACAAAATATGCGTGGTACTTATCATCTGTGTTGTTAACTGTTCATGTGACTATTCTGCAATGCGCAACTGTAACTTGTAAGCTTAAAGTATTCTTGTTCACGCGCCTGGATACCTTCGGTTCTGGCGCGCGCTATAATAAATAAACAAACAAACAAACAAACATTGGATCCTGATTAACTCTTACGATTCTGATTTCACACTCTTGATACTACAATGTGATATTGTTACAAAGGTTTAATTGCACTCAATATATAATCCTTGGAAGAATTAAGAGCTGCATCAACTAAGCTGGGATTCGTATGTGTGCCTGAGTTTGTACATAAGCAGGCTCATGGCAGTGTGTCGAGGGTCGCCTAGGGACTCACCAATACAAATTACGAAAGTATTCAAAAAGCAATGTACGCAGGCAAGAAGTAACGCAGGTTTATTCAGGGCCCAGACGCAGCGGGGACAGACAGCTATATTCAATCAGAATGCGGAACAAAACTGTGTGAAAAGGCTCTGTCAAAGAACGGCCCCTAAATATAAAACCTTTATAACACTCGAGCTAATTAACATTGGTAACATGTGCAACATGAAGAAATCTCCCCACATCAAGCTGATTGGTGCTCGCACAGTATACCCTTATAGAAAAACATACATAATGTTCTGTAATTGTGTCCACAAACCTTCCCACACCGCCCTTAATTATAATATGTGACGTCACAATCCAACCCCCACTTCCCACATTATAGCGACAATTCATTGAAACATTTGAGATAACCAGCAGATCTTTATTCATCAGTCCCGGTCATCTCATCTAAGTTCTCATGAGAGAGACGCTTTCTACCATGGTACTGTCAGAGTCTTGAACCACGGAAATACTGCTATACAAATGTTCCATATTAAGAACTCTTCGGCCTTCTTCCCAGGCAAAACATACTAAGGGGAAATTTGAAACCACTGTGGTTCTTTTGACTCCATCTAAGAATCACGTTTTGCAAATTATTTTGAATTATGAAATAGTCATGCCCTCCTTGCCTGTCGGCGGGACCCATTGTATCTAATCTGTGACCTCGAAAGAATAACAAATATTGTTTGCTTCTTACCATACCAGTCTGTGATCGTGGGACTTCTGTTGTGTTACCAGTCACTGCAGCTTCGTTGCATATTAATAAAAAAAGAGAACACACGTTTTCTGCAAAAGCATGCTGTAAGGCCTATTTACTGTGTTTCAGCCTACCCCTAAGTTTGGTTATACTTACCTGCACCCGTGCATGTCTTTTATACGTAAGTTACTTTTATTTTTGACTTCACTTGTATAACAATTAAACGGAGCCCCTCCCCTTTTACGGTGCTATTCTCGCAATTGATAAGCTTGTACCTTTTCACCGCACAGAACTTGATTTGTTATTACAGCAGTGTGGTAAAAAAGAGGCGTTACAAGAAATACTCCAACTTTTTAGTGCAAGTTTGTCCGTAATGCATAGGCGATCCATCCAGAACTGGGCTGGTGGTATTTCCTCCAGGTTTGCCCACAAAAGCTGGATAAATAACTGACAAAACCATGCGGGATAATTCCTCAAAAATCTCCATGGAGTCCTATTCATACTAGCACCCCCATCCTGACACTTCTAATCAGACAGATTTTGTCCTATTACAAGTGGTGAGTACAGTGAAAGAGTTTGGAGGTAATTACTCCAGAAATCTTCCCCTCTTGCTCTGATTCCCATTTCACTGATTAGAATTTCCTTATACCTCCTACTAATCTACCTTGGTATCATCTTGGACTCATTCCTTACCTTTTCTTCACATAGAACATTTCAAGTCCATTGGACACTATCCCATATTCCTGTTATTCTCTGACCTCGATTTCTCTGACTATCTTTCCCTCATTGTTTCTCTTTTATTATTTTTGCTTTCTCTTTTTGATGTTGTTCTCTCATCTCATTCACTCTCACTTTGTTTTTCTTTCAATGATTCAACCCTCACTTCTGCATTCCTCCTCTCCCCTCTCTCCCACTACTTCTTACTCTCCATACCTCTGCTATCTCCTGCTTTCACTGTCTTCCTGCCTCTACCACTCTTCACATCTCTTAAAATATTTCTCCCTTTCTGTTACCGCCTTCCCTTCTCATTCTCCTTATTTTCTGAATCCCAACTGGAATTTGATGCTTTATAGCTTTGATTGGAGCTGCATCACATTAAATTGATACTCAGTGGTTTGTTGCACAAGGAGAACTGTTTATTTCAAGTGGAAACATTTGCTTTCATTGTCGTTTCCATTCCGGCATTGCGAGCTGACAAGGGGCTCTTGCCGTGGATAGCTCGCTTCATGGAGGAGGCGGAGCTTGCCCAAAGCACGTGACAAGCCACGTGATCCACCTCACCAGCAAAAAGCAGGCCCATCCGCCCGAGTGGCGAGCGTTTGTTTCACAAGGAGAACTGTTTATTTCAAGTGGAAACGTTTGCTTTCATTGTCGTTTCCATTCCGGCATTGCGAGCTGACAAGGGGCTCTTGCCGTGGATAGCTCGCTTCCTGGAGGAGGCGGAGCTTGCCCAAAGCACGTGACAAGCCACGTGATCCACCTCACCAGCAAAAGCAGGCCCAACCACCCTCGCTGCGTTAAGCCCGACAGGAGTCAAGTCCATCGGCTGTTGTGCGGCTGTTTGGCGCACTGGGGTGCACCAGTAAGATTGGCTCCTGTCCGATGGTTGTTCCTGCATGGTTGACAGCAAAAACTGTGCACATTTTTGAAGTGCGGCTAAGTGCAGTCTCTGGCAGTCTGCGGCAGGAAGGCACGAAGGCAGGAAGGTTACATTGTGAATTATACTTACTGATTTTTTCCTGCACGTTTCTGCTGGTACGGAAGTGTACTACAAGGGTTCACCGCACTATTTTGATTAAAAGACTTGTGGTACACGGTACTGGAAGTTGCCCTGAAATTCCAGCCAGTCCGCTTGGGTTCAACCGTTTATCTGCGGACAATGGTCGGCTCCCCAGCCCCCAAACTTCCTCCACTCAGGACAATGGGGGACCTCTACCCTGAAGTAGCCATTACAAGCACCACTGCTTCACATGAAAACATTTTGCAACTAAACACGGGAGAGGGGGAGGGGAAGGGACCGAGTGCAGGGGAAAGAGAAGTTACTCATTTACACCCTCAACATTCCTTACAAACTCCACAAACTCTACAAACTCCGGGGCCACCCAAAGAAAATGGAACTTTCTTAACTCCAAATAGAGCGGTGGTCACGGAAGAAACGGGACTGAGTAAGGATCCAGTGTCAGGTCTGTCCCCCAATGAAACTCTGCGGGAGGCCTTTCTCAAACTGACCCCTCCAAATTTTACCCCTCTCGCACTAAAGGACTTGGGTCCGGCCCCCGACGATGCAATGGGTTTCTCCAAGGTTAACACCCCCTCTAGACGCGAACCCCTTTGTCTTTGGTACTCTCAAGGGGTCCAAGGGAGGTCAGCCCTACGCACAAAGACCGGACAAAGGTTGGAAACCCTTTGGGATCTCCTTGTCGAATACTGTAATCTGTCCGGACCTTTCTAGTGTGGACCAGCAAAACAAGGCGACTCCCCAAGGCTGTTTCCCGGACTACTCTACGTCATGGCTTAGTCACCATCAAACGGACATTTGGGGGTCCTACACCACAGCCCCCGAGCGCAAGGGCGCACTTTTAAACACAAGAGGGGGGCAACTTGCCCCAGCAAATAAAATCGTATCTGGGGGTCCCCCTCAAAGATTCCACAAAGGAGTCTTTCCCCAGCAAGCTCCATTCCCGAGCAAACGGCAAAGAAGACAACAATCACCCTCAGATGAGGACCTCCTGTCTGTCCTGGTATCTACCCAAGTAGATGACTCTTCTAAAAAGGACCCGCAAATCGATCCCGGAATGATTACAGCTTTTGCCCTTGTAATGGCCCCCTTAATGAAACTCATAGAGACGCAAAATGACCAGCTTCGGGACCACTCGACAACAATTGCTATGCTGTACTCCAAAATGATCTTCATTGAAGGCTTTGTCACAGCAATCCAGTCGAAACTGGAAAAAAATGATGAACATACAACTGAAATCCTGAAAAGCATCATCGAGCCGATTATAAAGGAAAAAGAAACAAGGAGATCTGAAAGGCTAAGTCTTCTGCATGGGGGAGTGGGTGGCCCCCTGATGGATCCTGTCACCCCAGCACAAACTATAAAACCTCAGGTGGTACCGCCCTCTAAGAGTTCTTTTGTAGATACCCCCCTATTAAAATTCATGGACGCCTCTACTAACACGGATAATACCGTGTGGGCGATTGTCCCAGCAACGAAGGAGAGTGGTCCTGCCCCTAAAGAAGGTCACTCAGTGACCTCCACTGCAACAAATACCTTGCCGCAGGTGATAGTGGATCCACCCAAGGCTTCAGAATCAACTAATACTACTAAAGTGTTCGATCTTTTCAGGAAACCCAAAACAGGCCTTTCCCCTTCAGACAAAGGTCAACTCAAAGTAAACAAGAAAGGAGAAAGAAATTACGGGAAGACCCCTATGCTGCCGGAAAAACCTACAGGACAGGGGCCTTTGAATACAAGGAAACCTCCAGCGAGATCTATAACCGTTAGCGGCCTAACTCTCCCTAGGAATCTGACCCTCCCCTCCAAATCATTGATTCACGACAGATCATCAAAGAAAATCGGTGATCCCCCCGCCCTCTCACAAAATGTGAGCCCAGATGAGCATCGTCGCCCGCTGGTCAGCGAGAGGGAGAACGAAAACATTGATATTTCCCTCATGGACTTATCTGTTTACTCGGACATGAACACCTCATGGGAGGAGAAGTCGGGAACAAATACATCCGATACAGAAAGTGGAACTGAGGATGATGACTCTGAAGTACAAAACAAAAGCAAAGGTGTTGAGTACAAAGGGGCGACGGAGGGTCAGATGTTTAAAGACCGGGGGGAGCGACAAGTAATTTTTAGAAAGCCCTCATTACCAACGTTGTCGGTGCCGAAAGCGGACTCAGTTAAAAAGTTCAAGTGGGAATCTAGAGTGCACACTGGGAGAGAAGACAAGGCCTGCTCCTTGGAAAAAGGAAGTATGGCTCCGCAGACACTTAGCCCCCTGGACTTTGTAACATGGAAGACAGGAGGAACTTCCTGGTCCGGAAATTTTCGGAAGTCAATAACAACAAAGGAGACCGTATGGATACGATAAAGGGGATTAGAAGAACATTCTCATGGGCGGAAAATATAGAGAACAAGCTAGTATCAGGACTCACTAACCAGACTGTCCACAATGGGTCTGAGATACACAACGCTCCAGCACACTACAGAGTGCTACTGGAAAGAACCCTGGGTTACAAAGACAATCTGACTATGAATCGGGCAAATGTTATGAGACTCCTGCAATCCCTGGACTATCCTGACCACCTAAAATCTAGGGACATAGACTGGATTGAATTTCACAACGAACAGCGACATGATAGTGTGATTCTCCACACAGGTGATCGAAACATCAAAAGCTCACTTTTGGAGTTGGGTCCTAAACTCAATCTATGTGGGTTCGTGCTAAAGAAGTTGGAGGAGGGGACCAGTTTAGAACGTGTAAGTCCTAAAGACCCGAAACACACATTAAGTAACTCCTTAAACTCTTCCACAGAACTCAAAAAGGAACAGCAGGCGAAAGTTGGTAAGAGCGATAGGGGTGTACGAGGGGAGGACAACAGAAAAGACCATGTGCGCACCCAACCAGACAAAGCCGGATTGATCCTGGAGAACAGCTCAGAGGACTGGAGTTGGTTAGCAGGGGCCCTATCCGCCAAATCATAACGTCATCAGTGCCCCAGGAGTGCCCAACTCAATCCCATGTCAAAAGGGATAAAAATCATGAGTTGGAACACAAGGGGATACTCGCACCTCCTCGGAAACTCATTAGTACACTTGACAACCTACAATGTCTTTTGCCTGCAGGAAACCTGGCTGTGTGATCTTCCCCTCTTAGACAGGTTCAAGCTACTCTTAAATCCCGCAATAAAGGGCTTGAAAGGGAGACCGAGTGCAGGCCTCCTGGTAGAGGTAAAGCGCACCAGTGGCTTAAAAGTGCTTTCATCAGTAAATAGGAATCCTTGGATCCAACTCATTAGGATTTCATCTATGACAAAATCTTCACTACGATCCCAAGACTGGCAGCTCCTAATATGTAATGTATATTGGGGTCCTAAAGCACGAGAAGAAGACACATTTATGGAAGTCCTTATGAAAGCCATAGACGATGCCAGGACTGAGTGCCCGAAACTCGAAATCCTTCTATGTGGCGATTTCAATATGGAATGCTACGATAAGAATCAGAGGAAGATTGAGTTTGTGCCTTTGACCGCCTCTAAAAACATAATAAGAGGAGTAAACATGGAGAAGGAACTCACAGCTAGGAATATCCATATGGTCAATGGGAACTTGTTGGGCGACCAACCGGCCGCTCCAACTTGGAAACGGGCCAACCAAATGAGCATGTTGGATTACATTTTTGTATCAGAAACTCTCTTTGGAAATCTAACATCGTTGAAAGTGGTCCCCACGACCCAGAGTGACCACAACATTCTGGAACTTGTAATTGAGGCCTGGGATAAGTCCCCCCTTACACCAGCCAAACATTTACCAAATCAGCCCCTTGAGATAACTCCGGGGGGAAACAGACTACGTATGGGAAGAAAAGAGATGAGCCTGGTGTTGGATTCTTTAATTAAAGACCAAGGTTCCAAACTGATCGAATATGCTGAAGTACTGAAGATCTTTCGAACAAAGGCGGCTGCCAGGGGTAGTCACCAATGTACTCGGCACACTTATGATCACCAAGTAGTGACAAAAAAAAAAGCTGTAAGAAAAGCCAGGAGGCGATATCTTAAAACCAGTGCACCAGTTGATTTATTCCTGTACAAAAAATTCAGAAACAACTACAGGAATTGGATCACGCAACATAAACATCAACTGGTGCAACAAGACAGTGAGACAATGCTAGAATTGTTAACTACTAAAAATATCACTGGTATTTGGAAATTGATTAACAAAATAAATACCCCTCCGGACTCTAATATGGTGAATCCCATAGCAGCAACAGTATGGGAAACCCACTTTCGTAATCTTTATTCCAAGGGGATAAAAAGTGGTCCACAAATACCCTTATCAGCCGACGAATCTTGGGCCATTAAATTTGGAAAACAAGACATTCTCGACCTAATTAAAAACTCAAACTCTTCAAGAGCTGCAGGTCCGGACGGCCTTACTAACGACATCCTTAAAAAGGACCCGGAAAAATGGGCCTCATTTATGCTGTTGTTGTTCAACGATATAACAAGACTAAAAAAGTTACCCAAATCATGGACGACGTCCATAATCGTGCCGATTTTCAAAAAGGGAGATAGGTCTGTGCAGCGCTAATCCTGAAACATCTGAACGATTGGAGTTGGTCGACAAATCACTTGGACCCTTGGCAATCAGGTTTTCGTAAGGGCATTGGGACATCCCTAAATGTTCTTATCATAAATATATTAAAATGCCTGGTCAAGGAGAAAAGCTACAAAAACATCTACATTGCGTCCATAGATTTGGAACAGGCGTTCGACTCTGTCGACCGTTGTATTCTATGGCAAAAACTGAGGAAATGGGGTTGTCCGAACAACCTAAGAGAACCCTTGGAAGCACTGCACACTGGGACAACCCTTAAAGTAAGGCTGGACAGACAGGGCAACCTTTCAAACAGTGTGGAGGCCATGAATGGGCTGAAACAGGGCTGTCGGTTGGCTCCAGCGGTATTTTGTCTCTTCATATCCGACATGCAGGAAGCCTTTGAAGCAGTGAGATGTTTCCCCCCTAAGATCGCAGGGACTCCCGTGGGAAGGTTGTTGTTTGCGGACGACCTCCTGCTATTAGACCAGACCGCTGTTGGATTACAGCGCCAACTAAAGGCACTTGAGTTGTATATACAAGGTAATGGCCTTCGAATAAATCCGAAGAAGTCACAGATCCTGAGGCTAGGTCCCATCATGGGCGCTAAAAATCTAAGGTGGTTCTTGTCAGGGGAAGTGGTACCAGTGGTTTCAACCATGGTATACCTTGGAGTAACCTTAAACAACAGTATCCAAGATGGTCCGGGTATCGAAAGACTTAGAAGTAAAGTCACAAACTTAGCTTCTCAAGCACTGTTACTTAAACGGCGATACTGCTCCTTCTCCCTTAGACCACTGATTGTCTTCTATAAACTGAAAGTCTCGCCCATTTTGACCTACGCGGCAGAGGCGAACTTCTTCCTCACTCCAGAGGTTTGGAGACTGTTGGAGGGTCTGTTTTGGAAAAGAGTATTGGGTCTACCGTCATCGATCCCGATTGAAAGTGTCCGTAAAGAACTGGGCTTATCTTCACTCTACGTATCCATGGCTTGGAAATCATTGACACTCCTTGGTAAATGTCTGCACCCACAGGAAAGAAGTGGTTTCTTGGCCATTAATGAAGCCATGACAAGAAAACTGATCCCAGCTCTAACCAAGTGGCAGTTAATCTGCACAGAAATCTTGAACTTTATAGCCTTGGAACCTAAAAACCTTGTGCTAAATCCGCACACGGTAAAGAGGAAACTCCTGGACTGGGATTGGATAGCCACCTTGGACAGACTTAGTGCCTTTTCGTCTATAACCCAGGGCATGGACGAGCATTACCATAGAGGTACCGTGCACCCGTATCTCGACAAATTACCCTCAAGCATGGAAAGGGACCGATTTCTAAAATTCCGATTAAATCTCCTCCACACTAGAGAAGTTCTAGGGAGAAGAAATAAAAAGGAGGTGCAACCTAGTTTGTTGTGTCGTTGCTGTGGGCAGGAGACTGAAACCTTACAGCACTTGGTGATGAACTGTGTTACTTTATCTAGGCCCAGAGAAAAATGGCTAGGGTCGCACTTCCAAAATCTAACTACTCTATCCTTGCAAGAGAGGTGGACAATTTTAAGAAGGGGAGGAAAAGTATCCACGACCTTGGCACTGTTGAACTTCGTGAGAGAAATTTTCACAAAACTGGATACTTAGCTACACTTTTTTATCTTTATTACTTTTCCTCCCTATATATAATTGATGTAATTTTATGTTTCTGTAAGAAAATCTTGGTTTCAGTGTGCATTTAAAGTTTTTTTTGGCAACTAATTGATGCAAAAAAAAAAAAAAAAAAAGATACTCAGTGATGGATGGTGAATTTGTGAACTGGAGGGGTTTAAATGTATTTGCCTATTATGAAGTAGTGACCAAGTGCAGCGAGAAAGCCTGAACCAAACAAGAGAAAGTTTGGGGGGTCCCCCATGAAATTGTTTTAAATCAAGAGTTAATAAATAACTGAAGTGTTTTTACGTCGCTAGACTGGCCTACATTTATTGTAGGCCAGTATAGCCACGGAATAACAATGATCATGTTTGCTTTACCCTTGATGCACAGTAACTGTGCATCAAGACTAAAGCAAGCATACATAGATAGACAGGCCTACATCCAATGTAGGCCAATCTAGCAACGGAATAACCTTTCACTTATCAAGTTCGCTTTACCCTTGCAGCATGATCCTGTGCATCAATTTTAAAGCCAAAAAAAATGCCATGCCTCCAGCAGCCCCTCGCCTACATTTAGGGGCTCTGTGGGAGCTAACACATACACATGCACGCAAACACCACTATCACCCATGTATTCACAAATCATTCAAACAAAGCCTTGCATGCACGCATTCATAAAAACAAACACAACATTATACACGCGCACATATAGACAATACATATAAAGCACTTAACTTATCTGCTTGCATCATCCACACGCGCCACGCCACCAAGGAGGACCGAATGGCCCTCGTCTCCACAATGTGAATATGCTCA
Source organism: Ambystoma mexicanum (assembly GCF_040938575.1). Classification (NCBI taxonomy): domain Eukaryota; kingdom Metazoa; phylum Chordata; class Amphibia; order Caudata; family Ambystomatidae; genus Ambystoma; species Ambystoma mexicanum. The sequence continues at coordinate 151,122,464 of NC_090924.1, forward strand.
CTGTCAGGAGAGGAATTCTCTACTGTCAGTCAGCATGTCTATGCTGATAGCGCAATGAGAGGCAGCAGGGTCAGGCTTGTGGTGCCCCGCTGCCGCTCTTTATTTTGCAAAGCGTTTGTTACAAATGAGAAAAAGAAAAATTGCATAGCGAGGGATGCGCCTCTGCTCAGATCCAGGCTGCACAGTCCCCGTGCAAATAAACCCCACTGGCGGACAGCACTACATGCCACTCAAGCGATGGGGCGGCGCCCTCCAGCCCGTTTATCAGGGCCACATTACTGCAGATCTAATACTGGAAATAAAATGATTGCATGCGTGGACACACAGATTCAACCATTCTTAGCAAGCAAATCCAATTCTAAAAATAGCCATGGTGAAATCCTCTTTTCCAGGTTTCTATCATAACAGTATGCATTTGTTTGCTGTCAAGTTCTTGGGGCAGACTACCAAAATGACTTGGCGAAAGCCTAAACTGACAATGCGGTGCATAATTTATTCACAATTGTCTATTGACATTTAAAGTTATAGATTAGTGCAAAATGTTCTTTGTCCACTAGCCACTCATTGCACATGTCATTTTGCACTGCTCATTTGTTTCTAATTTCGGTGCAACAATGCCTAGCACAGATGCAGTATTGCCTAGCGCGGGTGCAGTTTACGAAATCTTACCGTGCACATTTCTTCGGTGACCTGTAATATCAAGGTGATTAAACTGAATTCACTAAGTCTAGATTAAAAGTTGTGTCTGCCCATCGAAATTCTGTGTGGATTTGTTTATTTTTTTAAAGAGATTCACGAGCAAGTAAAAAGTGCTTCCAGAATGCTGGGTAGATGTACACGTCTGGATGACAGTATATGCACAAATGCAGTGCATGACAATCAACTGTTGCATGTCTTATTTCATAAGTCATGTTTGCAAGGTGACATTATTAAGTAGTAGCACTTCTCAGAGCCCGGAATAGAAAAAGTCACTCTCCCCTCTGCCTCTTTTGCAGTGGAATCGGCATATCTATCCACCCTCCCGAGCCTGAGGAAGCACAGAAGAAAGGTGAGCAGTGTGGTGTGAATGTATCCCAGGGTGTTCACATACTTATGAGCTGGACACATTTCAAGTGGTTCTTAAACATTTCATGTTGTGACAAACATACAATGTTTTATCTGGCCAAGAAAAAACAAGCAGTGGCAAAGCCAGCAGTTCAGGCTAATTTGTAGGCACACATGTCCCCCATTTATATATGTGTGCAATTAGACATTATATTTATTACAGTTGTCTACAAATCAGCCCAATAAAATGAATGTCATGTTCGTACAGCAAAAGCTTTCTTATTCACCACACCTATGGGGAATTAAGGGTGCCACATTAAATATTATGTGCAAAAGACTCATAACAAGTTTGGCAGTGCAGTGAAAAAGTGGTGGTAATTCTGTTACTGCCAATTGTTTGGGCAGTAAAGAAATCACCACCTTTTTCCTGCACCGGCAAACTATACTTTCGAATGGATTGTGTCCTCCCACGTATTCCTTATCTTTGATATTTCCCAATATCCAGCTTGCTGCCTCGGAAAGAAATGTCAGCAGAGGGCAATCTGCGTCGGTGCCTGGTCGAGTCGGTGTCCCTCGGAGGCCTCCGTCTCGACGTCACCGCAGGTATATGTAGCACACGCAGCGCCCATTGGTCTCAGTTACGTTTTTCCGTGCTTCACAGCTTCGGTTAGGTAACGCCTAGTTCCTGACAGAACTTCTTTGAGTTTTCTTCAAAAATTCACCTTCATCACTTCGAGTTTTCCACGCAATATGGCTTCGTCATCAGCGTCGTCCACTCCTCGATCCGGCTTCAAGAAGTGCTGTCACTGCGGTGCAAAGATGTCCATGATGGACCCGCACAGGATCTGCCTGTGGTGTTTAGGGTCGAATCATCTGTGTTTGAAGTGCGAAGACTGCCTGTCGATGACGGCCAAAGCCTTGTGAGAGCATATCGGCAAGTTGGCGACAGGTAAGCCTAAAAAATCCCCCTCTACTCCATCTAAACGTAAAACATCAGATGAGTCGAGATCAACTTCTCCTCGTCGAAAGAAGTCTAAATGTTCCTGTTCGAGAAGTGGTTCGCAGCACTCCTCGACTTCGAGGCATGGAAAAAAGAAGCACCATAGGTCGCTGTCCACCTTGTCGTCCAGTTGACCTAAATGGGTCGTTTGTCCATCCAAGTCTAGTACCCCAGCTCAGTGGGAGGAGTTTACACTCCGTATGATAAAGGTGTTCGAGAACACGGCCTTGCCCCCTCGACAACACCTAGAGGCAATGCTCCAGTCGAAATACCTCAGAAGCACAAGAGCCGTGCGTCTTCAGACCCGGCCGCCAAATTTCCTTGAGAGCAATCTCATTCCTCGAGTAGAGAGAAAGCCTCCTCAAAGTCTAAAAAACCAACATCATCGATGTCGAAGGAAACCTCTATTAAAGGTCCGAAAAGTCAGTCTTCGACGCCGTCGATACTGATGGAGAAGCCATTGACACCTCGAGTGTCGACCTCCTCGACACCACATGTGTCAATCCCTTCGACACAATCGTCAAAACCATCGATGAATTTGTCGAGGACATCAACAGTTTCGACATTTTCGGTTCCTGTGATGACTACCATAATGCTTACTTCAATGGAAAAGACTTATACACCTCTGCCACGAGCAGAATACTTTAAATCACTCTTTTCAATTTATGAAGACGCAGAGAAGTCCTCTTAGGAAGAACGACCCTTTGGGTTGCAATATGGGACATCATCAGTGCCTGATGAACTTATATCAGAGGATTCTCGCAAGAAGAATTTGCAAGAATGTCTTCATGAAGCTAGTGGCATTGATACCTCTCCTGAGATTGATTTTGGAAAGGCAGACCCTGGACACCATGCTGAAGTAACATACAGACAGCTAATGACAGGGGTCATGGAATATATGTGATGGTCGAGAAACACGCCTGTTTTTGAACAGGACGACCTATATGCCAGGGTTATTATCTCCTCTGCATCTAAAAATATATCAAAAAATCACTTACTGATATTGCAAACAACATTATCAAATATTAGATTCAAATGGAGTGCAGATTGATATTTTCACTTTTTCTTTTGAACAGGACGATCTCACAGATATATTAGACAATGGGCCACAAGAAGACCCAATTGTCCTTTTCCATCAGGCTTTGCAAAGAAAAATTACTTTAAATTAGGAAACACCTGAGGTTATCCCGGCTGTAAATAAAAAACTAACAGCGAAGTACAGAGCCTCTAGTTCTGATCCTTTATACCTCTCAAAGCACCCTATACCAGAAAGTCTGGTAGTGCAAGCAGCCACTTCCTCAGGTAGACAAAATGCCTATCCATCGATACCACATGGTAGAGATGATAAACGTTATGACAACATGGCCTAGGAAGTTATCTCGGCCGGCAGTATGGCTTTAAAAGAAAATGTGAACCACAGACTTCCTCCTGCTCCTGTCTCTTTAATGACTAGTAATGGTCAGATCTACGCACACAAAAGATACCAAAAAAGTTACCAATTATTTTAACTCCACCAAACAACTTGACATAAGAAACACCACTGTTCCTAACAGGAATAACATATTTTTGTTCAATGTATCATGATTCATGTGGTTGCCTATATAAAATAAAGATAACAATTCATACACATATAAAAAACATGAAAACAAGTAAATACATATTTCACATTAATTACATTCATCTTGGGTTAATTTATGTTTGGACTACATTGTTGTACCATAGAGTTTTTCATACTCTTGTGTCCATTTTGATCGAGGTTCGAATAGTTGTTAGAGCCTAATGTTCAGAGCGGTGTCTTAAACCGGGGGTATAAAGGAAAACAAAGGAATGACAGTCCTAGTTCCTAAAACTGAAAAAGAAGACTAATTATGATGGTAAACACACTCCAACTTTCAGCTGCACTCAGCAGCACTCAATTTCCTCTGTAGGCGAAGACAGGAGTTTCTCTGTCCCGAGAGCAACAGTGGTGACAGGACTTAACTTAGACACCTATTCTGTTCAAACCACAGTGATCAACAGGTTTGAAATGAAACCGTGGACTGTCGTGCTCCACCTTTTGCCCGCCGAGCGTAATTGATCGATCCGTACCCTCTGTGAGGTATTTATACAGAACGCGTATCAGCAACGCATCAGACTGAGTGACCTCTCCCTGTCCAGCTCATTGAATCAGATTGCAAAGCATGGGGTTAGAAGATTAAATATCTACACCAAATATCATTCTTACTGTCCTGACAAAGGCACATTTTCCATAAAAAGAGAAGACCACTATATGGATGTGGACTATCTCACTTGTAGAGGCCGAAACGCAGTGCGTCGACAACACCTTTGTTTATCCATCTTCTTATTTATCATCTCTATCCTGAATTTTTCTGGTGCCAGAGGCTCGCCTGAGAATGAGATCTCTCCAGTGGGCTCTCAGGACCGAGTGGTTACAGTTCTCTGGAAGGATGTCAGATCTCCTACAAATCCCAAACAGAGTCTCACTGGATCTTCAGTGGTGGGCCTGTCGGGAGAACATTCTGAAAGGAGAACCTTTTTTGGCAACCATGGTGGGAGATATCAGTAGTGACGGACGACTCACTCACGGGGTGGGGAGCTCATACCAACGATTTCACCATCGGCGGTCGTTTGTCTCCAACGGAGTCCAATCTACATATCAACCTTTTAGAGCTGGGGGCAATCAGACTAGCGCTGAAGGCCTTCCTGCCATCTCTGCGGGGAAAGAATGTCCAGATAATAACGGACAACACAGCGGCCATGTACTACCTCAACTAATGAGTAGGTGTAGGGTCACTGCCACTGTGAAGAGAGGCAGTGCAGCTCTGCATTTGGGCAATTCAAGAAGGAATCTCTCTGTCAGCAGTTCACTTAACCGGAGAGAAGAACACAATGGATGACGCTCTGAGCAGGCAGAGCACAGTCTCCCACGAGTGGAAACGAGCTCAGGAAGTCCTTCAAGAGATGTTTACCTTTGGGGAACCCCTCAAGAGGATCTGTTTGCGACCATGCCAACAGGAAGTGCGAACTGTACTGCTCAAGGGAGTTTCCCCCAAGAGGAGCTCTAGGAGATGCGTTTGTCGTGGACTGGGAATTTCCACTCCTGTACACTTTTCCTCCAGTCCCTGTGGTTCCTCACGTAATCAGGAGGTTGAGAAGGTTCAAGAAATCCATGATCCTAATTGCCCTGGGCTGGGCCAGGAGGACGTGGTACCCAAACCTTCTGTACATGTCCATCTGCCCTCTGATTCGTCTTCCACAAAGAGAGGGTCTGGTTCTCTATCCGAATATCAGGACTCTCAGCCTTCATGCATGGTTTCTGAGAGGTTGAGCTACAAGGATTGGGACCTGCCGGATGACGTAATTGAGGTTTTGCTTTCGACCAGAAAGCCAGTACCCAAATCTTTATACCGCTGCCGCTGGAATAAGTTCTGCAGGTGGTGCAGAAATAAGAATGTTCATCCTTTCTCATGTAATATACCGATGGTTTTATCCTTTCTATTACATCTGGCAAATCTGGGGCTCCAGATTGGTACCATCAAGGGATACCTTGCAACACTCTCTGTTTTTAAACGCATTTCAAAGGAAGTCTACTATTTTAAGATTCCTCTAGTAGTATAATTCTTAAAGGGATTAACTAATGTTTGTCCTCCGACCCCGTTCCAAGTCCCACTATGGGATCTCAACTTGGTGTTCAACTACTTAGTGAGAGCTCCTTTTGAGCCTCTACATTCTTGTGCTTTAAGACCTCTAACTCTGGAAACTGTATTCTTAGTGGCAATTACATTAGCCCAAAGGTTGAGTGAGCTACAGGCTTTATCCTGCAAGCCTCCTCATACTGTCTTTCATAAAGACAGAGTGCTACTAAAAGTGGAGCCTACTTTTCTTCCTATAATTGTTTTGGAGTTACATATTACCCAGAAAATAACGTTACCATCTTTTTATCCTCCACCACATCCGAGAAAAGAGGAAAAACGACTTCACAGACTTGATCCTAGATGTGCACTGAGCTTTTACATCTCCAGATTGGCAAAACTGCGGCAGAATGACCAATTATCCATGGGCTATTCAGGTCTCAAATTGGGACTGGCCATCAGCAAGCAAACTATCTCCAGATGGATTATATTAACTATATCATAATGTTACAGACTGGCACTCAAAGACCCTCCTGAACATATAAGAGCTCATTCGACCAGGGGTATTGCAACTTCGTCTGAGTTGCAGAGGGGAGTTCCTATAAGGGATATATGTGCAGCTGCCACATGGTCATCTGTGCACACCTTTACTAAATACTACAGTTTAGACTCCTCCACGAGCCCTGATTCTGCTTTTGCAAAAGCAGTGTGGCACTCTGTGCATACATGACCACATACATTTGTACTCCCTCCTCCAAATTATGTAAACTGCGTTGGGAGTGTATCAAAGGTAAGAATACGTGGGAGGACACAATCCATGCGAAGTTACTTACCCATGGTAACGTTCTTTTGACTGGATGTTCCTCCCATGTATTCCTTATCGCCCCTCCCATCCTACCATGGAGTAAAACTTCTCTTGGGGTTGCAATCTACACTCTCTCAGGGGGAGAAACCGTCAAACACAAGGTAATACTCCACTTTTCAAAACGGAACTGAGGCCAATGGGCACTGCGTGTGCTACATATACCTGCAATAAAGTTCAGACGGAGGCCTCCGAGGGACATCGACTCAACCAGGCACTGACGCCATCGACTCAACCAGGCACTGACGCACAGCGCCCTCTGCTGAAATTTTTTTTCCAAGGAAGCAAGCTGGATATTGGGAAATATCAAAAATAAGGAATACGTGGAGGAACATCCAGTCAAAAGAACGTTACCATGGGTAAGTAACTTGTTCTTTTGGTGGATTGACAGCCGGAGGAATTAGTGTGCAGCAAGTCCACTTTACCTCCAGAAATCGGTGGATTTACTGTGCAGTTATTCCGCCAGTGGTAAATCTGCCAATAATTCACATGGCGTTGTACGGACTCCAAAAATGGGGAATTACCACCACTTGAAATCCTGTGGTAACCCCAAGGGACCCAGTGGTGGTAATGATAATCGAGTTTGATGGTAATTTGGTGGAATTACCACCGAATTACTGCCAAACTCATAATGAGGTCCTAAGAAAGGAGAGAAATCTGTTTCAGAATTGACAGCCAGTCACAAAGAATGGGGAGTAATACCTGAGAGAAGTCAGGGAAGAAGCAGGTGGAAGGGCAACCTTTGAGAGCCAATTCTACAAGGAACAGGGCAAGTAATGTGACCTGTATAGTGCAATGGGCCATGTCAGGAACAAAACGTAGAATTGTGCACTTTTTCCAAGTATGGAGCTGGGAGGTGGAGGAGTGACCAGAGGAGGGACTGGAGTGAAAGGAGTATTAAATCAACCAAGATCTGTCTGGCAATGTCAGGTAAGCTTCAGGTAGAAACCTGATTTGATACATGCTCTACAGGAAGGAAACAACAAGCCAAACTACTTAATATCCTTTCACAAATCTGAAAGCCCATATACATTGGACTCATTTGTCAAAGTTTGCTTGCTACTTTTCATCCAAAATTCAAAATAAGAACTACTGCTGCTCTTTTCAGCGGAAATGTATAGTTCTTGAATACACTCACTACCTTCAAACGCGTCTTGTTATTTATTCCTCATTCTACCTAAAAAGGCGGCTTGAAAAGACATGTAAACATGCAGTTTGCTATGCATCGTCAAACACTGACAACATGATCTGTTGCTTCGTGCTTCTAGTTAGAAAACTAAGGTGCAGGGAGATAGGGTGATTTGCTCTGGTCACAAAATATGAGCAAGTGTGGAAGCTAGACTGACAGTGCGGGGCAATGGACTCCTTGTCAAAACTACCAGCAATTACCTTTTAAACAATCGACAGACCAGGCAAGTTATTCTGATATTTTGATTTACATGCATGTTTATAGGCCTTATTGGTTCTAGTGTGTACTATGTCTGGACCATTGTAAGTCCTATATAGTGCAACAAGATTTCAAATGCTGTTGACTACACTGTCGTTATTGTTATCTTACTCTCTTAATAACTCAAATTTATCTCTCAGCTGTGTAAAATGTTCTCCAACCCAGGGAACCAGGTTCATGGGAAAGTTCACAAATTGTGGGAAATATTTCAAGCTGGTCAACCTTCGAGTAACAGGATTCACAGATAAGATCAGTTCAATCAATAAACAGACGACAGGCGGTCTAGCTAGCAGCAGTTATAATGACTATCTTGACTCTGCATGTCTCCGCTCTGCTTGAAGAGAGTGACAGATGGAAAAAGTAGACTCTCTCAACCTATCAACTTTTAAAATATAGAGAGAATAAAGTTGCTTATTTATGTGTTAAATGCATGTGTTCTCCTTTGCCTCGTCCCCTTTTCTCCATACCATGGGTGTTCCCAGCGTGCCGAGATGGAACCAGAGCTTTAGCACAGCAGAGCACACTTCCCCTATAAATTTGAATGCAGAGACTAGGCAATGAACTTAAGTGCACAGCCCTACACTTGCCTCTGCTCACCATCCTTCCCCTTAGCCCCTTTCTCAGCATTGGATGGGTCGGAAGCCTAGTGCACAGCACTTTTTTGTTTTTCTTTCTTTGCCCCTTCCCTGCAGTATTTTTTGTTCCTCCCCACCCCCCCCCCCCCCGCTCTCTTCGCTGTTCACTTGTTTATGCCAGGTTAAGCTGGATTTACTGTGTACATTTCATGTCACAAGTGATTCTCGGCAGTGGATACTTATTGTGGCCGTGCCTCCGCAGATGGGAAGTGCTCTCTGGTTCCTCTCCAGATCACCTCAGAAGCGTAATCGAAAGAGAAGGTGAGTAAAGTTTTTTGTATTCTGAAACCCCAGTCAGGCAATTCCTTCCTAAGGATAGACCGAACCAGGATGGCTCATACTGTGTCTGGTGCAGTTAGCCACTGTATCACCGGGGTGTCCCTGAGGCCTCTGTGGGCTGGTACAAGTGATTTCACCAAGGACTCTTTGGGGTCTGTGATGCAGCTTTGGCCTCTTCTGCCGTTTCTACTGTGGGTTATTTTCCAGTGGGTGTCTCACTTCGACCCAGCACTTGTCACTGTTTTCTCAAGAACCGGGCGCAGGGCCCTTAAGAGACCTGTGACTGAGGTCAACTGTATGCACAGCGTGTTGGTGGGGTGCATATCTGTCTTAACAGCGACTTTTTCTGCTCTAAAGGAATCGAGAGTGGGAATGACGTACAGTTCTTTATCAGTGACATTGTCTGGCTCAGGCTAATTGCCTGTAGGCAATGATCGGAGGTACTCTGGAACATAGTTGTCTGCATGGTTCTAGCAAAGACTGCTTTTTTAAGAGGTTTCAATCAATTCGTCACTATTTTAACATCCTGATAAAGGTACTGTTAGTGCCATCCCTGGGATCTCCTCAGCCCCAGGGCTCCATTCATCGCGCTCCTCCTCAGACCATGCTCCTGATAGTGCCTCATTTATTATTAATATTAGGGTACTTATTAAGCACAAATCTAGCTTCGGGAACCCACAGAGCGCTTTACAATCATATGCCTCCTAATTTGCAACCCCTTCCCCCACTTTGCCACCTAAAATCACAGCGTCTGCACTGACACATCTCCAGCCACCACTTGATCAACAGCCTCCATTGCAAAGGGATGCTTTGCCACCTCCCTCCTCCCTTAACAAAGTCTCCTCCAGGGTACCTCGATACCTAAGGAGTAAAACCAGTACCCATTGATGAGCCAGACAAGGTGCCTACTTTGAATAATGCATTTCATGAGTGAATTCAGGCCTTATGGTTTACCTGGGGACACAGGTTCCAAAGCCTCCTTAGGGGTACCAGGAGGTACTCTCCTTGGTTCTTTTGACTTAAGGCTTCAGACAGTTCTGGTGTTTACCTGCAACCAGATGGGGTCAGAGAGGCTAGTAAGCTTTATTATAAACTATTCTCAGTTGTTCTGGATGCCAAAAAGGTGGACGTTTGCTATCAGGACCTTCGATTTGAAAATCTATGCTTGATGTCGCAGCTCCAGGCCCACTCCACATTTGTGACTGCAGCCACTGTGTTTGTCAAGAGCCCTAGCTCTGTAACAGCTCCACTAACTCCTCTCAGTCATGGTTACACTGCAAGTAGCAAGCCCTACCAAAATTCATCTCTCCATCTCTGTCAAACGAATGCAGAGGCTGTCATCGTCGTGGCAAACCTCAAATTATGTTGCCAATCAGATGGCTATGACTCTCTGTTACATGTGGAGTATCAGGCTGGGTTACGGTCAGGTATGGTGGATGCTAAGCAGGTGGCACAAGATATAATAGAGGCATTTACCATCACACAGATACAGCGGCTAGAAGTAGGGCCTTAGTGGTGTCTATGAGAAGACATGCTTTGCTGGGGGCTGCCAAATTCCAGAAGGATGTGCAAGATCATATGCCTGACCCTCTCTTTTATGTATTTGAGCTGTTTAGTCCTGATACGGATGAAGAAATGATTAAAAAGAAAACTAGCGCTCAGCCATCCATGTCTTTGGTTCCCTTAACCAATCACATGTCTTAGGCTGGTCTATCTTCTGCGCAGAGTCAGCATTCAATGGACTGTCATAACAGGCAGGGCCACCCCCTATTGCCTCAAGAAAGGAGCAGACTCAGGCCCTCTCCTGATAGATTCTTTGCTCAACTACCTCCAGCCACCAACCCAAAATGCTCAAAATGACATGAGGATTCAGCTCCCTCACAGAGGGCCACATTCGTTAACTGCTCAGGTCTGGTGTTCAATCTATACTTACCCCTGGGTGTTGTCAGTGGTGGGTAGAGGGTACCACCTTCATTGTCCTCCCTTCCCTCTCCGCCACCCCAAGTGGAATCAGAATCACTGAAAGAAGAGATTGAAGATTGCTTCCGACGTGTGCATTCCAGACTCAGAGTGGGCTTAAGATTTTATTCAAGGTTTTTCACCATCCCCAAACAGAACAAGACAGCCTTTGGACAGTGCTGGAACTTTCTGCTTCAACATTTCCCACCCAAAGAAAAATTCAAGATGTTAACACTTGTCTGTATGCACTCAGCTTTACAGCCAGGCTGTCGGATGGTACTTTGGATCTGAACAATCTCATTTGCATCTGCTGATTTGACCCTCCTCACACACAACACGTATGCTTTTCCACTGGCAACAACCATTTTCAGTACAAAATGTTGTCATTCAGCTACAGCTCAGCTCCCAAATGTTTTACAAAGCTGACAGCCCCAATGGCAGCATTCTTACATCTCAAAGGCATTCACGTTATCCTTATTTAGATGACCGGCTGATCAGGGTGAGTTCTCCTGATCTGGCCGCAGAGAACCTACAATACCTCTTAGACCTACTGTTTGGGCTGGAGCCATCGGTCAATGTCCCAAAGATCACCTTTTGTCCCACTGAGAGCATAGAATTCATCAGATTAGTCTGGGACTCCTCAGCAACCCGGGTCTTCCTGATGGTGGAGTGAGTGAGGGGTGTTTTTTAAACAGCATCCATGTTTCTGAGTCACAAAGAGACCCCAACCATGTCGTTTCAGAGGTTCCTGGGCCTTATGGCATCCTGACTTCTGGCAGTTCCCCTGTCCAGACTACATGAACGCTGTGCCCAATTATATCTGGCGGCAAGATAGGATTAGATTTGGGATCGCCAGTACAAGCAAGTTGTGATTCCGGGCTGGCTATACAAGGAGAAATTCACGCTGACAACAGACTCCTTATGCCTTGGCTTGGGGTGATACTGAGCGAGCTACAATTACACAATGTGCTGGAATTACACAATGTTTGGGGAGAGGACGATGCACACCAATATTTCCATTTCCTCGAGCTGAAGATACACTTTCGGCCCTTCAGGAATTCCTGCCAGTCATTTGGGGATCAAGATCCTGGCTCCCAAGGCTGTCTGTCCTTTTTTTTTTTTGCATTACAGTGAAAAGGCCTTTGACAATTGTGTCATGATGCAGGCAGTCCATGTAGCACAGTGTATAATGAGGAAGTCGATGTTTTGAGCAGATTAGCCCTCCCAAACCACAAATGGGAATTGCCTATCAACACTATTAGCTGGCTTTTCAACTGGAGGGGGTGCCAGAGGTGGGTCATTTTGCCACAGAATCAAACAGCAAATGCTGCAAATACACCTCTTGAAAGTGAAGGGGAAGCAGATGCCTTACCTATTCCCTGGGACAACCTCTCAGTGTATGCGTCCCTTCCCTGGCGATGATCCCCAAAGTTCTGCAAAAGGACCAGGCATTACAACAGGCTCTTGGTGGCCCTGGTCTGGACAATGAGGCATTGGTTCTCAGATCGACTGCTCATGGCACATGGAAAACCTCTCCATCTACCCCTCTGATCAGATCTCTTACACCAACAGAACGGGAGGGTTGTTCATCCCTCCCCTCAATCTCTTTCCTTGGGGGCTTGTCATCTGGTCATTCTGGTGTTTTGGAATCTCCACTGAAGGTGATAGTCTCAACCAGGAAGGACTCAAATCACTTGCAGTAAGAAGAGAAGTAGCAGATATTTTGCAGTTGGATGCTAGATCACAACAAAGATCCCTTGCATGCTTCTGTTGATGACATTCTGTCATTAATGTCAGGCTTGACAATTTCGGCTACTAAAGCCTCTTCCTGTAGGACACATTTGGCAGCCTTAGAGGCTTACCTAAGTGTGCCAGACAGGTTGATACCTCTGCTAATTCAGTGATAAAACAACATTTCTATGGACTTTTCCATTGTTTCTTCCAACAGCAATGAAGCCCATTTTTGGTACTACAAAAGAAAACTAAACAAGTGGAGGATGAAGTACTCCCAAGTGTGCTGGAGAGGGAGTTATTCAGAAGGAATTTTAGAGCAATACAATCACTCTTTAAAAAAAAGGTGTTTATCATTTGGAAACCAAGGCAGGCCTGTTAGGTTATTTTACCTTCCTATAATCCACTTGCACAGCTAGTAAGGTACATTTTATGAATGCTATTATGATCCTCTCTTTTTCACTCAGTAATTGTAAAATGTGTACCTTCCCTGGTAGGTTCTTTCATGACTTGCTTTCTTATCACTGTACTTGCAGAAGTTTGAACAGTGGAGGAGATACAGTCTAGTAGCCAGTATGTTTAGATTGCAGGGATCTATCAATTGGTTGCCTATTTGCTTCTAGACCAAGATGCCTGATATTGCCTATGCAAATGTTATGCTGTGCATTTTGGCACTCCCTGGGGAAGGGGAATAGTGTCTTGCTTAGTTAGATTATGAACCGACCAATAAGCATGTGGCATAGTCGGACAGCGTTTCTTACATGCAGGTGTGAATGCCAATCAAGATCCATTGCAGTTCAAAACATTAACCATTTCAATTTGTATTGCCTTTTCGTTTTCTCTCTCCTTGTGCTCCTCCAGAAGGTGCATCCAAACCCTCGCTTTCTATGGCTGATGTTGGAACAGAGGAATTCTTTAAGAAACTGACAACACACATCACTGAAATGGTCTCTGCTAAGATGACTCAAGGTAAGCATGTGGCTGATGCACAGAAAGCTTCTCGGCTTCCATTTGGTCCATCCGATTGAGAGATTTTCCAATGATTCCTTCATTCAGGATAGCCCTTTTTCCTTTTGAATCCCACTTGCTTCAAGATGACTGGCTGGGCATTCTCCGTGTTGGGATCATCCCTTTTGAACAACATACTACTGATCTTAAATAAAACTAGCCATTGCTTTCAATTTAGAAAGTGCTGGATATCTGCTTCAGCTTCACTCAAGAATATGACAACAAGCCTATCTTGGTTTACCGGGGGCCAATAAGGCGGCCTTATGACTCCTTATAACTATCCCTAACAGTACATAGCCAAGTATGCATTGCATGACATAATGTAGGAAACCACCTAAAATACGAGAGCATAACATCCTACACAGCACAGCGTAATGTAGCATTCAGTGATATTCATTGAATGATTGCAGTAAAAAGGATACCACTTGCTCCTAAATCAAACTAAAATCTATTTATTTTGAAAGTTGCTTTGTCAAAATGCTGTCATGTCTGCAATGGAAGCATCTTACCCCATGTGTCTTTGTTCTAAACATTGTGTAATGCTATTCCAGAGCAAAACAATGCGCTTCTCAATTTAAGTGATGACTATAACAGTCTGGTTAATATACAAACATTCAACAAATAATCAGGTTCCTTACACTAATTCTCACAGCGCTTATTTTATATATTACAATCTGCCCATTAACAGACTTGAAACTTCTCTTGAGTGTGTGAAGGCTGCACTCGTTTGATAAGGTCCTAACCTGGACGGACCCGCACTGACAAACACTACTCAAACTCAAACCAAAAATGCTCCAACCACTAACAACTTCTCACACATGAGTATGATTTCAAAGTATATTTATATGGTTTACCATGTGGTCATGATAGTCATCATTACATGATTTAAACAATTTCATTACAAAACATTTTAGATGCTACATATTACTTGACATAGTGCATGAATCTCGATTATACTTACAATCCAGTGTGAATTGCTCGCCAACACGTGTTAGGCATAGACCGAAACACGGGTTGTCGAGCAATTGGCATAGGATTGCAAATATAAACAAGATTCATGCACTATAGTAGTATTGTCATGATGACTACCTCCGGGCATCCGGATCAAGCCCATCAGCCCCGGGAGCAGGCATCCAGACATTTACAAAAACCCCAGCAGCCCCAGCTAGGGGCTGTCTGGGTTCAGTCCTGGCGCCGTAGGCACCAGGCTCATAATAAAAATCAGTCCTGGCGCCATAGGCGCCAGGCTCATAGACATTACTTACCTCATGCAGACCATGCTGCAAATAAATCCAAGCCAACGTGAGGCCTGGATGGGACTATTTTACTACAGGGACTGTTTTTTACACGGGTGTGGTCCTGGGGAACTTCTTTCCTGGGACTACTTTGGAGGCTATTTAAACCACGCCCGAACAGCAGCACATGCTTCGTGTTATTCTGCATCCAGCAGCGTGACTCTCACCGTGCCTGCAGACAGCATCCAGTCTTCTGCCACGCCCGCGTGCCTGCAGCCAGCATCCAGTCTTCTGCCACGCCCGCCTCGAATCCGGAGCTCCTAGAATAAAGAGGAAGAAAAGGACAAGGTTAGAAAACAAACTTATTTCAAATTCCTCACCTGATTCCGGATCCATTTCATCTCCCAACCTGGAAAGTACATCAGTCCTGCACACCTCGCTTCGCCAGCTCCAGCGCGGCGCCATACTCACCAGTTCTCACAGCATCTTTCGATCCGGCACTGTCTCCATCATTTCTTCGCCGTACTCCGGCACCTAGGGGCACAAGAATAACAAGGTGAGCCAAGGGAATCAACAAATACCTCTTACCACCATAGACTTACCTGATTTACCACTGGCGGTATTATTCTTCATATCTTCATATGCCGCATCTGTAAAGAGGGAGAAAAACAACATGTTAACGCATGCAATAGTTACCAGACAGTGTTGGGTAACACAGACTCTTAGCAGCTACGAGACCTTCTTCTCACGAACTCAGTTGCAACTTAAGGAAGGAAGGGGACAAGAGTGAACATCGGGCACATTGAACTCTTTGAACTTGATACTTACCAATCGCGCCTGGGACTTCAGAGTCAATGCTTACCGGAACTCTCCCA
Source organism: Ambystoma mexicanum (assembly GCF_040938575.1). Classification (NCBI taxonomy): domain Eukaryota; kingdom Metazoa; phylum Chordata; class Amphibia; order Caudata; family Ambystomatidae; genus Ambystoma; species Ambystoma mexicanum. Next base: position 151,138,171 of record NC_090924.1, read on the forward strand.
ACGCCTTCAAACCAGTGAAGTAACTGGTATCTACGCGCCCCTGCAAGACACACAGGATGGAGAGCTCATCTTTTACAAACATAAGGAAAATACTTTTTCGGGTCCAGCAGACAAGACTAGGCGGGCCAGTCCAGACAGTCATCTCTGCACTACGCATCACGTTGACGGAGACCGCAGCTGTCCTTGTCCGATCGACACCCCTGTGGGATCCAGGTGAGCGTAACAAGTATGCAGCATGTAACATGCTTTGTAATGTAATTGTTTATATCATGTAATGATGACAATCATGCTTCATTAGAGCATTGAATTTAAAATAGTTTTGGCATGTGTAACACTATTCATTTTAGTTGAATTTTAATCTATCTTTGATTTGCACTTAATGTGAAATGAAATATAATGTAATCATGTTTGAAATTGCTTGTAGTATTGGTGTTATTGATTGTTAAACTGAAAATGAAATATGTTTTATTTGTTATATTTTTAGTGGAATGTATTTGAAAAGTTTTTTTAAAGGTTGAGTTCTCTCAACCATAAAATAATGATGAACAAATATATATATCATGTGATGATGACTATGATGATCACCTTGGAAACCATATAAATATACTTTAAAATCGTATTCATGTGTAAGAAGTTCTTAGTGGTTGGTGCATTTTTGGTTGAGTTTGAGTAGTAATATACAAACATGATGTATTGCAACAAACATTCAATTTCAGCTTATAATTAAACTTGTCAGCTATTCATATTTCCTGCCATTTCCTACCTAGAGTGTTTCACTCTTGCTAGAGCTTTTTCAGGCTAGAAAAATAATATTTACCACAACATATAAGTGTACAATTCATGTTCAATTTGTTCTTGATTATGTCCATTTTATGGGACAATTCTGCAATTTTCAAATCACTTCACATGCTTTCCATTTGCTCTGCATGAATACTTATGCCAGTGTTACATCAATATATTTCTAATATGTACTACTGACTCTAATTTTGATACATGGTGAATATAATTATTGTAGTTGCACTGAGGATCCCTGTGTTGAAGAATTCTTGTTACATTTTTGTTAGTCTCTTGTTTTGTGTTTACCAGGGCATAACATACCACACCGCAAAGCATAGCACAACATAACATCCAATGATATTGTTTTATCTGAAATTATGAGCTTGCTCTATGTAACTCCCCACCCATTGTCCTTGATTTCAGCCTCTCTTCGTGTCCCTGGAATGCCAGGGATGGATAGTGATGACGAATCCAAGACCCCATCTGCATCTCCTCGTCATGGCCGCTCCAGACCATCTTCCATCGCCATGGAATCATCCTCTGAATCAGAGGACGGGGATGCCAGAGGAGAGGTAATGTAAAACAAAGAATGAAAAACCTGACTCGCTGCTATTCATGACAAAACGCATGCCTTGAGTTTTATTGGTCTTCCAAAAATGTCTACTTAATGAACAAGATGTGACCAAACTGTTACTTTCTAGTAAATCCAGTGGTAATTAAGTGGGTTACAATCCAAATGCAGCTACAACAACATTAGAAAATGTGTTGGTATCATCTATTGGAGGCCTGCTCTTTGCAATTAGAAAGTGCCTAATGGCTCATTTGTTCCAGAGGGAGAAAGTGACATGGGATACTGGATGTTACACATGACTTTAAGTCTGTGACAAAGTTGCATGCACAAGTATGAAAACATGCCAGTGACACCACAGACATTGCTCTCACATCAAATTGAGCATGTAGCTGCTTTAGGAAGAATTTGACTTCTGCATACATACTTGCCACAGAAAGATCCAAAACACAATAGATTGATTTTTTCCAAAGCATGTCAAACAGAGAGGCAAAGCCATAGACGGACACAACCTATAAATGCAGACAAATGAGGCTAAACTACACACATTCTAGACTTCCTATATACGTATCACACACAGTAAAATAACACTGTGGAAAGCCAGATGAAATATACAGATCAGAAACAGGACAGACTTGTCAGAAATTATAAAACGTAATAGGCACACTAGGAAAACCTCAGAAAATGCATTCACTTTTTCACAAGGTGTTCCACAAGCCTGGGAGACAATACCATAGCACTGAAAACACACAAAAATTCGACAACAGGATAGGGTCCCCTAAAAATGTGCGCTTCGTTCAGAAATACTTATGATTCTGGGAACACTGTGGTAATCCTAAGAAGACTGCTGACAGACCAAACCATGACAAATATAGCTCTCCTAAGAGATTACCACTCCAGTAGTTAGTGATCTCAGCGATATTGCTCTCACGTACTGTTGTCAGTGGTATGGTATTACATCATGCAGCAAATTACACCTGATTATTACAGCCATTGTTTAAAATCCAGCTGATGTATATTTTCAGACATTTCCAGTTGCAAATGTATTACCACCAACCAGGTCAACAATTGACCACCGGCACTAAAAGACTGCTGGCCATATCGAATTTCAAATGAAGGTGAATTGTAAGATATATTTTGGTTATATGCATGGCTTCTTCACTAAGATGTCAGGCCTGATCTAATGCACCTAGTATACAGTCCCACCTTGCAATTCTCTACAAGAAACAAGCGGTTTGATCAAAACTCAAATTCATTTTTAAAAAAATGAACGAAAGTTGCTCTCCAGGCTTTATGTAGAGGAAGTCACCACAATGTTACACAATCAAAGCCAGCTTGCCCGCAAAAAATAAAAATAATGTGCCTGCTTGAATCTCACCATTTCTCACACATAAACATCAATTTACATAAACATATCTCTACTTGTCTGATTCTGAATAGCAATAGACATCTAGCTAGAGAAAGTGTGGGATTGTCGGTTTCTAGCTTGGTATGTAATTCAATGTAGGCCAATACGCATTGCATGTAGGTCTTGCAGGTTTGGGTCAGGGAAGTAGTGTTATCAATTTAGAATGCACAGACTATTTCAACTCACCCACCCAACCCGGGAGAATGCTTTGATAGTTTTATTAAACAGGTGTAAGTGTCCCACCCCTCTCATCTCACTAATGGAGTGCCACTGTGCAGTTTAAAAAATGAAAGGTATATGGGATTTCCATTTGCATCATTTTTATGGGAGTAGAAATGACCGAGTTAAACTTGCTCTCATTTTCCCTTCCTAAAAAAAGCTAAGTCCTTCACTGAACACACATTATCATTAGGCTGTGGTACAGACATCTTCATATCACAGATGAATGTTAACTGTTTCTGTGAAACCACTTTGGGTACAATTTACACAGAGCTCTGCGCTGACTGCACAGAAGGGCTATCTGTATCTTTGCCACACATATTAAAATGTATTTAGGGTTGGATTAAAATGACATCTCATTGAGAATGCACTGTGCATATTTCCTTTTTAATCAATCTTTTCATATCGCCTTCCAAAACCACCCCCCTTTCTGGAATTTAGCAGAAAAATGAAAATGGTGCAGAAAGAGCAGATATCATTTTATTTGGGGAATTTGTATTATCACTTTGAATTGATCTTTAATGGTGTAAAGCCACCAGAGACCCTCATGTGTTCTCAGGGAATTCTCTGTTAACAGGCCCCTCTTGATCTGCTTTCATGCAGGTTCCCTTCTCTGCAGGTTCTCTTATGGACAGGACTCATCTCTTAGAACCAGAATCTTCCCATCTGCAACCCTTAACTTGGTTCAATAATCCCTCCATCCAAGAAGAACAGGTTGTGTTCCTACCTGCATTTCTTTCCTGAGTCAGATTGCTATTGGCTCTGTGCTCCAACTTTTCAAAGTATCAAATATTTCTATGCTTATGTCAGGATCAAGTCACACTATTCGACTGGCCCAATCTTTATATTGGACTGCCTCATAGTCAAATACCCTTATTGAATAACCTCCCTTCTCCCAATCTTCATTGAAGGATCATCATTTCTGTATTTGGAACCAAAAAAAGGTGGGGGGCCAATCTGCTCTCAATACTTTGAAAGTCAATGGGCCTCATTACGAGTCATGCCGGTAAGGGAAAAATGATGCCGGTATGTAAATACCGGCATCATTTAACCTTCCGTAGCATTCTGACCCACAAACCCAGTATTAACGGCCCCGTTATTTACTGTGCCGTAAATAGCGGCATAGGCGCGTACACGCGCCTCTTCAGGCAGGAAATACCGTCATGCCGGTAATAGGTGCCAATTACAACCCACGCAAACATGCAAATACCGGCATCGCGAACCCGGTAATAACGGGCTGCATGATGCCGGAAAACAGGCATCGCGGACCACCCGCAAACAGCAACCAAGATACAAGACAGCTGCCACAGGTGCACACAATCCCCACAGGTGGAGTCAAAGGAGGCTGTGCCAGTATGAACTGAGCACACCTACACACCACACCCCTTCCTACACCAAAATGCTACCACTAGCATTTGCAATCATGGCGCAGGAGGACATGCCTATACTGCTACAACTACAGCAACAACAGCAACAACAACAACAACTACAGCAGTAAGAACAGGCAGCACAGAGGAGAGGCAGGAGGAGAAGGAGGGTGAGACAGGGCCAGCAATTACCACCAGCGCAGCCACCAGCGCCTCGTAGGCAGCCACCAATCCCTCGCACCAGACCCAGCCCATTCAACCTAACCCCTGAGCAGATCCACACCCTGTACCGGTTGGACCGTGACACCATCACCACCATTGTGGACATGATACAGAACGACATTGCCAGCCAGATACAAATACGCACTGCCATCCCCTACTACTGAAGGTGGTGTCTGTGCTACACTTCCTGGCCACAGGCACCTACCAACACACAGTGGGCCAGCTGCATGGCATTTCACAACCACTATTCTCACGCATGCTGAACCAAGTGCTGGATGCCCTCCTGGAACACGCAAGCACCCACATAGCCCTACCACGGACTGCCCAGGAGATAGCCGAAACCAAAGTAGGCTTCCATGCACTGGCAGGCATGCCCAATTGTGTTGGTGCCATCGACTGCACCCGTGTGGAATTGGTAGTCCCCCATGCCATAGAGGGGCTGTACTGCAATCGCAAGCAATACCACTCCATCAATGTGCAAATGGTATGTGACTCCAGCAAGATCATCACCCATTGCTGCGCCCGATTTCCTGGATCCACACATGATGCCATGGTACTGCGCAACTCCACGCTACCCCGTCACATGGAGCGACATGCCGGACCACGTGCCTGGCTGCTCGGTGAGTTGCACAACAGGCCCATAGCCATGCTGTGGGGTACTCATGTGTGCGGATGCAGAAGGGGGTGGGGGTACTGCACCCGGGTAGGAAAGGGGGGGGATACTTCACCAGGGTGGGAAAGGGGGGGGGTTAATAGTACACCTGGGTGGCAATAGCCAGTGAGTGGAGAATGAATGCAGGGCTAAACACTCCTCAACTGACCCAGCCAAACGGTACATGACACTTCACTGGGCCACATCTCACAAATAATGCATATCGATGAGAACAAGTAAGAGGCACAACCAGGCCACCCTGGTGATGGCAAGCAATGCATGAATGAACAGGATGGCAAGTGTGACAATGTGGGCAGTGTGACCATGCATAGTAAATAATGAACAGCATGAATTGGAGTCAAAACATTGTTGCACTACCACAGCATATCTGCCTCAACATGCATGATTACACCCTGCATCATCTATTGAACGCCATCCAGACTACCACACCTCATGACAGTATAGATTGCACCTAGGTAACATTTTTTCATGCTTACAGGGACATGTGCATGGCCACACCAAATAGCTGCCGCCATGACTGTGCTCCCTGAATGTGGCAGTTCAGAGTGACACACACCTATTTGAATCTGCTTGCAGGTGATGGAGGATATCCCTTGAGGCCGTGGCTACTCACCCCTGTGCGTAACCCGCAGAACATCCATGAGGAGGAGTACAATCGTGTGCACACCCGTACCCGTGTTGTGATTGAGCAGACCTTTGGCCTGTTGAAGGGGCGGTTCCGCTGCCTCAGCAGGTCTGGTGGGGCACTCCTATATAGGCCTGAGAAGGTGGCAAAGATCACCATGGCCTGTGTCATGCTGCACAACATGTGCGTCTGGAGAAATGTACCACTGCCACCTGACATTGACATGCATGGGCCGGGTGAGGATGATGAGGATGGAGACGGAGGTGAAGTAGCCCTCCTGCCAGTACGTGATGCACGGGATGGCTATGCTGTACACCAAGCACTAATTCACGAATACTTCTGAAATACAGGGGCTATGAAAGACTCTTGTCAGTCAGACACTGGGCCAATGTGGAAATGCACACAGGGAATGTTGGGAGTTGGGCACTGAACACCGTACCACATTAAATGGATGCACACAAAAATAACAATGTCCAGCCATGGATTTTTCTTATCACAACGTGTGTATTATTTACAACAGCAAAAATGTGCCCACTCCCCCTCCCAGATTCCCCCAACAAACTCCCAGTCCCCCCCCAACAAACTCCCTGACCCCCCCAACAAACACCAACACCCCCAATAGACTCCACAAGATGCACCCCTTCACCCCCAACCTTGTGTCCCACTACCATTGTCCCCCCACGCTACTTCCGGGACTTCTTCCTGTCCAGAGGCGGCATTTCAGTGTGCCTTGTACTCCTACGTTTGTGGCGCGCTGGGCTGGTGGGGACAGATGAAGCTGGTGTGGAGGTAGTAGGTGATTCGCTGGCAGCTTCCACACCTCCTGCAAGCCGTGGCCGCTGCATATGAAGCAGCATTGAGGTCAGCACCTGTGTCACCGCCCCCAGGCAGTCCCTCATTAGCCGAGCCGATGCATTGACAGCGGCTGCGTTTGCTTCGATGGCCGCTGTGGTCCCTGCAATTGCTGTGGCAATACCCCGCCTGGTTTCCTCCCCGTCTGCTATGTACTGGCGGAGTAGGTCTAACATGGCCTCCTGTTGGGCCTCCACCATCGACAATCGTGTCTCCAGGGTTCTGGAGGGGGCTGGAGTGGTGGGTTGTGCAGTCACGTGGATGACATTTTCGGGACTGGACTCCTCAGAGGTGGGTAGGTCACAGTCACGGAGGCAGGGATCAACTTCACTGCAGGTGGGTGACTGCAGGTGTTGGGGCGAAGGGGTGGGCATGGGGCACGGGGTGGCCGGGCCTGTCACCTCAGTGTCTCCCTCAGGCTCCACACTGGCATCAAGTTCTTCCCCAGTGGAGGCGGGTGCTTCCAGGGACTCCCCTTGGAAAGTGTGGGTGTGGCCTGCTTGTCTCCAGCGGAGGTGGTGGTGGTGGTTGCCCTCTTCTTACGGTGTGAGGTGGATGCCCTCGCAGTTGTCTCCTGGGTTGCTTCTTCCTCATCAGTGCATGGGGGGTAGAAGAGATGCAGGGCATCAGTGATGGTGTGACATGGCAGTGGCGGTGCTGTTCATTGTTCATTTGATCATGCTTTCATGTCTTACAGGTGTGTCACGCAGGGTATTCAGAGGGGGCATGTAAGCATTCACTAATGGCAGGTGGCATGCCATTGATTTTGGGTTTGTGTGAAGTATCACATGGGCAAGCTCCAGGTGTGTTGGCTGTTAAGGGATGGGCACTCAGCATGCATTTCAGTGTGGCAGCGTTTGGCCCACCATCTGTATTTGGGTATGGTCATGTGGGTGTTGGGAAATGCATTGCCTTGCCTAGACTCTCTACCACTTCACTTGTGCTACTTCATGGTCTCCCCTACAGGGACCTGCAGGGTCACTCACCTCCTTCCGCGGTTGATGCCGCACCCATCTCCAACTCGCATAATCCCTCGATGGACTCAGGACTGATGAATCTGCTGGCCGTCTCCTCCCAGGGCATCAATTTGGCAGGGGGGTGGGCATCCCCGCCTGTGGCCATGGCCTCCCTCCGATTGGTGGCCATGATATTGCATACCCTCAACCGGAGGTCATCCCACCGCTTCCTGCAGTCCCTCACACTGCGCGGGGTGGGACCTACGGCTGATACCTTGCGGGCTACCTCCTGCCAGATTTGCCACTTTTGTTGCTGCACCTCCCGCTTCTTGTCGTGGGATTGTATTGTCTCTCCATGTGCAGCTAGAGTGTCCACTAATATGGTGAGCTCTGCGTCTGAGTAACGCTGTTTACGCAGCCGGGGGGTGGTCTCCCTGGTAGCCTTTGACATCCTGTATGGATATCCACTGTGCTCTCCGAGTATCGGCTGGTGGTTATGGAGGATGGCAATGGATTGTGTTTTTAAAGATGGCCACCAGCCCATTTCCCGTTCCTGCGCGATGACGTAATTTCCGGGTCAGTTTTTTGGCGAACACGGTATTACCATGCCGGTATTACCATGCCGGTATTTAGGGGTTGGTATGAGGCGGTACTGCTATGGGCGGGTCCCGCGATGCCGGTATAGGGGAGTTGGAGGCCCTTTAGCGGCATGGCGGTATTGCCACTACCGGCATGGGGGGGACGCGCGTGCTCGCGCACTCGTAATCACCCGCTATTAGCGGGTTCATACGAGCACGGACCCGCTCATTCCGGCATGCCGGTAATGAACCCGGTTTTACCGGGCAACTCGTAATGAGGCCCAATGTGTTTTTATTCCATCATTCACAGTAACAACCAGCTACAAAAATGAGAAATAGATTGTTGTGCTCTATGATTACAGATGCATGTCTGGGGATGTGACATGAATGTATAGCATATTCATCCATTATTCTATGAATAGTAATCATTTTAATAATGTAATGTGTAGTAGTACCAGGAAATGTAAAGAAGAGACACTCAGCTTCGAAATGCATGTCCCATGTATATAACTGGTATGGTTTCAAAGTTATGAGCCAAAAGGTATTGCTTGATATTTGAATGATACCCTGCATTTTCCCAGTCATCAACATCTTATGCTTCAGCATATAACTGACGTGAACACATCTGTATAATGAGTTCAGTGAAAGATTAATTTGTAATGAGATGATAGACCTGCTTTGTCCTCCTGCATTAACGTAAAAGATGGCATAACAGATGCTAGGCTTTAATGCAAGACAGGGTTCAAAAGTGGCACTTTTAATGGGGGAATTTACTTTTGAAGCTTCAGCAATAAAACAAACAGGTTCGTACCAACTGATACTAATCTCCAAGTACATTGCAAATATCGAGCTATTGTGATTTTAAGTTTCTTTTATTAAGAATCCCCTGGGGAAAAATACTGTCAAGTGTGGCAACTGGTTTACTCTGAGACGAAACTCTGGTCAATTTTAAGTCGGCACAATATTAGGATGAAATGAACACATGAGGGATTCAAACCAATAAAAAAAGCACCACTGCTTTTCTGCACATTTACCCCATAAGATATTTTGCACCATCCAACATATTTTTATAAACTTTGTACGATAATCCGACAGTGGTTGGTAAAAGAAATAAAGTTTACTTTAAATAGAGTTTCAATTAAATAATGATTCATTTACTTCACTTGATGTATGTTGTGTCTTGACTGTCGTGTAGTCGAAGAGTCCTCTGTCCACAAGTGCCGCACAGAGAGAATCAAAGTCACTCTCTGTACAACCTTTGATGCCACAGGTGGGAGATGTTCTTCCGGAACTGCGGAACTCGTGGAACCCCGAACCACTGTAAGGGAAACACTGGTTAAGTATCAAGCCAAAACAGCATCAACAACCAACCAATCAACAAGTAAGTGGAACGGTCTTACCAAGAGGTGTCCGTGGCGTATCAGTTGTACCTATAGGGGAGGTTCCGAGACCCAACAAGGCTGTTCCTTCAGCAGTGTAGCGATCCCAGCAGTGTTGCAAGAGCCGGGCCCACCGGGTGCCAGAATCCGCACAATGAAGGCAGAACGTAGTGGATAGAAGTCCGAGAGGCAGTCCGTGACCGTAGCAATGAATCCAAGAAGCAGAAACCAGAGCCAGGGGTAATCCGATAACAGTCCGTAGTGAAATCCGAGTCCAAAATCCAGAGGTAACAAAAGATAAGTATAGCGCCGTACAGGGGTCCAAGAGAACAGCTGTGAAGCACCGAAGCACTACGATGCAGCCGTTTAAATACTAGCGCTGCTACTTCCTCCCGGTCACATGAGCCGTGACTGCATCACGTGAGCCTATTTGAGAAACACGCGAGCGGGAGGCGGTGGTCATGTGACGCGGAAGAAGCCGGTCTCGCAACCGCCAGGGAAGATGCCAATGGAGCAGGCGTCTCCGTGGGCAATCAGCATGCCGAACCATGCGCTGTGGCACTTGGCGCCGTGGCACCTGGGGATTCGAGGAAAGCACATGTGAACCGGAACCGGGCAAGAGGACGGGGGCGGGAAACAGGAACCCTAGAGGAACTGAAGGGAGAGTGAGTGGAGTGTGTGACAGAGTGCGTGACAGAGCCCCCCCCAAAGGCCCACGACCCCGTGGGCACGAAGGATTGTCCCTATGGAACCGCGCCACCAGACGGGGACCCAGGACCTCTCCTTGGGGCCATAGCCTGACCAATTCACGAGGTACTGGAGGCACCCCCTAGAGACACGGGAACCCAGAATGGCAGAGACCTCAAACACATCCGGGGTGGACAGAGACACTGGAGCCACAGGGGAGCAAAGCCGCGTGGGAGCGTGACAGGGCTTGAGCAGGGAAACATGGAAAACGGGGTGAAGCCGCCAGGACCCTGGAAGTGCAAGACGATAGGACACAGGATTGATAACACGGGTGACAACATAGGGACCCACAAAACGAGGCAGAAGCTTGTGGCAACCCACCAACCGCAGGTGACGAGTGGACAACCAAACACGGGACCCCACAGAATACAACGGGGCCATCACCCGTTTCCTATCCGCCTGCGCCTTCATGGACGCCTGAGCCTCGACAGGATGAGTCGACACCTGAGCGTGGATGGAGGTCAGGTCCCTAACACATGCAAGGGCAGCCGGGTTGACTGAGGGAGGCAGATCCGTGAAGGGCAAAACACGAGGATGCTGACCATACAGCACATAGAACGTGGAGAAACCAGTGGAGGAATGCACGGCGTTGTTGTACGCTAATTCCGCGAGATGTAACACGTTTAACCAAGAAGACTGCATCTGTAAGGTCAGACAACGCAGGTACTGCTCCAGCGTCTGGTTAAGACTTTCGGTCTGGCCGTCCGTTTCGGGATGGTATGCTGAGGAGAAGCGGACGTCCATACCGAGTAGCTTGGGCAGGGCCCGCCAAAAGCATGACGTAAACTGGGAACCTCTATCCGAGATGAGAGCCGAGGGAAGCCCGAAAAGACAGAAGACATTCTCGAAGAACAGTCGGGCCAGTGTAGGTGCAGAGGGGATGCCCTTACAAGGGATAAAGTGAGCCATCTTAGAAAATGAGTCGATGACTACCCACAAGGTATCAAAGCCCCAGATCCGGGGTAGCTCAGTAACGAAGTCCATGGTCAAGGTGTGCCATGGTTTTGGAGGGACAGGTAAAGGAAGCAAGAGACCCACAGGGCGACCCCTACGATGCTTACTCTGCGCGCAAACAGCACATGCGTTGACGTACGATTCAACATCCCTTCTCATAGACGGCCACCAGCACCACCTTCTCAACAACTCCAAAGTGCGTTTCTGACCGGGATGTCCATGAACCGGAGCGTCGTGGGCCCACTCCAAGGCCATGTTGCGGGTATCTACCGTGGGCAGGAATAGCCGATCAGAAACAAAGGGAAGACCGTTGTGAACCACCAAATCCCAATCGGACAACTGATCTGGGTGTAAGGTAACCCAGTTCCGTATTGCGTCAAGCAAGGGCAAGGTCGGAGTACACAAACAAACCCCCTTACCGACATCTAGAAGGGTATCTGGAAACGTCGGCAAGGCCACCCCCCAGGGGAACGCGATAAGGCATCGGCTTTGCCATGGATAGAACCTGGGCGATGTTTGATAACAAAATCAAAGGCCGCAAAGAAGAGATGCCACCTGACCTGTCTGCTGTTGATACATTTCAGGGACGCTAGGTCCTGTAAGTTCTGGTGATCGGAATAAACCGTGATACGGTGCTTATCACCCAAGAGATGATGTCGCCAAACGCGGAATGCGTCCATGACCGCCAGTAGTTCTTTTTCGGTCACGGTATAGTGGGACTCAGCATCTGTGAACTTACGGGAATGGAAAGCCACGGGGTGAAGATGACCAGAGGTAGAGCAAGTCTGTGACAATACAGCACCTAGGGCAACGGATGAGGCATCAGCCTCCACTATGAACGGCAGTTCGGGGTCTGGGTGCTGTAGAATAGGGGCGGTAGTGAACGCCGTCTTTAAGGCCTCAAAGGCTCGTTGATGTGCCTCTGTCCACAAGAAAGGAGAGCGAGGGCTAGTCAGGGAGGTAAGAGGAGCCACCAGAGATGAGAACCCAGAGATAAACCGCCTGTAAATGTTAACGAAGCCAAGGAAAGACTGGAGCACCTTCAGGGAATCGGGGACCGGCCAGTCCAACACCGCTCGAACTTTGGAGGTATTCATGGCTAGCCCTCCAGACGAGATGTGAAAACCAAGGAACTCTACGGAGTCGGCATGGAACTGGCACTTCTCAGGTTTGGCAAACAAGGAGTGGCTTCGTAGGGGGGAAAGCACTTCCTTAACGTGTTATACGTGTTCCTTCATGGTCTGGGAGAATATCAAGATGTCATCTAAATAGACCACAACGAACACGTCCAGGATGTCAGAGAAGATGTCGTTCATTAACCTCTGGAACGTGGCCGGAGCGTTGCACAAACTGAACGGCATGACCGTGTACTTGTACAAGCCATAGCAGGTACAAAAAGCGGTCTTCCATTCATCTCCGGGACACACACGGACTAGATTGTAGGCACCACAGAGGTCCAATTTAGTGAAAACAGTGGCGTGCTTGAGACGGTTCAACAGGGGCGTGATTAGTGCAATGGGGTAGCGGTCTTTCTTCGTGATGGCATTGAGTCGGCGATAGTCCACACAAGGCTGTAAGTCACCCTCATTCTTGGGTACAAAGAAGATGGGGCTAGCCGCCGGGGAAGTAGAAGGACGTATCTGGCCCAAACGGAGGGATTTCCGAATGTACTCCTTGAGGGCTAGGTCTTCAGTAGGGGAAAGGGAATAGATACGGCCTGTGGGAATAGCACTGTCCAGAACCAGATCTATTGGGCAGTCGTACGGACGATGTGGCGGTAGGACTTCCGACGAACCATGGTAAAACACTCCCATGAAATCTTGGTATTGAGCTGGAATGAGTGTGGAGACCAATCCAACTGTGTGGTGTTCTGTAGAGGGAACAGTGGGCTCTTCTAGGGTTAATTGAGCTATGACTCCCAACGCTTGAGCAGGTGTATCGATGCTAGTGGTTGCTGTTAGACAATAGTGTTGACAGAGATCGGATTCAAAATGCACCGAACCCACTTTCCAGTTAATTAAGGGATTGTGCTCTCACAGTGTTCTCACTTTGCATTAAGGCAGTCTTCATTTAGCCCTGATTTTTCCTCACAGATTCATTACAGTACCTTCAACATAGCCCATTCGTCTATCTTTGAATGGGGCTCATTACAAGTATGGCGGTCGAGAAATAAGGGTGCCAGTAGCAATATACCAGCACCCTTTCTGGAGCCGCCATACTACAACAATGCGGGTAGGGGGCCCGGTCACCCGACAGGCCTGACCTGCCGGGTTTTCAGCTGCTTACTGACATGATTGTCACAGAAGCACCAGCACAACGGTCCTGGTGCTTCTGTGTCCCCATTTCCATAGAGTCCTGCCTGCCACAGTGGCATCGGGATATCAAGCGGCAGTACGGCTGTTACGAGGTTCCCGGAAACCCACCACCTACCAGCAGGTTTTCCGGCAACCTCGTAATGAGGCCCAATGTGTTTTTGCTGTAGACAGATAGCTCATGCTTCACATTGCTGCATCTGCTTATGGGATTAACACCTTTTAAGACCAACTCAAAACTGGCTGTGAGATTTACCATTTTTGGGACAAAAGTTTATCATACATTTTGAGCATTGAGTTTTTAACATTGCTGGGCCGTAGTAATGTAGTTTCCATCAGTGACACTGCATTTGCCACCCGTGGAAAATGTAGCACCAGCACAATAGCGCAGTTTTTACTCTGGATATTGTTTTCTCACCAGTAATGGGTGGTATTTAATCACCAGCGACAATGGCAATATCCACTTCTGCAATTTCTCTCCAGTCCTGTCCAGTTTGCACTGATATTTATGCTCGGGTCTCTTAGTATAAATGACAATTTTGCATCATTTGTTGTGTGTAAATGTCTTTATGTGTCAGGAGCATGTGCAGAATTGCCCGGCACCATTTTTGGCAATACTGCTCTTGAAGTGTAGCTGGTAGACAGAAAGTGCTGCAGACAACCACCCCCTTGGCCTCTGCAAAAGAGTGAATGTTATTGAAAAGACATAAGTCAGAAAAATATTTTTGTGACATTAACAAAGAATTTTGAGTTGGACTTGCATGGGATATTTACGGCATGGGTACATACACAGTAATGCATAGGATTAACATGGATAATGTACTCACTGCAATACTTTCTTTGTAGCCCCTGGGGTAAATATCCCATGGAATCCCAACTCATAATGAGAGGCATTTAAAGTATTACATGCGCTTACCATGTCCACCTTACTCATCAATAACACATTAGTCTTGCTCTAATACCAACAGCACAGTAGATTTGGCTATACATACCATAGAGGGCGCAACATAATCAGGTGCTGCTCTGGGAGAATATGCAAGTTTTCAGCAATTGTGTTTATAGGGCCTCATCACGAGTTGGGCTGTATTCCCGGCTGTAATACCGCCGACTGTAATAGCCCTAGCGCCGACTGGTCCGGTGGTATTACCACCGGATCACGGGTTGGGCCTTAACGATAAATCCCCATTCCTGAATGGGTCCATTGGATCCAATGGGGAATTTTCGTTGCTAATTCTGCGGGCTAATAAAGCCGGCTGTAATACAGCCGAAAACAGGGATTTTCACCTCCAGAAAAAAGCTGGAGGTAAAACAGCCGATTTAGCGCCCAACTTGTGATAGGGCCAGCCCTTAAATACGGCGGTAATACCGTTACCACCGCATTTAAGGGCTACAGCCCAACTTGGCTTGAGCTTCAGTGGCAACAATACATTTCTGAATATATTTAATTATAGAAGAGTATTGTTATGTTCTTATTTGGCCTGTGTGTAAACATCTACAATATGTGATATGCAGTACCTGGATAAGCAGTTTGACTGTGGTCCTAATTTACTTCATTGCTGTAGATTTTTGACATCTACATGGCCACAGCCGACTACAATCCTGTTGGAGCAGATAAAGAGACCATTACGTTGAAAGAAGGACAATATGTGGAGGTCCTGGACTCAGCACATCCTCTCAAGTGGCTGGTCAGAACGAAGCCTACGAAGACAAGCGCCTCCAGGCAAGGTTGGGTGTCTCCAGCCTACTTGGACAAGCGGTTTAAGGTAATAGACATCACTGTTTTGTTCCCTTGTTTAATGAATGTTTCTGCTTTGCTTTGTGGATGTAGGTAGCAGGGCAGCATGGGCCTACCACAGCATACAATTACATGTTTGTCTGTTCTGTTTATATATTTTGTGATCTTATTTATTTTATGTAACTTTGGGGATTTTTCGCATGCCGCTTATGGCACTTGGTATCCTATTCAGAACGCTTCATAGTATAGAAAACATGAGCACATAAGTTCATTGGAAAAGGCTGCATTTATAGACACTGGGCTGGTGGATTAGACATAAAAGGTTACATCAGCTTTCATAGTGTTTCGGAGTTTTGTGGACTCGGAGGATAAATAGGGATGCCTCAGCCAGTTAGTAGGATGGGCTAAAAGTGCCTAGGAAAATGTAGGCTTCTAGGTCCCATATGAAATTTAAGGCAGTATCTGTTGACTCTTTGTTCGAGTTGAAGAAAGTTCCAGAAGGCAAAGAGTTGTCACTTAAGAGTCCTCTCCAGACCACATGTACTTAGTCCAGTGAATGCCTGGTCGGTTCAGAGGTTCTGATGTTAGTAGTCTCGGTAGTTGGAATGGGTGCAATAACTTTGGAAGGTATAATCGTGCCCTTCAGTGTAGATTGAAATTCATGAGGATCTGATCAGACCAAGATTGGGGTAGCTAGCAGCTTATGTTAAGGTTGAGAATTAAAGACAGTTAGAGTTCCATGTTGTGAAGTGCTTTACTGGATTGATGGATGCAAGCTAGTCTTGAATGTGTGAGGTCAGAGAGAATGTTGGAAGGTAAGAATGTTGATGTATGAGCAAGGGAATGCTAGTGAGCTGGCTTTCCAACCCAGGCAGTTGGAGATATGTAGCCAGGTAGCGGGAGCCAGTGGGTTCCTCTCATGTAAGTTATGGACCTAAGTATAACTGGAATAAAGGACTTATTTGTGCCTTAACTGAAGTGTCTATGGATCTTTGTTATTGCATTCCAGTCTATGCTCTCCAATGTTAATTGGTTTATCCATTTGTTGTTTTCAGTCAATATTATCCTTGGGCCTCATTACGGGTCCGGCAGTAACTTTGCCAGTGCTACCGGCGGGTTGCCGCCAGACCCATAAAAATGTATTGCCACCTGACTTCCTGATGCGACTGACTCATTACGAGTCCAGCGGCCGGGAAGTCAGGCACCAGTATATTTGATAATCCCCATTCCCATAGAGTCCTGTAGGACTCTATGGGAGTGGGGGACACGGAAGCACCGGCACCGTTGCTAATGGTGCTGGTGCACCGTGAAGGGTTTGCCTACCGTGACAGCTGCGCCCGGCATGGTCAGACCTGTCGGGCACAGTGGCTCTGGCAAGCAAACATGAGTTTGCCGGTCTGGAAACAAGGGTGCCGGTGAGCTTACTGCCACCCTTGTTTCCGGACCGCCAACAATGCAATGAGGCCCCTTATCTGCCCATATTTTCCATACCTGCCCCGGTTTCTGGAGCATATGCCCAATTGTTGAGATCACCCAGTAGGATGATTCTTTTAGAGTGGGGCACAGCGTATTGAGCAAGTGCATGTAGATCATTAGGGAAAGTTGAGTAGTTAGGTGGTAGATCAGGAGAGTAATGAAGTTAAGTGCTAGGGCTGGCAATGCAAATTAGCAGGAAATATATAAATGCATCAAAGTTGGGTCCTATTAAGACTTTGCAAGGGATATTAACATTAGAATAGCTATCTCTACTTTCTAGTTTTGAGTATGGTGGTGCATTAAAAATGTGTGGCGTTTTGAATACCTGACATTTTAAGACTGATCTAGTTATGAGTTCAGACTGAATATGATATTTACTGCATGGATATTGTGATGAATCTGGACAATTCGTCCCTCCTCCCCAGAAGGGAGAAATCCCTTGTGAGGCCAAGGAGGTGAGCTTTCTCTGCAAGAACCTCCCTAGGGGTCTGGGCAAGTGGGCCCTCACTGGGAGTGACTCCCCTATCTGGGACAAGGACTCCCAGTCCAAGAGGGACCTCCATGAATCCCACCTACATAGAACTGGAAAGAACTGTGTGTTCTCAGATTGTAACTACAAATACCAGCAATCCTCCTTCCACTCTTTTGGCTTCAGGTAATACTGACTGTTGTCTGAAGGCCACTGTAAAGGAAGAAGGACAAACCTTTTTTTAATTGTGGTGACTTATGTACAGAGAATAAGAACTGTGAATGGAGAGGGACCAGAGAAGCTACACGTGACCCTTACGGAGAGAGGCGAATCAACAGTCTGCAGAGCCTCCGTGAAAACGTCCTGGAGGGGCAGAGCTACGCGCAGCCACGGAGCCAGAGGTGGCGTAGCGGGAGAGACGCCCGCTAGCTGGAGGTTTTAAAGTGGGTATACTGGCCAAGCAAGAAGCTCCAGTCAGGAAATGGGCCTAAACGTGGAGCAACCCATCTTTCCTGGTAGCGTGACCACTAAAGTACAACCGAAACAAGAAAAAAGCAAGAAGCCCAAGTCTGGAAGCTCCACACAGTGAGTACTGGCACGAGCGAGGCGAGCACGAATCAACGCTCCCACCGTGAGGGCGATAGGCTCTGTAAAGCCAGTCACGGTATGAGATGCAGGGAAACCAGAACAAGCACACGATCAAGGTAATCTGCAATGGGAGCGATGCAAATATTACATTTCAAAGCTGAAGAAGTCACACTGTGAAAGCCTGAACGAGTGCAACGAGCATGCAACCCATTGCAAAGAGAGTGAAAGAAACACACTGTCTATGAAGGATGGGAAAGCCATTTTTAGTATCAGAAAGGGAGAGAATCATATGGACACACATCCTGTGCATCGGGGAGTTAATGGAAACGTGTGCTTCATATCCAGGCTGGTGAAGCCTACAAGTATGTGTAAGTAATTAAAGTGAGAAACAATAATCCTGCCAAAGCCAACTTTGGAGGAGTCCCAGTGCCATAGAGGTGGGATACAAAGCAAAGTACATGTAATAATCCTGATATTCGTGCCAAAGTACATTTCCTGAATGCTGTTAATCAGAACATATCTGTAGTTGTGGGTGGGCTCATTTACAGGAATGTTTGGCAAGGTAAAATGTTTATTTTTGCATAGCTGTACAGTGTAATTGATGACAAACCAAGTGTTTGTATTTCCATCTGGACAATGTTAATTATTTTGTTTATTTTGTATTTATTGGATATTGATAAGGCGTTTATACAGCAAGACAGTGTTTCAAAGCACCACAAGGCAAAAGGGAAGGGAACAAGAGAGCAAATAAATAATGAAAATGACAATGAATAAATAGAAACGAACAGTGGTCCTACTAGGCCTTGTGACATTCGGAACATGCAAGTGCAGTGAAAAGTAAAAAGGGGGTGGGTTGTGGGTAAGTGCTATTAGGGTTCCCCAGGGGAGGAAGTGCTAGAAGTGCCTGTTGGGGAGGCAACAGGTAAGTGCATGGACGGAGACCTTCCAAACAAAGGGAGAGGTCTACCGCCCAAAAGTAAGTGCAGGGCGGAGGCAAACCACCTGACAGGTGGGTGTGGGCCGAGAGGACACTGCAGGGCCAAGATGCTGGTGGCGATTGGGCAGAGGGCCAGGACCCAATTGGACTCTTGAGGGACCAGGCTGCCAATCTCAGCAACAGAGGGGGGGAGAGGGAGGGAGGAGTAGAGGAGAACAGTCTTGAGTTGTTTGCAGAACTTGAGGTGGTCTGGTTCAAGATGGAGAGAGAGAGAGAGAGGGAGACTGTTCCACAGGAGGGAGCCAGCTGAGGCGATCTGCCCCCAGCTCTCTGCTTGGAGAAATGTTTGATCAGCACAGAGTTGGAGCAAAAAAGATTGAAGGGATCTGGAAGGAGAGTGTTTAGTAAGAGAGAGCTGCAAGTAGTGTGGTCCTAGGCCTCAGACAGCCTTGTGGATGATGTAAAGGGTCTTGTATTTGATCCTTGCAGCAACCGGGAGCCAGTGGAGAGATTTTAGAGCTGGAGAGATACAGTACCTGTGCTTGAGGCCAAGGATAAGTCTTGCAGCCTTATTCTAGATTAGTTGAAGAGGATGGAGTGAAGAAAGAGGCAGGTTGAGAAAGAGGCTGTTACAGTAATCCAGCCTGGAGTGGACCAGAGCTCTAGAGACATTGGGCCTCATTACGGAGGGCGGTAAGGGGTTAACGGCACCGGTAAAGGTGCCGGAGCCGCCAACCCCTTACTGCCCCATTACGAGGTCTGCTTGCGGGAACCCGCTAAGGACGCCTGGTTTTACCAGGCGTCCTTAACGGGTCCCGCGAGCAGACCAGGATGCTAACAACGGGCCCGTTTTTAACGGGCCCGTTGTTAGCATCATCCCCATTCCCATTGAGCCCTATGGGGGCTCGAATGGGAATGGGGATGTACCGGGTCCGGGTTCCTTGAATGAGGAATTACCGGGCCCTCCAAGGTCGGAATGGCCCAGTAATTCCTCATTCAAGGAACCCAGACCCGGTACCTTGTACCTGGTATGGGGGTAGCCATGCCGCTAAAAGCTGCACGGTTTCCTCCATCCTCGTAATGAGGCCCATTGAGTTTCTGGGGAAGGTGAGGAAAGGAAGAATGACTCTAAGGAGGTGAAGTTGAAAGTGGGCCTTCTTGGCAAGGTCCAAGATGCGAGGAGTAAAGGAGAGAGAGGAGTCGAAGATGACCCCAAGGTTTCTGGCTTCAGTGGAAGGAGAGGGATGTGAGCCCATAGAGGGCGGCCAGAGTGCAGGAGGGAAATGTGGTACAGGTGTCCCTATAAGAAGAATCTCTGTTTTACTGGCATTAAGACAGAGATCATTGGAGGTGCACCAAGACTGAATAGCAGACAAGCAGTCGGGGATGATAGATGGGCAAGAAGAGGAGGAAGAGGGGAACTTGAAGAAGAGTTGTGTGTCATCTGCGTAACACTAGAAATGAGGAGAGAAGGCAGAGATCAGGTGAGCAAGAGGTGCAAGGTAGATGTTGAAAGGCCAAGGTGAGAGGATGGAGCCCTGGGGAACACCACATGTAGAGAGAGTGGTGGTGGAGGAGAAGGAGCCCAGGAGCACCTGGGAAGGGCAATCAGTGAGGAATTAGGTCAACCAATCCAGTGCTGGTCTGAGATGCCAAGGGTATAATGGATCCGCTTTATGGGGATAGAATTGCTGACTGTGTCAAAGGTGGGAGAATGAGAACCGTAGGAGAGTTAGAATCAAGATTTGTGAGCATTTCTTCATGGGTGTTCAGGAGAGCAGTTTCTGTGCCTCTGGATGCTCGGAATCCAGATTGATGGTCATGTAAACAACTAGACAGCTAAGTGTGTTGCGTCAGTTGGGGGAAGACCAACTTCTCCAAGAGTTTCCCAAGGAAGGGTGTAGTAGAGATAGGGCGGTAGTTGGCCGGACATGAGGGATCGGCTGAAGGCTTTATTAGGAGGGGTGCACAAGGGAGAAGAGCCAGAGGCAAAGGAGTGGCGGCAGAAGTCA
Source organism: Ambystoma mexicanum (assembly GCF_040938575.1). Taxonomy (NCBI): domain Eukaryota; kingdom Metazoa; phylum Chordata; class Amphibia; order Caudata; family Ambystomatidae; genus Ambystoma; species Ambystoma mexicanum. The sequence goes on from NC_090924.1 coordinate 151,159,025, forward strand.
GCAAGAGCCAGAGCGAGGGAGGAGATGTTGTCCTTAATGGTTCTGGAAGAACAGGGAGACACCTGTTTGGATGAGACCTTCATAGAGCGGACTACTCTAGAGACCTCATCCGTTGTGATAGGTGAGAAGGGGGAGAAAGTGGGTGGGGTGGAAGAGAGGCCAAGGGAGCCAGGAGGCCAGGGGGAGGAGTGGAGGAAGTGGAAGAAGTGAGGTCAGAATGTCCTGAGTTTTAGAGATGAAATGGGTGGCAGTGCAGTATAGAGGGCCTGAGAAGTAAGAGGCGATGAGGAGACTGCAGATGGATTGACTAGTTCCTTGCAGAATTTGAAGAGTCCAGCCGTGTTGTTAGGGGCTCTGGAGAATCAAGTCTGGATGTGGGCCCTCTTCTTGGAACGGATAGAGGGACGGCATTGACTTTGGCGAAGGTGACAGGCCAGTTTGTCAGAGGATGAGTCTGAGGTCTGCCACTTCCGTTCAGAAACTCTGCACTTGCGTTTCAGAGCGACTAGATCAGAGTCGTACCAGCTGTTAGGCTTGGAGGCAGGTTTCAGACGGATCCTCGTGACAGGGGCAAGAATGTCGAGAGTGTTAGTGATAGCAAGATGAAGATTGGTAAGGACAGAGTTAGTGGAGGGGAAGGGGAGGTATGAAGGTGGAAGCAAACACAGCAGCTGACACTTGTTTCATCGATCAGATGACCACGAAGGAAGCTGGCACTGCTGGTTGAGGCTCGGTCAGGGGGCGGAAAGGTCCCAGATGAGAAGAGAGGAGAGAGTGGTAATGCCCGGAAAGAGGAGGAGTTAGGGGCCTGGAGAAAGGGAGATCAGCAGGGATGAAGGCATCAAGAGTGTGTCCGGCAGAATAGGTAGGGCCGGAAGGGAGAATAGTGAGGGAGAGAGAGGTACAGAGATCACAGAAGAGTGTAGAGGCAGGAATAGTGGAGTCAAGGTGGATTTTGACGTCTCCAAGGAGGAGGACTTTTGAGGTAGAAGTCAAATGAGAGGAGGTAAAGTCAGCCCATTCCGAAAGGAAGACAGACACAGCCTGTTCATAGTGGCATGGGTGAGAGAGAGAGTCAGAGTGACACCAAGCTTGCAGGCAAGACTTTCAAAGGAGGAGTAGTGCTGGGTGGGTATGAGAGAGGTAGGGACCCACTCATGGAAGAGCAGGGCTACTCTACCAACAGATCGGTTGGGCCGAGACTTGGAGAGGATCTTGTAGCCGTCAGGGAAGAGGGAGTCAAAAGCAGTGATAGAGCTAGCATTAAACCACGTCTCAGTGAGAGCGAGGACGCTGAGATCAAAGTCTTCAAGAAGGAGGCAGAATTAGATCTGAACACTATATCCTGATACTTCTCATGCTCGACAGGGAAAGTTATGTGTGACTTTAACCTGTTTCTGCCTTTATGCCTGCTAACTTGTAACTAAGAGCCTCCTGCACCCGAATGTAATCTTAAATCTGTGTTTCCTCTGTAACAGCGCCTCGATGCCTCATGGGCTGCAAGTGCGCTTAACAAATGCAAATAAATAAAAATAAATATTGGTATTTCTACACAATCACTCCACGGTTGTCAAAGCCAAAACCTGCTCTCCCCCAGCATATGGCATGATTGCTTCTTTAGTCCCATAAAAATAATAAACTATGATTCAATCATGTTGGGATTATACATAGGTTTTGTATTTTCAGGATGCAGTAACGTAATGCAGTAAACTATCTTTAACAAATTATGGGTGCTTCCATGCTCCATTTCCTCTGAATATATGTTTTATTCTATGAAGGACATTTGGGTTGCCTATGGACTTTCCGATGATTCCAAATGAGAGGTTATCGCCATAATAGGCTACACTACAATTTTCAAGTGTTCAGATATGTTGACAGCATTCATTGTTTCACTCGAGTCCTTTTACACACTACATTACTTTCCAGTCGAAGCTCTGGCTAGTTTGTGCCCAACAATGGCTATCTTGTCCCTTTGGAAAACATCCAACTTGCATCTCAAACCCCCAATTCAAGAGCCTATAAAGAATTCAGACATGCAGGCTAAATAACAACAACCTTAAAAAAAGAGACAGAAATGACACTTAAGGAGGTGATTTACTCGAAGTAAAAAGCACACACAGAAGGTAGAATCTGAAAAAAATGAGTTAAGACAGAAAACACATTAATTTAAATTCCAAAAATAATGTCTTAACGCCATTTAAATCTAAAAAGTCACATATAAATCATACACTAGATTGAATTGTCAAACACATATTTTGCTTTTGGAATCTGCATTCCACTTAAGTAAAGCAAATCCTCTAAAGTTGATTTTACGTGCATACGTGGCACTATTCAGAAGACTGATAATGATACATAAAGTGTGATTTGCTCCGATTGTACTTCACTTTTATAGCATGCCACAATAGATTGCACTAGCTCAACATCTTAGCTGAATATCACTTGTTTCTTGTGTTCAATGCCTTACTTTAAATATAAAGACTTATAACAAAAAGACCATCTAACAGTGCAGACATTTGAATTCCGTAAGGGCTGTGCTTGAATGCACAAATCTAAATGTTTACAAATCTGTAGGAGCTTACACTCGGACATCAAGAGGGTTTCCTCTTGTTGACCAAATTAACGGATCGTATAATCTGATACAATATTAAATAAATGGTACACAGTAAAAATACTTCTGGGAAAATCCAAACTAGTATAAAGAGAGATGTAAGAATACATTTAAGTGGTAATAGCCACAACAAATATTTTTATATTTAATGAAAATTAAAAGCAATAGATCAATTCTAACAAACAAATTACCTTTGGCCAGGAGTGTAGTATGGTTTAGAGCAGGTGCGGATGGTAGAAAAGGGTTGAAAGGGTTCTTAGAATGTAGGGGTGTTAACTCATTTTCGAAAGTATATCTTCACAGATGGAAATGGTTAATTGTAAATTTAGAGATTCCTCATACTACTAAATCAATAGGAAACCAAAATATATTTTAAAACAAAAAAACATATAATTGTTATGCTATTATTTATTTTGTGTTTCTTTATTTAAAAACTCTTTTTTTAATTTGTAATGACTTTCAATGCATGATTAGTTATTTCCATTCATTGTTGTCACTTTGTTTTTAGTCCTGATTATTGTTTTGGGATCTGAGAAAACAAACAAATAAGTAAAAGATTTGAGTAATCAGGGGTTCGGATAACTTTTTTGAAGTGAGATTATTTTACAACATATTTTGAAGGCGTAAACTATGTAGTTTGTAGGCATGTAAAACAGGTTTTATCCCTAAAACAAATAACCTTTTGTAAAACATATCTCTTTGCACATAGAAATGTGTGCATATTAGAAGATGCATTTTTGTTTTATTGATCATCTTCAGATTAGGCAATATTTATATTTGAGCCCCATCAGTACCACTGATCTCAACATATCAGTGAAGGTTTGATTGATTGGTTTGTTAATGACACTTGCATGGTCCAGCAATTCCCTGAAATCTGTGTGGGTGGAAGCATGGGGGCAGTTTGCAATGCTTCTGTTGTCTTACATTTTTTTTTATTGGGAGTGTTTTTATTCACTATTTTATGGGAGCATTTGCCTGTTGTTTTAGTGAGTAAAAAGTCAGTGGTGATCTGCTTAACTGTAGGACTGTGAATAATACAAAATGCAGATGTTTGTGTGTTATAAATCGGTGGCCAGCATAGGTAATAGACAGAAACCTACAGGACATGATCATCAGTATCGTTGTAATGATTAAAACCATGTAATATTTTAAATGCCACTTCTTTTAAAATAAACCTGATTACAAATGGCGATCATATGGGATATTGATTGCATGGGTTGCATAGAAAGAGCTGCTTGGTGTAAATATTTATATGTGCTTCTGGCAACACTTTCTATGTACCCCATGCTTTCTATACCAGCTCCATTTTTACATTTTACAGCGTTGTTCTCTTTGATTCTATTAGGTGTCACCTGAATGGGGGGCAGGAGAGGGTCCAGAATTTCCAGGAGAATCTGTGTCAGAGGAAGACTACAAAAAGAAGCTCAGGTAAGAACAATCTATTGTTTCCCTCTCCGGTATTATCATGGTAATAATTTGTGAGGTTATTCGGACTGTATCTATACACGGCAGTACACACAGCACCATTCTTACATGCAGAATAATATAAACAGCTTTGCGGTTTCCTACATTAGTTCCTCTAATTATATAATAGTCTCCTAGATAAAGATATGTTCAACACATTCTAGCACAAAAACGCAATAAATATCCAATTTTGAAAAATATTGGTAAATAAAAGTATTTGCTTTCATAATGTGGATCTTGGTAGAATAGGACATTATCAAGTACAGTACTAAATTAGAGACTTAAGGTATAGCTGGTCAAAATACCTCAAAAATGACTGTGCAGTAAGATGACTTTGGGTTACACCATTCTCATCCGTTTGATCCAGTAAAGTTTATTGTACTAAATAAATTTTCCCTTCAAAATATTTGTTTTATTAAATGTTTTTTAAACAGCGAAATTTTTACTTTTGGATTAGAAGTTACACATTGTGAAAGATGAAGGTAACCAGGTTTTTGCATGGCCAACTGAATCTATACTTTTCTAAGGTCAATACAATGGTACCATTGGGCTAGGTAATAGTAACAGAAGATATTTAGATCACTTTAAACTGCAAGAATGCCAATAAACCCTACATTAAAAGTGGTTATTGTTGAATCATTATAATGCTAGGTTATTATATTACACTTCATGCCAGATTCCTGCATCCCATGTGCGGATTGTGTCTGGCAGATGTCGGTATTGGATCTGCACCTGATTTGTCTCTACTGCTTGGGCGAAGGCCACAACACACAGGATTGTAGATCATGCCAGTCCATGCACCAGAAGGCCCTCCAGGAAGGGGCGGCAAAGATCTACACCAACTTTCACAAGACTAAAGGTGAAGTCGCACCACCCTATTCGAGGTCATGCAGCAGGTTGCCTCTTTGCAAGGAAAAGGAGAAGGAAATGAAGAAGAAGAAAAAAAAGCATCACAAGAGATCCCGCTCCCTTAGTAGATCCTTGCACCATTATTCTTCTTCCTCTTCTAAAAAGAAGAGCCACCGGCCCAGAGAAACTCCAGGTAAGGTGGCTCAGGTACCTTTCCGACCCAATCCTTCACCCTGGAGTAATAGGAACATTTTCACCTCAATATGCTTGACATCTTCGTCAAGGCGCCAGTGCTTCAGCGCAGACGGGACCAACCGCGTCTTCTGGGACAGCAGGATGTCCGCTGGTGATCACTCCCGCACACATATGGGCTTGGACCAGGACCTGAAGAGAGATGAAGACCCCCAGCACCATCAGGCTCTGCTTTTCAGGCGTTGACGTCTCTAAACCGATTCTGACTTTCTCTGTCACCACCGATTTGCTCTGTGGGTGTTGGGGCCCCTCTGGAATATGCTCCTCTTGCCTTTCATGCTTAAGATTTATGAGATCTATGATGAAAAGGGGGACCAGGTGCCCTTTGGATGGAACCTTTTCTATCAGAGAAGAAAGAGAAGAAAGACACTACCTGGAGGAGGTCTATGAGGAAGCTGAGTATGTCCAGTGGCTGGCCTCAGATCTTCAGGGTGCTAGTGGTCTGAACACCTCCCCGAGCTGGACATTACTCCAGCCCCCTTTCTAGTAAGCCTGAAGCATCTTTTCAGAGACTGAGGGCTAAGGGGGCGGATACCCTGGAGCCATCTGCTCCATCCAGGCCCAAGGTTCAATTTGAACTAACAGATATCATGGATGAAGACCCCAACAGAGAAGCCCTGCTACCCCACACTGTAGCAGTAGAGGCCTGTGAATTAGAGGTGTGGGAAAAGCCTACTCTGCATCTGATCTTAAAAGGGAGTTGGCTAGAAAGCATCTTCCTGCCACCTCAGATCCGGCCTTCTTGTCCACTCATGCCTCCCGAGAGCTTAGAGGTACAGGCCTCGACTGTGAACATGAAGTCATACACCTTTCTTTTTCTTCCCCCAGACAGGGGGTAAGAGGCTGGATGCTTGACAGAAGAATGTTTTTGCATTGGGCAGCCTCACCCTTCGTGCAATTAATGACTTTTGTACTCTGGCGAAGTTTGCTTTCGATCTGATGGCCAATGTGGCTAATCATATCCCTGAGGGGGAGATGGGAGACGGCTTTCTGTCTATGGTCCAGGACAGCAGGGAAGCTTCTCATCAGATTTTGCAGTCAGGACTATACACTGCTGATTGTGTCATCAGATCCATGGCCACGAGTGTGGTGGCCAGTTGTCACACCGGGATGAGGATGCTGGGCTTCGCGCATGATGTCCAGGCTAAACATTTTGATATTCCTTTTGATTGACTGGATCTGTTTGGGGTCAAGGCAGAGAATGCCTTCAGAAATTCCAGTCACCAAAGGTTACACCGATGTCCTTGGGCAGGCTGTGCAATAACCCACTGTGCCTTATGCAATGGGTCAGAGTTTTCATCTCTCAGCGTCCTGCATCCCGCAAGGTCGAGTACAGGCAGCTCTGGGAAGACTGCAAGGAAGGTGCTTCCAGAGGCAAAGGGGAAGAGGTGCTCAGGAAGGGGAACGGTATGGCCACCATCCCCTCTGAACCACAAGAGGCAAAACCTCTAATGGATCTTCTACTAAGAATCCCCTGTGAGGGGATGTGTGGGGGGGGGTTCCTTGTTCAGCTCAAAATGGTCAGAGACAACGTCCGATGCTTGGGCCTTGCAGGGCATCCAACAGGGCTACTTTCTTCCTTTGGTCAACATTCCCCGACCATGGCACTCACACCGACTCCTTGCCTCCAGACCCCATCCTTTTTGAGGAGGTCCATCAACTTCCCTCAAAGAGTGCAATATAGCTGGTACTGTGTTCGGAAATAGGCAATGGGTGGTATTCCACTTATTTTCTGGTGCCAAAGAAGGACAGGGGTTTGCATACTGGACCTGAGGCTGCTGAATTTGTTCCTACGTAAGGACAACTTCAGAATGGTTACTCTAGCTCAGATCCTGCAAGCCCTCGATCTGTATGACTGCCTGGTATGACTAGACCTTCCGGATACCTACTTCTATGTGCCTTTTCATCAAAAGCACAGGGAAGTACCTGAGGATTGTGGTGGGCCAGCATCACTATCAGTTCAAAGTCTTGCCTTTTGGTCTTTCGTCGGCTCCCAGGGTTTTCACCAAGCTGCTAGCAATGGTGGCGGCTCGCCTAAGGAGAGAGAGAATTAATGTATTTCCCTACCTGGATGACTGGCTCCTCTGAGCTCACTCCCCCAACCTAGTCTCAGAGCACCTGCTCCACATGTGTAGTCTGTTGCACAGCTTGGGCTTTTCCCTCAACTTCAAAAAGATTCAGGTTTCGCCATCCCAGTCCCTCCGATATTTATCGGCACAGTTTTGGACACTCACCTGGGCAGGGTGTTACCCCTCCAGAGGACCGAGTGGCCCAAATTTCTTAGATGATCCACATCCTCCAATCTCAGATACAAGTCCCTGCCTCAGCCTTTAAGCACCTAATGGGCCTCTTCGCCTACTGCATCTTAGTGGTTCTTTAGGCAAGGCTGTGTATGGTCACAATTTCAGGGCCATGTGTCAGACCTCTTGCAGGTTGCGACCCAGGTGTACAAGATCTTTACATGGTGGGCCATGAGAGTCAACTTGTTGAGAGGCACGCTGTTTTGCCAACCCTGGCCTCAAGTGATGGTGGTCACTGATGCATCTCTGACAGGTTGGGGCGCTCACCTATAGGAAAAGACGGTGTCCGGACTGTGGTCTCCCACAAAGTTTCTGGAGCATATCAATTTGTTGGAGTTGAGAGTGATCAGGATGGCCATGGTCACCTTCCTCCCCTCTTTTAAACACAAGACTCTGCTGATCCTGATGGACAACACAGTAGCCATGCACTACATCAACAAGCGGGGTGGTGTGGGGTCCTTGCCGTTATGCAGAGAAGAAATGCGTCTGTGATTCTGGGCTCTTTGCAACATTGCATCTCCGATGGCTGTCCATCTTGCCAGAAGGGGTAATGTCACATCAGATGCCTTGAACAGACAGACGTTGCCCTCCCATGAGTGGGAGCTCCACTAGGAAGTTCTGGAGATCTCCTTCTGTGTAATTCCTCAAGTAGATCTCTTTGCATCCAGTGTGAACAGAAAGTGCACATTGTTCTGCTACAGGGAATTTCCTTGTCGGAGCTCTGGAGAATTCAGTGAAGGTCGAATGGACATTCAACCTCCTTCATGCATTCCAGCCGATACTTTGTAATTCAGCTGGTCATCAGGAGATTGCGCCTTTTCAGGACCACGTTTATTCAGATCATTCCGAACTGGGCCCACAGGATGTAGTACCTGGAGTTGATGGACATGTCCATCTGTCCTCCATGGCATCCCGGAGGGGAGGCAACTTGCTCTCCCTATCGGAGTGGCTGGTCCTTGACCTAAACCTCAGCAACCTGAACCTTCATGCATGGCTACTGAGAGGCTGAGATACAGGAAGTGGGACTTGTCGGATGACGTTCTTGATGTGCTCCTTTCAGCTTGGAGACAAATAACAAAGTCTGTTTATGCCTGGTGGTGGTGTACATTTTTGGCTTGCTGCCAGGAGAGGGATTTTGACCCTTTATCCTGCCTGTTATTCCCTGTTTTGGATTATTTACTGTCCTTGTCGGAAGCAGGCATGCCGATCAGCCCTGCTAAAGGATACCTTGCTTCTATTTCAGTTTGGAAGTGGTCCCCAGAACAGGGCTTGTTCTTCACAATCCCCACTGTTATGAAATTCTTGTGGGTTTGTGTAACCAGTTTCCTCTGCACCAGTTTGTGGTTCTGGCATGGGATTTTAATTGGTTTTTGACATTCCTTATGGGAGCTCAGTTTGAGGCCCTCCTCTCCTTTTCTACTAGGTTGCTCACCCTTAAGGTGATTTTCCTGGTTATCATCTTCCGCGAGACGGACGAGTGAGTTTGCAGTGTTATTTGTGAAGCCTCCCTATTTGATTTTCTCCAAAGAGAAGGTGAATTTGAGAAAGAGACATTCATTTCTTCCAAAGGTGTTCTTGGATGTTTGTATCTCTCTCAAAAGATCTATCTTCTTGTGTTTTTTCTCTGCCTTGTCTTTCCAAGGCGATGGAATGATTCCATCGGCTAGACCCAGTGGGAGCCCTCAGCTACTTAATTTCTCTGATGAGTGAGGCCAGGAAAGATTACCACCTTTTCCTTGGTTACGTTGCAGCACCTGCTGGCAGGGTTTTGACCGAACAGACCCTGTCAAGTTGGAGCCTTCTCTGCATATCGGAATGCTAGGATATGGCTGGAAAGGATGCACCTGAGGGTCACAGAGCTCATTTTATCAGAGGAGTGGTTGCGACCTCTTCCGTGAAGAATGGAGTCCCTCGTCCTGGACATCTGCCAGTTTGCAATGGGGGTGTTTCTGCACACGTTTGCTAAGTATTACTGCTTGAATTCCCTTTCAGGACAGAATGGCCGTTTTGATAGGGCGATCTTCCAGAGTTTTCTAGTCTAGGTGATGTCCTTGCTTTCCTCCCTCCGAATGTGCGTACTGCTTTGGGAGCCTATCATAGATGAGGAATCTGTGGGAGGAAGGATTCCATTACAAGAACAAATTACTTACCTCTCAGAAACCTCTTTCTAATGTATGTTCCTCCCAGGTATTCCTCATTGCCCTCCCTACCTGTCCCTCTTGGCGTATAGCCAGTACACCTTCAGTTATGTGTTCCCTCAACATCAGAGCACTAGGGAAAAGGGCGAAACTGGGGTCGCAGGGCACAACGGCTCAATATATACTGGCCCTGCTGTGTTGCCTGGCGCGGGGTGCATAGAAGCTTTGAACTCCCTGGTGGCAGAAAAGTTTCAGAACAGCTGTGTTCTGGATAGGCTACCATAGATGAGAAATCGGTTGGAAGAACATCCATCAGAAAGAACATTACCAAGAGGTAAGTAACTTGTTCTTCTTATTAAAGGTCAGTAGCAATGTCACAGTTAGTCCGTAATAATACAAATATTTACTGGCTTGTATACAGGTATTGCTGGCTGCCATGTTTTATAAGAAAATTACATCACTGGTTAACTGTAATAACTTGTTGGAATTGAGTAGAGATATCATGATGCCTGTTCCCAAAGCCAGCACAAAATGTGAAAGGCAGCTTCTCGAACAAGAAAACATCTGTAGCCTTTTGCCTCCATACAGTCAAAGATATTTTCAGTCATTTGAAATACCTTCTAATGTAGAGCTGGTGGATGCTTTATCCCATATTTTAATACAACCATATCAGGTATTGAAATTAAGATTTCATAAGCAGGAGCTAAATGCAGCACGTAGGTATCCAGCATTAACCAGTGACCAGGAGCTACCACTTGGAAACCAGGAGCTAGTACATTTAGTTACGCAAATCTAACTTCCACATAAGATGCAAACATATCTTTATGACCTCTTATGCTTTAAATGGCATAGATGTGCCTTAATACTTATTTACCGATTGTCACAAACGCACAGAGTTAAATCCACATAGGTTTGTTTGATTGGCTTCAGTTGGCATGGGGAGCCGAAAGTAGCTCCTGGTAGCTGTTAGTTAACGAGGCCCTTCTAGGCCACAAGCAGGAGCTAAATAGCTCCCAGCTACCCTCAATTTCGAAACCTGCCATATGCCGTCATCACACAGTAGTTCAATTAAACCAATTCAACATACTGCGCTGTACCTGTGGTCGAAAAAGTGAGATTCAGCGAAGGCAGTGTTTGGGTAAATCATTACAATTTGTCAGTCAAAATTTCTTAAACCATTAAATCTATTAATCAAAAGATTATTGTGCTACTACATTGCTTTAAGTGTTTTGAAATTGCCTGGCTATCTTTTATTAAGAATACAATCTGAATTAAATCTGTAATCCATGCAGTAATAACCCTGCACTGTTTATTTCACTTACCTGGCGTCTCTGAAATTGGTAGTGCTTTCTTAATGTATCTCAAGTTCATTTTAGCTATGTTTGAACTCCCTAGAAAGCTCCTATTCAACTAAAACATGGCAGATTGCATGATTATATCCAGCTGGCATGGAATCCAGAATTCTACATAACATGTACATGTTAGTTAAATGTGCTTGTAATGCAATTTTTCTTATTTTCTTAAATAATTGATGTTCGACTATAAGTAGGGCTGTGCAACATATAAAAAAATGACTGATTGTTTAATATGCAGAGGTTCTAATTACCATTTTAAAAGCGAATTAAATGAAACAAGTGCAGCAGCAATGTCACATCACAATCTGCATAAATGGGGTTAGTATCATCTATGAGCAAATGGTTAAAATGCTGACTGAAAACGTACCTATCCTATACCAGAGCAAAATCCTGATAAGAGTTGTAACGTGGCACCATGTGGTGCAGAACCTGCTTCCCAGTTCTCCTTGCAGCTTAAAAGCTCCCTTCTCTTGCCCCACCAGTGCTCTTGACACTGCCAAATGTTCCTACTACATTCTTCCTATATCCTCCCTGTGCTCATACCCTTGCAAACTGTCAAACCTCCAGGTCGTGCTTACCCTCTTTTGGGATGAAAATGAGCCTATCCCATTCCCTAGGTGCTTCCAAGTTAGGCCGACCCCATAAGGGGCAATATAACCTACAAGGGGGGGAATAGCCCACCCACAGGGCACATATAAAAACCCTGTAGCACAAAGAAGTGGGCAAATAGCGCTAACCATGCTCTGCAACTCCATTTTGCATTAGGCGGAGAAAAGACACACTGATGGCCTGCGATGCGCACGTCCCGAGTTCTCTCGGAGACTCCACCCCGACATCGGCATGATAAGCCAGCTCCACACGAGCCCTGTTCCCACAGAAGTCCATTTCCCTCCTGTCCTCTAAAGTGTTGCAAATATCTAGTATCACATCCAAGAATACACCCTGCGAAAAGCGTGAGACTGTGCCAGGCCACAGCGTGGTGTCCATCCATCTCCACTAAACTGCCACTGGGCCCTTGATCCCCACCATCCAGACCGGATCCAGCCACCCTTCATCGTGCCCACCACAGATCTAAAGCTTGCTCGGCTGTATATCTCTTCAATAGCAATATGTGTCTCCTGTAACATGAGATACCGGGAACAGTAAATCCTAGATCAAACCCCATGGGGGGAGACATTGCGTGCAGAAACTGTGGTATCAACGAAGCCCTGAATGTAGAGGTCAGTGTGACTTTATTTTATCCTCCCCTCTTCATGGCACCCCTTTCCTGTGCTGCCCAGGTGCCTGCCATAATGAATAATAAGGAATTAATAATTAATCGTAGTTGTTTAGTTCAGCTTAGACACATTGTAGGTTTATGCTTGCCCTGACCTTCACCGCAAAGATGAGCCCAACTGACCCACGTGGAGCCAGATCGACGAGGAAGAACCAGCCAATTAGGGGATGCGCCTGGCATCCCCTATGGAGCAGGGCCATGTATATGTTCACACCAACCAGCCATGTGGATTCCTACTGTACATAATGATGCCACTGATGACGCTTTAGGCCTTCTTAACGTGCTGCCCATGTCATTTTTGGCAGAACGCTCTCGGGCAGCAGAGTTCTTTGCTGACACTTGTATTTTATATGAGTAAAATCTTGTTATCCTTGCAAGACTATGCCTCATCACGAGTTGGGCTGTAGCCCTTAAATGCGGTGGTAACGGTATTACTGCCGCATTAAGGGCTGGCCGTCTCACGAGTTAGGCGCTAAATCGGCTGTTTTACCTCCAACTTTTTTATGGAGGTGAAAATCCCTGTTTTCGGCAGTATTACAGCCGGCTGTATTAGTCCGCAGAATTAGCACCGAAAATTCCCCATTGAATCCAATGGACCCAATCAGGAATGGGGATTTACCGTTAAGGCCCAACCCGTGATCCGGTGGTAATACAACCGGACCAGCCAGTGCTAGGGCTATTGCAGTCAGCGGTATTACAGCCTGGAATACAGCCCAACTCGTGATGAGGCCCATCTCTTTTGGCTTTATTCCCTAGTGGGTTGTGTTTACTCTGGAGTGTGCGCCAAGGGTTAACTTTGCTTCATATCCTCCTACCTCTTGGCTAATGACTTTTCCTCACACTTCCCATCCAAAATCAGGCATGTGGTGGACACCCTGTCATCCCTCTGTGAAAACCCAAAGGGTGTTTTTACTTCCTAGACCCTGGGGACCCCTTACTCAGGTGGCCAGGGCACGGCCATCGCCTTTGGATCCAGACCCTGGGGGTGGACAAGGGAGGATGACCTGGGTGAGGGGTCCTCGGGGAGTGGGGGAGGAATGCCTGATGGTGATAACATGGTATCATGGTATCCCCTCTTTTCATATACCCCCATCCCATCCTATTTTATAGGATATTCCATTTTACCAGATCACAAGATTGCACAGGGAATTCTTGAGAAGACTTTATTTGCCCGTATTGAGGAAGAGATAGAGCCTGAGGAAACTGAGAGGTAACTTAGGTTTTGGAGAGGCCGATGAGAAACTTAAAATCGAAGCCAAAGTGGAAGTTGAACCCACCATCCTCCCAGGCTTAGCCTTCTCCCAACGAAACAACCCAATTCTGGCAGAGGCCTTCTTGCAAATAATTCCTGAGGGCGAAGACTAAGAAAAAAGAAATCCCTTTTTCTTTCTGAAACAGGGACTACTATATCGTAGAGAAACCTCAGGGAAAAGCATAAGTAAAACCCAATTGGTAATACCCAAAACCCATCTGAATATTGTGTTAGAAATTGCACACTCTCACTTGACAGGCGGACACTCAGGACAGTCTAATACCCAAGCTCACAAAAGTGGAAAGTTTTATTGGCCGGGGTTACATGCTGATATACAAACCCTTGTTCAGACATGTGAGCTATGTCCAAAGACCAGCTCACACATTCCTCTACCTGCCCCTTTAAATCCACTACCGACAATCTAAGTTCCCTTCTCCCTATTGGGGATGAATGTTATCGGACCATTAGAAACTTCTAAGTTGAGCAACACATTTATTCTTGTGATCGTTCATTATGCCACCAGGTACCCAGAAGCCTTTCCCATGAGAAATGACAACATTTAGAAAATCTTAAAGCATTTGCTACCATTCTTTTCTAGAGATGGATTCCCAAAGAAATTCTACCTGACCAGGGAAGAAATTTCATGAGTAGGCGTATGGGTGAAATAAAAGAATTGCTACATATTACAATGTTAAGGACCTTGGTGTACCAATCCCAAACCAATGGATTGGTAGAAAGATTTGATAAGACCCTCAAAACGATTCTAAGAAAGTTAGTAGACAAGGATAGGAAAGATTGGGATTGCATGATCCCCTGAGCCCTTTTTGCAGTGAGAAAGACCCCTCAATCATCTACTGGATTCTCTCCCTTTGAATTATTGTATGATAGAATTGTATGATAGAGAACCACGAGATGTCCTACGCATGCTGAGGGAAACCTGGGAAGAAAGGTAGGAAGCACCAATACCTCTTTCACAGACAGCCACCCTGTTACGAGAACACATGAATCTAGTCGGAACTCTAGTTCATACTCAAATGGAAAAATCTCCAAAACAACAGAAGCTTTCCTTTGATAAAAGGGTAAATCTTAGATTGTTTTTAGTAGGTCAGAAAGTTCAGGTTCTTTTACCTACCTCTGAAAATAAGCTTGTTTCAAAAGGGTTTCGGGCCCTATGAAATACCAGAGCAAACTGGAACATGTACTTATTGGCTAGTCCAACCTGATAGAAGACAAAAGACCCACCTCTACCATGTAAATCTCCTGAAAGAATTGAAAGAGAACCCTTCTGCCTCTAACTCTTCCATGTTATCCTGTTTGTTACCCCAGGAGAGGCATAACCTAGAACTAATTCACCAAGACCTACCTAATGACAAACAAAAAAAATTAAATTACCTTGTTACTGCTTTCCCCAACGTATTTTGTGAAAAGCCAGGGACAGTAACGTATCATTACATCAGAAAGTGGTTCATCTAAACCCATACAGACTCCCAGAGGCATGAAAGAAAATAGTCATTAATGAGGTTGAGAATATGCTGAAGGCAAATATTATTGAGCACTCTTCAAGGCCATGGTCCTCCCCTATCGTGTCGGTAACTAAACCAGACCCGTCTTGGAGAGTTTCCATAGATTTTAGGCAAGTCAGCGCCATCTCTGCCTTTGATGCATACCGTATGCCACCCATCAATGACATGATAGATAAACTGGGAAATGCAGTGTTCTTGTCTACTCTAGATTTAACTAAAGGGTGTGGGCAGGTACAAGCGCTGGATAAGTAAAAGAACAGCCTCCTCTACACCCATAGGGCTATTTCAATTTTAAAGTTCTCCCGTTCTACATGGGGCCCAAGCAACTTTTTAATGACTTATGGACAGAATACAACAACCCTATTCCGATTTCTGTGGGGCCTATATTGACAATATAGTTATCTACAGTAAAACATGGGAGAACCATCTTCCCGATCTTTACACTATCATGAGAGCTCTCTGAGAGGCAGGATTGTCTTCCAACCCTAGGACGTGTACTCTGGCTCAATCAGCCGTGAAATATCTGGGCTTCTCCATGGGGAATGGTAGTGTACAGCCTAAGCATGAAACAGTGAAAGCCATTTTAGATGCCCCCACACCCAAGACCAAAATAGATCTTAGAGCATTCTTAGGCTTGATTGGGTATTATCACAGGTTCATCTCAATGTTTTCAGACAAAACATCACGGTTGACAGATAAATTACAAAATGCAGAACCCCAGAAAACTTATAACTTATAACCACCTCAAACAAACATTGTGTCAGAACCCCATATTGAAAGTGGCAGACTGCTTGAAAGAGTTTGTTTTACAGACTGATGCCTCCCTGACTGGATTAGGAGCTGTACTGTCTCAAATACTTGATGGCTTCGAACATCCTACATTATGTATCAGTCGCAAACTATTACACAGAGAGAAAAACTACTCTGTGTTAGAACTAGAAGCCCTTGCCATCAAATGGGCGATCCTCCATCTTCTGTACTACCTATTGGGAAGGAAATATACCCTATAACTGATCATTCATCCTTAGTTTGGATAGGACAGAGAAAATAATCTAACCCTCAAGTCATGCGTTGATTCCTGGCATTCAACCATACAGTTTTGTGGTGGAACATCGAAAGGTTAAAGACCAGGGGAACGTTGAGTTCCTTTCCCGGATCCCCTGCGAAACAGATCCATCCACACTTCATATGGGAAGGGAATGAATGTAAAAAACCAGGGTGTTTCACTAACTGGACCCCAGGGATACCTTACTCAGGTGGCCAGGGCAAGGCCATTGCCTTTGGATCCAGACCCTGGGGGTGGACAAGTGTGGTAGGATCACTTGGGTGAGGGGTCTTTGGGGAGTGGGGCAGGAATGCCTGATGGTGAGACATGGTATCCCCCCTTTCCAAATACCCCTGCGCCATCCTATTTTATAGGATATTCCAACTTCCCAGATCCCCTGCCCCCTTTGCTACACAAACACTGAGCCAAGGATGAGGAAGTCTGAGGCTAAAAGGTGTACCACCCACGCAATACATTGGACATGTACCACTAATAAGATCAGGCAGGTTCAGGCACTTGATCTTAATGACATACACCTGGTACCTATTTACTCTCCCTACATGATTAAAAGGTGGAACAGTGAGGCACAGTCTGACCAAGGCGATGCACGAGAAGGAGCAGTTTTTCCAGGGCGACGGCGAACCAGGCAGAGCAGATCGATAGGCCGAGGGACAGGACTGAGGTACGGAGAAACCTTGGACACCCTGGTGAGAGATTGTTACCTCCGAAGGGCCTTGAACGTTGCGCAAGGAAGCCCAGCCAGAGAGAAGAGACAAACCTCTTTTGTGTTTCAAGCCTACCAGCCGCCCTCCCAGGTGAGCGGCAGAGTTGGTGAGGTACAGCGGCAGTTGTGGTATCAGCCTTGACTTCAGGATCAAAACCAGGAAAGATGAAAATGAATTAACAAAGCCGGTGAGTTCAACAGTATTCGATGAATGAAGGTTGCGCATGTGCCGATAAGACACGAGAGAAAGCATAGCATTGTAAAGAAGTGTAAATTAAAGATAAAAAGTAACAGAGTGGTCCGGTGAAAGAAGATTGCCCAATCGAAAGTCTCTGTGAAATGTCTGATGCCGTAGAAGCATTGAAAAGAGGAAGAAAATGAGATTTGGACTGTTGTTAGGTTTGATCCCAGCAGAGGGAAACCTAAATGTGAGAGAGACCTTGGTATAGGAGAGAAAAAGTGACATTTGATGAAAGAAGGTCAAAGTGGTCATCCCGAGGTAAGAGCAAAATTGTCGCTGTTTCGAAAGTCTTCGACAGCGGAAGTAAAGTGAAAGGAGGCTGGAACCTGAAGGATGCAAGACTCTGAAGGTGTGATTGAAGCTTGGGGAAGGGAACCCCCACAAACTGTGATTGAAAGGTTTGAGCCCGGCAGAGGGAAACCTGTACTGAATTGTTGAACTGTATTACAGGCTAAAAAGTGACCTGGGCTGGAGTGAGAGAAAGCCAAGAGGTCCAGCGGATAAACTAGTGACTTTCCCTGGAAGGCCAAGTGGGTCCTGGTCCACTAAATTAACTGCATCCCTGTGTCTGACGCCATAGTGTATCGCAAGGCCCAAGTGTGCCAAACTTACCCTGTGCTACAAAACACAGGGAAGGGAGTTTACTCAGCCATAATGACATTTCTTTTGAACACTGATTTTCCTTTTTGCATTACACATTCCCTTCACACCACATTTATTCTATTAGAAAGAGTGCAGGCATTAGGTTTATTGGTTTATTGGTATAGGCCATTTCAAGGACTGACTAGGATTGTATTTTCTTTTTGTTTGATGGTCGAGAATACTCCCATCTTAGTTATAGGGAAATATAGGAGTTTTCCAACCCCTTTTAAACCATCAATAAAGGTTTTGAAACTTGCAGCTAATTGTGATATCACACCTCTCTCACACCTCCTATCCTCCACCACCGTTGGTGTCTCCTCCATCCTCTTCTCTAAACCCGTTCTTCTCTATGTTCCTTCATTCCCACTTCCACTGCAGTGATTAAACTCATCCTCTGCTCAGCCCACCAATGCTGCGCTCCCACTGACCCCTTTTTTTATTGTAGAGGATAAAAGATGTTGAATCTGTTAACTGCTCTCTCTCCTCTCCCAATTCAATTCCTGTCTACTAGCAACTTACCCGCCTGCTGCAAAGTGGCCACAGTCATATTCATTTTTAAAGAAGCTACTGCTGACCATAACAATCCTTCTTTGTGCTGAACTACCTCTCTTAAGCCCCCCTACTCCAAAGTCAACGAGAGAGTTGTCTTGAATCACATCATCAATTATCATCAGCTAAGTGCCCCTTGCAGTCCCTTCCGATATGGGATTCACAGCAGACGTTCCATAGAAACTGCTCTCACCCATGCCTTAAAGATCCTTACCACATCCTTATCACTTGTCAATACTCCCTCTTCCATCCTAACTCTATTCAATCTCACTGCTGCCTTTCCTCCTCCAAACACTCTCCTACTTGTGCTTCAGGTACACTGTACTGGACTGAGTGGTCTCTTATTTCTCAAACTGCTCCTTTTCTATCCCCTGATTCTCTACCACCACCCCTCCTGCACCCCTTACAGTGTGCATCCCACAAGGATCTGTCCCCAGAACACTCCTCTTCACTCTATTCCCCTCCAGCTAAAGTAAACACATTTCACCCTTTGGTTTCTCTTACTACATTGTTGCTGATGACACTCTGATCTTCTATACCTTCCCGTCCACTCCCTGATATCTCAGAGGGCACCATCAGCTGCCTGTCAACCATCCGTCACTAGATGACACTACAATGCCTGATGTAAAAGTCACATTTCGCATAGCCTCTAATTCCAACCTCACTCTGCTATCCACTGTAGTGTTTCCTGCGGACTTCCTCACTACATAAACTAAGGCCCTCAACCTTGGGTTCCTCCATAACAATCACTTCATCACTGCCACTTAGACCAAGATCATCCTTATAAATCTCAGCCAAATTCAGCCCACCTCACCTACCACTCTAATCGCCATACTGGTCCTCAGCAAAATTGACTACTGTTCCAGCTTTCTCCTGGGTCTTTCAAGGTACTTTTTAACTGCTTTCAAAAAAGTATTGAACCTTGCCACATGCACCCTCTAGAATCTCTCTAGATCCTCTCCCACCTTGACATCCTGTTACCAACATGGGTGAGTGTCAATGAAAAATCCCTCTCCCTTCAGGTTTCTGCTCCGTGTCTTCAAATCTACCCATGTTCTAAACCTAGGTCACAAATCCAAGCTTATTGCATCCCTCCCTGCTCTCTCACTTGGGCTGTCTGCTCTACAACTCTCAACAACCTTTCACTCGCTCTCGTTATTTAGCCTCGCATGGCCGCCCCTGCTCTCTACTAACCATTTTGCATTGGAATGCTCTCTACCCGCACATCAATGTAAATCACTCAGTGGAATTATGTAATACCTACTATATGCTCCACTTGCCAGCTTGTGAAGGGACATCCTCTACTCCTGATCAACCTCTTTGCCCAACCTTAGTGCTAAAATAACTTGTTATATGTAAATATGTATTCATGGTACTATTGTTTTCTGGCGTAAATGTACACCTTATTTATGTATGCCTCCCTGTTGCTAAATGTCCCCATTTAATATCTCAATGTTTTGCCCCTGCAGTGGCATGCTCTCCTCCACCAGTATAATTACTTAACTGATGCAAAGACACTCTAAATTGTGTTTTCGCTCTATACATGGCACTTCAGGTAAAAAGTTGTTGTCCTACCAATCAAATAAACACAATAAAAAGACAACAAGCTTTAGACATATGGTGGGTTTTATGAGACTTGACAAATGGTTAACCTGACAAAACTTTCTCAGTGAAAATTAAAACTCTAAACAGATTTGCCTGGGGACATCAGCAACAAAAAAACAAATAAAGCTTAAAACACAACAGTTACAGTCGATGCTATAAATGCCATTATAATCATTAAACAATACAATGTTATACAATATAAAATCACCACTAGCTGCTTGAAAACATACATTATTTTAAAAAGCCAATCAAAAATAATCATACTCTAAATAACAGAAAGTTCAACATACCTAAACATAGTCCAGATCAAAGGAGGTAAGAATAGCAGGAAGAGTGTCGCCTAGCAGAGAGGGATGCTCTCATAGTATGCTATACGCAATAATGGTCACTTAGGGACAGAAGATATGTCCGCTGCCTCCACGTCTTCTAGATTAAGGTAGAAATGTTGAAATCACCACCGTACTTGCAGTAGAATCATCCCAGACAAGGCCCTCCGGCAAGTGAGTTGCGTTAGCCTACCTCAATAAGCATTTAAGCATATTCCAGTTGACTAACGTGCTTAGAAAAAATGAAAATTAACCACGCACTCGTGGCCCAGAGCAGATGAGCAAAAGCACTCTTACAGGTTGTCGAATTTAAAGGGAGGATACCCAAAATGGAATGTCAACTAAACAGTGCACATTTCTGGAAGCCACATGTCACAGTCATTTTTGACTCCTGTCCCTCATAGCATTTCACAGCAAAATACAAGCTTAATCTAGGATTAAACCTATATGATTCACGATTGGCTGCAGACTTCCAATATGCTGCTATAACCCCTTAACTGAGGGATATTTTGCACTCCTATGTGAATTAGACAAACATACTTGCCATTAGCACTTTAGTAATTACAATTAGATGATACAATGGAAGTGGGAGATCCCATACAATGGAAGAGGGAGATCCCATAGATGTACAACCTCAAAAGGTTCCATTTGTGCCTAAAACAGTGCAGATGGCAGGTGAAGACTGTTTCCCCATCCACCACCCATGTGTTGCTTTATACAACTAAAAAAGACGAGGTGCAGAGGGAAATATTTTGCACTAGGAAACAAATGAATATTAAAGCATTGCAGACCCCAAGAAAAAGCACAAGGGGATGAAACCTCATAACTTAAAACAATCAACAAGCATAAAGAAAATTCCTCCTAAACCGCATCAACAAATCCTTGCAGTTCAAAAAACTTTCATCCGAAATTCGTTGAGTTTTCTTTCTTAAAGTAAATAATGCTTAGAACACAACAGCTACATTCATTTTAGCATGTTTCTCTAACTTTCTTTTTTTGGTGGGCTGCGTTTTGATCAAGAACACATTTTTCAGCATTACAATGAACCATATAAGAGGTGTTTTGCCTTCTCTAGCTGACTTTAGGGGGAGGGTAATTTAATCTCCCCTGCTTCATTGATACATCTGAATCTCTCAATAGCCCACAGCTTAGTTAGCCATGTCGATTTTCTAATATGTCTAAAGCAGTTGATGACTAGATGGGGATTTCCTGGACAGCTATGTGATCAATCTTCCAGTATCATAAAAACAAATTGTCCAGTTGAAATATTCAGTTGAATCCTCAAATCTAATTTGTGATGATAGACCATATGTACTAGTGATTAAAGGAGAACTACCTCCATCTTAAAGAATGGTGCTGAGAGGCCCCAAGGTCTAAGCCATACCATTCTTATGGTTAACAACAATTGAATCAGCTCACTAGCTGGGCATAATCTTTGACTCAGACACATGTTCATGCTGCAAATAAGTGCAATCATTGGAGGCGCTCATTTGCATCTATCTAGGCTCTGAAATATCTTAATCACAACTAGCAACAGTAGCTAATGAGCCCCCTTTCTATTCTGTGTTTTTTTCGGACTCAGTAAATCTCATAATAACGTGTAAATTAGCCATGAGATGTATTTCACATAAATACATATTCACAGACACTTTTTTTGGAGTCTCAATTTTAAGTTGCTTTAACTTGCTGGGGTATCTTGTTTTACTCTAGCTGTTATTTAGAATCATCTTATTGTATTTGGCCAGATGTGACAACCATGACAAGAGCTGGAGGACAAAAGGGAGGTGGGCCCTCTGAACTTTTCTGTAGGGATGGAGTAGCTAATGAGGCTGGGTGCCGTCACCTGCAGTGTAAGGATGGAACCTGCGGAGGTATGGGGTGGATCCCCAGGCTACCTGCCTTACCCGATGAGTGGGGGGCTGGGGATTGTCACAAGTGCCCCTCTCTAACATGTGCTAATTTAACTCCTCCAGCATGTTGGGGACTTCTAACACTGTGTAAAGACTTGGCCCAGAACATCATACCAACTAAACGACCCATCAGCATCATGAACAGGCAGGCAAATAGACCCCAGTGTTTTTTTTTACTGAGTAATACTTACCAAGTTAGGGGAGCGATCCCTGCACAGATGCACCAAACTTCCATGCATGCACAATAACCAACATGATAAAAATTCCAAAGATGGGGAATGCTGAAGCTAGCTCCCCACACAACGCTACCTGACATGTGAGAACCACACTAAACCTGCACTAATCACATACCAGAAACATTGCAGGTACACAGATCCAAATCCTTTCTTGAATGCTGGGTGTAGAAGAGGGGCAGCTAAAGTATAAAAAGGGCAATGTGCAGTCAGAATGTGTTGGTTGTTGGAGACAGAGGAATGTGTGAGTGGAGAGGAAAACAGCAGACATGAGGTGAGGCGATTTCGGGTGAGAGTGGATAGGGAAAGAGGAGGGGGGAGAGGAAGAAGGTAGGAAGGAGGAAAGGTGGAAAATCAATGAGAGCTTGAAGAAAGATGAGCGGAATAGAAGCTAGGTGAACAAGGAGGTGGGAGGTCATTTGCAGTATTAGGGAACCATCCGTGTCAAAGAGGGGAGCAAGGACAAGAAGCAGATTATGTTGGAAGAAGCAGTAGGAGGAGCGATAACTTAACACTAGCTGACGAGAGGCATGCAAAGGAGAATTAAGGTGTAGTAGAGGAAGCTTGGAAGACTTGAATGACATCAGGAAGAAGAAAGAGAGATCTTGGGAAGAAGACCAGTAGGAGAGACTAAGATCAGGGAAAAGGCAAGAAGGAGAAAAACAAATGACAGAGTGAAACTGGGGAGAGGATCTTATGTTCCCCTAATTACTAAACCGTCAAGACGTTTGTCCCGGGATCGATGGAGTTGGGATATCCCCTGAAAGACTGTGATTGGCTTGGGAATACCATTGGTTTGGTACAGACTGTTCAACTGTGATAGCAAGGAGAACCTCCTGAAACCTTGCTGTGCCATTTATTTTGTATTTTCAGCTTTGTTGGCAAGCTCTGTGAATAAAATAACAGTGAAAATAGACTTCTGTCTCTAGCCTGTTTGAGTGTTCTGCTTGCGTTGTATCAAGAGATTTACGCTTCAAATGTGTGCAGAACTACAAAAGTATTTTTCTGGAGGCTACACATCGAGGAGGGAAAGTTGCCAGAATATATAAGTATGCAATAAAGAAAAGAAGGAACAACAAGGCTACCGAAGAGATGCAAATTCTGTATGGGAATATACATAAAAGAGTAGGCTGCCTTTTTCAGTTGAAGGCTACTGCTAGAAGAGTGATCAAAATGTCAGACTGAAATGTTGAGGTGCAGAAGTAGCATTGCAGTGATTTCTTAAATTAAGGAAATGCATTCATGGAGCTGTCTCCTAGAAAAATGAGACAAAAAGACAACTATATTGTAGAAAGTCGGGGTAACACTGGAGTTCATATGGTGTTTATTTGAATATCATCTCAGGGAATAGGGAGGTAGTGAGATCTTTGTGATCCTTGAATTTCTTTGCATTTATGTTTCCGTTTTTATGCTCTACTCTTTTTTTATTTCTAGTATCCTCATTCAAGAGCTTATCAACTCAGAAAAGGATTTTGTCAAAGATTTGCGATTTCTGCAGACTCATCACTTGCAGTACACTGAGACAAGCCCTAATGTCCCTGACACGGTTGCCAGTCAGAAAACTACAATATTCAGGAACGTCAGCGATATCACAGACTTCCATTACAAGTAGGTATAGCTCAAATGAAAGTGCATAACAGCTAAAGGTGTTCTTTGCTCTTGTTTTTGGAATTGTTTCGGAATGTTGCATGGCATCTGTGTAGGTGACAATGCCCCACAATGGTGCCACAATCAGTCCAAAAATAAATCATAACCAAGATTGAAATGGAGGGCTTTAGAGGTAGGTTAAATATCTGCGCCATTAAAATAATATAAGTTGTTCTTAATTTTTCTTTCCCTAGATAGTTAGTTTTCTATGTTCTAATATTAGCGAATATCCTTTGAATCATGTGCCTGAGACCCATCAAAATGAGCCATTTTCTTCTCATTACTCCAGCCCCATATGTTTATATGAAAGAGTGATTTGTAGCATGCCTCAAATAAACATATCTAAGAGCTCTACACATAAGGCCTTATTTTGTATCATCTCCACATTTTCTCTGTTCAGTGAATACATTTCATTATAGAGTATTTGCATGCATCAATTGTAATTAAAAATGTTTTTTTGTAAAAGAATGTTACAATATATGCCCTTGTAGCATAGAATAAAAAGAAATGAACTAGCAGCAAGAGTCATCAATTCCTGTTAAGTGTGTGTCATAAATATATCAATTTATAACATACAGCATTATCATTGGGACAGTTGTTAAATTCTTAATTCAGATATTTGGCCTAACCTATCTTGATAGTAATCAAATACATTTACAGATATAACGCATCCACATTGGTTCAGTGAAGTTTTTTTTTCTGTAGACCTTAATTTCTTGATATTTAAATATTTCATCAAAATGTGAGTAAATGGTATTATGATGTTTGGGAAACAGTTGTAGCTTGCTCTAAACCATGTTTCTCAAACCATAAGGTATGGATCCTTTGGTGGATTTCTGCTTTGCAGATTGATTTAAATCCAGAGCTTCGGTTTTCTATCCATCCCGGTACATCAGTTATACTTCATTAATATATCTGCCCTTTTCACACATGCAGCACTTTTTTCACTGAGCTAAAAAGATGCGAGACTGACGATGACGTTGCCATGTGCTTCATTAAAAACGTGGAGGAGTTTGATAAGTACATCATGTTCTTGGTGGGACGAATCCAAGCAGAGTCTGTGGTCGTGAGCAATGCAATACAGGAGTTCTACAAGGTGAGACGCATCTACGGTATTGTTCACTGTTGGGTATGATGATTGGTTATTTATAACGGCTTAATACCAAAGAGGTTTCTAAGCGCAGACCCGGGATTCGACCCTGCGTTGCTCTGCGTCGTCTTGCTTCCAAGACGAGCGCCTTTCACACTGAGCAATAGTACCCGTGGGCACGCGATACCAGTGCGTGCCAGAGAGGACTATACTAAGTCCTCGTGTTAGAAGGAAATGCAAAAGGAGACTATTTTGAACTTTTATCTGCGGCCCAACAGTAAGTATGTTCAATCCCAAACGTAGCAATATTGTCCTGTATTTAGACAAATTCTGAACCTAAATCACAAAGGTACTGTACAAGTTTGTTAAAAATATATTAATAATTATGCACTCAAATGTGTTTCGGGTTCAGTATGTAAATTATTTTCTGGAGTAATCCACAGATTGAATATGGAATGATATAAATTGTACCTTTTTTGTGCTATAGTGTTTATTGTTTAGGATTTTTTTGCCACACATTTTTAAGAGAAGTCTTTGTTGCATAGGTGTTTAGCTTATGATATTGAGCCCTGTTCCCAGGGATCACATGTTTGAAATAAGTGGTTTGTATTAATGGTTAAAACGCCTGATAAAGGCTGTTACCACTTGCACTTCAATATTTGCTCTGGTGGTATAAGCAAAAATGAATTCCTGAGAATATACACTTTTTATGGAAACTGTTTGATCTGCCGATTCCTTGTTGAAATGCCCAGCTGCCAGGCTGGGGCCTCAGAAGTCCCAATTGAATGGCACCCTGTGATGCCAACTATACTCATGAAACTGCACAGGTTATGAGTAGCACTGCCCGCTGCAGCCCAGCAGTTCCTTTTCCAATGAGTGTATTAACGTGCTGTCAGTCTTGGACTCCAACGGTCAAACAAGTGTAGATTTTAGCTATATTTTTTATTTGTTTGGCTTTTTATTTTTTTATTTTTACCTTTATATACTTGACATCAAATACATTTGTATGGCAGTATTACAAGTCATCAGAGTGCAAAAAATACATCATCGATAGTGTGCAACAAGCATTCTCTTGCATATTAACATCCAACTCGACATTCTGAAGTGCATTATGTAGTCTCAGCATATATAGTATGGCACTAACACCATCAATTAGGTGCGATATTCATCGTGAGCAGATATGCTCTGAATGAGCACCACTTGTCTTTTAGGCGATTGGTAGCAGGTGATATTGCTGTCATAGTTCTTATTTCCCATTGATTTGTTGGCTTTTTGTAAAAGCTTATTATAATAATTACTGAAGCCACAATTTTAAGTACTCCAGCAAGTGTTCATGGAAAATATCAATTACTAACACCCATACCGCTTGCATGTGGTGCCTTGGGGCTCTTCATGACAACAGAAACTTTGAATCTTGCAAGAGATTTACCTTGAACACCAGTGGTTCTAGGTAGAGCCGACTTGCTATGTTCCGAGTGAAGGAGACAAGCATGCTGCCGGAAGGCCATCAGGGCTCCCCAGAACCAGGCCAGTTGCACTCAAAGCACTCCTGAGGGGTGGACTCCAGTCAGAGTCCTTGTGCCAGTTACAAACAAGAAGCCCAGGAAAAAGTCTCAACTCGGAACAAGAATGAGCACTCAGAGAAGAAAATGAGAGTCAAGACTCTACCTAAGAATCCCCCTGATAGGCCAGGAGTGGCAGCTGTTATGGAGAGACATGTGTTAACACCCAAGCAGTTCCGGCGGCGTTGGGGCACTTCCAACACAAACTTTCCACAATATTTGCTCAGATGTGTGACACTTAAATGCATAGTACAATTATGGCTATGGCATGTTCTGATTTGCTATCTCCCAGCCTATCCATAGTGACTTTGTGACACTACTCTGCACTCATGGCCTCCTTCAGCAGTTATTTCTGCTCTCAAAATTGCTGAGCACATAAATGGTGCGGCTGCCCACTCACACAAATATTCTTTGTCCCACCCAATGGATGTGCATTTGCTGTGCCCTACCTTAGGACATATCAGTCTGCAGGATTGTCGCTTTTCTGTGGAGAGATGACAGGTGAGTCAGGGTGCTCTCATCTGCTCCAGGCTGACAGAAACCAGAGGTTGGCAACAGGGTGCTATCCTAGCTGGTCTCGATATTCATAGGCAGCAGTGCCAGAGGTCAAGATCCAGTGCTGTAACATTATTTGGTTGATAAAGTCTTTTGTCAACTCCTAGAGTAAGCTTATATCAATGTAGAATTGCGTTTGCTAGCCTCTGATTGCCTATACAGTAGTACAACAGAAAACGATTATCTTTTATAAGTAGTCTGTGGTATAATTACATTTCAATACAAAGTGAACATAACTTTTTTTGTATTTCTTATTTTCTTTTACGATGGGGCGCTTTCCCCTTCTGCAACATGGGGTCTGACATGCTCATGAATATTCCCCGTTGTCAGGCTGGGAATCCTCAGTAAAAAAGAAAACACTTTTGCTTTATCTTGAAAACTGCATTTCTTCTCTAAAGCAATCACTGTACTCTGGGTCATACTGCCCACATCCAATGGCAGTCCCCTCCCTAAACTCCACTCCTGGTGGCCATCTTCAGGTTTTTACTGCACGCTTCAGTGTTGGGTGTCCTCTTCTTGCTCTCTGAGCTATTATTTCATCTTCTGATTTTTTGGCCAAATTTTGACAATTTCTGGAGCGATTTTTGCCTCATCGTTTGACCGAATGTCGATTACCGGCAGCTGGGACCCGCTGTCGGCAAAGAGCATCCTACTTTGCGGATCTTCCATAGAAGTTTCGAGAAGCCCTGGTGTAGCGCATATCATTGCTTTCACCAAGAAAACGTGCTGGCCAATCCATAAAGGCCATCTGAATTTTCGCATCTTAGATGGCCATATTCTGAAGCCTTTTTCAATCCCTTTGTGCATTTGCGCAGCGCGCATCCTAAATCCACAAACAGGATGTGCTTTGAAATGCAGAGAAAATAATCAACCTCCCTCCCACCCCTGCTCCAGAGTGTTACAAGTCTAGGGGTATGTACAAGTCATTTCAGGGTCTATTTTAGACCCTGTCATGTTTTCTTTTTTGTTTTTATTGGGACAGCAGTTCCTTAAACATCGCCTGTAAAATTTGCATATCTATTACTCACATAGGGATACACATTTTTTTGTTTCTTTACATTTAAAGGGCCTGTCAATGTGAAATGCGCTCCCAGCAATCACGTGTGTGCTAGGACCCTGTCATATAGCAGTGTCAGTAGCACACTCGTGACACTAATTTATGCAAAGGGCTGGACAGCATATCATTTTGGCAGCTGTCAAACCCCAAAATGTGCAGGGCGCCCTTGAGAATAAAGTGATGTGTGTATTTCTCAAGCAAGCACAAATAAAAAGGTTTATTTGCGCTTGTTTATGGGAATAGCCCAATGTCTTTAAGCCACCACATGGTCTCCCTCCAGCGTTTCTCACAGTTTTCTTTTTTTTAATTGTATTGTGCATTTGTAAGGCGCTTATACAGCAAGAAATTGTGTTGCAAAGGGGAAGAAATTTGGGGTTCACTTATGTTTCAAGGACATCTGGTGGGTCTTGGTCTCGAGCTCTTCCACAGGTTACAAGCAATGGCTGACAATAGTTTGGACACATGGGTAGACATTAGACGACCACAGATGGCAGGATATGTGTTGCATGGCAATACGCTAGGAGAGAGACTGGGGTGAATGTCTTACGGCCTTCCACCTAATCCTTGGCAAACTTCCTCCTCCCAGGAGTTTAGATTGATGGATAGTTGACCTCCCTGACTCTCCTCTTTGCTGCCTTTATCCCTGGCTCATGAGGTGTACCAGTATGCATGAACGTCTGCTCACTACAAGGCACAAATATATGCTTTAACGTTTTTGTTACCCTTTTGGTTTGCAAATGAAATCTAAATGTGTCATGAATATGATGTGATCCAACGAGGAAAATGTTAGGATAACTTTGTTTCCAAGTGTGAGTGTGATAAGGTCTGTTAGTTACAGGGTATGAGGTGAAGTAAGAGGCCAGTCTCTCAACAGAATAATGTGCTCCACTCTGACTCCAAAGGTGGCCCATCAACGAAATAGTCAGTCTCACCAAGTTCCATAAAACAACTCTAACGATTCAAGCTGGGTGGTAGGTTAAAAAAATGTTTTCCAAGTTTCTTTCAAGCCTTAACAAAAGATAAAAGTCGAAAAATCAAAAGGAATAATCACTCACCCAAGGTCTTATCGTTTCTCTTAGGGTGAGACCAGTGGGAGTCGTGTAGTGGTCCAACCCTAAGCTTGAGTTGTAGATTTCTTCCTGCCGCAGACCCAAGGTTCTTAGGCAGCCAGATGCTTTTAGGGTCGTCTTGCTTGGTGCTTTTTAAGAGTTGCCTGTGGGAAAGCAACTTCCTGTCAGGATGGGCCACATGTTGGCAATTTTGAGAGGATTTAGAGCAACATGTCCCCTGTAACCCTTTGCTCCTCCTAGCGTTCACCTTGGGCTTTTTACCTGCCCTTAGTACTCGTGGACATATGAGGGTTGGTGGCCATTTTAGATTTTCCTTTGCCTGTAGGAGTGTCAGGGATGGATGCATGCTGTTTGTGAGGCTTTCAGTACTTGGAAAGAAGCTCTAGGGATGTTCTTGCTTTCTCCACCGTGTATTTCTAGTAGCTGTAATTATTAACATGCATGTTTGGGTGTCAGAGACTTTCACCAATAGTTTGCTGACCAGAAAGAATCAGTGAATCCAGAATCCAGATCCATAAATGCAGGTGGATCCATAAACACTGCAATTGCCAGAACAATGACAGCTCTGGCTTTGCTGGCTTTTGCGTAACTGGAGATCTCAAAGGGGGACCCTGGTAAAGCCAATGTGACGGTACCAGGAAAATAGGACACTCCTCAAATACCTCCTCAACACTTTACCATGTGCTCCTACCTTCTCCCACCACTCTTTATACCATGCAGGTTTACAATGTGAGGAGTGTCCCTCTCAGTTCTGAGGAGTTTTCCTTGTTACCACCTACTCCTCAGATCATACCCCTTCCTTCTGCTCCTAGTTTCAACACCCACTCCTGCTTTGCTGCACCTCCTTCCACACTTCCTGCTCATGTGTTCCTTCTTTCACCACCTTCTCCTCTACTCCTACTTTCAGCACCTTTCCTATTCCTCTGCTCCTTCTTTCACCATGTCCTCTTGCTCCTCCCTTCACCACCTGCTCCTGCTCCTCTAGCCTCTCCCCCTGAAACCGTGGCCAAACACGTCATCCAAACTCCAAAATATGTTCTCGGTTTGGGCTTCTGTTTTGCATACCTATGATGCATGGAGGTGCACTAGGTGGCACTCTGTTACATATGTTTTGTTAGCTGAATGGCCTATTCTACTCCCACATAACAGGTAGACGAATGTTGTCTTGCTTCTTATTTAAATCCACCATACTATTTATGGTGTTATGTATGATACTGTTCTATATATGGTGTTAATATTGCTCTATTGACCACATTTGATCAACATTTCTTTAGGCAGCAGCGTAGGAAGCTCCCACCGAGCATCTGATTTTATGTATTGTTGGTTTACTACACCAGTATGCAAAATGAGTTTCAGATGCAACTGGTCACTTGTTACCATCAACTCGTTTTTGTCTTTGTCAATTAGTTGCACAGAACCAAGTGGGATGCACTCACAAACTTCCATTCCTACACACACTGGGAAATAATTAGATGGAACATTGACACAACCCTAGTGAAGAACAAGAAAAAAATGAGATTCTTCCCTATTAAAGATCAACAAATGCATCGAATGGTCTTACTGGCTCTTACTCCTCGGCTAGCCTTTTTCTTTGGTGGATCAACTATGGGTCTCCAAGTACAGTCCTTGAGAGCCCCAACTATTCCAGGTTTTCCGGATAACTTATATCTATGAACTTATAGTTGTGAACCATACAGTGACCTTGAGCGATTGCCCTTGAAATTAGCCAAAGTGGTGTAACCTTTCTTTTCTGGATTCTAGCGTGAGACATAGAGGTCAATTGCAAGGTGGGCAGTGCAGGATAAATGCAGCAGTATTACTGTATACTTTCACATTACCACACCACCCAACTATAGGTTTGGCGGAAAGTTGGAGGATTCACCTCCAGCCATGAACTGCACATTAATCCGCCAGCTTTCCACCAAATGTCAGTGGAATTACTGCCGCAGTAATTCCAATGAAAATGCCCCCTTGAGTCCTATTGACAACCAAAAAAATTGAGATTTACACCGCCACTTGTAATCTGGCGCTAAAGCCGCCGGGCCAACTGGTGTTAACAGCAATAAAGTTTGGTGGTATCTGGCCAGATATACCACCGAGATACCACCAAACTCATAATGAGGACAAGGTACATGAACCATATGTTTCAATGAGTGAACAAAAAAGTGCAGGTGGTGACTTGTCAGACCTCTTACATGCCTCAAACTTTTTGTTTGTACTTACAGAGTTACTCAGATGACACCTTAGCGGCGGTTGACCCCTCCCAGCCTCTGCCGCTGCCACTGCAACATTACTTGGAAAGGCCCATCAACAGGATAAATCAGTATCAAGTGATACTTAAGGTGTGTATTATCCATGTTTGTAATTGTACCCTTTTATGGAACAATGGGGCTCTTCCCTTCTGCATGTGAAGGATTTATTTTACAGTATCCCATAAAATGTATTGATGAATAGGGAGCATATAGGTTCTTGTTGCTAATTTGTAATCCGTACAACCAGTAGATCTGAGATACTTCTTAGCGTTACCACTGGCTGAGTGTGTGGTATGCTAGGCATTCCATCTCTGTGCCTCAGTTCGCTCATTTGTCAAAATAATACAGTTTGCACAATAGTAAGCATTATATACAAACGAGATACCTGTATTCGTATGCAGTAGCCAAAGTGTGAAATGTTAGAACATGTTGCTGTGAAGAAGAACATATGGAAGCTGCATACTGAAAAAATAGGTTTAATAACACTTAATTGTAGACGAGTATCAGTCATGAATTGTATCTGCTATGCCATTGTTTACAACCTGTTATGATTTCAGTGCACTTGAGCAATGTCGACGGATTGCTAATGCCAAAGGGTTTGCTATTTTTTGGAATGACATAAGTTTGGCACAACTAGTAGCTGTGTTGTAAAGCGCATTGAGCAGGCTGAAGATGATGAATTAGAGAATGCAAGCACTAGATTCGACCTTTGCACGTTCACGTTATTGATAAACCTGAAATAACTATTGGAACATTTCCCTGTAGTCGCCAAGGGGCATTCTGGGAACTGTTAGAGCCTGTATTGAAGTGATCAGGATACCTATGTCGGGGAAAATGACCATCTTGGTTCCCCATTAATTTTCAATCTTGGGAGTCTGGTTTGGCGTTGGGAGGTCTTTGTCAGTCGAACATAAGGAAGTTCCTAAAAGGTGTCATTGATTTGCCTGCGGATAAATGGAGAGTCGATTTCATGGTAAATTGTCTAGTTAAATAGGAAATATGTACAACATAAAAGGTCTCTTCACTTAGGGTGCATACGAGATGCCTATCCCATTTCTCCTGTCACCTCAGTTCAAATGGAAAAGCCAGCAGTGCTTGGTTGAATTCTAACTAATGCCTAATTACGGTTGAAGACTGGTATCATAAGGAAAGGTAACAACAGACGCAGGCAATGCTCTTTACGAGTCACACTGTTCTTTCCTCTTGGTAGAAACCTAGCTTCCACCAGTCCCATTTGGTGGTTGTGTTTATTGGTGCATGTGCTTGTCTCTTTTGGCCTGACTGCCAATTTTGCAATTTATGAAGGCGGGAGGTTTTTATCAGCCTCAATCCTGTGTGACAATGTGATGGGAAAGCTTGAAGAATTGACATTGCGAATTCACCAAAACAGATGATTTTGGTTTTGGCGGGAGACAAATGCCATAAAGTGGAATGAAGCTTAGCAAATCATACTATTCTTTGTGTATTTAACATTCAGGAATTAATTCGGAACAAAGCAAGAAATGGGAAGAACTGTGCCCTGCTGGAGCAAGCCTATGCCATTGTGTCAGCTCTCACTCGAAGAGCTGAGAACAACCTGCACGTGTCCTTAATTGAGAATTACCCTGGAACACTGGAAGTTCTGGGTGAACCCATACGACAGGTAAGAATATGCCAGTAAGCAAAAAAAAAGATTTTCCACTAAGGGCATATAGATGATATCAAGAGTGAGAGCCCAGCTCTCCGATACTTTGCAAGTAGTGAAAGCGATCTGGTAGTATTAGTGCAATTAACCTTAGTACATAGAATTACTAGGGTGACCATGCGTTGCAGGATTTTATCAAGTATGTTATCTTGAAGACACTTCTTTAAAACATATGTTACGGGTTTATATATAAATCCCTGGGACTATCTTCTAGCATTAGTGGCAATTTCTAAATAATTAACATCTTTTGAAAGGGCCCGGGATGACCTTATTATAAGGCCACCCTCGGGATTTGGAGCCACAATGTTGGCCCCTGTGAACTACATTGTATTTTCAAGTTTATTAAAAAAGCTGTCATTTTTGAGTGGCCTACTTTCACTTTCTGTCCGAATTCTCTGACATGGCTGTACTTTCAGTGCCCTTTTTTACAAGGGTGAATTTCTAAAGGTTCGAATAGTAATGCTTGAACTAGCAGTTACTCACAATATAACTCTGAGTGAGGGAGGTTCAGAAGTTACATGAGAACCCCATCCTGCTGTTAATTGCCTGTCGGCCAGTCCGCTGTCTGTGTGCCAATATTATTATTGTAAAGCTGCTCCTCCCATGATTTCCAGCTTCAGGAAAAAGCAAGATAAGAATACCACCAATGGCAAAAAAGCAGAGCTTTCTTTCTGTGATTTGGAGTACTGACGCCATTAATGCGATAAAAGGCAAAGATGAGGTACAGGGTCTAGCTGCATTCAAGGGAGCGTGGTTTGTTGCTCGTGCCAGCAGCAAGGAAAGGTTCTTCTCAGCGGAACCTTTGCAGTCATCGAATTCAATATTGATTAAATTCATGTTCTTATTGAGTTGTGGTATCTTGGTTTATGCTCGTGCAGTCTTTTCAGTGTGGGAGGGGTGTTTAATGAGGGAGTGGTCAGATATTCCAGATTAATCAAATTCAGACTGTTTGGGCAATGCCAATAGGATGTTTGGGTTTCATGCTACCTGCAGACTGAAGGAAATGGGGAACAAGTTATACATGATGACAGTGGAATCTCATTGATTCTTTTATTGTATTCTGGTGCTGAGTGGTGTGGGAGGGATTTCTGAAGGTTGAGCCTTGTTAATGCAAAGATCTGCCAATGAGCTGTTTGGATCTACCTCTGTGGGTGGTCAGTACATTGACAGATCTCGATGTTTGGCATTTAGCAGTATGTAAAGTTGGTAGACCTCAAAACCTTTCCTCCCATTTTTCTATGTTTTGCCTTCCTTACTAAGCAGAGAATTTTCGAGTGAGATTGTTTCCTAGTCGAGAGACAGTGAAACTCTTGTAGAGGCCTGGTAACATGGTCATTGTGCAGCAGAATAATTGTTTGCTCTTTGCAGTTAGCTGAGGCTGCTACAAGTCCATGCAATGGAATTGCTATTAAACAGAAGATGTCCCCCAAAGGAAGAGGTGTTGGAAGTGGAATAGACAGTTACTGGCTTCCTTGACTTGATGAATGGACAAGTCTGTGTCCACCATGGCTCCTAGCTTGCACACTTTTTGAACAAGCTTAGGTGGGGGGGGGTAAATGATTCAGTCCTGATGAAATGGAGAGCAACTAGACCTGTTAGACCACAGAGGATACTGCTTGTCTTGAACGCATTGAGTTATTTACAGTTAATTTATCCTTGGATTTTGGTTAAGTCCTGCCAGCAGCGATTCCTGGTCATACAGTCTCTCCTGAAGGTTTGGATGTAGATGCATCAGCATACATCTGCCACCCAGTGTTATGTGCTAGACGATGAGAGTCATGGGGAGCATTAACATTCTAAAGAGGGTCAGTGATAGTACTGGTCCTTGGGGAAGGCCAGAGGAGATAAATTATATAAATGCACTTGCAAAAGGCAGACCTCATGGAGAGGAATGACCGAAGGGATATCTTTAAATAAATGTCTTTCTTCTTGTACATCTGCCAGTAGATATAGACCTTGGGGAGACATTTTCTGTTCTTTTGATATGCGCGTTTGAGTCTGCTTTTTGCCATTATACTATAGGGTCAAATAAGAATTTGGGATAAATCATTAATTGAAATAAAGAGGGTACATCACACATTAGGTTTTAGTTCACTCACTATGTATATAATTGGATGAATACATTTAGAACACATAATGTTGCCTTATTAGTACATGTATTTTGTACTGGTACACCTTCTGGGTGAGGATAAAGGTTTGGCAGTGGATCAGAAATTTGAGGAATATTAACGAATTGATGAAACCACAAGGCCCTCATGCTTTACTAACTCTAGTTGCTGAAAAGGAATTTTGTGCCTTATTACGGATCCTGTTGTGTGGGAAAAATTGGTGGTAAGTGGCAATAATTCTGTTACTGCCTTTTTACCACCAGTTCACTACACTGCCCAACTCTGAGTCTCGGTTTAGAATGGAGGAGATGCCTTCAGCATTATCACAGAAGGTATCACCACCACTTTACCAGCAAAAACTGAAGAAATGACAGAGGGTGGAATTACCCGGCAGTAATTCCTCCTCAATCTCCATGCAGTCCTATGGATTCCAACAATAGGGATTAACACTGCCATTACACCACTCATAATTTGATGGTAAATCCAGCAGTGGGAGTGGTGGTTGTATTTCCAACATAAATATCACCAATGGGGCCCTTTATTCTTTCTTGCATGTCTCCTCTCCTCTCATTTGCATGTGCAATGGGTGGTATTACTAAAGTATACATACCTCAAGCCAGTAAAAAAGCACCTGAAAAATTATCACTTTTCATGATTATTTTGTGGCACCACTGTAGTAGTTCCAGCCTCCTCTTGATCACAAATTCCCACTCAGAATGCCTACCATTCCTATGATAATGCTTTCTCTTAGCTCTCCTTATTTCATACTGAAAAGTGTGAGGGAAGTACATGGAAGCAGCTGGATTTCGGGTTCTCACGCTGTGTTTACCTGCTCATGCAGTTTCCCAACCTTTCAACAAGGTGTGTGAGGTGCCCAATAGTAGGGCAGGTCTCTGTTATTCCAAAACAAATTTGTTTTGCAGCTGACCAAAAAACAATATGCAATTTTAGACAAGACAGATAACTTAGTTCAAGAAGGTCCAGGATAAACACAGTTATCATAGTGCAAAAAAATAACAAATAGATACTGACATTTCCTTTGGAAGCAACAATAGTCCTAGAGGTTCTCAATTCTCCTCTGTGCCCGATGCGTTCACTGTCTGCTTTCTTTTCCTCAGGGTCACTTCATCGTGTGGGAAGGAGCTCCAGGAGCCCGCATGGCTTGGAAAGGCCACAACCGGCATGTCTTCCTCTTCAAGAACTATATCCTAATCTGTAAACCCAAGCGGGACACCAAAACCGACACGTACAGCTACATCTTCAAGAACATGATGAAGGTTTGGAGCAAGCTGTCTGTACAGATTCCTCAGCCGTTAGCCTATACTCTCCCTGACCCTTTTGCAAACAAAAGACCTTGCTTCCCAAGTGTGATTCAGAAATTAAATATAATTGAAGTAGTTTGTACAGTTTGGCCTAGCTTGGGGATATTTAGTTAGCAGAACAGTGACCGATGAATGCACACTATGGCTTGTTTCTGTGAACAGAACCTATGCGTCTACATCTGCAGGGGATGCAGCCAGGTCACTGTGTACTTCTGTTTTTCTTGCCTTTAGTCACTAAATTATGTCATTAGCATTCACTACTTCCAGCCCTAGTGGTCAGGAATTTTTTTTAAGTATGGAAGTCAAAGAGTAGAAAGGAAATCGGTTCTATGTGAATAGATCTTATTTTAAAGGTCTCAAGAGAAAAAAACAGATTTACAATGCCCGATTTTCTTTTGATTGTATAGCAGCATTGTAAAGGTCTTTTTATCTTGAGACCTTTAAAATGTGTTATTTAAAAAAAAAATATTCAGGGGGTTTCATACCTCTCCCCGCGCACCCCAACCTTCCTCCCCCCACACCCACCCTCTCCTGTGGGATTTCAGGCCCAGCCCCCCGCCCCCACCTAAACACGAGGGAGAAGAGGGTAGAGCATGGGGAGGCGGGGAGAGCTTTTTATAGATCATATGCTATAATTTCCCATTCTTTCTAGTCCGCCAACATATTCATGTTGATGAGCAAGAATGCTGCTGTTCACTAAATTCTACTGGGCTAAAAATTATTTCCTAGGCGTTGCTGGTATAATTTGGCAAATTCCGCTGCATCACAATGTCGCGAAATTCACACCTTACCAAATATTTCAAGTGTTATGAAATAGGGGCCTTAATTCATAGTAAAATCCTCAATTGTGTCTTACAATTCCACATTATTGGTAGAAATCTCAGACATTTGGGCACATTTAGAATTTCAGACTAAAAATGTAGAAACTGGATCTTTACTAGCAAATGCTGAAAACTGTATTTGTACAGTCTGTAAACATTTCGAAAGACACATTTCAGTGATTTGCTATTGAGCAGAAAATGGATGTTTGACATAGAATACCGTAATATGAAACCCTTGAGTGATTCCTTGGCTGAGGTAGGCGGTGCTCTCTAGTCACACCTTGACCATTCTTCAAATCTTCCCTATGATTCTTCCATGACTACTGCCATTTTAAAATCTACATTCGTCATACATGAATCCCCCCTAATCCTGCCTCTGAATGACTGTCTGTTTACAAACATTCTATTCCCAATCCTCTGCACGTACAACTTTATTTAACACCAGTCCAACCTGCTCAAAATATAGTTTATATTAGAGTGTGCCATCTAACCTGAAACGCAGGTGGCAAGCATGGACTGTTAGCCACCTCAATTTTCACAGTCCACTCGCACTTCTTCAGTGAGCCCACTTGAATAGTTCGATGTAAAACAAAAGTCTTTTAAAAGGTCACCAACAGTACACGTTAAAATGTGCATTATGTGAAGAATACCAAATTATAACTGTTAACTTTTAACTTTTTTCCTAATAAATTAGTTTATTAATCTATGGTTTGCAATGAGTCCATCAGTATCCATGTAAGTCGGTCATCTTTTGGGCCACAAGCCTATTATCTAAAGTGTAGATCGTTTTGAAAATATTCTGTTTACTAGTATGATGAAGTTATTTTTTAAATGTTTTGTTGACATGCTGGGTTTTCAGGGTATTTCTACTGGGATATACTTGGGATAATGAGAAGTGTGACTTATAATGCTGTACATGTAATGGACTCTACTCCCCATCCTACTGATATGTCAGGAAACCTCCCAATCGTCCGTGACAATCCTTCTCAGATGTAGGATCATTAACCACAAATAAGGTATTGTTAGGCCTATCAAAATAGAGTAAAGAATGATGACAGCTTTTCTTAAAGTAACAACACAAAAAAGGCAACCTATGGCATATTCATTAATGTTTCTATCTTTTTGAAAAAAGTATAGGCTGTCCTCGATCAGCCTCTAACTCCCATCTTCATTTCCACAGCGAAGGAGATAGCCATGTGCATAAAGTACAACATTCCCAAATGGCCAAAATAGGGTGTTGAAAAAATAATGAATTAATAAATTAATGGGGGACTGACGGATGCACCAACAAATTAATGAATGAATGAATGAATGAAAGAATGAGTGAAGCATTTGAATCGCATGCAGTTCAATCCAAATCCCATGTTCGGTGCACATGACACATATGCTCCATATAGTGACTGTGGCGTAAATGTTTTCTCTCCCATCTCAGCTAACGAACATTGACATTAATGATCAGGTAGAAGGAGATGATCGGGCTTTTGAAATCTGGCATGAACGAGAAGATTCAGTGCGCAAGTACCTTCTTCAGGCCCGCACTTACATCATCAAGAGCTCCTGGGTGAAGGACATCTGTATCATCCAGCAACGTTTCAGCCTCCCAGCCTGGAGTAAGTATGTCCCATGCCACCCCAGAGTGACATACTTAGGTGGGGACACCATTTATTTCTGCTAGCAGATAGCTCATGGTAGCTGTGTGATGCCACCACATACATCCGCCTTAATTATGAGATCTCGCTTTACTTCATTCAGACATCAGAATAGAAAGTGTTCCTACAGTGCTATTAGTAAATAACCCCCACATCTTTTCTTCTATTCCTGTTTGCTTATTGGAAACTAGCAGCTGGTAGGGACAATTTGTGAAGGGAGAGGAAGCAGGGAATGGTCATGAAAAGGAAAGGCGGGAGGATAGATTTGGCAAGGAAATTCAATGATTGTTATGTGATTGGCGAGTGGGCATTAGTGGGTCGAGCATATCCCGTCTCGGCAGCACACCATGTTTTGGATCAGCAAACAAGGTACACGGTACGCACATTATTATTCCAAATTCGGAGCAGACCACTTAATTTCCAAGCCGTCTACCTTCAGCAGAGTGACAATTAAATCAGCTTTATAGATACGAAATCTAAGTGGCATTGAGCATAATGTTACATTTTTGCATCAAGCAGATTTTGCCCTGATGAAGGACCTTGTGGTCCGAAATGCATTGGCCATACCCAAAGACATCTGCTTACGATTCAGAAAAAATAAAATGACCATACCCGTTGTAATGAGAATGTATAGGACCATCTGCAATGAAAACCTGAAAATATTTAACCATATTATAATTGAGTGACTTTAGGTCTTTAGGGTGTGCAGCCCTCACTGAAGGCTGTATATCCATGGTCCTGTTCCTGTTAATTCAATGATTGTGTCATGCAGAGTGAGATTCAGCACGAGGCTCTTAGTTCAGTGAAGAATAGTGGATGGTGGACATATTAAGGGGCGATTTGATATTTATCAGTTTGGAACAGACCCATAGAGTTAGGGTGTCATCCAGTGTGGGATCTTTCAAGATAGGCTTTTCTTAGGATGGTATGTTTAATTAAATAGGTGCCTGCCACTGTTCAAATTCCATCACTTGAGGGGTACTGCCTCTGTTTCAGCAGGGTCCGTTTTTGTGTACTGAAGGGTCTAATGTTCTCTACATGGGAAGTTTGAATCAAAATGGCACGTTCCCGTGGCTAATAAAAGAAGGAAGACCATTTGAGAATTACATTGATTTGTATATAGTGGCACATTACACTGCACTGTACCATGACATGTTCAGGTGATTAAAGTGATTGTATGTGAGACTTCCCTGTATCTCATGGTTTGCACACACAGGCAACATAACTCCTAAATATCACCATTATCACTGTTATGTCATATGCTCTGATAGTCATCACTCACTAGGTGTCTGGGGGTTTTATGTCATTGCTTCAATTTTTGTAGGTCGCCTAACAAAAAGACAGTTTTTTTAGGCCGATTTAAGGTGGCCTACAAAACTCGAAAACATGACATTCCTTCAGTCAACACCCTCAACCGCAACACCACCCCCACCCTCTCTTGTGGGATTTCTTCCAAATCAGGGGGGGGTTACACCACCCGAATCTGCATCCCTCACGCAAAACACAAACACTTACCCGTTCTCCCCTGATGGTACTTCCGGGTGCTGGCGTGCCTGTCAGCCCTAGCACACATTCATGTGCATCGCAGAGGCTGACAGTTCGATTTAGAA
The DNA here is from genome assembly GCF_040938575.1 of Ambystoma mexicanum. NCBI lineage: Eukaryota > Metazoa > Chordata > Amphibia > Caudata > Ambystomatidae > Ambystoma > Ambystoma mexicanum. Next base: position 151,199,744 of record NC_090924.1, read on the forward strand.
AGACCGCTCTGTGTGGTCACAGAGCAGTCTATCTAAATCGTTTTTTTTTTCGTTTTTTTTTTAAAAAAGGTCTTTTGACCTAATACCTAACAGATGGAGCAGGTGAAACACCAGCATTCTTGGTCTTTGTGTCACAGACACAAAATATGATGATATATTCCTGGGTCAGTGCACTCATATTATGTGTCCTAAAATAAAATTGGAGTAGGTCCATTAAGTCCAGATGTGGCACCTAGACAGGTTAAAGAGACAGGGGTTCTCAAGTGCTCTTGGAATTCTGATATCTAGTGCATTGCCCCAGTCCTAGTTACCACAGCACACCATTTGTTAAGCTTTAACTGGACATTTCTCCCAGAACCTCTTAAACCGTGCTTTGAGATCAGCCTAATCAGAAAGTGATCGCCATGCCTACACTTGGACTGGACTAGTTAGGGAAACAGTCTAAACATCAAGGCTCCTGGATACATTCAAGCCATAATCTTCAAAATATTTTAGATGTAGGTAGACATAAACGTAAGGTTCTTTTGCTATTACAAGCACATGCTGAGAATAAAGGACTCATGCAGAGTTTAGTCAGGACATTTATAGATTGAGTTTCTACCATCCATCGTGTAGAATCCGCCCTACATCCACGGTACTGTTCTGGAAGTGTTCTCATGAGAGTAGTAACATCATTGCTCATGAGTTCTCATTAACCTCAGAGATTACAAGTCCAGCAAGAAAGGTCCCAGTTCTCATTTTTTTTTAAAAACTCTTTTTTATTGACTTGACTGCACAACAAAGGACCAGAGGAAGACCACAAGGCACCAGCGCAATTTACAAACAGTATGAGGAAGAAACATATACAATTGCATGAATGTAGCATATCAATAATGGGAAATATACAGAGAGTAATATACATGCCCCGGGATAGTATGCTATTTAGGGGGAAGCATCTGGGGATGTAGAAGAAGAGGTGGAGGGCGAGGTCATGGCAGAGATATAGTCACGGAATCTCGGACCGATTTCCTTTGGTCTGGAGTGGGGATGTTGTAGAGCACTCCAGGACTGCTCAGTATCATGAGCCCATGTGACCGATCTGAGCCACTGGGTGTAGGTAGGCGCTCTAGGGCGAAGCCAGCAGGGTAATATACAGCGAACTGCCAGTAGCATGCAGAGGCCTGCCAATTTCTTAGCATCGCGGGGGAGCTGTGGGAAATCATGGAATAAGCAATGTAGTGGGGTGGGGGTGATTGGGTGATCTAGAATGTCTGATAATGTAGAGCAGATGTCTAGCCAGAATTGGGACAAATGGGGGCATAGCCACAGCATGTGTATATAGGAGGCCTGATCTGCGCCGCACCTAGGACAGGTAGGGGGGTTGGCATGAAACATGCGGTGGAGTCTCACGGGTGTATGATGGTACCTGTGTAAGACTTTGAACTGAATGAGCTTAAATTTAGTATTGTAGGAGACCTCGTGAGTCCGGGCGCACATCCAAGCCCACCTCTCGTCAGTTATTTCGGCATCAAGGTCCTCCCCCCATCTGCGTCTCAGCTCGGCAAAGTGGGGGGCCGCTCTGGTCTGCAGTAAGGAGTAGAGCCGCGACACTTTACCGCTGAAGGAGAGATAGGAGCAGAGCTCCTCCACTATAGGTTCATCAGTGGGCAAGGCGGGGAAGTCTGGATAAGTGGACTTGAGATGCGCTCGAAGTAAAGAGTACTGTAGCCACACCGAAGGTCGGTGCCTGAGTAGGGGGGGAGGTCAGACCATTCTATGAAGTTCCCCTGTTCGAAGGCATCGCGTAAAGTCAGGAAGCCAGCAGCGGCCCAGCGGGCGACTACCGAGAGTGGGATGTGTGGAACATCGGGAAGGAAGTTCCACAGAGGCAGATCCCCGTGAAACGGACGGGGTGAGCCGACCATGGACCAGAGTTTAGTCAACGCCAGAGCCGTACAAGCCACCGGGTTCGCAGAGTTTAAGGAAGGGGAGATTGTGCGGAGGACCAGGGACCCGATCACTCGGTCACAGACAGCCAGCTTCTCAAGGCGAACATGAGGGGGGGGATCAGTAGTGTTGAACCAGAATGCAGCAAACTGTGATTGGGCCACCACCCAGTATCTGATGAAGTCGGGTGCGCTAAAGCCGCCCAACGCCTTAGGGTCAGTTAGTGTAGTCAATTTGAGCCGAACGGCCCCGGAGTGCCAAAGGAATGTGTTGCATATGGTGCGCAGTGTTTGAAAAAAGGTATCCCCAGGCCACAGAAGGAGATTGGTAAAACGATACAGTAATTGAGGTAATCCGATCATTTTGAGTATGCCTATTCTGCCCGCTAGCGAAAGGGGGAGCTTAGTTCAGCTTGAGGTTTTAGTTTCAAGCTTGGTTAAATAAGTGTGATAATTGTCGTCTCGTAGCTGTGACAGGTGCCTGGAGACCACCACTCCCAGGTAGGTAAAGCTAGATGAAGCCCAGGTGAACCCATGCAGATCCTGAGGGGGTTGTGTCGAGTCCGTGAGCGGGAATAATATAGACTTGGAGCAATTGACCGTCAAACCTGATATGTCCCCAAATCGAGCCACATCTGTCAGTATTGGTAAAAAATTAATTTCAGGGGATCGAACAAACAACAGGGTATCGTCAGCATAAAGGGAGACTATGTCGGTCTGGCCAGACGTGCGCAGCCCTCTGTGTGAGTGTGACTGCCGGATCATGTCAGCGAAGGGTTCCATGGCAATTGCAAAAATAAGCGGAGAGAAGGGGCATCCCTGACATGTTCCTCTAAATATCTGAAAAGGGGAAGAGCATCTGTCTTCCGTACGGACCTTGACTGACGGGGCAGTGTAAAGAAGCTTTATCCAGGCGCGAAAGTTGGGACCGAATTTACATTTCTCGAGGACGCACCACAAGTATTTCCAAGAAACTGAATCGAATGTTTTTTGCATGTCTAATGTGGCCGCCACTGCATGTGTGGCCGGGTTGATTCTGTTAAGGATATTAAAGAGTCTCCTTAAATTTAGGGAGGTGGACCTGCCCGGGACAAAGCCTGCTTGGTCTGGGTGAACAATGTGGGACATATACGGTCCCAAGCGGTTGGCAAGTAGTTTGGCAAATATTTTAATATCGCTATTAATCAGGGAGAGGGGTCTATAGGAGCTACACTGCGTGGGGGCTTTACCAGGCTTGAGGAGCACTGTGATGAGTGCCTCACGGAGAGATGGTGGGAGTATGCCCATTTCGCACGATTCCTCCCACAGGGCCAGCAGGTGCGGCGCTAGTTGGGCTTTGTATAATTTGTAGAAATCCCTCGGGAGCCCGTCGGGGCCGGGGGCCTTCCCCGCTGCCAGTGACTCGATGGCCTCAACGATTTCCTCTAGAGTAAAGGGCCGCTCAAGGGAGGCACTAGTTTCGGCTGATAGGACTGATAACGGGAGGTTCTCTAAGTAGGAGTTGATTTCGGATATCTGGGAGGTGTCGACCTCCGAGTACAGGGAGATATAAAATGCGAGAAACTCGGAGTTGATGTCTTGAGGGGAGGTGGCGAGTGTGCCATCTGGTCTAGCAATGGCTGGTATGCTGGGGGCACCAAGTTCGCGGCGTAGCAGTCTAGCCAACATTCTGCCGGGGCGTTCACCCTTGCCGTATTTCCTCGCCAAACGAGGGGAGTCCAGGAACTTAACCTCGCGTTCAGCAAGGCCACGGAACCTGTCCAGCTCAGTGCCCAGATTTGCCAAGGTAGCCGGGGAGTGATCTACAGCGTACTGTGATTCATAAGCAGATAGGGCCGATTCGCTGGTAGCGATGTCGGCGCGGATGGTTTTAAGGATACCACTGCTCTTAGAGATGGCGACTCCTCTCGTGTGTGCCTTGAAGGCTTCCCATAGCACGGCATGTGTAGAGACAGAATTTAAGTTAATCTCGAAATACTCCTCAATTGAGGATTCGAGCTCGGAGGCGAAAACCTGGTCGAGGAGCGCGTGAGGACTCAACCTCCACAGCCTTGGTTTGTTGGCGTCAGGTCCCCAATTTAAGGAAATTAGTACTGGTGAGTGGTCCGATAGTGTCCTGGGGAGAATGGCTAAGCTAGTTACGCATCTAATCAGTAAGTCTGTGACCAGCCATCTATCTATTCTGGAGTGGGAATCGTGTACTGAGGAGTAAAAGGAGTAAGTACGGTCATCAGGATGCATTAGGCGCCAAGCGTCCACCAGTGCCAAGCGGGGAAGCGAGGTCAAGATCGAGTAGGCCGCTCTAGACAGTTGACGAGGGCGAGAGCCGGCCCTATGCAAGGTGACATCTAATATAGTATTGAAATCCCCGCCCCATAAAATGGGGATCAGGGGGTAGCTCTCAAGTAACGTGACTAGGTGATGGTAGAAGTCGGGGTCGTCAACGTTGGGACCGTATATGTTCAGGATGATTATCTCCTGGTGCTGCAGTATACCAGTGATGAGTACAAATCTACCAAGTGGGTCTATGTGGGATTGGTGACAGGTAAACTTGAGACTACTATGTATTAGGGTAAGGGTGTCTCGACTCTGAGTGGAATAGTTAGTGTAATATCTCTGGGAGCCCCATTGTCTGGCGAATCGCTCACATTGCTCTGAGCGAGCGTGGGTTTCCTGTAGGCAAAGGATCTTCGCTCCGTGGCGTTCGGCGTGGAGCTGGATCTGCCGCATCTTCTTATGATTGCCTAATCCCCTGACATTCTAGCTCATAAAAGTCAGGGAGGTATCAGCCATTTTCATATGAATGGCGGTGGAATAAACAAGGGTGGATTCCAGGGTCGTGAAAATTGTGTACCTTAGGTGTATGCAGATGGTGGACTGTATATGTGGATTGCTTGGGCGCGGTGTCTGCGGGGCCTCCGGAGGCTGTCAAGACATTTTTAAACCAGAACGTTCCCTTCCAACCCCCCGCCCATATCCCTCCCCCAATCAGAGGGATGAAACCCGAACAAAACCAGAACAACCGTGAACTTTTAGGCATCAGCGCCTGGGGGATTGTTAGCAGCCGGCCAATGGCCGCCGGACTGGGGAGAGCGTAAGGAGGTTTATACTACGTGGTAGGTAAAGGTGGAGAACATAGAGCGGGTGCAGGTCATCACGGTACCAGACCCATAAGCTAGGACCCGCAGAGAAACAGGATGGGGTCGTGCGATCCGATACAGCGCAAGAAAGGAACAGGCAAAATCATGGTTAATGAGGGACCAGGGTGCAGGAACATGATACAGAAGTGGATGGGTTGAGAGAGCAGGGTAGGCCCAGGCTGTGAGTCCAACAAGAAACAGATAATAGGAACTATGATGAGACAGCATGGTAACAAAACATTGCCTATACGGAAAGGTGAAGGGGTAACAGAAGCAACCTGTGCAGTAGTGGGCTACGATGAGTAGTTCTCACAGTGAGGGAGGGAGCGCCATGGCGGTCCAATCCCATGGGACAGGTATGATAATAGATGATGAAGCATGTGAGACATATTAACATTGCTTAGATCAGCCAGGTATGTGTTTGTCTATAAACTTCGAAGCCTCTTCCGGGATGGTAAAGAAATACGTTTGATTAGAATGTTCGATCCTCAGTTTGGCAGGGAAAAGCATGGAGTACTTGACTCCCAAGTCTCGAAGTCTTTTCTTCTCCGCAAGGAAGGTTTTACGCTCTTGCTGAACAGCCACCGAGTAATACGGATACAAGTGTATTCTAGCCGCCCCCAGATGTAGCTCCCCCTCGCGATCGCGGAAGTTGAGGATTCTGGCTATGATGGGACGGGGCGGGGCACCTGGCCTGGGCTTGGCAGTTAGGGATCGGTGGGCTCTCTCCACTGCAAATTGTGCTGACAGCTTGGGGTTGTCCAGGAGCGTCAGGAGGGTGCGCTCCACGTACTCCTCCATAGGCTCTCGAATGTTGTCCTCCGGTATACCTACAATGCAGAGGTTATTCCTCCTGGAGCGGGATTCGAGGTCATCATTTTTCTTCTCGACTGCAGAGACCCGGCTGGTCAAGGTAGTTACAGCGGTACGCAAGGAAATCAGGTCATCCTCTGCGGTGCCAACCCTTGTCTCAATTTCAGCGACCCTGCTGTCCGTCCTCTCCATATGGGCCTTAATAGACGAGATGGTCCCATTCATATCGTCTAACTTAGTATGGAGTGTGGTGAAACCCTCTCGCATGTACTCTAGCATTTTCTGCGAGTCGTCAGAGGTGGAGGGTGCAGTGGTGGTCGGTGATTCCTCCGGGGGATCAGAAAGTGACTTGGAGGGGGTCTTAGCAAACATGTTTAGTGAACTTTGCTTCTTATTGGAGCCGGTTCCCTTAGTCATGGTGGAGAGCAGAGCTATAAGTTCAGGAGTGCTATAAATGGGGAGCGGTGGGAGCACAGTCGTGAGCAACTTAGAGCAGGCGGTTCACTGCGAGGAGGAATGAGACGAGCAGACAGAGCTCCCGTGGTACGGGTTGGATGCCACACTACAAGCGGGGGAAGGCGAGCAGACAATGCACCGGCAACAGGCGGGAGGGCAATCAGCAGTAGTACAGGCCGGCCGCCGGTGTAGGTCCAAGTGAACCAGGAGATACACAAAGTCCACAGCACCACCGCGCTCGTGATGGCTCCCCGCGAAGCCCAGGCACGTCGCCGTGTATAAGTAAGGGTATATGGCAGGGACCACACCAAGCCAGTCAGTAGGTAACAAGCTATGCTCCCCTAGGTTGCCATGGGCCGACAGAGGCAGGGCAGCGCCGGGGGACAAGGGACAGGCCAACCTCAAGCTGGGCGCGAGAGACCCAGCAATGGTGGAATGGAACCAGGGGAGTGCTCCGCCGGGAGCAGAGAGGTGGTGGCCGGCAGGGTCACGCCAGTAAGCCAGTCGCGTTGCCCCTGGGCTGCAAGAGCACAGGGAAGCCAAAAGTTTGTAGTGCTGGTAGACGCAGGCCTGATGTAGCACGCCAGTTCAGTCAGCTCGTGATAAGTGGTAGGGAAAGGGGGGGAACGGCAGCAGTGCGGCGCGGGCCACCAGCCGCAGTATGTGACCCCACAGTGCACGGGGGGAGAGAGCAATTTCAGGAGAGGCGCCCCAAGCGCGGGGGGCTCGGTGCAGAACTAAGTAGAGACGTGGCGGGCCGCGAGGCGCGCCTGTAGTGAGCGGAGCGGGCAGCACGGGATCACTGCAGCTAGTGAGACGACTCCCTCCGTGTCCCCCACCTTGCCGTGAGGAGAGTTCTGTGTTCCATGGGAGGGGGGGCAACGGAGGAAGAGCAGGTAAGTAAGTTGGAGGAGAGAGGACCTGCGGTGGTGACTCCGTTCCCCGCCGTGTGAGATCAGGAGGCGGGAGACTCCGGGGCCCAGTAAGCCAGTCACGTTGCCCCCGGGCTGCAAGAGCACAGGGAGGCCAAAGGTTTGTAAAGCTGGTGGTCGTAGGCTTGATACGACACGCCGGTGCAGTCAGCTCGTGGTGAGTTGCAGGAAAAGAGGGCAACGGTACTAGCGCAGTCCGGCGTGGGCCTCCAGCCGCAGTATGTGTCCAATTACAGGAGAGGTGTCCCCAGGGCGGGGGGCCTGGCACGGAGCCGCCGCCGCGCAGAGGCACAGCGGGCCGCGCGGCTCCCCCGCAGTGAACAAGGATGGAAGTCCGGGAGCCACGGAGCCAGTGAAGACAACCCCCCCTGTGCCCCCTACCTTGCCGTAAGCAGTGTTCTGTGTTCTGAGGGGGGCAGCGGAGGGAGGGCAGGTGAGTAAGCTGGAGGAGAGAGGACCTGCGGCTGTGTCTCCGTCCCCTGCCCTGTGGGACCAGGAGGCGGGTGGACTCCGGGGCCTCCAGGCTCCCACGAAGTTGGCGGGCTGCAGTGGTTGCGAAGCCAGTGGAGTCCCAAGTGGGTATGCAGGAGCTCTGGTACAGGGTGGCCGCCCGGGCCGCATGAGAGGGCCCCGATGCCCCTCCCCCGCAGCGGTCCGCAGCGCTGCGCCCTACAGTGTCGGGGAGAGCCGCAGATCCAGGAGCCGCGGCCCGGAGCGGGCTAGCGATCCGCGGCCCCAGTCCAAACGGGGCCTACAACAGGCAAGCAGGAAAGCAGGGTAAAGGAAGGAGAACCTGCGTCAATATCTTCGTTGCCCGCCGCGCAAGGCCGGGAGCGGGGACTCCGGAACCTCCAGGCCACCACGAAGTCGATCAGCGGGGGTGGTGGCGTATCAGAGTGGGGTCCTCAGTGGTGAGCAGGAGCCTGGATCCGGGAGATGCCGGGTGAATCCGCCGGCCGTGGAAGCTCGGCCCGCTCGGGAGGTCTTCAACGCCCCTCCCCCGCAGCGGCCTGCAGCGCCGCGCTCTCTAGTGTCAGAGAGAGCTGCAGTTCCTGGAGCCGCAGCACGGCTCGGAGATGAAACCACAGCCCCAATCCGAGCGGGGCTCAAAGCTCAGCTCCCGGGGGAAGCCCAGGTCCAGGAGTTGGCAGAGGGGTAGGTTGAAGGTTCACCCACAAACACCGCCAGTGTAGAGTAGAATCGTAGTATATTAGGGCACTTTTTTAGGTTTTTGCGCTCTCCCAGTCCGGAGCACTGCAGTTAGGCGGCCATCTTGTTTCGGCGCAACAGCGCCCCCCAGGTCCCAGTTCTCATTTAAATGTTTTTCTTTTTGAGGAACTAAGAGGCATGCATGCCCGCTCTGCCCACTTTTCCAGTCTGTCCTTTTTGGCTCTTGTAAGACTTTGTTGTGTAGATATCTCTTTATTTAACACAACACTTAATACAAGATATTAGCATGTTTCAAATAAGAGCTCTCAATTTAGGCACAAATGTGAAATGGCGAGGAGCAGGAAGAACACTTGTTTTTCCCAGAATCACAAAGTGAATTCAAGTAGGAACACTGCGGTCGCTTCCAAAGACAGTCATTTATATTCCACATTAAGATTTTCTCATTAGCTACTGCTAACAGCTTCAAAACTGTGACTGTGGAGGAATATGAAGTACCAGTGAAAAGAACCGCTAGTGTCTTCTTTTTGCTCTTAATTGGATAATACAACTATGCTAAATGAAGGCAACATTGTATTTTTGGTTGCAATTCGTACCTGATGCTAAGAGCAGACACTCGTAAAAACAATATCCATGTTATGCAAAAACAGGAACATGACAGACTGCGATTAATGATTGAATGAACTAACGAATGCTGGCTACGTCAAGCGTTTAGAGCAATGGGTCTGGTGGAAATATCTCACAACCTGCCTGGCAGACAAGGCCGAAGGCAGTCTGTGTGCTGTGCCCCTCAGTATAGGGAATATTGTTCATGGCTGGGCAGATGTATCTACGTTTTTAGCTAGAATGCAGACTCGAAGGTGCCTTTAAACCCATGGATTTCAGTCGTTTTTGACAATTTAAGGGCCCATGTCAAAATGTGTTCACGAATGTATGCTAAAGATTACTTATGGCAGAAGGGCTCAAGGGCCATCAACACAGATCGCACTTGCTGCAAAAATCTTTCACATATTGGGCTAGAGATAATTTTTTTTAAAGATCAGCAGTTTAAGTAGAAAGATTAAGATTGCGTCAAGTTTGAATTTACAAAAGAAAAATGCGAATTTTTCATTGTAACAAAATGGTTTCCTTCCTTGTATTTATGCATGTGTGGGATTTGTATAGTCTGAACCTAGCTTGCAAGCAATGGAGCACTTCAAAAAAATAGGAACATACAGAGTGAAGGACAGGGTGGTGGGATGAGAAAGTGAAGACATATTATCAGGAGGTCAAAGACGACAAGGTGTTTCTTGCTTATCTGAAAGTATGGTTACATTCATAGCAGGATGCTAAATGCTCTGCCTTCTCTCCTTGCAATGTTCCATGTAAACGATAAATTGCAAACTCTTCTTCATTCCTCAGGTCCTCCTGAATTTGTCGAAAAACTGGCCGATTGCACAGCAGAATTGGGAGAGACAGTGAAACTTGCCTGCCGTGCCATTGGATCACCGAAGCCTGTCGTCAGCTGGTACAAAGGTGCGACAAGAGGGTTGAGCCTGTAATTCATATCATGATCTGAGCTTTTCTTTTTTTCCATACAGATGGCTGCTTACGTCTTTGGTGAATCACTAAGTCTTCAATGTGCCAATACTTTCAAAATCTACAGTGCCTGGCACCAGACCACATTGTGGTAACCAAGGAAACCCAACATCCTTCCCCACACACATAAACTTCTGCTTGGTCATGTTAATAGTACAGGCCTAATAACAGCAAGAGAATGAATTTAAACAGAGAATCCACGCATTATTGTCATACAGTTTGACTGAAGCAAGGGTTTTTGGGCTTGATTCTAAAATAATGTTTTTTTGGAAATATCAGATATCTTTAAGAAACTCGAGGAAATGTTATCACAGGTTTGCTCACAATTCCTGACAATCGGGATCTGCCCTTATGATCATAGATCCCTCATTTTCGTCTAGCAAGGGTGTGATTTGCTGTAACAATCCATATGAATCTGCCATACAAAGGTGTGGAATAAAAAGGGACTGCAAGTGCTGCAGTAGGAAGGGTAATGGGCAGACTGAGTGCTCCTGGGGAACATTTCATGATCTCACTAGCTCTTCATCTATGTCAGACAGGAGTGTGTGAGAAAACAGGATGCATGCTCTCATCTCATGCTCCGTCTCACAGCATTAGTGTACGACACCCCAATTACATTAAATTATCTGTAGTGTATTTCTTGGATTCTGCTGTTATTTTCAAACTTCTGCATTTTTAAAAGTGCTTCCATACATATATATTTATAAATCTTGTTTCTATTTCTCCACGTTTCCCTTTCTCCGGCCATGCCCGTTTCAGTTCTAACCTACAGCCATTGCCCTGCTTCTTATTCTTCAATATTTACCACCATTGGTGCCCCTTCTTCTGCTTTTCCAATCTTTAATTCCTTCAATCCCCTCATGTGTCTTTCCTCACTTTTCACATTATTACTTCCATTGCTCACACTTTTGCCTTTATCTTGATCACCATTTTGATTCCATCCTGCCCTTTGGGCACCTTCCTTTTGCTCTCCCCTTTTCCAATTCCATGCTCCTATGTAGCCTCCTCTTTCCTCAATAATTATGAGGTGTCAATCTTATTGGGATGGCTCTACTCTGCTCTACCTGCAGCTTCTACCGGTGAAAAAGCAGAGGACCTGCAAGGGTCTCTTAACCGTGTAAAAACTGATGACCTTTCGTGTTCTCTTACCGGTGGTGGTGACAAGCGTCCTCCCGGTGCTCCTTTTGAGTTTTTCACTGGGACTGAGTGTTCCAAAGGATACCATATCTGGAGCTACCTCAAGGTTTATACCGCCTACATTGGGGCCATTCCTGAATGCACTCGCAAACCTCCAGTGAGGCACACAGGGGACTGCAAGAAAGTTCCCTGGTTCTTAAGTGTGCCGCAGCTTCCGCGGCTCAAAATGGTGGCTCGCTGTGAGGGACGTTGAAGCACCATCTTGACAACCACCATCGACTTTACCTCAGTGAGGTCCTCGAACTAGGACTCAGATCTATTATCCCCCCCAGAAGATGGGTCATGGTTCAGGGCTGTCTGAAAGGGAGACTTGCCCTGTTAAGCATCCCCATAACATGATGAAGGAGTCCTTTGTACCACAGGCTGAGTTGTCAACTTTGAGCCCATCCTCATGGCCAACAGATTATCCTCCTCTGGCTGGATCCCTGAGGTTCTTCGGTCCTTGGTTAATGCACCATCACCCGACATGGTATATGGCTACCACCTATGCTGGGATGCCATCCTGCGCAGCAACTTTGACCTCTTATTCCTTGTCTTCCTCCTAACAGGCACTAGGCGCTGGAGCTTTTCCAACTCCCCTCTGTGCCTTGCCTTCCCGGCCGCATGAGGCTTTACGGGATGCCCATCCTGCAATCGGTCGTTCCTGGCCTCAGAGCCCCATGTGCTCTTCCTTGAGTGCCTGTGGCCTAACCACCACAGGGACGCGTGTGCGGCTTGCTACTCTATTGGTCACTGAGCCTTGAAGAGTCATCTTTCTCTTGCCTTCCCAGGCGCATGTCGGCTGTTGGAGGCTTTGCGAGATGCCCATCCTGCGATCGGTCGTTCTTGGCCTCAGAGCCCCATGCGCTCTGCCTTGAGTGCCTGTGGCCTGACCACTGCAGGGGCACGTGCGCGGGTTGCAACTCTATTGGTCACTGAGCCTTGAAGAGTCATCTTTCCTGCTGGAGAGAGATCTTCCATTCTTCTCCCGGTCATCTAAAGGGTTTTGTCGGCAGGACCTGGTGTCAAAAGAAGGTAGGTCCTTTGTTCACACAGTCCCTTCAGCACGGGGACACCTTCCCGGGGCCCCTAACCGGAAAGGGGACCTTGGACTCTGGATCTGGTAAGCCCTAGGCCTCTAAGGCTACCGGCTCCCAAGCCGAGGTGCCCAGGGGCTGTTCCCGGCGATCCTTGTACAGACCGAGGCCATTAGGGCTACCGGCTCCCAAGCCGAGGTGCCCAGGGGCTGTTCCGGGCGATCCTTGTACAGACCCGAGGCCATTAGGGCTACCGACTCCCAAGCCGAGGGAACCAGGGGCTCTTCTGGGAAATCCACTGAGGGGCACTCCATCTCTTCCTTATCTTCTACACTGGGGTGCAAAGGACTGTCGAGTTCTGGTTCCAGGAGCCATCCTCAGACACGATCCTGCACGGTTGCCACATCCATTGCTGAGGGCTTGCAGCTTACCGGAGCCACCTCTGAGGTCGTCATGCAAGGCGATTCAACTACCGGCCCGCTGGCTGAGGGACCTAGGCCTACCAGAGCCATCTCCGAGGTCAACACTTCTGCTTCAGGGTCACGGTTGCAGAGTCTTTGTCCATGTTGGAACCAGCACGAGGCGTGGGTCCTTCGTGCTCTCCCTCCCAGGTCATGGCACCTGGCCCAAAGATGGCAGACAAGCATGCATTGGTGCCTGCAAGGCCAGTGGCCATCTTGGATTCGACCTTCAGAGTGGATGACTCAAGGAGGTTCTAGTCCTCTTCCGTCGGGGAGTGCAGGCGGATGTTCTCAGCAGATACCTGCCCCAGGCGCCTCAGCGCTTCGATCGGGAAAGAAGGCTCAGTGCGGCGAAGGGCGGTGCCCCCTGTGATCCGGCAGCCTGTGAGGATTGCTTTTTTGAGCGCTTCCTCCTCTTCATATGCTCCCCCCAGATGTCAGGGCTCCTCAAGGGCCTCATCAAGGAGGGGGTTCCGCAGGTCATGCCTCCTAGGCCCACCCCCTGACTCCCATGGTCCTCCTCCGGTTCCCCTAGACGTCCCAGTACCGCAGCCCGTTCCGTCTCTGATCCAGGCCCTGCCGGTGCTTCCAAGCCCTCTGCCTCCCGTACCACCCATGCCTCCTCCTCCGCAGTTGCCTGTCAATATCCAGCCACCTTCGGGATCTGGCCTGGGGGGGACCCATCTAACTCCTCTTAGGTAGGACCCGGACTCCCCTCCATCTGGCACAAAAAGGGGGGGCAATGATGGCGAAGTCGCACAGGAAGAAGAGCCTTTTTGGCATGACCGTCTTCAGGCCTTGCAGAGTATTTGGGGGTCCCCCAGCTAGAGCAGGCCCCTGAGGAATCAGGGGTGTTGGTGAAGGTCCTGGACTGACACGCCAACAAGCAAAAAACAGCCGGTATTACCGGCACCGGTATTACCAGTGCCTTTAATACCAGCAATCCCCCCATGGAGTCCAATGGACCCCATGGAATGGGGATTAACCTACTGTAGCTGGCACTCGTAATCATACGTCCTGTCCCCTTTACACCATCCTTGTGGGCGTCCCCCAACATGGGGACGGTACTGGACCCTTTGGCAGCATAAAATGAGCTATCCCTTTAAATTCTGTATACCACATCTGGGTGCGGCCTCGGGCATGGGAACACCCCAGAGACTCCGCCCTCCGGCGCCTCACCTTATTCCCCTTCAGAAAGATGTCCTTTCATTGGCTAGAATGGTCTGGGAGAAGCCCTGGGCCAACCCCCAGAGGAACAAGAAATTGGACAGCTGTTGTAGGTTATTTGATGGTGAACCAGTCTGTTCGGCCTCCCACTCTCAACCACACTCTTTAGTCGTGGTGGCAGTCTCCCTGTATTGCAAGCCATTCTCGTCATCGTCCATGGCAGGTGCTGCCTCCAGCTGCCTCTCCAAGGAAGACAAGGCCCTCGAGTATTTCGGCAGGAGATGTTATCTCAAAGCCGGGCTGCACCTGTGGCTAGAGATCAGGGAGTTCCTGCCGGAGCTCCCTCTGCAGATCCAGGCCTCCTTCAAAACCTGGTTGGCGGTTGCACGTGCAATTGCGCAGGATTTCCTGGATTCCTCTCTCTTGCACATCGGCACAGCCAGCAGAGGCCTCTGCCTGGGGCTCGAGATGAGGCAGACAGCATGGATGCATGCCACAAAGTTGTCCTCAGATGTGCACAAGAGGATCATAGACCTTCCGTTTGAAGGGATGGACCTCTTTCCTTCGTCCACTGATGATGTACTGTCAAAAAGCAGACCTCAGAGGACTGCGCATGCGCGCGCGACGCATGCTGACCTAACCGCACCAGCTCCTGGTGGCCGTGGCAAATATCCTACAATGTATCCCTCTTTTGCTAGAAAGGAACACCCCAGCGGCACATAGGAGGCGGCGGACACAACAGGGAAGCAGTCGCCACATCCCCGAGGCGAATCGGTGCAGGGGATGCGAGAATCGACCTGAATTCGTCAGGCGGCGATCCGCGGCCATTGTGGTGTGGGTGAAGCGACCGCCCACCCCTCCCCCCCTCCGCGGCATGGCGGACACTGGTGATTCCGAAAGCGGGGACGGAGGGCACACGCTCGGCCGGGCTGACTGCAGGGCCCGGCAGTTACCCACCGACACAGCCGGAGAGCCAACGGCGGTTCCCCGCATCTAACCCTGGTGAAATCTACAGAGGACGCGAACCGTAGCAACTGAGGCCATCCGAGACGGCACCTTTCCCGCCTCCGACAGCGCTGCGAGCGAGCGGACCCAGGAAGCAGCGTTAAGAGGCGGGCGGAATAACGCGCCATACTCCCTCCACGAACTTGGACGCAAACCTGCCTGTTAACTCGTGACCCCCCCCTGGAGATCCACCCCCCCCATCAGCGAGACGGCAACGCGCGGGGTTGAGCTGCAGCACGACAGGAAGGACCGTGTGCTGGGCTCCCCTGTGGATGGAAGTTACGCTGCACACGTGCCCAGCAGTAACCAAGTACGAGAGTGAATGAGGTGGGGGAATCGCCATATCTCCCCCCGTGGCCCCTTATACACTTGGGACAACAATAATACGGCTCTCCCCACGTGGCCTACGTACAGCGGAGCCGTACTTGAAGTGCAGCGGCGGGAGGCACCTCTCCCCACGAACAACGGAGCCACCTGCCCACGGTGGGCCCCCTCAGACTCTTCTCCCTTGGGGTTCAACGACCGCAACTAGGGTAGACACGCAGCAGAACGACCCCCACGGGGCACCAACAACACAGGGCTGAGTCCCGCCCATGCTGCCCCCCCCTCCTCCCCACACATCCGGCAGCTTTCGTGGAAAGGCCCATACTCACAGAGACTACGCTCCTTCCAACAGGGGAGCAACCACGAACACCCCCCCCCAACGGACTCTTGTTCCTCCAACAGGCGCACCAGACCAGCCAGAACAGGGGATCGACAAACACTGATCCACATAGCCCCGCCGAGGCCCGGGAGCGAAGACAAAGTGGTGGAAGATAGACGCCCGGCAAGCCCACCTCACCCTGGTTTCCACGTCAATCCCCGTGGGGCACCCACACGGGCCCAAATCCTCATACTAATTACCGACTCGACCATGGGCAAGGACAAGGCCAAGAGGCAGACCCTGCAGAGTAAAATGGACCTGTACACAGTGGAGGCCCCCCCTCGCCAGGAGACACAAAGCTTGGCAGAAGCAAGTGTCAGAGTAGAAACTCAGGACCCCCAACTCTCCTTGAATGACCTAATGAAGGCAATTGGGGACTCGAGAACATCGCTAGAACTCAAGATAGGTGGAGTCTCCACGGAAGTGTCTCTCCTACGCCAGGATCTCCGCAACCTATCGTTTAGGGTTGGAGAAGCGGAACAAAGAGTGTCGGACAAAGAAGATAACGTCCGACAGTTGGAACAACAACTTGCCATAATTGCCCAAAAGGTCAACCAACTCGAATACCGAGCCGAAGACAGTGAGGGCAGGGCACGAAGCAATAACCTCAGGATTCTCGGGATCCCGGAGAAAGAGGAAGGCCCCAGTGTCAAACTTTTCCTAGAAGACTGGCTGACTCATATCTTTGCCCCCAAGAAACTGTCGAAATTCTTCTCTATTGAAAGAGCACATAGGGTACCCACTGGGCGACCTACCCCAGGAGCCCCGCCCAGAACTATAATTGCACGCCTCCTTAATTACCAGGACCGAGACTCCATCCTCCAGATGGCACGGGCCTCCGGCCCAATCACATGCAACGGCTACAAAGTGGGGTTTTACCCGGACTATACTAAAGAGGTCCAGAAGTCCCGCCAGTCATTTGACTCTGTTAAGAAGAAACTTCACTCTCTGTCAATTAAGTTCGCCCTCTTCTTCCCGGCGTTGCTCAAGGTCCACCATGAGGGTACGACACACCTATTCCACAACCCCAAAGAAGCATGGGATTGGCTCGAAACACAGATCCTCAATGGGCCCGCGGCCCGACGCTCGCCCTCTGGACCGTCCGCTCGCAAACCCGGGCCCGGGCAGAACTCGCCACCTCTCACTCCGACAGACCCCGAAACAGAATCACCAAGGCGTCCCTCCAGGAATACCACAGAGAACGGATGAGGCCTGGGCATCACAACACTGAATTCGCTACGGGACACCATTGAAACTACACCACTGCGGCCGCCACTGCCTGGGCATCGCAGTTTCAGGGACAGTCCAGGTAACTCCACAGGAGCTACCACCCTAGGTCGGATCATCCCGACGAAGTTTAAGTTCACCAAGTTATAAGTTCAATGTTTGGGCGACAGGTGCTCCCAGTTGTGGGGGGAAGTACAGGGTGGGGGGAGTTTTGGGGATTCGAGGAAACGGAATCACGAGAAAAGAAAGCTGGAAACCGACGAGAGCAGGCAAGGCAAACAAACACTGTTTTGGGCCAGGACCAGAGACACAAGTATCAGCCAGTCTTCAGGCACTCCAGTGCGAGCCAGCCCCCGGATGTCCCCCCCTGAGAGGAAAACGACATACGCCCCTGGGAAAAATGCAACTGCCACTAATCCTCCCAGATACCCCAACAAATAGACTCACGCAGACAGGATGAACTCCAATAAGGTGACAATACTGTCCGGGAACGTCAATGGCCTCGGCTCCAGCATAAAGCGGAGACTGGTGCTCCAGTACCTAAACCGACATTCACCGGACATTGCCCTCTTAAATGAAACGCACTTGATAGGCACAAACACCAACATTTTCAAAAGATCTAATTACTCGAATGTCTACCATGCCGGATTCACGAAAGGAGCTAGGGGCACAATGATACTCGTCCCCAAGAGTGTCCCTCTTCAGGTTAGGAAGATCAGGGCAGACCCCCGGGGCCGCTATGTACTGATGCTGGCGGACATCTGGGGCGAGACATGGGGTCTGGCAGCAATCTATGCCCCCCCCCACGCTGACGAAAGAACTGCTCGCCGAGCTACAGAGCTTGCTTCTGGAGGAGGAGGCTGATATGTGGGTGCTCGGAGGGGACTTTAACGAAGTAATGGACATCACAGTCGACAGAACCTATAGGAGAGTTGGAACACACCCCACCTTCACGCCGCTCGCCACGTTCGCCGAGACCTCAGCAATGGTGGACGCATGGCGCACACTTCATGGAGACGAGGCAGGGTTCTCCTTCTACTCAGGTGTCCACAAATCATTCTCCAGGATCGATTACGCCTTCATCCCCTGCAACATAACCCACAGGCTTCTGGACGCTGCATTCCTTGCGAGAGGAATTTCGGACCTCTCCCCGCTTCTTTTAACTCTCAAGAACCCCTCCTGCCGCCCGGATCGTAATTGGCGCCTAAATACATACCATCTCCGTCTTCCTGAAATTGCGGAGGAGCTAGAAAAGAGGACAACAGAATATTTTGAACTTAATGAGGGCTTGGTGGACTGCCCGATTTCGATCTGGGAGGCATACAAAACAGTCCTACGAGGGGAGGTTATTTCCACGGCTTCCGCCTACCAACAACGCCAAGTCCAGAAGGTCAGGGAAGCAGAAGCACGCGTCTTGGAGTGTGAGCGACAAATCCTTATACAAAACACCCAAGAAGCAAAGGAAGCGATGCTCACGGCGCAAGACGCCCTCAGTAACCTGTCCCTAGACAATGCACAAACTGCTCACCAATTAGTCCGAAGCCAAATATATGAAAGGGGCAACAAAGCTAACAAGACTTTGGCCTGGTTGGAGAGACGTGTGCAGAGCAGGGGACACCTAAGGCCAATCAGATCTCCGGATGGGACATTATTGACAGAAGACTCGGATATTGTCGAGGCATTCGCCACCTATTACAAAAATCTTTATACCCCACCCATTGGGAACCCATCAGTCGAACCCTCTCGATACCTCAACCACATCGAGATTCCGATACTCCTGCAGCACCAATCTCCTGAATGCTGACATCACTGACACCGAGGTGCAAGATGCACTGGCACAACTCCAACCCGAGAAAACTCCGGGCCCCAAAGGATTCCCAACAGAAACGTGGAAATGCCTCGGTAGCACGCTACCTACCCACATGCACCGCATGTTCCTACGCAGCAGGGAACTAGGAGTACTTCCCCCAGACCTCAGGAAGGCATGCATAGTTGTCATACATAAGCCTGGGAAACCCCCAGAGGAATGCGCCTCCTATCGTCCGATATCCTTGATCAATGGCGAAGTGAAGGTTCTCGCCAAAACACTCGCTAACAGACTATTGCAAGTGATTGAGACCCTCGTCCACCCAGACCAATGTGGTTTTATGCCCAATAAATCAACTCGGATGAACTTACGCAGTGTCCAATTGGCGCTTTCCAGGGCAAAGGAAATACCAGCCCCACTCGCCCTCCTGGCGGTGGACTTCGAAAAGGCTTTTGACTCTGTGGGGTGGGATGCCTTGTGGGAGATCATGGCTAGGATGAACCTGGGGCAGACATTTATATCCTGGGTAAAACTTCTATATGTAGCCCCGGAGGCCACGGTGAGGGTGAACGGCAGGTCCTCCAAATCATTCCCCCTGGGCCTGGGCACGAGACAGGGATGCCCGCTGTCTCCACTCCTCTTCCTCCTGGCCATCGAGCCACTAGCGATTGAGCTTAGAGCTAACACCAACTGGACCGGTTTCGTCTGGCCGGGAGGAGGAGAAGACCGCCTTTCGCTCTATGCGGATGACCTGCTCATATACCTCAGTAACCCGAGTATCTCGTGCCCGGTGGTCTCCCTCATACTCAGGGAATATCAGCACTTTGCAGGCGTAAAGGTTAATGATGCCAAAACCATTTTCTTCCCGATTCAGGGTGACGAGTCTGCGATCCCGGAGACCTGTCCATATCACGTCTCTATCAGGGAACTCAAATACCTGGGTATACGGCTCGACCCGACGCTTGATGGGTTCCCCCGACTTAATATACAACCAGTAATAGAGCGGTTTAACAGAGACACCCCCATTGGCAATCTCTTTCCCTATCGCTAATGGGCCGGGCTGCACTATTCAAAATGATGACCCTTCCCAGACTGTTGTATATCCTCCAGAACGCCCCATTCCCCATCCCCCGAGAAACCTTCGCACTCATTGACAAGAACCT
Organism: Ambystoma mexicanum; assembly: GCF_040938575.1. Lineage (NCBI taxonomy): Eukaryota > Metazoa > Chordata > Amphibia > Caudata > Ambystomatidae > Ambystoma > Ambystoma mexicanum. The sequence continues at coordinate 151,219,501 of NC_090924.1, forward strand.
GCGCACACTGCTATGGGGTGGGAAACAATCCAGGATCGCCCTTGACACGCTCCAGAGATCGGCGTGGGAGGGAGGCATCGGTTTACCCTGCATACGCACCTATTACCTGGCCACGCAGATAGGAGTAGTGAATGACTGGATGCACGCGGACCCCACACTGCCACACACCCATATAGAGCTAGAGACCATGTCCCCGCTAACACCACTCCAAATCCTATATGCCACCCACGATCAACTCCCGGTGCTGCCCAAAATGACCCATCACATCCGGCGTGCTTGGCGGGCCGCACACAAACTAATCGGCTGGGAAGGACAGCCAACACTGTCGCAACCCATATGGCACAATGCGCTCCTCCCGGAACTAGTAAAAATGGGCTCCTTCGGTCACTGACTGGCAAAAGGAATACACACATTAGCACACGTGATACAAGAGGGTCGCCTCCTGAGCTTTGAGACCATGCGCGAACAATTCGACCTGGCACCCATCGACAGGTTTCGGCATGCGCAACTGTCCCACGCCATCCGCACCCAATTCCCCGACACGACGGTCGTACCCCCCTGCTCTCCCATCGAGACCAATATTCTCCCGCAGCACATCGCTTCTAGGGTCACTTCCACTCTCTATCAGGCCCTTAACTCATTCAGGGCTGCACAACTCGACGGGCTAAAGGCAAAGTGGGAAAGGGATCTGGGCCCCTTGGAACCTGAAGATTGGGTGGAGGCGTTAATGTCCCCCAGAGAAATCGCTATAGAATCCAAGCTCAGACTAATACAGCTGAGGATCCTCCATCGTTCATACCACTCATGCACTGCAATGGCCAGATGGGGCGGAATAGAAGACGGGATATGTGTTCGATGCAAAACTGAACCCGCCACCTTCTACCATATGACATGGGACTGTCAGGCGATACAGGCCTTCTGGGTGGGCTGTGTCAACACAATCTCAGCCACTCTGGCGACACCAATCCCTAGAGACCCCAAGATGGTACTCTTGGGCATTGGGGGTGAAGTAGACCTGTCCAAATATGAGAAAATGTTTTTGGCAATTGCGTTGGGGGCAGGCAAAAGACTTATCGCGGCCAATTGGGGATCTGCCGATCCACTGAGCCTGAACCGGTGGAGTAATGAGCTGGACAGGTGCGCAACCTTAGAGCGCCGGATCTATAATGCAAGGGGCTGTCCCCGCTAATTCGAAAAAATATGGGTTAAATGGCTGGATGCTCAATGAGCCCTGCGGGGGGGGGGGGATACATCGGTAACGCTGCTAGCATTGTTTGCCTGCCTTGTCCTAATGATGTCTTACGGTCCTTGACCCCGCGGGCCCTGTTGTTATGGTTAATTGCCTTCAAAATGTATACCGCTGATCCATGTCTTATTCATGTACGTTTCTTTATGTTATGTTGTTTAAAATCAATAAACAGAGTTTTATAAAAAAAAAAAGCAGACCTCAACACAGACTGCTAAGTCCTTGCCCATCCTGACCAAACCAGGACAAAAGTCCTCCCCTCAGACACAGGGCAGGTCTGACTTCAAACCCCACTCCTTCAGTGGCTTCAAGGGGTTCAAGGACCGTGGTACACTGCGGCCAGACAGGTCCCCGAGCTACTATAGGAGGAAGCAACAGAGGACCTACGAGGGCTTTTTTTGCTCCCCCTGCACCGCTCTCGCCTCGGATGCCAAAAAGCAATGAAGTAATGGTCAGGGAACACAGCTCACCTGTAGGGGGCTGGCTGGCTCTCTTCACAGACAACTGAAAGCGTTGTTTCAGGAGTCCGTGGATTATTTCCCTAGTCTCCACGGCTTCAGTCTTCCTCTTCCTTTTCCTCTACCCTCTTTTCCTCCTCTGCTTCAGACAGGGTCACCAGCACTGTTGCAGGATATTCTTTCTTTTTTTTATTTATTATTTATTTGTTTGTGGTTTTACAAAGAAAACCTTTACAAAATATAAAAAGGAATGACATTTTAGTTGTGTTTTGATAGGATCTGGCAGTTTTCCAGGACCCTGACAACAGCCGTAGTAAGCATGACTTCTTGACCAGAAATCAGTCTATCCCAAAAGGAGTCCTGTGTTAGGGTCTCTTCTCTATGGACAAATCTTCCAAGCAACTGCACTCTTGCCCTCCAAGTACCCTCGCATTCTAACAGCAAATGTCTCAATGATTGTGAGTTCGGTAGGGCACAAGACCTGCAGAGCTTTTTGGCCTTATCGTTCTGGTTTCTTTTGGCCAAGATTTCTCCAGTGTGGGCCAGATTCAATCTTAATCTAAGAAAATTATTTCGAATGTTCTGATCCGGGAATTTTTGAAGATAACGTGGTAGTGTGCCTGCTTTTCTCTCGACTTTCAAAAAGAGGTTCGGTGGTTTCAAAAGTCTGACTCCCTCGATCGTGCGGATCCAGTCACATATTTCAAGTTGTTTTTTGATTTTCAGAGGATTAACGAGGAGTATTTCTGTTTTTAAGTTCAGCCTCAGTAAAATGTCGCCCACTTTTCTCTCCAGTCCAAGAAGTTGTTTCGATTTACCCTTTTTATGATGTTCGTTTACGTCGAAAAAGAGGGTAAGAGGTCTGGCAAGGATAATGTCCCGGTAAAGCGACAAGAGCTTCCAGTCCGCACGACAACCCAAGGAGATCAGACCCAGTTCGAATCTCAGACTGGAGAGGGGGGTGCAAGCGGGTAGATGTAATACCGCTTTCCACACCCTACCCTCAATTTTGTTCCATTCGAAGTTCCAAAGCAAAGGTTTCGCTTCTAAGCCGTAGAGGAGGATTGGTACCGCTTTGCCGATATAGAATTTAACAAGTGGGGATAGTGAAAATCCACAGAATTTCCCATTTAAATTCTTCATCTGAGCTATGATATTACCGATCTTTCCCAGGATGACTGGAAGCAGCTTGCTCAAAGATGGAGATGCAAGGTTTTCGTAGCCCAGATAAATGAGCTCTTCAACTCTGGGAATTTCCATGTCATCTAGAGACCACTTCCTAGACTGGAGGTTTTTCCTCGGATGTTTAAATATCAAGATTTTAGATTTTAAAGGGTTGATTAGTAGGCCATTTAGCTTGGCATACTCGCCTAGTTTGAGGAGGAGCCGTTGCAACCCCAATGCCGAGCCATCTAATAAGACGATATCGTCTGCATAGGCCAGCCAGTGTATGCTTCTTCCATTGATCCTGGGTGAGATCATAGATGCTGTGGCCAAAACATTTCCGAGGTCTGCCAGGAAGAGATTGAAAAGCAGGGGGGCACCTAGGCACCCCTGCCGCACTCCCTTGAAAACCTGTATTTCCTCGGAGAGGTTGCCAACATCGTCTAACCTAACCCTAATGGTGGTGTTCCTATGTAATTCCATGAGCATGGCCAGTAGGGGAGCTGGCATCCCCCAATTGTGAAGCTTCTGCCAGAGGAGTGACCTGTCCACCAGGTCAAATGCTTTGGACAGGTCTACCCAGGCCCCAAAGAGTGGAACACCCTCCTTCTCGCTAGATCCTTCACTGAGTAAATTCAGGATAAGGCCATTTAAACTGGTGGAAAGGCCCTTCCTGAAACCCGTTTGATGCCGGGAGAGAATGTGGTTGGTATCTACCCAGTGTGTAATTTCATTCAGGAGGAGCCGCATGAAAAGCTTACTGTCAATATCCAGGAGGGCGATAGGACGATAACTTGCCGGGTTAAGCCTGTCCCCCCCTTGAAGAATGGAATAATTAATGCATTCTTCCATGATGGAGGGAAGGTCTCATTCTCTAGGATTTCCTGAAAAAGGTGATACAGAAGCTTTGCCCACAGAGAGGGCTGGTTTTTTAGAACCTGGTAAGTGAGTCCGTTAGGCCCTGCAGCCTTTGACGTAGAAGCAGAGAGGATAAGCTCTTTAATATCTTGTTGGTTGAATGACAATGACCAACTAGTTGAAGGTCCAAAAAAATCTCTGGAACCTGAATATTCAAAATTCTTGGACAGATGGTCGATCCAGGTTTGCTCTGAGACCAGGTTGCAGAGTGAGCTGTTACGACCTGTTTCCAGCTAATTGAGTGCTGCCCTAAAGCTTCTGCAATTGTTTGCGTTAAGTAAGTGAAGCATCTTTTCCCCGTCTTCTTGTTTTAGTTGGTGTTTGTGGTTGCGGGACCAATTTCTATAAGATTGTTTAGCTTTCTTGATTTTTTGCAAGTTTTCTTGCAGGTCTCCTCTTCCTTTTTTCTTTATGATTCGTATGGATTTACGGAGTAATCTCTTTTGCATGTATATTTCTTCGTCAAAATGATGAATATGTGTTTGTTTCCCAATGGCTTTTATTTCATTTGGTGGACAAATTGACCACACAAATTTTCAAAATTTTTCTGGGTGGAATTCCTCTATCCACAATGGAGCAGGAACTGCTTCTAACAGTTGGTTCAGTTTTTTCCCTCCATATTTATATTTGGACACTCTCAGTTTTCCCTTGAATGCAACTAATTCCTCCGAGCGAGGAAGATTTGATCCTCTCTGTTGGACTGGAAACCGAAGTTCCAGACAGGCATGATCACTACCACCTTCCCAGTTGAGGGTGAGGGTCGGGCAGAGCACCGAAAGTCCTGGTGTCACAAAAATATAGTCTAATGTGGATTGCCGGGAACCCTGGGACCATGTATGATTTCCTGTTTCCGTGCCCCCATTTTGCTCGAGAATCCTTTCAAAATCCCAGGAGGAGAGAAAGTCCCGCCAGGTTTTGCCCTTTTGTGACGTGGCCAGCTTGCGATGAGCGACCTGATTATTTCTTAGGGAAGTGAGGTCTGCGTTTAAGTCTCCTGCTATGATGATGAGGGCTCTTTCGAAGTTGGTCTTCGCGACTGTTAATATGTTGTGTAAGATTTCTATGAAGTCTTGAAGGTTTATGGTGGCTTGGTTCCAGTAGATGTTGATAACCACTAGGGTTGTTATTGAGTTATGTAAGTCGAGCTCCATTTTGCAGGCCTGAATGCCTGCTGCATTGTTGCATAGAGGGACAATTTGTTTAATGCTTGAGTTTTTTAAGACCATTAAAAGGCCGCCCGCAGGTCTCCCTTTAGGTTTTTGTGAGGCCCCGAGATTTAGAACTGTAAAGCCCTCTATCTCTATGGGGTTAACAAGCCAAGTCTCCTGGAATAACAAGATATCAAAATTTTGTAACAGCTTGTTTTTTAGAAGTTTTTTTTTTAGAAAGCTAGAGCCTCTTGTGTTCCAGGAGATCAGTCCCAGGCCATTATGCCTAAAGACTATTTTGATCCTCACCTAACTTCACGAGAATTTGGAAAATGATCTCAGGAAGTTTTGTAATTAGATTTTCATTAAGATTGAGACTGAGGGTCGGGATCCTTGAGTGTGCTGACCCTGGACCAGCTGGTCCTCCGAAGCTTGGACTAACTTCTCTGTTTGGAGAAAGGCAGGAGTAGTTTCTGTCTCTATCTTCCTCTGCTCGCTCAAACACCAAGAGGCCTGATCTGGCCAGGTCGATTTTATTCCTGATAATTGCCTGATGGGCTCTTCTAGAGACAAGGCCGACCTCCACAAGAAATCTGTCATTCGCCACTGGAAATTTGACGAAAAAAGAAACAGATTGTAATTTTTTCTAATTTCCGTCAACAGTACTGATCTGCAGAGTGATGTATACCTGTTAGGTCTTTCCAGTCTTAGCCAGATCCTGGGAATTGAGAAGTCAGCTATTTCCGGCTCTGTAGCCCTCGCAGGTGTGGAGAGAAGAGAGCTCTCTAGTTCATCTTCCACTACTCTGGTGAATGAGCGCAGCTCTAGGCTTGATGACTTTCCTAGACCGTTCCGACAGACCGCTTCATTAGGCGTGGGTCTAGTAAAGGCGTTGTCGAGGGTAGGCCGGGGCTGGAAGAAGGCGACCGTTGGAGTTTCGACAGCCGGGTTCTCGATGGTGTTTAGACTGGTAGGCGCCGGTCTAGTGTTGCTTGCACAGCTGATGATGTCTTTTTGGGTTTTATTTTTTAGGAAGATAGGTGCTAACTTAATGTTCAAATTCCGCTCACAGGGTTTATTGGCTCCGTTTGAATGGCCATGTTTGAGGTTTGTACCTTAATGTTGGTTTGAACCTCCCCTGCTTGTGCAGAGACCTCTTTTTTTCCGTTTTTCCCCTGTCCCCTTGTAGTGGACCTAGAGGAACTTTGGTTTTCACTCTGAGATGGTCCAGCTACTGAGGGTATTTCAGCTTCAAGGTCAAAGGTCTTTTCCTCACACAATGTGATTTTTTTCAGGAAGGCATTGGTTCCAGATTTTTTTTGGTTTCTGTTTTTCTGTTTTTTTGATTTTCTTTGGGTTTTATCCGACTGTAGGTGAGAGCAAGAGTCTTTTGCGGTAAGTTTTTTTTTTTTTGCTTGTTCCTTCTTCTTTTTCGAGAGTAGCATGGGGTTGCAAGATCCAAGATCGTTTCATTGTGTGGGGAGACTTGAGTATTTGCTACAGTGATGTATTTCGGGCTCTCTGGGATCTCTTCAATGCCTTCCCAATCAACATTTGCTAGTCTACGAAATTCTTCTAGAACTGAGTTTGATAGTGGAGTGTCATCGAAGCAGTCTATAGGGTCCTCTTCTAACTGTAGTTGGTTCTTAGACATACTTTCTTGAATGACCAATGGGAGGTTTTTTACGAGCTCTTGTGTTGTGAGGTTGTTCTTGGCCTCTTCCTTCAATAGACAATAGATTTGGGTGAGGTCCAGACCTTGTTTTGCTCCCTCTGTTTGTACGTCTTTTATGGTTGGAATCAGGATTGTATTCATGATGTTATTGAGAGCCGTTGTTGTTGATTCGTTCTTTGACACTTCATTCGCGAGTTCCAGTAGGACACCTGCTTGTGTTTGGACCTCTGTTTTTAGAAGTTCAAAAACGGACACTAGGGAGTTCAGTACAAAGCTCAGTGCTGTCAATGTATTCTCACTGGCTGTCAAGGGGATCCCTTGTGAGGGAGAGGTATGTCTTTCTTGTGCGTCCCGTAGTCCGTTTTCTGGTGCTTTAAGTAATGATAGTTCCGAGTGGCGGAGAAAATCTGTAGACGAAGATGGAGGGAAGATATTATCGCCCTCCTGATTTGTACAGGAGGACTGGCTGGAGGTAACAATTAAATCAGCTAGATCATTTGTACTCTTATTTCTTTTCCTTATGAAGTGATCATTGATTCTGCTTTGAATCTTTTTAGTTGTTAGAGTGTATTCCAGTCCTCTTTTCCAACTTTCCTGAATAATGGGTGGGGGGACGTAGGATTTAGAAGCCGGAAGATTATCAACATGAACGATGGCTTGGGTGACGTGAGAAGGAGTCTGGGATGTTCCTGGTGAGGAGGGGGCTGATGCGTCGGGTGCCGCAGTACCCTCTCCCTCGAGGTATGATCCTTCCTGGTCTACCATAACTTCAAGGAGGGTGTGCTCCGGAGTCTCATTATCAACCTCCTATCTTCTTTTATGAATCAATAGGTGGAAAGGATGAAAGCCCAACCCAGAGGTAATGTCAAGCAGGGTGCTGCGCCTAGAATTGCAATTTCACGAAGTAATTTAAGAAACAGTGGCCCTCATTACGACCCTGGCGGAAATCAACCGACCGGACCGCCATAGCGTAAATAGCGTTTCCGCCATTGCACGATGGAGCAAAGTGCGGCTCATTCCGACCCATCGGGCACGAGCACCACGCCATGGCGGAAGTGCAAAGTCCGCGATGGCGGAAATGACCCCAAAACGGCCCACACCGCCGCCGTACGGCGCCCTAGGTGCAATACCGCCACCCATCTTAGCGGACACCGCAGTGAGCGCCAACCGGAAAGTACGGTGACCGTAAATATACGGAAACGGAAGTAAAAGCATGGTCCCGGAACGGGAAACATCACGCCGTACACCTATAAAACCACAAATTCCACACAACCATTAAAAATACTACCCTGAGACACATCCCAACCTGTCATCCACCCTAGTGAAACCAAGAAAAATGGGAAAAGTAGCGAAGAAAGCGTGCGACCGCAAGCGGCAGGTCCACTTCTCCCGTGAGGAACTCACCGTGCTCACAGAGACCCTCCAGGAGAATGCTGCCGCCGTCTTCTCCACGCAAATGACCAGGACGGCACTTGCGAACAAGAAGGCCATATGGGCCCTGGTGGCACAGCGGGTAAGTGCGGTGGGGACCGCACCCCGCAACCCACAGCAATGCAGAAAGCGATGGGACGACCTGCGGATACGCGTCCGTAGCATACTTTCTGCCAACCGCAACATTGCCACAGCTACCGGGGGAGGATCGGAATCACCCATCAAGTTGACCCCCTTTGAAGAAATCTGTGCCTCCACCATTGGAATGGAGAGCATAGAGGGAGTCGGAGGGATGGAGAAAGGAGTGCAGACATCCGAAGAATCAGGTAGGTGTCCCAAATAAAACAATGCCAAAACCACAATGTCCAATCAAGTGAAGTACCACGTGCCCACATAGTGCAACAGTAACACATGTCCAGGAGAACATCCACATACATAGGCCTGATAGCACACTTTAAAACTCACATCAAATACATAAATAATTAAAAATCCTAAAAACACCCTCTACACGTGCAGCAGGCACACCCTAACTGCAGGCTGCCAAACAACTGCACCCTCACTCCACACACAAATGAAACCACCTCCAAGGCCCCGACCCAAATCACCCTCAGGTACCACCCCAATGCATGTGATACATTGCCATTCCAATTCCCACAGACCCATTAATAACGCTCGCCCTCCTTTACTCCACCACAGGGTCCGATCCAAACGACGAGCTCCAGGACACCCCTACCAGCACACCTGCAAAGAGGGCCAAGACCAACGGCCAAAGACCCTCCACCTCAGCTGCACGCATCAAGACACGGAAGCAGCACAAATCAAGTGGCAGCACAGAGGAGGGAACTCCAACAGGCACCCCAGCAGCCAGCATGCCCACAACAACACCACCACAGGTCCCCCCAATGGATGCCACAGTAGGCACTGCTTTTGGTGGCAGCAGCACCATAGGTGACACTGCATTAATGGCAGCATGCTCCGACACAGAAAACGGGGATGTCGAAGTTAGATCCATCCATGACCTGTCTCAATCCCCCTGTCTGTTCCATCCCGTACACCATGAGGATACCACGCAGGGGCACCCACAAGACGACGACTGGCCATCCCCCACAAGCCCTGTGGCAAGGCAACATGAGGTGATCAGCCACTCTGTGACACCACCGCAAATGGCCATGGCCCAGCAGAGGCAACAGTCCCTCGACCAGGTAATCGTGCAACAGCAGCAACTGGCCACGCTCCTCAAGGACCATGCCGATGAATGTGGGGGCACTAAGGCAGACATAGAAACATCAACTGAGACACTTAGGGCAGAAATGGAGAGACGTACAGAGACACTAAGGGCACAAATGGAGAGTAGCACCGAGAGCCTGAGAGTACAAATGGAGAGAAGCACCGAGAGCCTGAGGGGGGAACTGCATGCGACGTCCAAAGACGTATGTGCCGAACTTGCCGCAGTGCGCCGTGTGCTCACTGAGCTCTCACAAACCCTTAGGGACATGCATGGACGTGAGCAGGCAGAGACATCATCCGTTGCAAGTTCCGTCCAGGGCAGCCCCCAACGTAGATCTGGGAGGAACCTGCGCTCCACAGGCAGGGGTGCCCCTGATACCCGCAGAGGGGGCTTGCAATAGCGACTGCCCACTGACAATGAGCATCTTTGGACACTGGTGTTCGGGGGGGAGGTAGGAGGGTGGAGGGGGTGTGTTGGGCTCACTTGGGTGGCGGGTCGATAGGGTGTTTAACATGATATCACATATGCCATAAACAATGCACGATCATCCAATGAGATGTGTGGACATTGATCTTTGTGTACGAGGCCATTATAGGCGTACAGTCCATATTGTGCATGTTCCAGACACACACAGTGCCACGAGTCCCGTGTCCATGTATCAGCCACCAGGCGTGAGTGCTAGAAGCATGCATCTATGAGATGCTGACGAATGTCACGGCCCTCCTGTGCCTCGCGGACTCCTTGAGGTGCTGCCACATCCCCACCCTCATCATGACCATCTTCAGGTGCTTGCAGTTCTGCGTCAGGGGGCATGGGCACATTTCTACGTACGCACATGTTGTGTAGCATGACACATGCCATCACCATCTTTGCAACCTTCACATGGCGGTACAGGAGTGCCCCGCCAGACCTGCTGAGGCAGCGGAAACGAGTCTTCAGTAGGCCAAATGCCTGTTCTATGACTACACGGGTACGTGAGTGGGCATGGTTGTAGTCCTCCTCATGCTGGTCCCGTGGGTTCCGGACTGGTGTGAGGAGCCATCTCTTCAGAGGATACCCGGCATCACCTGTATGTGGACAATAAAGGAATTTTGAGGAATGCCATTGCTACGTACGCACCCCCCCCCTTCCTGCCAGGTCATTGCCGCATCACATACCCCACATCATCATGCATGAAATGAGACTCACCGAGTAGCCAGGATCTGTTCCCTGCGTGTCGCTCCATGTAGCGTGGTATTGTAGAGTTCCTCAAGACCATAGAATCATGGGTTGATCCAGGGAATCGGGCACAACAATGTGTAATGATCCTGTTGGAGTCACACACCATTTGTACATTCAGAGAATGAAATTGTTTTCGGTTGCGGTACTGGGCCTCCATGGCATGTGGGACGACCAATTCCACATGGGTGCAGTCGATGGCACCAATGCAACCCGGTATGCCGGCAAGTGCATGGAATCCCACTTTTGTGTTGGTAATTTCCTGCTCCGAGCGTGGTAGAGAGATGTAGTCGTCTGCGTGCTGCAGGAGGGCATCGAGCACTTGCAATAGTGTCCGTGAGAACAGTGGCTGTGATATGCCATGCAACTGTCCGACTGTGTGCTGGTAGGTGCCTGTGGCCAGGAAGTGGAGTACAGACACCACCTTCAGTAGGGGTGGGATGGCGGTTGGGCTATCTATCATGCTGACAAGGTCAGCCTGTGTCATGTCCACAATGGCGGTTATGGTGTCCCGGTCCAAACGGTAGAGGGTGTGGATCTGCTCATCCGTGAGGTTGAACGGATGTGCTCGGAGGCGTGGGATTGCGGGCTGCCTGCGTGGTGGTAGTGGCTGTGCTGGCGGCCCTTGCTGGCCCTGCCTTGCCCTCCTCCTCCTCCTGCGTCTCCTCCGTGCGGCCGGTTGTAGTTGGTGTTCGTCTTCTTCTTGAAGTTGGAGTACTTGCAGTGCTATCAGGTCCCCCAGGGCCAACATAGCTAGTCCTGCCGGTAGCATTTCGGAGTGGGTGTGGTTGTGGGAGGAGACTGGGTGTGCAATTTATGTGTTTTCAGGCTGTATGGTCTCCACCTGTGGTGATTCATTCCACCTGTGCAAGCTGCTCTCCCCTTTGGGCGAGCACGTCCCGCACACAACGCTGCAATTCGACGAATGGCATCTTGCTATTACAATCATGTATTTGTACCCGATGGCAGTGTAACATTGGTTGATATGTTCATTCGGCTATGGTCCCATTGTTTCACATACTATCTTTGCAGTCGCGAACAGACTTGTGAAGGGTCAGTGGAACGTAGTACTCGAGTAACGGTGGACCCTCATGCAACACTGTACCGAGGTTCACCGACGGGCGGGGCGTCCCATTTGTGAGTGAAGGCAGTTGCCATTTTCACACACAGCCGCACTAGATGGATTAATTTGTGATTTCAAGCGGCCACAGATGCCTTTTCGACGTGATGTTGCAAATGAGGAATTCGAAGGGCGGCGCTTTTGGTTTTCAGCTAGCGGCGAGGAGATGCCCACAGGTCTGACTGCAAATATAACGTTCTATTGTTCAATGTCCTTGGGACAGGGGCCATGGCGAGGATGCAATGATTGATATGAATAGTTTGGGATGCGCAATAGCGAAGTGGGCGATGAGGCCGGACGTTCCCAAATACATGTTACTTCACAACACTGGAATTACGGGCTGGGGCACAGTGGATTTTGCAGGCTGCATAACGCACAGACTCAATGGAAATTTCACATGTTATGTGAGTATGGAAACAGGCTTTTTCATTACGGGATGAGGGAATGATGTATGGATGCATGGACAGATGATTTGATACAGAGTTTGCCATGTACAGGGCTTCTTGGAATCTATCCGCCTCCCCTGCGCTATGTGATGCAGGGCTGCCATAGTGGGACCATCGTCTATCTGGCCTTGTTGAGCCCTCCCTGTCTCGACGTGCCTTCAGACACTTGTGTCTATGCACGTTACCAATCCCATCTGATGGATTCTGTTTTAACAGACGCATGCACAGGTACACTCGTTTGTGATAGTGTTTTCACCTCGATATAGATAGTTATGATTCGCAAGTGGTTTTTGGGTGGTGATGATCCTTTGGAGTGGGCTAGCATGCATATGGCTGTGGATTTGGTGTGATCATTGAAGTGAGTAATTCAAATGTAGTTCTGATGGCCATACTATTCTTTTTCATTTCATTTGGGTGACAGGTATCTCCTCCCCTTTTGCCACTGCCATCTGTATGCCACTCCTGCAGATGGATTTTACTCCCGACACCTGCTGCTTCGTGTTAATCAGTGGAGCAGCATTACGATCTTATGGGACGATCGCCAATGGGCCACATGCCCTTACGCAGTAGTAGTGGCTAGGAGCAACATTTCGGCCTTTCAGCTGGACTAGTGCCTCCCTATTGGGACGGCCCTGCGGTTCTAGGCGCTTCCATGTTGCCTTTTTGAACGTGAATGTAGCCCCTGTGTACCATGAAGGAACAGGGCGTCACACAAGAAGAGGCTGGTCATTTATTGCGGATGCAGCCCACAATGGTGAAATGTGTTTTGGAGTTCATGGCCTAATGGCTGTATGGGCTTGGTGAATTTGTTGTGCATTAAATTTCTATTCTGATATGAACCGTGTAGCGTTCTTCTTTGCAAGTGATGTGGCATATTCCTATTTGGGGAGCGATGTATTGTGAGGAGATCTGCATTGGGTTCCAGCTTCGGAGTATAGTTGCGTGGTACTGTGCTGGGCGCGTTTGCCTACGAAGCCCAGTGAGGTCAGGGATAAGGGCTGCCAATATGACTGTTTTGATGATGTCATGCTCAGGGGCGGGGGATTAGCTTTTGTGTAACAGATGCCGGTCAGCCAGTTGGATTGGTGGAATGATGTGATTATCGGAATATTGCTGGTCACAGGTGCCTGTGTTTGCGTGCGTTTCTTGGTGGGAGACTGAGGTCATGTCCATTTGTATAGCTTCTGTATTCGTGCCATCTGTGCCCTGCAGCTCCCATTGGCCCCTCTTGAGATTCATTTATTCGTTGGCAGGCATGGGTGACTTGTACATTTCACTGGTTGCATTGTGACTTCATTGCACCTACGGGGAGTTGTACAATGTGGCCAGGGAGCGGTGTACAGGCACTCAGTAGGGCCGTTTACGGTTGGTTCGCGATGCCGTACTTCTCACCATGGCGGAATGGTACTTTCCGCCGTGCTTGATGGCGTTAGGTGCATGTCCGCTAGGGTCAGAATTCGCGTACCGTTGCGCCATGGTGGTAATTACGGTTTGGCATGGCGCGCGCGCGCGTACTTGGTGCAGTTAGCGTTGGCGTTCACTACGGTGTCGCTAATGGCATCGTACTTTGCGGTGACGGGTCATGATCGCACCGAGCGCTATTCGATGGCGGTATTGCATTTCCGCCATCGTTTTTCGATTTCCGCCAGGGTCGTAATGAGGCCGAGTATAATGTAGGTGTACCTTATGCTCACCTCCGCGCAACAGCCGCTTAACAGCCCAGTGCCTTTACCCCTGTCGGGCTTAACGCCGCAAGGGTGGCTGTGTCCGGCTTTTGCAGCTGGGAAGAGTCACGTGACGCTGCACGTGACCGCCAATAGGCTCCGCCCCCTCCTGGGAGCGAGCGCAAGGCTGCAAGGGTCTCCGGGACTCGAACGGGCTTAGCTGGGTTCCGGCGCTGGATTCAATTGACACAATGGTCTCGCCACTCGGGCGGCTGTGTCCGGCTTTTGCAGCTGGGAAGAGTCACGTGACGCTGCACGTGACCGCCAATAGGCTCCGCCCCCTCCTGGGAGCGAGCGCAAGGCTGCAAGGGTCTCCGGGACTCGAACGGGCTTAGCTGGGTTCCGGCGCTGGATTCAATTGACACAATGGTCTCGCCACTCGGGCGGCTGTGTCTGGCTTTTGCAGCTGGGAAGAGTCACGTGACGCTGCACGTGACCGCCAATAGGCTCCGCCCCCTCCTGGGAGCGAGCGCAAGGCTGCAAGGGTCTCCGGGACTCGAACGGGCTTAGCTGGGTTCCGGCGCTGGATTCAATTGACACAATGGTCTCGCCACTCGGGCGGCTGTGTCCGGCTTTTGCAGCTGGGAAGAGTCACGTGACGCTGCACGTGACCGCCAATAGGCTCCGCCCCCTCCTGGGAGCGAGCGCAAGGCTGCAAGGGTCTCCGGGACTCGAACGGGCTTAGCTGGGTTCCGGCGCTGGATTCAATTGACACAATGGTCTCGCCACTCGGGCGGCTGTGTCCGGCTTTTGCAGCTGGGAAGAGTCACGTGACGCTGCACGTGACCGCCAATAGGCTCCGCCCCCTCCTGGGAGCGAGCGCAAGGCTGCAAGGGTCTCCGGGACTCGAACGGGCTTAGCTGGGTTCCGGCGCTGAATTCAATTGACACAATGGTCTTGCCACTCGGGCGGCTGTGTCCGGCTTTTGCAGCTGGGAAGAGTCATGTGACGCTGCACGTGACCGCCAATAGGCTCCGCCCCCTCCTGGGAGCGAGCGCAAGGCTGCAAGGGTCTCCGGGACTCGAACGGGCTTAGCTGGGTTCCGGCGCTGGATTCAATTGACACAATGGTCTCGCCACTCGGGCGGCTGTGTCCGGCTTTTGCAGCTGGGAAGAGTCACGTGACGCTGCACGTGACCGCCAATAGGCTCCGCCCCCTCCTGGGAGCGAGCGCAAGGCTGCAAGGGTCTCCGGGACTCGAACGGGCTTAGCTGGGTTCCGGCGCTGGATTCAATTGACACAATTTTTCAGACATGTCGGTCGGTGGAGCCGGTTTCTCAGTCAGACAGAGGCTCCGGCTTCACTCCATGATTTTTGCGGTGCCCAAGAACAACCAGGCTGGCCTGAGGGTAGTCCTGGACCTGTCATTCTTCAATCTATCTTTACCTCTCGAACGCTTCAAGATGATCACCCCAGCACACAAAGTGGAGTCACTGTGCTCAGGGAACTGGATGTGTTCCCTAGACCTCAAAGAGGTATACCTTCATGTCCCCATCTAACAGCCGCACCGGAAATTCCTGCGATTCACGATTATGTTGCACCACTTTCAGCACAGGGTGCTTCCATTAGGCCTCAATTCGGCCCCTCGTGTGTTTACAAAACTCATGAATGCGGTGACTGGCCTCCTTTGCCCAGAGGGCCACCACTTATAACCTTAACTGGACAACTGGCTGGTGAGGGCCAGCCCACCGAAGGGGACAGTGCACTCCTGCCAGTGACTAGCAGATGTTCTTCACCAGCTTGGGTTCTTCCTCAACCAGCTGAAGTCGCAGTTGACTCCCGCCCAGGACCTGGTGTTCCTTGGAGTGTGATGGGACACGACTGCTTAGAGGGTGTTCTCCACATTTGAAAGGCTCCAGTCCCTTCGGATGGTGATCAGTCATTTCTGGCCAACTCAACCACCTTGGTCGGCATGGTGGTTCCAGCACCTTCTGGGCCTTATGATGGCATGTGTGCTTACAGTGCGGCACGCCTGCCTCAAGATGAGATGCCTCCAGCTCTACCTGGCGGCCAACCTGGACCAGGAAACAGGGGCGCAATCGGACAGGCTCCCTAGCCCTCTGTCCCTCCTTCCTGATCTTCACTGGTGGCTTTTGGACTGCAATGTGGCAGTGGGAGCCCCATTTTCCCAGCCAGTGCCCACTCTAGTAGTGACAACTGATTCCTCCCTCTTGGGCTGGTGGGGGGGCTACCCTGTATGGCTATTTGATTCATGACGCATGGTCCAGCACAGAGGCCATCCTGTATATCAATCTGCTGGAGCTCAGGGCTGTGGGCCTGGTGCTCAGGGCTTTTCTACCGGTCATCAGTAGCAGGGCGGGTCTGGTCAGGAATGACAATTCCAAGACAATGTTCTACTTGAACAAGCAGGGCAGCACCCACTCTCCCCTCTTGTGCATGTAGGCAAAGTCAATCTGGGAGTGGGCACTGTGGGAGAGGATATGGATCTCTGCGGTCCATCTCCCAGGAGACAACAATGCAGAAGCGAACCAGCTCAGCTGCCTGGGGTTTAGCACCTATGAATGAGAGTTACACATCAACTGTTTGTTGCCCCTATTCCAGAAATAGGAGTTTCCGAACATGGACGTTTTCGCATCTCCTCTGAATTCCAAGTGCCACCTCTTCGCTTCATGGGCGGGACGGTGTCAGGGGTCTCTGAGGGACACTTTCCAACTCTGCTGGCACGGCCGTATGTGCTATGCGTTTCCTCCTTCTCCATTGCTCAGGAGGACCCTCTGCAAGTTTGAGCCTTGGTGGGCTGCAGCCTCATCATGATTGCCCCCCACTGGCTGTCGACGGCTTGGTTCTTGGACCTGCTGCATCTGCGTTCCCAGGCTTCCTGACACAGCAGGGCGAGCAGTGGAGCATCCAGACCCAGCCTGGCTGGCCCTCTCAGCCTGGCTCTTGTCGGCTGTGACTGCACCACTCCCAGTTTTCGGACGGCAAATGGGAAATCATCCAGGAGGCCAGAAGCCCCCGCCATGCTTTCTCAATACAAGAGTAAGTGGACCAGGTTCTGCCACTGGGCTCACAACAAGGGACTGGACCCCTTCACCTGCTCCCTGGATGACGTGCTGCCCTTTTCTACACATCTGGCTCGTTCCCGCATCCAGGTCGATACCTGTCACACCTATTTGGCAGCCCTTGGGGCCTACAGGAATTCCCCAGAGCACATTTTTTCAGCGGCCAACCCAGTGGTTAAGGCTCACTTCAAGAGTTTTCGAGGCGTTTTCCTCCGGTACATAGGCTGCACCTTATCTGGGACCTCAACGTGGCTCTTGCGGCTTTACAGCGTAAACCTTTCGAGCCGATGGCCTCGGTGGACATCAGGCTGGTGACACTCTAGGCAGTAATGTTGGTAGGGCTCACCTGCGTGCAGAGTCAGCGAGCTGCAGGCTCTGTCATCATGTGAACCCTTCACCACCTTCCACAATAACAAGGTAATCTTGTGCACTCATCCGAAGTTCTTGCCCAAGGTGGTCGCCCCATTCCATTTGAACCAGGAAATCTGTCTTCCAGTGTTCTTTCCGAACCCTCAGTCAGAGGCTGAAAGGGCGTTGCATTCCTTAGATTTGATGAGAGCGCTCAAGTTCTTTCTCTCCAGACGAGATCTTTCTAGAAGTCTGAGGCATTGTTTGTTACCTTTGGGAGCTAAGCTCCCAGCACCCAAGCGTCCAAAGCTTCCATTGCCCATTGGATGGTCCAGGCAATTTTCGGAGGCTTACATGGCCATGGGTAAGACTGTTTCTGTAGAGATTCATGCCCACGGGGTCGATGACGAGAATACGGCTGTTGCCTTTCAGAGACACACTTCCTGTGAAGTCATTAGCAAGGTGGCTACATGGGCCTCTAAGTCTGCGTTCTGTAAGTGCTATTCCCTGGCTACCAACTTTAGGGGGGGATGCAGAGTTCAGCCTGGCAGTTTTGAGGAACATTTTTGATTCTTAAGCATGAGGCAGGTTGTCACAGCTCCACCCAATTATCTTGTTCGTTGGACTCACACAACAATGGAGGAAAGGAGACGGGACATATGAGTAATTAACGTTATTCACTGTAGTGACAAGAGTACTCATAATCCTTAGTCCCCTTTCCTCCTTACGTCCCACTCACCTTCCCCCACTGGTATGCCAGGGGCTAAAATGATCAGCATAGCCAGGTATTCAAGCGTCCGATATGCTAAAAGGGGACTGAGATAATGCGCCAGAGGGCAGGGTCTCGGGAGCGTACTCACATCTGTGGCCGCGCCCCCATGCGCCATGCTAAATTTAAAGGGGTAGCAAATTTTTTTGCTGCCAAAGGTTTACGGAACGGTCCATATGTTGAATGACGCCCACAAGGATGGGGGAAAGGGGACTAAGGATTATGAGTACTCTAGTCACTACAGTGAGTAACTTTTAATCTGCTGGTAATACCGGCAGATCAAGTGCCGGTAACACTTTTACCGGTTGCCGGTATCCCGCTGGATTTGCGGGTGAGATACTGTCAAACTAATAATGAGGACCTGTGTCTTCCTTCTCCACACATTTCTCTCCCAATCTGTATCAGATATGCTTGACATCCTCAGTGTGGCTCCCAAACTCAGCAGTGGGTGTTCACCTCCAGTTGAAGAGCATTCACAGATATCAATAGTAAGACGATTAGCAACACAGCTGTCTCTGACAAGGGTTCATCTGCCTCTCTTCAGGAGTTGGTCCATCTTGCTAGGAAGTTCCATTAATCATAAATATCAGCTGACACCTAAGAATCCATCCAAGTCATAGGGTTTGTTTTGGACTCGGCAAGAGCCTTGATATTTCCTATCTCTAACTCAAACAGTGCCCTGGATATGAAAGCGAGGACTTGGTTTCTTATTTCCAGGACTCATGTATCAGCTTGGTGGCTTGAGAGTCTTCTGAGTCTTATGGCATGCTGTGTTCTGGTGGTTCTAGTTGTCAGGATAAAAATGAGAAAAACTCAACTACATCTTGTAAGTCCTTGGAACCACCTGCGGGAACTTCAATTGGCTCAGATAGTAATCTCAAAGGTTCTTCATCAGGTTCTACACTGGTGTGTCACAGAAAAGAATCTTGTGGGGGCATGCCTTTCACATATTCCTCTCATGAGACTGTGGTTATAACCGATTTGCTGCACCTATGTTGGTCGGCCAGAAGCCAGGACTGATCAGCCTAAATCAGACTACATCATTAGCCTCCAGCTCAACTCCCTTCAAATGTGGGGAAGGTGGTGTTGATCGAAACAGACAGTACCACATCCATGTTCTACAAACGGGTAAGTGTGAGATAGATTTTTCTGAGCAAGCTAGCAATCAAGATCTGGGAGTGGCTCCATCCAGGGTTGTTCTCCTGCATGCTCTGAGCAATATAGGGGAGGACAGACATGGCAGGTGAATCGCAAGTGGTAAACCGGGCGGCTAGTTTGCATCAGATCCCAACACCAAGTTCAGGATCTTTGCCGCCCACTGGGGAGCGGGTTCGGGCTCTGTTGTGGATGCTCTTAACATTCCTTGGCCCAATTGTTTCTCTCTGCTTTTCCTAGAGGTCCCCTGATCCTCAATGGGGTGTCCAAGTGGAAATCTAGTCACAACGCGTCAATGATCCGCATAAAGCTGCACTGGCTAGACAGACTGTGGTTCTCTGATCTGGTGGCTCTTTCACTAGAAAGTCCAGCATTTCTCCCAGTCATTTGTGGCCATATTCCCTTAATTGGTATAAGCACATATTTAACTGTTTAATGCTTTTTGCGGAAGACTATTTTTGCATGCTCATGACTTTTTTTTCCATTTTCTCGACTCGGACCAGTATGTCTGAGACATATTTAGGGACCGACTTCATCATAAATATATTTTTTATATTTGCAGTTATCTGTTTTGCAGTACAGATTAACAATCAATCTGTAAACTAAATTTACATGTCAAGCGTTTTAAAACTATGGGCTTAAGTGAAATAAATCCCAATTTTATTTTACCTACAATTGTTTGGCCAAATTTCCTGTCAATTGTTTCTCTACTCTTTCCATATTTGCCATAACTGTGTTAGCATTAAACTCAAAATGTTGTGGTTTTCAACCTGTTTGTGGGAGGAAGTTTGTTGACATCAAGGCACATAGAGCAGCAGTTACATCATGGACCGTTATGTGCAGCAATTTCTGTAATACATTCAAATTCACTTCAGTGAATGGGGAAGAGTCAATTTAGGCAAAGACACCTGTGAGGGCCCTTTGACTTTGCACCACCTCCTGTAATTCCCTATGCATTGTTCTTCTTTTCCCACACATTTCCCCTTGTTTATCTCCTCTACCCAACCCATTCCTGGTCTGGACGTTTTACTTGCCTCCCAGGCCTGCTCTCCTTCTTGAGCTCACACTATGGCGCTCATTCTAAGTCTGGTAGTCTTGATATAAGAGTGTCGGTAGCAACGTACCGGCACACTTTCCGGACCGTCAGACCACGAGAATGCCGGCAGGGGCCGGATCTCCTGGCAGGTCTGACCTGCCGGGAGTATGGGCCCCTAAAGGCATGTTTCTCACGGAAGCACCGGCAGCCTTTGCAACGGTGCTGGTGCTTCTTTGTCCCTATTCCGGTGGAGTCCTATGTGACTCCACAGGAATGGGTACTTACAGTTCCCGCCGCCTGACATCCCGGCTGCCGCGACTTGTAATATCCCTGTGGCACTGGGAGATCAGACCGCGAAAAACAGTATTAACGAGGTCACACTGGCAGGTTACCGCCAACCTCGTAATGAGGCCCAATGTCTTTCTTTCTTCATCTGCTCACATTACAGGTACAATTCCCCTCTCCAAAAACTGCAGTAATCCTTCAAATAAGACACTATACACTATGTACCACTTCCAACCATTCCCAAAGTTTCATTGTCAAAACAGCAGATGAAAATATAATATGTTCAATTGCAAACTGGGCAGTGAACAACTTAGTAGCCTGAGTTTCATAAAAATCCTGAAATATATCCTGATTTAGCATTTTCTTTAAATGTTTGCTTTTGCTTTATGTTTGCTACCTTTCCCTGGACTATATCCATGTACTTTCTGCCTGTGATTAAGTTTATCTGTCCTTTTTTCAGATGGTAAATCAGTCGATGTAGACCCACATCATATTATTATTGAAGATCCAGATGGTTCCTGCACTTTGATTCTGGACAATTTGACTGGCGCCGACTCAGGACAGTATATGTGTTTTGCCACCAGCCCTGCTGGGAATGCTAGTACCCTTGGCAAGATCCTTGTGCAAGGTAAGTGACATATGATAATTTATCATGTAAGTCCCTGATCATGGTACATAGATCATAGGCTGTATCCTGCTAATTAACTTGAACGTCTAGAGGAATCTTTGACTTTTGTCAGTTTCACGATAATGTATATAAAAATGAGATGGGGGTGGCAGAGCACTAGAATGTGGAGATCACAGCGCTAGACCATTGGACATTTCTGGATACCCTGCAGCCGATGACTAGGTTCTTGTGAGACGGTGCCCTTCCATCTTGAATAGTGGTTAAAACAGGGTGGGGTGAGACCCTTTGTAACATTGGTACTGGATCAGTGAGCAGTTTTCACTGGGTATTTTTGGTTCAAGATTATTGTAAGAATTTCAGATGCTTATTGTTATTTTGTATCTTGGTGATCTTTAATTGCAGTTCAGCTGACATGTGTTTCGACCCGACAGGGGTCTTTTTCAAGGCTGTGGTAGCTATACAGATTTAGCAACGGTGTGCATATTGGGTTGTGAATAACCAACCAGATAGTGTGGACAGTTGTGAGTGTAGTGTGCGGAGACCTGTGAGCAAAGTGTCCAGGTGGTTGGTTTAGTGACATCTGAAACGTGTTACACCATTGTGGTACGGTATCAATTATTATTAGGAGCATGGCATACATGATGAACGTATTGCAATAGTGGATGTGATGAACATTATAGGTGACAAAGTACATATATATTACAAGTCAGATATCACATATGGTTTTACAGATTTAATTGGTAGCAGCATATTTTGACACAAGATTTATCATAATCGCAGTAGATTTGTTTGAATGATCAGATGCACCAAGGAAAGGGGTGAGAGAAAGAGGAAGGAAGGCAAAGTATATTTCGTTTCCAGTGGTCTGGTTACCAGGCCAAGTTTAAACAGATATTGTAGCATGGGGTTGCATATCCTTACCATGCAGTAATATTTATTTATTTATTTATTCATTTGTAAAGCGCATCTAACCCAAAGGTATCTAGGCACATTCATTTAAAGATTACACTGTTGTTCCAGTAGGTTCATTACAGTAGTAATACGGATGAATACATTGTGAGAGAGACATTTCAGGTGCATTTAGGGACACTTCAGGTACAATTCCAGACAGTACAAATACAAATGTAAGCAAGGAGTGATGATATATTACCGCTCATGTGCAAAGAGTCAAGTTTTCATGTTTTTTCTAAAGTTCCAAAAGGACGGTTCAGCTCTTAAAGTTGGGGGCATGGAGTTCCAAAGTTTAGTAGCTTGTACTGGGAAGCTGTTAGCCCCTGCTTTTTGTAGTTTAAATCTGGGTATCATTAGAAGGTGTGCACGTGTGGACCGGGTGGGTCGGTTAGTTTGATTTTTTGTGAATTTGTTTACTAGATATTTTGGGGCTGAGGTTGAGAGGCACTTGTGTGTTAGTGATAGGGTTTTGAAGGCAACTCTGTCCTGCACTGGGAGCCAGTGTACATTTTGTCTTGCAGAGGTAATGTGGTTGGCTCTCAGAATGTTGAGTGCTGCTCTTAACACATTATTTTGTAGCACCTGTAGTTTTCTGAGGTTACCGCTGTTTGTGCCAAGGTACAGGGCATTACAATAGTCTATGCTAGATAGCATGAGGGCTCTAGCCAGGGTAATGCAACTATCTGATGAAAGGAAAGGTCTACAGGCATTGATACGTTTTGAGGTGTGGACCACCGCAGTGGCTGTCGCATTAACTTGTCTAGTTAGCGTAAGGGCTGAATCCAGATAAATGCCTAAAATGTTCACTTCTTTAGAGACTTTAATGGTGATGTTGTCAATGTTAAAGGATTTGAATTGGTCATTTAGTTTGTTTAGTCGGTTCTGCGATCCGATAAGGAGTAGCTCCATTTTGGCGTCGTTGAGACAGAGGTCATGGATAGCCATCCAGGCCTGTATGGTTTGGTATATCTCATTAAGTAGTTTAGAATTAATGTCGTAGGAACCTGTGATGGGAATGAGGATTTGGGTATCATCAGCATAGTTGGTGTAGGTGACACCCAAGTCATCCAAGTGGTCAAAAAGTGGCTTAGTAAAAATGTTATACAGTGTGGGGGAAACACAAGAACCCTGCGGTACTCCACAAGAGACTGAGGCAGTCTCAGCAGATGCCGTAGGGGCGAATACCCTCATTGTTCTATTGAAAAGGAAGGACAGGATCCATAGCAAGGCTTTTGTAGAGAAGTGGGCCATCGATGTCAGATGTTTGCATAGGATTTTGTGGTTGACTAAGTCGAAGGCAGCTGATAGGTCTAATAGCGAACAAAGAGTAATAAAGGTTGGTTTGCTGCTCTTGAGTAGAGCCTTTTGTTGGTTGGCATGTAGGTAAGCATACAATGTGTTGGGTTAGGTACCTATAGGGCTATATTAGTATTGTCATTGTGTGGCGGCCTGATAATGATGGGCCTGATAATACCAGGTTTGGTTGTCATGCGCAGTGTCATGCGCAGTGGTGTGGCTATTAAGCATAATGTGATGCAATGGACTTAAATGGGGTCGAATTTAGAAAGAGAGGTGTCTAAGTAGTTACTGGGGAGTTCGCAGGTGGTCATGATGTGAATGGAGCAAGCCAATTATCATTTGGAGTAGGCGATGGACAGCATGAGGCGTGCAAGCCCGGGTCTGGGTCCCTGTATGTCACTGCGAAGGTTGCTGTGCAAAGTCCAGAGTGTAGGGGAAGAACAGCTGTTGTGGGGGTGGCTAGATGGTGTGGGGGTGCGGCCTCTAGTTATTGGAGAGGTGGTTGTAGTGTGCTGGGTGGTGTGTTGTGGTTAGTCAATGCCATGACAGTGGGTGTCATGAATGCGTATTGCCGTTGTGCATTGTTGGTGTGATGCCTGCTGATAGGCTGCATTGAATGTCAGTGTGTAGGTCTTTGTTGAGTGTGTGCACTCCGAGCCGCGGTGGCCCTATGTGCCCTATGAATGCGGCTGAGCATGGCGCAGTGTAATGACCAGCCCGGACAGGCGCTGGAATAATAGGTAGGTAGGTGACTACCGTAAGCCGATGTATGCTATCCGTAATGAAAGCGTAGAGGCTGGGAATTGTCAAGGTTAAGTATAGTGTGCAATGCAAGCCCAATGGGAGATCTGATCTAACGGCATGGAGGTGCCTATTGTTGGATTGCCAGAGTTGTAAATGTTAATGGTGATAAGGAACAACCGTATGGGCTGCGCGTATGCTAGGTACTGAACCCGAAAGGAGGCTGGTGATCAAAAAATCACTTGTGTGTTCCTGGACTTACCTATAAGGTCGAGTGGCCTCTGTATTCAGATTAGCAGTCTCTGCGATCTTTCGATGCTGGCTGACATATTTCGCAGTCATTTAAATAATCAAAAAGGCCTCATTTGATTGGCCGGATGTATGCGCTAATCTGATAGTCTCAGTGGATTGACTGACTGTCAATGGCAACTGATTTACCAAAGATGAGGTCAAATTAAGGAAATCCAGGAAATTCTCAAGAGATGAGAGAGACTACAGAGATGATAGGGTGTATACCTTTCAGCCCAAATATGACCACCATTATAAAAGCTAATCAAAGGAAAGCGAACCTAACACCTCACCAGGCAGCTCTGATGTCGATAGTGAACCAGACACCATCAGTGAAACTCAGACAACTTGAATACTAAGTAGACAAATGCAAGAACTGGCTCCTACCTCCAATAACAGCACCACAACCTCCTCTTCATTTGTAAACCAGATCTAACGCTACAAGAAAGGAAATCGCAACTACAATGCAAAACAAGTACGTTTCCAGGACCCACTAGAGGGAGATATTTCAATATGTCGAGGAAGACGAGAGGCAAGAGAGGAGGGGTCCACAAGCACAAACACAGGCTCCGAAGGAGATCTAAGACTAACAAGATAAAGGTCACAACTACAACAGAGGCAACAACGGCACTGAGCCTTATACTGAACCTGTCCAAATACAAACCTTCAAGGAATCAATGCTAAATAAAGCCAACCCTATGAATGCACACATTGACCTTTTCAAATACACAAGAAACCTGAAACTAAAGACATTTTTTGCAAAGAAAATACAGTGGAGAACGCCAACCACTGCACAACCTCCAATCAGCGATATCACCATAGAAAACCTGGACGATACACACCTCTTAGTCAACATGGAAGACAGAGGAAATATGAATATACACACCAAATGAGACCTCCTACAACACCTTGACATTGATGAACAAAGTATGGACATACTGGAATAAAAAAGAAATCGAAATTCACCCCCAACCTACAAGGTGATAAAGCTATCGACATCCTTCATAAAGCAGTAACATTGGACCTGCACAGATTAGAAGACCAGACAAGATCAACCAGGAATAGATGCCAGAAAAATCTCAAATATGGCAGAATTACATGCTCTAAATACCTTGAAAAGAAACACAAGTATCGTCATCAAAGAAGCCAGTAAAGGCGGTAACATAGTCATCCTGGATAGGGACAACTTTATCCAGATGGCTAACGAGCATCTGGAAACACTGGCTGCTATGAACAAATAGCTTCCAACCCCACCACAACTACGGTGATGCAAGCCAAAGAACGGATAAATGGCATAAACGTGCATTACTGACAGATGAAGAACAGACATTCCTGAGAACAGACCACCCACGTATGCCGACTATTTACTTTCTGCCCAAAGTACACATAGAATGTTTACATGCGCCAGAGGGAACACCAATCCTAAGCGGAATTGGATGGGTTTTGGAACCCATTGCCAAATATATCAATGCATTATTGAAACAGGTGCCCAAAATCCCGACATACCTCAGGAACACCATGCACACATTCCTAATTCTACAAGATATACACTGGCAACTAGGCTATCTAATTGTAACATTGGACGTCAAAGGCTTATACAAATCAATGGAGCATACATTAGAACTCAACGCAATAGATTACACCTATGCTAAGAATTCTGCTTCTTTTTACTCACACCTAGAGATGACTAAGGAATTTTTGGAGTTCTCCCTCAGCAACAATGTCTTCCTTTTCAATGTTATATACTACTGCCAAAGGAGTGGCATCGCAATGGGTGCAACATATGCTCCAGCAGTGGCCAACTTATTTCTGCATTTCTTTGAACAGACTTTTGCCTTTGCCAACGAAGACTTCAACTGCCAAATCCACAAATGACATAGATACGTACATGAAATATTGATGATCTGGTCAGGCACACTAGATGAGCTCACCGACTTTAAAGGATATATTATTAACAATACTTTTGGGATACAACTAACGAATAGTCACAGCTATGAAAAGATTTACTTTTTAGACATACAAATCAAGGTTGACCCAGAAGGACTCCACACAAAGACATACAGGAAACCAACGGAGGTTAACTCGGTCCTCTTTGCCACCAGTTTTGACAGGAAATCTGTCATACAGAACATCCCAAAGGGGGAATTCATATGAGCCAGAAGGAACTGTAGCAACAAACTCACATACCAATCACCAGTGCACCATGTTAAAAACCAGATTCCCAAACAAAGGATATGCGGGAAAAGCCATAGAAGAGGGCGTAAGATCAGCTACATGCCTCACCAGAAACTCACTTCTTACCCCGAAAGTGAATACAAAACAAAGGGGCGGCTTGGTTAGATACGTCATACAATACAGCCAAGACAGCTACAAACTTCAGAAAATCATTAAGAAACATTGGCACCTCCTGGCCATAGACGAAGATATCCATGAATGAATATCAGACAAACCTAAATTCTCATTCACAAAGGCACCGACCTTGAAAATCATCCTAAGCCCACCTTTCTTGATACATATATATGACAACCGACAAACCTGGCTCACCAAGACACAAACAGTGGGTTTCCATAAATGTGGCATCTGCTCCAGGTGCACCTATGCTAAAAACACTAAGGAAGTTGTCTTCAATGGCACCCAATGCCATAAGATAGAACGATTTACCAATTGCAAATCCAAATATGTTGTGTATGTCATCATCTGTGTCTATAAGTCAATGTACATTGGTAGTACCCTCAGGGAACTAAGGGTCAGAATCCGGAAACACATCAGCCTCCTAATAGCCCAGGATGCAAGATATACACTGGCCAAACACTGGACAAACAAGCACCACATGGAGAATAAAAAAGACATCCAATTCATCGCCCTGGAACCAGTCAAAGGTGACAAACGAGGAGGAGACAGAAAACTAAGACTGTGTCAGGGAGAAGCTAGACTGATATGTTAATACAGATGTGTTATTAATGGCTTGAATACAAAACATGAACTAAAAGTTTTCTTATGATCAATTAACAACATTATCCTCACCCAGCTCCCCATATACTATGTAATTCAATGGCTTTCCCTACCCTGGAGGAGACACACACCATCCCATAAGAGCGACCCCAGAAGAGGTAACTTTGCTCAATATTGCCCTGATTACACATGCTGGCCTCTCCAGTAGTAACACAGCATTTGCTCCGACAGCCACCTAGTCACACAACAGGGGGTGTCCCTCCTCATTACCCACCTTCCTCCCACACCAGGGCGGTGTCCAGAACAGCATACAGATCTAATCACAATCTCTTATGGCTTTTAACTTTATTGGCATTTATTAACAAAGAAAACAAACAGTTAGCACTGTGTGCTTACAATCCCTGTTGCCCTCCCACTCTCCCCCGCTGACGGTACACCCACACCTTCTCCAAGATAAATCACTGTCCATATGTCTTAACTTGCCAATATTTGATGCCTTGAGTTGCACCAGTCTTGTACTCGGAGGGTAGCATTAGCGTGATTGCTCTACCACATCTCAGATCTTACTCCCACTTTGTTATACTGTATTCATATGATTTAACATTCAACTTCTAGCGTGGATGACACTTCCTCCGCGTGTTCAGATTGTTGGCTCAAGAAGCGCGTATATGCATCCCAAATAGTACCAACATTGCCCCGGTTATGATACAAAGATTCCCAACCATTTTCCATATCAAAGCAATAGATTATGTCTAACTTCCATTGTGAGTGCCTTGGGCTCCTCTTTCCCTCCCGACTGGATTGCCACCTGCCGTTTGGCCAGTATGAGTAGTAGACTAACCAGTTTTCTAGTTTGTTTGGGGACCTCTTTGGTGTACCTCAGTAGTCCCATTAATGGGTCTGGGCGTATTGTTTGACCTGTGACACCACTGATCGTGTTAAATATCTCCTCCCAGTATTGTTGTATGATCGGGCAATTCCAGGATACATGGAGGAAGTCAGCCTACTCTGTGTTTTACCTTTTACATCTCCCTGTTACATCTGGGAAGTATTCTTTTAGTTTAGCCAGTGTATGGTAAAACTGATGAATGTATTTAAAATGAATTAGTTTATACCTTGCGTTAATGGGTCCCTTTTTAATTCCCGTGCAACAGTATGTCCCCACCACTTCCAAAATGTCCCACCCCAAGGATTTTTCCCATTTCGCCCTTGGTGAGGCTCGGTCCCTGCTCCCAGTGTGCATGTACATAGTGTATAATCCAGATGTCACCTTACTTCCAACCATGCCTTGTACCAATTTGTCCAGCATGGGGGAGATCTGGGGTTATTCCGGGAGTGTGGTGAATACCTGGTGCAGACTCACCCGTAAGTGGAAGTACATAAATATGTCCAGAGCTGACATTGTTCCCTTCCCTTTCTTTTCCTCCAGAGTTACACATTTCCCTTCTGGGAAAAGGTCCCCAAAACTGGATATCCCCAGCCTTCTCATCTGGGCCACAAAACCTGATTCCACAGTAATCAGAATCCCAGGTACATGCACCACGAGAAGTCTGGGTGAGTATAGAACCTCCCCCCTTTTTTATGTTCCAGGTGGGTCCATGCCCTGCAGGTCACTTCTACTAGATTTCGTGCTGAGTGTGCTCTGCCTAGTGCCGTTAGAATGACTGACCATAGGAGATTCAGAGCCGCCACTGCTCTTTCTACTTCTACTTCCACGTTCCTTCTGTCTCTTTGTGTTTCATACTAATGTTTAAGATACCCCGCCTGTGCTACATTGTAGAATATTTCAAGGTCGGGTAGCGCTAGTCCCCCTTCGGAAACCGGCACCGCCAGCTTATCCCACGATACTCTGGCAGGTTTCCCCGCCCACAGAAACTGTGTAATTGTCGACTTCACAGTGCGAAAATATTCCCCGGGTACTCCTATTGGTGCGTTCAGAAATACATAAAGGAATCTAGGGAGTACTGTCATCTTAATAAGGGACACCCGGCCATACAGATTAAGGGGGAGATTCTTCCAATGCATCATTGCTGCCCGATCTTGATCTAGGACTCTCAGGTAATTGCTATGGTACACCACAGTGTTATCCCTAGCAACATTTATCCCCAAACAGCGAGTCTGAATCATGTGCCACTGAAATCCCCAGCCATCCTGATATTGTTCGACTGTTTCCGTCAGTGGGAAAAGAACCGACTTAGAGGCATTCACTTTCAAGACGGATACCTCCCCAAAGCTTTGAACGTCCCTCAGTATTGGACCTAGGTTGATTTTAGTAATTTGCATATAATGAAATTGCTATCCTATGGTTGTGTAGCCTCACCCCACGGTGCACATGTAGTTCTCGTATCCGTCCGTTGAATGGTTCAATCGCCAAAGCGAAAAGCAGTGGCGTGATTGGGCATCCCTGTCTCGTTCCCCTCTTGAGGGCCATCAGTGGCGTCATCTGACCATTTACCCTCACTCTAGCCACTGGCTGTGTGTACAACAGTTTGACCATGGTGATATAATTTTCACCCAGTCCCATCCGTCTTAATAGTGCGAACAGAAACGGCCATTCGACCGAGTCGAATGCTTTAGTGGCATCCAGTAAGCCCACCACTATCGGGTCCTCGGGCGGAACTGCCACCATCATACCGAATATCCTCTGGAGACCATATGAGGCAGATCGTCCCGGGATAAAACTTGCTTGGTCCGCCCGTACCATCGCTGGCATCAATGGCGATAGCCGTGATGCTAGGATCTTTGCCAGAATTTTATTATCTGTGTTAATTAGCGAGATTGAGCGGTAGGAGGAGCAATTGTAACTGGGTTTGTCTGGCTTTGTCCGGCTTTAACAGTACCACAACCACTGCCTCCCTCAGTGTGTCAGGCAATGACCCACTCTCTGGCTTATAACTTATTGGTGCTAACTAAATTGCCCAACTGACAGAACAGAGCTACACTACCCCCGTTCCGGGGGCACATAACGCCAATGTGCCTCCTATAACCACTTCCACAACCTCTTTTTACAGGCCCTGCGGTAATACGCTGAACATTGCCAATCATGGAAATTATAATCTAAGTCGTCCGGCCAGACTCACCTGCGCCTCAGCCACCAATGAGAGAAACCGACGCATCGCAACCGCTTCCCGCCGGCATTTAAGCTAGACTCACAGGACCAAGGACTATATACCATGGTACAACCATTACACTATCTTTCCCATGGTCATTAAACAATTCGACTACCATTTGTTTAATATGTACAGAGAGTAGGGCGTTGACTCTTTGCATCAACATTTCAGGATAACAACTCTGGCTCATTCATAGCTAAGATAATGCATCATATAAATGTATAACTCTTATCATGATTACTCTCCATGTTCTTAGCAGTATCATAAATATATGTGGCTTTACTCCAGGTGATCTAACTTTTTAAAACATTTCTTCTTCAGTGATGCTGATACACTAGACCGCATTGGCACATTAGTTGCTATTGACAGTGAATTCACTGAGCCTATAAGATTAGAGAGTACATCTGGCCTGTTAAGGAGGACTCCCAGGTATGCCAGAGTGATGGTGGGGGTCCGCGGAATAGGAGGGCCTAACTCCCTCCCAGAATAAACGGAGGACTCAGTCAGACAGCAAGTAAAAACTGCAGTTTATTGAAAATAAAACCAACAGGGATCAATACAAGAACACAGAAAGATTCCAGTACCTCACACCGTTTCATGGCACGCATGCCAGTTTTGTTCGATTTCAGCGTCGCAGTCTGGGCCTGTCTCCAGAAACCTATCCGGCCAAGGGATTGGGTATCGAGAGTGCTATAACCTATACAATTACCTGTACATGTTATTCTACTGGCTCTTACATGTCAGGTGGCTGGCCTGTCCCATCCACAACATTTTTTCGATTACATTGCTGCAGAGTAGTGAGCGTACCATTGGTTTGTACACCTTGCCATACACCCCTGGAATACTAAACAGTGATTGGTTAGAGCGGCTGCCCGCAGGCCTGGGACTCAATCGAGTTCTCAGCTCGCTGTGCACCTCTTCAAGGTGATGTGAACGATTATGTGTCTTTATTGTAACTTGTGTACACCACCTTGCCTTATAATAATAATAATAATAATCATAATAATAATAATAATTTAGCATTTTTATAGCCGTACGAACCCTCATGCATCTGAGCGCTGCTTATTATTACCCACGGTGTGTGGTGCTTATTTATCGATCTCGGAAGGATGAAAGGCTGAGTTTGGCCCTGCCGGGATTCGGACCTGCGTCAGCAGGCTCTGCACAGATGTCAAAGTGAGCGCTCTATTCTCTGTGCTATTGGACCATGCTTATGAGAATATTCTCCTCACAGTAGCAACACTTGTTGCAATCTGTGTCTGGTTTGCTGAGACCGGCTCCTCTTTCTCACTGTGGGTGACTGTCCATTGTCTTGCTTGGCTACATCACGTGTTTAGAGACCACAATTTTGAGCTCTGCAGCTCCCATTATGAGGATGTATTCCATTTCTCTGCAGCTGGTCCATTTTTCATCTGGGGAATGGAATGTGTCTTCATATCTCTGACCTTGGCTTTGGGCCTGTCTCATGCGTCTTGCTCTCTGTGCATACTTAGTCAGCTCTGCTCATCTCCTGCTCCGTGGCTTGAGGCCTGCTGTAATTTAACTAAACCTTATAATGTGGTTTCTACATTGTCCATGTTGTACTATGTTCCCTATGGGTGAACTATATGTCGTTCGATCAGGTTCCATATATACTCCTGCATGTCCACGAAAATATTGGCTTTAAGCATCAGCAAGCTTGCTCAGGATCTCTTGTGCCTTGCAATTCAGCGTTACTGCATTTGGCTAATGGCAAAATAATAAAAGCATTGACAGTATGTATGTGTATCTGTTCTCTAGCTATATAACTGTATGCTCATGTTCTTCATGTATACGCATGTGTGTTTTTGTGGTGCAGTGCGGACTGCCCATGTGCTTCATGTCTAACGCTGCTATGTCATGGTGTCACTAATGACATCAGTACCATGGCTTTTTGGTGCTTAGTCGAGGCTGTACATATAGGTGTCTCTGTCCACAATCACTGGCTCTTCTCCCACACTCGGGAACACTTGCACTGTATTCGGCCTGTATGGCTGGCTAAGGGGGGGTATCTTTCAGTGTACTTGTCGATCATTGGTGCACTCAGGATTTGTGCAAAATAAGATGAATGGCAGCAAGCGTTTCTACCTCTTCGTCCTGGCCAGAACTTGGGGGCGCTGAGGGGTGGTCTTGGGACTCCCTCTTCAGGCCATTAAAATGAGACTGTGTTGCTTAGTTAAATGACTGCAAAAGGTGGCGGCCGGCTGTGAAAGATCGCCAAGCCTACTCATCTGAATGCAGAGGCCCCTCGCCCTTATGGGTAAGTCCACAAGTGATTCTTTGATCCCCAGCCTCCTATCCGGTCAAGTACTCAGCATAAGCACAGCCCATACGGTTGTTCATTATCACCATTAACATCTACAACTCGGGCAATCCACGATAGGCACCTCCACACTATTAGATCAGATCTCCCATCATGTTGGCATTGTGCACTTTACTTAACTTCGCCACTTCCCAGCCTCTCAGCTGTTGTTACCGATAGCATCCACCTACCTATTATTCCACCGCCTGACTAGGCTCGTCGTCACACCGCGCCATGCTCAGCCGCTTTCATAGGGCCGTCCCGGCCCTGAGCGTGCACACTCAACAAAGACCTACACACTGACCTTGAATGCGGTCTATCGGAAGGCATCACACCAACAATGCACAATTGCAGTACGCATTCATGAGTCCCACTGTCATGGCATTGACCAACCACAGCACACCTCCCGCGGTTAGCATACCATTTCAATAACCTAATCCCAGACCTTGTCTGTACAAACACAGGACCACAAACTACAACCACCTCTCCACTAACTAGAGGCCACACTCACCACATCACTGAATCGCCACACCATCTAGCCACCCCCACAACAGCTGTTCTTCCTCTCTGGACTTTGCACAGCAACTTTGCAGTGACACACAGGGCCCCGCAACCAGTGCATGCATGCCTCATGCTGTCCACTGCCTACTCCAAATGATAATTGGCTTGCTCCATTCACATCATGACCACCTGCGCTCTTCCCAGTAACTCTACTCAGACAACTCTCTTTATAAATTCAAACCCATTTAAGCCCATTGCATCATAAGCCCATTGCATCACATCATGCTTAATTTCCACATCACTGCGCATGACAATGAAACCTGGTATTATCAGCTCATAATTATCAGGCCTGCCAGACAATGACAATACTAATGTGGCCCTATAGGTACCTAACCCAACACATGTTATTCTTACCCTACAGGCTAACCACAAGAGGCTCTACTCAAGAGCAGCAAACCAACCCGTATCACTCTTTTTTGGGCTATTACCACATGGTAAGGATATGTATCCCTATACTACACTATCTACCATGATTAAACTTGGCCTGGTACGCACACCACTGGAAACTAACTATACATTGCCTTCCTTCCTCTTACTCTCATCCCTTTCCTTTGTGCATCTGATCATTCAAACAAATACACTGCGGTTATGATAAATCTTGTGTGAATAATGTAAATCCTGTGCAATAGTGTATACGATGAACATTAGTTCCAGCAATGGAGAATGCAATACTGTCTGCCTTCTATGGGCACACAGGTCATTTTTATATAGTTTGGGTTTCGAACCTTTGTCACATTGGCGATGGTAGTTGGTAGTTTTACTGGTTTAGCTTGTAGCGGGTTTGCCGCTACCAACAAAACCTGTAAAACTATATGTGATATCTGACTTGTAATATCTGTGCACTTTATCACCTATAATGTTCATCGCATACACTATTGCAATACGTTCATCATGTATGTCTGGCTCCAAATAATAATTGATACCACGTTCATCATGTATGTCTGGCTCCAAATAATAATTGATACCACAATGGTATAATACGTTTCAGATGTCACTAAACCACCCGACCGGACACTTCGCTCACTGGTCTCCGCACAATTCACTCACAATTGTCCACACTATCTGATTGGTCATTCACAACCCAACATGCACAATTTTGCTAAATCTGTATACCTACCACAGCCTTAAAAAAGACTTGCGTACGGTCGAAACACGTGTCGGCTCAACTGTGCCATTAAAGATCACCAAGATACAAAATAACAATAAACGTCTGAAATTATTACAATAAACTTGCACCAAAAATACCCAGTGAAAACTGCTTACTGACCCATCGCCAATGTGACAAAGGTCCTCAGCCCACCCTATAAAAAAATGACCTGTGTGCCCATAAAAGGCAGACAGTATTGCGTTCTCCATTGCTGGAACTAAATTCAACAATACGTTACATGTGCAATTGTTGCTCGTTCTACCATCCCTATTTTCCGCTGTAATGCAAATAAAACACCCTTTTGACAAGTAAAAGATTATAGCTCATTGCCCTTCAGATGTGCTAGACACAGCAAACAGTTGAAGACATACATGGTTTCTTTGCAACTTCCATAAAACTGCAAATACGCATGTATCACTGAGCTCAGGATGTTGTTGAAGCGTACTTGAAAGCACAACTTAATTATGCTGGGACCAGATCTCTAGATCAGATGATTACCAGACCGTTACACTATATTTGCCTTAATTATCTGAACCCTACTGGTAGACTATTGCTTTCCACTTATCTGGATCCTATAGTGCCAGATAAGGGAATGCACAAGTTTGTTTGCTCTTATTTGCAAACTGTATTTCTGTGCTGATTTTGACTTCATCAACACAGTCACTTCTGCAGCAATGTTACGTTCTTGCCAGTCAAGAGTCAGTATGGAGCAATGTTCGCAAGGAGACCAGTAGTGTGCCTTCTCAGTTTTAACAATGCAATAGAAAAGCATCAGAGATCTAGTCACAAGGGGACTGAACATTTGGCCTCTGCTGGGGTGGTCACTGTGTAAACCGGTCTCCCACCCAGAACCCCGAACCAGGAAGTGAAACAAACGGATGTATATTATGATTCTAAAGAAGTGATCAGTAGTCAAACCGATATGAAGTGAGTTCAAATGAAACAATGTGAGGAGTATAGTTTTCTAATTCTTCCAAACCACCATGCCATCAATATTCTGAGGAGTAGATGCAACAGAATGTGCTCATACTTGCAAGGGGGTAATCACAGGTGGGCCACACAGAAATAAAAATAAGAACTTCCAAGAAGTTCTGGGCACCCTTCTAGTGAGAACAAACATGGCCAAAGAACTTTCTTTATGGAAGGTACCTACTAGGGAGGGTCTATAACCACTTTAACCCACTCTACCTTTCACAGAGGAGGGATACCCATTTGCATATCAGTCTGGTCCCATCCACTTGGGCAGTCGAGCACAGAAATGCTAAGCAATCCTCCTCTGAACAGGAGTACCAGCAGCAAACCCAGTCTGTGTTTCAGCCTTTTTAGGGTCTCATAAAAGAGGTTAATATGTGCATCACTAAACACAGTGAGCGAGGGGTCAACATCTGTATTATCGTAGGTAATTTAGGGTAAAACCCCAAGTTCCTAAACATTCAAAAGAAGGTCTGTGAGCCCCTGTACTGAGAACAAATATGACAAAATAACCTGTGTTTAAGACCTCAGTCATGAACAGATAGGATTAGGGCATTGGTCTCTAGAAGAAAAAAACAAGACAGGGCATACTGGAACATAAATGTGATGAGCAAAATCATCGCAGTGAGCTTTCCAGAGGTTCCCTGCAGAACAAAATAAATGTAATTCTCTTATGTTTTATTCACAAGCCACTTGGAGGTTGGGTTTACAAACTAGTCATTTCTGCATACTGCTGCCCAATAAACTCGAAAACATGTCCTCAGATCAACAAGGGTTAGCAAAATCAAAACTTGTAGACTTTCCTAACTGGGAGCTAGACTACACAAAATGAATGCTTGGAATGTTGTGGAAGACTCTAGGTTTCAGGGCTCTCAATCTAGTCCCTTTAATGGTCGCCACAATGACACCCTTAAATGTCCCAAGAAAATGTAGGTCCCCATTTGGACCACACAAGAAAATGCACTAACTTAAAGATTGATGGATTCCTTGGCAATTGCTGGATCCTTAATGAGTGGATGGAATGTTGTCAGATAAAGAATCTGTTTTCTACTTCCAGTTATTGCAAGCTCTCCTAAAAAACACCCACAACTAATAAAATGTCATGTTTATTAGAAAAACTGAAACTATATGCTCAGATGTGACAATGTGTGGTCAATAAGTATGTTGCACTGTGCATTACATTAACTTAGCCTAGTATATTTATTTAGTCCCAAAAAATGTTTTAAAACTATAATTTTGTAAATGTTGGCATGGACTCCCTCATACAAAAACTGTTTTTTTTCGCAAACAGCATCCAGTACCTGCTACCTTGTACCTGATTCTCAAAGCATAAAGCCATAGCTGATCAGGAGAAGCCTGGAACATCACTGAGAAATCCTTAAGCAAATCTTTGTGAATCAAATCTGTTTGGAGAATCTTAACGATTCTTCAGCCATCAACAGCGTTTGTTTTGTTTTAGAGTTTGTTAGTGAGGTATAAGGTTGCAGGGGGTCAATATGAGACCCTCACTGGCATTTTGTGGTTTTTTATCTTGTCATCACATCACTTTGTATGCTTTTTCAAATGTCCTCACTGTCTTCATATTTGACATTTTATAATGTGATTTTATATTATAATCTTACCTTTGGTGCATTTTTTTACACTCACTAATAATCACTCATCTAATGATTGCAGTACCTCCACGCTTTGTAAACAAAGTGCGAAATGTTCACTTCATAGAAGGCGAAGACATTCAATTTACCTGCACCATTGAAGGAGCTCCATACCCACAGATCAGGTGAGTCCATTCCGATTTGCACAAGATGTGATTGGTGGAGGCTGATATATTTAACTCTCTGCCTCGTAGCTGCTGTGTAATTCTTTAAAGGTCAGTGTACAGTAGTACTACGACTTGCACATCTCATATTGGTGATGCATGAGACTATTCACTTTGCCGCTATGAAACCCACGACAGAGAAGAACATTTTTATCAACTCAGTATTGCACATTTTTTATGATGCTCTTCCTCAAAATCAAGAAGGAACAATGGGTTACCCATATGCACATCAATGATAATATATGAGTAACTGAAAAAGATCTTTGATGAACAGTTGAAGTTTGATCAGTATTAACAATATAATTGTGAATGACAATGCAGAGTATCATGAAATTGCTGGCAACCTTACGTCAAAAGGTGTCATCAATCACCATATCTCAGAAACAATAATACCTATTGAAGACTGAAAGCATTCTCTGCTTTAACGCTTCCAAATCCAAGATCCTTTTTTAGGTACTGTCCTTCCAACGTGCCACTGCTGTTACCAGAAAGTCTAATTACCAGCTCTATCCCCTCCTCCAGGTCATTCATATTCACAACAAACTGCACATAAAATTGAGTAGCTAGATTTACTGCAGGGCTTAAGGCAGGTGAAAATAGAACAAGAAAATGTAACAAAAACACATCTGTAATATACTATAAAACGAAACTAAATAAAACAAACTGAGAACATGGCTATAAACTCAGTATATAACTATAATGGAAAAATGAAAATGAAAAATGATAAAAACCATAAAAATCTATGTGGCAGTGACAAACTTGAAGAGTGTAAACGTGAATACAAAGAACAGATTATAACTTTTGTGTTGGGTTTTAAATACAGCAACACGGGAAACTGAAGAAGGACATAGAGTGGGAAAAGTAGTGGAACAGAACCAGCAAGAGGTACAAAACTTGAACCTATTACAAACAATTGAAGAAAAACTTGTCAAATAAATGAAAGACAGATCTAATGAAAAATATTTAATCAAAGGCTAGAAACGTATTGAAAACAAAACAAAATTCAGCTTGATACTTTACATCCATTAGAGAAGTATTAAGCTAGTAGATAAAAGAAAGATATTTTTAAAGAAAAAGTGTACATAATAAAAAATATGGCAGAACGATAGCCAATAATACATTGGAAACTGTGTTATCTCAGAGTTGTCACATGTGATTTCAAGCCAATCATCTATCTGCGTTCTGCGATACACAAATCCCCCCAAAATACAAACCAAAAAAGCATGATCCATGAAAAATTGTATACAATCAAAAAGCAAAAATATAACCCATCTGAAATTGTAGTTGATGAAAAAGGAAAATAGAAAAAAGTAATTCATTTTTAGGAATTATATACCTTTTAACCACACTGCTCCCATCTGCAACATGGGAACTTCTCCACAGCCTGCAAAAACAATGTTAATCCACTGATCACCAAAACATTTACAAAACTGTCACCTTCAAATCCTGTTCATGTGCACAACATCCCCTTTTTCCCCTTCACACAAGTAGAGGTCCCCCCTACTCCAACATTGCAACAACGTCTAACAGAATGAACATAAACACCAGACGGACAGCTGTGTAAAATGCAGATTTCAAAGGACAAATCAGACATTTTGGAATGCCCATCCAAATGGCGTTGCTCCAGTCAATATGCAAGAGGGCTATTGTCTGCACTACAGATCATAAAGAATCCATGGGTAAAAAATATTTATTCTGAACTAGCATGGACATCTGATAGTGGGCAATCTGAACTTTTTAGGCACATTAGTCTTCATCAGAGATTACTGAAGAGCCAAAAACCTAACAATCAGGCAGATGGGATTAAAGTTGAAGAAATACTATCTGTGTTCCAAATTGATAGCCAGGATTGATCATTGCCATTCTGTTTTCCCAAAGAACACAAAAGAAAATACGTTTTACCTGCGTGTAACTTTACATTTACAGCCAGCATCCAGGACACGATTAGCCAACACAATTCTAGCGACAAGAAATATCATAAGAAGGTCACACTTGATTTAATTGGTTGACAACAGCATACTGATGAATACCGGCCCCTCATTCAGCAATCAGAACCCCCCCCCCAATGGCTCAATTTGTAGATTGCATAAAATTGGAGACAGTGTGAACCCCTGACAGACTCTATAATTCACGGTCATGGGAGGAGTTCAAAGGGATCGCATCTCCATAGCCTTAGACCTACGAGTCTAAAACTCATCTTGAATAGATCATGTTCACATAGCATCTTTTGGGAATCTTCAAAAGGTAATTGTGCCATTCTTGGCACAGTTTAAGAGAGAGAAATACTGGAATTGTAACAGAATATTGAAGAGAGGAGCCTTGCAGTGCTTCCAAGACCTTGTTAAAGTACCTTCTACGGCTTTGCTCCTCGTCTGGGAAGCCATTGAATAGTCTCAAGGTTGCTCCCACCCATTTAATCTGAGATAGAACTCTATATGCCCTTATGTCTATGCTGAGAGCTTGAAATTCTCATCATGTTTGGACTTGGTTGTTCTCCTTTTGCAAGTCTAGGAGGCAGAGCTCCCTATGAGTACACTTAAGAATAGTGTTGTTTACATCTGGGATTTTGAGGACCCCCCTGAAAGGCTTGAGGTCCCAGGGTATTGGGGTATTGCAGCCCCGCAAGGTCGCAGCACAACGTGGAATGGCTCAAAATGCAAGTATTCTTGAGTCTAGTGGGTCTCACCAGGCTCTGGGTTGGGGTTATTGTTTTCGGAGTCCCCAGGTCAATTGGAAGGAAAGGTAACAGCAGGTTCTGGTTACACAGCAGGTTCTCCGGTAGCTGGAAATCGTCTCAACCGCGTTTTCTTCATCATCCTCCTCGGTTTCGGTTCCAGTGGTCAACTTGTCTGCAGCTTCCAGGTTCTGAGTTTTTATTAGGAACTGCAGCACAACCTCTGCATCTCTCCCTGCATTTTACAGAAAGGGACGGTCTGGCTGTCCAATCAGGACAGCCAGCCCCCC
Source organism: Ambystoma mexicanum (assembly GCF_040938575.1). Lineage (NCBI taxonomy): Eukaryota > Metazoa > Chordata > Amphibia > Caudata > Ambystomatidae > Ambystoma > Ambystoma mexicanum. The sequence continues at coordinate 151,259,641 of NC_090924.1, forward strand.
ACTGGGAGTTGTTCCCTTTCAGGCAAGTTGGAAGACAAATGACTGCAGAGTATTGGACTCCTCTCTCGATCCAGCCTTTCCAGGCACTCTGGAGCCTGGGTGGGGAATCAGCTGAATTCCCGCCAAAGACAAAACAGCCTCTGAGGTCGTTCCTGCCTAGAATGGCAAGGCAAGACCTCAGAAGCAGCAGGCACAAAGAAATTGCGAACAAAAGAAGAGCCCACCATTTTGGAAAAATGGTGGCCCTTCAGTGCAGTACCGAGGCTGAATTAACAGCTTGCGAGTAACAAAGTCTAAACGTTATAAAGGTAAAAGCACTGCAACCAGCCATTCATGTAACACTCGCAAGTGTAACAAAATGTTGCCATGTAAGTAAAAAAGGGGATAGATTGTATCCCCCCAGCACTCCACATAAAGTGGGGTGTGCTGGCTCACTATATAAAATGTAAAGGGGAGTGAACATGCCTCTTTACTACTTGAGAACTGTAGTTCGCACAAGTACATCAAATGGAAACTAACAGGGGAGCCCAAAGGGGCAAACCAGCCTAAGCCCAAAAGTTGTAGGAAACTAGAACATCAACCATACACTATGGAGCGACCTAAAAAGACTAGGTGAGAGGGGGAAACGATTCCTCTTCACCATGGGACAAGGTAAAATAGTTACCTAGTCAAAGAAAAATGTTCTGGGATTGACACAACTCAGGAATATTTATCATTGATATGAACATCTTACCTAACACCCAGTCACCCAGCAAATGGTGATAGCGCGTCTCACACAGTAAATGTGCATGGCAATGACTGCACGGTTATTAGTCAGTATTTCTCTGCAGCATTGTGTGCTTCCAGTAGCACATTCTGCTAAAGCAAACCGGAAATCAGGCCCACCTTTTGCTATAGCATTGTAACATTATTATTTTTGCTATATCTCTTCTTAATTGAGAGCCTCAGAGTGATTTCACAACAGCTGTGCTCCTGATATCAGTTCAATCAGAGACTGATTTCAATTTCACTTTCACCAAGTCACACCAGCATAACAGTAGCTACTGGTTTCTCAGTTTCTGAACTGGCCAGCTCTGACTTAGTGGACTAACAACTGGAATAATTTGTTGAAAGTATTGTTATGTATTCAATGTTATTTACCAATGAAATGCTGTATTGTGTAACTTAACTTTTGCTCCCTCCTGCGAACTACATAGGCTCTAACTATTCCTTGTCAGCAGGCTTGGGCTGGAATGATAAAAGGCAGCGACATCTGAGTCAACTAAGTCTGTCAGTTCCCATCTGATGCTTTTCAGTACACATTTTCAGTAACTTGTTTCTTTTCAGTTTTAAGTTAGTTTCTTCATTGTGTTTAGTTCTTTCAAACTTTTCACATATACATAAAATAAAAACAGACTGTCACAAAATGTAATTAAATACCTTATGTAGATGATTAAATGTACCTTATCAATCATCAAATATAAATCCATACAGTTCATTTTCTCTTCAACATTTTCTTAATTTGTTTCCACATGCGCTGAAGTGCATGGGAAAGTGGCACAGAACCGGAGTGGGGCAATACACCCAGAATGGCATCCACTTAATAGTGCCATAATTATGGACAAGTCGGCTAGACTCGCGCATATGTAAAGGACCCAATTTAACCCATTATGTTAATACATGTCTCACTGTGTCAAGGCAGAAATGCAGCAAAACCTTTCAATTTAATTGAGCTCCGAGTATAGTAAGCAATGGTAACTGATTGATTCTCAACAATAGAACAAATTGCCGAAACATTCAGTATTCTTTATCAAATACGTTTTGGGTTCCAAATACCTATATGTGACCCCAGACACATATTTAAAAAAAATTTACTTGTAGAGATGTTCAAAGTTGTTTTTGCAATCCCATTGTTTTTTCAGTTTTAAAAGTAAGACCATTTTTATAGTAATGCAAAGTTTCAGTGGATTCTAACTATGTAAACCTCTAATGGATGTATTGTTTTAGGTCTACTTCATTACTTTATAATTCAATTCCCACAATTCAATTGTCCCCACTCTTCGCTGTATGATAGAGACTTTTAACTAAAGTAATCTATTTTGTTGAAATCGGGTTTCTTTGTCATTTAATAGTCAAATCTTATTGCCCGGTTTCATTTTACATTTCTCCTTAAAACATGTTTTTCTATATCCTACAGTGCAACACATATTTGTATTGTGTGGCAAAATAATTATTGCGGAAATGTATGTTTGCAATTTTTATATGTTATTGCTGATTGTTGAAAAATAAAACCTTTTTGACATAATTTATTGATTAATTAATACATGTACTTTGCTATTCTTTCATTCATGAAATGAGACCCACTCAGGCTGTGACATTATTTAAATGTTTTTGTTCAAGTTACTGAATTAATGTTTCACAGCAGGGCTGACTCGTGATGATTATATCTTGTATGTGCACATGTTATTTGCTCAGCGAAATATATATCTGTGGTGCCTCAGGTACAGAAGACAAAGAATACTGTATTTGATGTCAGGTGGCAACCCCCCACCCTTATCCTGCTACCTGACAAAAATGAAATGCCTTGTCAAGGGGTGTGGAGGTGGGTGGGTGATGTTTGGTTGGCAACATCGTAATGGGGGGCATTTTCAATGCTTGCTTTAGGTTCCAGGTCATACTTGTTACATTCTTACCAGAAAAAGTAAATTGCACAGATTAAACAGACAAAAAACAGGGCATCAATACAAACTAAAATGCCTACTCTTAACAAACAGTGGTATGTATACTCAGAAAAAGTCTTGTTGGGGAACATCGATCCCTCAGTTAATGTTCTCTCCCAGAATCAAGCCTGAAGTACTAAGATACCTTCACGGCTGGCGAGAGGCGATTTGTACAGGAGCAACTGATGTTCATTTCCTTGAACTAACAATAAAGAAGTGGCTTCTGGTATAATGGTGGAAACAGAACATGAATTAGCAACTTTCAGGGCGGCCATTTGAACGTAAGTTAGATATAAAATCAAGAGATTGGTAAGAGTCACCAAACATTCGATCTGGCAGAGGGTGCTTTTTAAAGCCCTCTGTGTAGTACACTAGTGCAGCTGTTCTACTGGCCCCCCAGTTTCTAACTCGACCACTACGATTATGCCCCTTCCGACCCCCTTTGTTTCCCATCAGCAACTCCTTCTAACCATCCCCCGTTATCTTCTTGTGCACAAAGTTGATCAATTCCTTTCTTTTCTCTGTGCTGTGTGGCCATAGCAGTGACTGATTCCATTTTATAAGTTAAGTCGTTTACAACTACTAGCTAACAAATGTCACTTTGTTACTGTGTAAACGTAATACAGTGCCACACCGGTGTGCAACACTCAAGTACTTCAGTTCTTATCCCACCGCTGTACACCAATTTGTTAGAATGGATTTCTGCACTTTGCTCTAGTGAACAGATGTTAGGCAGGACAATTCAAGGTAGCTTCGGAAGCAGTCTAGGCTAAGTCTCAGGAATAGTGGGAGTGATCTCGGGTCCTGGATGAGCACACACAGTAGGACAACAAGAATTACTCTTAGACAGTAGTATATCAAAATATACAATGTATTAGGCCCAGAACAAACACAGGTGAATAGTGAAGAAGACAGTAATACTACTACTTAAACACACACTATGTAAAATATATATACAGTCACTTTCGGTCAATGCGGTAAAGTGTGGATTCCCGCCCAAAACATGTAAGTAGGGAAGGCACACAAACTTTATCACAATGGCCAACTCCAGAAATGGATATCCCTAACTAATGAAGTACAGCCCTGTGAAGATAGGAGCCTTGTGCTCAATGGTATGTTTGTGCGTAAAAGCGCTCGTTGAGGCGTCAAGTTCACAAGGGACAAACTTCAACGGAAAGGAAAGATTAGAAGAGGGCACTGGAGCGTGAGGAATTCAGTTCCAGGAGTCAGAGGCTGGTCTGCTACAGAGAACAAAGCTGTTCCCAACTTTCAGAGGACTATAGGGGGCAAGAGCCACCGAAGTCAAGGCAAGGTATGCAAGGGATCCTTTGTGTGTAAAAACGGTAAGGATGAACTAGGGGCCTCCGGTAAGGGTATGATTACTCACCGCCCTTAGCTCACTCCAGCTTCAAACTTAGCAGGTTTGAAGAAGGTCGTCTGGACTATGAATTCCCCTCCTTGGTTACGCTTCCAATTGCATACGCGCTGTGGGTGCAGATACAGGTCCGATGTACATAGGAGCTGGATCTCTCGTCACAAATGCAGGACAAAGAAGGCACCAATGCAACTGGTCTCAGGACACTTGAAGAAAAGCAGGAAAGTCACCAGCAGCAACCGCCACTGTTGCACAGTGACGCAGGAGCACTGAAGTCTCACGGACTGACGCACGCTTCTGTCTCCTGGCTCCACGAGATTTGGCAAGAAGGTGCTTTGCAGTGTGAACTAGGGTTCTCCCAAAGCTAGAGCTGAAACTCGATGTAACAACGCTCCAGCATGGGTGCCAAGGTACAAGCTGGTCAGTCCACTGGAGGGCCCAAGGACATTTCCGAGAAGTCTTGTTTGCAGGGCACCAAGGAGGCCTTGAGAATGATTGGTCCCACCACTCAAAAGGGTTGAAGCTCCATTCCAGTTCGTCGGAGATCAAGCGCAAAGCATGGCTCTACCGGGACCACAGCGGGCTCAGGGTGCCAAACCGTCTCTGCACGGTTACAGACAGTCCTTGGATCTGCTTTGCTTCTCTGGATACTTGACTCTGTGTATAGGTTGATTCTGACCTAAGGGTGATCTGCAGGTCTGCACTCAGAGCCCCTCCTCATATCCTAATTTCAGTGAGTGCTCGTACCCAGCTGGCCAATGAGGAGATCTGCCTCACTCATGCACGCCAACAGAGGTCCATTCAGGGACCACTATAGTTTCCTGGTTGCTGTCCTCAGCATATCTTGGGAAGACAGTATTATTTGAATAGTCTTTCTCCTCTGGTCAATTATAACTCGCCTTGCTTTAGCCTACTTAATTCTTTTCTGGGTTCGATGGTATAGTTCTTCTGAACTCTTGCTTACAATATCCTCTCCTTTTTATATTCTCTTCTTCTTTTACAAAATGTCCAGTGGCTATCCCCTTTTCCCAGGGTATTGGGATCCATTGTGCTTTTCGCTTAATATTACTTCTCTTTCTCGTATCCCACCAGTTAGGTTTATTTGCTTCAATGGGAACTTTATCTCGTGAGGTCAACTTAGACGAGTAGGTTGCAGGATATAATTATCCTTTCTCGGCCTCCCCTTATTCCCATTATCCCTTTTACCTTCTATTGTGAAGGAGAATACCCTCAAGAGCTTTGTTCTTCAGTGGCCTTCTCTTGTTGTCACCTTCCTTACTCTTACGTCCCGTGCCCTTTCCTCCATACTGTATGAGCGTCCCTTACAAGGGACGGGAGACAGAACCTTTTTCGCCAGAAAAAAAACCTTCTTCCCCTTTAAATTTAGAGGTGCGTGGGGCGCGGCCCAGGGAGCATGCGCTGCCCTGACTCTGCCCTCTGGCGCCACACCTCAGTCCCCTTTTCCGCGTTGGCGGGCCGAATTCACCAGAGCGCCTGGTTTTGGCATGTAATTCCACGTGCGGATACTTCTTCTCTTTTTTTTGTCTTTTCTATCATTCAGGTACTCGGTCTTTAGGCGTCGCGCTCCTCCCCGGCGCATGTCGACTTCTACAGGGTTCATCAGGTGTCCATCCTGCAACAAGCTCTTCCCAACTTCAGACCCCCACACCCTCTGCCTACGTTGCCTTGGCCAGACCATGGTTGGCAATCATGTTTGGTGTGACTCGTCCTTGAAGGTGCTGAAGAACAGACTAGCCAGGTGGAGGGAGCTCTTCCAGAAGTCTCCTCCAGAGGATCTCAAGAACTTTGTGAAGCATCGTCACAGGTCCAAGATAGGGCCGATATTTTCCAGCACACCGCACAAGGAAGACTCCTTCCCAGGGACTCTCCCGCGCGGGAGGGACTGACCAGGTCCTTCCACCGGAACGTGCACCGAGGCTGCTACAGCTACCGGCCCTCATGTCGAGGGGTCCTCGGAACCTCCCGGGCGCAGTGGCGAGGGACCGGAAGGTTCTTGTACCGGGTCTACACCCGAGGGACTACGTCCTTTTACCAGCACAATGGCTGAGGGCTACGCCCTAACACCGGCAATACGTCCGAGGGGCTACACCCTAATACTGGCAATACGTCCGAGCGGGCACCTAAACGCAGCTCTACCGACCCCCGGGTCAAGGGTGTCACACCTAGCGGGCCGAGGCCCGAGGAGCAGGGTAGGCCTCTTGATCCACACGCGAGAGTCTTGGACGAGGCCAGACCCAGCTGGCTGGGTAACACGTCACAGGCACGTGGCAGGCAGTTTGACAAAATGGCCGCCGCGCCAGACAGGAGCACCCGTCCGACGCCATTGCACGAATTGGGCAAAGAACGAGTGTCGAGGTGGGACTGGCCTCAACCAGGTACGTGTCCTACAGTGTACCCTTCATATGCGCAGGGCAACTTTCCCATGCGTCCATACGGACTGGGTATGCAGCAGCTCCAGCAGTCCCCCGATACCCCGTCGGTACCCCCTGCCACCTCTTCAGCCAGTGAGGAGGCGCTGTTCGACAAATTCCACGGCCTCATGAGGTCTCCTCAGATGGGGGTTATCATCAAGGACGCAGTCAGGGAAATCCTCCCTGCCATGCTAATGGCACCACAGACGCTGCCATCGGGCTCTCTGACCCCAGTGCAGCCACCTCCTCTGGCTCCACAGCCAACTCCACAACCTCCTCAGCCTCTGACTGAGGTCTCTGTACCCCAGCCTCTGGCTTCATCTACCCCTCCTCCTCCACAAGATCCTCCAGATCCGCAGGACACGGATGAGGAGGAGGATCCAGACACCCCATCCTCAGCCAGAGCCTTCCATGAACATCTTGCTGGCCTGGCAGAGTATTAGGCCTCACTCAGCCCGAGGTCGAACAGCCGGCAGAGGGGGTTCTGGCTGAAGTCCTCACAAGACGCCCCTCTGCCAACATGGGGATTCCACTGCAAACCGATGCAGTCTCCCTGGCCAAGAAGGATTGGCTCAAGCCCCACTCAGTCCAGCCGGTCAACCGATGCCTGGACGCCAAGTACAGGCAGTTGGATTGCTCTCGACCCATCCTCATCGCTGCGGCATCACTTTACTCCAAGCCTCTGTCATCCTCAGCCTCATCTGTGGCGCTGCTAGGCAAGGAGGAGAAGATCTTGGAGGCTTACGGCAAGAAGATCTACTCCAACGCCTCCTTGCACCTGTGTCAGGCCAACGCAGATGCCATTCTGGCTGCCGCCAAGCAACGGTTATGGCAGGAAATTGCTGACTTCCTCTCGGAACTCCCCTCCCAATGTCAATCAGGCTTTAAGGTGGGGCTAGCGGAGGCCAAGCTCGTGGCGCATGACCTCATGGAATCCACAGTGGCGCATATCGAAACCTCCCTACGCAGACTCTGACGTTCCTGGGACTCATTTGGGACACGTGCTCCGAGAGGGTTTTCCCGTCGGAAGACAAGATCTCGGCCATCAAGAGGGCCACCGCCCACTTCCTCAGCAGAGAGGTGACCTTAGCATGGTGGTACCAACATCTCCTGGGTCTACTAGCGGCAGTTCTGTTAGCTGTGCCGCACACGAGACTAAAGATGAGAAGGATTCAGCTGCACTTCGCTGCCGCATGGAATCAGGAGCGGGGCTCGCAATCTGAGATGATCAACGTTCCTTCATCTCTCCACCCGGACCTAACTTAGTGGTCCATGGACTGCAGCCTACAGACGGGCAAGCCCTTTCGGCCACCCTCTCTGCAGGCCACCATCACCACAGACACCTCGCTCGAGGGCTGGGTAGCCACCCTGGACGATCTCTCGGTCTGCGGCACCTGGACTCGACAGGAGCAGGAATACCACATCAATTGGTTGGAGCTGAACAGCATCTGGCTAGCACTCAGAGCATTCCTCCCACTTCTCAGGGGCAAGGTTGTCCTCATCCAGACAGACAACTCGACCAGCATGTACTACATCAACAAGCAGGGAGGCACCAGATCCCCTCCTCTGTGCAGACGGAGGATCAGCATGGGAATGAGCCTTGGAAAACAAAATGCAGTCCACCTCCCGGGGGAATCCAACCTGGAGGCATACAGGCTCAGCAGGCTGGGAGTGGACGATTACAAGTGGCAGCTAAACAACCTTGTTACTCAGGAGATCTTCAACAGGTGGAGTCATCCCCACATGGATCTCTTTGCCACCTGGCACAGCAAGAAGTGTCCCCAGTTCACATCCTGTTAAGGGCAGGGGCCCGGCTCGCTGGGCAACGCATTTCACCTACAGTGGACCGGCATGAAAGCCTATGCCTTTCCGCCCACTCCTCTGATACACAAGAGTAATTTGCAAGATCAACGAGTCTCACCGACTCCTCATCATTCGGATAGCTCCATGGTCGCTAACCAGGCCATGGTTTTCGGAGCTCCTCAGCCTCTCGGAGGTGCCACCTATACACCTTCCGACAGGCCCAGCCCATCTTCTGGCACAGCAGGGGGGCAGAATCATCCTACCCGCGCCATGGAAACTAGCCCTCACAGCGTGGTACCTGAGCAGGTAACGCTTCGGCACCTTAGCCTCTCACAGGCCAATCTGGAGCTCATACAGGGCGCCAGGAGCAAAGCCACCAGGGCCCAGTACAAGAGCAAATGGACCAGATTCTGCCACTGGACAGACTCTAAGGGAATTGACCCCTTGGCCTGCAATTTGTACAACGTGCTCTCCTTTTCGGGGCGCACCTCGCTCATTCTGGAGTACAGGTCGACACCTGCTGTACATACCTTGCAGCCATTGGGGCTTACAGGAACTCTGAGGAAGGCATTTTTTCCTCCTCCAACCCTATCGTCAAGAAACATGTGACGGTTCTCGCTAGGCTCTACCCACCCGTCAAGAGACCGCACCCTGTGTGGGACCTTAATATAGTCTTGGGCGCCCTGGCGCACAAACCATTCGAGCAAATGGCGTCCGTGGACATTAAGCTGGTCACCATCAAGACGGCCTTACTAGTCGGTCTTAACTCGGCTCGCAGAGTCAGCGAGATTCAGGCACTGGTCGGCTCTGAACCATATACCACCTTTCGCAAGGACAAGATAGTCATGCGGACGCACCCGTCATTTCTGCCCAAGGTTCCATCTGCATTTCACTTGAACGAGGAAATAGTCCTCCCGATGTTCTTTCTCGATCCCAAGGATGAAACACAGAGAGTGCTGCACTGCTTGGATGTCAGCATGCCCTAAAAGATACTTGGACAGGACCAAGGGCTTCCGCAAGTCGGACGCCCTGTTCATCACGTTCGACGGCTCGAGGCCAGGCTATCAAGCCTTGAAGGCTTCCATATCCCACTGGATGGTCTCTGCCATCAAAGAAGCATATGAGGGTCAGTACAAGCCGCTCCCGGCCAACATGCATGTCCACGCAGTCAGGGTCAAGGCAACGGCCATCGCACTCCAACGCCATGTCCCTTGGCAAGTCATAAGCAGGGCGGCCACTTGGGCCTCTCCCTCGGCTTTCTGCAAGCATTACTGTTAGGATACCGGCTCTAGATCTGATGCCACTTTCGAGAGGTGGTTCTTAGGAACCTATTTGCTTAAGGAGGGTCTCCTCTCCACCCTGGGGCTACAGTCAGTTGTAATCGCCCATACAGTATGGAGGAAAGGGGACGGGACGTCAGAGTAATTATAAGTTACTCACCATAGTGACTAACGTACTCTTAGTCCATAGTCCCCTTTCCTCCATACGTCCCACCAACCTCCCCCCTAATAATACTGGTGTCATTAGGCAATGTTAAATCTATTGTCGACGCGTCAATGGGGACTCAGGGTAGCGCATGCTCCATGGGCCGCGCCCCGCACGCCTATACATTTAAATGGGAAGAAGGTTTTTTTTCTGGTGACAAAGGTTCCGTCTCCCTTCTCTTGGAAGGGACACCCATACAGTATGGAGGAAAGGGGACTATGGACTAAGAGTACGTTAGTCACTACGGTGAGTAATTTATAATTTTGCCAGCGTGTTCCTCCTTCCGGTCTCTCTCTTCTCTGTGGTGTCCCAATGTTTCGATAATGGGTCAGAAACCTTGTGGCTTTCTATGTGTGGTGGTATCGTTGATGTTTGTAGCACCTGCTGACCACCACAAGCTTTCCGTGGTCTGCCACCACCTTCCTCTGGGCTCCTGCCCTGCGGTTCTCTCGTGCTGGGATTGCGCCGTGGATCCAGTGTGCCAAACTCTTTCTTTGGACGGGTGCTGTACTGGTTTCTTCTGCTGGGGTTGGCGCTCCAGCCTCTTCCTTCGAGTGGTTGTCCTGCTGGTTTCTCGTGCTGGGGTCGCAGGTTTCTGGTATGTGTTTGCTCTGCCTCCTTCAGCTTCAGGTGTTACGCAGCATGGGGCCTTCCGAGGGATGCATATGTGTGTCTCTCTCTCTCTTTATTTCTCTTTCTCTCTCTCTTTCCTTCCTGTGATTCGTTAAGTGTGCATTATTTAACATACTCCTCCCAGTATACTGGCTATTTGACGTTAAAGGGACATGTTCCTTTTCTGTATGATATTGGCATCTATTAGGAGTTTCTTCGTCCCAGTCGTGATATTTAAATGTTTCTGGTATTGTGGATCATGCCATGTAGGCCACAGTGTTTTGAGCTGTAGAGAGTTCCTCCCAGGATCGTGAGTCCTTGTCACTTAAGGGGGAGTCTTTCCCAGTGAGGTCCCACTTGCCTTGACCCCTATGGACAGTGTTGTGGAGCAGGCTAACCTCCCTAGCCTCACAGGGGGAGCCACTACTCGATACATCAAACCAGACATATGTAATTTTCTTCCTATTAAATTGCTCTACATTCAAATTGATTGTTTGTTCAGTAAACATCTCCCATAAATGTTTGGGGCTACTTAATTTTCCTTCCTTTCTCTATGGCCCTCTAACGCAACTTTAGCGCCAATAAACAACTCAGGTGTTGCACGTGCACATTACCAAATGCCGTAACATTCAGGATCCAGTAGAAAAGACACTGAGAATGTCCTGCAAATATCCTGAATTTAGTAGATGCCTATTATGACCCAGGACTACAATTCCATCATGCATTTTGTGGAAAAATGAAGCCGCGGGCAACTTTAGCACTTGTGTTGTAAGATTAGCATCGATTAGCTACACTCAAGCCCCTGCAAAATGTTTGTGTATGCAGATTCTGCTGACCATTGTGAAATTCTGTGTTTGACTGCTAGCTCTGTCACCATAAACATCGGGTAAAAGAGCTTTGGTTAAGCAAAAGTGGCAGAATGGAGATAACATATGAACATTCTGATTATTGATGTCCCTCTACGGTAGAAGTCCCCTACTGATATTGGTCTTGGAGGAGGAATTGAACAAGGAACGTATTTTTTAATTCCATGTAATGATGACATTATTCAGGCCTCAGGCGGTTTATCCTACACCAAAAGTGGCCTTCCCTAGTATGCTCTTGTCTAGAACATGTTTATTGGTGACAATATGATGCTTTTAACAGGTTTATTGACCAGGCTAAAAAGAAAACTTGAAGGAGCGCATCAGTGATGTAGAGCTGAATCGTGGGATTTTTGTTGGGGGGGTCTGGACAATTAACTGGCTCAGGCCGCATAAAGTCAGGTCATCAGAATTTAACTGGTGGCTTTGTAAAATGGCTGAAGTATCAAAAAATGGAGGGAATCACTCTTACATTTGGCTGCTTATTCTTCCGTGGGCTTGTGTTTTAAATTTGTATCCACCTGTGCTCTGGTTCATGTGTCTTAGAACAGTGCGCCCATCTGTATTTTCAACAGGACAGGCGCTTCAGCCCTTGTTAGATAACACATCACATACAGAGCGTGCCCTTTTCGGCCCCATATTATTTGCATCCAGTTCAACAGATCCCTTTCTGTGAATGCTGCCACCGACCCCTACATCCGCTTTAGAATGTTTTTTGATGAGGGCATAGAAGTAACATGGAAATCTGGACGGACCAGCGTTTCTATATCACTTTTGCACCTTTTACAAAAACAATTTGTAAATACCTCCTGGTATTCGCAAGCATGGCCAAAGGCATTTACATTGAATCCTATGGAATTTGCCAGCTTTTAGACTGTTCCAATAGGAATACACTGCCTGTCCACCAGCATGAAAATCCCATACTGGCAGAAATGCATTCCTGCTTGTATTGACGAGCGAGTGGGGGTGGCAGAACAGAATCAGTGATTCGGGTCCACGCCCCTGCTCTGCAATGCAAAACATTGATAACTGCCCGGATCGTAATATATCTGCCTGCTTTAGAGGCAAGTTTATTATGATCTGGTCGGAGAAATTGACTCTTATAGTAGTGCAATGAAAGATAGTGTCACGCATGACTGTACAATCTGTGAACCAGAGATCGTTTGGTGAAAAACTGGTGGTGAGATGTGTCGAGTCTGTTTGGGGGATAAAAATATGTTAAGCCCATGGAGATCATGTTCCTGAAATGCGTAATTTGGCGCAGAGTCTTTAGGTCTTGACATAAAAATAGGGGGCACCGGCGCCAACACCTTTTCGTCATTTGCACAGTGGATTGCAAAAGTGCAGCGTAAAAGGCAGCATACACCGGCTTTTGCCCAGGACTTTTGCACTCTGCAGTTCAAAGTGAGTAAACGCTGCCTATAATTGTTAGCGCTGCTTTTTATGGCAAGCAATGTCGGCAGGGTATAATTTCAATTGTGAACACTGCTTACCATGCAAGCATGGTAAGCAGTGTTCCCAATAACATTGAACCCTGCCCAACGTAAACGATGCATGTCGTGGGAGCATGGCAGGCATCAAATACAATGGATCCCTAAGGGGTCCAGCTGCTTTATGCTCTTGAATAAAGCAGGTGGACCCCATAGGGATTTCCCACATTTGTATGGCGGAGAGAAAGGAGGTGGCAGAAACGCAAGTTGCATTTTACGCCGCTCCTCTACGCCATACACGTATACAAATGTGGCTTAGCCTGAATGGAAGATGTTAAAGCCTTACTCAAGGCTTTTATGCCTTCCATTCACGTTATGCCACTATAGAAAATGAGCCCACATATGTAATTCTGAAGCAATTACCTTACACGAGTGATTAGCGTGCAGAATCCCCATTCGATACATTTCTGAGGAGCATAGAATTAAACTGTTCATGTATTGATGATGCATGACATGCAGGTTTTGTAATAGGGGAAGCATGGCATTTGACTTGGGTTGGTGTACTCAGAGACTACTTGGGAAATGACTAAGAGAAATCTGAAGGGTTACTTTGTTTCATTTTTAATGGGAATGTGCCGCTTTTCCTCAACAGGTGGTACCGGGGCGGGTCCCTCCTGACAGATACAAATAAGTATCAGACATATGCCGAGCCACGGAGTGGGGTCCTGGTGCTGGTGATCCGAAATGCCCACAAGGAAGACCAAGGCCGCTATGAGTGCGAAGTAAGTGGCAGGAATATGACAACTCATGATTAGACTGTTGCTTTTAGAGAAGGGTAACAAAAACATGGAGCCATTAAAATCATTATAGTTTGCCCCTGAGTGCTCTGTGGCCGAAAGGTTCGACGTGAAAACAATATTTCTGAAAAACCTTTTTTCGATGACATCTTCTGAATTTGCTTCTTTTTTGATCATCTCTCTCGCTCTATTGTTCATTAGTTAGTGATGGCCCCCACAGCCTGAACCCCTCGGCTTTCCCATTCTTAAGACTTTTTTTGTAACTGTTTAACCCTTTAGCCTATTTAGAAAGATGTTTTCAGCGGGTGGTAGCTTGAGGTACATACAGACAGCAGTCTTTCTCTCTCAGGTATGGTCAGATGTGTGGGCCAATCGATTTAAAGTTGCAACAACTGTGTTAGAAACCATGAACCAAGTTGAAGTCCACCCCTAGGCTGTGTCTTGTCTTTTTGATTGTGGAATGGAAAAACATCCTCAAAGTACTTGCACAATGATATCACTGTTTGTGTGATCTGTCAGTGGTGCCAAAATGGCAAAGGGGTAGCAGAAGACATTGGTGCTCTGGACATCACAGCATAGGTCTGCAAAGAGAATCATGAATCACTGACCTACTACTCAAGAATTCATGGGCTCAGTGGGTTAAGCACTCGCCCAAGTTATGTGTGTTTGCACGTGCGGTCACACAACCTGCAGTTACTGTTTTAAATTCTGTCAAAGCCACCTCTGCCCTTCATAATAATGACACCTTTTAGTACAACGCTTGGAAGTGTGAAGAATATGGCATTAAACGCTACACAAAAACATATGATATGGGGTGATGGTGTAGATGAGAGGGTGGATTGAAGCTGCACGCTGTTGACAGAGCATGGGGAATCCAGTGCTCTTTCTCTGCTTCCTTCTACCCAGCATCCCAGTACAGTTTACAGGTGCTTCCCTGGACACATGGATAGATTGCAAGTGAGGGGCAAGATGGGAGCCCTATAGAGCACAGATTACAGGCCTTAGCCATTCAATGGGTACTATTTTAGCCCCCAACACGGTGGCCCCATATGATTGAAGTGAGTTAACTGTTTTTGAGCCCACCCAGGCAAAAACTCCCCTTTCCTTTTATGTGAGCTCCCCGGGCACAATTGCAGTTTTAGTAGTAATACATTTACAGCCTGGAAGCACACTGCAAAATATATCTCCCAATAAAGAAAAAAAACGGTTAATGTGACAGCTGCTCCTTCCACGATCGCTCAGTCTGTGCGACATTTTGCAAGAGGAAGGATTTTAATGTATTTCAGGGATGTGTCATCTCATCAGCTCTGCACAGAAATTGCATACTCTTTGGGTCAGGATTGCCTCCAGGCTATTGCTCCTGATGGCCATACACAGAAGTGGGGCAGTTCCGGGGAGGTAACGGCAGCAGCTACCATTCTCAAGGACAAAATTCATGTTTCTATTTTCCGGAGAATCTGTGTTACAATTAGAAATCTTTGCTGAGGATATACAGCAAAACAAGCATTAGCCGATGTGGACATTTCAGCATAAATCCCCATTCCTGGTCAAGCGGAAACTAAAATGAGAAATTATGGTGATAGGCGAATGCAGTGTTATGGGTACCGGATAGGATGCTAAAGCCCAAAAGCCAATCGAAACCTTCAGAGATGCAACAGTAGACAATGGGGTGGTATGAGGTGGACGTCCAGGAGGCAGCTGATCCCTGAGGTTGGACTTGTGCATCTGGGCTACGGAGCATGGCTTTGACTGTTCGATCATTGGAAGAGGAAGCAGTAGTGCAGGGCACAACTTGCTGATGCACGCCATGTCCTGTGTTTTCACGAATCTGCCCTGATTCCCTCTAGCTGGTGAACAGACTGGGATCGGCGAGAAGTGGAGCAGACCTGCAGCTCGGCAGCCCGGCCCTCGTGGCGCAAGAGAGGAGAGGCGAGCACGGCGTTTCCATAGAAGGTAAGATCGTGATTACTTTAATCTAAGTCAGATGGAATGTACCTTGTGGAACTGTAACTGTGGGGGGCAGTCTTGTGTTAAGTCAACGACCTTCAAGTAAGCTCTTGCATTGCAAGACCTGTGCCCATTATCGATGCCATCTTACCCTACGAACAGGAGCGGGGTATGCTCCTGTAAAAAGTTTGAGCGCGGCAGGAAAAGGGTAGTTCTGTTTCTACTTGGACAGCTGATCGTTTCCATGGCGTATTGATTTCAGGCCAATGTGCCAGCATCATTGGGCATTCAGCTGATAAGGCAGAAAGCCCCTGGGCTTTACAAAGCAGAATCATGATAGTGGTTGGGCACGCAGACCCTGGGCAGATGCATTGGTCCTATCAACACCACTAGAATTGAGTCCGTCTTATATTGCAAATAGATTCGAGCTCTGCTACAGTGCACAATGCAGTGACTAGAATCATTACATTCTCTAACCATGATCTCAGACGCCACACTATCATTAATTGCTTTGTCTCTTTGTGAATAGCTGTTAAATAAACACATATTTTGAGAAAAAAATGCGGCATCACTGGATTGGAGCTGGTGGCCCATAACCAGATAAATAGTTTTAATTTCAAAATATTGTTTCTATTCAATGCTGGCTTGGATTTCTCACTCACTTGGGGTTTTTTGTGGTGTTGGGTCTTGTTGCCTTATATTGGTTGTGCGCCCCTTTCATGCCATGTACTGGCTCCCACCCACTTCTGTCAAGTTGTGACCTCTGGGTATACTGTTTTCGTGGGGTGGGCACAGGGTCGGACTGGGCATAAAATTGGCTCGGGCACCGATGAAAAAGTGGCCCACAGTCGAAATGGCAATTCATTCCTTTTCTGACAGGCTTGATTAGTACCCAAGAGTGAGTTTTTTGGGGGGAAATGTGTTACAAATTGTGATTTCAAAGAATATTTATTCGTTAACACTGGTTAAATATACTAGCTACAAAGTGAAGCAACTAATCAAACTGGCCCACTTTGGCCAAAAAATGGCCCGTTTTGACCCCAAAAAAATGGCCCACACTAGTAGGTTGGGCCTACAATTCGGGCATTGCCCTGTTGCCCTATAGGCCAGTGTGAGCCTGGGTGGGCATGTGGGGGTCTGCTCACCCCTCTGCAGGACCTCTAGCTATGTTCTTTGTGTACCTGTGTTTCTTGACACTTACCGTTGTGTTTTTCCTCTCCTTGCACTTACCTTGCTTTAGGGTCCTGCTTTGCCATGTGGCTCCCAGTTGTGCGAGGCCTGGGCTTGTGTTCCTTCCTGTAAGTTTGAGCTCCCACTTGCACCCTCCCTGCTCCTCTCCACCGGCACTTTCAGGATCCGAATGGGACAACACAGTCACGATCACTTTCTTGCCTTTTTCCCTTTTCCTTAGTGCTGCCACAAAATGATTGTGTTTCACAGAGGGTGCCTTATAAATAAATAGTGCAATACCCCGATGAGGTCAACATAAAGAAATTCCTAATGAGATGGGCATGAATTAGGCACTTTGACATTCTAAAGTGACAGCGCCCTGCGCTTTACCGTATTTGTAGGGTTTCCGTCTGTGAAATATGTGTTCACAGGGTTAGTTAGCAAGCTGGCAGATGATTGTCACCGCTAGGCGGCAGTGCAGAGCACGCACTGGATTTCCCTTCCTAAAATGCGGCCATTGGTGGATGACTGGGAGTCCTCAGAGTTCGACTGTCGGCCCGGGGAAACGAAGCTGCGTGTGTTATAAAGGGCCGAGCCCTGTATAAGGTGTGGAGGTCTACATGGCCCTGCCTTCCACAGAAAAAGCAGACGGCGTCGACACAAGGCCTTGCAATGCTTCTGCAGGCAAGAAAGCTGAAAAAAGGCCAAAACCTGTAGTGCGAGTGACGGTCTTCATGCTGTGAGTGTTGTGGCAATATTTTCTCTACGAATAATATTCAGGATATAAAGTTACTGCGGCGGGGCATTTGGATGACTAGGAATCGGATAGCCCTGATTCAGGGGAACAGCTTCTGCCGATTTCTCCCTAGAATAGCTGGATTTAGCAGATTGATTCATACTCTGACGGTACTCTTTTTGATTGTGTTTTCCAGTTCTTTGTAATTCTTTTAGGATTATTTGTGATTGATATCTATCTAAGGGGCTTGAGATTAGCAGCAGGGTTTGCTCTGCGAACTATTATCTCATGGTACTGAGATAGTTGGGGCCTTTGCTCTCCAACGATCACAGTGTTGTCATCGCTCGAGCCATTACTGGATCAAAAATGGATTATTGCAGCGCCCTGTATGCCAGATCCACTGTCCTTCAGAACAAGATCATAGGTCACCAGTTCTCAGGACGCTACACTGGCGCCTTGTTAAATCTAAAATAATATTGCCAGGGTTCGCGGGCGGAAGTGATATCACATGACCCTTGACCCCCCCCCCCCCCAATGACATCACAGGAAGTGATGTCATTTTACCCCACCCGAAGTGATATCACGGGAAGCGATGGAACACGACCTTTCACCCATCGACAAAAAAAGAAGTGGCATCACATAGCCTTGTACACTACGAAAAATATGGTTACGATATCACTGTAATGTGATGTACATTTCATACAAGAATGGATCGCCATATGTACCGTTAAGATCTGTGTATATAGGCCCATATTACCAAATTACTGTGAATGCAAGCAGACGTCCATGACCAAATGATAATGGGCCTCATTACGACCCAGGCGGTAAATTACCGCCTGGGTCGTACCTTTACCACCATGGCGTAAACTACGTTTACGCCATGGTGGTTGGCGGACTTACCGCCCCATTCCGAGGTTGGCGGGGCGGTAAGTCCCCAATCCCCATTTACCCTTCCCCATTCCCATTTTTGCCCCATAGGGCATAATGGGAGTGGGGAAGGCGTTAATTACGCCACCGTAAATTTTGGTGGCGTAATTAGCAACAAGGTCCCTTAGCGCCATGGATTTTAACACCTGCTAAAAGCAGGTGTTAAATCCTCCATGGCGCTAAGGGACCTCGGAATCAGGCGGTAAGGGTCGGCGCTGTTTACGCCGCCGTAAACCCCTTACCGCCTGGGTCGTAATGAGGCCCAATGATGTGTGATTATATAGCACTTACGCTTAAGCGCTTTATATAGAAAAAATATACACCCAATATCACCCAACCTGTGTTGGTACTCATTTATCGACCTCAGACAGATGAAAGGCTGAGTTGAGGCCTTTAAGAACAGACTGACTCACCCCCTGAAGTGTGCCTGATATAAACCTTTAATGAGTCTAGCAATTATTGTATAGAGTTCCAGAAAGACACATTATTTGGTATTCCTATTCTTTCTTATTTAGTGTCAGTGCTGAAAGTGTTAGATTTGTGGCACCCCTGTTCTTATTTTTCTTCTTTTTTTTAAGGGGCCTGAACAAGAAAGCCAGCCACTCCAGAAGTTAAGAGCCAAATGGTGGTGGCCACAGCCCAGCAGCTTGTATTACAATAAAAAAAACATTTTATTTTTATTTTTAATTTTTTTAGGTAGCAAGGGAGACCTCAGAGGTCGCAGTTGCGATCTCTGGCGACCCCTAAATGACGTAGATGAAAATAAAGCTTACACAATTACTCGCTGTGTCTCACAAAGCCCTTTATGGCTTTGTTCCTACCTTTCTGGAGCAGCGTTTCTCAGACACATGCCTTCTGTTACTAGATACACGGTCAGTGGAGTAACTTTGCTGAAAATGTTGGGGGTGGACTTGGGATCTAAATGAAAGGGTGCCCTGCCAAATGATTGGGACATTTGGGAGGCCATTCTCTGTATTGTGGCAAAGCCCTGGACTAGTCTACCTGAAGACAGCGGTGGAACATCGGCCCTCTTTCAATTTAGGAAAATTATCAAAACACTTAGCAGCGAGGTGTAGATTTTCTCTTACGTTTATTTTCTGTGTACAGTAGTGTGTGCCCTTGAGATGCCCTGAAGATAGTAACGCATTCCGCATATTATATCATGTTTGTTTGTTTTATGTTTGTTTTATTATTTATAATGCGCGAGCGTACCCGGGGGTATCAGGGCGCAGACTTTACAAGAATTTTCGAAGCTTGGTTACCTAATTTGTACATTATTCACTGTACTATAGAAGGCGCTCTGCACTCTCACTCTTCTTCATAGTGTGCTCAGCATATGTGGAGAGAGTGACAAATACAGTGCCACAACCCATGCTGTCACTCATATTTCTGAACTCTTTTGTGGTCCTGGTTGAGGAGTGTTTAGAGACAACATAATTAAATGTATGTTAACATGCTGATTATACTTGGCAAAATGCATAATATGCCCTTAGTGCACTTAACCTTTAATAAGATGCAAACTAGGGTTTAAGTGCTCATACAAACCTACCCTTTAAATGCACGCAGTTATTTTTTTATGCTGGTGTACTCACTAACACATCTGTTAGATTATGTTATTTCATATTTGCATAGCGTCTACTGCCAATGTTATTGCTTCGGAGTGCTGTGGGGGTGAAAGGCCCTTTAGAAGGCAGCAGTCAGTGCAAGCATGCAATAGTAAATAGAATTAGGTGACTGTTCGACTACTAGCAGAGATGACTAGTTTAAACCATTATAAAAATCATGCAGAGCATTGTGTTCAGATGCTCAGATGGCTGCTATGTCAGTGACTATGTGACAGCTGGGCCACATTTTTCGTGGGACTCCGCTGTATTCTATGGGTTGCAGTGCAAGTGGGGGAATGGGTATTGCAAATATTCTATCAACCCCATATCAACTGTCTACAGTTGAGGGCTCTGCTATACTTTGCATGCAGAGGACATGAGCACTGAATAATATGCAGTCAAGGCAAAACAACCTGCAACCTTACACTCCCACCACAAGCCTATTGCATAACATACAGGTCCCGTTTCAATAGCTCACACTGCACCTGCCAATCCTTTCCCCAGCCCCCACACACCCTCTCTCTCGCTCAATGATACATTAAATCCCATGTGCTGCAAAACAGGTATCTGAGTTGGCAGATGAGGGGGAAGGGTTAGGCAGTCTGCAAACTGCAGTCAATTAGCATAATCCTCAGCTAAGGGTGGCAAGAACCTTTGGTTCACAAAAAGGGGTACTTCAAACTTGGGGCCACAGTCACCCATTTTGCCTTGCTTAGCATATTGGTTTTCAAGCTGAGAGATGCATGGGATCCTGGTGCTACCAGGACATTACAAGTCCTGGCGTCCCAGGATATCAGGCGGCGTAAAGTGTAAGTCCCCATTCCCATGGAGTTCTATAGGACTCCATGGGAATGGGGACATGGAAGAACTGGCACCGTTGCCAATGGTGCCGGTGCTTCCTTGACAACTCTGCCTACCGGGGCCGTTGCGCCAGGCAGGTCAGGCCTGCCAAACGTTACGGCCCAGGAAGGCAGAGTTGGAGTGTGGCGGTCCGGAAAGGGTACTGGTACGGTGCAACCGGCACCCTTATTACCAGACCGCCACACTTGTAATGAGGCCCAAGGGCTAAAGTGCTTCATATATTCATCATGTTTAGGTCAGCCTGCAATGACCCTAGAGCTGACAGACATAATTAGCAAGTGCATGATTCTATCAAAAGTGCCTCTACAATTACCTTGTTTATAAGTATAACACCATGGTTAAAAAATTGTAAAGTGCATATCAAGGCTAAAGTGCATCAGATGTTAAAGTGCATCGCCTGTTGCGTTGTATCTTGAATATAGCAGCTGCATGTAAATTGTAAAGTGCATCATGCATCCACAGCCTAAGGTGTATACTACCTTACCCGTCATATGAACAATATGAATATAGGGTTCTCCAGCATGGGGTCTGGCATGGATTCACATGCTCATGAATATTCCCCGTCGTCAGGCTGGGAATCCTCGGTAAAGAAAAAATCAGTATCAGTTTCGTTTCTGATCTGTCTTTCTTAGTAGGAACCAATCACTGATCTCTGGGTCATACTGCCCCCAGCCAATGACTGCCCTCTCCCTAAGCCCCGCCTCTGGCAGCCATCCTCAGATTTTTACCGCACGCTGAAGTGTTGGGAGTCCTCGTGTTTAGCTCTCGAGTTTTTTTTACTGCGTTTTCACGCTTTTTAGGAGACTTTCTCATTTTTTCGGTTTAATCGAGCCTCAAGTTCCACCGTTTCTACTTCCGATAACTGATACCCATTTCGGAATTCTTCTACGCCCCTCAAGGGTGAAGTTTTCGTCGAGTTTACACTTCTTGGAGGATTCCGGAAGATCTGCGGCCTACCTCTACGGACATGGCCCAGGACAAGGGAAGCTCGACGCCCGGATCCAAGCTGTTCAGGAACTGCCCTGGATGCGGATTATATAACGTTTTCAAGGTGGACGAGCATTCGCGATGTCTCTACTGCCTTCATGAGGACAAGACGCACGTGGAGAAAGACTGTGCGTTCTGCAAGAACCTTTCGGAACGGACCAAGCAAGATCGTCGTTCCCGCCTCACCACCTGGCTGGAGAAGGGCACAGAAGGTGAAAAGGCAAAGAAGAAGTCTGAGCGGGCTTCTAAGTCCTGTGAGGGCGCCCCAGCGATGGGGGCCCAACAGAAGGCCAAGCACCGTGAGTCCGCGGGCACCGGGAGCGCCGAAAGGTCGGGCTCTTCGGTTGCCAAGCAGGGCGCTACTTCCCTGGCACGTTCGGCCATGAGTCAGCGCTCTGGTTCAGGGAAGAGGAAGTCCGAGAACCCGGGTAGGCCGCTGGAGCGGACCCGGTCGATCTCGAAGGGGGAGCAAGGCGCTGACCCTCCCCACAAGGCGAAGGCCCAGGATGCACCTAAGGTGGTGAGGGCTTTCATCCAACCGGCTAAGGCCTCTACCAAAGTGGTCGCTGCGACCCTGGTGGAGCTGGCTGCGACTACGCCAGTGGAAACGGCCTCTGGGCCCAGAGGATCCCTGCCACCGCGGAGGGAATCCTCTTTCCAGCCTATCGCTAAGACCCCCGTGAAGCCCCTGGCAGAAAAAGAGGGGGGGCGGTGGCCATTACAGACTCGGAATCAGCCTCTGAGGAGGAACTGGTGGAAACCGAGAAGGGCCTCAACGAAAGGTCCATAGGCCTCAACGAAAGGTTCATAAGCCTCAACGAGAGGTTCGAGAAGGTTCGATCCCAGGTGCCGGTTCCCGCTGATGTGATCGAAGATAGCGACGATGACGAGGTACAGGGCCCAGTGGAGCGGCCATCCCATCCGTCGCACCCATTGCCCGATCCCCAGGATAGCTCGGCGGCCATTTTGTTGGCAATCCAATCCTTATGTACCGAGATAAGGACAAGATTACCACGCACCCCGACGGAGGAGCCAGAACCAGGCCCGTCGGGAAGCCCTCCGAACAAGCAGAGGAGAGTCCATCCCGCTCCGCCCTTCATGCCTGCGAGACCGGTGGACCCCTCATCCCCCTCGCCGGACCCTACAGAGGATACGGCGACGGATACAGCGACGGGTACGGGCGATGACGGCGGCGATGACACGACGGACATCCCGTCGTCACCCCCCCCCCCGCGGGCGTCTCCAGCCGACGAGGTTGGCTCTTTCCACGCCATGATAACCAGGGCATCCGAGCTCTTCCAGCTCTACCCTGAAGAACAGAAAAAGTAGGGGTTTCTGTACCAATGACGAGAGGCCAAGAGGAAGACGGTCCTCGCGGTGCCTTTACTCGACGACATCTGGGACGAGGGGCTTGCTGTCCTCAAGAACCCTTCCACGACACCCGCCAAGAGGGACAGGTACGAAAAGAAGTACCGAGTCCCCGATGCCGCCCCCTTGTGCCTCAGGGCCCAACCCACGCCGGACTCGGTCATCTCGGCAGCAGCTAAGAAGAAGGCAGAGGGCGCGGCGGCTTCAACTTCCACGCCGGACATCGAGGGCAAGAAGTTGGACTCTATGGGACGACAAGTCATCTCGTCGGCGGCAACAACGATTAAGGTGGCCAATGCCTTAGCGATCGTAGCCCGCTACGACAGGGAGCTCTGGTTCAAGATAGCTCCCCTGCTAGACTTGCTGCCTGATGGCAAAAGGGCGGAGGCCCTAGAAATTCTGCAGGAAGGCGAGGTGGCGTCGGATCACGCCATAACGGTGGCAACGGACATTGCCGATACCGGATTTCGCCAACTGGGCAACGGAGTTTGCCTCTGACTGACAACGAGGATGGCTCAAGGCGAAAGACTTTCGCCAGGACGTCCAGACCAGAGTGTTGGACATGCCGTTCAACGGCAACAACCTTTTTGGTAAAGCGGTGGACGAGTCTCTACAGGCCATCAAGACCGACTCGGAGACGGCCCGGGCCCTTGGGGTGCTTCAACAGCGACGGCCCTTTCGGAGCTCCGGAGGCAGACAGGGTGCCTCCAAAGGATCTAGCGGTGGCTCCTCCACTTACCGCCAGGCGGCCCGCTCCACTTCCCAGGAGGCCAACAGAGGTCGCGGCAAGCAAGGGGGATCCCGCCGCCGTCGCCAAGGAGGCCAAGGCGGCAAGACCGCCTCCAAGCAAGACTGACCCGGCCGGGTTGTCGGGCCCCCACCGAAGCACCCCGGTGGGAGGCCGGCTGACGAAGTTCGTCAGAGTGTGGGAGTCCATCTCCACTGATCGTTGGGTGCTGGACACCCTGCCCAACGGGCACTCGCTGAAATTCCAAAAGAAGTGCCCTCGCATTCCTCCCGTGGCCAGGAAGGAGAATCACGTCCCTCAACTGCTGTTGGAGGTAAAGGCGATGCTCAAGAAAGGTGCCATCGAGCTTGTCCCCAGGAGGCTCTGGGGCTCCGGAGTGTACTCAAGGTACTTCCTCGTCAGAAAGAAGACAGGCGGTTGGCGGCCCATCCTGGACCTGCGTCGGTTAAACAAATACATCAAGGCGCAGAAATTCAGGATGGTCACCCTCCAGCACGTGCTGGGACAGCTGGAGGAAGGCGACTTCCTATCGTCATTGGACCTGGAGGATGCCTACTTCCACATCCCCATTCTAAAAAGGCACCGGAAGTTCCTCAGTTTCGTGGTTCAGGGACGCCACTACCAATTCAGAGCCCTACCGTTCGGATTAAAGTCGGCACCCAGGGTTTTCACCAAGTGCCTGGCACCAGTGGCGGTGCGGCTGCGCCTGCAGGGGATCCACGTCTACCCCTACCTGGACGACTGGCTAATCCGGGCAAGGACAAGGCAACTCGCCGTCGAACATACGGCGAGGACCGTCCGGTTACTCACGGAGCTGGGGTTCGCCATCAACCACCCCAAATCCCACCTGGTTCCATCACAAGTGGCACTGTTTCTGGGAGCGAAGCTCGATACAGTGGGGCAATTGGCCTCCCCTTCAGAGGAGAGGACCAAAACCATCCTGGGCAAGGTTTCGGCACCAGTTAGCCACGGACGTAGCCAGAGTGAGGTCCATCAAGTCCCTTCTCGGGATGATGTCCTCATGCATATACCTTGTACCCCTTTGCAGACTTCGGATGCGTCCTCTACAGGAGTTCCTCGACGCCTGCTGGTTTCAGGCGAGGGGCTGCTTCGAGGACAGGATCCCTCTCGACGAGGAGTTCCGTCGGGCGATCTTATGGTGGGGCACTACAGGCACGGACTTTCAAACCCTGGCGTTTCAGGAGACGGTGACGACGGACGCCTCTCTGGAGGGTTGGGGGACCCACACCGGAGATCTCCACTCAAGAAGCCTGTGGCTCCCAGAGGAGAGGCCTCTCCACATCAACATCCTGGAGCTCCTAGCAGTGTTCTGGGCGCTCAAGTCGTTCCTTCCGTCCTTCAAGGACAAGGTGGTGAGGATCTTCACCGACAATACCACCACAATGTTCTACATAAGGAAGCAGGGGGGCACCAGATCCCCAGCCCTATCCAAGGAGGCCCAGGATCTGTGGCACTGGGCCGTCGCCCAGGGGATGTTTCTGGTTCCCTTCCACTTGGCAGGAATAAAAAACACCATCGCTGACTCACTCAGCAGGGAGCTGCGCTCAGGCCACGAGTGGGAACTACGCCAGGATCAAGTGGATCGGCTCTTCCAATGATGGGGCAAGCCCCAGATCGACCTGTTCGCGACGACGACGAACTAAGTGCCAGAGGTTCGCCAGCAGGTTCCCACAGCCGAGGAGCATGGGCGATGCTTTCTCGTTCCCTTGGGATGGCCTGTTTCTATACGCGTTTCCTCCTTTGTCGTTGCTGCTCCGCCTCATCAACCAGCTCAAGAAGTCCAGGTGCAGGATGATCCTCGTCGCACCGGCGTGGCCGAGGCAGATCTGGTTCCTGGACCTTCTGGACTTGTCAACGTCCCCACCAGTCAAGCTGCCGGCGGACGCGGATCTTCTCTCCAGAGAAGGAGGCGCCATTCTCCATCACGACCCACTGTCGCTGAACTTGCAGGCCTGGCTCCTGCGGCACTAGAGTTTGGAGGGTACGATATACCGGCTGATCGCAGAGAGGTTCTTGCAAAGGCTGGGGCGTCCTCAACTCTCAAGTTTTACGGTCATAAATGGAAGAGGTTCTCTGTCTGGTGCCGTGCACAGAAGATTAACCCTCTGCGGATTACGGCCCCTCAAGTACTGCCGTACCCACTGTCGCTGGCCAGAGCTGGACTGGCTCACGACTCCATCAAAATACATCTGGCTGCCATCTCCCGATATACCAGGACTACGGGACGGGCGTCCTAGTGGTCTCACCGCCTGGTGAAGGAATTTATGAAGGGACTATTCCGATCGTTCCCGCCGGTGAAGGCTCCAGCCCCGGCGTGGGAGCTTAATGTGGTGCTGACCAGGCTCATGGGGGCCCCATTCGAGCCTATGCATTCGGCGCCTTTGAAGTTCCTGTCATGGAAGACAGCGTTCCTCGTGGCCATCACCTCCGCACGACGAGTGGGAGAGATCCAGGCCCTGTCTTGCAAGCCTCCATACTTGACTTTTCATGACACAAGGGTGGTGCTGAGGACGCACCCCTCCTTCATGCCCAAGGTGCTGTCAGACTTCCACCTCAACAAGCCCTTGGTGTTACCAGTTTTCGTCCCGTCGCCTTCGAAGCCGGCCGAGAGGACTTTGCACTTGCTGGATGTAGCTAGAGCGCTGAAGTTCTACGTGGACCGCACGATGAGTTTTCGGAAGACGTCATGGCTGTTTGTGAACTTTGGTTCTGTGAATCAAGGGAAGGCTCTCTCGAAGACTTCCATTTCCAGATGGCTCTCCGGCTGCATCATGCTCTGTCACCGGTTGGCTAACCGACCGCTGCCCGGCCGTCCGAGGGCCCATTCGACCAGAGCGATCGCTGCTACCACAGCGTTCCTGTCTGGTGTGCCCCTGCTGGACATCTGCAGGGCTGCTACGTGGAGGTCGACGCACACCTTCACAAGATTCTACTGTGTCGATCGGGACTCCAGGGAGGAGTCCAGGGTCGGCCAAGCAGTGCTGCGCAACCTGTTAGCCTAAGGTGAGCCTGGTGAGGAGGTAAGAATTGCTTAATGTTGAGTTTTGGATGTAATGCTTAATGTTGAGTCTTTGCCACCTCCCGTGGTTGTGCATGTGTGTACTGCTATGTATTCTTTTATTCATGGGCATGTGAATCCATGCCAGACCCCATGCTGGAGAAGGAACAAGTTACTTACCTGTAACTGTTGTTCTCCAGCATGGGTCTGGCATGGATTCACATGCAAACCATCCCGCCTACCCCTCTGCGGCTCTTCACTTGGTCATACTGCCACTTTGCGTGCTACCAAATCTGAGAATGGCTGCCAGAGGCGGGGCTTAGGGAGAGGGCAGTCATTGGCTGGGGGCAGTATGACCCAGAGATCAGTGATTGGTTACTTCTAAGAAAGACAGATCAGAAACGAAATTGATACTGATTTTTTCTTTACCGAGGATTCCCAGCCTGACGACGGGGAATATTCATGAGCATGTGAATCCATGCCAGACCCATGCTGGAGAACAACAGTTACAGGTAAGTAACTTGTTCCATCCTTCACATGAATATTCACAAATTGCAAAGTGCTTCCAAAAGCTGAAATACTTTTTTCTATGTTACCGCAATTAGCGGATACAATAGCAGCTTTGATGTCACATTACCCACATTGTTTATTTAAATTGCATAGTGCCTACTGAAGTGCATGTTATGGTAAAGCAAATATTATTTATTCTGGATTGTCTTCTCATAACGGTTTTGTTTTATCCTTGCAATGCAAACAGTTTAGGTGAAATCATTATTCTCATTGTTAATTTATACATGATCATATTTCAGTATGAATATTATAATACTGCACTTTTGCCCCCCATATACCTTAGAATTGATAAGATTGTACATTCATGCAAGGCCATATTTCCTTTACTAATTATTTGTTACCACATCCTGTTACATGTTACAGATATGTTTAGACTGTGCCATGGGGACGAACCATACTCTTACGTCCCGTCCCCTTTCCTCGATACTGCAGGGGCGTCCCTTCCTAAGGACGGGAGACAGAACCTTTTTCACCAGAAAAAATCTTCTTCCCGTTTAAATTTAGAGGCGCGCGGGGGTGCGGCCCTCGGAGCATGCACTATCCTGACTCCTCCCACCGGCATCACTCCTCAGTCCCCTTTTCCATGTCGACGGGTATGGGCCGATTTCACCAGCGCTCCTGGGTTTGGCCCTGCCATGTAATACCAATGCACTCTTCCCCGGACTCTTCTTCTATCTTTTTGTCTTTCATCTGTCATCTAGGTACTTGGTCCTACGGTGTCACGCTCCTCCCCAGCGCACGTCGACTTTGGGTGGCTTCAGCAGGTGTCCAGCCTACGAGGGGCGCTTTGCCCACGTCCGATCCCCCATGCTCTTTGCCTCCGCTGCCTTGGCCCCGACCACGACTGGGAAGGTTGTACCACGTGCAACGTATTGACTCCACGCACACTCAAGAACAGACTAGCTAAGTGGAAGGAGCCCTTCGAAAGATCGCCTCCAGAGGACCTGAAGAACTTCGTAAGCAGAGATCAAGGCCCAAGGGAGGGCCACTATTCTCCATCGCAATCCGCAAGGGCGACTTCTTCCTGAGGAAGCAACCGAGCGGGAGGAATCCATCGGGTTCTGGTACCAGCACGCACACCAGGGCTAGTACAGCTACCGGCCATACGGCTGAGGGGTCAGTAGATCCTTCCGGAATCAGTGCTGAGGGACTGCAAGGTTCTTTTACCGGGGGTACTCCCGCCCTAGCACCGGCTCAATGTCCGAGGGGCCACCTTCACGCAACACTAGCAGCATCCCCAGGCGCCTTCCAGGTCCAGATCTGAGGTGCCGGGTAGGTCTCTTGCTCCACCACCAAGTGGATCGGAGGAGGCAGGGCCCAGCGAGCCATGCACCACGACTTTCGACCGTGGCACGCAGCTTGACAAAATGGCCATTGCGCCGGATAATGGTCGTCCGATGCCACTCTTAGGAACAGAGCAGGCAAGGGAACGAGTTTTAAGGTGGGACTGGCGTCAACCAGGTACGTGGCCTACAGCCTATCTATCAGCAGCACAGGGCAGGTTTCCCCTGCTACCTAGGCAGAGTGCGCCCGGCCTCAGCAGCCTCCAGCCACTCCGTCAATATCGCCTGTCACCTCTGCGGCCTCCAAATACAGGTTCTTCAAAAGGTTTCTGGCTCTGATGCGAACCCCCCCCCCAAATGGAGGCCATCCTGCAGGATGCAGTGAAGGACTTGCTCCCTCCGGTCACCGGAGTGTGTGAAGATCACACGGTCTAACAGTTCACGATTCAACGGAGCCAAAAGTACTTCGATATTGTCAATGTTCGGAAGCAAAAGTTATAAGAAGGAGGGAAAACAAGGTCAAGCCTTGGAAATGAAGAAAAAGGGATTCACCCAGTTTCCTCAACAGAACACAGTACCTTGTCCCAATGGTGCAGCTAGTGCCCTGGCAGTTGTTCCTGTTGGTTTCCCGCAGACCCACGATTCCTGGAGCTTCGTCGAGAAGGGAGGACGTCTGAAGGGGGTCTGCACCACACAGGGATGAGGCCGGCAGCAGCGACACGGAATAAAATGTGCGCTCCTTAAAAACAGGAGAGGCTCTTCAGGTGGCTATCCGGACCACTACAGCAGTGTGCAGCAATTTCGACCACGGAAGAGGATCCTCTGGCTATAGAAGATGAGCTGGTTATCCCCACCAAGCTCAAGGGAAGAAGACTCCGGACTGGATCTTCTCTGAGTCGCTGAAGGGCGGATAGCTCAGGACTGCAACAGGGCTTCACCGGGACGGGGTGGTTGCAGCAGCCGTCGTTGTCTCCACTTCTCTTCGGTTCCTTGTAGTTCCAGTGGCGACTCTCTGACTTCTAGCCCAAGAGACCTGCCTTTTATGCGAAAAACCCCCATTCACGCAGCCTGGCTGTCAATCACCCAGCAGGGGGGTTTTCCAGCCCGGACAACTACCCTGGCCAATCACGACAAAGTGTGACTTGGGTTTCCTAGGATATTCAGCCCACCTAGACAACCAGGCGCCTTGAGGAGGGCTTCTGGGCAGAAGCCCGCCAAAAGACAGTGAACAAAGAAGCCGAACCTAGTTTGCCATGCAAAGTAAAACACAAGAAGGACTTTAACAAAAAGATATGGCGAATAGACCCAACCGGAGCCAAAAGAAAGACGATTTGGTCAAGCGGGTTTATGTTCGAGGCTAATATAATAGCCAAGAACAGTACCACGTTTATCTAATATAATCGCGGTAGAAAAGTTAGGGTAGATACCACTGCCACCAGCCAAGTCTAAGGGCCTCATTACGACCCTGGCGGTAATCCGCCGTCATTACCGCCATGGCGTAATGAACGTTAACGCCGTGGGACGATGGCGTAAAGGGCGCCACATTACGACCCATCGCGCACGAGCATTACGCCATGGCGGTAATGTAAACTGCGCCATGGCGGTAGTGCCCCCAAAACGGCACCTACCGGCATCGTATGCGGCGCAAGGTGCACCACCGCCACCGCCGTACATAGCGGTGACCGTAGTTAGCGGTCACCGCAATTAGCGTTGACCGTAGATAAGCGGAACCGGAAGTAGCGTCACCGCGGCGGAACGGGAAAGAGCACGGCGGCCATCTTTAAAAACACAATCCATTGCCATCCTCCGAAACCACTGGACATCCGAGCCTGAGACCCCGCAAATACCGGCTTCAACCTTCTACCTGCAGGAAGATGCCTAAAGTGGTGAAAAAAGCCTGTGACCGCCAGCGGCAAGACCGCTTCTCCAGAGAGGAGCTTACCATGCTAGCGGAGACCCTCCAGGAGAACGCTGCAGTGGTATTCTCCAACCAACTGACAAGACCGGCCATATCCAAGAAGAAGGCCATATGGGCCCTGGTAGCTCAGCGGGTCAGTGCCGTGGGACCAACACCCCGCAATGTCAAACAGTGCCGCAAGCGGTGGGACGATCTCCGGCTCAGAGTCAGGAGCATACTATCAGCTAACATGAACCTGGCAATGGCAACTGGGGGAGGATCGGAGTCCCCTATAAAATTGCAGCCATGGGAGGAAATCTGTGCCTCCACAATCGGAATGCAGAGCATTGAAGGAGTAGGAGGAATGGAGAGAGGAGCCCCGACATCGGGCGATGCAGGTAGGTGGCTCAAATCAAGGCATGCAAATCTCACCTAAGTCCATTCATGTGAAGTACAATGTTGGCCCATAATGTAAATGCAACACATCAGCAGGAGACTGCCCACAGATACATCCGATCTGCACCCTGTACACATGCAGCATGCACACCCTAACTGCAGCCACCCACATACCTCCATGCTACTTCCACACAAAAGGGAGACAACTTTTTTCCCCTGCATGAAATGTGCCACATGTACTAACTGATAAGATGCCAGTCGCCACAATGCCCGGCCAATGTCCGCAGACCCATCAATAACACTCTCCCTCCTCTGTCCCACCACAGGCTCAAATTCCGACCTTGAGGAAGAGGACACCACTGCCTCCACACCCACCAAGAGGGCCAGGCCAACTGTGCCAACACCACAACCCTCCACCTCTGCCCTCCCGAGGAAAACCCCACAGCAGCCAAAATCCATGCAAGGGAAACAGGACAGGGCACAGACAGCCACCCCAGCAGGCAGTACAGCAGCAGCAGCAGCAGCAGACATCACACAAATCATGCCCACAGAAGCCACAGCCTCTGCTGCAAGCAGCACAATTGGGGAAACTGCTGCCATTGCTGCCTCCTCCGACAGCGAAGCAGGGATCTTTGAGGAGAGTGATGTCAGAAGCCCCACAGGCCACCCTCATTCCCCCTACCTGTCCCTAAGCAGCCCACATGCGGATGCCACACAGGGTCAGCCAGAGGATGACGATTGGCCAGCCACTCCATCCCCGCTGCAGGGGCAGATCAGCCCAATGGGAATACCACTGCCATTAGCCATGGGCCAGAATACCAACCATTCTCTGGAGGCGATTGCCACCCGGCAGCAGCAACTTTCCTCGCTGCTCGAAGAACATGTTGCTGAATGTGGGGGGTCAAGTGCAGCAATGGAGAAATGTGCAGAGACAGTGAAGGCAGCTATAGAGTCGTCCACAAAGGACATCTGCGCGGAACTAGCTGCTGTGCGGCACGCCATCACTGACCTTGTGCAGACAATACGGGCCATGCGTCCAAATGAGCAGGCAGGATCCTCCTCGGTTGCCAGCTCGACACCGAGCAGCCCCATCCGCCGATCGGGGAGGAACCTCCGCAGCACAGGCAGGGGTGCCCCGGGGGCCAGTGGAGGGGGCTGCCAATAGTGGCCGGACAGTGTAGGAATCCTACTTCTGACACTGCTGCACAGACTAACTCACACCTTTGTTGGGATTCCAGGGGGGGGGGGGAGGGTGGAGGGGGGAGTGGGTGTGTTGGGGTGTGCAGGGGGGTGGCGGGGAGGTGTGTTGGGGAGTTAAGGGGGGAGTTTGGAGGGGGGGGTGTGTGCAGGGGGGAGGTGGGAGGTGGTGGGTCACGACGTTCCATGTCTTGAATACACTTTTACCTTGAAAAAAAACCCAGAGTGTGTTGATTTTTTCTTTGCGCATGTGTGCTTTATTGGTGTACAGTCCACAGTGTGCATGTCCCGGTGCCACACAGTGCCCCAAGTGCAGTCACCATATGACACACACCAGCCATGTGTGCTAGAAGCAGTGGTCGATGATAGTTTGGCGCATTGCACGCCCCTCCTGTGCATCGCCTCCTCCATGGGGTGCCGCCCCATCTGCTCCCTCCTCATCCTCATCGTCAGGTGGTTGTAGTTCTGCGTCAGGGGGCAGGGGCACATTCTGCCTGACGCACATATTGTGTAGCATTACACATGCCATGACGATCTTTGCCACCTTCTCATGGCCATACAGGAGTGCCCCACCAGACCTACTGAGGCTTCGGAACCGTGCCTTCAATAGGCCGAATGTCTGCTCTATGACCACACGAGTACGTGTATGTGCACGGTTGAAGTCCTCCTCGTGCTGGTTCTGCGGGTTCCGGACTGGTGTAAGGAGCCAACTCTTCAGGGGATAGCCAGCATCACCTGTATGTAGGCGAGAATGTATGTGTCAGTCATGTTGTCTGATCAGGAACATGATGTTCCATCATGGCTTGCTTCCAACTGTTAATTTGGCTCACATCTACATGACCTAATTTATTCACACAATGCTACCTGTATATGCTCATGGCTTCCATGGCCTGTTTTGCATGCCATCACCCAATGTATGCAGAGGGGTTGTGTGCATTGTAAGTGCCCATCCTCTGTCTCCGATCTCCGTGTTACTCACAGACAGGTGGAGTATGCATCCCCCCCCCCTTTCATCCAGGTGGAGTATGCATCCCCCCCCCTTTCATCCAGGTGGAGTATGCATCCCCCCCCCGTTCATCCAGGTGGAGTATGCATCCCCCCCCCCCCTTTCAGCCAGGTGGAGTATGCATTCCCCCCCCCCCCCTTTCTGCCAGGTGGAGTATGCATCGGTACATCATTCACCTGCCCACTTCCATTACATTGGACTCACCGAGTAGCCAGGATCTTGGGCCTGCATGTTGCTCCATGTAGCGTGGTATTGTGGAGTTCCTCAGGACCATGGAATCATGGGTTGATCCGGGGAATCGGGCACAACAATGTGTGATGATCTTGTTGGAGTCACAGACCATTTGCACGTTGATTGAGTGGAACTGTTTCCGGTTGCGGTACGGTACCTCCACGGCACGTGGAACCACCAATTCCACATGGGTGCAGTCGATGGCACCAATGCAACCGGGTATGCCGGCTAGTGCATGGAAACCCACTTTGGTGTTAGCTATCTCCTGTGCAGTCCGTGGTAATGAGATGTGGTTGTCTGTGTGCTTGAGGAGGGCATCGAGCACTTGGATGAGTGTTTGCGAGAATAATGGTTGTGAAATGCCATGCAGGTGCCCCACTGTGTGCTGGTAGCTGCCTGTGGCCAGGAAGTGGAGTACAGCCACTACCTTCAGTAGGGGGGGGATGGCGGTTGGACTTTCTATCATGCTGACGATGTCGTTGTGTGTCATGTCTACGATGGCGGTGATGGTGTCCCGGTCCAAACGGTACAGGGTGTGGATCTGCTCAGCAGTGAGGTTGAATGGATTGGCTCTGATGCGTGGGATTGGGGGCTGCCTGCGTGGTGGCACTGGCTGTGCAGGTGGGGCTTGCTGGGCCTGCCTTGCCCTCCTTCTCCTCCTGCGTCTCCTCTGTGCTGCCTGGTGTGCTTGCTGTTGTAGTAGTTGTTGTTGTTGTTGTTGCTGTTGTAGCACATGCATTGCTATCAGGTCCTCCAGCCCCAACATTGCCATTCGAATTGGTATCATTGTGGAGTGTGTCTGGGTGTGGGAAGGGGTGGGGTGGGCTCTTTTTGTACTTCCTGAGTCTGTATTGCCTTCACCTGTGCTGTTTCAGTGCACCTGTGGCAGCTGCATTCACTTAACATGGCCCTTTACGGTTGGTTCGCGATGGCGTTGTTAGCACCATGGTGGTAAGGTACTTAACGGGCTGGGTGATGGCGTTAGGTGCATGTCCGCTTGGGTCGGGATTTGCGTAACTTTCCGCCATGGCGCTAAGTACGGTGTGGGCGGGCGCGGGCGCGCACCCTTGTCGCAGTTAGCGGCAGCGTTGACTACGATGCCGCTAATGGCATCGTAGTTAACGGTCACATGTCATGATCGGACCTGGCGGAAAAAGATGGCGGTAACCATTTACCGCCATCGTTTTTCACTTAGCGCCAGGGTCGTGATGAGGCCATAAATGTTAAAAGAGCGAAACAATGCTCTAGGAGGTACAGATAAGAAGGGATACGAGTTAACCCTTTCCAGTACTCCATGGAAGATGGGTTGTACTGGATCTGTGGTAGATTGAAGTTAATGGTAACTTTACCCTTTTCTGGGGGACAGTAGTCGCCTCAGAAATGGAGTCGAGGGAAGTCTCAAAGACAACCCTGTGCCACGGCACTGAAGGTGCTGTGTGACACACACAAAGAAGGGGGCTACTGAAGTGGTGTACTTCAGAGTCCACAATCACAAAAACAGATGGAAACACATAGCAAAACACAGGTAAGAGTGGGGGAAAAGCGCTCACTGTTACCAGGTGGAAAAAAATAAACTCCAGAAGTCCAGCAAAGCTGCTGAGGGACTCACTAGGTGAGGGAAATTAGCCATAAATGAGAACTCTCCCTAACAAGCAACAAAAGGGGAGGGGAGCAACGGGTTTCTTCCAGTCCCCCTCCTCAGCACCATCCTCAGAAGGAAAAAAGGCACAACCCATCCCTTCGGGTCCACGTGTCTCCAGCGGGGGGCAGGCTTGCCTTCCATGTGCAATTTTGGCTCCAGAACCTTTCAGACCCCTGGATACTTTCTGTAGTATCTTTGGGGTACTGCCTACCAGTCCCTTCTCCTCCTCCTTCCTCCCCTCCACTCCCACAGATTGGGACAGCAACTCTGTTGGTTGAGATCCAGTGGCTCGTTGAGAGCCAGGCAGTGGAAGAACTCCCAGCCTCCCAGAGAGGATTGTTTTTTTTTCTCCAGGATTTTCGCCATACAAAAGAAGAATCAGGCTGGCCTGAGAGTTGTGTTGGACCTATCCACCCTCAACCTCTCCCTCCCTCTTCAAAAATTCAAGATGGTAACGCCAGTGCTCATTGCAGAGACACTAGACAGTGGAGACTGGATGTGCTCCCTGGATCTGAAGGACGCCTATCTACACGTCCCTGTCTGGCAGCCGCATTGCTCCTTCCTACGTTTCAGGATCATGGGCTGCCATTTCCAGGACAAGGTACTACCCTTTGGCCTCAACTCAGCCCCCAAGGTATTCACCAGACTCATGAATGCGATGGCAGCCCTCCTGAGGGCCCAGGGCCACCATGTCTACCCGTACCTGGACGACAGGCCCGTGAAGGTGAGATCTCCGGAGGGAGTTACCCACACCTCCTGCGCAATTATGGACACACTCCACGACGTGGGGTTTACTATCAACCTCATGAAGTCTCAACTGCAGCCCACACAGAACCTCACCTTCTTAGACCTCATCTGGGATACGAACTCCGAGAAGGTCGTTCCCTCGGAGGACAAGATCACAGCCATCAAGAGGACCACTACTCACTTCCTTACCAGAGCAGTGACCTCGGCCTGGTGGTACCAGCACTTACTGGGTATCAGTAGGAAGGTCTTTCCCTCGGAGGACAAGATCACAGCCATCAAGAGCACCACCACTCACTTCCTTACCAGAGCAGTGACCTCGACCTAGTGGTACCAGCACTTACTGGGTATCATGGCAGCAGTTCTAATAGCCGGGCCCCACACCAGGATCAGGATGAGGAGGTTACAACTGCACTTCCCAGCCTCATGGAACCAGGAGAAGGGCTCCCAAGCGGAGCAGGTCAGCCAACCTCCTTCTCTCCACTCGGACCTCACACGGTGGTCCAACGACTGCAACCTGCGGATGGGCAGGCCATTCCGGCAGCCGACCCCGCAGGTCACCATCACTACAGACTTCTCCCTGGAGGGCTGGGGTGCCACTCTGGGCAACCTCAGCGTCCACGGAGTGTGGACCCGGCAGGAACAGGAGTCACATATCAATTGGCCGGAGCTCAGGGGCCATCTGGCTAGCCCTTAGAGCCTTCCTTCCATTTATTGGAGGCAGATCAGTCCTTATCCAGACCAACAACTCCACCAGCATGTACTATGCCAACAAGCAGGGGGTTACCAGGCTCTTCCACTGTGCAGCCTAGCAGTCAGCATGTGGGAATGGGCCCTGGAGAACGACATCTTCCTCACGGCCCTCCACCTCCCAGGGGAGGCCAACTTGGAAGCAGCAGACTGGGAGCAGACAATTACGAATGGCAATTGAACAACCAAGTACTGCTGGTGGTATTCAGTTTGAGCCCTGGCAGGGGCAGGGCCCAGGCTCCTTGGGCGACGCATTGAAGATTCAATGGGAGGGCATGGCAGCCTATGCCTTTTTTCCCACACCCCTGATCCCCAGGGTAATCCGCAGGATATAAGAAGCTTGTCACCTCAACATCATTCTGATAGTCCCCTGGTGGCCAGCGAGACCGTGGTTCTCCGATCTGCTCAGCCTCACGGACAGACCGCCCCTTCCCCTCCCGCTGGGTCGAGCACACCTCCTGTGCCAGCAGGAGGGCAGGATACTACACCCTGCTCCTCAGAAGTTAGCCCTCACAGCATGGTTCCTGAGCAGATCACCCTCAAGCACCTGAACCTATCTCAGGCCAACCTCGAGATCATTCAGGGCCCCTGGAGCAAAGCTACCAGGAGCCAATAGAGGAGTAAATGGAGTAGATTCTGTCACTGGGCCAACTCGAAGGAGATAGACCCCTAACGTGCACGCTGGACGATGTGCTCTCCTGCTCGGCACTCCTCGCTCACTCAGGCGTGCAGGTGGACACATGTTGCACCTATCTGGCAGCCATAGGGGACTATCGAAATTCAGAGAAGGAAATCTTTTCCTCTTCCAACCCAATAATCAAGAAGCATCTGGCGGTCTTGTCCAGGCTCTACCCGCCCATTAAGAGGCCATACCCCGTGTGGGACCTCAATGTGGTGTTGGGCCCCTTGGCACACAAACCTTTTGAGTTAATGGCTTCCCCGGACATCAGGCTGGTCACCATCAAGACAGCGTTGCTAGTGGGACTCACCTCTGCTCGCAGAGTCAGCGAAATCCAGGCTCTGGTGGCCTCAGAGCCCTATACCATTTTCCACAGGGATAAGGTGGTCCTGCAGACTCACCCAGCATTCCTGCCTAAGGTACCCTCTGTGATCCATCTGAACGAGGAAATAGTATTGCCCACATTTTTTTTTGCTGACCCCAACGACGAGGCTCAGAGAGTCTTGCACTGTCTAGATGTCAGACCCGCTCTGAAATTCTATCTGGACAGGACCAAGGGCTTCCGCAAGTCAGACGCTCTCTTTGTCACCTATGGAGGATCCAGGCCTGGCTGTCAAGCTTCCAAGACTTCGATCGCTTGATGGATGGTTGCGGTCATCAAGGAGGCTATGAGGGGCAGCAGAAACCGCTGCCAGCTAACATGCATGTTCACGCAGTCAGGGCCAAGACCACAGCCATCGCTTTCCAACAGCAGCTCCCATGGCAAGTCATAAGCAGGGCGCGGCCACCTGGGCCACCCCTTCGGCTTTCTGTAAGCATTATACTTGGACACCGGCTCTAAGTCAGACGCGGCCTTCGGACAGGTGGTTCTAAGGAACTTATTTGTTTAAGGAGGTTCTCCTCTCCCCCCTAGGGCTACATTCAGTTGTAATCGGCCATGCAGTATGGAGGAAAGAGGACGGGACATAAGAGTAATCATTTACTAAGGACTAATAGTATGTTACTCACTACTGTGAGTAACTTAGAATTTCCTACTTATTAATTTATTATATTCATTTACAACACGCTTAATACCAGTGAGTGGTTTCTAAGTACGAGATCGTGATTCGAACCTGTGTTGCGTGGCATTGTCTTGCTTCCAAGACAAACACGTTGCCCCTGAGCAATCCTTCCTCCCCTTCATGAAATGAGTGTACAAACAACAGACTGGCTTCCAAATGTCTAATATACACAACAACATTTAACAACAAATATTATAGATATAACATTAAAAGAACGGGCAGTTGGAAAAACCCATATTTCAAACCAGGCAGTTTAGAATCTTAAATATATGCTGTGAATATTTGTTTTAGAACCGTCTCTGCTGCCCCAGAAAAACATGAATTTCTTCATCTACATTATGTCATTTGGGAATTTTTGTGTCAAAATCTAGAATATATCTTGATTCTTTCTGTCATAATGCCTTTTCTCTATCCCTTCCTCTGGGCTGTATATCAACATGGTCAATGACAAAGCACCTGAATGATGTTAGATCTCCTTTGTGTACTTTAATAAAGTGGTTTGTAAATGTGTATGCCAGGTCCCTGCCAGTAATTGTTTGCGCGTTTTGTAAAATACATATTTTAACCATGTGTTTTGTATTTCCCATGTACCAATTATAGCAATTACATTGAATGACATATATTGGGAACATGCTTTCACATGTCTGTCGTTTACTGATTGTTATTTTTTTCTGTGTGCGTGGCTGAGTATATTCTTTGATGTTCATTCCATACTTGCATGCCTTGCATTTACTACATTTAAAAAAGCCTTTTTACCGGTTCTTTATTATGTATTTTTTTGTATTTAGTTCAAGAACTTTTACAAACTTAAAACAAGTTAATAATATCACAATACGCTATATTGTCCATAATTTAAAATTCCACAAGTTGAATCAATTTAAGGACTTCACCAACCAATGATATCTTCCAGAAGGTGTACAAGCAATTTATGGCTCGATCTATTTTAACATCCACCAAGAAAGGTACAAAGTATTAAATGTTAAATCACTATACAAGTTCCATAACATCTTTAAAACAGTTACATACTAAAATGTACCACTCATCGTTAGCTATACAAATGAAAAGAAATAAAAGGAAGTATTAGTACAACTCAATCGATTCCATAGGGCAATTAACATTTCTTTGTAAGCAATCAAGGGGGGATTGTTACCCTGAACACGAACAGTTATCCTTGGGTAAGGCTGTCACAATTATACACCATAGTCGATAGAAGGCTAGTTGTACACTTTCACTCTGCATATTAAGGCAAAAGTTCCAAAAATGCATTGTGTTTTATAGAATTGTAATTATATACCAAGCCACCCATTGTCGTCATCATTTTAAAGGTTCTTATAGCCAGTTGGTTGACATTGCCTTCTGTTTCCAATAAAATAATGTAGGTACCAATTGTGTTCTAATGGTGGCCGGTTTTCTGAAAGTCATTTGGACTCTCTCCCCCACTTGTACTTTAATATCTGGATCTGTTCTAAGGACTTTCTAATGTGTGTCCAACATGTTTCCGATCCAATTGGCTCGATTATTGTAAGTATTGATGAATCTAAGTTGGTTTTATTTGTGGTAGGTATTTGTTTCCTAACTAACAATTCATCTCTATTGTGTCCTTTCGCCCTATGGTAGACACAATCTATTGGATATTGACGTTCTTTGAACTTACACACTGTTTGACAAGCATGCTTAATGAATTCTGAATCTGTGGAACAGTTCCTTCCCATTCTAATGAATTCTCCATATGGGATGCTGTGTATAAGGTTCATTGGATGGCAGCTATATGGATGTAATATTGCATTGGTGCTAGTAGATTTTCGATGTGCCGCGCTTTGTTATTGCCCATCTTCGACCACATCCTAACTTCCAGATAAACAATCTCTTTTTTGTCATGGGGTTCAGTAAACCTAATGTTGTTGGGATTATCATTGATTATAGCGACGAATCACACCCATTTATTGGTGGAGCTGCAATGTAGCGGTACACAACACCATTTTCTCTGTGTGCGCCTGAGCTCATCTGAGTGTAGTACTTCTCTCTCCCCTTAGACCTATGTCGAGATTGGCATACAGTGGGGCAAATGTGCCTATCGCTGTATCACATATCACACAAGTAATAAGCATTGTCAAAAAGAAACACATTTTATGTATATATATATATGTGTTGTTGCATTTTTATCGTCTTTGTTTGAATTCTGCATGGGTATGAGGATTCTCGATACAGATCTGAGTGATCATTCACAGCTAACAATCAGAATGAAATATGATGCCCTAGCCATGAGTAGGTCCTGGTTCAGTGGATTGACAGTGAACCCGAACGGGAATAGAATCTCAAGACCTGTGGGAAACAACCAGATATAATAGCCAAATAAAAAACACCCAATTGGAGCAACAAGTAGCCCATATTGCTCCCGACTCTTTCCAAGCCTTCCTTGATGAATTTAGACACATACCAAATGGTAATAAGAAAATTGAACGCCCTAGATCACACTCTTTTGATATAATAATCGAAAATAAAAAGAAGTTGAGCTCAAATCCAAACAACTGAGACAGCTATTTAAAAATGGGATCAGGAGCTACTAATGTACACTTATTACAAAATGAGGGATCCAAGATGTTAGAGCTCATAACTAAGAAGGACTCCAGAAACCTTTGGGACCTAATAAACGTCTTGCATAAAACTCAAGACTTCCGACAGAGTAACCCAATAGCTGATGGTGAATGGGTATGGCATTCTGAGAAAGTATACAGGCCTCCAACTAGAGATATCCCATGCCCGAATGCTGATACCAAGGGGGATCTGAACATGTCCCTTGAATTGATTGATAGCTTAATTAAGAAAGCTTCCAATTCTAGGGGTGCAGTCCCTAATGGCATGTCTAATGCCCTTCTAAAACAGGAACCAGGGACATGGTCTAAGATCCTATTTATTCTGTTTGGTTCAGTGCTGAGGCAGGGTGAGATACCAACTTCTTGGTGAATGGCTGTAATTGTGCCTACCCATGAGAAGGCAGAAAGGACAAGTCTTAGTATATCGTCCTATCTCCCTTCTTGACTGCAAAAGCAAGATGAGGGATTGGCAAATCCTAGGGCACCTTCTATCCATCTTGATTCATCTCCATGAGCGTACACTCTTGCTGGTGAGATTGAGTGGACACGGTGGTCTGACGAAGGTCTCTGACGCTACAAAGGGTCTCCGCCAGGGCTGTGTGTTAGCTCCCTGTCTTTGCAACCTCTACCTGTCTGACTTGGGTGATTTTCTCTCAGGATCCCTACATGCTCAACCGAGGATCTGTTCAGTGAGCGTCCTGCCATACGCAGACGGTATCATACTTATGGATAGGACCCAGGTGGTCCTTCAAAGACAACACGACGCCATAAGGGAATATTCCAAATTGAATGAATTATGCATTAATAGTAAGAAAACGAATGTCATCAAATTTAAAGCTAACAATAAATTGCAAAATGGGCTATAGTTGGTATAAGGGGGACCAATTTTTGATTCCCACTTTATCCCTAACATATCTAGGATTTAAAATGGATGAATATGATAATGTGATATGATATGGCATTTTATAATGCGCCTATACACAAGTGTTTCAAGGTCCGAAATGTGGATGTCCCTATGGCTCGTTTGAATATTAAGGCTACACAAGAGGCCTTGCAGATTAAGAAGATTCGGTTTAAGTACTGTAGGTTCTCCATCTGTCCACTGCTCACCTGTTATAAAATGAAGGTGGGCCCAAGTTTGGTATCTGGATTTACCCGACTGTGTGCATCGAGCCTCATTGAGCTTTGAGTTGGGCGTAACCTCATTGGGCTATCTCTTAGACTGGCATATACTCTCGTTGTGCAGAAGGTTGGTGGTGCCTCTGAAGGGCTCTTTGTACGAAGATTTGGCTGAGGTATTGCACTCATCCCCAATTACAGCCAGGAATAATTTCAGGAATGGAGCTGATGCAATTGTGAGCAACTGGAGGCTGTCAACCTGTGACCTCATTAATTACCGGAACGAAGCGAAGACGCTTCTGTTAAGAAATGATTGAATAATCACAATTGATAAGATGGGGCAGTATACACTTTATGATAGCTTTTCAACACTAGATAAAGCTAGGGCATGCATTCTGTGATATTTGAAAAAAAAAATCAAATTCTTATTGGGCCAGCCAGTTCCTAAGATATAGATTGAATCTATTACCCACGGGTGAGATCCGCCAGATTAGATCTCAGGATGGGGAGATCAGAATTGGTTGTCTGTTATGCAAAGATCACGATGTGCTACGGGGGGGGTGGTTCCCTTATATGAGTCTTATGAGAAGATCTCTGAAAAAAAAATTTCTAAAAAAACCTTTAGACTCATTTGGAAATAAATTATATACTAATACTAGATATTTGAGGGATTTCCAACCTCTATTTGATTTGTTTAGATTGTTGCTCAAATTAGAATACATGAAACCGTCACTATGAAACTGTTTCATTTATCCTTTCCTTTCCCTTTTTTTTTAAATCAGAGGAGCTTTTCCTCTCTTGCTCTTTCCCCTTATTCTGAGTACTGGGTTTTTCGTTTGTTCACACTTGCAATTATCAGCATCCGTTTCCTTTATTCTTTAACCTTGGTTATGAGTAACCATATGTTTGATGAATGATGTAAATAATTGTTTCATCTCCCCTCTCCATGTTTACGATTCGATGTATAATTGTTGTGTTTTTTTAATTCTGTTATTCAACACATGGTAATCTTTGTTTGCAACTTTTTACAGCATTAAAACAGTATAAATTATACACTGGAAATGTTGTGGTACATGTGGTCATCTTGTTTTTCTATATATTTCACCATGCATGAATATGGTTGTAATTAGGGGTGGGATTTGATACAAGAAAAATACCCAATTACTGAAAAGGCACTCCACCAATTCAGCACACTAGGCAAGGTGCTGAGTGCTTTGTATCTTGCTTTGCAGCATTAGCTTGTTGTTTTATTTACTACAGGAGAGAATGCACATTGTCTTGAATTGTCTTGCACTGGTTATAACTCAAACATTTTGGCTAGGGCGTTATATACACAATTTTGCTTTGGTTGATAAAGAACATTGCTGGTCTAATAAGGCTTACATGGTATAACACATCTGTGGTTTCCTTTTTTATAGTATCAATGATTATGTTGTTGGGGATGGGAAATGTTATGTGTATTTTTCTTTCTTACACTCTTGGACATGTTTCGTTTCCCTCTCTTATTCTCCCTGTCTAGTGTTTTATTATTGCTTTTAAGAATTGTTTTAAATATTGTTTTATAATCTTTGATGTATATTTGAATTTATTTTTCTCTGCTTTGTACTATTTTGTGTAAGGTTGACTATGAGCAACCAATATATATATATTCAATGAAAAAACGTTGTTAAGGGGACGTTATGGTTAAGTTGCAGTGATAAAAACCTATGAAATTCAATGAAAAAACTTTGTTAAAGGGACATTATGGTTACAAGTAAAACCGGAAAACTGCTGAAATTCACCAGTTGTGGTAAGCTAAGCAACCATAACTCGCGCCACCACCGTGCACTGCTAAGAATAACACCCATGACATCAAAGATGACATCACAAATATGATTGATGACATCACTGATGTGCTACTGTTATAAGTGGGTGGTCATTGGAATAATTTGGAAGTGTGTTATTTGGATTTCCACAATTCAGGTCACCTAGAAGTACAATTCTGATTAATTAAAATCTTAGTGGCTTAACTGACCTCCATTGAAGCATTTCAGTAAGTATTTCAGATTCCTAGATGATAAATTGAATGTTTGTATATGCCCGAATATGTAGAAGTGAGCTAAAAGTTGGTCCATTTTAATTTTCAGATTCAGAATTCTTGCCTAACTTCTTTTTTGGTGCTTTATTTTTACTCCATCTCCCTGGTTTCTTGTAATTTCTTTCTTCCACTCATTGTCCTTTAAGCTATTTTCACCTCTTGTGTATTTTATAGTTTTTTCATTTGTTTCATTTACGCATTCTTTCCTTTGGCCTTGAAATTTAATTGTAAGCAAAATCACAGAAACATTGCAAGGACATTTGAAATATTAACCACACTATCCATAGCTAGTAAAATGTGTATATGGATACATATTGGTGGGATCTCTTTATAGCCTCTCCAATCTCTTGTTTGTGGCGTGCACTCATTAATCCATTTTGAACTGTATAGCCTGTGTGCCCCTGGTTTCATTTCAGTTACA
Organism: Ambystoma mexicanum; assembly: GCF_040938575.1. NCBI lineage: Eukaryota > Metazoa > Chordata > Amphibia > Caudata > Ambystomatidae > Ambystoma > Ambystoma mexicanum. Next base: position 151,304,171 of record NC_090924.1, read on the forward strand.
CATTATTTCATTCCTTTTAATTCTAGATAATTAAGTGTTCTGCAAATCCAGTCATGCGTATAAGTCGATTTATCTGAATATGGCATTTTGTTTAAATTTCAGGAATTTGTTTGTCACTTTGTACTGTCCTGAGTATTCTTGGAGAATGGCTGGCATAGAAAATTCATCCAACATGAACAGTATAGAGTAGATGTAAGACTGGGGAAAGACAAGTGAATACAAGTTATATAGCTGATGGCAACGTGACCAATAGATATTTAGCAATATGCATTGAATATGCCAAAGCTATAAAATGACACGAAGCCCATGAATCAGATTTGATCATTTCTAAATTAACAGTTGTTAATATCCTGTTTGTCACCTTGCATTTCTCTTCCCTTTGCTGTGAGAGCATAGTATGTTTTGTAAAGCATAGTACCAACTCGTTGTACTGTTTTTAAGACATGTGTAGTGTATGATCACAATTCTACCTAGTGTGTTTATATACAAAATGGGGAACGGGAACAAGTCAGTTTGGAAAACGTTGTGGGCAATGCATTCATAACAGCAGTCTATATAATTTAGTGCCATTTTTAGGATTATTAAATCAGCAAGCATGCAGGTATAAGTTAATTGCGTACCCTTAAGCCATTTCAACAACTGCAAGCACAGACAGGGCTTTCATATTTTCTATTCTCAATGCATAATTAGGAACCAAACCAATCAAGAAATACAGAGTGTTCACCAGGTTGCAACTTCACAAAGTAAGAAATTACTTCCATTCATAAAAAAAATACATGCACTTAATATCAGGAGATCACAACGAATCAACGAATCATGGCAAATTTAAATTATAATCATTATTTTACAATGTCTAGGCTCCCAAGCATATGTCACACCTACCTATGGAAAGAACTTTCTAGATCCACTGCTGAGTGCACATTGAACTTTTTTTCAAGCTTAGTCATTACCTTAATGGCAGATATAATAATGATAATTATGGTACTTTGATACTCTCCTTTACACTTGCATCTTTTTGATGATAAAAAGTAACAAAAGCATTCTAAAACACACAATTATGCCTTCCAGAAGACACCAACATCTATTTGGGGAAAAGGCCATTTTACTTCCTTATCATTAAACTGTCCAGCAGCACACATTCCGATGGCATGCTGGATGTGGATTCTGTGTTTCCAAACCTGTTGGCTTATCGGTATTTTTCAAAGAAAAGATCCCACTCCAAGGATTGACCAACTTAAAGCAGTGGTTGACTGATTTGAATTTGCCCATAAGTGGCAAAGGTGAACTAGTGATCTCAGATTGACTGCAGAACAAAAATGTGAAGCACATAAACTGCAGACATAACAATAGACTTTGTTTGGTAACAGTGCACATGATGAGCGCTATAATACAGACTGTTAAGGACTAATAACCCCATACATGCATACTGAATGCCTGAGAAATGTGTATGGGCGAATTACAATGAATAGTTCCATGCTTGGGAAGTGCATCTCCGGTTCCGGAAGCTCCTCAAAACCTTTCTCTTTGCTTCTGCTTGTTCTCCTCTCCTTCTCTGCTCACATCCTAATGCAATTGGATACTGCACCGGCTAACTGGACACCCTCTGATCTCGGGACCAGGTCCTCCCCCGCCAGCGTTTCACTCCTGGACTGCCTACCTGGCAACCCCCGCACTTGGGGGCTGTCTCTGTATCCCTACAGTCCCCCTCCCAGCCCTGACACCTAATGTCCGCACTTACTCATCCACGTGCCACTTGCTGGCAGCTACTTACTTATTGTTATCATCTTGCCATGTACTGCACTTTCCCTGCCCCCCTTCCCATGCACTTGCGCAATCTGAATGATGCCTGGCCTAGTAGGATCATTGTCCGTCCTCCCTATTTTTCCCCTCCCTTGTCTGGTCGCGCTTTGAAACACTTATGTATAGGCGAGTTATATATGCCATATCATATCATCTGTGTGTGTGTCCACACGTGTGTGTTTGTGTTTGTGTGTGTGTTTGTGTGTGTGTGCTTGTGTGTGTGCGCTCTACCGACAGCACTGGGTCTAGCAATATCTGCTATGTTTGTCACGTTAAATGCGTCTGTTACATTTTGAAATAAGGGATAACATTTCTAAAAGATAAACAGAGGGAAAGCATCAAAGGTGTACCTGATCATGCTTATTCAAAAAACATAAAAAGTGAAACAAAAATGTTTATCAAAGATAGAAAGCTTTGTCAGAATGTGATTAATCTGTGTGAATGCTGATCTAATGTCTAATTGTACATTATTTGTTTTGTTCTATGTGGCTTTGTTAATGACTCAAATTTAAAGAGTTATTCATTTTTAAGTGTTTATTTTAGTAAGAGTATTATTATAAAAGTGATCTGATACAAGCATAGAGTAATATTCATCGTTTTGATTAAATTTCCTTTTCTTAAATTAAAAGGTTACTCGTTAATATCCTAAATTTGCATTTTTTTAAAGTCATAATTATGAAAAATATTTATTCTTTTACCAAAATGTATGAGGCTGCCCAAAAACATGCTAAATGGACAAATAGGTATGAAGATTTACTTCAAGTTTCTTATCAATTGAAGAGTTTTGAGATACATTATCATTTCTTTAGACAAGACAGGAACATTGATGTGCATCTCAAAGAAGCAAGACATTTGTCCCACATCTAAAATGTTCCATATATTCAGAGACCTGAGAATGTCTTCTTGTAAAATTTGGCCTACGATTTGGACTTGGATAATGCTTGATGTGGCTTAGACAGAGCACAACTTTCCAACATACCCTCAGAAATGTCCTAAGGTGGTAAAAAACTGCAAACAATTATACATTTTTTCATATATGTTCCATATTGCAAGATCGTACCCTTCTCAGGGTTGGGGTTGTGTCGTTAACATTAGCTACTAAAACATTAATGTGATAGCAGCTTTTGGTGACCAAAGTAGTAGATACCATTTTCAGTTTCCTCTTAGGAGTTTTCAAAAATGTACCTGCATGTTCTTAACTTGTGGCCAGTGTAAAATACACTGCACTTGAAATGGCATGGAGATCTTCTGTTCATTAGATCATATTTTATTTGTGGAATTGGTTAACTCATTACTAACTGGATTTTGGCTTCCAGCTAGTGAAGTGTCTGTCCCTAATGCTTGAAGCTGCTAACTTGCATCACAGCTTCACTTGCTTTGCAAATTCGTTTTCCTGTCTATGATGTGAAAGTTGAAATGATTAACTACATAATATATATTTCCACTTTGACAAATGATGACCAAATGTCTCTTGATTCAAAAAGCAAATTAGCTTATTCTTTAATCTGCAACATATAACATAAATATGAGAACAATTACAAAAATTCCTATTTAATATATATGACTCCCCAATATACTATCCTGTTATGGATCTAAAAAGTCAACATGAAGTTATGCACATTGGTATGAAATATACATGTGACAAAATAACTCACATAATAAAAATAATCAATGATTTTAGAACTATAGTTGAATCTACATCTATTGATTAATATAACACAGCTGTGTTTTAAAATACAACAAGCTCATTACATGATCAATTATATTTGTATCCTATTTCATACAAACCATTTAAATGATCTGTAAAAATAAAGTAAACTGGAAACACAACACCAGAAGTTTGCTGGTAGAAGTGTATGCAGTAGTCGGCTGATTCCCAGAAAAGTATAATTTTAATTTAGACATAGGCATGAAGTTCAGGAAATGGAACTCATGGGACCAAGTTCAAGATCTTCAAAAAGAACCCAATTACTGTTAGGTGACATTTGGAGATGTATGGCATTTATTCTGTTTCTAACATGTAACTGAGATGCATTTATTTGCATAGTGTCCCGAGGGCATTCGCCCATGTTGCTTTAGCTAATTTGTCAAAGCATGTGGAAGTGTTAAGTTCCTTCTGTAAATTAGAAGCAGTTTACTTATTTTCTCAGGGACATCTCTCTAGATTTCGCCCACACTCAGAGGGCTCAAAGATCAAGTATACCTTACAAATCCATATCAGCTTCAAGAAATGTAGACAGTGTGCATGAAAGCAAGTTTATATAACAGTAAAGCTGGTTTCTTACCAACTGAAGCTAGTACCATCTTAACCATGTTCTAAATGTTAAACAAAGAAATACACTAATCCGAGCTATTTCTCTTTCTCATGCAGAATACAGTAACAGAATTGCTCTAGGATTTTCAAAACGTGTGCAATTATTTCCAAACAAGGGCAACACAGTCATTTATTTCCACTGGCAAATGTTTTATAAATGTTAAACCCCTTAACAACTGTACTATATCTGTGTAAAGGAGATGTTTAAAGTTCTTTGCATCATAGAGAGAACACAATGTGACAGAAGGTTTCAGTATAATAAGAAGAGGTTCCCCTGGTGAATGCCCACAAGTGCGTTGCTTTAAAAGAATAAACTCCTGCTGGTGAGCCCAAGTTTCCAAAAGTAGAGATTTTGGAAGAAGAGCAATTACAGTACAGAAACACTCTGAAAATGGAGAATTATATTTTATTCACAAAGGCTTGAAAGAAAAATATGTATCGCAAAGTGTATGTCATTTAGGGTGTACACAATCTATGCTTTCTCACAAACCTTTTCACACACTGAATGCTTTCTCCTTCTCATACCTGTTGTTCACATGTTGGGAGCTTTGAATCAGTCATTGATGACCTGAGAAGCTATATAAAATCTACAGATATGATGATTCATAGAGAAAAGAGTCATAAAAATAGACAGGAGGCAACAGAAACTCATTCTCTAGTCAAGTTTTAGGCAGTTTAGACTTTCAGAGACATGAATCTCAAAGTGGTGGCCACCTCGTTGATGCTACTTCTGATATCGACAATTTTCAGGGATAAGTGCATGGTTCCCCATGTCTGTACTTTTACTGCTTCTCTTTTACGTCCTCAGCATAATTCCGCCTAAAATGTTCTACTTCTACATACACTTGTGCTTCTTCACTGAGCATAGTCTAATGTTATATGTTAAAGAGAAAGGGTTTAATTCAGAGCAAACCAGACTATTGTATGCACATGCTGCATTACTGATAAAAAATAAAAGACATTCTAATACATATTTAGTATGATTCATAGATCTCTTTTTTACCTTATGCATTGCAGCCTAAAATCATAATATTTGGGCGAAGCAGAACAAGTAACCCTTCTATAATAAAATCTTATCTCTGGGTCATTGGATTGCGGGTCCAACCTGACACCCAGCCTAGTGTGTTTCTCTCTGTTGATTCTACCATTGGCTATGCTGCATTGCTGGGCTCACAATTGCAAACCTACTGGAGATGGGAAAATAGAATGAAGTGCATTAACACATTTTGCTACTTTCCTTATGTACATATTTTAAATATTTTGATAATGGGTGATCCACCCACACTCCTTGGTAATCACTCAACAAGACAAGGGTACAGCCCCTGAAGTGGTGATAGAAAGGACTATGCTTTTACAAGAAAAGGCAACACTTCCCTTCAAATTGAACAGTTCGGGGCGTGCAGGTGTTAGCTCAAGGGTGTGTGCTTCATAAGGTATCTGATGAGACAAGGGCCAGCTGTGCAGAATGGTGTTCAAGGTTTGTGGAGCAGGGCATCTCAGTTGGAGCTCATCTCATGAACAAAGGCATGTAATCTGCTGCAGACTATTTCAGCAACAAATAGTATTGAGGCACAACTCACCAATGGTTCTCTACACATGTGCCAAAATTATGGTAACTGACTGCCCTGCCTCCAGTTTCCGAGCCCCAGTGCCTTGGGGTCAGTCTGTTTTGGTTTCTGAATAGAAGCCTGAAAATAAAAGGTGCAAAGATTGCCACAAGTAATACGTTGCAAGGACAACTTTGGTCATTGCCAGTGTTCTAAACCAGGCTTTCTACTGAGAATATGTACATCACTACTGTACACTTCTGAGAACTCCAGCATTAAAACTGTCATAAAAAATGGCGACCATTATCGTTTACTTGAATAGATAGATATAGGTAATTGTCTCAGATAATTGTATGTTTAGGGATTGTCTGCTCTGCAACAAACATTTTTATTCTTTATTCAGGTATGACAATTAACCAGCAGAAACCAGATGTTTCAGTTTTCCAAAAAGCACATTTGTTTGTAATTACTTTGAAGTGGAACTAAAGGATTTAGACTCAAGGTGAATTCTTAACCACTTTCACCAGCCAGTCACATTATTGTCATTGTAATGGTAATAATTTGGTGTTTTCTGACATTGTTTCCTTGATTCAACTATACATTATGGAGAATGCTCTTTCTATTAAAGCAGGCATAGGTCCTGCCCTGTGGCACTAAATGTACAGTACAATATATCAAATGATCATTTTTATTCTAGAAGCAATGGATTCCGCATGAACCCAATCTCTACCTGAAGCTTCTGCTTTGATAGTCCTCCTCTTATTAGCTGGGTACCTAAGCCTCAAAGAATTACTTGGCATTAGGGTAATTCGTTTCTCTGCTGTGGCTGGGGCTATACTTTGCACTTTTTCATCATGTGTCCCTCTTTTAAGTTCTCTATAAATGCATTCTAACTGCATCCTCATTCTGATTATCTGTATCAGAAGAAGATCCACTCATCTTTAATAATAGTTGTAAGAGTCATTTGTTTGAACTGCCCCATCAATAGGAATATTCATGTCCTCAGTTACTGACACAAGGCTTTTGTTTGGATGGTCTGTTACCACCGCTTCTCATAAAATGCTGAGATACTATCCATCATATGAGGTGGCATCCAGTGTTTGCTGATTAATGTGTTCTATATGAAGTTGGACCATTCTGGTACTGTGAAAATTAGCAATCAAGACTGCAGTTAGTTTTATGAGGTTCTCCACCCCTTTGATTCCGACATGACCTTTGGCATCTTGTGAGACAGTACCTAGTTCTTTACTTTCATCCTCTGGGCCTTCTGTTCTAAGGTGTTGATCATAATACAGGATTTTATGCACTCAAGGTGAATAAGTAGGATTTGTTCTTCAAATGTCACAAGACGCATACTGTTTGTTTTTTAATAGTATACTGGTCTGTCATATTTTGACCGTTTTAGTGGTGTGCGAGGGTGCTTTTTAGAGGCTTTTCCTGAAGGTTTTTAGTCTGGAAATCTCTTCTATATTTGAGGCGTCAATAGCAGACCTTTAAGTGTACGTAACTGCTTTCTGTAAAACTGTTACATTTATAAGGGTTTCAATAGAACTGAAACATTTTACCTTGTGCCAAACTTTTAATCTCTTGTCTAATAGTCCCATTCTTCTAAGGAGTTTTGGGTAAAACAGGAGAACGGCAGCAGCTTCGTTTCTTAGGGAAGAATTTTATGAGTTTATGAGTGAGACATTGAAAGGTATTTTCACCCATGGTTAGTGAATGTCTTGATGTCGGCCCAATCTGATCTCTTTTAAAACCCCTTTTCGGTCACTTCACCTTTATTCAGACAACAAGCAATCAGTCAGATGCAGGGTTTGGCATTACCTGTTTTCGTACTTCATTTTTCTATGTTGCCCTTTTTATAGGAATTACAACTAATTATCATCTTGAAGAAATTTGTCATGCATGGGTTCCCTCATCTATTAGGATTGCACTCTGCCTTTTGAGGTAGTGACACAGTTTTACAGCATGATGCTTGAGCTACAACTATCTGACTGTTAAAATGTCCATATTCTTTGTGTTCTCCTATGTTTATTTATATTACTGGATCTGGTTGCACTTAGCTATGTAGAGATGTGCTGGAATACTTTTGACAAGATCCTTTCTAACTGAATATAGCTCCTGTACCCTTTCAAGACTTTTTTGCGTTCTTTCATATGAGCTACAAGAATAATATACTTGTCAGTAAGATTTTAATAGTATGACTACTGTTATCTACTCTTCCTGTCCTGTTCTTTATGTAGTGATTTACTTATGGATCAAAGCACATGGCTCCTGCTGGCTCCCATAATGAGGGGTGCAGGATTGCTTGGTCTTATGTCGCTTTTTTAGTGTAAATTCATAATGGATGACTCCATCTCGCAACCTGCCCAAGCAACGTCTAGCATGAAGGCACTTTGAATCTTTCAAGTTTTCCCTAAATTTGTACACCCTGGAGAGCCATTTTAAGTAATTTTGCCCTTTTCAAACATTTGTCTATTTGAAGCCTTCTGATGTCCAGTGTTAATATCACGTTCAACATAGAAGGGACAAGAATAGGGGTTGTTCAAAATGTAAGAAATACATGCTCACTTCCTAAATTCTTCTATAGAGTAGGCTAAGTATCCATCAATATAAAACAATGTTTTATAAGTTCATATATGACCTTTTTAATAAAATATATTTCACAGACTAGAAACTTAAGAATTTTAAGAGATCCAATATTTTATCAATACTGACAAACTGAGTCCCACCTACCATTCTCATAAGCCATGAAGTAAGACAGCCTCCTAAATTCCCAATTGTTATCAGAAACGTACCCCAAGCCTCATTGGATTCATTTATATCTCTGTGGCCATTGACATAATGGTTGGATGAAGAAAAAGTCGATGGCATGAAAGGATAGAGGATAGCTTGTATACGTCGAGTAGAGAACTCAAAAACAAATGTTGCCATACAAGCCAAGGAGACAGACCAATGAGCTGAAATGCCCATACAGAAGTGAAAGAACATGTAAGTTAAGGATTGGGTGCTCATACGTTTGTATAAGTAGGAAACCATGTCAGTTCCAAATAGTGAAGACTGTAGCAAAAATAACACCTTCAAGAAGCCAAGTTTGGTTTGAGCATATTTTGACAATTCACTAGATGTCGTCACTTCTTCCCGTGGGGGAGCCCTTTCCGATGAGGCCAGGGAGGGGAGGCCGCTGCCCAATCGTCCCCCTGGAAGTGGTTCAGTGCAGGCGGGTCTCATGTGGAGGGACTCCCCCTCTATGGATAATGACGAACAACAATGTTACAGCCCTTATGAGAACATCACACCCCACATACTTTATGTAGTGTTATAAGGCAGAGTACCTCATGGTTCATGAAAGTACTGAGGCAAAGAAGAACAACAGGAACCTAAGTAATTCAAGTACTGGCACTAGTTGGCCCCATGCAGCAATGATGATGAAACCTGTGAAAGAGACAAAGGACTTATACAGTGGGCCCAGACACTGCTGACAACATTGTATAAAGATCAACAATGGACAAAACACTTGGTCTTGGGCAGCCATAGAAGACGGCAGATGTGCTTCTCTCCGAATGTGGGAGATTCAAACCTGCGTCGCTGATCCGGAGGGAGAGAACTCTAAGGACACTGGCAGCCCGCCACGTCTGATGATCCGGAGGTCTCTGCAGGAGCAGACCGGGTCATAGCAGGGTCGAGAGGAGGAAGGAACACAGAAGGCAGCGGGAACCCCATTGCACGGCGGCAGGGAAAGCAAGGTGCCGGAGAAGCTGAAAGGAACACCCGCCATCCCAGGAAATCCCAGTGACGTGCCGAAACCCCCAACAAAGTAACGGTTAGCACGGGAGACCCGGAGAGGATGCGGGGCAGCTTACCAAGAGGGCGCATGCAGTTGTCCGTAGGCCCCTTTGCAACCATAACACTTGGGTGGCACAGCATGAGCAGAAAGCCTACAAACCTTCTCCTCCTCATTGCAGTGGTGGAATGAAGCCCATTTACCCCCATGGAAGGGTCGAGGACCCCATGTACCATAAAGAGAACCTGAGGGGGAGAATCTCTCATGACCGTGGTGGGGATAAACCCACTAACAGCTAAAGGAGGGTCAGGGACCCTAAGCAAAGATATGAGCCTTCTTCTTTGTGGCTGTATTTGGCAGGGAAGTGAACCAAGTGGGTCAGTTCAAAGAAGAAGAGAAACCAGGGTCTGCGTCCCAAAGCAAGAAATTAATATGAGTGATCTTCCTCGTGGCAGTATTTGGAAAGGAAGTGAACCAAGTGAGCCAGTTCAAGGAGGAAAAGCAACCAGGTTCTGGGACCCAAAGCGAGAAAGTAATACGAGTCATCTTCCTTGTGGCAGTACTTGGTAGGGGAGTGAATCAAGTGGGCCAGTTCAAAGAAGAAGAGAAACCAGGGTCTTGGACCCAAAGCAAGAAAGTTACATGAGTAATCTTCCTCGTGGCAGTACTTGGCAGGGGAGTGAACCAAGTGGGCCAGATCAAAGAAGAAGAGAAGCCAGGGTTGCGGACCCTCCCAACAGTCAGTATTGGATGTTGTAGGTGTGAAGCCTAAACAAAAAAAAGAAGACCAGGAGAAGGGAGTCCTGGTAACCCGGACTGGCATTAAGGTCCAGAAAGGCATGCAGATGGGAGTCATTCCCCCGGGCTATCTGAGACTGGATGTCAGGTTAAGGAAAAAATTCTCCTGATCCACCAAGAAAGTATTGTTTAGAACTTTACCGTCAGGGCAAGGAAGCCAATCCCCTGGCAATGATTGAGAAAGTATTGTTTAAAACTTTACCATCAGGGAAATGGAGCCATTCCTACTCCAATGTGTGAGACACAAGACTGTTCTAAGATTTGGGAATTGTTTCAACAAACCAGGAACTCTAACCCAGCAGAAGGGAGTCACTCTCTGGGGACCAGAATAGTACTGCTGTATTTGTTGGTTTCTAGTGTAAGGGACATAAGTAAGGTTTCCTTGACACAGGACAGTGGACACCTTTTGAGTTGACAGACATCCTGACCGACATCATATCTTTAGTTGAGGCAGGGAAACCCCTCTTAGGAATAGAGATAGATAGGTGTTCTCTTGCTTTCTTGTTTAGTAAAAGTCTTTAGCCCCAAACATGCCACCTTTGTGTCGGCGTCCTTCTTCTGCACCCTTACAGTATGCAATATTTGAAACCATCATATGTGTGAATAGCTCCAAAAAAACAAAGGAGCAAAACCTAATTATTGTAAGTGTACATGGCAGCTATCCATTTCAAAGGAGATGCCAACTGGAACATGTCATTGTCTTAACGGGTCAGGAGGCGTTATGGTGTGAGCGATGACATTCCTTCTTTGTGGGATAGCTGAGACTCTGAGTGGAATAATCTGGGGCAGCCTCACCCGTCTTCAATGGTATATGCCAAGAGACACTGCCTGTTGCAATTCCAAACATATTCCTGGATGTCTTTAAACCCCCAAATCACCCAATATAGAAAAGTAGACTAATAAGTCCCCTCTTTAAGAGATCACAACTGCAAAGAGAATAAAATACACCTAGACTACCCCACTAATCCTGTTTGCCATTCAGATGAAGTTTCTTTATATCTATATGCATGTATTCAGCCCCATTATTTTTAAGGTTGTATATGCCCCATTTGAAAAACTATGTTACGCATCAATCAAGTAAGCATTTTCACTTGAGCACTTCTAGCACAAGAGGCCAGGAGACAAATCCTAATTTGTTTCTCCAGGTACAGAAATATAATCTGATTACAAGAATCATCAATTTAAGGGTGACTGTCTATAAACTATATCATGAACCTCTAGACCAGAGAATGTCCTTTCACAGTAAAATAATTATTGATGGTGCATAATAGAATGGGTGTTCTCACTTTATAGCTCCACCCTCTCATTTCTCCTCCTCTATATTCGATGAAACAGTTCACATAGCCTTCCTAACTTGCTCTTGACAAAGGTTTTTGAGGCAACAGAGAGTGTTCAAAAAAGCATGAGTCATTTGTTTAATCCCACATAATTTCCTTTCAATAACCTGAACACAGTTACCTCGATCATTTCAGCTTTGGCATTTTTCTAACCCCTTGCTGTTCATACTGTTTTTTTCTGTAGTCATGGAACAAGAAACTAAAGTTCCAAAGAAAACCATCATCATGTAAGTGCTGTTAAGTGTGTTTTTTATGTATATTTGTGTTTTTCGTCTAGCCTCTGCATGCTTTTCTAACATGCCTGGACTTTTGTCAATGCACGTGTGCCCTTCACATCTCATGTATACCACATCTAATGGTATTTGTGTTATCTTCCAACTAAAGTCAAATGAACAATTTGATATAAAGCTTTCCTGGTGAAGTACATTTAGCATGGGGGCAAAGCAACTGAATTCAAGGTTATTTTGTCATGTAAATGAATATAATTTTTAAATAGCCCATATGAGAAAATTAATGAAAACCCCATCACCGTCAGGGAAGGCTGTACATAGTCCCAAGATTAAGCCATGAAGTGTGACAATGTAAAGTGTTTTGTGGAAAATGTACAAATGGCAAAGGTAGTGTCCAAAAAGTCACACTAAGAAAATGTAGGACAAACATGTATTCAAACAATTGATGACACAGACAAATTGTATTTGACCATGCAGAGGGAAAAACCAGCCGTACATAAACAGGCTTACCAATATGTAAAATAAGGATGAAAATGTGCAAAGACTGTAATAAAAACAAATTTTAATTATATTATATATTATTATATTATATTATTATATATTTTTATTTTTATTATTGCCATGTAGTGATTTTTTCATACAGTTTCTGCGTGTTATTGTTGTGTTTGAGTTCGAAAACCAAAAATGTACTGTTATAGTATTAAAATAAGAAAAAAATATATTAGTATAGAAAATATACCATGAAGTTTATTTTTAAGATGTCACAAGATCATACCCAAATAATGTACTATTGACCAGCCCAAGAGAAACTGAAATAGGATACCTAGTTGGTAAAGAGTCCTAGCCCTAATCAGTCGTTCTATATACCTGCCAATGTGTACATTATATTCACACTCCTAGAAATTATTCTTACAATGGTCATATATTCACTAAGTTCATTATTAACATTTTCAAGTCATGTGTTTTATGACTTAAAATTGCACAGGTCATTCAAAACCTTGACTTAGCAAAAGTACCACTCAAAGAACCGGTTTTGAATAGACATTATAGCTAATGTTCATGTTCAGTTCATATTTTCGACTGAATCTAAACTTTGGGATCCAGACAAATTGTATCTTCAACACAACCATAAAACAATGCAACTTGTGATAGGGATAGACTGCACTGGAGCTGAATCACAATGACTCCTGTTTTTGATGTAATTTATGTCAAACGTAAATTAGTCCTACAACTAAACACAACATTTCTGGAAAATGGACTTCATAAAAAAATTAGGTGTTCATTTCTACCACCAGAGAATGCGTGGAAGATATACCTAAGTCACACAAAAACAGCTTATTTACACCGAAAATAGGTGGTTTCACATGGAATGTCTTAATTAAGCGCAATTTATATATATTGTACAAACTTTTTTCTTGGACAGTAACACATTTGTTCAACATAGTTCCCCTCTTAATCCTACGTCCCGCCCCCTTTCCTCCATGCTGTTTGTGTGTCCCCGTACATACATGGGACGGAGCCTTTTGCACTGCAAAAATAGCACTTCCCCTTGATTTTTAATTTATGAGAGCATAGGTGCGAGGATAGGTGTGACCGTGCATGCTAACCGCACCCCACAGCGGTAACCTCAGTCCCTATTTTCCGCACAATGGGAATGGACGTTTGCACTGCAGCAGCAAACTTTTGGCTCTGCACTTCCTCTGCTATGCTTTCAGTGCATAATTCTTCCACAGATCTTTCACATTTCCCCAGCCATCTGTGTCCCTGGCGCATGTCGGATTCCTCTAGCTTTGGGGGGTGCGCTCCGTGTGTCGCTCCTTTCCCTGCAACAGACACCCATTCACTCTATATGGAGTGTTTGGGCCCCGACCATCAGTGGGATTCGTGCGCCACGTGCAACACATTGACTCCACATTCGTTAAAGAACAGGCTCGCTAGGTGGAGAGAGATTTTCTCCTGGTCCCCTGCGGACCACTTGAAGAAATTTGCACATTGCAAGTCTCGTGAAAAGGTATGTAACATTCTGTTCTCAAATGTACCCCACAAAGGCGACTCTTTTCCAGGGAATTCTCTGAGGGGTCGTAAAGATCCTAGTACCGATACTAGGCCTGAGGCTCATGCAGCTACCAAAGCTTTCGATGAGGGGCCCAAGGATCCTACCAGGCCTAGTACCGAGGGGCGCAAAAGCTCTGTTACAGAACGGTTGTCCGAGGGGCCTGTAGGCCCTGAGCCTTTACCTGGAGCCAGCGGCTCACCACTCTGCAGAACTGCCAGCTCTTCAGCTGATCGTGCATCGCCTACCGAAACCAGTTCTGGGGTCCAGAAGAGAACCGGTACAAGTACCGAGGTTCCAGCAGGGCCTTCTCTGAAGAATGGCACACCAGGAACTGCTTCCCCACACACTCAAACCCAGGTGCAGCAAGGACAAGGACACAAAATGGGGGCAAGGCAGGAAGCTGCTCCGCAATCTTCTGTCAAATCATCTTCTTCAGAGAGAGCTGCTGAAGCTGCAAGACATTTAGCTGACAAGGTGGCGAGTGAGCCTTTGGTACGGGTAGAGTGGTCCGGTAGTGACACCCCCTGGTGCACGTCTTACCCCATACCTTCTAACATGATTAGCTGCGAGGAGCCGGACCTGCAGCCAAAACAGGGCCCGTGGAATCCAGTCACATCAACCTGGACGCCCACAGCAGCGGGTACACGCCCCTCAGTGCAAGCTTTGCTGGCGTGCAATGATGAATTTTGTGACAGATTTCTGCTGTTGATGAAATCTCCTCAAATGTCGTGGATCCCCAAGGGGCTCATTAAGGAGGTCCTGCCACAGAAGTTACAGCATCTGCACAGGGTGGCTCCAGCTCCCTATGTTCCCACCGTACCCATGGTACCCATCCGCAACCACCTCCTGCACCACTACCAGCGGTGCCCCAGGTACCTGAGGCCCCGCGGGCACGAGGCTCTGACAGAGGGCCTAGATAGCCTTCGCAGGGGCAGGATTTGCAGGATCAGCCTGCACCAAATTCAGCAAGCAGAGGGCAGGAATTCAGCAGGCAGAGGGCAGGAAAAAGACGACGATGATGAGGACGATGAGGAGTCTGATTTCCCTTTGTCTGCCAAAGCCATTCATGAGAGGTTGGCGGAATTCATAGGGTTGCCGCGGAGGCGGGAGTTTTGGCTTATGTCCTGGCACTGCAAACATCTTCCAGTTCAGGTTTCCCATTTCAGACGGATGTCTTGGAGGTTGCCAAGAAGGTTTGGGCTAAACCGCAAAAAGCTTGATGCACATTATATGCAGTTGGGCAGTGAGGGGCCGCTGCTTGCATCCCACCCGCAGCTGCATTTGGCAGTGGCAGCAGCTTCGCTCTACTCTAAACCATTCTCAATGGGCTCCTCTGGTCAGATGGCCTCATCGGCGGCTATGCTTAACAAGGATGACAAAACATTAGAGTCGTTTGGAAAGAAGGTCTATCTTAATGCAGCTTTGCATCTTCGTCAGGCTAATGCAGATGCACCGTTAGCCTCGAAGAGCTGGAAGGCTGACTGAGAAATCCATTGTGTTGTCTTCCTGCTAGATTTCTGCTCTTAAGGAGGTCTGAATTGTTCAGAAATCCTTTAGAAATTGTATGCAACTTTTTACAAATGAAATGTACTTATGTTCAAGTTTTAAACTGAGCTTCACTAGCTCATTACTCATGTCTTCCTGAATTGCAGGAGAAAATACTTAAAAGGGTTCACCGTGGATTTTCATTTTTAGAATGATTTGTGCTAACCTGCAGCTGTTCCTTTCACACAGTGCTGCACGCGCCTGCTACTCTTGCCCCCTCTTACGCTGCGCTTCCCGTGCTCTGCTCGCTGGATTTATTCTCCTGCAGATGCCGCACTCACTGTGCAGAAAAGCAACTTTCCCCACGCACACAGCGTACAAAATCTACTCGGACCACGCGCACTGCGCTCCAGATTCTTCCTCTTTCTTTATCTCCTTTGACACTGAGTCGGGTTCCCTGACACAAAGGTTACCAAGGTAACCAAATTTCTGAGCACTGAACGTCATGCGCACTCGGGTGCTTTACTCAGGCATGCTTGCATTCACTTTCTTCACCGGCAACCTACGAAAGCGCGTTGCCTGCCACAAACAAACTATGAAACGCTAGTCTGCCTCTTTAAAAATGCTGTAACGTGAACTTCTTTTCAGTAAAAGAACTGTAACTTTGACGATTGCCATGCAGCTTAAAAAATAGCTATTTACAAGTCTTTGTACATTCAGAATTAAAAATCACTTGGCTCCAGCTGTCTTCTGCATGTCTACTGTAACGCTGAAAGTAATCAATCTTCAACCGCATAGTTTATGCTTTACTCAGACTCTAGATTCTCTAGTTTCTCTCCTTTGCTTCAGGAGCTAACAAAGCTGAGAACTTGTCTGGAAAAATCTGGGATGAATGTCAGTTTAGAATCTCCAGAGTGATTACAAATGACCTCACCCTGCCTTCAGCTAATCAATTAGTGTTAAGCCGTTCTCCATCTTGCCTTGGGACATAGCTGGGTTCCTGTAATAACTTAGTTAAGGAAAATAAACACTATCACAAATTCACTTCACACACAGCCATACCTAGATTTCCCTAACCCCAAGCTACCTCACTTTCTCCTGATAACATGTCTTAGTGTCCTGTAACAACCTCTTGGTTGAGCCCTGACACTCGACAGATGAGGAGCTCACCAAAAAGAAGACCAACACTCAGACTGCAACCAAACCAACGGCAAAGGGCTTCTCTCACACCCAGGCAGGAGGTTAGGTATGTTCTATTCGCTCCCCTCCTCAGCATCAGCTTCAGAACCAAAGAAGCAGTGATGTCACCATCCAAGTCCACGAGTCTCCTGATGGAGGCAGGGTCGCTCTGCACAAGGAGCAATGGTGTTGCCTTTTCTTAGACCGCTGGTTACTTTTGGTGGTTTCAGGAGGGTTTTGTCTCCCTGTTCCTCATCCAACCCTTCCTCTCTCCTACAGATATGGTCTCCAGCACTGCTCAGGGAAGTGGAGAGCTTGGTCCAGTCCTGAGAGGTGGAGAGAGTGCTGGTAGCAGAAACAGGCAAGAGATTCTCTACTCCAGGGCCTTCGCTGCCCATAAAAAAAACTTGCAGACCTGAGAGTGGTGTTGGACCTATCGTTCATCAATCTCTATCTGCCCCTGCAAAAGTTGAAAATGGTGACGCTAGCTCAGATTGCAGATTGTCTCTGTGCAGGAGAATGGCTATGTGTCCTGGACCTGAAGGACACATATCTTCACATATCGATCTGGCACCCCAATCAGAGTTTCCTCTGATTCTTGCTCATGGGCAAGCACTTTCAGTACAGGGTTCTCCCATTTGGCCTAATTGCGGCACCCAGAGTATTCACGAAAACCATGAATGTAGTTGCCCGCCTGTTAAGGAGCAGGGGTCAGCACAACTACCCCTATCTCAATGACAGGCCCATCAGGGAAGACTCACCCCAAGAAGCGTCATAGACTCTTGAGGCATTAATCAACATTCTGTTCGACTTGGGATTTTGGATCATCGTGCAGCAGTCACAATCACCCTTACTCAGAGCTCACCTTCATCGAGTGCCAATGGAACATGGTTCAAGCCTGGACTTTTCCCTACCCCAGAGAGGAGAAGGGATATCTTGGTGACAGTGAAACACTTCTTGAGGAACGATCACACAACAGTGTCATGGTATCAGCACCTGTTGGGTCTTCTAGCTATATGCATATTACCAGTTCTGCTAGCGAGGCGTAAGATGCAGAGGATTTAGATGCACCTCGCATCCTCTTGGGATCAAGAGACAGGCTCTCAGTAGGCCAAAATCGATATACCCCCAGGTCTCTGGGATGATCTCCGGTGGTGGAGAGAGGTGTCCAATTTGATGTCGGGATCTCCCTTCCACCCCCTTCCTCATTTGGTCGAGATAACCACAGACTCGTCACTAGAGGGGTGGGGAGCGATGGTATGATCACTCTGAGCTGAATTTGGTCCATCAAAGACCAGGAGAGGCACATAAATTACCTCGAATTGGAAGCCATCGTTTGGGCACTGAAATCTTTTGCTTCAAGGGTAAGGGGTGGCGTGGTGCTGATTCTCATGGACAGCACAGCATCAATGGTTTACGTGAACAAGCAAGGGAGACCAGCTTCCCTGTCGTGTGCAGCCTAGCCATTCAGTTGTGGGAGTGGGAAGGGGAACAGGATTTACGGATCAGAGCTATCCATCCGTCAGGCCAGGACAATCAGAGGCAGACCGATTCAACCGGCTAGGTGCCTCCTCTTACGAGTGGGAGATAGCGATGCCGGCTATACAAGTGTCGTTCCAGATGTGAGGACAGCCGGAGATAGATCTGTTTGCTATGAGCAGCAATTTCAAGTGCAGCAGGTTTGCCTCCTGGGAGGGCCAGGGAATGGGCTCTGCTGGAGGTGCATTCCAGATAGACTGGTCGAACATGACTTGTTACGTGTTCACTCCAAATCCACTACTTCAGAGAGAGGTCAACAAGTTCAGAGCAGCCAGGAATTGCAAAGTTTTTCTTCTAGCTCCAGTGTATTCCTCCTGGGTGTGGTACTCGGACCTCATGAAGCTAGCCTGTCAGGGTCCCCTAAACTCGGTGACGTTGGAATGGGTGTTGCCCCAACAAGGGTGGGCAGTTCTTCATCCTAACCTGCAGGCTATTAATCTAGCAGCCTGGTTCCTTAAAATATGACCATGGCTCATTTTAAGCTATTTGAGGACAATTGAGACATTATCCAGAAGGCTAGGAAGGCCTCTACGAGGTTGCAGTACAGGAGCAAGTGGACAAGGTTTTGTCAGTGGACCAAGTATGTGGTGGAGACTTTGAGATGCACTCTGGACAAGTCATGTCTTTCTCTGCTTATCTGGCTCGGTCGGAAGTGCAGGTAGACATTTGCAGATTATACCTAGTGGCCATTGGGGGCTATAGGAACTCAGATCAGATGGTGTTTTCCTCAGCTAATCAAGTGGTCAAAAGACACCTAAATTGTCTATCAAGATTGTTCCCTCCGGTCAGAAGCCCTTGTACCTCCTGGGATATCAACGTGGTGTTAGCGGTTTTAGCGCATTAGCCGTTTAAGCCTATGGCCATGGCAGACATTACATTTGTGATTCTGAAGTCAGCCAGAAGAGTGAGAGAAATACAGGAGTTGGCGGCGACTTAGCCTTATACTATGTTTTTAAAGGACACAGAGGTCTTGCGCACCCATCCAACCTTTTTCCCCAAAATCCTCTCGGAATTTCACATAAATCAGGAAATGTTATTGCCTGCCTTCTTCACCCGCAACCACAGGCTGATAGAGCCATGCACTGCTTGGATGTCAGAAGGGCACTGAAGTTTTATTTAGACAAAACTAAACTCATATGGAAGTTGGACACTCAGTTTGTAACATTTGGTTGGACTTGCCCAGGCGCTCAATAGTCTAAAGCCTCCATAGCTATGTGGATGGTGTTGTGTAAATTGGAGAAGTGTACAAGGTGCAAGGGAACCCGCCTCTGGAACACATTACAGCTCATCTGGTGAGGGCAAAAGCAACAGCTGTTGCATTTCAGAGGCACGTCCCTTGGGACATGATAAGCAAAGCAGCAACATGGGCTACCCCGTCAGCATTCTGTCGGCCTTACTGTCTGGATGGCAGCTTGCGGGAGGATGCAGCATTTGGCCAAGCGGTACTCACAAACTTGTTTGCATAATATTGTTCGGGTTGTCCCTCTGTCGGTAGGTTATGCTGCAGTGGAATCGCCCATACAGTATGGAGGAAAGGGGATGGGACGTAAGAGTAAGAAGTAAATTAAGTGAACAGAGGATAGCACAGGCGCAACATGTTGGTTTTGGAAACAGAGCAACAGAGGTTTGAATCCCGGATCCGGGCTTAGTAACCAAACTCGGGTATTAAGCGCGTTATAAAAAAACAATTTAAAAAAAAGAACAAGTTACTCACTGTAGTGACTACTGTAATCCTAGGCCCCTTTGCTCCACACACCCCTCCCTCCATCCCTCTCAACAAGCAATAAGGGCAATTGTTTGCAATGCGCATCAGTGGGGATCAATGGGGACTGAGGTTGGTGCCGTGGGGCGTGGTTAGAGTGTGTGGTCACGCCTATCCTCAAGCCTATGCGCGCATAAATTAAAACATTCAAGGGGATGTGCTATTTTTGCAGTGCAAAAGGCTCCGGTCCCGTCCCCGTATGGGGACGCCCATGCAGTATGGAGGAAAGGGGACTATGGACCAGGGGTACAGTTCACTAGGATGGGTAACTTTTTTCTTTTCTCCACACATTCTAAACATTTTTATTCACTATCATACTTCACATCTTTGGAGTTATGTGAATACACATAAAGTAACATTGGTGTTGGCATGTGCCTCTTTCCCATTCATGACTCATTGACACACATGCGACCTCCCTAACATATCACAGGAAGACACACTTTTGTTTGTATAAGAGTAACAACTTATGCACAACTTATACTTAAGTGTACTCCTATAGAAAAGTTGTGAATCTGTCTCTGAAAAACTCATATTTCCTGTATGTTCATTGGTATGTGCAGAGTATTTAATAATGAATAATGTATTAGTTTTCCTAGGAGTAGGTCAAACTTACTGTTATACGTATCTTTGTGAAAGCCTCATAAATATCAAGTTGGTTAAATGATAGAAAACATTTTGCCAAAATGAAAACACTGGTTGTGTTGCATTTTGAGTTTTAAGGTCATATTAGTCTATTATTGAGCCACATTCTAAATGTCTTCATGTTCTCTTCTTTGCTTAATAGTAAATTCATGTTTCAAGCAGATAACGCTGTTTCTGCTAAACATAAACCCTCCAAAGAAAAACTGTTCAACCTGACATGGTCAATTTTCTAACAAAAACCACCAGTTTAGCAATTACGTCAATTATGATTTAACAACAAATAAAATAAGACAAAGTTTATGACAAAATGTCTACATGATTCATTCTTAGCAGCTGAAATAAATTATTAGATGAAATAATAATAGTATTCACCATTAACATATAGCGAATCCTACCAAGTGAATTGTCACTATGTACTTGCATCATCTCTTATTATAGTTCAACTCAGTGATATATGTATGATCAACATATGGAAATATTAGGTGAAGTCAGCATTGCCCAGGATTCAAACTGTGACTTGCAGGTTATACACACAACTCTACTATGGACACTGAAACCGGTGAACTGTCTTAGCCGCTGTTAATAACTATAACGTTGCAAAACCAAAAGTTGATAGCTGGAAGGTTTTGAATAAATCATAACCACTGGCTCAGCTCTCGGCAACCCTCCAGACCATCGTTTTTCAGCCTGCCAAGCAAGGTCGGACTGAGACATAAAATTGTCTCGGGCACAAATGAAAAAGTAGACCACAGTTGCAAATGGCTATTCATGACTTTTATGACACTGCTTGAATATCAGCCAAGGGGGAGTTTTTTGATAAAAAGTGTGATGCAAATTGTGCATTTTAAAGAATATTTATTCAACAACACTCGTTAAAACTACTAGCCGCAGAGTGAATTAACTCATCAACCTGGCCCAAATTGGCCAAAAAAGTGGCTCACTTTGACCAAAAAAACGTCCCCACACCAGCATTTGGTGTTTTTGGTTCAGCCATGGGCATATTGCTCTATAGGCCAGTCCGAGCCTGCTGCCAAGCCATTACAGAAGGGGAAACACCATATGCAAATCCGACTTGGTGCCACCCCAAAAGGGGTAGTCCAGCCTCGACACCACAAGCAACCCCAGACATGTTTCGGCCTTGTTGGGTGTCACCAGTGAGGAGTAGCTTGGTCTCTAGGCACAGCAGACTCGGGACCCACGTCTGGGCATACCCGTCCCGCTCGGAGTGACTAATGCAAAACCAAAAGCTGATGGCTGGAAAGTTTTGAATACATCATAAGCATGAACACAGCTCTGGGCAACCCTCCAGACCATCCTATGTGACCATTATGTGAGCATTATGTGAGCATAGTTTTTTTAAAGTTCATATGTCATATTTCAGGGTCAATATAGAGTTGCACTGATGTCATTGATATCATTGGGGAAAACCATCATACTGCCAATGAATTAGGAATATGAAAGTGCCTTCTAGTGATAAAACAGAAATAATACTTAAATGACACACTTTCAAAAGAATGTTGTGCCCTTTAGCTAACACAAACTACCTTAGACTGGGAACACAGTATTTACTAACCAATTTGTATGCGACTAATTGTGTTTTTTTGCATCAATGGGTTCGATGTTTTCTTTCTGCAAATGCATGTGCCCTTAGATTGCATAGATGCCGATATTCTTTCAGCCTGGTATTTATTGATCCTGCCTTCTGTAATTCCTCAAAACAGCCACTTTAGCAGAGGAGGTTCCCCCTCAGGGAATATTGAAACACAATTCCAATTTCAGCTTATTTTATAACTGCAATTGTCAAAACGTATTCTTTTATAGCCTCTCTGAAGTACTCAGTAAAAAGGATTAGAAATAATGTGTTCATCAATTAAAGGCGTTGGTGCATTAGCATGCATTAATTTCATGTAGTCACCCATAAAAAATAAACAAGACCATACAGTACCATTTTACATTTCAATATGCACAATGCTAAACTATGTAGTGTAGGGCACACATATGGCTAACCTTTGTAAGCTCGATCAGGTTTTACTTTATTTTCAATGGTTTTTCCCAAATTCTGCCCAGAGACTATGCAATATAGGGCCTGATTTACAAAAGCGTTTTACAGTGGCGCAATGCCAATGGCGCAAGATCTTTGAAAAGGGCTATAAGGCACATTGAGCATCATGCTGCCGAGCCAACCTTTCACTTCAGAACGTACCGCCCTGCAGGCCAAGTTCTGTTGTTCCCTGTGCAGGGATTTTGGAATTCACGTCCAGTGGTTTCCTCAACCACTTCTGTTGGGAGGTTGTTGTGTGCATTCTGTACCCGTCCTGTCAAAAGCAGCCGTTCCCACCCCCTCTAGTATCAAATGAAGACCTCTAGTTCTAAGAGTGCCCTTCTTCAAGGATTTGCTTTGCCTCCTTTAATATGTTTATCACCCTTGGAAAATCATGTTCCGATTCGCTTTGCCCTCTAGAATTCACATGTTCACATTATATAACCTCTCATCAGAGAACTTGTGGTTTAAACCAAAAGGTAATTCTTGTCACCTGATACATTAGTAGTATACCCAACGGTTGATGGTTGTAGTACTAATGCAACCTGGTTAGGTTGCTTCCTCTGCTTTTGTCACAGCTTGGGAACATCTTTCAGTCTCTTTGAGGTAATTCAGGCTCTGAGGTCTTTGGCAACATTGCCATTACATCTAAGTGGAAAATGGGGTGTTTATCTGTGGTGCTTCTGCTTAGGAGGGGGAATTGTGTCGAAATAATAGCAAATAGAATATTAAAGGTAAAAATATAGATATCAATTAATTGCACACATAGGAAGATAACAGAAGGATTCATATATTGGTACATGGGTGCTTGTATGTGCCTGCAATTTATGGGATAAGGTACCCCTTACCATACGTGATAAGGATATTAAAAGTCACATAAGATCACAGAAGGCTTATATTTGTACTCTGTAACAAGGTATTACTAATTCCTAAGCTGTCTTGTAACCACGCCGTGATACCCGAGGGTCTGGGTGTGTAACAAATAAAATAAATAAAATAAAAAATAAATAAAAGTCTGAGTTGACTTGCAATATCCTTTTGTATATGGTGGGGGATATTTTATTCTGTATAATATATGGCCATAAACTGTCATCCCCTTAATATCTGGCCTATTGCTTAATGTAATGCAAGACATATTCAAGTTATTGATACATATGAGCAATAATCATGCGGCACAAAAATCTGCCATTTAAAATGCTATTTTAAACGCAAAAGGATGAGCACACTCGTCCTTGGCACTTAAACGCTTTTCTCAGCTTTAACTACGTGCTGCAGTAGTAGCTGAAATTCTGCTCTGTGCTTGCTTAAACAGCAAGCATTGTGACTTCATAACTGAATCATAATAGCTGATTACAGGGCAATAATGATGACCTTTTTCTATTACATGCCAGTCTTGATGTCACAACTAGCCTTTAAAAAGAACATTATTTTCAGGCTTGTATATGGATATTGAAGGCTGTCATGCATTATAAGTAAATATCAGAATATCGGATTAAGGTGAGAAGGGGCAAAAATGGCCATGGCAATGGACCTTCATAAAGGGAAGCATGTGAGGTGCAGCAAACTAAAAGGGGTGTGGGAAAAGAAAGAAGGAAATACAGTAGCCATGATTCTGGGAAATGTTTGGATTAAGCAACAACTCAATGAGAATGAGGGCAATCATTGTTGTCTCCACCAACCCATTGAGGCCATTTCAGACACACTGGGAATGCTTACTCTAGAATCCCCTCATCACTCAACACCTTTACAATATGATGCACACACATGTCAATTTCCTGTTCACCGTTTTGTGGTGTTTTTAGTTTGCTTGTTGAATTTTATAGAAGCTTTGATTCCTCAGTCTGCAACTTGTCAGAATCAACCAAATAGTACTGAGTTGGGCTAATCTCAGATTGCTCCACTTTGGACATGTAGGTGAAATAAATTTAGACCAGGGAATGCTGCAAACGTCTTGTCACATTTTGAGATGTTCATTCACTCTCTTTGGTTAGCTCACCCCAAAACCCATTAAAGTGTTTGGGCATTAATGCTATTAAACAATCAACATATAATCAATGATCTGTGGACACGTGCCTTAAGCATGGACAATGACAGCTGCGAGAGACTTCCAATCTAGCACAGAAAGTACATTTTCTAAGTAATTCAAGAAATGCGACACAATTTAGTCTTGAGCTTTCCCTTGCACTCTAGTCCTTCCTGTTTCTGTTAACGCACATTTCTCAGAGTGGTTCTAATAGGGAGCCACCATCTTTGCTCTAAAATACTACTTCCTCTCCTTAATCCGACCGAACCCGCATCAATATCTTTCCCTTTCATTGGAGTCTCCTTATTCTAGAAAACAGGTGTTTAAGCGCTTCAATAATGTCTCCACTTGGGAAGTGGGCCCAGAAATGCAGACAATACTATTGTGCATGTACCTTGTCCTTCAATTCCAAAAATACTGCCACTTAATATGCCCTGATGTTACTGTTCTTGTTCCACTGTTGCTAAAAGAGTCCATAGGAATCGCTAAAAACAGCATGAAATTACAACTAATATACTAATTGAACAGAACCTTATGGTGACAGCACCATATCTATGTCTTCCCAGCTGGGAGCTACTGTTAGTTAATAATAAGATCTAAAGAATGATGCTCAATATCACAGATAACCAAACATGTGATTTATTGGCACTTCTTTGCCTGACAGTGGGAAGAGAATTAATGTATTTAAAAGTGGTAGGGAAATGAATACAATGTTTTTTTAATTAAATCGTTTCTGTCAAGACAGATACCTAAAGACAGGCTGTTTTATAGTAAGGGGTTTGCGTGCGTGTTTCCTGTGTGTGGTGTGAAGTGGTTGTTCTTTGTTAACATTTGCATAAAATGTCACATCTAACTTTGCGCCTTACTGATCAAAGAAAAATGTAATTACTCACAGAACAAACCCACACTTGTTCACCACTTCGATACCTGCATGTGTGAATTGTAGTAATTTCAATTTTCCCATCACTGAAACGGTATTTCCATCATCAGAGAGGAGACCATAACGACTGTTGTGAAGAGTCCACGAATGAAACGAAGAATGTCTCCAGCACGTCCTCGTTCAAGTTACTCTCCATCTCGATCACTAAGACCAGACCAGCAAGAGGCGCTCTATGTGTCAAGAGCCAAACCCCCTGGCTCCAGGCTTGAGCAAGAGACCAGAAAATCTGCCATTCCCACACTGTACGTGACAGACCCGGAAGGCGGACGAGGAGCATCTTCCAGAACTGTTGTCATGGAAACCAGAGTAGAAGAACAAAGACCCCAGTGGGTGGAAGTGGAGGAGATCATTGAGTTTAAGGTGAGAAAGTCTCCAAGACCCCCTAGAAAGAGAGGCGTATCCCCAGCCAAACCTGAGAAAGAGGAACCTGGGTCATTCAGTCTTCATGGCTCAAGACAGAGGCGTCCCCGTGGGGATGATCCAAATGCTAACAACTCCAACAACAAGTTGGTTGAAGAAACAAAGTCGTCCCTTCCTTCTGAAAATATGTCAGATGTTGACATCCCAGCCATTGAATATGCATCTGATCAAGAGAATGCAGGAAACAGTGATGATATAAGCTCTCAATGCGGATCCCAGCAGCTTGAAGGGGATTCTATCTTTGACTATGAAGATGAAGAAAGGAGTTACAGCCTGGACACCCGAACTGACAGCAACAGCAATATTTTAGAGTCTATTGATCCAGCAGATGCCACTGTCAATGAAAAGCTTATTCTCAGTGGTGAGACCCCGAATGATAAAACAAATGACATGCCTCCACCAATTTGTTCTGAAATTGAAAAACCCATAGAAAAAGATGATGCTGTTTGGTCTGCAGAAAAAGAAGAAGCAAGTCCTGTTCATGACACAAGTTCTGAGGATGGAAATGTCATCATTGATGAACCAGAGGACTCAGAGACTGATGAAATTAGACACAGAGATCCCAAAATTCTAACTCACAATGGAAAAGTCCTAACTCTTGAAGATCTAGAGGATTATGTTCCTGGGGAAGGTGAGACCTATCGATGTGGGGAAGGTGGACATGGCGTGACAGGAGGAACACCATGTGAAATATCTGTTCTGCAAGCGGAAATTAATGAACCAGCTGTTGGAAAGCCCATTTTGCTGAATGTGGGAAGGCCTCTTGTTTCAAACCCAATGGAAAGCTTCTTCAGCTCGTTCACCGATAACTTGACTGGGCCAATGTTCCTGTCTGCCTCAAGAGTTAGCGGAATGCAGTCCATGGGTCCTTCAAACATTTCTTTCCGTGTGAGTGAAACCTGCACCACTGGTGCTATGGTGCGTCCAACAGCCTCAGCCGCAAGTCAGCCGACTTTTGACCCAAAGCCTTCTTTCTGCACCGAAGTCCAGCGCCCAGTGGACAATGGACAACCCAGCTTTAAAACAGAAGTGTCCACAAGAACACTTAGCTACGGAACTGTTGGAGAACCTGTCACGCTGCACATCAGCAAGAAAGACCCATCTCAAAGTTAAGAATAGGAATAAGGATAAGGAAAAGAGCGCTGCAACACCAACGCACCGACACATTATGCAAAGAGAAAACATAAATAGCGTACACTGGGATAAATAGAGCTTTTCGAGTCTTAAAAGGGAACACTTCTGCTTGTGCAGTTTGTAATTAAAAGTCCTTTATGGTGGTTAAAATGTATCATTCCATATTGAAACCATTGCATTGATAAGGTGGATGAATTAGGAGGGTCTGACCCTACTACCAGAGGACAAATAGTATGCTTTATGGATGTAATGCTCTCATGGGAAGGTGACCAGTTCCCAAAATGTAAAGTTCTAACCTTTAAAATGACTCCTTCATAACAATTACGCAAAGACTTTTGATGATGAAGAAAAGGTGATATTTATCAAAGCCTATCACTTCTACCACACAACTATTTTAAAGATGGTAACACCTGGAAGAATTGACAGCCAGATGTTCTGCCACATTCATACCTGATTTTACTTTGTATTTTACCAAATAGGAGCCTTACGTTTGAAACCAGAAACTGTCTACACTTGAAAAACAGCAGTAGTGTTTTTGTTGCGCTTTTCCCGCCTTAGTCACTTTTCTTTATACTCAGCTAATATGCTATACACCTATGCATTTGTGAACAGGCTCCAGGTTGAGTAGCTCCACAAAGTAGCAAATAGCCAATATGTGCCAAACTCAGAAAGTGAAATGTTGACGTTATCGCATATACATGTTATACCTTTGCGTATTATACTGAGACCCGGGTAACTTGCTGAATTGCCAGTGTTGGCCTGCTGAAGTGCGGTAATGTGGTACTAATGATATCAATGAACTAAGGATCTCCTCGACCTAGTTTCAATTTGTGCATGGGCAGTTTGTGTGGATGTTAACCTCCCACGGTCACAAGTGGATTCCAGATTGTGTTTGCAAAGCTGTTCCCTACCATAAGAAGCATTTCTTCTGAACCAAGATTGTAAGTAATTAAGGTTTCACTATGTTAAATGTGCCATATGTGCAGGAAGTTGTCCTTTGCGTGGTAACTTGAAAAGAGAACACATTTGTGGTCCATGTACACGGAGTGGGGACAGCCTATGGGGGAATCCTGACATTTCCTAACAGTCCTGTGCTTGAGAAAGGCTAGTGGGGCTGGTGCTGAATCCAATCACACATCAGGCCCAGGCATATCTCTGTGTGATTTACTCTCCACCAGCCTTACCTGCCTTTCTGAGTCTGAAGCAGTTCGAAATTCTCCCCCATACCTCACACTGGCCCCTTGCCCTTCAAGTGCACCTTGAATTTTGACAAGTGCATGTATGTGCAACGTGCTGGTAACTTCTGTTATGGAAATGGCAAGTGACAAATCTATGCACAGGTACCGCTTCGCGTGAAAACCCTATCTGTGCAGACGTATGTGGATCTCATGATTGTGGAAATGTTATGAGCCGTGTATGATGAAATGCAAGGATATACATCTGGAGTCTACAGTTCATGCTGCACATCTGTATGGTTTCTGTGAGAGGAGATCACTCCCCAATTAACAACCATTGCTCTCTTCTTTTGATGTACATGTGAACTTGGTTAAACTAAGACATAGGCAAAATGTATTAGCTTTACTTTTAATAAACGTGGCATCTGATATGGCATTTCCAGTTCTTGAAACCAAGCAATTTACCAATGGGAGTTGCTAACTTGTCATTATCGATAGGTTCTTTCACATAAAAAGTAAGATCTGTGTTAAAATATTGGCACCCCATGTTTGGCTTTGGTTTAACGTTATCTCCATTGGTGAAGTGGAGCAGTGCCTTGACACTAGACATCTGGTTCCTGTCTAGCAGAAGACAACATGGGAATTGGACATATCTGGTACAGCAGATAGCTGTGTGGTGTTTATTGGCTGGGTCTTCATGCTATACAGAGGTGTCTCATGTGGCAAACATTTACTCTGTTGCTGCACACATAGAATATTCTTTGACTGCATAATATAAATTAGGTAACACAATTTCAAACCACTTTCAGCAAAGGTGTCTCAATTTTCATCAGTCTATGAAAATAAACAATGACAGTAACATGGGTCCTATGTCAATTTGCTTGCGGGTGTATGCAGCTGGTAAATACAGTGCTGGCTGCATTCTTGTTTTTTCTTTTAATAGGGGGGTACTCTGCTTCCAGACCCTTTATTTCTGCCTCTCCCTACTATCCATACCTCTGCCTATTAAGCCACTTTAAGGGGCATGTTAAATGAAAGGCTGCAACCATCACAGATCATTGACTCTTCTGATTCAGAAGTCTCTGCTCATGATAACATAATGACTATACTGTGACCAGAAAGAGGAATAACAAAAAAGACATGATAGCGTAAGGCACTGAAAGCATTACCTCACAGACACATTTTTCTCAGAAATCTGTACACGACTGAGGGGTTATCCCTCAAAATACTGGATTTGACGCAAGCCTTGGGCCTCATTATTCTGACCTGCCACCTCAATCTTCTGTGCCTAATTGGGGCCATTACTTTCAAAGCCTTAAACTGACCAAAATGTGAGCCTTAAAATTCTAGACTTGACATAAGTGTGACCCTAAAACTGCAATATCTGACATGTCGCTTATAAACCTTATCTGACCGAGATCCTCAAGACACTGAGCCTGGCAAAGCAGCAGCAAGCAATAGACCTCAAAAGGGGTGGATATGCATTCTGAGTGCCCCTCATTGGTCCATTTGCACTCATCTGATCGGCAAACCTCTGGCAAGATAATTTTTTATTCTGTCCAAAGAATCCTGCTGACAACGCTACAAGCTCCTATCACTGAAGCAACGAGAAGAATCATGTGTCTTTACAATATGACACTTTGTTGAAAAACAACCATCTAAATGTTTGGTACATCTGAAAAGCCCAAATCGCAGTAACAGTAGAAAAATTACTTTCTACAATTGAAGCACCTAAAGACTTTTCAGTGTACTGTGTTGGGATGTGTAAGGCTGTTCAATCTCTTGTCTTGATTTTAAGATTTAAGAACGAGTATTATTAAAAGAAAGTGTTTTCTGAATTGAAAATGCTTGCATTGCCAGTTATATGAAGCGTTAGCAGAACTGAGCTACTTACTAATCCAGTCGAATGGACAAGCACACATAAATTATCTTTTAATTTCTACAGAATATCCCATTGGGGTATTCATTGTTATAAAAAAAGACCCCTGCTGTGTGGTCTGTTCATATGATTCTGTTTTCTGCTGCCAGCATCCTCCACAAGCATGGTCTTAGATGCCCATAGGAAGAATTCAGAGGGTGGCATACTGACTGGTTAGGAGGCACTGAGTAAATTGACTTTTACACAACATGCATCCATTTTGAAATGTGCACTGATATAAACATGTGTTGTGCTCCATGTCAGCATCGGTTCCCAGAAACTTTGTAAAGATTCCATCTTGCAGTTAATTCCACATGTGGTCCAGTGCTGGAGAGCACACACACCTTGAGTACAGAATGCAAAGCTCTCAAATAACCTGGACATACATTCATTTGTTTACACATTTCTGGGTCCTTCCATATGAAAACCAAGACTGCATTTAATAGAATGCATTTGTCTGTGAGTTTGAAAAGACTTATTTCATGAAGTCCACTCATAAAGTAGGTCACCGAATGAGTTATTTTTCAAATAATAAGATAGAGATAGGGCAGTCTATATACACATACCTCATTTCCTGGACATCAGGAACCCTGACATTCTGAGTTGTTCTTATGAATAACCTCAGTTGGGCTCTGCTTTCTGGTTTGGGTCTCTGGATGAACACAAGTTCCTGATGAATGGGCATAAAATACACTCAAGTAACAATTCAATCATCACTTCATCCACGAGATAGAAGAAGCTATGTTAGGACTTGTGTCCAGGCCTTACCCAAACAAGTAATTTTATCAGGTTGCTCCGTACACATTGAAGAACCATAGGACATTCATTAAACATATTGCCTGGTAAAATTGTCTTTCTTCACCATTTTTAAAAAATATAGCATTTCTGACTAAATAAGACATGGTACTCTCTTACAAAATGTCCTCTTCTGTCATAACACTGAATACAATGACATGGCTTTTCATTATTGCTTTGTAATTCACAAATCCTCCTGAATGCATCCCTTTCTTGCCCTGATTGCGTTGATTGACTTGAAGACCGCATGAACGCTTAACTTAGGAAACTGATAGGCAGTCCCAGAATGTGAGTGGAGTTAGCCTATGTTTTATTGTGGCTATGTTCTTGTGACTGCTGAATCAATTAGATGATGCCAGTTTACACAAAGTGAGTTAGCACTGGAGAATAGGACATAGTCAATGTAGCAGATTGACTTTTCCTGATGCAGTTGTGTAACTCAGTTAGGCATGCTTGCTTGAGAATTCAAAACCATCCAATTAATTAGAAACTTGATGTAGCAATGTTTTGCGAGACGGCCACCAGGAATAATACCTGACTACAAATTGAAAAGATGCAGTAAATATGATTTAAAGGAGGTTGTAACCCGCTGAGTTCCTTATTTTTCCATAATTGCTCCTGATGTAGTCAGATGCCAACTAATAAGGACACAATCATTGCATATTTCGACATAAACGCTTTGCATAGTGACATCATATGTGTAGATGCTTCTAATATCCAAACAAATGTAGAAGTCAAATATGAAATTGTACAAGAAATCCTCTTGGGAGTGTTTTATGACAGATCCTGCAAGCAAAAGGCATGAAATGAAAAATTGAAACCTCCGTTTGGTGAATCAAGACCTACCAAGATACTGTATCTGATGCTGGGATTCTGCATTTCACATCAATAAATACAGTGCATCAGCAGATATTGTGTTTGTATTTTATTTTGCGTTTTCATAGCAATATTCTCAGCAGCTTTTCTGTTGGAGCCCCTTGATGTTTTTGAGAGAGGGGCGCTTAAGAAAACAGTGAGACAATATAGGATGGATTTTTCACTAAAATGCCCTCGTGCCTGGTGTGTCATCTAGGGGTTTGGCCCTGAATCTCAGAGATTATGGTGACTCTGACCCTTCTGTTACTGTGTCATATAATGTTGCATTACATTATATTAAGTGTATGTATACAGGGATAAAATCCCACTTGGGAAAAACAAGTGGTTTGTAAAAGCAAGTTCTGACCTCTTTTTAGATCTATGAATTTTGGTGCAAGAGGCTATTCTTGATTTGTTTTCTGAAGGGTAGTGTGCTGAGTCGGGTGTGCCGCTACTGGGAGGGCCTGCTGTAGGTGGCCGGGAAAAAGCGATTGAAGGAGCTCTGGGTGAAAGTAATCTATATTTCTGCACAAGTAAGACATTCATTATTGTCTTTCTGCCAGTTATATGTGCCATTTAGATAGTATATCCTGTCAAAGGCATTTGGGAATCAAAGTCAGCTATACATTGATGATACATTCCAGTCCGGGTTTAGGCCCAGACATGGAACAGAGACCGTGCTGATTAAAGTCTTGGACAACATACTGGGAAATGCAGACTGCAGTAATGTTAGTATGCTCATTATGTTGGACTTGTCAGCGGCGTTCGACACTGTCGATCCAGAAATTCTGAACACAAGACTGTGCGAATTAGCACATGTCTCAGAAGAAGCACTGAAATGGTTTGATTCCTTCTTAAATGATTGTAAACAGCAGGTCAAGATGGGCTCCCTTTTATCGGATATGTTGACTACAATCTGTGGAGTTCCTCGGGGCTCCTCCTTGTCCCCATTCCTTTTTAATCTTTACATTCGCCCCCTTCTACTAATTTTGACACGGTTCAATCTGCAGTATCATTCATACACGGATGATACACAGATTTATCTGAGCCTAAAACAGCCCATGGAGGCAGTTGCTAACATTTTAAAATGTGCAGAGGCATTACGAGGGTGGATAATCGATAATAAACTTCAACTGAACCATAATAAGGCAGAGATAATTATTTTTGGTTCTAAAAAGAATCTCGGAAAGACTGCCCAGATGGTCCCCTGTCCACCAATATTTGGCAATACCTAGGTGTACACACATTTTGTAAAGAATCTGGAGTGTATCTGGCAGTCGGATATGGGATATAATGGACAGGTGAACCAAATGCTCAAATCAGTCTTTTTTCAGCTGACATTATTGAAACCACTTCTCCCCCTCATCTCAGAAGGTGATCGAGCAAAGGTGGTGGGCACACTTATTAATGCCAGGCAAGACTATTGTAATGGTCTCCTGGTTGGGGGCCCTAAATACCAATTACAACGTCTGGTAGTGGCAGAGAACGCTGCTGTACAAATAAGGTGTGCACTACCCTGGAGAAAATCAGTGTCGGAATCCAGGAGGAAGCTACACAGGCTCCCAGTCCACTGAAGAATCCAGTTTAAGTTACTGTGTTTGATCTTTAAGTGTATACACAATCTTGCACCATCCTACCCAGTGGACAAGATTCAAATCTACATTCCTAGTAGATGGGACAGAAGGTTTTCAGTAGCTGGTGCCTGTGCGTGGAATGGTCTTCCATATCAGTTAAGGAAGCTAGAATCACTGACAGCTTTTAGAAACTAGCTAAAGACATATCTCTTCGAATAATGTCATGTTAATGATGATGGTTTCATCAAATTCAGATAAAATCTGCGCATAGATGCGGTTCGCCGCTTGGTTCCTTTGGGATTTGTGCGATACAAATCAAATCAAGTACATTTATACAAAGGAACTATTGAAGGACGACCTAGAACCAAGAGGAATTTGCACAGCAAGGGTGAGGAATTAGCAGATTAATCAGACAGATGGGACGAAAAGAATTTAAAAAGTCGCAGGGATGTGGCTTGGAGGAGGGTATTCAAAGATTGTTTACTTAAGTATGAGGCGTGTTGAGTAGATGGGAGAGAGTATCCTAAACGTGATTTGGATGGGTGCTAATATGATTTGGAGATATTAAAGATATTTCACGCTCAGGTCAAAACAGGACCGTCGGATGGTCTTTTTTTCATTTGTAACTGGATGCTTCCAGCATGTTGAGTGCTGGGCTAGAATTTACAAAATCCCTTCCTGATAGATATGCCTTATTTGTTATGTTATATGAATATGGAGAATGCAAACATTCACCCAATACAAGCCTCTTAGCGTCAGAGAACATAAGTCAACCCTGTGGAGCAGCAAGTATAGTGATATAGCAAATAGGAACGTCTGAAGGTCATTTCGGATGCAGATGTGAGAAGAGATAGGGGCTAGGGTGGGAGAAAGATTTAATGTTTAGTACTCCAAAGTAAGAAAAAGAACGCCTACATCGGTGTTTTCTTTAAGAGGTAATGAGAAACACATGATCTGCTGAGCACAGAGATCTTCCCCAGAATTTACAATGGAATCCTCCCCTTTAAACAGTTAACCAATGAAGAATCTGCAGCACCTTTGTGGAGGAGGAGTAATGCAGAAACCTGAGAAGTAACCATGCATCAGTTGATTTGTCATTTTGAGGCCTTTCAGCTGTGGCTTTTTCGAAGTCCCAAATTAGACCTGTTTGCTTAATCCAATCTAAAAGTGACCAGACGTAAGGTAGATGTGATGTGGCCCATTCAAGAATGAATATTTTTCAGTATAACTTATAGGAAAGTCTTGATTCTGTTAAAGACACAGAAGAGAGCATTATGCTTCTTCTCTTTCTTTAGTGAAGAAGCTCAGCATTTCCGAGAAAACACTCTGGTATCTGTAGTTCAAACTCCAGAAACCTGCTGACTCAATTCCACCAATCAGTAACTGGCAGCCTTTGAAAAGCACTTCCCTGACTCGCATCATCTTCTTTCACATATGTCTCAAAAAGCAATCCAAGATCTCCTGCCGAATCATCCATAAGTGATAACACTGCAACACAGCCAGCCATCTATGCTGATCCTGTTGCCTTAACCTCTGCCCCTGCAAGGAGAAAGGCGTACAATTAGGGAGGGAAAAGATCACCTTAAGACCACACAAATAGAAAACGTGCCAAAAGCAATCAAAATCTCAATTCTATAGCGTGCATGCATAACATTTAGCTAATGCTAGATCAGACAAATAGTTGACCTCAAACCCCTTTGGTCTGAATGCAGACCACTGTCAATGCATAGATAAATTGACTCAGTTGATGCCTCATATAAAACAGTTACGATATATGGTGGGAATAATGCTTTGGTCTGTGTCTTTAATAGAATCAAGACTTTCCCATAAGTTGTTTTGGAAAAACTTCATTCTATGTCAAGACCAGAGGCGAGCATTATGCTAGTTTAAAGCTTACTCACCACCAATGAAGGCGGCTGTTCAATAGGCTTGAGAAAAAACATCACTAAAGACCATTTTGCTGGAACAGTCGGCCATCTTGTTGATATCCTCCTGACGAACACCTACCTGAAAGGCTTTTGATGCCATTTCTCCTCTGGTTGAGTACGCACCAAACCAAGATATGTCTATACCAGCTTGCGCTAATGAGCCAGATTAGAAGAAGACACTGCCTTGTGGGGCTTCCTTACTGCTATAGGCAGTTGCTCCTGGGATCTGAACAGAGATTTTTGTTGACCTTGTCGTATGCTTTCAAGAAACAAACCATGCATAACTTCCGATGATCTGAAAAAGCTGGGTAGGAAATCATTTTAGAGCTACATTTAGTACGCCTGGAAAGATGAAAAACTACTCCATCCGTCGCGTATACTCTGCCTTCCAGATCAAGAGCCTGAACCAGATTGTTCCCTGCTGAGATGGCTGCCCTGTAAGCATTGACTGTCCTGTACGCTTTCCCCTGCTCAGAGAGAAATGCTATAAAATTGAGAGCTGAAGCTAGAGTGGGACCAAACTGCCGATGCATTCGCGTAACACCTTCACATGGAAGGAATTGGATTGTAGAATCTGAAGAAAGTTCCAGAAGAACGGGAAACCAAGCTTGCATCGTCCAGAAGGGGACTACCAGCACTGCCTCCACCTGTTCCTGAAGGATTTTCCTGAGGGACCGGAGCATGAATGGAGGAAAAACATACTGCACTTCTGCACCCCAGGTGTGGAGAAATGCATCTGAAGCTACTGCTACTGGGTCCAGATTTCAGCTGAAGAATAGTGGCAGTGGGTATTCAGCCACAAAGCAAAGAGGTATGTGTAAAAATGCCCCCAGCGGATCTTGAGCTTTAGGAAAATGCTCCAGTTCAGCTTCCAGTCGTTGTAGTCCGTGAGGTACCTCGAGTTCCAGTCCGCTATAGTATTCGGTAGACCCAGAAGATACTCTGCCGTCACTGAAATATGGTTGTCCAGGCAATAGTGGCAGAAGTCCTTTGCTATCTCTGCCAGAAGCCTGGATCGCATACCTCTGAGGTGATTTATATACCTCAAAGTCGAAACATTGCCCATCTTGAGCAAGATGCAGCAACTCACCCTGCTAATAGCTATAGGCAGTTTATGTGTTACTCCAGCTCCTGGAGGGACTATTTCCCCCTG
This sequence comes from Ambystoma mexicanum, assembly GCF_040938575.1. Classification (NCBI taxonomy): domain Eukaryota; kingdom Metazoa; phylum Chordata; class Amphibia; order Caudata; family Ambystomatidae; genus Ambystoma; species Ambystoma mexicanum. Next base: position 151,340,600 of record NC_090924.1, read on the forward strand.
TAGAAATTGTTCCACACTGCGCTCCCCAGCCTTCCCAGATGGTGTCTGACTCTATCATTAAGTTTGGAACGGATTCGAAGATTGCCCTGCCATTCCATGCTTCCATGTGGTCGAGTCACCACGCTAATTCTAGCCTGCTTCCTCTCATAGCTCCACTCTTGAGTGTATGAAAGATTCTGCATAAATGAGCATTTTTCAGTCGTTGTAATGCCTTGTAGTGTAATAGACCGGGAAACATGGCTTGCACTGAAGACGAGAGACGTCCTATGACTCTTGCTAATTCCTGGAGCAACACCTGACTCGTTGCAATGAGCAAGCAAATCTCTCTTCTGATTGTCTGTACTGTGACTGCAGGAATCTTGAGCGTAGCTTCAGCTGTGTTCACACAGAAGCCCAGAAAGTTCCATGACTTGAGCTGGCGTCTGATCTGAATTTTCCCAGTTCACTAAGAACCCTAAAATGTGCAGCAGGTCCAACGCTGACTGAGCTTGCATGGTCAATTGATCCCTGTCCTGAGACATGCTAATCATTTCATACAAGTAAATGGTGAGCCTGATGCCCTGCTCCCTGAGTGCTGCTAGAACCGGCTGCATCAGCTTGGTGAAACACGAAGGCACTGATGAGAGCCTGAAGGGGAGGCTCATGAATTTCCAGAGGCGATCTGCCCACTAAAACTGAATGAAGCGTCTGTGAGGAGGGAAGACAGGGAGCACCAGGTATGTGTTCTTGAGGTCCAAACAGACCAGCCAATAATTTTGGTAGCACAATATCTCTGACCATGTGAATGCCCTCCATTTCCAAATGACGATAAAGGATGAAGCAATTGAGCTCTCTGAGATTGATAACTGGCCTTACCTTCATCTTCCTCCACACTAGAAAACAATTGCTGACAAAACCCTGATGATGCCTGGCTGAGGGACGAATCGCCCCTTTCTGCGCCATCTCTCCTTCCATGACCTCCCGATCAATGGCTGGCATTGCTATTGGATGAGGCTGATGCACTTGCACTGGCTCATCAGAAAATGCTAGATAAAATCCAGTGTCTGTCTCCTGTACCCACGCATCACCTTGCAAGGCATTAGAGCATGCCGTCCGCTCTCAGATCCGAGTCAAAGGCGCTGCGCAACCTGCGGGTTGTGGGGGCAGCTTTTCTGGCCTTCTCCATCCATAACCTCTACCCCTGCCTTGGCACGGAAAGAAGCTGCCTCTTAATTTTTTCTGCCAGTATTGTGCCGCTGCTCGATTGCCTTGGGACCTTCTGTCCAGCGAGAACCGGCTAGAGAAGCGGCCCCTGGCTCTTCCGACACTCGTGAAAATCTTGAAGGAGAAATCCCTTTTTATGGTTGACTCGGCTTTATCCGAGACTTTATCCGAGGCTGTGTAAGTGTTAACAAACTTTGACATTTCCTTTGCAGAAGGACCTTCGAATAGGAGACCTTGGACAGCGAGTCCGCCTCCAGAAAGCAAGCTTGGGGTCAATCTTAATCAGGACCCCTTTTTGATGCTTGGCAGATATTGCACAAATGACATTGCCGGGAAAACACACTGAGCGTTGTGCCCACCCCCACAGCACTTGCGGATCCACATGAGTCCACATATCCATGACTCCCTCAGCTGGATCTAAGATCTTTTACTAGCGGGCCGGCTACGTCCAGTAGATTGTCCTGAAAGGAGAACGATCCTCTGTGGATACCCTTCCTAGGGTCTTTGACAGCCTTGCCCAAGAACATAACAATCTTGGCGTCCAGTTCGGGGGTAGCCATAATCTTGCCCACTATGACCGGTATTGGGCATTCTGCCCTGAGGTGCCCCTCACCTCCTTATCCATTGCTTTGTGGATCCTGGACATAAAGTAATAGGTCAGCCCTATCTGTATAGATTATGGTGGGGGCCTTACTCGCAAAATAGGGGAATACTTTTAGGAGAACAAAACTGTGAGTTCTTGGCTAACCTCCTTCTCTTGTGCAGACCAAGTAGGCAAGTCTGGAAATTGTGCAGTTAACGAAAAAATACTGCACAAAACCTCTACTCCAAAATCTTACTAAAATCAATGTATTCAAAAAACATATAATACATAAACTCATTTACTTAAACAGACATTGAGAAACATTTGATTAAACAGACGTCAACAACAAAAGAACCACTGTCTATAGTGGTGTACAAAAGTCATTCACAAACAGTTTCTTCATAAAACCAGATTCGAACATGATCTGAACAATAAGCTAACACATACTTTTTTTCTCATCTTCAGAGTGTATTAGTGCAACCTTAGTTTCAGAAAGGTGGGGTTAGTGAAAAAAGGGTGCTATATATGCAGAGGAACAGACGGTTTTGAAAACATTTTCTATTTTTACAGATTGGACCAAACATACAGATGTAAACCGGATCACATTATAGGCATATCTAGGTATTATTGTTCAATCCTCAATAATTTTACTATCACAATATTGATTTACGTGTACATTTCACTGCGGTCATGGTTGTTTAACTATTCCGCTTCTGAGAAGGATATATTATGCAAAATATAGTAGTCGGCACAAGGTGTTTCACCCCACAAATTGGGATCCGTCCCTTCTTGGCGTTCCTCTTAGAGTGTATGAACTTGGGCCTTCATCAGGACAGATATTTATTCTTAGTGCAATCCTTTGATCGTGAGCTACCCCTTTGTCTTGTCTTCTTTTAGTCTGTGGAACACAAATACACATATTTATTTATTTATTTATTTTATGTATGTATTAAGTTGTTTTCAGTTCGTAAAACTTTACAACTTTACATAAATTCATACCAATCACATATTAGCTAGTTATACAATAATAGAAAAATGGAAACAGAATAAATACTAGATACTCACTCATTCATACTAGAGTGCAAAATTACAGTGCATAGATACACATAGGTTACAATATTGGTATTAATTACCTTAAATCATTATTATTACATGTCGTCACCAATTTTTCATTAACATTTTCATTATTTCTGGGCGGAAGTGTTTTCCATACTCTATATAATGCTATATAGACAGCTTCAGATTGCACATTCAGGCACCATCTCCAGAATTCCTCCGACTGTATATAATTCATGTTATGGACAAAACGGCCATAATACAGCATTTAATAATAGCGTCTTTCAGGACATAGAGTTAGTACATGCCTAACAGTTTCAGATTCTTCTACGTCCAGACCCATTCGACAATATCTTTCTTTTTCAGATATCTTCCATTGAGAGCCAAAAGTAGACTTTACTGGAAGTTGATTGGTGCGCATTAATAATCTAAAATTCCATACCAGAGGGTCAGGACAGCGTATTAAGTATCTTTGAGGCATATAATACTCATGTACAATCCATTCAGTGTGTTTAAAATGTTTCAATTCGTACATACAAGTAAAATTCATTTCCCAGTCAATTCTCTTTGCTTTAGCTTTGAATGCTTTTTTTATAACAGGAAAAAAACACATTGGTTCGTTTTAGCCACCCACTGTAATTCTTGAAAGTATTTACAACAGCTAGATAAATATTTGCTCCTACATACACATATACATCTAGTGAGTGACGTTTATCTAGGTCCATGTTTTCTACCAAAATAACTTTCCATCTTGGACTACTGACCTTGGCTTATATCACAATCGGGGATGATGGTATATTTGCTCGTACGGAATGTTTGTTCTGACTTCATAAAAGCGACTGCTTCGTGATCCAGTAGGTTGGGGGGTGTAATGGCCCACCTGCAGCAATAATATGTTGGCATTTTATAGCCTTACCTATGGGTTTTGGTTTCACATTCAGTGATTTGAGGTCTCTCATTTCTATACTTCGAATAACTGCAGTTGTCATTACTGACCTTATTTCACTTTTATGTAGTCCAGTCCTTTTTTAGTTCAGAATGCTATGAATGATTTGATATGATTTATATAGCGCCTATACACAATGTGTTTCAAAGCGCTTCAAGGCAAGGGAGGGAACAAGGGAAAATACGACGACATTCTTACAGGCCATGAACAGTAAGGATGTGAAATTAAATATCATACTCAGCCTGACGACATTTCAGATAGTGCAAGAGCTAAGACATAGATAAGGAACGGAGGGGGAGAGTGGGAAGGAAATGGAAACAGACAGGCGACTACCGTACTACGCCTGACGACATTTCTGGTAGAGCCAGAGAAAAACAAAAGGTGAGGGAGAGGGGTGCAGAAAGGGAGGGGAGGAACAAACCAAGCGACTATCGTACTAGGCCTGACATCGTTTCAGATAGTGCTGGGGGGAGCGAGGGGGGAACAGTAAGGGGATGGGGGAGCGACAGACGAGGTTGCTATCATACTAGGTCCAGGGACAATTCTGATATAGTGCATAGAAGAAAGTAAGGGGAGGAGATAGGAAAAGGGAGAGGGGAGGAGAGGAGAGAACAGAGAGAGTAAGCAGTCAAAAAGAGTGGAGAAGCAAGAGGGGAGAGCAAATACAATTGCAGAAGTCAGTAGTAACACATAATGTTGCAAGCCAGGATACAAGATGAAGATGGGAACAACATGATTCAGGGCCACCATGAGTACAAGATGCAAAGGAAGTCCAGCATGAGAGTTGAGAAAGGGTGACGCACCGTGAATCAATGAAGTCCATAAAAGTAAAATCCAGCATTGGCCACAAGGCGGTGATGGTGAAACCAGAATGTATCAGGACAGACTCCTGTGTGCGGGAAGGGGGGGGCACAAGGGAACAACACGGGGGGACCAGAGAGGGTGGGGATGGCCTGTGGGGACAGAGGGTGTAAACACATGTTGGTGCATGCTTGCCTACTGTCTGAGCAGGGGGTCAGGCCCTAGGTCCTCCTGGTCCGAACAGGTCCAAACAGGAATTGCCCTTCACTTTGGACGCCCGGGCGAGAGACACTCTTGATCTAAGAGTTAAGAGCAGGAAGGAAGAGGCAGGGCTAAGAAGGTGGGTGGTGCTTAGGCCAGGTGACCTAGATCCACTTACACCTGCCCCCCAGCTGGCATTCTCACGGATCGCTGTTCCCATTCAAGCGGAATCTAGTTAGGGGAAAACATTGTAGTTAAGTACCTGCATGGGATGGCAGTTTTACCTCAATATCTATGTTGTCTTAGAAACCCAACACTGAGGCATCACCATATTGTCCTCCATTTGGTGCACTTAATATATTTTTAGTGTGTCATGGATCCATTGTGCGCAGTAACTGCGGACCCCTGGGGTCTGTTTCTACTCATGTAGAGTTATCATTCTACACATACACACTTGGAGCTAGGGTGGCACTGCGTTTTGCCCAGCATTACAGTATGGAATGCCGTGTGAGAGTCGCGTCCCTTATCTAACACGCACCAGTGTGCCACCCAGATTCACAGGTAAATATTTAATTCTTTGCCTATTTGTGCTCGGTACTTCAATTCTCGTTTCCTCTCTTCCACATCTCCCGAATAGTCAGGTGACCGGCCGTCAGAGAAACACCTCCCTATTTCATATGGTAGCCTGCACTGATTATACATGAAATGCGGTCAGCCATATTTAACTTTGAAGCCTTTGCTGAAAGTTAGTACTGATTACACTGTGAGAATCTCATACTTATGTTGCCATAACAAAAGTTTCAGCAGGCGATTATATTCTAGACTTTTAGATTAGGGAGTCACCCTTTTAACTAATTGTTTTCAGTATCTGTTATTTTAAACAAACTGTTTACTCAACCCTCACAAACATAGGTCGTTGAGGGGGAAACACACAACTGTGCTAACAGTAAATCTGTTTTTGTAATTAAAGGTCTGTTTTTATAATTACCTTTATTTTAAGGGGCCTGACGGTAAATTTGGAAACGTACTGAAACTCATTCCAAAATGGCTTGTACTTAGATACCAAAGTTACCAAAGTGATTACATAGTACATATAAATGGATCTGTTCTCCTGCATATTTAAGGTCGTCACATGTACATTCCATTGAAGGTTCATTTTTACATTATTTCCATTGCCAAGGTGATTACACTTAGATGAACTAATATATTAACAGCAGATGCCAGACGTAATGTGTATTATCTCTAATCAGAGTCACAGTCACAGCAACATTATGTGCCCTCCCCTAGTGGTCAGCCTGGTTCATAATCCAGAGTATCCGAGGACTCTTCTGATTTCTCCCCACTCGTTCAAGACAATCTATCTTCTTCTGGGTGGCCCTTTAGCACTACCTCAGGGCAAGAGGATCCAGCCTCGGGAGTGTCTCTTTTCTTCAACAGAAAAGCTGTCCTTAGCCTCTCAAAGGAATCTGGGATCATGCCCTGCACTATTAGTGGATGTGCTTTGCCAGGGGGTACACCAGAGCTTTGGGCCTCCTGCGGGCTGATTCTCTGGCCCCTGTACTCTTCTTCTTGAGGGTCTTGGGAATGGGCGCACTTCTCATGTGAGCCTCAGTGTCATCCAACTTCAATTGGATGGGCATCCAAATGCTTTTGCCACTGTCTGGAGTTGCTTCAACAGATGAACCCAGCACTCTTTTGAAGTTAACCACCGGTTGCAGGTCCAGTTGTGAATGGGCTTCTTTCCCTTACTGACCATTCAGAGTTATAATATGCTGCCTGCCGAGTCATCCAGTAAAGGCACACTCTTTTCTTTCCTCCTTTTTGAAATTTTTCAAATGTAATAGTCTATTTGGCATGTAAATGCGGCCCTGCATTCAGAAAGCACTCCCTCAAGGCCTGCTTAACCTGCGTCTGCAATACGTTAAAATTATTTCTTCCGGTAGAAACCGGAAGCGGAGCACGTATGCCATGAGCAAAGGGGGATGGCAGAAATGCTTGCTCTGAGCTTTTGCGGCATAGTGGTGTGTGCCCCCTGCTGAGCGCTCAAAGTGGCTCCCCACCCTTCCAGAAGGAAGGACCGTCTCCGAGCACCCCCTGTGGGTGGTCAGCAGGCCCTACGGTGAACCAACAGCTGGCGGCCAGTGCATGCACCGGAGCGATGGTCAGCACGGCACGCTCAACCGGTTCCTGGGCCTGGCGTTGCGTGTGGCCTCCGATGTGGGATTCGGGAAACGTGCCTCGGGTCCCGTTAACTCAGGATCTGGCTAATGAAGGTATGGATGTACGCTGATCGCCTTCTGGGAAGGAGTGTTGTGGGTGCGGTGGTGGAGGAGTATTGGAGGTGGTGTGAGTGCTTATGAAGCTCCCATCAGTCCCCAACGAAACGCCCCACAAAACTGCAAACCAGATGCCTAGAGCAACGCAATATATACATTCCAAATAAATTTGCGTTTATTATCAAACAAGTAGTGACACATTGCAAATAAACATTATGGCCTGAAAGGCATGGTCTCATGAATCACACCCTGTATGTAACATTTGGTCAGCTAAATAACATAGTGTGTTCTTCCCTGCAAATATGATACCTATATCGTTTGATATAAAGTTGTCTTCCGAAATCTTGGCACAGGGTATAGGACCTTCTGCACTTGTAACTTGCACATCCTGCATCAAAGTAGTTTAAACAGTAGGTTGTAAAGTGATCTTGGTACACATTTCAGATCCTATGCTAAACAGTGCCGAGCCCCCTTCCACCACAACTAGATAATTGTTCATCTTCTCATTGGTGTTGCTATCCATGGGCCTATTCAATAAAATGTGTACTACTTACAGGGTTCATAAACCTCTTTAGCAAGAATAGCTGCTGTCTTAAAAGTGAGGGTTTTATCTAAATTGATGCCCCGTTTTTTTTTACCTCTAAAGAGGGAGTTGTGTGCTTTCCAAGATGTTTAAGCCCACGGTCAGGTGGATATTAATTCCGAAAACAGTTACCTCTGCTGTGTTTGGATTAAAGGCATGGTCTAGTAAAAATTTTTATTTAAAAAATAGATAGGCAACATAAAAAAAAATACTAGCATTCTCTTTTTTAAAACTTCCTATATAAAATTTTGAGCTATTCAAGCTCAAAATTCGCAAAAGCAAGCACATGGGCGCATCCATTTTGTGAAATGGATGCCCTCCTGTGCTGGCTTTTGTTTTTGCGGCACTAATGAAGGAAAAGCCAGCCAGCTGTAGTAAACAAAAGCTACCGCTGGGTGGCTTTCCCTTCATTAGTGCTGTACGCGGAGGACGGGGACCGGAGACCAGAGCAGGAAAGCTGCAGCTGAATCTCGGTAAGTGCTATTTATTTATTTTTTAAAAAGCACTAGCTGGGTTTTTTTTCTAAGTTTTCTGGGCTAGAGGAGCCCGGAAAACTTAGAAATAAAACCGCAGCTTTAAAAACGTTGTATTTATGTTTGCGGTCGCTTTTGAAGCGACCGCAAACATAAATACAACGTTATTGTGTTGGAAAACGCTGCGGTTTTTCTTTCCAAGTTTCTCAGGCTCCTCCGGCTCGGAGGAGCCTGAGAAACTCGGAAAGAAGAACCACAGCGTTTTCCAACACAACCGCGTTGTGTTTCTGCCTGCTGTGGCTATCACTTTGGGTCTCCGGTGCTGAGCACCGGAGACCCAAAGTGAACGCCACAGCAGGCAGCACCGGAGACCCAAAGTGAAAGCCACAGCAGGCAGAAACACAACGCGGTTGTGTTTACATACCGCGTAGTGTTTCGGCCTACAGCTGATTTCCCATTTGGGGCTCTCGGGCTCCCCGTGGGGAGCCCGAGAGCCCCAAATGGGAAATACTAAATGCTGCGTTGTTTCTGCCTAAATCTGCTTTCCCATTTGGGGCTCTCGGGCTCCCCGTGGGGAGCCCGAGAGCCCCAAATGGGAAAGCAGATTCAGGCAGAAACAACGCGGTTGTTTTCCGCAGTGCTGCGTTGTTTCTGCCTGAATCTGCTTTCCCATTTGGGGAGCCCGAGAGCCCTAGATGGGAAAGCAGATTCAGGCAGAAACACAACACGGTTGTGTTGGGAAACGCTGCGGTTTTTCTTTCCGAGTTTCTCAGGCTCCTCCGAGCCGGAGGAGCCTGAGAAACTTGAAAAGAAAAACCGCAGCGTTTTCCAACACAATAACGTTGTATTTATGTTTGCGGTCGCTTCAAAAGCGACCGCAAACATAAATACAACGTTTTTAAAGCTGTGGTTTTATTTCTAAGTTTTCCGGGCTCTTCCAGCCCGGAAAACTTAGAAAACAAACCCCAGCTAGTGCTTATTTTTTTTTTTAATAAATAGCACTTACCGAGATTCAACTGCAGCTTTCCTGCTCTGGTCTCCGGTGCCCGTCCTCCGCGTACAGCACTAATGAAGGGAAAGCCACCCAGCGGTAGCTTTTGTTTACTACAGCTGGCTGGCTTTTCCTTCATTAGTGCCGCAAAAGCAAAAGCCAGCACAGGAGGGCATCCATTTCACAAAATGGATGCACCCATTTGCTTGCTTTTGCGAATTTTGAGCTTGAATAGCTCAAAATGTTACATAGGAAGTTTTAAAAAAGAGAATGCTAGTATTTTTTTTTTTTATGTTGCCTATCTATTTTTTAAATAAAAATTTTTACTAGACCATGACTTTAAGCTGTCAGCTTGCTGCCAGTCATCCAGAGATCAATGTGTGATAGGAAGTCCCCACGAGTTACTAGTGATGTAACATTTGTTACATGTAACCACAGTATGATGAGTGAATGATGTGAGCAAGTCACGGAATGTAGATTTGGAAAAAAAGAGGGAGGACAATACAGAACCATGGGGCACACCAAGGCCAGAAGCTGAGGCTATGTTGGTTGCAAGTCATCAGGGAAACATCCCAGAGGCTCATTAAACCACAGTGCTGCCATTTAAGTTTGGAGAGGGCTTCTCTGACAGTATCAAACACAACTGACAAGTCTAAAAGTATCAGTGTCAGTAATTAATTATCCTATTTAAGGATATTGTCAGTCAGTCAGTCAAACAAGTTTATTCGGATTTCAAAGACCCATCAAACACAAGAAAAAAGTGAACACTACATAAATTCAATTACAATTCAATGACCCATGCGTACTGCAATAGATCAAGAGTTACTGGAAGGGAGAAAAGAAATGTTCTGTACTGTTCCATCCCAAATTCTCCCTTTAGGGAGGCCTGTCCACCAGGATGCTTGTCTGAACTCGACCCAGAGGAATGAGGTTTGCGCCAGACAAGGGGGCACACAGAGTCTAAATGCAAATGTGGGCTGATTAGAATCCCACTCCTCAGCGACTTTCTGGCTCCCTCAGCCTTTTCCATGACCTCGTTTGCCACTCTCCAGTCCCAAAAATCCAATTCCACAATTTCACGACTGTTTGCCCATGCTTTGTACTCTGCGGCAACCCACCATGGATCCTCTAGACACAGAAGCACAACCTCTAGTGGATCGTAGCCAGTGTAAGCTTTTGTTTAGAAGAGCATCCCTTGATTCCAATGAATCCCTAGCCAGTTTGGGTACCCCATGAAGGTACACGGTAACAAGTCTTGGCCTGCATTGAGAGGGAGGCTTAGGTGAACCTCCCTCTACACCATGGGGCATATGTACTCTTCCCCCCCCCCCCCCCGAGTTTTAGCATTTTGGACCCTCCCTTCGTGAAGCCCATTCTCGCAGGGGCATGTGCCTTGCCTTGGATTTAGGCACCCTGTATGGCTCTCTGCTCTTATCAGCCCTTGCACTGGAGTTTGTAACAATTGCCGGTTCCGAGAACCCTGGCTATGACAGACAGTTTCGGTTCCAGGGATTGCTGGGGTCAGGGTAGCCTTTTCTCATGGGAGATCCTTAGGTATTTCAGGGTGACCCTTGCATACAGTTGGAGATTTACATTCCTCCTCCTTCCCCTCCCTGTGTTATCTCCCCCGAGATTTTATAAGGGATAAAAGCATCTTTCTTATTGCTGCTAATTCCACCAGCACTTGGTTACACTGGCAATTGCACCCCCTAGGTGTGGGAGCACCCCCTGCTAGTTGGTCAATAGCCGTTTCTGCAATGGTACTAATTCCACAGCATTGGGGCTTAGTAGCCCTAAGTGGAGAAAGACGGATATAGGAACTCGCTGGGGAGTTCGATGGATCCACTGGCTCACTCCATGAGCTTCGAGAGCTGGAGGGGAGGGTAAGCGTGGATGCATCCAGAGATCGAACATCCACAATTGGTAGGGGATCTAACGTGGAAATGGGCAGGGACACAACCATGTCAGATCCAGATTCGGATCCAGGTGCCAGACTGCGATCCAGAGCTGGGATAAACACTAGGCTGGCGGTTACAAGTGTGGGGCTGGATTGTAAACAGCCGATGGATAACGCTTCAGGCCTAACCAGTTCCCCCTGCATCCCCTCTGCCCCGGGGTTGGATTGGCCGGGTATGGACATCATAGACAAAAGGCTTGATGTTGAGATTGGTGTCCAGTGCTTTACTGCCACTCCAGTAAGGAGGGGTGTGACGCAGGCTATGCCCTCCCCTCCCCCCTGTAATTCATTCAGCCCACCCTGCGCACCCGTAATTGGTCTTCTACAAACCCCATCATCTGCCCCTTCATAAGGGCCGTCAGAGTCAGATTTACTGTTCCTTCGGTGTTGGTGAACTTCTGCTCTCAGTTCGAAAGGGGCTGGGAGGCTGGGTGGAATCACTTCCCCAGGTGCGATGCCAGCGTGTGCTGAGTCCGGGGTGAGGGCCCTTGCCTTAACTACCACTCCCAGTTGACTCCGCCTCTTGACAGTCAATAGTTTCCGTGCATAAACATGCTTGGTGGCTTGGATTGCTTGGGTGGCGGGCTCGGGGCAGGGGATAGGTGAAATGAGAGTCACAGTGGCAGGAGATCCCCTTGGTACCCTTGGTGCCGTGTGGCTCTTAAGTGACCTTAAGGATTTTAGCAGGGACATGACGGACTGGCCAGGGCCCAGGACCAAGATGACCAGCGTGCCCCACTCTCCTTTGCCAATTGTCACAAAACGAACAACCCCGAGCACTTACTTGCTCCACATCTGACAAGTCTCCAATAGTCCTCCCACTGCGGCGCCAAACACTCGGTAGTCGTGCTAGGCCTCGTGTGACTCAGCCCACCGTCCTCATCATCCAGGCCAGTCCAGATGATTAGCAGACTTGTTTTGCAAGCCCCCGCTTGGCCGCTACACCCTCCGAGGGACGCCAACACCCGCCCCCTTATCCCCATGGGCTTGTAGTAGATATTGTAGTTTAGGATGACTATCAATGATTATTCAGGACCTCTTTGTGGGTGAAAGCCTTTTCGTAAGGAATCCAAATATGATATGACTCAATGAAGACTCGAAGCGTATTGAACCGTTCTCTATGAGTTTGAAAAGTTATAAGATATTGTAAGTTGGTCTAAAATTCTCTGACTTTCCTAACCATAGATTCAACTTTTCAGGAGTAGATTGAGTATCCCATGTTTTAAAGAGGATGTACAGATCACATCCATTAGAGGTAAGTTGATAGGGGTATGAAAATGGTTGGTGATTGATGAAGATCCCAGAATGGCTTGGAATATCTTTGTTAATTACTGATCCAAAGGGAAACCTGCATTAGAAAGTATAAGTTGTCCAATTGTATTAGTCGTAAAGTAAAGTGAGAACATTGTGACTCAACATTTGCATTATGGACGAATTGCCAAGCACACTGTTTATGGTGAAAATTATTACCTGCCAAAATAAATTCTGAAAAAAAGCACATTTTTATTGAAAGCTACCCAGTTAACTAAACAATAGCACATATTTAAAAAAATCCATTAGAAAGAACCCATTTTAAACGATTTGGTAAAAACATTTTCCAGAAAAAAACATCTGACGGAAAGGAAAAGATGTCTGCCTTTTGTAAAAAAGAAAAATATTTGAAGTTTAAATCCAATTTACAATTTGTGTGTAAAAAACATACTCTTACGTCCTGTCCCCTTTCCTCCCTACTGTATGGGCGTCCCTTCCTAGGGACGTGAGACGGAACCTTTTTCACCAGAAAAAAAACACCTTCCCCTTTAAATTTAGAGGCGTGCAAGGGTGCGGCCCTGGGAGCATGCATACTGGCTGCACCCACCGGCGCCACACCGCAGTCCCCTTTTCCGCTTCGACAGGAACGGGCCGATTTCACCAGCACTCCTGGATTTGGCTTCGGCTATGGGTTACCAGACATTTGGTCGAAAAAAAAGGTTGACAGGACAAATGGTCGACACCATTTGGTCGAAAGCCAAATGGTCGAATTTTTTTTTTTTTTGGGGGGGGGGTGTCCCCCCCAACCCCCTTTTTTTCTAAAAAAGAACCTTTTTTTCCCTAAACGAAAACCTAAAAAATATATATATAAATAAAAAAATTCGACCATTTGGCTTTCGACCAAATGGTGTCGACCATTTGTCCCGTCAACCTTTTTTTTTCGACCAAATGTCTGGACACCTTCGGCTATGTAATACTATGTGCTCTTCCCCGATTTTTCTATCTTTTGGTCTTCTTTTTATCAATCAGGTACTTGGTCCGCCGGTGCCAAGCTCCTCCCTGGCGCATGTCAACTTCAGCAGGTGTCCAGGTTGCAAGGGGCTCTTCCCTACGTCCGATCCCCATGCTCTTTGCCTCCGCTGCCTTGGCCCTGACCACGGCTGGGAAGGTTGTACTGCTTGCGACGCACTGACTCCACGGTCAATGAAGAACAGGCTAGCTAGGTGGAGGGAGCTCTTCGAAAGGTCGCATTTGAACGTTCTTCTTTCCTCTCTGACCACTCTCTGATGTTCCTCCACATCCTGCAGACCTATGTTTAAGGCATCTCCCTTAACCTTTTGTTCTCCTAAATTCACATGCTGTTTGACTATTCCCCATCATCAGGTTGGAAATCCTTGGTAACATTAAAGCAGTTTTCATTTGACTTTGAAAGACTGCAGTCTCTTAGAGTCGTTTTGGGTCATCTTGCCCCATATCCATTAGGCAGAGTCTCCCTTAGCTGCACCTTCAGATGTTTTACCACATGTTGGGAGTTTTCTAAATTCCTCTTCTTCATTGGACATTGTACAAACCTTTTTCTACGGATTTCAACCTTTTTTCAACATTTCTGGAAAGCTTATCATATGTACTTTTCTATTGTGGTGGTTTGAAGGATCTTGCATCAATGCTGCTCTTCTGCTGGCCTGCTCTTTGCCACTTCAGGGTAGAGGCCTATGCAAGATATCTCATCACCTGGCCATGGCTGATCCTAAGGCAAAGAAAAGCCTCTTCAAGGTATGTTCCACCTGCCACTTAAAAAAAACATCTATGTGGAGTACCAGCATATCAAGGGCATCTACTGCCTGTATCCTGAACACAATATCAACTCATGTTCCATCTGTCACTCCTTCTTGAACAAGACGCTGATTGACCAACACAGATGGTTAGTGAATTGACTTAATGAGGCGGCTGTGCCCTCAGATTCTACTTCCATTCAGACCCCAGGAGAGTTCTCCTCTAAGAGGTCAAAATCTCACGAGGAGGCTTCCTGTGGGAAAACGTCGAAGAAAGGACATGCCACCCACACTCAGACTGCCCCGGACAAGGCAGTTGACAAACCCAAGTCCTAACATAGGCAGCCTGGATCTACAAAGGCTTGGGTAGCTGCTTTGCTCATGGCTCTTTCGATGACAATCTCAACGTCCACTACACACTCAATCATGAAACCGATGAACCATCAACAAAACCCACCACCCCCATCTATCCCCTCTTTGTCAACGGCTCATGAATATGGGACCGCTCCATCAAAATTATCCACTCATTTCACGGACTTGTTGTCTACTCTGTCAGCGACTTCTTTGTCGATCATCCCCGTCGACGCTGCCTTTGACGATCAAGACCTCGCCCACGTCAATGATGAAAAAACCTCAGACAAAGGTAGTAACCATTTTGTCGACTATGAAAGCTTCTGCTGTGCCGGCATCACCTGCACCCGACCACGGGTGCTGTCCACTTCTGCCAACTCTTCTACATGACGTAAACAGCCACTGTTTACACTGGTAACTTACATTCCCCCTGCTGTTCCTGGTCCTTGCCAGGTACCTCCAGAGGACATAGTGGAACATGTTATGGACACTGATTTTGAGGGTCCAGAAAGTGTATTTTCTGAGGATGAGGAAGTCCTGTCGTCATTGCTCCCGGTGCAACGTCCTCCAGTCATGCAGCCACTACATGCAGCTTGTACATCTGCTGCGACTCGACCATTACCTGGCCACAGTCAACTGGAAACATCCTTTTCAAGGGACATTTTGGCTACCCTGCATATTCGGGAGTCTGAGTTACAGACCAGGATACCAATGCTCCACCTAGGTGCCACAGCCGCGCGCCACCATTGGCCCTGCGTCTACGTGCAGAACTTTTAGAGACAGAATGCAAGGACAAAGCTTTTCAGTGTGGCGTCTCAACTTGCACTTCCACAGATGAGTTTGGCGGCTTAGCTCTGGTGTATGGTGAACCCGATGACCCTCCAATCAGGGATTCACCTCCTGACAAAATTGAGACATTCCATTCTATGTCCATGCCACCTAAATGTAACTTGCTTCAAGAGTAACAAAGAAAGGAAGTCTTTCTGACCCAATTGAGGAAACAATCATGGAAAATTGAAATGTCCATCCCTGTGTTAGACGACATTTGGGAGGATGGCCTCCTTAAGATGAAGAAACCCTTACTGCTTCTCCAAAGAAAGACCGGTTCGAGAAGGAATACAGAGCTCCAGATAACGATCCGAAGCGCCTGCAGACCCACCCTAGTCAGGATACTGTGATGTCCGCTGCATCTCGCAAGCACTCCGCCAACCCCTCCTCTCCATGTGCTTTACCACGGTGTCCAGTCAAAGGATCGATTACAAAAGGCACGAATGCAAAAGGTGAGAGTAAATAGGGTCGAAAACCAAAGGTTCACATTTTTTATTTTATTTATATATTTATTTTTGGGTTTCCGTGTAGGTAAAAAAAGTGGTTTTTACCACAAAAACAGGGGTTGGGGGGGGGCCACCCAAAAAAAAAATATATTAAAAAAAGAAAATGAAATTACGAACCTTTTGTCTTCGAGACTATTGACTGGAACCTTTTGCCATTCGACCCTTTGCAGTCAATCCTTTGATCTATAACCCTTTACCACTGGATAAGGAAAGGAAGCACGACAACTAGATGATTTCAGAAACTGCATTATTCCTACAGCAGCCACTACCATCAGGACAGCTAACTCCTTGGCAATGTTGTCCTATTATGACTGAGAATTGTAGTACAAGCTGGGTCCCATCCTAGATTTCTTGCCAGAAGAAAAAAAAAGAGAAGGCTTTCAAGCTCCTTCAAGAAGGTGAGGCAGCTTCTGACCATGCCATTTCAGTGGTTCTGGATATCATTAACATGGGTCTTCAGCAGATGGGCAACAGTGTAATTCTGCGCCACCAGCAATGGTTAAAGGCAACAACCTTCCAGCCGGAGGTACAATCAAAATTGTGGACATGCCTTTTAATGGTGAGGACCTCTTGAAGAAAACGTTGATAAACTCCAGGCCATCAAAAATAGACACTGATACTGCCCAGTCTTTGGGTAACCTGCAAAAACACTGCCAGTGCTTTCATTCCATTCTCCAGGATGGCCAAGGATTACACATCATCTTATCGATCGCAGTCATACCGGTCTAACACGTGCACCTCCGTAAACAGCTTCAGTGGAAAGTCCCAGTCCTACAGGGCAAACCCACGGTGACGTAGCTTCCCCAGGTAAGAGGTCAAGCAAATAAGAAAGCCTGACCAGGCCACAGGCTCACTCTCCCCCTTCCACACCCCAGCAGGAGGGCCTCTTTCCTATTACCTCCCCAAATGGACAAACATCACCACAAACAAATGGGTCCTGTCCTTGCTCCAACACGGTCCCACCCTGGAATTTCTACACCAACCACCCAACATCCTCCAACCTCTAAGACGGAAAAACATCTTTCTAAGCTTTGATGCACAGTCTGCCCCCTCCTCTCCAAAGGCGCAATGCAACGCGTTCTCTGTGCCCACTGTGGTCAGGGCACTTCCTTGTTAAAGGAGCAGGCACAAATATCAACCTATTTCTACTTAACCTGATAAAGATGGAAGCCTTATGCACCATCTGGTATTTATAGACTTAGACTAGGTTTTCGACAGCATTGATAGGGGAAAATTGTGCCAAAAACTTCTAGCATGGAACTGTCCTCCGGATTTATTCGATGCCATTCGATTGCTCTATTCGGGAACATCAATCCAAGTCAGACTATCAGGTGAGGTCTCTCTCTTCGAAAAAATTGACGCTGATGATCTCGTCCTCATAGATAAGACCTCGATGGGTCTACAGAGGAGAATAAAAGGCCTTGAACTCTACATCCACGAAAACATCTTGAAAATCAACATAAAAACCCCCAAATAATGGCTTTTTGTGCACAACAGAGAAACCACAATGGGAAGTTCAAGTTATTCTTGGGGACCAGGAAATTGGACCAAGTCCAAGCAATAAAATATCTGGGAGTTATGGTGAATCTGAGCATCAGACATCACGAATGAGAAATAGCTCTGAGAACAAGGGTGCAGAGGTTGGCCCGACAAGGGTCAATACTACTGTTTATTAAAATACTACAATTTTCAGTGCTACCAGTGCTGACCTTCTACAAGCAGAAGGTGACCCCAATTTTAACATATGGAGTGTGAACTTATCTTGGGAAATTTGGGACATTTTGGAAGCCACCTTTTGGTGCACAATTTTGCGCTTACTGCCTTCTTTTCAGATGGCGTTGATCAGATATGAACTGGCTTTGCAGTCTCTCCACTCCAAGGTCCTTTGGAAATCGTTGGATCTATATCGGAAAACTGTTATAGATGGCCACCTTCCTCCAATTGACCCTGAAGATTAATCCCCTTAAGGTCAAAAGGAAAATACTGGTGTTTGACTGGATTGAAACTCAGGAGAAGAGATCCCTGAGCGAGTACTGTGTGCTGGCCGGTCCTGCTGCTTTCCTCACTCTCCCCAGCGTGTCTGAAGATTCTGTGCGAACTTCAACTGGAGGACGTCTTACAAAGCAACACCGTGCCTGCCTGACTTTCCAGTCAATCAAGAAAGAAAAAAAGGACTACGGTCCAGTGACCCCTCACCAGTGGTGGCCTCGCCCCCTCCTGCCTCTTTATCTACTACACAATTGCGCCTCCGCGCTGCGCACCTGAGCGAGTACCTCGAGTACTGTTTGCTGGCCGGTCCTGCTGCTTTCCTCACTCTCCCCAGCGTGTCTGAAGATTCTGTGCGAACTTCAACTGGAGGACGTCTTTCAAAGCAACACCGTGCCTGCCTGCCTGACTTCCCAGTCAGTCAAGAAAGAAAACAAGGTGACTGTTGTGGCACGTTGTGCCTGAACTGTGTGCACTGTGCATACACGTTCTGTGCCTCCTGCACGTTATGCTCAGAGTCTGGTTTTAGTCAAAGCACGTTCTGTGCCTCCTGCACGTTGCGCTCAGTGGGCGTGCCAGTATAGCTTTTCATTGTGTTTAATTCTTCTCTTTCATACCCCTTTTTTGTGTTGATTATTTTAAGGACTACAGTCCAGTGACCCCGCCCCAGTGGTGGCCCCGTCCCCTCCTGCCTCTTTATCTACTACACCAATTGCGCACCCGCGCTGCGCACCTGAGCGAGTACCTCGAGTACTGTTTGCTGTTCGCTGTGCGGGGTGCGTGGGGCGGAGGTCCGACGCAAGCATCTTTTTGTGATTCCTGGGTATTTTGATTGTTAGGGATTTGGTCCACCTCACAACTGGTTAGTTCTTTCAGTTTTTATTGGACAGGCTTCAGTAGCGTTAATAAGTTGTGTAAGTATTTTTGTGCTTGCACACATTAAACCCAGCTGCCGTGTATCTAAGCTTAGTTCAGTGACTTTTGTGCTGTGACTACTGGTTGTCCAGCTATAGCTATGGCATATAAGCTCACGACAAACATGCCATCCCATATTCCAAGTTTATATGTTATACCAACGAATCAGTTGACGCAGGCCATTCATGAGGAGGTTGGTGCTACACCTCTAGAATTTTATTCTGCTCACTCGTGCATTCCAACAGGCACTTTGGGCCTCATTACGACCCAGGCGGTAAGTTACCGCCTGGGTCGTACCTTTACCACCATGGCGTAAACTACGTTTACGCCATGGTGGTTGGCGGACTTACCGCCCCATTCCGAGGTTGGCGGGGCGGTAAGTCCCCATTAACCCATTTACCCTTCCCCATTCCCATTTTTGCCCCATAGGGCATAATGGGAGTGGGGAAGGCGTTAATTACGCCACCGTAAATTACGGTGGCGTAATTAACAACAAAGTCCCTTAGCGCCATGGATTTTAACACCTGCTAAAAGCAGGTGTTAAATCCTCCATGGCGCTAAGGGACCTCGGAATCAGGCGGTAAGGGTCGGCGCTGTTTACGCCGCCGTAAACCCCTTACCGCCTGGGTCGTAATGAGGCCCTTTGTTTTCCACAAAACCAAAGTTCACCTTTGATAACAATGTAGACGAGTCAATTGTTTCTATTTCTTCAAGGTCAATCTCCTATTTAGGCAATACTAATCAAGTTGAGCACTCTAAAAAACAGGAAACATCTATCTCAACAAAAACCCCAAGTGTGAGAGTCAATCCGCGACCTTTATCTGATATCACAATGTTAGCCTCCACTCAACATTGTCCGCGCCTCTCTTCTTCTTGCATTGCCATTTCTCCGATTACTTTTCCCTCACTAGTGCAGGACCAAACTGGTCTGTCCATTCATGCCAGTCAAAGTGAGTCTCCTATTCCATGGAGAACCAACTATCACTCCACTGTTGACCCCTCGTGCAGCAAAGCTCCCATGTCAGATTCATCTTCTCAAAACTCTAAAAACTCCATGCTGCATTTGTTTGCCCTACCAACACCAAGAGCATCCAAAATAGTCTCCTCAGACTTATTTTTACAACACTCAACCATGATTCAACCAGCCTTGATAGCTATCAACACAACTATCATGAGTCTGTGCAAACTGTTTGAATCATTGGACACAAAAGTGTCACATCAATCCAAGCAGTTTGATGATTTAATGAAGTGGATGTTGGCTCACTACAATTCCTCACTTTCTAGAAATGTATCTCCAACCCATAGGGCAAGGATGACAAATAATCTACTTGAAGGGGAGGCGGGATGTAAATCTTCGATGTCTAAAGTTCCCTATTCCAATGTTGCAGAGGTGTCTCGTTCGGATGCATGTGCTTTGCCTCTGATCACTGGCATTATACGGCCAATTGATCAAACAAGCCCTACCCAGTCATCTGTGCAAGGGCCTACACCTACAGTCCAACTATCCCAAAAACCTGAGCCTGAGGCGCCTCAGTTATTATTAGAGCCACCTGGTGTGCGTAAAAGTGGACAGGGATATAGTCATCTAGATGCCCTGAAAGTAAGAAACCCAAAAGTCGCTCCACAAAAGCCTCTTGCCTTAAAAAAAACAAAGGATATGGCAAATCTCAAGCAAACCAAAAAGACATTAAATTCCTTTTTTAAAGCCTTGGGTAAATCTACTGCCTTAAAAGATAAAGCATTAATTGTTCCTCAACAAGATAATGTTCCTTTACCCCTTCTTTTGCCTTCATCAGTGTCGGGTGGTCTACCCTCGGCCAGTCCCATACCAGCGGTGTCACATTCAGTTTTTCCTCATCTTATTTCCTCATCTCTTCCCCTGGCCCCACCAGTCCTGGCTGATATGACATGGGCCATGCCCACACAAGATGTGTTCCAACCAGCATTTTCAAAACTTCCTATTGTACATACTTTGAAGCCCTTGAGAATGACTAAACAGGATAATGATATACAATCCAGTGCCCCTCTGTCCCCGCTGCCACAGTTAGTCTTATCTATAGATCGCAATATTGAGGCAGATAAGCAACTTGCTGCTTTAAAAACACAAAATGCTGTAAATATGAGGTTTTTGAATGGTCATAATTCTATTTTGATGGGTCCTGCATCGTCAAACATTGTAGCTCATTCATCAGCGGCAGGAATCCATCCAGGCAAACTTCTATCACCCGTCGCTGTGGTTTCTGCTAAAATACCTAGCCTTCGGAGTCAGTAGAACTTGACAGATACCATCGATGCTCCCTCAACCATGAGCCAGCTCGAGAATTTCAGACAAAAAATAGATGAATATCTGGCGATCAGTTTAGCAAAAGTACAAAATTCTTTTGCTCCAGTCAGTTGTAGCTGCTTCTAGTGCTCAGCCTACTCACAGACCAATCACCACTCGGCAAGTAGTGCAAGAAGCAGGATCCCACATTCAAGCTAATACAAAGAGTGAGTCCCCACACTTGCAGTGGGTACCAGAGAAAGTGAACACTCAGGCAGTTTCACGTCATTTGAATCCTCGACGTGGACAGTTTTTCACTCTCATCTTGAAATGTAGAGAGGGAAACTTTCCATGTTATGATTTGAATCGGCAAAGTGTTCTAAACATATTCAGAGACGTTGCTGACCTACGAAATCTGTCTACTAATGACATAGATCAAATTGAATTTATCTCTGAATTTACATGTTCAGTGGTCAGATTGTGGTTCCCTTATGGGCTGGTCCGAGATTCCATTTGGCAATGCAGAATGCAATTATTCAGTATGGGCTTTCTTATAGCAGAGGAGCCTGTAAAAGCACCCGCAAACACCCAGAATCTTACTCGGAAATCAAATATCTATCAGGGAGTTCAGAGGTGGACCTGTGAGTCCCAAAGTGAAGTCTCCCACCAGCAGTAACCATTACCAGTCTGTGCTAAAGATTCTATTCGGTTTTTAAGTTGGAATACAAGGGGCCACTCCCATCTACATTCCTCCATTGCCAACTTATCCAACATTCATCACCTGATAGCCTTCCAAGAAACCTGGCTCGGTTTGGGATGGTTACGAGATCTCCCTTCTTCCTGCGATACCGAGTGGTGGTCGTCCATCATCAGGTCTTTTAGTGGGTGCGCCAGTGGCTTTTCCATTACACCCTGGGCTTCGGTAGGAGCCCAGATTCACCTAGTTTTAATCTCGGGCCATTCCCAAGAACTGGCCCTGGTCAATGTCTATCGCAACACTACTACCATGGCCGATGATATATTTTTTGATGGTTTGAATGCGACCTTAGACCTAATAATCTCCAGACTTACCATCACCCACACCATCATTGCAGGAGATCTCAACCTGGACTGTCGAGATAAACCAAGTATTTCCCGGTCAGCCCAGAAATGGACAAGTATTATGTTTGATCGCAATCTGCATAGGCTAAATGGTTCCGTTAAGGGTGATGTTCATTCAAATTATACGTGGCACCGCGGGAATAGTACAAGCACTCTAGATTACATCTATATGAGTCCCAATTTGTTCCAAAATGTGAAACATTTTTCTATCAGTGATCATCCTAATAGTGACCACTGCCTGCTTGTTGCTCAGATCACATGGAATTTTGAGAATGATCTAAGCAGTCAAGCCTCCCACAGTGTGGCAACAGTGAACACCACTAGAAATCGCCTTAGATGGGACGTTGGTAAGATCCAGTTGCTTTCAAATATCCTAGAAGCCAACGAGTGGCAATATAATGGTAATCAATATCCAGACCTACTAAAACCTTTCATGCAAACTATTACAATCTTGCAGCATAATCGTGTCTGTCATCCACACACCTTTGACCCCGAAATCCAATGTATCAAGGCTGAATATAGAAAACTCAAGAAAAAAATACTTTCCTTAAATGACCCGGCATGCTGGCAACTCCTAAAAACTGCTAAATGGCGCTATAAAAATTGGCTAAGGAGCAGGAAATCATCACAGTTCCAGCGTGACAGTATCTCAATGCAAGCTGCCATGTCAAATAAAAACTCGGCATTAATGTGGCAGCTTTTAAATGATCAAAGGTTCGATATGCAGGGTGATACACAAATTAATGGCGTCCTAGAATCTGACTGGATTTCACATTTTTCCTCCCTATATGCTGACCCAGCTTTTGACGACCTTAAGTATATGCCCCTAAGTGATTCTCCTTGGCAACTACAGCTGTCCGAACCATCAATTCGCTCTATCATCATGCAAGCAAGTTCATCAAGAGCGCGAGGACCCGATGGCCTCTCTAACTTCATGTTTAAGGCACATCCGGATGAATGGGCCTATATCCTTTATATCATTTTCAAGAACATCATACTTACTCGTACGATTCCCAGTTCCTGGAAAACTTCCATCATAATTCCTATTTTCAAGAAGGGCAATCGTAGCCTCCCAATTAACTATAGGCCGATCGCCCTTCTCGATGCTCCGGGGAAAGTATTCGCTAAAATGATTCTTGCAGAATTTAATGCCTGGACCCTGCACTCTCACTTGCGTGACCGCCATCAAATGGGTTTTGTTGCAGGCATGGGTACATCAATTAATCTATTCGCATTAAATTCAATTAAGTTGCAATGTCATCTGCAGGAAAACAAGTATTTTTTGCGTTCATTGACCTCAACGCTGCTTTTGACTCAGTGAGCCGTGTTCTCCTATTTGCAAAGCTGCAGAGAGATCAGTGCCCTGCAACATTACTAGATGTGATATATGCATTATATTCTGGAACATCGATTAAAGTGCGCCTTACGCTAGATGGCATGTTGTCAAAACAGATTCACACATCACGAGGCCTTAAACAAGGTTGTCTCTTGGCATCGGCAATTTTTAATTATTTCATTCAAGATGTTAGATATGACCTGTCCTCTGTGACTTCAGATTCCCCGAAATTGAACAATCATCCAATTCAAAAACTCCTATATGCCGATGATTTGGTACTTATTTCCAAAACACAAGTGGGTTTACAACGAATGTTGAATGCCTTTTTTACCTATACTCAGAATAATGAATTGAAAATAAATCTCTCCAAAACACAAATTGTAGTGTACTCCCCAAGAAGGCGATGCCCGCTTTCTTATGTGTGGACTTTTAACCACACTCCCATAAATAAGTGCCATATTACAATTATCCAGGCATTCTTTTTGAGAGTTCAATTCAACCAATAAGCCATATGATGCGCCTTGAAACAAGGTTAACTTCCTTCATCTCACAAGCCAGCATTTTAATGCACAAATATGGTACATTTTCGATATTACCAGCTTGGCATTTCTGGACTGCGAAAATTACTCCAGCTTTATTATATGGGCTGGAAACCTTTCAAGACATCCCTTCGTTACAACTGGCAAAATGGGAGGCAAAAGTTTGACGCCGAATATTACATCTTCCGAATTGTATCCCAGTGGTCTGGATAAGATACTAACTGGGTTTAGTATCTTTGCAGGCTGCCTTTAACTGGTGCAAATGCTCCTTTTTTAGGAAATGTTTACTGTCAACCACGCTGCAAGTTCTGCTGAAATATGTTTCGTCATATATTTTTTCATCCAATCAGTTGTTTATTAAATCCTGGTTGACGAGTGTTTACCGTGTGCTAATCCTGTCAGATGTCTCTCTAGATTTATTATTGCAAAATCCAGATAAAGCCAAATCGAAAATATATCATACAGATTGGTCCCTTACACAAACTGCATGTCTTGCATATCAAGATGCTGATAAGTTTCGATTTCCAAATAAAAAAATGTGCACATTGCCAGCCTATTTAATTCGCTGTCCATCACATAAATATTGCAATAATATTTTAAGATTACGGTTTAACCTATGGGTCACCTGAGATTTACAAGTTAAAAGGAGACTGCTGAGTACCTCCATGAACTTTTGCTGTTATTGCATGTCGATGGACACTCGTGAAACCTTGGTGCACCTCATTACAGAATGCAAAGCCCTCCGATGTAGGCGAGAACTTCATTATGCTAGAGATTGTAATTACCTATGTCTTGCCCTTCAAGATGTGAAATGGGCTTTAATATTAGGCTCCGGATACTTACCATTACAGATTGCTACTGTAAATTTTCTAATAAGTTTAAATTTAGAGATTAAGTGACATTACTCATCACTTTGAATTCTTCTATTGTCAAAATCTGTGATCTACAATTCTTGTTATCTCTTCTAAATCTTCCTTTTATGTTCTCTTTACATTATGGTGTAGTTTTGTATGAGAATATTTTATCTTTGATTAGTAACGGCTGAGTCATTGAAAAAAGTTGTGTTTGTTTTAAATTCCAAAATTATTTTTCATGTATTTGTATGTTGTTTTTGAGATGTGAAATGGGCTTTAATATTAGGCTCCGGATACTTACCATTACAGATTGCTACTGTAAATTTTCTAATAAGTTTAAATTTAGAGATTAAGTGACATTACTCATCACTTTGAATTCTTCTATTGTCAAAATCTGTGATCTACAATTCTTGTTATCTCTTCTAAATCTTCCTTTTATGTTCTCTTTACATTATGGTGTAGTTTTGTATGAGAATATTTTATCTTTGATTAGTAACGGCTGAGTCATTGAAAAAAGTTGTGTTTGTTTTAAATTCCAAAATTATTTTTCATGTATTTGTATGTTGTTTTTGAAAGGTTAATTTATTTCAACTAAAACAAATTTAAAAAAATTAAAAAAAAGAAGATATCCCTGTACAAATTAACAATGAACTGTTGGCTGGAAAGGCGCCCAATCAAAAATCAACCTGCTGCCGCGCTATTTAACACAATTTCCCTGTCCGAGGTACAGAGATCTCTTCATGAGGTTACAACAGCATTTTCTTCCTACGAGAGAAGTCTTGGGTCAACAAAGACAAATAACTGTGCAATCCCTGAGGTGTAGATTCTGCAAAGATCCGGATTCAATTGAAACATCAAAACATATTATGATGGATTGCACTATGCTTACATCGATTAGAAATAAATTCAGGGACTACTTAAGAGTTGTGCCGACTACTGTGGAGCCAGGTGAGTGGTGGAATCTATTGCTAATAGGGGAAAATAACAACAAGATTTTCACTCTGATGACATTTTGGAATGAGATTATTCCATCTATGCACCTATTTAAGCAAGTTTAATGACACCCCTGCACTCTCCCTTATCTGGATCTGGTGGATAAAGGAAAATTTGCTTTGATTACTTCCCCTAGCAGTTTAATGTTTTCTGTCTCTGATATAGTAATGGCATTGAATTTTGACTTTTGAGTGTTTTTAATGTAAATGGTCCATTTTCTTTTTCCTTTCTTTCAGTGAAGTCTGCCAGTCAGGAGCGGTATTGGATACTGTAAATGTTCAAAATGGAATCTTTGTGAAAAGGTTTCATAAAACCAATACACTAATAAAAAAGAAGTCTTAGATCGTTGTCTCCTGAACAAAGGTATTTGGCCCCAGACTTTCAGGATGGTCACACTTCCGCACATAGTCAGGCTTCAGCAAAGACTTTAATTGTCCTCTACGGACCTGGAAGACGCAGACTTCCACATCCTCCTCCCAAAAAACGTTTGCCATGGCCCCCCCCCCCCATCTCCCAAACTGGACATTTTGTGAAAGATTGGCTAAAAATGTAAAGGTTATTAAGAAAACAAAAACTGCTGGTTTTGACCTACTCCCATTTTCCATAGAGAAACAGTGCAATTGTGAACATCCGTAGCGTGTAAACGGACTAAATAAGAAACAACTTGGGCACAAGGGGTTGACTTAATTTTCGTGACTTGTTTGGGGTAAACCGATTCAGTAGTTTTTAAAATATTTGACAGAGAAAGGGGGGCCGCCTGCTCCCAAAAATGTATAGGTGCTTTGCAGCAGAGAGGCTTTTCAGAAATGAAAACCTGCCATTGTTTTTTTCCTCGATGCGAGCGATAATACCAGGTGATCAGATTTAGCGCAACACAAAACCACTGAAACTCAGCACTCCCATTTCAAGGAAGTCCACCGTAAATATGTACCTCTGGTTGCGCAGCATATGACCACAATGATGAGGTCACAGGTGACACCATTGATAACTTCACTGGTGACATCACTAATTACATCATTTGTTATAATATCTTTAATGTCCTGGGTGTTAGTCTTGGAAATTCATGGTGGTGGCGCGGGTAATGGTTGCATAGCTTACCATAGCCTAGAATTTCTTTGGTTTTTACATTTTGCCCTGCAACCATAACGTTCCTTTAACAATATTTTTTCACTCAAATTCATAGGTTTTTATTAGAGAAATGTAACCGTATCGCTCCTTTGACAATGTTTTGTCATTGAATTTATACATATAAATTTGCACCAATAATCTGCTTCATGTTTCACCAAAATCACCAAAATCATTGTATCTTTGTTTTAATTGGAATAATGCAAATCCTGCTTAATGTGTTAACCTTTTGTTGAGTTCAAAATTGCTTTTCGTTATTCCGTCCAGTGTCTCTTCTGTCTTGTCTTATATGTATGCTGGCTTTATAGCCTTCCTCTTTTATTTCATTTCTTTTACAAAAATAGTTGGCTTTTTTTTCTATTTGATAATTATTACTACATGTGCAAACGCTATACAGCCTCCCTTTTGCAGGTGAGTTATAATTCTCGTATTAGATTTCTTTCCAAAAATATTCAATTTCATTGTTAGGCAGAAACCTGTGCAGTTCCCTCTGGGACCACTGCAAAAGATTTAGGACTGCAGGTGTTTGGCAGTAAACCCACTTGGTAGCAGTCTGTACCACACAGATTCACTTGGAAGCTGTGGCTGAGCAGTCAGACTTCCCTCAAGAAGAGTTAGGCAGTATACAGAGTATTCACAATAGGTCAAGAGAACACAGTAGAACAAGTAAACGCTGACCAGGGCTTGGTGTAAAAGAGATATAATTATTTATTTAAAACCACATCTAGAAAAACACACAGGCACTAATAGTAAGCAATTCAAAAACACGGTCACTAAAAGATATACACTCCCTTAAAAGAATATTTAAACGAGTCGTAAGTAAAGCCCCACTTATTTTCAGACAGCGGTGAGCGCTTAACGTAGATGGCACTCTAATAATTCGTTTTAAAAAGGGAGAGAAAAGCAGAGAATAAGTTGAAAAAGATCCCAACACTTTTACAAGAACATGACAAGAGAGGAAGGCAAAGTAGCACCGTGCGTTCAGAGTCAGTAGGCCGGATCCGCTTTAAGAGGATCGAAACGAAATGTGTCCAAGATCACAAGGTTGCAGTGCGCAAAAGTCTTGTAGAGGTTCAAAAAAGGAGTTGGACCAAAGAAAGGGACCAGTTAGAGGGTCAAGGCGGCCAGCCCAGTCCAGAATGTTAAGGGGTTATTATTACCTTGTAGCAATCTTTAGAAAGGGAGGCCTGGCGGACACGGTACCTTAAGTGGTGAGAATACTCCAGTGGGGGCAGTTGTTCCTGGCAGCGGACGCAAGTCGGTGCTTTGTCCGGGGGAAGAGAGGATCTCGTCGTGGAGAAAGACAGGAGTCCGTTGCACTGCCAGGGAAGAAGCCAGCCGCGGAGATCTCAGGCACAAGGAGCGGTCCGTTGATTCGCGGTTCAGTTGTGAGTGGCTATCCGGCCGCCGGGGTGCTTTGCACGGGCAGTTCGACCACAAACCGGGCTGGGGTGCGAAGAGAAGAAGGTAAACTGGTTGTGCCCACCAGTCAGGGGAAGTTGGTTGCCTCGAACAATGGGAAAATCCCATAGGAAAATATTTGCGGTCGAATATAAAAAGTAGTTTCCACTGCCACCAGCCAAAACTCGATCAGGGGGGACAGAGACGTGCCCCCCTCGACTAACAGACCCCGGGTCAATCAAATTGCCCCGACCAGTACGTCCACAATATGATGGTTTGAACTGGTTTCTGTTAATAATTTGGGACTAGTAAAGCCAATGGTGACTTTACATGCCCTGGGAGACAGTAGTCAGTCCCAGGGTATGGAGTCTATGGTGGGGTGTCACTATGACACCCCTGTGTTACTGCACGGAGGGTGCTGTGTAACACACATAGTAAAAACACATGAGACCCTATGGAGTAAAGGACCCCATAGCCCATAAAACACATTAACAGTCAAAGGAACACCATAAATCATGTCCAAGAGTGGGAGAAAAAGAGTCTCACTCTTGGCAGGAAAAAAAACAAACTCCAGAAATCCAGCAAAGCTGCTGGGGGACTCACTAGGTTAGGAAATTCAGCCTAAAGAGAGAATTCTCCCTAACACTCGCCTCCCCCCCCCCCCCAGACTAAGGGACAGGACGATTTAATCCACTCCTGGATGACTCTCATACCTCTAGTCAATGACATACATCCTAGAGAGACCATCAGCATTTTGGTGGTGACACCCTGACCTGTGCTCAATGGTGAAATCAAACCCTTGCAGGCAGATTGACCATCTCAATAGTTTTGGGATTTCCCCTTTCATTTGCATTAACCATCTCAAGGGTTGGTGGTCAGTCTGAATGACAAAAGTAGAACCATACAAGTATGGCCTAAACTTCTTCAGAGCCCACACAATAGCAAAACACTCTCGTTCAATGGTTGCCCACCTTGTTTCAGGATCCTTCAGTTTTCTACTGATGAAGCAAATGGGGTGCTCCCTACCTTTCCCATCCAGTTGACTGAGGACTGCACCTATTCCTACATTTGAAGCATCTGTTTGCAGAATGAAAGTTTGGTGATAGTCAGGAGCTCTGAGTACTGGGGCTTGGCAAAGGGCCTTTTTCAGGGTTTCAAAGGCCTGATTGCATTCGTCATTCCACCTAACCTTTTTAGGGAATTTAGGAGAGGAGATGACATTCAGTGGAGAAGCTAAGGACCCATAGGTCTCAATGAAATTCCTGTAATACCCAGTGAGACCTAAGAAGGCTCTCACCTGTGTCTGAGTAGTAGGTGTTGTCCAATTTTGCACAGCTTCAATCTTACTGGGCAAAGGCCTTATTTCTCCACCTCCTACCTCATGTCCAAGGTAGACCACTTTACTCTGTCCAATCTGGCATTTACTTGCCTTTATGGTCAGATTGGCCTTTCCAAGAGCCTGCAAAACATATCTCAGGTGGTCCACATGTTCTTCCCAGGAATTGCTGAACACTGCTATGTCATCCAAGTATGCCATGCAGAAGTCCTCCATCCCATTCAGAACCTGGTTTACCATCCTTTGAAACGTAGCAGGTGCATTTTTCAATCCAAAAGGCAAAACCTTAAACTGGTATAAGCCAACTGGGTAGAAAATGCAGTTTTCTCCTTGGCATGGTGGGTCAGGGCTATTTGCCAATGTGCTGAGGAACTTGGCTGCACCAAGTCTATCCACCAACTCATCTGTCCTTGGCAAAGGGTGGGCATCAGTCTTAGTGACTGCATTAAGAGCTCTGTAATCCACACAGAATCTAAGTTCTTTGGATCCTGCCTTTGATACTAACACAACTGGGCTAGACCATGGACTAGTAGAGGGCTCTATTACCCCGAGATCAAGCATCTTGTTGACCTCACCTTTGATGTGGGTTCTTACATTTTCTGACATTCGATATCCTCTGCTTTTGATTGGCAGACAGTCACCAGTGAGTATGTCATGCTGTCCCCAAGGGGTCAAGCCTGGTGAAAGTGAGAACAGAGAGGCAAACTGATTCAACATAGATTTGCACTCTTCTTGTTGCTCAGGTGTCAGATTTGAAGAGAGATTTACTCCTTCAATCTTTTCGTCTAAAGGTAAGCCTCTGAGGAGATCAGGAAGAGCTTCACTCTCTTCTTCTTCCTCTGATGATACTAGTAGCAAAGCTCCTACATCAGGTCTGGAGACATACGCTTTTAGTCTGTTGGTGTGGAAGACTGTTGGAGCCTCCTTGGGGTTGCTCAAGTCCACCAGATAGTTGACCTCTCCAAGTTTACCCATAACTTTGAAGGGTCCCATCCATTTGTCTTGCAAGGCCCTCTGCCTTGTTGGAATCATAACGAGAACTAGCTTGTCCTGAGTAAACTCGACCATGTTAGCCTTTTGGTCATGCCAGTGCTTGACCAATGCTTGTCTAGCTTTCAAGTTATCACTTGCTTCTGCCATCATTTGTGACATTCTCCTTCGGAGACCTATCACATAGTCAGTCACTCTGACTGGCTTGGGGGAAGGAGCACTCTCCAACCCCTCCTTGATCAAGGCCAATGGACCTCTGACCGGATGACCATAAAGAAGTTCAAAGGGAGAATAACCTACTCCCTCCTGAGGTACTTCTCTATAAGCAAAGAGAAGGCATGGCAGTAGAAGGTCCCACTTCCTTTTAAGGGGGTCCTCTAAAGCACCTATCATGCTCTTCATGGTTCTGTTGAACCTTTCAACCATCCCATTTGTCTGAGGGTGGTATGCGGTTGAGAACTTGTAAGTAACTCCGCAGGTTTTCCACATGGCTTTCATGTAGTGGGACATAAAATTTGACCCCCTGTCAGAGATTACTTCCTTAGGAAACCCAACCCTGGTAAAAATACCAAGGAGGGCCTTAGCCACAGCCGGAGCTGTAACAGTGCTCATAGGAATTGCCTCAGGGTATCTAGTAGCATGGTCTACTACAACAAGCATAAACCTGTTGCCTGAGGAAGTTGGAGGATCAAGGGGACCAACAATGTCAATCCCTACTCTCTCAAATGGGACTCCCACAACTAGGCGAGGCACTAAAGGTGCCACATTCTTGGAGCCAACCTTTCCAGAAGTCTGGCAGGTGTGGCAGCTCCTGCAGTATTTATCTACTTCAGCCCCCATCTTTGGCCAATAAAAGTATAGTGAGAGCCTTTCCTTAGTCTTCTTGAAACTCAAGTAACCAGCCAAAGGAATCTCATGGGCTAACTGCAAGAACTGTGGTCTGTCCTCTTGGGGTACTACAAGTCGTTTGTTGTCCCCAGGTGCAGACCTGGTTGGTTCACTGTAGAAGAGGCCATCTTCCCAGTGTAACCTATAATTCCCAGGCTCTTGCCCTTCAGCCTGAGCATCTGCCTGGTGGCGAAGACCTTCCAGAGTTGGACATTCTCTCTGTCCCTTACTGAAGTCTGCCCTATTGGGTCCACCTTCTGCCAGTAAAGACTGCAGCTCAGGATGGTCAACAGGATCCAGATCTCCAATGAGTTCCTGGCCTTCCACTAGCTCTTCTTCAGAGTCTAGTTCAACCACACAGGGTTGTACCTCCCTCTCAGCCTCAGCTGGAGGGGGAGTTACTGGTGTAACTTTGGACAACCTAAGGGAAGTCCTTGTTGGTTGCACTGGAGTGCTGGCTGTGAGGTTCTTTTTAGAAGTTTTAGGTTTCCCTTTTTCTTCTAGTTTCTTAGAGACAGCAGCTGACATCTCCAGTGGAGCTGGAGTGATCTCTTTCTTCATCATCTCCTTGGGAGTACCTTTCATGGTTCTCTCAGTTGCAGGTCTGGTGAGCTCCTGTAACCTTTTACCAGGAGGTCTGGGGGTATGTGACACTACTGCAAGAGTTTTCAAGTCATTACCCAGCAGAACCCTTCCTGGCACCTCACTTTGTATGCTGACAGGTATCTTCACAGTCATGTCATTACACTGGATGAGAACTGGTAATTGGGGAAGCATCTGCACAGGCCCTCCAGCTAACTTGGTGAGGCGTTTGGGTGCCTTAGCAACATCCTCAGCCTGAAAAAACAATTTGTCCACCACAGTTATGCTGGCCCCAGTGTCCCTAATGGCAGCAGTCTCCTGACCATTCACCTGGACACTGTCCTTATAATACTCTTTAGTATTATCTGGGATAGAATTATAGACATCTAAGTTCTGTTGTTCCCACAGACCCAGAGACACTAAAGAAACACTGGCTGAGACTCCAATGGGTTCATCAGCCAGTAATAGAAAGTTTCCACTTGCCATTTGTACTTCCTCCTCTGGAGCGAAGGCTAAGGAGACAAGCTGGACCCCTGAAGGCTTACCCTTACATCTGGGATCTCCTTTCACATGGTCAGTAGAGCCACAAACAAAGCATTTACCAAATGCTTTCTGGAATGGTGGCTTGTTCTGACCTCCTTCTGGTTTGGCACCAGGAGGTACACTAGCCTGATTTGGCTTCCCTGGTGGCTTACCCTTTTGGTTCTGTTTGGGGCCCTCTTTGGAATTGGAATTATTAGAATTCTCTTTGGAGTCCTTTTTTGGCTGTTTTCCCTCATCCTTTTTCTGAGTAGCCCCAGAATCCTTGTGAGTGGCCCTGTTGGCAACCCACAAGTCAGTATCCTTAGCTAACTTCCTGGAATCTAATTCCTTTGAATCAGCCAAGTGCTGTCTGAGCTCAGGAGAGCAGGCATCATAAATTGACTCCAACATTACAAGATTCTTCATTCCTTCATAAGTGTTAACTCTGTAACCCTTAATCCATCCCTCTAAGTTTTTCAAACTTTCACTCACCCAAGTAGCCCAAGGGGTACCATCATGCTTTTTGAGGGTCCTAAACCTCTTAAGGTACTGGGAACGGGTCTTCCCAAATCTAGCTATCAAAGCTAGTTTCACACATTCATAATCCTTCTTATCCACCTCCCCCAACTCCATTACCACATTAGTTGCAACAGGGGGAAGCCTAGAGAACAACCAGAGAAGTAACTGATTCCCTGTGATGTCCTGGAGCCCATGATTATATTCGAACATTTTCAACCAATCCAACACATCCAATTTAGGTTCATACATACCCACTAATTCCTTAGGCATCCGGGATCTTTTGGGACTGGAACTCCTAGAAGAACCAGAGGAGAGGGAAGCATTTTCCACAGACAACTTTTTCATTTCTAATTCGTGATTAAGCTCTATTTCTCTGAGTCTTAACTCAGCTTGCTTCTGCTCAGCCTGGGCATTCATTCTTCTGAACTCTAGCTCTTGGTTTCTTTCAGATTGAGCAATAAAACGTTTGCACTCTAATTCAAGCTTCATTTTTTCAAGTTCAAAATAAGCAGGGTTACATGTAGGACCTGGTATAGGCCCAGTAGGTACAGTAGGTAAGGCAGACAGAGGCTCAGAGTGGCTAACTTCATTAGGTTCACTTTCCTCTTCTGACTCATTATCAAGACTTTGATTCAGATCAATACCATCACTGTTTTCTACATTTGCTGGGGGGGTAGATTCCTCTGTACCACCCAGACTTTGGTTTTCTAACAATCTTTCTATAAGTTCCATTTTCTTGCCCTTCTCAGAGAGATTCTTATGTCTACACAATACTTTTAAGCAATCAGTAGTTTTGGCAGACAATGATTCTAGGGTATAGCTCTCCATAGCAGACATAGTTAGAAAATCAGCTTTTTAGTGCTAATCTCTGTGGTTAGTTGTCCTCAAGTGTTCAACAAGCACTCTAAATACAAATCCCACCGCTGTACACCAGTGTTAGGCAGAAACCTGTGCAGTTCCCTCTGGGACCACTGCAAAAGATTTAGGACTACAGGTGTTTGGCAGTAAACCCATTTGCTTTGTGTGTACCACACAGATTCACTTGGTAGCTGTGGCTGAGCAGTCAGACTTCCCTCAAGAAGAGTTAGGCAGTATACAGAGTATTCACAATAGGTCAAGAGAACACAGTAGAAAAAGTAAACGCTGACCAGGGCTTGGTGTAAAAGAGATATAATTATTTATTTAAAACCACATCTAGAAAAACACACAGGCACTAATAGTAAGCAATTCAAAAACACGGTCACTAAAAGATATACACTCCCTTAAAAGAATATTTAGACAAGTCGTAAGTAAAGCCCCACTTATTTTCAGACAGCGGTGAGCGCTTAAAGTAGATGGCACTCTAATAATTTGTTTTAAAAAGGGAGAGAAAAGCAGAGAATAAGTTGAAACAGATCCAACACTTTTACAAGAACATGACAAGAGAGGAAGGCAAAGTAACACCGTGCGTTCAGAGTCAGTAGGCCGGATCCGCTTTAAGAGGATCGAAATGAAATGTGTCCAAGATCACACGGTTGCAGTGCGCAAAAGTCTTGTAGAGGTTCAAAAAAGGAGTTGGACCAAAGAAAGGGACCAGTTAGAGGGTCAAGGCGGCCAGCCCAGTCCAGAAGGTTAAGGGGTTATTATTACCTTGTAGCAATCTTTAGAAAGAGAGGCCTGGCGGACACGGTACCTTAAGTGGTGAGAATACTCCAGCGAAGCAGTTGTTCCTGGCAGCGGACGCAAGTCGGTGCTTCGTCCGGGGGAAGAGAGGATCTCGCCGTGCAGAAAGACAGGAGTCCGTTGCACTGCCAGGGAAGAAACCAGCCGCTGAGTTTCTCAGGTACAAGGAGCGGTCCGTTGATTCGCGGTTCAGTGGTGAGTGGCTATCTGGCCGCCGGGGTGCTTTGCACGGGCAGTTCGACCGTAAACCGGGCTGGGGTGCGAAGAGAAGAAGGTAAACTGGTTGTGCCCACCAGTCAGGGGAAGAAGCCTCTCCATCCGGGAGATCTTCTCTGTTGTCGGGAAGTGGTGAGTCGGTTCCGCAGGGCTCCACCGGTGGTGTCGTCGTGGCAGGTCGGCTCAACTTCTCCCTCGTCGGATTCTCAGGTCCTGTGGCGACTTCTGAAGTTCCAGTCCCCAAAGCCCTGCTTTTATACAGCATACCCCCATTCTCTCAGCCTAGCTGTCAATGAAACATGCTAAGTGGTGAGCCGGCCGGCTCACCACTTGGGCCAATCACACAAGAGTGCGACTTGAGTTACCAAGGTAACTGAGTCCAGGGTGCCTAAACCCCCTCCCACACCCCCTGTGGTACCCAGACAGAGGGGCACCACTTTTGGAGGCTTCTGTGGAGAAGCCCGCCAAAAAGTGGAACAAAGGGCTCGACTTGGGTTGGAGTCACAGAAGAGAACACAAACGCCATTTTAGAATCGAGTCCTGGCAAAAATTACCAACCGGCGAATTAATATTAATTAAATAAACCGGCGGTATGTTCGAGGCTATGAGAATTAAATAATTAAAGTTGGTAGCCTCGAACAATGGGAAAATCCCATAGGAAAATATTTGCGGTCGAATATAAAAAGTAGTTGTAGTTTCTACTGCCACCAGCCAAAACTCGATCAGGGGGGACGGAGACGTGCCCCCTCGACTAACAGACCCCGGGGCAATCAAATTGCCCCGACCAGTACCTCCACAATATGATGGTTTGTACTGGTTTCTGTTAATAATTTGGGACTAGTAAAGCCAATGGTGACTTTACATGCCCTGGGAGACAGTAGTCAGTCCCAGGGTATGGAGTCTATGGTGGGGTGTCACTATGACACCCCGTGTTACTGCACGGAGGGTGCTGTGTAACACACATAGTAAAAACACATGAGACCCTATGGAGTAAAGGACCCCATAGCCCATAAAACACATTAACAGTCAAAAGAACACCATAAATCATGTCCAAGAGTGGGAGAAAAAGAGTCTCACTCTTGGCAGGAAAAAAAACAAACTCCAGAAATCCAGCAAAGCTGCTGGGGCACTCACTAGGTTAGGAAATTCAGCCTAAAGAGAGAATTCTCCCTAACATTCATCTCTCAGCTTTACTTCTCTTTTGTGACAAAGGATGAACAGACATATGAGGCGTATATAAAGTACTACACTTCCTTTATGAAAGGAACGGTTTCAGACAACTCCTAGAGTGCTGGGGAATTATCCTGGAAACATTGAAGAATTCTTGTGCTAAATTGTCAGGATGGGTTAACTCATTGTGATTCAATGGCCTAACTGTGGGAATGCTGATCTTCCCCAGAAATCCCTAACTAGTACACAGTCCGAGGGTTATGGTACCAACATGCTTCTTGGCTTAGACATTCAATTTCAAGGATAACACACTGAGTCGCTTCTTGGCTTCACATTCTCAGGGGTATGACAACCAGCTTGCGCCTTGACTGTACCTAACAGCAAGTATTTCTACCTCTTGTCTTGGGGTATATGTCTTGCATATACATTCATGCCCTACAGCAACAAGTCCTCTCCCCCGAGCCACTACCCATGCATTTCAAAGCACACCTACCAGTAAGTATTTATTCTCTCTTGCTAAGGTTTTTGTCATGTTGTGATATTCTAACCCACCCACCATGGGACACGCTGCTGGATCAAGGTCTCCTCTGGTCTCCTCCTGCATCTCATCCCCTCCCAGTGTCAGCAGGCTACTGGCGTGCTCAGCTTTTAATCTTTCCCAGTGTCTAAAATACCGCCATCAGCACATTGTTTGCTTTCTCTCCTTCTCAGCATTTGATCTCTGCCAGTGACTGATACAAACCTGTCAGAACATATTTGGCTTTCTCTCCTTTTCAGCATATGGTCTCTGCCTGTGTCTGAGATAAGGTCCTTAGCAAGCTCTTAGCTTTCTATCCACCTTTCTTTCTGCTCTTTTCCAGTGTGTCTCCTTGGGACTACTCTCCTTTCTCTGCATTCAAGAAACTAGGCCAATCTCTCTGACACTGATATCTGAGCTCTGGGCTCGTTTATAGGGTTCCTGATTTCTTCGGTAGATTTATAAAACGTATGATTGCTTGGATAACCTCTGGTAGGTTGTTCTCCTATCTTCTTTTTTTTTTATAACTGTTATTACATTTTCTGCAGATTACAATGTGTTCACAAACCACAAGCATTCAAAAGCAGATGTAACAACTTAGGTCAAGGAAATTAAAATCTACTCATGCAACCCCAAGTCGCAAGTATCTGAAGTTGTACCCCATCCTGCCAGGACAATGCAATTTTACTCATCCCCCTTTTGCCCTAGAAAGCCTAATACCCAATACAGCATATGTAATTTCTTATAAATTCTCCCACCATGCGAACCACCAGAGCAAGTTTTAGGCTGAAGTGCTTTCCTTACCAGTCTCTTAACATGCTTTAACAAGCTCAAAATCTTTACCATCTGTCTAGATAAGAGCAGTGAAACTCACACTGCAAGGGATAGCACGAAACCGCCCACCCCTTATCTTAAGTGGACTTCTCTCACAAGAGTCATCCCAGAGACCAGGGTGTCTGATATTTCCACCAGAGAGGCAAAGACTCACCACTGTAGGCTCAAGGAGATGATACACCTGATCTTACACCTTCCAGGTTTTCAGATCCTTTTCATTCACTGATTTCTAGAAACACCACCCCAAAGTAGTTTCAAAGTGGTCAATTTTAAACCCCTTAACTGCTGTCAACCTCCCCAATGTGGCCAGCCTGGACATCACTTCTACCCAGAACCCATTCCACATGTACACTCTCTTCTTCCATTGGATCAAGGCCAACCTATTCCTCATCAAAATGGCCCTTTTGATCCACCTAATAAACCTGATCACTCCCACATAGCTGGACAGGTCATTGAATGTAATCAGGAGCTTTCCTGGCCTTAGTTTATGACCATGTCTTAACCTTGACCTCTCAAAGATCTCCTCCCAAAGGGTTGCAATCTCTTCATATTCCACAAATGCATGTGTTAATTACCCAACAGCCTTCCTGTATCGCAAGCACAGATCACCATCATCCACCCCAGCTTCTCCTTCACTAGCGACCAATAGAGCTGGTAAGAGATCTTTTGTTCCATCAAACGTGCCCACACTTGGGACAGACAACTGAGATCCCCATTACTCCTACGTCCCGTCCACTTTTCTCCATACTTATGGGACATTCCTCTGTCCTGTGGGACGGGACCGGAGCACTTTGTAAAAAGCATCACATTTTTCAAAAATGTGTTCTCCTTCTCTTTTTACGCGGGGTACAGCACGCAGCCGTAACCCCGCCCTCCTTAGCTCTGCCCAGCGCATCGCCCATTAGTCCTTTTCTCCGCTCGATCGGGACTGGACGCACTTGCATCTTTGGAAGATTTTTTCCTTCCAGTGTCCTTCTCTCCTGCTTAGCAGTCGTGTGGTAGTCTGTCTATGCCGTTTCAGTTAGATTTTCCTAATTGTTCATCTTGTGACCGACGCTTCGCTAGGGTGGATCCCCATCCTCTTTGTTTAAAGTGTTTGGGTATGGACCACCGGTGGGACTTGTGCTTTTACTGCGATTCCCTTTCAGTCCGGGCGCTTCAATGTCATTTAGAGCGGTGGGTGGAGGTGTTTCAGCGCACTCCCCCTACGCACTTCAAGCTTTCATCGACGATAAGAAGAAACGCCCGGTGAGATATTTACTTTTTAGAGCGCCCCGGCCGGGGGACTCCTTCCCGGGGTCTTCCCGGTCCGGGAGGAGCGTCAAAAGCTCTATTACCGGGGCTTGCCATGAGGTGCCTTTTAGGCCTAAAAAGTGTACCAGAGTTTTCTCCGAGGGCCTATTGACGCCGGATTACAATCCGAGGCCCCTCCTGTGGGGGCTGTTTGTGGGCCCAGTTCTACTGTGGCGGCAGGTACCGGAGCTTGCCTCGAGGTCTCCTTGTCTGGATCTTCCCGTAAAGACACTGGGGTGCGCCCTGAGGCCTCCGTGGAGGTTTTCTGTACCGAACTAAAGTTTGAGGCCCTTCGTGAAGGGGCTTTAACCGGGCTCGTGCCCGAGGTCCCTCGCTTGGAGGCTAAGGTCACCGACAGTTCTCGGAGGCCTGTTAAAGTCTTGTCAGTGAGGTATACTCCTCATTGCTTCTGCTCAAGCGGTGATGCCAGTTCTGTTGAGTGGGCACGGAATGAGGTCTCTGACCAGAATTCCTCTGTTACCAGCGTTGCCGAGGTCCTTCCGTTGAAGGCTATTCTGGCTGATAGCATGTCTCAGAAACATTCTAGGCCATGCAGTACCGGCTCGGCTGAGGTTCCTTGTGTCAAGGCTAAGAAGAAGACCCCTGACCCATCTGTGGAGACCCCTGTCTCACTCCCACGTGTCGCAGTTCTCCTCAGGTGTTGACAAAATGGCGGCTGTTCCCGCCAAGACTACGGTGGCCATTTTGGATACCTCCCTTAGAACTACGCCATCAGCGGCTTTTCAGGTGAACATCGTTTTCCTTGTGTGCATCCTTTTCGTCCAGTATATGACTGGAACGCTCGGATGCCACTACCGCACAACGTCCCGCTTCCTGCGGCATCTGCCCCCTTGATCTATGTTGACACAAGTGGAGAAGGGCCCTCTTGGCAACCCTCTCCCTTACGCGCCTGGAATTACTCCGCTCATGAGAGGCCTCCTCCAGTCGCGCCTAAAACGTTGGCGGAGGATGCTTTTTTTGGTAAATTTCAAAAGCTAATGCACTCCGACCGCATGAAGGAGTATTTTTGAGGTTTGTTTAGGGAGATATGCCCTCCTGCGCCGTTGGTCTCAGTTGTGGCACCAGTGATCCTGCCAGAGCCTCCTTTGCCGGCCGGGCCTTCACTGGCTCTCCCTTCCTTGCCTCCACTGTCTCCAGTGGACAAATCTTCAGCAGGGCCAGATGTGGCGCAGATTGATCCAGATGTGTCGGCTAAAGCACAGGTGGATCAGGACAGCGAGGACCAGCCACGCTCAGTTAGAGCTTTTCACGACCGGGTGCTGGACATGATTTGTCTTTTCGATGTTCCAGTACCCGAGGCACCCGCTCCACAGGAAGGGGTGCTTTCGGGGGCGTTCACCTTGTCTCCTTTGGAGCGTACCGGCTTGTTCTTGCAGAAAGACGTTTTAGCCGAGGTCTGTAAAGTCTGGGAGAAATCACACTCTGGACACGTTTGTTAACAAAAAGATTGACGCTCGTAATAGGCTCCGTTCTTCGGAAGAAGTGGCCTTAGCGTCGTGTCCGCTCCCTTCCTCCACGCAGGTGGTTGCTGCTACATTACAATCCAGATCTGCTTCATCGTCTTCTACAGCGGCAACGCAGGTTCTGGCCAAAGAGGACAAGCTTCTTGACTCTTTGAGGAGGAAGATTT
Source organism: Ambystoma mexicanum (assembly GCF_040938575.1). NCBI lineage: Eukaryota > Metazoa > Chordata > Amphibia > Caudata > Ambystomatidae > Ambystoma > Ambystoma mexicanum. The sequence continues at coordinate 151,381,071 of NC_090924.1, forward strand.
TTGCTAATTCAGCCCTGCAGTTACGTCAAGCTGACGCAGAACTTGTATTAGCGGGGGCGAATATGAAAATGTGGAAAGGTCTGTCAGAGTTTGAGGAATTCATTCCCGCTAATAAACTAGAGGATTTTAAAGTGGGATTGTCACATGCCAGGGTCCTGGCTCAGGACATGCTGGAGGCCACGGCACATAATGTCGACACCTCGGCCTGAGGCCTTATGCTTGGCGTGGACACCTCTCGTCAGGCTTGGCTGCACGCTACCAAGTTCTCTAAAGAGGTGCAGGATAAAGTTCTGGACCTGCCTTTTGATGGCAAGGAGCTTTTTCATTCAACGACAGATGTTGAACTGACTAAGACTAAGGACAGCACCCAGACTGCCAAGTCCTTGTCTGTCCTGGTGAAACGGCCTTTCAGGGCACAGAGAACGTCTTTGCAGCCTCGGCCTTCCTCTGGTTTTAGGCGATTTCTGGATCGGAAGACCCGTAGGGTCGATACTCCATCTGGAAACTGCCACCGGTGGGCAGCAACAGGGCAGTTTTTTCTCTGTTCCTCGACCTCCTCTTCAGGTTCAGGTGGCGCTGCCACTTATAAACCAACTAAATGAAGTTTCTCTGCGCTCGCACGAGACCCCGGTGGGAGGGCACATTGCGTCTCACTGGGAGGCGTGGCAGGCCATCACTGAGGACCGGTGGGTCTTGTCAGTCGCTCGGGCGGGCTTCCGCTTTCCCCTTCCCCCTACCCCACCCTTCAATCCTCCATTCCAGCAGTTGTGGTTGCCCTCCCTCAGAGCCGGAATTCAGAAGTTGCTGGATCTCAGAGCGGCGGAACCCGTTCCTCTAGGGGAGCGAGGGGAGGGCTTCTACTCCTGGCTGTTTAAGGTGCCCAAACCCAGCCAGGCTGGCCTGCGCACCATCCCAGACCTTTCCCAGTTCAATCTCTCTCTACCCCAAGAGAAATTCAAGATGATCACGCCCTGTCAGATAAAGTCCTCTTTACAGAAGGGCGATTGGCTCAGCGTGGTGGACCTTCAGGATTCTTATATGCATATTCTGATTCGGAGTCCGCATCGGAAATACCTACGTTTTTCCGTGGGGGAGGAGCTCCCGTTTGGCCTCAGCTCGGCACCATGTGTCTTTACGGAGATGATGTCGGTCATCGCAACTTATCTTCGGCTTCAGGGTATCCATGTGTATCCGTATTTGGATGATTGGCTGCTGCGCAGTCCTTGTCCTCAATCAGCCTTGAGCAACCTTGCATCTGGTTGGTGGCAGTGCACATCCCAGGTCAGCTGAATGTTACTGCGGGTGCCCTCAGCCGGCATAGAATGGTTAGCTACGAGTGGGAGCTGAACTCAGAGGTCCTTTTGCAAATCTTCGAGTGTTGGGGCACTCCAGAAGTGGACCTCTTTGCAATGACGTCAAACAGGAAAACTCCCCTGTATGCCTCCAGGAACGTGCTGGGAGCCTCCTCTCTGGGGGATACCCTCAAAATTCCCTGGCACAAAATGAGGGCCTATGCTTTCCCGCCTCTGCCTCTGATTCATCAGACACTTTGCAAGCTGAGGGGCACAGTGAGCTGTTCTCTTCTGCTCATAGCACCGTGGTGGCCGGCCAGGTTTTGGTTTTCAGAGCTTCAGCATCTCTCGGTGTGTGCACCGGTCAGGCTTCCATTGGTTCCCAACCTGCTTCACCAGAGAGATCGGCAGCTGTGGCACCCCTCCCCACAATCGTTCAGCTTGGCGGCATGGTGCCTGAGTTCAGATCGTTAGAACACCTCAGCTTGTCCGCTGATAACGTGCGCATTATTCAGGCAGCCAGGAAGCCCTCGACGAGATCTCAATACAAGTGCAAATGGCTTCGGTTCTGCCACTGGTGCTTAGCCAGACAGCTGGACCCCAGGGGGGCTACGATTGACACGGTGCTGTCCTTCGTCTCTCATCTAGCAGAATCGGGCATTCATGTCTTGTCATGCAGGACTTATCTTTCGGCGGTTGCTGCATACCTATCCACGGACCAGGGCTCTTTTTCGCTGTTAAATCCAGTGATTAAAAGGCACTTTGGGGGTCTCATGCGTTTTTACCCTCCTGTTCGCAAACCGAATCCGACGTGGGATCTGAACGTAGTCCTTAAGGCCTTGTGCCATAAGCCCTTTGAGCCAATGGCTACTGCAGACCTTAAGCACCTTTCGGGGAAAGTGTCCTTCTTGGTCGCTGTGACTTCGGCAAGACGTGTGAGTGAGCTCCAGGCCATGCCGGTGGAGCATCCCTTCCTGGTTTTTCATAAGGATAAGGTTGTTCTGAGGACAAATCCTTCTTTCCTTCCAAAAGTGGTCTCTGATTTTCATCTGAATCAGTCAATCTCTTTGCCTGTCTTTTTTCCAGATCCAGCCTCAGAGGATGAGAGGGTTTTGCATTGCCTGGATGTTAGAAGAGCTCTTAAGTTCTATCTGGACAGAACATCTGAATTTAGGAGTTCTTCTCAGCTCCTAGTCACCTTCGGTAATGTGCAGGGTAAACCGGCCTCTAAAGCGACTATCTCTAGATGGATCGCTGCCTGTATTATGGAGTCTTACGCTGTTCAAGGTCTTCAACCTCCAAAGGGGGTTCACGCACACCTGGTACGGGGCAAGGCAGCTGCTGTTGCCTTTCAAAGTATGTCCCGTGGGAGACCATCGCGAAAGCGGCTACCTGGGCCTCCCCATCGGCTTTTTGTAATCACTACTGTTTGGATCTGAGCTCCAGGTCTGATGCTCAGTTTGGCCAGGCTGTGCTTAAAAACCTTTTCCAGTAAGGAGTTTTCCATCCACCCGTAATTCCTGTGAGGAGTGCTTGGGAATCTCCCATAAGTATGGAGGAAAGGGGACGGGACGTAGGAGTATAATAGGGTTACTCACCGTAATGACCACCTTACTCCTAGTCCATAGTCCCCTTTCCTCCATACGTCCGCCCGCTGTCCCATCTAATAAGGTTCCTCTGTTATTGCTTAAAGGTCTCATGGGCGATGTGCTGGGCGGAGCTAAGGAGGGCAGGGTTACGGCCGTGTGCGGTATCCCGCGTAAAAAGAGAAGAAGGACACATTTTTTAAAAGTTTTATGCTTTTTACAAAGTGCTCCAGTCCCATCCCACAGGACGGAGGAATGTCCCATAAGTATGGAGGAAAGGAAACTATGGACTAGGAGTAAAGTGTTCACTACGGTGAGTAACCCTATTATTCACTACCACAGATCACTTTCCAGCTCCTGGCTCCAGTCAGATTTGTATTCATCAAGTTGGTTTTGAATACTTCCTTTCAGTATCTTATAAATATGATTTTTTTTCATCCTGAGCCTAGGTTCCACCAGGATAGTTTGAAGGGTGTGGATCAGCTCAGTATCACTTTAACAGAGTATGCACCTGACAAACTCAAATTTGGATTATTAGTCTTATATACACCAACATTTCTATTCTAGGAAGACCAGTACATTGTCTTCAGTCTCTTCACTGGTATTACTATTCCTTTAGCTATCAGCTGTGCCATCATAAGGAATCATCTTTTGATCATAATGGAAAGTGCCGTCACAGTCTCCCTGGAACTCGTGCACCACAACAGTCTGCTCTATCTTTGCCCGAATTGTATTTCTGAAAGCAGTTTGCATTATCCTTCAAAGTGGATAGTGATGGATACCTTCCCTTCATTTTACCTCTAAGGACGTGCACCAGGTCCTTCCCTACGCTGTTTGGATGCAGTGCCATCACAGTCCATACTGTAAGATCATTCTGTCTCTTCTCCAAGAATGTTCTCAATTGCTGGAGCGAGAAGGAAGTCTGATATGTCCTTAGATCTGGACGGCTAAAAACCCAGACTATTCTGGTGTATGCAATGGACTTTACAACTGCAGAGCCTTCCAACCTCCACTTAGAAGCCTCTCCATCAAGGTGTCTACTTTAGCATTGATCCTACATGGGTCAATTGTCCAGGCCCTGTGGAAAATATAACATGTTTTTCAGAACAGTATCTTTTTTAATGGTATTCTGGCAGTGCATGGATATAGAGCACTCGTGCGCTCAGCATGCTTCATCAGAACATCTCTTTTTCTATTTTGACTGCGTAACTATGTCTAGTTCTGCTAAGGCCTGTGGTTTTAAGCGCAGCATGGACTTCACACCCAAGGTAATGTTTACTGACCCCGCCCAACATCTGCCTTTGTTGTTTGGGTGTTGACCATTACACATCGAAGTATGGGTCCTGCCAGACTAACCGGATAGCCCTGTGTGAGCTAGCAGTAAAGTTGGCTCTCGGCCATCCCCCATTCAAGTCAGGTGAATCACAGGAAAAAGTGGAGGTCTTTTGTAGTGTGAATGGCCACCGATAAGCCCACTCCAGAAAATAATCTTCCACTGGGAGGGAAAATAGTAAAATACATTTAAAAAAAACACAAAATATCCCATTGAGTAACACCACTCCTTATCTTCTTCCTCGCACAAGGAGAATTAACACCATTCTCAGAGGGTTGAGAGAAAGGCATTTCAACGATGTCTGTATGTTGACGGTGCATCGGACACAATAACTAGAATTTAACTTGGTACTGATCCAAAAATAGTTTATTCAGCTGGGATTGTATTTGATTGAATCAATTCATCAATCATGTTTTAAAAAGTTGCCATTTACAGTTTACACGTGTTTCTGCCAGCAGGCCTTTTTCAAAACAGGGCTGAATTAATTATAATGTGCTAAAGTTGTGCTCAGATTGTCATCTATTCAATAGTTAATCAACATTTATTAAAACAAATGTACTGGCAGAAAGTTGGGGTTGATAGTAGGTAGGGATGGTAAGGTAAGAGAGACAAAGTGGTTTGATACTATATTAATAATGTTTTACATAATAAGTAATTGGCGAATCAAATTATAATCTCTATCTTCGTTAGATATATCACTCATTTTGTACAATGAAATTCCCATTTTCACTTAATTCATCCATTAAATATGTGAATTGATCAATAAACCATGTTCATATAAACTTTCACTTATGTCCTCCATTAGATATGTTTTTGAATCACTGAACCAAATTCATATAATACTCACATTCTATAGTGTCATGCTCGGATACCTGAGTTTATTCCTTTTAACCACTGATAACCGGGTTAGTTCCCATCTATGTAAGAAATCATAATGATACAACATGATAAACTCCCAGAATTGTTACCTCAAAATTCTGCGGCAAACTTGTATGTTAGCGTTATCATGCCCACATCCTATAACTTGTGTGATGGTTTGTAACTTGCTAACAAAGCATGGATTCTTCAAATTTAAAACAAAAACCTTATGTAAGTGCCATTCAATTGAATTGCATTTTTAGGGTCAGTTTCTCCTCTCCTGTAACTTGATTATATCACCAAGTAGATAATGTGTTTATTGCATAGTCATTATTAGCTAAATAGGGCCTTAGGGCCAGTTTCTCCTCCCATATGGCTTATTTATGTCACAAAAACAAATGTTTTTCAAGAATCTCCATATATAGCAGAAGCGACTGTCTATGTATTACAGTACACTAGCTCCTTATGTTAGTTGTCATTCCCAAATGGTAGTTATACATTACAGTTAAGTTTAATAAGCTTACCTCCATGTTCAGTCGTAATAGCGGCCAGAGTCTGTAAAATCCAGCGCAGTCGCCATTTTGGAGGTTCCTTTGAAGCTCCCAGTCTGTGTCATGTGACCTGTGACAATTTGGGACAAAACATCCAGTTTGCGTGGCTCTAGATAGTCAAATAGAACACTTTTAAGACCCTCCCATGCCCAAGAATTAGCAGACTGAAACTCATAATTGTGTCAATATTATGAAAAAATCAATGTTCATATTTTCATTTTTACTTAGTCTAATATAATATTGCCATTTGTATAATAAAACAAGATACTTTTTTGACTTTTTATTTTCAGGTCCTAATAGACATGTCGGTCCTGTTACATGCATTAATCTGTGCATGTCTATGTCATGTGACCCGTGACAAATCGCGACATAACATCCCATTTTCGCAGCTCTAAATAGTCAAATAGAGCACTTTTAAAACGCTCCCATGCATTTGGTCTAATATATTATTGCTCTTTGAATACCTTCTTTACTATTTCTGTACAGGTCCTAATGAGCAAATAGATCTTGTTATTTGTATTAATCTACCCTTTACAACATTCTCCTTTTGAAGCTGAGTTAATTACCCATGTACATCTATTCATAGTAGGTGGGGTAAGGCAGCAGGGTCCTAAGGTGGATCTGATTGCACCCCTTTATTGTGTTAGTTATTTAAACATACCAATTATCTGTTCAGGGTTAAGTAATCACCCATATATATCATTATTTATTCAAATCATAGCAAGTTTAGTTTAATTTAGTTTATTATTTGTATTGCGCACCTAACCCTGAGGTAACTGGGCGCTGAAAACTTGTGAGAACATTACAGGCATACATAGGATAACATCAGGCAAGTCGACCAAAAGTTACAGGTAGGTCTAGTAGCAAATAAATACAGATAAAAGCATAAGGATGTCGCCAGTGGTTACAGTTGGACGGCAGTACAATGAGGACATATACATATAGTGTGAATCGAAGTGAGAAAGTAGCAGTGAAGCCTCTCACAGAATTACTTGTGAAAACAAAACGTAGAAAAACACCTATTTGGTGATAAAATTGTTATTGTTTATATGTTTTTGCCTTTTTTCCCAAACTGGCTCCTTCTATGTTTTGCCATGTAGTAGGCCTTATAAGAAAGAACCAATTTCATGATCCATATTCAAACCGAATTCTGTTGCACGCATCTTACATATAATGCGGGCTTCTGTTTGCCTTAAGAGACGTTCCCTATCACCCACTCTTTTACCTAATGTTATTCTCTTAAAACCAATGCATCTCAAATCTTGTTTGTTACTCATTTGGTGTATTGTTTGCCATAGTTGGGCCATGGGAGTGTTGAGTCTTGGCTGCCAGTAGATGAGATGTTTTCCTGATTCTAATTCTTAATTCTCTAATGGTACTCCCAATATACACTTTATTGCATATACATATCAATGCATTGATTACATATTTGGATTTACAATTGATACAGTCTTTGATTTGAAGTCTTGTTCCATGTGAATGCATGAATATTTGTGTATTTGCGTGCATATTTGCACACCATGCATATTCCACATTTAGAAAAACCTGTCCTCAGTGATTGTAACCATGTTAGTGCTGGTTGAGTGCTTACACTTGGTAGATAAGATCGACTTAATTTGCTCTTTATTGTTTCCGCTCATTTAAAGATTACCGCTGGCCTCTCTTCTAAATGTTCTTGAAGGTCTATGTCCAAATAGCAGTATGTGCCAATATCCCCTCAAAATGTCTCTTATTCTATAATGGTTTTCACAATATTGTGTCAAAAACTTGATCTTGAAAGACTCTACATTGGAATCTCTTGTGTTTTGTTGAAGCATATCATTCCTGGGAATCCCTCTTGCTTTTTTCTGTGCTTTTGCAATGGTTTGGCCTGAATAGCCCCTTCCTTAAACTGTCTTTCCAACAATTTACACTCCTGTTAATAAATATTCAGATTTTCACAACCCTTATGAATTCCCCTACTCGGATGTTCCTAATTACTGATTTTTGATGGCAGTTGGTAGCATATAGTGTTGAATTAACTTCTGTCTTTTTTCTGTATATACAATATTGGAGACTTGTTCCTGCCACATAAATGGTAAAATCTAGAAAGTTGATTTCTTCTTGGTTATACGTACTAGTAAATGAAATTCCAAATTCATTAAAGTTGAAATAATTTATAAACTCCAAGTCAGCTTGTGTTCCTTTCCAAATTAGAAAAATATAATCGATATATCTAGTCTAGAGTTGGATGTAGTCACAAAATTCCTGATTTGTATAGACCACAGTGTCTTCAAAAAAGCCCATAAACAAGTTAGCCTGGGCTGGTGCATACTTCGTGCCCATGCCACACCTTTGATTTGTTAAAAATAAGAATCATTAAAAATTAATGTATTATGCTGTAAAGTAACTTGTAACGTTTCTTTAAGCATGTCAAGATGCTGATAGTGAGAGGCTGAGCTTTCCCTAAAAGTCTAATCCAGCGTGTCAATGGCTAGATCATGTCTTATTGACGTGTGTAAAGCCTTAACGTCTAGTGTGACAAGGAAGTGTCCTGGTCCTCATGTAATATCCTTAATGATATTCAATATATTGGTAGTGTCTTTCAGATATGCAGATAGCTTTTTGACATGTGTACAGATAACTTTGTCAGTGTATGCTGATATTGGTTCTGTGGCCAAACCAATTCCGCTCAGGATTGGTCTGCCTACCAGAATCCTGATATGTTGTTTATGTATTTGTAGTAAAAAATATATGGTTGGTAATACCGGTTCTTTGACATTGAGGACGATTCTTTCCCCATCTGTTACCATAACTTGTCTGTTCCATTTTGCTATTAATTCATCTAGATGTTCTTGGACTTCTTTTCTTGGATCTTCAGGCAATGTTGTGTAGAAGCCAGGGGTTTCCAAATGTTGCATTGCCATTACTACATAATCTTGTCCATGATGACAATGTTGCCCTGTTGATCTGCCTCCTTGATTAGGTCTAGTCGCAAGGGGCCAGTCTATTTACCCCACTATGACTGTTTAACTTTGAGAGAAAGGAAGACTCCTTTTACACATCAGTATAGAAGGTAACATGCCCAACTGCTTTGTTCTCTGTGGAGCAGTGGGAAGCATTTAGACAACAGATGATAGAGATCTGTACGAAGGCCTCAGCACTGATGGCTACGGCCTCAGAGCCAACAGAGAAGCCGATAGATCCACTGTGTCTTTCGAAAGGCCAACAGATGTCTTTCGGGTTGGCACCCATATGCCTGAAAGCTCGGATCCTAGCTCAAAAACCAAGACTTTTCAGAGCTGGACTATAAATGCCATCCTCAAGCATGGCCTTCAGCACAGTGAAAAGGGGATTCCCTTCTGCTTTCGAGATATTACAGGTTTTAGCAACCTGGCTTCAACAGGAACGATATTTTGAAGCCATGGCAGAAGTATACGATGACAAAGGTGATATGATCCCTTTTGGGTGGCACCGTGGTTAAACGCAATAGAAGAGTTCATTATTGACAAGTTGCATGTAATGAGTTGGCAACTGGGGGGTGTGGCTTGCAGCCAACCGAGGAGGATGTGTGGATGCTGAGCTCTGTCGAGACCCCCCTGATAATCCTGTTTATATCTTGGATTTTGAGCTGAAATTAGGTGGTTGAGTGCAGGAGAGTGCCGAGCTGTGATTTGCACTGGCAGCGAAGTTGCTGTAGTGCAGAGTGGAGGGTCGGAAAATAATCCAGACCAAGATGCAGGAATCTTGGCTTTGTGTGGCAGTTCACCCTGCGGTGCCGGCCCAGAGGAGGGCTGTCTGAAGGCAAAAATGGCTCCAGAGTAAGAGCGGAACCGGAGAGGAGGGCAGAGAAGAAGTAAGGCCCGGAGCAGCATGGGTGGCAGGCTGGTAGACTGGAGCAGGGCTCACCCTCACCATCTGTGCTGGTCGGTGTAGCGGGCTGGCAGAGGCCTGGTGAGTGAAGTGCCTGGTAGCTGGGAGACCAGCAAGGAGGTGAGCCGGACCACGAGGAGGGGCGCTTCCTGGACCCCCAGGAATCTGCGAGCGGTGCCATTGTGCAGGGTAGATTGCCCATGGAGGAGGAGGAGGAGGAGGAGGCCTGGGGGAAAACAGGTTGTAGAGAGTGATCAGTGCCTCATAGAGCTGTGAAAAGTACAACTGTGTCTTGCAGCAGCCACATGATTGGATCAGATTGGAGCAGCCGGATCCGAAGCAGATGAGGGCCCTCCGTGGTGGATAGTAGCTGGGCCATGGTCACAGTGAGAAACGCGTTGGCTCCAGAGGAGCAAGATGGTGAAGGGGCAGCACCTACAGCAGAAATTGGACCACTTTGTAGTGGCCAAATGTAAGCAAACCAAGCAGGTTACTCAGCCAGTTGGGGTCGCTGCAGGCGAGGAAGCAGGCAGTGGTCCTGTTACATTGGAACAGTTAGGGAAAGCCTTTCAGGAACTCAGGACCTCTGTGAAATGTAAGTTACAGGAAGTGGGCATGGAGATGACACTGGTGAGAACAAACTTGAAAAAGGTAATTGAGAGAGTCATTGAAGTTGAGCAAACAGTGAGTGGTGTGGATGACGCCATAGCTGTCTTGCAGGTGAAGTTTAATGCACTGGCTGCTGCAACAAAGTTGCTGGAAGACAGAGTGGAGGATGTGGATGACTGCTCAAGATGGTCTAATGTGAGGATACTTGGAGTGGTGGAGGGAGAAGAATTGTGTTAAAAGATTGTCCAAATGGTTTACAATAGGGAGGGCCCACAGGGTGCTGGGAAGAAAACCTCTGGAAGGGGCGCCTCCGAGGACTATAATAGCGACATTTATGAACTTTAGGCACAGAGAAGCAGTCCTGAGGGTTGCAATGAGACAGTCGGCATATCAGATTGGGCGGCTAAGGTGTTGATCTTTCCGGACTCCACACAGGAGGTGTAGAAGCAGAGGAAATCGTATGAAGCAGTCAAGAGAGAGCTCAACTATAAGTACATGATGATTTTTTCCTGCAAAATTGAAAGTGATGGCGAATGGTCAGTCCTTCTTTTTTCACACACCGAATGTAGTCTGGGACTGGCTGGATGATGGATTGAGAAAGACCAAGGTGGACACAGCACAAAGAAAGAGAAGCGAAAGACTTCTAATTCCGAAGATACCTTAACAACAGGACAGATGGGGGAGGTGGTAGTGAACACTGATGGTACCGTCTCTATGGATGAGGCGAATGATGGATCTGGAGCAGAGAATACAGAAGACTGAATGGGTAGGGAATGTTTTGCTATGGAGCGATTGACATTGGGGGGCTGGCAATGGGCCAGAGGTAGGAACAGAGCTTGGAGGCTTCAGTCCTTACAGGTTGGGACAGGCATGAGTAGGGGAATGAGTGAAGACGGAGAATTAGGAAGGCAGGTGTCATTACTGCCTCGCCGCAGAGCTCTATGCCTTCCAGGGGTTGGCGGGAAGGGACAGTGTGGTGATGGGAGGCACTATGGCAGTGGGAGGTGGTGATGAGTCAGCGAGGTATCACATTATGAGATCAGGGGTTCATGGGATGGACTGGGCAGAGCTGGTATAGGTTATTCAAAGGCCCATGTTTTCCCTGCCCTTGAGTTCACTTCTCGCCTGTGCTATCGCCCCTGATAGGTGGTGGAACACGAGGCTGGGGTTGAATTATAAGTGAGTTTGAAGGGGCTTCGCACCCCTAGTTATGGGTAAGGGTCGTTTAGTGATCACAGGTGGGGATTATGAGCACGGAGGTGCCGGGCGATGGGGCTGTTCTGTTTATCTTTATGCTGGGAGCTCAGTGGTGGAGGGTGTTGACTCCAGGAAGGAGCTTTATTTTAGTTGCACATAAGTAGTTGGATGTGTCAGGGCCACATATATACGGGAAGCAGGATAGATTACATTGTTAAAGGTAATCAGCTGGAATGTAAGGGGAATCAATTATGTGATTAAGAGGAGCAGAATGTACTTGTTCCTTGTCAAACACAAGGTAGATTTAGTGATATTGCAAGAGATGTATTGAATGGGGTCCGAACTGAATACGCTAGGGAACAGATGGAACGGGCAAGTGATCTGCACCTCTTATGCAAGAGGGGTGCTGGTTTAGGTTCCGGGCTCTGTGGGGCTCTGCGGGCTGACAGTGCAACAAACAATGGTAGATGCTGTAGGGAGATATGTGGGGATACACGCGAGGTGGATGGGACGGAACGCATTGCTGCTTGCAATGTATATGCCCAACACAGGCAGTCTTTTTCGAGGGTATGAGTAGGTTGAGAGTGGAATAAAGGGATGATTGGGTAGTGTAGGCGGGGGACTTTAATTGTGTCATGAGCACAGAGCTGGACACTCAAAGTAGGAGCGATGGCCCCTGGGATTGGCTTCCAGAACGTTGGGTAGGGTGATGGCTGAGATGCGTCTCCGTGAGGAGTGTTAGGCAGAATCCTGTGCAGTGCCCTTAGGGACCACTACAAACAATTAAGACTACAGGTGGCAATACAAGTTTTACCTTTGGTACAAGCCTGTACTACTATGTTAAAGTGGTAGCAGTAGCGGAGCAGCCAGGCTTACCTCAAGAGTATATGAGCAGTAGCAGAGATTACACAAAGGGACCACAATTACTGTGACTCAAGCAAACACTGACTCAAGGTTTCAGGTAAAAAATATAAGTACATTTATTTTTAAACCATTTGTTATAAATACAGCACTTCTATTAAATTCAAAACCACATGTAAAATACACTACAACTAACCAATTCACTTTGTACGGTATAAATCAAGGTAATTACCCTGTGTTTAAAAGGACAGATGTTATGAAACAAGACACGTTACCGTGAATACGATTGCGATCACTTCTTGACAGTTCGGTCTACTAAACAAATGCGTATCCGCGACAAGAAATGTTACTGGGGCAAAAACACACTTAGCACCTGAGATACCCAGAGGGAGTTGGAAGCAAAAATCATAGGCAATATATTAGTTAGGCAGACAGCATCGAAGAACACTCATAGACAGGAATTCAAGAGTCAAAGGGCCGGAGCCAAAGTCAAGTGACACCGGGTGCCTGGTGTTGAGGATCACACAGTCGGACAGTTCACGATTCAACGTAGCCAAGAATACTTTGATATTGTCAATGTTCGGAAGCAAAAGTTATAAGAAGGAGGGAAAAGTAAGGACAAGCCTTAAGGAAGAGAAATAGGGATTCACCCAAATTCCTTAAGCAGGACACAGTACCTTTCTCAAAGAATGAAGCTGGTGCCACGGCAGTTGTTCCTGGTAGTTTCCTGCAGACACACGATTCCTGGAGCTTTGGCACGAAGAAGGACGATGAGGGGGTCTGCACCACACAGGGATGAGGCCGGCAGCAGTGACAATGAATAAAAGGTGCGCTCCTTAAAAACAGGAGAGGCTCTTCAGGTGGCTATCCGGACCACTACAGCAGTGTGCAGCGATTTCGACCACGAAGGGATTCCTCTGACTGAAGAAGATGAGCTGGTTATCCCCCCCAGGCTCAAGGGAACAAAAATCATAGGCAATATATTAGTTAGGCAGACAGCTTCGAAGAACACTCATAGACTGGAATTCAAGAGTCAAAGGGCCGGAGCCAAAGTCAAGTGGCACCAGGTGCCTGTTGTTGAGGATCACACAGTCGGACAGTTCACGATTCAACATAGCCAAGAATACTTTGATATTGTCAATGTTCGGAAGCAAAAGTTATAAGAAGGAGGGAAAAGTAAGGACAAGCCTTAAGGAAGAGAAATAGGGATTCACCCAAATTCCTTAAGCAGGACACAGTACCTTTCTCAAAGAATGAAGCTGGTGCCACGGCAGTTGTTCCTGGTAGTTTCCTGCAGACACACGATTCCTGGAGCTTTGGCACGAAGAAGGACGATGAGGGGGTCTGCACCACACAGGGATGAGGCAGGCAGCAGTGACAATGAATAAAAGGTGCGCTCCTTAAAAACAGGAGAGGCTCTTCAGGTGGCTATCCGGACCACTACTGGTAACTGGAGGGATGGCCCACAAGCGACAGAACACTGGGCTAGTAATACTTGGTTAACAAAGAGGGGTTTGTTCTGTCGTGTAACATTATAGGAGCGGGACTACTTTCTGATTCTAGTAGGCCCAAGTTATTTCTATTGTGTCCAGGGGAATACAAAAACACTGTAAATGTGAAAATGTACATGAAGTAGTTCAGACAGAAATAGGTATTTTATACAGCTTATAAATTTATTTTGCTGCTTGGTGCATTTAGTAAATCATGCATCCGTATTGTTGATACAGGACTGTTTGTACCGAGAGCTAACAAAAATACAAAGCAAGTTTTTCATTCAGAGATACTTGGTGTGCAGGAGGTTAGAGCACAGTCTTAGCCCTGTCCACACATCATTATGATGGCCAAATTAATTGGCAGAATGCAATAAAACAAAAAACAAAGTAACCTTCACCATTAGTGACAAGTGATTATCATGTGTTCAGATGCGAGACAACCCAAAACAAACACATTAAATGGGAAAATTCTTGGTTGTCTGTAGCCAGGCTGAAGGGTGACCTAACACGTGGTCGACGTCTAGATTTAGATCAAAAAGGTTTTTGGGACCAGAAGAGGTATGCAGATGTTGGTCCTAAAGACGTTTCGGCTGGTAGCCTTCATCTTGGGCCTGGAATAGGTCTCCCTAAAATAGAGATACGGGGACTATTAGTGTCTGAATCAAAGGTAAAAAACTGTAGTTTATAATTAAAAAACACAATATGTTCCAAGAATATGGTACACCACAATAAAATCGGGGGCAAGGGAGAGACGGAACTGACCTTGGGGGCTGCGATGCTGCAAGATTCTATGGATTGTTTGTGCCAACCAAGACAATTGGGGTGCAGAGTTGGGTGGGCTTCTGAGCGTTGGTGGCAGGCTGTGATGGGCTGCTGTAAATGACTGAAAAATATATGTAAGAGTCAAAAACATGTAGTTCAGGGTATTTGTGAGCTGTGGTAGTTGGGGAGCGTGCGATTGTGGAGCGCTCACCTTGCTGGGAATTTACTGAGCCCAAACAATGCTGGAAAGGCATAGGAAGCTGGTAAATTGGCCAAGGTCAGCAGAAGTCTGACTTCAACTTGAAGATTGCTGAGTTAGGGCCAGGTTCGTTGTCTGGTCTGTATTAGTAAAAGAGAAATACATAAGAAATAAGAAAAGGGAGTGAGCGATCCCGATATATTGTGTATGTAAAGTGTTACAGAAGTAACAGGAGGTTCTGGTTACCTTTGGTATGGTTCAGAGTGGGCTGTAGTCTGGCAAGTAAGTTCGCGTGGGCAGCTTGCGAGCAAAGCGACTCGTTCCCTTGGGGAAGTTCTTAGTAATAAGTGGAGAAGAGGCCACTACAGCAGTGTGCAGCGATTTCGACCACGAAGGGATTCCTCTGACTGAAGATGAGCTGGTTATCCCCACCAGGCTCAAGGGAAGAAGACTCTGGACTGGATCTTCTCTTAGTCGTTGAAGGGTAGATAGCTCAGGACTGCAGCAGGGCTTCACCGGTACAGGATAGTTGCAGCAGTCAATCTCTCCTCCGCTTCTCTTCGGTTCCTTATAGTTCCAGTGGCGACTCTCTGACTTCCAGCCCAAGAGACCTTCCTTTTATGGGAAAATCCCCCATTCACACAGCCTGGCTATCAATCACCCAGCAGGGGGGTTGTCCAGCCCGGACAACCACCTCGGCCAATCATGAAAAAGTGCGACTTGGGATTCCTAGGATACCCTGTGCAGGGGGTGACTACACCCCTCCCTCACATTTAGCCCACCTAGACATCCAGGTGCCTGGAGGAGGGCTTCTTGGCAGAAGCCCGCCAAAAGACAGTGAACAAAGAGGACAAACCTGGTTTGCCGCACAAAGTAAAACGCAAGAAGGAGTTTAACAAAAAGAAATGGAGAATAAACCGCACTGCAGCCAAAAGAAAAAAGTATTTGGTCAAGCGGGTTTAAGTTCTAGGCTAATACAATAGCCTACAATACTACCACGTTTATATAAGATAACCGCGGTAGAAAAGTTTAGGGTAGATACCACTGCCACCAGCCAGTTCTAAATGTTAAAAGAGCGAAACAATGCTCTATAAGGTACAGATAAAAAGGGCTGAGAGTTAACCCTTCCAGTACTCCATGTAAGATGGTGTGTACTGGATTTGTGGTTAATTTGACTTAAGTAAAGTTAATGGCAACTTTACTCTTTTTTTGGGGGACAGTAGTCATCCTCAGAAATGGAGTCGGTGGGAAGTCTGAATGACATCCCTGTGTCACTGCACTGAAGGTGCTGTGTAACACACAAAAGAAGGGGGCCACTGAAGTGGTGTACTCCAGAGCCCACAATCATAGAAACAGGTAAAAGACACATAGTAAAACATGGGTAAGAGTGGGGGAAAAGCTCACACTTACCAAGTGGAAAGAAATAACTCCAGAGATCCAGCAAAGCTGCTGAGGGACTCACTAGGTAAGGAAAATTAGCCATGAAATGAGAATTCTCCCTAACAATGAGTGGCGCTTGCTACACGGATAAGAACGGCCATTTCTCATATTATTCTGAAGTGCATGGCTCATACTCATGGATGAATTATATGTTTGTAGGCGAGGAAGCCATGGCAGCAGTTATCAAGGTGGAATTCTTGGACAGGACGTTATCCGACCATGCACCCCTGTTTCTGAAGATTGTTGGTAAGGACAAGGTCCCCCGATACCGGTATGGAGATTTAACGACAGTATGCTGACTGATGTGGCATTTAGCTCCACGTTAAGGGAGACGATGGTTCATGGAAGGCAATTGGCTCACTGCAAGTTGCATGAGCATGGAATAGCAGACTTTCAAGCCCTTCATTACGGGACATTGCATCTGTGCGAGGGTAGGGGTACGGAAAGCCATTGTCACACTGGTGGAAAGACTAGAACAGAATGTGGCAAACATTGAGCAGAGGGAAGGGAGGGAGAGGCACTGAGGCAGTGAATGACGCCAAGTCAGAATGAATTGAGGCAAGGGGGAGTTTGGATACGTTTGATTTAGCCGGGCGAATGCCGCAGCAGTATACGGAAGGGGACAAAGTTGATGAATTGCTGCCATGATTGGTCAGGAGAGAGAGACGTAAACACTATTGTGAGGGGATCAGGAGTAAACATGTCATCTTAGTCTCTGACCGAGATAGCATATGTGATGAATTTTGTCTGGAATCGATGGGTTGACGGTTGAGGTGTTTAGAGTGTACAAAGAGATGCTTGCCCCTATATTGTTGGAGGTGTATTTAGGAGGTAAGTTCCCAGGAAGCCTGCTGGAAATGCTAGTGGTTGGGTTATCTAAGGTGGGAAGAGATTACTCTGATGGTGGGTCGTTGAGACCTCTCTATATTATAAATGTTTACATTAAAACACTGTGTAAAAACTTGGCAGCCAGGTTGAGTCAGGTGATACAGGTGTTGGTTCATGACGATCAAACAGCTTTTATTCTAGGCAGGAGTATAATGCAAAATTTAAGTAGGCTCTTCTTGGTACTGTACCGTTATAAGGACTTGAAGGGTGTTATAGCAGGGCCAGTTAGGATATGTATAAAGCCTTTGATTCAATAAATTCGGATTTTCAATGGGTGGTGCTGATACAGATGGGCCTGGGACTCTAGTTTATAGGTTGGGAGCAACTGTTATATGAATGTGCCATTAGGGTCAACCAAACCATTTCTAAGTCATGGTAGGTGCACGGGGGAACGCGTCAGAGTTGCCTGCTCTCGCCCCAGATCTTCGCACTGGTCATCAAGCAATTGGCCAAAGTGATGCATAAAAGACATGAGGCAGATGGGGTTGCTTTGTGGGGGATTAGCCACTGCATTTCACTTTAGGTAGGTGACATATTGCTATATATTAGAGATCTGCTTGGCAATCTAGACAGAATGCTGGAGTGGTGAGAGAGCATGGGTTGCTCTCGGGCGGGAAGTTGCGCCATTTACACAATACGAGTGGACTTGAACGGTGGCCTAACATGACTAGAGATGGGAAGAGAAGGAGGATTTAAGTATCTCGGGATCCAAGTGACAGATCGGTTGCGTTCTGTTGGAGGTTGCCGTTGTCAGGGATGTGACGAGTGGCCCTGATAAAAACATTATAGTGCTCACTTGTCTGCTTTATGTATTTCAGGTCTTGCGTGTGCAGATTAAGGTTCCATTTTTTCACATTGTGTTTTCGCATTCTGGATAACATAGTGCTGAAATTGATATGGAAAGGGAGTAGCCCGAGGATTGCCATGGATGCTTTCCAGCTACCGGCAGGTAGAGAAGCAGTTGCTCTCCCTTGTTTTAAGCTGTATTATTGGGTGGCCACGCTGCATTATGTGGTGGAGTGGTTCAGTCATCATGCATGGGCCCCCTTCCCTCAACCTCTTGTGAGGCAAAAAACCTTGGTGTCATCTTCGACTCCTCTCTCCTCACATCGCAGACCTTGGCCACTTCCAGCTGCACCTCCTCAGAGGCATTCTCTCTTTCCTCACCTTTCCACAGAAACTCAATGTCTCCAGAGCTTTGGTCCTCTCCAGGCTGGACTACTGCAACAGCCTCTTCCTCAATCTGGCTAAATCCTCCCTTCACCCCCTTCAACTAACCCAAAATAGGACTGCAAGACTTATCCTTGGCCTCAAGCCCGGGTACTCCATCTCTCCAGCCCTAAAATATCTCCACTGGCTCCCGGTTGCTGCGATGATTAAGTACAAGAACCCCTGCATCATCCACAAGGCTTTCTGGGACCTGGGACCCCTCTACATTCAACTCCCTCTCTCTAAATACCGCCCTGCTAGAGCCCTTTGGTCGTCTAGCTCTAACTCTCTGCGGATCAGACGCTTTTCCAAGCAGAGAGTAGGGATAGATCTCTCTCCTCCATGGGCGCCTCAATCTGGAACGGCATTGCTGCCCCTCTCAGACTGGAGCCGGATATCCTTAACTTCCAGAAGCTTCTCAAGGCCTTCCTTTTCTCTTCTACCTACCCTCTCCCCTCCCCTGCTAATGTCCCTGTGTGCTTCTTGACTGACTGCCTGGTTCCTTCAGAGTCTTGAGGGTACCAGGCCCCTCCATTCCAGTCTAGCCCTGCTGAGGTCTCCCGGACCCACACCCCCCTCAACCTGCACTGACCTTCCTGACCCCCCCCACTTGCCTGGCTGGACGTGCACCCATGTAGCCCTTCCAGCCCCTTACCTTGCATTTGGACTTTCCTTCCCCTGCACTCTCTGCTTTCCCCTGACCCTGTCCACCTGGCCACCCCTGGCACTTGCTTTTCTCACAGGCCCTTCCGCCCAGACAGGCACTCCCCTCACCTATCCTCCCCTCTCTGCTGCACTTCTCTTATTGCACTTGCACGTTCTGAATGTGACAAGGCCTAGTAGGATAGTTTTTTGTTTTTGTTTTTTCCTCCCTTCCCCCACCCTCTTGTCTTGTTGCGTCTTGAAACACATTGGGCCTGCAGGCGGACGTGGAAACACCAGCACCATCACGAGATGGTGCCGGTGTTTCCACTTCCCCATTCCCATTGAGTCCTATGGGACTCAAAGGGAATGGGAATTTACCGAATTCCGCCTCCGGAATTCACGGGACACAAGGGCTGTAATGCCCTGGTAATTCCGGCAGTCACGGAGGCGGAATGGTAATACGAGTCCGGCGGTAACCAGGTGGTTTTACCGCCGGACTCGTAATGAGCCCCATTGTGTATAGGCGCATTATAAATAATCAATCAATCAATCCACAAGAGGACATGGTCACTAGGTTGATAGCAGCAATTTGTAGGCCACGTCTGTTGTTGGAACTGGTGGACATGACGGGGAGGGAAGTGGGGGCCTTGCCGTCCCCAGTAGTATCTTTTGTAAGGGTATGGTGGCAGACGACGAAATTGACTGGATATAGGTTCATGTTTTTGCCAGAAATGCGACTGAGCTGTGGTAGAATGGGTTATTCATTTGAGGGGAAGTGGGGTAAGGAACTGGCTAGGACGGGACATGGGGCGCACCTCGGGACCTGTATGTGGAAGATAGAGCCATAACATACCAGAAGTTTTGTGTGGCTAACCGAAAGGACCCAACTGAATTTCCTTGAATTTTGCAAATTGATGGCAGTGGTAAGGGGGTGGTGGCCGAACGTACTGTATAAACCTGAGATGCATAAGATCAATGTAGCGCTTCTACCACTGGTGAATGGGGTTAAATGCATCTCAGACATACATACAGCGGGAATTGCCACCAAATGCGATGGGAGAGTGAGGGTGAGGAGAAATTGTGATCAGGTACTAGGGGAACAGCTTACGGATGGGGAATGGTGAAAAGCACTCTTGCATGCGAAACAGGTATTCAGGAATGCCCAATTCCAATGGATATAATTGAAATGCTTGATGGGAGGGGGGAGTATATCACACTGGTGGTGGTGGCTAAAATGACACAGGATAGGAACCCCACCTGCTGGCGATGCAGGTGAGAGATAGGGATGTACATGCCTATGTGGTGGGACTGCGCCATCATGAGTCCCTCCAGGGAGCGATTGCTCAGGAAATTATTCGAGCTGACGGGGGCACAGATACAAGCAATGACACAAGATGAAAGTACAGAAAAGTATAGGAAAGTACTGTCATTAGGACTGCCATTAGCAAAACGTTCTATAGCAATGTCTGGGAAGACAGCCAGAGATCCCCAATATGTGAGATGGTTGAATGATCTTAAGAAAAGGGCGAGCACAGAAGTGGATTTGAGAGAGCACAACTGAAATCAAGAGAGGGAAAAGGGTCAGTACTGCGTGTGGCACGATATGTGGGAAATACTGCGAACGCCATCAGATCTCTGACCTCCATGAATAGGGGGAATGGTAGACTGGAAGGGGGATTATGATACTTGCCAGAGGGAAAATAGACAGAAACGCGGTGCATGATAGACTTAAAATGGGTAACGGGCGGCCCACAGGCTTAAAGTGTAATGATCCCTGACCCCTGTAGGGGAAAAAGGACACGACAAGGGATGACAACGTGCAAGGTTTTGATTCTGTTTATAAATGCTACGTATTGGTGCCTCATAACTTGACGTTTTAATGAAAATAAGAGTTGGCACCTAACCCTAAGGATGATCTGAATATAGACCTAGAGATTATGCAGTAGGATGCCACGTTTCTTAATACTGTGAAACCAGAATCCTTTCGAAAACAGTACCACAATACAAGTATATTGACATACTAGACAAAGGTCCTCCATTGAAGATGTTGCACCCCTTCAAATCCACAGTCACTGACCCAGTCATCGAGATTTGGAAACAGCCTTGTTCTACAAAGACAGTGGATTCAAATTTGGCAAAGAAATACTGTCCTTCGTCTGCAGATACTGTTTTTCTTTCAAAACACACCAACCCGGACAGCCTTGTGATTCATGCTTCCATTGCAGAGGTAAAGTTATCTACTTTTCCCACACCACCTGGACTAAGTAAAGAACTGGATGCCATGGGCAAAAAAGACTTGCAAGCCGAGTTCATGTCCCTTAAAACCATAAATAGCACATGTGGCTCTAGCTAAATTTTTCCATATCTTGTGGAGTTTCATCTCTAAAGCAGTAGATCACTTGCTTGTGGGTGGATTTGGAGACAGTGTTTATGCTCTAATGGGTACAGAAAGGAAGCTGCTCAACAAATCTTGCAGGCAGATCTAGACACAGCAAATTGTGTAGACCTTTCTATGGGAATGGCCACGGTCATTTGGTGCCATTCCTAGATGAGAATGTTAGGTTTCACTGCGAATGTCAAGGTGAAGTTGCTAGACATACCTTTTGATGGGATGAAACTTTTCGGTGCAAAAGCAGATGAATCATTGGAAAAGTTTAAAGGTTCCAAGGCTATAGCAACAGCCGTGGGCTTAGCAGTACAACAGCCAATGTCCTCCTTTGCTTCCTCGTCATCCATTTTTAGAGGCCTTGGCTCTTGCCATTTCACCTCCTACCCACATAGGGGCAAAATACATTTTACTGCAACCCAGGGTGTGCAGAGACGTTACACCCACCCATACAGGGGCTGAGGATATCAGAAGAGCGGCCCCTCCATTGCCTCGTTCCCCTCTTCAGCCCTGAAACTGCTTTGAAGTCTGCTGCTCACTCAACGCAGGTAGGAGGGGCATCTCAACATATACAAGAGTGGCACACCACTACTTCTGATGCTTGAGCACTCCAAATAATCTCTCGGGGGTATTTTCTCTCCTTCATAAAAAAATGACCCAGACCACCCTCCTCTATGTTAATCACCCCCAACAGACACTTTACTCATAGAGGAGGGGATATACCTCTTGGAGAAAGCTTCATAAAGCGTGTTCTCCAGCATGGGTTCTGGCATGGATTCACATGAATATTCCCCGTTGTCATGCTGGGAATCCTTGGTAAAAGAAAAAACAGTTTCACTTTCGCTTGAAAACTGTATTTCTCCTCTAAACCAATCACTATCCTCTAGGTCATATTGCCCCCATCCAATGACAGTCTTCTCCTTAAGCTCCATCACTGATGGCCATCTTCAGATTTTTACCACACACTTTAGTGTTGGGAGTCCTCTTTTTGCTCTCTGAGCTATTTTGTACTTTTTTGAGAGAATTTTGACTATTTTTGTCTGATTTTTGTTTAATTGTTTGCCAAAGGTCGATTACCGGCAGAGGGGAGACACTGCCAGCGAAGATATTCTACTGCAGACCTGTTATCGAGGTTACATCTAAGTTTCGATAAGGCCCGGGCTGTGACTACTTTGCGCCTTTCCACCATGGACGAGGAGAAGAGAAGCCTCTTCAAACTCTAGGTGAAATGTGGATTGAGGAATGTATTTGTTGATGATCGCCACCACAAATGCCTGTATTGTCTGCATCCTGACCATGATGATGACGGATGTGAGGTCTGCCGTGGCCTTGGCTGAAGTCGGGTAAGACCTCTGACTCGGCTTCAAGGTAGGACCATGCCTCTTCAAGGGCCAGCCGGTCCCACAAGCAAACTCCCGCAGAGAAGAGGTTGAAATCCTTTGAGGATGCCCCACCTGCAGGGGTCCAAAAGAAGCCAAAACCTCTCCCCTCAGATCTCACTGGGTTCGCTGCTGCTGCGGGTCCCGATACGGGAAGGGCAAGGTCCGCATCAACACCCACGTCCAGGGTGAACCTATCGGTAAGGGGCGCTTCCTCGAAGAGGAAGTTGTTGACCCCTTGAAACTGCACTTGCTGGCGATGGACAAGATGATGAAGGAGAGGTCCAAGGTCGGCCTATTTCGATGGCAAAGAAGGTGCCTTCAACATCGTCCTTAAAGACCACGTCTGCATTGACTGTTTCCACCCCGTTGATGACCTTGTCGATGACCACTTCCTCAAAGGGGGGACAATCCACAAGTGTGGTGTCCATAGCCGCAGCGACAACTGCCACGCAAGTAGCCCTGCCGGCACGGCGTGAGGTGACCGCCTGCGTTTTGGCAAAGACCCTGGAAAAGGGACAGGAACCGCTCCCTCGAAGGAGACGGAAAGGATGGACTCTTCTACGGCCCCTAGCGCGGGTGCAGAACAGAAGGCTGAGCCAAGTGTGGTGATACACGATTATACTAACTCAGAGAGGACCTACTCGAGGGCTACTATTCGGACCCCGAAGGCGGCCAGGCACCCTTATCAAACAGTGGGTCACCGTGAGGTGATCCCGATCATCCTCTGCCTCTGGGGAGGCACACCAGCCTGGATCCTCCCGTTCGCACCCCTCCAACTTCGCAGCCCAAGGATAAATCGTTGGACATTCTGACCACGCTGCATACGCTGGAATCGGAGATCCAGCAGAAACTGCCACCCACGCCGGGCCCTGTCCCGACAAGTAGTCCTCCAAGGCTGTTTCCAGGGGGCCCTTCAAGGCGCAAACACAGGTAGAAAGATCCTGCTGGTCCAAGGAAACAACCAGTTCCACTGCCTCCGCTGACCCCTCCCTGGGACCTTGCCCCAGTGGGGGATCCGTCCACGCACAAGGACACGGCTACGGAGACGGACACTGAAGAAGCCGATGCCTTTGTGACGGCAGATGAGGAACCGACAGGCGCTGATGACCCGCATAGGGCCTCTCCTACGGATGAGGTGGGTTCCTTCCACTCTATGATATCTAGGGCCTCTGAGCTCTTTCATTTGGTATCTGAGGAGACGAGAAAGGAAGGGTTCCTTTATCAACGTTGCAAGTCCAGAAGGAAGATGTCCGTAGCCTTGTTGGATGATATCTGGAATGAAGGCCTATTACTGCTGAAGACTTAGAGCACCGCCCCTCCCAAGTGGGACAGGCTGGAGAAGAAGTACAGAGTACCAGACTCGGCCCCCAAGCGCCTTAGTTCGCAGCCGCCGCCGGATTCCGTAGTCTCTGCTGCGGCCAAGAAACATTCTGCTAACCCGCCTTCTGCGGCCATCGTGGGGAAGGGAAGAAGCTGGACGCTATAGGGAAGAGAATTATATATACAGATGCAAGCACCATTAAAGCCGCTAATGCCCTGGACATTTTAGCCCGCTACCACCGGGAACTATGGTACAACCTGGGCCCTATTCTGGATTTCCTGCCAGGCGACAAGCAGAAGCCCTGGAGCTATTCCAGGAGGGGGAAGTGGCCTCTGACCACACCATCACAGTGGCAGTGGATATCGCAGACATCGGTTTCCATCAAATGGGGATTGGAGTGTCTCTGCGTCAGCAAGGATGGCTGAAAGCAACCAACTTCAGACCGGATGTACAGTCCAAGGTGCTGGACATGCCGTTTGAAAGAGAAAACATGTTTGGCAAAGCTGTCGACGACTCCCTCCAAGTCATGGAGACGAACACGGCAACAGCACGCTCACTGGGCACTCTGCAGCAACATTGGTCATCGTCCTTTCGTTCCTCTAAAGGGAAGCCCAGCAGATCCTCTAAGGGCTACACCACCCCTTACTGGCAGCCTTCCCGTTCGGTGACGCAAGAGGCCTACAGAGGATGCTCACAGGCATACAGCAGTGGAGGACAGTGTTGGCGCTGCTGGCAGGGCCGGGCCTGACCCTGAAACAGGCCTGAACCGGCTGTGGATTCGGCCCCCACTTGTTCACCACAGTGGGAGGCCGGTTGGCGAGGTTCGTCAGCATGTGGAAGAACATCACCACCTACAGATGGGTGCTGGACACTCTCGAACAGGGACACACCTTGGAATTCCAATGCAGGTGTCCTCGTATCCCCCCGATGGCTTGTCAGGAACAACATGTGACTCGGCTTCTACAGGAAGTCAACGTCATGTTAAGGAATGGGGCGCTAGAGTCGGTCCCCAGTACCTCCGGGGCTGCAGGGTGTACTCCAGATACTTTCTGGTCAGATCTCGAAGTCCCAGAAGTTCAGGATGGTCACGTTGCAGCACGTGCTCGGCCAACTGGAGGAAGGAGACTTCCTGGCATCGCTGGACCTGGAGGACGCCTACTTCTATATCCCCATCCACCAGAAACAGTGAAGGTTCCTGCAGTTCGTGGTCCAGGGACATCACAGCGCTCGCCTTTGGCCTGAAATTGGCCCCAAGGGTTTTCACGAAGTGCTTGGCTCTGGTGGCGGCATGTCCTCGTCTCGGGGGCATTAATTTCTACCCTTATCTGGACGATTGGCTCATCCGAGCCCGATCCCACAAACTGGCGACCCAGCACATTGCAACGACCATGTGCGTCTGCTGACAGAGCTGGGATTTTTCCATAAATTCCTGCTGGGAGCCATCACAGAACGCTCTGTTTCTGGTTGCCCGTCTCAACACAGTCACCTGTCTAGCATCCCCCTCGGAAGAGAGGGTGATGGCCATACTTGGGAAGGTGCAACACCTGTCGTCAGCGAGCTCGGCGACGGTGCGGGCTGTCAAGTCGCTGCTGGGCATGATGTCCTCAGGCATCAACCTCGCCCAACTTTGCAGGCTGCAGATGAGGCCTCTCCAAGAGTTTCTGGATGCGAGGTGGCTGCAGGTCTCCAGTGCCTGGAGACCTGCTGCATCTGCCAGCGGCTCCGTCCTTCAGAATTCCGATACTGCCCGATCTTCTCACCAGAGAGGGAGGGGCGATTCTGCATCACGACACAGAATTGCTGAACCTCAGGACTTGGCACCTGCAGCCCTAGAATTTGGACATTACACTTTGCCTGCGGAGTGTAAGGACATCCTGGCCAAAGCCAGAGCCTCTTCAACGTTGACTTGCTACGACCACAAGTGGAAGCATTTCTCTGTGTGGTGCCGGGCTCAGAATATTACTCTTTAAGCTGGTTTGGCTCATGTGTCCATCAAGGTACACTTGGCGGCCATATCCCATTACGCCAGGACACCTGGTAGGCCTTCCCTGTAGTCGCACAGGCTAGTCAAGGAGTTCCTCAAGGGCCTCTTTAGAACCCTTCCGCCAATGAAGGCTCCTGCCTCGTCCGGGTAGCTTAATGTGGTCTTCACTAAGCTCATGGGGGCAGCCTTTGATCCGATGCATCAGGAACCTCTCAAGTTTCTCTCGTGGAAAACGGAATTCCTCATGGCAATCACCTGGGCCAAGTTGGTCGGGGCGATCCAGGCGCTGGCATAGCAAGCAGCCATACTCGTCCTTCCACTCTACTCGGGTGGTTCTGCGTACACACCTCTTCTTCATGCTTAAGGTGCCGTCGGAGTTCCACCTCAACAAGCCTTTGGTGTTGCCCGTCTTCTTCACGCATCCGACATCACCAACGCAAAGAACCTTGCATTCAATGGTCGTTGCTCATGCCGTGAAGTTTTACGTTGCATGAAGAGTTTTCGGAAGCCTTCTCAGTTGTTCGTCAACTTTGGACCTGTGAATCACGGAAGGGCCTTGTCCAAGGCTTCCATTACCAGGTGGCTTTCTGGTTGCATCATGCACTGTCATTGTCTGGCTAACAGACCTCTTCCTGGCCGGCCGAGAGCCCTCTATACCAGACTGCGTTTCTCTCTGGTGTGCCCCTGCTCGACATCTGCATGCTTGCTACATGGAGATCCACACACACCTTCACAAGGTTTTACTGCGTCAACAGGAATTCCAGGGAGGAGTCCCGGGTCGGGCATGCGGTGCTATGCAACCTGTTCACTTGAGATGAGTCTGTTACAGCGGTGAGTGTTTTACTTCTGTTGAGTCGTGCCACCTCCCATGGTTCTGTAATTGTACTGCTGTATAATCTTTATTCATGAGCATGTGAATCCATGCCAGGCCCCATGCTTGAGAAGGTTTAAGTTACATACCTGTAACTCTTGTTCTCCAGCATGGGTCTGGCATGGATTCACATGTGAATCCTCCCTCCATCCCTTATATGGCTCTTCTTGGTTCATACTGCCACCTTACATGCTTACCAAATCTGAAGATGGCCCCTAGGGGTGGAGCTTAGGGCGAGGACTGTCATTGGATGGGGTCAGTATGACCCAGAGGACAGTGATTGGTTTAGAGGAGAAATACAGTCTTCAAGCGAAAGTGAAACTATCGTTTCTTTTACAGAGGATTCCCAGCCTGATGACAGGGAATATTCATGAGCATGTGAATCCAGACAAATGCTGGAGAACAAGAGTTACAGGTAAGTAACTTAAACCTTGCAGCACATTGGAAAGTGGAAAGAGGTGGTACTCCCCTTATTTCCTGATCCCCAAAAAGGATGAACAAATGTTTCCTACCTTGGAGCTGAGGTCCTAGAACAAGTTCCTCATAAAGGACAAGTTCAAGATGGTGGCCTTGCCCCAGGTCCTTCAGGCCCTAGAGTTGCTGGGTTCAGTGGTGTTACTGGACGTCCAGGATGCTTATTTTCACATGCTGATCAATCCAGGATATGCAGAACTTACCATGACCTCCATTCTGTGGATTTTCCACAAACTGATGTCAGTGTTGGTAGCATGTCTCGGAGGGATAGGGTTCACCTCTTTCCCTACCTTGATGACTGGCTCATCAGAGCACCTTCTCCAGAGCAAGCATCATCCCATTTGTGCCACGCTTGCCAGCTGCTTCACAGTTTGGACTTCTCCCTGAATTTTTAGAAGTCACATGTGGCACACTCCCAGCTGCTTCAGTTTTATCTGGGCAGTATTGGTCAGATGCTCAGCAAAAGCTTTCCCTCCCCCAAGGACAAGGCTTTAAATATTTTCCAGCTCGTCGATAAGCTCCAGAACAACTGGTTTCTGACAGCCTCAGCATACCTTCGCCTACTTCCTGCATCTCCCTGGTACCACAGTCCCAACTCAGAATGCAAACATCAAAGACCTTCTTCAGGTTGTGAAATGTGTATCATTGAGCCTTCTGAGGTGGGCCCAATGGTGCACTTTTGGCATCCATAGCTGGAAGCCGCAGTGGTTAGGAATACTTCCCTAAAAGGCTGTGTGCTCCTTTGGAGATCCCACCATGAGCAGGCTGTGGTCCAAGGTGGAGACCAGATTACACATCAATCTGTTGGTGCTGCGGGTGATCCAGCTTTCACTGATAGCCTTTCTTCAGTCCAGGGAAAGCGTTTCCTGATCCTGACAGATAGTGCAGTGACCACATATTACCTTAACAAGAGAGGCACTGCAGGGTCCCTGCCCCTGTACGCGGAGTCAATGCGGCTTTGTTTCTGGGCCTTGATGAACAACATTCTCCTACCGGCAGCCCACCTTGCTGGGGCAGAGAATATGGTGGCGGACACCTTGAGTAGACAGGGCTCAGTCTCCCATGTGTGGGAGCTGTGCCAGGAGGTTCTTCTGGAATTCTTCAACTCTTGCGGAACCCATCACATGGATCTATTCATGTCCAGTCCCAACAGGAAGTGGAAGCTGTTCTGCACCATGGAACTTCCCCCTGGATGGACACCGGGGGAAGCGCTCTTAGTGGACTGGCACTTCGACCTAAATATTACCACCAATTGCTGTCATTCCTTAGGTACTAACAAGGTTTCAGAGATTCGGAAATACAGTGATTCTGTTTACCCTGGACTGGGCTCAGAAGCCTTGGTATTTGGATCTCCTTGACTTGGTCATCTATCCACTTAGACACCTACCAAAGGGAGTGAACCTTCTCTCACAGTTGGGAGGGCAAATCCATCACCAGAATCTAAGCACTCCCAACCTACATCACTGGCTGCTGAGAGGCTGAGAAACAGGGTTTAGGCTTTGACATACAAGGTGTTAGAGGTTCTTTTGTAAGTGCTCTCCACCAAAGTCATTTACAGCTGCCGGTGGAGGAAGTTTTCTTCCTGTGGCGGAGAGAGGGCTTTGGACCCCATTTCCTGCTCTATGGCCTTAGTGCCACAATTTCAACTGTCTTTGGTTTGACAGGGCCTGCAGATTGTACCGTTTTTACAAGGATTTGTTCCCTCCGCACCATTTTCTGGCCCTGGCTTGGGATTTAAATCTTGTCCTTATTTTTTTGGATGGACTTGCCATTTGAGCTGCTTCTTTCATGTCCTTTGAGGCTATTGAACTTCAATGTAGGTTTTCAAGTGGCGATCACCTAGGCTAGCAGAGTGATCTGCAAGCACTGTCAGTGTAGCAACCTTACTTGGTTTTTTGGAAAGAAATCATTTTGCTCTAAATGCATCCTGCGTTTCTCCCCCAAAGGTAATCTCTGGATTCCACAGAAAGAAAAGATTCCTCCTCTGGGTTTTTATTACTCTCCAACTCATCCCTCCGAGGATAAGGAGTGGTTGCATCGCCAAGATCTAAGAAGGTTGTTATGTTTCTATATGGCAAGGATAAGGCAATGTTGGAAAGAAGACCAGCTTTTTGTTGACTTTACGGGAGCCAGAAAGGGCATGGCTGTTTTAAAACAAACAATTTTGCTGATGGATCATTCTCTGCACTTCGGGGATGTCAGCCTTGGATACTTGTCAGTCAGCAACCTGGGCCTCGTTGCATACCTTCAAAAAGGTACTCACCATGTTGGTCGCGGGTAAAATCAAATAATTGTTCACTGCATTTTTTTACAACAAATGGGTAGATGTGGGGGTTGGGGTTAGATATGTGGAAAGTGGGCTGGGGGTTGGTGTGGGGTGGTGCAATGATCTAGGCCTGCATCTTTTGGTAAAAAAAGGTAAATAAATGAGTTCTTTTACCCACGATTAAAGTTGTGCTGTTCTAACATAGAACCTTCTTAAAACACTATTGTCTGGATTTGTTTCCTAATCAAGATGCTCACTTTGGTAAGGCAGTCCTTCAAAGCTTTATTTATCACATCTTTCTCCATGTTAATCCAACATTACATAACAACATATTTCACAACGTTACATTACATTCAATTATTTGGGGTATAACATCACCAATTGCTCCCTGTCTTTTTGAGGGAGCACACCCTCCTTCTCTCTAAGTCCACTTTAGCCCCTTTGTATAAATGTACATGTACATTGACATGAATAACTATATAATTTCAAACCCATCCAGCTATATTCCCCTGCCCTAACCAGACTTCCATCTCTTGTTTAATATTCTTACTCTGCTCTCCAGAGTGACACCTCTATCACCATACTTCCAGCACTCATCGCTGCATCCTCCCACCTTGATTCCAAGATGCATTTGTTATGTTTTAACTACTCCCTGAACTCCCCCATGCTCCTCCCTCACCATGTATGCGCGGAAATCTGCCTAGATATCCAGAAGGCCTGTTGTGCATGTGTCAGCAATCTATAGCATTCCTCCCTCTCATTGCACATCATTTGGTCTGACACCCACCCCGTATCTGAAGTGGGAGCTCATCTCATCCATCTTAGTACAGTCCACTTTTTTGCTAGTGCTAGCATCAGACTATCGAATTTAGTACATTGCCTGGACTGCTTGGGGGATACAGCTAGAATCATGTGTCTGGCCCCTCACTGTAATTGTATTCCCAATGGGGCTGGGAGGATCGCTCAAGGGCAACGCACCTCGTCTTGAAAACAAGATGACACAAGTAGCACAGATTCCATATCCAATATTGCCCTTAGAGGCCGCAATAAACATAAAGTGCAATATAAGAACCCCTTTTTTTATATTCTCTCTATGTCTCTTGTCACCATCTGCCAGAACGCAGTGGGCAGGCCCCTATCAAGCGCAGCATCTTCCACCCCACGAGTCGTATATCTTGGACGAAGGCTTAGATCATATACATATATGCAATGGGTATAACATATGACCTTAGGAGTATCCTGCACCAGTATCTGGCATTTATCTGCCTCCTTCCCCTCTTCCTCTGTTATTTCCTGACTTAGCTCATCCATTCACTTGTCTTTTACTTTCACCACAGCTGGTAGAGGCTACTAACTAATTTACATAGACTAACCGCCTTTAGTTCATATGACTGAAGGACATTGTTTTCTGTCTCACTTCATTAGCCCGGTAATTGCCCTGCATCCCGCTCCTACAATCGTATCCATTGTGTTGTTCCTTCTTCCTGCATATAGGTCTTCTATGGCCTAAATCCTCTTTTCTTTCCAATCCATACACTTCATGTACGTATGCCTCAGCATTCCTGGAATTAACTTCCCTGGAGACATGTGATGACTGAATGCTGTACTCTGCCTTTGCAGCTGCATTGCACTCTACCACACCTGGTTGCCTCCAAAGGCAGCTCCCATCCTCATTTTAAGTTTGACCCGCTTGTTTATTATCTGGGAGGGGGGGGCTTGTCACCTCTAATCTTCATGACCACCCGAGCATCAGAATTCTGTACATCCCCAGTGTACTACAAATTACAACTGCACGGCCAGGCAGTACCTATGTGGGTCTTAGACCTGAAGCCCCCATCCTCATAAGCCAGGTGCATTGTACTATTCTTGGCGTCTTTCCTGTCTAAACAAATCTAATGATCAGTGTTCTACATTTTTTAAGGAAAGTATCCAATATTAGTAAACAGATATAGGAGTGTGGGGGCTATTATCATTGTGGCATGCCCCATCCTCGTGATGGTTACCATGGTTATCCATGTCTTGACTTTCCGCACCAGCTCCAAATCTGCTTCTTTGTTATACTCAAATGTATACATCAATGCCCTGTAGAGATACAAGATATTTAATATCTTCACCTCCTCTGCATTTAGGGTAGTATATATTCCATGCCTCAAGTTCAATTCAGCCACAAAGAAGAACCTTGACTTTGTCCAATTAATTAGCAAGCCAGCTACTTCATTGTATTGCCAAATTGATCAACTATAGCTATGCCCCTCTCCAAATCTACTCTAGGTTCTTTTAGATACAGCATTACATTGTCTGCATATAACACTATCATTGATTCCACAAACCCAACTTGAATTCCTTCACTGCTCATCTCCTCCCATATTTATACTGCAAATGGTTCCATTGCCAAGGCAATCAGTAGAGGTGACAGAGTGCATCCCTGCCATGTACCCGCCTGGAGGTGGAACTGCCCCACAATTCTACAAATGGCCTTAACTGTGGGCCTAGGCTGTACATAAAGGATGGCCATCAAAAGGAGCATGTAGCCTCCAAATATCAGATCTTTCAGCAGCCTGCAGAGATAGACCCATAAAACAGAGTCAAATGACTTCTCATCGTTCAGGGGCACCACATTTGCTAGCCTCCAGAACGTTATTGTTGTGAACCAGTGGGGGGAAAAAACATCTAGTTCAGGGGTACCAGTTTCCTCATTAGGGGCTGTATTCTATTTGCTGTCAGTTTAGCCAGGATCGTGCTGTCTGTGTTGATTATTGACAAGAGCCTATAGGACTCACATAATGAGGGATCTTTACCTGGTTTCAGACCTGGTTTTTCAGGCCTGTTCCATACAGGCTGCTGGGCATCTTCTATCTGGGGCATCACTGTACACTTCACATATTTATGGGGAGGTTGGTATCTAAATCTCTCTATATATAAAAGGGAAATGTGTGAATGTCTGCATACATCCCAACATGCTAAGAACCTGACATTTGGCATGTGGGTAGGTCCCATGGTGTAGACAATGTAAAAAGTATACAATATAAATATACCTTTGTCTGATTTTCTTTTGGGGTTAGGAGGGATTTGTGGATATGTGTGTGTGTCTGTATGAAATGTTCAGCATACTTTCCAACATGTTACAAAACCTAAATCTGACATGTGGGTAGGTTCCATGGCGTAGACAATATAAAAAGTATAAAATATAAATGTTTCAAATCATTTTTTGCGGGAGTTTTTTCTTAAGGCATCTGCAATGCTCCGATACCTGTGTGTGTCTGTTTGAAATGTTCAGCATACTTCCCAACATGCTACACACCTGAAATTTGGCATGTGGGTAGGTTCCATGGTGTAGACAATGTAAAAGGTATACAATATAAATATACCTTTGTCTGATTTTCTTTGTGGGTGGGGGGGGTATTTGTGGATATGTGTGTGTGTGTTTGTATTAAATGTTCAGCATACTTTCCAACATGCTACAAAACAGAAATCTGACATGTGAGTAGGTTCCATGGTGTAGACAATATAAAAAGTATAAAATATAAATGTTTCAAATTATTCTTTTGGGAGTTTTTTTCTTAATGCATCTGCAATGCTCCGATACCTGTGTGTGTCTATTCCAAATGTTCAGCAAACTTCCCAACATGCTACAAACCCGAAATTTGGCATGTGGGTAGGTTCCATGGTGTAGACAATGTTAAAAGTATAAAATACAAATATACCTTTGTCTCATTTCCTTTTTTTGGTAGGAATTACCATGCAAATCATAGGTACAACTGCCAGTGCTTTATGAAATGTGATCCTCAATCCTTAACCCATCTCTTGCATGTGGTTTGCCTGAACTGAGATCCCTAACTGCCTATCAATTTTCCTCTGGAATCATCACACTTATCAAGTGCCACTGCCTCTTCTTCTCTCAGGGTGGTCAAATCTAGCCTATTTCAAAATAGGTATCCGTCCATCTCTGATCATATCCTCAAAGATTGGCTGTATTGGTGCCTTTGGCTTGAATCACCACTGCATTAGATTACTCCTCTCCCACTTATATTGATTGTTTCTGCACTGGTGAGTTTTCAGACATTTTCTGCAGTAAAATCTCACATCCCGTTATTCTGCCTAATAGGGACAGACTATAGCAAAACAAAAGGTGATGCCTGGAGGATTTAGAATTAATCTCAACCCATTGCACAGTTCTGGCAACCCTCCAAACCATTGTTTTTTAGCCTGCCAAACCATTACAGAAAGGGGAAAGACCATATGCAAATTAGGCTGGGTCCCACCCCAAAATAGGCAGTCCAGCCCAAATGAAACCACAAGCATCCCTAGACATGTTTCAGCCTCAATGGGCATCATCAGTGAGGAGTAGCTTGGGCCTCTAGGCCCAGCAGACTAGGATCCGACTAGACAGAAGCAGGTCTACACGGGTAGTGGTATTGTACACTGACAACCAATATGTTTACTGCCTACACCCCAGGTGCAATTATCTTCAAACATCTATAAAGAAAAAGATTTGCATATTACCACCTATTACCCAAGCTTCTCTAGACAGACTCATTTTGCTCTCAGAAGATCTAGCCTCCCAAACATCAAGCATTCAATTGAAATCTCCACCTCTAATCAACTGACACCCAGGGATTCCATATTCTGACCATTAAGGTTTATACATGTAATACTCTGCCTTTCCACCAACCCATGTGCCTCCTACTACTGTGCATATTTTGAAGTTGGAAATACATAGGTTTTATGCACAAGCAGCAACACTCACCGGTTCCTGTCAAAAACGAGTCATAATATGTTGCATGGAGCCCATTGCCTTTCAAATGCTGATTGTCCTTCATTCAAGAGATGTATCTCTTGCAAAAATGACATCTTCACCAAATGCCTCGTTATGTATGCCAGTACCTTCCTTTGTTTCACCTTGTTATGCAGTCCACTAATATTCCAGGTCATCAAGGTCATCTCAATTGCTGACATTTTACCCATTATCTCTCTCTATTTTACCGTTGTGGAGTGCGATCTGTGTTTACTTAATGCATCCTGTTTCACTCCCACAAACCATCCAACACCTCAGAACTGTACATTGGTCAGCTATCCCCGCCTCACCCCTTTTGCCCACCACCCCATCTTCATCCAGAACCCCAACTTCTGGATGTTCCTCTTGTATCGCTCATCCCACTCCAATCCCATTTCTACACTCTCCTCCATGTTTCACAGTTTTGATCACTTTTCTGGTCTAGATCTTCAACCCTTTCCTTCTACCCCTTACAACTGATTGCTGCCTTCACCTGGGCCTCCTGCTCTACCATCACCCTACTTCCACTATGTGGACTAATTCTGGCACACTCTGCTTCCTCCTTGAAGTGTTTTACCTGCTTCCACTGTATCTTTGACCCTACAGACCTTTCAAGCTGGCCGGTACCAGTTTTGCTTCTCACGCCTTCAATACCGTTTCATGTAAATTAGTTCTTCCCCGCTGTCTTCCCACCTGCAGGACCTATATACTTCTATGAGTGTAACTAAAATGAGGACTCTGTGGAGGATGCAAGCCATTATAAAAATATGACCCATGTTAATCTTATTTCTGGTAGACCGGCCTTCCACAGACTTCTCATCACCTGACTAGACTACTCCACATGTAGAGAGCTTTTTCACACCTCAGGAGAAGAAGAGAAATTCACATGTTTTTTGCATTTCTTCCGCTGATGAGCATCGGGAAAGAAAGATCAACTGAGGCCATGGGACGTGGTGTGCTCTATATGGATGAACATCTGGCGTCAGTACCAGAAACACGAGTGGGTCATCATAAGTGGTCGACAATGAGGCACACTACACTCCCTGCTGTGCACACTTTTATGATGCCAGCTGCCTCTTGAGTATCTAATGTAAGGAATCTGTGGGAGAATCCTTCAGAAATGTCGTTACCTGTGGTAATAATTTTGTTATGTTGCACTCTTCATCTCATCCTCCATTACACCTTCTTCCAAAGCCTCAGGTTCCACAGGATAGAGTTTTGATATATATACCCCGTCATAATCCTCTTCCTCTGACATATTTTTTATAATTTCCTGAATAGTAGACCTGGTAGTAGTGCCTACATGTCTCAACAATGTCCTTGTCTGTGTAGCTGTAGGCCCATGTTCATCCTTGTCAATCTACAAGTACATGAGGGTTTCCAGACATTCTGGGCCACTTTCTTTGTGAGAAATGTGTAATGTGTGCATAGACTATCAACACAAAAGAAGCAGGTTTAGGCCTGAGGAGACCATGGCCCTCATTACGAGGTATGCCAGTAAGGGAAAAACGATGCCGGTATGCTAATACCGGCATCGTTCACCGTTCCGTAGCATTCCGACCTGGAACCCCGGTATTAGTGGCATACTAAACAACGGTGCCGTTAACAGCGGCATAGGCGCGTACACGCGCCCCTTTAGGGAGCAAATAGCAGCATGCCGGTAATAGGGGGTAATTCCAACCCACGCATACATGCAAATACCGGCATCCCACCACCCAATTGTGTCGGTGCCATCTACTGCGACCATGTGGAATTGGTAGTCCCCCATGCCATAGAGGCGGTGTACCGCAATCGCAAGCAATACCACTCCATCAATGTGCAAATGGTATGTGACTCCATCAAGATCATCAACCATTGCTGCGCCCGATATCCCAGATCCGCACATGATGCCATGCCACTGCGCAAATGCACGCTACCCCGTCACATGGAGCGACATGCTGGACCACGTGCCTGGCTGCTTAGTGAGTTGCAGAACAGGGCCATGGCCATTCTGTGGGCTACTGATGTGTGCGAATGCAGAAGCGGGGGGACTACTGCACCAGGGTGGGAAAGGGGGGGTGGAAAGGTCACCTGGGTGGCAATAGCCAGTGAGTGGAGAATGCATGCAGAGCTAAACACTCCTTACCTGAACCAGCAAAACGGAACAGGAGACATCACTGGGCCACATATCACAAACATTGCATATGGATGACAACAAGTAACAGGCACAACCAGGGCACCATGGTGATGGCAGGCAATGCATGACTGAATCGGATGGCAACTGTGGCAATGCGGCTAGTGTGGCCATGCATACCAATCAATATACAGCAAGAATTTGAGACTAAACATTGTCGCACTACCACAGCACATCTGCCTCAGCATGCAGGATTACACCCTGCATTATCTAGTCAACCCCATCCTGTGTACCATACCTCTGTACAGTATACATTGCATATAGGTGACTATTTGGGACACGTACAGGGACATGTGCATGCCCACACCAAATAGCTGCTGCCATGACCGTGCTCCCTGAAGGTGGCAGTTCAGAGTGACACACACCTATTTGAAGCTTCTTGCAGGTGATGGAGGATATTTCTTGAGGCTGTGGCTACTTACCCCTGTGCGGAACCCGCAGAACAGCCATGAAGAGGAGTACAATCGTGTGCCCACTCGTACTCGTGTTGTGATTGAGCAGACCTTTGGCCTGTTGAAGGCACGGTCTGGTGGGGCCCTCCTATATAGGCCTGAGAAGGTGGCAAAGATCACCATGGCCTGTGTCATGCTGCACAACATGTGCGTCTGAGGGAATGTACCACTGCCACCTGACATTGACATGCATGGGCCGGGTGAGGATGAAGGGGATGGAGACGGAGGTGAAGGAGCCCCCCTGCCATTACGTGATGGCCATGCTGTACGCCAAGCACTAATTGACGAATACTTTTGAAACGCAGGGACAATGTAAGTAATGTGTCTGCAACACACTGGCTGAATCTGGACATGCACACTGTTTTTGTTAGAATTGGCCCACTGTACACCACCACACAATAAATGTACATGTACAAAAAGAACGATGTCCAGCCAATGATTTGCTTGCACACAACGGTGTATTTTCAGCAGACGTGATATGGTGAACATAATCCCCTCACAACCCCCAGTAAACTCCCACTCCCACCCCACAA
The DNA here is from genome assembly GCF_040938575.1 of Ambystoma mexicanum. Lineage (NCBI taxonomy): Eukaryota > Metazoa > Chordata > Amphibia > Caudata > Ambystomatidae > Ambystoma > Ambystoma mexicanum. The sequence continues at coordinate 151,418,462 of NC_090924.1, forward strand.
ACCCCAAAAATACCCCAGTAAACTCCCTCTCCCACCCCACAGAACCCAAATGTCCCCATATGTCCAACAAACAGTGGTCCCTTCACCAATGTACATTTTCAAAATGTCATTGCCTGTCCTGTTATTTCTTGGCAATTTTTGGATCCGGGGGTGCCATGGTCAAGCGCTGTGCTCTCCTCCACGTGAACCACACAGGGCTCGATTGTGCCGAGGTGGAAGGGGTTGTTGCAGTGGAGGTGTCAATGGTCAGTCCCATGGCTGGCCCAAGGAGTGGGCGCTGCATTTGCGGCAGATTTGCAAGAAGGGCCTGTGTAAGTGACCCCATGCACTCCCTAAAGGCACATGTCGATGCCTCCACAGCAGCAGTATTGGCTGCAATGGCCGTGGCAATGACCCTCATGGTCTCATTCCCAGTGGTAACTTGTTGCCGCATGAGTTCCAGCATGGACTCTTGTCGGGCCTCAACCCTTGCCAGGCGAGCCTCGAAAGAGTTGTCGGCTGCAGGAGTACTGGTGGGCAGGGTGGCGGTAGACAGGGTGGTGGCTGGCAGGGTGGTGGCTGGCAGGGTGGTGGATGGCACCTGCGTGGGGCCCACGTCCAGGGCACTGTCCTCCTCAAAGATGCCAATGTCAGAGTCTCCTAGGTCCGAGTCATGGAGGCACAGATCGTCCATGCACTCAGACTCTGTAGGGTGGGGGAGGCTGGTGATGGGGCTTGGGGTGGGTGTGCCGGACATGATCTCTGCCTCATTATCCACCTCTGTAGACACAACGTCCGTGGTGGCTGGCGGAGCATTAATGGAAACACGTCCCACTGTTGTGGGTGGCTGCTGCTGTTCTGTGGCTGCAGGTGTCCCCTGCAGGGTTACTGCCTTGCGTGTTACACTGGCTGTTGCTCTAGGCAGTTTCTTGGGCTGGGGGGTGGCGGTGGCCCTGGTCCCTTGGCGTGCAGTGGATGTACTTGCACCCTGTCCTGCATTCTTCCGCTTTCTCATCGGTGCCTGGGGGATAGAAGAGATGCAGGTCATCAGTGATGGTGTCAAATGGCAGCTATGATGTATTGCGGTGTGATAAGTTCATACATTCAGCAATCCTTTCATTTCTGGGGTGTGGCATTTGGTGTTCTGAGGGGGCATGTGGGCAATCAATGCATGGCTGGTGGCATGGCATTGGTTTGGTGTCTGTGAGGTGAGTTTCATGGGCATGGTCATATTGCACCTCTTTTGGGATTGGGATTGGCACTCAGCATGCGTGTGGTGCAGGGTGTGGCACACATTCTTGAATGATATGATGTAGTATTTATAACGTGCCTATACACAAGTGTTTCAAGGTGTGACGAGGCAGGGGGGGGGAAAAACAAGGGGAGACATACAACGATCCTACTAGGCCAGGTGTTATTCAGATCGCGCAAGTGCAAGGGAGGAGGGGAAATGGAGAAGTGCAAGGGGAGAGGGAGAGGGGAAAGTGCAGTACAGGGTAATAGCATACAGGAAAGTAACAAGGGCCAGCTAGTGGCAGTGCGAGTAAGTGCAGATAAGTGCTGGGAAGGAGGGGCTGTAGGGATACAGACACAGTCCCGTAGTGCAGGGGGTGCCAGGGAGGCAGTGCAGGGGAGAGTGGCTGGGCCAAGGAACGAGAAGGTGAGTGGCCCAGTTGCAGATTCAGTGCAGTTTAGTAACTTTAGCAGGGGAGAGGGGGAGAGAAAGCGGAGGCGAAGAGGAAGGTTTTGAGGTGCTTCCAGAACCGGAGATGGTTCTCCTCAAGTTTCAGGGGGGCAGGAAGGCTCTTCCAGACGGAGGCCCCTGCAGCGGAAAGAGATCTGCCACCAACTCGTTGTTTGGAAAAGCGACTGACCATGAGGGAGTTGGAGGCGGATGAGCGAAAAGCTCGAGAAGGAAGATATTTAGGAAGAGGGAGTTGAAGGTATTTTGGCCCAAGGCCCCAGAAGGCCTTGTGGACAATGCAGAGGGTTTTGAACTTGATCCTCGCAGCCACCGGGAGCCAGTGTAGTGATTTCAGTTCTGGAGAGATACGGTCCATGGGCTTGAGGCCAAGGACAAGTCTCGCAGTTCTGTTCTGGATGAGTTGCAAAGGGCGGAGAGTAGAGGCAGGAAGATTTAGATAGAGGCTGTTACAGTAGTCCAGCTTCGAGAGAACCAGGGCTCTAGAGACAGTGAGCTTCTGGGGGAAGGAGAGGAAGGGAAGGATACCTCTGAGGAGGTGTAGCTGGTAGTGTGACTTCTTAGAGACGTCAGATATGTGAGGAGAGAAGGAGAGTGTGGAGTCGAAGATGACCCCAAGGTTTTTTGCCTTGCAGGTAGGAGCAGGAAGAGGGCCAAGAGAGGCTGGCCAGAGAGCTGCAGGGAAGGAGGGAGTGGGTGTGCCGATGAGTAGGATCTCAGTCTTACTGGCATTAAGGCAGAGGTCATTGGCGGCACACCAGTCCTGGATAGCAGAAAGACAGTCAGAGATGAGGGAAGGAGAAGAAGAAGCCGAGGGTAGCCTGAAAATGAGCTGGGTATCATCCGCATAGCACTGAAAGTAGGGGCAGAGAGCGGCGATGCGGTGGGCGAGAAGTGCCAGATACTGATTGAAAAGCCAGGGGGAGAGGTTAGAACCCTGGGGGATACCACAGGTAGAGAAAAAGATGTCAGAAAGGAAAGACCCCAGTTGGACCTGAGAGGGTCGATTAGAGAGGAAAGAGGTCAGCCACGCCAGAGCCTGACCAGTGATTCCCAGGTTATCACGGAGACGGTTGAGCAGGATGGTATGGTTGACAGTATCAAAGGCAGAAGAGAGATCAAGCAAAATGAGAACACAAGGAATGTTAGAATCAAGGTTCGAGAGCAGGTCCTCACGGATGTTCAGGAGAGCAGTTTCCGTGCTTCTGGCGGCTCTGAAGCCAGACTGATGGTCATGAAGACTGCCAACAGATTCAGCATGGAGATTAAGTTGGGAGATGGCCAGTTTCTCCAGGAGCTTGCCCAGGAAGGGAGTGATAGAGATAGGGCGGTAGTTGGCTGGGCAGGAGGGGTCGGAAGAGGGTTTCTTAAGAAGGGGGTGCACAAGGGAGTGCTTGAGAGGGGATGGGAAGACTCCAGAGGCGAAAGAGTGATTGCAGAAGTCGGCAAGGGCAGGGGCCAAGGAGTCGATGTGGTCCTTGATGGTTTTGGAGGAACAGGGGTGGACCTGTTTTGATAAGACTTTCATAGATCTGACTTGTCTCGAAACCTCGTCAGCAGAAAAAAGGGGAAAGGCAGAGAAGGGGAGAGGAGGGGTGGCTTCAGAAGGGCCAGAGGGAGAGCAGGGAATAGTGGGGGGGAGGGGATAGGAGGAGAGTGAGGACGGGATGTCCTGAGTTTTAGAGATGAAATGAGAGGCCAGGGCCGTGCAGAGGGCCTGGGAGGGGAGAGTAGAGGTAGAGACTGCGGCATGGTTGGCCAGTTCCTTGCAGATTTTAAAGAGTTCGGCCGAATTGTTAGATGCTGCAGAGATGCAGGCTTGGATGAGGGCTCTCTTCTTGGAGAGAACGGAGAGCCAGTATTGCCTTTGGAGCAGGCGACAGGCCAGTTTGTCAGAGGATGCACATGAAGCACGCCATTTCCTCTGTGCCACCCTGCACTTGCGTTTAAGGGTGACGAGATCCGAGTCATACCAGGAGTTACATTTGGCTTTGGGCTTCAGGCGGATTCTCATGACAGGGGCAAGGATATCAAGAGTATCAGATATAGCAGAGTGGAGAGGGCTGTGTCAGGGTGGGAGTCATCCGAAGGGAGAGGAGGGGGCGAGAAGGTGGCAGCAAAAGCCTCAACTGACACGCGCTTCATGGGTCAGATGACCAAGAAGGAAGGTGGCAGTGATGAGGGTGGCTTTGCCTGTGGGGTAGGGAGGGTGAGGTGGGAGGATAGGAGAAAGTGGTCACTCCAGGAGAGAGGAGTGGAGAGAGGGACAGAGAGGGGAAGGTCAGAGGAGATCAGAGCATCAAGAGTGTGCCCTGCAGAATGGGTCGGCCCAGAGGGGAGGATAGAGAGTGAGAGAGAGTCGCAGAGGTCACGGAAGAGTCCAGAGGGGGGACAGGAGGCATCCAGGTGGATGTTGAAGTCGCCAAGAAGGGGGAGTTGAGTGGTTGAGGATAGGAGTGAGGAAGAGAGGTCCGCCCACTCAGAGAGGAAGGAGGAGATTTGACCAGGTGGCCGATAGATAGTAGCCACGGTAAGGGAATGGCTAGGAGAGAGAGAGAGTTGGCAGACAAGACATTCAAAAGAGGAGAATGGATATGTTGTTGTAGCCTTGGGACATGCATTACCTTGTCTAGTCTCACTTCCACATCACTTGTGCCACATCATGGTTTAGTCTACATGGAAGTTATGGTTCACTCACCTTCCTCTGTGGATGATGCGGTGCCAACCTCCTGGTCTCCAATTCCCTCGATTGATTCAGGGTCGATGAAGGAACTTGCGGTCTCCTCCCATGCCGTCAACTTCACAGGGGAGTGTGGGCCCCCGCCTGTCGCCATTGCGACCCTCCTGTTCTCCGCCAGGATCTTCCTCACCCGGAGGCGGAGGTCGCCCCACTGCTTCCGGCAGTCACGCACACTCCTCGGGGTGCTCCCCACTGCCGACACCCACTGTGCGACCTCCTGCCATACTTCTTTTTTTTTTGTTTGGGCCGCATGCTTCATGTCAGTGCTGTGCAAGGGTGTTGGCAAGCATGGTGAGTTCTGCGTCTGAAAAACGCTGCTTTCTCTTCCTTTGGGTCGACTTCTTGGTAGCCTTAGACATCCTGCTTCTGTTGTGGCACACAACAACACGAAAGAAGTGGTGGTTATGGAGGATGGCAATGGATTGTGTTTTTAAAGATGGCCGCCGGCCCATTTCCCATTCCTGCGCGATGACATAATTTCTGGGTCCTTTTTTGCGAATACAGTAATACCGTGCCGGTATTACCGTGCCGGTATTTAGGGGTTGTTATGAGGCGGTTATGCAATGGCCAGCACCCGCAATGCCGGTATAGGGGGGTTGGTGGCCCTTTACCGGCATGGCGGTTTTGCCACTACTGGCATGGGGGAACGCGCGTGCTCGCGCACTCATATTCACCCGCTGTTAGCTGGTTCATACGGGCACGGATTTGCACGTTACGGCATGCCGGTAAAGAACCCGCTGTTACCGGGCTACTCGTAATGAGGGCCCATGTCATTTAAAAATGTTCACCAACTGCAATACAAGTATGGCAATGTATCCGATACTATGCCCTTGTGGTCTTAAGTACATAGGTAAGACAGAAAGATCTGTCAAAACCAGAATGAAAGAACACAAGAGCTGGATTAATAAAAACAATGATGATAACACAGATGGTTAAACATTTTGTCGAATAAGCACATAAATCAGAGGCGATTTGTTGGGTGGCACGTCAATAAGTTAAATCTGGCAACATTGAAAGTAGTAGGAGGATAGTTTGGAAAATTGAACAAAGAATGATTTTCCAAAGACATAGCGACAGGCATGGTCTAAATGAAATGGTAGAATAGGATAATTTAATAAACAGAAGAAAGTAATTTTTAATCCCACAGTATAAAATGCTAATATAAGGTAGCACCCAGATGTCCACCTCAGCAGAAGAGTACGGAGGTTTAGATATGTATATATCTTTTCTGCACTATGCTTTACAATAAGCATCAGTTGGAGTTGGAGTTTGAATAGATAAAACGCATAGGCAAGTTCTAGCCACTTCTTCCCTACATCTAAAGATGTGAGTATTAATCCACAACACAAATGGCTTGTGTCTTCTAGAGATAAAAAACTGCAGTGACAGAAAGTTGAACTATGAGCAATCAGGTTCGCTACAAGTTCCCTAATACCGTTTAGTCTCCCTGCAGCTTTGTGAGGATAATCCCAGAAGATTGAGAGGCAATAGCTATATTAGGAGAGTGCCAATTTTGGTAGTTCCTTTAATTGGAGTATGACGTTCGACACGAAAAGACATACATGTACGCCCCTGCTCCAGCAATTCTGCAGTTAAAGAAGTGAGGATTAAGTAACAATAACATTAACTAAAAAAGCATAAATTGATTTATGTCTCTTAGGGATAACAATTATTGCAATATAAAATTTAGCAATGAGCGATCTGAATTGAAACAATATTGGACCCATGGACTCACATGATCAGAATGGGAGATTCAAGCAAGATATTTTCTATTGACTTTATCATTTATGATTATAAATTGTTTTAACTTTTCTAAGTACTGGTGTTCCATACTTGCATTAAAGTAAGTTCTTATTTCGAAAGGCATATTCATTATGGGAGCGAAGATACTACAATAGTTAATATTCACTTCTATGGGTTGGGTATGTGGACATCTGAATCTCCTTTTTAAATATTAGTGAGAAATAAGAATACAAGATGTAAGTCTGTTACCCCTACAGATTTCAATACATGAATACGCATGATTGAATTGAGAGGAATACTATATCATCAAGAAAGGAAAACAAATTGCTATGTTAACTAATGTGCAGTACAAGCTAAAATACCAACATTTATGACCCGTGAAGAATGCCCAGGCACTGTTAGCTACTAAAGTACTGAAACATGCACACGTTGTGTTTTAACAGATTGTGTGTTTTACCATATGCGATTTACACCAATAATCATAAGGGTGGTAACAGATAGTATATTACATATAGCTGTGCATTTTCTGACTAATCTGATGGGTTTGAAAGTGTTATAAATAGATAAGACATCAAACTGCTACCTACAAAAGATGCATCAGAAGTGAGGCGTCCCAGAGAAAGAGGTCTTGTACATACAACACATGAAATTAGGTTTAGGTCGGCCTATTTCGATGGCAAAGAAGGTGCCTTCAACATCGTCCTTAAAGACCACGTCTGCATTGACTGTTTCCACCCCGTTGATGACCTTGTCGATGACCACTTCCTCAAAGGGGGGACAATCCACAAGTGTGGTGTCCATAGCCGCAGCGACAACTGCCACGCAAGTAGCCCTGCCGGCACGGCGTGAGGTGACCGCCTGCGTTTCGGCAAAGACCCTGGAAAAGGGACAGGAACCGCTCCCTCGAAGGAGACGGAAAGGATGGACTCTTCTACGGCCCCTAGCGCGGGTGCAGAACAGAAGGCTGAGCCAAGTGTGGTGATACACGATTATACTAACTCAGAGAGGACCTACTCGAGGGCTACTATTCGGACCCCGAAGGCGGCCAGGCACCCTTATCAAACAGTGGGTCACCGTGAGGTGATCCCGATCATCCTCTGCCTCTGGGGAGGCACACCAGCCTGGATCCTCCCGTTCGCACCCCTCCAACTTCGCAGCCCAAGGATAAATCGTTGGACATTCTGACCACGCTGCATACGCTGGAATCGGAGATCCAGCAGAAACTGCCACCCACGCCGGGCCCTGTCCCGACAAGTAGTCCTCCAAGGCTGTTTCCAGGGGGCCCTTCAAGGCGCAAACACAGGTAGAAAGATCCTGCTGGTCCAAGGAAACAACCAGTTCCACTGCCTCCGCTGACCCCTCCCTGGGACCTTGCCCCAGTGGGGGATCCGGCCACGCACAAGGACACGGCTACGGAGACGGACACTGATGAAGCCGATGCCTTTGTGACGGCAGATGAGGAACCGACAGGCGCTGATGACCCGCATAGGGCCTCTCCAACGGATGAGGTGGGTTCCTTCCACTCTATGATATCTAGGGCCTCTGAGCTCTTTCATTTGGTATCTGAGGAGACGAGAAAGGAAGGGTTCCTTTATCAACGTTGCAAGTCCAGAAGGAAGATGTCCGTAGCCTTGTTGGATGATATCTGGAATGAAGGCCTATTACTGCTGAAGACTTAGAGCACCGCCCCTCCCAAGTGGGACAGGCTGGAGAAGAAGTACAGAGTACCAGACTCGGCCCCCAAGCGCCTTAGTTCGCAGCCGCCGCCGGATTCCGTAGTCTCTGCTGCGGCCAAGAAACATTCTGCTAACCCGCCTTCTGCGGCCATCGTGGGGAAGGGAAGAAGCTGGACGCTATAGGGAAGAGAATTATATATACAGATGCAAGCACCATTAAAGCCGCTAATGCCCTGGACATTTTAGCCCGCTACCACCGGGAACTATGGTACAACCTGGGCCCTATTCTGGATTTCCTGCCAGGCGACAAGCAGAAGCCCTGGAGCTATTCCAGGAGGGGGAAGTGGCCTCTGACCACACCATCACAGTGGCAGTGGATATCGCAGACATCGGTTTCCATCAAATGGGGATTGGAGTGTCTCTGCGTCAGCAAGGATGGCTGAAAGCAACCAACTTCAGACCGGATGTACAGTCCAAGGTGCTGGACATGCCGTTTGAAAGAGAAAACATGTTTGGCAAAGCTGTCGACGACTCCCTCCAAGTCATGGAGACGAACACGGCAACAGCACGCTCACTGGGCACTCTGCAGCAACATTGGTCATCGTCCTTTCGTTCCTCTAAAGGGAAGCCCAGCAGATCCTCTAAGGGCTACACCACCCCTTACTGGCAGCCTTCCCGTTCGGTGACGCAAGAGGCCTACAGAGGATGCTCACAGGCATACAGCAGTGGAGGACAGTGTTGGCGCTGCTGGCAGGGCCGGGCCTGACCCCGAAACAGGCCTGAACCGGCTGTGGATTCGGCCCCCACTTGTTCACCACAGTGGGAGGCCGGTTGGCGAGGTTCGTCAGCATGTGGAAGAACATCACCACCTACAGATGGGTGCTGGACACTCTCGAACAGGGACACACCTTGGAATTCCAATGCAGGTGTCCTCGTATCCCCCCGATGGCTTGTCAGGAACAACATGTGACTCGGCTTCTACAGGAAGTCAACGTCATGTTAAGGAATGGGGCGCTAGAGTCGGTCCCCAGTACCTCCGGGGCTTCAGGGTGTACTCCAGATACTTTCTGGTCAGATCTCGAAGTCCCAGAAGTTCAGGATGGTCACGTTGCAGCACGTGCTCGGCCAACTGGAGGAAGGAGACTTCCTGGCATCGCTGGACCTGGAGGACGCCTACTTCTATATCCCCATCCACCAGAAACAGTGAAGGTTCCTGCAGTTCGTGGTCCAGGGACATCACAGCGCTCGCCTTTGGCCTGAAATTGGCCCCAAGGGTTTTCACGAAGTGCTTGGCTCTGGTGGCGGCATGTCCTCGTCTCGGGGGCATTAATTTCTACCCTTATCTGGACGATTGGCTCATCCGAGCCCGATCCCACAAACTGGCGACCCAGCACATTGCAACGACCATGTGCGTCTGCTGACAGAGCTGGGATTTTTCCATAAATTCCTGCTGGGAGCCATCACAGAACGCTCTGTTTCTGGTTGCCCGTCTCAACACAGTCACCTGTCTAGCATCCCCCTCGGAAGAGAGGGTGATGGCCATACTTGGGAAGGTGCAACACCTGTCGTCAGCGAGCTCGGCGACGGTGCGGGCTGTCAAGTCGCTGCTGGGCATGATGTCCTCAGGCATCAACCTCGCCCAACTTTGCAGGCTGCAGATGAGGCCTCTCCAAGAGTTTCTGGATGCGAGGTGGCTGCAGGTCTCCAGTGCCTGGAGACCTGCTGCATCTGCCAGCGGCTCCGTCCTTCAGAATTCCGATACTGCCCGATCTTCTCACCAGAGAGGGAGGGGCGATTCTGCATCACGACACAGAATTGCTGAACCTCAGGACTTGGCACCTGCAGCCCTAGAATTTGGACATTACACTTTGCCTGCGGAGTGTAAGGACATCCTGGCCAAAGCCAGAGCCTCTTCAACGTTGACTTGCTACGACCACAAGTGGAAGCATTTCTCTGTGTGGTGCCGGGCTCAGAATATTACTCTTTAAGCTGGTTTGGCTCATGTGTCCATCAAGGTACACTTGGCGGCCATATCCCATTACGCCAGGACACCTGGTAGGCCTTCCCTGTAGTCGCACAGGCTAGTCAAGGAGTTCCTCAAGGGCCTCTTTAGAACCCTTCCGCCAATGAAGGCTCCTGCCTCGTCCGGGTAGCTTAATGTGGTCTTCACTAAGCTCATGGGGGCAGCCTTTGATCCGATGCATCAGGAACCTCTCAAGTTTCTCTCGTGGAAAACGGAATTCCTCATGGCAATAACCTGGGCCAAGTTGGTCGGGGCGATCCAGGCGCTGGCATAGCAAGCAGCCATACTTGTCCTTCCACTCTACTCGGGTGGTTCTGCGTACACACCTCTTCTTCATGCTTAAGGTGCCGTCGGAGTTCCACCTCAACAAGCCTTTGGTGTTGCCCGTCTTCTTCACGCATCCGACATCACCAACGCAAAGAACCTTGCATTCAATGGTCGTTGCTCATGCCGTGAAGTTTTACGTTGCATGCAGAGTTTTCGGAAGCCTTCTCAGTTGTTCGTCAACTTTGGACCTGTGAATCACGGAAGGGCCTTGTCCAAGGCTTCCATTACCAGGTGGCTTTCTGGTTGCATCATGCACTGTCATTGTCTGGCTAACAGACCTCTTCCTGGCCGGCCGAGAGCCCTCTATACCAGACTGCGTTTCTCTCTGGTGTGCCCCTGCTCGACATCTGCATGCTTGCTACATGGAGATCCACACACACCTTCACAAGGTTTTACTGCGTCAACAGGAATTCCAGGGAGGAGTCCCGGGTCGGGCATGCGGTGCTATGCAACCTGTTCACTTGAGATGAGTCTGTTACAGCGGTGAGTGTTTTACTTCTGTTGAGTCGTGCCACCTCCCATGGTTCTGTAATTGTACTGCTGTATAATCTTTATTCATGAGCATGTGAATCCATGCCAGGCCCCATGCTTGAGAAGGTTTAAGTTACATACCTGTAACTCTTGTTCTCCAGCATGGGTCTGGCATGGATTCACATGTGAATCCTCCCTCCATCCCTTATATGGCTCTTCTTGGTTCATACTGCCACCTTACATGCTTACCAAATCTGAAGATGGCCCCTAGGGGTGGAGCTTAGGGCGAGGACTGTCATTGGATGGGGTCAGTATGACCCAGAGGACAGTGATTGGTTTAGAGGAGAAATACAGTCTTCAAGCGAAAGTGAAACTATCGTTTCTTTTACAGAGGATTCCCAGCCTGATGACAGGGAATATTCATGAGCATGTGAATCCAGACAAATGCTGGAGAACAAGAGTTACAGGTAAGTAACTTAAACCTTGCAGCACATTGGAAAGTGGAAAGAGGTGGTACTCCCCTTATTTCCTGATCCCCAAAAAGGATGAACAAATGTTTCCTACCTTGGAGCTGAGGTCCTAGAACAAGTTCCTCATAAAGGACAAGTTCAAGATGGTGGCCTTGCCCCAGGTCCTTCAGGCCCTAGAGTTGCTGGGTTCAGTGGTGTTACTGGACGTCCAGGATGCTTATTTTCACATGCTGATCAATCCAGGATATGCAGAACTTACCATGACCTCCATTCTGTGGATTTTCCACAAACTGATGTCAGTGTTGGTAGCATGTCTCGGAGGGATAGGGTTCACCTCTTTCCCTACCTTGATGACTGGCTCATCAGAGCACCTTCTCCAGAGCAAGCATCATCCCATTTGTGCCACGCTTGCCAGCTGCTTCACAGTTTGGACTTCTCCCTGAATTTTTAGAAGTCACATGTGGCACACTCCCAGCTGCTTCAGTTTTATCTGGGCAGTATTGGTCAGATGCTCAGCAAAAGCTTTCCCTCCCCCAAGGACAAGGCTTTAAATATTTTCCAGCTCGTCGATAAGCTCCAGAACAACTGGTTTCTGACAGCCTCAGCATACCTTCGCCTACTTCCTGCATCTCCCTGGTACCACAGTCCCAACTCAGAATGCAAACATCAAAGACCTTCTTCAGGTTGTGAAATGTGTATCATTGAGCCTTCTGAGGTGGGCCCAATGGTGCACTTTTGGCATCCATAGCTGGAAGCCGCAGTGGTTAGGAATACTTCCCTAAAAGGCTGTGTGCTCCTTTGGAGATCCCACCATGAGCAGGCTGTGGTCCAAGGTGGAGACCAGATTACACATCAATCTGTTGGTGCTGCGGGTGATCCAGCTTTCACTGATAGCCTTTCTTCAGTCCAGGGAAAGCGTTTCCTGATCCTGACAGATAGTGCAGTGACCACATATTACCTTAACAAGAGAGGCACTGCAGGGTCCCTGCCCCTGTACGCGGAGTCAATGCGGCTTTGTTTCTGGGCCTTGATGAACAACATTCTCCTACCGGCAGCCCACCTTGCTGGGGCAGAGAATATGGTGGCGGACACCTTGAGTAGACAGGGCTCAGTCTCCCATGTGTGGGAGCTGTGCCAGGAGGTTCTTCTGGAATTCTTCAACTCTTGCGGAACCCATCACATGGATCTATTCATGTCCAGTCCCAACAGGAAGTGGAAGCTGTTCTGCACCATGGAACTTCCCCCTGGATGGACACTGGGGGAAGCGCTCTTAGTGGACTGGCACTTCGACCTAAATATTACCACCAATTGCTGTCATTCCTTAGGTACTAACAAGGTTTCAGAGATTCGGAAATACAGTGATTCTGTTTACCCTGGACTGGGCTCAGAAGCCTTGGTATTTGGATCTCCTTGACTTGGTCATCTATCCACTTAGACACCTACCAAAGGGAGTGAACCTTCTCTCACAGTTGGGAGGGCAAATCCATCACCAGAATCTAAGCACTCCCAACCTACATCACTGGCTGCTGAGAGGCTGAGAAACAGGGTTTAGGCTTTGACATACAAGGTGTTAGAGGTTCTTTTGTAAGTGCTCTCCACCAAAGTCATTTACAGCTGCCGGTGGAGGAAGTTTTCTTCCTGTGGCGGAGAGAGGACTTTGGACCCCATTTCCTGCTCTATGGCCTTAGTGCCACAATTTCAACTGTCTTTGGTTTGACAGGGCCTGCAGATTGTACCGTTTTTACAAGGATTTGTTCCCTCCGCACCATTTTCTGGCCCTGGCTTGGGATTTAAATCTTGTCCTTATTTTTTTGGATGGACTTGCCATTTGAGCTGCTTCTTTCATGTCCTTTGAGGCTATTGAACTTCAATGTAGGTTTTCAAGTGGCGATCACCTAGGCTAGCAGAGTGATCTGCAAGCACTGTCAGTGTAGCAACCTTACTTGGTTTTTTGGAAAGAAATCATTTTGCTCTAAATGCATCCTGCGTTTCTCCCCCAAAGGTAATCTCTGGATTCCACAGAAAGAAAAGATTCCTCCTCTGGGTTTTTATTACTCTCCAACTCATCCCTCCGAGGATAAGGAGTGGTTGCATCGCCAAGATCTAAGAAGGTTGTTATGTTTCTATATGGCAAGGATAAGGCAATGTTGGAAAGAAGACCAGCTTTTTGTTGACTTTACGGGAGCCAGAAAGGGCATGGCTGTTTTAAAACAAACAATTTTGCTGATGGATCATTCTCTGCACTTCGGGGATGTCAGCCTTGGATACTTGTCAGTCAGCAACCTGGGCCTCGTTGCATACCTTCAAAAAGGTACTCACCATGTTGGTCGCGGGTAAAATCAAATAATTGTTCACTGCATTTTTTTACAACAAATGGGTAGATGTGGGGGTTGGGGTTAGATATGTGGAAAGTGGGCTGGGGGTTGGTGTGGGGTGGTGCAATGATCTATGCCTGCATCTTTTGGTAAAAAAAGGTAAATAAATGAGTTCTTTTACCCACGATTAAAGTTGTGTTGTTCTAACATAGAACCTTCTTAAAACACTATTGTCTGGATTTGTTTCCTAATCAAGATGCTCACTTTGGTAAGGCAGTCCTTCAAAGCTTTATTTATCACATCTTTCTCCATGTTAATCCAACATTACATAACAACATATTTCACAACGTTACATTACATTCAATTATTTGGGGTATAACATCACCAATTGCTCCCTGTCTTTTTGAGGGAGCACACCCTCCTTCTCTCTAAGTCCACTTTAGCCCCTTTGTATAAATGTACATGTACATTGACATGAATAACTATATAATTTCAAACCCATCCAGCTATATTCCCCTGCCCTAACCAGACTTCCATCTCTTGTTTAATATTCTTACTCTGCTCTCCAGAGTGACACCTCTATCACCATACTTCCAGCACTCATCGCTGCATCCTCCCACCTTGATTCCAAGATGCATTTGTTATGTTTTAACTACTCCCTGAACTCCCCCATGCTCCTCCCTCACCATGTATGCGCGGAAATCTGCCTAGATATCCAGAAGGCCTGTTGTGCATGTGTCAGCAATCTATAGCATTCCTCCCTCTCATTGCACATCATTTGGTCTGACACCCACCCCGTATCTGAAGTGGGAGCTCATCTCATCCATCTTAGTACAGTCCACTTTTTTGCTAGTGCTAGCATCAGACTATTGAATTTAGTACATTGCCTGGACTGCTTGGGGGATACAGCTAGAATCATGTGTCTGGCCCCTCACTGTAATTGTATTCCCAATGGGGCTGGGAGGATCGCTCAAGGGCAACGCACCTCGTCTTGAAAACAAGATGACACAAGTAGCACGGATTCCATATCCAATATTGCCCTTAGAGGCCGCAATAAACATAAAGTGCAATATAAGAACCCCTTTTTTTATATTCTCTCTATGTCTCTTGTCACCATCTGCCAGAACGCAGTGGGCAGGCCCCTATCAAGCGCAGCATCTTGACATCATCCACCCCACGAGTCGTATATCTTGGACGAAGGCTTAGATCATATACATATATGCAATGGGTATAACATATGACCTTAGGAGTATCCTGCACCAGTATCTGGCATTTATCTGCCTCCTTCCCCTCTTCCTCTGTTATTTCCTGACTTAGCTCATCCATTCACTTGTCTTTTACTTTCACCACAGCTGGTAGAGGCTACTAACTAATTTACATAGACTAACCGCCTTTAGTTCATATGACTGAAGGACATTGTTTTCTGTCTCACTTCATTAGCCCGGTAATTGCCCTGCATCCCGCTCCTACAATCGTATCCATTGTGTTGTTCCTTCTTCCTGCATATAGGTCTTCTATGGCCTAAATCCTCTTTTCTTTCCAATCCATACACTTCATGTACGTATGCCTCAGCATTCCTGGAATTAACTTCCCTGGAGACATGTGATGACTGAATGCTGTACTCTGCCTTTGCAGCTGCATTGCACTCTACCACACCTGGTTGCCTCCAAAGGCAGCTCCCATCCTCATTTTAAGTTTGACCCGCTTGTTTATTATCTGGGAGGGGGGGGCTTGTCACCTCTAATCTTCATGACCACCCGAGCATCAGAATTCTGTACATCCCCAGTGTACTACAAATTACAACTGCACGGCCAGGCAGTACCTATGTGGGTCTTAGACCTGAAGCCCCCATCCTCATAAGCCAGGTGCATTGTACTATTCTTGGCGTCTTTCCTGTCTAAACAAATCTAATGATCAGTGTTCTACATTTTTTAAGGAAAGTATCCAATATTAGTAAACAGATATAGGAGTGTGGGGGCTATTATCATTGTGGCATGCCCCATCCTCGTGATGGTTACCATGGTTATCCATGTCTTGACTTTCCGCACCAGCTCCAAATCTGCTTCTTTGTTATACTCAAATGTATACATCAATGCCCTGTAGAGATACAAGATATTTAATATCTTCACCTCCTCTGCATTTAGGGTAGTATATATTCCATGCCTCAAGTTCAATTCAGCCACAAAGAAGAACCTTGACTTTGTCCAATTAATTAGCAAGCCAGCTACTTCATTGTATTGCCAAATTGATCAACTATAGCTATGCCCCTCTCCAAATCTACTCTAGGTTCTTTTAGATACAGCATTACATTGTCTGCATATAACACTATCATTGATTCCACAAACCCAACTTGAATTCCTTCACTGCTCATCTCCTCCCATATTTATACTGCAAATGGTTCCATTGCCAAGGCAATCAGTAGAGGTGACAGAGTGCATCCCTGCCATGTACCCGCCTGGAGGTGGAACTGCCCCACAATTCTACAAATGGCCTTAACTGTGGGCCTAGGCTGTACATAAAGGATGGCCATCAAAAGGAGCATGTAGCCTCCAAATATCAGATCTTTCAGCAGCCTGCAGAGATAGACCCATAAAACAGAGTCAAATGACTTCTCATCGTTCAGGGGCACCACATTTGCTAGCCTCCAGAACGTTATTGTTGTGAACCAGTGGGGGGAAAAAACATCTAGTTCAGGGGTACCAGTTTCCTCATTAGGGGCTGTATTCTATTTGCTGTCAGTTTAGCCAGGATCGTGTTGTCTGTGTTGATTATTGACAAGAGCCTATAGGACTCACATAATGAGGGATCTTTACCTGGTTTCAGACCTGGTTTTTCAGGCCTGTTCCATACAGGCTGCTGGGCATCTTCTATCTGGGGCATCACTGTACACTTCACATATTTAGGGGGAGGTTGGTATCTAAATCTCTCTATATATAAAAGGGAAATGTGTGAATGTCTGCATACATCCCAACATGCTAAGAACCTGACATTTGGCATGTGGGTAGGTCCCATGGTGTAGACAATGTAAAAAGTATACAATATAAATATACCTTTGTCTGATTTTCTTTTGGGGTTAGGAGGGATTTGTGGATATGTGTGTGTGTCTGTATGAAATGTTCAGCATACTTTCCAACATGTTACAAAACCTAAATCTGACATGTGGGTAGGTTCCATGGCGTAGACAATATAAAAAGTATAAAATATAAATGTTTCAAATCATTTTTTGCGGGAGTTTTTTCTTAAGGCATCTGCAATGCTCCGATACCTGTGTGTGTCTGTTTGAAATGTTCAGCATACTTCCCAACATGCTACACACCTGAAATTTGGCATGTGGGTAGGTTCCATGGTGTAGACAATGTAAAAGGTATACAATATAAATATACCTTTGTCTGATTTTCTTTGTGGGTGGGGGGGGTATTTGTGGATATGTGTGTGTGTGTGTTTGTATTAAATGTTCAGCATACTTTCCAACATGCTACAAAACCGAAATCTGACATGTGAGTAGGTTCCATGGTGTAGACAATATAAAAAGTATAAAATATAAATGTTTCAAATTATTCTTTTGGGAGTTTTTTTCTTAATGCATCTGCAATGCTCCGATACCTGTGTGTGTCTATTCCAAATGTTCAGCAAACTTCCCAACATGCTACAAACCCGAAATTTGGCATGTGGGTAGGTTCCATGGTGTAGACAATGTTAAAAGTATAAAATACAAATATACCCTTGTCTCATTTCCTTTTTTTGGTAGGAATTACCATGCAAATCATAGGTACAACTGCCAGTGCTTTATGAAATGTGATCCTCAATCCTTAACCCATCTCTTGCATGTGGTTTGCCTGAACTGAGATCCCTAACTGCCTATCAATTTTCCTCTGGAATCATCACACTTATCAAGTGCCACTGCCTCTTCTTCTCTCAGGGTGGTCAAATCTAGCCTATTTCAAAATAGGTATCCGTCCCTCTCTGATCATATCCTCAAAGATTGGCTGTATTGGTGCCTTTGGCTTGAATCACCACTGCATTAGATTACTCCTCTCCCACTTATATTGATTGTTTCTGCACTGGTGAGTTTTCAGACATTTTCTGCAGTAAAATCTCACATCCCGTTATTCTGCCTAATAGGGACAGACTATAGCAAAACAAAAGGTGATGCCTGGAGGATTTAGAATTAATCTCAACCCATTGCACAGTTCTGGCAACCCTCCAAACCATTGTTTTTTAGCCTGCCAAACCATTACAGAAAGGGGAAAGACCATATGCAAATTAGGCTGGGTCCCACCCCAAAATAGGCAGTCCAGCCCAAATGAAACCACAAGCATCCCTAGACATGTTTCAGCCTCAATGGGCATCATCAGTGAGGAGTAGCTTGGGCCTCTAGGCCCAGCAGACTAGGATCCGACTAGACAGAAGCAGGTCTACACGGGTAGTGGTATTGTACACTGACAACCAATATGTTTACTGCCTACAACCCAGGTGCAATTATCTTCAAACATCTATAAAGAAAAAGATTTGCATATTACCACCTATTACCCAAGCTTCTCTAGACAGACTCATTTTCCTCTCAGAAGATCTAGCCTCCCAAACATCAAGCATTCAATTGAAATCTCCACCTCTAATCAACTGACACCCAGGGATTCCATATTC
Source organism: Ambystoma mexicanum (assembly GCF_040938575.1). Lineage (NCBI taxonomy): Eukaryota > Metazoa > Chordata > Amphibia > Caudata > Ambystomatidae > Ambystoma > Ambystoma mexicanum. Next base: position 151,436,552 of record NC_090924.1, read on the forward strand.
TGACCATTAAGGTTTATACATGTAATACTCTGCCTTTCCACCAACCCATGTGCCTCCTACTACTGTGCATATTTTGAAGTTGGAAATACATAGGTTTTATGCACAAGCAGCAACACTCACCGGTTCCTGTCAAAAACGAGTCATAATATGTTGCATGGAGCCCATTGCCTTTCAAATGCTGATTGTCCTTCATTCAAGAGATGTATCTCTTGCAAAAATGACATCTTCACCAAATGCCTCGTTATGTATGCCAGTACCTTCCTTTGTTTCACCTTGTTATGCAGTCCACTAATATTCCAGGTCATCAAGGTCATCTCAATTGCTGACATTTTACCCATTATCTCTCTCTATTTTACCGTTGTGGAGTGCGATCTGTGTTTACTTAATGCATCCTGTTTCACTCCCACAAACCATCCAACACCTCAGAACTGTACATTGGTCAGCTATCCCCGCCTCACCCCTTTTGCCCCCCACCCCATCTTCATCCAGAACCCCAACTTCTGGATGTTCCTCTTGTATCGCTCATCCCACTCCAATCCCATTTCTACACTCTCCTCCATGTTTCACAGTTTTGATCACTTTTCTGGTCTAGATCTTCAACCCTTTCCTTCTACCCCTTACAACTGATTGCTGCCTTCACCTGGGCCTCCTGCTCTACCATCACCCTACTTCCACTATGTGGACTAATTCTGGCACACTCTGCTTCCTCCTTGAAGTGTTTTACCTGCTTCCACTGTATCTTTGACCCTACAGACCTTTTAAGCTGGCCGGTACCAGTTTTGCTTCTCACGCCTTCAATACCGTTTCATGTAAATTAGTTCTTCCCCGCTGTCTTCCCACCTGCAGGACCTATATACTTCTATGAGTGTAACTAAAATGAGGACTCTGTGGAGGATGCAAGCCATTATAAAAATATGACCCATGTTAATCTTATTTCTGGTAGACCGGCCTTCCACAGACTTCTCATCACCTGACTAGACTACTCCACATGTAGAGAGCTTTTTCACACCTCAGGAGAAGAAGAGAAATTCACATGTTTTTTGCATTTCTTCCGCTGATGAGCATCGGGAAAGAAAGATCAACTGAGGCCATGGGACGTGGTGTGCTCTATATGGATGAACATCTGGCGTCAGTACCAGAAACACGAGTGGGTCATCATAAGTGGTCGACAATGAGGCACACTACACTCCCTGCTGTGCACACTTTTATGATGCCAGCTGCCTCTTGAGTATCTAATGTAAGGAATCTGTGGGAGAATCCTTCAGAAATGTCATTACCTGTGGTAATAATTTTGTTATGTTGCACTCTTCATCTCATCCTCCATTACACCTTCTTCCAAAGCCTCAGGTTCCACAGGATAGAGTTTTGATATATATACCCCGTCATAATCCTCTTCCTCTGACATATTTTTTATAATTTCCTGAATAGTAGACCTGGTAGTAGTGCCTACATGTCTCAACAATGTCCTTGTCTGTGTAGCTGTAGGCCCATGTTCATCCTTGTCAATCTACAAGTACATGAGGGTTTCCAGACATTCTGGGCCACTTTCTTTGTGAGAAATGTGTAATGTGTGCATAGACTATCAACACAAAAGAAGCAGGTTTAGGCCTGAGGAGACCATGGCCCTCATTACGAGGTATGCCAGTAAGGGAAAAACGATGCCGGTATGCTAATACCGGCATCGTTCACCGTTCCGTAGCATTCCGACCTGGAACCCCGGTATTAGTGGCATACTAAACAACGGTGCCGTTAACAGCGGCATAGGCGCGTACACGCGCCCCTTTAGGGAGCAAATAGCAGCATGCCGGTAATAGGGGGTAATTCCAACCCACGCATACATGCAAATACCGGCATCCCACCACCCAATTGTGTCGGTGCCATCTACTGCGACCATGTGGAATTGGTAGTCCCCCATGCCATAGAGGCGGTGTACCGCAATCGCAAGCAATACCACTCCATCAATGTGCAAATGGTATGTGACTCCATCAAGATCATCAACCATTGCTGCGCCCGATATCCCAGATCCGCACATGATGCCATGCCACTGCGCAAATGCACGCTACCCCGTCACATGGAGCGACATGCTGGACCACGTGCCTGGCTGCTTAGTGAGTTGCAGAACAGGGCCATGGCCATTCTGTGGGCTACTGATGTGTGCGAATGCAGAAGCGGGGGGACTACTGCACCAGGGTGGGAAAGGGGGGGTGGAAAGGTCACCTGGGTGGCAATAGCCAGTGAGTGGAGAATGCATGCAGAGCTAAACACTCCTCACCTGAACCAGCAAAACGGAACAGGAGACATCACTGGGCCACATATCACAAACATTGCATATGGATGACAACAAGTAACAGGCACAACCAGGGCACCATGGTGATGGCAGGCAATGCATGACTGAATCGGATGGCAACTGTGGCAATGCGGCTAGTGTGGCCATGCATACCAATCAATATACAGCAAGAATTTGAGACTAAACATTGTCGCACTACCACAGCACATCTGCCTCAGCATGCAGGATTACACCCTGCATTATCTAGTCAACCCCATCCTGTGTACCATACCTCTGTACAGTATACATTGCATATAGGTGACTATTTGGGACACGTACAGGGACATGTGCATGCCCACACCAAATAGCTGCTGCCATGACCGTGCTCCCTGAAGGTGGCAGTTCAGAGTGACACACACCTATTTGAAGCTTCTTGCAGGTGATGGAGGATATTTCTTGAGGCTGTGGCTACTTACCCCTGTGCGGAACCCGCAGAACAGCCATGAAGAGGAGTACAATCGTGTGCCCACTCGTACTCATGTTGTGATTGAGCAGACCTTTGGCCTGTTGAAGGCACGGTCTGGTGGGGCCCTCCTATATAGGCCTGAGAAGGTGGCAAAGATCACCATGGCCTGTGTCATGCTGCACAACATGTGCGTCTGAGGGAATGTACCACTGCCACCTGACATTGACATGCATGGGCCGGGTGAGGATGAAGGGGATGGAGACGGAGGTGAAGGAGCCCCCCTGCCATTACGTGATGGCCATGCTGTACGCCAAGCACTAATTGACGAATACTTTTGAAACGCAGGGACAATGTAAGTAATGTGTCTGCAACACACTGGCTGAATCTGGACATGCACACTGTTTTTGTTAGAATTGGCCCACTGTACACCACCACACAATAAATGTACATGTACAAAAAGAACGATGTCCAGCCAATGATTTGCTTGCACACAACGGTGTATTTTCAGCAGACGTGATATGGTGAACATAATCCCCTCACAACCCCCAGTAAACTCCCACTCCCACCCCACAAACCCCAAAAATACCCCAGTAAACTCCCTCTCCCACCCCACAGAACCCAAATGTCCCCATATGTCCAACAAACAGTGGTCCCTTCACCAATGTACATTTTCAAAATGTCATTGCCTGTCCTGTTATTTCTTGGCAATTTTTGGATCCGGGGGTGCCATGGTCAAGCGCTGTGCTCTCCTCCACGTGAACCACACAGGGCTCGATTGTGCCGAGGTGGAAGGGGTTGTTGCAGTGGAGGTGTCAATGGTCAGTCCCATGGCTGGCCCAAGGAGTGGGCGCTGCATTTGCGGCAGATTTGCAAGAAGGGCCTGTGTAAGTGACCCCATGCACTCCCTAAAGGCACATGTCGATGCCTCCACAGCAGCAGTATTGGCTGCAATGGCCGTGGCAATGACCCTCATGGTCTCATTCCCAGTGGTAACTTGTTGCCGCATGAGTTCCAGCATGGACTCTTGTCGGGCCTCAACCCTTGCCAGGCGAGCCTCGAAAGAGTTGTCGGCTGCAGGAGTACTGGTGGGCAGGGTGGCGGTAGACAGGGTGGTGGCTGGCAGGGTGGTGGCTGGCAGGGTGGTGGATGGCACCTGCGTGGGGCCCACGTCCAGGGCACTGTCCTCCTCAAAGATGCCAATGTCAGAGTCTCCTAGGTCCGAGTCATGGAGGCACGGATCGTCCATGCACTCAGACTCTGTAGGGTGGGGGAGGCTGGTGATGGGGCTTGGGGTGGGTGTGCCGGACATGATCTCTGCCTCATTATCCACCTCTGTAGACACAACGTCCGTGGTGGCTGGCGGAGCATTAATGGAAACACGTCCCACTGTTGTGGGTGGCTGCTGCTGTTCTGTGGCTGCAGGTGTCCCCTGCAGGGTTACTGCCTTGCGTGTTACACTGGCTGTTGCTCTAGGCAGTTTCTTGGGCTGGGGGGTGGCGGTGGCCCTGGTCCCTTGGCGTGCAGTGGATGTACTTGCACCCTGTCCTGCATTCTTCCGCTTTCTCATCGGTGCCTGGGGGATAGAAGAGATGCAGGTCATCAGTGATGGTGTCAAATGGCAGCTATGATGTATTGCGGTGTGATAAGTTCATACATTCAGCAATCCTTTCATTTCTGGGGTGTGGCATTTGGTGTTCTGAGGGGGCATGTGGGCAATCAATGCATGGCTGGTGGCATGGCATTGGTTTGGTGTCTGTGAGGTGAGTTTCATGGGCATGGTCATATTGCACCTCTTTTGGGATTGGGATTGGCACTCAGCATGCGTGTGGTGCAGGGTGTGGCACACATTCTTGAATGATATGATGTAGTATTTATAACGTGCCTATACACAAGTGTTTCAAGGTGTGACGAGGCAGGGGGGGGGGAAAACAAGGGGAGACATACAACGATCCTACTAGGCCAGGTGTTATTCAGATCGCGCAAGTGCAAGGGAGGAGGGGAAATGGAGAAGTGCAAGGGGAAAGGGAGAGGGGAAAGTGCAGTACAGGGTAATAGCATACAGGAAAGTAACAAGGGCCAGCTAGTGGCAGTGCGAGTAAGTGCAGATAAGTGCTGGGAAGGAGGGGCTGTAGGGATACAGACACAGTCCCGTAGTGCAGGGGGTGCCAGGGAGGCAGTGCAGGGGAGAGTGGCTGGGCCAAGGAACGAGAAGGTGAGTGGCCCAGTTGCAGATTCAGTGCAGTTTAGTAACTTTAGCAGGGGAGAGGGGGAGAGAAAGCGGAGGCGAAGAGGAAGGTTTTGAGGTGCTTCCAGAACCGGAGATGGTTCTCCTCAAGTTTCAGGGGGGCAGGAAGGCTCTTCCAGACGGAGGCCCCTGCAGCGGAGAGAGATCTGCCACCAACTCGTTGTTTGGAAAAGCGACTGACCATGAGGGAGTTGGAGGCGGATGAGCGAAAAGCTCGAGAAGGAAGATATTTAGGAAGAGGGAGTTGAAGGTATTTTGGCCCAAGGCCCCAGAAGGCCTTGTGGACAATGCAGAGGGTTTTGAACTTGATCCTCGCAGCCACCGGGAGCCAGTGTAGTGATTTCAGTTCTGGAGAGATACGGTCCATGGGCTTGAGGCCAAGGACAAGTCTCGCAGTTCTGTTCTGGATGAGTTGCAAAGGGCGGAGAGTAGAGGCAGGAAGATTTAGATAGAGGCTGTTACAGTAGTCCAGCTTCGAGAGAACCAGGGCTCTAGAGACAGTGAGCTTCTGGGGGAAGGAGAGGAAGGGAAGGATACCTCTGAGGAGGTGTAGCTGGTAGTGTGACTTCTTAGAGACGTCAGATATGTGAGGAGAGAAGGAGAGTGTGGAGTCGAAGATGACCCCAAGGTTTTTTGCCTTGCAGGTAGGAGCAGGAAGAGGGCCAAGAGAGGCTGGCCAGAGAGCTGCAGGGAAGGAGGGAGTGGGTGTGCCGATGAGTAGGATCTCAGTCTTACTGGCATTAAGGCAGAGGTCATTGGCGGCACACCAGTCCTGGATAGCAGAAAGACAGTCAGAGATGAGGGAAGGAGAAGAAGAAGCCGAGGGTAGCCTGAAAATGAGCTGGGTATCATCCGCATAGCACTGAAAGTAGGGGCAGAGAGCGGCGATGCGGTGGGCGAGAAGTGCCAGATACTGATTGAAAAGCCAGGGGGAGAGGTTAGAACCCTGGGGGATACCACAGGTAGAGAAAAAGATGTCAGAAAGGAAAGACCCCAGTTGGACCTGAGAGGGTCGATTAGAGAGGAAAGAGGTCAGCCACGCCAGAGCCTGACCAGTGATTCCCAGGTTATCACGGAGACGGTTGAGCAGGATGGTATGGTTGACAGTATCAAAGGCAGAAGAGAGATCAAGCAAAATGAGAACACAAGGAATGTTAGAATCAAGGTTCGAGAGCAGGTCCTCACGGATGTTCAGGAGAGCAGTTTCCGTGCTTCTGGCGGCTCTGAAGCCAGACTGATGGTCATGAAGACTGCCAACAGATTCAGCATGGAGATTAAGTTGGGAGATGGCCAGTTTCTCCAGGAGCTTGCCCAGGAAGGGAGTGATAGAGATAGGGCGGTAGTTGGCTGGGCAGGAGGGGTCGGAAGAGGGTTTCTTAAGAAGGGGGTGCACAAGGGAGTGCTTGAGAGGGGATGGGAAGACTCCAGAGGCGAAAGAGTGATTGCAGAAGTCGGCAAGGGCAGGGGCCAAGGAGTCGATGTGGTCCTTGATGGTTTTGGAGGAACAGGGGTGGACCTGTTTTGATAAGACTTTCATAGATCTGACTTGTCTCGAAACCTCGTCAGCAGAAAAAAGGGGAAAGGCAGAGAAGGGGAGAGGAGGGGTGGCTTCAGAAGGGCCAGAGGGAGAGCAGGGAATAGTGGGGGGGAGGGGATAGGAGGAGAGTGAGGACGGGATGTCCTGAGTTTTAGAGATGAAATGAGAGGCCAGGGCCGTGCAGAGGGCCTGGGAGGGGAGAGTAGAGGTAGAGACTGCGGCATGGTTGGCCAGTTCCTTGCAGATTTTAAAGAGTTCGGCCGAATTGTTAGATGCTGCAGAGATGCAGGCTTGGATGAGGGCTCTCTTCTTGGAGAGAACGGAGAGCCAGTATTGCCTTTGGAGCAGGCGACAGGCCAGTTTGTCAGAGGATGCACATGAAGCACGCCATTTCCTCTGTGCCACCCTGCACTTGCGTTTAAGGGTGACGAGATCCGAGTCATACCAGGAGTTACATTTGGCTTTGGGCTTCAGGCGGATTCTCATGACAGGGGCAAGGATATCAAGAGTATCAGATATAGCAGAGTGGAGAGGGCTGTGTCAGGGTGGGAGTCATCCGAAGGGAGAGGAGGGGGCGAGAAGGTGGCAGCAAAAGCCTCAACTGACACGCGCTTCATGGGTCAGATGACCAAGAAGGAAGGTGGCAGTGATGAGGGTGGCTTTGCCTGTGGGGTAGGGAGGGTGAGGTGGGAGGATAGGAGAAAGTGGTCACTCCAGGAGAGAGGAGTGGAGAGAGGGACAGAGAGGGGAAGGTCAGAGGAGATCAGAGCATCAAGAGTGTGCCCTGCAGAATGGGTCGGCCCAGAGGGGAGGATAGAGAGTGAGAGAGAGTCGCAGAGGTCACGGAAGAGTCCAGAGGGGGGACAGGAGGCATCCAGGTGGATGTTGAAGTCGCCAAGAAGGGGGAGTTGAGTGGTTGAGGATAGGAGTGAGGAAGAGAGGTCCGCCCACTCAGAGAGGAAGGAGGAGATTTGACCAGGTGGCCGATAGATAGTAGCCACGGTAAGGGAATGGCTAGGAGAGAGAGAGAGTTGGCAGACAAGACATTCAAAAGAGGAGAATGGATATGTTGTTGTAGCCTTGGGACATGCATTACCTTGTCTAGTCTCACTTCCACATCACTTGTGCCACATCATGGTTTAGTCTACATGGAAGTTATGGTTCACTCACCTTCCTCTGTGGATGATGCGGTGCCAACCTCCTGGTCTCCAATTCCCTCGATTGATTCAGGGTCGATGAAGGAACTTGCGGTCTCCTCCCATGCCGTCAACTTCACAGGGGAGTGTGGGCCCCCGCCTGTCGCCATTGCGACCCTCCTGTTCTCCGCCAGGATCTTCCTCACCCGGAGGCGGAGGTCGCCCCACTGCTTCCGGCAGTCACGCACACTCCTCGGGGTGCTCCCCACTGCCGACACCCACTGTGCGACCTCCTGCCATACTTCTTTTTTTTTTGTTTGGGCCGCATGCTTCATGTCAGTGCTGTGCAAGGGTGTTGGCAAGCATGGTGAGTTCTGCGTCTGAAAAACGCTGCTTTCTCTTCCTTTGGGTCGACTTCTTGGTAGCCTTAGACATCCTGCTTCTGTTGTGGCACACAACAACACGAAAGAAGTGGTGGTTATGGAGGATGGCAATGGATTGTGTTTTTAAAGATGGCCGCCGGCCCATTTCCCATTCCTGCGCGATGACATAATTTCTGGGTCCTTTTTTGCGAATACAGTAATACCGTGCCGGTATTACCGTGCCGGTATTTAGGGGTTGTTATGAGGCGGTTACGCAATGGCCAGCACCCGCAATGCCGGTATAGGGGGGTTGGTGGCCCTTTACCGGCATGGCGGTTTTGCCACTACTGGCATGGGGGAACGCGCGTGCTCGCGCACTCATAATCACCCGCTGTTAGCTGGTTCATACGGGCACGGATTTGCACGTTACGGCATGCCGGTAAAGAACCCGCTGTTACCGGGCTACTCGTAATGAGGGCCCATGTCATTTAAAAATGTTCACCAACTGCAATACAAGTATGGCAATGTATCCGATACTATGCCCTTGTGGTCTTAAGTACATAGGTAAGACAGAAAGATCTGTCAAAACCAGAATGAAAGAACACAAGAGCTGGATTAATAAAAACAATGATGATAACACAGATGGTTAAACATTTTGTCGAATAAGCACATAAATCAGAGGCGATTTGTTGGGTGGCACGTCAATAAGTTAAATCTGGCAACATTGAAAGTAGTAGGAGGATAGTTTGGAAAATTGAACAAAGAATGATTTTCCAAAGACATAGCGACAGGCATGGTCTAAATGAAATGGTAGAATAGGATAATTTAATAAACAGAAGAAAGTAATTTTTAATCCCACAGTATAAAATGCTAATATAAGGTAGCACCCAGATGTCCACCTCAGCAGAAGAGTACGGAGGTTTAGATATGTATATATCTTTTCTGCACTATGCTTTACAATAAGCATCAGTTGGAGTTGGAGTTTGAATAGATAAAACGCATAGGCAAGTTCTAGCCACTTCTTCCCTACATCTAAAGATGTGAGTATTAATCCACAACACAAATGGCTTGTGTCTTCTAGAGATAAAAAACTGCAGTGACAGGAAGTTGAACTATGAGCAATCAGGTTCGCTACATGTTCCCTAATACCGTTTAGTCTCCCTGCAGCTTTGTGAGGATAATCCCAGAAGATTGAGAGGCAATAGCTATATTAGGAGAGTGCCAATTTTGGTAGTTCCTTTAATTGGAGTATGACGTTCGACACGAAAAGACATACATGTACGCCCCTGCTCCAGCAATTCTGCAGTTAAAGAAGTGAGGATTAAGTAACAATAACATTAACTAAAAAAGCATAAATTGATTTATGTCTCTTAGGGATAACAATTATTGCAATATAAAATTTAGCAATGAGCGATCTGAATTGAAACAATATTGGACCCATGGACTCACATGATCAGAATGGGAGATTCAAGCAAGATATTTTCTATTGACTTTATCATTTATGATTATAAATTGTTTTAACTTTTCTAAGTACTGGTGTTCCATACTTGCATTAAAGTAAGTTCTTATTTCGAAAGGCATATTCATTATGGGAGCGAAGATACTACAATAGTTAATATTCACTTCTATGGGTTGGGTATGTGGACATCTGAATCTCCTTTTTAAATATTAGTGAGAAATAAGAATACAAGATGTAAGTCTGTTACCCCTACAGATTTCAATACATGAATACGCATGATTGAATTGAGAGGAATACTATATCATCAAGAAAGGAAAACAAATTGCTATGTTAACTAATGTGCAGTACAAGCTAAAATACCAACATTTATGACCCGTGAAGAATGCCCAGGCACTGTTAGCTACTAAAGTACTGAAACATGCACACGTTGTGTTTTAACAGATTGTGTGTTTTACCATATGCGATTTACACCAATAATCATAAGGGTGGTAACAGATAGTATATTACATATAGCTGTGCATTTTCTGACTAATCTGATGGGTTTGAAAGTGTTATAAATAGATAAGACATCAAACTGCTACCTACAAAAGATGCATCAGAAGTGAGGCGTCCCAGAGAAAGAGGTCTTGTACATACAACACATGAAATTAGGTTTAGGTCGGCCTATTTCGATGGCAAAGAAGGTGCCTTCAACATCGTCCTTAAAGACCACGTCTGCATTGACTGTTTCCACCCCGTTGATGACCTTGTCGATGACCACTTCCTCAAAGGGGGGACAATCCACAAGTGTGGTGTCCATAGCCGCAGCGACAACTGCCACGCAAGTAGCCCTGCCGGCACGGCGTGAGGTGACCGCCTGCGTTTCGGCAAAGACCCTGGAAAAGGGACAGGAACCGCTCCCTCGAAGGAGACGGAAAGGATGGACTCTTCTACGGCCCCTACCGCGGGTGCAGAACAGAAGGCTGAGCCAAGTGTGGTGATACACGATTATACTAACTCAGAGAGGACCTACTCGAGGGCTACTATTCGGACCCCGAAGGCGGCCAGGCACCCTTATCAAACAGTGGGTCACCGTGAGGTGATCCCGATCATCCTCTGCCTCTGGGGCGGCACACCAGCCTGGATCCTCCCGTTCGCACCCCTCCAACTTCGCAGCCCAAGGATAAATCGTTGGACATTCTGACCACGCTGCATACGCTGGAATCGGAGATCCAGCAGAAACTGCCACCCACGCCGGGCCCTGTCCCGACAAGTAGTCCTCCAAGGCTGTTTCCAGGGGGCCCTTCAAGGCGCAAACACAGGTAGAAAGATCCTGCTGGTCCAAGGAAACAACCAGTTCCACTGCCTCCGCTGACCCCTCCCTGGGACCTTGCCCCAGTGGGGGATCCGGCCACGCACAAGGACACGGCTACGGAGACGGACACTGATGAAGCCGATGCCTTTGTGACGGCAGATGAGGAACCGACAGGCGCTGATGACCCGCATAGGGCCTCTCCTACGGATGAGGTGGGTTCCTTCCACTCTATGATATCTAGGGCCTCTGAGCTCTTTCATTTGGTATCTGAGGAGACGAGAAAGGAAGGGTTCCTTTATCAACGTTGCAAGTCCAGAAGGAAGATGTCCGTAGCCTTGTTGGATGATATCTGGAATGAAGGCCTATTACTGCTGAAGACTTAGAGCACCGCCCCTCGCAAGTGGGACAGGCTGGAGAAGAAGTACAGAGTACCAGACTCGGCCCCCAAGCGCCTTAGTTTGCAGCCGCCGCCGGATTCCGTAGTCTCTGCTGCGGCCAAGAAACATTCTGCTAACCCGCCTTCTGCGGCCATCGTGGGGAAGGGAAGAAGCTGGACGCTATAGGGAAGAGAATTATATATACAGATGCAAGCACCATTAAAGCCGCTAATGCCCTGGACATTTTAGCCCGCTACCACCGGGAACTATGGTACAACCTGGGCCCTATTCTGGATTTCCTGCCAGGCGACAAGCAGAAGCCCTGGAGCTATTCCAGGAGGGGGAAGTGGCCTCTGACCACACCATCACAGTGGCAGTGGATATCGCAGACATCGGTTTCCATCAAATGGGGATTGGAGTGTCTCTGCGTCAGCAAGGATGGCTGAAAGCAACCAACTTCAGACCGGATGTACAGTCCAAGGTGCTGGACATGCCGTTTGAAAGAGAAAACATGTTTGGCAAAGCTGTCGACGACTCCCTCCAAGTCATGGAGACGAACACGGCAACAGCACGCTCACTGGGCACTCTGCAGCAACATTGGTCATCGTCCTTTCGTTCCTCTAAAGGGAAGCCCAGCAGATCCTCTAAGGGCTACACCACCCCTTACTGGCAGCCTTCCCGTTCGGTGACGCAAGAGGCCTACAGAGGATGCTCACAGGCATACAGCAGTGGAGGACAGTGTTGGCGCTGCTGGCAGGGCCGGGCCTGACCCCGAAACAGGCCTGAACCGGCTGTGGATTCGGCCCCCACTTGTTCACCACAGTGGGAGGCCGGTTGGCGAGGTTCGTCAGCATGTGGAAGAACATCACCACCTACAGATGGGTGCTGGACACTCTCGAACAGGGACACACCTTGGAATTCCAATGCAGGTGTCCTCGTATCCCCCCGATGGCTTGTCAGGAACAACATGTGACTCGGCTTCTACAGGAAATCAACGTCATGTTAAGGAATGGGGCGCTAGAGTCGGTCCCCAGTACCTCCGGGGCTTCAGGGTGTACTCCAGATACTTTCTGGTCAGATCTCGAAGTCCCAGAAGTTCAGGATGGTCACGTTGCAGCACATGCTCGGCCAACTGGAGGAAGGAGACTTCCTGGCATCGCTGGACCTGGAGGACGCCTACTTCTATATCCCCATCCACCAGAAACAGTGAAGGTTCCTGCAGTTCGTGGTCCAGGGACATCACAGCGCTCGCCTTTGGCCTGAAATTGGCCCCAAGGGTTTTCACGAAGTGCTTGGCTCTGGTGGCGGCATGTCCTCGTCTCGGGGGCATTAATTTCTACCCTTATCTGGACGATTGGCTCATCCGAGCCCGATCCCACAAACTGGCGACCCAGCACATTGCAACGACCATGTGCGTCTGCTGACAGAGCTGGGATTTTTCCATAAATTCCTGCTGGGAGCCATCACAGAACGCTCTGTTTCTGGTTGCCCGTCTCAACACAGTCACCTGTCTAGCATCCCCCTCGGAAGAGAGGGTGATGGCCATACTTGGGAAGGTGCAACACCTGTCGTCAGCGAGCTCGGCGACGGTGCGGGCTGTCAAGTCGCTGCTGGGCATGATGTCCTCAGGCATCAACCTCGCCCAACTTTGCAGGCTGCAGATGAGGCCTCTCCAAGAGTTTCTGGATGCGAGGTGGCTGCAGGTCTCCAGTGCCTGGAGACCTGCTGCATCTGCCAGCGGCTCCGTCCTTCAGAATTCCGATACTGCCCGATCTTCTCACCAGAGAGGGAGGGGCGATTCTGCATCACGACACAGAATTGCTGAACCTCAGGACTTGGCACCTGCAGCCCTAGAATTTGGACATTACACTTTGCCTGCGGAGTGTAAGGACATCCTGGCCAAAGCCAGAGCCTCTTCAACGTTGACTTGCTACGACCACAAGTGGAAGCATTTCTCTGTGTGGTGCCGGGCTCAGAATATTACTCTTTAAGCTGGTTTGGCTCATGTGTCCATCAAGGTACACTTGGCGGCCATATCCCATTACGCCAGGACACCTGGTAGGCCTTCCCTGTAGTCGCACAGGCTAGTCAAGGAGTTCCTCAAGGGCCTCTTTAGAACCCTTCCGCCAATGAAGGCTCCTTCCTCGTCCGGGTAGCTTAATGTGGTCTTCACTAAGCTCATGGGGGCAGCCTTTGATCCGATGCATCAGGAACCTCTCAAGTTTCTCTCGTGGAAAACGGAATTCCTCATGGCAATCACCTGGGCCAAGTTGGTCGGGGCGATCCAGGCGCTGGCATAGCAAGCAGCCATACTTGTCCTTCCACTCTACTCGGGTGGTTCTGCGTACACACCTCTTCTTCATGCTTAAGGTGCCGTCGGAGTTCCACCTCAACAAGCCTTTGGTGTTGCCCGTCTTCTTCACGCATCCGACATCACCAACGCAAAGAACCTTGCATTCAATGGTCGTTGCTCATGCCGTGAAGTTTTACGTTGCATGCAGAGTTTTCGGAAGCCTTCTCAGTTGTTCGTCAACTTTGGACCTGTGAATCACGGAAGGGCCTTGTCCAAGGCTTCCATTACCAGGTGGCTTTCTGGTTGCATCATGCACTGTCATTGTCTGGCTAACAGACCTCTTCCTGGCCGGCCGAGAGCCCTCTATACCAGACTGCGTTTCTCTCTGGTGTGCCCCTGCTCGACATCTGCATGCTTGCTACATGGAGATCCACACACACCTTCACAAGGTTTTACTGCGTCAACAGGAATTCCAGGGAGGAGTCCCGGGTCGGGCATGCGGTGCTATGCAACCTGTTCACTTGAGATGAGTCTGTTACAGCGGTGAGTGTTTTACTTCTGTTGAGTCGTGCCACCTCCCATGGTTCTGTAATTGTACTGCTGTATAATCTTTATTCATGAGCATGTGAATCCATGCCAGGCCCCATGCTTGAGAAGGTTTAAGTTACATACCTGTAACTCTTGTTCTCCAGCATGGGTCTGGCATGGATTCACATGTGAATCCTCCCTCCATCCCTTATATGGCTCTTCTTGGTTCATACTGCCACCTTACATGCTTACCAAATCTGAAGATGGCCCCTAGGGGTGGAGCTTAGGGCGAGGACTGTCATTGGATGGGGTCAGTATGACCCAGAGGACAGTGATTGGTTTAGAGGAGAAATACAGTCTTCAAGCGAAAGTGAAACTATCGTTTCTTTTACAGAGGATTCCCAGCCTGATGACAGGGAATATTCATGAGCATGTGAATCCAGACAAATGCTGGAGAACAAGAGTTACAGGTAAGTAACTTAAACCTTGCAGCACATTGGAAAGTGGAAAGAGGTGGTACTCCCCTTATTTCCTGATCCCCAAAAAGGATGAACAAATGTTTCCTACCTTGGAGCTGAGGTCCTAGAACAAGTTCCTCATAAAGGACAAGTTCAAGATGGTGGCCTTGCCCCAGGTCCTTCAGGCCCTAGAGTTGCTGGGTTCAGTGGTGTTACTGGACGTCCAGGATGCTTATTTTCACATGCTGATCAATCCAGGATATGCAGAACTTACCATGACCTCCATTCTGTGGATTTTCCACAAACTGATGTCAGTGTTGGTAGCATGTCTCGGAGGGATAGGGTTCACCTCTTTCCCTACCTTGATGACTGGCTCATCAGAGCACCTTCTCCAGAGCAAGCATCATCCCATTTGTGCCACGCTTGCCAGCTGCTTCACAGTTTGGACTTCTCCCTGAATTTTTAGAAGTCACATGTGGCACACTCCCAGCTGCTTCAGTTTTATCTGGGCAGTATTGGTCAGATGCTCAGCAAAAGCTTTCCCTCCCCCAAGGACAAGGCTTTAAATATTTTCCAGCTCGTCGATAAGCTCCAGAACAACTGGTTTCTGACAGCCTCAGCATACCTTCGCCTACTTCCTGCATCTCCCTGGTACCACAGTCCCAACTCAGAATGCAAACATCAAAGACCTTCTTCAGGTTGTGAAATGTGTATCATTGAGCCTTCTGAGGTGGGCCCAATGGTGCACTTTTGGCATCCATAGCTGGAAGCCGCAGTGGTTAGGAATACTTCCCTAAAAGGCTGTGTGCTCCTTTGGAGATCCCACCATGAGCAGGCTGTGGTCCAAGGTGGAGACCAGATTACACATCAATCTGTTGGTGCTGCGGGTGATCCAGCTTTCACTGATAGCCTTTCTTCAGTCCAGGGAAAGCGTTTCCTGATCCTGACAGATAGTGCAGTGACCACATATTACCTTAACAAGAGAGGCACTGCAGGGTCCCTGCCCCTGTACGCGGAGTCAATGCGGCTTTGTTTCTGGGCCTTGATGAACAACATTCTCCTACCGGCAGCCCACCTTGCTGGGGCAGAGAATATGGTGGCGGACACCTTGAGTAGACAGGGCTCAGTCTCCCATGTGTGGGAGCTGTGCCAGGAGGTTCTTCTGGAATTCTTCAACTCTTGCGGAACCCATCACATGGATCTATTCATGTCCAGTCCCAACAGGAAGTGGAAGCTGTTCTGCACCATGGAACTTCCCCCTGGATGGACACTGGGGGAAGCGCTCTTAGTGGACTGGCACTTCGACCTAAATATTACCACCAATTGCTGTCATTCCTTAGGTACTAACAAGGTTTCAGAGATTCGGAAATACAGTGATTCTGTTTACCCTGGACTGGGCTCAGAAGCCTTGGTATTTGGATCTCCTTGACTTGGTCATCTATCCACTTAGACACCTACCAAAGGGAGTGAACCTTCTCTCACAGTTGGGAGGGCAAATCCATCACCAGAATCTAAGCACTCCCAACCTACATCACTGGCTGCTGAGAGGCTGAGAAACAGGGTTTAGGCTTTGACATACAAGGTGTTAGAGGTTCTTTTGTAAGTGCTCTCCACCAAAGTCATTTACAGCTGCCGGTGGAGGAAGTTTTCTTCCTGTGGCGGAGAGAGGACTTTGGACCCCATTTCCTGCTCTATGGCCTTAGTGCCACAATTTCAACTGTCTTTGGTTTGACAGGGCCTGCAGATTGTACCGTTTTTACAAGGATTTGTTCCCTCCGCACCATTTTCTGGCCCTTGCTTGGGATTTAAATCTTGTCCTTATTTTTTTGGATGGACTTGCCATTTGAGCTGCTTCTTTCATGTCCTTTGAGGCTATTGAACTTCAATGTAGGTTTTCAAGTGGCGATCACCTAGGCTAGCAGAGTGATCTGCAAGCACTGTCAGTGTAGCAACCTTACTTGGTTTTTTGGAAAGAAATCATTTTGCTCTAAATGCATCCTGCGTTTCTCCCCCAAAGGTAATCTCTGGATTCCACAGAAAGAAAAGATTCCTCCTCTGGGTTTTTATTACTCTCCAACTCATCCCTCCGAGGATAAGGAGTGGTTGCATCGCCAAGATCTAAGAAGGTTGTTATGTTTCTATATGGCAAGGATAAGGCAATGTTGGAAAGAAGACCAGCTTTTTGTTGACTTTACGGGAGCCAGAAAGGGCATGGCTGTTTTAAAACAAACAATTTTGCTGATGGATCATTCTCTGCACTTCGGGGATGTCAGCCTTGGATACTTGTCAGTCAGCAACCTGGGCCTCGTTGCATACCTTCAAAAAGGTACTCACCATGTTGGTCGCGGGTAAAATCAAATAATTGTTCACTGCATTTTTTTACAACAAATGGGTAGATGTGGGGGTTGGGGTTAGATATGTGGAAAGTGGGCTGGGGGTTGGTGTGGGGTGGTGCAATGATCTATGCCTGCATCTTTTGGTAAAAAAAGGTAAATAAATGAGTTCTTTTACCCACGATTAAAGTTGTGTTGTTCTAACATAGAACCTTCTTAAAACACTATTGTCTGGATTTGTTTCCTAATCAAGATGCTCACTTTGGTAAGGCAGTCCTTCAAAGCTTTATTTATCACATCTTTCTCCATGTTAATCCAACATTACATAACAACATATTTCACAACGTTACATTACATTCAATTATTTGGGGTATAACATCACCAATTGCTCCCTGTCTTTTTGAGGGAGCACACCCTCCTTCTCTCTAAGTCCACTTTAGCCCCTTTGTATAAATGTACATGTACATTGACATGAATAACTATATAATTTCAAACCCATCCAGCTATATTCCCCTGCCCTAACCAGACTTCCATCTCTTGTTTAATATTCTTACTCTGCTCTCCAGAGTGACACCTCTATCACCATACTTCCAGCACTCATCGCTGCATCCTCCCACCTTGATTCCAAGATGCATTTGTTATGTTTTAACTACTCCCTGAACTCCCCCATGCTCCTCCCTCACCATGTATGCGCGGAAATCTGCCTAGATATCCAGAAGGCCTGTTGTGCATGCGTCAGCAATCTATAGCATTCCTCCCTCTCATTGCACATCATTTGGTCTGACACCCACCCCGTATCTGAAGTGGGAGCTCATCTCATCCATCTTAGTACAGTCCACTTTTTTGCTAGTGCTAGCATCAGACTATTGAATTTAGTACATTGCCTGGACTGCTTGGGGGATACAGCTAGAATCATGTGTCTGGCCCCTCACTGTAATTGTATTCCCAATGGGGCTGGGAGGATCGCTCAAGGGCAACACACCTCGTCTTGAAAACAAGATGACACAAGTAGCACGGATTCCATATCCAATATTGCCCTTAGAGGCCGCAATAAACATAAAGTGCAATATAAGAACCCCTTTTTTTATATTCTCTCTATGTCTCTTGTCACCATCTGCCAGAACGCAGTGGGCAGGCCCCTATCAAGCGCAGCATCTTGACATCATCCACCCCACGAGTCGTATATCTTGGACGAAGGCTTAGATCATATACATATATGCAATGGGTATAACATATGACCTTAGGAGTATCCTGCACCAGTATCTGGCATTTATCTGCCTCCTTCCCCTCTTCCTCTGTTATTTCCTGACTTAGCTCATCCATTCACTTGTCTTTTACTTTCACCACAGCTGGTAGAGGCTACTAACTAATTTACATAGACTAACCGCCTTTAGTTCATATGACTGAAGGACATTGTTTTCTGTCTCACTTCATTAGCCCGGTAATTGCCCTGCATCCCGCTCCTACAATCGTATCCATTGTGTTGTTCCTTCTTCCTGCATATAGGTCTTCTATGGCCTAAATCCTCTTTTCTTTCCAATCCATACACTTCATGTACGTATGCCTCAGCATTCCTGGAATTAACTTCCCTGGAGACATGTGATGACTGAATGCTGTACTCTGCCTTTGCAGCTGCATTGCACTCTACCACACCTGGTTGCCTCCAAAGGCAGCTCCCATCCTCATTTTAAGTTTGACCCGCTTGTTTATTATCTGGGAGGGGGGGGCTTGTCACCTCTAATCTTCATGACCACCCGAGCATCAGAATTCTGTACATCCCCAGTGTACTACAAATTACAACTGCACGGCCAGGCAGTACCTATGTGGGTCTTAGACCTGAAGCCCCCATCCTCATAAGCCAGGTGCATTGTACTATTCTTGGCGTCTTTCCTGTCTAAACAAATCTAATGATCAGTGTTCTACATTTTTTAAGGAAAGTATCCAATATTAGTAAACAGATATAGGAGTGTGGGGGCTATTATCATTGTGGCATGCCCCATCCTCGTGATGGTTACCATGGTTATCCATGTCTTGACTTTCCGCACCAGCTCCAAATCTGCTTCTTTGTTATACTCAAATGTATACATCAATGCCCTGTAGAGATACAAGATATTTAATATCTTCACCTCCTCTGCATTTAGGGTAGTATATATTCCATGCCTCAAGTTCAATTCAGCCACAAAGAAGAACCTTGACTTTGTCCAATTAATTAGCAAGCCAGCTACTTCATTGTATTGCCAAATTGATCAACTATAGCTATGCCCCTCTCCAAATCTACTCTAGGTTCTTTTAGATACAGCATTACATTGTCTGCATATAACACTATCATTGATTCCACAAACCCAACTTGAATTCCTTCACTGCTCATCTCCTCCCATATTTATACTGCAAATGGTTCCATTGCCAAGGCAATCAGTAGAGGTGACAGAGTGCATCCCTGCCATGTACCCGCCTGGAGGTGGAACTGCCCCACAATTCTACAAATGGCCTTAACTGTGGGCCTAGGCTGTACATAAAGGATGGCCATCAAAAGGAGCATGTAGCCTCCAAATATCAGATCTTTCAGCAGCCTGCAGAGATAGACCCATAAAACAGAGTCAAATGACTTCTCATCGTTCAGGGGCACCACATTTGCTAGCCTCCAGAACGTTATTGTTGTGAACCAGTGGGGGGAAAAAACATCTAGTTCAGGGGTACCAGTTTCCTCATTAGGGGCTGTATTCTATTTGCTGTCAGTTTAGCCAGGATCGTGTTGTCTGTGTTGATTATTGACAAGAGCCTATAGGACTCACATAATGAGGGATCTTTACCTGGTTTCAGACCTGGTTTTTCAGGCCTGTTCCATACAGGCTGCTGGGCATCTTCTATCTGGGGCATCACTGTACACTTCACATATTTATGGGGAGGTTGGTATCTAAATCTCTCTATATATAAAAGGGAAATGTGTGAATGTCTGCATACATCCCAACATGCTAAGAACCTGACATTTGGCATGTGGGTAGGTCCCATGGTGTAGACAATGTAAAAAGTATACAATATAAATATACCTTTGTCTGATTTTCTTTTGGGGTTAGGAGGGATTTGTGGATATGTGTGTGTGTCTGTATGAAATGTTCAGCATACTTTCCAACATGTTACAAAACCTAAATCTGACATGTGGGTAGGTTCCATGGCGTAGACAATATAAAAAGTATAAAATATAAATGTTTCAAATCATTTTTTGCGGGAGTTTTTTCTTAAGGCATCTGCAATGCTCCGATACCTGTGTGTGTCTGTTTGAAATGTTCAGCATACTTCCCAACATGCTACACACCTGAAATTTGGCATGTGGGTAGGTTCCATGGTGTAGACAATGTAAAAGGTATACAATATAAATATACCTTTGTCTGATTTTCTTTGTGGGTGGGGGGGGTATTTGTGGATATGTGTGTGTGTGTGTTTGTATTAAATGTTCAGCATACTTTCCAACATGCTACAAAACCAAAATCTGACATGTGAGTAGGTTCCATGGTGTAGACAATATAAAAAGTATAAAATATAAATGTTTCAAATTATTCTTTTGGGAGTTTTTTTCTTAATGCATCTGCAATGCTCCGATACCTGTGTGTGTCTATTCCAAATGTTCAGCAAACTTCCCAACATGCTACAAACCCGAAATTTGGCATGTGGGTAGGTTCCATGGTGTAGACAATGTTAAAAGTATAAAATACAAATATACCCTTGTCTCATTTCCTTTTTTTGGTAGGAATTACCATGCAAATCATAGGTACAACTGCCAGTGCTTTATGAAATGTGATCCTCAATCCTTAACCCATCTCTTGCATGTGGTTTGCCTGAACTGAGATCCCTAACTGCCTATCAATTTTCCTCTGGAATCATCACACTTATCAAGTGCCACTGCCTCTTCTTCTCTCAGGGTGGTCAAATCTAGCCTATTTCAAAATAGGTATCCGTCCCTCTCTGATCATATCCTCAAAGATTGGCTGTATTGGTGCCTTTGGCTTGAATCACCACTGCATTAGATTACTCCTCTCCCACTTATATTGATTGTTTCTGCACTGGTGAGTTTTCAGACATTTTCTGCAGTAAAATCTCACATCCCGTTATTCTGCCTAATAGGGACAGACTATAGCAAAACAAAAGGTGATGCCTGGAGGATTTAGAATTAATCTCAACCCATTGCACAGTTCTGGCAACCCTCCAAACCATTGTTTTTTAGCCTGCCAAACCATTACAGAAAGGGGAAAGACCATATGCAAATTAGGCTGGGTCCCACCCCAAAATAGGCAGTCCAGCCCAAATGAAACCACAAGCATCCCTAGACATGTTTCAGCCTCAATGGGCATCATCAGTGAGGAGTAGCTTGGGCCTCTAGGCCCAGCAGACTAGGATCCGACTAGACAGAAGCAGGTCTACACGGGTAGTGGTATTGTACACTGACAACCAATATGTTTACTGCCTACAACCCAGGTGCAATTATCTTCAAACATCTATAAAGAAAAAGATTTGCATATTACCACCTATTACCCAAGCTTCTCTAGACAGACTCATTTTCCTCTCAGAAGATCTAGCCTCCCAAACATCAAGCATTCAATTGAAATCTCCACCTCTAATCAACTGACACCCAGGGATTCCATATTCTGACCATTAAGGTTTATACATGTAATACTCTGCCTTTCCACCAACCCATGTGCCTCCTACTACTGTGCATATTTTGAAGTTGGAAATACATAGGTTTTATGCACAAGCAGCAACACTCACCGGTTCCTGTCAAAAACGAGTCATAATATGTTGCATGGAGCCCATTGCCTTTCAAATGCTGATTGTCCTTCATTCAAGAGATGTATCTCTTGCAAAAATGACATCTTCACCAAATGCCTCGTTATGTATGCCAGTACCTTCCTTTGTTTCACCTTGTTATGCAGTCCACTAATATTCCAGGTCATCAAGGTCATCTCAATTGCTGACATTTTACCCATTATCTCTCTCTATTTTACCGTTGTGGAGTGCGATCTGTGTTTACTTAATGCATCCTGTTTCACTCCCACAAACCATCCAACACCTCAGAACTGTACATTGGTCAGCTATCCCCGCCTCACCCCTTTTGCCCCCCACCCCATCTTCATCCAGAACCCCAACTTCTGGATGTTCCTCTTGTATCGCTCATCCCACTCCAATCCCATTTCTACACTCTCCTCCATGTTTCACAGTTTTGATCACTTTTCTGGTCTAGATCTTCAACCCTTTCCTTCTACCCCTTACAACTGATTGCTGCCTTCACCTGGGCCTCCTGCTCTACCATCACCCTACTTCCACTATGTGGACTAATTCTGGCACACTCTGCTTCCTCCTTGAAGTGTTTTACCTGCTTCCACTGTATCTTTGACCCTACAGACCTTTCAAGCTGGCCGGTACCAGTTTTGCTTCTCACGCCTTCAATACCGTTTCATGTAAATTAGTTCTTCCCCGCTGTCTTCCCACCTGCAGGACCTATATACTTCTATGAGTGTAACTAAAATGAGGACTCTGTGGAGGATGCAAGCCATTATAAAAATATGACCCATGTTAATCTTATTTCTGGTAGACCGGCCTTCCACAGACTTCTCATCACCTGACTAGACTACTCCACATGTAGAGAGCTTTTTCACACCTCAGGAGAAGAAGAGAAATTCACATGTTTTTTGCATTTCTTCCGCTGATGAGCATCGGGAAAGAAAGATCAACTGAGGCCATGGGACGTGGTGTGCTCTATATGGATGAACATCTGGCGTCAGTACCAGAAACACGAGTGGGTCATCATAAGTGGTCGACAATGAGGCACACTACACTCCCTGCTGTGCACACTTTTATGATGCCAGCTGCCTCTTGAGTATCTAATGTAAGGAATCTGTGGGAGAATCCTTCAGAAATGTCATTACCTGTGGTAATAATTTTGTTATGTTGCACTCTTCATCTCATCCTCCATTACACCTTCTTCCAAAGCCTCAGGTTCCACAGGATAGAGTTTTGATATATATACCCCGTCATAATCCTCTTCCTCTGACATATTTTTTATAATTTCCTGAATAGTAGACCTGGTAGTAGTGCCTACATGTCTCAACAATGTCCTTGTCTGTGTAGCTGTAGGCCCATGTTCATCCTTGTCAATCTACAAGTACATGAGGGTTTCCAGACATTCTGGGCCACTTTCTTTGTGAGAAATGTGTAATGTGTGCATAGACTATCAACACAAAAGAAGCAGGTTTAGGCCTGAGGAGACCATGGCCCTCATTACGAGGTATGCCAGTAAGGGAAAAACGATGTCGGTATGCTAATACCGGCATCGTTCACCGTTCCGTAGCATTCCGACCTGGAACCCCGGTATTAGTGGCATACTAAACAACGGTGCCGTTAACAGCGGCATAGGCGCGTACACGCGCCCCTTTAGGGAGCAAATAGCAGCATGCCGGTAATAGGGGGTAATTCCAACCCACGCATACATGCAAATACCGGCATCCCACCACCCAATTGTGTCGGTGCCATCTACTGCGACCATGTGGAATTGGTAGTCCCCCATGCCATAGAGGCGGTGTACCGCAATCGCAAGCAATACCACTCCATCAATGTGCAAATGGTATGTGACTCCATCAAGATCATCAACCATTGCTGCGCCCGATATCCCAGATCCGCACATGATGCCATGCCACTGCGCAAATGCACGCTACCCCGTCACATGGAGCGACATGCTGGACCACGTGCCTGGCTGCTTAGTGAGTTGCAGAACAGGGCCATGGCCATTCTGTGGGCTACTGATGTGTGCGAATGCAGAAGCGGGGGGACTACTGCACCAGGGTGGGAAAGGGGGGGTGGAAAGGTCACCTGGGTGGCAATAGCCAGTGAGTGGAGAATGCATGCAGAGCTAAACACTCCTCACCTGAACCAGCAAAACGGAACAGGAGACATCACTGGGCCACATATCACAAACATTGCATATGGATGACAACAAGTAACAGGCACAACCAGGGCACCATGGTGATGGCAGGCAATGCATGACTGAATCGGATGGCAACTGTGGCAATGCGGCTAGTGTGGCCATGCATACCAATCAATATACAGCAAGAATTTGAGACTAAACATTGTCGCACTACCACAGCACATCTGCCTCAGCATGCAGGATTACACCCTGCATTATCTAGTCAACCCCATCCTGTGTACCATACCTCTGTACAGTATACATTGCATATAGGTGACTATTTGGGACACGTACAGGGACATGTGCATGCCCACACCAAATAGCTGCTGCCATGACCGTGCTCCCTGAAGGTGGCAGTTCAGAGTGACACACACCTATTTGAAGCTTCTTGCAGGTGATGGAGGATATTTCTTGAGGCTGTGGCTACTTACCCCTGTGCGGAACCCGCAGAACAGCCATGAAGAGGAGTACAATCGTGTGCCCACTCGTACTCATGTTGTGATTGAGCAGACCTTTGGCCTGTTGAAGGCACGGTCTGGTGGGGCCCTCCTATATAGGCCTGAGAAGGTGGCAAAGATCACCATGGCCTGTGTCATGCTGCACAACATGTGCGTCTGAGGGAATGTACCACTGCCACCTGACATTGACATGCATGGGCCGGGTGAGGATGAAGGGGATGGAGACGGAGGTGAAGGAGCCCCCCTGCCATTACGTGATGGCCATGCTGTACGCCAAGCACTAATTGACGAATACTTTTGAAACGCAGGGACAATGTAAGTAATGTGTCTGCAACACACTGGCTGAATCTGGACATGCACACTGTTTTTGTTAGAATTGGCCCACTGTACACCACCACACAATAAATGTACATGTACAAAAAGAACGATGTCCAGCCAATGATTTGCTTGCACACAACGGTGTATTTTCAGCAGACGTGATATGGTGAACATAATCCCCTCACAACCCCCAGTAAACTCCCACTCCCACCCCACAAACCCCAAAAATACCCCAGTAAACTCCCTCTCCCACCCCACAGAACCCAAATGTCCCCATATGTCCAACAAACAGTGGTCCCTTCACCAATGTACATTTTCAAAATGTCATTGCCTGTCCTGTTATTTCTTGGCAATTTTTGGATCCGGGGGTGCCATGGTCAAGCGCTGTGCTCTCCTCCACGTGAACCACACAGGGCTCGATTGTGCCGAGGTGGAAGGGGTTGTTGCAGTGGAGGTGTCAATGGTCAGTCCCATGGCTGGCCCAAGGAGTGGGCGCTGCATTTGCGGCAGATTTGCAAGAAGGGCCTGTGTAAGTGACCCCATACACTCCCTAAAGGCACATGTCGATGCCTCCACAGCAGCAGTATTGGCTGCAATGGCCGTGGCAATGACCCTCATGGCCTCATTCCCAGTGGTAACTTGTTGCCGCATGAGTTCCAGCATGGACTCTTGTCGGGCCTCAACCCTTGCCAGGCGAGCCTCGAAAGAGTTGTCGGCTGCAGGAGTACTGGTGGGCAGGGTGGCGGTAGACAGGGTGGTGGCTGGCAGGGTGGTGGCTGGCAGGGTGGTGGATGGCACCTGCGTGGGGCCCACGTCCAGGGCACTGTCCTCCTCAAAGATGCCAATGTCAGAGTCTCCTAGGTCCGAGTCATGGAGGCACGGATCGTCCATGCACTCAGACTCTGTAGGGTGGGGGAGGCTGGTGATGGGGCTTGGGGTGGGTGTGCCGGACATGATCTCTGCCTCATTATCCACCTCTGTAGACACAACGTCCGTGGTGGCTGGCGGAGCATTAATGGAAACACGTCCCACTGTTGTGGGTGGCTGCTGCTGTTCTGTGGCTGCAGGTGTCCCCTGCAGGGTTACTGCCTTGCGTGTTACACTGGCTGTTGCTCTAGGCAGTTTCTTGGGCTGGGGGGTGGCGGTGGCCCTGGTCCCTTGGCGTGCAGTGGATGTACTTGCACCCTGTCCTGCATTCTTCCGCTTTCTCATCGGTGCCTGGGGGATAGAAGAGATGCAGGTCATCAGTGATGGTGTCAAATGGCAGCTATGATGTATTGCGGTGTGATAAGTTCATACATTCAGCAATCCTTTCATTTCTGGGGTGTGGCATTTGGTGTTCTGAGGGGGCATGTGGGCAATCAATGCATGGCTGGTGGCATGGCATTGGTTTGGTGTCTGAGGTGAGTTTCATGGGCATGGTCATATTGCACCTCTTTTGGGATTGGGATTGGCACTCAGCATGCGTGTGGTGCAGGGTGTGGCACACATTCTTGAATGATATGATATAGTATTTATAACGTGCCTATACACAAGTGTTTCAAGGTGTGACGAGGCAGGGGGGTGAAAAACAAGGGGAGACATACAACGATCCTACTAGGCCAGGTGTTATTCAGATCGCGCAAGTGCAAGGGAGGAGGGGAAATGGAGAAGTGCAAGGGGAAAGGGAGAGGGGAAAGTGCAGTACAGGGTAATAGCATACAGGAAAGTAACAAGGGCCAGCTAGTGGCAGTGCGAGTAAGTGCAGATAAGTGCTGGGAAGGAGGGGCTGTAGGGATACAGACACAGTCCCGTAGTGCAGGGGGTGCCAGGGAGGCAGTGCAGGGGAGAGTGGCTGGGCCAAGGAACAAGAAGGTGAGTGGCCCAGTTGCAGATTCAGTGCAGTTTAGTAACTTTAGCAGGGGAGAGGGGGAGAGAAAGCGGAGGCGAAGAGGAAGGTTTTGAGGTGCTTCCAGAACCGGAGATGGTTCTCCTCAAGTTTCAGGGGGGCAGGAAGGCTCTTCCAGACGGAGGCCCCTGCAGCGGAGAGAGATCTGCCACCAACTCGTTGTTTGGAAAAGCGACTGACCATGAGGGAGTTGGAGGCGGATGAGCGAAAAGCTCGAGAAGGAAGATATTTAGGAAGAGGGAGTTGAAGGTATTTTGGCCCAAGGCCCCAGAAGGCCTTGTGGACAATGCAGAGGGTTTTGAACTTGATCCTCGCAGCCACCGGGAGCCAGTGTAGTGATTTCAGTTCTGGAGAGATACGGTCCATGGGCTTGAGGCCAAGGACAAGTCTCGCAGTTCTGTTCTGGATGAGTTGCAAAGGGCGGAGAGTAGAGGCAGGAAGATTTAGATAGAGGCTGTTACAGTAGTCCAGCTTCGAGAGAACCAGGGCTCTAGAGACAGTGAGCTTCTGGGGGAAGGAGAGGAAGGGAAGGATACCTCTGAGGAGGTGTAGCTGGTAGTGTGACTTCTTAGAGACGTCAGATATGTGAGGAGAGAAGGAGAGTGTGGAGTCGAAGATGACCCCAAGGTTTTTTGCCTTGCAGGTAGGAGCAGGAAGAGGGCCAAGAGAGGCTGGCCAGAGAGCTGCAGGGAAGGAGGGAGTGGGTGTGCCGATGAGTAGGATCTCAGTCTTACTGGCATTAAGGCAGAGGTCATTGGCGGCACACCAGTCCTGGATAGCAGAAAGACAGTCAGAGATGAGGGAAGGAGAAGAAGAAGCCGAGGGTAGCCTGAAAATGAGCTGGGTATCATCCGCATAGCACTGAAAGTAGGGGCAGAGAGCGGCGATGCGGTGGGCGAGAAGTGCCAGATACTGATTGAAAAGCCAGGGGGAGAGGTTAGAACCCTGGGGGATACCACAGGTAGAGAAAAAGATGTCAGAAAGGAAAGACCCCAGTTGGACCTGAGAGGGTCGATTAGAGAGGAAAGAGGTCAGCCACGCCAGAGCCTGACCAGTGATTCCCAGGTTATCACGGAGACGGTTGAGCAGGATGGTATGGTTGACAGTATCAAAGGCAGAAGAGAGATCAAGCAAAATGAGAACACAAGGAATGTTAGAATCAAGGTTCGAGAGCAGGTCCTCACGGATGTTCAGGAGAGCAGTTTCCGTGCTTCTGGCGGCTCTGAAGCCAGACTGATGGTCATGAAGACTGCCAACAGATTCAGCATGGAGATTAAGTTGGGAGATGGCCAGTTTCTCCAGGAGCTTGCCCAGGAAGGGAGTGATAGAGATAGGGCGGTAGTTGGCTGGGCAGGAGGGGTCGGAAGAGGGTTTCTTAAGAAGGGGGTGCACAAGGGAGTGCTTGAGAGGGGATGGGAAGACTCCAGAGGCGAAAGAGTGATTGCAGAAGTCGGCAAGGGCAGGGGCCAAGGAGTCGATGTGGTCCTTGATGGTTTTGGAGGAACAGGGGTGGACCTGTTTTGATAAGACTTTCATAGATCTGACTTGTCTCGAAACCTCGTCAGCAGAAAAAAGGGGAAAGGCAGAGAAGGGGAGAGGAGGGGTGGCTTCAGAAGGGCCAGAGGGAGAGCAGGGAATAGTGGGGGGGAGGGGATAGGAGGAGAGTGAGGACGGGATGTCCTGAGTTTTAGAGATGAAATGAGAGGCCAGGGCCGTGCAGAGGGCCTGGGAGGGGAGAGTAGAGGTAGAGACTGCGGCATGGTTGGCCAGTTCCTTGCAGATTTTAAAGAGTTCGGCCGAATTGTTAGATGCTGCAGAGATGCAGGCTTGGATGAGGGCTCTCTTCTTGGAGAGAACGGAGAGCCAGTATTGCCTTTGGAGCAGGCGACAGGCCAGTTTGTCAGAGGATGCACATGAAGCACGCCATTTCCTCTGTGCCACCCTGCACTTGCGTTTAAGGGTGACGAGATCCGAGTCATACCAGGAGTTACATTTGGCTTTGGGCTTCAGGCGGATTCTCATGACAGGGGCAAGGATATCAAGAGTATCAGATATAGCAGAGTGGAGAGGGCTGTGTCAGGGTGGGAGTCATCCGAAGGGAGAGGAGGGGGCGAGAAGGTGGCAGCAAAAGCCTCAACTGACACGCGCTTCATGGGTCAGATGACCAAGAAGGAAGGTGGCAGTGATGAGGGTGGCTTTGCCTGTGGGGTAGGGAGGGTGAGGTGGGAGGATAGGAGAAAGTGGTCACTCCAGGAGAGAGGAGTGGAGAGAGGGACAGAGAGGGGAAGGTCAGAGGAGATCAGAGCATCAAGAGTGTGCCCTGCAGAATGGGTCGGCCCAGAGGGGAGGATAGAGAGTGAGAGAGAGTCGCAGAGGTCACGGAAGAGTCCAGAGGGGGGACAGGAGGCATCCAGGTGGATGTTGAAGTCGCCAAGAAGGGGGAGTTGAGTGGTTGAGGATAGGAGTGAGGAAGAGAGGTCCGCCCACTCAGAGAGGAAGGAGGAGATTTGACCAGGTGGCCGATAGATAGTAGCCACGGTAAGGGAATGGCTAGGAGAGAGAGAGAGTTGGCAGACAAGACATTCAAAAGAGGAGAATGGATATGTTGTTGTAGCCTTGGGACATGCATTACCTTGCCTAGTCTCACTTCCACATCACTTGTGCCACATCATGGTTTAGTCTACATGGAAGTTATGGTTCACTCACCTTCCTCTGTGGATGATGCGGTGCCAACCTCCTGGTCTCCAATTCCCTCGATTGATTCAGGGTCGATGAAGGAACTTGCGGTCTCCTCCCATGCCGTCAACTTCACAGGGGAGTGTGGGCCCCCGCCTGTCGCCATTGCGACCCTCCTGTTCTCCGCCAGGATCTTCCTCACCCGGAGGCGGAGGTCGCCCCACTGCTTCCGGCAGTCACGCACACTCCTCGGGGTGCTCCCCACTGCCGACACCCACTGTGCGACCTCCTGCCATACTTCTTTTTTTTTTGTTTGGGCCGCATGCTTCATGTCAGTGCTGTGCAAGGGTGTTGGCAAGCATGGTGAGTTCTGCGTCTGAAAAACGCTGCTTTCTCTTCCTTTGGGTCGACTTCTTGGTAGCCTTAGACATCCTGCTTCTGTTGTGGCACACAACAACACGAAAGAAGTGGTGGTTATGGAGGATGGCAATGGATTGTGTTTTTAAAGATGGCCGCCGGCCCATTTCCCATTCCTGCGCGATGACATAATTTCTGGGTCCTTTTTTGCAAATACAGTAATACCGTGCCGGTATTACCGTGCCGGTATTTAGGGGTTGTTATGAGGCGGTTACGCAATGGCCAGCACCCGCAATGCCGGTATAGGGGGGTTGGTGGCCCTTTACCGGCATGGCGGTTTTGCCACTACTGGCATGGGGGAACGCGCGTGCTCGCGCACTCATAATCACCCGCTGTTAGCTGGTTCATACGGGCACGGATTTGCACGTTACGGCATGCCGGTAAAGAACCCGCTGTTACCGGGCTACTCGTAATGAGGGCCCATGTCATTTAAAAATGTTCACCAACTGCAATACAAGTATGGCAATGTATCCGATACTATGCCCTTGTGGTCTTAAGTACATAGGTAAGACAGAAAGATCTGTCAAAACCAGAATGAAAGAACACAAGAGCTGGATTAATAAAAACAATGATGATAACACAGATGGTTAAACATTTTGTCGAATAAGCACATAAATCAGAGGCGATTTGTTGGGTGGCACGTCAATAAGTTAAATCTGGCAACATTGAAAGTAGTAGGAGGATAGTTTGGAAAATTGAACAAAGAATGATTTTCCAAAGACATAGCGACAGGCATGGTCTAAATGAAATGGTAGAATAGGATAATTTAATAAACAGAAGAAAGTAATTTTTAATCCCACAGTATAAAATGCTAATATAAGGTAGCACCCAGATGTCCACCTCAGCAGAAGAGTACGGAGGTTTAGATATGTATATATCTTTTCTGCACTATGCTTTACAATAAGCATCAGTTGGAGTTGGAGTTTGAATAGATAAGACGCATAGGCAAGTTCTAGCCACTTCTTCCCTACATCTAAAGATGTGAGTATTAATCCACAACACAAATGGCTTGTGTCTTCTAGAGATAAAAAACTGCAGTGACAGGAAGTTGAACTATGAGCAATCAGGTTCGCTACAT
Source organism: Ambystoma mexicanum (assembly GCF_040938575.1). Lineage (NCBI taxonomy): Eukaryota > Metazoa > Chordata > Amphibia > Caudata > Ambystomatidae > Ambystoma > Ambystoma mexicanum. The sequence goes on from NC_090924.1 coordinate 151,467,093, forward strand.
GTTCCCTAATACCGTTTAGTCTCCCTGCAGCTTTGTGAGGATAATCCCAGAAGATTGAGAGGCAATAGCTATATTAGGAGAGTGCCAATTTTGGTAGTTCCTTTAATTGGAGTATGACGTTCAACACGAAAAGACATACATGTACGCCCCTGCTCCAGCAATTCTGCAGTTAAAGAAGTGAGGATTAAGTAACAATAACATTAACTAAAAAAGCATAAATTGATTTATGTCTCTTAGGGATAACAATTATTGCAATATAAAATTTAGCAATGAGCGATCTGAATTGAAACAATATTGGACCCATGGACTCACATGATCAGAATGGGAGATTCAAGCAAGATATTTTCTATTGACTTTATCATTTATGATTATAAATTGTTTTAACTTTTCTAAGTACTGGTGTTCCATACTTGCATTAAAGTAAGTTCTTATTTCGAAAGGCATATTCATTATGAGAGCGAAGATACTACAATAGTTAATATTCACTTCTATGGGTTGGGTATGTGGACATCTGAATCTCCTTTTTAAATATTAGTGAGAAATAAGAATACAAGATGTAAGTCTGTTACCCCTACAGATTTCAATACATGAATACGCATGATTGAATTGAGAGGAATACTATATCATCAAGAAAGGAAAACAAATTGCTATGTTAACTAATGTGCAGTACAAGCTAAAATACCAACATTTATGACCCGTGAAGAATGCCCAGGCACTGTTAGCTACTAAAGTACTGAAACATGCACACGTTGTGTTTTAACAGATTGTGTGTTTTACCATATGCGATTTACACCAATAATCATAAGGGTGGTAACAGATAGTATATTACATATAGCTGTGCATTTTCTGACTAATCTGATGGGTTTGAAAGTGTTATAAATAGATAAGACATCAAACTGCTACCTACAAAAGATGCATCAGAAGTGAGGCGTCCCAGAGAAAGAGGTCTTGTACATACAACACATGAAATTAGGTTTTTTACGATATTTCTATTTTTGTATAGTGTATATGTTGCATTTTGTGTATCATTTGTGTGCATTGTTTGTAAGAGTCTATTCACTTTAGAGATTGAATAAACACAAGGGTGATTATGGGAAGTGCATACACAGCCCCCCTTATTGCTTTTGCAGAATTTCGCTGGGGCCATTAGTATATTAGAATAAATGATGTGGTTAGCATTCTAATACAAAATTACAAAATCATGTTGCAAGAGACATGTTGGTCCCAAAGAGATAGTTGGTTATTGGAGCCATCAAATGAAGGCATAAACAAAATTTAGAGGAAGACATTATGGTGGCATTACAATATTTATGAAGACCTCACTGGGTTGTTCATCTAAGGTTATACATACTGATCTAAACTTTTTTTTCAGGCTATAAAACTATGCTTCACTAAAGGGGAACCTATTACTATCATCTATATAAATAAAAATGTAAATGTTTGTTTGTTCAAAATCTTAAATCTCCGAAAGTTCTTCACCGATTGCTTTGAAATGTTGACACAATGTTGCATTCGAATAGGCGCCTGTGTGACAGGTAAAAACATGCTTTTTCTGAAAAACAGCGACATCTGTTGGACGTAAAAGCAACACACGATATACTGAATATTCTCCAGCATGGGGTCTGGCATGGATTCACATGCTCATGAAAATTCCCCGTCGTCAGGCTGGGAATCCTCGGTAAAGAAAAATCAGTATCAGTTTCGTTTCTGATCTGTCTTTCGTAGTAGTAACCAATCACTGATCTCTGTGTCATACTGACCACAGCCAATGACTGCCCTCTCCCTAAGCCCCGCCTCTGGCAGCCATCCTCAGATTTTTACCGCACGTTCAAGTGTTGGGAGTCCTCGTGCTTAGCTCTCGAGCTTTTGCTGCATGTTTCACGCTTTTTCAGGTGAATTTTCACATTTTTTCGGTTAATCGAGCCTCAAGCTCCAGCGTTTCTACTTCCGTTAACGGGTACCCGTTCCGGCATTTTCCTACGCCCCTCAAGGGTAAAGATTTCGTCGAATCAACTTTTTGGAGGATTCCAGAAGATTTGCGACCTACTTCAAGATGGCTCAGGACGCGAGTTCGTCACCCGGACCCAAGCTGTTTCGCAGCTGCCCTGGATGCGGGTTGTATAATGTGTTTAAGGAGGACAAACATTTGCGATGCCTCTACTGTCTTCATGGGGACAAGACTCATGTAGAGAAGGACTGCCAGTTCTGCAGGAACTTGTCGGAGCGGACCATGAGGGACCGTCGATCCCGTCTCGCCAGCTGGTTGGAGAAGGGCTCAACGGGTGAGAAGAAGAAAGTGTTACGCTCACCTGATTCCCACGGGGGCGTCGATCTGCACTGGCCCGCTGTTGCTTCCACCAGAGTAACACGTAGAGCTGAGATGACAGACTGGACAGACCCACTTAGCTTCGTTTGTTGGACTCGTACGAATATCTTTATGCAATGGAGAAAGGGAATTAACCTCCAGTAATCTGAGCGTTAACCCGCCTTCCCACTCCCCTTGTCTGCCCACAGAACACTCTTGAAGTTCCCTCTTAATCTCACCTGAAGATTTGGAAAGATGAGCTCTCCATCCTGCGTCGAGCGCAGGGGCGCGTAGACGACCAGTTACTTCACTGGCGTGGAGGAATTGGTGAGTTCCAGTATTGACTCTAAATCCAATTGTTCGTAAGAGTTCAAAAGTCTGATCTTCACTCTGCCAGATTCCTTGCAGGTTGCGGATTTAGACCACCAGAAGAGTTCCAAGTGGCAATTGGTAAGATCCTGGTAAGTCTATTGTGGTTCTCCCCTTTGGGGCCGGGGTACAGCGATGATGCAGAATTAACTGCGCCGACCCGAAATGAGGTGAGTACCCCCCTGTGGTAAATCAGGTAAGTCTTTGGGGTTAGGTTGTATTGTCCTTGTTTTTTCCCCTTAGGGGCCGGGGTGCGGCGGTGATGCGGAATTGACTGCGCCGACCCGAGATGAGGTGAGTACCCCCCTGTGGTAATCAGGTAAGTCTTTGGGGGTGATTTGTATTGTCCTTGTTTTCCCCTTAGGGGCCGGGGTGCGGCAGTGATGCAGAATTGACTACGCCGACCCGAGATGAGGTGAGTACCTCCCTGTGGTAAATCAGGTAAGTCTTTGGGGGTGGTTTGTATTGCCCTTGCTCACCTATCTGTTCTTGTCTCCCCCAGGCGTTGAAGAATGGCCTGGAGATGCTGGATTCGCGATGGAGTAAAGGAATGCAGCCCCGGTTGGTGAGTTCAGCGCGGCTCTGCGAGGTGCGTGGCAATGCACCTGAGAAAGCTTCTCTCTTCCAGATCGACGATGTGCTGGATCAAGGATTCAGGTAAGGGTTTTGTTCTGACCTCTTCTCCTTCTCCTTTTCTTGTTCCAGGTGTTCCAGGGCTGAAGCGGGCGTGGCTGAAGACTGGAGCTGCTGAAGACACGGTGAGCGTTACGCTGCAGCAAGCAGAATAACGCGAAGCACGTGTGGCTGTCCGGGTGTGGCTTAAATAGCCTTGGAAGAAGTCCCAGGTAAGTATTCTTCCACAGCCCCACCCGAGAGGAAAGGAGTCCCTGAGGTAAAGTAGTCCCTTTAAGCCTCATTTGGTTTGTGGCTTCGTGCAGCATGGTCTGCATCAGGTAGGTATGCAGCATGGTCTGCAGCAGGTAAGATTTCTGTAATGAGCCTGGCGCCCATGGCGCCAGGACTGACTTTATTCTTATGAGCCTGGCGCCATAGGCGCCAGGACTGTAGCCAAAGAGCCCCTAACTGGGGTTTTTGGGCATGCTTCAAGTGGCATGATGCCCGCTTCCGGGGTTGCTGGGCCTGGTCTGGCTTTCCGGGGGCAGGCATCGTGACAGCACTCCCCCTCAAGGCCCCTCCTAAAGCTGTTCTCCCTCTCGGCCTTGGTTTGTCTGTAAATTCTTGGTGGAACCTTTTCACTAATTGAGGTGCATGCACATGGTCACTAGGCTCCCAAGATCTTTCTTGTGGACCATAACCTTTCCAATCAATGAGATAGAAGAGTTTTGATCTCACCCTTTTAGAGTCCAAAATATTCTTGACTTCGAATTCGGGTTCCCCGTCTATGAGGATAGGTTCAGGTGGAGTTGTTAGTCTAGTTCCTGGTTGCACAGGCTTCAAAAGAGACACGTGAAAAACAGGATGAACACGCATATGACCAGGCAGGTCCAACTTGACGGCCACAGGCATCTCTAAATGCTGGGGAGAATCTAAGTCTGAGGTTCGAGGATGGTGACCATATATGGTAAAAGAAGGGCTTTGTTTAGTTCCTGAGTTTACAGAATTATTGTATGCATACTCGGCGATCCAAAGAATGTCTTTCCAATCCTCCTCAGATTGATGTAGCATACAACGTAGGTATTGCTCAAGAGTCTGGTTGGTTCTCTCTGTTTGACCGTCGGTCTGGGGATGGTGGCTGGTTGAAAGCCTAACATCAATTTGTGCCAGCTGGCAGCACTTCCTCCAAAATGTGAAATAAATTGACTTCCCCGGTCTGAAATTAACACGGGAGGAAAGCCATGTAGACGGACAAAATTTTCAAGGAACTCCTTGGCCAGGATTGAAGCTGAAGGTATTCCTTTTAAAGGAATGAAATGGGCCATTTTAGAAAAAAGATCTACAATAACTAGAATGGTGTTATAACCTTTGCACGGGGGTAAATCCCTGATAAAGTCTAATGACAAGGTATGCCAAGGAGTAGGTGGTATGTCTAACGATTGTAATAATCCAGCTGTTTTTTTTTCTTTTCCCCTTTATTTTGAGCGCAAATGCCACAAGACATGACAAACAACTTGACATCTTTTCGCCAGGTGGGCCACCAAAACTGTTTCTTGATTTTGGCTTCAGTTTTGCCGGAAACCCTTCCATCAAGGTGTCGTGGTAATGAGAAATGACAAGTTTCTGTAGTTCCTCTAGTGGCAAAAATAGCCAGCCTTTGTAATAAGGTAGATTGTTGATGACAGAATACTCTGGGCCTTTCCTTGCCCAGCCCTGTAAGGCATCTGAATCAAAGAGTTGATGGACCTTTTCTTGAATGTCCTCCAGAGAGTGTATGGATGTCAGACCAAGGATTCTCTGTTCAGGAATTATGGGTACAGGTTCTAAAGCTCTTTCTGTTTCTCCCATTCCTATTCAGGACAGGGCGTCAGCTTTTCCATTTTTACAACCTGGTCGATAGGTTATTACAAAATCAAACTCGGCGAAGAACAATGCCCAACGGAGTTGGCGTGAAGATTGGGCCTTGGCTACCTTTAGGTATTGTAAGTTGTGGTGATCAGTGATGACTGTAATGGTATGCCTGGCGCCCAGCAGATAGTGCCGCCAAGCCTTGAAGGCGGACTTGATGGCCAACAGTTCCTTGTCGGTTATAGCATAATTTAATTCGGGAGCCGAAAACTTTCTTGACCAAAACGCCACTGGGTGCAGCTGGTTAGTTTCGGGATCCTTTTGGGAGAGCACTGCTCCCATAGCTGAACTGGATGCATCTGTTTCCACTATGTAGGGAAGCTCTGGGCGCGGGTGTCGTAATACAGGAGCGGACGTGAATTTCTTTTTTAACTCTTGGAAGGCGTTCTCGGCTTCTTCTGTCCATGTAAAGCGTTTATTCTTTCGCAATAGTGTTGTAATGGGATGTACAATGTGTGAGAAGTCCAGGATAAACCTGCGGTAGAAATTGGCAAAGCCGAGCATGCTTTGAACTCCTTTGACTGAGTTTGGCGAAGGCCAATTAAGAATTGCGTCCACCTTCCGTGTATCCATCCGGATTCCTTTCGGGGTCAGAATAAATCCAAGAAACTCTACTTCCGTAGTGTGAAAGATGCACTTTTCCAATTTAGCGTATAACTTATACTGGCGTAACGTTTCTAGGACTGCTCGGACGTGCTTTACATGATCGGATTCTGATAGGGAGTATACTAAGATATCGTCGATGTAAACGACTACACAAACATCGATGAGCTCTCGGAAGACATCGTTCATGAAGAACTGGAAGGCTGCTGGTGCGTTACACAGTCCGAAAGGCATCACCTGGTACTCAAATAATCCGTACTTGGTGCGAAAAGCAGTCTTCCATTCGTCACCCTCTTTGACGCGTACCAGATAGTTTTGTGTATATACAAGCGTTCTTTACCTGGTCTAGTAGTTCAGGGATCAAAGGCAATGGGTACCGATTCTTGATAGTTATCTGATTCAGCGCGCGGTAGTCAATGCATGTTCTAAGGTCGCCTTCCTTTTTTGGCACGAAGAACAAAGCGGAAGATGCAGGGGACTTGGACGGGCGGATGAAGCCATTAGCAAGATACTGGTCTAGGTACTGGCGCAAGTGGAGATTTTCAGGTTCCGTGAGGGCATAGATTCTGCTGCAAGGTGTTTGTGCTCCTGGTATGAGATCTATTTGACAATCATACGATCTGTGCGGTGGTAAGGTGTTTGCCTGCTCCTTTTGAAAGACATCCTGAAAGTCTTGGTATTCAGCAGGTAATTGTATGGCAGCTGGGATTATTGGGGCCAGTACTGAATTTAGAGTTCTCTTTGGGTAACAGGTGTTAGCACATTCTGGGAAGGTTAGTCTCTTTTCTCGCCAATCAATACAGGGATTGTGTTTTTCCAACCAAGGGATCCCAGTATCAGTTGAAACTGTGGAGCCTTGATTAAATCAAACACCATAACCTCTCGGTGTCCATCCTGACCCAGCAAAGTCATCTCTGCAGTGGAATGAGTTACGGGCCCAGAGGCAATTTCAGTTCCATCAACAGTGGTGACGACATCGGTAGTGGTCTTTCGGGTGAGAGGTAGATTCATCCTGGAAGCCAATCCGCAGTCCAAATTGTTTCCTATGGCTCCACTATCTACGTACGCATTTACCGCGTGCATGCGTGATGGCTGCTCTGGATCTATAATGACGGTGGGTATGGTGAAATGCGAGGTCAGAGTGTCCTTCTTTAAGCTCGGCAAGCTGACCTCTACGCTTGCCGGGCGTGATCGTTTCCCGAGTCAGGTTTCAAGTGGTTTTCGTCTGCTGCTCCTATAGTTTTCTTGGGTGGTTTTACAGGGCAGTTCTGAAGGAAATGACCAGTAGCTCCGCAATATAGACATAATTGCTGTTGCCGTCTTCTTTCCCTTTCCTTCTGGGTTAAGGGTCCTCTAACCCCCCGATTTGCATGGGTTCTGAGGCATCTACCCCCTTCGAGGGTACGTAGGTTTTAACCAAGACCTTGTTTTCAGCCTTTCTGGTTTGAAGTTTGTGATCTAACTGGACCACAAAATCTATATATTCAGCACAGTCTAAAGGCGGGTTCACGACTTGGGCTAAAACATCCTTGAGTTCTCCCCGAAGCCCTCGATGGAATAATGTAATTTGCTTGGCTTCAGGCCATTCGGTTTCCACAACTAATCTATTGAAAGTTGCAATGTAAGATAAAAGATCCTGATTACCTTGCCGTAAGGATAAAAGTTCGTTATCCAAAGCCTGTCCTTGGGAATGTCGGGCGAACAGTCTTTCCATGCTAGTTCGAAAACCTTGGAAATCTCGAAGAATCGGGTCATCCTGATTTACTAGCGGAATGGACCTGTCCGCTGCACTGCCGCTGAGATATGACAGTACAAAAGTACCTTGGCTTGATCATTTGGGAAAGCTCCAGGTCTACATAAAAAGTGTAAGCGACATTGATTCATGAATATAGCAAACCTTTTAGGGTCTCCGGCAAAGCGTTCAGGCGGAGCCAAGGGAACGGCTCCAGGAAGGTTTATCTGCACCGGGTTACTAGGTGGCACCGGAGCTGGGCTGGCCCCGAGTCCAGGTAGAGGTGTTTGTCCAGCCTGTCTTTGTAATAGCTGTCTGGCCAAATCATCAGTTCGTTCTTTTGATACTATCAATTCCCTCCTGAGGGCATTGGTTTCCTGGCGGGCGGAATGCACTTCGGCCCTTAGTTCCCCTAATAATTGGGCCAACTGATCGGTTTCCGAGGTCTCCATGACGCCCAGGTGGGTATTTGTGGGTAGGCTTTGCGTTCTGTTACGCTCACCTGATTCCCACGGGGGCGTCGATCTGGACTGGCCCGCTGTTGCTTCCACCAGAGTAACACGTAGAGCTGAGATGACAGACTGGACAGACCCACTTAGCTTCGTTTGGTGGACTCGTACGAATATCTTTCTGCAATGGAGAAAGGGAATTAACCTCCAGTAATCTGAGCGTTAACCCGCCTTCCCACTCCCCTTGTCTGCCCACAGAACACTCTTGAAGTTCCCTCTTAATCTCACCTGAAGATTTGGAAAGATGAGCTCTCCATCCTACGTCGAGCGCAGGGGCGCGTAGACGACCAGTTACTTCACTGGTGTGGAGGAATTGGTGAGTTCCAGTATTGACTCTAAGTCCAATTGTTCGTAAGAGTTCAAAAGTCTGATCTTCACTCTGCCAGATTCCTTGCAGGTTGCGGATTTAAACCACCAGAAGAGTTCCAAGTGGCAATTGGTAAGATCCTGGTAAGTCTATTGTGGTTCTCCCCTTTGGGGCCGGGGTACAGCGATGATGCAGAATTAACTGCGCCGACCCGAAATGAGGTGAGTACCCCCCTGTGGTAAATCAGGTAAGTCTTTGGGGTTAGGTTGTATTGTCCTTGTTTTTTCCCCTTAGGGGCCGGGGTGCGGCTGTGATGCGGAATTGACTGCGCCGACCCGAGATGAGGTGACTACCACCCTGTGGTAATCAGGTAAGTCTTTGGGGGTGATTTGTAATGTCCTTGTTTTCCCCTTAGGGGCCGGGGTGCGGTAGTGATGCAGAATTGACTACGCCGACCCGAGATGAGATGAGTACCCCCCTGTGGTAAATCAGGTAAGTCTTTGGGGGTGGTTTGTATTGCCCTTGCTCACCTATCTGTTATTGTCTCCCCCAGGTGTTGAAGAATGGCCTGGAGATGCTGGATTCGCGATGGAGTAAAGGAATGCAGCCCCGGTTGGTGAGTTCAGCGCGACTCTGCAAGGTGCGTGGCAATGCACCTGAGAAGGCTTCTCTCTTCCAGATCGACGATGTGCTGGATCAAGGATTCAGGTAAGGGTTTTGTTCTGACCTTTTCTCCTTCTCCTTTTCTTGTTCCAGGTGTTCCAGGGCTGAAGCGGGCGTGGCTGAAGACTGGAGCTGCTGAAGACACGGTGAGCGTTACGCTGCAGCAAGCAGAATAACGCGAAGCACGTGTGGCTGTCCGGGTGTGGCTTAAATAGCCTTGGAAGAAGTCCCAGGTAAGTATTCTTCCACAGCCCCACCCGAGAGGAAAGGAGTCCCTGAGGTAAAGTAGTCCTTTTAAGCCTCATTTGGCTTGTGGCTTCGTGCAGCATGGTCTGCATCAGGTAGGTATGCAGCATGGTCTGCAACAGGTAAGATTTCTGTAATGAGCCTGGCGCCCATGGCGCCAGGACTGACTTTATTCTTATGAGCCTGGTGCCATAGGCGCCAGGACTGTAGCCAAAGAGCCCCTAACTGGGGTTTTTGGGCATGCTTCAAGTGGCATGATGCCTGCTTCCGGGGTTGCTGGGCCTGGTCTGGCTTTCCGGGGGCAGGCATCGTGACAGAAAGGGTCTGAGCGGGCTTCTAAGTCCTGTGCGGGCGCCCCGGCGACGGGGGCCCAACACCAGGCCAAGTGCTGCGAGTCCGCTGGCTCCGGGAGCGCCGAAAGGTCGGGCTCTTCGGTCGCCAGGCAGGGCGCACCTTCCCCGGCACCGTCAACCATGAGCCAGCGCTCCGGGTCGGGGAAGAGGAAGTCCGAGACCCCGGGTAAGCTTCAGGAGAAGCCCCGTCCGGTCTCGGGAGAGGGGGAGCGAGGCGTCGACCCTCCCCCTAAGGAGAAGGCCCAGGGCGCACCTAAGGTGGTCAAGGCCCCTACCCAGCAGGCAAAGGCCTCTATCGAGGCGATCGCGGCGACTCTGGCCAAGCCGGCAGAGACCCCGCCAGCGGAGACTGCCTCCGGGACTAGAGTTTCCCTGCCGCCAAGGAGGGAATCCTCTTTTCAGCCCATCGTCAAGGCCCCCGTGATGGAAAAAGGGGGGGGCACGGTAGCCTCCTCGAGCTCGGAGTCAGCCTCGGAGGGGGAACTGACCGAGGTCGCGAGGAATCTCGAAGTCCAATTCGAGAGGGTTCGATCCCGCAAGGAAGATCCTCGGGAGATAACCGAGGAAGACGACGATGGCGAGGAAGAGCAGCCTTCCCTTCCGGCGCAGCCGGAACCTACGCCTCAGGATAGCTCGGCGGCCATTTTGTTTGCGATCCAGTCCTTATGCTCTGAGATAAGGACGAGATTACCACGGCCCAGGCCGGAGGACCCGCAACCTGGCCCGTCGGGTAGTCCTCAGAACAAGCGACGGAGGACCCAACCCTCTCCTCCGCTCGCCCCCGTAAGGCCTGCAGTCCCCTCCTCATCCTCCCACGAGTCGGGAGATGAGGGTGCGGTGGGCTCGACGACGGGTTCTGACGGCGACGATGACGGAACGGGTCTCCCGTCGCACGGGTCTCTCTGCCGACGAGACTGGCTCATTCCACGCCATGATCGCCAGGGCGTCCGAATTGTTCCAGCTCTGCCCGGAGGAGCAGAAAAAGGAAGGTTTCCTCTATCAGCGCCGGGAGGCCAAGAGGAAGACTGTCATCGCGGTGCCTCTAATCGATGACATTTGGGAGGAGGGCCTGTCGGTGCTCAAGAATCCCTCCACGGCACCAGCCAAACGGGACCGGTACGAGAAGAAGTACCGGGTCCCCGAGACTGCTCCCCTGTGCCTCAGGGCCCAGCCAACGCCAGACTCGGTCGTCTCGGCGGCGGCGGCGAAGAAGGCGGCGGGGTCAGGAGCCTCAACGTCGAATTCCCCGCCGGACGGCGAGGTAAAAAAGTTGGACGCCATGGGGCGACGGGTCATTTCGTCGGCGGCGACGACGATCAAAGCGGCCAACGCCCTGGCGATCGTGGCCCGTTACGACAGGGAGCTCTGGTTTAAGCTGGCCCCCATATTGGACTTCCTACCGGACGACAAGAGGTCTGAGGCCCTGGAGATACTTCAAGAAGGCGAGGTGGCGTCGGACCACGCCATAACGGTGGCAACCGATATTGCCGAAACCGGGTTCCGCCAGCTGGGCAACGGAGTTTGCCTACGACGACGGGGTTGGCTCCGGGCGACCGACTTCCGTCAGGACGTCCAGACCAGGGTGTTGGACATGCCGTTCGACGGCAGCAACTTGTTCGGGAAGGCTGTGGACGAATCCCTCCAAGCCATAAAGACGGACACGGAGACGGCCCGCACCCTAGGAGCCCTTCAGCAACGACGGCCCTTTCGGAGCTCTGGAGGCAGACAGGGAGCCTCCAAGGGATCCAGCGGTGGCTCGTCGTCCTACCGCCAGGCGGCACGCTCCTCGTCTCAGGAGGCCTACAGGGGTCGCGGCAAGCAGGGAGGGCCTCGCCGACGTTGGCAAGGTGGCCAGGGCGGCAAGGCCACCACCTCCAAGCAGGACTGAACCGGCCGTGGCGTCGGGCCCCCACCGAAGCACCCCGGTGGGAGGCCGGCTGACGAAGTTCGTCGGCGTGTGGAAGTCCATCTCCACCGACCGTTGGGTGCTGGATACCCTGGCAAGAGGACACTCTATCGAATTCCTGAAGAAGTGCCCTCACTTTTCCACCTGTGGCCAGGAAGGAAAATCACATCCCGCAGCTGCTGTTGGAAGTACGGGCGATGCTCAGAAAAGGCGCCATCGAGCTCGTCCCGAAGAGGCTCCGGGGTGTACTTAAGGTACTTCCTCGTCAGGACGAAGACCGGCGGCTGGCGCCCCATCCTGGACCTTCGTCGTTTGAACAAGTACATCAGGTCACAAAAGTTCAGGATGGTCACCCTCCAGCACGTGCTGGGACAGCTGGAGGAAGGCGACTTTCTATCGTCGCTGGACCTGGAGGATGCTTACTTCCACGTTCCCATCCTCAGAAGTCACCGAAAGTTCCTCAGGTTCGTCGTCCAGGGACGCCACTACCAATTCAGAGCACTGCCGTTCGGATTGAAGTCGGCCCCCAGGGTCTTTACCAAGTGCCTAGCACCTGTGGCGGCGCGGCTGCGCCTGCAGGGGATTCACGTCTACCCCTACCTGGACGACTGGCTCATCCGCTCAAGGACGAGGGAACTCGCCGTCGAACACACTGTGCGGACCATTCAGCTACTCACAGACCTGGGATTCGCCATAAATTACCCAAAGTCCCACCTGGTGCCGTCGCAAGTGGCCCTGTTTCTGGGAGCGAAGCTCGATACAGTGAGGTGCCTGGCGGCACCGTCGGAAGAACGGACGAAGACCATTCTGGGCAAAGTACAGTGCCTGCCAGACATGGACGTGGCCAGGGTGAGGTCCATCAAGTCCCTCCTGGGGATGATGTCCTCTTGCATCTACTTGGTGCGCCTCTACAGACTACGGATGCACCCTCTTCAAGAATTTCTCGACGCCCATTGGATGCAGGCGACGGGCACCTTCGAAGACAGGGTCCCCCTCAACGAGGTGTTCCGGCGGACGATTCAGTGGTGGGGCGTTCGAGCACACCTCACGGCGGGCACGGACTTTCAGACGCCGGCGTACCAGGAGACAGTGACGACAGACGCTTCCCTGGAAGGTTGGGGCTCCCCCACCGGCATCTCCACGCAAGAGGCCTCTAGCTCCCGGAGGAGAAGCTCCTGCACATCAACATCCTGGAACTCCGAGCCGTGTTCTGGGCTCTCAAATCGTTCCTCCCATCGCTCAAGGGCAAGGTGGTGCGGATCTTCACAGACAACACCACGACAATGTTTTACATACTGAAGCAAGGAGGCACCAGATCCCCAGCTCTATCCAAGGAGGCGCAGGATCTGTGGCACTGGGCGGTCGCCCAGGGGATGTTCCTTGTTCCCTTCCACCTGGCAGGAGAAAGAAACACTATCGCCGACTCGCTCAGCAGGGAGCTGCGCGCGTGTCACGAGTGGGAGCTGCGCCAGGATCAGGTGGATCAACTCTTCCGACGATGGGGCAAACCCCAAATCGACCTGTTCGCAACAGCGACGAACTCGAAGTGCCAGAGGTTCGCCAGCAGGTTTCCCCAGCCGAGAAGCATGGGCGATGCGTTCTCGTTCCCCTGGGACGGCCTATACCTGTATGCGTTCCCTCTGTTGCCGTTGCTGCTTCGACTCATCAACCAGCTGAAGAGGTCCCGGTGCAGGATGATCCTCGTCGCACCGGCGTGGCCGAGGCAGATCTGGTTCCCGGACCTTCTGGACTTGTCAATGTCCCCATCCATCAAGCTGTCGGCGGACGCGGATCTTCTCTCCAGAGAAGGAGGCGCCATCTTCTACCACGACCCGGCGTCGCTGAACCTGCAGGCTTGGCTCCTGCAGCGCTAGAGTTTGGAGGGTACGATATACCGGCCGACTGCAGAGAGGTTCTTGCAAAGGCCAGGGCGTCCTCGACTCTCAAATGCTACGGTCACAAGTGGAAGAGGTTCTCTATCTGGTGCCGAGCACAGAAGATCAACCCCCTATGGATTACGGCCCCTCAAGTGCTGCCGTACCTGCTATCGCTGGCAAAGGCTGGGCTAGCCCATGCCTCCATTAAGATTCATCTGGCGGCGATCTCCAGATATACCAGAACCACAGGACGGACGTCCCTGTGGTCCCATCGACTGGTAAAAGAGTTTATGAAAGGACTGTTCCGGTCGTTCCCGCCGGTGAAGGCCCCGGCATGGGAACTTAACGTGGTGCTGACAAGGCTCATGGGGCCCCCATTCGAGCCGTTGCACGCCGCACCGATGAAGTTTGTGTCGTCGAAGACTGCATTCCTGGTGGCCATTACCTCCGCACGACGAGTGGGAGAGATCCAGGCCCTATCCTGCAAAGCACCGTACTTGACTTTCCATGCCTCGAGGGTGGTGCTTAGGTACTCACCCCTCCTTTATGCCCAAGGTGCCGTCGGACTTCCATCTTAACGAGCCCCTGGTGTTACCTGTTTTCTTCCCGTCTCTTTCGTCGCCGGCCGAGAGGACTTTGCACTCGCTGGATGTGGCTAGAGCGCTGAAGTTCTACGTGGACCGCACGAAGAGTTTTCAGAGGATATCACAGCTATTTGTGAACTTCGGACCTGTGAATCAAGGGAAGGCTCTCTCGAAGTCTTCTATTTCCAGATGGCTCTCCGGCTGCATCATGCACTGCCACCGGTTGGCTAACCGACCGCTGCCAGGCGTCCGAGAGCCCATTCGACCAGAGCGATCGCTGCTACTACGGCGTTCCTATCTGGTGTACCCCTGCTGGACATCTGCAGGGCTGCTACGTGGAGGTCGACGCACACCTTCACGAGATTCTACTGCGTCGATCGGGATTCCAGGGAGGAGTCCAGGGTCAGCCAAGCAGTGCTGCGCAACCTGTTCGCTTAAGGTGAGCCTGGTGAGGAGGTAAGAGACGCTTAATGTTGAGTTGTTGTATTGCTTAATGTTGAGCCTTTTGCCACCTCCTGTGGTTGTGCATGTGTGTACTGCTATGTATTCTTATATTCATGAGCATGTGAATCCATGCCAAACCCCATGCTGGAGAAGGAACAAGTTACTTACCTGTAACTGTTGTTCTCCAGCATGGGTCTGGCATGGATTCACATGCGAACCCTCCCGCCTACCCCTCTGCGGCTCTTCACTTGGTCATACTGCCACTTTACATGCTACCAAATCTGAGGATGGCTGCCAGAGGCGGGGCTTAGGGAGAGGGCAGTCATTGGCTGTGGTCAGTATGACACAGAGATCAGTGATTGGTTACTACTACGAAAGACAGATCAGAAACGAAACTGATACTGATTTTTCTTTACCAAGTAGTCCCAGCCTGACGACGGGGAATATTCATGAGCATATGAATCCATGCCAGACCCATGCTGGAGAACAACAGTTACAGGTAAGTAACTTGTTCCTTTTACTGCAAAACAGCACCATCTATTCGACGTAAAAGCAACACACGCTATTTTTCGATTTCATTTCAATGTTTGCGATTCAGAATGGCTCAAATACATGCCGAGGAAGCAGCAGAGCGACATGCAGCCAGACTTTAGGATGCACGGTTGCAAGCACGGTGATCGCGTTCTGCAGCTTCAGATCTGCTTCGTTCTCAACAGAATGAACGCGACAGGCTGAGAGTGGCTGAAAGACGTCAACCAGAAACAGCAGATCAGCTCCGACTCCGTGCTCAGCAATCACGCGATAACAATCACCTTGCATTCCCATACAACCCAGCTGATGATTATAGTTTGAGCCGGCATGTTCTCATCGGCACCATGACTGAAGTGTGTCCTTATTGCAAGGCTCTGAAATTTAATGGAGAAACGAATGTGTTGCGCAGCCGGGAAAATGTAACTTCCTCAACTTGGAGAACCGCCAGAGCCATTAAAAACTACCCACAAGCATTGTCAAATTAAACGTATTACAAACGTGCACTTTCTCTTTTCTTTCTTTTCCATTTAACCAGACTGAGCCACAGCAACGCGTGGCCGGGGACAGCTAGTACATTTATATATTAGTCCGCAGAAGTACAATGCCTCTGACAGCTTAACCTGTTTTAAACAATTTATGGATGATACAATTTTATCCAAATGTTGTAGTAATGAATGGTTGGTTTTGGGTGGGGACTTTAACCTAAAAATCGGTAATGGACCGCCATCTAAACCTGTTGGATGACCACGAGTATGGATTGTTAGGTATTTTGTATGATGGACCTGCGATCATGCTCAAAGGGCCTTAGGTTATACACTTGGCTGAAAGAGTGGAGAATGCATTCTGTCAATGGTCAAGTTCCCAATGATAACCATGGATGTATATTTTCAAAGGGCACCACGGGGGCTCTTCCATTGATTAATTCTGCGTCCCTACCTGTAAATGGTAAAGCAATGATGACTTCTCTGTGGCTGAAGAAGTATATAGTGATCAACACCCAATCATATTACGAATGCACTGACAATGAGATGTATCTGACCTAAATGACTTGCCACATTTAGCCTTTGCAGAACCAACATCCTCTCGCATGAGAATTAAATTGGACTTAACTGATAATTCCTTAATTCACCAGAACATGTTCAGTTCTAATCAGGATAGCCTTATAACTCTAGACATGGGGGTCTTTGATTCACTGGCCCTGCCAGCAGTTAATGCACTTATGACTGCTATATCAGATTGCTTCTATGTCTGTTCTTCAAACAGTGTCAAGTCTAATAAGACGGGGTGGCTCAACAAAGAGTGCAGAGCTGCAAACATACTCGTCTTACATTATTAAAAATCCTACTAAACCAAAGAAATAGATCATACAAGCACAGCTAGCTTATAAATCAATCATCTCAAAGCGTAAACTTGAATTAGATGAACCTATCTGGGCTTAATTGTTGAAGACTAGCATTGATAAGGACTCCAAACAAAATATTCTGGAATTTTCATTTTGAATGGCCCTATATATACCCGCAACTTGAGAGTAAACGAAACCAGCGTTGATGACCAGGCTTGGATGGCTCATTTTACATCTTTATATGTTATATTAACACAGTTCCGAATTGTAGTGATGACCTTTTGGCCAGGGACCTCAATAGAGCTGATATGGACAGGAACGAACAGAGTTATCAAGACACTCTGGAATTATACCTGAGGAGAGTGACAGATTCTATTATGAAACAGACCCTTAACCGTTGCCCAGGACCATATGGTATCCCAGCGGATCTGTTTCGAGATTTGGTTGATGTTTGGGCTCCTTTATTTACAGTGGCCTTCAACGCCTTCATAAACATGTGTGAGACTCTAGTATCCTGGAAATTAGCAGTAATAAACCACATTTTGTAAAAGGGTAACAGAGCTATCCCAGTGACCTATCATCCAATCTCCTTTTTAGACTCTAATTTTTACATTTTTGAGAGCGCTTTACTTAACAAATTGGACAAATGGATAAATGACAACAATATTCTTGCTAAAATCCAGCTGGGTCTGTACTCCCTCTTGGGGACTGGTGAACATGTTTTGAATCTGTACCTTACTCCTTTGTCCCCTCCCCTTTCCTCTATACTGTACGGGCGTCCCTTGCTAGGTACGGCACACAAAACCTTTTTCACCAGAAAAACTATTCTTCCTCTTTAAATTTAGAGGCGCACGGGCATGCGCTTCCCTGACTCCGCCCACAAGCGCCACTCCCAGTTCCTCTTTTCTGCATCGACGGGAACCGGCCGCTTTCACCAGCGCTCCTGGGTTTGGTTTCGGCCTTGTAATTCCATGCGCTCTTCCCCGGATACTGTCTTTTTTTTCTTTTGTCTTCTAATCTTTAATCAGGTACTCGGTCCTCTGGCGCCACGCTCTTCCCCGGTGCATGTTGACGTCCTTGGGCTTCAGCAGGTGCCCAGCCTGCAAGAGGCTCTTTCCATGTCTGACCCCCATGCTCTGTGCCTCCACTGCGTGGGCCCCGACCACGACTTGAAAGGCTGTACCGCGTGCAACGTGCTTACACCGCAAGCTCTGAAGAACAGGTTAGCATTGTTGAGGAATCTCTTCGACAAGTCGCCTCCAGAGGACTTGAAGAACTTCGTCAGACACAAGTCAAGGCCCAAGGTAGGGCCGCTTTTTTCCATCGCACCCCTCCAGGGTGACTCCTTTCTGAGGGAACGTCCGAGCGGGAAGGACCCGTCAGGTTCTCCCATCAGCACAGGTACTGAGGCTCATTCAGCTACCGGCCAGCAGGCTGAGGGGTCGCTTGATCCTTCCGGAGACAGTGCTGAGGGACCCCAAGGTTCTTTTACCGGGTGTCCACCTGAGGGGCTACGGCCTACTACAGGACAAATGTCTGAGGAAGCGCCTGTACGCAGCACTACCGGTGACACAGCCGAGGGCACTACGCCTACCAGGCCCCGTCCTGCGATGCAGGGTAGGCTTTAAGCTCCACTGCCAAGAGTTCAGGAGGAGGCGGGGCCCAGCGATCCAGACACATGGCATGCAGTTTGACAAATTGGTCGCCGCGCCAGGCAAGATGGCAGCTTGTCCAACACCAACCCCGTTGGGGGAGCAGGTAGGAGATCGAGTGTCCAAGTGGGGCTGGTCTTCACCAGGTACGTGGCCTACAGCTTATCCTTCAGCGTTGCAGGGCAAATATCCCCCGCAACCAGCAAGGCCGAGTACACACAGGCTCCAGCAGCCGCCCGCTACTCTGTCAATACCACCTGCCACACCACCAGCCTGCGAGGACAGGTTTTTTTGAGAAATTCCTCACGCTGATGAGGTCCCCTCAAATGGGCTCCATCCTTCGGTATGTGATCAGGGACATGCTGCCTCCAGTCCCTCCGCCGGCACCTATAGTCATTCCTCCTATGGCTCCGGTGCCTCAGGCTGCCCACACCGGGTCCTTCAAATTCGGCTTCCCTGCCTCCTGCAGTTTAGTTGGTTCCACACCAGCCTCAACAACAGCCTCCGGCTCCCGTCCCCACACCTCAGCCTTCGTCACCCAGCACTCCTCCCCCGGTGCCAGACCAGACAGACATCCTGGAGGACTCCGAAACACCATCTTCAGCCAGGGCCTTCAATGAACGCAACCCGAGGTTGAACAACCTGAGGCGGGGGTCCTGGCCGAGGTCCTCACTCTACGTCCCTGGGCTAGAACGGGGATCCTGATGCAGAAGTACGTTGTCGCCTTGGCCAAAAAAAGGAATGGCTTAAACCCCATTCGGTGCAGCCCAGCAACCGGCGCCTTGACGGCAAGTACAGGCAATGGGAGGGGGATACACTATTGTTGTCGCACACACTTAACCACTTCTTGGGGAGTGCCACAGCCTCTATTTACTCGAAGCCGCAGTCTTCCTCGGCCACCTTGTCCTCGGCTCTGCTAGGCAAGGAGAAGATCTTGGAGGCGTCTGTAAGGAAGATCTATTCCAATACCTCGCTGCACCTCAGTCAGTCTAATGCGGATGCCATGCTCACAGCCGTTAACCAGAGGCTTTGGCGGGAAATAGCCGACTTCCTTCCGGAACTTCTGGTACACAGTCAAGCACGCTTGAAGGCGGGACTGGCAGAAGCAAGGATGGTGGCCCAGGACATTATGGAGTCCATAGTGGCACATATCGACACCTCAGGCCGTGCAATCTGCATAGCCACGGACATGAGAAGGAATGCCTCGCTACGGGCTACCAAGTTCAACCCGGACGTCCAGGAGCGGATATTGGACCTTCCATTCGAGGTTAGCGACCTCTTTCATTCCACCCATGATGAGGAACTTGATAAGAAGAACAGTTCCCAGACTTCAAAATCCTTATCTATCCTCACAAAGTCTACGTCCAGGACCTTCAGTCAAATGCACCAGCGTTCCGACAAGGGGCGGCCCTTTGGCGGGTTCCAGGGCTTCCAAGAACGACGGTCCAGGCAGCCGGACCAATCTCCGAGTCATCACGGCCGCAAACAGCACAAGGTGGGGAATAAGGGCTTCTTTCAGTCCCCCTCCTCAGCTTCAGCCTCAAAGGGAAAAAAGGCATGCCCCTCCCCTCCGGGTCCACGTGTCTCCGATGGGGGGCAGGCTTGCCCTTCACGCACAGAAGTGGCATGCGGGATTCGCGAACCCCTGGATCCTATCACTAGTGTCCACCGCCTACTGGTCCCTCCCATCCCACCCTCCTCTCTTCCACTCCCGCAGATGGGGCCACCAACTCTATTGGCAGAAATTTGGTCGCTCGTACAGAGCCAGGCAGTGGAAGAAGTCCCAGCCTCCCAGCGTGGCATGGGCTTCGACCCAACAAAATTCGCCATACACAAGAACCAAGCTGGCCTGAGAGTTGTGCTGAAACTTTCCCTTCCACTTCAAAAATTCAAGGTGGTTACCCCAGCGCTTATTGCAGAGACACTGTGCAAGGGAGACTGGAGGTGCTCCTGGATCTGAAGGACGCATACCTACACATCCCGGTTTGGCAGCCCCATCAGTCCTATCTGAGGTTCAGGATCATGGGCTTTCATTTCCAATACAAGGTTCTACCCTTTGGCCTCAATTCAGCCCCCAGGGTCCTTACCAGGCTTATGAATGCACTGGCATTCCTTCTCAGGGTCCAGGGGAACCATGTATATCCATACCTAGACGACTGGCTCGTCAGGGCGAGATCACCGGAGGCGGTCCTCAGACCTCATCCACCCTAATGAATACGCTACACAAATTGGGAGTCTCCATCAATCTCAAGAAATCACAGCTGGAGCCGACGCAGAGCCTAGCGTTCCTGGGTCTCATCTGGGATACGAGATCCGAGAGAGTTTTTCTCTCAGAGGACATGATTGCAGCCATCAAGAGGGCCACAAGTCATTTTCTCAGCAGCTTCCAGGTATCATGCCAGCATTTCTTCTGACAGTACCTTACACAAGGCTCAAAATGAGGAGAGTGCAGCTGCACTTCGCAGCCTCATAGAATCAGGAGCAGGGTTCCCAGGCTGATCTCGTCAGCATTCCTCCCTTTCTCCACCAGGACCTGGTCTTGTGGAGCATGGACTGCAACCGGAGCATAGGCAGACCATTCTGTCAGCCAGCACTGCAGGTACCATCACCACAGACTCTTCCTTGGAGGGCCTGGTAGCCTCACACACTACAGGTGCAAATAGACACATGCCGCACCCATCTGGCGACCTCGGAGCCTACCGGAACTCGGAGGAAGTTTTTTCATCCTCCAACCCGGTGGTTAAGGGACTTTTTGGCGGCCCTCTCCAGGCTCTACTCGCCTACCAAGAAGCCACATCCAGTATGGGACCTCAACATAGCTGGGGTGGGGGGCCTTGGCGCATAAACCCTTTGAACCAATGGCATCCACGGACATCAGGCTGGTCACCATTAAGACAGCCCTTTGGTGGGTCTTACATCAGCACGCCGGCTCAGCGAGATTCAAGATCTGGTGGCTTCGGAGCCATACACTACCTTTTCATAGGGACAAGGTAGTCCCCAAATCGCACCCTTCGTTCTTGCCTAAAGTAGTCTCTTTGTTCCACCTAAATGAGGAGATAGTGCCACCTACCTTTTTCGCACACCCCAAGGATGATGCTCAAGGAGTACTGCACTGCCTAGATGTTAGGCGTGCTCTAAAATTCTACCTGGGCATAACCAGGAACTTCTCTCTTGGTCACCTTCGGTTGGTCAAGACCAGGATATCAGGCCTTTAAGCCTTCCATAGCAAGGTGGATGGTTTCGGCCATTAAGGAGGCCTATGAGTGGCGGTACAAAGCGCTTCCGGCAAATATGCATGCCCACGCAATCAAAGCCAGGGCCAGGGCAATCGTGCTCCAAGGGCACGTCCCGTGGCAGTTCATCAGCAGAGCGACCTCTTAGGTGACCCCTTCGGCCTTCTGCAAGCGCTACTGTTTGGATGCCATCTCCAGGTCAGATGCAGCATTTGGGTAGGCAGTAGTAAGGAACTTGTTTTCTTAAGGAGGGTCTCCACCCTGGGGCTACATTCAGTTGTAATCGCCCATACAGTCCGGAGGAAAGGGGACGGGACATAGGAGTAATTATAAGTTACTCACCATAGTTACTAACGTACTTCTAGCCCATAGTCCCCTTTCTTCCATACATCCCACCATCCTCCCCCCTAAGGTGTCATTAGGCAATGGTAATATTGTTGACACGTCAATGGGGACTGAGGAGTGGTGCCGGTGGGCGGAGTCAGGGGAGCGCGCTTCTATATTTAAAGGGGAAGAAGAGTTTTTCTGGTGAAAAAGGTTCTGTCTCCCGTCCATGGCGATGGACACCCATACATTATGGAGGAAAGGGGACTATGGACTAGGAGTGTGATAGTCACTACGGTGAGTAACTTATAATAATTGTGGCACATTCATTCTATGTTAAGAAAGAATCGATTTATACGATATTTATGGACCTAAACACAGCCTTGGATAAGGTCAGTGTGGCCAAATTGTGGAGTGTGCTCAGTCCACTAAAATGCTCAAGCAATATCTTGACTGATATTCATCTAGATACGAAAGCTTGTGTCAGAACTGGTGGTCAGGGTAGATATACACCATACATCCCAATTAATACAGGAGTTCGACAATGGGTGTGTTCTTGCATCCCTTTTAGTCTCTCTTTATGTTATGTTATGTTATTTGGCATTTATATAACGCTCTATATATCATTGATATGACTTCAAAGCGCTGGTAGGTTGAATGCCCTCGGGGACCGTAGTCCATCTCAGTTGATAGAGTAAGGTGTCATAGGGTGCACCAGTTATGTGTGCAGCTGATGGAGTTGCCTGATGGTAGCTGCATCCTAGCATTAGGTGTGGTGATATTGTTATCAGTTGAATGTGTGCAGTCTGATGGGTGGACACTAAGACTGGGTTCTGGCTGTGTTAGGCCTGTGTAGGACGCTTATGTGTGCAGCTAGGCCGGTTTGTCATGGGATGTAGCTGCGTTTTATTAGAATTATGAGGTGTTCATGAGGTAATGTTCGTATGTGAGCAGCTAGGCCAAAATTGACCGAGGTGTGTAGCTGTCCTCTTAATGTAGAGTAGAGAGTTAGAATAGTGAACTGGGAGGTGACTGTTTGGGTGGAGTTACGATCTAAGGAGTTAGCTATTCCGGATTTCAAGCGTACGTTGCATAATTTCGATTTCATAAGCGTATTTAATGGCGTCCTTACTCGGGAACTCATTGAGCATTTGTCATGGGGTTGAGAGGGCACGGTCACCTCAGTTGGTCGTTATCGGCATTACGGGAAGAGCCACGTTTTTAGAGCTTTGCGGAAGGTCATATAGTCTTGTATGTGTCGAATATGTGGAGGGAGTTAGTTCCACAGAGTTGAGGCCAAGGTTGAGAAAGCGGATCCTCCTATCCTGACAGAGTTAGAAGTTAGAATTGCTAGAAGGAGGGCAGTGCTCGATCTTTGGGTGCGAGATGGGAGGTAGGGTTTTATCTTTTCTTGTAGGTACATTGGGCCGGTCTTGTGCACTGCTCGGTGAGTGATGCATAGGGTCTTGAAGGTGGCATTACGTCCGATTGGGAACCAGTGGAGGGTTCAGAGAGCAGGAGAGATGTGGTCTCTTTGACCCATGTCCAGGAGCAGTTGTGTGGCAGTGTTTTGGGCTCTTTGGCATTTGTTGAGTTGGTATGCAGGATCTCCTAGGTATAGGGAGTTGGCATAGTCCAGTGTCGACATCATAATAGACATATCTGTGGCAAGTCTGTTCGGGAAGGAGAGGTAGGGAAAAATGCGTCTGAGAAGTTTGAGGTGGTAGTGACAGCATTTTGACACGTTGTTGATCTGACAGCAGATGTTGCAGAAGGGCAGTATTGCCGTACACCATGATTTCAGTTTTGTCAGTGCTCAAAAGGGGGTGATTTATTGTCATCCAGCTGTCAACATCGTGGAGACAAGCTTCAAGGTTGGGATGGGGGTTGGTGCTTGACTTGGGAATTTTTAGAATAATTTGGGTATCGTCAGTTGTAACAGGAGATGTTGTGCATGCAGATGATTCCAGGTAGAGTGGTCTTATAGAGGCTGAACAGGAGAGTAGATAGACATGCACCTTGGCATACTCCGGTGTTCACCGAGCGAACAGTTGAGACAAAAGAGGAGAGAAGGGTTGTTTCCTGTTGCTGAGGAAGGAGGCAATCCATTTTAGAATAGTGCCACGGATTCCTAGCGAGTGAAGGCGGTCAAGGAGGATTGAGTGGTTAACCATGTCAAAGGCAGCACAGAGATCGAGGAGAATCAGTGCTGCGCAGCCTTCGGAGTCTGCAGTGACGTTGAGATCATCCCAGATTGAGATCAGAGTGGTTTCTGTACCATGTTGCGGTCTGAAGCCTTATTGTGCGGGGTCGAGGAGACAGTTGCATTCTACAAAGGAGTTGAGCTGGGTGTATGCTGTCCGGTCAATGAGTTTCGCAAGAAATCTGGTGTTGGAGATTGGTCTGTGATTCTTGTGGTCTAGTGGGTCAAGGGATGCCTTTTTCATCAACAGCCTATATGATTCCTTGGTCAGTATTGGGTCTGAAGGGCCAAAAGTTTGAAACATGCCACTACCTGTCTTACTACTGTCTACTTTCTTATTAGAATGGACCCAGCGAGCCCTGCAAAATATGATTACCGAATATACCACATTTGTGAACCACCAGGACCTGCTGATTAACACCTTTAAATAAGCCATTTTAATCTGTTCATTAGGCCATAGACGGGTAAAAATACCAAAGATGTATAGTCATAATAATGAGATCCCAAGAGTGCCAGCTTTTGACTACTTTGGCATTTGTTTTTATACAGGTCTAGATGGAAATGAACATAGAAAAAAAACAGGTTATCAGAATAAAGCAGGCACTGGGTCGTGTTACACGATTTAGTAATGTGCAAATTGCAGCCTATTGACATGATAAAGGTATATAGAGCCTCATCACGACTCTGGCGGTAACCCTTAAAAGTGGCTGTAATGGATTTACTGCTACAATTACAGCTCAACCAAATCAGGAGTTGGTGCAAATTCTGCTGACTGTATTACTGTCGGCGCAATTACAGCCGATGGAAATAGCGCTGATACAGGAAAACACAATTACTGTCACATCACACAAGTCTTGACATGGTGGAATTAGCGCCGAAATGCGGCCTCAGCGGTAACATTAATTGCGTGTGGCCAAACATCCAGCGCATTTAGCGCTACTGCCGTCTGCTCTATTATCGCCGGCACGTCACCACCGGAACATGAAGCACTGCAGCGCCCATTTATTTTGTAAATGCCAAACCATTAAAAATCAGAGTTCCTGGCAGCCATACACACTCCCCAAGCACCATAAATGTCCCGGGAGTGAGTCAGGGGCAAGGCAGCCCAAGATCGGCTGAGAAAGCCAAGGTTTACAGAGGGTGAGCTGGTTGTGCTGGTTGACGAAGTTGTGGCCCACCATGATGAGCTCTACACTGCAACGCAGCGCAAAGCATCCGCCCAGCCCTGCACCCAAATCTGGAAGAGGGTGAGCCAAAAGATAACTGCAGTCAGGCGTGTCCCCTGGGACGGGGAAGACTGCAAGAAGAGATGGTCATGACCTGCATGTCTGGGGTTCAGGGGCTGCTGTCCCATCACAGGCAGGACACCATGGCCACAGGTGGAGGCCCACCGCCACCACTAGCACTCACGTTGTGGGAAGAGAAGTCCAGCTCAGTGGGACATGGAAGGAATCAAGGGTGTAGGAGGTGCAGAGATGGGTGCCATCGGCCAGGACGCAGAAGGTGAGTCAACCTCCACCACAAATTGGTGGTGGGCGGGAAGAGGTGGCATTGTGTGCTGGGGAGTTGGTGGTGGGCGGGGAGTGGGAGGTTAGCTGGTGCTAAATGTTAGATAAAGGTTAGTTGAAAATCATTAATGCGTGGACATGCCTGATTGTGTACAAGTGCAATTTATTGACAGTGCTGGTAGTGGACAGAGGGTGTAGTTCTAGAAGAAATTGTCTATTAATGCCTGCCGGGCCTGTCTCAATTCCCTCACATCATCCCTGTGAGTGTCTGCTCTAGCTCCTGCCTCATGATGTTCCTCAGATTCTTCCTCGTTGTGTGGCCTGTCTGCGTTGTCAGGGGGTAGTGGCACATTCCTCCTCAAACAAATGTTGTGGAGCATTGCACACACCATTACAATTTTCCCTACTTTGTCAGGGGCATACATTTGGACTGTACCAGTGTGATCTAGGCAACAGAATCGTGCCTTGAGGAGTTCGAAGGTGCGCTCTATTCATACACAGGTCCGGCTGTGAGCATGGTTGTAGACGGTCTCGTGTGATGTACGTGGGTCAAACACAGGGGTCATCAGCCATGCCAGCTGCGAATATCCACAGTCACCTGCATGAGGTGACATTCAGACATCAGTCAATTGTCTAATACTTGGTTTTAATGTATAAAGATATTGGGGCATTGTTAGCTGTGTGCATACATGTCTGCATCCCGCCCATGCAATGAGAATGTGCGATGGTTGTGCAGCATTTGGAAATGGTGGCATGCATTCCTTTTCCTGTTCATGCACCCTGTGGCAATATGGCGGGCGCTCTGTGGCGTGTCCATGGTGATTGCACATGGGCACATGGCTGTGGCCCAGGTGGACTTGCTATTGTGTGCTGCTATGTGGATCTGCGCTGTGCCCCTTTCCTGATGCACTGTGGTACATGTGGTGTAGTGTGTCATTGTGTTGGCAGCTGTCTGTGTCCGTCAGCATGTGTGTCCAGGTGTGTCCGACGTGTGCATGCTCTCTTGTATGCCCCCTGACGTTGGTGCAGGTACTGCCCGGGTGCTGCCAGTGCTGCCACTTTTCATTCGATGCTGTCCTCCTCACCCCCCCCAACCCTGTGCTCCCTGTGCCCTGGCCTGGTTGTCCTGCATCTTGTGGTCCAGGCGCAGCATGACTAGTTGCCTGGCCCAGCCTACAGCAATGAATGACAGCATGGTGTTGGAATCAGTTTTTGGGCCTTGGGTGTGTACTATATAGCCCTCTGGTGAGCATTGTGTACACCTGTGGCATGATTCCTGGCACCTGGGTTCATTTACCTACAGCTGGAGGCAGGGGTCATTTTGGCAGTATTAGTGGCAGTTGTTGGAGCTAATACCCCCATACATGCACTTGTGATACAGCTGTAATTGCGCTTTGTGTTGTCGGCGCTATTTGCTCCGACTTGTAATCCGGCGTAGCAGCGTTGGCGGCGCTAATACCGTTACCACCGAATTTAAGGGCTACCACCCAACTCGTGATCAGGCCCTAATCACCCTTGGATTTTAAATCGAATGTGGCTTCTCACTATAAAGAAAGCCTGGGCTCTTCGTCCGAGAATAATGAGAAAGTGATGAACTAATGAAATAGGCGACTCGGTATCACATGATGCTTGCCTCAGTTCTACGACAGGATTATCTCACCCCAGTATTTACACTAAGGACAGATATTTAATCACCAGGGCCAGATTTAAAAGTTTTCCTCTTAAGAGCTGTTACTGCAGACCTGCGGGGGTTCTAATGGAAAGAAATGTTTTGCTTTGCCCTGCAAGTTGTGAAGATCTACTACATTGAATGTTTTTTTGTGATGCCTCTGCCCACATCAGGGCAAAGACTTTGTTCCTAGTTCTACATGATGGTGGTTTTTCACAATGCCGCCCTGCATTGTGCTTTTTATTGATTGCGAAATACAAGTAATTGGTTGAGCTGTTTTGACATTTATTGGTCAAGCTGTGAAAATGAGAAAATATTATTTGCTGTTGACCTGCAATGATTGACTTGTAATAATGGCATCTAATGAATTTGTATCCTTTTAATAATGTGATGTATTGAGATTAATATGTATGTTATTATTCATTTGTATTTTATGGATGAATACTTCGAAATAAACTTGACTTGAAAAAATATATATATTTTTTTTATTTCATTTAGTTTTTACAAACTTTTTGAAAACTTTTACTTTTACCATTCTTAAATCCTAATTTCCATGGTGACAGAAAAAAAACAGAAAAAAAAAAACGCTCAAATAACTAAAAAGCGACTGGTCGTGAATTTGCACTTGACTCATCTCATTTAGTTCCTGTCTTATGGCAGTTGAGAAAGTTAATTTGCAGACTTTCTTTAGTTGCAGTATTATGTGTTTGCTGAGTGTGTCTTTTCTGGCTTACTGGATGTGGCATCTATTGGGGTCACTCATTCTCCCCATACGGTGTTGTCGCCTCCAGTCGTGTTTGCATTTGGTCAAGGAATCTCGTCGTTGCAATCACTAGTGATCGGCTCTCACCAATGTGAAGGTGCTTCCACCATTCCTCTAGATCATAAGTTTGAACTCTGCATCTCTCCTTTCGAAGGCATTTTTCGCGTTGGACTTTAAATTTGGTGCACTGCAAGACCAGATGTTTTAGGTCTTCTGTTTCAATTGCACAAAACCTGCATTTCGAATTGTTCATAGGAATCTTCCTGCGATGAATTAGGATTTCCTTGGTTTCGTAGATGTTCAAACGAAATTTCAGGTATAGCCTTCTTAGGCGTTTACAGGGTGACAATATTAAATAGGACGGAAGCGTATTGCGTCTTTTAGCTTCTGGAGGGGTATTCTTCATAGCTTTTTGTGATGACCTTTTGTCATTGATTTCAATCCAGTCCCAGTCGAGCAGTTTCCTCTTGACCAGGTCTGGATTCCACCACAAAGTTTTTTCGTCTGTGCCCAATTGTGCTAGCATCTCTCTGCACTGATGTTTCCAAATATGCAAAGCCGATTTTTCATGTCCTTTTTCCTCCGACAAGAATTTTACAGATGGGAGGTTTGCCTCCAAGTGTGTCTTCCTGAATAACGCCAGCTTATTCCAGGTGATTCTTGAATTGAGGGTAGAGACTCCAACTTCATACACTACACAGGCTGTAGGTGTACTTAAGGGAATCTGGAGAATCTTTTTCCAAAAGAGACTTTCACATCGGGCCCATACTTTATAATCACACCCGAACATGTTCTCGGCGCCGTAGACGAGAATTGGGGTCACTTTACCTTGATAAAATCTCCTTATCGGCTCGATGGAAAATTTGCCGTATCTTTGCTGTAAAATGGTACCTTGAGCTATCAGTAATTTACAGCTATTCAGGAGTTTCTTTACCATTGGGGTGTCGTTAATGCTAGAGTTGATCGTGATCCCTAGATATCTTGTATGGGGTACCTGGTTTAATTTATTTGCACCTATGGACCACGTTGTTTTTTTTTTACTTGCAGATATACCTCTTTGGTTTCCTAATATTAGGATCTCCGATTTGGCCACATTGATGTCAAGGCCTAAGTCCTCTGTGAAGATTTTGAGAGCTGAAAGTTTTCTTTGGAGGCCAATAGGAGTCTGATCTAGAATCACCATATCGTCTGCATACAAGATATGGTTTATTGGCACTCCATTTATCTGTGGTGGAAATGACACGACATCGGCCAGAGCTGTTCCTACTTCGGATATATAGAAGTTGAACAAGGTGGCCCCTAGCGGGCATCCTTGTTTCACACCTCTCTCTGTTGGTATGGGGTTGGTTAGGTTTCCCTCACAATCTAATCTCACCTGAATATAGGTGTCGGAATACAGCTCGCGGATAGCGTGGATGAGACTCTCATTGCACCCCCTTTCTTTAAGTTTTTCCCACAGGGTTTCTCTGTCCACGCCATCAAAGGCGTTTGCCATGTCGATAAACGCCAGATATATTTTTCGTCCCGTTCTAATGACGTCGATTTTTAACAGGTTCAGGATGAGTAGGTTTACACCACAACCTACACCTTTAACAAAGCCCGACTGGCGTTCGTCGTATGTTTTTTCTTCCTGGATCCACGTGGTCAATTGGGCTAGTAGCATCAAGGCGAACACCTTCCCCACTACATCCAGTAAGGCAATTGGACGATAGTTTGCCGGGTCTGAGCGAATACCTTTCTTGTAGATCGGGACAATTATCCCAGATTTACAAGTCTCAGGTATTTTCCCTTCCTTTTTTATGGCGGTGAAGAGTGTGTAACAGAAGTCTGCCCATTCTTCGCTGTTTGCCTTAAGATCTGCATTTGACAAACCGTCTGGACCCGCAGCGCGAGAGGCGTTACATTTTCTGATGGTAGTTCGTATATCGTCTCTCTCCATTTCGATTTCCCACTGCTGGCTTGTCTCCACTTTTTTCGGGCTCAAGGTTTTTCTCCTTTTAAATAGTGCTATGAAGTGGTTTTCCCAGTCCTTTTCCAGAACTGTACTTGATAGTAGTGCTTTATCAGAGTTCTTGGTGTCATTAA
This sequence comes from Ambystoma mexicanum, assembly GCF_040938575.1. Lineage (NCBI taxonomy): Eukaryota > Metazoa > Chordata > Amphibia > Caudata > Ambystomatidae > Ambystoma > Ambystoma mexicanum. The sequence goes on from NC_090924.1 coordinate 151,496,824, forward strand.
TAATGTCCCAAAAGCCTCTTGTGTTCCTTCGATTTAGAGCCTTCAACATTGCTTCTGCGTCCTGTTGTTCCATGGTTGCCTTGCGATTTTTGCACCAGTTGTTATACTTGTTTTTTTCCTTTTTTATCTGCACCATTAGGTCCTCTGGGTTTGCGGCACGTATTTTCCTTATAATTTTTCTTACCTCTCTCTTTCTGGCAGCTACCTCAGGGTCATATTTGTGTTTTTGTATCACAGGTCTCGTCTGGGACTTTTTTTCTTGATTTTGTAGATCTCAAAGAACTGTTGATATTCCATTGACCTTGAGGGATTCTGGTTTTGCGCTTCCAGTAGCAGTTCGGTAATTGTCACAATGTCGCACTGATTTATACGCAGTCTGTTGCGACCTGGGACCAAGGATAGAGCTTGTCTCCATTGTTTGAGCTCTATTTTGTTGATGTTAGTCCATTCCGCTACCACCATGTTGTGGTCACTGTGTTTAGTGTTAATCACTTTAAATTAATCAATTTCCTGGAATATATTGCCTGAAACAAACATATAATCCAGTATTGAATTTTGGGTTCCTCGTGTCCAGGTCGGTCTAGCTGGAGTATCACCCTTTGTTCCTCCATTTAGCATTACTAGATTTCTAAACGCCATCTCATCAAGCCAACGCTCATGGTTTGTTTTTTCTCTGCTATTCACTTGTTGCTTTGATTGTGGGATCTCGATCAATTTCTTATTAAAGTCTCCACATATAATTATTGAAGCTTGTGGTTCACTCACTAGTATGCTGTCAATTGCATCTAAGTTGTCATCTTCAAATTTTGAATGCAATTTCATGGTTGTGTTCCAGTAGACATTTAGGATGTAAATGGTCTGATTATCTGATATTACCATGTTCACTGGATCAATACAAGTCATTTGGAGATGGGGTGAAATATTCCATGCATTCTTAATTCTCAGACCGCTTTTTCTGTTTATCAGGGTTAGTTGACCCGACATTGGGCGGCCTTTCTCTTTGCAGATTGCAGGATTGAAAGCTACCTCGAAGCCTTCTACACATGGTGTACTTGTTAACCATGTTTCTTGTGTGCATATAATGTCGGCATTCCTCAGGTGTACGGCTGCAGAGTTCAGCAGATGGGTGAACCCTCTCGTGTTCCAAGAGGCTATCACCAACTTTTCCTTTAGGCATTAGCTCATCGATGTTCCATTTAGGGATTTTGCTATCCATCCCCATGCATATGATTCCTCCTCTGTAGACGAGTTGTCCTTACACATCACTCTCTTTGTGTTCTCGCTGTTCTCCACTGTTATTTTAAATTTTTTCAGTTTTATCTCTTCCAGCGAGAGCTGTTCGCCAACATCCTCACCCACTGATTTTCTTTTGGCTGTGGCGTGACCTTCCATTTTTGCATTGTTATCCAGTCGAGAGGACTGCTGTGAGTCTTTTTTGTTTCTCTGCAGGCCATTGTCTGTCGAAGTACCACAATCTTCTCCTCCCAATGCACTGTCAACCTTGTATACTTGATAGCCTGCGTTCAACAGTTGTCTCTCGTTTGTCATGATCTGTTTCGCAACCTTTTTTCCCACAATGTGTAGCAAGACAAATTTTTGATTAGAGTCTGCTATTATTTCGACCCTTTCAATTTGAGGACTCTTTACAGATCTCAGTGCTGGGATCTTTTGAAATATCTGTAGTACTGTGTATCTGTTTAGCGACGGATCACTTTTGTTACAATTGATTATTTCTACCAAAATTCTATATTCAGTCGCTTTGTCATTGTTGGTAGATTTGTTTGTATGATCAATAGGATTAGAGGTTTCCCTCCCACTTTCTGGAATTGAGATTGCTGCCGCTTGGGCCACCTCTATCAGTTTGTCTGTCGAACCTTTCTTGATTGACTTAGTTGCTGGTCCCGGTGTGTTACATACCATTGATTTTTGTTGACCTTGGATGCTTCTTATACGTCTCTCTTCTAACGTAAAGAAGTGTTTAACAGGTCCTTCATTATAACACTTATTCTTTAGGGGAGAATCTTCTTCTTTTGGAGTTTGAGGCCATGAGAAAGCTCTCTTACCTGGTTGTCCCTTTTCTCTCTCAGGCTCAGTGTCCGACGGGGTCTTGCCTGTCACGGTCGGTTCTCCCTTTTTATCGTGTTGGTTTTTTACATTACCTTCCACGTCAGTCTCACTGACGCCTTCAGCGCCCAGGTCATCGGCTACCGAAGAGCTATAGATTGACATATTCAATAGTTCTTCGTCCTCCTCATCATCAATTTCAGTCTCCACTGGGGCTTTTTGTTTGACTTCTTTTTCCGTTATCTCTAAGGGCTGAGTCTTCCTCGTTAAAGGCAATTCAGCGACCATTGTTCCGTCAGCCTTACTGGACTCTCTAGTACATTTTTCACTATTTGGGCCTGTAGGATCAGTGTTGTTTACTGTGATAGTTAGCGCTTTTATGTTCCGAAGCTGTGCTTCGAGGCTTTTTGTTCTTCTGTATTTGCTGGTTTTTGGATTTCTTTTTACATTTACTCTGTTTTGGAGCAGTGACTCGGCCTTGCGTGTTTAGGCCGGTGCTCTCTTTTAATTTTTTGGAGTCAAAGATGTCAAACCACTCAGTTTCATTCTTTTTTTCGGTCATGTCGTCAGCTTTGGAGTTTACTAGAGTAGTCCTCGCCTCTTTGTCGTTATCGCCTACTCTCGGCTCCTCCACAACTTCATTCTCACTTCTTTTATCTTCCTTTCCCTTTTGTATTGTCTCCGTAAGGTCAATTTCATCCACCCTCCCTTCTTTTGGTGATAAATCATGGGCTGTGGTCATCAAGATTCTATCTCTCTCTTTAATCTCTTTTGTGGTGGCTTTGTTGTTCCTTCTTTTTACCTCATTGATTCTCGCTTTGTCTTCTGCACTGGTAACCTTTTTTTTATTTGTGTCTTTTGGACTGTCACTCAACACAATGGTTATCTCAGAGTCTATTTCAGAACAGCAGTTCTGAATGCTTTTTGGTTTTGTGAGCAGAGAGTTTGGTTTTGACGTTCTGTCCTCTGGTACAGGTTCATTTTTGTCGTCTATTGAGTTCCCCATGCGTCCTGTTTCTGCATTCTGCTGGGTTTTTTGGGGGACACGCGTCCCTACTTCAGCTGTTCTATGTTCTCGATCTTTTTGGAAGAGCATTAAAGCTTGTTTCGTCACTTCTGCGAAGAGTCTTTTGTCTTCCGTTGTCGTTTTTAAAGATTCTCTTAGTGCCATTAATGAGATGTCATTGCCTCTTCTGGTTGTCACAACCTGAGCCGTCATGTCTCTCAGATCTAACTCGAGTTTTACAATTTTTGAGTTTAACAGGGCGACCAAGGTTGTTTGGTCCCGGAGGCTTTCATTTAGATTTTCGTAAAGTTTGAGCAATGGTGCTACTGCTATTGTTGTGGCTGACATCAGTGTCGGGCTCAACTTTCCGACTATAGTCTCCACTAGCTTCTTCTCGTCCATTGCTGTTTCCAGAGTCATCGAATCCGAAAGTTTACCAGGCTGCGAACTTCTCTTTTTAGGAGACGCCATATTTTCTACGTCATCCAACACGGCAGAACCTGGTTTTGTCACATGCTTGCTCGGGGACCCCGGTTTAGGCGTCAAACTCTGTCTTGAGTTTCTTTTAAATCTTTTGTTTGCACCTTCATGGTCGGAATTCGATCTTAGCTTTCTCCGGCTCCTTTTTTGTGAGACCAAGATCTCATCATTTCTGGCCTCAAAGGATGGTGTATCATCATGTCAAGTAGACTCTTTTCCTTGGTCATTTGGCCATCAGTTTGTGGAGATGACTTTCCACAGCAGGTTATTAATGAGCTTTTTCGATGTTTTGACAAGTTGGAATTCAATTCCGCTAGGTCCCTCAGGAGTTGATCTGCGAGTCCTACTGAGTCTCTTCTACGAGGCGGCTCGGCCGTTCCGTCTTTAGGTGTTCCTTCCTTCCATCGCGCAGCACACACCCACTCCTCGGTGGGGGCCTCTTCAGTCATCCCGATGTTCACTTTTCCGATTGATTCTACATCAGGGGGTTTTATAACTGAATAGCTTATTTTGTTTGCCACTAAGTCATCTTTTTTTCGTCTTTTGGGCTTGGTACTTTAAGATTTTTCCGTTCCCCTTGTGCATTGAGGTCACTCTTGTCCATGCTAGGATCTTGCCCATGCTAGGATCTTTAGCGATGAACCCTTGTGGGGTGGTTTAGACGACTCATCTACGTGATCTCCTGAGAGCCTACTTGGACGTCTCTCATGGCTAGGAGATGTCTCAACTGGAGTGACTGGCGTCGTTAAGTCGGTCACCTCATTTGGCACACCGCATTTATTATTCAGTTGTTTCCTTGATTTTTTGTCGTTCCTTTCATCATTGGGTGTGGCCTCCTCCTCTCGTGTGATATCAGAATGATTTCTGGGCTCCCCGAGGACTTCTGGAGGGACACACTTTGAATTCCCGCTTGCCGACCTCCTCCTACCAGAGGCATGTTTGCACTCATCACTCCTAGCATGCAGTGGTGGGTAATTGCTGTTTGTTGTTAACTCGTCGTGGGCGTGGGCACAATGTACCATCACGGTGCATACTTTCAGCTTCGACTCACCACCCACTTCACCCCCCCTTATTGCGTGCTGGTCATCTTGTTCTGCCCTTACCAAGTCTATAGTTTCCATAATTCTTGCCGGGGTGGGCGAGGGACTGTTGTTTTGTTTTGATCCACTCTCACTCTCGCTTCTCACTCTCTGCGACACCCACTCCGCTGACTTTTCAATATATTTAAAAAACGAATAATTCTATCTGCACAAATTGGGCCTCATCAGGGGTTGGCTGTATCCCGCCGCTATTTGCAACGGGATACCGCCCAGTGCTATTAGCATTACCGCAACTCGATCCGGCGGCGAGGTAAATGCCCATTCCCATTGGGTCCATTATTACGCGCTATTAGCGCAGCGCTATTAGAGCTAAAAGTGCCGAAAACAGGCGAAAATCTGGAGGTAAAACTCCCTCTTTCCACCCAACTCGAGATTGGGCAGAGCAGTTAATACAGTGGTAATACCGGCGCATCTTACCTCTTCGCCCAACCCATGATGAGGCCCATTGTCTTAATGTTTACATAGTAGTCTAATTAGTAGAGACAGAAGGGAACAGAGCTTTACATCAATTATTTTAAAAAGCTTCCATTACAGTTATCGTGACATATGTCCATCTATAGCTGTGGGATCAAGACAGCCAGCAGTTCTTCATATTGTTTCATACCGCCCTGGATTGATTCCACAAGGTCTGTGGTCTTACTCTGCTTCGCTCTGTAAAGCAGGAGCCTACCACATGTATCTCCTTGTTCCCAGTATCTTTAGTTGAGCCTGAAAAGTGCATACTCTGACTTCCTTGTCTAGTGTTTATTCACCTGCTATTTTTTCCTTCCAATTTTCATTTTCTGATCAATATCCCTTCCATTCCGTTGCTACTTTTTCTTCAGTTGTTTACTAAAGTTCTAGCAAGGCTAACTCCTTCACTTATTTCTTCTCTCCCCTCAAGGAATACACTATCAATATCCCTCTGTGGTACTCTGTCAAGGCCAGCCTAAGTTCCCTACTGAGTGTCTGTTTTGCATCAAAAATTGTCCAGCCTCCTGCTGCAGCGCCTCAACAATGTCCTTATGTCTTAGCCAGAATACATTCAGGTGGCATTGTCTCAACACTTGCATGCTTTTCCCAAGGCCCAGGTGAAGCTCCATTATCAGGAATGTGTCTGCTCCCTATTGTGCAGTGGGCCACACCATCCGTCATAGATTTGAGAACTGAAAGAAGTCTGGTCTCGATAAACTATAATGCTCCCCTGAGAAGAATGTATAGTTCTCCAGCATGGAGTCTTTCGTGGATTCAAATGCTAAGAATATTCCCTGTCGCCAGTCTGTGAATCCTCAGTAAAAAGAAAGCAGTTTATCTTTAAACTTAAACTGCTTGTCTCTTCTGTAGCCTATCAAGGCCCTTGTTTGTTTGTTTATTCATTTGTAAGGCGCACCACACCCGAAGGTATCTGGACGCAACATGAGGAAGGTTACAAGTATACTTAAGGCATGAGTTACAATGGTTGTAGCAAAAATATAGACAAGATTACAGAAATTACAAAATAGGCATGAATTGCAATGGTTATAGTACAAGATTACAAAAGTTGTCATAGTTATGTACATAAAAATATACACGAGATTACAAAAAAATACAAATTAGGCATGAATTACAATGGTTGTACCACGAGATTACAGAAGTTGCCATAGTTATGTACATAAAGTAGTCACAACAATGTACAAGAAATTACAGTGTTTATATACATGTGCAGTTATAAACGACAAAATGGTTTATACAGTGTAGTACAGGTAAAGTCAGGACTTTAGGAGGGACACTGATCCTGGGCTCTGGGCCAGTTGAGGGTGTTGTGCCTACATTTTAGGAAAGTTTGGTCAGCTTTCAATGGCAGAGGGAGAGCGTTCCAATGCTGTGCCACCAAGACAGGTAAGCTACTCCCCCCGGCCTTTTTAAGTTTAAATCTAGGAGGGGGCGCTGTTGCGCACGAGAGAAAATGGCAGCTCCCGTGTAAGCTCCGGCTGTATCCAGGGCCGCAAAGCCAAAATATACAATTTGCTGACTCCGGCTCCACAGGATTTTTGCAGAGAACGTGCAGTAACATCTACTGATTGCCCACACGAAATTTGAGACTGAACAGTGAGGCGATTCCTGAGATGTGAACCCAGGGGATCCCAGGGGCAGTGCAGGATGCGGCCGCCGTAGATTGAGGGGAGGAGCCCGGCTCCAGAACAACGTGCGTGGCGGCTGCAGGCCGCTTGATTCACCCGGTCAGTGAGGGAGAGTCGCTGGTGCTCCGGACATCGTTGAGCGCCTGCAGGCCCCCTCCGCTTTCATCACAGCAGCGACTCGCAATAAGGAAAAGTCCGCCCGCGATCGGGTCCGTAGCAGAGAAGGTCAGCTGGGCCTGCGCCCCGCGCATGTTTCCGCGCCCTCTGCGCGGCCTGTAGCCTGCAGCACGCCCCCCTGGGAACCATAAGAGAGGCTGGTGGGCGGACCGTCTGCCCGAACGAAAGACTTTTTTCCGCTGTAGGAAGATTTGCATGGACGAACGGGCGCGGGGGGAGGAACATCACCGTTCCCTTCACCCCCCCCTTCTACCCTAGACTCCCTCTCCGAGAAAAGAGCACACAGTCCACTACCTGGCAAGGGCACGAGAAGGCCCGACATTTCTGCCCAAACAACACGAATCCTAGCCCCCCCCCTTGGACCTGGCGGTGCCCGAGAACAGTCAAAAGGCCCATAAGCGCTGGACTAGAGGAAGTGAAATCCCATCACCCCGCACAAAACGGGGCCAGAGGGCATGGTAGGGGCACCCAATAAAGCACTGGCAAGGGCACGAGTACTGTCGCCACTGAAGACCTCTTGCGTACACTATTGGGAGACCCAGGATGGTCACCGATGTTCATAGTGGAGAGGGCACACAGATCATTGGCCCCAAAGCCGAAACCCAGGGCATATCCCAGGCCCATCATAGCGCACATGATAAACTACTGGGACAGGGACCTGATCCTAAAAACCGCTAGAGAGAAACAGGAGCTAAACTGGGAAGCAAACATTATATGCATCTTTCCAGACTTCACCCTGGCGGTGCAACAGGAAAGCAAGCTCTTCACAGGGGTCAAGAAAATGCTATGCGAACGGCAAGTGCCATATGCAATGCTCTACCCCGCCAGGCTCAAAATTCAACATCAAAATAAGGCATATTTTTTCACATTCCCGGAAGAGGTGGCTAACTTCATAGAAACACATATTCCTCCTAATAATGGACAAACCTAGAAGGAGGGCGATCTACATAACTCTGAGGCCAGATCACTGCCACCACGTTCAAGAAGTAAGAAGGAACAGCAATGACAAAGGCCTCCCTCTTGGAGACCCACATTTGGGATATCTAAAAAATTCATGTTTCAAGGTACATAGGAAGTGTTACCCAAAGATTTCATAATGAGTGAGAGCAACAAGCGAGAGCCGGATTCAACACTCGTTACTAATGTTGGCATGGGCACTGGAAACGCTGCAGCCCCCCCTGTAGCAGGTGCTCGTGTTATTGATGGGTGGGGAGGGATGGAAGCTTAACAGCACAGTTGAAGTTAGGGGAACTGTGAGGGAGGGGGGTGGGACTAACCGGGGAGTGTTGGGGTTATGTTATGGAAGGGAGGTTGGTAAAGCAAAAAGCACACAGATCCTAGGCACAAAGGCACTTAAGCATAAAACAGTAATACACTGGTGCTCATATGAGAGCAAGCGCCCCATAGATAATGGCTAAAACAGGCAAAGACAATTTTAACGTGCTGAGCAGGAATGTAAGGGGCCTAAGATCCAGGATCAAGAAAAGGAAGATTCAGGCCTATTTCAATAGACAAGCCGCTAAGATAATCTTCCTGCAAGAGACCCATACAGGACCCCGACAAGGTGAGCAACTGATGCCGAACTGGGGGACGCATCAATACTTCACAACATACTCCAGCCGGGCGAGAGGGGTTGCACTATTGATACATAAAACGCTACCTTTAGCATGTATTATAGCCGAATGTGACCCTGAAGGGAGATATGTTCTGCTTCATGGCAATCTCTACGATAAGGAAATAGTCTTCCTTAATTTATATGGACCGAACATTGACCATCCAGATTTCTACTCCTCTGTTTTTGAAAAATTAGCGAGTTATCCTACGGCCCGGGTGCTATGCGCTGGGGATTTTAATACAATTCTAGATGTGCACCTTGATCGCACAACAACACAAACTAGAACACTAACCAAAGCAGCACAGACGATACTTACATACATGTCAGACCTACACTTTAAGGATGCATGGAGAACATTAAATCCCACCAGGAGAGAATACACGTACTATTCCACGGTCCACGACTTGCACTCCAGAATAGATTTATGGCTAATAGATGGGGACAGCATGGCCTGGGTAACAGACTCCCACATACACCCCACGACTTACTCGGATCATTCGCCGATACAGTTGACACTGCAAATCCCCGACAGGGTTAACCCCAGACCACCTTGGAGATTTAAACCTGCAGCCTTAAAAGACCTGGTGTATAAAAATTCAATGATGCAATACATTCAAGAATACTTCGATATCAATGAACACTCGGTCTCAAGTCAGGCTATACTATGGCAGGCATTTAAAGTATGCATTACAGGTCAGTCAATATCCATTGAGGGTGGAATTCTCAAAGACATTAGGGGCAGGCTAGCCAGACTGGAAACACAAATAACGTCTCTGCAATCCCAGTATGCACTCTCCCCATCACCCAGACTCAGCTCGGAAATAAAGACCAAACTAGATGAATGTATAGAAATAGCAGATCAAGAGGTCAGAGACTTTGATAGACCCGCGGCGGCACGCAGATACGGTGAGGGGGAATGGCCCGGGAAGTTACTGGCAAAAACAGTACGCGGAGAGAGAGGTCCCACAACTATACCCTGCATACAAATGGCAGACGGTACAATGTCTACAGACCAGAATAAACTGAAGGAAACATTCTATGCATTCTATAAAGATCTATACTCCCCTCAATGTACCGTCACAGATGCCGAGATAGAACATTATCTCTCCCGGATACCAGCAACTCTGTTGGCGGAGGCGACTAGGGAATCACTAGAGGAACCTATCACAGAGGCTTAAATTATTGAAGCAATAAAAGCACTCCCCAATGGGAAAGCGCCAGGCACAGACGGGCTGGGAGCCGAATTCTATAAGGAATTTAGTCACTTACTAGCGCGCAGACTACACGCCGTCTGGATGGAAGCATTAGATATAGGGGAACTCCCCGAAACTACCTGAGAAGCAATAATTACACTCTTTCCTAAACCAGGGAAACCCCCTGGGGAATGTGGATCGTACTGGCCATTATCCCTAATAAACACTGATGCCAAGATCCTAGCGAAGATACTAGCATCCAGGCTCACACCATTGATGCCATATATGGTACATGAGGACCAGGCTGGGTTTATAACGGGCAGGTCCACAGCAACAAATATAAGACGGTGCTACCAAATCATAGCCACAATAACCCCCGAGACGCAAGGAATAGCGGTCTCCCTCGACATGCGGAAAGCATTCGACACCGTCTCTTGGCCCTTCCTATTTGGGGTATTACGGAATTATGGGTTCAGCCCAAAATTCAAAAAATGGATTCAAATATTATACACACGACCTCACGTGAAGATTAGAATTAATGGCTGCCTATATATATTGGAATTACTAGGTGGCACCAGACAGGGCTGCCCATTGTCCCCACTTCTTTTCGCTCTAGTTATAGAACCCCTAGCAGACATTCTTAGATCACGATACAGTGCGTTCGGGATATGGCTCGAGGGCAAACTACAAATCATAACGCTATATGCGGACGATATCCTATTATATCTAAAGAACCCTGACCGCACATTGGGCAGAGTGCTTGCAGAGGTGGAAAAGTTTGGTGAATACTCAGGTCTACGCCTCAACCCCAATAAGTCGGAGATATTCCCGCTCACAGATAACACCATGCAACCTCAAAACCTACATGGTCTTATATGGAGTCCGGTGCACATTGTTCATCTAGGCGCTAATATTGCCAGAACGCCCAATTATCCCGCACATTGAACTACAGTGTACTGGCAGAAGCACTGTGTGCCAAAATGAAGCGCTGGAATGCTCTGCCCATATCACTGATGAGGAGGATAGCACTGATCAAAATGATAATATTGCCAAAGCTTTTTTTTTCTCTTCAGTACAGTGCCAGTTTGGCCCGGTTGTGCTCTGTTTTCCAAAATTAATAGCGCCTGCATAGCATTTGTTTGGGGCGGACATCCTAGACTGAGCTGGAGGGTATTGACAGACACGTATTCCAGGGGCGGGCTGAAGGCACCTGACATGGAATTGTACTACCTAGCAGCGCAGGCACACTATGCGGCTAGTTGGGCCACATGCTTCCTCAACCCTTGCCCCCCCACCCCCTTCCCCATGGGAGCGTGAAGGATAACTAGGCCAACTCAAAAACAATACAACACGATAAACCCATCCAAGGTCACTATCACGCCATGGTCCAAAATCGCGGACATATTTGGCGCCAGTAAGTTATATCACCCGAGTATGCCAATCTGGGGCGACCCCCATACACCCTTCTCCTGAGAGAGTGAAGTGGCGATGCATTGGACCGCTAGAGGCATTACACAATGGGGACAGCTATTCTTGGAAAAGCGCTTTCTCCAGTGGGAGGATATTAAAGACACAGTGGGAAACACAAATGCGCATAAACAACAATACAATAGGGTAGCAGCCATTACTCAGCATATATACCCAACATTCCCGAATGAACCTGAAATAAACATGGGACTAGGATACAGCTACACAGGGGGGATTCAGAAAACTACGGCCTCCACCCTCTATAAAACTATAGTACAAACACGCCCGATGGTAACCCACACAGCTAAGGGTAGGTGGGAGCACGATCTCGGGCAACCGATAGACGACCAAGAATGGTCCCAGATTTGTGCATTGACCAGACTGATATCATGCAATTCGAGATTTAAACTGATTCACTACAAAATAGTTCATAGGACACACTATACGCCATTAAAGCTCAAACGAATATACCCTACTCTATCTGGAACCTGCCCGAGATGTAACTCTGAAAATGCTAATATATTTCATATGTTATGGGACTGTATAGAATTGAGACACTACTGGTCAGAGGTTTGTGGAGCTCTGGATAAGATGGCAGACCAACCGGTGGAATGGACACCGCGGATATGCATGCTGGTGGCAATGGGGAAAATGAACCCAACATGGCAAAAACTCTTAAACCTGAGTCTATTAATAGCTAAAAGGGTAATATTAATGCGGTGGACGAATGTACAACCCCCAACAAAGGAAGACTGGAACAGGGATATGATGTGGGTTAACAACACCGAAGAACTGCACATAGACTCAGTGATGCCCCCCTCTAAACCCAGGAATGTATGGTCACGGTATAAACAATATCTGGCAGAGTTAACTGACCACGAGAACCCGAACACAGAACAAAACTAATCTGTATATGTTGTATGTTCGCGTGATGAGTGTTGCAAATGTAAGTGCCTAACCTGTATGCAAAGATAAATAAAGTTGAAAAAAAAAAGAAAAAACTTTAAATCTAGGAACAACCAGACAGAATGCGTTGGCTGTTCTGGTAGGGCGTTCTGAAGTGCTTCTGATGATTCTACTAGAAAGGTAGAGAGGGGCAGCTTTATTGAGACATTTATGGGTTAAAGAGACAGTTTTAAGCCAAATTTTGTCTTTGATGGATAATCATTTGTTTTCTCTCCTCATTTCTGAGATATGTTCTCTCCTTGGAATGCCCTGTGCCACTCTAAAGGCATTATTTTGGAGGATTTGGATCTTGTTGATAATGTGCCTACTCGCACATATAAGGCATATAAGGCATTGCAATAATCCAGCTTGGAGAGTATTAGGGCTCTAACTAGAATAGTGCCACTGTCCTTAGAGAGAACCGGTTTTCAGGCTCTGATCAGCTTGCAGGTGTATGCTGTAGTCGAGGCCATGGCGTTGATCTGTTTGCCAAGTGTGAGAGTAGAATCTAGGTAAAAGCCTAAAGTTTTGACCTCTTTAACCACTTTGATGTGGTTACCGTCGATGTTGAATGAGGTATAATTAGGGTTGAGTTTATTCAAGTTAGCTGTAGTTCCGAGTATGATGATCTTGGTTTTATCGTCATTCAAGCATACTCCGTTTACGGCCATCCATGCTTGGATGATAAGATACATTTTATTTACAAGGGCAATGTCCTTGTCATAATCCCCGGTGAGTGGTATGAGGATCTGGGTGTCATCTGCATAATTCGTGTAGGTGACACCCAGATGGTCCAGATCATCGAACAATGGCTTTGTAAATATATTGTATATTGTTGGCGAGACGCAGGAACCCTGCGACACGCCACAAGTAATTGGGATTGGATCTGCAGCTGCTGAAGGCGAGAAGACTCTCATGGTCCTGTTATTCAGAAAGGATTGGATCCATGCTATAGCATATTGTGAAAAGTGGGCTGCTGAGTAGAGGTGTTTACAAAGCACTTAATGGTCCACCAAATCGAAGGCAGCAGAAAGATCAAGGAGAAGTAGCAGAGCTATTTTCCCCTTGTCTTTTAATTCATCAATTAGGGTTTTAAGATCAATTAGCGCCATTTTGGTGCCATGTTGAGGCCTAAATCCAGATTGGCGGACTCCCGGGAGGTGATTATAAGTACTTCTGTATTTGAGTGTAGGCTACTTGTCTAAGATTTTAAGTAGGAATGGTACTGTAGTGGTGGGCCTGTAGTTGGTGGGAATGGATGGGTTGAGAGATTGTTTTTTAGGAGGGGTAGAACCCATGACTCCTTAAGATTACTGGGGACAGTGCCTGATGTAAAGGATGTATTAATTAATTTAGAGATGAAAAGTGCTAGGTCTCTGGCGGCATCTTTGATAATCTGAGCTGGGCAGCTGTCTCCCTGACAGTTTGAATGTTTGAGGGATTAGATGATTTTTTCTACCTCAGGTATAGAGACTCGTGTGAATCTGAAGCGTTGAGGCAGATTGGTAGAATACGATGCTGTACTATCGTGTGTGGTTCGATTAGGTAAATTCGCTCTTTTGTCAGCAATCTTATTCTGGAGAAAGGCAATTTTGCTACATAGGGCCTTCTGAATGTTGGTACACCAGAGTTTATCCTTCAAGAAATGGTCTGTTGGCTGTATGGGGGCTTCCATCTCTTTAGCATCACTAAGGGTTCCTTGGGATTTGAACTGGCTTGGTGAATCCTGTTGTTATATGTATCCTGCTTGGTACGTATAATTTCTTTTTTGTATTGGGCAGAGATATTATTCAGGTTGGTTTTGTTTTCCTCGGTAGGTGAGTGTCTCCAGAGAAGTTCATCTACTAATGGGTCAGGGTCAGATGATGCTGGCAGTGAGTTGAGGGTGGGGAGAACGTGTGGTAGGATCTTACCCAACGTAATGTTCTTTTTGTTCCTGGGGAGGATGGAGGGGCTATAGAGTTAACTTTGTTGGATAGGGCGATAACTACAATGGTAAAGGACAGAAGGAAGCGATCAGTCCATAGTTGAGGAGTGATGAATGTTATAGCTGTATTACAGTTGAAGTCTGCCACCCAATCTAGGGTTCTGCCTTTGTCGTTGTTGTTGGTGGGCTGGGTCACTCTTTGGATAAAGCCAAGTTCAGTGATCACGTTGGATATAACTGAAGCTTGTTGGTCACTGGGGTCATTGAATCCCAGATTGAAATCCCCCAGCAATAATATTTCCGAGGAGGCCCTGGTGTTGTCAGATAAAATTATGGAGCTGTCCTCCTTGAAAGAACCAATGGGACCTGGAGGTCTGTAGATAAGCTGTACTGTGAGCGTTCGGGAGTCAGAGATAGGTACTTTCAGAGTAAGTAGTTCACAGGATTTGATCACTGGTGATGGGGCTAGTCTCATTGCAAGGCTAGACTTGGCAATGACTGCTATACCTCCCCCTCTGGCATCAACCCTGTCTGCTCTAAAGATGATATAATTGTCAGGAACTTCCAGTAGGAGGGCCAGGCCCGCAGCTGGGTGTAGCCATGATTCAGTTATAGCTAAAAAGTCGTAATCAGCGGCCTGGATCAGGTCAGCTATCTCCGTAGCATGTGCCACCAGAGACCTGGCGTTGATTAGGGCAGCCTTAATTTTGGAAGTGTGGGGTTTGTCCTGACTGGCTATTTTGATGGGTAGATTGGTGATAGGTTTGCACTGGCGTAGTTTTTTGAAGGTGTGATTGCTGAACTTCGAGGTGTGAGTAGAATCAGTGATATTGTTTAAAGTCTGGAGTTCATTTTGGCAACAGGGTCTTTCACTAACGGGGGACATGGTTTCTGAAGTGTTCTGGTTTAAGGCTCGTGGAGTCTAGTTAGCCTTGCGCGGAGTCTAAGATTTCTCGCTATAGTAGAAGGCGGGAGGTTAGATGTGGTTCAGATGGTGTTTGAAGGATACTGATAGTTTTGGGATAGACTACTAGTGTATACCGTATGGCGGTGTTTGCTGTAAGCACTCAGAGATGGTAAGAATCTGGTGGGTTTCATTGTCAGAGTATTAGGCTTCAGCGAGGGCAGGAATGGAGTACGTTTGATGCCCATTCTCGGTGCCGGTAAATTCGCCATGGGTGGGTATGGGTATAGTACATTCAAGGGGAATGTGCCCACAGCTGTGGCAGATAGAGCTATTGGTATCAGGTAATATTATCCCCACCGAAAATCTTGCCGTATATATGGTTGTCGGGAACGGCCATAGGCGATATTTTTAGTGGGGATAATATTAGGATTTTTTGGGAGCGGGGGTGCCCCCCGCTCCTTTTAAAATAATACAGGGTTGCGGGGGTGTCCCCCGCAGGTTCCATGGCTTAATATCGCCGCAATAATATGGCGATATTTTTGTATGGCGATATTTTTGCAGGGATATTAACACATGGAACCAAGCTATTGCCAGTATGGCACACAATAGGTATGGTAACCAGTACCGGTGAGTGGTGGGATACATAATGCACGTAAGATGACGCTGTGGATTGATGGGACACAGTGAATGGCCAAGAGTAGTGCAGGAGTGCGCAAGGCCCACAGCCGTACAGAGTCAAATATCGTCTTTAGGCACAAGGCAACGTTTAGATGCCGGATCAAGTGTTAGGGTAAGTATAATTATCAGTTGGTATGAAGGCACAGTGCTATAGCTCGAACTAGTGCTAGATTAGATGATAGGCACAGAGCCAGTCAGGATTGACAGCAGGCATAAATGAGAAACGCAAACAGGATCGACATGCACGCTAGGCGTGACCTGGACTCAGATGCCAGTCAGGCAGGAGCCTGAATAGCAGCCAATTTTATATTGAGGAATTAGCGGAGCACATATATTACCTACAAATGCAGACGCTGATGAGCGCAGAGGGCGCAACACTATTACATAGGCAGAGTCCAAAGCGAAATCTAGGGAGATTGGGTAGACCTGTTATTAAAAGAGTAAGCAGAGTCCTAACAAGGTTGAGCAGAAGTACAGTAGCAGTCAGATGGCCGTAAGTAGCTGACAGCAATAATTTATTTCTAACCCAATGCAATGCAATACAATACAACAGTATTGAGTGTCTTACCACACTCTGTGGGCTCGCTAGTGCAGACAGAAATAAGACGTATGTCAGCAAGCAGTAGGTGCATCTAAGGCACTATGTAGCTATAAGATGTGAGGCTATGTGTAAAGGTCGATTAAAGTAATTAACTGAGGAACGGAGGGCATAGGCTAGAAGTGAGGCGTGTAATGAGCATAGCATGTAGTCATTAGTCATATGAAGTGAAACAATATGAATGGTACAGGTACAATGTGACATAGATGCAGGTACACTGCAGCAATAATACAGATACAATGCGACACAAAACATCAGGTATACAAATACAGTGCAAAAGTTTACTGCACAACGTGCATTAGGTTAATAAGTGTCAACAGAAAATATCGATTACATGGTGGATGTATCGAGCGCCGCTGAGCAGTTCCTAGGTTTATTGTACGCTAGGACGGCAAATACTGCTAGGGCAGGCTATGGTAGAAGAGATATAGGGCAGGTTTCAGCAGTAAAGAGAGGTGGCAAAAAACTGAACCAAGCCGGGAGTATGGCTAGGAAAGGTTCTAGCGGTGAGCAAGTCACTGCAGCGGAACGATTACAGGGTAAATTGGCTAGCATAGGTTTATGCAATAGCATGTTTAGAGCGTAATGCAACATATCAGGCAACAAGGCCGACACATGGGGTGACGGTGCAGTAAACGGGGGATAAAACTAGAGGGGGTCTCACCATACAAGTGGATGTGAGTAGGATCAACTGTGTAAGTTCGTTGTTGGGGCGAGTCGATCTGCCCAGTTAGAGAAGCTTTGTGTGGATACTGGAGACCAGGGTGCTGCGCAGATAGTCAGTGCCGACGGTCATGATGTAGCGCTTCCATGCAGGGATCAGTACGGTGTTTGAGAGGAGTAGTTGGTCGAGTAGAGCAGCACTGCTAAGGGACAGAGCTCTTTCAGCTCGGTCAGGCTCAGTCAGGAGCCTTTACTCGTGCACCCAATCAGCTGTTATGAAGTGATCAGCAGGTAGATAAGCAGAGGGAACGAAGGGGTCAGGCGGTAGCAGCCATTTTACGAAAGGGAGACCGTGCCGTATTCACAATGCGTTGCCATGGTGCAGCGCTTCTTTCGAGGCGATTTCTCTCGGCGGGGAGCATATAAAACTGGAATAGTGCTCCGAGGGACACAGCAAGTGAAAAGGGCAAATTCGGGCAGGCTTGCACTTGAAGGCCGTGTTGAACGAAGGGTAGCCAGTAGAGCTTACCTCTTCAATAGAAATCAGCGTGTGCACTGCTCCTGCAGTGCACGGGTCGGGCGGGCCTTCCTGGCCTGGTGGTGCCTTCTCTAGGAAGAGGCTGGTAGGCTGGAGTTTTATTCATACTGCCTCCCAGCCAATGGCACTTGTTCTCCTAAGCTCCACCAATGGTGGTCATATTATGATTTTACTGCACGTTTCTAGTGTTGGGAGTCCTTGTGCTTTGCTCCTCGAAAATCGTATGATTTTTGCTGTTTTTTGCATTTTTCTGAAGAAATCTTCCATCTCTTCTTCATCTACCATTACTCAGCGACTACGGCGGCTGGTGGTACCCGTTGTCGGCAAAGATCTTCTGTCCAACTTCAGATCTTCAACCCGTGGCGTCAACAGGCCCAGGCTTGAGCCTACATCTGGACACCTCAACCATGGTTGATACCACAAAGAAAAGCCTCTTCAGGGCCTTTGAAAGCTGCGGCCTGACCTGCATCGAGGACCAGCACCTTAATTGTCTTTATTGTCTTCATCCTGACCACGATGCGACAGATGTTCCATCTGCCAATCCTTCTCATTGAACCAAAAAGGATTGCATGAATCGAGGAAGGGAAGGCCTCTGACGCAGCCTCCGGGCACAGTCATGCCTCGGCCATGGCCCGCAGTTCCTCTGAGCATACTCCCTCTGGTAAGAAGAGGCCAATGTCCTTTGAGGATGCTTCTTCTGTGAAGATCCAAAAGAAGGTAAAATCCCACGCTCCATCGGCATCCTCGTCAATGGTCTCCATGGCTACAGGACCAGGTTCTGGAAGATGTCAGTCTCCGTCGACAGTTAGCCTGCCAGGTGGTGGGTTACTGCTGTCCAAGAGGAAATCGTTAACAGCGTCCAAGACCAAGTCATCGAAGAACGGATCTTCTAATGACCCGTAACTGGCTCCACCGTCATCGACACTGTCTGTGACACGAGCCCCGTCGACGACAACTTTGTCCACCAGGACCATCGCCGCATCGACAGCCTCTTCGTAGATGACCACTTCATCGATAGCGCCCCGTCAATGACCCCATTGGCGAAGTCGGGAAAAATTAGTCTTCCTTCAGCGATGAAGAGTTTGTCAATGACCGTCATCTTGACCTCCATGATGGTCACCACGACCAGGTTTCCTCTGCCTCCTAGACCTCCGTAAACGATCCAACCCCGATCCTGTCAATGGCTGCACCTATTCCTACTCCAGGCTCCTATCGTAGCCTCTGTCCTGAGAGCCTCGGATCGGGTGAGAGACTTGTCTCCAGCACTGGATTTCCTGTCCAGGCCCACCAAGGCAGTTCCTCTGCCTCCTTTGGGATACCGCAGGAGATCACCACATATCTACACCAGTTCTGAGGAGGACCTGCCTGAAGATTTTTAATCTGATCAGGTAGGAGTCATGGACCCATGCCTAATGATGTCTAACAGCGCCACGTTCCCCTGTAACCATGGACCGATGGGCTACTAACCTGCACTAAGTTGAATATTCTGTTAACAGCGCCACAATGCCTCAGGCCGCTGGGCGCTTTATAAATCCAAATAAAATAAAATAAAATAAATGAGCCTTACCAGCCAGTTAGCCCTCACGGGGTGCATGCCTGGCTCCTGCTCCGGTTGCACCACCTGGATCTGCTCAGGCACCAAGGGTCATGTCCCTGGACCTCCTAACCACCTTGCATACGTTGGTGGCGGAGATTCAGCAGTGGCTGCCTACTGCTGCTGTGCCTGGTCCAGCCAAAAGTCCCCCATGGTCACATTAGCATCAGCTGACACTGCCCCATTGGGCACATGTTACCCCTCAGCCAGTGCTAGGGGTCCTGCCCCCTATGGCAGAGAAGCCAGTTCACACAGATACTGGCACAGACACCAGCACCACTGGAACTTACACAGATGTGTATGATGACTACGTTCTCGCTGATGGCAAACCGCAGGATGTCAATGAGCCCACTAGGGCTTCACCCCGAAATTGGCTCCTTCCACTCCACCATCCCAAAGGCTGCCACGCTTTTCAACCTGGTGCCAGAAGAGAAGAAGAAGGGCTTCCTTTTTCAACGGCGAGAGTGTTAGGCAGAAACCTGTGCAGTTCCCTTAGGGACCACTGCAAAAAGTTTAAGACTACAGGTGTTAGCAGTAAACCCAATTGGTAGCAGTCTGTACCACCCAGATTTACATGGCAGCTGTGGCTGAGCAGTCAGACTTCTCTCAAGAAGAGTTAGACAGTATATAGAGTATACACAATAGGGCAGAAAATACAGTAGCACAAGCAAACACCGACCAGAGCTTTGGTATAAAAGTATATAATTATTTATTTAAAAACACACTTATAAGAATATACTGGCACTAACAAGCAAGTTCAAACACAGTCATTATAAGTATATACACCTCCCTGATTAATTATTCAACAAGTCTTAGAGAAAACACACTCCTTATTATCAAAACAGAGGTGTGCGCTTAACTAAGATGGCACTCCAATAATTTGGTTAACAAGGGAGAGAAAAGGCAGAACAAGAAACTATCACAATACCAACACTTTTAGAAAACCACAACAAGTCAGAAAAGGCAGGGTCTACTGTAGAGCCAAAAGTTCATAGGCCAGGCCCATTCTTGGAGAGAGCAAGGCGGAATGTGCCCAAGATCACAAAGTGGAAATGCACTTAAATGACTTTGTGGGAAGTTCAAAAAGAGGTGGGATCAATTCAAAAAAGTTAGTTAACAGGTCTGGAGGCCAACACAGTTGGAAAGGCAAGGATTTACGGGACAACTTGTGCTAACCGTTCAAAGGGAGGCCAGGCGGACACAGTACCTTAAGTGGTGAGAAAGCTCCAGCGGTGGCAGTTGTTCCTGGCAGTGAGTGCAAGTCGTGGCTTCGTCCAGGGGAAGAGAGGATCTCGACGTGGAGGGAAGCTGGAGGTCATTGCACTGCAAGGGAAGAAACCAGCCGCGGAGTTTCCCGGTTAAAAGGTATGACCCTTTTATTCGCTGTAGTGGTGAAGCGTGGCTATCCGGATGCCGGGGTGCTTGGCACGGGCGATTCGACCACGAGACGATCCAGGAAGGTGAAAAAGGCGCACTGGTTGGTCGCACCAGCTCAAAGGCAAGAAGACTCTCCTGGAAGAAGATCTCCTCTGTCGTCGGGGAAGTTGTGAGTTCATACAGCAGGGCTCCACCGGTGGTGTCGTCGTTGTAGATGGCTCAGCTTCTCCCCTCTTCGGATTCTTTAGGTCCTGTGGCGACTTCTGAAGTTCCAGTCCCCAAAGCCCTGCTTTTATGCAGAAAACCCCCATTCATCAGTCCTAGCTGTCACTCAAACATGCTAAGTGGAGAGCCGGGCGGCTCACCACTGGGCCAATCACACAAGAGTGCGACTTGAGTTGCCAAGGCAACTCAGTCCAGGGTGCCTAATCCCCCTCCCACACATCCTGTTGACCCCAGACAGAGTAGCATCATTAGGAGGGCTTCTGTGGAGAAGCCCGCCAAAAAGTGGAACAAAGGGCTCGACTTGGGTTAGAGTTTCAGAGGCGAACACAAACGCCATTTTAAAACCGAGTCCTGGCAAAAAGACCCAACCGGGGAATAAATATTAAATAAATAACCCGGTGGTATCTTTAACATTGCACCAAAAAGTGGTGCGTTTAAAATGAATGGGAAAATCCCATAGGAAATATTCCAGTGGAATATTTCTCGTGGTATCCACTGCCACCAGCCAGAAACTCGACAAGGGGGGACTGCACAGTGCCTCCTTGGAAAACAGACCCTGGGGCAACCGAATTACCCCTACCAGTACTTCCACAATATGATGGTTTGTACTGGTTCTGTTCACAATTTAAGACTAGTAAAGTTAATGGTGACTTTACATGCCCTGGGAAACAGTAGTCAGTCCCAGGGTATAGAGTCTATGTTTGGGGGTCACTATGACACCCCTGTGTTACTGCACTGAAAGTGCTGTGTAACACGCATACCAAAAACACATGAAGCCCTATGGAGTAAAAGACCCCATAGCCCATAAAACACATTACATAGTCAAAAGACATTCTCAAATCATGTCTAAGAGTGGGAGAAAGAGAGTCTCACTCTTAGCAGGAGAAAAAAATAATCCCCAAAAATCCAGCAAAGCTGCTGGGGGACTCACTAGGTTTGGGAAATTAGCCTTAACAGAGAAATCTCCCTAACACTCACCCCCCCAGACTAAGGGACAGGAGGATTTAATCCACTCCTGGATGAATCTTATTCCTCTAGTCGGTTATAAACACCCTAGTGAGACCATCAGCATTTTGGTGGAGACACCCTGACCTGTGTTCTATGGTCAAATCAAAGGTTTTCCTTTGTAAGCTATATGGCCTACAAACCCTTTGAGGAACATCAGTCTTTTTAAAACTGTAGGGGATCTGGTAGACCAGTCCCTCAGAAGTTGGTACAACTTCTGAACCTGTGTTAGGCTTTTTCAAGGGGTCCTTATAAAGGATTCCCTTAGATCTAGAGGGGTCTCCAGAGGTCCTCACCACCTCTCTGTTTGGAGAAGGTTGGGTCTTAGGCCTCTTGGTTGGAGGGGATGGAGATAAGCAAGATACATGCTTCTCCTTTCTCTTAGATCTACCCTTACCTAATTTAGGAGTTTCCCCCTTAAGACTAGGAATTGAGTTGGAGTCTTCTGTGGAAGGTCCAACAGTCTGAAGGTTTTTGGCCTTAGACTTTTCTTTTCTGCTTTTCCACCAGCACTGAGAATTACCAGTTCTCTTAGGCCTTAGGTCCAGTATGTCTATCCACCTCTTCCTCAGAAGCAGGAGGAGTCAAAGACTCTAAAACTGGGGGAACAATGATGGAGCTTGGTTGGGGCTCCCATTTCCCTAACATTTCAGCCTGAAATTTGCCTGGGTCAGAGGTCAACTTACCAACACCAGGGCTTGTTGTGGGGGTTCTCAGTAGAGGTTCCCACAGGCTTAGAGTGGTTCCTTAAGGTGGCCTCTCTAGCCAATTTGGTTTGGTTCTGGGTCTCCATACTGGGAGGCCTGGGGGTACTGGATACTACTCCTAGAGTTCTTAGATCATTCCCCAACAGGACTCTCCCAGGCACCTCAGTCTGAACACTGACAGGAATCATCACTGTCATGTTGTTACACTGTATGAGGGCTGGTAGAATTGGAACCATTTGGACAGGGCCTCCAGATATCGTAGTGGGACCTTTGGGTGCCTTAGCAACATCCTCAGGCCTGAAAAAGCTTTCATCCACTACTGTTCTGCTGGCCCCAGAGTCTCGCCTGGCAGGAGTATCCTGGAAATTGATAAGAACACTGTCCACATAATAATCTTTAGAGTTTTCTGGTATGGAGTCATACACACTCCTATTCTGATTGCTAACCAGACCCATGGACTCTACTGTTACACTTGCTTGAAGACCCAAAGGTTCTTCAGCAAAGACTTCAAAGTGAGCACTAGCCATTTGGACTTCCTCCTCAGGAGTGAAGGCTAAGGAGACTGTGCTGATCCCTGTAGGTTTACTCTTACATTTTGGATCTCCTTTGATATGGTCAGTAGCCCCACAGAGATAGCATGTTCCAAATGCTCTCTGGAATGGTGGCTTGTTCTGACCTCCTTCTGGTTTGTGACCAGAAGGTACACTAGCCTGATGGGGTTTCCCTAGTGGCTTACCCTGGTTATTTTGTTGTTTGGGGCCCTCTTTGGTATGAGAGGTATTAGAATTCTCTGGATTCACTTGTGGTGGCTGCTTTCCCTCATCCTTTTTCTGAGTGACCCCTGAATCCTTGTGAGTAGCCCTGTTGGCAACCCACAAGTCAGCAGCCTTAGCTAGTTTTCTGGGATCTAATTCCCTTGTATCAGCCAAGTGCTGTCTGAGCTCAGGAGAGCAGGCATCATAAATTGACTCCAGCATAACAAGATTTCCCATTCCCTCATAAGTGTTCACCTTGCAACCCTTAATCCATCCCTCTAAGTTCTTCAAACTTTCATTCACCCAGGTAGCCCAAGGGGTACCATCATTCTTTTTGAGGGTCCTAAACCTCTTAAGGTACTGGGAAGGGGTCTTACAAATTTAGCTATAAGAGCTAGCTTCACACATTCATAATCCCTTCTATCCACCTCCCCCAACTCCATTGCCACATCAGATGCAACAGGGGGGAGCCTAGAGAACAACCAAGGAAGTAACTCATTCCCTGGGATGTCCTGGAGCCCATGATTATACTCAATCATAGCAACCAATCCAACACATCCAACTTAGGCTCATACATACCCACAATCTCTTTAGGCATCTGGGGTCTTGTGGGACTGGAACTCCTAGAGGATTCGGAGAGAGAAGCATTTTCAACAGACAATTTCTTCATCTCTAGCTCATGCTTGAGCTCCATTTCTCTGAGCCTTAGTTCTTGATTCAGTTCTTGGTGTCTTTGTTCTGCTTGAGCATTAAGTCTCTTAAACTCCAATTCAAGCTTCATTTTCTCTAGTTCAAGATATTGAGGACTAAATGTGGGACCTGGCAAACGTCCAGTAGGTACAGCTGGTAGAGCAGACAGAGGGCTAGGGGGGACAGTTACCACAGCCTCACCTTCATCTTCTGACTCTTCCTCAAGATTATTAATACTTTGGTTCATATCAATATCATCACTGTTAGCTACATTTGCTGGGAGAGTAGGCTCCCCTGAACCACTACCCAGACTTTGGTTTGCTAACAATCTTTCTATTAGCTCCATTTTCTTGCCTTTAGTCAGGAGATGATTCTTATGCTTACAGAGAACTCTTAAACAATCAGCAGTTTTTGTAGCAAGGGACTCTTGACTATGACTTTCCATAGTTGATAGGTTAGAAAATAAACATTTTTTAGTGATAAGCTTTGTGGTTAGTTGCACTAAGGTATCTATAAGCACACTAAAATGTATACTCAATACAAATCCCACCGCTGTACACCAGTGTTATGCAGAAACCTGTGCAGTTCCCTTAGGGACCACTGCAAAAAGTTTAAGACTACAGGTGTTAGCAGTAAACCCAATTGGTAGCAGTCTGTACCACCCAGATTTACCTGGTAGCTGTGGCTGAGCAGTCAGACTTATCTCAAGAAGAGTTAGACAGTATATAGAGTATACACAATAGGGCAGAAAATACAGTAGCACAAGCAAACACTGACCAGAGCTTTGGTATAAAATTATATAATTATTTATTTAAAAACACACTTATAAGAATACACTGGCACTAATATGTCAAGCAAGTTCAAACAGTCAATATGTCAAGCAAGTTCAAACAGTCACTGTAAGTATATACACCTCCCTGATTAATTATTCGACAAGTCTTAGAGAAAACACACCACTTATTATCAAAACAGAGGTGAGCGCTTAACTAAGATGGCACTCCAATAATTCGATTAAAAAGGGAGAGAAAAGGCAGAACAAGAAACTATCACAATACCAACACTTTTAGAAAACCACAACAAGTCAGAAAAGGCAGGGTCTACTGTAGAGCCAAAATTTCATAGGCCAGGCCCACTCTTGGAGAGAGCAAGGCCGAATGTGCCCAAGATCACACAGTGGAAATGCACTTAAAAGTCTTTGTAGGAAGTTCAAAAAGAGGTGGGATCAATTCAGAAAAAGTTAGTTAACAGGTCTGGAGGCCAACCCAGTTGGAAAGGCAAGGATTTATGGGACACCTTGTGCTAACCGTTGAAAGGGAGGCCAGGCGGACACAGTACCTTAAGTGGTGAGAAAGCTCCAGCGGTGGCAGTTTTTCCTGGCAGCGGGTGCAAGTCGTGGCTTCATCCAGGGGAAGAGAGGATCTCGACGTGGAGGGAAGCTGGAGGTCGTTGCACTGCAAGGGAAGAAACCAGCCGCGGAGTTTCCCGGTTAAAAGGTACGCCCCTTTTATTCGCGGTAGTGGGGAAGCGTGGCTTTCTGGCCGCCAGGGTGCTTGGCACGGGCGATTCGACCACGAGACGATCCAGGAAGGCGAAAAAAGCAAACTGGTTGGTCCCACCAGCTCAAAGGGAACAAGACTCTCCTGGAAGAAGATCTCTTCAGTCGTCGGGGAAGTGGTGAGTTCGTACAGCAGGGCTCCACCAGTGGTGTCGTCGTTGTAGATGGCTCAGCTTCTCCCCTCTTCAGATTCTTTAGGTCCTGTGGCGACTTCTGAAGTTCCAGTCCCCAAAGCCCTGCTTTTATGCAGAAAACCCCCATTCATCAGTCCTAGCTGTCACTCAAACATGCTAAGTGGAGAGCCGGGCGGCTCACCACTGGGCCAATCACACAAGAGTGTGACTTGAGTTGCCAAGGCAACTCAGTCCAGGGTGCCTAATCCCCCTCCCACACATCCTGTTGACCCCAGACAGAGTGGCACCATTTGGAGGGCTTCTGTGGAGAAGCACGCCAAAAAGTGGAACAAAGGGCTCGACTTGGGTTAGAGTTTCAGAGGTGAACACAAACCCCATTTTAAAACCGAGTCCTGGCAAAAAGACCCAACCGGGGAATAAATATTAAATAAATAACCCGGCGGTATCTTTAACATTGCACCAAAAAGTGGTGCGTTTAAAATGAATGGGAAAATCCTATAGGGAATATTCCGGTGGAATATTTCGCGTGGTATCCACTGCCACCAGCCACAAACTCGACAAGGGGGGACTGCACAGTGCCCCCTTGGAAAACAGACACAGGGGCAACCGAATTACCCCTACCAGTACTTCCACAATATGATGGTTTGTACTGGTTCTGTTCACAATTTAAGACTATTAAAGTCAATGGTGACTTTACATGCCCTGGGAGACAGTAGTCAGTCCCTGTTAAGACGGATTTCTGAACTCTGTCCTGGTGGCGCAGAAGTTCAGAAGGCCAACCTAATTACTTGGAACAGGGTAACCTCTGGACAAGCCAGACCAATCAAGGTAGCGATCGCGGCGGTCAAGACTAGGTCTCAAGAGGGGTGAGGGTGACTGAAAGCCCGCAATGAGCACACAAAGCAAGAGCGCTTACAAACTACTCCAAACAGGTGTTATATCAAAAATATAAACACATTTATTTTAAGGCCTTTAAAACAACGACCGTAGCGAGAAAATCACAATATCACAATATTAAACCAACACATACCATATCAACACAATATATATACAAATACACAGTCGCAAGCGTTTAAAGCACGAAATATGTAGTCCACCTGAAAGGAAAGGAAAACAGGCAGTGCGATACCGCTTTAGACTCAGTTCGCCTTCAGAGGCACCTAACTAGATGGAAATCCGAGCCCTGCGAAGAGTGGAGCCTTGTGCTCAAAGTACCTGCCACGCCGGTGCCAACGGGCAAAAGGGGAAGCTCTTCGGAGGAAGTCAGGCAGTTCGGGTTAGTGCACAGCAGAAGGAGAACAGGTTCCGCAACTCAAGCGCAGCCTCCACAGCGAGCAGAAGCAGAGCGTGAGTACGGCAAAAGGGTGCTGTTTTTACACAGCAGGGAAAAGCAATGGGATACTGCAGGAGGGCGACCAGATCCTAGCTAAGCTACTCACCGGTCCCCGAAGCAAGCAGACCCAGGCTTCTCCACGTTAGTTTCAGCAGCTGGCAGGTTCAGAAGAGCAGGGAACGCCTCGTAGTCGTGTAGAGCAAAAAGACGTCCCAATCGACGAAACCAGCACAGTTTTGTTGCCGCAGCAGGACAACGGAGCGGCCGTGTGTATTCAAGCCAAATGTACACTCCTCCCTTCAGACTTGGGAACGCCAAGTGTACGAAGCGTGGGAGAGTGACAAGGACTCGAAATACAACACAACCTGGCGGCAGTTACAGAGCAGGACTCCCTTGTAAGCTGGTCAGTCAACTGGATGGCCCAGAGACACTTCCGAAGGCTTACTTGGCAGGAGATGATGAAGTCGCCGGGAATAGCTGTTCCTGCTATTCCAAAGGTCGAAGCACCAGTACAGGCCTTCTGGTTCGATCCAAGGAGGAAAGGGTTTCACAGGACGACAGCAGTGCAAAGGAGGATTCCTTCAGCGGGTCACCAGCGATTCCTCGGTCCAGCCTCTGGGTTGCAGGATACTTGGCTCCTGTATTCCTTCGTTCGTGAGAACTCAGGAGATCGACATGGCAGTGGTGTTTCCAGCTCCCTCTTATCCACGGTTCCCTTCGCGCCAAAACGGAGGGGAGCCAATGGGAGATCCGCTCATCAAAACACATACCATACGTGGACCAATCACGGACCACAGTGGTCCCAGGCATTCACACCACCCTAGACTCTCTGGCACCCAGGATGTGTATTGGGACCAGACATCCCAGCCCACACCCTGGAGGCACACAAACGACATGTAGAAGCCCGCGAAAGCAACCACGTTTCGCGGGAAAGTACATGCCCAAATAAGGAAGGCCCTGGGTCGCCCGACCTGGGGAAGGTGAAGGGAGCAAGACGGTCAGTGGACAAGACAAAGGAGCCTCGTGGTCTGGCCATTTTGGAGAGCCAGGCCACCATTTTGGGTTCAGTACAAAAACGTGCTCAGAACGCCAAAAGGAGCTCAAAATAAACAAACAAAACGATCGCTGCCACCATTCGAGTCCCTGAATGACTTGCACCGATCAAATACCATCCTAAAAGAGTATCTAGGGCCTGTAGAAGGCTAGAGACCCAAGAGAGCTGTAACTTAGCTTACAGTGCCCTCTTGTGTCGTGTTGCACTAAAGCTGCGACACGATAAAAGAAACTACGGGAAACCACGTTCCCCGGTACTGACTGTCTTAAGGGCATGTCAGTTTCCCCGTAAGAAAGGAGCGAAAGCCCAGAGAAGTGCGGCAGAAGGCTGTACTTCTCTGGCAAAGTCAAGAACAAGGTTAAAAACAATAGCAAAAAGTTTAGGGGTTGCCACATGGAAGGAAAATTCCCTACAATTACGAAATCTTTCCTAACACTCGCCCCTCCCAGACTATGGACAGGGGGAACTAATCCACCCCTGGATGAGTCTCTTGTTCAGGTCGGTAAAACATTCTGGACAATCCATCAGCATTGCTATGTTGGACACCTGGCCTATGCTCAATAGTGAAGTCGAAGCCTTGTAGACTTATGGACCACCTAAGCAACTTTGGATTCTCCCCCTTCATGTTCATTAGCCACTTTAACGGCTTATGGTCAGTCTGCACAGTGAAGTGGGTCCCATAGAGGTAGGGCCTCAGCTTCCTTAGG
Organism: Ambystoma mexicanum; assembly: GCF_040938575.1. NCBI lineage: Eukaryota > Metazoa > Chordata > Amphibia > Caudata > Ambystomatidae > Ambystoma > Ambystoma mexicanum. The sequence goes on from NC_090924.1 coordinate 151,525,417, forward strand.
GCCCACACAACAGAGAAACATTCTTTCTCTACCGTGGACCATCTGAGCTCTCTGTCCTTAAGCTGGCGACTAATAAAACCAATAGGGTGTTCCTTACCCTTCTCATCTACTTGTGATAGTACAGCTCCTATCCCAGTGTCAGAGGCATCCGTCTGCACGATAAAAGGTCTTTGATAATCAGGGGCCCTGAGCACAGGGGCCTGGCACAAGGAGTCTTTTAAGCCATTGAAGGCCTTCTCACACTCGTCGGTCCAAGTTACCTTCTTGGGTTTCTTCGGAGTTGTGAGGGCAGTCAGAGGAGCAGCTATGGTACCATAGTCTGCCACAAAATTGCGATAATACCCCGTGAGTCCTAAGAAGGCTCTCACTTGGGTTTGCGTAGTGGGGGTAGGCCAGTCTTGTACTGCTTGTACTTTACTGGGTAGAGGCTGTATCCTCCCTCCACCTACTTCATGTCCAAGGTAAACCACTGAGCCTTGCCAATTTGGTGAGGGGCCACTCGGACACCCTCAAAAGAGCTAACTGAAGGACTGCTTGGGAACAGGTCGGGGAGAGGTTCAGACTCCTCTTCCTCAACATCTGAAGCCAGTAGCAGTGCTGCGATTTCGACGCTTGGGCCGAAAGCCTTCAGCCTATTCACGTGAAACACTTTTGGAGCCTGTCCAGGCCTTCCAAGGTCCACTAAATAGTTCACCTCACCCAGGGGCTCCACCACTGTGTAAGGGCCTGACCATTTGTCCTGTAAAGCTCGAGGCCTTATTGGATTCATGATCAGGACTTGCTGACCAGGTGTAAAGTTGATGAGGGAAGCTTTCTGGTCGTACCAATGTTTCACCAGCGCTTGCCCTGCCTTCAATTTATCACTAGCCAAGCCCATCAGAAGTACCATCCGTTTTCTGAGCCCTAGCACATAGTCAACTACATTGGTAGTAACAGGGGGAGTGGGCATCTCCCATCCCTCTTTGACGATGGCTAAGGGTCCCCGTACGGGATGACCGAACAGAAGTTCGAAGGGGCTGAAGCCAACACCCTCCTGTGGTACCTCTCGGTAGGCAAACAGTAGGCATGGTAAAAGAAGATCCCATTTTCTTCTCTGGGGCTCCTCCAGAGCCCCAATCATGCTCTTTAACGTCCTGCTGAAACGCCCCCCCAGACCATTGGTCTGGGGGCGGTATGCAGAAGAGAACCTGTAGGTGTCCCCACATTCTTTCCACATAGCCTGCCTATACTTCGACATAAAGTTGCTGCCATGATCCGACACAACTTCTTTAGGGAAGCCAACCCTAGTAAACATGCCGAGTAAAGTTTCTGCAACTGGCTTGGCAGTTACAGTTGTAAATGGGACGGCCTCAGGATACCGGGTTGCATGGTCGACCAGCACCAGGATAAACCTATTGCCTGAGGATGTTTGCGGGTCAAGGGGACCAACCATGTCGATCCCTACCCTTTCAAATGGTACCCCCACAACTGGGAGCGGTACCAACGGAGCTTGGATTGTCGTGCCAACCTTACCAGACAACTGGCAGGCGGCACAACTCCTGCAGTGACTTTCTACTTGCTCCCCCATCTTGGGCCAGTAGAAGTGCATGGATAACCTTTGCTTGGTCTTCCTCATACCGAGGGGACCAGCAAGGGGAACTTCATGCGCCAACTGCAGGAGGAAGGGCCTAACAGCAAGGGGAACCACCAACCTCCTATGGTCTCCTTCTGTAGACTCTGTGGGCTCACTATACAGGAGTCCACCTTCCTGGTAAATCCTATGCATCCCAGGAGGTTCACCCTCAAGCTGGGAGCAGGCCTGTCTCCTTAGGCCTTCCAGAGATGGGCACTCACGCTGGCCTTTACTGAATTCGTCCCTATCAGGACCACCTTCAACTAACAAGTCTTTTAGTTCAGGATGATCGTTGGGGTCGAATACTTCAGGCATCGCCACCTCCTCGTCAGGCCTGGGCGATTGACCAACTTCCTCCACCGCAGTGGTAGGCGAGCTCGGGGGAATATTCTCTTTCCCTCGTTTTGACTTGTAGACTCCTTTCGCCTTGGGTTTCCCCTTCGGCTGGGGCGGCGTATTGGACTTGGCCAATGCTGCCCGTGCTTGAGACCGTGTGTAGGGTCTTTCGGCAGTGTCTCCTACGAGCCCTAAAGCTCTGAGATCATTACCCAACAAGACCTTTCCCGGGACGTTTCTCTGAATGCTCACTGGAATCCTGACTGCTGTACCATTTAAAGTAAGATTTACAGGTATTACTGGAAACATACGGAGGGGGCCGTCAGCCAACTTAGTGGGCATCAGAGTAGCTCTGGCAACTTCCTCTGAGTCTACCAAGGTAGAATCCACTACAGTTCGACTGCACCCACTATCCCTAAGAGCTGGAGTATCCACTCCATTGATCAGCACACTGTCTTTAAAGTAGTGCTTGGTATTATCCGGAATCCTAGCATAAGCCTCTGCGACTTTAGGCTCCCAGGAACCCAGGGACACTAAAACTACCTCAGCCTCTATTCCGCTGGGAAATGAGTCTGAGGAGAAGGATGCTCCTGTAATCTCTTCTTCCTCGTAGGAGGAGAAGGCCAGATTAGCGGAGTGGACCCCCAAAGGTCTAACCTTACACCGGGGATCCCCCTTCACATGGTCAGTTGCTCCACAAGAAAAACAAGCCCCAGTGGGTCTGTTTACGTAGGGAGGCTTATTGTAACCAGAGTTCTGTTTTGGAGGCGGACCTCCACTACCCTGTGAGTTCTCTTGTGTCTTACCCTTGTTTTTCTTTTTGTGGCCCTTATGGGAAGAAGATTTAGCAGATTCCCCACCCTCCATATCTTTGGACTTTTTCCCTTCCTCCTGCTTACCAGGATGAGTTTTGTCCTTATGGGACACTCGATGTGACACCCATAAGTCTGCTGCAATGGCCAGCTTCTTAGGATCTATCTCCTTCGAATCGGCCAAATGCTGCTTAAGCTCCGGGGAAGAAGAAGCAAAATGTGTTCCAGCATGACAAGATTTATCATGCCTTCGAAGGTAGAAACCTTATAACCTTCAACCCAGCCAGTTAAGTTTTTCAAAGATTCAGCGACATAAGATACCCAAGTACCACCTTCCTTTTTCTTATACTCTCGAAAACGCTTTAAATATTGGGCCGGAGTCTTCCCAAACTTTAAAATGAGAGTTTGCTTTAACATTGCGAAATCAGCCCGCTCAGCCTTCGACATTTCCATAATGGCACTGCAGCCAGAATGGGGCAGTCTACTGAGCAACCACGCAATCTTATCAGCATTGTCAACTTCCTGGACCTCGCATGCATACTCAAACGCATTCAGCCAGTCCAAAATGTCATTCTTCTCTTCATACACACTGAGCAGATCTTTTGGAAACCGTGGATGAGAGGAAGCCCCAGAACCATGTCCAGGACCCTTGGATCCATTTGCAACCTGAAGCTTGGCCAGTTCCAACTGGTGATCCCTGTCTTTCTGTTTTTCTGCCTGTTCGATTTTTAGTTTGGCTATGCTGAATTCAAGCTCCTGCTGCCTAAACCGCAGCTCTTGCTTCTTGAATTCAAGCATAGCCTCCCCATCAACACTGGCAGAGGAAACATTAGACATGACATCCTCCCTGTCCTCGTGGTCGCGATGGATCAGTGCAGCGGCAGAACCGTCGGTTCTGCCAGTGAGAGCAGCCCCACCACCTTCTGCACTGTCCTCGGAAGTTATAGCGTCAAGCTGCGCTTCTTGCCACGCCACGATTCTCTGGATCATTTCCAATTTTGTGCCTTGAGAGGAAACACCTCTCTCCGCACACATCTTTTTCAGCGTTTCTGATTTGGAAGCATTTAAAGTTAACAAGGTATTTGCTTCCATACTGTTTGATAGGACTATGGCCTTTTTAAAGTTATATTACAACAATTCACTACGTGTACTGTTTGGAATAACCTGAAATGCCCTAGTTCGAGCGCAACACTGGATACCTTCAGTCGTATCCCACCGCTGCCACCAATTTGTTAAGACGGATTTCTGAACTCTGTCCTGGTGGCGCAGAAGTTCAGAAGGCCAACCTAATTACTTGGAACAGGGTAACCTCTGGACAAGCCAGACCAATCAAGGTAGCGATCGCGGCGGTCAAGACTAGGTCTCAAGAGGGGTGAGGGTGACTGAAAGCCCGCAATGAGCACACAAAGCAAGAGCGCTTACAAACTACTCCAAACAGGTGTTATATCAAAAATATAAACACATTTATTTTAAGGCCTTTAAAACAACGACCGTAGCGAGAAAATCACAATATCACAATATTAAACCAACACATACCATATCAACACAATATATATACAAATACACAGTCGCAAGCGTTTAAAGCACGAAATATGTAGTCCACCTGAAAGGAAAGGAAAACAGGCAGTGCGATACCGCTTTAGACTCAGTTCGCCTTCAGAGGCACCTAACTAGATGGAAATCCGAGCCCTGCGAAGAGTGGAGCCTTGTGCTCAAAGTACCTGCCACGCCGGTGCCAACGGGCAAAAGGGGAAGCTCTTCGGAGGAAGTCAGGCAGTTCGGGTTAGTGCACAGCAGAAGGAGAACAGGTTCCGCAACTCAAGCGCAGCCTCCACAGCGAGCAGAAGCAGAGCGTGAGTACGGCAAAAGGGTGCTGTTTTTACACAGCAGGGAAAAGCAATGGGATACTGCAGGAGGGCGACCAGATCCTAGCTAAGCTACTCACCGGTCCCCGAAGCAAGCAGACCCAGGCTTCTCCACGTTAGTTTCAGCAGCTGGCAGGTTCAGAAGAGCAGGGAACGCCTCGTAGTCGTGTAGAGCAAAAAGACGTCCCAATCGACGAAACCAGCACAGTTTTGTTGCCGCAGCAGGACAACGGAGCGGCCGTGTGTATTCAAGCCAAATGTACACTCCTCCCTTCAGACTTGGGAACGCCAAGTGTACGAAGCGTGGGAGAGTGACAAGGACTCGAAATACAACACAACCTGGCGGCAGTTACAGAGCAGGACTCCCTTGTAAGCTGGTCAGTCAACTGGATGGCCCAGAGACACTTCCGAAGGCTTACTTGGCAGGAGATGATGAAGTCGCCGGGAATAGCTGTTCCTGCTATTCCAAAGGTCGAAGCACCAGTACAGGCCTTCTGGTTCGATCCAAGGAGGAAAGGGTTTCACAGGACGACAGCAGTGCAAAGGAGGATTCCTTCAGCGGGTCACCAGCGATTCCTCGGTCCAGCCTCTGGGTTGCAGGATACTTGGCTCCTGTATTCCTTCGTTCGTGAGAACTCAGGAGATCGACATGGCAGTGGTGTTTCCAGCTCCCTCTTATCCACGGTTCCCTTCGCGCCAAAACGGAGGGGAGCCAATGGGAGATCCGCTCATCAAAACACATACCATACGTGGACCAATCACGGACCACAGTGGTCCCAGGCATTCACACCACCCTAGACTCTCTGGCACCCAGGATGTGTATTGGGACCAGACATCCCAGCCCACACCCTGGAGGCACACAAACGACATGTAGAAGCCTGCGAAAGCAACCACGTTTCGCGGGAAAGTACATGCCCAAATAAGGAAGGCCCCGGGTCGCCCGACCTGGGGAAGGTGAAGGGAACAAGACGGTCAGTGGACAAGACAAAGGAGCCTCGTGGTCTGGCCATTTTGGAGAGCCAGGCCACCATTTTGGGTTCAGTGCAAAAACGTGCTCAGAACGCCAAAAGGAGCTCAAAATAAACAAAACGATCGCTGCCACCATTCGAGTCCCTGAATGACTTGCACCGATCAAATACCATCCTAAAAGAGTATCTAGGGCCTGTAGAAGGCTAGAGACCCAAGAGAGCTGTAACTTAGCTTACAGTGCCCTCTTGTGTCGTGTTGCACTAAAGCTGCGACACGATAAAAGAAACTACGGGAAACCACGTTCCCCGGTACTGACTGTCTTAAGGGCATGTCAGTTTCCCCGTAAGAAAGGAGCGAAAGCCCAGAGAAGTGCGGCAGAAGGCTGTACTTCTCTGGCAAAGTCAAGAACAAGGTTAAAAACAATAGCAAAAAGTTTAGGGGTTGCCACATGGAAGGAAAATTCCCTACAATTACGAAATCTTTCCTAACAGTCCCAGGGTATGGAATCTATGCTTGGGGGTCACTATGACACCCCTGTGTTACTGCACTGAGGGTGCTGTGTAACACACATACCAAAAACACGAAGCCCTATGGAGTAAAAGACCCCATAGCCCATAAAACACATTACATAGTCAAAGGACATTCTCAAATCATGTCTAAGAGTGGGAGAAAGAGAGTCTCACTCTTAGCAGGACAAAAAAATAAACCCCAAAAATCCAGCAAAGCTGCTGGGGGACTCACTAGGTTTGGGAAATTAGCCTTCACAGAGAATTCTCCCTAACAGAGAGTCCACTAAAAGACCTTCATGTCTTTCCCGTTGTTGGACGACATTTGGGAAGATGGATTGGCCGTCATGAAGGCTCCATATACCACACCTGCAAAGCATGACAGGCTGCAGAAGGAATACCCTGTTCCGGATTTGCTCCCCAGGTACCTCAGTCTCCGGACTCGGTGGTATCAGCCGCCACCAGAAAGTGGTCATCAGACCCCTCATTGTCGTCCATGGTGCCTCTCCATGGTGCCTGGATCATGAAGGCAAGAATATCAATGCGGCTGGCAAGGGCATAATTAGCACAGCAGCCTCCACCATCAAGGCTGCCAACCCTCTGAGGGTACCACAGGGAGCTGTGGTACAAAGTGTGTCCCATCCTTGACTTCCTCCCTGATGACAAGAAGCTTGACGCCTTGACCCTATTCCAGGAAGGAAAAGAAGCTTCGGACCGGGCCATCACTGTCGCCCTCGACATAGCAGGCTGAGGTTTCCACCAGATGGGGAATGGTGTGGTTCTCTGGCGCCAAGGTTGACTGAAGGCCACAAATGTCCACATAGACGTGCAGGCCAAGGTCATCGACATGTCGTTTGATGAGGACAACCTGTTTGGGAGGGCGGTAGATGACACTCTCCAGGCCATCAAGACCGACATGGAGACGGTGTGCTCTCTGTGGACCCTGCAGCAGAGAAGGTCGTCCTTTCGTTCCCCGAAGGGAAGAGTCTCCAGATCATCCAAGGGCTACACCACACCCTATCTCCAGCCCTCCCGCTCCACCACCAAGGAGGCATACAGGGGTCGCTGCCAGGCCTTCATCAATGGCACCCAGCATCGCCATCGTCCCCCATCCGGGACACAGACGCCCAAGCAGGTCTGGACAGGCCCAGGACCTGCACCTGCAATTTTGCACCCCAATGGGAGGCCGACTATCAAACTTTGTCGGTCAGTGGTGAAAGATCTCCACAGACAAATGGGTGCCGGATGTTCTTCAGCAGGGGCACGCTTTAGAATTTCAGGACAAGTGCCCCTGCATTCCTCTTGTCACGTGACAAGAACTACACATAGTCCAGCTGCTACAGGAAGTTCAGGCCATGTTACAGAAAGGGGCAATAGAACCAGCCTCCCAACACAGCCGGGGCTCCGGCGTGTACTCCAGGTACTTTCTGGTAAGGAAAAAGTCAGGAGGGTGGTGACCTATCCTAGACTTGCGATGCCTGAACAAGTTCCTAAAATCCCAAATATTCATGATGGTTACGTCGCAGCATGTGCTGAAACAGCTGGAGGAAGGGGATGTCCTGGTGACTCTCGACTTGGAGGATGCGTACTTCCATATCCCCATTCATCGCAAACACTGCAAGTTCCTGCGTTTTGTCGTCTAGGGACGGCATTATCATTTCAAGGCCCTCCCCCGGTACCACCACATCTGCACCACAAAGGAATCCACATTTACTCTTACCTGCACGGTTGGCTCATTTGGTCCCGCTCCCACGCACTGGCAACCCAGCACACAGCAGAGACCATCCAACTTCTTACTTCGCTAGGATTCTCAATCAACTATCCGAAGTTCTGCATGGTGCCATCTCAGAACGCACTGTTCCTGGCAGCCCAGCTCAATACAGTCTCGTGTCTAGCGACTCTTTTGGAAGAGAGGGTGAAGGCCATCCTGGGAAAGGTCCAACAGCTGTCGACAGCATCTGTTGCAACAGTCCGGTCCATCAAATCCCTGATGGGGTTGGATGTCTTCCTACATCCATCTGGTCCCCTTTTGCAGACTCCAGGTATGGCCCCTCCAAGAATTTTTGGACGCCAGGTGGCAGCAAGTCACAGGCACATAGACAGACAAGATCTCCCGCTATTGGGCATTCCGTCAAGCTCTTCAATGGTGGTCGATTCGGCCACATTTCACTCAAGAAGCTCCCTTCCACCTCCCTCTGTACCAGATTACAATCACTACTGATGCCTCTCTGGAGGGTTGGGGAGCCCACGCAGGACATTCTCATGCCAGAGGCCTCTGGCTCCTGTAGGAAAAGGAGTTACACGTAAACGTCCTGGAACTACAGGCAGTCTTTTGGGCGCTCAGGTTGTTTTTGCCTCAGCTACAGACAGACCGAGCGTAAGTGGCACATCGGCTATCATCCTGGTGACAGGGTGACTTTTCGTGCTGCCTCTTTTGCTTTCCATAGCTCCATCCATAAAGCTAAATGCGCCTTTTATCAGGAGAGAATCGCAAGTGCTTTAAATCAACCTAAGTAATTTTTCTCCCTGGTACACTCTCTCTCATCTTCTGCTAAATCTTCTTCAATTGTTGTTCCCTTGCAGATTCTCTGTAATTCTGTTGCCTCCTTTTTTGTTCAGAAAATAACAGATATTCGGGCACATATAGCTGCCACAGTGCTTACAGAGAATGCTCTTAATAAGGAAATGTCTACCCACTCCTGGTCTTCTTTTCCTAACTTAAATCAGCATCCCTTTTGGAGCCTGTCCCATTGAATATCTGGAAGGAAATCATGCCCATGATCGTTGCTTGGGTCGCCAAGGCAGGACATAGTTTCTGTACCTCCGGTTTGATCCCTATTGAACTGAAACAGGCACTGGTAGTAAAAAAAACCTGTTTCAGTATGGCTTCTGTCCAGGCCCGGGTACAGAGAGTGTTCTTGTTTCAGCTTTGGATGATCTGGTGCGGCTGTCCGATCAGGGTGGAGTGGGGACGCCGGTCGTTTTAGATCTATCGGCAGCATTGGATACAGTTGACCACCCCACCCTATTGGACCGCCTCACCCAAGCTGGCATCTCTGGCACGGTACTGCCATGGTTTTCTTCTTTTTTGTCTGATAGGGTACACATACTCTCTCTTTTCCCTTTCCGTTTGGCCTCTGTTCCTCTCTCTAGTTAGGTCCCCCAGGACTCAGCTTTGTCTCCCATTCTCTTTAATGTATACATGCAACCACTGGTGGACCTTATCCACTCCCACGGCTTCTGGTGCTACTCATATGCAGATGACACACAGATTCTAGTCCAACTGTATCTGCTGCATACTGATATGTCATCTCAGTTCAGGAGTTGCCTGGAGCCTGTGGGGTGCTGGATGCCATCTAACTGGCTTAAATTGAACGGGGACAAGACAGAGGTCCTTGTTGCTGGTCTTCCCTCTGCTACTGCCCTACGGACCTCATTATTCTGGGCTTCTACGCTTGGATCCTTCCCTACACCAGTGTCGGTTGTCAGGGATTTGGGAGTGAAGCTGTCCTCCTCTCTTTCTATCGAGGCCCAAATTAGAGGCACCTGTCAGGGAGGATAGCTCCAGCTGAAAAAACTACAGAAAGTTCTCCCCTTTCTGCCCAAGCACTTTCATGCCCTGGTGGTGGCCTTACTCGTAGTGAGCCGCCTTGACTATTGCAACTCACTGTATCTGGTGCAGCCTCTGTATTTAATTCAGCACTTACAGCTACTTCAAAAAGTGGCTGCCCGGGTAGCCACTGCGTCCTCTTATGCCTCGCATACTAAGCCTATCCTGCAGACTATTCGATGGCTTCCAGTTAAGAAACGCATTGAGTTTAAATCTCTCTTTGTTGTTCATCGGGTTGCATATGGTCAGGGAGCTGAATTCCTTCAAGGCAAATTCCAGATCTATTTCCCTACCCGGGAAACATTGTTCTCATGATGGCTTTCTCCTTATCATTCCACATTTTAAATTAGTTAGAACTGACGTCTTCTCAGTTGCGGACGCCAAGCTGTAGAACGCTTTGCCACGCGATTTTAGAGTCATAGAAAACCATCTTATTTTTAGGTATGTTCTAAAAATCCTTATTTTTTTAATGTTCTGTCTGTACTACCTACTTTAATCAGACAACTAGCGCCAAGATGAAAATTCGCACTTTAGAAATATATACTCCACTATTGCAGGAGAGCAGGATAGCAGTGGGAGCTCCAGTTTATTGTGGCTAAAGTTGTGGATGTGATTTTGATGAATAGCTCTGTCCCGGAAAAGGATTCCTCTCTAGCTTCCTGTGACCTCATAGACATTGTTCCACCTCCCCTGCTTCCTCCCCTAGCCCCATTGGTCCCTAGCTTCACCACGTCAGAGCCATCTGGTTTGCAGCAGATTAGGTCATTCTCTTCCTCTCCTCCTGATTCTCCCTGCTCTGGCTCTCGTCCTTGTCTTGCATAACGATGAAGGGAAATTCGCCTGAGGTATCTATATGCCAACCAAACCGGTCAGACGAAAGCAAGCCAACCGCTTAAGGAAATATATATCTAAACAGGGGGATTTCTCTTCTGTAACTAATACGATTGGGGTTATTGATCCTCGGGATGGCATTTCCTCTGTTCCAAATCCCATCCCCATAGCTCCCAGGAGGGTCTCTAGAAACAGGGGGATGGTACCACCAGGACGGTTTAATTGCGTGGACCCCTTGATGCATGGGTTTGTCCAGGTGCACAGTACATCCCAAATGCTGGAGTACTTATTTTCATATTTTCAAATGTGGGCCCCAGGTGGCCAACACTGGTACCAATGGGAGACAGCCCAAACATTGTGAGGAGGGTGAATAAATGATGTGTTAGTCACCCACCCACAGAATGTTCACCGTCCTCTTGCGGCCACATTTCTTCCCTGGTTGCCAGGTGCTCTAGGTTCCATCTATTCCGGCTGGGTTGACACTCAGACAAATCCTCTTCCACACCACCCTGTATTAAATAATCATGACAGTGTTTGGGAAAAATATCAGCCACAACAAGAGGCTCCGGCATCTCCTTGGCTAGTGCCCTCTCAAATTCAGGGCCCTGCTTGCTTGGCTCTGTAGGCACCTGGTTCCATCTACGAATACCAGAGCACTCATGATAACCCACGTAGGGACAATATTTCCTCCGATCCCCTATGGAGACATCATTTCTGCTCCGACATTGCAGCAGGTCCTGCCCACTTTTCTAGTACCACAGTACCTAATGCTGCCATATCTTCCCCATTAAATACTCAGCATCATTGTGAGCAAGGAGGGCAACTCCCCCTTGGGAAATGCGCAAATATTGAGGAACTCAACCCAGGTAGGGACAGCCCATTCATGAATCGCACTTTTCGGCTCGAGTTGTGGTCTAGAATACCCTGCCTAACAAATCTCTGTACTGAAGATATGAGCCACATAGAGTTACCTACGGTCGACAGTCCAACTAATTGGGCTCTTGTCGAGTTCATTTCCCCAGCTGTAGTTGCCCTTTTAGGCACATGTATATCTGAGCTCTAAAGTTTGGGTTATGTCCTCACTGTTTGTAGAAAACATGTTATGGCTGGCACCATGGGGACTGAGCCTGACACTAAAGCCTTGTCAGATGGCCCTGCTACTTCTCTTGGCAGGTTTGCCACTGAGCAAGCCAGTTTGCGCGCTGTGATTGATGGAAACAGGGCTCCCGTGAGGGGGCAAAAGCATATGGTAAATTGGGTTTCTGAAAGACTGAGTGAAAATAGGACCAAGTGACAAGCACCTGTTGGGTCAGGTCTGTCCTGGCTGTGCTGGAACACCAGGTGCTTTTATTCTTTTCTTTTACAACCCCTGTGTGTCTCGCATATACTGGGCGGTGAATCCTTTATGCTGCAAGAAACATGGCTGAGGGAAGACTTTTATCTTGCCGGTTATCAAATCCTATGCCGTCATGCGACCTGTGGGCTGAAGGGTAGGCCCATAGGGGGCTTGGCCATTGGTGTGCCTGTACAGTACAATCTAAGTCCCTATGATGTTGGCTGGTCATCCCCCTATGTACTCTCAACAATACTCACAGGCACTAAATGTCTCCAAGCCCCGATTCTAGTAAATAATGTTTATGGTCCCCCTGAGGGTGTTGCTTCCCCCAATGTGCTGAATGTTCTCAAAGAAAGTTTGACCGCATGGTTGGAATCTAACCCTCATGGGAAAGTGATTTTCACTGGTGATTTTAATTTCCTGGCTTTTATGGGTGATTTGATACTGGGTGAAGGTAATGAGTATAACTTGGTGGCATCTGGCACGCTAAACAAGTGTTGAGTCTACTCGGACCAAAGAATTTTCTACGTACTTACTGATCAAGGGACAAAAATGAAATGTGGTGAACTGTATGTGAAACACATTGGTCTCAGTGACCATGCCCTATTGAAGTGGTCTCTAACCATTGATTCCCCGGGGGATCTGCATTACATTGCTCCCAGAGTCACAATGAACTCCTAGGGCAGCTGTTTTATTTGGACAGAGAAGAACATTAACATTGTGACCAGTTTTATCTAAAAAAATGAGCAGAGTTTATTTGTATGGCTGCACTGCAACAATTGGGATTTTAAACTGGTGTTGGGCTCTTTAAAGCATGTGCTTTATTTTACTAAAGGGATGTCTACTGGTACTGCTCATGGCAGGTCCACATTTGATGTGCTGATACAAACCAGAAAAAGGGAGCAGTGGTTGGCATGTGCGCAGATTAAAAATAATAATACTTTGTCCGATTTTGACAAGGACAGATTGAAAAGGAACATTCTTACTCGCTTCAAAAACTGGTTAAAGGCTCACAAGACCTATCTGCACAGTGCAACTGGATGCTGCTCTTTAACCTGTTACACACTAATGACAACAAGAGATCCTGGTCTATGATTAGAACACACACCGCCGGCATCACTCCCTTTGAAGACAATGGCCCTCATTACAAACTTGCAGACCTGACTTTTTGGGAGAATATTCCGTCGCGCATTTGTTTTGGAAATATGATTGATTCTGGAGAAATCCCAGCAAGTTGGAGATAGTCTGTCTTGGTCACAGTCCTTAAGAAAGGGGGCAAGACTGCTCCCCTACATTATAGACTGTTGGCCATGCTAGACTGTATTCGAAAATTTTTTGCAATCCTCCTGAAAAAGATACATTCTTGGGCGGAGGAGCATGGGTTGCTTCACGGATATCAAACTGGCTTTCGTAAAGATCACACGGCTACCCTAAACATCTGTGCCATACAATGCCTCGTCGCTGATGTGGAACTGGGCAAAGGGGAAAAAAAGCTATATACTTGTTTTGTGGACTTTTCAGAGGCTTTCGACACAGTGTCGCGTGATCGATTATAGGCTAAGCTGACTGACTGGGCTATCGACTCCAGGCTATTATACTTTATCAGAGAACTTTACACAAGCACTGCTGTGGTAGTGCGTGTGAACCAGGGAGGTTTATTATCCAGATCCATATCAACCAACCATGGATTGAAGCAAGGATGCGTTCTCACACCCTTGTTTTTCAATTTATATATCTTTGTTTTTTTTTTTATGTGGCTAGGAATTTTCCTCCGGCGTTGGGTGGCTCTCCAGTGCCTTGGCTCGGCTATGCCGATGACACAGTGTTACTGGATTGTACCCCGACAGGTCTGTAATGTTCAATCACTGCTTTGTCATCTTATGCTCAGCAAAATAATCTCACTATCAACATCGATAAAACCAGAATTGTAGGGAGAAAAAGTCCTTGTTTGAAAGTTGGGTGAAGTGGCCCTTGAAGTAGTTGAGAGCTACTTATACCTCGGTTTACCTGTTAAAGATTGCCCCAATAGAATGTACTATGGTCAATATATAAGGCCTACGGTCCTGAAAAAATGGTGGACCCTTAGGAAGTTTGTCAGCAGCAAAGGTGGATGCAATATTGAGGGCATGATATCGGTATATGGAACCCGTATTGTGCCAGGGATTTTATATGTTGCCATCTCTGAGCCAAAAATGAAATGGCTAGAGACCCTGGAAGCAGAGATCCTACGCTCCATATTGGCGGTTCCTAACTCGGCTCCTATCGAAGCCCTACGATTGGAACTAGGAGTTGTTTCGTTGAGAGTGCAGTGGTCCCTTCTCTGTTGTAAATTTAGGGTCTCTCGTCTTTCCCTGAAATTAAATATTAATTGCCTGAAAGGCCTTATTGCAGGGCATTACACTCGAGGCACCACTAATTCGTACCTCTAGAATTTAAGTGTCTCTACAATGAAATTCCTGAATGAGATCAATGTAGATATTACAGATTTGATTGACAGATTTGATTGACTCTCCCGCTGCAATGGAAAAGTTAAAGGGAATTTATCGTAATTTGTGTTGGCTACACATTAAGATCAGCCTTTCTGAATTCTCTAGACAGGGCTTCATTCGCAACACCCCCCACACTTATTTAGTTAAGCCATATACTAACCAACTCAAGAGATTTATTACTTAAATGCGCTTCAACATTCTCCCCACCAGTGAGGTCTTGGGCTGCTGGATTGGGGTTTCATATGAGGACAGGGTATGTCGATTTTGTGTGGGAGAAGTTGAGACCATCCGTCACATACTTACCAGCTGCCGCACGCTGTCTGATTTATATATCTAGGGCTATACCACTTTAACTTCCAGTTTGGAATGCATAGTAACAGACCAATTATTTTACAACAATCACTTAAGATTTATGAAATTGTTTTTATGCCAATGGAAAAAAGTGTATTTTATTAATGCTGCTGATTATTATGACTCTTTCTTGTTATGTGTGTCCTTTTGATATTATGTTTGTTAATTTATGTGCTTAAGGTTTAGTATATGTTAGAACCAAATGCACAATAAAGAAAAATAAAGGAATACTATTGATGTATATGTAGAGGTTTTGTGGTTGAACGTTTTTTATTTAATGCTCTTTGACTAAGATATTATCAATTGAAAGAGATAGATAATCAAGGAGGAGGCATCTGCAATATTTATATACTTGTTCCTTATCATTGTTAGTTTTTCTGGTGTCTGGGTTAGCATTTTTAGTTTGAGTTTTATTGTTACAGTTTGGATTCATGTATGAATGTTCATGAATTTTGCACTTTTATTGCATAGCATCCGAAAAAAAGTATTTTCATTAATTGGGTGTGTGCAAAATTCGATGTTTGAGCTATGCATTTTGACACTTAAGATATGATGGGTCCCGGTGAGGTAAGAACTGTAATTAGAAAAATATTAATATATTCAATAGAATATAGAGTCCAGCTGAGTCCTTTACGTCCTCAGGAGCTCTGTGTTCGTGTGTCACCACAAGGGGTTAATCTTTTTTACTGGAGGTTGGAGGAGGAGACATTCGCATAAATACCCCGGGAAGCGCGGAGCGCGCGGAGTCCAGCTGAGTCCTTTACGTCCTCAGGAGCTCTGTGTTCGTGTGTCACCACAAGGGGTTAATCTTTTTTACTGGAGGTTGGAGGAGGAGACATTCGCATAAATACCCCGGGAAGCGCGGAGCGCGCGGAGTCCAGCTGAGTCCTTTACGTCCTTTGCGTCAGGAGTACAGGAGTACAAGGTGACGCTGTGCGCATTATTCAACTGTTGGTGTTCATCTAGGAGCCGCGTGTGTTTTTGCAAGCGAGCAAGTTTGCGAACTGTTACGTAAGGGAGGTGCGAGAAGCTGTGGAACCTTAACGCCTGTCTTCCGGTATAGCAGTTGCGTTGGGCACGTTTGCTTCTCCAGTTTCGTTCGGGGCTGCTGAGTTGTTGTTTTTTATTGCACATTCCTGCTAGTAAAGGTTTGCTGGAGGGCGGGGGGGGGGAGAGACGGACTCAGGCAGCTCCTTAAGCTGTCGGGCGTTCCCCCACCCTTCCAGCCTCAGTGACACTTGTGTTGTTTTGCTTCTGGGTTTCTGGGGGGAGGGAGTGCGCTTTTTAATGTGCCTCCCTTGCAGATCCGGTTAATGGACCCAAGGACTCTAAGACTACAGGCCTATGGCCATACTGTTTATACTGTTTATACTGTCTGACTTTGCCCACATAAGGCTAATGGGATAATGGACAAAGCTTTAGTTTTAATATTTAATATTTAAGAACATCTGTCTGTCACAAAAGTTTATTTGTAGCATTTTTATTCACGTTTTAATTTTCTCTCTTTTTAGTAAGGAGGCTGTGAGGGGGTTGCAAGATCTTTCCTCTCCCCCTCTCCTCCCTCTTCTCCTAACCTGGTGTCATACCCCTCCTCAGAGTGAGAGGGCGTGAGTTTGTTTTCTCTCCCTTCCTCTCCTCTTCACTCACCCCCTTACCCCCTTACCCCGTAAAAGGTAGAACAAGCCAGCGCGATTCGGGTCACCGCATTGACGGTACAGGGCATTAATCTATTAAGTACCTACTGTGAGTTTTCTGCCACGCTTTGTGCGCTTTGTGCGCTGTGACTTTGATCTCATACCGTATTCAGCTATTTTGGTCAAGTCGACCGGTTGGAGTTTGGGTTTCTGGGCCGTGAGCATAGTCCCAGAACCCCCATATGGGGAAGAGAAAAGCAGGGGATGGGGGGGAAGAGGGGGTTGTAGGGAAACGGGCAAAAAAGCTCAAAAATGCCCCAACTACAAAAACCGCAAAACCCAAGAAAACTGGGAAACCATCTCCCAATACTGTCCCCAAAGAAGCAAAATTAGCCCCTAATACATCACAAAGATCCCTGGATTCCTACATGGATGTTATGGCCAATAAAATAGTAAACTGCATGAATGCAGCAGGGGCAGCCACAAGAGAGGTTGCCCCTCGGGCAGAGGGACCGGGAAATGAGTGTGTGGGGGCAACAGATATCTGTCCTGGCCCCTTGTTGGCTGGGGGGGCGGTATTCGGAGTCAATAATGGAGGGGGGGTAGATCAGGTGCCACTGCCTACCCAGCATCCCAGGGAGCCCGGAACTAATACCCTAGCGTATGAGGTTAGGGAAGCCGCAAGTTTGGATAGCTCCGTAAACTGTGAGGGGGATAAAGAATGGCTTGAGGCACTATTAGATAAAAAATTGAGACCCCTGCAACAGTTGCTGACCTCCTTGAGAGGGTTAAAAGAGGGCGTTTTAAATACTCTTGCAATTATGGATGACTCAATCAGGGCAGTCTCCCTCAAACTGTGTGATTTGGTCAGCATTGTTGAGGAAAGGGGAGTAGTTGATAGACAATGTCAGTGCCCCACAATTATATCCTTAACTGGCGGTGTTTCCTCTGGTGACAAAGCCTCTGATATACTAGACAGACAAGCTGTTGCTGCTGTCATAGGGGAACCAGAGGTGGTCCCTGTCGAACAAGAGGGTACCAGGGGGTCTGGAAGGGATACATCGGGTAGTAACCAGATTGAAAGTGCATTTGCACTGGGGTCAGGGAGTGGACAGGGGAACGCTACAACCCTAAATTTACCACCAGAAGCAGTCCCCTATGTGGGGGTCATTACCGGATTACCTGGGCTTCTCTCGGGGAGTTTTGAATCAACGCTTTCCCTGATAAACAAGGCATCCCATTGGATAAATTCGAACCTGATGGGGCCCAAGATTGATCCTAAAATTATCCGCATGGCAAGGCGAGTGGGTTGGGTGGGGAATAGGCCCAAGCGCCTGAATGGGGACTGCGTGGTGGTAACCTTTTCTGACCCACAAATAACTGACTACCTTCTTAACACAAATCTGGCCCGGGGTCTTAAGCCCAATGGTAATAAATTGGTGAGCAAGCTTTTTCCCCTGGATTATTTCTATGTCCAAAGCGTGGGGCAGGTGGTGCATAACCAGTCCATGGATAATAGGACTGGCAGGGGGCCTGTCGAGAGGAACACTGCCTCAGTTCGGCCGGGCCTAATTAACCCACTGTTGGCCGGCTGGAGTACCATCCCCACGAATAAGAGACAACGTAATGCTCTGGAGAGGAATGATATGGCCCCCGTGCCAATAGACAATCCCTATGAAATTTTAACGTCCTGTGAGGATGTAGATTGACAAGAGGCTGTGACTGAGGCCAGTGCAGCCCTACAAATGTCATCTGTACCTGAGGGAGGTGCTCTAAGTAAGAGCTCGGAGCTAGGTCTACTTTCGTGGAACATTGCGGGGTCAACTAGGAAGATGAACCTGGGGCCAGTTATTGAGTTTTTGCAATCAAACTCAGTGATTCTACTCCAAGAAACTTGGGCTATTGAACCCCCACATCTTGATGGTTTTGTTTCCTTTGGTGTCCCTGCAAAGAAAAAGCCGAGAGGCAGATATTATGGTGGCTTGTGTATTTTGATCAAGGCATCCATAGAATGCAGGTATGAGGTGATTCCGACAGGGCTGGATTTTATGCAGGTGGTGCTATTAATAGCGGAAAAAGGGAAAGAAATATGTATCATCAACTTCTATAACAGCCCCCATATATCTGATCTTGATCGATTAACCAAGGCCAAGAGCTTTATAGAGGAGCTACTGCATAAGGGCAGGAACAAAGTCATCTCTTATGTGTGGGGGGGGGACTTCAACCTCAAAATGGGTGGGGGGGCAGTAAGGGACATTTTGGACCCTCAAGAAGATATGGTGGAGAATATCCCACCCAGGCGTATGAGGGATGAGAGAACTTGTCAAAAAGGCCTACAGTTTGGCCTTTGGCTGTTGGAATGGGGCTTTCGCATAGTAAATGGCCGCTTAGCTCCAGATATTCCTGGGGAAGTGACCTTTAATAGCCATCAAGGCAGCTCTACCATAGACTATTTTTGTATTTCGGTGAACCTTTGGGAACATGCTGCAAGCTTTGAGGTATCAGCAGACCTCAATAGTGATCATTATCCTATTTGCCTGTCACTCAAGGGCTTGCTGGGGGAAGGAGTCTCTAAGGATATAGCCCCCAGCCCATTGCTGGGAGTGCCTCGGGGCTCAAGAAGAATAAAATGGGGGAAAATCCAAGAGGAGGAGCTGCATTACAAAACAATTGGTGAGAATGAGCCCCTTGTGATGGACATTTTGGGTGACCACTTATATGCAGAGAGTGTAGTTGAAAAATTTGTAGAACTGTCAGACGCTCTCACAACCAAATTCACCATAGTTGCAAGGGCCACGGGGAAGACACTGAAGAGAGGGTGGTTTGATGAGGCATGTAAAAGGGCGAAGAAATCCCTGCTGCGGACACTCAAGGATGTTTTGAGCAGCAGATCTGTGATTGCCATAGCCAGGAAGGCGTATAGCCTTGAGCTAAAGAGGAGGAAACTGGAGATGGAAGGGTTAGCGTGGGAAGGTTTCCTGAGTGCTGCTTTGAGGGGGGACCAGAAGGCCTTTTGGGCCTATGTAAAAAATGGGCCGGAGAGCTGTTGGTCCGACATGGGCAGTGGTACCCATGTGGAAGAAGAAGCCTGGTTAACTCATTTTGGGAGCTTGTTTGGGTCAACAAGTATACAGGTCTACCATGACTATGTTGGGCCATGCCTGAAATTTGAGGTGGAGGAGACTGAAAAGGCCATTAGGCTTCAAGCGCATAATAGAGCCCCGGGCCCTGATATGATCCCCTCTGATCTATTTCAAGATCCTGTTGACTTATGGGCCCCACTTTTAACGGTGGTGTTTAATGGTGCCTTCGATCGGGGAAGTATCCCCCCTCCTGGAAAAAGGCGATAATTTTCCCAATTTTCAAGAAGGGGGATATGTCAAGCCCAGGTGCGTATAGGCCAATATCATTGTTGGATTCCTCCTTTAAAATCTTTGGAAGAATTCTGTTGGCCCGAATTGAAACCTGGATAAGTGAACAGTCCATCCTTTCTGACATCCAATTTGGGTTTCGGCCTGGTGTGGGCACAATGGAACAAAGTCTCAACTTATACCTCTTAATGGCTAACTCAGTATTTAGCCGGGGTGAGGCAGTTTACCTGGCTTTTATGGACCTGAGCACAGCCTTTGATAAAGTGGACAGAGTTAAACTCTGGGCTGTGCTTGGGTCCTTGGGTTGCCCTGGGGATATTTTGAAGGCGCTGGTTGATCTGCACACAGACAACCAGGCCTGTGTTCGTAGTGGTCCAGGGGGACATTGCACAGCCTGCTTTCAGGTGGGGTGTGGAGTAAGACAAGGCTGTGTGTTGGAACCCATTTGTTTTTGTCTTTATATTAATGGCCTCTCCCAGGACCTTATTGATATTCTGGCAGACTTCCTGGTTCTGGGGGGTAGGGGTTACCCGGTACTGGCCAATGCTGACAATACAGTCCTTTTAGCAAGAACACCTAGGGCTCTACAGGCCCTGATCAATGCTTATGCAACATTTATGAATAACCTGGGTATAAAAATAAACACAAACAAATCAGCAGTCATGGCTTGTGTGGGCAGAAAACGTTCTGCCCCCGTGAAGCCACTGCTTTGTGTTGGGGAAATCATACCTAGAGTTAAGGCTTTTGATTATCTGGGAATTAGTTTCTCAGAAGCACTAACCGGTGTAGCCCATGTGGCTAAACAATCAGCCAAGATGAGCCAACAACTAGGGGGCATCTTTAGATTTATGACCAAGTATAAGGGACAACCACTGGATGTGATTACTAAGATCTACGGAGTACAAACCGTAGCCACCACTATGTATGGTGCGTCCATCTGGGGTCTCCAGAATGCAGCCGAGATACAAAGGAAGGAGACAAAATTTTTCAAAAACCTGCTGGGACTCCCGCCCAGTGTCTCTGGAATAGCTGTACACAGAGAACTGGGCGTGGAGTTCTGGGAGGATCAGTGGGCAATGGCTCCACTTCTTTTTTGGGTCCGGTTATGGGCTAATGAACATGCCTCTCTCTGCCATTCCATTATTCATGCTGTGCTGGGCAGAGATGGATGGAAAAAAATCCCATGGCTTGTATATGTCTGGAAAATTCTGGGGGCAGCTAATCTAAGATCCCTCTTCCCACCCGCCATATTAATCACAAAGAGTGAGGGGGTGCAATATAAAGTAGCTTTGGGGGAGATTAGTGTGAGGAAAAGAATTCTGGAGGAGTATGGCCACAAATCTGGTCAATTCCACACCAGTATTAGCAGGCTCACAGGAATACAACCCTATCTGACTTGGAGCCCCCACAAAAAGGATAGGTGGTTGATCACGAGGGCACGGTTTGATTCCCTAAGGTTACAAGGGAATACCTACAAATGGAAAGGCTTCCCTGATTCTACAGGCTGCCCAATCTGTGGTTATCATCTCGAGGATTTAGCCCATTTGTTGTTTTTCTGTACTGGATATGCCGGCATTCGTAGAGCGACCTTGATCCCTGCCCTTAAGAAGACAGCGATACGTTCGCACAGGGCAGCTCTCGTGTTTCTATTGAGTGCCGACACGCCCTATACAGCGTGGGCACTGCTTATGTTTTTGAAGAGAGCGATGTTCTTTAGAAAGGGTCTATTATCAATGCAGGGTGATGCTAGTTAGTACTTTGAAAATTTTTTAATAGGGATTTAAAGTTCACCCTTTATTTCTAACTGATACTGCTAGTGTTTTCAAGGGTTTTAATCATTCATGAAATTATTTGATCAGTGTTTTTATGGTAGGTTATCTAGGTTACGAATGCCTATGATTTTATTACTAGGAAGTGTTTTATGAAATGTAACTTTATTTGTGATTAATTGTGTTTTTTTTGTCGTTTAATGGATTTTTTATAATCCGAATAAACTTGTTTGACTGACAATAGAATATTACGAAGTCAGCAACGATGTACCAAATTCAAGGAAAATTATCCCAGTGGTGAAATAAACACTGAGGTGAATTCAAGAAACTCTTTCATTCACAAAGAAGTTACTAACAGTAATTATAACTTAAAACTTCATCCTCTCTTTCCTTGAGGAAAAAAGCTGGAAGAGTCTGGCAAGTACTCAATACAAACAACCATTAAAACAATTTCAGGAGTGAGTCAGAGTCACTGCTCATAACTTGTCTGAAGTAAGTCAAAATTTGTATATATTTCTCCAGCATGGGGTCTGGCATGGATTCACATGCTCATGAATATTCCCTGTCGTCAGGTGGGGAATCCTCGGTAAAAAGAAAACAGTTTCACTTCAGCTTGAAAACTACATTTCTCCAGCATGGGGTCTGGCATGGATTCACATGCTCATGAATATTCCCTGTCGTCAGGCTGGGAATCCTCGGTAAAGAAAAATCAGTATCAGTTTAGTTTCTGATCTGTCTTTCGTAGTAGTAACCAATCACTGATCTCTGCGTCATACTGACCACAGCCAATGACTGCCATCTCCCTAAGCCCCGCCTCTGGCAGCCATCTTCAGATTTTTACCGCACGTTCATGTGTTGGGATCCTCGTGCTATTGCTCTCGAGCTGTAGTGCGTTTTCGTGCTTTTTCATAGGAAAATCTCTCCTTTTTTTGGTCAAAAGAGCCTCAAGCTCCACCGTTTCTTTATCCGATCAACGGGGACCTGTGTCGGATTCCTCTACGCCCCTCAAGGGTGAAGATTTCGTCGAGCCACGCTTTTGGAGGACTCCAGAAGTTTCTCAGGCCCATCTCGATCATGGCCCAGGAGAAGGGAAGCTCGACACCCGGAAAGCTGTTCAGGGTCTGCCCTGGATGCCAACTTCAGAATGTCTTTAAGAGGACGAACACTCCCTTTGCCTCTACTGCCTGCATGAGGACAAGACGCACGTGGAGAAGGACTGTGCGTTTTGCGGCAATATGTCGGAGCGGACCATGAAGGACCGCCATCTGCGTCTCGCCAACTGGCTGGAAGGTAAAAGCCCGTCAGGCGAGAAGAAGAAGAAGTCTGAGCGGTCTTCTAAGACATTTGAGGGCGCCCCGGCGACGGGGGTCCAACAGAAGGCCAAGCACTGCGAGTCTGCTGGCACCGGGAGCGCCGAACGGTCGGGCTCTACGGCTGCCAGGCAGGGCGCATCCTCCCCGGCGCCATCAACCACGAGCCAACGCTCTGGCTCGGGTAAGAGGAAGGCCGAGCACCCGGCGAAGCTCCTGGAGAGACCCCGGTCGAGCTCGAAGGCCCCATCGGAGGGGGAGCGAGGCGGTGACCCTCCCCCCAAGGAGAAGGCGGTGAGCGCACCTAAGGTGGTGAAAGCCTTGATCCACCCTGCCAAAGCCTCTATCGAGACAGTCGCGGCGGCCCTGGCTCAGCCTGTGGAGGCTACACCAGTGGAGGCGACTTCGGGGCTCAGAGTCTCCCTGCCACCGCGGAGGGAGTCCTCTTTCAAGCCCATCGACAGGGCCCCCGTGTAACGCTCACCTGACTCCCACGGAGGCGCTGGCCTGGTTCGCGCTGCTGTGACCTCTTCTAAGGTGATGCGCAGGGTTCGGAAGACGGACTGGACCGAGCCCCCAAATCTGGCTTGTCTGGCTCGCAGAAGTATCCTTCTGTAGGCGAAAATAGGGGATTAACTGTCTGCGGTGTAATGCAATCAGCCTCCCACTTTCCCCTCTCACCCTCCTCGAAACCCTTCTGTGATTCCTCGTAGCGTCTCACCTTAGGGTCTGGAAGGACGAGCTCTCCATCCTGCTTCTGATGCAGGGGCGCGTTGGTATCCAGTTACTTCACTGGATTTTCGGATTGGTGAGAACCAAACTTGCTTGGCTTCCAGGTAAGTTTTTTGATAAGAGGTTCCCCTTGTGTCCACGCATTAATGTACTAATGCTAGTGTCTTTTTCCCCATAGGGGCCGGGGTACGGAATGCCGGGGAACAGGCACCGACCCGAGATGAGAGGTGAAATCCTTGTAGAAATCAGGTAAGTCTTTAATGAGTGTTTTTTGGTAATGTCTTTTCATTCGCTCATTAACGCTGATGTCTCTTTTTCCCCTTAGGGGCCGGGGTCAGGAAACGCCAGGATGCGGCGCGGACCCGAAATGAAGAGGGATTGAATCAACAGGTAAGTCTTAACATGGAGATTTAGCTTTCCTTATTCCCTTCTCTCTCTCACCTTTTGTTCTGGTCTTTTTCTCCCTAGGCGCTGGGGCATGACTGCGAATCCGGATGATCGCTGCTGAACATGGAGGCGCCCTGTAAAGGTGAGTGGAATGCGGCGCTGCAGCGATCGACGCGATGAGCTTTTAAATAAAAGTCTTCCTTTTCAGGATTGTCGGCGAGATGTCTCCGGGGCATGGTAAGAACTTTTCCTTCTTCTGTTCTCTTCTTCTCTTCCTTTGCAGGTGATCCAGGATGCTGGCAGGCGTGGCAGAAGTCAGAATGCAGGAGCAGACACGGTGAGCGTCCAGCTGCTAGATGCAGAACAACGCGAAGCACGTGTGGCTGTTCGGGTGGGGTTTAAATAGCCTTGGAAGAAGTTCCAGGTATGTATCCTTCCTCCAATCAGGTATGTATCCTTCCCCGACCACGCCCGGATGGTAAATTAATCCCACAGGTAAAGTAGTTCCTTTCAGGCCTCAAGGAGGCCGGGATCCTGCAGCATGGTCTGCATCAGGTAAGTGCACCCAAGCACTTCCATAATGAGCCTGGCGCCTATGGCGCCAGGACTGATGTCTTTTATGAGCCTGGCGCCATAGGCGCCAGGACACTGTCCAAAGGGCCCCTATATGGGGTTGCTGGGTCCTTCCTTGGGGACTGGATGTCCGCTTTCGGGGACGCAGGGCTTGAACCGGCTCCCCGGGAGCGGGCATCATGACACCCCGTGAAACCTCCGACGGAGAAGAAAAAGGGGGGGCAGGAGGTCGTCGTGGATTCGGCCTCAACCTGTGAAGAGGAGCTGATCGAAGTCTTAAGCCACAGCATTGGCGTGGAAGAAGACCAGCCCATCGGGAGGGATCCCAACGTAGGAGACGACGAGAACGTCAAGGGTGCCGACGAGACTCCTGACCGCCTGTCGGAATCCCCTCAACCAGTGCCGCAAGACAACTCGGCGGCCATTTTGTTGGCTATACAGTCTTTATGCTCAGAGATAAGGACGAGATTGCCGTTTCCACCAACGGAGGAACCGCTCCCGACGGGGGACCCGGAGCCAGGCCCTTCTGGGAGCCCTCCTCCTAAGAGAAGAAGGATTCATCCTCCACCTCCTTTTCAACCATCACGCCCTGCTCAGCCCTCCTCCCCGTCCACGACCCGTGGGGATGATACAGGGAGGGACACGGCCGCGACGGGTACAGACGACGAGGTTTACGACGAGGATCTTCCGCCGTCACCTCCTCCCCGGGCCTCCCCGCCCGACGAGATTGGATCGTTTCATGCCATGATCGCCAGGGCATCCGAGCTTTTCCAGCTCTGCCCAGAAGAGAAGAAGAAGGAAGGTTTCCTTTATCAACGGTGCGAGACCAAGAGGAAGACGGTCCTCGATGTACCTCTACTGGACGATATCTGGGATGAGGGTCTCGCCCTCCTCAAGAACCCATCCACAATGCCTGCGAGAAGGGATCGGTACGAGAAGAAGTACCGGGTCCCGGACGCGGCCCCCTTGTGCCTTCGGGCACAGCCGACCCCGGACTCGGTCGTCTCCACGGCGGCCAGGAAGAAAGCGGCGGGGGCTTCGGCCTCTACGTCGACCTCCCCACCGGACGGCGAGGGAAAGAAATTGGACACGATGGGACGCAGAGTCATCTCATCGGCAGCAACGACTATTAAGGCTGCAAACGCCTTAGCCATCGTAGCCCGCTACGACAGGGAGTTGTGGTACAAGATCGCCCCCCTGCTGGACTTCCTACCGGATGACAAGAGGGCTGGGGCCCTAGAGATCTTGCAGGAAGGAGAAGTGCAGTCGGACCACGCCATTACGATAGCGACGGACATCGCTGACACTGGTTTCGCCAGTTGGGGGACGACCTGGGCCAGGGCCACGCGCTCGAGTTTCTAAAGAAGTGCCAGCGCGTTCCCCCGTGGCCAGGAAGGAACATCACATCCTTCAACTTCTCTTGGAGGTAAAGGCGATGCTCAAGAAAGGCGCCATCGAGCTCGTCCCAAAGAGGCTTCGGGGCTCCGGAGTTTACTCAAGATACTTCCTCGTGAAGAAGAAGACAGGAGGATGGCGTCCCTTCCTGGACCTACGACGACTGAACAAATTCATCAAGGCACAGAAGTTCCGGATGGTCACCCTCCAGCACGTCCTGGGTCAGCTGGAGGAGGGCGATTTCCTGTCGTCGTTGGATTTGGAGGATGCCTACTTCCATATCCCCATCCTAAAGGGACACCGAAAGTTTCTCAGATTCGTGGTCCAAGGTCGTCACTACCAGTTCAGAGCCCTTCCCTTCGGATTGAGGTCGGCACCCAGGGTGTTCACCAAGTGCCTCGCACCGGTGGCGGCGCGGCTGCGCCTGGAGGGGATCCACGTCTACCCCTACCTGGTCGACTGGCTCATCCGAGCAAAGACAAAGGAGCTTGCCGCGGAGCACACGGCGAGGACCGTCCAACTACTCACGGACCTGGGATTCTCCATAAACTATGCCAAGTCCCACCTGGTGCCCGCGCAAGACGCACTGTTTCTGGGAGCGAAGCTCGACACAGTGGCGCTTCTGGCCTCTCCATCGGAGGAAAGGACGAGGGCCATCTTGGGCAAGGTGCAGCGGATGCTCGTTGCGGACGCGGCCAGGATGAGGTCCATCAAGTCCCTCCTCGGAATGATGTCTTCTTGCATTTATCTCATCCGCCTGTGCAGGCTACGGATGCGCCTGTTACAGGAGTTCCTGGACGCTCGCTGGATCCAGGCGACGGGCAGCTTCGAGGACAGGATCACACTCGACGAGAGCTTCCGACGAGCGATCCGGTGGTGGGGCACCCGCGCGCATCTGACGGCGGGCATGGACTTCCAGACCCCGGGCCACCAGAAGACAGTGACCACGGATGCCTCCCTGGAAGGGTGGGGAGCGCACACCGAAAACCTGCACGCGAGGGGCCTTTGGCTGCCGACGGAGAAGTCCCTCCATATCAACGTCCTGGAACTCCGTGCAGTGTTTTGGGCCCTCAGGTCCTTTCTTCCATCCCTCAAGGGCAAGGTGGTGAGGATCTTCACCGACAACACCACCACCATGTTCTACATCAGGAAGCAGGGCGGTACCAGATCCCCAGCCCTGTCCAAGGAGGCGCAGGATCTGTGGCATTGGGCCGTCGCCCAAGGGATGTTTCTGGTGCCGTTTCATCTGGCAGGAATAAAAAACACCATCGCCGACTCGCTCAGCAGAGAGCTGCGCTCGTGCCACGAGTGGGAACTACGACAGGATCTAGTGGACCACCTCTTCCGAAGGTGGGCCACACCCCAGATCGATCTGTTCGCGACGGCGACAAACTCCAAGTGCCGGAGGTTCGCCAGCAGGTTTCCCCAGCCGAGGAGCATGGGCGATACTTTCTCGTTCCCCTGGGAGGGCCTGTTCCTATATGCGTTCCCTCCATTGCCGTTGCTGATCCGGCTCATCAACCAGCTCAAGAGGTCACGGTGCAGGATGATCCTCGTCGCACCTGCGTGGCCGAGGCAGATATGGTTCCCGGACCTTCTGGACTTGTCAGCGTCCCCGTCAATCAAGCTGCCAGTGGACGCGGATCTTCTCTCCAGGGAAGGAGCGCCATCCTCCATCACGACCCGAAGTCGCTGAACTTGCAGGCCTGGCTCCTGCAGCGTTAAATTTGGAGGTTACGACATACCGGCCGACTGCAGAGAGGTTCTTGCAAAGGCCAGGGCGTCCTCAACTCTTAAATGCTACGGACACAAATGGAAGAGGTTCTCTGTCTGGTGCCACGCACAGAAGATTAACCCTCTACGGATTACGGCTCCTCAAGTACTGACGTACCTGCTGACGCTGGCCAAGGCTGGACTGGCGCACGCTTCCATCAAGATTCATCTTGCTGCGATCTCCCGATACACCAGAACCACGGGATCGGACGTCTTTGTGGTCTCATCGTCTGGTGAAAGAATTCATGAAGGGACTGTTCAGATCGTTCCCGCCGGTGAAGGCCCCGCCCCGGCGTGGGAGCTCAACGTGGTGCTGACCAAGCTCATGGGACCTCCGTTTGAGCCTCTGCACTCAGCTCCGTTGAAGTTCTTGTCGTGGAAAACAGCGTTTCTTGTGGCCATCACCTCCGCACGACGGGTGGGAGAGATCCAGGCCCTTTCCTGCAAGCTCCCGTACTTGACTTTTCACGACACGAGGGTAGTGCTCAGGACGCACCCCTCCTTCATGCCCAAGGTGCGGTCGGACTTCCACCTCAACGAACCCTTGGTGTTGCCTGTTTTCTTCCCGTCGCCTTCGTCGCCGGCTGAAAGGACTTTGCACTCGCTGGATGTGGCTAGAGCGCTGAAGTTCTACGTGGACCGCACGAAGAGTTTTCGGAAGACGTCACAACTTTTTGTGAACTTTGGACCTGTCAATCAGGGGAAGGCTCTCTCGAAGGCTTCCATTTCCAGATGGCTTTCCGGCTGTATCATGTACTGTCATCGGTTGGCAAACGACCGCTGCCTGGCCGTCCGAGAGCCCATTCCACCAGAGCGATCGCAGCTACCACAGCGTTCCTATCTGGTGTGCCCTTGCTGGACATCTGCAGGGCCGCTACGTGGAGGTCGACGCACACCTTCACGAAATTCTACTGCGTCGATCGGGATTCCAGGGAGGAGTCCAGGGTCGGCCAAGCAGTGCTGCGCAACCTGTTCGCCTAAGGTGAGCCTGGTGAGGAGGTAAGAATTGCTTAATGTTGAGTTTTGGATGTAATGCTTAATGTTGAGCCTTTGCCACCTCCCGTGGTTGTGCATGTGTGTACTGCTATGTATTCTTTTATTCATGAGCATGTGAATCCATGCCAGACCCCATGCTGGAGAAGGAACAAGTTACTTACCTGTAACTGTTGTTCTCCAGCATGGGTCTGGCATGGATTCACATGCGAACCCTCCCGCCTACCCCTCTGCGGCTCTTCACTTGGTCATACTGCCACTTCACGTGCTACCAAATCTGAAGATGGCTGCCAGAGGCGGGGCTTAGGGAGATGGCAGTCATTGGCTGTGGTCAGTATGACGCAGAGATCAGTGATTGGTTACTACTACGAAAGACAGATCAGAAACGAAACTGATACTGATTTTTCTTTACCGAGGATTCCCAGCCTGACGACGGGGAATATTCATGAGCATGTGAATCCATGCCAGACCCATACTGGAGAACAACAGTTACAGGTAAGTAACTTGTTCCTTCTCCTCTGAACCAATCACTCTACTCTAGGTCATACTGCCCCAATCCAATGACAGTCCTCTCCCTAAGCTCCACCCCTTGTGGCCATATTCAGATTTTTAATGCACACTACAATGTTGGGAGTCCTCTTCTTAGTCTCCAAGCTATTTTCTCATCTTTTGAGTTTTTTTGACAAATATTTACTCCGTTTCTGCTTCATCGTTCAACCGAAGGTCGATTACCGGCAGCAGGGACCCGCTGTCAGTGAAGATCATCCTACATCGCGGATCTTCCATCAAAGTTTCGAGAAGGCCCTTGCTTGGGCCTACTTCGCACCTTTCCACCAAATCTACGGAGAAGCGGAGCCTCTTCAAAATCTGTGGATTGAGGATCGTGTACGTTGAGGAACGACTTAAAAATGTTTGTATTGCCTGCATCCAGACCATGATGAGGAGGGATGCAAGGTCTGTCATGGGTTTGTGAAGAAAACCAGGAAGGATCACTACAGCAGGCTTGTAGCATGGCTCAAGTCGGGCAAGGCCACTGACTCTGCTTCTGGACGCGGTCATGCCTCACCCACGAGCGAACACCCTCAGAAAAGAGGTTGAGGCCCTTTGAGGATGCCCCCCCCTCGGGGGTCCAAAAGAGGGGCAGGCTCCAGGACGTTAGCCCCACTGGGTTTGCCGCAGCTGCGGGTCCCAGATCGGGGAGGACGTGGTCGGCGTCGCCAACTACTTCCACAGCGAGCCTACCTCTGAGAGGTGCTCTCCCTAAGAGAAAGTCCCTAACTCCTTCAAAGCTTTGCATACCATTGGCGGACAATGCCGACGAAGGAGAGCTCTAAAGGCAGCCCTTCGCTATCCCCTTCGACAACACGATCGGCCAAGTCTGTGGCTCCATCGGCTGCTCAGCCTCCCAGAAAAACGTTATTGTCATCCACCATGACAAAGGGCCTCATTACAACCCAGGCGGTAAGGGGTTTACGGCGGCATAAACAGCGCCGACCCTTACCGCCTGATTCCGAGGTCCCTTAGCGCCATGGAGGATTTAACACCTGCTTTTAGCAGGTGTTAAAATCCATGGCGCTAAGGGACCTTGTTGTTAATTACGCCACCGTAATTTACGGTGGCGTAATTAACGCCTTCCCCACTCCCATTATGCCCTATGGGGCAAAAATGGGAATGGGGAAGGGTAAATGGGTTAATGGGGACTTACCGCCCCGCCAACCTCGGAATGGGGCGGTAAGTCCGCCAACCACCATGGCGTAAACATAGTTTACGCCATGGTGGTAAAGGTACGACCCAGGCGGTAACTTACTGCCTGGGTCGTAATGAGGCCCAAAGTCTCCTGCAAACACCATGTTGACGATCTCGAAGGTGGTGTCCACTGTCACGGCAATGGCCACTCGAGTATCACTACCGCCATGGCGTGAAGCTGCTGCGTCAGCGCTCACTAAGGCAACTGGCGCACCAGGGATGGGGACAACTTTCCTCGCCACTATGCTCCAGAAAGGATACAGGGCCACGAGTTTCAGAGAAACCGGTGCAGATCTATATGAGCTCTGACAAAGGCGACAATAATCTGCCAGAGGATTATTATTCAGTCCAGAAAAGAGGTTATGATACTGTGTCTGTTGGGGGGTCCCCACGGGGTGAGCCCGGTTCTCCCCCGTGCCAGAGGAGACGGGTCAGCCCAGACCCTACTCTGCTCGCTCCTTTCACTCCTCAGCCAAGGGACATGTCATTGGACATTTTGACGACGTGGCACACATTAGTGTCTGAAATCCAGGAGAGGCTTCCCCACACCGAGACCTGCCCCACCTCAGAGCCCCCGAAAACTCTGACCGGGAGCCCACACCGGCACAAACATAAGCCAAAGGATGCAGCTGGCCTGAGGCATCAACCAACGCCTCCACCACCATCTCCACTTTGCGATTTGACCCCAACTGGGGAGCCAGCACTGCACACAGACATGGTACAGATACAGCTACGATGGCTCGGTGAACCTATCGCCTGCGTCCATGGTGCCCCCTGACCAGGAGGGCCGCTAATGCCTTGGCATTTCTGGCCCGCTATGACCGGGAACTGTGGTATACATTTGGCCCTATTCTGGACTTCCTGCGTGAAGACGCAAAAGTTGAGGTTCTGCCCTGTTCCAGGAGGGGGAGGAGTCCTCGGACCACGCCATTACAGTGGCAGTGGACACAGGGTTCTGCCAAATGGGCAACAGAGTGTCTCTTTGGCAGCAAGGATGACTGAAGGCCACAAACCTTCCGTCCAGACGAACAGTCAAAAATGGTGGACATGCCGTTTGTTGTACAAAACCTTTTTGGCAAGACCGTCGATGAGTCTTTACAAACCATCAAGACTTACACGGAGATGGCACATTCACTGGGTACCCTACAACAGCACCGGTCGTCGTCCTTTTGTTCCTCGAGGGGGAATTCCGGCAGGTCCTCCAAAAGGTATAACACCCTTTATCGACAACCTTCCCGTTCCACAACCCAACAGAGGCCACTCAGAGGCATATGGCAGCGGAGGACAGTGTCATTGCTGCCCTCAGGCCAGGGCTCCAGTGCCGAAGAAGGCCTGAATCAGCCGTGGACTTGGGCCCCCACTTGTGCACCCCAGTGGGAGGCTTGCTGGCAAGGTTTGTCAGCGTGTGGAAGACTATCACCATGGACAGATGGGTGCTGGATGTTCTCAAGCAAGGGCACACCTTGGAGTTCCAACGCAGTGTCCTCATATTCCTCCTGTGGCTCGACAAGAACAGCACATGGCACAGCTGCAGCAGGAGATCCACGCCAGGTTAAAGAAGGGCGCTATAGTGCCTCTCCTCCAGTGCCTCCAGGGCTCCGGAGTGGACTCCAGATGCTTTCTTGTCCGAAAGAGGTCAGGAAAGAGGTCAGGAAGGTGGAGGACGACATGATGTGATGTGATATGGCATTTATAACACGCCTATACACAAGTGTTTCAAGGCGCGACGCGGCAAGGGAGGAGAACAGAGGGAGGACAGAGACAACTATCTTACTAGGCCAGGTGACATTGAGATCGCACAAGTGCAGGGGAGGCGAAAAGTGCCAGGGGAAAGGGGAGGGGGCAGTGCTGTACATGGGATCAAAACAATAATAGGAAATGCGACCTGCAGGTGGCAGGTGCAAGGGAAAATGCAAACAGCAGGTGTCCAAAAGTGCAGGTATGGGTCTCTAGGGTTACAGATACAGACCCAAAATGCAAGGGTTGCCGGGAGGCAGTGCAGGTGTGCAACTTGGCGGGCAGGGACCTGGGCCTGAAATCAGAGGGTAGCCAGGTGACCAGTGCAGTATCAGACAGGAAATCAGCAGGGGGGAGGAAGGGAGAAGGCAGAAGCAAAGAGGAAGGTCTTGAGGTTCTTCCGGACCCAGAGATGGTTCTCCTGAAGTTTCAGAGAGGCAGGCAGGCTGTTCCAGAGGCCCCAGCCCGAAGAAAGAGATCTACCACCAACTCGTTGCTTGGAGAAGCGACTGACCCTGACGGAGTTGGAGGTGGAGAAGCGAAGAGCTTGAGTAGGAAGATATTTATGAAGAGAGAGTTGGAGGTATTGAGGACCCAGGCCCCAGAAGGCCTTGTGGACAATCCAGAGGGTCTTGAACTTAATCCTTGCTGCCACTGGGAGCCAATGCAGAGATTTCAGTGCTGGAGAGATACGATCCCTGGGCTTGAAGCCAAGGACAAGTCTTGCAGTCCTGTTCTGGATGAGTTGCAGAGGGCGGAGAGTAGAAGCAGGCAGATTTGGAAAGAGGTTGTTGCAGTAGTCGAGCCTATAAAGAACCAGAGCTCTAGAGACAGTGAGCTTCTGGGGGAAGGAGGGGAAAGGAAGAATACCTCTGACGAGATGCAGTTGGTAGTTTGACTTCTTGGAGACATCAGAGATGTGAGAAGCAAAGGAGAGTGTGGAGTCGAAGATGCCCCGAGGTTCTTAGCCTCACAGGTGGGAGCAGGAAAATGGCCAAGCAAGGCCGGCCAGAGAGGGACAGGAAAGGTGTGCCGATGAGGTGAATCTCCATCTTACTGGCATTAAGGAAGAGATCATTGAGGGCACACCACTCCTGGGTAGCAGACAGACGATCTGAGAAGGAGAAGAGGTGGCAGAGGGAAGCCTGAAAACGAGCTGAGTGACATAAGCATAGCCCTGATGGTTGGAGCAGAGAGCAGCAATGCGGTGGGCGAGAAGTGGTATGTATTGGTTAAACAGCCAGGGAGAAAGGGTAGACCCCTGGGGAACATCACAGGTAGGGAGTGAGATAGAGGAAAGGAAGGTTTCAAGTTGGACCTGAGCGGGTCGATCAGAGAGCAAAGAGGTCAGCCAGGCCTGGGCTTGATCAGTGATACCCAGGTTATCAAAGAGACGATTGAGCAGGATGGCATGGTTGGCCATGTCAAAGGCAGAAGAGAGACTGAGTTAGATGAGGACAGAGGGGAGATTAGAATCAAGGTTAGAGAGCAGGTCTTCACGGATGTTCAGGAGAGCAGTTTCCATGCTTCTGGCTGCTCTGAAGCCAGACTGATGGTCATGGAGACCACCAACAGATGCAGTGTGAAGATTAAGCTGGGAGATGGCCAGCTTTTCCAGTAGTTTGCCCAGGAAAGGAGTGATGGAGATCGGGCGATAATTAGCCAGACAGGAGGGGTCGGCTGAGGGTTTCTTGAGAAGAGGGTGCACAAGAGAGTGCTTTAGGGGCGAAGGGAAGTCTCCAGTGGCGAAGGACCAGAGGAAAAGAGGGTGGACAAGATGTCCTGGGTTTTAGAGAGGAAATGAGAAGCCAGGGCCGTGCAGAGGACCTGGCAGGGGACAGGAGAGGTAGAGACTGCAGCAGGATTGGCCAGCTCCTTGCAGATTTTAATGTCGCCTCAACAAGTATTTGAAGGCCCAAAGGTACAGGATAGTGACGTTGCAGCACATGCTCAACCAACTGGATAAAGGCGGCTACCTGGCGTTGCTGGATCTGGAAGATGCTTACTTTTACGTCACCATCCACAGGAAGCATAGCAAGTTCCTGCGGTTCGTGGTCCAGGGATAAAAACACCAGTTCAAGGTGCTCCCCTTCGGCCTGAAATCGGCCCTAAGAGTGTTTACGAAGTGCTTTGTGTCAGTGGTGTCGTCTCGAGGGAATCCACGTCTACCCTTACCTGAATGATTGGCTCGTCCGATCCTGCTCTCTCGTGCTGGTGAGCTAACACACAATGAGGACCGTGCGTCTGCTGACGGATCTAGGATTTGCCATAAATTATTCGAAGTTCTGCTTGGTGTCATCGTAGATTGCTCTGCTTCTGGGTGCCCGACGCAACACAGTCGATTGTCTGGTGTCCCCTTCGGAAGAGAGGGTGAGGGCTATCTGGGGGAAGGTACAGCCCCTGTTTTCGGCACGGTCGGCTACATTGCGAGCATTCAAGTCGCTGTTAGGCATGATGTCCTCCTGCATCAACCTCATCCCTCTTTGCAGACTACAGATGAGGCCTCTCCAGGAGTTTCTGGATGCGAGGTGGCTGCAGGTCTTGGCTCTTGGATGGACAAGATCGCCCTCAACGAGGAGTTCCAGCAAGCAATCCAGTGGTGGGGCGTGCACCAGCGTTGCCATAGATTTCAATGTATACGATATCTTCTAAGATTAATTGACCAAATATATTTGACCGAAAATGGTAGGTAATGTGGTATATGTATAGTGCATAATAGGTGGGGTGTGGGGTAAGGATATGTTAGGGCATGGAGGTTAAGTGGGTTTTGCGGGGGGTAGAAAAGTTTAAAGTCAATTTTGTTTTTAGGTTAAATAAATTTGGTCACTTCTCCATTTGGTGAAATATTTTTGAAAAAAAATCACAGACATCCGTGCACCCACACCTCACACAATGATCTCTGTTTCAAGTCCCTCCATACCAGGAGACGGTCACCACGAATACATCCCTGGAAGGTTGGGGTGCCCACACCAGACAGTTGCACGCCAGAGGGCTCTGGCTGCCAGAAGAAAAGACCCTTCACATCAACGTCCTGGAACTTCAGGCGGTCTTCTGGACTCTCAGATCATTCCTTCCATGGCTGAAGGGGAAAGGTGGTAAGGATATTCTCAGACAACACCACCACCATGTTCTACATCGGAAACCAGGGCGCAACGCGCTCTCTGACTCTTTGCCGGGAGGCCGAGGCCCTGTGGCGCTGGGCCATTCTTCAAGACATGTTCCTCGTCTCTTTTCACCTGGCGGGCACCAAGAACACCATTGCAGATTCGCTCAGCAGGGAGCTACTTTCCTACGAAGAGTGGTAGCTTCACCAGGATCAAGTGGACCTACTCTTCCACGAATTGGGTCAGCCACAAATAGAACTCTTTGTGACGCTGACGAACTCTAAGTGTCACAGTGCCAACAGGTTTAAAAAACTGAGGATCATAGGGGATGCTTTCTCATTCCTGTGGGAGGAACTCTTCCTCTACGCCTTTCCTCTTTTTCCACTCCTGCTACGAGTGATCAACACACCCACACAATGTCACTGCAGAATGAAACTCATCGCTCTGGTGTGGCTGCAACAGATCGGCTATCCAGACCTGCAACGTCTGTCGACGGCTGCATCCATCACACTGCCCGTGCATCCCAATCTTCTCTCCAGAGAAGGCAGAGCGATTCTGCACCATGACCCAGCATCGCTGAGCCTCAGGGCCTGGCTTCTGCTGCCATAGAGTTTGGACATTATTCCCTGCCATCGGAATGTAAAGACATCCTGGCCTGTGCCAGAGCTTCTTCAACGTTGACGTGCTACAGCCCTAAGTGGAAGCACTTCGACATGTGGTGCCCGGCTCAGAAGGTTACTTTTCTGCGCATCACAGCCCCACAGCTCCTGTCATACGTGCTTTCCTTGACCAAGGCTGGACTGGCTCACACCTCTATCAAGGTGCACCTGGCCGTCATATCCCATTAGACCAGGACGCTGGGTAGGCCTTCTCTATGATTGCACAGACTCATCAAGGAGTTCCTCAAGAGCCTCTTCAGGATATTTCCACCAGTAAAAGCTGTGGCCCCAGCTTGGGAACTCAATGTGGTCTTGACTAAGCTAATGGGGGCCCCCTTCAAACCGATGCATCTGGCCCCTCTAAGGATTCTCTTGTTGAAGACGGCTTTCCTCGTTGTGATCACCTCGGCCAAGCGGGCTGGGGAGATCCAGGCCCTGTCTTGCAAACAGCTGTACTTGTCCTTCCACGCCACTAGGGTTGTGCTGCATACACAGCCCACCTTTATGCCAAAGGTGCTGTCAGAGTTCTACCTCAACAAGCCTTTGGTGTTGTCTGTCTTCTTGCCGAATCCATCGTCATCAGCGGAGAGGGCATTGAATTTGGTGGATCTTTCTCGTGCCTTGAAGTTTTACATGGCTTCCATCTCCAGGTGGTGTCATGGCCACAGGCCCCAGAACACAAAAACCACACCATCTAGTGATGGGGGCAAAGGGTTACTTGACTCACTTATGTCCCTTTGGGACGCATCAACACAGAGGCCCTGGCAGGACTCAGTAAAGGCGCCAGGCTCATATAGAGATGTGAGCAGGAACACTTATTTTCAGTGCAGGAGTACTTTTACTTTATTTCAGTGCAGGAGTGCTTTTATTTTACAAGAACTTTCCAGGAGCTGAAAGCCTTTATTCCAGAGAACATCCTCATGTGCTGACTCATCGGGTGTGGCTCCCTAGGCCTGGTCTTCATGTGGTGACTCATCAGGTGTGGCAGGGTGTGGCAGGCAGGCCGAACCTTGTGGGCTTGGCTTCAGAAGCTCAGCTATATAAGCTGCTCCATCCTTAAGGCCTGTGCTTCGTATTACTGTGCACTCGTGTGCAACGTGATGCTCACCGCCGCTTGGACCAGTTTACTTACCTTTGAAACCAAGCGTTCTCCTGCATACTCACCTCCAGGAAACCGGTGCTTCATTGCTTCATCTGTAGACTCATCACCTCACATCCAGTGATCTTGATCCTGACGCCGCAGCACCACACTACGCATCCACGAACTCGAACTCTGTGAAGAAGAAGAAAAACAAGGATAGAACATCCATCCTAGGGCTGCGCCGCATTTGAACCCTGTGTGCCCCCTAATTAACAATTTACCAGCTACTGTACCGCTGCAGCTTCGTTCCTCATTCCCTCCGGCTGCCGCCTCGAGCACTGCAGCTTCTGCCGGGCCGGCAACATCACCTGCAAGGGAAGAAAGCAAAAGAACAAACATCAAAAGTGGAACGGACAGCAATACAAGACAACAAACTTTACAATACAACAAAAACAGACGAGGAAAGACAAAGGCAAACAGGAACACTTACCTGAAGTATAGTGGCTTAGTTGCAGCAGGACTGGACTACCACATGCAAGGGACCAGTGAAGGAACTCGGTCCAGATCATACAAGTTCCCCTGCCAGAAGCAGCAGGACAGAGTACTCGCCAAAACTAATCAACAGGAGCAGTCCCGAGCAGCATCACCTATTACCACCAGTCACCAAATAAGCGCAGAGGGCGAAGTCGGACCCGAGCGACCTCACCCTCGGGAGGGCTGCAACCGTGCCCCACCGCACAGATCGATGAACATAACAGGTGGCTCTCCGGCTGCATCATGCACTGTCATCGGCTGGCTAACATACCTTCTCCAGGACTGCCGAGACCACATTCCACCACAGCTATCGGAGCAACAACAACGTTTCTCTCCGGTGTGTCCCTGCTCGACATCTGCAAGACTGCTATGTGGAGGTCCATGCACACCTTCACAAATCACTACAGCGTCGACAGCTGTTCCAGGGAGGAGTCCCGGGTTGTCCAAGCAGTGCTACGCAACCTGTTCACTTGAGGTGAATCTGTTCCAGGGGTGAGTGTTTTTGCTACTTTTGAGCCTTTCCACCTCCCGTGGTTGTGTATATGTACTGCTGTTTTTTATTGGAGATTTGTATGACGCCTATGCACAAGTGTTTCTAGGCGCCACAGGACAAGAAGGGGGAGGGGTAACATGGGATATCATACGAAAAACAGCAACAAGAAAAAGAGACGGTTATATTGGCCTTGTGACAATCCTCGCCTGCAAGTGCTTGTGGATAAGTGCCAGGGGGAGGGTTAGAGGGAAAAGTGCAATAGTGGGGGGACCCCACAGTGTGGGGCAAGTGCTGTACAGGCCAAGGAGGCAAGTACAAGCGGCGAGAGGGAGGAGAGGAGGCCTAGTGCAGTGGGCAGGCGGACTGGGTAGAGATAGTGTGAGAAAGGGAGCCCAAAGACAAGTCCTGGCGAAGGATACTGGGAGGGACTGCTAGGGGGGGTGGTCTGGTCCCTGTATGACTCTAAAAGAGACCAGGCCTCAGCCGCATCGGCAGGTGGAGAGTTTAACAAGGGAGAGGGAGATGGAAGGCAGAGGAGAAAAGGAAGGTCTTGAGAGAGAAGTTCCAGAATTTAAGAATATCTGGCTCAAGTCTGATGTGTTCCAGCGGGAGGCGCCAGCTAAGGAGAGGGATCTACCTCCCACTCTCTGCTTGGAAAAACGTCTGACCTGCAGAGAGTTGGAGCCAGACAACCGAAGGATTCTGGCTGGGCGGTATTTAGGGATGGAAAGCTGGATGTAGAGAGGTCCCAGGCCCCAGACAGCCTTGTGGATGATGCAGAAGGTTTTGAATTTCGTCCTTGCAGTCACCCGGAGCCAGTGGAGAGACTTTAGGGCTGGAGAGATGCAGTCCCTGGACTTGAGGCAAAGGATGAGTCTTGCAGCCCTATTCTAGATTAGTTGGAGGGGCGAAGGGAAGAGAGAGGAAGGTTGATGAAGAGGCTGTTGCAGTAGTCAAGTTTAGAGAGAACCAGAGCTCTGCAGACATTGAGCTTCTGGGGGAAAGTGAGGAAAGGTAGAATGCCCCTAAGGAGATGGAGCTGAAAGTTGGTCTTCTTGGCAAGGTCCGTGATGTTTGGTGAGAAGGAGAGAGTGGAATCAAACATGATCCCAATGTTTTTTGCCTCACAAGTGGGTGAGTGGAGGTGACCCAAGGAGTCTGGCTAGAAAGGGAGGGGGAAGCTGGGGGAAGGTGCCCCAATGAGAAGGATCTATGTCTTGCTGGCATTGAGGCAGAGAACATTGGAAGAGCACCATGCCTGAATAGCAGTCAAGCAGTCAGGTATAAGGCAGGAAGAGGAGGAGTACGAGGTAGTGGAAGTAAGCCGGAAAGAGAGTTTTGTGTTGTCTGCGTAACACTGGAAGTGAGGAAAGTAGATGGAGATCAGGTGGGCCAAAAGGGCCAGCTAGATGTTGAAGAACCATGGCGATAGGATAGGATAGAATGGTTAATGTTTATTCATGAGCATGTGAATCCATGCCAGACCTCATGCTGGAGAAGGTTTAAGTTACTTACCTCTAACTCCTGTTCTCCAGCATGGGTCTGGCATGAATTCACATGCAAATCCTTCCTCCTTCCCCTCTGTGGCTCTTCTTGTTTCATACTGCCTCTTTACGTGATTCTGAAATATGAAGATGGCCACCAGGGGCGGGGTTTAGGAAGAGCACTGCCATTGGGTGGGGGCAGTTTGACCCACATTACAGTGATTGGTTTCGAGGAGAAATGCAGTTTTCAAGCTAAAGTGAAACTGTTTTCTTTTTACTGAGGATTCCCAGCCTGACGACAGGGAATATTCATGAGCATGTGAATCCATGCCAGACCCATGCTGGAGAACAGGAGTTACAGATAAGTAACTTAAACCTTTTATTTTATTGTTTACAGACCTATTTTGGGAGCAGCAAAGTGATGTACATGTTGTGGGTAGCCAGTGTTTGGGCTGGCGTCTTTCCACAGTAGCGCAGTACTGTGAGTTGCAGTCTGTGAGTCGGTCTGCACGTCCATTGGGATTCCTCTTTGGTTAGGTATGGTTGAAAAAGCCATAATGTGAGAAATGTGTGAAATTGGAGAATTGTGGGACCATACCGGGCAATACCAGGATCAAGTTTCAGGGGATGGGTGTGTGATAAGATAAGGATTGTTTGCGGTTCCACTCTTCATGGACGAATTGTGATTTGAGCCTGTTGGTCAACCAGATACGTGGAGCCTAGACACCAACTACGCTGGAGTGCTACTTTTGACTGCTTTGTAGATGATACATGCAGTCTTGAACAGTATCCTGGCCTGTATAGACAGCCAATATATTTTGTGTAGGACGGGGGTGATTCAGTAACATTTCTGCACACCTGCAAAAATACCTGCTACAGCGTAGTTGACTGCTTTTAGGGGAGCCAAGTGAGTGGCTGTGAGTAGCGTCAGGATGGCATTTCCGCCATCTATGTGTAAGACCAAAAGGACCTGCACTACGGTACGGAAGTCCTGTGGCGGGATGAAGGTTTGATTTTGCAAAGGGTGGAGATCTGGAGCCAGGACGTTGGGCCTTCTTGGCTATGTGCTTCTGGAAGGAAAGGTTGCTGTTGCTGGCAAAGCCTAAGGATTTTACTGAATCTCAGAGTTGTGGATCAAATCCTTTTAGGTGCATATCATTGAGCCATTGTTGGACAACTTGTTGTTTAGTGGGGAGAACGATGACCATCAATTTCCTGATAGAGGGTTTAAGTTTGAGGGAGGCAGTCAACATTCAGGACTGGATGATGGCTAGGTAAATACAGAGACCACTGATGTCCTGTGGGCTTTTTACTATTATGAACAACAGAGTATCATTTGCGTATTGGTGGATGGCTATATCAGGATCTATGAGGAGTGTGCACAGAGGCTCCATCGAAAGGTAGAAAAGGATTTGTGAAAGGATGAAGCATTTGGCGACACCATAGGAGACTGGGAGTCATTTACAATGCAACATCTTCAAGTGGAAAGGCTAGTGTGTGCCTGAGAGGTAGGAGGGAAAACAATTCAGTACAGTGCCAGAGAACCCCCATCTTGTTAGCAAGGAGGGAGAGGAGGATGTGGCGGTCAATGGTGGTGAATGCAGGTGAGGGGTTATGGAGGATGAGGAGGCATGATTTGGAAGACATCCTCCACCATCTGGATGGATGCTGCCTCGATTCTGCACTTGGGACGGACCCCTGACTGATAGTCGTTTAGATGTGTAGGTGTGCGATTCTAGCGAGTAGTTGTGTACCAAATACCTTTGTCAAGATTTTGACAGTAAACAGGTTCATAATGGGGCTGTAGTTGGCCATGGTGCCTGGATCTAGGGTGGGTTTTTCAAAAGAGGTTGCATGAGACCATTCTTGAAGGTGTCTGGGAATGACCCTTCGGTGAGGGGGGTATTAATAATGCTGAGAAGTGGGTTGAGTGCCGGGCACATCAATTGGGGGAGAGATATGAGAGTTTTCGGCCCAGCGGGGCAGTGTGCTTGCTGGGGCACAGGTGGAGCTAATGCTGTGGAAGGTTGAGTCAAGGTAAGTCAGAGTTACTACGGATAAGTTCTTTGTGAATCAGCCCCTATAACCTACATTAATTGGAGCTGAAAATATATTGATTCTCCCAAAAACATCAGTACAACGTGCAGAGCATTTCAAAATACATTTTTTTTTCACTTTCTTAATTTCCACCTTAAGAGAGAAACTTCATATTTCTTGTTCTCTTCTCTTCTCTGTAGGGGATATTTCAATTCAGTCGGAGCTAGAGTACTCTATCCGGGCCTCACTTGAGCGTGCAGATCAGGAGATCAGGACAGCCCTGCAAAAACTGATAGATCCCGCCGCAGGAAGCTTGACACTACCACAGGAGAAGAAAGGAACAGGCTGCAACATTCTGAATCCACCAGATTTGGGGTATTCACCTACAGGGACCAAGTCCCTGGAAAACTATCGTGATGCCAACACTCAAACACCAATTGCTTCAAATTTTGGTAGGTCTGAACTACGTTTTTGGGAATAATAGAGAAAGAATACAATATTTATTTGCTATTGTTAATCATGGAAAAATATAGTGTGAACCATCTTGTGTTCCATTACTAAGAATACGCTACAGAAGGTAATGGTTCATATACTTACATTGCATTAGGGCTGTGCTAATCTATATCTTGGAGAAATATTTCCTAATCTTCTGTAAAAAGAGCCATTTGCCAATACAAAACTGCAAAACAAGCAGTGCACAGAATATCCTGAATTCTATTATTGCTGAGGGCAAAGTGCATATTAACAGTCAGCAAAAGATTTTTACGTAATTCTGAGAAATCCCAACATCTCTAATCAATCATGTGATAGCCAGTGCCTATGATAGTAAGCTGTGATGAGAGCACATGCAGTAGAGCATAGACCAATGACCAAACCATTGAACAGCCACCCATTTTCCAAATGTACGCCATGATTATATTTCAAGAGTTGGAAGAAGTGATGCAAACTTGTACCACATTCTCTCTCCGTACAAAATCTAGGTACATTTTTCCTAACTGCTTTATTTCTAATTAAAAACCTCCTCTGTATTTATACCTTTGTTTTGACTTTTCTGATAGATCAGTACCTAAAATATAAGAGAGAAGTCA
Organism: Ambystoma mexicanum; assembly: GCF_040938575.1. Lineage (NCBI taxonomy): Eukaryota > Metazoa > Chordata > Amphibia > Caudata > Ambystomatidae > Ambystoma > Ambystoma mexicanum. The sequence continues at coordinate 151,568,034 of NC_090924.1, forward strand.
CATGCTAGATTATGAATCATGTGAGAGTTATGAACGCTGTGGGGGATGACTCCGAAGCAGATTTACCTTGTGGTACTAGTGATAGGTAGAACATTCCAGACGTAGATTTTTGGCAGATACTAAAGTGTTGTGTTGCATTTTCTTGTATTTACTCTGCTTTGCGGCACAATTTGACCTTTACCTTTGTTGTGTTTTTAGTTTTGGCAGTGCATAAGCGCCACCTATATGCATACATTCTCCAGCATGAGGTCTGCCGTGGATTCACATGTTCATGAATATTCCCCGTTGTCAGGCTGGGAATCCTCGGTAAAAAGAAAACAGTTGCACTTTAGCTTGAAAACTGCATTTCTCCTCTAAACCAATCACTACTCTGGGTCATACTTCCACCATCCAATGACAGTCGTTTGCCTAAACTCCACCGCTGGTGGCCATATTCAGATTTTTACTGCACGCTTCAGTGTTGGGACTCCTCTTCTTGCTGTCTGAGCTATACTTTTCATATTTCAGGTTTTTCTGCAAATTTTGGAAAGTTTTTGACCGATTTTTGTCTCATCGTTCGACCGGAGGTCGATTACTGGCAGCGGGGACCCACTGTTGGCAAAAATCATAATATATTTCAGATGTTCCATCGAGTTTTGAGAAGGCCCGGGCTTGGGTCTCTATCGTGCCTTTCCACCATGGCTGAGGAGAAGAGGTGCCTCTTCAAACTCTGTGTGAATGTGCACGTCGAAGATTGACACCATAAATGTCTGTATTGCCTGAATCCAGACCATGATGAGGAGGGATGCGAGATCTGCCGTGGGTTTTCAAAGAAAACAAAGTAGGCTTGCTACAGCAGGCTGGCAGCGTGGCTCAAATTGGGCAAGGCCTCTGACTCTGCTTCCGGGCATGGTCATGCTTCCCGCAGGGCGGACCGGTCCTACGAGCAAACTCCCTCAGAAAAGAGGTCGAGGTACTTTGAGGACGCCCCATCTTCAAGGGTCCAAAAAAAGGCCAAGCTACACGACGTCAATCCTGCTCGGTTTGCCGCAGCTGCAGGTCCCAGCTTGGGGAGGACAAGGTCGCCATCACCAAGGATGTCTACGGCAAGCCTGTGAGGGGGGCTCCCTCAAGAGACCGTCCTTGACTCCTTTGAACTTCACTTACCATTGTGGACCAAGACGACAAAGGAAAGATCTAAAGGTGGGCCTTCGCTGCCCCCCTCTCCGACACCATTATCATCGGCAGCTGAACCAGCTAGAACAACTTAATCATTGAAGACCACAACCACATAGACGAAGGCTCCTACTACCACCCCGTCGACGACCTCGTTGACGATCACTACTTCATCGAAGGGGGGCTGGCCACGAAGGCGGTGTCATGGTCTTAGTGGCGGCCACTCCTCCAATGTCCCTACCACCACGGCATGAGGCAGCTGCCGCAGCGCCAACAAAGACGCCTGGAATGGGGATTTCTCCCCTGACCGCTCCACCCCAGAAGTCTCCAGAGAAGAGAAAGGGTAAAGCTCCTACTGACCCCAGAAGTCTCCAGAGAAGAGAAAGGGTAAAGCTCCTACTGACCCTAGGAAGAGAGAAACTGGTGCAGATTTATACGAGCTCCGATGATGGGGACGATAATCTGCCAATTATTATTCAGACCACAAAGGGGGTCATGGACCTGTGTCTGTAAGTGGGTCCCCATGGGATGAGCCCTGTTCCCCCTCCCTCACCAGTGGAGGCGTATCAGTTCGGAACCTCCACCGCCCGCTCCTTCCACGCCTCCGCTAAGGGACATGTCTTTGAACATTCTGACAATGCTGTGGGGGGCCAGCTGGCAAGGTTTGTCAGCGCGTGGAAGACCATCACCACTGACAGATGGGTGCTGGATGCTCTCAAACAGGGGAACACCTTGGAGTTCCAATGCAGGTGTGCTCATATTCCCCCTGTGGCTCGACAAGAACAACACGTGGTGTAGCTGCTGCAGGAGGTCCACGCCATGATAAATAAGGGGGCATTACAGCCCATCCCTGAACACCTCTGGGCTGCAGGAGCGTACTCCAGATACTTTCTGTCCGAAAGAAGACAAGAGGGTAGAGGCCAATCCTGGACCTGCCACGCCTCAACAAGTACTTGAAGTCCCAGAAGTTTAGGATGTTCACGTTGCAGCATATGCTTTGCCAGCTGGGGGAAGGCGATTTCCTGGCGTCGTTGGATCTGGAGGATACTTACTTCTATGTCCCTATCCATGGGAAGCACTGCAAGTTCCTGCGGTTCATGATCCAGGGACGACACTATCTGTTGAAGGCGCTCCCATTTGGACTGAAATCGGCCCCAAGGGTTTTTACAAAATGCCTGGTTCCAGTGGCGGCGCATCTTCGTCTCAAGGGCATCCCCATCTACCCTTATCTGGACAATTAGCTCGTCTGATCCTGCTCTGACGCACTGGCAGGCCAACACACAATGAGGATCGTGCATCTACTGATGGATATGGGATTTTCCATTAAATATCGCTCTGTTTCTTGGTGCTTGACTCAACACAGAAACTTGTCTCGTATCTCCTTCGGAAGAGAGGGTGCTGGTCATCTTGGGGAAGGTGCAGCGCCTGTCGTCAGCGCAGTCGGCTACAGTGTGGGCCGTCAAGTCGCTGCCGGGTGTGATGTCGTCTTGCATCAACCTTGTCTGCCTTTGCAGACTACAGATGAGGCCTCTCCAGGAGTTTCTGGATGCGATGTGGCTGCAAGTCTCAGGATCCCGGATGGACAAAATCACCCTCAATGAGGAGTTCTGACAAGCGATCCAGTGGTGGGGCGTGCACCCTCACCTCACACAAGGGGCTCAGTTCCAAGTCCCTCCGTACCAGGAGACAGTTACCACAGATGCTTCCCTGGAAGGTTGGGGAGCCCACACCAGACAGTTGCATGCCAAGGTCCTCTGGCTCCCAGAAGGAAAGAACCTTCACATCATCGTCCTGGAAATTTGGGTGGTCTTCTGGTCTGTGAGAAACCAAAGGGTGTCTCACCTACTAGTGCTCAGGGATCTCTCTCTCAGGTGGCCTGGACACGGCCATCGCCTTTGGATGCAAACCCTGCCGGTGGACCAGTGCGGGAGGATCACCTGGGTGTGGGGTCTTCGGGGTGTTGTGGTGAGACGACCGATGGTGAAATGCGGTATTCCCCTCTTTCCCGTACCCATGATCCCTCCTATTTCATAGGATTCTATGATGTCACAACCACCCCCTTTCCTACATAAATGCTGGGCCGAGGAAGAGAGCGACTGATAGTAACAAGGCTAACCCTTACAAATCTCATTGGACAGGTCCGGCTATTTGGGTCAGGCAAAGTTAGGCACTTGACTTTAATCACATACATCTGATAACCCATTAGCTCTCCCCACACGGATAAAAGGCGGAACATAGAGACACACTCTGAGCAAGATGGAACACGAGAAGCAGCAGAACCTCTGTGGCGAAGGCGAACCTACTGGAGCAGAACGACGGATAGAAGGACGAGAATCAAGGGTAAAGAAACTCAGGAGTTCCCTGCAGGAGGTTGTTGCCTCCAAAGAACCGTAAGAGATATGTGGAGAAAGCCAAATCCCAGCTAAGAAGACTGCATTGTGTTTCAAAGGCACCCGTGACCCTAGCGGGTGAATGACAGAGTTAGGGAGGCGATGTCAAGCCTGTGGTATTACCCTTGACTCGTGAATTGAAATGGAAAAGACAAGAGATAAATGTACACAGCCGGTGAGTTGAAAAGTAAGATGAAAGAATGCTGTGTGTTAAGGAAAGATTGAAGTGGTAACAATATGTCTTACAATTGAAGGCTGCACGCGTGTGGATGAGAGGCGAAGAAAGGCGGACCTGTGGTGAACTTTAAAATTACTGATAATTGATACAGCATAACGCAGTGTTCCGGCGAAAGGAAGTAGCCCTCTCGAAAGTCTCTGCGAAAGGTGAAATGTTTTTGTTATAAAGGAACAGGCTGAATGAACTTTAAAAGCGTGATGATCAAGATTGACCCCGGCAAGAGGGGACATGGAGAGTGAATATTGAACTCTTTTGCTTATGATATTGAACTACAAAGACCAGTAAACACTGGGGCAAATAACACAAGAGTGCTAGCTGAAGGGAAAGTCGAAGTGGTCCTGCAGAGGTCTATAGTAAAAGCCTCGCACATTAGAAAGTCTTCGACATCAGGAAAAGGTCTGAGCCCGACTGAGGGAGACCAGAAGTGTGATAAGTTAGGGGAAGGGAACCCCTAATGAATGTGAATAAAGCTTGTGGAAGGGAACCCCTACACCTGCTGTGAGTGAGGGTCCAAGCCCGACAGAGGGAGATCTACGTGAACTTTTACTTTGAGAGGTCCGAGCCCGATCGAGCGAGACCTACGTGAACATTTGGTTGAACTGTGAACCCTTTTTGTTGAACAGTGAAAGAACTTTTGGAACGCTGGAAAAGTGACTTTAACGTGGAAGGCCAGGCTGGCCTCAATCCACTTTTTGAACTACTTTGTTTTGAGAACCTGAGCCAGAGTGTGTCATTCTGTCTACTGGGGCAGCCTTACTACGTGCTGTCCAACGTGGGGAGGAGAGCTGACTCAGCCACTTTGATTCTTTATATTCTAACACTGATTTTCCTTTACACTTTTTGCATAAGAGATAAGGCAGGCATTACGTTTTGTAAGTATAGGCCATTTTGATTTGACAGAGACTGACTAGGACTGTGTTTTCTTTATTATTTGATGGTAGAGACTACTCCCAACCTAGCTATACGGCAAAGTAGGAGTTTTTCCAAACCCAGAGAATTGAATAAAGGTTTTACAAATTGTACCTTTTGTGTCAGTGTCATACTTGTGATACCATGCCTTCCTACAGGGGCCTCGAGTCTTTCCTGCTGTCGCTCAAGGGGAAGGTGGTGAGGATCTTTACGGACAACACCACCACCATGTTCTACATCCGAAAGCAGACCGAAGTGCTGTGATGCTGGAAATGCCTAATGGAGGGACAGGGCCTCCTTGTCCTATCAATTCTCTGTGTGGGTTTTCCTTATGTTTTCAGCCTGGACCTCTGGCAGTGCAGCTCTTCATTTTATCTTTTGGTGAACAACACCCATGGGATACCATTATTTCACCCATGGGTAGGGGAAAAAAACCAAAGGGGGTCCTGGGAGTCCCTCTTCCGGACATTAGTGCTGGTCACGAGAGCCTTACCCAGATTCTTTAGCTCACCATCTTTCACAGAGGAGGAATATCCAAAACATATCAGTCTTTGTCCTGCCCTGGGGCAGTCCAGATCTGAAATGCTAGGCAATTCTCCTCTGAACAAGAGTACCAACAGCAACCCCAGAGACGTGTTTCGGTCTGGTTGGACCTCATCAGTACGGTGGAGCTGTGCCTCTCTGGGAATAGTGAGCAAGGGTTACATGTCTGGATTCCCCTAGTAACTTACGGTGAGACCCAAACTTACTTAAATCATGCAAAAAACAAAGGGGGTCCTGGTAATCCCTCTGCCGGACATTAGTCCCAGTTACGAGAGCCTTACCCAGATTGTTTAGCTCACTATCTTTCACAGAGGATAACTATCCAAAACATATCAGTCTTTGTCCTGCCCTGGGGCAGTCCAGCACCGAAATGCTAGGCAATTCTCCTCTGAACAAGTGTACCAACAGCAACCCTAGGCACATGTTTCGGTCAACTCCGGAGAAAGGGCCTTCATAAATCCTGAAGAGTGCCTGGACATCTGTAGTCAGAGAAGTCCATTGGTGTCACCCAGAGTTCGGATATGCGTTTCGTGACTGCTGGAAGCCGCTGCAGTCTACCGCCCAGAAGAGGGGGTACCCTGGCACAGTGCTGCTGGACATGCAGAGCTGCAAAAGTTCCAAACTGCAAAATAACATTTCAAAGGACATCCTTGCCATCATCACTGACCACTTTTTCCTGCTGGAGAGAGTCCAGAGTCGCTGTGTGCAGAGGAAGGTCCGCTGGTGGGTTTCCTGCCACCAGAAGCTAACAGAGACATCCCGAGGGTCCAGACATGGTTAAGGTTCGATGCCAACTCCAGTGGTTGAGTCCAGGTTGCCAGAAGTCGGCCAGAGATCCGTGTTGCGGCTAAAGCACCGAAGAAACGAAAGTCGGACAACCGCACAAATCCAAAAACCGACCTGAAAACTGACCTATGCACCATCGCTGCCCGAAGTCATCGAAGGGTCCCAGGGATCTTACTCTCATCTGCCAAGCCTTTAAGGAGCCCATAGCAAGTTCATCTTCACATGACTTCTACAGTCGGAGAAATCGCCGACCAAAGGAGAGCACTGTGTCAAGTAAAACTGTTGCACTTCAGAAAGTCTTTGGTAACATTTTTCTTGTGGACTCAGCATCCCAGTGGCTCCTTCTTTCAAGGGGGGTGCATCCTCGGAGGGAATCGTCGAGTGAAACTGAGAAACGTTGCCACTTTGCCTGCCAAGGCACCAAAGGCACTGTGACAGGGAGGAACATCTTCAAGCCTCAATAGTTCCCCTGGGGTACCAGATTGGTGTTGAATCCAGTTCTCTTGTGGTCTCTCAGGTACTTTGGAGGTGGTAGAACCTTTTAAATGAAGGTACAAAGTGATTGAACATTATTGGACTGGGCTCTAAAAGACAAGATAAGTTACTCCCTAACCTTTCCATTACAGGATAACTATTTGAGGGGATCCTCACACATAATTATGTATCTAGTCTACAAAAGCATTCTGCCACTGTTCATAACTAACCTGCCTTTCTTTCCAAATCTATGCTGTTACAACTCACTTAAGAATTCACAAGCCTATTTAAAACTGTCTGCAGTTGGTGCATCTATTACTGAATTGAAGTATTGCGTGGTACCACATAGAGGTACCACATAGAGTGTATATATCTGTCAATCTTTCAATAAGTATTTCCAAGTACAAAGTGTTATTATTTAAATGTATATATATATATTACTGAACCTTATTTGATATAAAGAAGCTGTGTTATCACCTAACATAGTGTGTGGATATTCCTTTGTGGGGGCTTAGGGGAAACACTGTACTTAAGACCAGCCTGCATCACCTCCTGAAAGCTTAAGCCTGGCTGCTCGTCCATTGCTACCAAATTGACAGCCTTGGCTGGGGTGTTCTGTGCTTTATCCTTGCATATAGAGGGCAGAAGTACAGACACCACCTCCAGTCTTTACACTGGTGGTACCCTTCTTTATTGATTCAGAGTTTTAGCAGTGTATACTGATAACTGCATTACAAACAATTGAAACTATTGCAAATGGTAAATTGACCAGGATGAGTTTAGAGGCTCTCAAGAGTGATTGTGGAGTGAGAGAAATAGATTTTGAAGATAAGTCTAGGGCAGAGCTTATATCTGCCCTGTGCATTTTCAGGCAGATTGTGATACTCATGAGGAAAAGTGGGGGTGGGGGGGTTGATGGGGTCCTTACCCCTGGTGAAGTCACAGATGTTCTCCAGCATGGGGTCTGGCATGGATTCACATGCTCATGAATATTCCCCGTCGTCAGGCTGGGAATCCTCAGTAAAGAAAAATCAGTATCAGTTTCGTTTCTGATCTGTCTTTCGTAGTAGTAACCAATCACTGATCTCTGCGTCATACTGACCACAGCCAATGACTGCCATCTCCCTAAGCCCCGCCTCTGGCAGCCATCTTCAGATTTTTACCGCACGTTCATGTGTTGGGATCCTTGTGCTATTGCTCTCGAGCTGTAGTACGTTTTTGCGCTTTTTCATAGGAAAATTCTCTCCCCGAAGTACAGACACCACCTCCAGTCTTTACACTGGTGGTACCCTTCTTTATTGATTCAGAGTTTTAGCAGTGTATACTGATAACTGCATTACAAACAATTGAAACTATTGCAAATGGTAAATTGACCAGGATGAGTTTAGAGGCTCTCCAGAGTGATTGTGGAGTGAGAGAAATAGATTTTGAAGATAAGTCTAGGGCAGAGCTTATATCTGCCCTGTGCATTTTCAGGCAGATTGTGATACTCATGAGGAAAAGTGGGGGTGGGGGGGGGGGGGGTTGATGGGGTCCTTACCCCTGGTGAAGTCACAGATGTTCTCCAGCATGGGGTCTGGCATGGATTCACATGCTCATGAATATTCCCCGTCGTCAGGCTGGGAATCCTTGGTAAAGAAAAATCAGTATCAGTTTCGTTTCTGATCTGTCTTTCGTAGTAGTAACCAATCACTGATCTCTGCGTCATACTGACCACAGCCAATGACTGCCATCTCCCTAAGCCCCGCCTCTGGCAGCCATCTTCAGATTTTTACCGCACGTTCATGTGTTGGGATCCTTGTGCTATTGCTCTCGGGCTGTAGTACGTTTTTGCGCTTTTTCATAGGAAAATTCTCTCCCCGAAGTACAGACACCACCTCCAGTCTTTACACTGGTGGTACCCTTCTTTATTGATTCAGAGTTTTAGCAGTGTATACTGATAACTGCATTACAAACAATTGAAACTATTGCAAATGGTAAATTGACCAGGATGAGTTTAGAGGCTCTCCAGAGTGATTGTGGAGTGAGAGAAATAGATTTTGAAGATAAGTCTAGGGCAGAGCTTATATCTGCCCTGTGCATTTTCAGGCAGATTGTCATACTCATGAGGAAAAGTGGGGGTGGGGGGGGGGTTGATGGGGTCCTTACCCCTGGTGAAGTCATAGATGTTCTCCAGCATGGGGTCTGGCATGGATTCACATGCTCATGAATATTCCCCGTCGTCAGGCTGGGAATCCTTGGTAAAGAAAAATCAGTATCAGTTTCGTTTCTGATCTGTCTTTCGTAGTAGTAACCAATCACTGATCTCTGCGTCATACTGACCACAGCCAATGACTGCCATCTCCCTAAGCCCCGCCTCTGGCAGCCATCTTCAGATTTTTACCGCACGTTCATGTGTTGGGATCCTTGTGCTATTGCTCTCGGGCTGTAGTACGTTTTTGCGCTTTTTCATAGGAAAATTCTCTCCCCGAAGTACAGACACCACCTCCAGTCTTTACACTGGTGGTACCCTTCTTTATTGATTCAGAGTTTTAGCAGTGTATACTGATAACTGCATTACAAACAATTGAAACTATTGCAAATGGTAAATTGACCAGGATGAGTTTAGAGGCTCTCCAGAGTGATTGTGGAGTGAGAGAAATAGATTTTGAAGATAAGTCTAGGGCAGAGCTTATATCTGCCCTGTGCATTTTCAGGCAGATTGTGATACTCATGAGGAAAAGTGGGGGTGGGGGGGTTGATGGGGTCCTTACCCCTGGTGAAGTCACAGATGTTCTCCAGCATGGGGTCTGGCATGGATTCACATGCTCATGAATATTCCCCGTCGTCAGGCTGGGAATCCTCGGTAAAGAAAAATCAGTATCAGTTTCATTTCTGATCTGTCTTTCGTAGTAGTAACCAATCACTGATCTCTGCGTCATACTGACCACAGCCAATGACTGCCATCTCCCTAAGCCCCGCCTCTGGCAGCCATCTTCAGATTTTTACCGCACGTTCATGTGTTGGGATCCTTGTGCTATTGCTCTCGAGCTGTAGTACGTTTTTGCGCTTTTTCATAGGAAAATTCTCTCTTTTTTTCGGTCAAAAGAGCCTTAAGCTCCACCGTTTCTTTTTCCGATCAACGGGGACCCGTGTCGCATTCCTCTACGCCCCTCAAGGGTGAAGATTTCGTCGAGCCATGCTTTTGGAGGACTCCAGAAGTTTCTCAGGCCCATCTCGACCATGGCCCAGGAGAAGGGAAGCTCGACGCCCGGAAAGCTGTTCAGGGTCTGCCCTGGATGCCAGCTTCAGAATGTCTTTAAGGAGGACGAACACTCCCTTTGCCTCTACTGCCTGCATGAGGACAAGACGCACGTGGAGAAGGACTGTGCGTTTTGCGGCAATATGTCGGAGCGGACCATGAAGGACCGCCATCTGCCTCTCGCCAACTGGCTGGAAGGTAAAAGCCCGTCAGGCGAGAAGAAGAAGAAGAAGTCCTAGCGGTCTTCTAAGACCTTTGAGGGCGCCCCGGCGACGGGGGTCCAACAGAAGGCCAAGCACCGCGAGTCCGCTGGCACCGGGAGCGCCGAACGGTCGGGCTCTACGGCTGCCAGGCAGGGCGCATCCTCCCTGGCGCCATCAACCACGAGCCAACGCTCTGGCTCGGGTAAGAGGAAGGCCGAGCACCCGGCGAAGCTCCTGGAGAGACCCCGGTCGAGCTCGAAGGCCCCATCGGAGGGGGAGCGAGGCGGTGACCCTCCCCCCAAGGAGAAGGCGGTGAGCGCACCTAAGGTGGTGAAAGCCTTGATCCACCCTGCCAAGGCCTCTATCGAGACAGTCGCGGCGGCCCTGGCTCAGCCTGTGGAGGCTACACCAGTAGAGGTGACTTCGGGGCTCAGAGTCTCCCTGCCACCGCGGAGGGAGTCCTCTTTCAAGCCCATCGACAGGACCCCCGTGAAACCTCTGACGGAGAAGAAAAAGGGGGGGCAGGAGGTCATCGTGGATTCGGCCTCAACCTCTGAAGAGGAGCTGATCGAAGTCTTAAGCCATGGCATTGGCGTGGAAGAAGACCAGCCCGTCGGGAGGGATCCCGAAGTAGGAGACGACGAGAACGTCGAGGGTGCCGATGAGGCTCCTGACCGCCCGTGGGAATCCCCTCAACCAGTGCCACAAGACAACTCGGCGGCCATTTTGTTGGCTATACAGTCCTTATGCTCGGAGATAAGGACGAGATTGCCGTTACCACCAGCGGAGGAACCGCTCCCGACGGGGACCCGGAGCCAGGCCCTTCTGGGATCCCTCCTCCTAAGAGAAGAAGGATTCATCCTCCACCTCCTTTTCAACCATCACGCACTGCTCAGCCCTCCTCCCCGTCCACGACCCATGGGGATGATACGGGGACGGACACGGCCGCGACGGGTACAGACGACGAGGTTTACGACGAGGATCTTCCATCGTCACCTCCTCCCCGGGCCTCCCCGCCCGACGAGATTGGATCGTTTCATGCCATGATCGCCAGGGCATCTGAGCTTTTCCAGCTCTGCCCGGAAGAGAAGAAGAAGGAAGGTGTCCTTTATCAACGGCGCAAGACCAAGAGGAAGACGGTCCTCGCTGTACCTCTACTGGACGATATCTGGGATGAGGGTCTCGCCCTCCTCAAGAACCCATCCACAACGCCTGCGAGAAGGGATCGGTACGAGAAGAAGTACCAGGTCCCGGACGCGGCCCCCTTGTGCCTTCGGGCACAGCCGACCCCGGACTCGGTCGTCTCCGCGGCGGCCAGGAAGAAAGCGGGGGGGGCTTCGGCCTCTACGTCGACCTCCCCACCGGACGGCGAGGGAAAGAAATTGGACACGATGGGACAAAGAGTCATCTCATCGGCAGCGACGCCGAATAAGGCTGCAAACGCCTTAGCCATCGTAGCCCGCTACGACAGGGAGTTGTGGTACAAGATCGCCCCCCTGCTGGACTTCCTACCGGATGACAAGAGGGCTGAGGCCTTAGAGATCTTGCAGGAAGGAGAAGTGGCGTCGGACCACGCCATTACGATAGCGACGGACATCGCTGACACTGGTTTTCGCCAGTTGGGCAACGGCGTGTGCCTTAGACGGCGTGGATGGCTCAAGGCAACGGACTTCCGGCAGGACGTGCAGACCAGAGTTTTGGACATGCCATTCGACGGGAGCAACCTGTTTGGGAAAACAGTGGACGATTCCCTACAAGCCATCAAGACGGACACGGAGACGGCCCGGGCTCTTGGTGTTCTCCAGCAACGACGGCCGCCCTTTCGGAGCGCCGGAGGCAAGCAGGGTGCCTCCAAAGGTTCCGGCGGCGGATATTCCACCTACCGTCAAGCAGCCCGTTCGTCGTCACAGGAAGCCTACAGGGGACGAGGCAAGTCGGGCGGACCCTGCCGTCGTCACCAGGGAGGACAAGGCGGCAAAGCCACGTCGAAGCAGGACTGAACCGGCTGTGGGGTCGGGCCCGCACCGAAGCATCCCGGTGGGAAGCCGGCTGGCGAACTTCGTCAGCGTGTGGGAGTCCATCTCCACCGACCGTTGGGTGCTGGACGCCCTGGGCCAGGGCCACGCGCTCGAGTTTCTGAAGAAGTGCCCGCGCGTTCCCCCTGTGGCCAGGAAGGAACATCACGTCCCTCAACTTCTCTTGGAGGTAAAGGCGATGCTCAAGAAAGGCGCCATCGAGCTCATCCCAAAGAGGCTTCGAGGCTCCGGAGTTTACTCAAGATACTTCCTCGTGAAGAAGAAGACAGGAGGATGGCGTCCCATCCTGGACCTACGACGACTGAACAAATTCATCAAGGCACAGAAGTTCCGGATGGTCACCCTTCAGCACGTCCTGGGCCAGCTGGAGGAGGGCGATTTCCTGTCGTCGTTGGATTTGGAGGATGCCTACTTCCATATCCCCATCCTAAAGGGACACCGAAAGTTTCTCAGATTCGTGGTCCAAGGGCGTCACTACCAGTTCAGAGCCCTTCCCTTCGGATTGAGGTCGGCACCCAGGGTGTTCACCAAGTGCCTCGCACCGGTGGCGGCGCGGCTGCGCCTGGAGGGGATCAACGTTTACCCCTACCTGGACGACTGGCTCATCCGAGCAAAGACAAAGGAGCTCACCGCGGAGCACACGGCGAGGACCGTCCAACTACTCACGGACCTGGGATTCTCCATAAACTACGCTAAGTCCCACCTGGTGCCCGCGCAAGACGCACTGTTTCTGGGAGCGAAACTCGACACAGTGGCGCTTCTGGCCTCTCCGTCGGAGGAAAGGACGAGGGCCATCGTGGGCAAGGTGCAGCGGATGCTGGTTGCGGACGCGGCCAGGGTGAGGTCCATCAAGTCCCTCCTCGGAATGATGTCTTCTTGCATTTATCTCATCCGCCTGTGCAGGCTTCGGATGCGCCCGTTACAGGAGTTCCTGGACGCTCGCTACATCCAGACGACGGGCAGCTCCGAGGACAGGATCACACTCGACGAGAGCTTCCGACGAGCGATCCGGTGGTGGGGCACCCGCGCGCATCTGACGGCGGGCATGGACTTCCAGACCCCGGGCCACCAGAAGACAGTGACCACGGATGCCTCCCTGGAAGGGTGGGGAGCGCACACTGAAAATCTGCACGCCAGGGGCCTTTGGCTTCCGACGGAGAAGTCCCTCCATATCAACGTCCTGGAACTCCGTGCAGTGTTTTGGGCCCTCAGGTCCTTTCTTCCGTCCCTCAAGGGCAAGGTGGTGAGGATCTTCACCGACAACACCACCACCATGTTCTACATCGGGAAGCAGGGCGGTACCAGATCCCCAGCCCTGTCCAAGGAGGCGCAGGATCTGTGGCATTGGGCCGTCGCCCAAGGGATGTTTCTGGTGCTGTTTCATCTGGCAGGAATAAAAAACACCATCGCCGACTCGCTCTGCAGAGAGCTGCGCTCGTGCCACGAGTGGGAACTAGGACAGGATCTAGTGGACCGCCTCTTCCGACGGTGGGGCACACCCCAGATCGATCTGTTCGCGACGGCGACGAACTCCAAGTGCCGGAGGTTCGCCAGCAGGTTTCCCCAGCCGAGGAGCATGGGCGATGCTTTCTCGTTCCCCTGGGAGGGCCTGTTCCTATATGCGTTCCCTCCATTGCCGCTGCTGATCCGGCTCATCAACCAGCTCAAGAGGTCACGGTGCAGGATGATCCTCGTCGCACCTGCGTGGCCGAGGCAGATATGGTTCCCGAACCTTCTGGACTTGTCAGCGTCCCCGTCAATCAAGCTGCCAGTGGACGCAGATCTTCTCACCAGGGAAGGAGGTGCCATCCTCCATCACGACCCGAAGTCGCTGAACTTGCAGGCCTGGCTCTTGCAGTGTTAGAGTTTGGAGGTTACGACATACCGGCCGACTGCAGAGAGGTTCTTGCAAAGGCCAGGGCGTCCTCAACTCTTAAATGCTACGGACACAAATGGAAGAGGTTCTCTGTCTGGTGCCACGCACAGAAGATTAACCCTCTACGGATTACGGCTCCTCAAGTACTGCCGTACCTGCTGACGCTGGCCAAGGCTGGACTGGCGCAAGCTTCCATCAAGATTCATCTTGCTGCGATCTCCCGATACACCAGAACCACGGGACGGACGTCTTTGTGGTCTCATCGTCTGGTGAAAGAATTCATGAAGGGACTGTTCAGATCGTTCCCGCCGGTGACGGCCCCGGCCCCGGCATGGGAGCTCAACGTGGTGCTGACCAAGCTCATGGGACCTCCGTTCGAGCCTCTGCACTCAGCTCCGTTGAAGTTCTTGTCGTGGAAAACAGCGTTTCTTGTGGCCATCACCTCTGCACGACGGGTGGGAGAGATCCAGGCCCTTTCCTGCAAGCCCCCGTACTTGACTTTTCACGACACGAGGGTAGTGCTCAGGACGCACCCTTCCTTCATGCCCAAGGTGCCGTCGGACTTCCACCTCAACGAACCCTTGGTGTTGCCTGTTTTCTTCCCGTAGCCTTCGTCGCCGGCTGAAAGGACTTTGCACTCGCTGGATGTGGCTAGAGCGCTGAAGTTCTACGTGGACCGCACGAAGAGTTTTCGGAAGACGTCACAACTTTTTGTGAACTTTGGACCTGTCAATCAGGGGAAGGCTCTCTCGAAGGCTTCCATTTCCAGATGGCTCTCCGGCTGTATCATGTACTGTCATCGGTTGGCAAATCAACCGCTGCCTGGCCGTCCGAGAGCCCATTCCACCAGAGCGATCGCAGCTACCACAGCGTTCCTATCTGGTGTGCCCTTGCTGGACATCTGCAGGGCCGCTACGTGGAGGTCGACGCACACCTTCACGAAATTCTACTGCGTCGATCGGGATTCCAGGGAGGAGTCCAGGGTCGGCCAAGCAGTGCTGCGCAACCTGTTCGCCTAAGGTGAGCCTGGTGAGGAGGTAAGAATTGCTTAATGTTGAGTTTTGGATGTAATGCTTAATGTTGAGCCTTTGCCACCTCCCGTGGTTGTGCATGTGTGTACTGCTATGTATTCTTTTATTCATGAGCATGTGAATCCATGCCAGACCCCATGCTGGAGAAGGAACAAGTTACTTACCTGTAACTGTTGTTCTCCAGCATGGGTCTGGCATGGATTCACATGCGAACCCTCCCGCCTACCCCTCTGCGGCTCTTCACTTGGTCATACTGCCACTTCACGTGCTACCAAATCTGAAGATGGCTGCCAGAGGCGGGGCTTAGGGAGATGGCAGTCATTGGCTGTGGTCAGTATGACGCAGAGATCAGTGATTGGTTACTACTACGAAAGACAGATCAGAAACAAAACTGATACCGATTTTTCTTTACCGAGGATTCCCAGCCTGACGACGGGGAATATTCATGAGTATGTGAATCCATGCCAGACCCATGCTGGAGAACAACAGTTACAGGTAAGTAACTTGTTCCTTGCCACTGGGATTGCCACCTCTCCTGTCACTTCTATTCTATGCCCTGAAACTTGGATTATTAAGGATGAAGTTACCCTTTGAATACAGAAATGTAGAGACTGAAGCTGAGTTGAAGAGAGGAGTTGGCACAACAAGTAATACTCAAAGAAAGAGATCCTGAACTCAAGGACAGAGACACTGAATGTCAGAGAATCCAGCTAGAGAAAGCTAAGGTGGAGATTTCAGCCAAACCAGTTGAGAGTGTCAGGTCTCCAGCAACCAAGTTTATGAAAGATTTGGTTGGTGCGTATGTGGAGGGGTCTAATTTCCTCCAAAGCCTGGCTGCTTGTCCAATGCTACCAAATTGAGAGCCTTGGCTGGAGTGGTCTGTGCCTTTACCCTACCATATAGAGGGCAGAAGTACGGATACCCCCCTCCAGTCGTTACGCCTGTCAAGACCGATTTACGGAAAAAGGACAAAGCTATAAACTTTGAGGAGATAAAGTGAAAAAGCAGTCTTGACTTCCAAGTTGCTTGTATTGTATGACAGACCAGCTAGTTGAGGCTCAGTACTTCTGCTTCTCATTCATATTTAAAAGAATATTTGTGGGGGCTGTACGGATAGAGACACTTCTCCAGCATGGGGTCTTGCATGGATTCACATGCTCATGAATATTTACCGTCGTCAGGCTGAGAATCCTCAGTAAAAAAAGAAAGCAGTTTAGCTTCAACTAAAACTGCTTGTCTCCTCTATAGCCTATCAGTGTCCTTTGGATTATACTGCCCCCAGCCAATGACCTCATCCTCCTAAGCTCCACCCCTGGTTGCAATCTTCAGATTTTAATGCACGTTTCTAGTGTTGGGAGCCCTTGTGCTTCTCTCCTCGAAAATTGTTTGTTTTTTTGCAGCCTTTTGAAGAAATTCTCTATATCTTCATCGTCAACCACCACACAGCGACTATCAGCAGTGGGGACCCGTTGTTGTCGAAGATCTTTAATACACTGTCTTATCTTCAGCCTGTTTCGCAATAGACCCAGGCTTGGGAGCAAACCTCAACACCTCAACCATGGCGGATGCCATGAAGAAAGGTTATGTGAAAGCTACAGCCTGAAGAATATCTTCATCGAGGATCGGCACCTCAAGTGCGTTTACTGTCTTCATCCCGACCACCATGCAAACAGATGCTCAAGCTGTCAATCCTTTTCGTCGGAGACTCAGAAGGCACGCCACCAGAGGTTGATGGCATGGATCAAGGAAGGGAAAGCCTCTGACGCGGACTCCCTGTGTATTCAGACTTCTTCCAGGGCAAGCAGGTCCACTCTGGTAAGAAAAGGTTGAGGACTTCCCTTGCAAAGATCCAAAAGAAAGCAACATTGCAAGCCCCATCACGTTTCCTGTCAATGGCCTCTGCGGCTGCGGGTCCCAATTCTGGGAAAGGTTGGTTGCCGTTCCTGACTCTGTTGACAGTTAGCCTACGGGCTGGTGGGTAACCTCCATCTGCGAGGAAATCTCTGAACTTGTCGTACAAGTACGGGTTGTCGTCGAAGACTAGTAAGTCATCTAAGGAGCCGTCTCCAGTTCCACTGTTGTCAACATGAGCCTCGTCAACGACAACTTCATTCATGCAGACCGTTGCCCCGTCGACAACTGTCCCCTCTGTCTGTGAAGTCTGTGAATTCAATTCTTTCTTCAATGACTGCTATCCTGAAGGGTTCATCAACAATGGGCACCTTTAACTCTACAACGGTCACTAGGCCCAGGGTATCTCTGCCTCTTAGACCTCAATCAGAGGTTCAGACGACGATCCAGCCAATGACGGGACTTATTCCTACTCTGCAGGCTCCAGTCATCGCCCTTTCCCAAGGAGCTCTGATCTGGTGAGAGACATGCCTCCAGCTCTGAACTTCCTGTCCAGGCCCACCATAGACCTGCCAGAAGATTTGTTTTCGGATCAGGAAGGTGGCCAAGGGAAACCGGACTCCATTCTGCCTATGCCTCATCAGGGGTCACCGACCCATGGGCCTTCGCAACTGTTTAGCCCTCCAAGTAGCTCAGACCCAGTTCCCACTCCTGCTGTACTGGCTGCACCTGCTCCTGCACCAAGAGACATGAACTTGGACATCCTAACTACCCTGCACACTCTGGTGGCTGAAATTCAGCAGCGACTGCCCACTGCTCCTGCCCCTGCACCGGTGAAGAGTCCTCTAGGGCCTCCTCTGCATCAGCCGACACCGCCTCATAAGGCCCCTGTTACCCCTCATACTGCACCAGGGGCTCTGGCCACTGTGGTGGTGGAGCAAGTTCAAACGGATACTGGCATGGACACCGACACCACCAATACTCATACAGATGAATTTGACAACTACGTTCCCACAATGGGGAACTTTCAGATGTCGATGAGCCCGGACGGTCTCTCCCCCCGACAAAATTGTCTCTTTCCACTCCATCATCTCGAAAGCTGCCAAACTCTTCAACCTGGTACCCGAAGAGAAGAAGAAGGAGGGTTTCCTGTTTGAATGGTGGGAGTCCTTCAAGAAGACCACCATATCAGTCCCTTTGCTGGATGACATATGGGAGGATGGCTTGGCAGTCATGAAGGCTCCTTATACCATACCTGCTAAGCATGACCAGTTGGAGAACAAGTACCGGGTTCCAGACGCTCCCAGGCTTAGGTCAGTGGCACCCAGTAACGTTGTCGCCCCCCTCCAGGAACCAGATGCCGAAGCCCAAGACCTGTGCCCTCTTTCCTGCACCGCAGTGGCAGGCCGACTATTAAACTTTGTTGATCAGCGGTGAAAGTTCTCCACAGATAAATGAGTGCTGGACGTTCTTCAGCAGGGACAGGTTTTAGAATTTCAAGACAAGAACTAGGCATGGTGCAGCTGTTACAGGAAGTTCGAGCCATACGACACAAATGGAAAATCACACCAGTCCCTCAGCGCCTCCGGGGCTCTGGAGTGTACTCCAGATGTTTTCTGGTAAGGAAAGAAGTCAGGAGGGTGTCGACCATTCCTAGACTTGCGACGCCTCAACAAGTTCCCCAAATCCCAAAAGTTTAGTATGGTCGCGATGCAGCACGTGCTTGACCAGCTGGAGGAAGGGGATTTTTTGGCGACTCTCGGCTTGGAAGATGTTTACTTCCCCATCACCATTCATCGCAAACACCGGAAGTTCCTGCATTTTGTCATTCAGGGGTGGCATTACCAGTTCAATACCTTTCCCTCTGGACTAAAACCGGCTCTGAGGATATTCACCAAATGCTTGGACCCGGTGGCAGTGCATCTGCACCACAAGGGAATCCACATGTTCCCTTACCTGGACGATTGGCTCATTCGGTCCTGCTCCTGCACACTAGCAACCCATCACACACCACAGACCATCCAACTTCTGACTTCGTTAAGATTCTCAATCAACCATCAACTATCGAAGTCCTGCCTAGTTCCATTTTAGAACGCACTGTTCCTGGGCGCCTGACTCAGTACATTCTCTGTGTCTGGCGATTCCCTTAGAAGAAAGGGTGAAGGCCATCCTGGGAAAGGTCCAACAGCTGTCTACAGCGTCTGTTGAAACAGGTGGTCCATCAAGTCCCTGCTGGGGATGATGTCTTTCTGAATCCATCTGGTCCCCTTTTGCAGGCTTCAGATGAGAACCCTTCAGGAATTTCTGGATGCCAGGTGCAGCAAGTCTCTGGCATGTGGACAGACAAGATCGGACTCAATCGGGCATTACGTCAAGCCCTGCAATGGTGGTCAGTTCGTCCACACCATGCTCAGGGAGCTCCCTTTTAGATCCCTCCGTACCAGGCTACAGTCTCTTAAAGACATTCCTGCCGGTGAAGGCTCCTGCCCTGGCTTGGGAACTGAACGTCGTACTGTCTAAACTGATTGGGCCCACATTTGAACCAATGAATCGTGCCCCGCTGAACTTTCTGTAATGGAAGACCTCCTTTCTGGTGACTATCACCTCGGCCAGATGGGTCAGGGAGATACAGGCCATCTCCTGTGCGCCTCCATATTTGTCCTTCAACGCCACTGAAGTGGTTCTGCAAACTCATCCTTCCTTCATGCCGAAGGTTCTGCCAACTTCGATCACGAGCCTTTGGTTCTACCAGTTTTCTCAGTGAATCCTTCTTCGCCTGCTGAAAGGGTGTTACATTTGCTAGTGTCACACCGCGGGGAATCTGGCAGCTGTGGAATAGGTGGAGACTGCGTCCGCCTTTACTGGCACCATCACGTCCAATGAAAACGTGAGGTGTCGGTCTAGTTGTTTCCTGCAGCCTCCCGACACCGGTATTTAAACATTTCACTTCCGGGGTCGGGTTGCGTTGCAACGTACAGTTTTCGTTCTGTCTCTTGCCTGCGCTATCTCCGTTTGGTATTCCCTTTCTGGTTATTACTGTTTTCTTCCATCGTTTCCTCCCCGCCTGTTTTTCTGGTCCTCTTAACATTCCCTTCCACCCTCCCGTCTTCCGTGAGTGCGCTTCCCTTCGTTTCTTTCAGTTTACTTTTCCTGGCTACCCTGGTTCCTTCCTCTCTCGCGGAGTTTGTTCTCCTTCCTCTCTCCTTCTTTTCTTTTCTCTCCACTGATTTCCCGGTTCCAACTTTTGCCTGCATATCGGATTGCCCTGCCTTGCCCATTCCTGCTTGGATTTACCGGTTGCTCCTCCCGTGTATCGACCACTGCCTGCATTTCGGATTGCCCTGCCTCACCCATTCCTGCTTGGATTTACCTATTGCTCCTCCTGTGTATCGACCACTGCCTGTTATTCGGATTGCCTTGCCTACCATTTCTGGCTGAAGTACTTACGGCTTCACTCTTTCTATCGCTATCTGCCTTTCTTGTCAGCACCTCCACCCCCGCTGTGTTGGATCCGTTCCTACTTCACTACAGTATCCTTTAGAGTCATAATACTCGAGCCTCCTTCAGCTGCGGAATCTCATCTCTTCCGGGGTTTTTTATGCCTTTGGCTTTTTCCCCAGTACTCGGCGGCTGCGGAGGGTTGCCACAGATCACCCTTTGGGTGTCACTGTGGCGTCCTACCTTGGTCGCCTTCATCTACAAAAAAAAGGAGTAAAGACTCGAGCAAAAGACAACCCAACGCTGTCACAACGCCGGAGACTTCAAGGTGAGGTGGAAAGGGAGGAAGGGGAGTCGGGGGCATATTCGGAAGAAGAGGATAAGTTAGACCATACTGACAGTTTGCAACGCCCAGAATCAGATATGGCTACGCCGCAACAGGTCCAGGAATTGATCGCGGCGGTTCAAAGCCTGAACTTGGAAGTTCAAAACCTCAAGAGCGCCAACGTTGCGCTACAACAAAGAGTAGCAGAGCGGGATCCACCCACTGCTGACTTACCCCCTTTGCCACTGGTGTCTGGGAAGTTTGATGGGTCGCCTAAGAGGTTACAAGAATTCTTGGATGCCTGCCACCTGCATTTTTCTTTTCGGGCTCATGCCTTTTCTACGGGTCATGCCAAGGTGGGATATATGATAACTCATATGTCTGGCAATGCCTTGGCTTGGGCCACCCCACTGGTTAACAGAACCGAACCGGTTCTCCAGGACTATGATGCTTTCAAAACCCTGATGAGACAGACATTTCTACGAACCGAAAGCACCTACATGGCCTCTGAGGACCTCTTAGATATCAGCCAAGGAAGCTCTGATCTGATGTCCTACATTACCTCGTTTAAGCAGGTCGCAGCAGAAGCTGGGTGGCAAAAACAGGCCCAGTATGCCATTTTTCGAAGGGGTCTTCGAGAAGAGTTGAAGGATGAACTTGCACGTATTGAACGTCCCCTAAACTTTGCAGATTTGATCACTGCAACACTTCGGATCGACTTCCGACTGTCCGAACGTCGAGCGGAGCGCCGCAAGATCAAGAGTGGTGGTGCCATGCCCCTTGTCCCTCCTTCCTCGATGCCACCTCCCTCTACACGTCTTTCACGAGAAGAACCTATGCAAATCGGAACCACTCGTTCCCCTCTCACTACTGAAGAACGCAGACGACGAAGAGAAGGAAATCTATGCATGTATTGCGGATCCTCATCTCATGTACTTCGGGATTGTCCGTCGGTTCCTCCCCGGCGCTCGGGAAACGAGCACCCTCGGTAAACTTAGGGACTTATTACCGAGGGAGTGATTCCAGTCCCTTTGTTACTCTTTCAGTCACTACTTCTGACCGTTCAGATGAATCAGATGATGCCCGACTCATGGTAATGGCCGTTACTCTTCTGATTGGCAAGAACTCCATTCAAACCCAAGCACTCCTTGATTGCGGGGCTGCTGGGAACTTTATGGATACTCATTGGGCAGAAAGCCAGGGCTTGTCACGGATTGCCAAGACGGAAGATCAAAAGGTGGAAGGTGTTGATGGGGAACCTTTGAGCTCAGGCCTCATTACTCATGCCACTGAAATCCTCACGATGCACATCAGGCAGCATTCCGAACGTCTTTCTTTTGATTTAATCCGAGCGGCCCACTTTCCCCTGATCATTGGCATTGGATGGTTACGTAAACACAATCCCACCATAGACTGGTCCAGAAACCTGTTGAGTTTTCACTCCGAGCACTGCAAGACAAACTGTTTGGCAAAACCCACTTTTTCTACCATCCAAACCTCCTGTGGAGAAGAAGAAGCAAGGACCATTCATTGTATACCCGCCTATCTCCAAGAATATACCGAAGTGGTTACGGAAAAGATCCCTTTGGAACTTCCCCCCCACCGACCAGAAGACTGTAGCATCGATTTACATCCAGGTGCTTTGGTCCCGTTTTGTCGGATGTATCCTTTGACGGTACTAGAAAGACAGTTTCTGCGAGACTACCTTGATAAGAATCTGGCCAATGATCTAATCAAATCCTCCAAATCCCCTGCAGGCGCTTCTTTGTTTTTTATACCTAAAAAAGACACCCAGGAGCTACGACCTTGTATAGACTACCGGGGGCTGAACAAAGTTACTGTCAAGGACAGGTACCCGATGCCCCTGATCTCAGAAATCATCCATGCTGTAGAGTCAGCCACGGTGTTTACCAAACTCGATCTCCGTAATGCATACCATTTGCTTAGGATCCAAGCAGGGGACGAGTGGAAGACGGCGTTCAGAACCCCTTTCGGGTTATATGAGTACCAAGTGATGCCTTTTGGCTTGGTGAACGCGCCGTCTACATTCCAACGTTTTATGGACAGACTCTTTTCGGATCTCTTAGGACACTCTGTCATCGTATATCTCGATGACATTTTGGTCTTTTCCTTCTCTAAGGAAGAACATGTTGCACATGTCAAAGAGGTGTTCCGCAGACTCAAAGACAACCACCTTTCAGTCAAGTTGGAAAAATGTAAGTTTTCTGTGACATCTATCTCGTATCTGGGTTACGTTCTTTCCTCAGAGGGAATATCGATGGATCCTCAGAAGGTTAAATCTATCTTGGACTGGCCATCCCCTAAATCTGTGAAGGAGATCCAAAGATTCCTAGGATTGTCAAATTTCTATCGGAAGTTCATTCCGAACTTCTCTCAATTGGTACTCCCGATGACCACACTCCTTAAAAAGTCCTCCCTACCATTTCAGTGGACTTCTCCTGCTGAGAAAGGATTTCTACTACTAAAACAGGCCTTTTGCTCCGCTCCCATACTAAGACAACCTGATCAACACAAACCCTTCATCGTGGAGACGGACGCCTCTTCAGCTGCTGTAGGAGCAGTCTTGCTGCAGGAATATCAGGGTGAAGAACATCCAGTGTCGTACTACTCTAGGACACTGAATCCTAGCCAGCGTAATTATTCTGTTATAGAGAGGGAACTGCTGGCCATGAAATTAGCTTGCACTGAATGGCGACATCTCCTTCAAGGTGGTGAACACCCTTTCACCCTTCGTACAGACCATAAGAATCTACAAGTGTTGCGTCAATTTGAATGTTACAATACTAGGCAGGCTAGGTGGGCTCATTTCTTTGCTCAATTTGACTTTAACATAACCTACATCCCGGGAGAGCAAAACGTTGTGGCTGATGCCCTGTCCCGACGTAGTGACTACTTGTCAGAACAGGAAACCACCGTTGAATTGATGTTTGCTAGATCTCCCTGTATCGGTTTGGTATCGACTTTCCTACAACAAGTCAAGGATGATTCAAGAGAGAGATTTGAAGATGAAATGCAGGGAGAGAAGCCGGAGTACGTTCTGAAGGATGGGCTGTATTTAGTCAACGCAAGGTTATACTTGCCAACCACATCCTTGAGAAGGACAGCCTTGTTCTGGTGTCATGATACCAAGATAGCAGGTCATCGTGGAGTAAAAAACACTCAAGATCTCTTATTGCGTTATTTCTTCTGGCCAAAGATGAGGGAAGAAGCCAGACTATACGTACAATCTTGTATCACCTGTCTCCGTAACAAGTTTTCTACCCAAAGACCATTGGGATTGTTGGAATCATGCCCGGTTCCCACAGGCCCGTGGACCACATTATCTACCGATTTCATAGTGGAATTGCCCGAATCTCAAGGATGCACCTGTATAATGGTGGTCGTTGATTCTTTTACCAAGATGGCACATTTTACACCTTTACCCGGAGTGCCTTCAGCCTCCAAGATGGCAGGGGTATTTCTCAAAGACATATTTAGACTACACGGTCTGCCTACCAAAATCATTTCTGACCGTGGCACCCAATACACTTCGCATTTTTGGGCAGCCTTTTGTCGGCGGTTGGGCATAGAAAGAGCTCTGACCTCTGGGTTCCACCCACAATCAAATGGTCAGACGGAACGTCTCAATGGTACATTAGAGCAGTATCTTCGATGTTTCGTTAATCAACAACAAGACGATTGGGTCCAGTTGCTTCCTACTGCTGAATTTTCGTACAATAATTCTTCCCATTCTGCCATCGGTACCAGCCCTTTTTTTTGTACTTACGGTTTCCATCCCCGTATTTTTCTACCATTGACTGACATTGAGTCCTCAGTCCCTTTTGTTGAAACAACATTAGCAACCGTAAAAGAGGCCCAAGACCGGGCTAGACAGGGACTCAAAGAAACACAAGACAGAAACAGGCTCCAAGCCAACAAACACCGGAGACCTGTTCCAGATTGGACAGTCGGTTCTAGAGTGCTTCTCTCCACTAAATTCTTACCACGGTGGGTGCGTCCTTCAAAATTGTCACCTAAATTCATCGGACCATACAAGATAACACACGTGGTTAATCCAGTGGCCTTTCGTCTCCTATTACCCACACAACTACGCCGAGTGCACCCAGTGTTTCACACCTCCCAACTAAAGACATTTGTTGAAGACAAATGGCTTCGGACGAAAGGGAAGGTATCTGTACCTCCGGATCCCTCTAAAGAATTTTATGAGGTCTCCCGTATTTGCGACTCTCGTTATCATCAAGGTCGATTGGAGTACCTGGTCCACTGGAAAGGCTATCCAAGCTCTGAGGACACATGGGAACCCAGATCCCACTTACGTACCCCCTTCCTTCTACGACAGTTCCATGTCAAGAACCCTTCTAAACCTGGGGGTGTGGACCTGGGGAGGGGGCATACTGTCACACCGCGGGGAATCTGGCGGCTGTGGAATAGGTGGAGACTGCGTCCGCCTTTACTGGCACCATCACGTCCAATGAAAACGTGAGGTGTCGGTCTAGTTGTTTCCTGCAGCCTCCCGACACCGGTATTTAAACATTTCACTTCCGGGGTCGGGTTGCGTTGCAACGTACAGTTTTCGTTCTGTCTCTTGCCTGCGCTATCTCCGTTTGGTATTCCCTTTCTGGTTATTACTGTTTTCTTCCATCGTTTCCTCCCCGCCTGTTTTTCTGGTCCTCTTAACATTCCCTTCCACCCTCCCGTCTTCCGTGAGTGCGCTTCCCTTCGTTTCTTTCAGTTTACTTTGCCTGGCTACCCTGGTTCCTTCCTCTCTCACGGAGTTTGTTCTCCTTCCTCTCTCCTTCTTTTCTTTTCTCTCCACTGATTTCCCGGTTCCAACTTTTGCCTGCATATCGGATTGCCCTGCCTCGCCCATTCCTGCTTGGATTTACCGGTTGCTCCTCCCGTGTATCGACCACTGCCTGCATTTCGGATTGCCCTGCCTCGCCCATTCCTGCTTGGATTTACCTATTGCTCCTCCTGTGTATCGACCACTGCCTGTTATTCGGATTGCCTTGCCTACCATTTCTGGCTGAAGTACTTACGGCTTCACTCTTTCTATCGCTATCTGCCTTTCTTGTCAGCACCTCCACCCCCGCTGTGTTGGATCCGTTCCTACTTCACTACAGTATCCTTTAGAGTCATAATACTCGAGCCTCCTTCAGCTGCGGAATCTCATCTCTTCCGGGGTTTTTTATGCCTTTGGCTTTTTCCCCAGTACTCGGCGGCTGCGGAGGGTTGCCACAGATCACCCTTTGGGTGTCACTGTGGCGTCCTACCTTGGTCGCCTTCATCTACAAAAAAAAGGAGTAAAGACTCGAGCAAAAGACAACCCAACGCTGTCACAACGCCGGAGACTTCAAGGTGAGGTGGAAAGGGAGGAAGGGGAGTCGGGGGCATATTCGGAAGAAGAGGATAAGTTAGACCATACTGACAGCTAGATGTTGCATGTGCCCTGAAGTTCTATGTTGCACGCACAAAAGACTTTCGGAAACCGTCTCAGCTTTTCATCAATTTGGGACCTGTGGGCCACGAGAAGGCCCTGTCTAAGGCTTCCATCTCCAGGTGGCTATACGGCTGTATCATGCATTGCCATTGTCTGGCCAACTAACCGCTTTCAGGCCGGCCGAGAGCTCACTCCACCAGAGCCATCGCAGTGATTACAGTGTTTCTCTCTGTTGCTCAACATTTATTTATGTATTTATTGTTCGTTGAATACAACAAGTACATACTGTTTCAAAGCGCCCACAGGGCAAAGGGAGGGAACAAGGGAGTGATACATATTGAATACACATCAGGGAAGGGGAAAGGAAAAAAGGACTAACCTACTATGCCTTGTGAGTTTTCAGAACGTGCAAGTGCAGCAAGGAAGAGGGCAGAGGGTGTAGGTGCTGGAGTGTCCGTGCTCGTGAGAGAGCAACAGATGAAGTGCATTGTGTGGTAAGTGCTATACGACCTGGAGCCGTGTTGGGTGTAAGTAAAAGACTCCAAGGCAGAGGGAGTGCCAAGGCAAGTGTTGAGAGTAGACAGAAGCTGGGCGAGTGGGTGTGGGAGGTCAGGGGCCCCGAGGATGCATAAGGGCCCAGGACACCAATCACAGCAACCATGAGATTAGCAGAGGAGAGAAGATGGGAAGGGGGAGGTAAAGAGGAAACTCTTGAGGAGCTTCTGGAATTCAAGGAAGTCCTGCTCATGGCGCAGAGGGAGGGAGAGGCTGTTCGATAGTAGGGAGCTACCTGAGGAAAACGATCACCCGCCTACCCTCTGTTTAGCAAAGCGCTTTACACACAAAGAGTTGGTGCTAGAGGAACATAGAGGTCTGGAGAGAGTGAGATAAAGTTGAAGATAATTAGGTCCCTGGGCCCAGACAGCCTTGTGGATGATGCAGAGGGATTTGAATTTGATCCGTGCCGCAAACGGGAGCCAGTGAAGACTTTTTAGGGCAGGAGAGATGTGGTCCCTGTTCTTAAGGCCAAGGATAAGTCTTGCTGCCCTATTCTGGATTAGCTGGAGTGGTCGTAGAGTGGAAGAAGGTAGATTCAGGAGGATGCTATTGCAATAGTCAAGCCTAGAGAGAACCAGTGCTCGGGTAACATTGAGCCTCTGGGGGAAAGTGAGAAAAGGGAGAATTAATTTGAGAAGGAATAGCTGAAAGTGGGACTTTCCTTGGCAATGTCCTGAGTGTGAGGGAGGAAGGAGAGAGAGGGTTTAAAGATGACTCCAAGGATTCTGGCTTCAGAAGAAGGAGCGGGGGGAGAGCCCATGGTGAAAGGAAGAAAAGAGGTTGCAAGGGTCCCCATAAGAAGGATCTCAGTTTTACAGGCGTTGAGGTAGAGATCGTTGGAGGTGCTCCAAGACTGAATGGCAGATAGGCAGTCAGGGATGATGGAAGTTGCAAGGGGGTCAACAGGAATTTTTGAGAAAGAGTTGAGTGTCACCTGCATAACACTGGAAGTTGGGGGAAAAGGAGGAGATGAGGCGTGCCAGCAGAGCAAGGTAGATGTTAAATAGCCAAAGGGAGAGGATAGAACCTCGGGGCATACCACATGTGGAGAAGGAAGTAGGAGAGGAGAAGGTGCCCTGGATGACTTGGGACGAGTGGTCAGTTAGGAAGGATGTCAACTAGTCCAGTGCCGATCCGAGATGCCAAGGGTATCGTGGAGTCTTTGTATGAGGATGGAATGGTTGACTGTGTCGAAAACAGAGGAGAGATTGAGTAGGGTGAGGACAGATGGGGAGTTGGAGTCCAGAGAGGCGAACAGTTCTTCACACGTGTTCAGAAGAGCAGTTTCCATGCCTCCGGATGCTCGGAATCCAGATTGATGGCTGTGGAGACCACCAACATGATTGGTGTGTGAGTTGAGTTGGGGCAATGCCAGCTTCTCCAGCAGTTTCCCCAGGAAGGGGGTAATGGAAATAGGGTAGTAGTTGGCAAGACAGGTATGGTCTGCCCAATATTTATTCAGGAGGGGGCACACAAGGGGGCACTTGAGGGGGAGGGTAAAGATCCAGTGGCAAAAGAGTGATTGCAGAAATCAGCGAGTGAGGGGGCAAGCGAGTCAATGTTGTCCTTGATGGTTCTGGATGAGCAAGGGGAATCCTGTTTAGACGAGACCTTCATGGATGGACAACTCTGGTAACTTCTTCAGGTGTAATGGGGAGAAGGAGGAGAGGGAAAAACGAAAAGGGTGAGGGACCAAGAGCGGCAAGTGGGTGTGGGAAGGGTTGGGAGGGTGAGTGACAGGGGAGTTCAGGATGTCCTGATTTCTGTTGCCTTGTGTGCTCCGTGCGTTGCAGAGGGCCTGGGAGGGAGACGGGGGGGGGGGCTACAGACAGATTGGCTAGTTCCCGGCAAATCTTGTAAAGTTCAGCCGTGTTGTTGGATGCACTGGAAACCCGTGCCTGTATGTGGGCTCTTTTCTTGGCATGGAAGGAGAGTCTGTATTGCCTTTGGAGCAGACGGCAGGCCAGTTTGTCAGAGGATGAGCCTGAGGTTTGCCACTTCCGTTGCGCCGCTCTGCACTTTAGTTTCAGGGCTGCAAGATCGCAGTCATACCAGCTGTTACGCTTAGAGGCAGGTTTCCGGTGGATTCTCATGACTGGGTCAAGGATGTTGAGAGTATTGGTGATGGCAAGATGGAGGTTGCTGAGAGCAGAATCAGTGGAAGAATCTGAGGTAGGTGGGCAAGGTGGATGAAGGTGGAGGCGAAGGCAGCAGCTGACACTTGTTTCATCGGGGCAGATATTGGTGAACGAGGTTGGCAGGGCTTTTGCGGGGTGTACTCAGAGGGCCCCAGGGGCCTAGGTGGGAAGAAAGGAGAGAATGGTCTGACCAGTATAGAGGGGTGACCAATGGGGAAGAGAGAGGGAGGTCAGAGTGGATGAGGGCGTCCAGAGTTTGACCAGCCGAGTGAGTTGGCCCGGAGCGGAGAATGGAGAGTGATATAGTGGTGCAGAGGTCAATGAAGAGAATGGAAGCTGTGACAGAGGCATCCAATTGGATGTTGAAATCACCCAAGAGGAGGAGATTGGAGGTGGATGAAAGTAAGGAAGAGCACAAATCTGCCCATGCAGAGAGAAACAGGGTGGTAGAGCCTGAAGACCGGTTAATGGTGGCAATGGACAGGGTGGAGGAGGGAGAGATGACCAACTTGCACACCAGGCTCACAGAGGATGAGTAGGGCTAGCTGGGTAAGATGGAAGAAGGAACCCACTCAGGGAAGATTAAGGCAACCCCACCACCAGCACAGTGAGGTTGAGACTTGGATATGATCTTGAAGCCGTCAGGGAGGAGGGAGTCAAAAGCAGTGACTGAGCTGGCATTGAACCATGTCTCGTAAGAGCGAAAATGTCGAAGTCAATGTCTTCTGCAAAGTCACCAGAGGTCACTGGCAGGGCTGCTACATGGGGGTTTACCCACACCATCACAAGATTCGAGGCGATTGGGTCCTCCGACGTATTGCATATCTATGACAGTAATCACCACAGCTGTGCTGCTTTTTTCAGCGTCTGCGTCCTGCGTCGACCTCGATACGCTGTCCTTGAGGGCCTCCTTCGAGCTGCCGTCACCGGATGTTATAAGTAGGACGCACGACGCCCGTAGCCTCAGTTTCGTTTTTTCCGTGAACGTGTTTGCTTCGGAGATCTCGGCGCGCCTCGGTTCTACTGAAACCTGTTCTTTCGGTTCTTCGAACCTGTTCGTTTGTGTATTGAAAATTATGTCTTCGGCTTCTTCCACCCCGCGGTTGGGTTTTAAGAAGTGTCGGGTGTGCAGGTCCAAGATGTCGTTGACGGACACGCACAACGCTTGCCTCTGGTGCCTCGGGGAAGACCACGATATGGCAGACTGTGTCGACTGCCAGTCGCTGACATCGAAGGCCTTGCGGGAGCGTAAGAAGAAGCTGACGGTGGGTAAGGTGGCCAAGCCCCAGAAGTCACGATACACTGGACTTTCGACGGAAGATTTGAGGGGCAACTCTCTGCATCGTCGTCGTGAGTCCGGGGGGTCTCGGTCCAGGAGTCGGTCTCGCCATTCCTCTGCCTCTTCGAGGCACTCACGGAAGCGCTGTCACAGGTCGCCTTCCCCGTCCTCATCCAAGGGCTCCTCCCGTCGGCGGGTTGCTTGTCCCAACAAGCATTCCACTCCTGAGGAATGGCATTCCTTCCGAAAGGAGATGATGGCGATTTTTCAATCGCAGTGCTCCGGTCCGTCCGTGCCGTCTAAGGACGCCGGCCGTGACTGTGCTAGAGACACCGCTCATCCGCCTTCGGGCTCGAGCGGTCGTCGTGACCGGCGCCTTCGAGGTCCCGGTCGGACAAGGATGGTTGCTCTATACATGCCCGTTCCAGGTCCCGGTCCTCGACGCCCTCAAGACTGCGTGAGCCTGTGAAGTCTTCGAGGAAGACATCGACGCCTGCAGCGCCAAGGTCGTCGAGGGACTCTCTCGAGGCTCCGCCTCTGAGGAAGTCGTCGACGCCATCGGCGCCCACGCCGTCGAAGGACAGGCTCGGGGCTCCACCCTCGAGGCCTGTGTCGACTCAGTCGAAGTTGTCGGCACCTCGCTCGACGTCGACGCCTATTCCATCGACGCCCTTGACGCCTTTCGAGGTTGC
This sequence comes from Ambystoma mexicanum, assembly GCF_040938575.1. Lineage (NCBI taxonomy): Eukaryota > Metazoa > Chordata > Amphibia > Caudata > Ambystomatidae > Ambystoma > Ambystoma mexicanum. The sequence goes on from NC_090924.1 coordinate 151,598,658, forward strand.
TTTGTCGGAGGTACCGCGAGGCACGGTGGAACCCCCAAGAAAGGCTCTGGCCAAGGCTAAGCATGTCTTTGTCCCTTTTTCTGTGCCCTCTTTCCGCCCTCTGGATTTTATTTCTGAGGGGGATGAGGGATCTGAGGAAGGTTTGGTGCCTGAGGAGGTGCCTGATGAGATTTTGTCTGGTCACAGCCAGATTGAAGACCTGCGTCAGTCACTGCACGATGCCAGTGGTCTGGACACCTCTCCGGAGGTGGAGTTCTGTCGGACTGAGCCTGGCACCCATGCCGAGTCCTCGTACCGGCCCCTTATGTCGAGGGTCAGGGACTACTTGGGGTGGTCTGCGCCACCTGTGGATTTTCTGCAGGATGACCTGAAGGACATCCTCGACCAAGGTCCTCCAACTGACCCGGTACTGCTATTCCATATGGCTTTGCAAAGGAGGGTGGCTGCGGCTTGGACTGCTCCGGAGAGTCTCCCGGCAGTGAGCAAGTCTTTGCCGCGAAAATACCGTCCAGCCAGTAGTGACCCCTGCTACTTGACCACGCACTCCACTCCGGAGAGTTTGGTTGTGCAGGCGGCCACGGCCCCAGCAATGCAGGCGTCATACCCTACCATCCCTCCTGATAGGGGCGACAACCGTTTGATGGCTGGCGAAGAAAGTGTTTTCTTCAGGGGGTATGGCTTTACAGGCAGCCAACTCCGTGTGTGCCTTGTCACGTTTCACGCACACTCTGTGGAACTGTATTTCCTTGGCGGCTGAACATATTCCCAAAGGGGAGGAACGGGATGGTTTTCTTGCTATTGTACAGGATGGCAAGGATGCCATGTGTGAGGCCGTTCAGTCGGGGTTGGACATGGCAGATTGTGTCAGCCGATCCATGGCGGCGAGCACCGTAATACGCAGGTTTGCGTGGTTGCGGAAGTCGGGGTTTGCTCCTGATGTGCAGGCCCGGCTCCTCAACATGCCCTTTGATGGTGAACATCTTTTTGGCAGCAAGGCTGACGAGAGCCTTGAGAGGTTGCAGACCTCCAAAGCTGCAGCAAAGTCGTTGAGCGCTGCAGTTCGCCAACCTCCGCCTTTTCGTCCTAGGGGACAGCAATGGAGGGGAGGTTCCTTTCGATATTACTCATCCTTTAGTAAATCGAGAGGAGCTGCAAGTCAAAGGTGCCACTGTAGGAGTGCCAGAGGTGGAAAACAGGGTACTCGAGGTGCCAAGGCCGCTCGGGCAGTTGCCTCTTTGCCCTCGGGCACTGCCGCAGCGGCTTCAGCTCAGTCAGGAGGCCATGTCCCATGGTTCCCCGGTTGAAGGAAGGCTGGCGCAGCATCTTGTAGAGTGGCGTGCCATTACTTCAGAAGTCTGGGTTCTGGAGATTATAGCCCACGGCTACTGTCTTCCTTTCTGGCAGAGGCCTCACGACAATCCACCAGGGATTCTCTCTTTGAAGAGTCCGGATCCGCTCCTTGCGCAGGAAATTCAATCCCTGCTGGAGAAAGCCGTCATAGAACTGGTGCCTGTAGAGAGAGGAACAAGGGATGGGATTCCCCATATTTCTTGATTTCGAAGAAAGACAGGGGATTGAGACCGTTCATGGACTTGCGTGGTTTGAACAAGCTCCTCAGGAAGGACAAGTTCAAGATGGTTACTCTTTCTCAAGTCCTCCAGGCCCTTCAACGTCAGGACTGGTTGGTGTCTCTCGACCTCAAGGACGCTTATTTTCATGTGCCGATCCATCCAAAGCACAAGTAGTACCTGAGGTTCGCGGCTGGCGACTCGCACTTTCAGTTTCGGGTCCTGCCATTCGGATTGACCTCCGCCCCGAGGGTATTCACCAAGCTCATGGTGGTGGTGGTAGCGTATCTCAGGAAAGGGGGGATTCACGTCTACCCCTACCTGGACGATTGGGTGATCAGGGCGCACTCTCCCGAGCAGGTCCTGGATCATCTGTCCGTCACCGGCCACTCCCTTCACAGGGTGGGCTTCTCCCTCAACTTAAAGAAGTCCCATTTGATGTCAACCCAGCGGCTCCAGTACATTGGAGCAGTGCTCGACACTTCCCTGGGGCAGTGTTTTCCTCCCCAGGTGAGGGCTCATCACATTCAGCAGATGGTGCACCAGTTTCAACACTCCCAGAGTCTACCGGCGTTCGAGTTCTTGAGGTTGTTCGGCCTCATGGTATCCTGCATTCTTCTGGTGCCGAAGGCCAGGTTGCAGATGAGATCTCTGCAGTGGGCCCTCAAGATGCAGTGGTCGCAGTCCTCCGGCAGGATGTCGGACCCCGTTCAGGTGCCGCCCTCGGTCCCCCAGGACCTTCTGTGGTGGGCCGTCAAAGGCAATCTGATGAAGGGGGCTCTGTTTTGGCTACCCTGGCCGGAGGTGATGATCGTGACGGACGCATCCCTCACGGGATGGGGAGCTCATGCCAACGAGTTGACAGTCAGCGGTCGTTGGTCTCCGTCATAGTCCAGACTCCATATCAATCTGTTGGAGCTGCGGGCCGTCAGGCTTGCCCTGAAGGCTATTCTGCCGACTGTGCGAGTAAGGACTGTCCTGATTCTGACGGACAACACAGTGGCCATGCACTACCTCAACAAAAGGGGGGGGGCAGGGTCACTTTCTCTGTGCAGGGTGCGATGCAGCTCTGGTTCTGGGCCATCCAGCAGGAAATTTCGATCTCAGCAGTTCATCTGGCCGCAGACGAAAACGAGACGGCGGATGCTCTGAGCAGGCAGAGCGCGATCTCTCACGGGTGGGAGCTGGCTCAGGAGATTCTCCTGGAGATCTTCACCCTTTGGGGGACCCCTCAAGTGGATCTCTTCGCCTCAGGTGTCAACCGGAAGTGCAAAAGGTTCTGCTCGCGGGAATTTCCTCAAAAAGGAGCCTTAGGAGACGTGTTCGTGGTGGAGTGGTCCTTCCCACTGCTGTACGCGTTTCCTCCAGTCCCCATCATCCCGCAAGTGCTGCGGAGGTTACGGAGGTTCGGTTCCCGGACGATCCTCATTGCTCCGGCTTGGGCTCGGGGGACGTGGTACCCGGACCATCTGCCCTCCACGTCGTCTTCCCTACCAAGACGACCTGCTCTCAAGGGAGGTGGGTCAGGTTCTCCATCCAGAGGTCAGATCCCTCAACCTTCACGCTTGGCTTCTGAAAGGTTGAGGTATAAGGATTGGGACCTCCCTGAAGACATGATGGAGGTGTTGCTTTCGGCCAGACGGCCGGCAAAAAAAAAAGTCCCTGTACCGTTGCCGTTGGAGAAAGTTCTGCGACTGGTGCAGGGTTAAGAATGTGGATCCTTTTTCATGTGACATTCCTGTAGTTCTGTCTTTTTTGCTTTCGTTGGCCCACAGGGACCTGCAAGTGGGTACTGTTAAAGGTTACCTGGTGGCGCTGTCTATATTGAAGCGCTCGTCTGAGGAGTGTTCTTATTTTAAAATTCCTTTAATTTCTCAGTTTCTCAAAGGACTCACTAATGTGTTTCCGCCCGCACCTTTCCAGGTGCCTGGTTGGGATTTGAACCTTGTTCTGAAATTCTTTATGCGTGCTCCATTTGAGTCTTTACATTCTTGTCCTTTGAGGCTGTTAACCCTTAAGAGTGAGTGAGTTGCAGGCACTTTCAGTTAAGCCACCCTTCACTGTGTTTTATAAGGACAGGGTTGTCCTTAGAGTTTGTCCTTCCTTTCTACGAAGGTGGTGTCGGAATTTCATTTGAGCCAGAAGGTTATTCTTCCGGCATTTTATCCTCCTCCACATCCTGGTAAGGAAGAGGAGAGGCTCCATGGGTTGGATCCTAGGAGAACTTTAAGTTTCTACATTTCTCTCATGTCCCGGGTCAGAGTGGACCATCAGCTCTTTATTGGTTACGCTGGAAGGCATTTGGGACAAGCTGTGACTAAGACTTTGTCTAGATGGATTATCTTGGCAATTTCTGAATGTTACCGCTTGGCGGGTAAGGACCCTCCAGTAGTCTTACGGGCCCATTCTATTAAGGGTATGGTGGCCTCTACTGCCCTGCAGAGGGATGTTCCTGTTCGTAACATCTGCGATGCAGCCACTTGGGCTTCGGTCCATACTTTTGTCGTCACTACTCCATCGATTCTATCCATGAGCAGGATCTGGCCTTTGGCAAGGCGGTCCTTTACTCTGCTATTTGATTGGTCATTCTAAATTTCTATATTCTAAATTCTTTTCCCTCCTCCATATGTGGGTACTGCTTTGGGGGTTTGTCATAGATATGGAATACGTCAGAGGACCCAATCCCCTCGAAGAACAAGTTACTCTTTTACCTGGTAACGTTCTTTCGATGGGATGGTCCAACAAAGTATTCCATATCGCTCCCTCCCTACCTGCCCCGCTACAGAATTTCTTATGTGATTGCAGCTTACGTTTCTGCAAGGCTTTCTGTGGTCATACTGGCAGTGGTTTGGTGCCACACGTTCCGGGGAAAAAACTACAACTGAGGCTACGGGCGTAGGGCGTCCTACTTATAACATCCGGTGACGTCGGCTCGACGGAGGCCCTCAAGGACAGCGTATCGACGTCATCGACGCAGGACGCAGACGCCGAAAATGTTACGAAGAAGCACAGCTGTAGTGATTACTGTCATAGATATGGAATACGTCATCGGACCATCCCATCGAAAGAATATTACCAGGTAAGAGAGTAACTTGTTCTTCTACTGTGTCAACAGGGAGGAGTCCCAGGTCCCAAGCAGTGCTACGCCACCTGTTTGTTTGAGGGGAGTTTGTTCCAGGAGTAAGTGTATTGCTTCTGTGATCCTTGCCACCTCCCATAGTTATGTATATGTACTGCTGTATCATCTTTTTTTATTTTATTAGTTATGTGGCTGGCAAGCAATCTTTAACTATACAATCCAACAACCAAAGTCACAAGACATAAAATACAGTATAATATTATATAAAAAGAGAAAAACAAAACCGTTAAAGGAAAAAAGAAAAAAACACAAAAACTACCTGCAATTTAAACTAAAACCAAATTAAACATCACTAAATTCAGTTGATGATTGTTATTAACTAGTCGAATAGAAATATATAGAACAAGATAAAACAATAAACATCACTTACAAAGTCTAAAATATAGAGCCGTCACCTCCTAAAATTTCCAAATGAACTAAAATTTAACTCAAAGCTATCGACCTTAATAAATATGCAACTGCTATCCGAGGTTACAAACCCCCCAAGCATCTTCTCCAGAGGTGTTCCACATCCATTAAATCATCTAAAACCAGGTACCTTTGGCGCAGAAAGAGGGGCACTCCATAATAATGTGTCTGATAGTTTCGATCACCTTCTCATCCCCACAAAACCTACATTTCAAGTCTGTTCAATCATATTGTATCTGACAAGAATTTCCTTTGTCAAATTAAGGTTCCAACAAAACCTGAAAAATGTGTTACTAACAGATCTACTGGGGTAAAAACTTTTAAAAGGTGCTATTACCCCCTGTTACTTGTGCTCAAGACTTAAATGTGATAAGGATGAATAATCAGGTAGAGATATGATGGTATCAATCCAGTCCCATAATCTCAAGCAATTCTTAGTTTGCTGTGGTTTATGTTGTAGCTCCTCTTGATTAGAGTCAATTTCTAGTAAAAGATCCTCACACTCTTTCCCAAATAAAAACAGTCCCTTAACGTGCTCACCCTTTGACGAAACATTCAGGGACAACAAAAAATCACCATAGAGTGTGGCATCCTCTGCAGTCAGAATTTTACGATATAGATTCAGTAAGTTCCACATTCCCCTCGATTGAAGCAATTGGATACCCAGTTCATACCTGAGCAACACCCCAGGAAGAGAGCTGGGGACCCTAAACAACATCCTTCATAGTAACACCTCCATCTGAGGGAGCTAGTTCAAAATTGAATTTCAATACCATAAAGTAATTTTGGAATAATTTTCCCTTGACTGAACTTCAACGCTGGAAGTATAGAAAATGTCTTGTATTTCCCATCAACCTTTTTAAGTTGGTTTAACAGGCCGATGGTTTTCTGGGCTAAATATGCCCTGAAATTTGCCTTTGTGGGTTTGCCATCATTATGAAATCCCAATTAAAGAAGCGAGTTAACTGTCTCCAATTTTTGACCATCTTCGCTCCAAGAACTTGAATTTTCTTCCTTTTCTGTGTAAATATAATGACCTTTGTTTTAGTAGAATGAATAACCAGATCATTAGACTTAGCATAAATGCCAAATGCATCTAGCAGTTTCTGTAAACCACGTGGAGTCAGATTGAATAATAAAAAATCAAATGCACTTTTCTCCAAAGTCTCTCCCACATTAGACATATATAAATTGAAAAGACAGGGAGCCAAAATGCATCCCTGTCTGACTCCTGAGATAGTCTGAATAGGGCCAGTTGTTTCACCCCTCATATTCAGTCTAACCCTAATCTTAGAATGATCATGAAGTGCTATAAGAAGCCTTCACAATCCAGTTGGTATATTCCAACTTCCAAGCTTTTGTCATAGAAGTGTTCTATTCACTGTACCGAATGCTGACATCAAATCTATACTTGCCACATAGGTGGTGTTAACTTTACCTTTAAGGGCTAGATTTTGAACATATTTTAACAGCAAACCGTTAAGGTTAGTGCTATGGTTTTTCTGAAAACCAATCTGCCATTTTTCGATGTGCCCAGATTGAACTGACCTACAGGTGTTTCAAGAGCACAGATACAAAAACTTTGCTGTATGCGTCGAGGACCGAGATCAGCCTGTAGTTACAAGGGTTATTCCGGTCCCCTCTCCTAAAAATTCAAAGGAAGAATTTATTCTTTTAAGATTTGCCGAAAATATAAGGTCAATATAATTGACCCTGATGCCGGGTCATTCTTAAATAGCACATTGGAAAGCCTGTTCGGCCCTTGAGCCCTAGAATTACTAATGACTTTCATAGTACTCAGCACTTCCTCAAATTCGATTGACAAATTCCAAATATCCCCTACACCATCTGGAAAATATGAGCGAGGGAACATCCAGCAAAGAATTCCACCCAAATTTAGCCTCGTAATAGGACATCCACTGCTGTTCCCCTGTGGAATTTAACTGTAGGTCAGCCTGGTTTCTTTCCAGGTGATTAGTGAGAAGCCAGAATGTAGTGGTATTAGATTGCACAAACACCCATCATGCATTCAGCATCATTTTGCAAAGGTTGTCCTTTATACATTCGGCACCAACTTCATAGGATTGTTTTGCCATTTTGACCACCTACACCTGGGTCATTAATTTATCATGGCATTTACTCTTGATTCCCTTAATTCTTTCCCTCAACTCCCTTTTTGTCCCCCATAATATACGGTCAAACTGATGGAGATGATTCACAGTACCTGTCTTCGCTTTAGATTCAACCTTATCAAGACGATTCTCCAAAAAAGAGTCAAAATGATTTGTATTAAAAGTATCTATCTTCCAGTCCAAGGAACTAGAAGCCAATAACTCCTCCAACGTCCTATTAACCAAAGAGGCCTTATAATGGTTCCATGTGATTCTATTTAACCCTTGGTTTACAGTAACTGCTGGAAGGGGTACCCCAAAACCCCTATCTAAGGGCAAATCAAACTCTGCAACGATCATCTCATGATCGCTCCACTCACACAGGAGCACTTTAAAACGTGAACACATACGAAAGTTGCCTTCATCCACAAAAATATAATCCAGTATTGATTGACTAATGCCTCTTGCCCAAGTATTTTGGCACGGCAGATCTCCCGAACAGTTCCATTCAATCGAGAGAGACCAAAGGATTCCAGGCTTTCAAGCCATCTCTTACCATTTTTTACCTTTTGCCTCAAAGGGTTCTGTATAACCCCAGCATTAGTTCTTTAGAAAAACAAAATGAGTTTAGATCTCCTCCCAAGATTACAAAACCCTCCATCCAGCTTGAGAACCAATTGGAGATGAGTTCCACCACCTCATCTAAAATAAGTTCTACATGGCATACTACACTATGCCAGTAAATATTCAGCAATAAGATCTTTTATTTTTTCCCGCCTATCATGCTTGTTACTTAAAATGCAAGGAGACTCGTGTTTACAATAACTTGGTGATCAATCACAACCCCAGATCTTTCTTTTATCAAGGTTACAAGACCTCCCGATGGTTGACCCTTCCGACCTTTTTCAACAGCAGAGGACCTGGTTACATACCCATCCACAACCCGGTACCTCTTACACCCAAGTTTCCTGAATGAAAATGATCACATATTCATGTAAATGTTTCCCCAAAAGCGAATTGATATAGAGATGAGTATGGTCACAGCTGTTCCAAGATAAGATAGTTAATTTACGTTTAACTTTACCAGTACTCCGAACATTGACATTCAGTACCAGCTTCAGGAGCCCGAGTTTGTTTATTCTTCTCAGTGAGATTTAAGGGGGGACTCTTCCAGGGGTCTGAATAATATTATATCCCTTGTTCGCTCCCCTAAAGGGAGCTCTAAGGTTCATACCAATTGACCCATAGCAATCACACACTCTATCAGAAATATTATATCCCTTCTGGGGATCCTGTTGGAGGAAAGCAAAACCTAAATGATGCAGTGAGCCCATTTCACTCATTATGAGATCAGAGACTATTTTTGATACAATCGTAAACAGTAGTACATCGGTCCTCCCTCTAGAAGGAAATACAACTCTTTCAATGTCTTTTGAGGATATAGCCCATAGGCTTGGAACCCGTGAAAGCAACTTCAAAATCCGTGTATGATTCAGTACAAAAAATCTTTTATCATGAGATATACATGCCACTTTGAACTTTATACTCGACCAGTTATTTTAATCAAGACCATTCAAACAATATTTTTTCCCTTGTTGCAGATTATGTGAATGAGCTGGGTAAGGGGCAACCCTATTGTCTCAGACTCTCCCCTCGGACTCCTTTAAAGGCCACCAGAGAGGAATAATTTCTTATCACCTCCCCTCCCACGATGTTCATAGAAGAGCCTGAGGGATGATACAAGGAAGGCACCAAAAGGCTATCTCGAGGGGCTAAAGATTCTAGATTATTATGTCTATCATGCCACCCCAACTCCTGTAAACTGCACTGCCTTTCTTTACCGCATCCCACTCCCTGTGAAGCTTCACGCAGGAGGATGTTATTTAGATGTTGACTACCAGAGGCAGCTCCCATAAATCCCACCAATGGCTTTTCATTTGACCTCCCACAATCTCTGTCAGATTCCCATCTTATGCATAAAGTAGGTAACAGATAACACTTTTGTATGTTTCTCAACTGGAGAAGATGTTTGCACTGCTGAGTCCATACAACTAACCCTTACATTGTTGATATTTGGTTTCGTAAGGTATTTTTTTATTTCCAAACTTTTTTCAGCTGATAATAATTGCAGAAATTAACATTTTAGTGATTTGCGATCCTGTATGCCTATATATAAAAAGGTAAGTTTCATATATGTCAAGAATATATTTTTATTTTTAAGAGGAAAGAAACTTTAACTTCTACTTCAAAATTGTTTGCATGGCATCTAAGATGTTCATTTTTTTACTTGACAGATGAAGAGGGCGACATTTTAGGGGTGGTCTCAAGAAAGAAATTGAGCAAGGTGCCTTTCAAACCAGCCATATTCCAGAAAGGAAAGACAGCTTCTGAGACTGGTGTAACGGAGCTCAATATTCCTATCAGGTAATTCACATCCTAAATGTGTCTGGAAGTTCTTCGCTGAAAAACACAGTTGGGGTCATTTTGGTGGGCACTGGGTTTAAACGGGGTGCCTGGCAAGCATGCATCAAACATTTTACGCATGGTTTTTATGCACTGTGGGATTTTGCTAGATTCGAAATATCAGAATTACTGATTTCAGTTCCCCACAAAACTGACAGCATCTCCGCCCGCTAGTTTTGATGTGGGTAGAGATTATTTGGATTCCTGTGGAATCCATATGGTTTCTGAAGCTGCAAAAAACAGGCATATTCCACGTTAATAATTTACGTCATGTTCCAAAATGGTGGGCAGCATTTATGATTGTTTGCATCTTTAGAAGCAAACATGCTCAGAAACCCAGGAACGCTCGAATTTCTGTACATGTTTACCTCCTTAACATGCAAACAATCAAATTTCACTTTCTATTGACATATATTTTGCTTTGCCTTTAGTACAAGAGTGAAACACTGTTCATGAAATGGAACCAAACCGATTGGGTTCTTGTCTTGGTGCACATTTGGACTGCAAGATTTGTGGATATCTAGGCTGAATTAGGGTAAGACCAATTAGGGAAGGATTGCCTTGGAGTTGTTTTCAAAAGGCAAAAAACAAAGAGTTGAGAGTGGTTGTTTCATAGGCCTTTTGCAGAGGACTTAGAAATAGGTGACTAGATTGGCTAGACTGTCGTAGGTTTGATAATGTGTGATATTGCTAATTAGGTCAAAAACCAAGACACTCTGGCAACAAGAAAAAGCATCCTCTAGCCTGAAGACGATAGCTATTTTCATTTACTTGTCGTATATTTTTGTGTGTGATATCAACCTCTGTCATTGTAGTACATACACGTTTGGCACTGTTTTTTGCTCTTTTGCACAAAATGCACCAAATCCTAATCCTGCCTAATTCGTGCAGTGGGAACCAAGACACATCTACTGTGATAATTAAGCAATAAACCCAAGCCAGGTAATGCCCTGGGGAAGTTTAATGATATCCTGGCGCATCAACTGACCCGGTAATTCCCCTGCTAAGAGGGGTTTATTGCTATTAGTATCTAGGCACATTGTACTGGGATCCTAATAGTGGGTTTTTTGAAGTTGAGAAATTATGTGTTTGCTGTTTCTAAACCTAAAAAAAAGCTACAAATCAAGATGACCGCCATCAATCGCTTTTTCCAAGACAGCCATTGCTGGGTCGGGACGCGCCGGGAACACTAGTGTTCCCGGTGCAAGTGAGGGACTTGGGAGCACCAGGTAAGTGGGGAAGGGTGGGGTGATCTACATATGTGGATAACAGTTTTGGGGGGTCGAGGAAAGGGGACACAGGGGAGAACAGGAGTCACTTACCTTGTACTCAGGGGCCAAGATGGAAGCCTGCAGCTCAGAGGAGGCTCGGAGAGGTGGCTTAACCATGGTGTTCTGAGCCTCCTGAATGGCTTATGCTGCGCCCTTCACTACTATAGTGGTCTCACAGCGCTAAAAGATAGAACTGGAAAAACACAAATGTATCAAAAATAGTTTTGTGATCCTAATATTATTGTTGCTTCTGCAAGACAATATTTTCTGGTATTTCTGTGTGTACAAGTTACTGAGCAAAGCTTATTTGTGCAATAACTGGTGGCCACTCTCACATGTGGATATTTTGTTGGACCTCTACTGGTGTTCAAGCTTTCAGAGACTTTTGGGCAGTTCTTTGCTCTTTGGAGCACTCGAGCATGATGCCGTCTGCAGCTATTGCTGGTTGCAGTTTATTAGGGAAGAGTATCTCAAATTCCCACTTTTTGTATGGCACAGATTAGAGTAATAGCACACGTTCTAATGGTCACAGTTCTCCGGCAGATTTGTCATCTGTGCAAATAGGCCGTCAGGCACAAAGCGACTGTGGTATTTGTGCCATGAAAGTGGTGCTGAACTGTGCCAGCAGTAGTGAGCTTGCTGCTTTATAATAAAGGCCACCCGTGCCTCCACGCAGTTCATGTTTTCACCATCCCACAGATTTCCACTGGCAGATTTAAAGCAGAGGGTCCCATAGTCAAGACTGACGGAAAAGGCCTGAGAGGGGGAGGGTCGTTCAGGTGGGACTTAGGCTAGGCAGAATTTCGGGTGGTTCCGCGGGATACACTGGTGGATTGTAACGGTTTCCAGTAATATAATCGTGGCAAAAAAGTCATCTGCACAAAAAATCGCGGAAAGAATGCTGTGATTTGACGCGGTAAAGGTGTATCCCATTATACCATTTAAGGGGAGCGGGGATTGCAAGGGTGTACCCCGCATCCATTACATGGATTGCAGCAGCAAAATCACAGCAATTGTTGCCGCTATTTTAACACATGTAACCGCTGTAAGGGTAAACATTTCCATGGCATGTGATGACAGCATCTGCAAGGATATCTCTTAAATATTGTGACTTTCTAGACACATGAAGTCCTTTTGGGGGGCATTTGAGGCTGCACTTTGCTTATGTTGGCAGCATCTGTACATGTGTGGCTATACCTTACATATGGTAACTCTGCCAGGCACCTGATGCCATGATTACACCATTTGAAGCTTTGGGGTGGAGGGGAACCTTCAGAAGCTTTTTGGGGCAAGCATACTTTGTGGTGGCTGAGTATGCCAGGTAGCGGCCACATGCATGTACCGGTCAGGCAGTAGTAACTAGAGTAAGTTAAAGTACCTGCTACTGACATGTAAAACACAGACACTAATGCGGTTTCTTTCCTGTCACCAATCAGTTTTTGAAGAATTCGCCAATGAAGGTTTTTTTTTACCCACCTATTTTCTGAAGACCAGTGTTGTCTTGTTATAAGTACTTTATTTGTAGCCACGCATACCTTTTTACTACACTATTTGTATAATTGCTTGTTTGGCAGGGTGTGACTATGCCTCAGGTTGTGAATGTTCTTCTAGGTTCACGAATGCATGGAGTGTTGAATCTGTAGGCTGTGTTGTGCTAGTTCCCCTGATACCACTAGCTGCAACACCATCTTTTAAGTGGAATACAACATAAGCATGCTTTCAGTTTAAGTCAATACATCTCATTTAGTGTATACTCCGGATGCTAGTCTGTAAAACCTCATGCAAAAAACATCTACCATATACGATAAATGCAAAACTGCGTAACTACAAACTTCTACTACATGCATACAATTATGTAATTACATTAAGACATAGCAACCCTAAGGCAACAATCTAATAAATTGGGTCTGTTTCCCATTCTTCCTCTTAATAAAACAAAAAGGCACACAGACAGAACAACATCGGCTTATTGACCTCTGCAAATGTTTTTAGCCCTCATTAACCACGCTTTGCTCAGACACTGTGCTACAGCAAAAACCACTACATCTTATCGGTAGACCAACAGGGATGAAGCGCACGGTGCAACGTCCTGATGCCAAAGGTTCTCAGCGTCGCTGTCAACCAAGGAGACCTCCCTCTATCATACAAGGCACGGCTGAACAAAAACCCTGAAGGGCTTCCCTGGCTTTTATGCAATAGGGGCACCATTCAGAGAGGCCAGCGTTCCATCTGGATTTAAAAACAGCCAAGAGCAGTATCCCTTTAAAGGGCTTTGGTTTTGAATGGTCTGCTTAGATTGAAGTAACTCGTTATTTTTGCTGTCAGGATACTGTCAAGAGCAGTATCCCTTTAAAGGGCTTTGGTTTTGAATGGTCTGCTTAGATTGAAGTAACTTGTTATTTTTGCTGTCAGGATACTGAAGTAACTCGTTATTTTTGCTGTCCGAATATAGCTTAAATCATGCTTTGACATGTATTCATAGTATACACTATGGATCCTAAATTTGCCGCCGGGAGGATAGCCCAGGTGCAACGCGCTTGTCTTGGAAGCAGGACCACGCAGAGCAACAGAGGTTCAAATCCTTGCTCCGTGCTTAGAAACCTCTTTGGTATTAAGCGTGTTATGAATAACCTATAATAATACTTTAGGTTGCAATTTAATTTGGACTTTCCCAGATGTCAGTCGGGGCTAACCTACAAATCATGTATGTTATACATCTCATCCGAGGCATTGAGTCTGCTGCTCCCCGATGAACAGCATCTAGACTAAAGCATCTATGCTTTACCGGCACCAGGGAATTCCACATTTTAATCCAGTAATCAAGGGGTTTGACTTTGACCACAGGTGAAATTGCCAAGTAACCTAGAGCGAATCTCTGCAAGATATGTGTTGTGCTAGAGTGAGGGAGAGCGTGCATTGATGTATTCTACTTCCTCTAATCACCAGGGCTGAGATGTTTGTTCTGCTCCAGATATGGCTGATGCTAGTTACTGCGATCTACATGCTTCCATGCGGGCTGATCATGAACAATCCACAAACCGTTTATCAAATTCGGTTTTGCTACCCACTGGCGGGATGGAAGTCAATCTACTTTACTCCATATGGGGGCCCCAAGTGCCATCAGGAACATGCCATTGCCTAGGTGGCCAAACAAGGATACCTATTCAACAATATTGTTAGCTAAATAAAGATCATTTCGTTGTTTTGTGTGAATAGAATGTCATATATTTCATTTTTGCAGCATTACTTGGTTGCTCCTTAACTTGGCAAAATGTGTTAAACAGACGAAGTTTCCTTTGGAGACCTACTGGGGTAATAGGTACTGCATGGCCCCTGTCCCTGACCCAGCGCCAAGTGACATCTTCCTTCCTCTCGTGTTCCCTCCCTTTCCTGTTGGTAAAGTGTCACATGCAGTTGGTTCCCTGGGAAACAACTGGCGGGCATTCAGATTCCCACAATCTTAAGTGTTCCTTGGTTTCTTTAAGTGATGAAATCTCTCTCTAGTAAAATTACACCAAAGCACTTATAGAGCCAGAGATTTCAGGGGGGTTGGAGGACAAATAATCCTGTGTGCCCCATAGAGAGGCATGAGAATACATGCACACAGAACAGCACTGATAGGCCTTGTGTATGGCAGACACAAAACATACACCGTTTCTGAAGATGTAGAGTAGTGTGAATTTAATTAAGTAATGCTTCACCCAGGCAAAGAATGTGGGTTATTAAAGGTCAAAATGAGTATTTCTGTCTGCCCCTCTCCAACGGTCACTGTTGGCAGGTTGATGGCTGTAATACTCTGTACTTTAGGCAGACAACGTGGCCAGGGGGGCTGCCTGCGACAGCTGCCATCGGTCAGACCCGCACTACCTCTGCTTCTTGAACAGGGCAAGGACTGCATAGTGGTGGGCAAATCCAGTCCACTTCCTTGCCCATGCCCTAGAGTGTAGCTCCGATTCTCCCCCTGACTTCTGTACTCTATCCATTACTCCTATGTGCTAGCAATTCGATTAGCCATATGGGAGTGTGTGGCAGCCCTGGGAAATGGGTGCACATCATGCCAACATCACCTGTTGCCCAGGCCCAGATGATCTTGTCACACATGCATAATGAGATGGTCCAACTGCACATCTGTTTGAGGGTGCAGCACATGTTGCTCCCGCAAGCAAGTGGGAGTAGCTAACACACTTTACCAATTTTTCTATCCCTCAAAGGAAATGTACAGACGGACCTGGTGGGTGGAGAGCGGGCCCGGGCCCGAGTCTTCATTTATATGGGGTTTACATTGGCACCAGAAGACCATGTGCGATAACCCTTAGTCGCAGACCTCTCTGTGCACGTTGGATTATTTTTTGGTGTATAAAATAAATGGGTCTCCGGATGGCCCTGGGTTCTGTGCCGCTTTGCACCCACTGCACCAAACAATCGTTAATGCAGTCTGCCGTGCACGGCGGCTGGCATCAACATAAATCACTATGTATTCAGCCATGTTTTAACAAATCTTAAAAACAGGAATAATCCAGAGGCTTTCCAGCACCTCCACTCACATGAAAGAAATGAGGTGTATGGTGGCATTCAGGGAGCTGCCCTGTCATCCCTACAGGTGATTTCCATACCACATCCCTGCCATCCCAAAACACTACATAATACCTGGAAGAAAGCACAGATCAGTGCTCCACAGTGAATGTTGCCAGGTATTTCTCTTACTTGCTGTTTCTTTTGCCTTGCTGTTTGACCATGGACCACTTCCAGGACTTCTCTCGTTTTTCTCTTTTCTGTAATGCTCATTACGTGCCTCGACATGAATGCTACACAGACACCATGTGTCTGACCAGGCCACCTCAATGTCTTACATTATTCCTGATCCTCTTCCGTCCCCTTGTGCTACACTCCTCCTTGCCCTGCCCTACCTCCGAATTGACCTTTTACCTGCCTGTTATATTCACCAACTCTGCCTTCTGATCTGTGTGATTTTCTCGTTTTGGATCCTCGTTCCATCATGGGTTTGTGGGACCTTTTCATTTAAAGATAGTACATTGTGACCTCGGCATTTTCACAGCTGATCTCAAAATCACCAACTTAAACTCATTCATCTCATCTTGCTGATGTATCTCGATCGTCCGCAAGTGTCACATCCACAGGCACCGGCACATCTCTCTGGCAATCTGAGCCTATCACTCCCATCCCATTGATTCGAGGTCAAAATGTCCAGCCCTGTGCATCGGTCCATCACACATATCAAAGCAAAGGTCCTTGTTTCCCAGCTGAAAAATCCAGCAAACGCATACCAAACAGAGGACATATCAGTAAGCAAGATGACCAGTGCCACTGAAAAAGGTGATTGCACCTTCTCTCTCGAGGCGTGCTGTCTTCAGAACTCATTTGGAGATTACACCCGCTGCAACATAGACTATCACCAAAGATACAAAAAGTCAATCAAAATCTGACTGTCCCCAAAATCCCATTGAAGCACTATTAACATGTATGTGTCTTTCCCCAGTACCAGCAAACCCTCGGGTTAAACGTTGAGCTAAAATAAGTAAAACTACATTAATGCCAAGATTTCCTTTTTGCACTGCCGTGGCTTATGCCACATGTGCTAAATTGTTGAACTAGCATATCGGGCTCAGGAGGCAACAATGATGAGGCACAACCGACTGACTCTTAGTCTTTCAGCCCTGCTTCGAAGAGAAGAGGGTTTCTCCGTCCCTCTGATGCTCTCCTGGTTGTGTTAAAGTCTTATGAATCTAGTCTGCACCCAGAGGCGGATTTCTGCAGATGATGAATCTACAGGATGAAGAATTAACCCATCAGAAAAAAGCAAGACTGAAGATAAATTACTGTTTTTATTGGCTAGTTATGCTTGGATATAAATCTACGTATTACTGTGTGAAGAAAGAACACACGCATTGATAATGAATATTTCATCTCAGTTTTCATCATTATCCTATTTTCCACATTCTTCAATGATAACATTGAAATGTACCCTTTCTTTTCCAAAGCAACACATTCTCCTTGGCTCTGAATGCTGGACTTGTTTTCTCCCGAAACGGTTCTGATTAGGGTTGGCTTGTTGACTCATCGAAGAGGCAGGCTTGTATGATATTCAGGAGAAAAGCATGTGAGAAAGGTGTACCAATAATACATTCCAGTAGAAAATATTTGCATATTTGTCAGCTATTCTTAGAGTATTGCTAGAGATTGCTATTCATTATAGTTCATTGTCGAGTGATGAACAGAGTTCAGTAACTCCTCTTTTATGTCTTTCTTCATGTGGTCAGAAGGTCACCACTAGGGGCGGCGGAGTGGCATCACCAAACACAGGTATCCGGGAAAATGTGGGATGTGCAGAGGGAGACGTACATCGAGACAACCGAAAGAACATGTGTTTATCGAACAGATGATAAGCTCTCAAGTGAGAAACAATTTCCCCCTCTAATGTTTCTGATTACAACCTCTACTTCATCAACAATGACTAAGTATTGTTGCTGCATGTCCAATATATGTACCTAGCTTAAACTGCTTGTTTGTCCCAACATTGCTATATTTTGCTCTTGTCAGCTAATCATTACTTACAGTTAGAGCATTTCCTTCTAGTTAATGGCCTGGGTAGATTGTCCTCCGATGGAGGGATCCATAGTTATATTTGTTCTTACTTGGTGAGGACACTGGGACTTTATTTTCAGACCTATAAGAAATTACAGATGCCTATCATCTCAATAACCGAGGTTCTGTAAACTGCATTTTCTCCTCTTCTGCAGGTCCGCCATACATGCAGATGACCATAGAGGATGTGCATGTGCAGCTTGGGGAGTCCGCCCGGTTTGAAGCAGTCATCGAAGGAAACCCTTCACCTAACATTACCTGGTTTAAGGTATGTACTTTGTGAATTCTGAAGCAACACCCTATACATGTCAGTTGAGACTTGGAATTGAACAGAATGGTTCGTCATGAAAAATACTAGGGTCAAATTAGAACAAATTCATATGTGGGTCAAGGGCAGGATTTGTGTGATATAGACGAGAACAAATACATTGTATATAATATACCCCATGTTCTTTCCCCTGGGTGTAAGAATACCAAGCATGCCAAAAGCTCCTCGATTTGACTTCAGGTGCTGCATTTGTGTAGATAATTGTCATACCCAGTGGGGCTGCACTTTAGATGAAATATAGTCGCGTGACACCTAGAAGACACAAGTTGACGTTTTCTTTATCTTTGCCAATATGTGGTGTGGTGTTATCATTGTATACTTGACCACTTGGTAGGATGTCTTGAAGGTAATGCGATCACTAATTGAGAGATTGGAGGCCGGCCATACACGCAGTCAGACCTCACACATTTTAATGCCCGCTGATGCAGCTTCTGTTCAACGTCCCTGTTTGTCTTTGCTACAATGAGACTATGAAGGCGTTTTGTTAACAAAGTAAAGCTTAAAGCGAGGGCTGATTGGGCGGCTTGATTCTGAATGCATGGTATAAGCACTAACATATGAACCGAGTAATGTGTCGATCAGGTTGAAATCCAGCACTCAGAGGGCAGGATATAAGGAGCATGTGTAAAGTGAAGAAATAGCACAGCTGCAGCCGTGTTCAGAAACTTTGTAGCTATTCACTACCTTAGTGACAAAAAAATCTTTCAAAAATTTGGATTCACATATCCCTGCTGTGGAATAGGAAAATCACCATTCAGACAAGTATGCCAAGGGATTCTGAGCTTATGAGACATTTACTGCTTCACTAGAGTTTCCAGAAATACTGACCCATATCTTACTTGCTTTCCGCTGGTTGTACTAGGCCTGACAGTTATCAGTATAAGCTGGATAATGTAATGTGGATGGACTTCTTGCTGCCTGTAAAGCAGCTTGTAATATTCGCTCAATCCTTCCATCCGAGAGGGATCCATCATAGCTGCCCCGTTAGAGACAAGGTGATTGATCCAAGACCTCCCCTTATCACTGTAGCTCCTTTCTGAGCTCAGTTGGTAATGCCTCTTAAAACATCTAGAAACTTGGGCAAACGAAAGTCATATTACTTCATTCAATAACAATGAATTCCAGAAAGGCATTGAATTGGCCAAACAGCCATTGAATTTGCATGTCTTGATGTCGAAGTGGAGTCAGTCAAGGGGAAATATCAATGGCCCTGCTTAGCACTATAAATAGAGCCACGTTATGGCGGCCACGACACATTTTGGTTATGCATCAGGTCTGTGAAAAGACTGAACTGACAGACCACAGATGTCAATGTAAGCCAAATGTAAGTGGCATTGGAGAATGTTTTTGCATTCTTTGGTACCAAGTGCATCCGTACAATTCTGTAATTGTCTATGAAATCTCTCTTTATTTTGTTTATTGATAGACTTGTATAATGCTGCATAGCTCTTTAAGGCATCTTTCAGCTGCTTTGGAGTGCTTTGAGGGAGAGTTGCAAAAAGGCCCCAAGAGGATGAGGGTAGATAATGGACCAGAGCATCCGCAGTGAGTCCACTTTGTGCCAAACATAGGCCGGTACAATGCTGCTGGCTTGGGCTGCGACCCATATGTTGAAAGATCATTTATTTATTTAATTGTTGGTTTGCGGCTACTCAGTCTCTTCAGAGTGTAGAAACATATGCCCAGCACTTGGCTGAGCATGGATATTATAAGGCCGGCGTTACTGTAGGTGGCCAACCCACTGCAAGCAGGAAGGTCAAACCCCTGTGAGCAATGCAGTTATAAGGAGCCATGATTTTGACAATGTATCCCCAGGAATTTGATGGGAGCCGACACCATTGACACAGAAGAAAAGGTGTCTTTTCAGACGTTTCTGCAGTTTCAGGTAGCAAGTCTATGTCCAACGGAGAAACGGTGGCCGTTCCAGAGGGTAGAGCTTTGAACAGTTATATGTCTTTTTGCTGCACATTTTTTAATCGCTGCTCTTTTTACTGCACCTTTGTTTGCACTATTTTTGATGCCCAATGAGTGGGACCCCCGACACCTACCTACCCCTTCCCCTGCAACTCCATATTTCCTTACCCTAGCACCCTCCTACATTTTGCTGCAAAAAAGGTAAACAATGTGTAAACAGTAAATGGCACTACTTGGCCATAAAATGGCAACAGCTGGAAATGCTGTGATTACCTAAGCACGTGATACAACTGCCTGGCAAATGACTATCTAATACCTATAGACAAGCCAAAACTGTTAACATTGTCAATGCTAGTTTTTCACAGGAATTCAGTGCAACGAAGAAATATAAATCAAGTGGCTGAAGGCATGCTTGGTTAAGACATTTTGATGACTCCGGTAGCAGACTTACAGCTGCTATTAAGCAATTAACTCTGAGAAGACTGCTTAGAAATAACACTGGCAGGTAACTGACTTCTAGAGCTAGCTCAAAGACATCCCAGGAGGAAGTGCTTTTGTTGGGGAGGGGCAGGTAGCGGGTGGGAATGGTGATAGGTGTTAGAACGGCCATGGTCGGTGAAGGCAAGCGTCTCCAAACAGCACGATCCTCCCCGCAATGAGAGACAATGAAGGACTCTCCCAAAATGGGAATAAGGCCAAGACAGAGTGCGGGTGAGCGTAAATGGGAGTTTATCAATCAGAATAGGGCATGCAAAGAACTCTGCAAACTCCGAGAGCGCTCTGTCTGACAATAGCAAAGACATGCGTATATATTTACAAAAAACGTCATAAGAACCTACACACTATAGGGGGCACAAGTTCGATGGGATTGGGTGGCGACGACTAACTATAGGTGCTGCTGCGATGTGGTTGGCTTTGGCTGGAAGACGTCACTGGTCAGCCTCGTGGGTTGGGCTGGGCCTGGCAGGTCGGCTGAGTTCATCCGGACGGTGTTGTTGTGCCATTGTGGCCAGTGTCAGAGATGAATGTCTTTTCCTGACTTGGTTGCCCTATGCCATGCACACCGCAGTCATTCAGTCATTTCAATATTATTTTCTTTAGTAAATCTTCCAATAGGTTATACTACAGGTTAATGCAACACAGGAGGAATGTACCTTGTGAGGGGTCTGGAGGTAATACGTCAGGACATGGTTACCAGTGTCCTGTTGACCGGGGCCATAGGTCGAGGGGCTAAGCTTCAGGGCCTGGGACGGGCGGTACAGGTCTTTCTGCCTTGTTAGAAGTTGTTATGGATGTTCCGCTGTGTGTTGTCAAAGCGTTGGGTGTCCTGATTGCACAGGGCCATAAGTCTGAGATGGTCCGGTGGGTTGTGGGGTTTACGAGGGGGCACGTGTGTTCAGGCAGAGGTTTACTGCTGAGCTGTAAATAATGCAGGTGGCGGGCCGCGGCCTTGGGTGCTACAGAGGGGATTACAAATCTTTGAAGCGGCTCCAGTCTGGTTGGGGGAGGTAAAGCAGTGCGGCGCGGCCTCTGCTCTCATGCCTTGGCAGCCTTCGCAGGGTGGGAGGGGGAATGGCCTTGCACATATTTCACAAAGGTATCTCCCTCGTGTGTTGCCGATTTTAGGTAAAGACATCACGAACATTTGAACACTCTATAATACTTATTCAAATCAATACAAAACATGCATTTAAACTTTGCTGGATGTGTCTCGATTATACCCAGTCTGAGCACCTTATTCATACATTATGTTTTAACAACTACAGTATTTAGTTATATGCATATATATTTGCAGTAAGTGAGGCAGAATTAGGATTGGTAGAGTACATAGAAAGTAACCCGCCACTGTTCGTGACGGTGGTGGCACATGTGGGGCCTAGACATGCACACATGACAAGCGCCTTCTCGTGCATACTTCACATAAGCCCTCTGTATGGTAAAATTCGTCGTCTCGTGTCCTCTAGCAGCATTAGTTCAGTTATGGCGCAAGCCCATAGAGTGTAAGTTTCCCAGTGATACACGTAACAAATAGATCCCTGGTGCGTTCCTTTATTATTAGCACCCAACTGCAATGGTGTGGGCTCGCCATCGCTTATATCATGGAAGCATGCTTTCTTATGTTTATACATTTTACAGGCTTTTGTAATATAAGGGATTTTGTGGAAGAAAGCATACTTTGCGAGTGGTCTTGACATTAATATATAAAGACTGTCTGCCACCTGATGACCATTTTACTGTTCTTTTCATTTCCCAGGCCTGCTGGCCGGGTCATGCTGGGAGCGATGAGACACTGCGGGAGGTGAACTGTTACAATGTTAGTGTATTACGCTAGCTCATGTCCGTCTTGCTCGTGGGAACGTGCTCGCAGCGGATCTGCCAGGGTGCTGCGGCGACAGGGATGACTGAGACTCTCCAAGGGTGGGGGCCGCGCTACAGTGCGCTGAGCTCACACCATCTTTACCAGACAAAATGGTTTCTGGGCCTAGCTAAATTTTAATACATGTGGGCAATCAACACGTGTGGGCAATGTCTCCAGCGGGTGAACCCTCCACCACCTGGGCCCGGGTGGCATGAGGGGACGCCCAATGAGCCATAGCCCTCACCTGGGGAGAAAACGCAGGCGAGGGGGGTCTCCTGGACCAGTCCTCCCCTACATCAGTCAGTGGGTGGCTCAATAACCAAACAACACTCACAAGCTCCGTGTCCCTTCTCACATGGTGCCTCCTTGTGAGTTGTATTTCAGTGCAGTAGTAATAGCCAAGGCCAAAAAGCAGGATTGCTGTGACATTCTTTTTTGCCACTGAGATAAAAAATTCACTGGAGTCATAAGCAGTGGGCAGGACACTCCTGTGGAAAAGGGTCCCGTTGAAAAGAAATCTCCCTCATCTGATCATTCCATGGGTCGCTAAAAAGAATTTATTTTTAATACAGTAACCGGCAATGCCACATTGTTCAAATTCAAATGGTGTGCATCGGTAAACAGCTTTTTCTGAGGCACTTTTGAAAGAACAAAAAGGTTTTTTTTAGAAGGAAAGTATTTAAATGATGGATACTTGATTTACTCGTCTACAGAAATTGAACCAGGGAAACAGCTAGAAAGAGCAAAACACCGCAGAATGGGATCAGGACCATTGTTGGTAAATGTATGTATTCAAAGGATAATGCATTAACAGGGTATCTGTGGGGACGTCTAGGCAAATAGGATTGTGGTAGGAAAAAACAAAACAATGGTGGTAATTCCAATTGTCCAGTCAATTTTCACACAGCGAATGAAGAAACATGTTTGTTTGTGACATACTTTAAGTATACTTTTGATGTCACACATAGCCTGTTATTGATTATTACAGATCTATTTTTAATTAATGCTCTTAATTACAGCTGCGCCCGATGTCGGAACCAATTGTTAAAAAAAAAATTGATTACAGGTCCTTAATAAGACATATAGCAGGGCATCAATGTATTCACTATATAGTGTGTGCACTTTTGCAGCATTGCAATATGTATTTAATCCCCCAGGACAGCGCCCTACTGGAGGAGAGTGACCATGTTTTTCATGTGAAGGACAGCACTAAATATTCCCTAATCCTGAAGAAAAGCAAGCAGGAGGATGGAGGTGTCTACACCTGTGTTGCTAGAAATTCTGGCGGAGAAGTGTCCTGCAAAGCTGAACTGATTGTTCATGAAGGTAAGGATTATTCACTCTTTGCCCTTCAACTCCCAAGTTAGCTTATCTCCGCTTGTTTTTGTGTTGACTATTTCGGCCTATATTGTTCAACGGTATCGAACGAAAATATCGTAAATAAAAAAACCGAAAAGTTGAAATGTTCAGATTTCGGGTGTATCAAAATTACGTACAGCCGAAAATGCCGAACATTTCAACCATTCGTTTTTATTATAGCAAACAAGGGAAGCAGAGGATGCGGGGGTGTCCCCTGAACTCTTGTTCGCTATAATGGAATTGGGTGTGGCAGGGGTGTCCCCAACATCCAAAACAACAACGTTTTGAAAAAAAAAAGAAAAGGACCCAGCATTGCAGGGTCTCATCTGCAGAAGTGAAGGGAACTAGCGCTGCAGAGTCTCGGTGGCACACAGCGAGGTGTGCCGCCAAAAAGTAAGTAAGTAAGTAGGTGGGGGAGCCGGGTGTAGAAAGTCCATGTAGTAGTAGGGTGCTTATTTCGAATACGAACATTTAGAATGCGAGATGTTATTTTTCATAATGTTCGTTTTCGTAATAATCACGTACATCCATTATCAACACCTGCCTACATTCAACGTTTTGGAGGAATTGGACTCGACCTAGCACCAGTGGCCTTCTGCCTTGATTATGAAATGCAACCTAGTGCAAGTACATAATTTCTACTGAAATGTCTGTTGTGAAAGTTGGCAACTAGTTTTGTTAGCCAATTTCTCTTCCTCTCCAGGTCCCCAGCCTATCTTTCCTCTGAAGGAACTCTGTTATGCGTTTTGTGTATTATAAAATGCCTGCATAAATAAATATAAATAATAAAGAAAGCCTTCTTCCAAAAAGTAAGGCATCATTGCTACATTTTGCTTAGGTGAGCGACTGTGTATTGGTCTCACAGCGCGCACAAGATGTGTGAATCACACCCTACGGATTTGCCCCTCATTGGCAATAAAAAAGCCATCAAAGTTCATTGTAAAATCACAAAGAAATTAAAATAATCACAAATATGTAATTACAGATTCAAGGCAAAATCACAGTAAAACATTAAAGCAGTCTAATATGCCGAAAGAAGGGCGAGAGTAAACAGGTTAGGGAGAGTATACTTGCAGCCCTAATACCACTTTATGGTCATATTCAGCCTTTGTGTCATAAATACATTTTCTTTTTGGTTGGTTAACTTAACACACAGTTTCACTCAATAAAGCCAATAGACATAGTCATACATTCAATAGTAATGCTAAGTAAAAACTGTCTATAAAATGGGGGATGTAAAAATAAAGCTGGGGAGAGTATACCCGAACACCAAAGCCAAAAATAAAAATTACATCGGGAGAGTATACTCACAGCCCATGAGACAATTTTTTGTGCATCGTCAACCTCTAGGTTTAGCTACGGCACTTCATTGATTGATCTGGCACACAATTATCCTCAGCAAGCCCAAGCCCTGTGAACGTATTTTGCTACACACATATCTGGGCGGCCTCTAAGATTGCCGCCCAGGTCTACTGACTTGACCGTCTCCCTCTGTTGTGCCCAGATCTGCCTCTGATTGGGCAGTCTTACGGTGTCTGGCTATTTAGCCGATCGTGGGGCACCAGCACCAGCAGGCTTTAGCCGGCCCCACACAAAGGCTCACAAAAAGACCCCTGACCGAGCCTGACAGAGCTTGCCAAGTATAGTGCGCCCACCACTTTTATGAACTGCTGCTGCCACCTTCATATGTGTATTTGCTACCCTGGTCAACAGTCTGTGACGCACCACTCTGCCTTATGATCCGGTGTCTTCAAAACAATCCTACGAACTATCGTACACTAACACGGTGAGGCCTGGATCCAAATGTCTTCACCATACTGCATTACACTGGCTACCTCCTCTTGTATAATTGTTAAATGCTGATATCTTATAACAATTGTGTTACTCGCAATTGCCTAGCAACATCAGCTGCATGCAAGCTTACACACTTATGCTATTTGCCTGCTTGATATACATATCTACTAGTAGTCGTCTATTTGCTTGCCCATCTTACAACCATATTCCAGTCGCAAGGTAACGTACGCGGCTAATAGGATCTCTTAAACGTCTCACAACATCGACGGCTATGAACTAATGTTTACATACCAAAATGACCATGTGAGCACTGAGTGCATGAGCCTCAATGGTTACGTGCTAATTGGACATTATGTACCTGCTGATTGCCTATCTTACCCCTGAAAGCTTTGCTAACCTATGCTCGTTCAGAACCAATGATCACCAGTGTATGACCTGATTTCAATTGCTTGATTTATATCAACTAGTAATGTGCCACGCTCCACAATACTCCTTAGTTTACATTTGTACCACGTGGACTCCTCTGCTTACTTGCTACTCAACTAGATCACTGCCGGGTCGATTGTATGTTTAGTCTTGTACTGCACAGCCATTTCAATACTTAATGCCTATATTCTTATTGCTAGGTGAATGACTACTGTACGTCAAAACTTGCAATTTCCTTTACTCTTCAATGTTTACCTTGAACTGTTATGTGCTAATTATACCCTAGGAACATAGCCCACCGTATCCACCCTGTTCTTCTAACAGTGCTTGCCAAAACCTCCACGCCCTTCTCTTCCACATGGTATCTGCACCCACATTAGTTAACATAGATACTACAACGGATTAACAGTTAGTGCACGACATGTACGCCCTGATTCCACTACTGTTATTCGTGCTAGTTCTTACTGGGGCTTTTTACCAGCATACCTTACCTCCACACCAAGTGAGAGGGTACTACTACTGCACAAATATGCTGAAAACTAATGCCCATGCTCCTGTGATTAGAGCCACTCCCTTCTTACCATCACTAAACCTCAACCTACTTAATGCTTTAATCAGACCTACTACATTACTACCTAAGCTATGGCCAGACCCCATAGGCCCTAACAAGACTTCTACATCCAACGCCTTCGCTCCACCTACTAATGAGTGCGCCGCTGGTCCTCACACCATAGCATTACTTATCAATTTCCTGTGCCACATTAAAGACAGAAACTACAGACTCCGATCTAGACTACCACCCTATCTCCAGCCTTTTCTTAAAGACAATTACAGTAAACCTACTCCAACTGCCATTAAAAATTCCTTGATTGGGAGTTCAGCTGCAACTAAAACCACAAAAAAACAAAATAAGAAACCCAAAAAGCCTAAACCAACTGCCACTACCTCCAACGATTCTACCCAAACGATCAAGGGAGCACTAATAAATGCCATATCTATGATAACTCATGCTACCGACATAGCTGACATTATCTTAGCCGAAAATCTGGACTTATTAGCCATAACAGAATCCTGGCTGTATGCAGCAGCTGGCCCTTCTCTCCTACTTGCCGTAGCAGACAATTATTCAATCTTTGTAGTGGACAGACCAGACTCCAGGGGAGGGGGTATTGCCATCATCTCTAAAACCAACCTAGACTTGAGACTAGCCACTGCGCCTTTACTCTCTTCCTGTGAACTGCTCAAAGCCAAACTACCGGTATTGCATACAAATACCATCACAATTCACTTAATCTACAGACCTCTGGGGCCCATCGGCTCATTTGAGGAAGACATGATGACACTAATATCTGACAACACTAAAACCTCATTGCAAAATCTAATACTAGGTGATTTCAATTTAGGATTTAATGATCCTAACGACCACCAAGCGTTATCATTAGCCAAAACCTTTATTGAACTTGGCTTCAACCAAAAAGTTACCCAGCCTACACATGAGAAAGGGAGGACCCTTGATTGGGTAGCAGATCTAAACTGTAATATTGCAATTACTGATATCTCACTGCAACCATGGACGGACCACCACCTTATCTCATTTGAGTTTGCAATAAACAATCCACTAATCAAATCCAACCCTACAGCACCACCATGCCTTACAAGAAACAAACAAAACATTACCGCAGATGCCATTATGCCACTTGTGATTCCTATCGTAAACTCTCTTCAGAATACCACAGACCCTAACTTACTAGCGGACGCCTGCAACTCCACAATGACCAAAGCCTTAGACACGGTCACCCCCCTCAAAATGCTCAAAGGTAAACCAAGGGCTCACCTGAACTCTTGGTTCACACCAGAGTTAAAAACCCTACAGTCCGAAAAAAGAAAACTCGAAACCCTATGGAAACACACCCCATCCATAGAGAAGAAAACTAACTTGACTGACCTTTCTGCCATATATAAAGAAGAGATCATCCGTACCAAATGTGATACGTATAATAACAGAATTAACCAAGCTAGCTCTAGAACTAAAGAGGTCTTCATCATCTTGAGAGAAATGGAGATGCCTAAACTTCCTATTGATTCATGCCCAAAAGACAAACTCTGATGCACGAACATTCAGAATGCTCTCACCAACAAAATCGCCACGTTGCAAATGAAAATTGCAAACAAACGCTGTAACCTAACTAACTTAGCTCCAACTCACTTGTCTCAAGAGCCTCATACTACCCTCCCCAAGGCTTCAAATTCTCTAAAGTCTCTGTCCCAGAGGTACAAAAATCATTGCCTCCCTGAAACTGTCTAAGTGCCAAGCAGATAGCTGTCTGGCACAGATTATAAAAGATGCCGCTAGAGACCTGGCCCCTTTCATAACCAAGTTAATCAATGTCTCTTTTTCCACAGGTATTGTACCTAGCAACTTAAAGGAATACTGGCTACTTCCACTTCTTAAAAGACAATCATTAGACCCCACCACTATCCCCACAAACTACAGGCCAATCACCACGGTCCCATTTCTGCTGAAGATCCTGGATAGGGTTGCATATGTGCAAATACGGTTCCATGTCATTTCATCGTCTGCCTTTTCATCCCCAGGCTTTTTAACGTGCACATTCCATCGAATGTGCTCATTGTTTTATTTTTTTATTTTTTGGGGGGGGCTCCCCCAAACCGCCCACCCACACTATTTTGTGCTATTGCCCACCCGCCCAAACCTTTATTTGCCCTTTCCCACCACCCCTAAAAATATTTGATGTGCACATACGATGGAATGTGCACGTTTAAAAGCCTGGGGATGAAAAAGCAGGTGATGAAAGGATGCTGTACTGCAAATCCAAGACTACTTAGAGGCCAATCAGCTCTTGGGGATCCGACAATCTGGCTTTAGACTTCAACACATGAACTATGCAGATGACACCAAGATCCTCCTCCCTTTAACAGTTGTCTATGATTCTGATGTACAGCTTGTGAACGAAATGCATCTAATCATTCAGGCATGGATGGCCACCCATGGCCTCTGCCTGAATGATGATAAAACAGAACTCTTACTTGCAGGATCATCAGCCAACTTGAACAAGCTTAGCCCAAACTATGCCTCATTCAATATAAATGGGAACAACATACCAGTGGCCAAAGGAGTAAAAACAGTGGGTTTTGACCTGGACGCTACATCTAATCTACACAAACAAGTCAACATGAGTGCCTCAGCTACTGTCTAAATGGGTAAATGAATAAGGGCCTGTAAACCACGGCTCTCCACGGAAAGTTGCCTCACTCTAGCTTGAGCACTCATACTGTCCAAACTTTGCTTAACAAACTTCAAATACTGCAAAATAATGCACTCAGGGTCGCGCTAAATATCCCAAGTAGAGAACATTTCTCTGCAAAAAGAAGACAATACAAATGGCTCTCCATAAGGGAAAAGATTGTGCTGAAAAACTTGTCTCTTACTTTTAAATCCTAGAACCACACAGCTCCACCGTACCTAACTGAAAAATTCACCATTAGATCTTCCACACAGGTCACCAGATCGGCTAACACGTCTTGTCTGGTGGTTCTGAGATACAAATTTAAAAAATCAGGAGGGAACAGTTTCCCTGTCATGGCTGCCCATTTGTAGAATACACTCCCACCGGCCCTCAAGACGACCCAGCTTTTCACCGACTTCAGGAGGAACTCTATTACTTGGCTAATCAGTTAGTACTAACGGAGACCCTAGGAGTTATACTTTGCTCTTAGCTTCCTCTGACCCCATCACATGAGGCATCCTTTAATTTGTTGTCTTTCCCTTGGGTATCTCTGCCTCTGGATACTAGATACACACGTTGCAACGCACAATCTGTTGTCCTGTCCTACATGCGTTTTTGCCCATGGAAACCTTATTGCTTCTTAATATAAACGACTGACAACTTGCCTCTTGACTTCCTCAACAAGTGTAACTGTGTTTGACTATTTGCCCATGTCTGTAACAATTGTGTTTGTGCCCAAACGGGCTTTATGCCTTCTTCTACAAGTGTAACTGTAACTTGACTATTTGCCTATGTCTGTAACAATTGTACTTTGCTCCAAAGCGCCCAGATACCTCAGGGTTAGGTGCGCTATAGAAATAAATAAAACAAACAAACAAACAAACATAACTGTTAAATGGTGAACTGTACTTTAACAGAAATCAAAGGCAGCTTGTAAGGTGCGAGTACCTGCGACCCTCAGTAGTGGTCTCAAATAGCATACTCTCAGAGGTTTCAACACATTGCACACCAGTAAAAAGTGTACAGGTGTCTTCTCACTCATACCCCATTGAGGGCACAGACTTGACCCCTCCATGGACCAGTACTGTGTGTCACTTGCGACGTTTAACGTGCCCATTCTAAAACTGATCCACAGGGTTTTTGCATACGGTGGGTTGATGTAGTCTAAGTAGTCCTCAGGCCTGAAGTTCAATTTGCATGCCCAATAACCAGTCCCTGATTTCAGCATGCTTGGTACTTCTAGCATTCTTCTCCTGCAAGCAATAATAGATCTGCTCTTCAATCTATGAGAAGCTGTCCTCACAATGTTTTCAGGGTTCTCCCATAAATCCCCTTCGCCCATATTGTTCAGCATTCCTTTCACATGGACAACCCAAGGTACAACACCCCCCCCCCCCCCCCGGCAAACTCAAGAGATATTTTAGAGCATCCTGGTATTTGCCCAATCCTTCAGTACACCACACACTCTCCCAGTATAAAACTGGGAGCAGAGCAGCTTGATCCCTGTTTGGGCAGATATCGATTTCAAGATGGAGAAGTGCATTAGGTGAGCGAGTGGGAACTTGGACCAAACTTTTTAGATGTTTATTTTCTGCATTTCGTAGGTTGGTTACATTTGCATGTCCCTAGAGTTCTGCATCATATAGTGAAGCAGGTATAGCTTGCCTGCGATACAATTATAGGGCTGGACGGATGGCACCTCTACCATGTCTACAGAAGAAATTCCTGTGTGTACCACTATATTTCCTTAAGGCAGCGCAAGCCTTAACCAGGTGTGTGACCCAAGCCCCATTCTCATTAAACCTGATTCCCAAATAATGATAGGATTGCACTTGTTCCAGGAGGTTTTCACCCACAGATATGTGTACTTTAGAATATTTCGAAAATCGAGGCCTAAAAACAAGCACCTTTGTTTTCCCTATATTCAGTTAAAGTTTGAGTTCCTCACATTTCTTTACAAGGTTGTGTTTTAAAACTTGTGGCGAAGGGGACCAAAGAACTGCATTGTCAGCATAAAACAATGCAGGATATTATCCCTTCCCATTTTGGCACAATCTAAACAGTCTCTCATCGGTGCTACAATGATATGTTCTACATAAATACCAAGAACACAACCTTGCCTAACACCCTTTAACACGTCAAAGTTGTACGTTATCTCACCCCCCCATTCCATATCTTACTGCAGCTTTATAATTATGATACAGAGCCTGTATTATAGCGATCAAATACCCTGGAACATTCCTCTGCCTCAGGACTTGCCAAAGTATTTCCCTCGAGACTCCATCGAATGCTGTCTTGAGGTCAACAATAACAGCATACAGTTTCATCCCCTTGATTAAAGCAAATGTCTTAATCATTAAAAATAGTCTAAAATGTTGCTCCATGGTGCCTTTGTTTCTTCTGGAAGCCAGCCTGGAGATCGCTGATGGTGTTCTTCTCCTCTATCCAGGATTGTAGGTGGGATATTATCACCTTTGCCAAGATTTTTCCTATGCTATCTAAAAGTGAGATCGGCCTATAGTTAGCCAGGGATTCCCTGCCCCCTTTTTATGTGTTGGTATTATAAAAAATATTATTAATGCACATTGCCAAGAGTCCAGGACCTTGTTCAGATGTATTAGTGCATTAAACAACCTACACAAGATCAGTCCCCATATACAACGGTCGTCCTTAAAGAGGTCCAAAGGGACCCTGTCTTGCCCGAGGCCTTACCACTTTTCTGTGAACCAGATTGCATCGTCGTATAGGGTGAGAAGTGCTCTTTCCATGTGCTGCCAGGCATACAACAATCAATTGAGCTTTGTCTATTGCATCATTACCCACAACAAACTTCCAGTAGGCTACCATGCCCCTTTATTGGAAAGCCCTCATAAGACATGACTATTTATTTTTCGCGTATGCCATTTTTTTGCTGATACATTTTTTGTATTTTGATCTGCATTGGCAGAGGGTCTGCTTGACCACATTACTATCTCCCTCCAGACACACAAGTAAATCTTTTTTTGCTTTCCAGCATGCTGAGTCATACCAACTGGCCTTTTTTAATTTGTATTAATTTGCTCGTAAAATATGGTGAGACGTTAACCATCAGAGTTTCATACTCAAACAGAATGTCCTAATCTGATGTTCCCACATTCTCTATCGTCAACAAGCTACCCAGAGTGGCCCCATAGAGTTCAAGTTTCATGTCTTTTTCAACAATCGTGGGCCATCTAAGGATCTTCCGTGCAATCCTAGTGATTGCACAGTGGCTCCTTATTGAGATCTCAGGCAAGAGCCTGCATCGATTTTAAGGGTGATGGTAAGCAGACGATGATGACTGGCTAGATTTGGGAGCACCTCAAAATTACCAATTTTGCCCCAGTCCCTAGCTAGAACTATAATATAGTCAATGGTCGGAGTTCCATTTACTCCCTTGTATGTTATTCCTGCAGGTTGATCACAGGGAAAACGACCATTGCATGCTCTTAGTTCTAGGCTATATAAAATACATGTTGTATCTATGGCAATGTGGTTTGTCCTTCTCTGTCTATTAGCCATCAGGACTGGGATATCTCAAGCTGCATCTTGATCTTCCCACATCTCTTCTAATTCGCTGATCAGTTCCAGTTGCAAATTAAAGTCCTCCACCAGCAATATGTGGGTCTTTGGTTGCTCCAACAGTTCCCCAGTCATTATAAGGTCTTGAATTCTTTCAATAGCAGTTAACCCAAACGGGAGAACGGGCCTCTTCTAAAGGTTAAACAGATACATTTCTTGCCCTCCCTGGGTACTTGCCACAAGTAGTTGGAGTTCACCCAGGTCTGTTGGCCTGGCAGCAATTTCCCTGTCCAGGGGGAATCCACCAGTGCCAAAAGCCCCCCCGCATGGCCTGCCCTTCAGGCCTCTATTCGCTGGAATCTGGAAAGATTGAGAGCCCTGAAACAGCACTGCTTCGTCTGCCTGGATTTCCTGAAACAATATAACATTGTAGCCTCTCACAAAATCGATCCAAAGTAGATCTTACAGATGTTTTGCTACCCCGGCTATGTTCCATGACAGCAGCTTGAGCTGTTGGTATGAGAGTATGGGTGAGTCAAGGCTTGGTCAGTCTACTTCATCTAGTCCACCATCGATTGACTGGGCCTCTGTCCTTGCTACCCGCCTACTTGGTGAACGGGTGGCCACATGGTTCGTTCCCTGGGTCCATGTGGAAGCCATCGAACCATACCCCCAGTTAACAGTTCCCCCCAGTACGTGCCTTTTTGAAACTGATGTTCTGATCATGATAGAAAGACCCATCAGTGGGTAGGTGCAGGCATCGAAACTTAGAAACTCATCCACCAGATCCTTGCAGGATAAAAAAACCTGGATACAGTCCAACTGACAGCTGGGAGAGGAGAGGTGCCTACAGTTTACAATGTCCTCCCTAATTATAGACAAACAACCTTTTGTATATCGGATCCAGTGGATACACTTATTCCTTAGGGAATCCTGATCTTCCTGTGTAACCACGTTTAGTTTTGGGACGTTTACCACGACAAAATTGGGGGCTGTCCTTTCGATCGGCATGCGGTCAGCAGTTCTTCAATAGCCATTTGTTGTTAAAACACTCCCATACACTGCATACCTGTGGGTAATCATTTCCGGGGCTAACCTTATAGGAGGCCGTTGCTTATTTGAAAGTAAAGGCAGAACTGCATTGATGACGGTGCTAGCCTGAACACTAGACCCACGAGACCCATAGCCTTTCATGGGTATATTTCTGCTATCAGGCTTGTCTGTGTGCTTCTTTAACTCATCCCTCCCGAATTTCAGTTTATCATTGCATTTGGAAATACTATTATCTGGATTCTCTCGCCTTTTAACTTGGGTGTTCCCATCCAGGTTCACTCCAGTGTCTGCGTACAAGGGGGCAGTATTGCCTATACATTCTGTTTTTAGGGCAGGAATATCCTCCTTCAGTGATCTAATCTCAAATATCAGGTCTTGTAGGCAATTGCCTATGGCATTCACAATCACATTTCTGATGTCATTAAGGAGGCCTAGGCCAACAGATCCCAACCTATGCAATTCATTGTGTGGGCACCCATTTTGCTTAATGGGTCCCAGAGTGCTGAGTTTATCGATCAAATCTTTCACTACCTCTCCTTTTCCATCATACTTATTGGCACCCAGGGTATTAGCTCTTTCAGGGGTATCATTAACTGCATCTCCCATTTTGGCACAATCTGCAACCTTTCCACACCTGCCCATTCCCATTTGGGGTCTGGATTTGACACTCTTGCTTCTACTTTGGGTCTCGGCTTTCTTCATACATTTCCCCCTTGCTGCAGCCTTTTTTACTGCAGTTATTGCTGCTGGCATTGACTCGTTCCTGCTATCAAGGGTAGAAAATCTATTCGATAGGAGAATCAAAGGGTTAATTTCAACCACCTCCCCTAAACAGGGTCCTGATTCTCCCACCACATCCTCGCCCTCTCCCTCCTTCACGACAGGTTTAAGCTGTAACTGGACAGCAACGGGTGGGGACTACAGGCGTGTAATTTTCCACCACATTCACCACATCTGCAGTCTGGCCAAAACTGTAGATTTCAGCAAGATTATTTACTTTTCCTTATCGACCCATCCCTTCTGCTGATTGGGAATTTAACATTTCTTCCGCCTTCTTGCCCTGGTTATTTTGATACTTCAAATGAAACAAAGGGATCCTTGCAAGGTTTCTTGGACCAAAGTTGGTCCCACTTCGCAACATCATTATTACCAACCATAGGAGGGGTGTTCACTGGTGCGGCCATAATCAGGTCACAGAATAAATCTGGGTCCGCCCCACAGTTTCCTGCTGCACCCTTAGTTGTTACATTGGGAACCATCGCCTGGGTGGCATTGCTAGCCAGACAATCGATATAATTTGGCAAACCTCTTATTTATGTAATCAGGTTATCAACATCATTGATTGGTTGATACATTTTGAAACCTTTTTTTCGCCTGTTCCCCGGGGACACCAAGGGGTCTGCTTTTCTTTTGCACATTCCTTTTATATTGCTTGTCTAGCTTAAGCAGTACTCACTAAAGTTCTTCGGCGGCTGTCTTGACAACAACTTGGCATTCTCACGGCGACTGGTCCTGCCTTGCCGACGACACATCTCCCGCAACTCAGCGACTGATTTCCTCTCAGGCCCAGCCTAACAGTAGGGAGAGTGTGGTCTTATTTACTGACTTTCTCTCGAGAATGTCTCTTCTTTTCCCCATCTCTGCTTTTTCCTTTGGTCTGGATGCCTTTTCTCTCTGGTATGGAGTGAACTCCCTTTAACATGTGCCCATCTTGCAACAGCAAATTTACCTGGAAAGATATGCATAAAGAGTGCAATTAGTGCCTCCCTCGTGACCAAGATGAGCAGCGTTGCAAGGCCTTTAAACATTTTTACCCACATGTGCACCAAGTGTTGGGCGGCCTACGCCATGCAGCCGAGAGTCACTCCCCCACCGGTGCCGTCGCCTCGGACCAGGAGTCTGCCGGCAGCCACAGCTCTGATTTGGAAGCCGTAGACCTAACAGTGGAGCATATAGGTTCCCGTGTGTCCGTCCCCGGCCCTGACAAGCATGCCACCAGCAACAAGAGCACACATGCTACCACAACACAAACACACATGTCCTAAGCTTCCCTCGACGGATCTGTCAAGGAAGCCATTGACGCCCGCAGGCCCGTCGAAAGAGTTTGGCAGGGCCTACTGAACCTCGCGGTTCAGCGCCCTCTGCATACCTGTCGTTGTGGCCTATGCACAGCATCAAGACTCCATCTTCAGTGGGCGCCTCCCATAAATCTTCCGCCCCCGACGTGGTAGTGTCGAAAGTCGCGCCAATACAGGCTCATTCATCTAAAACACCCAGTCACATGGTTCTGACCCTAAAAAGGCTTTCACCTAATGGGTATTTTCCAGCCTTTCCCCTCTTTTTCAGGGCCTACAGCAGGATCCCTCTCCAACTGCCCAACTCTTCCCTCCCCCTCATGAGTCCATCTCCTCTGGGTGTACTAGAAGGGAGATGTTTGAGGCATGTATGGAGAACATCTCCCAGTTTATCAACTTTTCAGATCAAGTTGATGATATACTCAAGAGACATAGACCTGTGGATATTTGTCCCATACCTCACAAGTCCCCAAGGCTCTTTTCTCCAGGTGCACAATTGTATCTCTGTCTGAACATAGCACACATGAACCTTCTGTAGATATGTTCCTTGATGATCAGGATGACTCAGAATGAACCTGACAAGGATAAGGACATTTACTATGCCCCTGACCCAGATCTAACATCACAGGACCCTGTCTCTGAAGACCCAGACTGGGTCCCCTCTGATGATCAAGGCACTTGGCACACTACCCCAAGCCATGACCCATAACCATACAATATTTTTTTGGACACTCCTCCTGTTGTTCAACCCCAGGACTCATCACCCATTGACGACCAAATACTCTTTAAAAACCTCCTCAAGAAGGCGGCTGAACACTTCAAGATTGTTACCCAGGAGGCCGTGGCTGATTCAGATTTGTGGAGGATAACCTTAAGGAAAAGGTCCCTGTCAGGCGATTCCCCTCCTGGACTCAATAAACAAACGCCTAGCTCCCTCCTTGCTCACACCCTCGCTCACTGGAGCTGTCAACCCTAGAGTGGAGAAGATGTTCTGCCTGGTGCCTTCAGACCCCTTACATATTAGAGCCCATGCGGTCCCGGACTCCCTGGTTGTTACAACAACCAGGAAAAGTGCAGGAGTGCCACTATCCTCGTCATCTTTTACCCATGCATGGGAGGACATCACATTGGATCGGTGGGTACTCAAGACTGTCAAGACTGTCGCCCACAGGTACTGCATAGAATTCCTACAACCACCCTGCAACCATCCACCCAAGAGCAGATGACTGTCAGCGGAACATCTAAAGATCCTCCTGTAAGAGGTCCAGATCCTTCTAGAAAAGGGAGCCATCAAGGCCATCCTTTATCTACCGTTAAACAAGGGTATGTTATTCAATATACTTCCGTGTACCCAAAAAGAATCTAATCATGCGCCCTGTTTTAGATCTGCATCCTGCAAACCATTATGTAAAACCACAGAAGTTCAGGTTGACAACTCTACAGGAAGTAATCCCACTGTTGCAACAGGGGGATTACATGGCCACATTGGATATGAAAGATGCATACTTTCATATTTCGATGTTGCCAGTGCACAGAAAGTACCTCAGGTTCAAGGTAGAGAGCACTCACTGTAGAAGGTACTCCCCTTCAGCATTGCCTCAGCTTCAAGGATATTTACAAAGGTGGCTCATAACTGGAGACTCATAGGAAACTTATCTGGGGAACACTCAAAAGCCAGTATATCGCTTCAATCTCGGATTTGCAATCAAGGAGAACATTTAAGTCTGATTCCCAGTCAAGTCAAACAATTTCTAGGAGCACTAATTCGGACAGAAGACAGTCTCGTCCTCCCCTTCAACGAGAGGGTTCAAAACATGCTGTTCCAGATCCCTCAGTATGTAGCCAGTCGCTGGATTACAGTACGGAAAGCCATGCGGTTGCTAGCGATGATGGAATCATGCATCTTCCTAGTTCCACATGCCCGTCTGCCGATTCGCCCCATGCAGAAGTGGCTCTCGAGCCAATGGTGTCAGTCAAGTGGTCAGTGGCACAATCTAGTGGTTATCTCGACAGCCCTCGTACGGTCTCTGCAGTGGTGGCCAAAGGAAAACCTTCTGCCGGGGAAATCCCTTACCACCTTAGCGGTAGAGGCCACTCCAACCACGGAGGCATCTCTGTCGGGGTGGGGAGCACACCACCTACAACATACAACACACAGCATGTGGTCCCTCTCAGTAGCTTCCAAACAAATGAAGGTGTTGTAACTACTTTCTATATTCAAAACCTCAAAAGCCTTCCAAACACACCTACATGCGAAGACGGTTCTTGTCCTTACTGAGAGCACCACAGTCATGTATTATCTGAACAAATGGGGGCACTCACTCTTCAGGGCTATCCAAACTGTCCCAGAACATTTAGAAATGGGTACTCACACACAGCATGTTCCTACTATTGCAACGTGTTCCAGGGGAACACAATCTTCTGGCAGATGTGCTCAGCAGAGACGTGCACCTAACCGTAGAGCATGAATGGAGCTTGCAAGAACATATTCTACTAAACATCTTTGCTGACTGGGGTTATCCATTCTCGACTTTGGAGAACGCCCAATGCCCATATTACATCTCCAGGTACCCGCAGAGGCGATCCAAAGGGAACAGTCTCTGGATAACATGGTCCGGGAGATTTGCCTACGGTTTTCCCCGAATTCCCCTTCTCAACAGGATAGCGCACAAGATGCACCAGGGACAAGTCACAATGATCCTGCTGGCACCAATGTGGTCCCGACAGCCATGGTTCTCTCATCTCATGAGAATGTCAGTCTCCCCTCCCAGGAAACTGCCCTGTCCGAACAACATGCTGTCACAAGGCCTAGGAAAAACACTACACCCATGCCCCCAAACACTCAATTCAGCAGCTTGGCTCCTGAAGTCATAATGTTTGGGCATCTCCAACTACCTCGAAGATGTATGGATGTACTAAAAATGGCACATAAGTCTAACATCAGGCACTGTTACTCCAATAAGTGGAAACTTTTTGTCATTTGGTGTAACTCTAAGAACATCAACCCTATGGGCCTCATTTGGAGTTGGCCAGTATTCTGGCAGTAAATCTGCTAGAATACCACCCAACTGAATTAACGTTATTACTGCTTGGTCCGGTGGAATTACCTCCGGATTACAAGTGACAGCGGTAGTGTAAATCCCCATTTTTCATGAGTCCATAGGACTCAGTATGTTTTTATTGGCAGAATTACCACTGCAGTAATTCCACCATCGTATTTCAACCGATTTTGCTGATTGTTTGGCAGAGATTTGGAGGGTTTAACTCCAGTATGATGCTGGAGGTAAATCCTCTACGTCAG
This sequence comes from Ambystoma mexicanum, assembly GCF_040938575.1. NCBI lineage: Eukaryota > Metazoa > Chordata > Amphibia > Caudata > Ambystomatidae > Ambystoma > Ambystoma mexicanum. The sequence continues at coordinate 151,637,618 of NC_090924.1, forward strand.
GGCCATACTTGTAGTATGGCAGGGCGGGAATATTGACAGTAATTCCATTACCGCCAATTTTTTCCCACTCTGCCATACTTTTAATGAGGCCCATAAGTCCTTTATCTAACACACCCATGAGACTCAGGACTTGTTTTCAACTCTCTAAAAGTCCAGCTTACTGCCTTCTCTGCGTATACCACATCTCATAGCAAGGTTTCATGGTGGTGAATTCCTGTAATCAAGACTTTCATGGAAGGGGTGAACAGACTTCACCCTCCTATTTCCAACCCATCTCCTGGATGGGACTTGAATATTGTTCTCACAAGATTAATGGGACCTCTTTTTGAGCCAATGCACAAGACTAGTTTTAAGGCCCTCACCTATAGGACTGCCTTCTTAGTGGCCATTACCTTTATAAGGAGAGTTAATGAATTGCAGGCTGTCTCTGTTCATGACCCATTTGTGTCTATTCATAAAGATAAGGTGGTATTGCGCACATACCCAGGTTTTGTGCCTAAATTCATATCTAAGTTCCATGTGAATCAATCAATCTAACTTCTTACTTTCTTTCAGAACCCAACTAACTCAGTTGAAAGAAGCCTCCATACACTAGATGTTAGGAGAGCAGTGGTATACTACCTTGAAAAGACTAAGGGGGTAATTCATAGATTTCAGCGCAGAGGCAGCGCACGCGAGCAGCGCAGAGAGGGATCGTGCGCCAGCGTGCGCCATCTGTGTGCGCTAAACAGCATTCTGGCGCACCGCGTATTCATGGAATTCCCAAGGCAAAAAGAGCCCTGGAGCAGAGAACATCCCGCAGCGCCAGTTACGCCACCCCAAGAACGCCCCTCGTGCAAGGAAAAGCCATCAAAATCCCCAATCCAGCGCAAAGGGCTGCGCTAACCATGGATCAGCTTACAGGGCCGCTACACAGCAAATGCCAAGCGGGGAACGTGTATTCCTGGGGTGCGCTGGAATTATCACACGCGGTAGGGCCTGTGCGAGCAGGGTACGTGTATTACTGGGGTTTGCGGGGAGTTTCACACGCGATTGGGCCTGTGCGAGCAGGCTACTTGTATTTGGGGGGTACGTGGGTAGTTTCACACACGGTAGGCCCTGTGCGAGCAGGGTACTTGTATTTCGGGGGTGCGCGGGAAGTTTCTAAAGCGATTGGCCCTGTGCGAGCGGGGTACGTGTATTACTGGGGTTTGCGGGGAGTTTCACATGCGATTGTGCCTGTGCGAGCAGGCTATGTGTATTTGGGGGGTACGCGGGTAGTTTCACATGCGATTGGCCCTGTGCGAGCGGGGTACATGTATTTCGGGGGTGCGTGGGAAGTTTCACACGCGACTTGTCCTGTGTGAGCGTGGTACGTGTATTTCGGGTGTGCGCGGGAAGTTTCACACGCGACTGGCCCTGTGCGGGCGGGGTACGTGTATTTCGGGGGTGCGTGGGAAGTTTCACACGCGATTGGCCCTGTACAAGCGGGGTACGTGTATTTCGGGAGTGCGCGGGAAGTTTCACACGCGATTGGCCCTGTGCGAGCAGGGTACATGTATTTCGGGGGTGCACGGGAAGTTTCACACGCGATTGGCCCTGTGCGAGCGGGGTACGTGTATTTCGGGGGTGCGCGGGAAGTTTCAAACGCGATTGGCCCTGTACAAGCGGGGTACGTGTATTTCGGGGGTGCGCGGGAAGTTTTACACGCGATTGGCCCTGTGCGAGCGGGGTACGTGTATTTCGGGGGTGCGCGGGAAGTTTCACACGCGATTGGCCCTATGCGAGCGGGGTGCGTGTATTTCGTGGGTGTGCGGGAAGTTTCACACGCAATTGGCCCTGTGCGAACGGGGTACATGTATTTCGGGGGTGCGCAGGAATTTTCACACGCGATTGTCCCTGTGCGGGCGGGGTACGTGTATTTTGGGGGTGCGTGGGAAGTTTCACATGCAATTTCGCTGTCAGAGCGGGGTACGTGTATCCAGTGGGGTGCACGGGGAGTCCCACACGTAAATTGGCAGTGTGGGTCCTCCCAGGTGTGCCCTCTACCCCCTCCACGGGCCCTGCAGGCAGCCTACACCACAGGGGACTACCCTGCACCCCTGATCATGTCCCGCAGGCAGCCCATCCACCATGGGCATGCCCCCCAGCCAGGCCACATGTCACCTTGCACTAGTGATCACCAACTCATGTCCCCCTGCACTCCCAACCCCCCGCAGTGAGGGGCACCTGCTAGCGGGCCCCCATTCATGTCCCACTCATATCCCCCTGCACCCCCACCCCCCAGCAGTGAGGGGCACCTGCCAGCAGGCCCCCATTCATGTCCCCCTGCACCCCCACCACCCAGCAGTGAGGGGCACCTGCTAGCAGGCCCTGATTCATGTGCCCCTGCACCCCTACCCCCAGCAGTGAGGGGCACCTGCCAGCAGGCCCCCATTCATGTCCCACTCATGCCCCCTGCACCCCCACCCCCCAGCAGTGAGGGGCACCTGCCAGCAGGCCCCCACTCATGTCCCCCTGCACCTCCACCCCCCAGCAGTGAGGGGCACCTGCCAGCAGGCCCCCATTCATGTTCCACTCATGTCTCCCTGCACCCCCACGCCCCAGCAGTGAGGGGCACCTGCCAGCAGGCCCCCATTCATGTCCCACTCAGGTCCCCCTGCACCTCCACCCCCAGCAGTGAGGGGCACCTGCCAGCAGGCCCCCATTCATGTCCCCCTGCACCCACACCCCCCAGCAGTGAGGGGCACCTGCCAGCAGGCCCCCACTCATGTCCCCCTGTACCCCCACCCCCCAGCAGTGAGGGGCACCTGCCAGCAGGCCCCCACTCATGTCCCCCTGCACCCCCAACCCCTAGCAGTGAGGGGCACCTGCCAGCAGGCCCCCATTCATGTCCCCCTGCAACCCCACCCCCCAGCAGTGAGGGGCACCTGACAGCAGGCCCCCACTCATGTCCCACTCATGTCTCCCTGCACCCCCACCCACCAGCAGTGCGGGGCACCTGCCAGCAGGCCCCCATTCATGTCCCCCTGCACCTCCACCCCCCAGCAGTGAGGGGCACTTAACAGCAGGCCCCCACTCATGCCCCCCTGTACCCCCACCCCAGCAGTGAGGGGCACCTGCCAGCAGGCCCCCACTCATGTCCCCCTGCACCCCCACCCCCAGCAGTGAGGGGCACCTGCCAGCAGGCTCCCACTTATGTCCCCCTGCATCCCCACCCCTCAGCAGTGAGGGACACCTGCCAGCAGGCCCCCATTCATGCCCCACTCATGTCTCCTACACCCCCACCCCCCAGCAGTGAGGGGCACCTGCCAGCAGGCCCCCACTCATGTCCCCCTGCACCCCCACCCCCCAGCAGTGAGGGGCCCCTGCCAGCAGGCCCCCACTCATGTCCCACTCATGTCCCCCTGCACCTTCCCACCACCCAGCAGTGAGGGGCACCTGCCAGCAGGCCCCCATTCATGTCCCACTCATGTCACCCTGCACCCCGACCCCCCAGCAGTGAGGGGCACCTGCCAGCAGGCCCCCACTCATGTCCCACTCATGTCCCCCTGCACCCCCACCCCCGGCAGTTAGGGGGACCTGCCAGCAGGCCCCCATTCATGTCCCCCTGCACCCCCACCCCCCAGCAGTGAGTGGCACCTGCCAGCAGGCCCCCATTCATGTCCCCCTGCACCCCCACCCCCCAGCAGTGAGGGGCACCTGCCAGCAGACCCCCACTCATGTCCCCCTTCACCCCCACCCCCCAGCAGTGAGGGGCACCTGCCATGCAGGCCCCCATTCATGTCCCATTCATGTCCCCCTGCACCCCCACCCACCCCCCAGCAGTGAGGGGCACCTGCCAGCAGGCCCCCACTCATGCCCCCCTACATAATATAAAGATGCACAATCATGGCCCACTTCTACACCAAAATACCACAGCACGCCACCCGAGTCTTGAGACGCAATGATTTCCCAATCCACCCCACACTGACATGCCTATCTCAAGACACAAATCAAAAGTCAACTATGTACATCAACACATGTCTGTCACACACACACACTGGTTGGCATTGATTGCGTAAACCCACATCTTCACATGCATGAACCCAATGAGCGAATCACACACATGGAAGTAAAATATCAAAATGTATTATGGACAAAAATAAAGCAATGAAATGAAAGCATAAAACAATAGCATACATGAAATGAAAAGCATGTCCAAAAGATGAGTAAATGAAAAGTATCACCAATCCAAAGAAATTCAAAAGAAAAATAGTCCAAACTCTCCCTCCACCAAAGCAAATCCAAAGGAAACGTAAAAAGAAAAATCCATTAATCCATGGTGAAATCCAAAGAAAAATTTCTAATTAATCCATTGTCCAACTATGTACAATCCATTGTCAAAAAGAAAAATCCATTAATCCATGTTCAAATCCAAATGAAAAGTTCAAATACATCCATTGTCCAACTATGTACAGTCCATTGTCAAGGGTCCATGAGCCCAATGAAAGAAATGAAACCTACCTAAGAAACTGCCTAAGAAAAAAACTTTAAACAAATGTGTGGGGCATAGTCCAATCACCCCAAATCAAAGGAAAATGAAAATGAAACCTAGCACTAAAAACTATTTACAATGGCAGCGGGCTAGTCCGACGGCTCACTTGTCAATGTCCCGGGCCAGGGCATCATCGAACTCCCGCTCAATGTCCTGGAGGCGGTCCTCTTCATGGCCCCCTAGGGTTCGCAGGGACGATGACATGTTGACCTCCAACTCCCTGCAAATTGCCTCGAGGCACTCGGCCCGCATCAGTGCCCTCCGCATGGAGTTCTCCGCCCTGACCATTGTGAGCCGTGCCTCTTCCGCCCACTGCTGCTCCTCATCTATGGCGTGGCCCAACCGCTGCCACACGGAAGACACTTGTAATCCTGGGTTCTCTTGTCCTATGGCCGATGCCTGCCCCTCCGATGTCGATGGCCCCGAGCCATCATGGCTCCCACCTTGCTGCTGCTGCTGTGCCTGTGCCCCTGCTCTTTCTGCCTGCACGTCCTCCTCTGGCTGGGGTGCAGTTGTCGTGGTGGCCACCCCTGCTGTACTTCCGACTTCCGACTGTGGCAGGAATGTGTCCCCCACCAGCCTGGCCACTGGGTCAGAGGCAGCTCCACAGGGTACCCAGGTGATACATGGGTGGGAAGATGGCATGGAGGATGACTGGTGCGTAGGGTATTCAGGTGAGGAGGGGTGGGAACAAGGTCCAGCAAACGGAGGAATCCAGCCCTGGTGACCAGTCCCAGTAGGTCAACGCGGTCAATGAGGCATTCGAGATGACGTGCAGTGTCTTTAGGAAAACACCGCAGGTCACCTTGCATGCCCCGTTGACGCAACGCCATCCCACTGAGGACAGGCTCAACCCGGTCCCGGATAGCCACGTCCGCAGAGAGAGGAAGGCCAGTTGTTGTAAGCGGATCCCCTCCCTGAAAACGGGTCTGGATGTAGGCATCCCTGCTGGTGCGGGATGATGCAGTCACAGTATCGGGAACAGGATTACACACAGGCACCTCCGCGGTGGCCTGTGGTGCCTGCTGTCCCTGCCCCTGCATTGCACCACTAGCACCAATGGAATCCCCACCTCCAGACCCCGTGTCTGTCCCTTCCACGGCCTCCTCCTCCACCAAACCCCCCACCAACCTGGATGACTCCGTGCCATCTTCCTCCGTCGGACCCTGTGGGGTCTCAGCTGCCCCTTCTGCTGCCAATGAGTCCACCTCCAACCTCCGCCTCTTGGACCTTCCCTCGGCAGCTGTGGCCTGGGACGCGGCACCAGACTCCTCACTCCCCAACAAGATTGCAACCTGGGTGGGGAGCCGGGCCTTGCGTCTCCGGCAGGTGCGCGATCCCTGCCGCTCTGCTCCACAGCACCCTCTCTTCCCTCTTCATCAGTTGACGCTGCAGACAGGGAGAGATAGAACACAGGCATCAGGACACTGGACAATGGACTGATAGACACATGACAGTTGTACATGAGTTTCAGTGTCAAACTTCAGACATGGCATCACACTCCCCAACACACATGTCATTTCAACTCATACACATGAGCAATTCAACAGCATTATTCCACCAGGCAGCACCATCCATACACAAACAACAGTACGAGCAGCCGAAGGTGAGCCTGATGTCACATAAAACACGGGGAGTGCACAACACATGCACACAGGCCACCACACTTACATGCATGTGTTCATCTCCACCAACTGTTGCAGTGATGAGATTGCCATCTATGTCACATCTGCCATTCAGCCTTCTACATGTCAGTGTCACATGCATCCATGTTGCATCACAGTTGCACACTTGTCAAATACACACACATGCACATGTACACAGTGCAGATACATGCAGCTGGAACCACCATCCATGTGTGACACCACAACCATGCCAACGTACATACAAAGTAATTCAAACATGTGTGCTCCCACACCTTTATTTGGCCTGCATGCTTACCAACACATACACCATCCATGTGTCTCACACATGAGAGGACTCACATGTGTCAGCCTCACGCCTCTGTACATACACATCCATGCATGGCCCTACAAAAACACATGTGCAACCTGCACACTACTGGCACACCACAACACGCACAGCGTCCAATCAGTATGCATGTACACTTACCGCTCGACTCCAGACAGGTCTGCCTCTCAAGGACCTGGACGTGGAGCGCTGGGCGTGTGCGTTCCAGGACCCTCATTTGGTGGTCCGACAGGTGGCCCCGGCGCCCCTTGGCATCCGCTGCCTTCAAGAGGCGTTGGTCCTTGTCGAGGGTCCTGGACCTGAAATCCTCCCAGCGCTTCCGGACATATTTGATGTCACTGACTGCCACCCCCTCCCCGTTGATGGCAGTCACAATGTCCATCCAGATCCTGGTCCGTCCTTCATTGTTGGCTCGCGAACTTCCAAAGAGGGCATCATACTGCCCCAGGACTTGCTCCAACAGGACACCAACTTCCCTGGCACTGAAGCTGGTGGCCCTCTGCCTCTCTGGCTGGGGGGTGCCAGTGGTGTCAGATGGTGTTGTGCCCGACATGGCAACCCCAGAGGCAGGTGTGGGTGGGCAACTGGGTCCTAGGGCTGGGCTCTGGAGCAATGGTATCCCTGTCGGGAGTCTTCAGTTCCAGCAGGGGTGGTCGCAGCAACTGCACCCCTGGCTGACGTGCAGGCAGCAAATAGCAGGGCACATGGGCAGCAGGCAGTCAGGCAGCAGCAGATGGCAGGTGGGAGCGTGCTCGGGGCTCTGGGGGGCAGGAAAATGGCCTTTTGGGCAGGAGTGTGGTCTTCCGTGTGTATTCGCGTGGCCAGCTTGATACAGAGTGATTTGGCACGTGAAAGAATTGCACGTCAGCGTGTAATTCGAAGAAAGGCCCTTAGCGCGTAAGCGCGTCAGTGACGTTAGGCACGCAGGCGTTGCCCACAAAGGGCCTTAGCGCATAAGTGACGTTTCACGTGTGGGCTGACTTAAAAAGGTACGAGTATCACGCTATTTCCTTGTACGTGCTTTTTGTGGAGAGCGAGCGGGTGTATCTTGTACTTCTTGCCGGTTCACACGCGATTACTTCACAACTTTTCCAGTTCGTACTCCCTGTTTCCTCAGACTGCGTTCTTTTCTTCTTTTCTCATGCCCCCCCCTTGGTTGTGGGAAACGTAGCTGACACCATCCCAGCTCAGCCCTTGTTGGACCGGCCCATTTTGGCACCTGAACCGGCACAGGATGACTCCCAAGCTGACTTCCAGGTCAGCAAGTCTAAGCCACGTGTGGCGGTGCAAGTTGCTGTCACCAGTTCATGTGGATCCGGGGCAGCAATGTCATCTGCTGCCTCAAGTAGGCAGGGTGGGGAGGCTGCAGGGGCAGCTGCAGCTCTATCCACCCCAGCTCTGAGTCTCCCAGCCGGGACAATGTCAGTCCAGGTCCATCAAACCGACATTGGCCCTGCCAACGTCACCCTGCAGCCAATGCCTGCACCAAGTCATTTGCACACTTCTAGTACCCAGTCTACCTGCGCGTCTGCCCCTACTGACCAGAGCGGCGTAAGCCACTCAGGATCCGCACCACCTTTGAAAAAGAAGAAGAAGGGTGCTCTGGCACTACAGGCTGAGACCCCAGACACGGCTACACACTCCGGCACGTCAAGGAAGCCTAGCTTTAATGAAGCCGAACTTGATGCACTTGTGGCCTGTGTGTCGGCACATAGCCGCGAAATGGTGGTGACTGCAGGGTGCAAGACCACACCTGGTCAATGTAGGGCACACTAACAGACCCTCGCGTACCACATTAGTGCCCTTGGATTTGTGAGGCGCACAGCTGATGATTGCCACAAGCGGTGGAATGACCTGAAACGCAGAGCAAAGAACAAGCTGGCCTCAAATCATGCCTCTACTCTGGTGACTGGCGGTGGGTCTCCACCAGAGGACAACCAACTCACTGAACATGAGTCTGTTGCTGGAACCTTTGTCACAGAGGAACAGATCCAAGGCGTGGGAGACCTACCAGATTACGACGCATTGTCCGGTGAGTGCCCATGCATGTGTGTGTAATACATGTGTATGTTGTTTGGGGGACGGGTTCTGATTGAGTGCCAGGTGAGGGTGTGTACTCCTGAGTGGTATGGGTCACCCATGTGCTTCCTCCAAAACATTCACTGGCCTTGGATTTGGGTATGACAGTATCCCTTCTGCCCACAGTAGCCAATTAGCGCCACATTACTTCAGTTGCCCTTGAACTGTCATCTTGCTACAACATTGTTCTGAATTTTTCAGTGTTCATTCAGGCTGATTGTTTCAATTCTCCCATTTTTGCAACACATTTTTCAGCCCTAATGCCACATATGTGACATGCTTCTGTCATTGATTACACCCCACATTGGCCCACATTTGTTGCCTTGTTATGTGAATGATTAGTCCATTCAGGCTGATTGAGTATTGGCCTGCTCACATACATTTTTGGGGCCTGTTTGAATGTGGAACAAGATAGTTGTTTCCTGTCATGTTGAAGTGACCAACCATTGATGTGTACATCTGCCTGCGATCACTGTATTATTGTACACTGGATGTGATGCAGTGCGTGGCGCATGCGTATTTTGTCACACTATTTAGCATTTTTCATCTCATCATGTCCATATCACATGGATGAGTGACAGTACTCATTCACTGACATATGGCTGTACTTGTCAAATGTACCATGGCTAGGCTACATGCCATCTGTGTGCTGGCATGTGTCATGTATGTGTATTGGTGTCCTCAGTGTCTGCTTTTTGCCTCCCCTTCCAACTCATTAACAGTGCATGCATGCCAGGGTTATTGTCATGTGGGACATGTGTAGGATCTCTGGCTTTTCAGGCCTATGTGTGTGCTATGGTGTTCATGCCTGTTTCCATTTGTTGTCTTTCATGTTTTTGCAGGTGATGACGCACTTGATGCTGTTGAGGTTGAGGAGATGGTGCAGACCCAGGAGGAATCTCAGGCACGACCGGGCACCAGTGGAGGACATGGTGTGGTGGTGGGTGAAAACCCGATCTTATTGCAGACTATACTGTCCAGGGGTGTCTCTGGTTGCACCTCCCCTGACCTCGATGATTCAGGTGCTGAATCGGATGATATGACTTATGTGCTGTCGCAGGTGAGTGTTTCTGGCAGGGATTCTGTTCTGTCCAACCCACCTGCACCAGGGGTAGAACCCTCTATGGGGATGTCAGTGTTGGTAACTCCGCCTTTGGCGGTTACGGATGCAGGGTCACACTCCACAACATCTGATCCTGTTCCTAGGCCAGCAGATCAGAGGGGGAATGCAGTCCTGCAGCCTCAGACAGTGCAGGCACAGCAAGGTGCAGATCGCCTTGCCCCACACAGGTGTGGTGCCCGCCGACGCGGTGGCCGTGCGCCACCAGGCAATACTGTATGGGAAAACTCCATATACGGTATAGCAGCACAACAGGGAGCATCAGTTGAAATGATGGCTCAGGCAATGGAGAGGGTGGCCACTTCCATTCTCCCCCATGAAAGGCAGATGGAGCAACAACAGCAGGCAACAGACTCAATTTGCCAATCACACATGGAAGACATGTTGGCGTCCAACAGGGACCGACGGGTGGCACTGAAGACTCCGCAGGAAGCCATTTCTGTAGAGTCACAGGGCCACAGGGAAGCCCTGAGGTTAGAACTCCAGTTCCTCAGGCAGACTCTAAGTGAACTTGAGGCTTCCTGAAATTTAAGGTCAGAACAGCAGCTGGAGCAGCTTACATGTTCGCTCTCAGCTGAGCTGCAGGCAACTCGGGAGGAGATCCGGGCATCACGCGAGGCCATGCGTGCAGAAATGCAGGCAACCCATGAGGTGCTGCATGGGGATCTCTGCACTATCATCCTTCAGAATCAGACCTTCAACACTCGCATGCTTGCTGCCATGGAGGACCATACCAGGGTTTTGCGTGGGCTGCCTCCCATAGCACCACCACCTCCTGATGCAGAAGTAGAGGGTGAAGAGAGCAACAGCAGCAGTTCTCCCACAATAGCGTAGCCGTGAAAGCCATGAGCCCATGGAGGTATTTTTTTTTCACAACATCCACGCAGGTGGGTGTTGGTGGCACCCTGACCTTGAATCTCCTGGGTGGCCACCCCCCCACCCCCCGGCCCCCACATGTCCATTTTTAAAAAGATTTTTTTTTTTTACAGTGTGTTGCCTTGTGTGGCTCCCGTGGGCATTGTTAGGGAGAATTCTCTGTTTAGGCTGAATTTCCTAACCTAGTGAGTCCCCCAGCAGCTTTGCTGGATTTTTGGGGTTTATTTTTTTCTCCTGCCAAGAGTGAGACTCTATTACCCTCACTCTTGGACATGACTTGAGAGTGTTTCTGTGACTTGCTATGTGCTTATTGGCTATTGGGTATTTTTTCCCATAGGCTATCATTGGTTTTTTTTATGTGTGTTACACAGCACCCTCAGTGCAGTAACACAGGGGTGTCATAGAGACCCCCAAACATAGACTCCACACCCTGGGACTGACTACTGTCTCCCTGGGTCTGTAAAGTCACCATTGACTTTACTACTCCTAACTTAGGAACTTAACCAGTACAAACCATCATACTGTGGAAGTACTGGTAGGAGCAATTTGATTGCTCCTGGGTCCGTTGTCGAGGGGGTACTGTCCCGTCCCCCCTCGCCGAGTTTCTGGCTGGTGGCAGTGGATACCACGGAAATATTCCACCGGAATATTTCCCAATGGGATTTTCCATTGATTTTAATGCACCACTTGTTGGTGCAATTTTAAAGATACCGGTGGTTTATTTATTTAATATAAATTCACCGGTTGGGATTTTTTGCCAGTACTCGCCGCCAAAATGGCGTCTAGGTTCACTTCAGTAACCCTGAACCCGAGTCAAGCCTTTGTTCCACTTTTGGCGGGCTTCTGCACAGAAGCCCTCCAAAGTGGTGCCATTCTATCTGGGTACCACAGGGGGTGTGGGAGGGGGTTTAGGCACCCTGGACTGAGTTGCCTTGCCAACTCATGTCGCACTCTGGTGTGATTGGCCCAAGTGGTGAGCCACCCCGCTCACCACTTAGCATGTTTGAGTGACAGCTAGGCTGTATGAATGGGGGTTTGCTGCATAAAAGCAGGGTTTTTGGGACTGGTTCTTCAGAAGTCGCCACAGGACCGAGCCGAGCCGACCTACCAAGACAACACCACCGGTGAAGCCCTGCGGAACCGTCTCACCACTTTTCCCGACGACAGAGAAGATCTCCCGCCGGAGAGTCTTCTTCCCTTGACTGGTGGGGACAACCAGTTTCTGCCTTCTTTTCGCTGCCCTGAAGCATCTCGTGGCCGCCTTGCCTGTGCCAAGCACCCCGGCAACCGGGATACCACTTTTTACCTCAACCGCGAAAGAGGGGTAACATCCTTTTAACCGGAAAAACTCCACGACTGGTTTCTTCCCTGGTAGTGCAACGACCTCCAGCTTTCCTCCACGACGAGATCTTCTCCTCCTCTGGACGTCGCCGCGACTTGCACCCACTACCAGGAACAACTGCCACCGCTGGAGGATCCTTTCCATTTTAAAGGTACCTTGTTCCGCCCGGCTTCCCTTGCCACCGATTGTACGGGGTAGATTTAGCCCTCAGCTCTCGACCCTGGGTAAGCCTGGGACACCCTAACTAAACTTTTCTTCACTGGTTCACTGGGAAAAACCTTTTCTACTCACCTGTAAAGACTTGTGACATTGTGTGATCTTGGGCATCTTTTTGCCTGGCTTTCCCTAGAGTGGGCCTGCCAACCGAACTTCCTTGCTCCTCAATAGACTGCCTTTCTAAACTTACTGTGAATCTCTGAAAAGTGTTTTACCTTGCTGTTTTCATTACTTCTGCCTTTTCCCTCCCTTTTTAACTAGCTTGTTGGAGTGCCATCTAACGTTAAGCGCTCACCTCTGTTTGGAAATAAGTGGTGTTAACGTAGACTTGTCCAACAAATAACTAGGGATGTACATATAAGTAATAGTGACGGTGTTTTGACTTACTTACCTTTTCTGTGCTAGTGTAATTTATGAGTGTGTCTTTTAAATAAATAATTATATACTTTTACACCTAGCTCTGGTCAGTGTTTGCTTGTACTACTGTGCCTCTGTACCTATTATGTATGCTCTGTATACTGCCTAACTCTTCTTGAGGGAAGTCTGACTGCTCAGCCACAGCTACCAGGTAAATCTGGGTGGTACAGACTGCTACCAAGTGGGTTTACTTCCAAACACCTGTAGCCTTAAATCTTTTGCAGTGGTCCCAGAGGGAACTGCACAGGTTTCTGTCTAACAGGCATCCACTGTGTATTCCAGCTGGGCACATGCAGGCGTGTCCTGTGTTTGGGTTAGATGCTTGGGTTCCTGACACACACACCCCTCCTGCTTCCCTTTCCATGGGCTTGCAAAGGGCGTGACCAACTGATAGTGACTTTCACGGTGACATTGGGCTCCCATGAGCTGTGTGGGCAGTCTGTAGTTAAAACTGTGTGTACATCCCTAGTGGGGATTGTTGTTGTATTGAACACTGCATGGTGTATTGATATGTGCTTGTGCATCCATGTCTTCCTCCTTATTCACAGGTACCTTCTTCATGTCTTCACAACTTCCTCCTTATTCACAGGTACCTTCTTCATGTCTTCACAAGGCCTTCCCCTTTGCGGATGCAGTTCATGTTGTATGCAGTACACTGACACATCTGCCTGACGTCAACACTATGCAATTGGAAGGGGTGGATGTTCTGGCTTATTCAGGTTGTAAAACTTGCACTACTTTGATTTGGTACTGTCATATTTTGGCAATGTTTCATCCTCTGTTGCTCTATTGTGTTGCTGGTAAGTATTTGGTCATGTGTGCTGTTTGTTATTGATTACTGGAGCATATTGTCTGTGGCCTGTTTCCATTTGGGACAGTGCACTCTGTGACACTTGTGTCATGTGTTGTGCATTCCTTTGTTTGCTTTCAAATTGCATGACATGCCATGGTGTGTTGGATAGCGGAGATGGGGAGGGGTTGGGTAACATGGCGCTGTTTCATGTTCTATTTTGCAAGGGGGTAGTCATTCATGCAGCATACATGTGTGCCTTTTTGTGACACAGCATTGGTTGTCTTTAGGTAGGTAGGGATGCACACAATGTAACACTTCCAGGGATCAATCACAGGCTGGTATGGTTGTGACAGTTGACTGTCCCTTATGTCATCATCATTGATTGTCAGCTGGTATGTACCAGGGCTGTGTGCACTCCACAGGGGTGTGATTTTAGGTGAAGTAATTAGCCACCAGCTGCCTACGGGCTGCCTCACCACGTGCCCTTTCCCCTCCCATGCGCAGCGGCCGTGCATGTGGTTGGGGATGTGGGGGCACCACCATGTCCACCAGCAGGCCCCGGCGGGTTGCAATGTTGTGCAGGACACATGCTGCCACTATGATCCTGCACACTTCTGGGGTCGCGTAATGCAGCTGTCCACCAGAGCGGTCAAGGGAGCAAAGCGTGACTTGAGCACTCCGAATGTGCACTCCACTATGCCCCGGGTTGCAAAATGGGCTGTGTTGTATCTTACCTCAGGTGGTGTGGTGGGGTTCCGAATTGGTGTCATCAGGTGGGTGCTCAGAGGGTAGGCACTGTCCCCTGGGGAGGTGATGATGGGTATCATTAGTGGGGTTGTGACATTACTGAATATCTGACATGCATGCATGTGCAGAGGCATTTATACTCACCAAGCAGCCATGTATTGCCATGCCGCCCAGCTTCTAGGTCCCAGTTTAGGGTTGACATTCTGTAAATGAAACTGTCATGGGTGGACCCTGGATAGTTGGCATATACTGAGGTGATGATTCCCTTGGCATCACATACTACCTGCACATTGATGGAATGCCAGTGCTTGCGGTTTCTATAGATGTGCTCAGTTGCCCTGGGAGGACGTACAGCCACATGGGTGCAATCAATGGCACCTAGCACTTTGGGGAAGTGTGCCACCCCGTAAAAATCCTGGACGGCAGCCTGCCTTTCTGCAGGTGTTCTGGGCAGGTATATGTGCCTGCGGACTGAGGGGCGTGCAGTCATGATGGGCAACACCTGGTGTAGGCAGCGTGACTGCGTGGCCTGTGACACCACCCCCACTATGGCACTTGTCCACTGAAATGAACCAGTGGCCAAGAAGTGCAGTACATTGAGCACCTTTTCCAAGGGTCTCAGTGCTTGGGAGCACAGGGTGGGTGATGTGAGGTCATCCTCCCACTCACTCACCAGGTTGAGTATTATGTGAGGTGGAAACCTGTACCTCCCATACACCTGGTCATCGGGCATCCCAAAAAGGCTGGTCCTGGGTGTAAGAATTCTGGCCCTGACAATCCTCCTCCTCCTGCGGTGTGCCACGACCACTGCTGCGAGGAACGGTATATTCATCGTAGCGTCTGAGCTTGTTTGTTGTTTGCGCGCACTTATATGCTGCGCGGGTCCGCGTACGCCTGCTTCCTGCTGCCGTACGTGTTTCTGGATTAGCGCGTCTTTTTTGGCGCATGCGTTTCCCCTGTTCGATTCCATGAATACGTGTTGTAGGCGCGCGTGTAGGTGTTCAGCGCATTTGCCTCCTGTACTTCCCCCATAACGCCCACATTTTCACGCGTTGTTCCCCATTCCGCGTGTTACGCCCCGTGTTCCGCCTACTTTTGTTGTGTGCGCCGCGCTATGTGCGCTTTCGCTGTGCGCATAGCGCACGCCGTTTGATGATGTGTGCGCCCGCGTGCGCCACGCAGGATTTTGGCGCACATCCCAGTATTTACACGCGGACAGACTTCCATGAATCGATGTGCACGGCTTTCGCACGCTTGCACTGCGATTTTAGGCGCACATTAATTCCATGAATCGGCCTGTAAACCACTAAGAAAAGACAATCCAATTCTTTGTCTCTGTGGCAGCTGGTAGAGAAGGGGACCATGTCTCTAAATCAGCTATTTCCAGTTGGATTGTTAAATGCATCATACTGTGTTACTCTCTTGCCAAGAGAGACTTAGGGCCTCATTACGAGTTTGGAGGTAGCCAGGCCCTTGATAAGGGCAAGGCTGCCTCCAAAGTCAGGTCCGGGTTCCCTGATTGGGAAATACCAGGCCATTCCGACCGTGGAGGGCCCGGTATTTCCCCATTCAGGGAACCCGGACTTGGACCATCCCCATTCCCATTGAGCCCCTACAGGGCTCAATGGGAATGGGGAGCATACTAACAACGGGCCCGTTAATGACGGGCCCGTTGTTAGCATGCTGGGCCGCTTGCGGGACCCGCTAAGGTCGTCTGGTGAAACCAGGCGTCCAGAGCGTGTCCCCCGAGCAGACCTCGTAATAGGGCGGAAAGGGGTTAACGGCTCCGGCACCTTTACCGGCACCATTAACCCCTTACTGCCCACCTCATAATGAGGCCCTTACCCTTTACACCTAGAGCTCACTCTGCTCGAGGCACAGCGGCTACTATAGCCTTCTTTGCAAATGTTCCTCTAGATTCTATTTTCAAAGCAGCAACCTGGAGTTCTGTTTATACTTTCGCTCAACATCTGGATCAGTCCTTGAAAGAAGACGGCAACTTTTGTATTACACAAAGAAAATGCAGCAGCAGACTTCTCCTCCAGCTTGGCTTCAAGGAACAGCTTCTTCTTGCTTCAGCTTCCACTTCAGCTTCTGAACAAATTGATGATTGAGAGGTCCCCTGTTATACACATTGGTTCCCATTCACTCAGGCTGAGCCAGGCTCAATCAACCAATCACACAGAAGGGCATTCATGCAGAAAGGCAGCCAATCAGGCTAACAGGCATTCAGGCCTATACATTTTGTATATAGCGCCAGCACACCCAAGGTCCTCAGGGGGCTCACAATACAAAACAGCAAAAAACAAGTGATGAAGTAGTCAAAATATCAAAGAGATCAATCTACACCTTTATCAAACAGGTATGTTGTTAAGCATTTTTTAAATTGCGCTAATGAAGGAATTGTTCTGATTGCGAAAAGGACGGCATTCTAATTTTCTTCAGGACACCCCGTTGTTGTGACAAAAGAGCATCTGTGTTTGAGCACAAGGTACGTCTGATAGGCATTTTCTTAATTCAGGAACAAAGATATGTAGGGGCGTCATTGGCCACACATTTAAACGCCAGAGTAGAAGCCTTAATTTTTAATCTTTGGTTTACCGGAAGCCAATGCAGTTTCCGATGGGCTACAGATATATGAGATTGGCGCCCCATTCCACAGACTGCACAGACTTCTCCTGTAGCCTTTTGACATTAGCCTGGGTAGTACCTACAAAAAGGCTATTGCAATAATCTGATTTTGAATTTTTAATAGCTGCCACGATCAGAGCCCTGTTGGTTTCAGAGACGTAAGAATTTGCCACAACAGGTGAATCATATACGAGCAAGTGGAACTTAATTGGGATGCATGTTTCTTGAAAGTTATTTGGGAGTCAAAATAGACTGCCAATGTTTTTACAGATTCAGAAACTTGAATAAAGTTGCCTGAGATCATAAAACGACTATATTGGGAACCAATTTATTTAGCTTAACATCTGTGCCAAAAATAAGCAAACAGTTTTCTTATCATTGAGAGCAAGTGAATTCGATGGCATCCATGATTGTATAGCAGCAAAAACTTCATTTACCCTATTCGAGTCTTTAGCATAGGATCCAGACAACTCCAGTATGATCTGGGTGTCATCGGCATAGTTAGCAAACTGCACACACAGACCATCTAGGATATTGCATAATGGTCTGGAGTATACATTGAACAATATAGGCGAAAGGCACGAGCCGTGTGGCACGCCACAGGTGAAAGGCACAGTTTGAGACTGTGGAGAATCTTACACCACTTTCGCCATCCTGCTCGAACATTTACCAATCCGAGCTAGTGTGTCTGCCAAAATATTGTGATCTACTAAATCAAAGGCAGCGGAAAGGTCGAGTAACAGAAGCATTGCTACACCACCTCTGTCAATAATTTTTGCTATATTCGATTTCAGATCCAAAAGGGCCGTCGCAGTGCCGTGAATTTTACCTAAACCAGATTGCCCAGGGGCGAGAATTCCGTATTGTTCCACAAAGGCTTAATATTGGCAGCATGCCACTTTATCGAGAACTTTCAGTAGGAAGGGCACATTTGTTATAGGCCTATAGTAACTATGGTCACTAGGATCAAGATGCTCCTTTTTTAGTAGAGGCGTGATCCAAGCCTCTTTGAGACATTCAGGGACGTTGGTCTCTGAAAAGGACCAATGAATGAACTTAGAGATCCATGGAACTAATGATACCAGAAACTCTTTAAAATAGGATCCCGGGTAAATATCCCCTTTAGAAGGGATAGGTTTCATCCCGTGCACAATATTTAGTACATCACTGTCCAATCTTTTTTTAAATGAGAACAGTGTGACTGTAGCTGGCATATCTAGGGGAGCAACTGGAGCAGGATAAGACATTGTAGTTCCTGTATTCTTAATGACTCTAACTCGTTCACTATTAAGAGCTTGATGTTGCAATATCTTCTGTGCAAATCCTTCATGGATTTGTTGGCACCATTTGTTGTCAGTAATAACATGCAATTCAGCCATTGTCCCTTTTAATTCATTTAGAATTAAGAACAGTTCCCTAGAGTTTGATTTTGCATGTGTAATCCAATCGTTTAGTTTAGTTTCTTTCGCTGTAAGAATGATGTTCTTAAGGTTTTTTACTGCATCCTTATAAACATGAGGGGTAGAATCAGAGGGAGACGTCCTCCAGCTGTGTTCAGCCTTACGTTTGACTTTCCTGGCGGATAGTACTTCAGCTGTGAACCACTGATTTTGTTGTGATGTTTTCTTTTGAACAGTAGGACTGAGAGGTGATAGGGTATCAAAGACATTGTTAGTAATGGCTCTAAGTTGACTAGTAAAAGTTGCGAGAGATATACCCTCTTCTATAGTAGATAGTTGAGGAATATTTAACAAGTAAAATGCCTTGTGTGTAACTTTCCGAGTGTTCCTTAACAGGACACATTTCTTGGTCATAGGACTGTCTATATTAAGAAGTAGGGAGGAATAGAGTTCGAACAAGAGGAAAGAATGATCCGACAAAATACAGTTTTGAATGACTACAGGCGAAATAGCTTGGTTTCTGGTCATAACCCAATCCAAAATATTCCCTGCAGAGTGTGTGGCGGTTTTCACATGTTGTTGATACCCAAGGGTCTCAAGAGTATCTCACAATGATAAAACGAGTTAATCTGAGGGATCATTTGCCCGTAAATTAAAATCTCCTAGTATAAGGAAAGATGACAAGTGTTTAGAAACGGCCCCAAGGGAGGCTAATAACTGTTCCTCAAAAAACAGTGTCTGAATAGGTGAAATAGTAAAATACTGAGCATTGTCTTTGGGTTAAAATTCAATTGAATACGATAGATTCACAATGATCGAGTTCTAGATTATCAGATTTAAAAATGTTCAGGTATTCTCTGAAAATTAATGCAACTCCGCTTCCTCTTGATCCCAAGCGATCAGTATGAAGGATATTATACCCTTTAGGAGTTACAAACTGAGTAACATGTAATGCAGCTTTCAATTGATTGCTTTTCTCCTGCAGATTCCTCATCTGATAGATATTCTATCCAGCTTTGCTGCTTCTGAAATATTTCCGAAAGGGGCATAGTGGACATTGACCCGGTTGTCGACCAACAATTCGTCTTGCTCGCCATCTGGTTGTGGGCTCTGGACGTGACGTCATGCATCATATAAGTAGCACGTCACTACGCCCAGACCTCAGTTCCTTTTTTCCGCGTGCTATCATGCTGCTTTAGGAACACAGAGCTTCGACACTTTCGATGTTTTAATCAGAAAACGTGTATTTTGTCATAAATTCTCGCACGGGTGTCCGGTTTCAAGCAGTGTTCCGATTGTGGCACCAAGATGTCCCATACCGACAGACATGAGTTGTGTCTCTGGTGCCTCGGCACGGGACTGACTGGTGTCCGTCGTGCGCCAAGATGCAGCCGAAATCCCTTTGTGACCAAGCTGAAAAACTTGCTCTGGGTAGACCACCCTCAAAATCTCTGGCGTGGTCGACGGTTCGGTCTTCGGAGGCCAAAACCGAGGGGCATACCCCCGAGAAACACTGGTGGAAAAAGAAACGGTCTCACTCGAGGAGCCACTCTTACTGGTGTGGCCCTTTTGTACTCTTCCTGTGTGCATTGGGTGCACCTGGGTGAACTGGGAGCACCTGTGGGCCCGATTCCCATCACCTGTGTCCATTTACCAGCTGCTCTGAGGTGTAGGTATCGCCGTATTACCGATCAAATTTGCCAGTATTACTGGTGAATACAAACTCGTACTATGGCGATAAAACCCGTTGTGCCTGTAACACCGGTGCCGGAGGCTGGACCATCCGGTATTCCGTTGTTGGAATTGCTGCCAATAGTAATTCCAGATGTGATACTGGCACCGTTCTTATGGCACCAGTGTCCCGGTAAACTCGTACTTGGCTGGAACAGTGAAGGTGCAAGTAAACTGAATTACAGGTACTTTTACTGTATACCGGCAAACTTGTAATGAGCACCCATGATTTTTAAACAGTTTACAATTTCAAATAATATTTTGAAAAAATACAACCTAGATTGCCCTTCTCTTGATTTGTGAACTAGTTTCCTAAAATCAGGTCGATAGTATCTGGTCGCTGGGACCTATGTAATTTTGCTTGCTCTGATGTTGCATTGGAGTTACAACCAACCTGTTCATGTAATTTCACAATGCAATGGACTCTCTACAGCACCTCACATATGCCTGAACAGTTTCTTCTTGGGCTTTCTCTTGACATTTGTTGTTAAGTCCTTCTAGAAAACATTTCTGATATTCAGCCAGCAGATAAACAGACTACACAGGTTTCCAGTTCACAATCTAGTTCTTTCAAATGCACATCATTTGATTACCATTTTGTTGACAGAATGGCCACTTGGTTAGCAACCGGGCTGTTCTTCAGCTCTTGTTAACCAAACATTTTCCGCTCAGCTGTTAACCTGAGCATGCAGCGTTTTAACAGCCCATGCAGTCCGCAGCTGTAGGGTATAAGCTTATATTATGCATTTTTATTACAAAATACTTTGAGGAAAATTAGCTACTCTATCTGAGCAGTAATAAGCCTAAAATGATCCATTTGCATCTTATGCTAATTGATTGTTTAAACCAATGCAATGCCTGTGCAATATAATGCAATGAGCGTAATGATTTGTTCTTTTGTTTTTAAATGGCAAAGAGAAAAAATATTTGTTGGCCAAGAAGCAAAGACAGAGGCGAAAGGTGCATTCCTTCTATGAAGTTAAAGAGGAAATTGGAAAGTAAGTCTAAAAATAAATATTTTCTAGTTTTGGAATCCAATGGCGTGAATGGGATGCTCCATTAATGTAACTTGTCTTGATAGAATTCTGATTTGATTTGCCTTAGAAGTACATACGACCTGTTTAAAATCTGATTTGTGTTTAAGGATAATTGGATAAGCGTTAATACAAAACGGTCACAAACTATCAAGCTTTCTTTGACAAAATGTTCTATTGCTTCCATTGTATTGTGCTTTTTAATATCTACATTGTTCTTTGCTTAATGGAACTGCCCAAGAAAATATATTCATTCTGTATTTGCAGAATTTGTTTATGGATTTGATTACAAATAAGCATTGGAAGTACCAACAGCTTGGGCTTTTGTGTAAGGATAGGAAAGGCACTTGCCAGACACTGCCATAGTGCCATTAACTGGCAATTGATGGTAGCAGGTGCAGAAAAATGCATATACCATGACATTTAATAGCTGTGCCTGCCATATGCCTCATACCTATGCACAAGCCAAAACAGTTGGATTTGCCAATGCTTGTTTTTAACGGGACTTCAGTGAAGGACATGCATAGTGCTTATAAATTGAGTGGCCGTAGGCAGACCTGGTTATGACATTTTTATTACAATAGTAGCACATTTACAGTCCCAATTAAGTCATTGGGCCTCATTAGGACCCAGGCGTTAAGGGGTTAACGGCGCTGTAAAAAAGGCTGTGGCGCCGTTAAACCCTTAACGCCTTACTACGAGGTCCCTTTGTGGGACCCGACCTTAACGGCTGGTCTAGATCAGCCGTTAAAGTAGCGGCCCGCAAAGGGACTCTCGAGGTAAGTACGGTACCGCAATTTGCGGTACCGTACTTACCGCCTTCCCCATTCCCATTATGCCCTATCGGACAAAAATGGGAATGGGGAAGGGCCATGGTGGAATGGGGAATTACCCCCCGCCAATAGCACCATGGTTTTCCGCCGGAGTCCGAATGAGGGCCATTAACTCTAAGAAGACTGCTTTGGGAAAACACTGGCAGGCGCTTCAGGTGCAAGTTGGTAAGGCTTGACTAAAGTGAGCACAAAGAGTTCCCATGAGGAGGTGTTTTGAACTGGGAGGGGCAGGAACTGTGAAGGCATGGCCATGGGGATTAGGATGGCCATGGGCAGTCCATGGGTGGGCACATAACCAAACAACACATACAAGCTGTGTGCCCCTCCTCATGAATTTCTCCCTATCTGTACTCTAATGCAATAGTTTCAGCCCAAAGGTGGCGCAAGTGCCACCTAATACGCTAAACTAATTAGATTAGCACATATCCCATAGCCAATATTGCAGGTGCTGGTAATATCAGCAATTCTGCACATGGACTCTTATGGGACTTTGTGGAATGAGGATTTACAACCATTATCAGCACTCGTAATGCGGCAGTAATACTGCTGGACCGAGTGCCAGTAATAGTGTTACCATTTGCCAGTATCCTGGTGGAATTACCGCCAGGATACCAGCAAAGTTACAGTGAGGCCATTCTGAGCCTTTGTATGGAATTATTGATGCTAACATTTAGGCATTTCTCCTCACATGTGCATACCCATAACTTTTGGTAATGTTTTGACTGTGGGGATTACATTTCTTATTAATATGTGTTAAGACGGATTTCTGAACTCTGTCCTGGCGGCACAGAAGTTCAGAAGGCCAACCTAATTACTTGGAACAGGGTAACCTCTGGACAAGCCAGACCAATCAGGGTAGCGATCGTGGCGGTCAAGACTAGGTCTCAAGAGGGGTGAGGGTGACTGAAAGCCCGCTATGAGCACACAAAGCAAGGACACTTACAAACTACTCCAAACAGGTGTTATATAAAAATATATAAACATTTATTCCAAGGCCTTTGCAATAATGACCGTAGCGAGAAATCACAATACAACTCTAGTAAACCAACACATACCAAACCAATACAATATATATACAAATACAAACAAGTCTAAAGCGTTAGATGCACGAAATGTGTAGTTCACCTAGAAGGGAAGCAAAACAGGCAGTGCGAAATAATGCTTAGACCCAGTCCGCCTTCAGAGGCACCTAACTAAAAGGAAGTCCGAGCCCTACGAAGAGTGGAGCCTTGTGCTCAAAAGTACCTGCACACGCTGGTGCCAACGGGCAAAAAGGGGAGTCTCTTCGAGGGAATCAGGCAGTTCAGTTTAGTGCACAAATGAAGAAGAACAGAGTTCCGCGACTCAAGCACAGCCTCCACTGTGGGCAGAAGCAGAGCGCGAGTACGGAAAGGCGTGCTGTTTTGACACAGCAGGGAAAAGCTATGGGCTCCTGCAGGAGGGCGACCAGTTCCTAGCTATGCTACTCACCGGTCCCCGATGCAAGCAGACCCAGGCTTCTCCGCATCAGTTTCAGTGCTGGCAGGTTCAGGAGAGCAGGGGACGTCTCGTCGTCGTGTAGATTCTGCAGCAGCAGAGTTGAGTTAAAGATGTCCCAAACAAAGTGGGCCCGCACAGTTTGTTACCACAGCAGGGCAACGGAGTGGCCGTGCGTATCTCAGCCAAATGTACACTATTCACTTCAGACCTGGGAACCCCAAGTGTACGAATCGTGTGAGAGTGACAAGGACTAGAAATACAACACAACCTGGCGGCGGTTACAGAGCAAGGCTCCTGGGTAGGCTGGTCAGTCTGCTGGATGGCCCAGAGACACTTCCGAAGGCTTACGTGCAGGAGATGGTGAAGATGCCAAGAATAGCTGTTCCCGCTATTCCAAGGGTCGAAGTACCAGTACAGGCCTTCTGGTTCGATCAGACGTAAAAAGGGTTTCACAAGGCGACAGCAGTGCAGAGGAGCAGTCCTTCAGCGGGTCACCAGCGATTCCTCGGTTCAGCCTCGTGGTTGCAGGATACTTGGCTCCTGTATTCCTTCGTTCGTGAGAACTCAGGAGATCGACATGGTAGTGGCGTTTCCAGCCCCCTCTTATGCACGGTTCCCTTCACGCCAAAACAGAGGGGACCCAATGGGAGATCCGCTCATCAACACTCACACCATACGTGGACCTATCACGGACCAAGGTGGTCCCAGGCATTCACACCACCCTAGACTCTCTGGCACCCACGATGTGTATTGGGACCAGACATCCCAGCCCACATCCTGGAGGCACACACAAGGCCTGTAGAAGCCCGCGAAAGCATCTGTGTTTCGCGGGAAAGTACATGCCCAAATAAGGAAGGCCCCGGGTCGGCTCGACCTGGGGAAGGTGAAGGGAGCAAGACGGTCAGCGGACAGGACAAAGGAGCCTCGTGGTCTGGCCATTTTGGGAGCCAGGCCACCATTTTGGGCTAAACGCGAGAAACGCGCTTAAACCGCCAAAAAGAGCTCAAAACACAAGAAACGATCACTGCCACCATTCCCGTCCGTGATTCACCTGCACCGATCAGTTACAATCCAAAAAGAGTATCTAGGGCCTGTAGAAGGCTAGAGACCCAAGAGAGCAGTAACTTAGTTTACAATGCCCTCTTGTGTCATGTTGCACGAAAGCCGCAACATGATAAAAGAAACTACGGAAAACAGCGTTTCCCAGTACTGACTGTCTTAAGGGCATGTCAGTTTCCCCGTAAGAATGGAGCGAAAGCCCAGAGGAGTGCGGCAGAAGGCTGCACTTCTCTGGCAAAGTCTAGATCATGGTGAAAACAACAGCAAAAAGTTTAGGGGTTGCCACATGGAAGGAAAATTACCCACGATTAAGAAATATTTCCTAACACTCGCCCTTCCCAGACTATGGACAGGGGGAACTAATCCACCCCTGGATGAGTCTCTTGTTCAGGTCGGTTAAACATTCTGGACAACCCATCAGCATTGCTATGTTGGACACCTGGCCTATGCTCAATAGTGAAGTCGAAGCCTTGTAGACTTATGGACCACCTAAGCAACTTTGGATTCTCCCCCTTCATGTTCATTAGCCACTTTAAGGGCTTATGGTCAGTTTGCACAGTGAAGTGGGTCCCATAGAGGTAGGGCCTCAGCTTCCGTAGGGCCCACACAACAGAGAAACATTCTTTCTCCACTGTGGACCATCTGAGCTCTCTGTCCTTAAGATGGCGACTAATAAAACCAATAGGGTGTTCCTTACCCTTCTCATCTACTTGCGATAGTACAGCTCCTATCCCAGTGTCAGAGGCGTCCGTCTGCACAATAAAAGGTCTTTGATAGTCAGGGGCCCTGAGGACAGGGGCCTGGCACAAGGAGCCTTTTAAGCCATTGAAGGCCTTCTCACACTCGTCGGTCCAAGTTACCTTCTTGGGTTTCTTCGGAGTGGTGAGGGCAGTCAGAGGGGCAGCTATGGTGCCATAGTCTGCCACGAAGTTGCGGTAATACCCCGTGAGTCCTAAGAAGGCTCTCACTTGGGTCTGTGTAGTGGGGGTAGGCCAGTCTTGTACTGCTTGTACTTTACTGGGAAGAGGCTGTATCCTCCCTCCACCTACTTCATGTCCAAGGTAAACCACGGAGCCTTGTCCAATCTGGCATTTACTAGCCTTTATGGTCAAGTGTGCTTTCTGAAGAGCCTGGAGCACAATCCCGAGGTGTTTCACATGGTCTTCCCAGGTGGCGCTGAAAACTGCTATATCGTCCAGATATGCAAGACAGAATTCGTCCAACCCATTCAACACATGATTCACAAGCCTCTGGAAAGTGGCAGGTGCATTTTTCAACCCGAACGGCATTAACCTGAATTGGTAAAGGCCGTCTGGAGTCAGAAACGCTGTCTTCTCCTTGGCATGTTCTGCTAAAGCTATTTGCCAATAGCCAGCAGTGAGGTCAAACGTGCTGAGGTACTTGGAGGCACCCAAAGTATCCACCAGCTCATCTGTTCGAGGCAAGGGGTGTGCATCTGTCTTGGTGACAGCATTCAGAGCCCTGTAATCCACGCAGAACCTCAATTCAGAAGTGCCTGCCTTTGGAACCAAAACCACAGTGCTGGACCAAGGACTACTAGAGGGTTCAATCACCCCAAGGTCTAACATCTTGTTGACCTCGGTCTTAATATAAGACCGTATTTTGTCTGACATCCTGTATCCCCTACTTTTGGTAGGTACACTGTCTCCTGTGTCTATGTTATGTTTGCACCAAGGTGTCAAACCAGGTGACTGTGAAAACAGGGGGGAAAACTGCCTAAGCAAACTTTTCACCTCAGCCTGCTGATCAGAAGTCAGGGGAGGGGCCACTCGGACACCCTCAAAGGAGCTATCTGAAGGACCGCTTTGGAACAGGTCGGGGAGAGGTTCAGACTCCTCTTCCTCAACATCTGAAGCCAGTAGCAGTGCTGCGATTTCGACTCTTGGGACGAAAGCCTTCAGCCTATTTACGTGAAACACTTTTGGAGCCTGTCCAGGCCTTCCAAGGTCCACTAAATAGTTAACCTCACCCGGGGCTCCACCACTGTGTAAAGGCCTGACCATTTGTCCTGTAAAGCTCGAGGCCTTATAGGATTCATGATCAGGACTTGCTGACCAGGTGTAAAGTTGATGAGGGAAGCTTTCTGGTCGTACCAATGTTTCACCAGCGCTTGTCCTGCCTTCAATTTATCACTAGCCAAGCCCATCAGAAGTACCATCCGTTTTCTGAGCCCCAGCACATAATCTACTACGTTGGTAGTAACAGGGGGAGTGGGCATCTCCCATCCCTCTTTGACTATGGCTAAGGGTCCCCGTACAGGATGACCGAACAGAAGTTCAAAGGGGCTGAAGCCAACACCCTCCTGTGGTACCTCTCGGTAGGCAAACAGTAAGCATGGTAAAAGAAGATCCCATTTTCTTCTCTGAGGTTCTTCCAGAGCCCCAATCATGCTCTTTAACGTTCTGTTGAAACGTTCCACCAGACCCATTGGTCTGGGGGTGGTATGCAGAAGAGAACTTGTAGGTGACCCCACATTCTTTCCACATAGCCTGCATATACTTCGACATAAAGTTGCTGCCACGATCCGACACAACTTCTTTAGGGAAGCCAACCCTAGTAAATATGCCAAGTAACGCTTTTGCAACTGACTTGGCAGTTACAGTTTTCAATGGGATGGCCTCAGGATATCTGGTTGCATGGTCGACCAGCACCAGGGTAAACCTATTGCCTGAGGATGTTTGCGGGTCAAGGGGACCAACGATGTCGATCCCTACCCTTTCGAATGGTATTCCCACAACTGGGAGTGGTACCAATGGAGCTTGGATTGTCGAGCCAACCTTACCAGATAACTGGCAGGAGGCACAACTCCTGCAGTGACTTTCTACTTGCACCCCCATCTTGGGCCAGTACAAGTGCATGGATAAACTTTGCTTGGTCCTCTTAATACCATGGTGACTAGCAAGGGGCACTTCATGCGCCAACTGGAGGAGGAAGGGCCTAACAGCAAGGGGAACCACCAACCTCCTATGGTCTCCTTCTGTAGACTCTGTGGGCTCACTATACAGGAGTCCACCTTCCCAATAAATCCGATGCGTCCCAGGAGGTTCACCCTCAAGCTGGGAGCAGGCCTGTCTCCTTAGGCCTTCCAGAGATGGGCACTCATGTTGGCCTTTACTGAATTCGTCCCTATCAGGACCACCTTCTACTAACAAGTCTTTTAGTTCAGGATGGTCGTTGGGGTCAAATACTTCAGGCATCGCCACCTCCTCGTCAGGCCCGGGCGATTGACCAACTTCCTCCACCGCAGTGGTATGCGAGCTCGGGGGAATATTCTCTTTCCCTCGACTTGACTTGTTTACTCCTTTCGCCTTGGGTTTCCCCTTCGGCTGGGGCGGCGTATTGGTCTTGGCCAATGCTGCCCGTGCTTGAGACCGTGTGTAGGGTCTTTCGGCAGTGTCTCCTATGAGCCCTAAAGCTCTGAGATCATTACCTAACAAGACCTTTCCTGGGACGTTTCTCTGAATGCTCACTGGAATCCTGACTGCTGTACCATTTAAAGTAAGATTTACAGGTATTACTGGGAACATACGTAGTGGGCCGTCAGCCAACTTAGTGGGCATAAGAGTAGCTCTGGCAACTTCCTCTGAGTCTACCAAGGTAGAATCCACTACAGTTCGACTGCACCCACTATCCCTAAGAGCTGGAGTATCTACTCCATTGATCAGCACACTGTCTTTAAAGTAGTGCTTGGTATTATCTGGAATCCTAGCATAAGCCTCTGCGACTTTAGGCTCCCAGGAACCCAGGGAAACTAAAACTACCTCAGCTTCTATCCCGTTGGGGAATGAGTCTGAGGAGAAGGATGCTCCTGTAATCTCTTCTTCCTCATAGGAGGAGAAGGCCAGATTAGCGGAGTGGACCCCCAAAGGTTTAACCTTACACCGGGGATTCCCCTTCACATGGTCAGTTGCTCCACAAGCAAAACAAGATCCATTGGGTCTGTTTACATAGGGAGGCTTATTGTAACTAGAGTTCTGTTTCGGAGGCTGACCTCCACTACCCTGTGAGTTCTCTTGTGTCTTACCCTTATTTTTCTTTTTGTGGCCCTTTTGAGAAAAGGATTTATCAGATTCTCCACCCTCCTTATCTTTGGACTTTTTCCCTTCCTCCTGCTTGCCAGGATGCGTTTTGTCCTTATGGGACACTCGATGTGACACCCATAAGTCTGCTGCAATGGCCAGCTTCTTAGGATCTATCTCCTTCGAATCGGCCAAATGCTGCTTAAGCTCCGGGGAAGAAGATGCAAAAATGTGTTCCAGCATGACAAGATTTATCATGCCTTCAAAGGTAGAAACCTTATAACCTTCGACCCAGCCAGTCAAGTTTTTTAAGGATTCGATTACATAAGATACCCAAGTACCACCTTCTTTTTTCTTGTACTCTCGGAATCGTTTTAAATATTGGGCCGGAGTCTTTCCAAACTTTAAAATGAGAGTTTGCTTTAACATTGCGAAATCAGCTCGCTCAGCCTTCGACATTTCCATAATGGCACTACAGCCAGAATGGGGCAGTCTGCTGAGTAACCAGGCAATCTTATCAGCATTGTCAACTTCTTGAACTTCACATGCATACTCAAACATATTCAGCCAGTCCATAATGTCATTCCTTTCCTCATATACACTGAGCAGATCTTTCGGAAACCGTGGATGAGAGGAGGCCCCAGACCCATGTCCAGGACCCTTGGACCCATTTGCAACCTGAAGCTTGGCCAGTTCCAACTGGTGATCCCTGTCTTTCTGTTTTTCTGCCTGTTCGATTTTTAGTTTGGCTATGCTGAATTCAAGCTCCTTCTGCCTAAACCGCAGCTCTTGCTTCTTGAATTCAAGCATAGCCTCCCCATCAGCACTGGCAGAGGAAACATTAGACATCTCATCCTCCCTTTCCTCGTGATCGCGGTGGATCAGTGCAGCGGCAGAACCGTTGGTTCTACCAGTGAGAGCAGCCCCACCTCCTTCCGCACTGTCCTCAGAAGTTATAGCGTCAAGCTGCGCTTCTTGCCACGCCACGATTCTTTGGATCATATCCAATTTCGTGCCTTGAGAGGAAACACCTCTCTCCGCACACATCCTTTTCAATGTTTCTGATTTGGAAGCATTTAAAGTTAACAAGGTATTTGTTTCCATACTGTTAGATAGGACTATGGCCTTTTTAAAGTTAAACTATAACAATTCACTACGTGTCCTGGTAGGAATAACTTGAAATGCCTTAGTTCGTGCGCAACAGTGGATACCTTCAGTCATATCCCACCGCTGTACACCAATTTGTTAAGACGGATTTCGGAACTCTGTCCTGGCGGCGCAGAAGTTCAGAAGGCCAACCTAATTACTTGGAACAGGGTAACCTCTGGACAGGCCAGACCAATCAGGGTTGCGATCGCGGCGGTCAAGACTAGGTCTCAAGAGGGGTGAGGGTGACTGAAAGCCCGCAATGAGCACACAAAGCAAGGACACTTACAAACTACTCCAAACAGGTGTTATATAAAAAATATATACACATTTATTCCAAGGCCTTTGCAATAATGACCGTAGCGAGAAATCACAATACAACTCTAGTAAACCAACACATACCAAACCAATACAATATATATACAAATACAAACGAGTCTAAAGCGTTAGATGCACGAAATGTGTAGTCCACCTAGAAGGGAAGGAAAACAGGCAGTGCGAAATAATGCTTAGACCCAGTCCGCCTTCAGAGGCACCTAACTAAAAGGAAGTCCGAGCTCTACGAAGAGTGGAGCCTTGTGCTCAAAAGTACCTGCACACGCTGGTGCCAACAGGCAAAAAGGGGAGTCTCTTCGAGGGAATCAGGCAGTTCAGTTTAGTGCACAAATGAAGAAGAACAGAGTTCCGCGACTCAAGCGCAGTCTCCACTGTGGGCAGAAGCAGAGCGCGAGTACGGAAAGGCATGCTGTTTTGACACAGCAGGGAAAAGCTATGGGCTCCTACAGGAGGGCGACCAGTTCCTAGCTATGCTACTCACCGGTCCCTGATGCAAGCAGACCCAGGCTTCTCCGCGTCAGTTTCAGTGCTGGCAGGTTCAGGAGAGCAGTGGACGTCTCGTCGTCATGAAGATTCTGCAGCAGCAGAGTTGAGTTAAAGATGTCCCAAACGAAGTGAGCCCGCACAGTTTGTTACCACAGCAGGGCAACGGAGCGGCCGTGCGTATCTCAGCCAAATGTACACTACTCACTTCAGACCTGGGAACGCCAAGTGTACGAATCGTGTGAGAGTGACAAGGACTAGAAATACAACACAACCTGGCGGCGGTTACAGAGCAAGACTCCTGGGTAGGCTGGTCAGTCTGCTGGATGGCCCAGAGACACTTCCGAAGGCTTACGTGCAGGAGATGGTGAAGATGCCGAGAATAGCTGTTCCCGCTATTCCAAGGGTCGAAGTACCAGTACAGGCCTTCTGATTCGATCAGAGGTAAAAAGGGTTTCACAAGGCGACAGCAGTGCAGAGGAGCAGCCCTTCAGCGGGTCACCAGCGATTCCTCGGTTCAGCCTCGTGGTTGCAGGATACTTGGCTCCTGTATTCCTTCGTTCGTGAGAACTCAGGAGATCGACCTCGTAGTGGCGTTTTCAGCCCCCTCTTATCCACGGGTCCCTTCGCGCCAAAACGGAGGGGACCCAATGGGAGATCCGCTCATCAACACTCACACCATAAGTGGACCTATCACGGACCACGGTGGTCCCAGGCATTCACACCACCCTAGACTCTCTGGCACCCAGGATGTGTATTGGGACCAGACATCCCAGGCCACATCCTGGAGGCACACACAAGGCCTGTAGAAGCCCGCGAAAGCATCTGTGTTTTGCGGGAAAGTACATGCCCAAATAAGGAAGGCCCCGGGTCGGCTCGACCTGGGGAAGGTGAAGGGAGCAAGACGGTCAGCGGCAGGACAAAGGAGCCTCGTGGTCTGGCCATTTTGGGAGCCAGGCCACCATTTTGGGCTAAGCGCGAGAAACGCGCTTAAAACGCCAAAAGGAGCTCAAAACACAAGAAACGATCGCTGCCACCATTCCCGTCCGTGATTCACTTGCACCGATCAGTTACAATCCAAAAAGAGTATCTAGGGCGTGTAGCAGGCTAGAGACCCAAGAGAGCAGTAACTTAGCTTACAGTGCCCTCTTGTGTCATGTTGCACGAAAGCCGCAACATGATAATAGAAACTACGGAAAACAGCGTTTCCCGGTACTGACTGTCTTAAGGGCATGTCAGTTTCGCCGTATGAATGGAGCGAAAGCCCAGAGGAGGGCGGCAGAAGGCTGCACTTCGAGGGGATTGGGTCCTCCGACGTATTCCATATCTATGACATGTAATCACCACAGCTGTGCTGCTTCGGAAACTTTTCCGGCGTCTGCGTCCTGCGTCGATGACGTCGATGCGCCGACGTCGAGGACCTCCTCCGACGTCCGACGTCATCCGATGTGATAAGTAGGACGCACGACGCCCGTAGCCTCAGTTCCGTTTTTTCCGCAAACGTGTTGCTTCGTGTTTCTCGGTTCTAAGCCTCGACTCTTTGGAGTTCTGTTCTTTCTGGTTCTTCGAACCTGTTCGTTTGTGAATTTCCTTCGGCGATGTCTTCCACTTCGTCTTCAATCCCGCGTCCGGGCTTTAAGAAGTGCGGGGAGTGTGGGTCCAAGATGTCGGTGACTGACTCGCACAACGCCTGCCTCTGGTGCCTCAGGGAGTCCCACGACACGGATGACTGTATCGACTGCCAGTCGCTCACGTCCAAAGCCTTACGCGAATGTAAGAAGAAGTTGTCGGTAGGTCGGGTGTCCAAGCCCCGGAAGTCGAAGTCGGCGGGGCTTTCGACGGATGATTTGAGGGGTGACTCTCCGCGTCATCGTCGGAAGTCTCGTCGGTCTTCTTCTAGGAGTGGGTCTCGCCACTCCTCAGCCTCTTCGAGGCATTCTCGGAAGCGCCGTCACCGGTCGCCTTCCAGGTCCTCTTCCGAGGATTCTGCACGGCACGTCGGTTACCCCACCAGCCGTGCGACGCCGGAGGAATGGGCTTCCTTCGGGAAGAAAATGTTGGCGATTCTTGAGTCGCAGGGTACTCAGCCGTCCGCGCCCCCGAGTGGGGTCGGCCGTGAGAGGTCGAGAGACACCGCTCGCAAGAGTGGTCGGCACGAGTCACGGGAGCGGTCCCGTTCGGACAAGGAGGCTCGTTCTCGCCGTACCCGTTCCAGGTCCCGGTCCTCGACGCGTTCGAGACCGTGTGCTCCTGTGAAGTCTTCGAGGAAGACATCGACGTCTGAGGCGTCGAGGGCGTCGACAGGCTTTCTCGAGGCTCCGCCTTCGAGGAAGTCGTCGACGCCGTCGACGATCAGGTCGTCGAGGGACACGCTCAGGGCTCCGGCTTCGAGGGCTGTGTCGACGCCGCCGATACTGGAGGCGCTGCATCTGACGTCGACGCCGATTTCCTCGACGTCGACGCCGATCCTCTCGGCGCCGTTGCCGGTTTTCTCGACGTCGGCGCTGATTCGCTCGACGCCATCGACGCCTTTCGTGTCGGAGGTGCCCCGTGTCACGGGTGTACCCCCTAGGAAGGCTCTGGTTATGAGCAAGCACTCTCGGGTGCCTTTTTGCCACCTGGAATATATTTCAGAGGCGGATGAGGATTCTGATGGCCTGGTTCCTAGTCAGGTGCCAGATGAAATTGTCTCGGGCCATAGTCAGTTTGACGATTTGAGGCAGTCACTGCATGATGCCAGTGGACTGGACACCTCTCCGGAGGTGGAATTTTGTAGGCCTGAGCCTGGCTCCCATGCCGATTCCTCGTACCTGCGCCTTATGGCTAGGGTGTCTGAGTATCTGGGATGGTCTGCTCCCCCAGGGGAGTTTGTGCAGGATGATCTGACGGACATCCTTGATGTTGGTCCCCCAACTGACCCGGTACTGCCGTTCCATATGGCTTTACAGAGAAGGGTGGCGGCGGCTTGGACTGCTCCGGAGAGTCTCCCGGCGGTGGGCAGATCCTTGTCGCGTAAATACCGTCCAGCCAGTAGCGACCCCTGCTACTTGACCAGGCACCCCACTCTGGAAAGTTTGGTGGTGCAGGCGGCCACGGCCCTGGCAAAGCAGGCGTCGTACCCTACCATCCCTCCTCATAGGGACGACAAACGTTTTGATGGCTGGGCGAAGAAAGTGTTTTCTTCTGGTGGTATGGCGCTTCAGGCGGCCAACTCCATTTGTGCCTTGTCACGTTTCACGCACACTCTGTGGAACTGTGTTGCGTTAGCGGCTGAACATATTCCCGAAGGGGATGAACGGGATGGTTTCCTTGCTATGGTCCAGGATGGTAAGGATGCCATGTGTGAGTCCGTTCAGTCGGGTCTGGACTTGGCTGAATGCGTCAGTAGGTCCATGGCGGCGAGCACCGTGATATGCAGGTTTGCGTGGTTGCGGAAGTCGGGGTTTGCTCCTGATGTGCAGTCCCAGCTCCTCAACATGCCCTTTGACGGTGAACACCTTTTTGGCAGCAAGGCTGACGAGAGCCTTGAGAGGTTGCAGACCTCAAAAGCTGCAGCGAAGTCGTTGGGCGCTGCAGTTCGCCAACCTCTGCCTTTTCGTCCTAGGGGACAGCAGTGGAGGGGTGGTTCCTTTCGCTATTACTCATCCTTCAGTAAAGCGAGGGGAGCTGGCAGTCAAAGAGGCCAACGCAGGGGTACCAGAGGTGGACGACAGGGTACCCATGGTGCCAAGGCCGCTCGGGCAGTTGCCTCTTTGCCCTCAGGTAACGCCGCAGCCGCTCCTACTCAGTCATGAGGCCAGGTCCCATGGTTCGCCGGTTGGGGGAAGGCTGGCGCAGCATCTTGTAGAGTGGCTAGCCATTACTTCGGATGTGTGGGTTCTGGAGATCATAACCCACGGCTACTGTCTTCCCTTTCGGCACAGGCCTCGCGACAATCCACCGGGGAACCTCTCTTTGAAGTGTCCGGATCCGCTCCTTGCGCAGGAAATTCAAGCCCTGCTGGAGAAGGGCGCTATAGAACTGGTGCCTGTAGCGGAGAGGAACAAGGGATGGTATTCCCCTTATTTTTTGATTTCCAAGAAAGACGGGGGATTGAGACCCATCATGGACTTGCGCGGTTTGAACAAACTCCTCAGGAAGGACAAGTTCAAGATGGTTACTCTCTCTCAAGTCCTCCAGGCCCTTCAGCTTCAGGACTGGTTGGTGTCACTCGACCTCAAGGATGCTTACTTCCATGTGCCGATCCATCCCAAGCACAAGAAGTACCTGAGGTTCGCGGTTGGCGACTCGCACTTTCAGTTTCGGGTCCTGCCGTTCGGATTGACCTCCGCCCCGAGGGTTTTCACCAAGCTCATGGTTGTGGTGGCAGCGCATCTCAGGCAAGGGGGGATTCACGTCTACCCCTACCTGGACGATTGGTTGATCAGGGGGAGCTCTCCCGAGCAAGTCCTGAATCATCTGTCTGTCACCTGCCACTCCCTTCACAGGCTGGGCTTCTCCCTCAATTTCAAGAAGTCCCATTTGACGCCAACACAGAGGCTCCAGTACATCGGAGCAGTGCTCGACACTTCCCTGGGGCAGTGTTTTCCTCCCCAGGTGAGGGCTCTTCACATTCAGCAGATGGTGCACAAGTTTCAGCAGGCCCAGACGCTCCCAGCGTTCGAGTTCTTGAGGTTGCTCGGCCTCATGGCATCCTGCATTCTTCTGGTGCCAGAGGCTCGCCTGCGAATGAGATCTTTGCAGTTGGCACTCAAGACGCAATGGTCGCAGTCCTCCGGCAGGATGTCGGACCTGGTTCAGGTGCCGCCCTCGGTCACCCAGGACCTTCTGTGGTGGGCCGTCGAAGGCAACTTGATGAAGGGGGCTCCATTTTGGCTTCCCTGGCCGGAGGTGACAATCGTGACGGATGCATCCCTCATGGGATGGGGAGCTCATGCCAACGGGCTGACAGTCAGCGGTCGTTGGTCTCCGTCGGAGTCCAGACTCCATATCAATCTGTTGGAGCTGAGGGCCGTCAGGCTAGCCCTGAAGGCTTTTCTGCCGACTGTGAGAGGAAAGAATGTCCTGATCCTGACGGACAACACAGTGGCCATGCACTACCTCAACAAAAAGGGGGGGGCAGGGTCACTTCCTCTGTGCAGGGAGGCGATGCAGCTCGGGTTCTGGGCCATCCAGCAGGAAGTTTCGATCTCGGCAGTTCATCTGGCCGGAGACGAAAACGTGACGGCGGACGCTCTGAGCAGGCAGAGCGCGATCTCTCATGAGTGGGAGTTCGCTCAGGAGATTCTCTTGGAGATCTTCGCCCTTTGGGGGACCCCTCAAGTGGATCTCTTCGCCTCCAGTGTCAACCGGAAGTGCGAAAGGTTTTGCTCGCGGGAATTTCCTCCGAAAGGAGCCTTGGGAGACGCGTTTGTGGTGGAGTGGTCATTCCCGCTGCTGTACGCGTTTCCTCCAGTCCCCGTCATCCCGCAAGTGCTGCGGAGGTTACGGAAGTTCGGTTCCCGGATGATCCTCATTGCTCCGGCGTGGGCTCGGAGGACGTGGTACCCGGACCTTCTCGACTTGTCCATCTGCCCTCCACGTCGTCTTCCCTACCGAGACGATCTGCTCTCACGGGAGGGGGGTCAGGTTCTCCATCCAGAGGTCGGATCCCTCAACCTTCACGCTTGGCTTCTGAAAGGTTGAGGTATATGGATTGGGACCTCCCTGAAGACGTGATGGAGGTGTTGCTTTCGGCCCGTAGGCCAGCAACGAAGTCTCTGTACCGTTGCCGTTGGCGTAAGTTCTGCGACTGGTGCAGAGTTCGGAATGTGGATCCTTTTGCATGTGACATCCCCATGGTTTTGTCCTTTTTGCTTTCTCTGGCCCACAGGGGCTTGCAAGTGGGTACCATTAAAGGTTACCTGGCGGCGCTGTCCATCTTTAAGCGCTCGTCTGAAGAGTGTTCTTACTTTAAAATCCCTTTAATTTCACAGTTTCTGAAAGGGCTCACTAATGTGTTTCCTCCGTCACCTTTCCTGGTGCCCGGTTGGGATTTAAACCTTGTTCTTAGGTTTCTTATGGGTGCTCCGTTTGAGCCTTTACATTTTTGCCCTTTGAGGCTATTAACTCTGAAAACTGTGTTTTTAGTTGCGGTTACTTCCGCTCGCAGAGTGAGTGAGTTACAGGCACTTTCAGTTAAGCCACCCTTCACTGTTTTTCACAAGGACAGGGTTGTCCTTCGAGTTCGTCCTTCTTTTCTTCCGAAGGTAGTGACGGAATTTCATTTAGCCCAGAAGGTTGTTCTTCCGGCATTCTATCCTCCTCCGCATCCTGGTAAGGAAGAGGAGAGGCTCCATAGGCTTGATCCTAGGAGAGCTTTAAGCTTTTATGTTTCACGCATGTCCCGGGTCAGAGTGGACGATCAACTCTTTATTGGTTACGCTGGAAAGCGTTTGGGGCAAGCTGTGACGAAACAGACTTTGTCCCGCTGGATTATTTTGGCCATCTCGGAGTGTTACCGCTTGGCGGGTAAGGACCCACCGGCTGGCTTGCGGGCCCATTCTACCAGGGGTGTGGCTGCATCTACTGCCCTGCAGAGGGGTGTTCCTATTCGCAACATCTGTGATGCAGCCACCTGGGCTTCAGTACATACATTTGTACGGCATTATTCCCTCGATTCCATCAGAGGGCAGGATCTGGCCTTTGGCAAGGCGGTCCTTTGCTCGGCTATTTGATTGGCTATTCTAAAATTTTGCTTCTAAATTCTTTCCCTCCTCCTTGTTTTGGTACTGCTTTGGGAGTCTGTCATAGATATGGAATACATCGGAGGACCCAATCCCCTCGAAGAACAAGTTACTTTCTTACCTGGTAACGTTCTTTCGATGGGATGGTTCCGACGACGTATTCCATATCGCTCCCGCCCTGCCTTCCCCGCTGCAGAATTTCTTTTGCGATTGCAGCTTACGTTCAGCAAGGCTTTGTGTCTGACTGGCAGTTGACTTATGTCACACGTTCTGGGGGAAAAAACTACAACTGAGGCTACGGGCGTCGTGCGTCCTACTTATCACATCGGATGACGTCGGACGTCGGAGGAGGTCCTCGACGTCGGCGCATCGACGTCATCGACGCAGACGCCGGAAAAGTTTCCGAAGCAGCACAGCTGTGGTGATTACATGTCATAGATATGGAATACGTCGTCGGACCATCCCATCGAAAGAACGTTACCAGGTAAGAAAGTAACTTGTTCTTCTCTGGCAAAGTCTAGATCATGGTGAAAACAACAGCAAAAAGTTTAGGGGTTGCCACATGGAAGGAAAATTACCCACAATTACGAAATCTTTCCTAACAATATGACACCTATTATTTCACTTTTTATTATAGTGCTTTGAAGCAGGATACATATGTCATGGCACACTTCTTATAAATACAATATTATTGCTGTTATATTTTGTATTGGAAAATGACTAGAGGAAACAGATTTCAGGAGAGGGTGCATAGCAAATATGATAAATCTTTTTTTTATCTGCACTAAGTGTATAGCTCAGTGAGTTAAATGCTCAACTGTGACATGTGCCTCCCTGCACTTTCCAAGTTCAAGTCTTGGCAGCGCCTAATCAGCCCTCTATCCTTCTGAGGTTGATAAATTGAGTACCATTGCATCTGGTGGTAATTCCACCGGTATTAAAATTGACCTTTTGTCCTAATTGACCTAATTATAGTGGCCCTAATTGACCTTCTGCACAATTGACCTTTATATTATTTACGTTATTTTATATATGAATTGGGTTGGTTTTGGATTATAAATAATATAAGGGGATTTGGTGGGGGCTTGCTGGGGTTTTTTGGATTGGGTTGGGTGTTGCAGGGGTTTCTCCCCGCATATATGTCCTAATTGACCTTTTAAATTAGTTCAATTCTCCCGAAGGTCAATTCTCCAGAGGTCAATTGTGAAAAGGTCAATTAGTATACAACCATTCCACCGGCGTTACAGCATGTAGAAATGGGAGGGTTCAAGCATGAAGCACTATACATAAATATGATATGTAACATAGTCTTGCAGCCTTAAAGAAACTGTAGACCACAGTAGCATCAAAATTTAGTATTTTGGCATGCCCAAAATGATAGGCCATAGAGACCTAAATTTCCTGATTCTATATAAGAGGCTCTTGAAGTGGAGCATCCAGTCTTCCTGCCCAATTAAACAAACCCTACTCTCTACCTGTACCCTTGCATAAAAAGCACATTAGCCTCTGAAAGAAAGCCAACACGTACACGAAATGAATAAGGTTCCTGGCAGCGGGAATTGTGGTGTCAGGTTCTCGGTCCTTTTGACTGGCGCAGAGGGAGCACAAACACCTACCTCCCCATTGTGTCTTGGCACCTGGGAGGTTAGAACCACAGGCCACCTCAACCCTCTGGGGAAAGAGGGTTAGGGTTCGTTGAGTGGATAGGTAGAGGGAGTTCAGGGTGACCGGAAAGAGGTTTAGGGAAAATGTGATGGATGGGTAGGGGAACTTAGGGAAAAATGCTCCTCGACTCCTGCTACGGCTCCAGTGGTAGTGACTCTGCCCTTGCACACTCACTCCACAATTACTCTCTGTGTTCACTATAGTTGGAGGCCTTTGTACTGGAGCCTCCAACCAGTACCTGCCTCAGCAGTTACGTTATTACACCAGAACTTGGCTAAACACTGCCACCTTTTTGACACAGGCAGCTCTAGCACATTTCCCACATTGCTTCATGTAGGCAAGAGCCCTCATTAGTATGGTAACAGATTCCCCACATTACTTCATGTAGGCAAGCCCCAAATTAGCAAGGCAAAAGATCCCCCTCATTACCCCATGCGAGGATTGCAACAAACAATGTGCACACAGTGTGCAAATACACTTAGCTTTGGCTTCTGTATGAGTTCAAGGTCCTCTGGCCTTTTCGTGTTGATGGGCCGCTGCACCGTCACTCTGGTTCGTTTCGTTTTGCAGCTGAAATGAGCAAAGTAAAGTCAGTACACGTGCGTGTGAAATGCTGTTCCTAAGAATGTTCCCTGAGGGGTTAAAATGCGGTTACTTCACCACCTGTCTAATTGTAATCTGGAATAATTAGTCATGCATATCATGCAAGGGTTAATATGCTTGTTCGGTCGCGCCTCCTATGGTTTTCGTGGCTCTGGGCAGTAAACAGTTAACATGCCCCAGTGGCACGTAGCGAGTCTCCCTTCCGACGAAGAATCAGCTGTTCCCAAATAGAAATAGACTTCTACTAGGCGTGCCTCCAGGAGCTTGCGGGAAACACGGCTTCTTTCGCTGGTAGCTAGGATTGCGAGCGGCGCTTCCAGGGCGCGGCTCGCGCACGCGCATGGGTGCGGGCGTGGTTCTGCCCCCAGCAGGCTCGTGTAGTACACAGCCTCCTGGGAAATGTAGTTTCCGGGCGGTTCTCCATCCCTGGGTCTTGCACCTGCAGAAAGGGTGGAGAACACGCCTGGAAAACGTGGCAGGGTCTCTTAGGGCTTCACCAGCCCTCCCAAAGGTCCCAATAGGGGCTGCTACCTGCCCCATTGTCCCTGTAACTCCCCCAAGTGCCCCAGTCCTGACTTGTGCTGTGAATGGTAAACTGCAGCCTGCATTAAATTCAATAGGCACACATTTCAATTGACTAGAATGTGTAACAAACAGTTTCTCTGTGCTGTACGTACCCGGCAACAGGCCTCCTGTTTCTCAGTACAGGAAAGGGCAAAGGGGTGAGGACAGGCTTTATGGAAGGGGTCCACTTCACCAGCAACAGCCCCTACTGTACTCCAAATTCTGGGTCCATGCATCATGAATTGCCAGACTCTGGAAATCAAAGTATGAAGATTAGAAAATGGCATATTAAGATGATTCAGAATCAGGCCTGGCGCCAGGGCCTTTCAAGCTATTCACTTAGAATGAGACTCTACTCTTTGTGGGGCCCCCTTCGCATTTGACAAGAAAGCTTAAAAGCTTTTCTTGAGTGATCATATGGGGGTTAAAGGTGCCATGATGGCTGTCTTTCTTTGTTTTGCTATGCAGAGGCCAGGAAAACCTGTCTTGTGAAAATCTGTAGTTTTACCATCCTCTCCATTGCTACATCTAGGGTTTGACACAGGATGAGGTCACATAGAGGAGCAGAAGGTATGCACATATGCCCTACAAAAACATTAGTCCTCACAAATTGAAGGCTAGTCACCATAATTGTGCATTGTTAGCCAAAGACAGACTTTTCAAAAAAACTGTACAATAATCACAGACATGTTTTACCCTTCTTTTAGCTCTTTTAAGTGTCCCTTTTTACACAAACTCCAGAATAAAGAGTACCCGCTAGGGAAATAGTCCAGGAGATAGCACTGCAAGGATAACAAGGTTTAGTTGTACAGAATACAAATATCAGCGAAGTACTCTGCTGCTCGAGAGCGCTCTGACTTCTCCTCCACAAACAAGGGCTTAAAAACCCCACAATCGTCATCATATACAGTACTATTGGGTGCCACTGATTGGAGGCACCCTACACATGTGCCTGCTCCATACGGAATGCCAGGCTGAATTGGTTAGTTATTTCCTGTCGGTCTGGATCCACGTGGGTCAGCTGGGCTCATCCTCGCGGTGAAGGTAGGGACACAAATTAATACATTGTTTCTTTCTAAACTAAACATGCTAAACCTGGTTATTATATCATTTTGGCAGGCGCCTGGGCGGCACGGGACATGGTGCCGGGGGGAGGGAGGATAAAATACAGTCACGCTGACCCACACATTCAATGCTTCATTGATACTGCAGTTCCCGCACTCAAGGTCTCCACCTGGGGTTTGATCTTTAATGTATCCCTCCCTGTACCTTGAGTTACAAGACCTATGTTTTCATGCTTGGAAGAATACAGCCGTACATGGTGGGTCAGGGGTATCGTGCACACATTGGGGGATACAAAGGTGGCGTGGTCAGGTCTAGGGTGTGGGGCTGGCTCTGGACTGGCTGCATGGGGGTTAGCGGCCTACTGGCAGTTTAGTGGAGATTAATGTATGCAGTGAGGAGCCTGGTGTTGTCTCACACTCTTGCAGGGCACATTCCTTTGGAAGATACTAAATATTCGCAACACTAGAGGGATGAGGGGGAAGTGGACTTCCATATGAACGGGGCTCTGCGGCTTCATTCTGTTGTACAGAGATTGGGCCTAGTGAGCAGAGAACGTGAACAGCTCGAGCCTGCAACTTATTCGTTTTGTGCCTAATACAAAATGGAGTCATGGGTTATGGGTTTTCTAGTGCTGTGCATCTACTTCTGGGTGGTACAGTCCCTCTACATGTTGCCTCATAGTGCGATTTGCACCCCCTTGTAGCCTACATCACCTCATATGGTGTTTGCCTTACCTGAAAGTGCCTGGGGTGGAATAGGCTCATTTCCACCCCACCACTATCCAACCTTAAAACTAAAACCAGGGAAATCACTCATTGAATTTTCATTTGGAAACATATTCTCCTTTAATCATTCATGCACACTGCAGCTGCCTCCCCTAAAAGAAGTCCTTTACCTAGGTAGCACTGAATTCACTCTTCTCCTTACTTATGATACATTCATTTTGTGATAAGACATATGCTCCCGGGATTTAAAAAACCTCACCAACTGAAACTGCTTGTCTCCCAAAAAACATGTTTACAATTTTTCAACTGCCATTTTGCATTTGAAATCCAAAGACTACACCAGATCAGTGCCTTTTTTATTATGAACATATACAGGCAGGTTTTCACAGCTGTAGGCAAGAGGGCCTTCAGCCATCATTTTTGGATACCCCACTCCTTCCCCCTGAAAAACGTGTAAGAATGGCCCAAAGAATGGTGGTGGGTGTTAGGAAAGATTTCTTAATTGTGGGTAATTTTCCTTCCATGTGGCAACCCCTAAACTTTTTGCTGTTGTTTTCACCCTGATCTAGACTTTGCCAGAGAAGTGCAGCCTTCTGCCGCACTCCTCTGGGCTTTCGCTCCATTCTTACGGGGAAACTGACATGCCCTTAAGACAGTCAGTACCGGGAAACGTTGTTTTCCGTATTTTCTTTATCATGTTGCAGCTTTCGCGCAACATGGCACAAGAGGGCAATGTAAGCTAAGTTACTGCTCTCTTGGGTCTCTAGTCTTCTACAGGCCCTAGATACTCTCTTTGGATTGTAAATGAACGGTGCAAGTGAGTCACGGACGGGATTGGTGGCAGCGATCGTTTCTTGTGTTTTTGAGCTCCTTTTGGCGTTTAAGCACGTTTCTCGCGCTTAGCCCAAAATGGTGGCCTGGCTTCCAAAATGGCCAGACCACGAGGCTCTTTGTCCTGTCCGCTGACCGTCTTGCCCCCTTCACCTCCCCCAGGTCGAGCCGACCCGGGGCCTTCCTTATTTGGGCATGTACTTTCCCACGAAACACAGATGCTTTCGCGGGCTTCTACAGGCCTTGTGTGGGCCTCCAGGATGGGGGCTGGGATGTCTGGTCCCAATACACATCGTGGGCTCCAGAGAGTCTAGGGTGGTGTCAACGCCTGGGACCCCCGTGGTCCGTGATAGGTCCACATATGGTGTGAGTGTTTTATGAGCGGATATCCCATTGGGTCCCCTCCGTTTTGGCGCGAAGGGACCCGTGGATAAGAGGGGGCTGAAAACGCCACTACGAGGTCGATCTCCTGTGTTCTCACGAACAAAGAAATACAGGAGCCAAGTATCCTGCAACCACGAGTCTGAACCACGAGCTCCTCTGCACTGCTGTCGCTTTGTGAAACCCTTTCTACCTCTGATCGAACTAGAAGGCCTGGACTGGTACTTCGACCCCTTGGAATAGTGGGAACAACTATTCTCGGCATCTTCACCATCTCCTGCACGTAAGTCTTCGGAAGTGTCTCTGGGCCATCCAGCAGACTGACCAGCCTACCCAGGAGTCTTGCTCTGTAACCGCCGTCAGATTGTGTTGTATTACGAGTCCTTGTCATTCTCACTCGATTCGTACACTTGGCATTCCCATGTCTGAAGTGAGTAGTGTACATTTGGCTGAAATACACACGGCCGCTCCGTTGCCCTGCTGTGGTAACAAACTGTGCGGGTTCACTGCGTTTGGGACCTCCTCAACTCAACTTCTTCTGCTGCGGAATCTACACGACGCCGAGATGTCCCCTGCTCATATCTGAACCTGCCAGCACTGAAATTGACGCGGAGAAGCCTGGGTCTGCTTGCATCGGGGACCGGTGAGTAGCATCGCTTGGAACTGGTCGCCCTCCTGCAGGAGCCCATAGCTTTTCCCCGCTGTGTCTAACAGCACGCCTTTCCGTACTCGCGCTCTGCTTCTTCCCACAGTGAAGGTTGCGCTTGAGTCGCGGAGCTCTGTTCATCTTCATTTGTTCACCGAACTAAACTGCCTGATCCCCTCGAAGAGACTCCCCTTTTTGCCCGTTGGCACCAGCATGTGCAGGTACTTTTGAGCACAAGGAAGAACACCCTAACCCTGGCAGGGGTGCCTGTCCCTGGGTGGTTGTCCATGTTCCCCTCAATTTGTCCATTTCCTTAACAATTGGTCCCGATGCCCCCTCGATGTCCATTTTTTAACCATGGTTATTGGGATCTACAATCCACTTTTCATTTATTTATTTATTTCTTCCTCTCTTTTTTCCAGCTCCGCCGCTTGTCAGTTTTTTGATCCCCCCCGCCCTCTCCCCTTTCCCCCCCCTCCCCCTTTGCAGTCCTTCCCTCCAGACCCTGTCTCCTTTATAAGGGAAAAGGCCCTGTGCGGTACTCACACAGTCCGTGCTCCAGTGCCTCACCCCTCTTGAGCTCGAGCGCGCTCTGCCATTGTTTTCAGAGGCGCTCGGGCTTCTTTCGCTGCTCCCCGACGCTCGAGGCACACAGGGAGCCAGCCACGTCACGCTGACGCCAGCGTGAGCGCGTTGCTCGCTATTTTTTATAGGCAATGGGCCTTTTTTAAAAACCGCCAGTCTCGAGCTGTACAGCGCGATACAGCTCACAGACACCACGGAGGAGAGCAGCTGCCCCCTTACAGGTACAGACCACACTCAGGCACCATGGTTTTTTCACAATGTTACCTCTGCCATGTGCCATGCACAAACTTACATACCTGATATTGGTTTGTTTGCTTCCACAGATATAATTTACCTGCCGTGTAGGTGCTTG
Source organism: Ambystoma mexicanum (assembly GCF_040938575.1). Lineage (NCBI taxonomy): Eukaryota > Metazoa > Chordata > Amphibia > Caudata > Ambystomatidae > Ambystoma > Ambystoma mexicanum. The sequence continues at coordinate 151,682,009 of NC_090924.1, forward strand.
TTTCTCCCACAGCAGCTCGGTGCTTTGAGCAACCTTTATTCACCGTTCACATCCCAGTTAGTACGCTGGTTCAGAGGTATGTTCAGCCTGCCTCCCCACCACTCAGGCACTCAACTTGCACCTGGTTGGGAGCTGGTTGTCCCCACTACCCCCATTTTGCTCACGAGATAGGGGCTCACTATAACCGCCCTGTAGTGCACAATTTCCATCCATTTGTGTGCACGTTTGCCTCTCAACCCCCGGAAGCAGCTCACCCGTCACCGTTAGAGACTTTGTCTGGCACCCCCTCCCCTTCCCTCACCCTTTGGAGATGAGTCCCACCACAGGTGCCCAGGCACCCACACATCTCCTGAAAACTTTGACCATTTGAAGGTATCGCTCCTACATGCCCCACTCAATGCATGATTAAGCACTACCCCAAAGTGTTGCATCAATCCCCTGGTGCTACTCCCCACTTTTGCTTTTTCCTCCTCATTGATTGTTTTCCTCCATTTCTCCCCCTCCCCCTTCTTCTGTCTCCCCCCCAGGAGACACCAGCATCTCTCTTCGCGTTCAGCATCTATCTGAACACTTGGTAAACCTGTTTGCATTCCAAATCACGGTCCTGAAGAAGATGGCTTGAATCTCCTACGCCATTGAAACCGGTCGACCCCTTTCGGTCATGAGGGCTCTCATGACCCACTTTTGATCTCTTCTACTCCAACAAAAGAGACGCAATCTTCTAAAAATCATTCACTGTAGCACACTCATTACCACAGAGTGAGCTATACATTCTCATAAGAGCCATTTTTTAGCCCTCCAGCCTCCTGGCTGTTATTTTACCTCACCCACCAGTGGTCTCTCCAGTAGTACTGTTACATACCCCAACCACAGTGACCTACGGTTACCATTAAAGTTGCACATTTTGGATGGAACGTAAGCAGTTGACCTGATTCGCAGGTTGTACCCACGTTCAAGATCAAGCAGCCTCAAGATCTAATTCACAGCCTTGTACGCTGCTCAACCTTCTGGAGTTTACCACTGTTTTAGACGTTTCTGTTGGACGATCTGTGTCTGTCTCCAGACACTGCCACTAGTATAGAAGGCTGAGGGATAGTACTCTCCTCTATATCTTTTTAGTAGGCAATACATCACGTGCCACCCAGGGATAGGCACCCCCGCCAGGGTTAGGGTGTTCTTCCTTAGGGTTTGTTACGCCGAGTCGGGTGGTCCTCCCCCTTTTTCATGTGTTTTGAGTGTGAGCACTCTAATTGATTCATTTGTTTTGCGTACCTTAGATCCACCTTGAATGCCTACCTTCCTACAAAACCGTTGTTGTTGTGTTACCATACGTTACCTTGTTAACGGTTAAAAGGATGAACATGGTTGTACCGTGCACCTTAGCTTTATAAGCTTTCCCTGTTGTTTTCTAGACTTTTGAGCACAAGCCTCCACTCTTCGTAGGGCTTGGACTTCCTTTTAGTTAGGTGCCTCTGAAGGCGGACTGGGTCTAATTATTATTCGCACTGCCTGATTTCCTCCCCATCTAGGTGGTCTACACATTTTGTGCGTCTTACTCGTTAGACTCGTTTGTATTTGTATATATATTGTATTGGTTTGGTATGTGTTGGTTTACTTGAGTTTTGTTTTGGTTTCTCGCTACGGTCAATGTTACAAAGGCCTTGTGATAGATGTGTATGTATTTTTAATAGAACACCTGCTTGGAGTAATTTGTAAGTGTCCTTGCTTTGTGTGCTCATTGCGGGCTTTCAGTCACCCTCACCCCTCTTGAGACCTAGTCTTGACCGCCGCGATCGCTACCCTGATTGGTCTGGCTTGTCCAGAGGTTACCCTGTTCCAAGAAACTAGGCTGGCCTTCTGAACCTCTGCCCCTCCAGGACAGAGTTCAGAAATCCATCTTAACAGTGGGGACAATGGAGGCTGAGCCTCCCTGTGGAACTTCCATTCCATACAGCCGATGCTTGTCAAGCCCTGGTTTGTTTGGGCTTTTTCAAAAGAAAAGTATAGTTTCCTAAATTAGTGGACACTCCCGTCCCCTGCACACCATTGATACTGAGCAAGATCAGCCAATACTTAATTATGTTATTTATACATTTAAAATATTACATACAATTGATTCAAAATATGAATAACAAATTATGCATACATATTTGGATTTTAATGAACAAAAAAGTAGTAAAGTGAGCTCAACGCATTTTGGGTTCAACCCTCCATCAAATTTCTCTGAAGCAACATATAAGTCTTCAAACTTGGTGTATTATCTAAAGTGTAAGTGAAACATATATATATATATATTAGATCACTATTATTGATTTCTCCAGTAATTTAATATAAAAATGTAACTATTTAATCTTGTGTAATTGATGTTCAACTTTCAGTCACCTGGCTGACTTTGCAGGGAATTGCGTTGTCAAGATATCTTCTCTTGGGACCGTAAGGAAATTCAGTTCCTCTGTTTCTCCCCACCTAATAGTAGGACAATATTAAAAATTAGGATTGTCTCATATTGATCAGTTAAAGTATTAAACAATCAATTCTAGATGTGAGAATTGAGGGAGCCACCAATCTCTGTAACAGAGGAAGAATCTTGTTCCTCTTAATTTTATTCACCATTCGATATAATTGAAAGCATGAAGTTATATCAGCTATCCAAGTAATTTACTATATATGTGACAGTCATAAGGATCTTAGAAGTTCCTCAATCAATCGAAAATTAGTACATTCCAGAAGTAATCTAAATATTTGGTAACTCACATGCAGTCTGTATGGTTAGAAAATGGTTCAGGGTGGTTCATTCAGTTATCTGGTTCTGTACTCTGTAGGAGATGAAATCCCATGTGTGGTGGGTAAATATTCATTGTGTTAACCAATAGTTGTGCAAGAACAACAGAACTCTGTGTCTTGTAAACGTCTCACCTTAGTGTAGGCTGAATTGTCATACGGCCAAGAGTGCAGCTGTAACCAGCAGGCAGTACTTGAAAGCTCATCAAGAGCTCAAATCGGAAAGAGAGGTATACAAACCCCTTATTATCTGTATAAATGATGGCCAAGCATCCGCTTAATTGTGAAAGTAAACTCTGATTTTTCGGTTATTGCTGCATCTCACCTTTGTTCTCACTCTGCAATGGCATTCTGAAGTCCTGAAGTGATCACGCTGCAGACTCAAAATGGCCGTTTGTTATACAGCGTAATCGGACATGAACACGCAAACGCGTGGTGACATCACTGGTCGGTGTCAAACTCATTAGGCATATGTCAACACAAGGTGTTTTGTTGCAAAATTCTACAACTGGTGAGTATCATGAAACGATATTTGTTCAAAGAGGTTCTTGTAATTCACTTAATACTAGATACAAGGTTATCTATAGCTTGTAAAAAGCAAATCTAGACAAGCAATAATATATCTATTTCTATATATAAACCAGCCCCACGATGTGTATGTATATTTTGGAGATGAAGGCAGCCTGGTTTGGTTGAAAGATGAGCATTAAAATGTGTAAGTTATTATTATTATTTATTATTTATTTCGTTGATTTAATCAAATTAATGATTTTTACAAAACATAGTTGAAGAAATCAGTAGAAAAGTTGAGATGAGGAAACATTTACAATCAAAGTAAAAGACTCTTAACAAAGGAAATTCATAAAGACAAAATGGACTTTAGGGTTTGAGTGGTCGCGATTGTCCAGGTATTTCGTTCTCCGCTCATTAGGCGACCCCACCAGAATTCTTCCTCCCTGATGTGGGATGCCTGGAGATGTTGTTGCAGATACTTTTCGCCAATATCTTGGGTACCTGGACAGTTGAGAAGCAAATGCCGAATAGTTTCGACTTTTGAGCTATCTTTACAAAAACGACATATATCTGAATCACTCAGTCCTCTTCGTTTCAGAATCACATTTGTCTGCAGTAGATTTAAGCGTGCTCTCAAAAAAAGGTTTCTGGCGGCTTTGTTTGGGAACCTACTCAGATAGTTAGGGACCGTGTTTAATTTGCTGTTATAGGGCGGGAGATGTTGAACTGATTTCGCTTTTTCTGCAAAGTCCAGAGTCTTTATCCAATCATGCTCTGCCATTTTATTTTTTATTTTTGAAGGATTACGCACCAGCTCTTGTTCCGAGAAATGGAGTTCCAGTAGTTTTGCTTTTCTTGCTGTTTCCCAAGATTTTAGCTCCAGACATTGCGTCCTTTTGACCTCAGCGTGAATCATCGCTAACACGCGAGGGCAATCGGGTAACAGCATTTTCCTGTAGAGCATCATAGATTTAATCTCCACAGTTCCTTGCAGTGAAAGTAAACCTATTTCCCTTCTGATTAAGGGTGCCGATGTGGATTTTGGCAACCCCAGAACCGTGCGCCAAAAGTACCCCTCTAATTTCAACCATAAATGGAAAGGCACATGAGGGAGAGCGTCCGCTGCATAGGTGATTGATGGAACTACCTTTGTACGGTAAAATTTGATCACTGGAAGCAGAGAAAAACGCCCGTACTTTCTGTCTAATGCTCGCGCCTGTGCTGCCAGTTTCTTAACCTTGTCTGTCAGACACATCTGGAATGCTACATTTGTTCTAGAACTGTCCAAGGTGACTCCTAAGTATTTTATAGTTGACACTTTCTCGAGAACCTTGCCTTCCAAGTACCAGGATAATTTTTCTTGTCGCCGTTTGAATTTTTCCATCGTCAAAATTTTGGTCTTTGCCACGTTGATGGTTAAGTTGTTCTCGCAGACATAAGCAGCAAGGTTATTAAGCTGACGCTGTAGACCGATTGGGGTCAAGTCCATTAGGATTAGATCGTCTGCATAAAGTAACCTTGTAGTTTTGCAGTCTCCCAATAACGGTGGAAAGGAGCGAATTAATTGCTCTGAATCTTTGAAATCACTGAGGTAAGCGATAAAAAGTGCGGGAGCAAGTGGACATCCCTGCTTTACTCCTCTGTCAACCAGAATTTCAGATGATAACAAGCCTGCTTGATTTAACCTAACGCGAAGCTTGGTATTCTTGTGTAATGCCTGAATTGGTTGGAGTATTTCTGCTGGACAATTCCACTTGGACAGTTTCCTCCACAAGTTTGCTCGATTGACTTGATCAAAGGCTTGCGCCAAATCGATAAAGGCCAGGAACACTCTTGGAGCTCCTGCTAGCACCTTACTTTTTAGTGCACTGAGAAACATAATATTTGTGGATGTGCCATTTTTCTTGGTAAAACCCGTTTGAAATGGGTCTAAGCGATCTGTGTTATCAAACCATCGATGAAATTGCTGAAGTAGTAAGGAACCAAACACCTTTCCAATCGTGTCCAAGAGAGCTATAGGACGATAGTTCTTGGGATCGTCTTTTAGCCCCTTTTTGAAGATAGGGACGACTATTGAGGTTGTCCATGAGAGCGGGATTTGTCTGGCCTTTTTGCATCGTCTGAAGATGCCACTGATCAATGCAGACCATTCTGTTGGAAATTGTTTTAGGTCCAGGTTTGTAACACCGTCCGGGCCAGTGGCTCTGGACGGTTTAAGCCTACGAAGTATTTTAGTGATCTCTTCTTTATTGCTCAGATCAACCCACGGTTCCAAGTTTGTATTTTCCAGTGAAGGCCCCGAGTGTGTGGGTGCCTGAAAAAGGTTTGAATAGAATTTTATCCAAGCAGTTTCACCAATTGGGTTTGTTAGTGGTTCGCCAAAAGGCGAGTTCGTAGATCTAATTAAAGCCCAAAATTCTCTTGGATAATGACCACTGACCAATTTTAGCATGGCTTCCGCGTCTTTTTGGTAAAGATTACACCGTTGTTGTTTAATCCATGTTCTATAGGTTTTCTGCACTTGCGTAAAGAGCGCCTGATTTTCTGGCGTAGGGAATGCTTTCACCCTTCTTTTTGCTTGTCTTAATTGGCGCCTTTTCAAAACCAGTTCTTTACTGTATTCGTGTGAGATAACTTTGTTTTGTCGTCCCTGACCCTTGAAGTCTGACCTGTAAGGTAACAAAAGTGGTTGGTAATCTGGTAATCGCAGAAACTCCTGTTCTTTTTGTTCTTTGCCTGTGTTCTCGTACTGAAACTTTATTGCAGAAATAGCAGCTGCTGTCAGTTTTAGACGTGTTTGTTGGCTGTTCGCCTCGACAGGAGCAGGCATAACCAAACTGTGAGTGGGGTTTGTCTTCCACTTTAACACCAACAAGTTGTGATCACTCTCCTTGGTTTTTAGTACTTCAAATGATGTTGTAAGAGTAGACAAATGTCTACTAATGAAGATATGGTCAATGTCCGCGTGCAAATTTCCTCTTTCCCAAGTAAATGGTCTCCCTTGTCTAGAGAAAAGATCACCTGCACTCAGCAGGTCGCACGCTGACATCAAAGACAACCATTTGTCCCCTCGTTTGTTTCTGAGGGATGAAAAGAGAGGGGGATGCTCTACTACTTCGAGCGGCACCCAAGTAGCATTTAAGTCTCCACAGATAACCAACAGTGCTTCCGGATTGTTCACCAGGACTTCGTTAATGGTCTCTCTAGACAGGGCAATAAAAGAGACATCGCTCAAGGCTGCGGGATTCCAGTAGATGTTTATAATAATTAGGGGCTGTGTTTTAAAGTTGCCCCCGTCCTTCTTACCAGTTATCCAGCTGACTTCTGTGGCCAGCAAGTAAGTAGATGAATGTAAGATTTTTAGGTGTTGTAGTCCTGAGCCGCACCGGATTGCCGTAACGAGGCCTGAGGAAGGGCGCCCAAGGGAACCTTTGATTGCTGGCACATGGGCCAAGTCGTAGCCATCGATGGATGGACGTTCCGTCATCCAGGTCTCTTGTAAGCAGATTATATCCAAGCATCTCAAATTTACATCCCCTTCGTTCGTCAGATGTTGAAAACCGCGCGTATTCCATGACCCCAGGGAGAGAACTTCTTTTCCCCGTGTCTGTTGTATGGGAAGGGGTGTGAGGAAGTGGCTGACGGATTGCTATTGAATCTTATGTTGTGTGAGAGCCTTTGGTAGCCATGCCCAAGATTGCAACAATGGGGCTTGTTTTGAAGTGTCCTTCATGTCGGAGCCTTCCTTACCCAAAAAATGGGTTATTGTCCGTTGAATTGTGGCAGTAGGGCCGCGAGGGCGTCTTCCTATTCCCAAAGGGTCTTTGTAAACCACTTCCTCTCTTGTGGGGTCTCCCCAGGGTCGTTGACTCCCAAAATCGTAGCGGTTTGTCTGCTGGGTTTCTGCTGTTAGATCCGCGTTGATTTTTTCAAAAGAGCGAACCTGTCGCTCCAAGCTTCTATCCTCCAGATCTCTTTTAGACAACTTCGGTTTAATACTCACATTTTCAAGATGCGGGGGTGTATTTAATCCCAACTGTTCGGATGATTCGCGCCGCGTAGATGAAGGCACACCTTCTTCTAGTTCGAACAAGTCGAATCCCAGCTTTAAAAGGTGTTCGGCTGCCTCTGCTAGTCTGGTTTTTGCCCAATTCGTATGGACATGAAGGTAAGCACTCGCTAGTTTCCCTTGATGGAATGGTTCTACCCTCGTTAAATCCTTGGTTTCGACTTTCCTGAGGGAAGGAATACATTTGAGAAGTTGCAACAAAAATCCTCTGTTTAATATAATATATTTGTTGTTATCTGGTAATTGTTCAATAAGGAAATTACGTTTGGTTCTAAAAGGCTGAGCTCCAAGCCTTACCGATTTTTGTTTTGGGCTAGATCTGGGGTTATGTCGATTCTGCTTATCTTTTGCAGATGCTTCCGCATTTTTTCTTGTTGCTGGGGCGTCTTTGGGCCTTGTCGCGTGCACCCATCTGGACCCTTGGGGAGAGTTCCTTCTGGAAACAAAGATGTTGTTTTGAGACCCATTTCTCCCGCGGACTTTTAACGGACTGATCTTTGGCCGGTCGTAATCTAGATTTCGTGCGTGTTGTCTTTTTTCCGGGATCTTCTTCAGCACTTCAGGCCCCCCGCTAGCTTTGTTTTGCAGGTTCCTACAGCGACTCTCTAAGGTTTGAAAATGGAGGTTTTCCTCCATAGTACAATTTGGATCTGGAGTCTAATCTTGGTCATCAGACAGTGTGTAGACGCTGAAGTTTAACAGATCCACGTCTGTTTCTCGGTTGTCCTCATTAGAGGCTGTTTGAATACCGGCTATGACGTCGTCTGTTTCCTTAGTTGAGTAGTTCACTTTATCTCCTTTTCCTTGAACTGTTCTGCCCAATAGTTTGTCGGGCAATTTAGGCTTTCCCTTCTCATTTAGAGGCACTTTTTTGCTACTATTTGCTTCTGCAACGGGAAGCTTGCTTGTCGTTTGCTTTTGTTTAAAGAAAGGGCCTTTTGATGCTGATACACTGTCGATTTCAGATGAAATTGGGATTTGATCGTTGAAAATCGATCCATTGGTTTTTGCTGCCGTGCCCCCTGCTTTGGTTATTAAGGAACCCCTAGCAGGGGACTCCTTATCTCCTTGCGGGATAAAATCCTCAAGGTCGACAATCAGCCCATCTTCAAAGGTCTGGGTACTGGCGTCTGAGGGAAGAGGTCGTGTCTCGAGTGACCTAGCTCTCGTCTTCCCCGGACATTCGTCCGTGTTGATTTTTCCCATTTTGTTGTTCAAGGCGTTAATATAGCCTTCTAGGAAAATCAAACGACTGTTCATCATCGCTGTAATAGATGTATGGTCTTTCAAGGAGTCGTTTATCGACTCGTATAGTTTACAGAACGGTGCCATCGCCAACGTTACTGTAGACATAATTAATCTTAAGTCAGTCTTCTTTGGCGAAGGGTCCTTAGGTGGATTTCCTATAAGTTCGCTGGAACGCCGATTTCTCGTTGGACTGGGCGCCGTATGGCTATTACAGTCGTTTGTCCCTCCTCTTGAAGTTGAAGAGGTCCTTGGAGCGTCGAGGCTAGGTCTCTTTCCCAAGCCAATTGAATTTCGATGGTTCGAGGCTTGGACTGGAAAAGGAATGTTATCAGGCTCCGAATTGGGCTGGATATCCTCTTGCCCTAGTCCCAAGCCCGCAGTCTTTGTCGCGGTCCCCTCGGCATTTGTTTCAGTCGAGCAGGGATTAAATATGAACAAAGATTGTTCAGACTGATTGTCTTCTGCGTCACTTTCCACCTCACTGCAAATTGTCAGGGGGCGTTGGGTCTCATCAGTCTGAAAAGTACTCTTGAGAGTAGAATGGCTTTGTCCTGCATTTGGGGCCGAGGTCACTGAATTTCCAGTGTCAAGGTTTTTGGCCAAAAGAGGTTGTATGTCTGACCCAGGCATTTGGCCGAAACCACTTTGCCCTTTCGATAGGTTTGTTGATAAGCTTGGAAGTTGCCTCGGAGATGGAAGGTGTGCAGGGCTTGGGGACCCAAAGTGCCACCTAATGTTCGCGTTTGGGACCATGTTGGAAAAGGAAAAACTCACGGGTTTTAGCGAAAACACAGCTCTCTCATCATTTGTTTGTGCAGGTGCTGTGACCGGGATTTGGTCCGAGACCGCTCCCAAAATCTCGGCATCCGAGATTTCTTCCGAGGTTGAAGGTAGCTTCTTTAAGAATTTAGCAAAAAATCTGTTGGTTGTAGGCAAGTTTGGTTGGGCGACCTCTGATTGATTTGCAGACCTGTCATCGGCGTTCGTAGATTTTTGGCGTTTTGATATCAAAACTTTCAACCCCATCTTTGGCTTTTGATGCGCGCATCGTTTCCTACGCGACGGCCCTCCCTTTTTCCTGTAATAAACAGTATTTAACGAAACATGGGAGGGTTTGGTTTGGCTATCCTTTGGCCTCGCAGCCCTGGGGGTTGTAGATGATTCAAAGTCCAGGTTCCTCGAGACGGTGGGCTGCACGTCCTCTCCGGGACTAAACCGCGGCGAAACCTCTGCGTCCAGCACAGCGCAGGACTCCGGCGGAGAATGTTGCAAAATGACGACCTGTATAGGGCCATTTAAGACTGAACTGTCAGTTTTTCTTTCAAGTAAGTTTATCTGGGGCTGCCGCCCAGATTGGTCGTTGCACCCCTCCACCCCAAAAGGGGCCAGGGGGGCTTTGGCCGGCAGAAGGGCTCGCTGCTCTAGTCCATTTTCCGGGGAAGCACAAGCAGACAGTCCGACCAACACGTTCACCCCCCCCCACCGCCCACTAATACCTCCTCACCTGGAGCGAGCGGCGTTTCCTCTCCTCCGAGGGGCCGCGCTACGCTCGCGTCACTCGGCGGGGGACAGCTGGCGGCTGACGGGGGCTCCATCTCGTTTGAAGGATTACCGGAACCAGAAGAGACAAAGACGTCCATCAGGGAGGTTGCAGCGCCTGGCTCCGCCAGTCCGAGTTCTGTATCTGCTTGGCTTGATACAGGCAGCTCCAACACTTTGTCTGACTGATGAGGAAGCGCCGTGCTTGTTTTAGCGCTGCGTAAACGTGGCCCAAAGGTCTCGTTTTTTTCCACAAAAACCAGTGAGTGCACAGCGCTGTTTTTCCTACTAGCGGAGCGTGCAGCTCTAGCTGCCATAAACTACGGAGATTGCCACTCCGCAAGCAGCAAACAGCGAAACAGTCCTCGTTTTCTGCTTCTCGCCCTTTACTCACTCGGGCTTCACGCCACAAGGGTGATGCTCTTCCCCTTTTATGAGTCACTTCCTATGGGCGGTACGTCTGCAGGCCAAATGTTTAAAGCCACAGTGCCCCAGCCCTCACACACGCGCCGCTCAACACACAGCCTCAGTGTGGGCGCGCAGCTCTTCCAACGGGCTACGGGGCTGCAAAAGTTCAGGGAACTTGAAAAGGCAGTCAATAGAGATCCAAGCAGATCCAAGCAGCACAGCGAAACAGTCCTCGTTTTCTGCTTCTCGCCCTTTACTCACTCGGGCTTCACCTCTGTAACAGATTTCGTCATACTTTAAACCAAAGACATGTAGACATAAGTTGCTGTGGGTATCATCTCTCAATGTCGTAACATAGGTGTCAAGCGTAACAGTATACAAGGCACAAAGAGAATCAAATTAAGTGAGTTAGAGCATACATGATTATATCTGCAGTAATATCTAAATCAAAATGTTTTGCTTTTACCGGATCAGGTAGTATTGGGGTTGACCATGACACAATGTAAGGTACATAGACATCATTGTATTAAGAATCTTTAATTCTAATGTTTGTTAATCTGCTTAGAATCACATGCTGTGCATAGTCCGACATCCAGTGGTCACTGCGGAGTATTGCATTTTGTTTTTCGTAGTCGAAAAGGGGACGTCGACAAGGCGTGTCTGTAACACTATCCCTATAGTCACATGCAGTTTACCCACAATCCCTCACGCGTCGAGGTCCCTCAGATTGTTTTTTCCGCCCAGATATTGGTCGCGTTTACGCGGAGCTCCTCGAGAGACACTGCAAAAACATTATTCGACCTTTGGTCGTTATTAACTTATAAATATATTATTACTTTTACATCCCTCCTTCGTCTTCGTAGCTGCAAAGCTGTTCACCGCCGATCAAGATCTCCGACGGCGGTGCCTTCGACGGAGGAGGTTGTTCGGCGTTCGCCGAACACGTGGCCTGGCCTCGATGCCCAAATACAGTAGGGAGAGTGGGGTCGTGGGACATTTATTGTTTCTCTTTGAGAATGCCTTTCCCTGCCCCCTCCCTTTCCTTCAGGGTTGTTGTCACATGCAATCAGTTCTTCAGCTATGGAGAGGACACCCTTTAAGTTTTGCTCGCGTTGCAAGAGCAAGTTTACCTGGAAAGACAAGCATAACCGTTGCTTGCCCCTCGACCACAAAGAAGACGGCTGTGCGGCCTGTCAGCTTCTTAAGCCGAAGACTTAAAAAAAACGCAGTGTCAAAAGGTGGGCAGCCTACGCCATGTCTAGGTCTGATTCATTACCCGCCGCCGCCACCGAAAGTGACGAGGAATGTGATAACCCGACGTCCGTTTCGGACGTCGTAGACCTCTCTAAGGAGCATTCACGCTCCTCGTCGTCTGTCCCCGGCCCCGACAAGCTCAGCTCACGCCCTCCTTATAGGAATGAACACCCAGGCGACACTGATGCACACAAAAAACACTCCCATAAACACACGACCCATGGCTCTTCCTCGTCAAAGACGAAGAGACCATTAGCACCAATGGAGACGCAGGTCCTACCGGCGGCCTCCTCAGACTGTAAGAGTCTTAAGCCCCCCTCGCAACCGCAAACGTGACCAGCGACTGGGCTTGCGTAGAGCAAGCGACGCCTGTAACGTTGACGCCGGAGGTACCCTCGACAGACAGTTTAGTTGTCGAGAGCCTGGCGCTGATTATTTCCACCGATAGCCAGAGACGGACGGCGATAGAAACATCTATCACCGCTCAGAAGGCCTGGGAGACGCCGGAAAGGTCAGAAGGAAGGCAGGAACTGCCCCCTCCATCGAGATGGACTCCTAGCCTACCAGAAGGCTTTTCAGAAGGTGAGGGGAACCTTTCTTCGACGTTATGGGATAGGTCGAAGCGATTTCAAACGGAAGGCCCTCTCTTTTCCCCCCCCTGACCGCTCTGGGGTACCTCAAGAAACCCTAGAGAGACTCCAGTTTTGTATGGACAAAATGGAGAGGTTCATGGAGACACAGAACCTCCCAACACCCAAGAAATCAAGAGAGGGACCTCAGGAGGATCCCAGGGCCAAGAACCCTAGGCTGTTTGATCCCCCCCAAGAGGATGTAGATTTATATGACCTCACTGGGGAGGACCCCCACTTTCAGGAGGGTGATGAATTCTTAGGCAATGAAGGGGAACAAAACCCAGAGGAGGAAGGTTTTGAAGTTACCCCAGATATGGGTGATGAGGGCTTCGGAGAAGACCCAGAAGAGGGCGCTTCACAGCCCTGGCAGTCCCCATCAGCGTTTTCAGACCCTGATGCCCTAAACCTATCCCCACCCAAGGACTCACCTATTAGGAATACGTCACCTATAGACGATCAACTTACCTTTAATGCATTACTACGCACGGCAGCAGCGCATTTCGAAATCGAGACCGGGGAAACTTCTCCTGACATCGACTTTGTAGAAAAGATCATTAAGGAGAAACCCCCTGTCAGCCAAACCATTCCCCTTCTCGCCTCAGTAAAGAGACAAATTATTCCTTCACTATCCACTCCCGCGTTGATCAGAGGGGTCAACCCGAGGATAGAAAAATTATTTAGTCCTTCCTCATCGGACCCGTTATACATCAGGGGCCACTCTGTACCAGATTCCTTTGTGGTGACAAATACAAGGAAAAGAGCAGGGGTCCCGCTGTCAACTAGCGAGGCACCACCAGATAAAGAGGGTAAAAAATGGTATGCCCTAGGAAAGAGAATTACAGCCTCAGCTGCCTTTTCCGCAAGAATTGCCAACAACAACTCTTTGCTGGCAAGTTACGCAGATGCACAATGGAGCAAACTACGTAAAGACATCGAGGAGGTACCGGAACCCCTACGTACTCGGCTTATAGCCATGGTGACTGAAGGGACCTTAGTCAACCAAAGCATCATTAAAAACACTCTGGATGCCTCAGAAACGGCTGGCCGTTCCCTAGCCCAAGGAACCCTCCTCAAACGCCATGTATGTCTACGTAATTCAGGCTTTAAACCTGAAATACAAGCATCTCTAATTAACAAACCTATAGAAGATGCCAACCTCTTTGGTAAGGCGGTGGATGAGGCACTAGAGACCGCAAAGAAGGAATTTGACACCATCAAAACCCTAGACTAGATTTCAAGGCCTCGCAACAAACGTGGTTATGGCAACAAATGCTTGATTCGAGGCCAACGCCTGCAGCAACAACAGCAGCAGCAATACTCTGCAGGTAACTGGTCCTCTAACCAAGGCACCAGTGGACAATACAACCGAGGACACCGTTGTGGCAAGGGAAGAGGTCGGGGTCCCACCCCTATAGGTCCCTAAGCCACCAACACCAAATGACTCCAAGATTCGGGTCCCCTCCCATGCATCGCCGGTCGGGGGCCGGTTAACATCCTTTCTTCCAGCATGGGAGGGTATAACATCAGACCGCTGGGTACTATCAACCATAGCCTGCGGTGACTGTATAGAATTCAACAGTTCCCCTACGTACAGACCCCCAAGGGGACAACGCATGTCACCAGAACACCTCGCCATCCTTCTTCAAGAAGTGGACCAACTACTAGAAAAAGGACCTATAGAGGTCGTGCCTCTATCACAGGTAACGGAAGGTATTTATTCAGTGTACTTCCTTGTACCCAAAAAGGACTTAACCATGCACCCTGTGCTAGATCTGCACCCAGCGAACAAATTTGTCAAACCTCAAAAGTTTCGTATGGTGACTCTACAGGAGGTAATCCCCCTGCTTTCACAGGGAGATTACATGACAACACTGGACATGAAAGCTGCATACTTTCATATTTTAATGTTTCCAGCGCACAGGAAATACCTCAGGTTCATGATAGAGGGCAAACACTACCAGTTCAGAGTGCTACCCTTCGGCATAGCATCAGCGCCGAGAGTATTCACAAAGGTACTGGCAGTGGCAGCGGCCCACCTGCGCAGGTTGTCCATCCCAGTATACTCTTACCTCGACGATTGGCTCATAACAGGGGATTCCTACAAAACATGCTTCTCCAATACCCAAAAGACTGTAGACCTTTTGTTTCAACTGGGCTTCTCCATCAACGAGAAGAAGTCCAGTTTAGACCCCAGCCAGATCAAACAATTCCTACGGGCTCTAATTTGAACAAAGGACGGCCTCGTCTTCCCCTCCAACAAGAGGGTCCAAAACATGCTGTTTCAGATCCCTCAATATGTGGCCGGTTGAGAGGTGATGGTATGCAAAGCAATGCGCTTACTAGGAATGATGGTGTCATGTATTTATTTGGTACCTCACGCGCGCCTGCGCATGCGCCCAATGCAAGAGTGGCTCAACAGCCAGTGGTGTCAGGCCAGCGGACAATGGGACGATCTAGTGGTTTTCTCGCAGGCCTTGGTTCTCTCGCTACGGTGGTGGTCGAAGGAAAACCTGGTAATAGGGAAACCATTCGCCACCCCCGCAGTGGAAGCCACTCTAACCACAGACGCATCCCTCACAGGATGGGGGGCTCACCTGTCCCATCAGAGTTTGGACTCCGAGCATAGCATCCAAGCACATACACTTACTGGAGCTACTAGCTGTGTTCAAGGCACTGAAAGCCTTCCAGGCACACATGCAAGGGAAGACAGTGATGGTCCTCACGGACAGCACCACAACCATGTACTACCTCAACAAGCAAGGGGGCACTCACTCTCCAGGACTGTCCAAGCTGTCCCAGAACATCTGGAAGTGGGCTCTCAAACACAACATGTTCCTACTGTCAAAACATGTACCAGGGGAACTCAATCTGCTAGCAGACAAACTCAGCAGAGACTTCCCTCTGCCCTCGGAGTACGAATGGCGGTTACACGAAGACATCGTCTTCGACGTCTTCACACAATGGGGATTCCCAGAAATAGATCTGTTCGCAACTCTGGAGAACTCCCAATGCCAAGATTACTCCTCCAGGTACCCCCAGAACCAATCCAAGGGGAACAGTCTATCGATACCATGGTCAGGGAAACTTGTTTACGCTTTTCCCCCCGACTCCCCTTCTCAACAAGATAGTGCACAAGATGCACCAGGAAAAAGTTGCCATGATACTGGTGGCCCCTATGTGGGCCAGACAGCCTTGGTTCTCTCACTTGATGGAGATGTCCCTATCCCCTCCAGTGAAACTTCCCTGCCCGTACAACATGCTGTCACAGGACAAGGGCAGGACACTACATCCATGCCCTCAGACCATGAAGTTAGCAGCCTGGCTCCTGAGGTCATAGAATTTGGACATTTACAACTCCCGCAGAGATGCATGGACATTCTCAGGGAGGCTAGAAAGCCTAACACTTGTCACTGTTATTCTAGCAAATGGAAAAGTTTTGTCATCTGGTGTAGGGGAAGGAGCATACACCCAGTTGACTGCTCTCCCACACAAATTGTTCTGTACCTGACTCATCTACTAGACTCAGGCTTGGTGTTTAACTCTATTAAAGTCCATTTAGCTGCACTTTCCGCATACACCACTTCCCAACTTAAAGTGTCATGGTGGAAAGTCCCAGTTATCAAAGCCTTCATGGAAGGAGTGAAGAGGATCCACCCTCCCATAGCTAACCCCGCTCCCGGATGGGACCTAAATGTGGTACTAACCAGACTCATGGGGTCACCCTTTCAACCCATGCACAAAGCAACACTTAAAGACCTCACTCTTAAGACTGCTTTTCTAAAAGCTATCACCTCCATTAGGAGAGTAAGTGAACTACAAGCGCTCTCTGTACTAGACCCCTTTGTAACAGTTCACAAGGATAAGGTGGTTCTACGCACACATCCTAGGTTTGCGCCAAAATTTATCTCTAAATTCCATGTCAACAAGTCAATAGAACTACCAACGTTCTTTCAAAATCCTTCAAACTTAGGTGAGAAGAGCCTGCATACACTGAATGTTCGCAGGGCCGTGATGTTGTATATGGAAAGAACTAGACCATTGAGAAAGACTAATCAGTTCTTTGTCTCGGTGGCAGCAGGAAGAGAAGGAGATGCTGTTTCAAAATCCACTATTTCTAGATGGATTGTACAATGCATCACTTTCTGTTACACTCTTGCTAAGAGAGAACTACCCTTCAAGCCAAGAGCACAATCCACTCGAGGCACCGGGGCTTCCATAGCTTTCATTGCAAATGTCTCTCTTGAGTCCATTTGCAAAGCGGCAACCTGGAGTTCTGTTCACACCTTTACAAAACACTACTGTCTAGATGCCCACTCTAGATCTGATTCCCAGGTGGGACAAGCAGTATTAAGACATCTACTGTTCCTTCTCACAACCCACCTCCAACTCCGGGTACTGCTCGCTAGTCTATGCACAGCATGTGATTCTAAGCAGATTAACAAACATCAGAAGACAATGCATTACTTACCGTAAAAGCATTTCTGATGGTTGTATCTGCTTAGATTCACATGCGCCCACCCTTCCTCCCCGCTCAGATGAAGGAACATAGACATCTTTCTACATCTCTCTCTCTTTTCTGTACTCACTCACGTATAGAAGGCTCCCTCAGGGCAGAAAAAATACAAACAGAGGGGCCTTGACGCGTGAGGGATTGTGGGTACACTGCACGTCACTATAGGGATAGTGTTACAGACACGCCTTGTTGACGTCCCCTTTTCGACTACGAAAAACAAAATGCAATACTCCGCAGTGACCACTGGATGTCGGACTATGCACAGCATGTGAATCTAAGCAGATACAACCATCAGAAATGCTTTTACAGTAAGTAATGCATTGTCATAACAGAGAGAGTGCACCGATTGCACAGCTACTGAAGAAGAGCTGGAAGATCACACGACTTGACACAGAACTCACTAAACCTTTCCCTAAACCTCCAAACACGGAACATACCCCTTCCTGCACTGTAGTCAATGCAACAACATTCAAAAGGGCGATCACATTAGACACATGTACACCGGACAAAAGAACTCATTCAAACATTTTGCCACTTGTGATTCAAAGAATGTTATATATGCCTGATTTGCCCTTGTGTCAAATACTATGTAGGCCAACTACAAGAAAGAACGGATAACAGAACATAACTCTAACATATGTACAAATAACCAAAAATCCCCAGTAGCAAGACATTTCTCTACAATGAGACACACAATAGCCCAATAGAGATATGTTGTACTTGAACTAATAAGGACACCACCTAGAGGGGGAAATTTAACTTACTTAAGAGAGAGATGTTCTGGATCCACATAATAGATTCACTTGATACGACAGGCATGAATGAGCAATTTTCTTGGGTTCCATTTCTATGAATAGACACACAAACACTTTATACATTTCACAAGTTGAAAGTACACAATTGAAACATATGGTGTTAGTTTTGATACATGATATGCATACATGAAACTAATTGAGATAACCCTGATCTGTAGAGATACATTAGATTAATGCAGAGTTCTAACTTGGACATAGTTTAACATCCATGTTTCTCAGTGACATGATGTAATGAAATATTAATGAACACATATTATTTTAAATTCCTTTGGCACTCTAATAAGGAAAGAAGTTACATGAGAGTTGATGGTAAAATGTAATAAATCATATATGCTTAAGATATTATTGTAATTCAGATTGGACCTCCATCTCGCAGCTTAATTTACATACTGTATAAGTATGTCCATCATGAACATACTATGGAAAATTAATATATTACTAAATAATGGAAGATTGATATGTACATCACAGATGTTGGTTAAGCAGCTCTAAACTGTGACATTCCCCAGCATGGGGTCTGGCTGTCATGATTCCTGCCCCTCATGTCCCCAGCCCTCAAAGATGTCAGGCTGGAGCCAGGCCACAATCACCTGCATGGCCCTCAAGGGCCTCTCCATCCCTCCAAAGACTCACTTGGAGTCAGACTTGGCGCTTGTGGCACCAGACTCACTCACTCCCATAGGATAACATTGGGGATTGGACTTGTAGTGCATTGATGGGGACAAGATGGATGCCCCCACATATTGTGGTTCCCAGAACTGCATGTGCAGTCTAGTCATTTGGGTGTGGTCCAGCCCAGAGACACCTGGGATACCCAGAGACTATTTAAGCCACGCCCAGGCTGAGAAACATGCTTTGTGTTTTCTGCACCTTCAGCGTGACACTCACCTTGTTCGGATCGTTCTCCAGTAGGCCTGCATCTTTCTTCTGCGCTCAGCTCCTGCAAGAACAAGAACAGGCTTACCTTGCGGCGCTTCTGCCCATCATTCATCGCTTCTTCTGTTCTGCGGGCATCTTCGGCGGTGTCATTCCCATCCCGGCACGCCGCTTCCTAAGGAAAAGGGAAAAGAACCGAAAAAAGGCATTAGAAAGCATTCAGCAAATCTTCGCTTATTTTTAAAGACTGTACACGCTTCCAACGCTTACCTGAATCCCAGCCGCTCTGGGGGAACTCTGTCTCCGGAACTTCTCATCCATCTGCAAGAGGGAAAAGACACTCCAGGTTAGCATGGAACATCTAGAGGCACCGCATACCGTGCTTACTCACCGCATTTCTTCTTCATAACCGGCATCCACGCTGGAAACGTCGCGGCACCTAAAAGACACAGAAAAGGAACTCAGTTCAATACAAATACGAAAGGGGCGCATCGCGCTCTCACACACCTTCAGCGCTACTCATCTCAGCAGCACGTCGCCATCCCCGGAAGCCGGCCATCATCTAAGGAAGGAAAGGAACGAAGTTAGAGAACTGTTCAAAAGATTCATTATACTTACCTGTCGGACTCTTGCCAGTGACGTAACTAGGCAGCAATGAGCCCGCATCAATCAACGCGCCCCTGCGCTGAAAGCAGGATGGAGAGCACACTTTCCAAGAAAACAAGGTGAGCTGCGGATCAAAGGGAAGGGTTGGAGCCCGGGGAAGAAGGGTTTTAAGCACACAGAGACAATAGGGAGTTAAACTCTACCAATCCTGTGTGTCAGGCCCAGTCTCCAGTCGAGTAGACTCCAGGGAAGGATTTGAGGTCACAAGAGGTCAGAACAGGCTGAGTGACGTCCCCGTGGATACCAGGTGAGCGTTACACTGGCATGGATTCACATGCTCATGCATTTTCCCGGTCGTCAGGCTGGCAGTCCTTGGTAAAAGAAAAAATAGTTTCACTTTAGCTTGAAAACTGTATTTCTCCTCTAAACCAATCACTGTCCTTTGGGTCATACTATCTTGTCCAATCCCTAAGCTCCACCCCTAGTGGCCCTCTTCAGATTTTTACTGCATGCTTCAGTGTTGGGAATCCTCTTAGTGCTCTCTGACCTATTTATTTATGTTTTCTGTTTTGTGCACATTTTGGAAACAGTTTTTACCCATTTTTGTCTAATCGTTCGGCCGCAGGTCGACTTCCAGCAGAGGCGACCCGCTATCAGTGAAGATCATACTACATCACATATCTTTCATTGAGTTTCGAAAAGGCCTGGGCCTTCTTCGTGCCTTTCCACCATGACCGAGGAGAAGAGATGTCTCTTCAAACTCTGCGAAATGTGGATTGAGGAACATGTATGTCGAAGATCGACACCATACATGTCTGTATTGCCTGCATCCAGACCATGATGAAGAGGGATGCGAGGTCTGCTGTGGATTTTCAAAAAAGACAAAGAAGGATCGCTACAGCAGGCTGGCAGCGTGACTCAAATTGGGCAAGGCCTCTGACTCTGATTCCGGGCATGGTCATGTTTCCCCCACGACCGGTGGGTCCCACGAACAAACTCCCTCTGAAAAGAGGTCGAGATCATTTGAGGATGCCCGCCCTCTGTGGTCCAAAAGAAGGCAAGGCTACACGTTGTTGATCGCACTGGGTTCGCATTTGCTGCGGGTCCCAGCTCAGGAAGGACAAGGTTGCCGTCACCAACCACTTCTATGGCGAGCCTACCAGTGAGGGCCGCTCCCTCTGAGAGAAAGTCCTTGACTTCTTTAAAACTCTGCTTACCATCGGCAGACAAGGCGATGAAGGAGAGACCCAAAGGTGGCCCTTTGCTGACCCCCTGGCGATGCCTTCGGCAGCTCAACCGGCCAAAACAACTTCGTCATTAACTGTCACGACCACGTCGAAGAAGACCCCTGCTACCATTTTATCGACGACTCAGTCGACCTTTTAGATGACCACTACTTCTTCGCCGTCAACGAGTCTCTGCTAGTTATTAAGGCAGACACGGAGACGGCATGTTCATTGGGCCCTGCAGCAACGTCGGTCGTTGTCCTTTCGTACCTCAAGAGGAAAGCCTGGCCGGTCCTCCAAGGGATATACCACTCCTTATCGGCAACCTTCCCTTGCCACGACTCAAGATGCCTACAAAGGTCGCTCACAGGCATATGGCAGCAGAGGACAGCATCAGTGCTGACCGCAGGGCAGAGCTCTAACCCCGAAACAGGCCTGAACTGGCTGTGGACTCAGGCCCCCACTTGTGCACCCCAGTGGGAGGGGAGCTTGTGAGGTTCGTCAGTGCGTTAAAGACCATCCCCACAGACAGATGGGTGCTGGACGCTCTCGAACAGGGACACACCTTGGATTTCCAACACAGATGTCCTCGTATTCCTCTGGTGGCTAGACAAGAACAGCACGTGGCGCAGTTGCTGCAGGAGGCCCACGCCACAGTGAAGAAGGGGGTGATTGAGCCAGGCCCCCAGCACCTCTGGTGCTCCGGAGTGCACTCCAGATACTTTCTGGTCTGAAAGAAGTCAGGAGGATGGAGACCGATCCTGGACCTCAGACGCCTCAAGAAGTACTAGAAGTCTCCGAAATTCAAGATGGTCATGTTGCAGCATGTGCTTGGCCAACTGGAGAAAGCGACTTTCTGGAATCTGTGGATCTGAAGGACGTCTACGTCCACATCCCCATCCACCGGAGGCACCGCAGGTTCCTGCAGTTCGTGGTCCAGGGGCGACACTATCAGTTTAAGGCGCTCCACTTCGGCCTGAAATCAGCCCCAAGGGCTTTTACAAAGTCCTTGGCTCTGGTGGTGGTGCATCTTCGTCTTGAGGGCATGCACGTCTACCCTTACCTGGACGATTGGCTTGTCCGATCTCTCTCCCACTCTCTGGCGAGCCAGCACACAGCGAGGACCGTGCGTCTGCTGACAGATCTGGGATTTTCTGTAAATTATCCAAAGTGCTGCTTGGAGCCATCGCAGAACACTGTGTTTCTGGGAGCCCGACTCAACACAGTAAATGTCTGGCGTCTCCCTCAGAACAGAGGGTGATAACCATCTGAGGGAAAGTGAGCACCTGTCATTGGTGCTGTCGGCTACTGTGTAAGCTGTCAATTCGCTGCTAGGCATGATTTCCTCCTGTATCAACCTCATCCTCCTTTGCAGACTACAGATGACGACTCTCCAGGAGTTTTCTGGATGTGAGGTGGCTGCTAGTCTCTGGATCCTGGACAGACAAGATCGCCAACAATGAGAAGTTCCAATGAGCAATACGCACAAGCCCATTCCAAGTCCCTCCTTACCAGGAGACAGTCACCATGGATGCTTCTCTGGAAGGTTGGGGTGCTCACAACGGACAGCAGCATCCCAGAGGCCTCTGGCTGCCAGAAGAAAAGACCCTTCACATCAATGTCCTGGAGCTTCGGGCTGTCTTCTGGGCCCTCAAGTCCTTCCTGCCGTCGCTGAGGGGCAAGGTGGTGAGGTTCTTCATGGACAACATCGCCACCATGTTCTACATCTGTAAGCATGGCAGGATGTGCTCTACGGCTCTCTCCAGGGAGGCCCAGGATCTGTGGCACTGATTCATTCGCTAGGACATGTTTCTCGTCCCTTTTCACCTGGCGGGGACCAAGAACACCATTGCAGACTCGTTCAGCTGGGAGCTACGTTCTTGCCACGAGTTGGAGCTTCACCAGGGCCAAGTGGATCTTCTGTTGCATGAATGGGGTCAACCCCAGATCAACCTTTTCATGACTGCAATGAATTCTAAGTGTCAGAAGTTCGCCAGCAGCTTCCCACAGCTGAGGAGCATGGGGGATACAGTCTAGTACCCGTGGCAGGGACTTTTCCTATACGCTTTTCCTCTATTCCCACTCCTGCTATGAGTGATCATCACACCCAGACAGTGCCACAGCAGGATGATATTCGTTGCTCCGGCGTGGCCACAACCCAGTGTCGCTTAACCTCATTGTCCGGCTACTGCAGCCCTAGAATTTTAAAATAATTCTTTGCCTGCGGAGTGTAAGGACATCCTTGCCAACACCAGAGCCTCTTCAGTGTTGACGTGCTACGGCCATAAGTGGAAGTGTTTTTCTGCATGGTGCCGGGCTCAGAAGATTATGGGCCTCATTATGACCCTGGCGTTAACCATGGCGCTATTAGCGCCATGGTTGACGCCGGTACCTTACCGATTCCGCCATGGTGAATGGCGGAATTACCGCCCCATTCCAAGGTTGGCGGGGCGGTAATTCCCCATTCACCATTGGCCCTTCCCCATTCCAATTTTTGCCCCAATAGGGCTCAATGGAAATGGGGAAGGCGGTAATTACGGTACTGCAAATTGCGGTACTGTAATTACCTCCAAGGTCCCTTTGCGGGTCCCGTCCTTAACGGCTGGTCAATCTACTCAGGACCAATATCTTTAGGACATGGCAGGGAAAATAGAGCAGCAAATCTTGGTCACAGAAAGAGCCATAGTAGCAGCAGTGCAGGGATTGGAGGGCTTGGTGAAGACTATTCTAGGGGATGAGGTGGGTTCTTTAGTTACAGTGAATGCCTGTATTTCCAGTGTGGATTGATTCAGTAGAGACCTTGGCATCTGTGAGTTTTGTAAAGGATAAGGTAATTTCTGAGAGTGGGACCAGTACACAGGAAGGTCTGGATTCCCACACAGATTTGGACCCATCTGACTCTCAGGTGCCCGATCGAGGCCTGCTATCAGTCCCTCTCTCTCTCTCCACTAATAATACAGTATGATTGGTTAAGGATGTTAATATGTTGGAAGTAGCATTGGAGGGAAAGTTACGTCCCATTTGTGACCTTCTGGTTGAGCAAGGTATTTTGCTGTCTGAGAGTTTGGCTAAGCTGGGTGATGAAGTGATGGACAAGAAGCTTGGCCCCATGCTCACTTTTTTCCAAACATTTAAACAGGGGATCATGAACCCATTGATGATTATGGATGATTCCTCTAGAGAGTTGAGGAAAAGCTTTATTGAACTATCATCTAAAACTCAGGGTGCTAATTTAGCGCTATTGGCTGATCTTACGGAGGCTCTGAGCCACTCTGCTTCAGCCTCCATTGATGTTAGATGGCTGGTAGTTGGACCAAAGCTTGTCAATGTGGAGGCTGTAAGTATATAACGGAAAGTATAAATTCTGTGTCACCCCTTCGATCCTCAGTTAGCAACCACTCTGTTGGGGTCATACTTGATAGCCCTGTGTGAATGTACGTTGTCTTTGATTAATTAAACAATTCATTGGGTCAGTACGAATCTGATAGGACCCAATATTAACCCAATATTAACCCACAGGATATTTTAATGGCCAGAAGGTGGCCTGGTCGGGCACTCTGATAACGCGGTCCAACGGGATTGCATTGAGGTTAATTTTGCTAATAGGTCCCTACAGGATTATTTGGTCAATTCTAATCTTTCTAGGGAATTTAAAACTAGTGGTCAACCACTTCTTAGCAGACTTGTCCCATTGGCCTATGTTTATCCACCGATTGGTCAACACTTTAGTCCTGGTTGCTCCCCATCTTCCATTAGTAGGGCATCTAAAAAGTGTTCCAGAAGAGGCAGTTCTGCATTCGCTTACCCAAATAGCTCTCCTAATTTGAGGATTTGGGAGCGGGGGGGACACATGCAGTGCCAGGGGTGTACCATCAATCAGGTTATGAATATGGTTGTCCCTGTTTCCAATCCCTTTTAAATCCTATCTTCTATTGAGGAGCTTGACTGACGGGATTTTCCATATCATAGAGGTGGGGGACAGGGTTCTCCTCTGAGCACGTCAGGGAGGGTGTTACAGTGTCCCACTTTAATTTTTATCATGGAATATTGCTGGTCCACTGGCAAAATTCTCTAACCCTCTTATTTTGTTCTTCCTGCAAGGCTATGAGGTGATTTATTTTATTCCTAGACACCTAGAAGGTGGAGGCCCCCCTATTGTATGGTTATGTATCTTACTCTATCCCTGTGAGTAAGAACAATAGGGGAAGGAGTTTCGGGGGGCTGGCCCTTTTGATAAAGGCTTCTATTGATTGTGGAGTGGTTCTTTTTCAAACTTATTTGGATTGTCTGCAAATGCTCACACTACTTTTCAGAAATGGTGAATCCATTGACATTTTACATTTTTACAATATTCCCCACCTAACAGATATTAATAGATTGTTATGAGGGGCCAGAAATGAGAGGTGGGCACAAAGTTGCAATGTTTTCAACAACAGACATCTTTATTAAAGAAAAGGGGTTGGGTAAAGGCCTTTCTGTCCCTATTTCCCTTCCTAGGAAACTAAAACTAAAGATCAGTTTGTGTCCCGTCATCAAAATTATACTAACTGTCCTTGGGCCTCGTTACAATCTTGCCGGTCCAGAATCAACCAGAGTGCTCCTGGCTGTTGGGTGAGTAGAATTACCGTTTTCCAGACCGGCACATTCCGACCCGCAATGGCTGAAACACTGTGACCGCAAAGTGACCCCCACGGATCTACAGCACCCGGCAGCACCGTGACCACAGACAGCAAGACGAGTTGCCGGACGTCCCTGAATTATCGGCACAGCGGTATTCCGGGTACATTAGATGTTCCGCCTACATAGAAACACCGCCATAAAAATGGCAGTGACACCATGACCACCGCGCCTGTAATACCGCCAATGCGGACCAGGCGTTAAACAGTGCCAGGTGAGCAGCAACAGGCTCCAGGTGTACACAATTAACCCAGCTGCTCACCATTGGCCACTGGGAATCTACAAGAGGACCACACCCGCAACCAACCTACCTCCCAACACAACCATGCTGGCAGTCGGTGTAGCAGCAATTGGGCTGGGGACCTGCAAGCAGCTATTGAGTTACAAGCAGCACTGAGGCAGAGGAGGAGGCATAGGCGCAGGAGGCAAATGAAGAACCAGTTGGCCATCCCAAACATCAATGTGCAGCAGGTACCACCCCGCAGGCAGCCACCAGTACCCTGCTTCAGGGGGAACCATCATATCAGTAGTTACCCTCATCAATGATGATATCTGCAGCATGATAAACATTCGGGCTGCAATTCCACCCTTGCTGAAGTTAGTATCAGTACTGCACTTCCTTGCAACCGGCACATACCAGCACACCATCAGTGAGCTGCACGTGCTGTCACAACCTTGTTTTTCAAGGATAATGTTCCAGGTACTGGATGCGCTGCTGCGCCATGGGTAGACCACATTGCCCTACTGCAAACACCTGCACAGGTCAATGCCACCAAAGTGGCCTTCCATGCACTTGCCAGCATTCCCAATTGCATTGGTGCGTTAGATTGCACCCATGTGGAGTTGGTTGCCAGACATGCCATTGAGGCGGTGTATAGAAATCGAAAACAATTCCACTCCCTCAACGTGCAGATGGTCTGTGATGCAGAACAACTCATCACCCATTGCTGTGCATGTTTTCCGGGATCGACACACGACTCAATGGTTTTGCCAAGGTACATGTCACATTGCATCAGAAAGAGCACCTAGCTGTTCGGTGTGAAGGATGACCAGTGCATGACCTCTGTGGAGTGGGGGGGGCAATAGTCACTCACCAGAGTGCTCCTGGCTGTTGGCTGAGTCGTATGATTAATGTATGCAATAGTTCCATGACTGTTTGCCATGTCACGGGAAACCATGTACTGGCTAATGGAAATACCCCATAACCATGGAGTGGCACACCATGCAACGGAAACATGTGAATGGGAGTATTGGCATTGGTGAGAAAGTAGCAGGTGCTCCCATGTGCGCAATGCCAATTTCTCCTGCTGCGTGCAGCAGTGACTTCACTCTTGTGCGCTGCGGGCGCATGACTCAGATTTTGTCAGCACCATATAAGACATGAGGCACCTAGTATGCTGAAACACACCATTGTGTACATTGAAAGAAATAAGACATGTAGTTGCCTAGAAGGCCATACCATGAATGCACACATTGAGCAGGCCAAACAGTCTCAGTAGGAATGAGTGAGCCAAGTTTGGAAAATTGAAAAGTTGAGACAAGCTAATTTAGCAAAATGCATTGTGAAATCTGTGGCATGTACTGTGTTTTGTGCTAACAAAATACTCGGGCTGTGTACATGCTATCATCGCCAACACCAGATATCCACCATAAACATACATTCACCTTTCTGTCACTCCCATGCAGGTGATGCCGGATACCCCTTCACGCCATGGCTCGTGACGCCCGTCAGATGACCATGGAACAGGCATTAGGAGTCCTACAACCAGGCACACATACGTACACAGGGCATCATAGAGCATCATAGAGGGGCATCATAGAGCACATTTTTGGACTGCTGAAGGCCAGGCTCTGCTGCCTCAGCAGATCCAGCTGGGCATTGATGTATAGACCCATAAAAGTTGGCAAAATTGTGCTGACATGTGCTATGCTGCATAATATGTGTATATGCCGGAACATTGCACTGCCCCCTGACATGGACCCAGCAGATGAGGAGGATGACGACGATGATGATGGGATGGGTGTGCAACCAGGGTGGGGTGCCATGGATGGACAACATGAATGGGAAGCACTTATTCACAATTTGTTCTGAACAGTTCTCATAAGCACATGGAGCACATTATCACACACGTAATTTGTAACACTTACATTAAATCATTCATGCACACACAGAAGAAGATCCACTCGTTATTCAGATTAACAACCCAGTGTATGATGTTGACAAAACTAAACAGGTGCAACAACAATACCCACACAAACGTACCCACCCACCTCCCAGGCCCCAAATACCTATCCCAACTATGGACCCCCTTCTCCCTCCCAAACGTCACCCACCTCCCAGCCCGAAAATGACAACATGTGCAACAAGTATCAGTCAATGAACACTACTTCCTGTCACTCTTGGCCGCATGTTTCTCCCTCAGAGATGACCCAGACAGGCTCATGGACCTTCTCCTGGGGCTGCCTGCCTGGGAGCTACTAGGTGTGGTGCTGGTGGAGGGCATTGGGGGGTTATGGGGCAGTAGGCGCATCATGATGGCCTGTAGTGCCAGCGCCATTGTTTTTGCTATGTTCGACTGGACACTGTTGCCCTCATGGACCCTCTGTGACATCATCATGTTTGCAGAGGCGGAACGCCCAATGGCACATGCAACCCGGCACCCAATGGACTAGTTGTTTTCACGTTGAAGCCTTGACTTCTCCAGGTGCTGCTGAACCAGTATGGCCAGCATGTCCTGCCGTTTCTTCATCCGTTGGATACGGCTGGTGATTATCTGCAATGATGGGGTGGGGAAGTGCATGGGACTCATGGGGCCAGTACTTCAGGGGTGTTCGGGTTCTCCTCGCTGCCGATTCCAGCTGCCTCAACTGTCACTTTGTCTGCACTGCTGTCCGTGCCTTCGAACTCTGCCTGGTGGGATGGTGGTGGTGCACGTCCCTCTGGGATTCCACATGCGGTAGGGATGTTGGCCTGAGGTGCTTGCTGTGTCCCAGTGGCAGCAGGGATTTTGGCTTGAGGTGCTTGCTGTGTCCCAGGGGCAGCAGGGATGTTGGCCTGAGGGGCTTGCTCTGTCCCAGGGGCAGGAGAGATGTTGGCCTG
This sequence comes from Ambystoma mexicanum, assembly GCF_040938575.1. NCBI lineage: Eukaryota > Metazoa > Chordata > Amphibia > Caudata > Ambystomatidae > Ambystoma > Ambystoma mexicanum. The sequence goes on from NC_090924.1 coordinate 151,710,266, forward strand.
AGGGGCTTGCTGTGTCCCAGGGGCAGGAGGGATGTCGGTCTCCTCGGCGTGGTGTACCTGAGCAGTAGTGACTTCCTGGATGGTGAAGGTGGCTGGTACAGATGTTGAGGGACGATGTGCTTGGAAGACAAACATGCAATACTTGTGTCCAGGATGCACGTTGTTGGAATCATAGGTTGTGTCCTGTGGTATAGGTATTTGGGCCACTGAGGTTTTCTTCTTCTGTGTGCACATGTGCGGATTGGGGGGGACCTGGGGGCGTGGCCTACGCCATGTCCATGCTGTAAATGCAGCTGTATATGGGGGTGCCAGTATGGGTGTGTGTGTGCTGCAGTGTGCAGTTGGCACTGAGTATAGTTCATGTATTGACCATACCTTGCTACCGACACCTTGCTACTGGAGCCATTACCAATTTACATATGCTGACATGACAGTTGTACTCAAATGTACCCAGTACAGGGAACAGGAGGTGAGGTGGCAGGATGTTCTTGATTCACATTTGTGTGAAGTCCCATACTGTCATTTGTGTGGGTAGGAATGTGCAGTGTCTGCACTGGTGACAGTGGCAGTGATTACATGGCAACTCTGCATGGCAGGGGTGCAACACCCACCACAGATGGGCAGGTTGGCAGCTGCAGCCATGTCAGCCACTGTAATGGGCCATCCTCATGTGTTTGCTGGACCTGTTACATGTGTGGTGGTCTACTTACACTTAACGGTCTGGTTACATACATTGATGTGTGCGGCATGGTCATGTGGGTGTCTATGGGTCATACTTGGGGGCAGGGCATCTCACTGCCTTTGCACTGTATTCTGTGAGGGGGTGTCCATGGGAGTACTGGGTCTGGTCGGGGTGATGTGGACTGTGATATGGGCATTTATTTGCGTTGATGGTAAAGGGGGGGGGCAGTGTTAGGTTGATTCAGCTTCTTATTTGTGCACTTTCTGTACTCACCAGCCTCGCCAGGTGTCCCAGCTCCTGCCGCCGCTGCACCGACTCCCTCAATGCCCTTGAGATGCAGCACACTGCTGCACTTGTCCTCCCATGGGAGCAGCTTTAGGGGTGAGTGTGTTCCACCTCCTGTTGTAGTGCATGTACGCCTGTGGGCTGCCAGAAGGTTCCACACCCTTAGGGGGAGGTCATCCCAACGTTTGTGGCAGTCCTTGATGCTACGGGCTGTGACACCCACAGCTGTCACTTTCTGGGAAGCCTCAGCCCATATGGCCTTGCGCCTCTGCTACGTGCTGCGCCGCTGGTCAGCAGAGAATAGCTCCCCTGCATTTTCCACAGTATGATCCACCAGCATGGTGAGTTCTGCTTCACTGATGCAGCCATGTCCCTGTGTGTGTTGGCCCACTCACTGATGCTGGATGGCTTCTGGTACAGGGGGATTGCAGTGGATTGTGATTTTTGTAATGGCCGCCGGTCTCTTTCCATTTCCAGCTATTACGCTTTTTCCGGTTCCAGTGTTTCCGGTTCTGCGTACGCAGTGCCTCTATGTCCGGCATCGACGCAGTGGAGGCCGATGCACCGCCTAGATTTGTGCGGTTACATCCATCTCCGCCGGTGTTAGCGTAATGGCGGTGGCACTGGTTCCGTGCATTAGCAATGCACGCGGCCGCCAAGCCGTAATCCTACCTTGTTTCCGACACCACACGATTGTGGACACGGTAGGACTGCCCTCACGGTAACACCAGATTTTTACCACTGGACCCCTAATGACCACCCTTGTGTCTAAAATGTATCTGACCGTCACACTAAAACAAACAAAGGTGTAAGGTAAATGTATTTGTTTTGATTTATCAAAAAGTGTGTACAAACAAATGGGAAAATTCAACGAACAATCATTAAGTCAACAAGTGGTTCCCTTCCCCTAGATTGTTTTAGGTAGAACAGCAAAAGTGTTCTTTTGAACCAATGATTCCTTAAGAGCAGCGGCAATGTCTCTGTCACACAACACTTTCTTCAAAATGGCAAAATGTCCTTTGGAAAATTAACAAACTTGTCTCTTTTACACAACACTTTTTTCAGGATGGCAAAGAGTGTATTTCCAAAGAATAACAAGTGTTTCCTTTCCACAACAACTCTTAAAGGATGGCAAGAAGGGCTTTCAAACAATGACTCCACAAGATTATCAGAAATGTCTATTTCACTCAACACTTTCTTGAGGAAGTTTTTCCTGGTGTATTCCCCTGCCAGGATTCCTTCTGGGTTTTGCAGATCCCCTGGTATATTGCCCTGCCCGGTATGTTTCCCAAAGGCTCACTGCCTGATGTGCTTCTTTCACCAGGATGTCTTACAAAGTTCTCTTCAACATATTCAAAAATTGACTACCTGGTATACTCCCTAGCCAGGAATCACCCTCTGGGTGTTATAGATCCCTTGATATACTCCCCTACCAGGTCGCTTTCTCCCAAAGGCTCACTGCCTGATGTGTGTCTTTCACCAGGTTCTTCTAAAATGTTCTATTTCAGTATAACACAGTGGTACTCCTTCTCTGTGTATACTGTTTTGACTTTAGGTGTTACTTTTTTCCAACTTTTCCCATATTGACATCTCATATATGAAGACGTGTACAATTCTTACCTGTTAACCTCTTCCCTGGTATTTATTTAGTTGTGGCAATGCTTCTTCCAATTTTCCCAATTGCATCTCATATATGGAGACTTGTACTAAATGTACCTTTCAACTTCTTCATTAGTGTTCAATTGCTTATGGCAACTTTTACTCTAGTTTTCCTCGTATCGACACCTCATATATGGAAACTTGTGTACATTCTGTTTTTCTATATTACTTGGTTGATATTCAAAACAAGTTTCCAATTGTTTGTACGCCTCTCAGTGTGCCTCAGTATGTTCCCAATACTTCTGGCCAGACTCACTGGTGTTTGCTGGCAATTCCGACCTGTGGTGTAGGGCTGCAGCAAATGTTCTTGCTTCAGAAAAGTGTTTCCCGCTATGCAGAACCTTTTGCAGTTCTCCCATCGGCTTCTCATTCATCCGCCAGTTGAACTGCTGCTCTTCAATGTGGCTGCATCCCCGACGGCCTCTCCGCTGCTGCTAGCTCCCCAGCCATTCTCCTGCAGTACCTGATGTGCTTCTTACGGTCTCTCACCTTTCCTGTAGGAAGCGCCTGTCTCCTTCAGCACAGTCTGCTTTCGGGTGTCTGCTTTCGGTTCTGCTTCCCGCTTTGCCCGCTTTGCCCGCTTTGCCCGCTCTGCATCTCTCGTCTCCACCTTCACTTTTAACTTGAAAAGGCACTCTGTTTTTAAATGTCCCAGACAGCTGATTCCCATCACAACAAATAGTCTGCACGTTTAGCTTGGTGTTTTTATCCACATTAACTCCTTTTCTTCTTCTCAGTTTTTATGGGAGCTGGAGTCCAGAGGATTAATCTGCTTTTTAAAGTTGTATCGCTTTGGATTTTTGTTTAAATCAAAACCATCAGAAACAGGAAGTGTTAATCATGTGTTATGTACATATGAGGTGTGAATGGTATGCTGTCTGGGGTGTTTGACAAGAAAGGGTTTTAGGGTTTTACAATTGGAAGGATTTGTAAAATGACAACATGCCATCAGGAATGTAGGAATTATATGTCTTCTTCATTTGAAAGGGAAGAATACTGCGTCCCTCATGATGGGGTCACCACATCTCCCTGACAGCCATCTCCTCCCATGTGATCCTCACTCATAATACCACCCACAGGGTCAGGATCAGGTGGTGGCTGCCTTCCCCAGGCCACATGGGAGGAGATCTTAGGCTGGCGACCAGTTATGCCTCTACAGGATTCATCACATTGTTCACTTTCAAACATTTTATGGGGGACCACGTTTTACCAGAGTTTTATCTAAGATCCTTGCCTGTATTGGGGAGCAAATTTAATGTGGCAATTTGCAATGACCCCTCGGGAGACTTCTTTGATTTACAGGAAGACACAGTCCTAGAAATTGCACAACCCCAAATGCAGGACCCTCGAGTCTGTGCCAAGGATTTACAATTTATTACTTGGTTCCTCGAGTGGGGTTTGCGCAATTTGAATGGACAAGTTCTTCCAGACATTGCAGGTCTCCCTACCCTGAGGAACCACTAAGGTTCATCTACCATCGATTATTTATGTCTCTCTGTTAGACATTGGGACCGGATTTAGGGGTTTGAAGTGATGGGAGACCCCTCTAGCGACCATCATCCAATTAGCCCGAGGCTCAGAGCGCTGTTTGGTGTCCACGGTGGTACAATTAACGTTCATTTAGATTTTGTTGACGTCAACCCGGCCTGCAAAAGAAGATTCAAATGGGCTAGAATTGTGGAGGCCAGTTTACATCATACTGTGCTGATAAACACCTCACAATTTTAAACATCCAAAAGTGTTGTTTAAAGGCTTCAGATGTAGTTTCATTATCTTGAAACTCTGGCTAGGCGGAAAGCTGAGCTAGAAGAGGTGGCATGGGGTGATTTGGTGGAGGCGGTCTATTCAAACAACAGAAATTTGGGGAATGTGTGTCTGAAGACCTGTCTTATAAGAGAATGAGTAGGGCGAGGGAAGCCCATGGGGATGCCAGGGCTTGGGTTGACCATTTTTTGAACCTGTACAAAGGTCCCTTTGAGGTGCCAGAAGGGATAGACCGTGCTCCTACATTGATGTTTTCTTTGGAGGAGGTTGTCTTTGCCATTGGCAAGCAAGCGCACAATCATGAGCCAGATGCGGATGCTATTCCAGCCAACCTTTGTTAAGACCTCATAGATTCTTTGGGTCCCTTTGTTGATGATCTCCTTTAATGCAATTCTGGAATCTGGATGTTTTTCTCCCTCCTGGAAGTATGCAATCATCTTTCCCATTTCCCAAAAATCTGATCCTGCCGGTCCATTATTTTACAGGCCCATCTCATTGTTGGACACCTCATTTAAAATGTTTGGTAGAGTTCTTTTGGGTCGTCTTGTGGCCTAGATCACTGAAATGTCCATTCTGTCAGATACATAGTATGGATTTAGACCGGGAGTGGGCACAGTTAAGTCAAATTTCACTTACTGCTATTTTACCTCTATATTCATGTATATTTTTGATATACTACTGTCTAAGCGTAATCCTTGTCATCCTACTGTGTGTGCTCATCCAAGACCCCAGATCATCCCCACTACTCCTGAGACTTAGTCTTGACTGCTCTCCAAGCTCCCTTGAATTGTCCTGGCTAACTTTGCAGTAGTGTTCCCCTTTTCACTAAACAAGGGTGGCCTCCAGACATCTGTTCACCAGATCAGAGTTCAGACATCCATTCCAACACCGACCAGGCCCACAATGTTTCACGCTCACTCTTTATCAAGGAAGAAGCCATCTTCTTGGCCTTCATGCAACTGAGCACAGCCTTTTGATAAAGTGAATAGGCAACAATTGTGGTGTGTGCTTGGGTCTATGAATTGCCCTTGGGAGATTATGTCTACCGGTTATTCAATGGGAGAACAAGGGTTGTGTGTGCTATGGGGTTGCAGGGCAATGTACAAAATGTTTTGATGTGAACCTGGGGGTTCGCCAGGTTTGTGTCCTGGCCCTGTTCCTATTTACACTGTACATCAATGGTTTGTATGACGCTCTGGTGAACTCCCAGGCAAATTATCCCAGGGTGGGTGGCAGGGCCCTCCCATTATTGGCCTATGCTGATGATACAGTGATTATTGCATGCCATCCAAATGTGCTTCAAAAGCTGATCCAGGTTTGTCTGTAGTGATGGCAGGCTTGTGTGAAGGGCTGAAAGGTGGTTAAAATGAATCCGATGTTATCTAATGGGGTTGTAATTCCTAGGGTCCTGGACTATTTGGGTGTTCGTTTTTCTTCTACAGTAACAGGTCTAGGCTATTTACAGAAACAGAAAATAACAATGAGTCAATCTTTTGGGGGCTTGTTATGGTTTATGACCATGTGTCAAGCTCAACCTTTCTGCTTGATCTTGAAGGTTTGCGACTCCCAGTGTATGTCTGCCACAATTTATTGTACTACGCTATGGGGTCATGTTAATTCCGCAAAATTGCACATTCTTGAAAATGTATTTTTCAAGCAGCTATTGGGCCTCCCAGGTTCAGCTCTTAATTTTGCAGTCCATAAAAAATTGGGGCCAGGCTATCTTGAAGATGCCTGGTGACTTGCTCCGTTGTTGCGCTGGCTCCGTATATGGTGCAACCCTAATGTGATTTTAACACATTTTATTATATTATAAGAGCCTTGAAAATTCTGTGCCTGTTTTTTATTTATAAACAATTGATACTACTGCATGTTCCAGCACTTTTATCCTCATGTAATATCCTTCCAGCTGCCCAGAACAATATATACAAGGCTCTGCTTACTCATAGAGTCAGAGATCAGCGAGAGCCCATAGAACTCACTAACAGATCTTTAGCAGCCATTAGTCAGATAGATACATTACAGCCCTATCTTACCTGGAGTCATAAAAGGTCGGACAGATGGTTGATAACAGAGCTAGATTAAACTGGTTGATGTTAAGGGCAAACATGGTTAGCTGCGCTGGCTTTCCAGATACCCCAGGCTGCCATTTGTGTGAAGAACCTGTTGAAGATATTTTGCATCTGTTATTGATTTGTCAGGCCTACCAGCACATTAGAAAGATTACAATTCTCCCTGTCCTTAGGCATTTTAATTTCACACAATGTCGTCATTCTTTCTTTTCTTTTCTTTTCTTTTCTTTTGGCTTCTTAAGTTTTTTAAAGAAGGCCATGTTTGTTAGGAAAGCTGCAATCGGCAATCAGGCGTGAATTGTTATGTGTGCTTTGGCCCTGACTTAGATCTGTTTTAATATTTGATTCGAACAGGAGCTTGTTCAGAATGTGGACAATTGGTTTAACAAATGTCAATTTAAGATTGTAATTGTATCCCCATTGTTGCACAGTATGCAAAGTCTCTATAGAGGCACTTTTTGCATAATTTGTACGAATTACACATTTTGTACAATTCGAATGATGTTGCATCCGTAATATTCTTTGTTTTAAAAAAAAATATGGTTTTTATTCTGTGCTGTATGGTTTTTATTACCTATTGGTCGAAATAAAGTGGAATGATGATGATGAATGGTAGTATATTTACTTCATTTACTGGGCTCATTTCTGTCAGACATACTAAAAGGAAGGTGTCCATTAGGATCAATGAACATCAATGAACATCGAGCACACATTAGGGCAGAAGACCCACAAAGTTGGTGGAACATTTTCTGGGCCCTGAAGCACAATGACTACAATGTCCAATGGTTGATCATTGATAAATCTGTAGGATTTTGGGGAAAGGGAACTTTTCAGCCTGCTTGTAATTTTAAAGAACGTATTGGATTGAAGGAGATCGGAATGAGGTTCTTGATATACAACTTTGTTCAATATAAAATACCCTGTCACTCGGGTGCTTCAGTCCTCACATAACGATGTCTTTACATAAGAGTTGTTTTGGAATAAAATATGTTCACAACCATCAAAATTGACATTGTTCTAAATAGGCCGTAATTGTCTAAGAAGCACTACAAGGACGGCTATGCCTTTAAGTGGGTTCCACCTGCTTACTAAAAGTACACGCTTATTATGTATTGCAACACAGGGTGGATTTCTATATCTACAGAATAAAGATGAATACCATATTTAATAAAATGTAGTACATCTGATCTGTTCCTTTGCAAGGTCAAATTAAATACAATACCTGATCGGTAGCTTCAGGTAACTTTAACTGGAAAACATATGTGCATTTAAATTCGACATGACATACAAGTACACCGTACGCTCCAGTAATTTTTAGGTGAAATGCATGTCAGCGTGGACAAAATGGTTTTGATTCAACACTGCTTTAGTGTTATGATTGGCGGGTGCAACGCCAATACAGTAACTAAAGGAGGATAGGTTGCGTCATTCAGCGTTAGAATCATATCCACTCTTCATACTTCGAAATGAGCAAGCTGGAGGCAGGGGTTGCCTTGCCTTAGTATGTGAGTTTATATTTTGTTCCCAGTTAGGTTCAAGGAGACAACTGGCCAGGGTCAGGGGCAATTGATCTTAGGTTCAAGGAGACAAGTGTCTGAGCATGCAACAAAACAAGTTTGTGATGACGGCACAACTACAGTTTAAGCAAGAATGCTATTTGAATCTTTTGAGTAGCCCCATAATCCCACCAGCTCATCTACTTCGAGTAGATGAAATATTGGGATTGTGGGTTAAAAATGTATTGTCATATCCACAGATTCGAACTCACTATGATTACTTAGTTCTTCCACATGGTGATCTGTTCATTTGTGTGATCTTACAGACCATTTTGTAAGTGAGCCGTATTGGTCTAAAGCAAATAATAAGATAGTATAGGTAAAATCAGCTAAATGATTACTAATGTTTTGCGGGCCTACTATGTGCTCCATGCGATATGTCATGGGGATGGTCCAACACTTGAACGGTGTCTTGCATGCTATTTTAAATCACATGATGGAGTTCTACATGGAATTAAGCATCCATTTGACTTGTTCATAGGTGTCTTCTTGTATTTGTATCTTGTCATCCCTTGTTGGGTACATGAAGATGTTGCTTAGCTTTAGGAACATACATGCACTTGTAGTGTGAGAATAGCAGTAGTAGGCCTGCATTATTGATAATGATTCCTATATTAATATTGATGTATATATTAATGTACATCATAGGTACACATGTTTCACTGCTGGGGTACCAATCAAAATAAAGTTGGTCCTTACAAATAAGAGGCATTTTTTTAACCTAGCGAGCATTGAAGCATATGCAGATCTAGATATTAGTACCCAGCCTAGTTCGAGGGCAAAGAGCCTTCCATGAGTTGGTGCATAGGAGAATGACATAATCAATAATTCGCTCTGCTATGTGCCTGTTTCTCTCTCCTACCCTTGTACTGTTGTGAATTTTGTATCATGTGTTCCTAACATTTTATGTTAATGGTTGGTGTGCAATGTGTATATTTTGTTTTCTATATGGAGATGAAATTTGCATTATAGATTTGATGAACACATTTGTGTACTTTTTGATGGATTGGGATTGGTGTTGTGTTGTTGTTTGTTTTGTTTGTGAGAACCATTATTGAGAGCACCCTTAAAGAGCTTGAGGAATTGTTGAAAAATGCAAAGTAACTCTTTTTGTTCTACACTATGTGCACCAGTCTTCGCCTTTACACAGTCCTGTGCAGGGCATTTGGAAAACCATTTTATTTTTACAATTGCAAATAATCTAAAGATTGTTACATTATTTGTAAATGGAAAGACTATTTATTGCAGTGAAAGACACTCACCCCATGAAGCAAACAAAATAATTGTTACCTTGCAGGGGTGTACTGTTCAGAAGTAGGATATTAGACTAGCATAGGTTCACAGATAAAATGGGACACATAGCCAAAAAGGAAGGTGGTTAGTTTCTGTAGTTTATGGTAATAACACAACCCAGTTAAAAAACTTGGTTCTTGTTGGGGTGGTTGAAATGTGGGAATAGCTCAAAGAGAGCTGAGCTGCACACGTCTATTATTCAGGTTTCTGTGAATCGGAGGTGGTTGATATGGTGGTTTTGGTGTGTAAGAGCATCATCCAGCAGACTGTTGAGAACCCCAGGGGGGGGGCATAGGAGGAATTGGGGGGTGTGGGCGGTGTACTGGAGGGAGGGCGAGACATTGGGGTGGAGAATAATTTCATAGGGTGTTTGAAGCAAAGAAGGTTGTTTCAAGAAAGAGATGTGCTAACAGGGAGGTGTCACGTGCTGTGCTTGTGATAGTAGTAGCTGGAAATGGTATAAGTATCCGAGCATAGGATGTCAGTAGAGTACCTGGCAGATGATGATAATACCATGGCAACAACTGACAACATCAAAACATATTGTTGCTCAACAAAAGCACCAAAATCGGTGTGTCACCGTTTGCTACTCTTTGTCTCCCATCCAGGGGCTCCTTCAGCTTTGTGAAACGCGTTGTGCACAAGGGGAACAAAGCCAACTGTGCTGCCAAGTTCATCCCTCTGAGAAGCAAAACGAGGCTTCAGGCGTATCGAGAGCGCGACATCCTCGCTGCAATATCCCACGAGAAGATCACTCTGCTGCTGGACACCTTTGAAACCAAGAAGACTCTTGTCCTCATCCTGGAGCTGTATCCTTTAGGTCATCTCTTATGTTTAGGCTTTTGTAGAGTGCAGCAGTCGCGCTCTTTAAGCATCATCGTGGCGCTAAATGTTGTAAATTTACACATACTGCACACATAAAAAGGGTAAGATGGTCTGGGATACACCAACTCCTGTGGGAATGCCAAGTTCTATTTAAGGGCACCAAAGCAAGATAACAAATCGGTTCCTGCTCTCCAACGCTAGATTCAGGTGACAACTAACTGGAAGGTACTAGAAGATCGCAGGTCTTGTATCTTTCTGAGATGAAAGGTAGGAATGACCCAAACACAGATCGATGAATGACACATACGAATTCTCTGATTGATTGACAGCCAATCCTGAGTGTGTGTTTTGTCTCTTAGGGCTCTTTTTGTTCAACTTCGGCACTGAAGATTACATGAAAAAAACGATGTTGTGTCATAATCAGTTTCGTTGACAAAACAAAGCCCCCCAAACAGCAAGGCCAAGTAATTGGCAATCCTCTCGCGATCACTGCCTTTGTTGTCCTTATGCCCCTCTTGCAGGAAAATTAGAGGGTGCGAGGCATAGTGGCATGCAATTGACCTGTCACTGACCCTTTCCGCCATCTTTTTAATGTGAGGGGCTCGAAGCTGAAAGGAGTCCCTGCAAAGAGCCACCTTCTCAGGGGCTCCATGTATTTACATGGCACTTTTTGCAGACTCTGCCTGCTTGAAAACCCTTATTAAATACAGTTATTTGTAACCATTTGAATTCTGTGGTTGCAGGTCGCACTCACAGCTATCGAAGGTAAACTCTTAACATGTTTATGCTATCTTTATTAGCTGGTTTACCAGACTTTGCTAGAGCCTTGGAGGGGTATGCATGTTCCAGGGGCATCTTGATTGTGTTGGAATGCAGTATATCTGTGCCATCTTCCAAGGTATGTTCCTCCATCCCGCCACTAACAAGCATTCAGGCAGGCAGTGAGTCCCAGGTAGAGATACTAAGGAGGTGGTCCGCATCCAGAAGGAGGGCTGACACTAGAGTACACCATCCCTGAACTTCCCTAACATTACACGCTTCCCCAGTGCTATTTAGTCTGTTGCATGTGACATTCCAAATAGCATTAACAATATCCTTGCTTTCCCTATTTGGTGTTAAAGTGTCAACTTCAAGCTCAAACTTAAACAAATGGTGGAGCTCAAGCCCTACCACTGAGGAGTGAAGACTAATGGTACAGCTGAGAGGCAATACCCGTTAGCATAAGTAGTTGGCACTAAAGTGCTGCATATGAATCAAAGTTAATGGTGGAGCTAAGGTGCCACCTGAGCCCAAACTAATAGTGGTGCTAAAGGGAAATCTATAGCCAAAAAGTGGTACCAAAGCAATAGTAGGCCAAACGTGAGCAATCTATAGACATCATTGATTGGACTTTTCTCCATTTGCATTGCCATCTCTATACATTCTAAATAAACTCCATGCTAATATTGTTGCCTCTTTACGTTGTAATGAAAGCACCATCTATAAGTCAAAACTAAAATTAAAGTTAAAAAAGAAATGCTCTCACTAGATGTTTCCTCCACTCTGGTTGGCTTTGGACATATACAGCCTCGTTATAGGTTTGGAAGATTTACAGTGGCAAATTCACCAAGCTCATTTACCGTTACCACCTAATCATTGCCTAATCATTGCCTCTAAACTGGTGAATAATCTTTCAGATTCAGAGATGATTTTATTTGTATGTATTGAATCTATAAAGAAGCAAAATGGTACAATAAAATACAAAGGAACTGTTTTGAGGCGAGTACATTAGATTTGAAAGAGGTGTGGAATGTAGACAAAGGGGGAGAAGAGCGGACATCTAGAGGCAAGGAGTTCCAGTGTCTGTTGGCCAGTAAAGAAAAGGAGCGGAAACGAAGGTGTGTAAGGAGGGTTCAGAACTGTAAGAAGGAAGGGAGATTGAGAGCGTAGTGAATGAGATAGGGCATAGCATGAAACAAAAGAGGAAAGATAAGGGGTCTAAGACCATGTAAGCATTTAAAAACAATGTGCAAGAAGTGAAAAAAGGAGTCAAGATTCCAAAGGGAGCCGAGAAATAGATCAGAGAGAACTCAAGATAGATATACGAATTAATAGAAAGAAAGAGATGATGGAAAGAAGAGCTGAAAATAGAATGTAAATTAGCAAAACGGTAAGCAGGGAGGAAAATCAGACAAATATAACAATAATCAAGTTGAGAAAGGATCAAAGTTGAGATAAGAAGTTTGACGGCTTGGGTTTTCCATATGTTGACAACCTGGAGATGGCAGGAAGAAGAAATGCTAGAGATGTTAGAAGGAAAGGGAATGAAGAAGCAAAGGTGACAAAGTTGCAAGCATGTTGGAATCTAGGACTGAGAGGACAGGAGATGAGATTGTGGAAGGGTGTGAGAGGGGGAAGTGGTAGAGGATGGGAAAAATAGGATTTCAGTTTTTGAACCATTAAGATGGGGAAAAAAAGGGTGCATCTAGGATTGGAGAAAGAGTAAGCAAGCAGTAACATTAGCATGCATAGATAGCGTCAGAGAAAGAACAGAAGGACAGAAAGATCTGGGATTCCTCAGCATAAAAGTGATAGGAGAGCACAAATGGTTTGATAATATCAAAAAGTGGAAAAAAAGGATTTTCCAACCTAAGAGATGTAAAATGAACAATCAGAATATAGGATATGAAACCATTTAAGAACTGAGCCAGAAATGACTAAGGATGACTGTGAGGATAGAAGAAGGTGATCCACAGTATCAAAGGCAGCAGAGAGATCTAATAAAATCAAAATAGAAGATTGCTTAGTGTGACGAGCAGAGAGGAAAGAATAAGAGACACTTATAAGAGCAGTTTCGGTGGTGCGGAGAGGAGGAAACACACATTGAAATGGGAAGAGCAAAGAGTTATGGTCAAGCTAACCAACCATACCTCCTCGCCTCTGAGTTAGCCTCTTAATCTACCTCTCATCTGCTGAATAGCTAATATTTTCCCCTCCCCTCTACCCTGCATCTGTCCCTCGCTTTCTGCTGCCTCCACTCTATCACTTTATCCACCATGATCACGTCCCTAACACAGCTGGCCACACCGCCTGCCTGCACTTAATCATGTCTAATGTTGGTTGTCCTTAATCTATGTATATTCACCCATGTATTGTCCCTGGTGACTGTTCCATTTACTCCCCTGCACATCCTGCTCAGAATGTCACTTGAACTCACCCCATTGTAAGAAGCTCACTGCTTTCCATCAAATCTGATTTTGTATCTATTGTGCATTCTTTTGTGATCAAAAAAGCATTGTTCCTCCTCGTATATATAAATAAATAAAATAAATGATAGTTACAATGTTGGGAACAGATGATACGTTCAAGGATTTTGGGGAGGAATGGGGAATGTCAAGCCATATTGTGGAGGGTTTTCCTTAACTTTCCGTGCACAATCAGAATATGGCGGTGCGATTAACTTGGTAGTAATTCTGTTACCGTCCCTTTTTTACTGCATGGCTAAACTTGAAATGAGGCCCATAGTGCCTGCCATGTGGCACCATTTTACCTATGTTTTCAGAGACACCAGCCTATCTGGTAATCTCCCAATTTTACCCCGCATATCGAAATGCATCTTGCTTATACACAGCATCTTAATGATGTAGCAAGTAGAGCGTTTGCAGCGTGTAGTTGGAATACTACAACCTTTGCGATAATCCACAAACCACTAGCTCCTGTATGTGTATATGGAAGGAGTTACTTTCACTCCATATACAAATAACAAATTGAAGTCTCTGATGGTTGCCTCAATGAGGAAAGTCTGCGACTGTGTTCTTTTTCCAGGGTCGAATTTCCCACGTGCGCCCGGGGGGAATGCCAGGTGTGTTTACCATGCTGGGAAGCACATATTTGTTACTGCTCGTCGATGCACTGAGAGGTGGTAGGATTGGTAGCATATGGTTTGGGGGATACTCTAATCGGTTCTATGCATTTCCCTCCATCTTCAAGCTGATACATTTCCCACCCACAGAAACATTACCCTAAGCTGCCTTACTCGACAACAAATGTAATGCAGGCCAAACAAGTAGAATTTGCCACGACAATGCTTCTATTTTGAAAATGTTTTTCTGTTCTAAACGAATTTTGAGTTACAATTTCCATTAGACAATAGATTGTTGTGGTGGGACAACGACCATTTATGACAGCAGAATAATGTTGTTTAATCACTCTATTGTATTTTCAGGCTTTTAGGGCTAGGCAAACAAAACAAGGTCAATCATGATTACAGTTGAAGTCTAACTTCAACCAGGGACATTTACAAAGGAAATGTAGGCCTTCCAGGAAAAGCATTCTAAAAATACAAATCAAAGTCAGTAGTGAGCACATACATGCCTTAACTCACACCCAGACTACTCTCCCCCTTTGGCATTCCTGGGGCGGGTGGAAGGGTACACCACCCCTCTGTTTTTTCCTGCAGTCAAGAGCACCATAGCTCCTTGAAAAGCGGGACCCTACTCCCTGTAAGGGTCATGGCACGGAGATACCTTCAAAAGGAATGGCAGCAACCTGCAGCTCTCTTGATGATTTGGATTGCGACACCCATGATCCCTCACAATTGATTATGCTGTCTTGGAGTTATGGAAATTATAGTCCAAAGCAGAACCAGTAACAGCCAAAAGCCCACCATAGTCTGGTGCTCCTATAAACAAACCACCTGTATTGTAAGTACAGAAAACTGGAGCATCCGCAGCCGTGGACACAAGAGTTTTCTCACCCAAGAATATAAGACATTTGAATTGTCTCCACTACCATGGCTCACTAATATATTGTAGCAATGCCTCTACCCACATCTATATTGTTAACTTGAGTCGATGCGGTGCCCGGGGGTAAAATGCACCCTCGCATAGAGCTCATGACACCAGTATACAATGATACTTTTCCACACCGGCGTGAGATGTAACATGGAGAGTTTATTTCTAATGTCCTCTTTCCAGTAATGGAGAAATGTCCTTTTCCTTAGATCCTATCCTGCCGAAGGAATCATGGCCAGGTACCATTGTGTCATTGCTCTTTGTATTCTCTAACAGTGACGTTTCTCTTTACACTTTTGAATTAGTCTCAAGTACTGTTTGGGCAATGTGTGTCCTTTAACCATCGGCTCTAGTGAAGTGACTGTTCCTAGTATGCTTTGTGTACAGATTGGATGCAATGCTCAGACCCTACTGAATCCACAGTCCAAATGAACACACGATGGCTCTAGCAGAGCCACGGATAACAACACATGTAGGGCTGTGTTAGGTCTGCTAACCTTAATTGGGAGGGATCTGCGGGGAAGATTTTCCTGCACAAAATGCATATTTCTTATTAGAACAAACCTTCAAAATTCTGTGTAGATTTAAGAACTCTGTACAGATTCGCACACGTTTGAACAGTTACAGCAGATTTCCCCTCTGCAGCTATGGAATTTCCAACTTTGTAGAGGTATGGACAGTATATTTTCAGATATTCACACATTTTGCAGAATATTTGGACTGCCTCTAACTAAGATTATGAAGCAGCGTTACTCTAATCTGTATCAAACCATAACCACAATTGCACATACAGGAGCCCGGTCCAAACTCAATATAGTTGTACAATAAGCCAATACAGGGGTATACTCTAATCAGGTCGCTTGGCCTGTGGCTAAAATTGTATGTTTTGTTTAGGTTGATTGGGAGGAACAATGTGGCTAGTGCCTAGCTGTGGGTTTGTCGCAGTGTATGTATATAGTAATAGTAGTAGTAAGAACCATTCTGTCCATTGTCACAACAGGATGTTTACTTTTGATTGAATGTTTGGAATAATGTGGCTAATGGCCATGGTTACACTACTATGATTACTTACTAGGAATGCTTGCCACAATGGGTTGAATGCCTGGAAGAAGGTGGGTGCTGGGTGGGTGCTGGGTATAGGCACAATAGTATGTTTACTTTGGGTTAAATGCTTGCAACAATGTGGCTACAAAATACTATGCTCCGTTGGACATGGTAATAAGGCAATATTTTTCAGGTCATGGCTGCATGTATTATGGATATAGTAGCAGTAATAATACATATTGTTGTGGTCATGGCCAGCGGCTAGATTGGTTTGTTTGGGCATGGCCTGAACAATGTGGCCACTGCCTGTGGCTAAAATAGTATGTTTAGTTTGGGTTGAAAGGGGGCAACAATGTGGCTAGTGGCTATTGCTAAAATAGTGCGTACAGTTGGACATGGTAACAAGGGAACCTCTGTCTTTCTTTGTCTGTAAAGAAAAGAAAATATAGTTTGTTGTAGAACATGGTATGGAAGATAAACATACTTAAGGTTTTACAAATGCATTAACTGTTAATAAAATGTAAAAAAAAATCACCTTTTTCTCAATTATTTTCAGACTGTTACATTTATGAAAAGGAGACACATTTTGTATGTGTAGAAAGTAGTACAGTGGTAGTATTGATATAATAAGTAATTACATAGGTGATGGTGTGTTTCAAGCGTAATGTAATTAAGGAGTATTTATTTTATGTGTTTGTTTATATTTGAAGTAGTTAGATACTCATTGGCATATTCTAACTTCATAGTATTGTAAAAGTAGTAAAGTGGTATGTGATGAATCCTCTGCAGCCATCACTGATCCCCAGCCTATAGTCTCCTCCCATGTGGCCAGGGGGAGGCGGGAGCTACCTGATCCTGACACTGGGGGTGGTCTTCAGAGGGAAGATCACATGGTAGGAGATGACTGTTGGGAGAAGGGGTGACTCCATCAGGAGAGATGCGGTATTCCTCCCTCTCAGTTTAAAAAGACCCTATATTCCTGAGTCTCAAATGGCATGTTGTCATTTTATACGTCCCTTCAGTTGTAAAATCTTGAAACCCCTTCTTATCCATCACCCTAGGAAGGGCACCATTTAAACCTCATATATACATAAAACACCTTCAACATCTCCTGTTTCTGATGGCTTTTATTGTTATAAAGATTCAAAGCAAAACAGCTTTGAAAAGTTCAAAAATCCTATGAACTTCATGTCCCATATATCTTAAAGTATTGAGAAGAGTAAGATGAAGAAGGAGTTAATGAGGAATGAAGGAAACCTCAAGCTGAATGTGTGGTCTAGCTACCATATTAGAGATCAGCTGTACAGGGCCTTTAAATCGGATAGAGAGTTTCCATTCAGAAGAGGAGAAGGAAGCTGCAGAGCAAGTGGAGCGGGAAGCAGCATTGGCAACAGAAGCAAACGTGAGGATGTGAACCATGCTGGGTGAAGCAGACGCTTAAAAGCCTCCGTTTGGAGGCACACCTACCCAGATAGACGGGAGACTGTAAAAGGTGCTGCTGTTGCTTCGGATGGATCGCTGGAGGGTCGATCAGCAGCCACGGCGAGGCTTTTGGGGAACGTGGTCCAGTGAGAGCCATGCAATTTCACCGGACCACGAATGGGGAGCTGACGGTGTAACCAAGTGAGGGTCAGGGAAGCCAGAGAAGCTTTCTAGAAGCTGCAGCTTCACTGCAGCCTCGTGCCTTGGTCTGAGATGCCAAAAACACTGGTGAGTCTGCCATTGAGTATTGGGACCCCGGTGCATGCCGACAGGCATTTGGACAAACAAATAAGACATTTGAATATCGACCAAGTAAATTAAAAAAACAGAACATGTGCAAGTCCTCATGTGAGAGAGAGCAATATGGGGAAAGCTAGAATGAATGTTATCCTGGGCAAATGAACATTAAGGAAGAGGTTGAAAGGAAATTCTTGTAAAAGTCTCCTTATATGAGAAGTCAATTTGGGGAACATTGGACAAGCATTGCCACAAGCAAACAAACTATCCTCGGGAAACAAACATTAAGGAAGAAGCAGAAAGGCAAGTTTTGCACAAGTGTCCTTATATAATAATAATAATAATAATAATAATAATAATAATAATAATAATAATAATTTGGCATTTATATAGTGCTACGAACCCTCTGGTATCTGATCACTGCTTATTATTACCCACGGTGTGTGGTGCTCATTTATTGACCTCGGAAGGATGAAAGGCTGAGTTTGGCCCTGCCGGGATTCGAACCTGCGTCAGCAGGCTCTGCCCAGATGTCCAAGCGGGCACTCTACTTGCTGTGCTATTGGACCGGCCTGCTCCTTTTTTTAGATGGACACCTGGCAAGAGAGTATACCAGGAGATCTGCAAGACCCAGAATGGCGAGAGAACATTGTGAACATTGTAGGAAGTTCTGGTGAAAGAAATCATCAGGCAGCTGGTCCTTTTGGGAAGCGATACCTGGCATTGGAGAATACCAGGGGATCTGCAAGACCCAAACGGGAAGAGAACATTGTGAACATTGTGATAAGTGCTTTTGGGAAACCATCAGGCAGTTGGATGTTTTGGGAAAAGATACGTGGCAGGAGAGTACACCAGGGGATCTGTGAGAACTGAGATGGTGGGGGGGTGGAGGGAGTTTGGTGGCGGATTTTATGGAAGAGATACCTGACAGGGCAGTACAGCAGGAAATCTAAACACAAATTGAAGAAGAAAATATACCCATTGCCATCCTGAACCAAGTATTGTAGGAAAGAGACATTTCATCTACTCTTAAAAGACTCATTGAGAAAGTGCCATTTCATCAACTCTTACAGGCTCATTGTTTGATATTAGTACCCTTGCTATTCTACCTGAAATAATCCTGGGGAAGGAAAACCAGACCCCGAATTCAGAGACTATTTGTTGGATCTTCCTATTTGGTTTTTACACATTTTTACTTATTCAAAACAGAATCACCTACCACACTATACATTGGTCATGTATAGTGTGAGGGCCAGATACCTTTTGGACACAAGGACGATTAGTATAATTTTGATGACAAGACACAGACGTATCTTTAGTTTTAGTTTCCTAGGCAGGGAAACTCTCTTGAGGATAGGGACAGAAAGGCCTTTATCCAACCCATTCAGTTTGATAAAGATGCCTGATGTTGGAAACGTTACAAAGTTGTATCTGCCTCTCATTTCTGACCCTTCACAGGTAGTATGGATGTATTAAGTAATTACACTGTTGATGGTGTGTTATAAGGGTAATGTAATTAAGGAATGTTTGTTTTGTGTGTTTCTTTATGTTTAAAGTATTTAGATACCCATTGGCTTAGTCTAACTGTATAATATTGTAAATGTGAATTTAAAGCGTAATTGAATGGCTCAATTTGGGTTCAAGGAATATTAAGTAGGCACTTGCTAGATTTGCTGTTTGTGGCATCTGCATTGTATCTTAAATGCATTAATATAAAAATTGGGCACGTGAATATTTGTATGTTGGACAGATTGAATTGCAAAATGAGCATAATATGCTACGGTTTGCATTTTGGAGAAGTTGTAGAAATGGAATTGAATTACAATTTGGTAAAGATGCATACATACATCGTTCATTAGGGATATGCTCTTGTGACACATGATTGCAGAGACTGCATGTATGCCTCCAAGTGTATGACATTTGTAAGATTTAATTTATAGGGATGTGCTGTGTCTCTAGTACTTGTACTAAGTACATTAGGAATACTTGTTGATCCCCCTGTGTGTTTATGGTGAATTTAACAATTCCTGCACAAAAGTCCAATTACTGTCCTATCCCTGAGACACTGTAGGTAGTGTCAGGGTTTTTAGTGGCATTTCTGTGCATAATTAGCATTTGTAAATATAGCTGTTCTGAGCCATTTAAGTAAATATTCTCTACAATTGGTGGCAATTGTAATGGTATTGTATTGTTTTGTACTGGGATGTATAGAGCGTGAACTATGGCCCAAGGGCATCTAGGCGCTGAGCAAGAAGCAGACATTCAGGGTGAGGGAGACAATCGTGAACACAGAATATAAAAGAAGAGTGTTAGGCCCCTTGCAGAATGGCAGGTAATCTTCAATTTCCCAAAGGGAAAGAGGGAGCATCTTCCACAAGGTGGGAGCAAGGACCGAGAAGGTGCATCCCCCCAGCTGAGCTCTCTGAAAACACGGCACTTTTATAAGCGCATGGGAGGACGAGTGAAGGCGCCTGGCACGGTAATAGTGTTCCAATTTCTTTTTCAGGTATGTTGTGCATGTGTCGTGAAGAGCCCGGTGCGAAACACACTGAATTTTAAACTCAATTCAGGGCTTCACCGGCAGCCAGTGGAGTTGCCACAACAGACCCACAGAAGAAGTCAGTCTAGGTGCATTTAATGATAACCTAGCCACTGAGTTTTGGGGTACCTTCAGCCGCTGTACCTGGTACCCAGTGATCCCATGATCGCTGACGTGACTACCTTAGTACCGCAATCGGCAGGGAGGAGAGGGAGAATCTTTCTCAATATTTTAAGTTTTCCCAACCCAGTTTTGCAGACTGCCACAATCTGGGCTTTGCGGAAACCGATGGGGAGAAGCCTCACCCCTAAGCTCTTTACAGACATGCTGGGGTTAAGGCACGGCCTGGGAGATTCTGGCCGGGACTGGGATACCAGGTACTGTTTGCCGCATAGAGGTCAAACACAAGCACTCAAGTTTTTTCCCTATTGAGCTTCAACCAATTGCCTATGGGTGATAAGCATTCTCTCAGTTTATGAGGGGTCTCAGTGGTAGGGGAGTCAAGACGAAACACCAATTGTGTGTTGTCCGCATATGTGTAAATATTAACCCCAGACTCCGAGATGAGAGCCGCTAGTGGGCGTAAATAAAGATTAAACAAAAGTGTGGTCAGAGCTGACCTTTGGGAACTGCACAACGAAGAGGGGAATAAGCAGAGCAGCAAGCCTGAAAGGAAAAAGTTTGTTCGCTCTGCAAGAAACGAAGCAAATAATGCCAGTGGCACCCCTGAGATCCCCACCTGCTCCAAACGGCCCAGAGCTCAAGAAGAACTAGCACTCCGACCCCCCCATAGTCTTGAAGCAAAGCTAAGTCATCCGAAAGGGAAATCATAACACACTTTGTACCCATGAAGGGGAATCAAGGGTCTAAAACCCAATTGATAGGGGTGTAAGTTGTTGTTTTCCAGAAAACGAGAGAGGAGCGGGGTAACAACAACCTCCATGAACTTCATTAAAACCGGCATCAAAGCTATGGGCCGGTAATTATCCACTATGTAGGATCAAGATGAGGCTTTTTTAAAAGAGGAGTGACCAGCGCATGCTTCAGGGGGGCTGGAATCACCCCTGAGGAAAAAGAATATTGAATGGTTGCTGTGAACGCAGAAATAGCTTTTCAGGGGAAGAGCCTCGAGAATATGTAATGAAATCAGATGCCTGGGTGATGCTGATTTAAGCTTGTTGTAGGACTTGGACAAAATTATGTCATCCATTGGTCAAATTGGAAAAGCCCCACTGAACGTTGTTTGGCCAATCCAATAGGAGGCCTGGTCTTCTGATCAACCTCAATGGATGTTTGACTCTCATCGGCAATGGCTTGCGGGATACAGCTAATCTTATCAGAAAAGAAAGTGTTGATAGCATTGCACTGCTCCTGAGAGTTATCTTTCAATATGAGAGGAAGTGAGGAAAGTTCTTAGGCAACTTTAAAAAGCTCCCGCGAGGAACATGCTGCCTCAGTAATCCAGTTAGCATAGAACCTAGATTTTTCCTCTGCAACTGTTTTAGGGTAGTGTATTACAGCAAGCTTATAGGCTGTTCAGGCTTCCTGATTATAGTGAGTCTGCCACCTGCGCTTCCGGCGATGAAAGGCTTTTTTTTTACAGCCTTGTACGTTAGTAGTAGACCAGGGTGCAGACAGCTTAGACCATCCAAACCAAGTTTCCACTGGTGCTAAGGAATCAGCCACTTTTATTTAGAGAATTGAGGAGGGCGGTACAAGGTTCTTGTCCATTGCCCACCACTATGAATTGCCACTAGGCTACCATTCTGTCCAGGGTGAGGGGGTCTATCACGACGTATTATAGTGTAAGAATCAGGCAACATTTGGTGAACATCCCGATCAAAAATGACTGAGAACCAGTCACACAGAAAATTGGGAACCTTTTTCTCCAGTAAATCATCCATATTATTGTATTGTGCCTTGGTCATGTCTCTGTCCCCTGGTATCGTAGTCCCTTCTTGGCTTTTTTCAGAGGCAATGAATGTTTCCCTAGTACATGTCTGGAGTCCCCTCTGCACACCAACAGGCAGACTGGTGCCTGGTTGAACCATATTGAGAAGTTAAAGGTGCGTTTATTTCTTGCATGCAGCAGTTAATACCCTCTTCGCTAAAGGAGGGTAAAAATAATAGTTTTTACATAGTGAGTGGGCACACGGCCCATCCGGCACCCGGACGTGCCCAGACGCACTTGCCTTCGCACGCCTTCAGCACGTACGCTCTAGCCTGCAATTAAATGCTGGCAGTAAGAGCGGGAGTGTGCCACAGCAAAAACAGGGAACGAAAGACTTACGATTGCCAATAGCACTCGGGAAGTCTTATGATCTGATTCAGCACGTTACTATAAAGCAAGTACCCAGCAGTTTTCAAATAAAAGAAATATCATTCCCCAGTTTAAAGAGAAGATAGCTTAAAAACAATATTACTAGAATAGTACCAAAATAAGTAAAATAACAGTTTCTACTTTGCTTTCTATATATATATATTTTTAAAACATGCACAAACGGGGGCGTGGCCTGGAGCGCCGACGATGCAGTCGCTCCCTTGATGGCCTCTGTGGGGTGCCCGTTGCCGTGACATTTTGGGGCCATGAATAGGCTAAGACGATGGACCCTGCTTTAACCAAGGCTTGATGAAAGCCTGCGGCAGTGGTGGCCATGCTCACAGAGCTTTCCAGGGCTCTGCCGCGAAGTTACGAGTCTTTGAGTTCCCCGCCCGCTCCTCCCTCCAAGATGACGGACGAGGGCCTAGGAAACAGCAGAAGCCGCGGCCTGGCGTAGAGGAGGGGAAGGAGCTCCTACCCTCGGGAGCCCATCGAGGGTCTTCTTTCCAGCACACTTGCAGCTCCCTCCTCCCGATCCCTACGGCCAGCGTTGAAGCTGCGACATAACGGCCCCTCCGATTCCAACCGCGAGGGACCGGTCGAAGAGCACGCAGAGCTGGCGAGGAGGAGCTCCTACGGACATCCCAGCGACCTTATCTGCAGCCTCCCAGGCGCCGCGGACGGCCGGGAGGTAGTGGTGGGGACTTCGTGCAGTGCTGTCGACAAGTGAAGAGGCCCCGTCCCGGGGTGGAGGTGAGCCGGGGGAGGAGAGGGAGCTTCGGCGGCGCCGACCGGGTGCCTCCGCTTGCGGAATCATCGAGGCCTGAACAGGCCGCGGGGGCCTCCCCCCCAACAACTCGGAGGTCCCAGCTGGGGCCATTTTCCCCTTCCCCGTTCACCGGACACACGAGAAGATCTTCCTGGGGCGCCCCGGCCCACCCTCTACAGCCCCCCCCCTGCCTACAGTGACTCTCTGAGTGCTAACGCTGCAACATTCCTCCCTCCCAGCTCCGGGGCACATTGATCTCCTGCTTCGCCCGGGGGAACAACATGTCCAGACAACCCAAAGTCGGCAAACACACAGATATTGCAACAATGCTATTGGTGTCTGAGAAGCCCAAAAGACAAGACCCCCCCCGGTCCCTCCTCTATGGGGACTCCAGAAGACAAGGGCTCCCTCGCCACGAAAAATGACATCAAAGCTTTCATGGAGGACATTAAATCGGAATTCAGATCATGCATGCTGGAGCTCTCTACCAAACTAGAGAACACTGACCAAAGGGTAACAATTGCTGAACAAAGGCTAGGAGAGGTGGAAGACCGGTCCCAGGACCAAGCATCTACCCTGACGGAGATTCAACGCTCAATCAGATGCCTCCAGGACAAATGTGAAACAATGGAATTTAAACAGGAGGACCTAGAAAACGGGGCCCGACGCAATGACTTCCGCATTCGAGGGGTCCCAACCTCTATCCCAGATAAAAACCTGGCAGAATACGTGGGGGACCTCTTTCAAGCTCTTCTCCCGTACTTCGAGAAGTCACAGCTCCTCCTGGACCGCACTCATAGGATGCGCCCTCGCCGGGGAGTGGATACAGACCCCCCACCCGATGTCATTACCAGGGTTCATTTCTTCACGACGAAGGAAGCTATCTCCGCAATCAGCCGATCCCGTGATCTAATAACTTTCCAAGGCACCCCAATCCAAATTTATCAAGACTTGTCCATTCTCACGCTCCAGAGGCGACGAGCTCTCCGACCTTTAGCAGCCTTCCTACAAGATCAACAAATTCGCTACCGGTGGCTCTTCCCCACGGCTCTCCAGTTTGCCTATAAAGGCACCCAGAGAAGAATCAGCCACTTGGAGGATTCTGAGCAGATCATGAACCCGACCCCTGCTGAAGCGCGATCACCCGTGAACGTAGAGAGGGCCTCCGACCCAGACCTCCCGAAATCGCCCACCAGTAAAGTAAATTCATGGTCCAGAGTCCCGAGATTCAGGAAGAAGAAATAGCTACACAAAGAATCCTATCATCTTTAAGGAACAAAATGACCCCGCTGATCGTGGCAACGGGCCCCACCCCACGGCCCATGCCTGCTTCTGAGGACTAATCCATCTGCGTCCTTGGAAGACGATACCCACAAGTTTAGCCATGTTGGCTACGGACAGTTACATGGCCATGTTGGCCAAGAGGGGCTGCTGGACACACAAACCTGCCCCCCCTCCAGTTAATTCGCCACCTCCCCGTTGGAGGTTGGAGCAAAAAACTCAATGGCATGGAAACACGCAGATGCAAGATATAAGAGATGTTGGCTGATACAACCCCTCTCCCCGTTCCCCCACAAGTCGTGCCGACCCCCGCGCCCAGCGGCCCAGACCATTCCACTTTGAATTTCGTCTCACTGAATGTCAGAGGACTAAGCTCCCCAGCTAAACGCAAATCTATATTACAGAAACTTCACAATGAAGGGACCACAGTGGCCATGCTACAGGAAACACACCTATTACCAGCCGACTTCGGATCTACGCTCCCGTCTCTTCCCAAAACAATTTGGCGCATCTGGAAATGCCAAAAAAGAGGGTACAGCTATTCTCTTCGGGGAAGGGGTGGATCCGCAGATTCTCGACACGAAGCTTTGTCCGGACGGCCGGTTTGTTGCCGTCAAGTGCCTGCTGCTTGGGGAACTATACTCCTTTGTGTCGATATATGCTCCCAATTCAGCTCAAGCCGCCTTCTACCAGGCCCTATGCACCACTCTCCCCGCCTTCCTGTAAGGCGAAGTCATTATCGGCGGTGACTTCAATGGTGTGCCGGATCCTACAGTTGACAAGTCCCATCCCCCATCATCCGGGGGGGACCTCACCTTGGCCCTGGCGCTGCTACGCTTATTCAGAACCCTGGAAGTGGTGGATGCATGGAGGGTCTTACACCCCTCTGAAAGAGACTACTCATTCTATTCCCACGTCCACAGAGCAATTTCGAGGATCAACCTCCTTTTGGTTTCTCCCCAAGTGCTTTCGTTCACCAACGAGGTCTCTATAGGCCCACGGATTCTGTCGGACCATGGGCCAGTGTCCTTGGAAATCCGAGCTCAGGTCCCTCCTCACCCAGCCAGACGCAGATGGACGCTCTATAATCCTATTCTCAACGATATACCGCTTAGGGACTCAATTGCCACCACAATCAAGAACTTTTTTCTGGAGAACCCGTAACAGACACATCGCCCGCCAACACATGGGACACGATGAAGGTGGTTGTGAGGGGGGGAGCTGATAGCACGAGGTGTTGCCTTCCATAAAGCTAGACGTCAGACCCGCTTGACCCTCGAAGATGACCTCGGGAAAGCAGAGTGGACCCACAAAGAAAAAGGGTGGTCCCCGAAGACCCAACGAGCCCTCCGCACGGCACGGCAGAAGATTGAGGCCCACTACGCCGAACATACAGCACATCAAATGGCCAAAGCGAAGCAATTTTATTACGCCAAAAACAATAAAGCTAACAGGCTACTGGTGGCCAAACTAGCCAGAGCAAAAAAAAACAATACAATTGTTCGGCTTCGGGACACACAAGGCTGAATCCACTATGCAGAGCAGGACAAACAACGCCTGGCAGCTGAACACCTGACACAGATAATGACCGCTCCACCACGGGACCTGAAAGAACAATGGGAATACCTTCATAGAGCAGCACTCCCTTGTATCTCGGACGCTACGCGGGACCTCCTAGAGGCACCAATCTCCTCGGGGGAGGTGGATGAAGCTATAAAATCATTGAAATCCTGTGCGCCAGGCCCAGATGGCTACACAACCATGTTCTACAGAGTCTTCAAGCTCCAGCTACTAGCCCCATTGGTACAGCTATTCAATTCCTTTAGAGAGACTGGTGCGATAACTCCATCTATGCAAGAGTCCATCACCATTCTGCTGCCCAAACCCGAAGGCGACCCGAGATGCCCAGCCTCATATAGCCCCATTGCTCTCCTCAACATTAATTCCAATATTTACTCCAAGATCCTGGCGACTCGCCTAGCCCGCATCCTCCCAGACATAATTCAGCCCAACCAATGCGGCTTCCTGAAGAACCGGTCTACGGCAGACAACATCCGCAGAGCTCTGAATTTGGTGGAGCTAGCCGCGCGTGGAGACAAAAAGATGGCGCTTATAGCGCTAGACGCAACCAAGGCATTCAACAAAGTGGACTGGACATTTATGAGGCTCACCTTGGAGTCGTTTGGATTTGGCCCGGAATTCCGCACGATGATTCTAGCCAATTACGAATCCCCCAGAACCCTACTCTGAATCAACGGCAGTCTCTCAACCCCCATCTCGCTGACCTGCGGAACGAGACAGGGATGCCCGCTGTCACCACTCCTATTTGCCCTGATCATGGAACCCTTTGCTCAACGAATTAAGTTGAACCACGCAATCAAGGGTGTCCAAGTAGGGACTTTGCACCATAAACTGGCCCTCTAGGCGGACGATGTCTTGCTAACGATCACCGACCCCCGCAGATCTTTAACCCACGCCCTGGCCGAACTGAACGACTATGGAAAGGTCACAGGTTTTTCTATCAACTTTAATAAATCAACAGCGCTGGGAGTCGGACTCTCACCGAGAGAGCGAGAAGAGTTGATACCAATTTGCCTGATCCAATGGAAGACGAAGGCTATCAACTACCTGGGGGTCCAGATGCCTGCCAAACCAACGGATGTCTACCGCGTGAATTTTCCCCTGCTCCTTCAAGAACTGGAGACGGATTTGAAACGCTGGGCTTCCCAGGAGATCTCCCTAATGGGAAGGATCACGGCATGTAAGATGAACCTGCTTCCAAGATTTTTGTATGCATGCTCAGCCCTCCCGGTGCTGATCCCGACCTCGGCACTCCAGAACCTACAGAGGAAGATGCTGCACTTTATCTGGAAGGGGAAAAAGGCCAGAATACCATAGGATTCAATGATGGTGAACGTGAAACTTGGTGGCCTGGGAGTCCCAGACCTTCAGAAATACCAGGTGGCGGCCCAATTAGCGTGCACCCAGGCATGGCAAACAATTACAAATCGTCCTAGGTGGGTGGACCTGGAACAGTCACGTCTAGCTCTACCCCTATGCTTTCTTCCCCACATCCCACCGGCAACCGGACGGCCATGGTAGGAGCTATTGCAGTCCACCAGACATACTGTTGCCATTTGGGATAGGATGCTGAAGCAGAAGAAAGTCCCCAGGTGACTCAGCCCCTCATTCCCGGTCTTTATGAATCCTGCCTTTTCCCTGGGCTTGGCCCCCAGGAACTTCAAAAACTGGATTACGGGTGGCCTGGAAACCATAGGACAACTTTTCGAGGGAGGACAGCTGCACTCTTATGAATAATGTAAGGATAGCTTCCACCTTCAAGAAACGGACAGGTTTACTTACCTCCAACTGCGTCACTGGTGCTCCCACCCACAGATTCGTCAAGCAGCAACACGCCCGCCCACTCCCATAGAACTCACTCTCAACGACCTTCCACTCCGAGGTAAGATCTCAACACTATACAAGCTCCTTCAAAAGGACTTTCTCACCTTCAAGTCCTGGGCCATGGCGCAATGGGAGGCGGACTTGGGACACCCCATAGAGGACCAGTCCTAGGTGGACATTTGGACCCGTACCCAATCAGCCTCCTCCTGTGTTACAATAGGGAATGCGCCCACAAAATCCTACTGAGATGGTACTATCCCCCCTTGAGATTGCACCAGATGAATCAAGCGTTGGACCCCGCCTGCTGGAGACGATGCGGCCAGGTAGGATCCTTCTTCCACATGTGGTGGACCTGCCCCAAGGCCCAAACTTTCTGGATAGAATGCCTGGCGGCCATTACAGCAATGACACACATCAAACTCCCACTAGAACCTTAACCTATCCTCTTAGGCGCCCCGATTCCAGGGATTTACCCGCGCACGGGCCCCAAAGCTAGACTCCTATCGCACTGCTTGTTGGCGGGCAGAATAGTGGTGGTCCGTACATGGAAGTCGGTGGAGGGCCCGCTCCTGCCCTTGTGGTGGATGAAACTGTGGGATGTACTCATTGCGGAGAAGGTGACTGCGTCCAGGGCAGGCTTTCTCCATGGCTTCCAGAACATTTGGAACCCGATCCTCGAATTTGATTGTGACTTTCTAGCCTTAACATATAAACCCCAACTGGCCAGGAGGGTCATGGAGAGCTGGCCCGCCCCGCAGGAGCGAGAACAAGAGGAGGGAGACTGATCTACTAAATGAACTCTGAGAGGAGAAGGGGAAGCAATACTCTTGACTGTTAATGCATTCTAAATGTCGACTAAAAATGTATGTAATGTTTCCTCCCTTGTTCAAAAATAAACATATTTAAAAAAAAAAAACATTGCACAAACGTGACTAATCTCCTCCTAATCTGCTCCGCGTCCGCTCCAGCCTGCAATTAAATGCTGTCATTAACAGGAGAGCGTGACACGGCAACAACAATGAAAGAAAGACTTCCGATTACCGATAGCACTCAGGAAGTCTTTTGATCTGATTCCACCTGTTGCAGTAAAGCAACAAAAGATTGATTTCTACCTGGAGCAGCTCTTCCATAATGGGCGAGGGGGCATCGACCCACTGGGTCTTGGTCTCCTCTCGCTCATTATGGAGCAGCCAGCCTAGTGAAACACTGAGCGCTCCCTCAGCTGTTTTTTTCAGCTGAGGCAACGCTCTGAACTGGCAAAGGGAAACATAATATCCCTTTGACGGTTACAGTTCGCCAGCCACGCAAGATCATTCAACCATGCAATGCTGGGGGCTTTTTGCTTCCTCAGTCTTGCAGAGCTCATTGGAAATGCTGGCTGGAGAACTGCATGTCTGTATGTGCCTCTGCCTCCTCACACATACAGACAGAGCAGGCTGAAGTGGGGCGTTTGCTCGCCCACTCTCAGGCCCCTGCACGCATGTGCAGGAACCAGGAAGCTTCCTGTTCATGCTAGCAGGGGCTGGACCTTTGGAGAGGAAACTTCAGGACCCACAGCAGAAGGTACGTTTGTTTATGTCCATGCATTTTTCATTTAAATTATGTGTATGGATGCATGCATGCTTGTGTTGTTAGGTGAATGTATGATGATGGATGATGGTGTGTATGAGAGAGTTCTTGCTGTGTGTATGTTGTGTAAATGTGTGTGTTTGTATGTTCATTCATTTATTATTACATGTGTGTATGGATGCGTGTATGCTTGTGTTACGAGTGAGTGCATGCTGATGGGTGCTCATGTGAATGAGAGAGTGCTTGCTCTGTGTGTGTGTGTGTGTGCGTGTGTGTGTGTGTGTGTGTGTGTGTGTGTGTGTGTGTGTGTGTGTGTGTGTATTTTAGCTGGTCCATGGAGCTCATTTTGGCGAGTGGGGGGAGGAGGTTTGTACAACAAAGGCTTTTTTAAAAATGCCTTTGTTGCATAATCCCCTTCCCCACTGAACAAAATCAGCTCTCCTTCTGAGGTGGTGTGGGGCTCGGGGACAGGGCTGGTATACTTTTACTGGACATCTATGATAGATGTCTAGTAAAAAATACCGTACCTGCCCCTCTGCACCTCCCAGCACCTTGCATTCACACATAATCACTTTGATTGTGTGTGTGTATTTGGCACTGCAGGGCCCATGGTACAGGGATAGCATTTTTTTTACTGGACATCTATCATAGATGTCTGGTCAAAAATACCATGCCTGTCCCTGGGCACTCTAGCACCTCGCATACACAAATAATCACGTTGATTGTGTGCGTGTGTTAGGCACTGTGGAGTCCAACAAATCTTCTCGCTGTGTGAGGCCCTCTCTCAAATTGAAGCTTGCAACAAGCTGTTGTAGCGGATGCCACAAGAAAAGAGCCTTTTCAATGTCCGTTCCAATTGTCCCTTCAAGAATGTGCGTGTGGATGACCAGCATGACAAATGCCGATATTGCTTGCATCCTGACCACAAACAGTCCTTCTCATTGAAGAGTCGAAAGGATCGAAGGTTGGTGCCTTGGCTGGAGGAGGGTGCGAGGACCTCTGACTCAGCCTTGGTTCGTAGTCATACCTCTACCAGGTTCGGTAGACCTGTGGACTGAACTCCCTCTCCCAAGAGTGCATGAGAAGCCTTCACTGGGGAAGAAACCTAAAAGGGGACGCAAGTCGCACACTTCGGCTATTTCCCTGTCTACCACATCGTCAAAGGCCCTAGCTTCAACAACTCTGTCCACTTCGTTCACTGCTCTGTACACAAATACTTCATCTATGGCCACGTCTTGTTCTTCAGAAAGGCGACATTCGTCGACATCCGTGACAACTCCGTCGATGAGCCACACTCCGTTGACAAGCCACCATCGATACCAACAACCGAGTCGATGACAACAACTTTGACGACACCGTCGACCCCCCACAGACTGAAATCAACCATCTCTTTTTTGACAGTTGCCCCATCCATGGTCGCTTCGTCTAAAACTTCAGCGACGATGATGCCCCAGCCCCAGTGCTAGCTTCATTTCCCGGGAGTGTGAGTGTGGACAGAGAGATGCCTCCAGCACTGTCTTCTCTACTACGTCCCAGGAAGGCCAAGCAGCTCTTAACCCTCTGGCCTACTGTGTCATCTGTTGTGACACCACCTGCTCAGCTGTTGCAAGAGGGAGAGATGTCAGAGGAAGAGCCTCTGGAGACTTTATTCTCGGAACATGAGGAAGTCCACTTCAACTAGCAGTTCCACCCGCTGCTGTGCCTAAAGTTACATCCATTGCAGTGCCTACACTTTCCTTAGGAACACCACCGGCACCCAGGGACCTGTCTCTCGATACCCTGTCTACATTGTCACTATAACTTCTTCTCCCTCCACCGTTCCCTCAAGTTGCCATAAGGTGCCAATAGTAGGAGTCCTCCAGCTTTTAGTTGCACCCCGTCCACCACAGCCAATGCCTCAGTTGTCTTCCTCCGGTGGATACCCTCACAGACACTGATACTGGCCTTGACACAGACACGTACACAGTGGATGTGTTAGGATTAAGGGCTGGAGCAAGAAAGGTGTGTGTAAAAACACGTAGAAAATGGAAAACTGGAGTAAACTACAACTCCCAGCAGCACCTGAGAAGGGTGTAGTCTTAAGCTGTGTGCCCGTCGGAACAGCTGTGAACAATTAGCACATAGCAGTAAAGGAGCATGCAGCATACGGCAAGTGTGGCTTATTTTGTATCGGCAACAGGAGACGGACGTGTGAGGCGGCGGCTGCAACACGCTCTATGAGTGAGCTCGGACGATTTGCAGCGGCGGCGAGTGAACAGTGAAAGCATCATCTGTTGCGTCCGGGACGGTTCACAGGCCTCCCGGACATGAGATAAGTACGGGGCGGCGGGCTGTTTTGTTTTCCTTGCCTGCCAGGTCCAGGTGAAGTACTGTGGTGTCCGGGACGACCTGCGGGTCTCCCGGACTGAAGATAAGTGCACACGAGTTCCTTTGGAATTCGTTTCTCTTTTGAACAGCATGCTGAATATTCCACGCAGAATTTCTTGTATTTAAGTCTAGGGCACGATTTTGCATGTGTACGTCTCAAGGGCGGATTGGGGTTTAACCCGTTCATAACACGACAGGAGTCTGCTGGATGTGTAGGGAAGTCACGGCATTCTGAAAAAGGACATGGTGCCGTCATTATGTTTTGAAAGTCCACATTGCATGTCATGTTTTATGTTCATTGCTTATACGTGCTTGATGGCCATGTGTTTGTGTTTATCATTGTGATCCATGTGAGTCCAACCAGTTTGGTGAATGGCAATCTATTTACATGTTGTTAGAAGACGAGTGCTATCAAGCTGTCACCCCATGAACTAGATATATAGAATCAGGTGTATGTAGTCTTGGCAAGCTTTTTACATGTTGTTAGAAGACAAGTGCTATTAAGCTGGCACCCCATGAACCAGATATACAGAATCAGGTGTATGTAGTCTTATGTTGTTAGCACCCTGGGGTTGACACATATTAAGAGTTGTCAAGCCTTAGGGAGAGATATGTATGACTTGGTATGAATGCTACAGGTACAGTGTATTACAAGTAGAGAAGCAGGTAGGGTTTTTTCCCTGTGGTTTCCCCTCGTCCTATCCACCTTAGTTTTTCCCTCAACCTCTTTCCGGTGTTCCTATACTCCCCTACCCATCCACAACTTCTCCCTAACTCCTCTTCCCCCCATTGGCTGCCACGTGGTATCCTGTTTTCTATTATCACAGAACAATGGATGGGTTTCCCCTACTTCGCTGGCTGAAGGGAAGCAACAAACAAAAGTAAACAGGGGTCAAGCCGGCGGAAAAGGAAAGAAAAGGTTCACTCAAAGGACAACGTCCAACCGTGAAGAAAGGGAGAAAGTCCCTTTAGCTGCAGTTCAGATCACCATACATGAAACAAGCAATAGTTTAAAATACTATATTTATTTATTTCAATTTTAAATCTTTTAAAAAAATATTAAATCATCTAAAGTGCTGATACAACATACAAAAGTATATATCACACAACTATAAAAGAGTGCATACTGTGTTAAAGTGCTAGTTTCAAATATTGGCTGCTACAGGAAATCGCAAAAGGATGAATCACATTAATCCTAAAAGTTAACCTGGGCATGCCGTAAGGGGTGCCTCAAGCGAGTGAAGGGGATCACTCTAATGAGGAAACCCCCAGTTGCCCTGACCAAACTAAATATATAGCAAACAAATTGTATATCAATGGCATAACCTGAACAATATTAATGATCAAGGAAACACCTAAAATAGTATTGATATTAATAATTCCAATAGTCAATTTAGAAGCAGACAATAAACTAGAAAAGAATCCATATTAATTCAAAGGAAAACAGTAGAGCACGCACACTAAAATCTAACTATGGGATGCTGTGCGTCGACTACTAAAGTGTCATGTGGAAAAGAAACAAATAATGTAGAAAACATGGCACCGTTCGAAATTAGTAGTTTCAATGGAAATAACACATCTAACAATAAAATGCAGGTGGTATCCATCTTCGTCAGGACATAGCATACCCGTAAACTTCATAGGTTCTTGGTCATTCATCTGTGTCTTTCTGAACGTATTCAAATTTAGATTCAGTTTAAAAACTATCACATATACATTTAAACATGTTTAAGAAAAAAATACCTGAAAATAAGGTGTCAGGGAAAAAGAAGAAAAAGAAAAACACATAATCAATAGCAAATTCAACACTAGTTAAAAAATCAGTGATCTGTGAGTGGAGCAAATGGGACCTCTCCCATATCAATCGGTTTAAACATGTCATGTGACGCTATATATAATTGGGGAGAAAAGGTAATTACCTGATCTCAACCCTTTAGGGGGCTGATTCCGCAATCCTGTTAGTGAGTCCAGTAAATACCAATTCGGCCACACCGGAAGAAGATCGCAAGCAAATTGGATCTAAACCTCAAGGTATCAAATGTATTACTTTAATTTTAATTTTAATTAACCATAAAACATCATAGTCAAAACATTGCTTTGTTTTCAAAGAATTCTTATAGAGTAAGATAAGAGAAGTCCATCGGGGTCATACGATCCATTCAACCCAACGACGAGTGGGGAAGGAAGTTTAAGCAAAAAATAAAATGAAATAGAATGGAAAAAGAGAAGAAAATGTGATAATGATTAAAATGAGAAGTGTGTTTGAATGGCTAAATCACGGGTGAGTTCTAAAGTAATAAATGATGTAGTAAATAATTAATGAATGAATAAATAATGAAGAGTAGCAGCTAAATACCAGAAGCTGAAGTTTAAGCTTATCAACTCACCTTTAGACCAATTAAATCGTCCAAATGATGGTAAGCAAGAGTTGAAAAACACTATACCAGGTCCACAAAGTGAAGTGAGATCTGGCTTGGATATAATCAATCCATTTGTCCATTCTGTCCACTGGTGTCGGGCTTCTGTGTCATCGGATGACAGAAGAGAGACCTAATCAAAAACGGGTATATATAGATAAGTAAATATAGGTAAATATATCCCGTGGGCACAATCGTATGCCATTTCCACAAGTGTGGTTGCCACTAGAAGAGCAGTTTGGTAGCTCTAAATCAAACAAGCTCTGCAAACCGCATATTAGAAGCATGCAACGCCTGCCAGCCTGCGGCTAAAACTGAAAAGTGCAAATAACCATTAGCAACTAGCTACCTATGTAAATAAATACACAGCCGTATATAATTTCCACAAGTGCGGTTAATGCTGGAGAAACAGTTTGATAGCTCTAAAAGAGGCAGACCCTGTGAGCCGCATATAGAACACGTGGAGCCCCTGGCAAACTGAACGGCTGAAAACGGGAAGTGCAATTAGAAGCTGACTGCCTGTGTGGATACTGACTCAATTAACAAGAGTCAGGTCTGAATGGCTTATACTCCGAAGGGCTCTAATGCCGCCCGTTAGTGTCAATCAAAATAGAATAAGAAAATAAAGGCTCCAACTCGAAAAGTGCCCTAATCTGACCACAAACAAGCCTAAATGTTACCTGTGTTAGTTCATGAACCGACGTGGACCCTGTTCAGGCGGAGCCGAAACCGGAAATGTCAGGCCTTCATTCATCCAATACGTCCCAGACTAAATGCACATCTCACAACGTACAGCGTGTGACGTGTCTCGCTGGGCGTGTAATGAAACGGAGGGCTGGGATACTCGTTTAGCTAACGGAAGCAAGCTAATCAGCTAATTGCCACCTTTGGGTTGCACGAAAAAAGAATGAAAATGGAAATATCAATAAAAAAGAGGCGTGCTACAATATACGCATCTCTAGTCACAAGGAAAGCGTCCATGCGCCTACTCAATGAGACGTGGGTGCTCAAAAAGCGTAGCACATTCTGGTACTGTGGGGGGGACAAGGACTGACCTTGGGGGGGTACTAAAAGAGGGGAGTGGGGGACTGTCAGAGACGAAAGCAACGAGTTGGCAATACATCACAGAGCAATTTAGTGCCAAACTGATCACTGTGTAAGGCGTGCCAAAAGACCAAACACTAAAAAGAAAAACAAAAAGATCGGAAGAGGGCAACCTTAACTATGCTAGGGGGTAACAATTAATGAGGCGCAGCCGGCTCTTAGCGCCTATATTCTAGAGTAGTTGGTATGTTAAGTACTCATCGCCATTCTTCTTGGGCATATAGGTCCAGACTGAGGCTTAAAAAATTATTATTATACCGGGCGGGCAGCTCTTTGTATCTTCATTCTGGAATAGTCTATTTGTTAAATACTGATTGCCATTCTTCCTGGGCATTCAAGCCCAAAGTGTGGCTTTGAGTGTTATATATCCACCAATGTTCACGTAAGGCAAGTCTATTGGCCGTGGCATATTGGTCAGATCCTGCTATGCGTTCCAAGCACCACCATCGTAAGTCTTCACAATTGTGAAGATACTCTATAAAGTGAGCAGCTAATGGTGATGAAAGGTTGCGAGTCCTAATTCTGGACTTGTGCTCTGATATTCTGAGTTTAATAGGCCTAGATGTCTTTCCTATGTATGTTTTATTGCATGGACACATTACGGCATAGATCACATTTTTAGAGTTGCACGTCGTGTGGTTTCTAAGCTTCCATGACCTATGGTTAATAATAACCGTATTGGTCGCGGTGGTAGATCCGCACTGACAACATGTGCCACATGGATAGTGGCCTGTGATTTTTTTCCATGCCCCACAACTCGGTTATAGTTTTCGCTGCCTGTGGAGTCCGCAATCTATCCGCCTGTGATAGCCAACTCTTCAGATTCCTGCCCTTTTTGAAAGCATACATTGGATGTGCCAATTCTGGTATGTTCATTTGGAGCAAATGCCAATGTCTACCAATCGCTTTCTTGATTTTGTCATGATGTGTATTGTAGGTCATGGCGCAGACCATGCGCGATTGATTCAAGTTTTCATGGGGTATTCTTGGCCAGTTTGCCAGGCGCTCCACGTGTTCTATATGCGGCTCACAGGGTCTGCCTCTTTTAGAGCTATCAAACTGTTTCTCCAGCATTAACCGCACATGTGGAAATGATATGCGGCTGTGTATTTATTTACATAGGTAGCTAGTTGCTAATGGTTATTTGCACTTTTCAGTTTTAGCCGCAGGCTGGCAGGCGTTGCATGCTTCTAATATGCGGTTTGCAGAGCTTGTTTGATTAAGAGCTACCAAACTGCTCTTCTAGTGGCAACCGCACTTGTGGAAATGGCATACGATTGTGCCCACGGGATATATTTACCTATATTTACTTATCTATATATACCCGTTTTTGATTAGGTCTCTCTTCTGTCATCCGATGACACAGAAGCCCAACACCAGTGGACAGAATGGACAAATGGATTGATTATATCCAAGCCAGATCTCACTTCACTTTGTGGACCTGGTATAGTGTTTTTCAACTCTTGCTTACCATCATTTGGACGATTTAATTGGTCTAAAGGTGAGTTGATAAGCTTAAACTTCAGCTTCTGGTATTTAGCTGTTACTCTTCATTATTTATTCATTCATTAATTATTTAATACATAATTTATTACTTTAGAACTCACCCGTGATTTAGCCATTCAAACACACTTCTCATTTTATTCATTATCACATTTTTTTCTCTTTTTCCATTCTATTTCATTTTATTTTTTGCTTAAACTTCCTTCCCCACTCGTCGTTGGGTTGAATGGATCGTATGACCCAGATGGACTTCTCTTATCTTACTCTATAAGAATTCTTTGAAAACAAAGCAATGTTTTGACTATGATGTTTTATGGTTAATTAAAATGAAAATTAAAGTAATACATTTGATACCTTGCGGTTTAGATCCAATTTGCTTGCGATCTTCTTCCGGTGTGGCCGAATTGGTATTTCCTGGACTCACTAACAGGATTGCGGAATCAGCCCCCTAAAGGGTTGAGATAAGGGTAATTACCTTTTCTCCCCAATTATATATAGCGTCACATGACATGTTTAAACCGATTGATATGGGAGAGGTCCCATTTGCTGCACTCACAGATCACTGATTTTTTAAC
Source organism: Ambystoma mexicanum (assembly GCF_040938575.1). Classification (NCBI taxonomy): domain Eukaryota; kingdom Metazoa; phylum Chordata; class Amphibia; order Caudata; family Ambystomatidae; genus Ambystoma; species Ambystoma mexicanum. The sequence goes on from NC_090924.1 coordinate 151,747,786, forward strand.
TAGTGTTGAATTTGCTATTGATTATGTGTTTTTCTTTTTCTTCTTTTTCCCTGACACCTTATTTTCAGGTATTTTTTTCTTAAACATGTTTAAATGTATATGTGATAGTTTTTAAACTGAATCTAAATTTGAATACGTTCAGAAAGACACAGATGAATGACCAAGAACCTATGAAGTTTACGGGAATGCTATGTCCTGACGAAGATGGATACCACCTCCATTTTATTGTTAGATGTGTTATTTCCATTGAAACTACTAATTTCGAACGGTGCCATGTTTTCTACATTATTTGTTTCTTTTCCACATGACACTTTAGTAGTCGACGCACAGCATCCCATAGTTAGATTTTAGTGTGTGTGCTCTACTGTTTTCCTTTGAATTAATATGAATTCTTTTCTAGTTTATTGTCTGCTTCTAAATTGACTATTGGAATTATTAATATCAATACTATTTTAGGTGTTTCCTTGATCATTAATATTGTTCAGGTTATGCCATTGATATACAATTTGTTTGCTATATATTTAGTTTGGTCAGGGCAACTGGGGGTTTCCTCATTAGAGTGATCCCCTTCACTCGCTTGAGGCACCCCTTACGGCATGCCCAGATTAACTTTTAGGATTAATGTGATTCATCCTTTTGCGACTTCCTGTAGCAGCCAATATTTGAAACTAGCACTTTAACACAGTATGCGCTCTTTTATAGTTGTGTGATATATATTTTTGTATGTTGTATCAGCACATTAGATGATTTAATATTCTTTTTAAAAGATTTAAAATTGAAATAAATAAATATAGTATTTTAAACTATTGCTTGTTTCATGTATGGTGATCTGAACTGCAGCTAAGGGGACTTTCTCCCTTTCTTCACGGTTGGACGTTGTCCTTTGAGTGAACCTTTTCTTTCCTTTTCCGCCGGCTTGACCCCTGTTTACTACTGTTTTCTATTATCAGGCACCTGTGCCAACCACGGGTGGAGGGTCGACTTTCATTTGGCTTCTGTGGTTCGGGAGAGAGTGTCGAATACTCTCCCTTCGCATTGACAGGATGAGTATGACAACCTGGTGCTAGCTGAAGGCCAAATCAGGACTTACCCTTCCGAGATTCGACACTGTACAAGATCGATCTGGTTACTGAAGAACAGAGGAAAGAAGGTTTCCTTTTTCAAAGGCGTGGGGCCTCCAGAAAATCGGTTGTCGCAATCCCTCTGCTGGATGACATCTGGGAAGATGGTCTATTGGTAATGAAGAATCCTTTCTCAGTTACTCCAAAAAAGAATCGCCTGGAGACAGAAACAACGTGCCAGATATTTCTCCTAAGTGTCTTCGCATCCAGCCCTCCCCTGACTCAGTGGTGTCAGCAGCAGCTCAGAAAAGATTGGCCAATCCTTCTTCCCCATATACGATACCCCTGGACAAGGAAGGTAAGCAGCTTGATGCTTTTTGCAAGCAGGTTATTAGCACCGCTGCCACAACCATAAAGGCGCCCATTGAGGCCCCTAGGGGGTGCGCGGATGCAGGGAGCCTCTGCGTAATCCTCCGGTCCCACGGTCCTTAAAAGTGGCTTGAGCCCCCACTTATAACCCCCCTCCAAAACAGACAGGACAGTGATGTGTGTGAACCATTCCTGCATCTACTGTCCCAAAAGCGTCGAAAATCGGCCCGAATTCGAAAGGAACAGGCTTCTTAAATCAGCTGTGAAAACGAAAGTGAAAATCCCGCTCTTGGAGGAGCTGTGCTGGAGAGGGGAATGGCGCTCCAGCCACCCATCGAGATGAACGGTGGGATGAGGAAGATGCCGGAAAGAGGCTCCGGACCCCAGTACTGGAACAGTGCGCCTCTACATGAGGAGGCGCTGCACGGAGGCCGGTGGTGTGGGGGAGAATCGACCCCCCAGTTGAATCGGAGGTGATGCGCACCTGAGGGAAAGCAGGGTCGGGTGCTGCTACACGGCCCCTGGCAGAGGAAGTCCCGGGAGGGCCTGAGGTCTTCAGCCTGCAGAGCAGAACAAAACAACCTGCTCGGATTGATCAATGTGTGCGCACCCACGATGTACTGTGGTGCATGATCGGGCAACGGCCTCGTTACTAGACATTTGCACCAACCTGCGACCAGCAGATATTGGGCCCTTCTAAACAAAAGGGCGCTAGGACATTCGCTGAGACCAGAGTCAGCGGCCTAGCTCGCATAAGGTGAGGGGAGAGCGCTTTGGTGCTCAGCCATTGCCTGTCCCTGAAGTGGGGCACCAAGGATCACACCGGCAGTGAGGTCATCGAGCGAGGCCCACACACTGACTACAATAGTGTGGACAACAAAGGAACACACCGGACCAGAAGGAAGGGAACCCACACACCGGATGATAATGGTGGGGTGAACTCAGTGTATGGGACAAATTAGTCCATACACAACGGAGCTTGCCGCTCGTGGAAAGCATTTGTACCCTTCTGGGCTCCTGAGCTACTGTTTGCACATGCAGTGTTCCCGCGGCACCTAGAGACTGCAGCCCCCAGGGCCCGCTGACAGGTACAGGCCCTTGAATGGGGATGGGACAGAGGCGCAAACATCCTTAGCTGACAACCCACAGGACTTACTTCACCAGTCATGGATCTCCAACAGCGACCTAGTAAAAGGAGCCCACTACCCACCCATACTAAGCTGCAGGCCCTGGTACACACCCATGGAAGACTGAGCAGAGGAGAACTGTACGCTCAGGGAGGGGTGGGCCCCCGATTTCGGGGCGTGTGTGGGAGGGGTGGGCCCCCGATTTCGGGGCGTGTGTCCTCATCCCTGGTTGCGAAAAAAAGGGTCACCCAGCAACCTGAACCTGCTGTACTGGGACAGCGGGGAGCGCATTCACCATTAAAGGCCTTGAGTTCCAGAAAGATGACAGAGAGATACCGGGGTCTGGCATCGGGAGGGGAGCGAGGCAGTGAGATTTATTGAGGGGATATAGACAGATTGCTCCCCACCCCCAAATCAACTGATCCTCCGTGGTGTGGGCCCCCAACAAAGGGGCATGTGCCTGCCACATCGGCGGCAACAGAGGAGCAATGGCCCAGAAGACCACGGGCCGCCGGATGAACAGACAAATAAGAGATGGCACTTACCTCCCAAAGGGGCCCACAGGTGGAGTGCTCTGAGAAGGCCCACACACGTGACAATGGACTGTGGTGCATGGAGGCTAAGCAGAAGCTGGCCACCTACAAATGTATCCCGAACCGCCCCAGCTTGGAGACTTTCGCACAGACCAAAATGGCAGCAACATCGGAGGGCTCTGCAGCAACTAAAAAGGATGTGGTAGCCCTGTTGGAAGAGATAAGGAATATGAGGACTGACATTGGAGGCAGGGTGGACAAGATTACCTTGAGTATAGATAAAATGGAGGAGTGCCTGGAGGAAGTAGACAATAACCAGACCTCCTTGAACACCCTAGAGACACAAATGGACCAACATATAATGGAAATAGAGATCCAAGAAAAAGAATTTCGATTAACAATGGATGATTTCGAAAACCGCGAAAGGCGGAACAACCTGAGGCTCTTCGGCATCCCGGATAGGGAAGGGGAGTCGGAACAAGACCTGAAAAGGACACTTCACGAAGTTACAAAATTGGTATTTGAAGACAACTCAATTGACAAGGTGAAAATTGGGAAGATACATAGGGCGGGGGAACACGGGGGCCCCGGTCCGTCCTAGTTGGATTCCATAACTACAGTGACAAGACGAAAATCCTAGAGAACACTAAGCTGAAAGGCTTGATCACCTTTGGCTCAGCAAGAGTGACAATCTTCCAGGACTTATCCTCACTGACCCAGGCGAGGAGAAGGATGTGTATGCCCTTGACAAAGTGGCTCCAGGACAAGGGAGTGCAGTATGGGGGTTTCTATTCTCTCTTGCATTTGAACTGGACGGTCACAAACACAGGCTGAGGACAGAAGGAGACATCTGGAGAGCCATGACCGACTTGCTGGGCGGACCTGAGGACGATAAAAACCAAGGCGAAAGGTCGGATGACGAAAGGCAATGGCGCATCCAAGGTCCGAAAAGGAGGCGCATGCCGGGCTCCAGGAAGTAAAGGAAGCTGAACGCATCGCCAGTTGTCGATACTTGACATGCACCTGGTACACAGTGATGGTGATGATTGAGGGGGAGTTAGCCGTGATGGAGTCATAGGAGGATAAGGGGGCCCAGGGAGAGGTTATGGGGGAGGGGGGTCTAATAAGGGGATAGATGGAACTTATGGGTCTCACTGGGGCAGACGCAGCTTCAAACGACATGGCTGGATCAGTGGGGGGGGGGGGCTCAATGGTAATCTATGAAGTAAGAGATGGACCGGGATGGAAACGGTCCCAGCTGGTGGTCTGATCTCAGCCCGTTGATGTTAACCGAGAGGTGTTGGATGCCCTTTCGGTGGCCAAGGGGGGCAGAAGGGAAGGAGGGGGTTAGGAATAGGGTCTTCTTAAAGCTGAGTTCATCCGGAGGTGTGGAGGCAGAGTTCTGGTCTTGGCTGCCCAGGGAGGGAAGAAGCGATATGGGCGTGGAGATGCAAGAAAGGCAGTTAATCCAGGCACCCAGGCGGGTGGCCATCTTAGAATGGGGACGTTAAACATCAAGGGGATGAATTCACCCACAAAAAGGTCATTATTGGCCAGGGCGTTCCATAGAGCGGGCCTAGATGTGATCTTCCTTCAGGAGACAAAATATGCCAAAGGGGAGGAATGGAGGGTCCAGGCCGGGGGAGTGGGTCAGACATACTGGGGCTCCGGACCCTTGAGGAAGGCGGGGGTGGGGTTTCTCATCGGGAAGGGGCTGAAAATGGAGGTGACCAAGGTCTGGGCAGATGTAGAGGGTAGGGCCCTCCTGGTCGTGGAGAATGTACAGAAAGTGTATTTTATATTTGCCACAGTTTACTGCCCCAAACCAGGGCCAGCTGCGGTTCCTGTTGAAAAAGCTCCCATAAATGATGCTTGAGGCTCTGGCCATATAGTCTTGGGAGGTGATTTCAATTTATGGGCTGACATTAAGCTGGACAGGCAAGTGGGAGGTGCAGGGATGCAGGACCCACCTGGAAGGGTGTGCATGGAGGTCTTGGAGATGTTGGCCGTCTACGGGCTCAGGGACGAATGGCGGCACCGTCACCCAAACGAGAAATGGTATACCTTCTACTCAGCTCCACACAGTACTTTCACTAGAATCGACTACATATATATCTCAATGTCCAAAGAAATTGGGGAATATTTCAAAATAAATTATACGGGGGGGATCCCAAGGAAGACGGTGTGGGAGGCAGGCAAGGTGACATGGAGAGGGCTCCTGATTAGGGAGGGAGGTAGGAAAAAAGGGAGCGGACCTTAATTGAGAACAGGCTGAGGGAGGAGATTGTGCATCTCAACAGGAAGGCGAGGGACGCCACTGAAGGGAGGGAGTATAGAGTTCAGGAGGCGAGGAAGAAAAGGGAAGAACTTTCTTTGAAGAAGGCTAAATAGTGAGGAAATTACAGTTCCTCAATGTTAGGCAGAATCCTGTGCAGTGCCCTTAGCGACCACTACATGCAATTAAGACTACAAGTGGTAATACAAGTTCACCTTTGGTACAAGCCTGTACTACTATGTTAAAGTGGTAGCAGTAGCGGAGCAGCCAGGCTTATCTCAAGAGTATATGAGCAGTAGCAGAGATTACACAAAGGGACCACAATTACTGTGACTCAAGCAAACACTGACTCAAGGTGTCAGGTAAAAAATATAAGTACATTTATTTTTAACCATCTGTAAAACACAACACTTCTATAAATTCAAAACCACGCGTAAAATACACTACAAACAACCAATTCTCTTGGCACAGAATAACGCAAGGTAAGTACCTTATGTTTTGGCGGACCGGTGTTGTGAAACAAAAGACGTTACCGGGAATACGTATGCAATGACCTTTTGACAGTTTGGTTGTCTTAAAAAAATGCGTACCTGCGGCAAGAAATGTTACTGGGGCAAAACACACTTAGTATCTGAGCTAACCAGAGAGAGTTGGGGGCAAACATTATAGGCAATACTTATGTCAAAGCAGACAGAATCAGAGAACACTCGCTGAGAGAAATACAAAAGTCAATAGGCCGGAGCCAGTGTCAAGTGGAACAGGGTTCCTGTTGTCGAGGATCACATAGTCAGACAGTTCAAAATTCAACGTTGCCAGGAGTACTTGGATATTGTCAACAGAGGAAGCAAAAGTTATAAGAGGGAAGGAAGACAAGGGCAAGCCTTGGATGAGGAGAAAAGGGATTCACCCTAGTTCCTCAAGGCAGAACACAGTACCTTATTCAAGGAATAAGCTGGTGCCACGGCAGTTGTTCCTGGTAGTTTTCTGCAGACCCACGGTTCCTGATGCTTCGGTCGTGGAGACGAGAAGGAGGATGTCTGGAGGGGTCTGCACCACTCAGGGATGAGGCCAGCAGCAGCGACGGTGAATAAAAGGTGCGCTCCTTTAAAACAGGAGAGGCTCTTCAGATGGCTTGGGCAGTAGTCAGCCCCAGAAAAAGGAGTCATTGGGAAGGCTTAGAGACAACCCTGTGTTACCGCACTGAAGGTGCTGTGTAACACACACAACAAATTGGGCTCATGGAGTGGTGTGCTCCAGAGTCCAAGATCACACAACAAGTAGAAATGCACATGACAAAACACAGGTAAGAGTGGGGAAAAAGAGGCCCCTCTTACCAAGTGTAAAAAATAAACTCCAGAAATCCAGCAAAGCTGCAGGGGGACTCACTAGGTGAGGGAAATTAGCCATAGAATGAGAATTCTCCCTAACACTCAACCAAAAGTTTTACAAGAAGGGAGATAAGGCGGACGCACTGCTGGAGGCTAGACTACAGGGACAGTGAACCCGAGAGATGGGTGGCGGCCATAGAGGAGAGGGAAGGGGTAATGGACCCAGAGAAGGTAGGGATCCAAGAAGAATTTGCAACATTTTATGAGACCCTATACAAATCCGAGGCTAAGCCGGGGAGGGGAGCCATATCGGCATATTTAGCCGAAACACAGATGCCAAGACTGTCCCAGGAGGAGGCTTCAGTCCTGGATGCCCCTATAATGGCTGAAGAAATCAAGAGGGCGGTGTTGAGTTTGCCGCTGGGGAAGGCCCCGGCGGAAGACTGGTATACTGCAGGCTTTTAAAGGTCATTTCTCTCTCCTCTCCTCCCCTTCATGGTAGAACTCTTCAATGCGATTCTGGAGATGGGGGAAACCCCGGAATCATTCTCCTTGGCTTTAATAACGACGATTCATAAGGAGGGTAGAGACCCCAGAAGGTGTGGGTCTTACCGGCTCATTTCTTTTCTGAACATAGGCACCAAGATCTATATGCAGGTATTGGCGGCCAGACTGGAAGCATATATGCCACATCTAATACACTCGGATCAAGTAGGCTTTATAATGGGACGACAGGGAGCGGACACGATGCAGAAAACCTTGCACTTGATTCATGAGTCGCAGGAGATGAGGGGTGACCCGGCCCTTCTCTCAGTGAATGCTGAGAAAGTGTTTGATAGGGTGGAATGGGGCTTTCTAGATGAGGTTCTGGGCAAAGTGGGCTTGGGGTCTAGGTTTAGGAAGGGAGTGTGGCAGTATACGCTTCCCCCAGGGCATCTGTGGCGGTTAATGGAGATTACTCCCATTGGTTTGACTTACGTAGGGGCACAAGACATGGCTGCCCTCTCTCACCGATTTCATTTTCCCTCTCCCTAGAAGCTCTTGCACAAAAAATCGGGGGGGACCCCGATGTGGAAGGTCTCATGGTTGGAAGGGTGTAAGATAAAGTGGCACTATACGTGGACGACATGCTGTTGCACTTACGGAAGCTCTCAACATCGGTACCAAGGGGAATACAGCTAATCGAACAAAATGGCGAACTATCAGGCTTTAAGGGTAATGGGGCTAAGTCGGTCTTGTTTCCTTTGAAGGTGGGTGGGCAAGAGGACATGAATAGATTTGCCCCATTGGGATTAACGGTTCAGTGGGATACACTGCGATACAGGGGGATTAATCTTACTAGGGAGACCGGTGCCTTGTTTGAAGCAAAATTCCCCCCTCTTGTTAAAGCATTTCGAGCCTTGATAAATGGAGGAAGCTGACCATGTCTTGTCTTGGGCGCTTAAATGCCCTGAAGATGGTTTGCCTGCCAAGGTTTTTGTATGCATTTCAGATGCTCCCTATCTGCGTTCCCGAGTCCTTTTTTCAGGAAACAAAGGGGGCGATGCTTAAGTTTTTGTGGCAGGGCAAGAAAGCAAGAGTGGCGCACGATGTCCTTGCATTGCCCAAAGAGAGGCGGGGGGTGAGACTCCCAAATTTGAAAATGTATTATGAAGCGGCACAGCTAAGGGTCCTCCTAGCCCATCTTGGGATGCAGATGGAACTCCAGTGGGTTGATCTAGATAATTCCAATTTAGCCCCCACCACTGTGGCGGAGCGACTGTGGGCACGGAGAAGTAAGCTTCCATGCAGAATTAGGGATCACCCGATCCTGGGAACCATATGGGAGATTTGGAGGGAGAGGGTGGAAATGCAAGGGGTCACCACATAGCTGTCTCCCCTGAGTCATCTTTGGGCACCTGGCATCCAGGAGCCAATCCCAAACCCAGAGAGATTCCAAGCATGGTTTGAGGCGGGATTGGAGAAGGGTGGGCCAACTCCGGAAAGCGGGCACCTTTATCGCAATCACAGATCTGGAGGGAGTATTGGGCATAGGAGCTCTCTCAGTCTTTACTGTATCTTCAACTAAAGGGTGTCCTCACAAGCGAAAAATGGAAAGTGAGGATACAGAGGGACCTCACCCCCTTTGAACATATACTAGATTAAAGGAGGGAAACAAAGGGCTTGATCTCAGCTATTTATGGTGCGCTGGTGAATGCAGGGAAGGTGTCAACCGAGAGCTTGAGACGAAGGTGGGAAAGAGATATGGGAAGAGAAATAGATCCATAGCTCTGGGGAAGGCTATGGACGGTGGCCTCGCAGACCTCGATCTATAGTCAGTGCAAGTTACACGCCATTAAGCTTCTCAACAGTTGGCAATTTGACCCGGTTAGGCTAACGAAGATGTTCCAGTCAGCAAGCCCTGTGTGTTGGCGATTGTGTGGGAAGAGGGCCGACTATTGGCACATGGGGTGGGGATACCCTCAGATTCTGGTGTTTTGGGACGAGGTGCTTGGTTGTGTTAAGGACTTAGATGGAATCCAATGTTAAAACGCTGTTGCTGATAATATTCAGCATGGAGGAAGTCGAGGATGAACTCACAAGGCTGACGGGGGTGGCAGTGCCCCTGCTGCTCACAGCACAGGCGTGCCTAGTTATGAAATGGAAAGGTACCAGGACACCGGGAAAGAAAGAATGGATCAATGTTGCCATAAACATATGTACAATGGAAAGGATAACTGCAGCGCTCCATGGGAATGCGGCACTGTATGAGTCGTATGGCGATGTTCCCGGACTGGGTCGCGGAGCTACAATTTGTATGGCCTCACAGTGGGCTTCTGCCTCATCTGTGTGGGGGTTACTGGCTGCGAGGTTCCGTACGGAATCTTGCACGTAACTCAGGTTTCAACATCGCCATACATGCAACAATACGGCACCATGTCATCCTTTGAACATCTAGGCTGCATGGTCCGGATTAAAGGTTGCACATGGAATACAGCCATGTCTGACGGATGGACGATTGACACCGTATTTTGAAAAGGAATTGTTCCTGACAAAGATGATCAAAATCAATGGATCATCGAAACCGGTCTACCCAAATCTACCATAGATTTCTCTAATTCATTTTAAGACACAAGCTGCAAAATAATTAATTTTTAATGCCAAAACTCTGTATGACTCATATTTGGCACCCTTGATAACGTATGTTGCCTCCCTTATACTTCCTCCCCGAATACTATGATTAATTCAGACTGGCCTTTTGCTCTGTAGAGGAAGAAAAGGAACTTTCCTGACAATTAATGAAGGCAAAGCAATTTAATTTACCAAGACAGGTTGCATTTCACACTTTCGGTATAGCATAGAGATCTCTCTCTATGTTTTTTTTATGGGTGAGTGGAACACACTCTGCGGAGGGTGAATAAACTATTGGAAATACTCCCCTGTGAACTGTTCTATCTCGTTACACCCGTTCTTTTTTAGAAAAATATCTCCGGGATTGGCTTCCGGGTAGAATAGCTGTTGATTAATAACTATATATTGTAGAACCAGGGACAGCTGTCTCTCCTCTATCCCTCTTAGATAGGTGTTGTACCACCGCCACCTAGGGCAAGAAAACCCTGCAGGGTCAGGGTGTTCTTCCGTCCAGTGACAGATAGGGAACGCAATGATAGTTTCTTTTTTTATCTAAATCACAGTCCTAATCATGACCAATGGCCTAGTCCTGTTTTGTACACTGTTATAACTTGGACAGCTGCACTACCTTCTATCACTCTGGTGACATTAGTATTTGAGTTCAGAGCACATGAAGTTTCATCAGTAGTAAGAAGGGGAACGTTTTTTTGATCAAGGGGTGCGCGAGATTCCAGATCCTATGAGTAGTGAGCATTAAGCATAGCCTTCAGTTTTGCGTTTGCCACACAGTGGCTCAAGTAACATTGTACAGTGGCCTCCCGATATGCCTTCCGGAATGCTTGTCGACATGTAAAATGTTGTACGGTGGTCTCCCGGTTAGCTGTTCCACCCTTTAGAATACAGTAACAGTTGATACGAGTCGGCACAGATAATTTGTAGCAGTTCTGTGCACCTTCCCGTGAACTTGCGCAAACTGGCTAGTCCCTAACCCGCCAGCGCTAACGCACCTGATTACTTCCTAAATACTCTCACGAGCTACAATCCTAACGGGATTTGTAATTCGTAGCGTGACCAGCATTTTAAAAGATCAGGCAAAGCTTTTTCATAGGGGCAGGTGAGCGGACACACAGAACAACTTAATGTTAGAATGCATTTAAGCCAGAATGAACACAGTGAATAAGAGCTGTTTTTCTAAAATGCCTAAAAACAGAAAATTGCTAAAGAAATTGAATCTAGATAAAAATTATTTACTTTCACAGTCAACACGGCTATCAAGTAAAAACAGTTAAGAGAATACTAGCAGCAATATTAATACACACAAGATTGAAATGAGAAAGGAGTGCAGGAACAGGGCTTTTATACTAGCAGATTTGCTAGTCCCTGATGCGCCGGCACTGGCGTGCCTGATTGCTTCCTAACTATGCTCATGAGCTAAAATCATAATGTGATTTGTAGTTCGTAGGGTGACCAACATTTTAAAAGCTTAGGCAACGCAGTCTCACAAGCCCAGGCGAGTGGGCACTGAGAACAACTTAATGTTAGAATGCCGTTAAGTCAGAAGGAACACATAAGAGCTGTTTTTCTAAAAAGCCTAAAAACACAAAATTGCTACAAAAAAATCGAATGTAGATAAAAATTATGTCCTTTCACGATCAACATGGCTTTCAAGTAAAAACAGTTAGGAGAATACTAGCAGCAATATTAATACACACAAGATTTAAAGGTTTAAAGATCTATACTGTTCTTTCTGCTTCCAACTTGATTCACTCTTTGCCACTATGACTGATTTTCAACAATATCCCATATCTTGTTAGTATCCCAGGCCCTCCTCTAGGCTCTAGTAGTCTCCTCTTGACCACTGTGATGAGGAAGAGTCCCTCTGGAGTTTCGCTCATTCACGTGGGGATCCCAGAACCTTCTCTTGTAACTAGTGGACTTATCTCTGCCACTATATTGCGGAAGACTTCCTCTTTGCTTTGGTTTAATTCTGTTGGTGGGCCAGACCCTTCGTGTATAGCCAGTGGTCAACTCTTTCCCACTGATATGGTGGACATGATCCCAGACCCTTCCCTGTTGGCCAGTGGGCTTCTCTTCCCCACTGTTGTTGTGGACAGGGTCCCAGACCGTTCACTGGTGACCAGTGGACTTCAATTCCCCATTAGTACGAGGAGGAGGAGGTTGGATACACTCTCGACCCTTTGGGGGTCTGTCAGCGGTATGCCTTATACAAAGTCAGGTAAGGATTGCCTGCACACCTCCTACCTCGCGCTCCCTCCTGCCTGCGGCCCCACATCCCCTCCAGGTCCCCCGTACCACCTTTTACCTGCTTTCAGGCTTCAGTACGTCAACAGGGCTTACAGGGATGGCGGTACGACTTCTCGGCTGACTCGGCTTTCCCCATCTGCTTCTGCAGCTCTGTGGCATCTCCAGCTGCTGGGCTGCTCGACTCTTCTTGCCCTTGGTATCATGCATGAGTCCGCTTCTGCAGAACCCTGTGAGGACTCAAGCAGCCTCCTGATCACCCTTCATATGTTGCTGGCAACACTCTAAACAGAACCCCTTGGGACTTTCCATTAGGATTGTTACAGAGAAGTGGTGTTAGTGATGTCATCAGTGATGTCATTGATGACGCCATTGGTGATGTAATCTTTGATGTCCTGGGTGCTAGTCTTAACAGTGTATGGCTGTGGCAGGGGTTATGTTTGCATAGCTTACCATAATGTGCACATTTCTTTTCGATTTTACCTTTAACTCATAGCCTCCCTTTAAATATAGTTTTTTCATTGAATTTCATAGGTTTTTATTAGTGCAATTTAATCATAACATCCCTTTAAGTCAAGTTTTTCACTGAATATATATATATATGGATGTCGTACATTATAAAACCTTGTGTATTTGTGTGTTCCTGATCGTTTGTAATGCAGATTACAGCAACACAGGAGTGAGAAAAAGTACTCAATTTCCTCTCTGTATATCAAATATATATTCAGTTTATTGTTACAAAATACACAGACGCAATCTTTAAAATAATGTGTTTCTTATACTACACAAGTGTTAAAGTGCACCCCAAAAGTGTTGTCACCTGCATTACAAACAATCATGAACACACGAATATACAAGGTTTTTGAATGTGTGATATGTATTGATCTACCAGGTTCAATCTTGTTGTATAATCCTGGTGCCCCGTTTTGTCTTAGAAGATATATATATATATATATATATATATATATATATATATATATATATATATATATATATATATATATATATATATATATAGGTGTTTGAGTGTGTGCTTGGATTGGATCGATGATTGAGTGTTTAGGTGACTGTGTGGATGGATGAGCGAGTAAGGGAGTGTAAGAGGGCTGCACGGTGAAAAGTCTCGATGGTTGGGGTGGGTGGTAGTCTGGCATCGGTGAGTAGCCGACTGGATAAATAGATAAGTGGCAATTTGTGATGCAAAGAACCAATCATACCCTAATACTAGTCACTGTGCGGCATATACTGTGTTGGATGCATTCGTTCTGTGAAGTAGTTAACGACCTCTTTAGTCAGATCAAAAATGTCCTCTCTTTTCCTTAAGAGCTCTGTTCTAGATGTTCCAGCGAGGAACTGCTTGACCGTCTGTTTCGGAAGAGCACAGTCACGGAAATGGAGGTGAACTAACTGCTTTCCTATCTGTCTAAGTTCATAACTTGGTAGCACTAACATCATACTGTTGCAGTGTTTTCAGCAAAAGTAATGAATACCATGTTTATATTACTTTATGTTATGGCAAATAAAATGTCTAAAGTGCAGTGTTTGCCTAGAAATGACCTTGTGGTGCTATTGTTTCCTGCAATGTTGTAAGTAAAGCACCCCGATTTATACCTGCCATAGCTAGGCTTTTGTCTGCCTACCAAATTGCAAGTCCTTTGTAATAGTTCTTATCCAAAATGTTAGCCTGTTGCAAAAAGACGGGGCCAAGATAGGAAATGGGTTGTCATCTGCTCTACCTTTCTTGAACCAACTGTCTGGCTGAATTGAATTTAGCAGTCTGCATGGGACAATACCTTTTGGAGCGTTCTGTAAGGAACAGATGGCCAGTTTCCTAGTAGGCATGATGGGCCGTGAAGAAAGACTGAAAATGAATGCATGTTTGTACTGACAAACAGTGTGAACAACTCAGCGTAGCAGAGTATTTCCCATCTCAGGGTTTTGGAAAGACGATGAGGAGCAGCATTTTTTAGTCTTTAAAGTGTGATGATAAGGTGTGTTGTGATGTCACTGGTATAATCTTAGTATAACTGGAATAGGGCTTAAGTTGCTGGCCTTGATAAGGTACTGCTATACAGAGGAAATATTCCCTCAACAGTTCCAGGGGGCAAAAGCCACTCTTGACTACCTGGGCAATCCCAAAACCCAATCAATTACAGTCCCTAGATCTAGCTTCCCATGCCGTAGTGTAATGATGGCTCTCTCATCCTCGGCTTTTCCACCTTATGGCCTAAGGGGGCTTGTTACAAAATCTCCAGCTGTCACATCTCACAAAGCAATACCCTTTCCACCAAATAAAGTGCTGTCACATAACATAGGCCGCAAGTGCATAAACTGCAACAGTGCAGCACAATTTCTGGCTGCCATTTGCACCAAGGTAAGAACATGTCCTTATTGAAATGACAGGTAACAATTGCACTGTATCTATAAGTATATGTTCCGCTGTAAGTATGCATTACAGCAATGCCCTTTGCACAATGGCAGCGTGTGCCCAAGTGCTAATGCAGTAGAAATGTGCACTAGATAGTGGAATATTTTATGTTATTTGGATGCCAATGTCAATAAAAGTTAAAAGCATTGTGAAAAATTGCCGGTGTCATAGTCAATATGTCTGCTCACATGTATTGCACAGCATGGCACAAGTTTGTTAGCATGAGATGAAATCCAAACCAATTAATTCATTTTTTATGCAATAACCATGTATGTAATCCCCGAGTTGAAGCTGCATACTGTAAGCTTCGTCAAGGGGAAACATTCCCAAAATGTGTAAAATACCCCTGAGGTGGTCTTTAAAGCATACAAGATGTCCAGGAGGTAGGGGAAGTTAATTTGGTGGTCTGAGAGGTTAGAGAGCTCTATGGGTACTCTGTGGTCTGGAGGCTGAAATAAGGATCTGCACCCATCTAGGACGTTGACCCTCTTATCCCACCGGTGGTAACAGGTACTTACATGAACCTATGTGTTAATTCATGAGGCCTGGTATATATACAATTTTTGCATTCATTTATTTAGTTAGCAGAGGAACACATCTCACCACAAGTTGGAGAAATAGTTTCAAGAATGTACTTTTAGAAGGACACAATCCATGCATGAGCCTTATCAAGAGTTTGGTGATGCTGTAAAAATAAAGTGACGGTAATTCCGTTGCCTCCACATTTTGTGGCAATAACAGAATTACTGCCACTTTACCAGACGAATTCCAGGTCTAGACGTAAAGTCAAGGAATTACCTCCAGCAGAAATATGGAGGTGAATACTCCACTTTATCTGCATTAATTGGTGGATTTACTGTGCAGAATTACATATTAATCTACCGAAAATCCCCATGGAGTCCATCGATTCCAAAAATGGGGATTTACACCACTGCCATACTACCACTTGTAATCCTGGGTTACTGCCACAGAACCGAGTGGAGATAACAGTAAACAATGTAGTAGTTAAATCAATGGATTTCCCTGTGATTCACCACCAAAATCCTAATGAATCTCATTGACGGACAGAGAACCAGATGTGTTGTGTACCAATTCTGAATGGTATAACAATGACATGTGCTGTTGTGTATTGATGAACTGTTTCGCAGTACACAAGCATGACCGAGTGTTGGTTTATTTATTTATTTATTTATGAAACTTATGTAGCGCTTTCCTCCAAAGCGCTGGACAACAAAGGAGGAGGATATAGTACAAAATGAATGTAAATTTACAAGGTAAACCAAGAAAAGAGGTGACAATGATGGAAAAACAGTTTAGATGGAAAGTGCAGAATTGTGAGGATGCACAGAGAGGAACGGGAATAGACAGAAGAAATTGAGAAGCGGAGCAGAGATCGCAGGAGGGTTGATACAAGGAGACCAGCGAGCAGAGATAAGGGTGGCCAAGGCATAAATGCTCTTGAAAACAAGACTTGGAAACTGAAAATCACACCTTAGTTTCATTGGAATCCAGCGAAGACGCAGGAGATAAGGAGAAATAAGAGAAGTATAAGTGAGGCAGAAAAGGGTCCGAACTGAGAGTGAAGGATTTGTCAAAGTGGTTGATAGTTTTTCTGTCTCAGTCTCCTGCACAAGCATGGGGGTGTAACCTTAATTTTCAGGCTTAAACGTCCTGACATATGCTTGATCTGTGCACATTAACTGCCTTACCGTTTCCACTGCCCAATATCCCGGTATTACCAGGATATTTCGGGCAGCAGAGACGCTGATAAATTCACATTCCATGGAGTTCAATAGGACTCCATGGGATGGGATTGCTGGAACTACCAGCACCCATACTACTGGCTTTGGTGATTGTGGCATTTATTTGCAGTTAGGGGCCTGAACTCACCGCAGGGCAGGCAAGCCGGTAGTTCACTGCCCCCACCGGCAAACCTGTGTTTCCCCCATCTGGAAAAAAATTCCAGGATTACCAGCATTTTTTACCAGCATTTTTTCTGAACTGGTTAACTCCTAATGAGCTGTTAGGGTGCGCTGTGATGGATCCAGTGGAGTCATCGCGGATTCCCTGGACGTGACCTCCTCCCATGTGGCCAGGGGATGGCAGCCGCTACCTGATCCTCACACTGGGGGAAGCAATATAAGGGAGGACTACATGGGAGGAGACAGCTACCAGGGGAGGTAATGACTTAATTGGAGGGGTCACAGAGTTCCTCCCTTCCCCTTAAAGAAGACCTTCTGATACCCAGGATCTTAATGTTAGTCAGGTTTCCACCTCTCATCCAAACATCCACATCTCACACATAACATCTTTTGATCATGATGCATCTTTTTGTGAAGTCCGTGAGAGAAATCATCCAGGAGTTAAAAGCCAAAAGAAAGTTATGGACTTCAACTCCCATAAACTCTCAGATACTGGGATGAGGAAGAGGAGAAGGGAGTTTGTGCAAGATGGCAAGAACCCGAAAATGTAACATGCAGACTAGTTGTTTTCCAAAGCTGTAATGAGCGGGACATTCAAAAGTGGCAGCCGCATTAAGAAGAAGGGAAGTACAGCAAGCCATGCAGGAAGAGGCGTTGTTATTCACGCAAAGGCTTCTGAATGAAGTACTAAGGGAGAGAGATGCTGCGTGTGAGCGAGGAGGGCAGTGGAGAAGCCAGGGCCATGGAGAAGTCGGGAGCAGTGCAGAAGCTCTTGGTGGCCGGACGGCATGACAGGACAGCAGTCTTCACTCTGGCCCACGAGGGAACATTGGCAGGTGACCGGGGAGCCGTGCTGGATACCAGGGAGGCATCCGCACACTCCGAACTGGAAGGCAGAGGAAGAAGCCATAATGTAGAGGCGAGAGCAACGTCAGAGAAGCTGGGAAAGACTGGTGTGTCCACCCAAAGCAACTGGGGACCACGGGTCATTCCCTCAACCACAATAAAGAGTGATTTAATGGAATAAGAGTGCTAATGCAGAAAATATCCAAAAGCAAAGTTTGTTTAATTGCAGTGAAGGCAAAGTACAGATTCAATACCCAATAATAAGAATGTTTGATGCAGAAAATACATAAAGGTAAAGTTTGTTTGAATGCAGCCAAGGCAAAGTTTAAAGGCAAGATTCACTGAGAAGAATGTTTCAATGCAGACAAGACAAAGAATAAAAGCAAAACCCCAGGCACCACATTGTATATACTATTGTGGCATATCAGGAAACTGTAAAACATATAAGAGGTCTTGGCAGGCGGGTATACCAGGCAATTGAAGTTGTACAAAGATTCCTGGCAGGAGAGTATACCAGGCAATCCAGGAATCCTAAAGAAAGGTCCTGGCAGGCGAGTATACCAGGCAGTTGAAAATTGTGCAAAGATTCCTGCTAAGGGAGTATACCAAGATACAAGAACGTTTACAAAAAGACTATTACAGAGTCTTCTGCTTGAACAGAACTTTTTTAGTTAAACAAGAACTTTGTGAGTCCATTAAAGACACCAAGGAACTGTTAGTTAAAGAGACATTTTTGCCTTCCTATTTAATAATCCAGGGGAACGGAGCCCCTTCTGGATACCGGGGTCTTTACCTTGGAAAACATTTTAATTTGAGTAATTCTGATACTTTTGGGTTTTTACACTTTTTCTAACATCAAGTTAAAGACATTACCTTGCACCTTTTCTGGTTTGTTTATAAGTGTGAGAGTCAGGATAGGTTGTTTTGGACACAAGGACGGATTTTCAGTTACTGACATCCTCACACAGGCAGATCCTTTTTTTTTTTTTAAATATATTTTTATTTTGTTTTAAGTGAAAACAATATAAACAAACTTGTGACATTATTTACAATAAGACAATAAACACTTAACAAAACACAACACTACACTCCCCCCCCTCCCCTTCAAGAGCTCATCCACAGGGTAGTTCCGTATCGACCTGGTGTGGCCGGGTGACTTCCTCCTCCGAGGCAGTAGGTTCTCCTCGTACCCCAAACAGACCAGTGACTAATGACCTCCAGGCTACTAGGTTGCCCACATCCTCCTCCCCGCATTTACTGCATGCCTCTTGCCAGACCATGGTTTCGGCTTCCGCCCATTTTTGGAGATCCCTCCACCACATCTCTATCCTAGGTTTGTAGCATTGCTTCCAGTTCATAGCTATCCTCCTCTTAGCGAGTATATACGCTAGGTCTCTCAGTTTCCCCAGATGTTTGGTGTTCTTCGGTCTGGGGAACCCCCCTAGAAGGCAAGCCCAGGTCGTGTCAATGCTTATCGGGACCCCTTTGTCAGCCAACTTCTGTGACACTTCTCTCCAGAAGACTTCGATTACTGGGCAGGACCAGAACATATGCGTCATGTCCGCGTCCTCCTCGTTACATTTCGGGCATGCCTGCCTGCCCGAGTTCGCAAACTTAGCTATTCTCTTGGGGGTCATATACGCTCTGTGTGTGATATATAGTTGGATTTGCTGTAATCTAGCATTTCTGGACACTTTTTTATGATATCCCAGAGCCCGTTCCCACATCCCATCAGTCATCTGAACCCCCACCTCCATTTCCCATTCTAGTCTCAAGTCTATCAAGTCCTTTCCCACTCGGGACATCACCACCTCATACAATCTGGAGATCTCGTGTCCGCCCTCTGATATGTCATATATTGTATCAATCAGGGCGTCCGGATCCTCCGCTAACACCGTCTCAGGCCAAGATTTTCGGATAATCCGTACCAACCTGAGGTATGTAACCTATTGGCCCCCATGTAACTCAGCTTCTTCTTCTAAGTCTGCAAAATCCTTGATGGCCCCATCTTGCCATATATCTCCTAACGTGGCCAACCCAACCGGTTCCCAGTACATTCTGATCGTTTTTCTAAGTTGACCATCCCCCGCAGTCAAGGCAACCAGTGGCACCTGCGGCGAACACGGATCCGGGCTTTCCAGTAGCCGGCATGCTCTACGCCACATTTTCCACCCAAGTAACAGCATACCAGGGCGAAGATTTAAGTCTTGTCTAGGGACCCAGATGATCTCCTTCAAATAGAACGGGGTGCAATCTGTCCCAACCAACCTGGACTCGGGAGATTCCTCATCAGAGAGCCACTGTGTAACATATTGCAATTGGCTCGCTACATAATAGGCCTCAAAATGTGGTAATTTAATCCCTCCTTTATCGTAGAAGTTTTGTAGCTTCCACAGCGCCACTCGGTTGCGAGTGCCGTGCCATAGGAAGTCCCTGCACATACTGTCGAGTTTGGTAAAGAACTTCCTAGCTATTAAGTATGGTATGTTGTTGAAGAAATGCAGCAGTCTAGGCAAGACAACCATTTTAAGCAACGCCCCTCGCCCTATCATCGCTAGCGGCAGCTTTTCCCAAAATCGCATAGACGCACGGATTTTATCCACAGCAACCTCGGTGTTATGCAGATGTTCGTTTCCCACAGTGTGATATATGTCTATTCCGAGGTATCGGAAGGACTCGGCTGCCCAAGGCACGGGCAATACCGGTAAGCATTCCGTGGGGACCTTCGAATAGTACCCTAGGGGGAACATGCTCGACTTGCCAGGATTAACCGCTATGCCGGACAATTCGGCATACTTCTGCATGACCTCCAGCACATACTGGAGGTTCTCTTCCGGATACTTTAGGTACAGCAGCAAGTCATCGGCATATAAGGATATCAAATGGCTCTTTCCTCCCACCGCGATGCCCACCAGGTCATACTGCTGTCTAAGATATACCGCTAAGGGTTCCAAGGCCAATATGTATAACATCGGGGACCAAGGACATCCCTGCCTAGTACCCCTACTTAGGTGCCACTTATCGGATATCACTGATCCCGTACGCACCCTAGCCGTTGGCTGGCTATACAGTAGTCTCGCCCATCTGATATAGCCTGGCCCAAACCCATATTCCCTCAGGACCGCAAACAGCCACGGCCACCTCACCGAATCAAACGCCTTAACTGCGTCTAGGGAGATCACTGCCATTTCCTCATCTCTTCTGTTCCCTTCTTCTATCACTCGGTGGAGCCGCCTGTGATTATGAGTTATATTCCTGCCAGGGACATAACCTGTCTGATCCGAGTGTACCAGTCTGCCGATGACCTTGCGCAGCCTATCCGCCAAGACCGCTGTCAGGATCTTACTGTCTTGGTTCAACATCGACAGCGGTCTGTACGATCCACAGTGTTGTCTCGGCTTGTTAGGCTTGGGTAGTGGTACGATCAGCGCTTCTCTGAGCGTGTCTGGCAATCGGCCTCCCTCGAATGATTCGTTATACATCTCCAGCATAGGGGGGAGTATCTCTGCGCTATACGTTTTGTAGAACTCACTCGGGAGTCCATCAGTGCCCGGGGTCTTGCAAGTAGGCAGCACTAATCCTGGGCAGTTCTATATCTTCCAGTGTGTCCCTGATTTTATCCAGATTGTCTTCCCCTTTGTCCTCATACAGCGCTTTATAATAATCTAAGAAAACAGCGTTAACCTCTTCCTGAGTGTGAGCCTCCTCTCCGTCTTCCCTTTCTATCATCATGACCGGGGCCCTGGGGGTTTCCCTCTTATAAAGCCATGCCAGTAGGCGACCAGTTTTGTCACCTCCTGCATGTTGCCTCTCCACGTATTTCCTGTAATTGAGGTCACAAAGCCGCTCCCACAGCTCTGAGCATCGTTGTTGTAATTCGAGTACTAGGTCTGTGTCCCCTCCCCCTCTGGTACATTCACGTTCCAATTCTTTCTCCACTTTCTCCAGCTCGGCTAAAACCCCCCCCCTGAAGGCCCTTTGATTTAGAGATAGCGTCGCCCCTCACTACCACCTTGAAGGCCTCCCAAAGTGTACCAGCCGAATCCACACTGCCCGTGTTCTCCTCAAAATACCTTGTAATCGTCTCTCTAATATCTTCTCTAGATACCGGGTCTCTGAGCGCCTCCGCCCGAAGGCGCCATGTTGGAATCCGCCCTCTGGGGCGGCCATATTGCAGGCCATCACCAAGGGCGAATGGTCCGACAGGACCCTCGCTCTGTATTCAACCTGTGTAGTTGTTATCGCCACTTCTGGCGTAGCAAAGAAGTAATCTAGTCTCGTGTGCAACTGTTGAGGGGCCGAATAATGAGAGTACTGCAAGGCCGTGGGGTGTTTCAATCTCCAGACATCTTCTAGTCCATAGTCGTCTAATAGTACCCATAGAGCCCTGGCCGCTGGGGTGGGCCTGTCTACTTTACTGTCGGACCTATCTATCTTGGGGTCAAGAACACAGTTAAAGTCCCCCCCCAGATGATCGGTTCCCAAGGGATTTTGGAGGAGGCTCTGTTCCCTAATTCCCAAGAATGTAAGCCTTCTAATGAAACCGAAAGAGGAACTAAGGATTTGGGGGAGGCAGCTATAGAGCCTCAGGGAATATCTGAGGTAACTCCACCTCTTGTGGCAGAGGGGAACCTGAAGTTATCCCCGATTTAGCCTTTGCCCAAAGGGATGATACCTTACTTTCCGAGCCTTTTCTTCAGGTATTACCCGAGGGAGGAAGAGGGAAGAAAGAAGGGTGGACCATTTTTTTTCTTGAAGACTGGGCTGCTGTATC
This sequence comes from Ambystoma mexicanum, assembly GCF_040938575.1. Classification (NCBI taxonomy): domain Eukaryota; kingdom Metazoa; phylum Chordata; class Amphibia; order Caudata; family Ambystomatidae; genus Ambystoma; species Ambystoma mexicanum. Next base: position 151,769,822 of record NC_090924.1, read on the forward strand.
GGGGGGATATTGGACCAGATGGTATCCCAAGCTCACAAGTTGTGGTACCCAAAAGCCATACGAAAAGTGTGCTGCAAATTGCCCAATTCCATCTGACAGGTGGACATCTAGTGACAGCCAAAGCCCAGGCCCAGATCCTAAGCCAGTTCTATTGGCCAGGAATATACACAGATGTAAAGAACATTGTTACATCTTTATTTTGTTATTAACATTGTTATTACTTGGATATAGTTGGACCCTTAGAACCATCAAAGTTGGGAAACTGCTACATATTGGTGATATTGGACTATGCAACCCGTTACCCTGAAGCCTTTCCTTTACGGAACAACACGACACAACAGATTCTAAAGCATTTAGTTCAGTTTGTTTGAGAGTTGGGTTTCCAAATGAGATCTTAACAGATCAAGGTTCTACCTATATGAGTAAACCATGTCTGAGGTAAAGGAAATTCTTCAGATTAAAACGTTGTGCGCTACATACCACCCTCAAACTGATAGGTTAGTTGAGCGATTTAACAATAACCTAAACATATCTTAAAGAAACAGTTTGAGTTTGATTGAAAGAATTGGGATGTTATGACCCCATGGGCCCTTTTCGCCATTAGGAAAACACCTCAATCCTCCATGGGATGTTCCGCATTTGCCACTTTTAAATCGTGGCCCATCTCCCTCTTGAAATTCTTATTTTTGTCCTTTCTGCATTTTTTGTGTGCATTTCTGCACCATTGTACGCTCACCTGATTCCCCCACCCAGCTGTTTCCTTGTTGCTCCACCCTCCCCTCCTCCTAGCCCGCCCTCCCACCTCCCTGTGATTGGCCTGCTACTGCAGGCTGAATGTGAGCAAAGGTCCAGGCCCTTCAGTGTCTTCCCGCACTGCCTTTGGCTTGAGGTGCGGGGGGGGGGGGTAAGTTTGCCTCTTTTAAATCTTGGCCCATCTCCCTCGTGAAATGCTTATTTTTGTCCATTCTGCATTTACTGTGTGCATTTTGACACCATTGTGCACCCACCTGTTTCCCCGCCAAGCTGCTTCCTTGCTTCTCCACCCTCCCCTTTTCCTAGCCCTCCCACCTCCCCATGATTGACCTGCTAGTCTCCTTATAAGACATTCTCCCAGGGCAGTCCCTGTCCATGCAGTCCCTGTCCGTGCAGCCCTGTCGGCGAAGGGCCCCAAGGCAAAGGGCAGCTCCTGAAGAAGCAGCTCCAGCAACTGATAAGGTAAGTGTGGTTTGGGTCTGCAGTACAGCAATTACTGTATTCCAGCAAAGCTCTGCCACTCTTATTACCCTACTTACCACAGCACACCCTTGTTAGCTAGTAATCAGTTCCAGATCATATATCTCAAATGAGGTTGTTTCAGCCATTGTACGGTTGATTCCATAATTAAGGCGTTTCTGCAGGTACTGTTGTCTCTCAAATGTAGGCGTTTTCTCCCACTGCTCAGGTATCCCCTTGTCAGGTGTTCCACCATGTTCTATGGACTCTCAAATGTAGCCGTTTTCTCCCATTGATAAGGTATCCCATTGTTGGGTGCTTCACCATGTACGTTAAGTCTCACACTTGGGCGTCTCTGCAGGTACTTTTGCCTCTCAAATTTTGGTGTTTTCTCCCACTGCTCAGGTATCCCAATGATAGGTGTTCCGGTATGTAATATTGAGTCTCAAACTTAGATGTTTCTGCCGGTACTGTTGTCTCTCAAATGTAGGCGTTTTCTCCCACTGCTCAGGTATCCCAATCTCAGGTGTTCGACCATGTAGTATTGTCTTTCAAATGTAGGCAATTTCTCCCACTACTTTGGTATCCCAATTCTGGGTGTTCCACCATGTACAGTTGAGTCTCAAACTTAGGCATTTATGTGGGCACTGTTGTCTCTCAAATGTAGGCATTTTCTCCCACTGCTCAGGTGTCCCAGTGCCAGGTGTTCTACCGTGTATTGTTGGCTCTCAAATGTAGGCTATTCCCCGCTGCTTTAGTGTCCATGGTCTGGATGGTTCTCCTGCCGCTGGGGCCCCTCAGACTTTGGCTTCTCCCCGCACTGTTCAGGCTCTCAAGTGTAAGGAGCACACAGCTAGCGAGACCAGCCAATCGATTTGGACCTATGAAAAAGTGACATCGAAGATGGTTTAAGGTATGTATAACTCAGACCACGTCTGTGGACACATGCTGCAGGCTCTGCTCCCCCATCCATGCACTATAAAATGCAGCTATGGCTATATAAATCCGATCTATCAGCTTGCATAGCCGTCCACACTGAAACCCCTGATGTGCCCCAACCCCTCTTCCAGTAGTATGCAGCGACAATCTAGAAATAAAGTTGGTCTAGCTGGGCATACACTGTGTCACCTGCACTAGCACTCTATCCTAATCCACTTACATCACCCACCCACGTGCCTGACCGCAGGGCTGCTTACTGTAGCCTATCCAGCCCTCATAAGTCCGAACCTGACACACATCTTAAAGTTAACTCTTAGAATCTTCCATACATGAACTTCGGTCCCGAGGGCGTTCCAATCACCAAGCGCATTGATGCTATAGAATTTGGGAAAGGGCACCATATAAATGATGATTACAATACAATACAATATATCATTACATCCGTACCCCTCCAGAAAAGGTGGTGCATCTGAAACCATATTGGGTACCTGAAAGTAGAAAGAACATTATTCAAGAAGAATTGGAAAATATGTTAAGGGATGATATTATCGAGCCCTCTCAAAGCCCCTGGTTCTCCCTGATTGTGTTAGTCACTAAGCCAGATCAATCTTGGAGGTTCTTTATTAATTTCAGGAAGGTAAACGCTGTCTCCCAATTTGATAGTTACCCCGTGACCAGAACAAATGATCTTATTGATCGATTGGTGTCTGCCGTTTACCTCTCCACGATTGTTCTGATAAAGTGGTACTGGCAAATTCCTGTTAATCCAGCAGAGAAACCAAAAACAGCCTTTTCTACTCCATTAGGTCTTTCTCAATTCAAAGTTTTGCCTTTTGGCTTGCATGGGGCCCCGGCTACCTTTCAAAGGTTAATGGATCAAATTCTCCGGCCCTATGCCTCATTTTGTTAAGCATACATCAATGATCTCATCATCCACAGTAAGTCTTGGAGAGGGTATGTTTACCACTTGTATTTGGTAACCAGAACCCTAAGAAAAGCAAGGCTTACGGCAAACCCAAGTAAATGCCATTTAGCTAGCTCAGCAGTAAAATATCTTGTTTTTTTTTTAGGAAATGGGCTGGTTCAGCCCCAGACAGAAAAGGTCAGACCGGTTAAGGAAACATCCACTCCAAAAACAAAGAAAGATTTGAGAGGCTTTTTGGGTTTAGTAGGTTATTATAGATGGTTTATCCCTAATTTCACATCTATAACAACCTCTCTTACGGATAAACTCAAAAATGCTGAGCCCCAGAAAGTGAAATGGCATCATGAAGAGCAATTGTGTTTTGACAAACTCAAGCACATTTTGTGTAGCGAGCCAGTGTTGAAAGTGGCAGATTTCAACCGGGAATTCACCCTACAAAGAGACGCTTCACATATTAGTCTAGGGGCAGTTCTTTTACAAGATCATGATGGTATAGAACATCCTCTATATAAGCAGGAAGTTATTCATAAGAGAAAACAATTATGTGGCTCTTGAACTGGAAGCCTTGGCCATTAAGTGGGGCTATAACCTATTTCAAATACTATATAACAGGTAGGAAATTCAGACTTGTCACAGACCATAGCTCATTGAAAATGATGAGCCTCTGCAAAGACACTAATGCAAGAGTCATCCACTGGTTCTTAGATTTACAGCCCTATTGTTTTTCCGTTGAGCACAGGAAAGGAAAGGAAAGGATAGGAGCGGAAAGGAAAGGAGAGGGAAGGGAAGGGAAGGGAAGGGAAGGGAAGGGAAGGGAAGGGAAGGAAAGGAAAGGAAAGGAAAGGAAAGGAAAGGAAAGGAACAGGGTAATGTGGTCTTCCTTTCACGTTTTCCAGTAGATGCTGAGAAAACCACCAACAGTAGGGGAAGGGTATGTGATGAATCCAGTGGAGTCATCATGGATTCCTTGGCGGTGACCTCCTACCATGTGGCCAGGGAATGGCAGCTGTTAACTGATCCTGGGGGTGGTAAATATGAGGGAGGACTATATGGGAGGAGACAGCTACCGGGAGATGTCATGACTTCATTGGAGGAGCCTCAGAGTTCCCCCATTCTCCTTGAAGAAGACCCTCTGATACCCAGGTTCTTAATGGCCTATTGCCATGTTAGTCAGGTGCCCACATTTCACCCAAACACCCACAGCTCACACATAACATCTTTTGATCTTGATTCATCTTTTTGTGAAGTCCGGGAGAGAAATCATCTAGGAGTTAAAAGCCCAAAGAAAGTTATGCACTTCAATTCACATAAAACCTCAGGTACTGGGAAGCGGGAGAGGAGAAGGGAGTTTGTGCACGATGGCAAGAACTCGAAATGCGAGATGCAGACTAGTTGTTTTTCCAAACCTGTAAAGAGCGGAACATTTAAACATGGCAGCCTCTTTGAGAAGGAGGGAAGTACAGCAAGCTGTGCAAGAAGATATGTTGTTATCCACACAAAGGCTCAACAGGAGCTGGCGAAGCAGGGAAGGGTACTGGAGAAGGGAGAGAGATGACGCGTGCAAGTGAGGAAGGCCGTATAGAAGCTGGGAGCAGTGCAGAAGCTCTTGGAGGACAAGCCGCACGATGTGACATCAATCTTCACTTCGGGCTGTGAGGGAAAGCTGACATGTGACCGCAGAACCGCCCTGGATACCGCAGAAGTGTCCACACACCCTGAACTGGAAGGCAGAGGATGAAGCCATAACACAGAGGCGCGAGCAGTGTCGGAGACGCTGGGAAAGACTGGTGAGTCCCACCAAAGCAACTGAAGACCCTGGGGCGTTCCGACAACTGCACCAAAGAGATTGAATGGTACAAGAGTGCTAACGCAGACAATATTCAAAAGAAAAGTTTGTTTAAATGCAGTGAAGGCAAAGTACAGATTCAACACCCAATAGGAAGAATGTTTGATGCCGAAAATTGGCAAAGACAACATTTGTTTGAATGCAGTCAAGGCACAGTTTAAAGGCAAGATTCACTAAGAAGATTGTTTGAATGCAGACAAGACAAAGTATAAAAGCAAAACCTAGGCAAATATGGATGCATGAAATGCCAATGTGGGTAAGAAGATTGAGCAAGTATATTTGAACAAAGTATTAATGCAAATAGATATACCAAGCACCACATGTTATATTCTATTGTGGCATATCAAGGAACTGTGAAACAAGAGGTTTTGGCAGGCAATTGAAGTTGTACAAGGATTTCTGGCAGAAGAATACACCAGACAATCTGAGAATCCTAAAGAGAAAACCTGGCAGGCGAGTATACCAGGCAGCTGAACATTGTACAAAGATTCCTGGCAGGGGAATATACCAGGTAATCTTCCAAGATACAAGAACTTTTACAAAAAGACTATTACAGAACCTTTTGCTTGAACAGAACTTTTTAGTTAAATAAGAACGTTGTGAGTTCATTAAAAACACCAAGGAACTGTTAGCTAAATAAACGTTTTGCCATCCTGTTTAGGAATCCAGGGGAAGGTAACCACCTTCTGGATCCAGGGGTCTTTACCTTGGAAAACATTTTCATTTGAGTAATTCTGATACTTTTGTTTAAATACATTATCTTGCACCTTTTGTTGTTTGTTTATAAGTCTGAGGGTCAGGATAGGTTCTTTTGGATACAAAGACAACTTTTCATTTACTGGAATCCTGACATAGACAGACCCTTAGTTTTAGTTTTTAGGTATAGAAGTTTCCCATTAGAATAGGGCTAGAGAGGCATTTTTTTCCAAACCACTTTTGTTTAATAAAAAATAATTCACTTCAAAATACAAAAATCTTGTATCCGTCACTCATTTTTGACTCCTCACAGCGCCGTGTGACAATATTTTAAATTTTACTTTGTCATTTCTGAATTTGGTGTGCAGAATTTGGTTAAAATTCACTTTAAGAATGTAACAAAACAGTACATTACTATTTGACATTGGAACATTCACTCTTCGAAAAGTCTCATGAGTGGAGTCGGTGTCGTACATATTCAGTACACTGTAGTGCACCATTGACCAAGATAATTCCATGATGAAAGATCCCTGATCCGAAATGCATTGGATTGTTTCCTTCCTCTTGGAAAACACACTTTTTTTGTTTATGTTCATTAAAAGCTGTTTTAGTAGTTTTAAAAACTCAACATGCTCATTTTTTGTAAAAGATCAAAATAGGAACACTGATGTTATAAAGATCTGTGACAAATTTCACAAAGATTCCCCAGTTCCAAAGGAACTTCCTTGGGTTGTGGTTTAAGTTAATGCATGCCTTTTAATGATGACACCATATAGAAGTTACAGCTAAACTGAAATCTGACTATGCAGTCACAAAGACTGGATGACATCTCAGCCTGATCAGACTCTAGCTGGCTCCATCTTAGCACGAGGAAGATGGAGAAGGTTCTGCTCACATTAATTAAGAATGAATCTCTCCTCACACTCAATCTCCCTGTTTATTGGAATGTGTGTCAAATGGTTATCACAGGTTAAATGCTTATACATTGTAGTTGATAAAAGTCCATGCCATTCAAAAGGGATGCTATTTTAATATCAGGTGGCTGTATGGTATTAGTTCCTTCATGCCAATGGACGCCATGCAGTTGTAGTAGGAGCCTAAGTGACTAGTCACCTAGAATATTATAATTGGGTAGTTCAATATAAAACTGATTAGCAGGCTTTATGTGGCTTAAAACGTATTGTTTTCTGTTCGTAAGAAAAGTGATTATGTCGAAGCTGCTCGTAGGATCTTGCTGGTATTCCAGTAGAGTAGAGAATGCAGCTTATGATGATGCACATTCTCTGCATCATCTTCATATGCATCTGTGGGTCTGCTCCTGCCTGCCTTAAGGCCAACACTCTGGAACCCCCTCCCCGTCAACATCAGACTCGCCCCCTCACTTCCATAATTTTGGGAGGTGCTTAAGACCCTCCTCTTCAATGACTAGCTCCTCTCTAGCACCTAGGTCCACCCCCCCTCAGCCCCTTCACCATTGACTAGGTGATCTGCTCCACACTGTTTTCTCTCCCGATTGCTTATATATCCCCTGGTACCAAACTGCCAGCCACCCCCTCCCATGTCAGCTCTCTGCTCCCTTGTTTCTCTGCTTCCCTCACCATGTGCTTCCCCCCATGATTGCAAAGTGCTCTGTTGTTCCTGAAGATAGGTCAGCGCTCCATAAATACCCTAATAATAATAATAATAATAAAAAATTGCATCAAATGGTATATCGCAGGATGAAACGTTTGGCAAATGGAGGACCTCAGACCATGTATCCCTCTTACTCACTGTCAGATCAGAGGCATTAGGAATTTCAGTCTTGGGACCTAGGCTTTGGAATAAAGTACCAACTTATATTCATGACACTAAAGGTTTTTGTAGTTGCAGGCCGATGTTGAAGCAGCATCTGTTCCGATAAGTGCTAGGTATGGGTTCCCACAGATTTAAGACCAGCCATTAGAGACGTTGATTTCCCAAAAGCAATATATTAATGTTCCTACCGACTGACTGAGAGAAAAAAGTGACAAAACATACAGGACGACTTCTTACTTTTTCACAATCCATTCACTTGGCTGTCAACTTGCTGCAGACCCTACTGTGCAGTAATGTCACACTGAAGGGTTGAGTCTCTCACATGCCTGTCTTGATGGGGTTGGCATGGTACAGGACATCTGAAATGAGGGGTGAGCAAATGTTCATTATGAAAACCCACACTGGCCGATTGTGTAACCTTTGGATGATTACCTTTACTCTACGCATTCAAAGATGTCCAGAAATCCCGATTCAGAATTATTCATTACAGATTACCCATAGCAGCTCAGAATTATTCCTTCCAAATCCCAAATCAGATGAATTTCAAATTATGGGAGACTGAATGAACCAAATGCTAGTTTTGTACACAAACTCATTGTAAGCATTTATTTGTAATCATCACTAGTGTATGATTTCTTCTGACCCAGTCATAAAAGTGCCAGTGGATCCCAAAGGCCATCGGGCTGTTCCAAGAAGGTCCACTATAAATGTTTACATGAATGCATAACTTCCTATTTAAAATTGTATTCAATGGGTTTGTTTTAGGTTTAATATTTTGAACAAATAGAGAAAATTAAATCTAATAGGTAATTTAAGATTGCTTTTTATAATTCCTAGGTGAAGTTATACATTCAGCAGGTTTTGGAGGGGATCGGATATCTCCATGAAAAGAATATTCTTCACTTGGATATTAAGGTAAGTATGGGGTAACAAACTGCATGTTTCCTCAGATAGCTAAAATGTTTTCAACACTTGGTACTGCTTTTAGTATATTGATCATACATAGTAATTGATATTGTATGTATTAATGTTACACGCTATGTTCGGGGGTGAGCTTGGGGAGTAACGGCTCACCAACCCAAGCTTTCACAAGGACTCAGGACTTAACTTTATAAGCACGTGGCTCTGAGCTTAACGCTATTAGCACTGGCATAGGTTTGGGATGCTGATTACAGGTTTGGGTTTAAAAAATATATATATTACCACTATATAAATGAAAGTTGGGGCTCCACACAGCATTGCTTGAGAGAAGTGTGCATGGCTGGTATACAGAGGAAGGCAGTGGGTAGTCTGGTTCGGCAGGGAAAGGGCAGAGTGCTGGGGCAAAGAAAGGGTGATAAGTAGGTGAATGAACAGGCACTAGGAGCCCAGGAGCAAGACAGAGAAGGAGAGACTCAAAGAGCACAAATGAGGGCTTACACCTCCGAATGCAGCCATTGTTCTATTGCTCCTGGTTGGCTGTGCCTTCTTCCAGGGCGCTGATGATAGTTACTGTGTTTCTAATTATGCCACATTTAGACTGAAAGAGAATAAAAAAGCAAAAAGAAAGTATGCTATTTTTCAAGGAACACACAGTTGGCTGAAAGGAGGATGTTAGTATTGGGACTAAGAGCCTTGTTCCAGAAGAAATAAATACATTGGTAAAGCACCATATAGCATTCCACTGCTATTACCACAATCTGCATTAAATCTGTGTTACAATGCCTCCATTAAAATCATGTACCTTGTTGGGAAATTTCTTCGGAAACCACCACTTACAATTGCTTACGGTAGTGTTATATGACAACATAAGGTATGATTTACATTGTAGAAACTGCAACTGTAAGAGGATTTTCAGTCCAACAAAGAGCATACCTTATTTCTGGTGGTAATTACCAGCATTGTGAGATGTGATATTGTTCTCTGTTGGGAATTGCTGGTGATAATGCATTTAAAATCATCAGTAATCTTACCACAATCAGTACATTGGCAGTGATCAAAAGGAAGTGGATTTTTCAGTCTGTTAGTATTTGTCCTTTCTGCAGTTAGTGTTACATTTTTAGCGACAGCATTTACCAATTACTGCTGATAGTAACATTATAATGGGGAGATCCACTTAAGTAGGCTTGGAAGCCCAACCTGCCCCCATGAAAGACAAGAGGGTTACCATAAACATAAGTACTACTACGTTCCGTTCCCGTTCCTCCATACTGTATGGGCGTCCCTTCCTAGGAACGGGACCGGAACCCCTTTTCCTCCATAAAAATAGCATTTCACCTTTAAATTCCAGGCACGCATAGGCGCGGTGATGGGTGTGACCACGCCCCTTAGCCCAGCAGCCCAGCGCCTGGTCTCATTCCCCTTTTCCGCGCTGATGGGATCAGACCTTCCTGTGCAAGCTCACACGAGTTTGCTGTACAATTCTTGGGCTTTCCCCAAGCTATTTTGTTTTTTCTATCTCTACCAGTCTCTGGTGCCTCACCTGCCACAGTGCATGTTGCCCCGTCAGGCTTTAGCAGGTCTTCCTCCTGCAAGAGTTGTTTTCCCGCATCGGACCTGCATTCATTTGCCTCCAGTCCTTAGGCATGGGCCATCAGTGCGAAGACTCTGCAGATTGTCAGTCGCTTATGCCTCACTCTTTGAAGAATCGGTTGGCTTGGTGGACGGAGATCTTCACAGCTTCCCCTCCAGACTATCTGAAGGACACTGTGCAACGAAGAAGCAAGTCAGCCAAGCTAAGTGCTAAACTCTTTACTAAAGCACCCCGTTAGAGGGGTTCCTTTCCGGGGAATCCTTCAAGTGGGAGGGGTTCTAAGGACCCTAGTACACATCAGCCTCAAGGCTCCCAGTGCTATCGGTTCTAGGATCGAGGGGCCTGCAGGTCCTCCCAAGACATGGGCTGAGGGGCAGAAACGCTATGACTCTGGGACTCGTCCCGAGGGACATAACTGCTCTAGTATTGGGCCTAGGCCTGAGTGGATGCCTGCATGTACACTGACTACCAGACGCAAGTCTGAGGGCGCCAAGCCCACCGGAGGGGCTTTCCAAGGTTGTGCTCACTACTGAGCTCCCGCTGGAGGGCCATTTGGGGTTTGGGGGTTCAGGCTCGGCGCTGGGCATTTCTTTCTGCCACACTCCTGAAGAAACCTCCATGTGCAAAATGGCATTGAGCGACAAAATGGTGCAATACCCGGGCTGCAACTGAGTCCTACAGCCAGTGACACAGCAGAAGAGATATGGTGCCACCAGATGCTCCATAGAGGCCAGATTTCACCCCTAGGGTGGAATGTTCGGCAGCACAGGTTCAGTGGTGCACCTCGTACTCAATCATGTCCACCGTGCTGCAGTACACAGAGAGTGGTGTGGCCAGCACAGGACATCAGCAGGGGCTGGACCGCCAGCATAACCATCAGCATCACATATGAGGACATGTTCTTTGACTGATTCATGGGGCTTATGAGGTCCCAGCAGATGACAGGGGTCTTCAAGTCCTTTTTCAAGGAAGTGATAACTCAGGCTCTGCCACCTGCGGAGGTGCCCTCACAGCCCCAGCTGGTACAGGCTTAGCCTATCGTCACCCCTGTAGAGGGGGGCGGTGCTCCCGCAGGTATTCTGCCGCAGCAGGGCGTGATTCCCTCACCAGATGGTGGATCAGCCCCACAGGCAAAAGCTAATTCGGCCATGGCATCTGCGTCCCAGGCCCCAGTATCAGGGTCCCAGGTGGGCACTCCACAAGTGGGGAAGTAGGCAGGCCAAGTAGACAAGGATGCAGACAAGGAAGATGATCTTGAGGCTTCGGCGTCTGTGAAAGCCTTTCACAACAGAATGGAGGGGCTGGCTGAGTTCCTGGGGGTGCCCCCTCCACAGCAAGAGCATCCAGAGTCTGGTGTGGTTGCGGAAGTGCTAGCCCTTAGGACACACAGTAAATCTGACATACCTTTGCAGAAGGATATGGTGGCATTGGTGGGGTGAAACCCCATTCCGCAGAGCCGGTCTACAAGAGGCTGGATGCCAAGTACAGGTAGGTAGAAGGGGATGCTATCCTCCGTTCCTCCAACTCGCAGCCTCATTCCTCCGTATTTGCAGCAGTGCCCATGTACGCCGAGTCTCAGATCTCCGGCGCCTCAGGGTCTTTGGCGGCAGCCCTCCTGGGGAAAGAAGACAGGCTATTGGAGACCTATGGGAAAAGGTTCTACCAGAATTCTGGCCTATATCTCCAGGAGGCAAATACTGATGTAATATTAGCAGCCACCAACCAAAAGATAACTGACTTCCTGCCAGACCTCCCTCCCCAGAGGCAGGCCGCGTTCAAGGCAGGCCTGGCACAGGCCAAGGTGGTGGCACATGATTTCCTTGAGTCCACAGTGGCACACATCGACACGGCAGGGAGGGACATCTGCATGGCTACGGACATGCACCAGATTTAATACCGATGTCCAGGACAGGATTCTGCACCTCCCTTTCGAAGGGGCTGAGCTCTTCCACTCCTCCTTGGACGAGGAGCTCAACAAGAAAAAGACCAGCTCGCAAACAGTGGCAATAGAGAAAGTACCCCGCATTTGAGGGGCTCTGGCTACTGTTCCAGGAATTTTGGCACCTCCAAAAAAAAAAACAGGCTGGCGTGAGGGTGGCACTCGATCTATCTTTCCTCGACACTTACCTTCCACTCAAAAAATTCTAGATGATAACGCAAGTGCAGATCGTGGAGGCTCTCTGCAAGGGAGATTGGATTTGCTCCCTAGACCTCAATGACGTGTATTTGCATGTTCCTATTTGGCACCCGCACAGGCAATTCTTGTGGTTCACAGCAACAGGGCGGCACTTCCAGTTTCGAGTGCTGCCATTTGGTCTCAACTCTGCCCCTCACATGTTCACGAGGCAGATGAACACAATAGAGGCATGTCTATCCATATTTGGACGACTGACTGGTCAGGGGCAGCACTCAAGAAGGGGCTAGCCACACCTTGGAATGCCTTATGGACCTTCTCTACTACGCAGTCCTTGATGTTCCTCAGATTGTAATGGGTACAGATACAGTCAGAAAAGGGATTTTCCCCATGCAGGAAAGGGTCAATATGATCCTCAGGGCAACCAGCCATATCCTTCGCAGACAAGTGACATCAGCATGGTGGTATTGGCACCTGTTGAGTCTCATGGCGGTCTGAATTCTGGGAGTGCCACATGCCAGACTGAAGATGCAGAGATTGCAGCTGCACGTAGCAGTGAACTGGGACCCAGAGAGAGGTTCTCAGACGGACAAGATCACAATATGGTAGAGGTCAAAACAGATCTCTTGGGGCGGATGCAGCAGGAAAACCTGATGAAGGGAGCATTGTTCCGCCAGCAGAAGGCATCGCTGGTTATCACTATGGACATCTCTCTGGAGGGCTGGAGGCCATTCTGGACAGCTTTTCAATTCACAGGCTGTGGTCCCCACAGGAGCAGACAGAACATAAACATGTTCTGGAGTTGAGAGCATTTCAATTGGCTCTAGGGGCGGTTCTCTCTTAGATCGCAAACAGGACAATGCCAGTCTATGTTTTACCTCAACAAGCAGGGAGGGACAAGGTCTTCTGTGCTTTGTAGACTGATTATTCAGATCTGGCAGTTGGCAGGGCATTCTCCTGACTGCTGTCCACCTCCCGGGAGAGAGCAACATGGAGGCAGACAGGTTGAGCAGGCTTCCGGGAATAACAACTATAAGTGAGAAGTGAACTCACAGCTCCTCAACTCCATTTTCAGGGGATGGGGCCATGCAGAGGTGGATCTATTTGCCGAAGAGAACAACGCAAGGTTCAGAGGCAGGCGCTCACTAGGCGATGCCTTCCAAATCTCCTTGGACAACCTGTGGTGCTATGCTTTCCCTCCAACTCCATTAATATAGAGAGTACTGCAGAGGTTCCAAGACGCAACCCATTGTCGCATGATTTTGGTAGTCCCAGACTGGCCAGCCCGGTTCTGGTACTCAGACCTGGTGAGGATGGCATGTCAGGGCCCAATCCCCCTGAAGGCGATTGTCCCAGTACACCTCTCACAGCAGGGGGGATCCCAAGTTATCACAGAGAGGGAAATGGAAGTAATTATAATAATTTTTATGAATACACTTCATGGTGAAAGTTATCATAGAGAGGGAAATGGAAGTTCAATTAATTTTCAGGAGCATAGCTCGGGGGCAACGCGCTTGCCTTGGAATCAAGACGTTGCGATGCAACACAGGTTCGAGCCCCGGTTTGCGCTTAGAAACCTCTGGGTATTAAGCGTGTTATAAATAGCCAATTATAATTATTATACTACACCCGCAGCCAAAGTCGCTAGCCCTCTCAGCCTCGTACCTCAACAACTAAAGATGCAGCAAAATGGGCTGTGCCAGGCCAATCTGGATATTCCGAATTCTAGAAAGGAGTCCACTAGGCTCCAGTACAAGACCAAGTGGGCCAGGTTCTGTCACTGGACCGGTGACCAGTGACAAGGGAGTGGATCCAGCATTGTTGCACGCTCGATCAACTCTTATCTTTTTCTGCCCACTTAGCAAGCACAGGTGTGCAGGTGAACACGTGTTGCATGTATTTGGCGGCAATTGCCACCTGCAGGAACACAGACGGCCAATCATTCTTCATGGCTAATCCTGTGGTGAAGAGACATTTGCAGGGGCTAGCCAGGCTATACCCTCCAGTCAGAAAACCTCATCCGGTGTGGGACCTTAATGTGCTGGCAGCACTGGCTCACAAGCATTTTGAGCCCGTGGCTACTACAGATATCAAGTGGTAACTCTCAAGAAGGTGCTATTGGTTGGCCTCACATCAGCTAGACGCATTAGTGAAATTTAGGCAAAGGTCACGTCAGGGCCTTACAAGATCTTCCACAAAGATAATGTGGTCATGCAACAAGTCCCAAATTCCTGCTGAAAGTAATCTCTTCCTTTCATATCAATGAGGAGATTGTGCTTCCAACGTTCTTCCCACATTCTCATTCGGAAGCGGAGAGGGCATTACATTGCTTGGCCGTTAGGAGAGCTCTCAAGTTCTACCTAGACATAACAAAACAGTTTAACACGCTGGAGGTCTAGCTGATCACAGTCGGCGGTTCTTCGCCGGGGGCTCAATCATCGAAAGCTTCCATTGCCATGTGGATGTTGGAGGCTTTTTCATAGGCATACAAACTTCAGAAGTGGCCATGCCCTGTGAATATACATGACCACGCTGTGAGGGCTAAGGCCATGGTGGTCGCATTACAGAGTCAGGTGCTGTGGCATGTCATCAGTTACATGGGCTTCCCCTTCGGCCTTCTGCAAGCACTATTGCTTAGCTCTTAGTGCCAGGTCAGATGCTGAGTTTGGACAAGTAGTGCTCAAGAACCTATTTTCAAAGTAGATACTCACACTCCTTCCTAAGGGTTATATCAGTTGTAATCGCCCATACAGTATGGAAGAAAGGTGACAGGATTTAGGAGTCATTAAAAGTTACTCACTGTAGTGACTAACGTACTCCTAGTCATAGTCCCCTTTCCTCCATACGACCTTCTGTCCTCCTCCCAATAAAAAGTAGGTCAGACTAAATGAGTCATATGGCACGTTGAATGAGACTGATGCGAGGTGCAGGAGGGCGGGGATATGAGGGCATGGTCACGCCCGTAATTATGCCTACGAACGGCTGAACTTTAAAGGGGAAATGCTCTTTTTCTGGAGGAATTTTCCGGTTCCATCCCTAGGGAGGGACGCCCATAGAGTATGGAGGAAAGTGGACTATGGACTAGGAGTACGTTAGTCACTACAGTGAGTAACTTTTAATATCTGAAGCACTCCATGCTATTCCACATGATCAGTGTCAATTTAAAGCTCATTTTAAACCGCCCTTCTGATTAAGCAACCTCCCTCTGTCACAGGCAATATTTTAGCAACTGTCAAGGAGGGCTCATAACACTTTTTACGTTATAACCAGTAACTCCTGAGTAATCCTTACATGCCTACAGCAGAAAACCGTATACACTGGCAGTACAGTGACATTTATGTATTACTGCTATAATCTCAGGATCAGCAAAAGAGGAACAATTAACCAATATCTTCAAACGCCTCTTTTTTGCAGTTAATATATACATGTTTGCCATTGTTTCTGACCTCCTTGCTAAATGTACATCACATTGCTCATTGCTGTTAGTTGCTACAAATTCAAAATGTACATTAAGAGAACATAATAATGTGGTCTTTGTGTCAATGAATGCACCCAATTCACTACTTTTTCTCAAAACCAATGAGCTAGATATGGAAACTCCCTTCACCTACCTCTCATCATGGAAAGATGCTCTCATATGCAGATCTCCCTTTCTCTTCCAACACAACCAAGTTCTTGATCCTAGGATCTTTCCCTCTAGCCGCAGGGGGCAGAGACCTCTCCTGAACAGCCATAGATTGGAGCCCACTTTAATCAGGCCTTTTTCAGTTCAAATCTACAGATGATTTGACTGTGTCCAGAGCCTTGAGCCAACTTAAATCAGCTTCCCCTCTTGATCCTGTTCTACTATCTGTTGTTAAGGCTTTGCCCCCTAGTGCCATTCCCGCGTTCACTGCAGCTCTTCAACACTCATTTGCTTCTGTGGAGATCCCAATCTCCTTAAAGCTTGGGTTGGTTACCCCTTTATAAAAAGCGCCACCTGGACCCTACCATAGTTGACAATTACCGGCCTATTTCTCTACTGCCAGTATTGATGAAGCTTATGGAGGTGATGGTCACTCTGCTTTTTTTGCATTTTCTTGAAGATAACAACTGGTTGCACCCGTACCAATTGGGCTATCGACGTCTGATGAGGAGGAGTCGGTCATGGTTGCCCTTTTGGATGACTTAACTTTGCTTCAGGACCGTGGAGGGGTTGGAGTACTGATTTTGCTTCACCTTTCTGTGCCCTTTGACACTGTGGACCATGGCATTCTCCTGACCAGTTTGGAGCACAGAGGGATCTCAGGTATTTCTCTGACTTGCTCTCTTCATTCTTGGCGGACCGTACTCAGACTGTGTCCTTTCAAGCCTCCCGCTCCTCCTCTTCCTCTTTATCATGCGGGGTGCTGCAGGGTTCAGCTCTCTCTCCACTTTTGTTAAACTTATACCTGAGCCCTTTGACAGATCTTATCTCGAAGTCTGGAGTCTATTTATATACATATGCTGATGATACTCGGCTAGTGTTTAGATTGTGCTCCCCTGCCAGTGAGCCTTTTTGTAAACTGAGAGACTGCCTATTTTCTATTGGCAAATGGATGTCTGCCAACTGGTTGATGAAGCTGAATGGGGACAAAACCAAAGATTTGGTGTTTGGTCCCCAGACTGCTGTTCATACCTGCAGCTCCCTGTGTTGGCCTGACTCCCTTGGCCATTGCCCTACTCCTAGCACGTCAGTGAAATATTTAGGGGGGAAACATCTCCCCTCTAGTTTCTGAGAAGCCCAGATAGCGGCAGTTTGCAACACCGGATTTGGAAAACCTACGGTATTGAAGAAGATCCTCCACTTTCGCCCGGGTGACTGCCAGACCAAGGTAGTCACCTGAGTGATTATGGGGTCCCTTGACTGTTGTAACAGGATCTACCTTGGACAGCCTAAAGAAACAGTGCAGCGGCTGCAGGTACTTCAAAACTCTGCAGCACGGCTAGCCCTTAATGTTCCCAGCTTGACCCCGTCTAGGGGCCTTCTCTGTCAATGCCACTGGTTGCCGGTTAAGGCTCGAGTGGAGTTTAAAACCTTCTGCGTGATGCACCGAGCACTTCATGGCACTGCCGCCACTTATTTGCAAAACAAGTTGGAGCGTTATTATCCTGCTATGGACCTTTGTTCTTCCTCTCATGTGCTTTTGAAGGTGCCTCATTACTAACGTGCACATCTCGGAGAGCCGCTCCTTCTCGGTCCTGGCTCCCACTTTGTGGAATGTCTTCCTCTCTCCCGTAGGGAAATTTTCAGAGTATCTGCCTTTCCACAAGGCTCTCAAAACTCATCTGTTTTCAATATACTTTCTCTTGTGGTTTGATCTTCTCCCCCCCGAACTATCGTTTTTTGTGTCAGTGCCTAGACACCTATGGGCTTTAGTTTGCTCTTTATAAGCTATAAAACAATACAATACATTACAATACAATACAATACAATACCATATTTATTCACCTATTGCCTAAACTGTTTTGGGCAGCATAACTAGTTTAATTTATTTTTCAAAATAACTGCCTAAACAGGAATTCCGAAACTGCATCTATTCCAGGAAACAATGACAGACACTCAGTACATATCCTTTTGTGCATTACGCCTGCACCTTCGCCATACAGGCGTAGGGAAATATTTTACATTTCCATATATTTTAATATGCCTCCCATTTGTGATTACAGGGTGCAAAATTGAATGTCTTAAAACGGCTCATAACGCCTCTGGAATTGTGAAGTTGCGCACATGCAGAAATAATAGGGCCAATTTCAGATGCCCATTGTGAATATTGTACATCAAGTTTTCCCAGTTTGTGAAGGGCAGGGGATGCGCTAGTGTTCTCCTCCACTTGATGGAAAAATGTTATGGGAGGCAGCGTATATATTTAAATAAAGGACAGAGGGACAAAGAAAAATTAAATGTATACACCAAAATGAAAAATAAGAAAAGTTGAACCATCACACCCAAAATGAAGTACGGCTGGAGAACAAAATGAAATGAAAAATATACCCCGAAATGACAAATATACCTCTGAACACACAAGATGATCTGCTGCATCCAACGTACATTAGGCACCAGAAGGACAACACCCTTACTCAAAACAATACCCTAAAAGCAATACACTGAGAATAATACACTGAGAATAACATGCACAGAATACAATTCAGCACAGTTGTCATACACAGTCGGCACTTCATTACAAGCCTGTGGCATGAGCACCAATCATACACTCAAGCCAGTACCTGCAAAACAATATACTCTAAAAAGAATGTACGCAAAATCACACACTCACGATAATTCCTTTGAAATAACATGCATAGAATACAATTCAGCACAGTAGTCATACACAGCAGGCACTTCATTACAAGCCTGTGCCATGAGCACTCAATGATCAACAAGCATCACTCAAGCCAATACCTGCAAAACAGTATACACAAAATAATGAACTCAAAACAGCACACTCAAAACAACACCCTCAGAATAATATGCACAGAATACAACTCAGCAGAGTAGTCGTACACAACAGTCACGGTCAAAGGTCTGCTCTAAGAGAGGACAAACGTTTTCTGCACAATAATCAATCAATGTTCAGACCCTGCAGGAGCACTGAGACTGCATTACTCTTCATGAAAAAGCACCTTCTCAAATCAATAGGTAGTAGCATTCCCGCTACTTTAATTCTACTAGAGCTTGCTCAGCCTACAGTACACTAGAACACTGCATCCTCCTAAAACGTTTTAAAAAATCGATTGCCATCTCAAGCACCATCCTCGCCTGGCTGGCCTACTTCTTGAAAGTTTGACATGCCCACACTAAACTGGGAAACTTCTCTTCCTATTCCTTCCATAAAAAAAAGGAATCCCTCAAGGATCGGCCCTTAACCCATGGCTTTGTAATGTCTACATTAAATTACTGGCATCCCTATTCGAGTTCTTCACACCCAGCTTCCAAAACATGTAGACGACACCCAGATCTTCTTTAACCTGCAGAGAACTTGAACTGATAACTATGACTTATCTAGCTTTTTCCAATACCTTCAGGAGAGGATGGCAGCCAACAAGCTGTGTTTCAACTCTAGCAAAACTGATACACAGGTTCTGGCATCCCCATGCCATTTCACCTGCCTTTCCAATGGCCTAACATTTTGGAACTGCCCCATAAGCCCATTGAAGCACCCGCTGCCCTTGAGGTGATCTTCAGTCCTGTTTTTACCTTCATCCCCTGAATATATGAGATCATCAGGTCACCCCATTTGAAAAATCATAACTTATCTGGAGCACCAAACGATCGATCTGTGCATAGCCTTGGTACTCATTAATCTGGAATATCGTAACATCCTCTATAAGTGGTTAAATAAATCAAGCATTCACCAACTCCAGATGATGCAAAAAAGCGTGGCCAGGCATATTCTACAGTTAACCCGAAGACCATACAACCCCGGGTTTCAAAGCTCCTCTGAAATGGTTACCTACTGAATCTAGGTTGAGGTTCAAAACTCTAGGCATCACCAACCGTAATGTTTTTTTGCAGTAGGCCCTAAATACCTCAATATGTTTGTAAAATCATACCACCCTATCTAAGATCCTCGAAGCTAACACATTTAGCTCAGTGAAGTTCAAAAAGCTATGGGTCCATGGATAATCACTTGCCACCACTGCACCCAATCCTTAGAATAATGTCTCCAAAGAAATCTGCAAACTACACAAACTTTAAAGAGAGATAAAACGAAGGTTTATTAAGTATTTACTTCTCATTTCCGTGCTCTCTAGTTCATGATACCTGACGCTTTGTAGCAATATAGGTGCAATGTGAAAAACAGCAGTTAAAATAAACATTTAAAATCTGTAATCATGACCAGTCTACTTTATTTGGCTGGCTTGTAAATTGCATGCATTTCCCTTTTTGGGCAGCAATGTGGAATACATTTCAGGATCATGACACATGGTTCTTTCAATTGTTATTTTGTTGTGAACATGTTATTTTGTAGAATATGTCTTGCTCATACATTTGCATAGGTGGGCATGTCTAAGTAAGGAAGGGACAAGTTGAGGTGAGAAGTCGGTCTCTGTAACTTTGGGTTACATTGTGTATGGGTTCCATGAAACAGTGTTTGGATCCTGTTTCTTATCAATCTCCTCGTCTGTAATTTTGGGTCACGGCCGCTGTTGGGTCTTGCAACGCTATCTCAAATCGTTTGTAAGCACTTGAGGGAAAACAAGAATATCAGGTTACACTGTGGGTCAAATGAGGCATGCTCCTTCAAATCCAATCATCACGTGTTTTTTGTTCTCACAGCCACCAAACATCTTGATGGTCCATCCTGAAAAAGAAGATATCAAAATATGTGACTTTGGATTTGCCATTAAAATTGACCATTCAGTGATGCAGTATAGCCAGTATGGCTCTCCAGACTTTGTCTCTCCAGAAATCGTGTGCCAAGCGCCTGTGTCAAAAGCATCCGATATTTGGTAAAAAAAAACATTTTAAATATAAAGGTGTATTTTATTGTATCTGTTGAACCTGAGAATTAGTGTGTTAAGAAGCCATTCTTCCACTTACTACTTATAAGAGAAATCTTGGCATTGCTGATTCTCTACATTCCGTGATTTGTAAAAGGGTGTTCCTAAGCAACAGGTATTGTAGAGCACAATAAATAGGTTACAATGATAAAGCTTCGAAGTTGCACTTATCAACAGTATAATTAATCAATATTGCATTTCCTCAAGAATGAAACTGAATTCTTCATTTTTTGATTTGAAAGATATTTAATATTCATAAGTAATTTTCCATTCCCTCAACATGTTTCGCTGCTTTGCTTTGCAGCTTCACCTGGAACTTGACAGTTGCTTAACATTCAATCTGTTCTGTGTCACTGCAACGAAGAAAAAGAGAGATGAAAAACTGGTGTTTAGAATAAACAGTCTCCTCACAGTATAATTGTATTAACTGCAATTTGAATTTCAAATTAATAATGTTTCTATATATTCTTAACCACGCTCTAGATATCACAACAGAGGGGTGTATTGTATGGTTCTATCAGTGTAATCTTCATATTCTATTGCTCAAATATCAATACATTTATTACATATCTTAAATGTATTGGGATGATCATGAATATCAAATAAGCAAAATGTCAAAATATTTTAGAGACTATATGATAACACTGTCTATTAGGGCATTTGATTACTCGTTTATATGCCCATTGTTTTACACTGTATACTTTGGCACACAATTAGAGTCTGAAAAATGATTACTGTATGTGTGAATTATTTGGAACTCATCAGCGGTAAACAAAAGAATGTGGATCATAGTCCATTGAAAATAGCTGTTTGTGTAATCTGTTGTATTTCCTTCTATGTATGCACAGTGAACATGCTTTCAGTAGAGAAACATGCTTATTTTTGGTAAATAATATGGATTATCAAAATGTGATCAAGGTGCTGACATACCACCCAGTGCCATTCTATTAAATATATAACCACTGTTTTTTAGAGGTGGGAAAGAAACCAAATATAGGACGTATTGAAAGATTCTACCTAGTATCATTGTTAATCATATGTAGTAAATATTCATATTCGGAATCTACATTTGAAACTGACAAAGGAGCAACGGAGGTGGAAGCCCCAACAGCAACCTGTCATTTTTTAAGAGGAAGTGTGTCGCTATAGATGCAGTTCCCCCATGTAGATGACACAGTGAAAAAAGAGAAAAAAAAGAGTCACTTCCAAATGACAAACCAAGAAAAAGTTACTAAACAAATAAACCCCCCGAAAAGGAGGGAAACGAGAAAGGCAACAAAAGAATTCAGATGCAAATAAACGTACCTGTACAAGATCAATATGTAAAGGTAGACATAATAGCATAATAATGCAAAGACATTGCTAATCAGCAATATTGCAACAACAATCACCGCTGAACTTATCAATAGAATAGGTGGCCTTCCAGCAAGCCTTTAAAACTGCATACACCAAGATGCTACCAAAGAAACCCACAGTTAACCTTGATCACCCTGCAAGCTACTGCCCCATCTTCGATGTTTAACAATTAAAGACAATGGGGTCAATTTAAAGGCCTAGAGATTCATCCCCATTAAACAACTCACGTATGTTTCTCAACTACAGGAATCTCATATGCCTATGTGTTATAACTCCCTCGAGTCAACAAAACCTTGTGTCACAATCTCTCAACAAATTTAGGATTATAAAAATATATTAATTAGCACTAAGGTAAAATATCACAGTTTTATTAAGTGATAAAGACACTATTTTTGTTAAAAAACATACAACAATGTCTTAAAACAATTTTAAGAGAAGTAGAAAAGCAACCATTCTAACAATGTTAGTGCAGAAAAGTTACATAAAGTGCAGTTCCAACTTCAGTGCAATTCAATTGTTAAAAAAATCTTACATTTACACGTTTAAGTTTCTAAAAAAAACCTATTTGCTGCTGTCAGGTGTACATAAACAAATCCCTTCTTTCAAGGGTTACCGTTGGCATCATTAGTTGCTCTCATTTAATGAATCCTACTGGCTAACCCAGTTAGGTTCTAATGTTGCTAATTTGCAATAGTACAAAACCCTGTTTACTTTATAGAGTCATTAAACCCAACATGTTTTGTTCTATCTTTGCAATTTTGGTTTTTGAGAGAACTTCTTCAGGGGAAACTTGACCAAGCAGAAGAAACATAAAAACAATTATTTCTTGTCTTGAGAGATTCAGAGGCACTCAGATCTTCTCGAACGTATGAATGCCATTTATTCAACCCTTCTTCGGTTAGGTAGATGTGTCTTCTCTGTTAACCCTTCTTAAGTGTTAGGGACTGCGTAGTCCGTGAGTGGCACATTCAAGGCGCCCAAAAGGGGTGTCATCTGCTGTCATCTGCCACTGTGCGCTGCTATATGGGAAGGACTGCCCCATCTTCAACACATCATTCACAGTAAATATGCTTCAAATAGCAAAACGGATTCACACCGAGTGTAATAAAATCAACCCCCACCCTTATGAACACAGTAAAAAGCACACTGAATGCACTTAGCCTTATCATCCGAGCTGTCCTAGACACTTGTCAGCCACAACATTCTCCTAAAAAGACATTAGATAAAAGGAGACCATGTTTCGCTGAATGACATCCTTCCTCTCAGAATAGAACAGAGATTACCTAAATGTTGCTGTTTAAGTAACCCTAATGCAACATCATCTGTGCACTATCTCAAGGATCCATCCTATCCCCATGCTTCTCAATATATGCCCAACCCCCCTCTTGGAAATCATTACCAGCTCAGGCATCACCTGCTAGAATTATGCAGACGATACTCAAATCATTCACAAACGTATCCAACCCGCAACTCTATTGGATAGACCTTGTTATTTGTCACCCCAATAGAGACTCATTAATGATTAAAACAAACCCTACTAAAACAATGTGAGCTGCCAAAAAAATCCACCAAGTGGTCTTTCTTTGGCCTGGAGAAATGGGAACCTGTCTCCAGCCTACAGTAACATTCAGAAATCGTGCAATTCTCATGGGCAACTCCCTCACACTAGAACCCCAATTTAAAACCATAGTCAGAAATTGTATCTTTCAATTCAGATCTGTCCATCGCTTTCTACCACACCTGCCATTCCCACATAGGACCATGGCAGTCATTGCTCTGGTACAATCCAGACTGGATATCAGCAACCACCCACACCTAGAATATCTGCCAACTCATCTGCAAAGAGGGCGAAATGCAGATGCTATGTTCCTCCTGAGATTGGAGCAATGAAAACGGATCACTCAGGTTCTCTAAACATTCTCCGACACCTACCCAAATGCATAATCCCAGTCAAAAGCCTCTGTATCTCTCGCAGCACCTACCAAGGCAGCAGCCCAGAATGCACCAAAAAGAAAGTGATCCACTAGACACATCAGAATGCTGTCAATTCAGTTTTGCAACTCTAGTAACAATCCCTAGCTATAACTGAAAAGGTCCAGGGGGATCCTGCATCTCATTCCTGGCAATGAACCTTTGGAACACTATGCCCAAGTGACTTCAGATAGCGGAAGACCACCTGGTCTTCAGAACATTTCTCAAACCTATTTTACTATGAGACATATACAGACAAACATTTGCCACACTGTTAGGCACACTGCCAGTACCAGAACAACCACATTGCTTCCTGTTATCACAGGCTCAGGACCATAGACCCTACTGAGCACAATTGTCAAAAACAAGAATGCACCTGAGACCAGAAACAATCAGCTCTGTCTCCTATCATAGACTCAGAACCAAGGACCCCCACCCCCGAGCACAAATGTTAAAAACAAGAAGGCACTTGAGAAAAGAAACAATGGGTTTTGTAACGTTGAAATAAAGTAATCACAAGTTCCAGTGTCTCTACTATTATAATAGTGAAGAATTTAAGTTGCGTCATTTCAAAATAATCAAAAAGACCATCAGGATATCTTACCTGTAATTCCTCAACCACCAATCTTATCAGTTCTCTTTCAAAGATAAGCCCCAGAGGAAGAGCATGGATACGCTCGAAACACATGTCATGCTGCATAGGTCTAATTAAATACTCCTGCAATTTAAGCAGTTTCCAACAATTTACTTTTGGCGCAGAGAGACTGGAACTTGTGTTTACATTTTCAATTCCTGTGGTGTACTTGGGCAACGTACCCACAACTTCGAGCCACCTGCTGCCTTAGTTACGTTACCTTCCTTTGCAAGTGCAGTGGACTCATTGGACTTTCTTGCCTCTTTCCTTCTTGTTGAAATAAAGTATGTTCTCGGGACCAGGCATATTTTGGTCCAGGTCCTCTCGTTTGTCCTCATAACAGGCATAGGTCATCCACACCTCCTGTACACGACGACCAGAGCTGTACCAGACGGACCTTAGCACAGATAGCACCTCAAACTGCTCAGTCACCACCACAACATACCACACCAGACCAAGTGGTGCTGTCTCCAACATAACTCTTGCATGCCCACTAATGAAAGCTTACTGGGTTGCGCTAACCTGCCATCCACAGAAACTGGATTCCCAAGACTCTGCTGGACTACCATCTCCAAACGGACACCATCCAAACTAGCACTAACAGCACAATACCTAACCCTTCGCTACCATTGGGAGTCATAAACACTTCCGTGTCCAGCTAGTTAATCAACCTCTGACAACATGACTCTTCAAGAGTTTCCCTAACCACCTCTACTAAAACAAAACCACTAATGGAGATTCATCTTTTAATCTCTGTTTATGTCTACAATACAAGAATGGACCCCGTGTAGACCACAGCTCTACACCACATAGCACCACCAATTCTACATGTTTGCAAGACTTCTTTTTGAAAGTCTGCACTTTAATCATGCACTTTTGGTCAACCTGATTTCAACCATTTTTTTTGTTTTTTTATGGGCGTTCTCCCCCTCCCCACATATCCCATGCCCTCACATCCCAACCACCACCTACTTACTCCCCTACCCATACATAAACATGTATATTTAATGGGTCGCTTCAAACAAAAGTGTATGACTAAAGTGTAGACTTTCAATAGAAAGCCTTTTAAAACATGGGATACCAGCACCATTGCATTAACCACTGCTGAGCCACATAGAGATCTGTCTACTTCGTGCAGTATATCTAACCCTAACACATAGCCATTCCTGCCCCTTCTAGGCAGACTAGGGGCTCTCCTGGTATCCTAGCACTGGCAGCTAATAGATCTTGGTGTCTCCCCTCTGGATAAACACATATAGTGTCACCGCCACACCCAACCTATCAGCACACATGACTCAGACACTTCTGTTCTGCACCCACCAACACGTCTGGTTTTTACATCTGCTTTTCCAG
This sequence comes from Ambystoma mexicanum, assembly GCF_040938575.1. Classification (NCBI taxonomy): domain Eukaryota; kingdom Metazoa; phylum Chordata; class Amphibia; order Caudata; family Ambystomatidae; genus Ambystoma; species Ambystoma mexicanum. Next base: position 151,795,717 of record NC_090924.1, read on the forward strand.
CTTTCCCCCATCCAAGAACACTCACTTACACTCCTCCTTTGATCCAGAATCATGCACCAAGAGGATGCTAAAAAGACAGCAGTGCCCTGTAGAATATGACTTTACATTACATGACATAACACTAACAGATCACTGCACATAGACAATTTGCACAGAATTATTTACTGTCTTGTTGTCCAAATAACAAGTATAACTTCATGCAGATACATATGGATCCACATAAATGTTGCAGACAATTGCAATTCAAAATATTTTATATGAATTAGGAAAGCAAACCTAATCTTATTCCTGAATTGTCAATCAGAATAGCTGAAGATATCATATTTCTAATGTTTTTGTAAGATGACAAGAGCCAATGACTTGAAATGCTTACTGCAACAAGACATACAAGTCCAGCGGTCTGGAAATAAGGGTGCCGGTAGCAACGTACTTGCACCCTTTCCGGACTGCCAAACTACAAGAATTCTTGCAGGGGCCGATGCTCAGGTTTAAGCTGCCAGGAGCACCAGCCCCTGCAGACATGTTTTTCACGGAAGCACCGGCACCGTTAGCAATGGTGCCTGTGCTTCCGTGTCCCACGGAAATGGGGACTTACAGTTCCTGCTGCCTGACATCCTGGGCCGTGGAAACGGTGTTACGAGGTTGTCGGCAACCTGCCGGTTGCAGCGGCGAGTTGCCGCCGAGCTAATAATGAGGCAAATAGTAACAGAATTCCCAAAGATCAGCCAGGTAAACTTAAATCATTATTTACTCTGAATCTACTCTGGACAAAGTCATTAATGTCTTCCACAATCTGGTGAAAAATGATATTCATTTCTGTCCACATAAAAATAATATGAAAACTGAAAAAACAACAATAAACAATAATAAGCATCTATTAAAGTTGCAGACATAGGTGTCAGCATTGTGATAACTCTTTTAAAAGACAACATCAATGACACCCTAAAACAGCTATAAGAGAAATCATGCTGTGAAGAACTATGCACAAACCCATTACCAAATCTCACAAATGATTGTGCAGATGAAAAGAAGACATGACATATGATAGGTTTACTAAAAGATAAGGAATATGTTTGGCAACCAAATATCCATTAATGGCTACTAAATATTTTGTTCCAAATATTGAAACGCAGGCATCTTTATTTCTATATTGTAAAACCATTAGCAATTGGATAGGCTGCTTAATAGAACACACATTGGAATGCTTTGAAACATGGCTGAATCCAAAAGTACACAATCTAGTCTAGCATCTTACTATAATAAAAGGCAAGATGTATGTTTGTCTGATGCCGGCATGCGCAGTGGAGGCTGCCTGAAAGCACAGAATGCTCCGCTAGAGGAAGCTGTTGCCTTAGGATAGTCAGTGGTCCAATTTGCATAGCTTAAATTGTTGTCACTGCTAGAGGGAGCTGTAGGCTTAACATTTACAGTGGTCCTACTGTTTTAATGAAAACCTGCACTTTGGCCCATGTACATAGGCCTGTACACTAGTCATATATAAAACACGAAAGATAGCATATGGCAAATGAAATTGTACTTTGTAATCTATATATATATATATATATATATATATAAAAGAAAGAGTCCTGACTGACTGACTGGCTCATCAACGCCCAACTCAAACCGTTTAACCTAGGAACGTGAAATTTGGAAGGTACATTGTTTTCATGACATAGGCACCCACTAAGGAACGATTTTGGGAAATTCCGTCCCTAGGGAGTGATAATGGGGTGATATTTATAATGAGGATACCTATATCTCAAAAACCAAAGATGTCACAGGCGTGAACATTGGTATTTAGATTCTTCTTCAAAAATAGAGAAGCAGGTGTTTTACCATTTTCCGAAAATCTAGTTAAGGGAGGTGGAAAAGGAGCTCAATTCTTTTTGAAGGATACCCATATCTCACAAACCAAAGACGTTAGAAAAGTAAATGTTCATAATTTAAATCTTCATTATAAAGTAAGTTCCTGAACTGCTTCTTAAAATTGGTACTGGAGAGTATCCCGTATTTGAGAGCAAAATTGTCATCCCTTCCAACCTAGGCACAGCTGTCAATTCCCTAGCAGACCTCACATCCCAAATGTACCCTGACATAAAAAATCTAATGGAGAAATCTACAGAATGGTTATGTGAGTGTGCCATTTTAACACCAAAGAACAGCATGGCTGCCATAATCAATAAGATACTTATTAATACTCTTACGTCCTGTCCCCTTTCCTCCATACTGCGTGGGTGTCCCACCAGAAAAAACCTGCTTCCCCTTTAAATTTAGAGGTGTGCAGAGGTGCGGCCCTGGGAGCATGCGCTACCCTGACTCTGTCCACCTGCACCACACATCAGTCCCTTTTTCTGCGTCGACAGGAACGGGCCGGTTTCACCAACGCTCCTGGGTTTGGCTTCGGCCATGTAATACCATGCTCTCTTCCCCGGATTCTTCTTTTTGTCATTCAGGTACTCAGTCCTCCAGCGTCACGCTCCTCCCTGGCGCATATCGACTTCAGCAGGTGTCCAGCCTGCAAGGGGCTCTTCCCTGCGTCAGACGCCCACGCTCTTTGCATCCGCTGCCTTGGCCCTGACCATGGCTGGGAAGGTTGTACCGCGTGCGACGCACTGACTCTGCGCGCACTGAAGAACAGGCTAGCTAGGTGGAGGGAGCTCTTCGAATGGTCGCCTCCAGTGGACTTGAAGAACTTTGTCATACAGAGATCATGGCCCAAGTGAGGGCTGCTATTTTCCATCGCACCTCGTAAGGGCGACTCCTTCCGGAGGAATCGCCCAAGCGGGAGGAACCTCTCGGGTTTTAGTACCAGCACTCATTCTGAGGCTAGGCCAGCTACCGGCCTCACGGCCGAGGGGTCGTCAGATCCTTTCAGAATCAGTGCAGGTTCTTTTATTGGGTGTACACCTGAGGGGCAACGCCCTAGTACCAATGTCCGAGGGGGCACCTGCACGCAACACTACCGGCGACAATGCCAAGGGCAATACGCCTTCCATGCCTTGACCTGAGGTGCAGGGTAGGCCTCATCCTCTGCCACCAAGAGTCTTGGAGGAGGCTGGGCCTAGGGAGCCATGCACCATGACTTCGGCACGTGGCACGCAGCTCGACAAAATGGCCGCCGTGCCAGACAACATGGCCGCTCGTCTGATGCCACTCCTAGGAACAGAGCAGGCGGGTGAACTAGTTTCAAGGTGGGACTGGTGTCAACGAGGTACGTGGCCTACAGTGTATCCATCAACGGCGCAGGATAGGTTTCCCGTGCCACCCAGACAGGGTGCGCCCTGGCCCCAGCAGCCCCCAGCCACTCCGTCAATATCACCTGCCACCTGTTCTGCCTCCTAAAACAGGCTCTTCGAAAGGTTCATGGTGCTGATGCAAACCCCCCCAGGTGGGGGCCATCCTGCGGGATGCAGTCAGTTACTTGCTTCCTCCGGTCACTCCATTGTTGCCCATAGTCATTCCTCCCATGGCTCTGGCACCACAGGCCCCAGCATAACCCCCGCTGCCCCTGCCGGCTCCTCGATTCCGGCTCCCCTGCCTCCCACAGTACAGGCTTTCCACAGCAGCCTCCACAGCAGCCTTTGGCTCCAGTCTCCAAACTGCAGCCCACGGCGCCCAGCACCCCTCCACCCGCTCCGGACCAGCCAGACACTCTGGTGAACACAGACGAGGAGGAGGACCCTGACACGCCGTTGTCAGCAAAGGCCTTCCACGACCGGCTTGCAGGTTTGGTGGATTATCTGGGCCTTCCTCAACCTGGGGTCAAGCAGCCTGAGGAGGGGGTCTTAGCAGAAATCCTCACCCTATGACCCCCTACCAAAGTGGGTATCTTTATGCAGAAGGACGTTGTCGCCTTGGCCTAGAAGGGGTGGCTCAAGCCAAACTTAGCCCGACCTGTCAATTGGCGCCTTGATGCCAAGTATAGACAGATGGAGGGGGATCCACTCTTGCTGTCGGCGCACCCTCAACCGCACTCTTCGGTGAATGCTGCAGCGTCAATTTACTCTAAGCCTCAGTCATTCCCGGCCACCTTGTCCTCGGCGCTGCTCGGCAAGGAGGAGAAGATCTTGGAGGCGTACGGGAAGAAGCTGTACTCCAACGCCTTGCTGCACCTGGGTCAATTCAATGCGGATGCCATGCTGGGAGCCGCTAACCATAGGCTTTGGCCGGAAATAGCTGACTTCCTTCCAGAACTTCCGGTGCAGAGCCAGGCACGCTTCAAAGCGGGTCTAGGAGAAGCCAAGCTGGTAGCGCAGGACATCATGGAGTCTACTGTGGCCCATATCGATACCTCTGGCTGGACCATCTGCATCGGATGACCTGGCTTCGGGCTACTAAATTTAACCTTGATGTCCAGGAAAGCATATTGGACCTTCAGTTCGAGGGTAGCAAACTCTTTCACTCCACCACTGACGAGGATTTAGATAAAAAGAAGAACAGCTTGCAAACTGCAAAGTCTTTATCCTAACGAAAGCCACACCCAAGGCGTATGCCCAGTCGCAGCAATGCTCCAACAGGGGGCGGTCGTTCGGTGGGTTCCGGGGCTTCCAGGGATGGAAATCGAGACAACCTGACTGCTCACCCATTTAGCACCGGTGCAAACAACAAAAAGTGGGGGAGCAAAGGCTTCTTCGAATCCCCCTCTTCAGCAGCAGCCTCAGCAGGAAAGAAAGCATGATGCATCCCTTTGGGGCCACGTGTCTCCAGTGGGGAGCAGGCTTGTCTTCCACATTCAATTTTGGCACCAGAACTTTGCAGACCCCTGGATCCTCTCTGTATTATCCTATGGGTACCGCCTACCGGTCCCTTCTCCTTCCTCCCCTCCACTCCCACAGATTGGGACGGCTACTCTATTGACGGAGATCCGGTCGCTCGTCGAGACCCAGGCCGTGGAAGAAGTGCCAGCCTCCCAGAGAGGATTGGGCTTTTATTCAAGGATTTTTGCTATACAAAAGAAGAACCAGGCTGGCCAGAGAGTTGTGCTGTTCCTATCCACTCTCAACCTCCCCCTCCCTCTTCAGAAATTCAAGATGGTTACGCCAGCACTCATTGCGGAGCATTGCTCATTCTTGCGTTTCAGGATCATGGGCTGCCATTTCCAGTACAAGGTTTGTTTGTTTGTTTATTCACTTTTTATGCACACCAGACCCATAGGTAACAGGGGGCAGCAGTAAGAAAATGCAAGGCTTACAGAGTTACAAGAATATACATATTTCTCCAGCATGGGGTCTGGCATGGATTCACATGCTCATGAATATTCCCCGTTGTCAGGCTGGGAATCCTCAGTAAAGAAAAATCAGTATCAGTTTTGTTTCTGATCTGTCTTTCGTAGTAGTAACCAATCACTGATCTCTGCGTCATACTGACCACAGCCAATGACTGCCATCTCCCTAAGCCCCGCCTCTGGCAGCCATCTTCAGATTTTTACCACACCTTCAAGTGTTGGGAGTCCTCGTGCTTTGCTCTCGAGCTTTTGCTGCGTTTTCGCGCTTTTCAGGTGAATTTTCACATTTTTCGGTTAATCGAGCCTCAAGCTCCACCGTTTCTACTCCCGTTAACGGGTACCCGTTGTGGGATTTTCCTACGCCCCTCAAGGGTGAAGATTTCGTCAAATCAACCTTTTGGAGGATTCCAGAAGATTTGCGGCCTACTTCGAGATGGCCCAGGGCGCGAGTTTGTCACCCGGACCCAAGCTGTTTCGCAGCTGCCCTGGATGCGGGCTGCAGAATGTGTTTAAGGAGGACGAGCATTCGCGATGCCTCTACTGTCTTCTTGGGGACAAGACTCATGTAGAGAAGGACTGCCAGGTCTACAAGAACTTGTCGGAGCGGACCATGAGGGACCGTCGATCCCATCTCGCCAGCTGGTTGGAGAAGGGCTCAACGGGTGAGAAGAAGAAAAAAGGGTCTGAGCGGGCTTCTAAGTCCTGAGCGGGCGCCCTGGCGATGGGGGCCCAACACCAGGCTAAGTGCTGCGAGTCTGCTGGCTCCGGGAGCGCCGAAAGGTCGGGCTCTTCGGTCACCAGGCAGGGTGCACCTTCCCCGGCACTGTCAACCACGAGCCAGCGCTCCGGTTCGGGGAAGAGGAAGTCCGAGACCCCGGGTAAGCTTCGGGAGAAGCCCCATCCGATCTCGGGAGAGGGGGAGCGAGGCGTCGCCCCTCCCCCTAAGGAGAAGGCCCGGGACGCACCTAAGGTGGTGAAGGCCCCTACCCAGCAGGCAAAGGCCTCTATCTAGGCGATCGCGGCGACTCTGGCCAAGCCGGCAGAGACCCTGCCAGCGGAGACTGCCTCCGGGACTAGAGTTTCCCTGCCGCCAAGGAGGGAATCCTCTTTTCAGCCCATCGTCATGGCCACCATGATGGAAGAAGCGAGGGGGGGCACGGTAGCCTCCTCGAGCTCGGAGTCAGCCTCGGAGGAGGAACTGACCGAGGCCGTGAGGAATCTCGAAGTCCAATTCGAGAAGGTTCGTTCCCGTAAGGAAGATCCTCGGGAGATAAACGAGGAAGACGACGATGGCGAGGAAGAGCAGCCTTCCCTTCCGGCACAGCCGGAACCTAGGCCTCAGGATAGCTCGGCGGCCATTTTGTCTGCGATCCAGTCCTTATGCTCTGAGATAAGGACGAGATTACCACAGCCCAGGCCGGAGGACCCGCAACCTGGCCCGTCGGGAAGTCCTCAGAACAAATGAGGGAGGACCCAACCCTCTCCTCCACTCGCCCCCGTAAGGCCCACAGTTCCCTCCTCATCCTCCCACGAGTCGGTAGATGACGGTGCGGTGGGCTCGACGACAGGTTCTGAGGGCGACGGCGACGACGACGGAACGGGTCTCCCGTCTCCCGTCGCATGGGCCTCTCCGCCCAACGAGACTGGCTCATTCCATGCCATGATCGCCAGGGCTTCCGAATTGTTCCAGCTCTGCCCGGAGGAGCAGAAAAAGGAAGGTTTCCTCTATCAGCGCCGGGAGGCCAAGAGGAACACTGTCATTGCGGTGCCTCTAATCGATGACATCTGGGAGGAGGGCCTGTCGGTGCTCAAAAACCCCTCCACGGCACCAGCCAAACGGGACCGGTACGAGAAGAAATACCGGGTCCCCGAGACCGCTCCCCTGTGCCTCAGGGCCCAGCCAACGCCAGACTCGGTCGTCTCGGCGGCAGCGAAGAAGAAAGCGGCGGGGTCAGGAGCCTCAACGTTGAATTCCCCTCCGGACGGCGAGGGTAGGAAGTTGGACGCCATGGGGCGACGGGTCATTTCGGCGGCGGCAACGACGATCAAAGCGGCCAACGCCCTGGCGATCGTGGCCCGTTACGACAGGGAGCTCTGGTTTAAGCTGGCCCACATATTGGACTTCCTACCGGACGACAAGAGGTCCGAGGCCCTGGAAATACTTCAAGAAGGCGAGGTGGCGTCGGACCACGCCATAACGGTGGCAACCGATATTGCCGATAACGGGTTCCGCCAGCTGGGCAACAGAGTTTGCCTATGACGACGGGGTTGGCTCCGGGCGACCGACTTCCGTCAGGACGTCCAGACCAGGGTGTTGGACATGCCGTTTGACGGCAGCAACTTTTTGGAAAGGCGGTGGACGAATCCCTCCAAGCCATAAAGACAGACACGGATACAGCCCGCGCCCTAGGAGCCCTTCAGCAACGACGGCCCTTTCGGAGCTCCGGAGGCAGACACGGGGCTTCCAAGGGATCCAGCGGTGGCTCGTTGTTCTACCGCCAGGCGGCACGCTCCTCGTCTCAGGAGGCCTACAGGGGTCGCAGCAATCAGGGAGCGCCTCGCCGCCGTCGGCAAGGTGGCCAGGGCAGCAAGGCCACCACCTCCAAGCAGGACTGAACCGGCTGTGGCCTCGGGCCCCCACCAAAGCACCCCGATGGGAGGCCGGCTGACGAATTTCGTCGGCGTGTGGAAGTCCATCTCCACCTACCGTTGGGTGCTGGATACACTGGCAAGAGGACACTCTATCGAATTCCTGAAGAAGTGCCCTCACGTTCCACCTGTGGCCAGGAAGGAAAATCACGTCCCGCAACTGCTGTTGGAAGTACAGGCGATGCTCAGGAAAGGCGCCATCGAGCTCGTCCCGAAGAGGCTCCGGGGCTCCGGGGTGAACTCAAGGTACTTCCTCGTCAGGAAGAAGACGGGCGGCTGGCGCCCCATCTTGGACCTTCGTCGTTTGAACAAATACATCAGGTCACAAAAGTTCAGGATGGTCACCCTCCAGCACGTGCTGGGACAGCTGGAGGAAGGCGACTTTCTATCGTCGTTGGACCTGGAGGATGCATACTTCCACGTTCCCATCCTCAAAAGTCACCGAAAGTTCCTCAGGTTCGTCGTTCAGGGATGCCACTACCAATTCAGAGCACTGCCGTTCGGATTGAAGTCGGCCCCCAGGGTCTTTACCAAGTGCCTAGCACCTGTGGCGGCGCGGCTGCGCCTGCAGGGGATTCACGCCTACCCCTACCTGGACGACTGGCTCATCCGCTCAAGGACGAGGGAACTCGCCGTCGAACACACTGCGAGGACCGTCCAGCTACTCACAGACCTGGGATTCGCCATAAATTACCCAAAGTCCCACCTGGTGCCGTCGCAGGTGGCCCTGTTTCTGGGAGCGAAGCTCGATACAGTGAGGCGCCTGGCAGCACCGTCGGAAGAACGGACGAAGACCATTCTGGGCAAAGTGCAGCGCCTGCTAGACACGGACGTTGCCAGGGTGAGGTCCATCAAGTCCCTCCTGGGGATGATGTCCTCTTGCATCTACCTGGTGCGCCTCTGCAGACTACGGATGCGCCCTCTTCAAGAATTTCTCGACGCCCGTTGGATGCAGGCGATGGGCACCTTCGAAGACAGGGTCCCCCTCAATGAGGTGTTCCGGCGGGCGATTCAGTGGTGGGGCGTTCGAGCGCACCTCACGGCGAGCAAGGACTTTCAGACGCCGGCGTACCAGGAGACAGTGACGACGGACGCCTCCCTGGAAGGTTGGGGCGCCCACATCGGAGATATCCAGGCAAGACCCCTCTGGCTCCCGGAGGAGAAGCTCCTGCACATCAACATCCTGGAACTCCCAGCCGTGTTCTGGGCTCTCAAATCGTTCCACCCGTCGCTCAAGGGCAAGGTGGTGCGGATCTTCACGGACAACACCACGACAATGTTTTACATACGGAAGCAGGGAGGCACCAGATCCCCAGCCCTATCCAAGGAGGCACAGGATCTGTGGCACTGGGCGGTCGCCCAGGGGATGTTCCTGGTTCCCTTCCACCTGGCAGGAGAAAGAAACACCATCGCCGACTCGCTCAGCAGGGAGCTGCGCGCGTGTCATGAGTGGGAACTGCGCCAGGATCAGGTGGATCAACTCTTCCGACGATGGGGCAAACCCCAAATTGACCTGTTCGCAACAGCGACGAACTCGAAGTGCCAGAGGTTCGCCAGCAGGTTTCCCCAGCCGAGAAGCATGGGCGATGCATTCTCGTTACCCTGGGATGGCCTATACCTGTAAGCGTTCCCTCCGTTGCCGTTGCTGCTTCGACTCATCAACCAGCTCAAGAGGTCCCGGTGCAGGATGATCCTCGTTGCACCGGCGTGGCCGAGGCAGATCTGGTTCCCGGACCTTCTGGACTTGTTAACGTCCCCTCCCATCAAGCTGTCGGCGGACGCGGATCTTCTCTCCAGAGAAGGAGGCGCCATCTTCCACCACGACCCGGCGTCGCTGAACCTGCAGGCTTGGCTCCTGCAGCGCTAGAGTTTGGAGGGTACGATATACCGGCCGACTGCAGAGAGGTTCTTGCAAAGGCCAGGGCGTATTCGACTCTCAAATGCTATGGTCACAAGTGGAAGAGGTTCTCTATCTGGTGCCGAGCACAGAAGATCAACCCCCTACGGATTACGGCCCCTCAAGTGCTGCCGTACCTGCTATCGCAGGCAAAGGCTGGGCTAGCCCATGCCTCTATTAAGATTCATCTGGCGGCGATCTCCAGATATACCAGAACCACAGGACGGACGTCCCTGTGGTCCCATCGACTGGTAAAAGAGTTTATGAAAGGACTGTTCCGGTCGTTCCCGCCCGTGAAGGCCCCGGCCCCGGCGTGGGAACTTAACGTGGTGCTGGCTGACCAGGCTCATGGGGCCCCCATTCGAGCCAATGCACTCCGCACCGATGAAGTTTGTGTCATGGAAGACTGCATTCCTGGTGGCCATTACCTCTGCACGACGAGTGGGAGAGATCCAGGCCCTATCCTGCAAAGCACCGTACTTGACTTTCCATGCCTCGAGGGTGGTGCTTAGGACGCACCCCTATTTTATGCCCAAGGTGCCGTCGGACTTCCATCTTAACAAGCCCCTGGTGTTACCTGTTTTCTTCCCGTCTCCTTCGTCGCCGGCCGAGAGGACTTTGCACTCGCTGGATGTGGCTAGAGCGCTGAAGTTCTATGTGGACCGCACAAAGAGTTTTCGGAGGACATCACAGCTATTCGTGAACTTTGGACCTGTGAATAAAGGGAAGGCTCTCTAGAAGTCTTCTATTTCCAGATGGCTCTCCGGCTGCATCATGCACTGCCACCGGTTGGCTAACCGACCGGTGCCAGGCCGTCCGAGAGCCCATTCGACCAGAGCGATCGCTGCTACTACGGCGTTCCTATCTGGTGTGCCCCTGCTGTACATCTGCAGGGCTGCTACGTGGAGGTCGACGCACACCTTCACGAGATTCTACTGCGTCGATCGGGATTCCAGGGAGGAGTCCAGGGTCGGCCAAGCAGTGCTGCGCAACCTGTTCGCTTAAGGTGAGCCTGGTGAGGAGGTAAGAGATGCTTAATGTTGAGTTTTTTGTATTGCTTAATGTTGAGCCTTTTGCCACCTCCTGTGGTTGTGCGTGTGTGTACTGCTATGTATTCTTATATTCATGAGCATGTGAATCCATGCCAGACCCCATGCTGGAGAAGGAACAAGTTACTTACCTGTAACTGTTGTTCTCCAGCATGGATCTGGCATGGATTCACATGCGAACCCTCCCGCCTACCCCTCTGTGGCTCTTCACTTGGTCATACTGCCACTTCACGTGCTACCAAATCTGAAGATGGCTGCCAGAGGCGGGGCTTAGGGAGATGGCAGTCATTGGCTGTGGTCAGTATGACACAGAGATCAGTGATTGGTTACTACTACGAAAGACAGATCAGAAACGAAACTGATACTGATTTTTCTTTACCGAGGATTCCCAGCCTGACGACGGGGAATATTCATGAGCATGTGAATCCATGCCAGACCCATGCTGGAGAACAACAGTTACAGGTAAGTAACTTGTTCCAAATGTTATAATGGAATGTACTGGATCACAGAAATAGAATAAATTATGCATAGTTTACAAGTAGTGGCACAGCGTTCAATTGGGACTATTGAGCAAGTAAGAGCATACTGAGCCAAATGCGGAAGCAACCTAGGGGATGGGGAGCTAGGGGTCCGTAGATATAAGATGTTTGATGGCGTTTTTTTCTAAAGTGAAGGTAGGGTTGGTCTACTCTCAGGTTTTGTGGCAATAAGTTCCAAAGTTTAGCGGCCTTCACTGGGAAACTATTACCACCAATTGTGGTAAGTCTGTATCTGGGTTTTGCCAGGCAATTGGCATTACCAGCTCTGGTTGGTTGGGCGAGATTCTTCTATAAATTTTATCTATGAGGTAACTAGGGACCGCGTTGTTTAAAGCTTTGTGTGCCAGTGATATCATTTTTAACTGTATTTTGTTGCTGGTAGAAGGCCATTTACGTTGGTGTTTTATGGCAGAGATATGAGTTCTTTTGTTTATGACGAGTGCTGATCTCAGGGCATTGTTTTGTAGTGTTTGTAACCTCCGGATAGTGCCTTTGTTGGCGCCACAGTATAGAGCGTTACAGTAGTCGATTTTGGATAGTATTAAGGCTCTGGCCAGGATCATGCAGCTGTCGTTGGAGAGGAATGGCTTGCCAGCTCTAATCAACTTGCAAGCGTAGGCAGTATTGGACGCAAGGGTTTTTACCTGTTTGTCAATAGACATGGTAGAATCAAGGTACAAACCAAGTGTTTTTACTTCCCTGGAGACTTTGATGATATGCCCGTCAATATTAAATGAGGACAATTCCTGTCCAGGTTTTTTGATGTTGGCATGTGTGCCCATGATTTTTAGCTCAGTCTTATCATCGTTCAGGCATAGGCCATGAGTTGCCATCCATGCCTGGATGATAAGACATACCCTGTTCACCAACTCCGTGTCCTTACTATGATCCCCAGAAAGCGGGAGGAGAATCTGTGCATCATCCGCATAGTTAGTGTAGGTGATACCCAGATGGTCCAGATCATCAAACCGGGGTTTGGTGAAGATGTTGTATATCGTTGACGAGACACATGAACCTTGAGGAACTCCACATAGGATGGGGGTAGGGTCTGGGGCTGCCTATGGAGAGAATACTCTCGTGGTTCTCTCGCTCAGGAAGGACTCGATCCATCTGATAGCTTCAGAGCAGAAGTGTGCGGCAGAGTCCAGCTGTCTACAGAGGACCTTGTGGTCCACTAGGTTGAATACAGCTGAGAGATCAAGTAGGAGCAGAAGTGTTGTCTTTCCTTTGTCTCTCAGCTCGTCAATTTGGGTTTTTAGATCAATTAAAGCAGTTTTCGTCCCGTGTAGTGGGCGGGAGCCAGATTGTCTAGTTCCTAAGAGTTTATGCAGTTCTAGGTGTTTTTGTATCTGGATATAAGCAGCTTTATCCAGTATTTTAAGTAGGAATGGTACTGTGGTAATGGGACGGTAGTTGGTGGGGATGAGAGGATCTAATGTCTGTTTCTTGAGGAGTGGGAGCACCCAAGAATGTTTTAGGTCAGCAGGGATGGTACCTGAGGCAAAGGAGGCATTAATCAATTTGGAGATGAAAGGAGATAGGTCTCTGGCAGCGTCTTTTATTAGTTGTGCTGGGCAGATATCCCCTTTGCAATTGGAGGGTTTAAGTGAAAGCATAATTTTTTCAACTTCCAAGGTAAAGTAAAGTAAAATTGATTGTTGTATGCCGTGGGTGGGTCACTAGGCAGCGGGATATTGGGCAGATGCTGTAAGTTCAACGTTTCTTTTTTTTGCTGTATTTTATTTTGGAGCATGTTAATTTTATTTGATAATTCCTGTTGGATGTCTACACACCAAGACTTATCCTTAGTGCAAATATCAGGAGTGGTGATTGGTGACTCTAGTTCTTTTAATGTGGAAAAGAGTTCCTTCATGCTAGAATTAGATTTGGCAATGCGTTTGTCCTAAGAATTACGTTTTGCCAAGCAGACTTCATTCTTATAATGTGAGGAGAGGGAAGTTAATTTGGTTTTGTTGTCATTGGAGGGGCATAATCTCCCATTGGTATCACTTTTTCTTTGTAGGTCTCTAAGTTGTGGCGTGAACCATTTGTTTCAATGGGCTTTGGGTTTGCCTGATCTGAGTTTAAGAGGGGCAATTTTGTCCAAAGTGGTGAGCATGATGTTGAATTCATGGACTAGGTTCCTGGGGTCTAGGTTTTCTGGCAGTGCATTTAAAGTGGGTAGGATAGCGGGGATAACTTTGTCCACTGTGATGCTCTTTTTGTTTCTGGTTAGCATGGTGGCGCTAGTAGAGGGGCTGTAGGAGTGGGTTTAGTGGTAGATAAATTAAAGGACACCAGTGAGTGGTCAGTCCATGGTAAAGGCCGGATGGATGAGATAGTAGCAGTACAGTTATAGTCCGCAATCCAATCCAGTGTTCTCCCCTTCAAATGGGTGGGTTTGTTAACTTTTTGAGACAAGCCTAGTGCGTTGATGGTATTAGCTATATCCATAGCGTTTTTATCCATGGGATCATTAAAGCCTAAATTAAAGTCCCCTAATAGGAGTAGTTGAGAGGATAGTTTGAGGTTATTAGTGAGTCTATTGTGCAGATCCTCCTCGAGGGTGCCAAGGGGACCATGAGGTCTGTATATTAGATGGATGGTGAGTGATTTTGAATTGTTTATCTGGAGTTTAACAGATACGGATTTGCATGATTGTGACAATTGGGTGTGGGATAGTCTGAGGGAGAGGCACATTTTGGAGATAATGGCGATGCAGCCTCCTTGTGCACCCTCACGGTCTTGTCTAGATATTGTATAGCCGTCTGGGATGGCTAACATAAGTGAGGGACCTGCCGCATTATGTAGCCATGTCTCGGTGACCGCAAGGAAATCCAGATTACCTTCTGTAATTAGGTCAGCTATGGCGATGGCGTGGGTAACGAGCGACCTCGCATTGAGAAGTGCTCCTTTAAGGGAAGGGGTTTCAGTTACAGCTTTGGCTTGGGTGGGCTTAGCTATGTTGGTAGCAGTTGGCTTGGACCTGCGGTTATTAGGTTGGAGGGTGCTTGTATTAGTGATAGAGTATGGCAGAGGTAGATTGGTCTGACTGGGTTTCATAGTGTGCTGGTAATTTGTTTTTAGATTGGTAGATGGTAGAGATCTTCTCAGTGGTTCATGTAACTTAGTGAGTCTGGCACGGAGACTATGGTTTCTATCAGCCATGGCACGTGGTAGAGAGGCAAAGGTTACTGTCCCTGGGGCACTGTGGTGTATAGATTGGACAGTGGTGATGTTTTTCATAGCTGTTTTGGTCAGGGTCGGTAGGCTAGGAGCTAGGAGAGGTGCTGGTGAAAGCTCAGTAAGGCATATTGGATTTCTGGTAGCAGAGTGTAGAGTGACAGCCATTATGCAGAGCAAAGTAGTTAGACTTAACATTTTGTGCAATTTGACTAGCAGAAATATGTGCTGCATGTAGAGGCACCTAGTTACAGTCTGGCTACAGTGATGGGGCAATGCTTACAAGGCACGTGGGTTCAATCACAGTCGCACAGTTAAGCAGTAAGGTGCTACCCTTTGGCTTCAACTCAGCCCCCAGGGTATTTACCAGATTCATGAAGGTGGTGGCAGCCCTCCTTAGGATCTAGGGCCACCGCGTCTACCCATACATGGACGACTGGCTCGTCAGGGCGATATTTCCAGAGGCGGTTATCCACACTTCCTCCGCACTTATGAACACACTGCGCTACCTGGGGTTTACCATCAACCTCAAGAAGTCTCAACTGCAGCCCACGCAGAGCCTCACCTTCCTGGGCCTCATCTGGGATAAGAGCTCCGAGAAGGTCTTTCCCTCGGAGGACTTGATCACGGCCATCAAGAGGGCCACTACGCACTTCCTTACTAGAGCAGTGACATCGGCCTGGTGGTACCAGCACTTACTGGGTATCATGGCAGCGGTCCTCCTGGCCATGCCACACACGAGACTCAGGACGAGGAGGTTACAGCTGCGCTTCTCAGCCTCACGGAAGAAGGAGAGGGGCTCCGAAGCAGAGCTAATCAGAATACCCTCCTTCTCTCCACCGGACCTCACTTGGTGGTCACGGGACTGCAACCTGGGGACGGGCAAGCCCTTCCAGCAGCCATCTCTGCAGGTCACCATCACTACGGACTCCTCCCTAGAAAGCTGGAGAGCCACTCTGGACAGCCACTGCATCCATGGAGTCTGGGCCTGGCAGGAGCAGGAGTCACACATCAACTGGCTGGAACTCAGGGCCATCTGGCTAGCTCTCAGAGCTTTCCTTCCGCTCATTGGGGACAAGTCCGTCCTTATCCAGACCAACAACTCCACCATCATGTACTATGTCAACAAGCAGGGTGGTACCAGGTCCCCTCCACTGTGCACCCTAGCAGTCAGCATGTGGGAATGGGCCCTGGAGAACAACATCTACCTCTCTGCCGTCCACCTCCTGGGGGAGGCCAACTTGGAAGCAGACAGGCTCAGCGGACTGGAAGCGGACATTTACAAATTGCAAGTGAACAACCAGGTGCTGATAGAGGTCTTCAGTGGATGGGGGCACCCTCAGGTGGATCTATTTGCGTCCTGGAAGAACAGGAAGTGCCATCAATTCACGTCTTGGCAGGGGCAAGGCCCCAGCTCCCTGGGGGACACATTACAGATACAGTGGGACAGCATGACGGCCTACACCTTTCCTCCCACACCCCTGGTTCACAGGGTAATCCGCAAGATAAAGGAAGCTTGTCACCTCAGTATCATCCTGATAGCTCCCTGGTGGCCGGCGAGACTGTGGTTCTCCGAACTGCTCAGCCTCTCGGACAGATCTCCTATTCACCTTCCGCTGGGTCCAGCCCATCTCCTGTCCCAGCAGGGGGGCAGGGTCATACACACCGCCCCACAGAAATTAGCCCAAGCAGCGTGGTTCCTGAGCAGGTCTCCCCCAGGCACCTGAGCCTATCACAGGCTCACCTGGAGATCATTCAGGGCGCCAGGAGCAAGGCTACCTGGAGCCAATACAAGAGTAAATGACTAGGTTCTGTCATTGGGCAGACACTAAGGCGATCGACCCCCTTCCCCTTAGGTGCACAGTGGATGACTTGCTCTCTTTCTCGGCACGCCTTGCACACTCTGGCGTGCAGGTGGACACATGTCCCACCTATCTAGCAGTTGAAATACATAAAAGGGCAAAGGACCCTCTTTTTTGTGTCGGGAGGCCTGACTCTGGAGGGTGGTAGAGGACTATCAGAACAGAAAGTAGAGTCAACGGCTACCCCTTTTCCATAGACGCACAGGAGGTACACCTATACTACAGTGTGGCTAGGTTAGCATATACTAGCACAGTGATCACAGGAAAATAGCAATATAATAAAACAAAGTTTAATTATTAACTCAAAAGACATTTAGAAATAGGCAGAAATCTATGGTCTCGGGAGAATAGCTCAGCGCAACGTGCTCACCGTGGAAGCAAGACGACACGGAGCACCACAGGTTTGATCCCTGGGTTTGCACTTAGAAACCTCTGGGTATTAAGCGCATTATAAATAACCTATCATATCATGTCACATGAATGGTCTAACATACACGTGAAACCAAGAAATGCATTGGTGGATTAATAGCAAAAAGGTACAATTTCATGTACTGCTGTGTAAGTAGCAGTACGTAATCATTGTCGACACGTATAATAGGTGTTTCTAGTTCAGATAGGCATTGAACACAACAGATATTGCAAACTGGAGAAAGATTGTCTGAGGGTGCTGAACTGTCATCAGGACACTGGTAAAGGTATGGTGGACA
Source organism: Ambystoma mexicanum (assembly GCF_040938575.1). NCBI lineage: Eukaryota > Metazoa > Chordata > Amphibia > Caudata > Ambystomatidae > Ambystoma > Ambystoma mexicanum. The sequence continues at coordinate 151,812,827 of NC_090924.1, forward strand.
GCTGATGAAAAGGGCTTGGTTCACCTAAATAATTAAGGTGCCGTCTTGGAAAGAATTAATAGATTAGGTCAACTGTTGTTAGTACTGCACCTCCGCAGACACGAGACATTGCTCCTAGCGAGATACAGCTCTCCAACTTGCTGCATTATTATAGCACTTCTCCAACACTCTGGCAGCACGCTGTCCACCATACAGTCAGCCACTCCTTCAAGACAGTTGACCTCATCTATTAATTAATTCTTTCCAAGACGCCACCTTTATTATTTATGGAGCTGACATAGGTCGCCCAACGTATCTCGAGCCGATTGCGGTCTCGATCCCACACACTATAGCGATCAGCTCGAGATACGTTGGGCAACCTGTGTCAGCTCCATCTGTTAAGAGAACAAAGGTTCGGGGCTTACTGAATTGTGAATGTGCCGTGGCTGAACAAGAACAAACACCTGTTTTGATTCAGCCCTGACTCCCTGTTTTCTGTTTTTTGAAACACCCTCTCAAGCTACAAACAAGGGCCACTGCTCATGAAAGTCTGCGATTGACATTAAAAGTGAATTAGCCTGTCCCTGCTTGACCATCACTTAAAGAAAAAGAAGCACCACTGGGTTTTGGAGGTTTTATTCCTCACTATATTATCTATATTTTGTCCTGATGAAGGCCCGGGTTCGATTAAAGAGGAGACCAAGTTTGGATGTGGTCTACCTCTACCTTTTGGGCCAGACGCACCGCGTCGACACCATTCCCTGCAAATACATCCATTGCTAATATTTCTAATAAAACACCCCTGTTTGATGTGAATTGAATTGATATTGATATTTTTATTATATTTCTATCGCGCTTGTTCACAAGTGTTTCAGAGCGCGACAAGGCAAGGGAGGGGAACAGGGGATAACAAAACAGCGATCTTACTAGGCCCTGTGACATTGAGAACGCGCAAGTGCATGGGTGAGGGGGAGGACAAAAGTGAAGGGAAGGGGGAGAAGTGGAAAGTGCGAAGCAGAGGAGAAACCGATAAATAACAATAAATAAATAATAAAGGCAACAAACAGTGCAGCCAGCAATTTGCAAGTGCTAGGTTTAAGGCAGCAGACAGGGTAGGTCTGATAAGTGCAGGAAGAAAAAGGGGGGGCTGTATGGGTACAGATACAGACCCCAGTGCTAGCGGTGGCCCGTAGACAGTGCAGGAGGGTGGCGGGGTGAGCAGGTAACTGGGCCCGGAAGACAGAGGGTGGCAGATCAGCAGGGGAGAGGGGGAGCAAAGGCAGAAGAAAAGAGGAAGGTCTTGAGGAACACTTGCCTTTCAACTTTCTCTCTTTTTCTTTGTCCTTTTGTTTTCATAATGACACTTCTTAGGACAGAATTCCATTGTTGCAGTTCTTTTTGCCTAGCTTTCGTGGTTTCCCAACTTTCTTTTTGTGAATAGAGTGAAATTTACTAAATTCCCCCGTTACTGCAACCCTTTTCTGATGTGCTGCCTTTAGAGCCCATGTGGCTACCAAAGCAGGAGTGTTTTTCAATTACTACATTTTGTTTCTAGGTGATTCTATCACATGCAAGTATGAGTTAGGGTTAATCCAGTACAAACTGGTTTAAAGTCTCTTTTGGCTGTTTTTCTGGCCAGCCATTATTGGCGGCCCATCCAAGCCTTTGTTGGCTGCTAGGGGCTCAATTGGCGGGCTGGCCTAAGCCATTCCTTCAGGAAATGTATGTATCTGTGTAAGACTCCTGTTCCTGAATTCCCTGAAAACTGCTGTTGAGATGATTGGTGCTGAGGATGCTGGCGTGGCCATTCTGCCTCGGCCTTGCATCCATTGTCTTTGTCATCCTGCTGGTGATATCCCTTTTTGGGCTTTTCATTTTCTTCTTACAGTTTTCGTTGCTGGTTGGACTGGTTGTCCTTGCAGGACTGTTCATTGCCTGCAGTTGTGTGCCCTTGGTAACATTCTTTTGGCTGAACTACCTAATCTTTGAAGGGGCTCTCCTTGTTTTCCTGGCCTTGGAATCCAAGTGGCTGCTCGCTGCTTCACCGTATCTTTGTATTGGGATTCCCTGGGTCACCTACTTTTGTTGTGTTCTTGGTCTGACATTTCCTTGCTGGCTGGGCATACCCTCTTGCTCCCCTGGGCTGAACCTTGATCGGGTCCTGCAGAATGGTCCTGTCACTGCCATCACTGCTGCTGTGGTCACCACTTTGAGGATAATTTCTGCAGGTATCTCTCTCATTGGACTTACCTCGTCTGGATCCTTGCAGTGTCATAGTTTTGAGTTACCAGAGCCCCCAACTGCCACTATGTTACCTAAATCCAACCCCTATAACCACATGTATACCCACCATCCCAGAGCAAAATTTGCAGGAGCCAGCAACACGGTGCCTCTCCCCACATCTTAGACTGAGATTCCATAGTTGGTTCTGTTCTCTGAGGTCCCCTGGGTACAGGAGCATTTGGGCTTTGCAGTCCCTCCTTGTAGAATTGATCTAAGTGTGTACCTTGAGCTCCCCATGGGGCCAGCCCTTCCTGGCCTATTGGTTATAAAACCTTGGGTAGGAACTCCCCAGTCGTCTGGTTGCTCCTCCTGCTGCGCCAGTTACCCAACTTTTCCACATAACGATTTCAGGCCTATTGAGTTTGTTCACTTGATCCCGATTGCTAAATCATTTCAAAAATGTGTGAACCCCTGAAAAGTCTTGTTAATAGGTACTTACCAGCACTAAGATATTTTTTCTGGCCTGTTTAAGGCCCATGAGTTTTGTGAACAGAAAGCATAATATGCGGTAGAACCAGTGATTTATATTTAAAGTAACAGTTTGCAGTCACTTGATTGCAACTTGTTTTATGGGTTGAGGTGGGGCTTTGTCAGATCCAGCGCTGAGTCTGATTTTATATGTTTATAAGATTAATACCTGACCACTCAGCTGCACAACCAATTGTGAGAGTTAGTGGATAACTTGCTGGACACTGCTATTTCACTAAATATAGGTTTTTATACACCCCTCACTAAAAAACTGTGGACGCATGTCTAACAAAACTGAACAGATAGAATATCAAACAGCTGTCAATCTCCTGATGAAGCTGCAAAACAAAGTGTTAAAATGTGTCGAGGAGACTGACAAGTTATTTATCAATAATTAATAATGTTCAATGAAAAAGTTAAGGATTTGCTTTTTCTGCGAGGAAATGCAAGATTTTATTATTAATCTGTTGATCAGTGCAATATGAAACCTAATCATCTTTAACAGTTTATATATTCTATATCAGAGCATCAAGTTATAGCAGTTGTGATGCAGCAATCCCATTCTATGTACACAAATATCTTAAGCTAAGCACAGGTGAAATCTGTTTTCTGCAACTTCTCTTGCAACACGCAAAAGAGCACGGACATGTAACGTTGTTGAAATATGAGTTTTCCAACGAGAGCCTGGGAAATCAAGATTCCTAGAAACAATGCTTTGACTAGTATCCATCAAATATTAATATCTGGAATCAATAACAAGAAACTTTCAAATCAACCATTGCATGGAACTTGCAATCATTGATAACTACTTTTTCAATGTTTTCCGGAAATTGGTTATCTGCATGTCCTGAAACAGTTGAAGACTTAGGGTTAACTGATGTTGGCAAGAGTTAGGGTTTGTGGCATATAGAAAGAGAATATAGAAAGAGAGAACACAAGATTGGAAAAAGACATTTAATGTTACTAAAAACTAATGGTGTGCACTACCCAAATAACATCAGTGAAAAAGGTTGACCACTTAAACATGAAAGGAAATGGAGATGCAGGGTGGCAGAGATTGTTACGGTTTTTCAATTTTTCTTCTGAAATCTTGACCAAACCCTGTCTAGAATCATGGGCATAATAAAAATGATATCATATATCATGTTGTGTTATTTTAATGTTTTGATCCTGGAACAGTCCCCACTGCAGTAGTATTAGACCTAGAGTTTGTGGTGTGGAATAGTGTGGCTCTGCTAGGGATGACTACTGCCTTTACACAACAAGTTGGAATGGTATCTCAGTGAGATGAGCATCTGAAACAGATAACTGAGATAACTGCAGCAGCCAGGAGGTCACTGGTTCCTGCCATGATAGATTCAATTTTCTCATCCATTAAATGGCCAATATTCCTATGGGCCTGGTGTGTGATTTCTTCCACTCCACACCAGACCACATTTTAGCTCAGCTCATTTCTGAATGCTTTTGTGGAATGAAATGCTGTTGCATGACATTGTGCTGAATATGACACCATATTGGTCTTAGCAGTTTTTTGTATTTCTTTTTTCTAGGGCTATTGGCGTCGTCAGCTACTTAAGGTAACAATCTATGAGTCTTGCCTCTGTAATATGTAAGTTGGTATGAATGAGCAAATGATGGATTAAATGTGGGTTTGATTGTAGTGTGTTCTCTATATGTGCAGGAAGTTAGTACATGTAGGAGCAACTAATAATGGGTGTTGAGGGAGAATGCATGATTAAGTGACTGAATGAGAAAGTGACTGGTTGCGTTGAGTATGTGTATAAAAAATAAAGCTATAGACGAGTGTGTGAGCAATCAAGTGAGTGAATGAGTTGTACAAATAGCAATTACTTGAGTGAGCATGTGAGTGAGTATATTGAGTGTGAGTCAGTATGGGTGAGTGAGCAAGCGAATAACATACTGAGGGAGTTTGTGAATGTATGTGTGTTCAAGAGTAATGTTCAAGAAAAACGTTGTGAGTAAACAAGCTGTTTGATATAATCTTCATTGGGACTGGGTGGGAAAAAAATAAGAAAATATGAGTTAGTTCATGTTCTGAAAACAAGCAGATAAAACATTTGACTCCAACTTATTTTCTAATGCTTTTTAAACAACTGTTAAAAAAGGCAATAGTTTTGATGTTTGTGTGTTAGGGATTCAAGTGCAACAGACACAAAGGGCATAAACATGGGGGAAGGAGGATAGCAGAAGGAAGATAGGATAGAAGTCAGGTGGACATGGTGGACACATGGGACAGCCATAAAGGAGAAAGAGGGCTACATCGACAGAGAGGGCAGAATAAACCAAGGGGGTAACGAGTCCACATATGCCATCAACTGAGATCCTGTGCTTAAATGAGGCTTGATGCTGACTTACAGACATCATAGGGCTGTGGGAATGTGCTCTCCTTATTCGCAATGTTATGACATCAAAGGCCCAAGTACTCCCACAAGACAATAGGTATTGCCATTAAATGTAGTTGCTTAGTGGGCCTGGTAATGCCATCATATGTCCAGGTACAAGGGAAGAAGAATGGGTGTAGGAGTGTGGAGAGTGGGATACAGAATGGGTGTAGCAGTAGCAGGGTCAAGGAAGGAGGAGCATGGGAGGGCACATTAGTGAAGAGTACAGGGAGAATGCACACTCAAAGGGGCAATAGCAACTGCACAAGGCCCTGTCCTACCAATGTTAAGGTAGGTTAGGCCTGAAACCCAACTCTGCTTAGATGTATACACCATGTAAGAGGTAGAAGAGTCATATGGTGGCATACCCCAACTTTAGGCCAGGTATTCCAGTAATAGAAAATGTGCTGACAGCAATTGCCCTGATGCTTCCATCAAACACCCACGTAGGCTCATAACGCACCAAGTGCTTCTACCCAATGCCCAATATACATGCCCAATGATTCCCAATATAGGTCAGGTGTAGCTGTAACATAGCTTGCTGCTCCCATAATATGGCAAGTATTGCCACCATATGCAAGATGTTCACAACATTGGGCAAGGCATTCCCACAAATCTGCATTCCTACACACGCATTAATGCATGCACCCATGTACACGAAAACACATGAATTTCCCAATTTAAAAATGCACATAGCATACATACTGGCAATCAAAGATAGGCAGCCGTTCATGGAAGCCTCACAGCTTTGCATGCTCTTTTGCCAAGGTACACTAACGGACCTAAACTTGTAAGCAAAATACTATAGAGGTGCACATGCTCGCAGTTAATTACACCCATGCACACATAGACCACACACAATCACATTGCTGTACACAATTGTATCAATCTTTCCTGGTCATGCACCACACACATACACACGCACACACCAGGCTCTAGCAAGTTCCAGAGATTTACTCCCATCCTCCACGCTGTTGCCTTTCGATGGATGGTGCCATACAAACCATGTTGTAACGAATGGAAGGTGCAACAGTGGCCATACATGGAAGGTGGAGCCATGTGGGGATTACTGGGAAGTGCACACACCCCTAGGCCTGGTGGGCCAGTGATGGACTGCTGTCCTGCCCACACCCTCCTACTGGGTCAGGATGTGCATGGGGTTCAGCACTTACCGTACTGTGGCTTGCCCCAGAGATTTGAAGGTGACTACAATCTACGGATTAGTCACTTTTCATGTGTGGTTCAAAACCCATTGGAGGAACATACACTTTTACAATACACTGCTTCCCATCAATGAAGAATGATTCACACAGAAGTCAATGCATTCCTTGATTGCTAAGCAGTCACAGACATACAGTCTTAACCATTATCCTTCCTGCCCAGTAGCGTTGATCCACTTGGTCTACTCACTTTTTTTTTAATGATTTACTGTTTTGACTCTACTTCTTCTGGCAGTATGCTGTGCCATAGATTCACTATCCTAAATATAGTTTATACTGGTGCTTCTCTTAGGTTCATTCTCATATTGTGAATATACTTCAAAGTCTAGTCTGGCATTGAACAGAATTGTCTTTTTCCCTTTTGAAATGTATATCTCTTTATCAAATATGCATATCCCTCATATTCTCTAGTGTGATCATATTGAGTTTTGGAACCTTGGACGTGCTTTAAACATGTCCACATTTTGGTAGCCCCTCGCTGGATTGACTCCTACCTACCTTAGCTTTTCTAACGAACGGGTCAAATTATTCCAGATGAGGTCCCATCAGTTCTGAGTTAAATTTCTAAAACAACATTCCTGTGTCTGTTTCTTTGTATGCTACAATATCCCTCTTTCTCTGACTCCATCATAGTAATATGTTCTTTTATTGTGAGGTGATAAGACATGATGTCCATCACCGGTTTGTTGACTTTTACACCCTCACTTTGTATATAGTGTTGCTCCAAAAAAGACAACAGGATGATACTGTTGTTAGGCTAACAAAGTAACTTCTTTGTAAGCTATAGTCTTCAGATTACTTCATTGGGCATAGGAAGAATGGGGCGCTTAGAATAGGATTCACCTCTGGAATGTCTTATCTGTTTGTGCCTTTTTTCAGATATGTAGTACTTTACACTTCAGAAGTTCCCCCGTTCATTCCAGTCAAAAAGATAAATGGGGCACTGTAAACAACATGCAAGCAGGCAAGAGAGAGAAACACTGCTAGGCTGCTCGCAAGGAGGCATGAAGGGATGTGGTGTTGTCAGTCATGGAATGTGCAAACCTACTAAAGGCTGGTATCTTTTAGACATACTCAATTGTGTGTCCATCTCCACTAAGCCTGTTGCCCACCATGTTAAGTTATGATATGTTAAATTTATTTATAGAGCGCACGATCGCCCAGGGGCATCTTGGCGCTGATGGCAGCAGAGGATAAGCAGCGAAAAAAGAGAGCCCAGAAGAGCAGTGTTTTCAGCGAGCGACGTAAAGAGAGATGGTCAGCAGTAGCTCGTAAAGTGAACTGTAGCTTGTTCCAAGACCTCGACATCACTACAGAGAATGCACGCCCCACTGTCTGAGATAGTCTGACCCGAGGGACCAATAACAGGAGAGCAGTCTGAGACTGGAGTGAGCGAGAAGGAATGTATTGAGAAAAGGTTTCCTGGAGATATTCCACTCCCTGCTTATAGAAAGCACAGTGGACGACGCACAGTGACTTGAACAAGATCCACTTCTCCACCGGAAGCCAATGCAACTGTCTGAGCAAAGGGGTCATATGAGCCCGTGAAGGGGGACGAAGAATATCTCTAGCTGCGGCATTTTGAAGCAGTTGGAGTCTGTTTATCAAGTAGATAGGTTGGCCAAGGTAAAGTGTATTGCAGTAGTCTACCGCACTAAGAATCAGTGCAGCGACTTCTGGAACATGAAATTGAGTAGGAATAAAAGGGAGAACCTTCCTTAACACACAGAGTTTAAAATGGCTGGGTTTGCTGACGGCCGCAACTTGCTCTGCCATCAGAAGGGAGTAAGATAGCTTGACCCACAGATTTTTCACAGTGGTAGATGGTGAAGGGAACGGGTCAAGAGACGTGGGCCAGAAGTCAGGGGTCCAGAATTAAAGGGGGCAGGTGGTGCCAACTACCAGGACCTCTGTCTTATTCCTGTTAGGTTTGAGCGAGTTGAGCGCCATCCATGCTCCCAAATCCTCAAGACATCTCTGCCGGGAAGCAGTCTCCGCACAGGTAAGGTCCAGATGAACCAGCAACTGTGTATCATCAACGTAAAAGTAGTATCTAAACCCATGAGCACGGATAAGGAGAAGAAGACATCTAAAATATAGATTGAAGACTATAGGCGAGAGTACAGATCCCTGAGGGACTCTGCAGGTAAGTCTTACCGGTTCAGAGCAGAAAGGGGAAAGGTAGACCGGTTGGGAGCGATCAGCCAAGAAAGATGAGAACCAGCTGACAACTTGGCTGGATATCCCAGCATCCAACAGGCGGGAGATCAAGATTGTGTGATCAACTGTGTCGAATGCCTCAGATAAATCCAACAGAAGTACCACTCCCACTCCGCCCTGGTCAACTAGGCGGGCAAGATCATCTAATACAGAATTTAAGACCGACTTGCGACCCCTGCTCGGCTGTAAGCCAGATTGAAAGATGTCAAAACACACACAGAGTTTTCTAGAAAAGAGGACAGCAGAGGTGAGACAAGAGTCTCCATGACCTTCATAAGAACAGGGAGAAGGGAAATGGGGTGAACATTTTCAAGCACCCAAGGTCCAATGTGGGTTTTTTCAGCAAAGGCAACACCAGAGCATGTTTCGGTGGGCTAGGAATGAGTCCCTCTAGAAACGAGGCATTGACTACAGCAGTAATGTGAGAGATAACTTTGCCTGAGATATCTTTAAGCAAAGGGAGTGGAATGGATAACTTCGCCTGAGATATCTTTAAGCAAAGTGAGTGGAATGGGATCAATTGGAGAGGCTGATTTAAGGCGCTGAATAGCCCCTTGAACTTCAGAGTCACAGAACATAGGAAAGGAAGACCAAGCATAGCTGGGCATAACAGGAGCATGCCCATGTACTTTTAGGCGTGGTATGGGAAACACAGCCAGTCACATGTTGGACAATTATATTTAGAAACAAATTCAGGCTGTTAGGCATCCTTTGTTACAGAATAGCTTTGTTCCATTGTGTGTGCGATGTGGATGTAACTTGCTTCTTATCATCCTTTCTTTGAGATTGGCTGGCTGACTGAAAGCAAGGAATGGCATTACAGGGAAAAGCTCACACAGTTGTCTTTATTTCCAGAATGGATAGCAGTTCTTGAGCAATCTTGCAGAAGGATTCCAACTATGGATTGTATGTGAAAACTAGTGGCACTCGATTTTGTGCCCCTTTTCGCCTGTATTGCAGGAGGATGCTGCATGGGATCCTTGTTACCCTCTAGAGATGCCTATCCACAATTGTGGAGTTGTATCGATGGGTTAGGATGTCAGATGTCACACCTTGTATGTTTTCATCCGGTCCCTTGTGTCTGAGCATTTTCTGTTGTACCTTAATGCCTGGCTGAATATTGTATTATGCTTTGTGTGCACTGGGTGGAAGCAGTCACTCGTCAAATAGCTGGCGCAGTCTGTGGGTTTGTGATATACTCTGGTCTGCAGCAGGTTATCTTATATTGGTATGGTGGTGTCAAGGAAATTTACTTTTTCAGGACAGTAGGAGAGTTTGAGGTTGATGGTTTCCTGGAATTCATTGAATCGTCTATGGAAGCTTACACAGTCCTGTTCCCCAGCGTTCCAATTATGGAAGATATTATCAATGTATCACACATACCTTAGTGGTCTTGTTCTGGCAAACTTCCAAAGTATTTCCAGATTAAGGATATCTAATTTCAGTTGGCCCGCCAAAGTTGTTTTTCCAAAGGACATACTTGATTGTACTGTTTTTCCAGCTCTCACTCTTACTCTCTTCTCCTGAAAGACAACATTGGGTTTCTCTATCATGTGTATCATCAATGTCTGCGATTCATTGGAAATAAATGGGTTACACAGAAAAATGGGAGAGAAGCCTCACATGGATGGTTGGCTTCTATTGCCACCATTTCCTCCCAGCATTGGTCCATCAGCTCATCTTTTGTTGATGCGCTTTATTTTGGAGCATATCTCATTAAAGTATTATATTCCCTAATGGTAGCCTGCTCATATCCAGAGGCTGTACTGTAAGGCAGTTCAGGAAGATACTTGACAGACTTAACTGTAATGCAAGGTAGACTAATAAATAGTTTGACATTTTGGAATGGACGACCTCCTATGTGGAATCTCTTTTTCTTCACCTGAAGTGTTTCCAGGGCTCCATTCCATTATTAATATTTTTCTATGTTGATATTGTTTCCCAGCTCAATGCAGAATCTTGCTATAGTGTGTAGGGAAAGCTGACATGCATGCAACGTCTGTCTGAGATTCTTCTGCCATTTTATTTTGGACCGTCTGGTGTTGCATTCTGTAGGACATCTAGCATATTATTGAATTAGGGGGCATCTTAATGAGAATTAAATGCTTGACAGGAATCCAGCATACCTTTCTGCATATTTGCTTTTGAAATAGTTCAAGATGTACAAGTGTTCTAATGTGGACATTCTCACTTTAAATTCATATCATGCTAATAGCAGTACTTTTGCTTTCTCCTAACAAATGCTTGCATCTGCCTGTATGATGACGATTGGCCTACTTGAACATGAGTTGTTTGGATCACCCTTTTTGCAAAGAGTCACTATAATGCTGTTTCTCCAAGTCTGAATCCTAAGAAGTTTGTCTCAGATGCAGTCTGACCCGAATACCTATCCCAGTGGCTTGCTGGCTGTCAATGTGTCGGTCTGAGACAGGATTCATCACAACCCCTGGGCACTCTACTTGAAGTTGCCTTTTTTTCCACGGCCGAACACAGGAATATATTTTCAATTATCCAAGGTTTACCTCTCTCTGCCATTAGAGAAGGCATAAATCTGTTTTTATCGCCTGCTTTTCTTGTCACTGTTCGATGTCGGAGACAGATCCACACTACTCCTGTCTTTTTCGTCCCGTGGCAGACCATGACATTGAGGTAAGCAGACCCTGTAATTTGATGCACCATAAGGTGTTGTGTGAATAAATGGCTAGACTATAATTTGCATCTACTAAAACAACAATTGAAAAACCTTCTATAGAAACTCCCCAAAAAATAATAAGGCCAGGCCTGAACACAGATGTCAGAGCATCAACCCCACCTTGAGGAGAAATAAAGAAATTAAAAGATGACAGCAAAACCCACACAGTGAGTCCTCACACTCAGGTAATCGGTCCTCCACAGGTAAATACATTGAAGATCTAGCCACCATTCAGTGGCAGAAGACAGAACTCAAAGAGCCGCATTTCCCTGTGTAATCAATGTTGGATTCATCGGTGCCATCTCAAATAGAACCCTCTGCATTGGAGTATGTAACTCCATTTCAAAGGGATCTGATACACAAATTCACAGAGGGGATCTGTCTAGATTCTCTCTCTATATATAAGTCGTGATAGGCCGGCTGAATTCCAGAACCTTTGGGCATTTCTAATACCTATAATTCACCCTTCATATGGGTTCCTCCCATAAAGACCCTGATCCACTCAAGCAGCTTTTGAATGATCAATCAGAAGTTGTCCTACTACAAATTGAGAGTGATCCCTGAATAGCAAGTAGGTTAAAAATGCAGACATTGATGTGAGCCCAAAGCCAACTCTCACACCAGATTTTGTCTCATTCAGAGCTACAGGAAAGTGGGCGTATAACACATTGAGGAGAACACTCATACGATAGCAGATACTCTTGAGCTAAAATGATTTAAGGCTCTCTTAGGTCACCTTGTTGCTCTTTCAAAGAGCATTTATGGAGTTTAGAAGATACATGACTCTTTTCCAAATACTGATAAGGATCTAGCACAAAAACAAAGGGCGGGTCATTCATACCCTTCTTTTTCTCATGGTCTATTCCAGAAAGCCTTATGATGCCAGCTACTACATTTGGTTCCATGGCTGCTGAATATCCTTCCAATCCCATGACAGGTTATGGAAGAAAATTGGTGCATGGTGTCTACAATCTTTTGCATCTGGTATCTTAGAACTGCCTGCATGGAAAGTGTCATTTATGCTTTCACGACACACACACACTTTGTGGGATGTGGTTGAATTAGCCAAATACATCTGGAGATGCAGGGTGCCTTCAAGTAGCTAGTCACTGACAGTATAGAAACTGTGAAACATATCATTCAGACCGGTTGAGGCATTGCAGTCTCTTTGGGAAAATCCATGGGAACTGAGGCATTCCTAAACTTCATTCACAGGCGAAGTCTGGTAATTTTGCAGCCAGTGTGCAAACAAACTTCAAAATTCTATCTAACAAATAGCAAAGTCTTTGGGTTTTGGTTCCTCATCGTCTACTTTCTCCTACTCCTCAGGAAGAAGAAGATATCAGCCATAGTATATAATAAGGGCTGAGGTGGTACACAACAGCACCAAATCCAGCAGACAAACTGATCTGTGCATTCTGCTAGGATAGTCTCATCTAAACCTAAGACTTCAAATGAAATACCTTCAAATACTCCCTCATCTTCGAAACCTTTTTAATGTACTCCTCTTACTTCACAGCAAGAGTTACTTATCAAAGGCAGGCTGGCTGCATTTCTTCGCAAGGACATGGTGGAATATTATTACAGAAAAATGGATCCTACAGATCATCAGTAAAGTGTATTGCCTGTCTTTCTTACCACTCACAATCCCCACTCTCTGCCTTCGCCTCCTCCGTAAGCACTCCTTCTTCAATAGATCACTCTGTTATTGCTGAAGGCAGGGGTGGAGCTTGTTCTAGCAAGGACAGCCAGGAAAGGCTGGTATTCCTATTACCTCCTGTTACCCAAAAAGGAGGGAGGGCTCAGATCCATCTTAGATCTGAGACTGCTTAACAATAGCCCCAAAAGTAGTGGTCCAAAATGATTACCCTGGTGCAGGTCCACCATGCACTACAGGTGCATGACTGGTTCATGTCTTTAGATTTGCACAACACATATTATCACACACCTATCCACCACAAACATCATATGTAGCTTTGTTATGTGGTCAGAAGCACTCACTATGAGCTTGCAGTGCTCCCATTCAGATTCGTTTTGACCCAGACAGTATTTATGAAGGCTATGGCAATCGTGGCAGCCCATCTGCATAGGAATAGAGGGCACTTTGTTCCATATCTCAGTTATTGGCTCCTGAGGGTCACGTCAGAAGAGTCATTACTAGAAGATTGCAGCTTCCTCTATGAGTTGCTCCATAAACTTAAAGAAGTCCTTTCTACTACCCACACACCTCTGCATTTTATTGTGTCAACAAGCAGTCACACCATGGTAACCCTCTTCCAACTGCACAGTAGAGTCACAGCTTGATTGTTTTTTTAGGATGCTAAGGCTTATAGTCTCCTGCATCTTCATAATGTAGGAAGCAAGCCTGCATATGTTGTTGCTACAGTGGTTTGACAAATCAGTTTTCCCCATTCAACAGGTACATAAGGACAGTATCTTACCCCCAACAAGATCTGCATGACCAACCTCGTTTGGGGGCCCAATTCTGGCAGATGTGGCTGATGGCCACCCTGGTCACAAATATGCCCGTGATGGAATCAAGCCCTTTTTTGTGGAAATGTCTGTGGGCAGACTAGAATAAGCTCTTCCAAATGAAAGGGCAGGAATTCAAGGCAATTTGTCTGGCATTGACATCCTTCTTACCATCAATCAGAAGATCGACTGTACAGGTTCTCACGGGAAACACCATTGCTATGCACTACATCAACAAGATAGGCGGTGCAGGGTCACTAAAGCTGTGCTGGGGCCATGCTTCTGTGGTTGTGGACGATTGATAACAAGGGGAATGTGGCAGATTCTGAATTTGCTGGCAGTCTAAACACTAAGGTTGGCATGATGAGTCTGCTCATTTGGTCATCTCTATGTATGAGCTACACAGGAAGCCTGTGGAGCAGAATGTCTCTCTGTTGGGACTTTTCCAGATCAAGCTTATCGTGACCAGCTCGAACAAGAAGTGCAAGATCATCTTCCCAAAGGAGCTTGCAGTGGGAGGAGCCTGATGCCCTGGTGATTCCCTGGAAGTTCAACCTATTGTAGATGTTCCCTTTATTCATGCTGACTCCTTGAGTGCTGAGGAAGCTGAAGCAGAGCAGACCAACAATGATATTGATCATTCCGGACTCTAAATTGACACATGCTGATGTGCCCTCCTTGAGCGATGCCTGGGAGGGAGAATTGTCTGTAGAATGCTTGCGACAAAGTACTTCACCATAACGCTGGGGTGCTGAGCATACATGCCTGGACATTGAGAGGCTTAGGAGCAAGGAGGAAGATCTCTTTCAGAGGAGGTTGTTGGTGTGATGCTCTCTGCTAGGCACTTATCATCTATACTTATTGCTGGCTCAAATGTGAAAGGTGTTGCAGCTCGACCCATTGTTGTTCTGCACCGGTACTATTCTGGAGTCAGATTTGAATGTCGGCATGATTAAGGGTTAGTTGGCAGCCCTGTCCATTTTCAAAAGCGCACCTGAACAAGGGTCTTATTTTGCCACGCACATGTTCCTTCAATTGCCAAGGGTCTCATCAATTATTACCCTGCTAAATCATATGTTGTTCCTCCTCAGGACCTTGTCTTGATTCCAGTAGATTCTAAGAGAGATTCTAATAGTGGCTCAGTTCCATGTCTATGCATTCACATCCACTGCTCCTACCTTCATTTGAAGTTGCATTTCATGTATTGCTCACTTCACTCAGAAGGATCTCAGAACTGCAGGCACACCCTTACCTGCTTTGTAATGCTCCAAGGAGAATACTACCTTCTTCCATAACAAGGGTAGTTTAAGAATTCCATCTGTAGCAAAAGATTCACTTTGCCAGTCTTTTTTCTTCCTCCTCACACATCAAAGATGGAGGAGAGATTCAATCATTTTACCTTTTCATATCCAATGAGTATGGTCTTGGCGGCCGACTCTGAATTTTGCTGGACCAAAGAAAGGCAGAGTGGTCACCAAGCAAGCCATCTCCAGATAGATCTTTCTTTGTAAGAAATCAAGTTACAATTTTGCACAGAAGGAATTCCTAGAGGTATGCAATGCTCACAAGGAAAGGGGCCAGGCAGTCACTTCTGCATTGCAGTGTGGTTTCGCCATTATGGACATTTGACAGGCAGCTAGTTGCGCTGGAGGGGTTGCTTCATACCTTAAGCAAACATTATCATTCGGACTCCCTGGCAGGTGAGAGTGCAAGAGTGAGCAGGTTGATCCTACAAAAGTTCCTTTTATAATTTCATTCTCAGAGTTCAACTCATTACAGACTTCTACCTCCTCTGTTGTGTTTGTGGCTTGGGTTGGGGAGTCTTTTTTAAGATGAGGAATCTGCTGAGGGAAAGTATCCACTAAAAGAACAAATTACTTACCTCTGCTAATGTACTTTCTGCCGGATGTAATGTTTAATCCCACACATTCCTGATTGCACTTGCACTGACCGTGCAGGTGCAGTCCTCTAATTGGAACTATGCAATGATCTTTAAAACAAGTTTTTAAGAGTGACAATTCAGTCATTCCTGCACGGGGTCAGAAGGCAGGACTGAAGGAAATTGTGACAGTGGCTTTGCATATATGAATGGATGACATCACTTCTGGCACTATAAAGTGCCCTAGGAGTCATGATGACTGTGACCCCAGATTTGCACATTGCCACCTTGTGCCCGAGAAAACATTCCAGAGCAGACTGCGTCTGATGAGGATTTCATAAGATAAGGAATCTGTCAGAGGGATCATTGTGTTCATCAGAAAGACTATTACCGAAGTAAAGCCATTTGGTTTGTTCGACTAATGAGACTCCCAGATTTTGCTAGGCATTTTGGCTCCCAGTTTGATTCTTTATGATTTGTTTCATAACCCCCATCTTTCAAAAGGTCTTTACATCATTCTTTTACTGCTGTTTGCAATTCCACATATTTGCGGGCCCAGTACTCCACCATTTTTCTTCCTGTAGCAACGGGCAGTTTTAGATGTGCATGCAATTTGTTGAGGGGATTTCATAGCACTTACATTACGGCTGTTTACTATTTTGTGGGTCTTGAGGTCCGTATTGTACAGTCTTTCCCTAGAGCTGCGAAGTGCCATACGTATTCATCCCACAATAGCTACTCTTCTCCGATTTGTGGTCTATATGTTACAAACATATAGGTCTTCTTTCTCCACTGTTTCCCATCTGGAGCTCCATCTAACAAGGATTTTCAGTTCTCCTTCATGGGAGTCATCTTCTGTTTCCCTGCATTCTTGCTCCACAGAAAATGTTGATCGAAGTGGGTTGTGGTCACTGTCGACTCAGTGGCTGTTTTCAGAGTCATTAAATCAATACTACATATCAGAGAGACGAGTATGTAATCAATTATAAAACTTTCCTGGCCCGCATGGAAGGATGGGATGATTGTGGAGTGGCCATGTCTGGTGTTGAATGCTGTCAAAAGCCACAGCCCCACGTAAGGTTCTTCCAGATATTTTCAGAGCCTAATGTATGGCTTAGCCTGCCTGTTACAGGCAGCAGCAGAGGTAGACACTTTCTTTTACATATTAACAAGCCATAAGTCTTGTTGGTAAGCTCTTCCTTTCTTTTCTTTTAGTCGTTGGTATCTTTCTGTTTATGTGGTTTTGTGGGTCACTAAGCATACAGTATTTCCTGTTATGCTGTTTATAGTCTGAGTTAGTTTACTCTTCTTAATCCTTCAACATTTTCTTCTGAATCGCAGTTTGCTTGCACCACAGAATGCCTATATTACCATGATAGCAGAGCTACGCCCATCAGATGTCCTTTGTCTTTTTTTCAACCTTTATTTTTCCTTGTTTGGGGCTATCTGCACTTATTAATTCCAGAATGTCCTTTTGTTGAACTAGGGAAACAAGGTCTCTGGTAACTCATGCTCTCTTTGTAATCTTGCTATTTTATTAGTATTTTATAGTTTAAAGCGCAGACCTAGCTCGAGAGCAGCAGAGCGCTGCACAGAGTGTGGGTAGCCGGAATGGGGTGGCATCTTTTAACCTTAGCGCGTTACTGTGAGTTTTGTGCATCGGTATGGTATGTGTGTCCATTTGAATTAGTCATTGGTCACGCGTTGTTGAAAGAGCCATGTTTTGAAAGATTTTTGAAATTGGAGAATTGTGGGGACATTCCGAGCTGAAACCCCGATCGAGTTCCAGAGGACAGGTGCATGACAAGAGAAGGATTGTTTGCGGGCCCTCTCTTTGCGGACGAGTTGCGATTCAAGCTGCTTGGTTGACTTACTGTGCTAGGAGCGTGTACCACCAGCTATGTGGAGCCTTGCCACCAGGTACGCTGGTGTGCCACTCGTTGCTGCTTTGTAGATGACACATACAGTCTTGAACAGTATCCTGTCCTGGAGTGGAAGCCAATGTAGGTTGCTTAGGATGGGGAAAATTCAATCAAATTTCAGTGCTTCAAGAAAAAGACGTGGTGTAGCTTGGTATGCTGCTTTTAGGGGAGCCAAGTGAGCAGCTGGGAGCCCTGTCAGGAGAGCATTTCACTCATCGATGTGCGAGACCACAAGGGCCTGCACTATGGTCCGGAAGTCCTGTGACAGGATGAAGGGTTTGAATTTTCGAAGGGTAGAGATTCTGAGCCAGGCTATTTGGGCCTTCTTGGCTATGTGTTTCTGGAAGGACAGATTGCTGTCAATGGTGAAGCCTAAGGCTTTTTGCTGAGTCTGAGAGTTGTGAATCAAATCCTTCTAGGCACATATCATTGAGCCATTATTGGACAGACAAGTTGTTTTTTAGTGGGCGGACCGATGAGGACGAATTCAGTCTTGGATGGGTTTAATTTGAGGTAGGCAGTCGACATCCAGGACTGGATGATGGCTAGGTAATCGCGGAGACAAATGATGTCCTGCACGCCACTTACTCTCATGTACAACTGAGTATAGTCTGCATATTGGTGGATGGCTATATTGGGATCTTTGAGGAGAGGCTCCATGTAAATGTTAAAAAGGATTGGTGAGAGGATGGAGCCTTGGAGAACTCAGCAGGAGACCTGGAGTTGGTCAGAATGCAACAAATTCATCTTGACAGCCTGGTGTCTGCCTGAGAGGTAGGAAGCAAACCAATTCAGGATAGTTCCAGAGAATCCCATCCTGTAAGCAAGGAGGGAGAGAAGGATGCAGTGGTCAATAGTGTTGAATGCAGCAGAGAGGTCAAGTAGGATGAGGAAGCATTATTCGCCCCTATTCATGAATTGGCGCGCATCATCCACCACCTGGATGGAGAATCTCTCGAGGCTAATTTTGGGCAGAACCCTGACTGATAGTCATTTAGGAGGTAGAGTTGTTCAATTCTAGCGAGTAGTTGTTTATCAACTACTTTTTCCAAGATTTTGCCAATGAACGGGAGGTTTGTAATGGGCCTGTAGTTGGCCAGGTCGTCTGGATCTAGGGTTTGTTTTTTAAAAAGAGGTCATATGAGACCTGTCTTGAGGGTGTCAGGGAATGATCCTTCTGCGAGGGAGGCCTTGATGATGCGGAGGAGCACATTGAGCGCAGGGCCCGTCACTTGTTTAATGATGGAGGCCAGAATTATATCGTCAGAGTAAGAAGTAGATTTGAGGGAAGCAATCATTTCTAGGAGATCCGGGGGAAAGAGGGGAGAGAATTCGGTCCAGAGGAGCAGCGTGCTTGCCGGGGTGCAGGGGATGCTAATGCTGTGAGAGGTTGATTCGATGGTCTCTCACATTTTGTCTATTTTTTCAATAAAAAATGTGTTGATTCTGTCGCATTTTCCCTGTGTTGCTGTTACCTTGGGGTCGGGTGAGAGTTTGGTACAATGTTGGTGTAGTAGTAAGCAGCTTTGGCCTCGGTAATCAGAAACCTACAGTTTGCACGCAGAGATTTGAGGTTGGTGCTCTGATTGAGCGTTTGTTGGAGGTTAGCTTGGGATTGTACCATGGGGCAGAAGGTGTGGTCTTAGCCTGGCTGGACTTTAGGGGGGAATGAGTATACACCAGTTTCATAGCAGAGTTGCTGTATAATTCCAGGAGGCCAGGGGCATTCCCTGTGGTGTGGAAGTCTGCAAATTTACTTCTAGCTCATTGACCGGGAAGGTTTTAAATGAGTGGTGTTGAGTGAGGAGCCGTTTAGCCTGACCTTTTTGAGCCGTAGTCAAATGAGTGACTGATAATGGGATGGCAGTGTAGTCAGACCAGTCAAGTGGGATAGGGTCTGCAGAGGTGATGCAGGGGGGTGATGTGAAGACTAAGTCTAGGGTGTTGCCTTTGTTATGCGTGGGGAGAGCAAAATTTGCTTAAAGACCATGGAAGCGATCAGTGTGAAATGCGTGCTTTGAGTGTGGTTGTCAGCCTGTTACTCAGGGATGTTAAAATCACTGAGAAAGACATTATTCGAATGTGCTAATTTGGCTGAGAAGAGTAATTGGAGATGTCTGCAATGAAAGAGTCACTTCTGTGAGGTGGTTTGTAGATGAGGTGGAAGGTGATGGCTTCCTTGTGTGAAAGAAGGAGCCGCAGGTGAGTGATTCAAATGAGCTTGCTCTGAGAGAGTGGATGATGGAGCATGGACAATTGCTCCTGTAGATGATTGCCAATTTGCCTTCTGCCCTTCCTGGCACGTCAGCATGTTGGATGCAGTAGCCTTTGGATAGGAGGGTGTTGAAAACATGTGCAAGGGATGGGGTAAACCATGTTTCAGTGATGAACAATGCATCGAGGTTGTTGTACGAGATGAGGTCAGCGATCTCTGCAGTGTGAGTGACTGCTGAACGAGCACCGATCAACATGAAAGGTTGTCTACGTGTAGGTGTTGGATGGGGGCAAGGGCAATATTGATGAGGTTCGCTAGGGTAGCTTGCCGGGGCTGCCCACAGCAGATGGCCATTCGAAGCCTAGTGAGAGTGGGGATGGGCTGTGGAGGGAAGATACACATGGTGAGTAGCAGTAGTAGCCATTAGTTTGTAGGTGAAATGCAGGATAGCGGGTTATGACCTTGGCCCTGTGAGGCCTGAACAGGCACAAACAGTGGAGGTCCTTTGCTGAGGACACTGCCGATGAAGACGCCTAAGGAGGACTGATTAAATAGGTGGTGGGCAGGGGCAACTGAGTGTCAGGGCCTGGTCACGTGACCAGCAGCCTACTCAATGCGGTCTGCCTGAAGCTGGCCTACAGTCCTTAAGTAGAGGCTTGGAAGGTGTGGAAATCTGGAGGTGGGCAGAGCAACTGTGTTGCCGGGCCTGGTCACGTGACCAGCAGCCTACTCAATGCTGTCTGCCTAGAGCTGGCCTACAGACCTTAAATAGAGTCTTGGAAGGTGTGAAAGCTGGAGGTGGGCAGAGCAACTGAGTGGTAGGGCCTGGTCACGTGACCAGCAGCCTATTCAGTGCCGCTGATATGAATTATTCTGTCATTGGCGGGACCATTCCAATTATCCTTTGTTTTTCTCAAATGCATCAAAAAGACATTTGTTGTTTTTATTCAATGTTTTAAACAAAATTAGGCTTCCCTTTCTTTGATGGTGCACAATGATGATCCTTAATCTGCTCTTCGCTTTTTTTGTGTGAGACCCACGTTTTAGGATCCATATGCCTGTCAATCATTCCTTCTCTTGGTCTCTGTTCTCTATGATATATCTTCCTTCTTTTGCAGCCATACCTCCGGGAATACCTTCTTCAGCAATTGCCTGCCGGGTGATGTCAATTTGTCCAATCCAGCCTTACTATTATAACAGAACATTGAATCCATGTAACTTTTTATCCAAATGAAGGCAGTTGATCCTAATCAAGTCTTTCTTTTGTTGGTGCATATTTTTAAAACCCATGTACCCTCCCCACCACCCAAAGTTCTAGGACCGAACTTGAGGCATTCACTTATTAGCTTGGAGGCTTACGATTAACAGTAGTGCCTACGAACTCACATCTACCTCCTGTATTATTCCACTAGGTGTAAGTACTACACCGGTGGCAGGGGACCTGTGTCCTGAACCCCCACACTTTTACTGAACAGTGACTGTTCATTAACATTTGGTGTTCAAGCCTCATATATCTGCATCATGTTTGACCATGTTCTGTAGCTCCTTTCAACAGGATACCTGGATCTGGGTCTTAAGTGCTACTAGCAAAAACACGGTATGATTGTTTAGGCAGAATTTGAGTACCGGGAATCCCTTCTAGTTAAGGTTTCACACTCATATTTTCCAAAGCAAAAAATCCTGAAGCACACCCCATCGGTTTTCTAGCCCCTCTTCTCTCATAATCAAACATTTGTATTAAGTCAAAATGTAGGATTGTTTTGTGACACATATAATTTCAGTAAGCATTTAGATGCATGCTTCCCTTCATGGCTTCAACTAGATTGCAAGCAACTATTTCAGAAAGGATTGTCTTCTGTAAATATGCGCTGGTATGTATGCTCTTCTCATCATGTTCTATCATTATTGTAGCATGACTTGCAGCTCCCCGTTTGCTGGAGAAAATGACAGAGCAACTCTAAGAAATGTGCAGAATGGGAAGGTTTCTTGGGACAGTCCTGATTTCGTCCAACTGAGTGACTCAGCTAAAGACTTCATTAAACAGACTCTACAGCCAGCTCCTGAGTAAGCACATATTCCTACCTTTTCAAAATGAGCAATCAAAAACTATTTGGTTAGCTTGATTCTTAAAAGCTAGATGTATCCATGCCAGGGCTTTAAGTGGGCCTGGGCTAGCTGGGGCAGGAACCCTAATCTTCAAAAAGTGCTCCTGCGTGCGGCTCTACCCAGGTTCTCTTGAGTCCTCCACTAGCCCTAGCCAGCACCTGAATATTGCTGGCATTAGCTGAATATTCAGAGTGATTTTATCCTTATTGTATTGGAATAGTTTCATGGTCATGCCTACATCATTGGGAAGGGGCCAGGATTCTGTTTGCCCATGTACAGTTTGTAAATCAGCAGGTTTCTGGCAAGGTATGGATGCTCTAAACTACATTTTCTGTGACCTACGGGAGCCGGAAGGAGAAGCCAGCCCCCACTAAGGCCCTACACCAAGGCCTTATCCTATCTTGCCTGTCTGGAAGTAGCTGCTGTGCTGGCCACCTCCTTATCATACCTACCGGATCCCATCCGTATGTCTGCTCATCCATGAGTAATATGCAAGACAGGTAAGCGTACCTGCAAGCACTTGTGCTCTGTTCACCCACTCTGACCATTTCTGTTCCTCTGACCATGTCTTAACCCCCACCAGCTTGCCCCTGTGGAAACAAGCATGCTTCCGTTATACAATCTCCCCATCTATCCACCACGTACCCACATGCGTTTCCTTACTAACTTGTCTTCATGCCTCCTCTTGAACTATCCCGCCTGCACTCTTATCAAACTAGAGAGTTCTCCCACCATTGATTCTATCACGACCTTCATACACAAAATCGTTTTCTCACATATGCTGTCCTTGTACCATGAGGTGAGGATCTACAATCTACATATCCCTAATGACTTTGTCCTCTTGCTGGTTTGCACATATATATTAGTTCTGCGCTGTTCATGTAACCTATTGCGCATGCAAATTCCTATTTGACCTGGCAGCCCTGCGCTGCTATTGTAACCTATCGTGACTGCAAATTCCTATTTGACCTGGCAGCCCTGCGCTGCTATTGTAACCTATCGTGTCTGCAAATACCTGCTTGACCTGGCAGCCCTTCGCCGCTATTGTAACCTATCGTGTCTGCAAATACCTGCTTGACCTGGCAGCACTGCGCTGCTATTGTAACCTATCATGTCTGCAAGTACCTACTTGACCTGGCAGCCCTCCGCTGCTTTTGCAACTTACACCGTGCACACATACCTACTTTGTCCCGTTCACTTGTGTATGCCTGACGTAGCTCCCGTACCATGAGGTGAGGTTTTTCCAGTCTCTGTGCTCTCACCTATTTTGTCTATAACGTCTACGCTGTCTTGCACTTTATGAATTGTTCTATGCACTTTCTATAACTAGCGCCCTGATGCCTCGGGGTTTGCTGCGTGGAAATAAACGCAAAAATAAATAAATAAATCACACATTGTAGGAAATGAATTTCTTGGCTTTCACCTCCGTGTGTCATCTGTTGTGTAGGGAGGGGCTAAGAAGATGACTGCTCCGGCGTGGTTCGTGGGGCAGGCCCCTCAGTTAAGAAACAAAAAGAAGTACGAGCACAGAAAAGGGTATGAAAGCAATGCACTTGCTCCCCAGCTGACCTCTGTGAAAGCCCTCCAAACAACAATAACAACTTTTTGAATCTTGCAAAGTTAGGGAAATTTCAAGATTGATTTTGACAAAGGTTCTGCCTGCAATTTGTTTATATTGCCGCGCAGGTGGGTACGTTTGATGCCCTATTTTCTTGATTTTTGAGGCATTATTTGCAGCAGATCTTCTCTTGGGGTTCTTTACAGGTCATTGTTTTAATATAGGGAAGCTTTTTTTATATACTGATTCAAAAAGTGTTGTCACATCACTGCCACCATAAAGTTCAGCATATTGGAGGGGTGGCTTCTGTCGTTGGTGGAGAGGTTGGTCGAGCAGAGAGAGAGGTTAAATAAGGGGCAGAGGGATTTACCGAGACAAAGGGAAAAAGAGAGAAAGGAGCAGAGAGGGAGACACGGTTTGAGGGTGTGAGGAAAAAGAGGTTGAGTAAGAGAAAACAAAGAAAAACAGGAAAACTACACCACTCTTAGCCCATGCCCAGAACTTTGAAGGCCGCTTCCAGCACGTGTTAGGTCACGCCCATAAATACATATGTTTTTGAATTGTTAGGGGCCCCCTCAATTTGTCGTCCCATTTAAGGCACATATCCAATCAGGAATGTATATATATTTTGCATTCTTCAGCAAACACTTTACTGTAACCATGTTTTACAACTTTCATTAGCAAACCGCATGTGCAGGTTTTATAAATAGTACACATTGCATCTAGAGTATTTTATTTGCTTTTGATTTATAGAGCCCTATATGCCAAAGTGCTTTACAGGAATAAAATAAACGGTACAGTTCATGAGAAACAATTGAGAAACACAAATTAACAGGCAAGCAAGGGAGTTTAAATTGCATAAGCAGGAAGCAGGTGAAGAAGAGAGAGCAAAGAGGAAGAGAAAGCGACTTCCAGTGTTTGGGGGCCAAGAGAGAGAAAGAACGAAACGGGAGTTAGCGCAAGGGGGACAAGGAACAGAAAGAAGAAAGAGAGATTCAGAGTGGAGAGAGCCGAATGGGACTTAGAAAGAAATAAGAGAAGAAACATATGGAGGGCAAGATTATGGAGACATTTAAAAACCAGGTAAAGGGAGTTAAAGAGCAAACATGATTCAAAAGGGAGCCAATGCAGTGAGCCAGGAGCAGGGGCAATAGAGTCATGAGAGGACAGAGAACAAAGGAGACAAATTGCGGCGTCATAGATACAACAGAGGGGTGACATAGGTTTTTGTGTGTTATTTGCACTTTGTGAGGAACCTGAGGGCATCCTCCCATCTACTCCCCTTGGATCCTCTTCTCAGGTGGCCTGGGAAAGGCCATCACTTTTGGATCCTGACCCTGGGGGTGAATAGGCAGAGGGGGATCACCTGGGTGGAGGGTCCTTGTGGAGTGGGGAGAGGATGTCTTCAGGTGAGGCATGGTATCCCCCTTTCCCCTGTCAGAATGCACTCTGCCCCTTCCTACCTGTATAGGTTATTTTCAGTCTGCCCCTGTTTCAACTCACACACTGTGCTTTTGTGACTGGGAGAAAAAAGAGACAACTAGTAATAATGCACACTTCTATTGATGCGCCCCACTCTGGTACTGAGACGAAGAAGAAGACTATGAAACACTACTATCATGGTCAGGCATGTCCCACTAATTGGGCTCAGGCAAAGGACTTATACCTGCAGCCAGTGGAAAAGCTACAGGTGTATTTAAGGAGTGGCTAGCAAATGGCAAGGGGAGATCTACCTGGGGGGCGAGATACGCCTGGGGCAAGAGAGCTGCCTGGGGCAAGAAACGCTGGGGAACACTAAAGACTCCAGGGAGCCGTCACAAGCAGCAGGGAGATCGGAAGCTACTAGCAGTGCTTGTCAGAGCTTCCAGCGCGTGAACGTGGAGCGAGAAACCACAGAGGAGAAAGCCAAAAGCACCCGGAGGAGCTGTCGGAGACCGGTGAGTGACCGAAAGGGAATAGTAAAACCCGGGGCACTCCTAGGGGCTGGGCTTTGGCATGAGGAGATGTTGATCAGATGAAAACTCATGGTAAGAGGGTCGGGAGACCCAGGGAAAGTTTTTCAATACCGAACAAGCTGCAAAATGTTTTATGCTATATCGAATACCAAACTAAGGAAACGTTATGCGAAGTACATGAAAGCACTGCATGAGTGAAATTAAAGTAAGGTGCATTTTCGAATACAGAGAAAGCAAGTAATAAGGCACTAATGGACGATGTGAAACTGTTATCCGAATGAAAGCCAGTAACAAGGGCTTAACAAACAAAGTGAAAAGAAATTATAAGCACTGTTGTGAAGTGTGAAAGCAAGGTGGTGAAAAGGAAAGCACCCCACGAAGTGTATGGTGTGAAAGTCAGGTTGTGGCAGAGGCAAGAAGCTGCCAAGGTGAAAGAGAACTGCAAGTGGACAATTGAAACAGTTTCAAAGAGGGAGCTTGTGTTAGCAAGGAAGTCCAATAAGAGCAAGTAAACATAAGAAAGTGCCAAGGGTTACCGGTTGTATGACTTGTAGTGGGTGGACCGTGTGGTCCAACAACTGCACCTAGACCGAGTAACCCTTACTTTGAGTGAACTAAGGAAAGTTAAATTACTGCAGCTGTTGTACCTATCCAGTATTGAAAAGAACAAGCTAAGTGAACCGTTCAAAAGCCCGAAAGGTTTCATAGGATGTTTGGTAACACTTATTGAAAATCAAGAGACCCTTTTGAACTGTGTAGAACTTAGGAAAGGGAACCCTGAGGCCTATTGGAACTGTGTTGAACTTGGGGAAGGGAACCCAAAGCTCTTTTTGTGTGGAACTGTTTTGAACTTGGGTAAGGGGCTGAAACGCATGCCAAGAGCTGGAAGAAGCACATAACTTTATTTGGAACACTATTTATTTTTGTGCTAACATCCCTACACATTGTTTAACTTAGTTGTGAGGGCAAGTATAGGTTTTGGACACAGACAGACCTTTAAGTTGACCTTCCTGACTCAGACTATCCTTAGTTTCTTTAGGTAGGGAAATCCCACCTTAGCATCGGGCAAGTTAGGCCTTACACCATCCTGCCAGTTCATCAAATAAAAGTGTTTTATTTGAACATTGAATTTGTTGACTGCGTCTTGCTTCATGATGTCTTCACAACTGCCTTTGAGCAAATCATGCTATGCTAGGCATTTAGACTCAAATAGTATCTGTGAGGATGTGCTAAGCATGCCTGTGAAGAGCGGTTATGTAAGGAATCATTTACATTCAAGCAATTCTATGGTTTTCTCTTCACTGGTATTCTGTCTCTTTGCAAAAGATGCCCAACTCAGTTACTGGCATTGAATTACAGACACATTTCGACACTTGCACCATACCAGACAAACGTTGTGACGTATTCTAAAAGGACATCTGCATGTATCCATCACTGATGCACACATGCAGATAAAGTTTGCATATTTGCCCAAGTAAGCAGGTGTTTCTGTGCACATCGCCAATTCTGAAATGAGATGTGCTTTGAAATGCTCAGAAATTAAGTACTTGAAGTTGTACGAGTAAGTCCGGATCAATGAAAAATACCCTGAGACTTCGGTTCAGTAATAAAGCATTTAAGATCATAACACATCTTAAAACTAATTTGGATAAAAGAGGTGCCTCAAGTCTTAAATCGTCAACCCTGACAACAACTGAAGAACTGTGGCTAGGGTCAACTCAGCACTCCTGTCACAGAATAATCCCATGCCAACGAGCCCCGGCTTGGGAGTTGGGATCTGCATGCACATAGATCAGCATCTACTACAGTAAGGGCCTCGTTACGGCCCTGGCAGATTGTATTGAAGGATTGGCGCTACGGGGTGGTCATCCGATGGGTTGGCCCTCTTTACAGCTGCACTGCTACTATGGCAGGAATGGATGGGTATTTCATTACATACCGCTGGTGATATTCCATGAAACTAAATGCATTCTTATTAAAAAACCAGCTTTGCTGTCCTCATCTTGAGGATGCAATGCTCTATATGCGGTAGGGATTCATACCACTGCTGTACATTTTGTATTATGCAGAGAAGAGTTACGAAGGATCCTTCTCTGCGTTACATCGTAAAGGTGATGGGAAGGAGGACACAAAAGATTCCCACATTTTCATGAAAATGGTGTACGCCTTTATCGAAGGGAACCACCTGCACTTAAGGGGACGTTTTAGAATTTTCACCACCACATCTGGGATAAAGGTACAAACTGGAGGAGTTACGAGACAGATTTTCACTTTGTAAACAGGTATGATATGATATGATATTTTATTTATACCACAGTCATACACAAGTGTTTCAGAGCGCGACCAAGCAAAGGCAGGGGAACAAGGGAGAACAAAAAAAAAAGAAAACCATTTTACTAGGCCCAGTGACATTCAGAACACGCAAGTGTATGGAGAAGGGAAAACGGGGAAAGTGCGTGGAAGGGGGAGAAGTGGAAAGTGCAAAACAGAGGAGAGAAAATAATAAATAATAAGTGAAATAAATAAATAAAAACGGGCAAGGAAAAGGTGGTAGTGCAGCACGCAAGTGGCAAGTGCATGATTGGTCAGATAGGGTAAGAATTAGTGAGAAGGCACACATTCTGTTGCCAGTCAAGTTTTCCTGCATTGGCTTCTTCTCCAAACGAACGTTTTCATGACTCCATCAATCTTCTGGGAGGCTATATTTCTTTACCTTTTCAGGCGTGTCTTCATTTCCTTTTCAGGTGTTCCAGGTTAATTGACAAATTGTCTCTAAGGATTCTGGTACTTGTATTTTTTGCACTTTGTTTCTCTCGTAGGTGACTGGAAACAACTCCCTCCATAGTATAAATCTTACCCTGGATAGGGGGAGG
Source organism: Ambystoma mexicanum (assembly GCF_040938575.1). Lineage (NCBI taxonomy): Eukaryota > Metazoa > Chordata > Amphibia > Caudata > Ambystomatidae > Ambystoma > Ambystoma mexicanum. The sequence goes on from NC_090924.1 coordinate 151,841,071, forward strand.
GGGGAAAGCCATGTTTATGGCTCTCCATTGTAAGGCATGATGGCCCTGGTCAGATATAGTATATCTGATAAGTGCTGAAGAAAGGTGGGGGACTGTATGGGTAAAGATACAGATCCCGGTGCAATGGCTGGCCCGCAGGCAGTGCAAGAGGGAGTCAGGGTGAGCAGGCACCTGGGCCAGAAGGACAGAGGCCAGGTGCATGGTGCCAAGAGAGAAAAACAGGTCAGCAGGGGAGAAGAGGAGCAAAGGAAGAGGCGAAGAGGAAGATCTTGAGGTGCTTCCGTAACCGGAGATGGCTCTCCTCAAGTTTCAAGGTGGCAGGGAGGCTGTTCGAAAGGGAGGCCCCAGCCGAAGACAGAGATCTACCCCCAGCTCGTTTCGTTGAGAAACAGCTGACCCTGAGGGAATTTGAAGTAGAGGAGCGAAGGGCTCAGGACGGGAGGTTTTTACGGAGGGATAGTTGAAGGTATTTTGGACCCAGCCCCCAGAAAGCCTTGTGGACAATGCAGAGGTTTTTAAGTTTAATCCTTGCATCCACTGGGAGCCAATGAAGGGTTTTCAGAGCTGGAGAGATATGATCCCAGGGCTTGAGGCCAATGACAAGTTTAGCAGTCTTGTTCTGGATTAGTTGCAGAGGGCGGAGAGTGGAGGCAGGTAGTATTTTTCGCTGGCAGTATTCCCTTGGGCTCCTCCTCCCCAGTGCTAAATACTCTTGAGAGCTGTAATGTGGTGGGTGTTAAAACAATTGGCATTTGTGAAATACCTACCTTTCCTAGTGTTTGAACCACAGCTCTAATGAGGACCTAAGTACTCAGAAGAAAACAAAGATATGGCTTCTCTGTTATTGCTCCTAAACATGTACTTCAATGCCATGATGGTGTTTTTCTGTCCACAAAGTAAGAACACACATCTGCAGAAAAGATAATGCCTATGATTGATGCTATCCAGCATGTTTTGATATGTTGTATCATATTATGTCATGCTATGATTTGTAACCCACTAAGGTGCTTTTCACTCTTAATTAGGATAACATAAAACAAAGTTGGGTTTCATATTTCTGCATGCATTCATATAGCCTTACAGACTGGCGGTGTGAGTTCTTATCGTGGGATAGTGACCCGCTGTGGGCCATTTATTGGGGCAGGGCACTTATCCCAACCGATAATCACTTCCTCCGAGATCTTTGAGTCTATTGGCACAGAGTTCTAATAACAATATAGGTTTTGATTTGTGGTAATGAAGTAAAAGAATATCACCTGCCACATTGAATGTGCAATGAAAAAATATACTCCCAGAGAGGGAGAGTTGAAATAATGATTTTGTACTTGTTCTGCTGATTCATTTTCTGTGTCCATGTTCCTCGTTTCCGGCGGAGGAGATTATGAAGAGAAATGAGAAATGCGTGTTATCTGCTTGTGATGACAGCATGCTCAAATACAGTCAATAGCTGTAGTTATTGACTGTATTTGAGCATGCTGTCAGTGCACTTTCTACCTGATGCTCGAGATATGGTCCATGTGTGTCGTTTATACAATTTTTCCATTATGTTCTTCTGTTTTTGGCACTTCATTTTGAGCATTCTGATAGGCTGAGAGGAGGTCATTAATGACCTTCATTTTCTAATAGAAGCCTTCTTCATAGACCAGTTTCACAACTCCTCGTGTATGTACCAGTGAGCTCTGCCCGTCTCACTCCCTTGATGTTGGATGCGTGTTGCTGAATCCTTATTACCCTTCAATCAAAACATGTTTTGTTCCTGCTTTTTGTACTTCTTATTGTTATGAAATGCACCAGAATTCACGCATAGTGGTTTCCCCAAATGCAACAAAAAACAGCATGTTAAGAAGCAGCACAGATCAGCAAGAGGCTTTCTGCAACATGCTGTCAACTGTGGAATGTGTCCTGTCATTGTAAAAAACGGCATTATGTCTTAATTACACGGGCTAATCTTTGATGTATACCTTTAATTTTAGAATGAGACCTACTGCTTTGGAGTGCCTGTCCCATGATTGGTTTCTGGTAAGTTGATTAAGTGTTCTCTAACTAGAATCTGTGTATTGCCCCACTAGACACCAACCTAAATTGAGCTATAGATGTTTTCTGAGCAAATGTCCTCAAAAGAGGCGGTGAGGACCAAATATTAAAAATGCTAAGACGTACTACAGGCCGTTCTAGAAAAATATATTCTCAGAGTGTTTCTCAATTGTGCATTATTTGGGTGCTACGTAATCAAGTCCAGCATAGAGTTGAATTCAGTGAGGACTAGAGCCAGGATTGTTCTGCAACACAGGTGAGTCTGGGTCTATGGGCCTGATCACGAGTTGGGCGGTATCCCGGCTCGGTTACCGGCCAACTTTATTAGTGTTAACGCCCACCCGTCCGGTGGTATTACCGCCGGATCACAGTTTGGGCGCTAACTGTAAGACCCCATTCGGTGCATCGGACGCAATGGGGAATTTTCGGCACAATTACTGCATGGTAATACTGCCGGTGATAATTGTGCCGAAAAAAATGCCGTTTTCTCAGGGTGTTTACCTCCAGCTCTGAGCTGGGGCTAAACACGCCAGACTCGTTAAAGGGCCAGCCTTAATTACAGTGGTAACACTGTTACCACCACATTTAATGGCTCCCGCCAAACTCGTGATGAGGCCTATGGGCTTCATCACAAGTTGGGCGATATCCCGGCTGGGATACCGGCCAACTTTATTTGCGTTAGCGCCCACCCATCTGGTGGTATAACAGCCGAATCATGGTTTGGGCGCTAACTGTTACTCCCCATTCGACCCAATGGGGAATTTTCAGCGCAATTACCACGCTGTAATACCGCTGGCGGTAATTACGCTGAAAATGGGCATTTTTTCAGTGTGTTTACCCCCAGATCTGACCTGGGGGGTAAACATGCCAGACTCGAGATTGGGTGGAGCGGTAAATGCGGCAGTAACACCATTACCGCCGCATTTAAGGGCTACCGCCCAACTCGTGATGAGGCCCTATGTCCTGTAATTCACATTGACAGATCAGAACTATAAGGTGTGTTGCATTTGAATTTGTTACACATGTAGGTACTGCCAATATTGATCATGGAGAACATTTTCAGATTGACTCAGGGCGTTAAATCCTATCCTAAATTATACCAGAAACCAGTGGAATTTCTGCCTGATGCACGAGATATGGTCAATGTGTGCCACTTATACAATGTTTCCATTGTTTTCTTTCTGTTTTTAGCACCTTCACACATCAAAGGGCCCTGTCTAATTCACACTCTACATTGTATTTTGGTGATATTTGTATCCATTTATACTTTTTGGCCCTGGTTTAGAGTATGGCAGGTTGGAAATTCACCAGATTTCCACTAGTGGAAATTACTCTTTTTTAAGTTTGCACTGCACTGGGAATCTGCCTGTGGAACGTGTGTGGGAACTCTGCTAGTCCCGAAAGAGGAAAACATATTAGAGTATTTATAGGGCTGAGAAAAGTGTGAAACATCACATTTCCAACTGAGATAAATAGGGAAAATAGCAATTAACCCCAGTTCCTCTCCCCGATCTCAGCCCTTAACGTTTGAGGCTGCTACACTTATCAGACAGGAATTTACTTAAAACAGACACCTCAGAAAATAGAAACAACACCCAAGGGCTTTGCACCTTGTGTATAGAGTTGCATCCCCTCAGGATGTTTCTGTTTTGTCTGTTTTATAGACAAGCAGGGTTAGGCCCAGGTCTACTGTCTCTTTCCTTAGCATCCTCTTTTTTCTCTTTCTGGAAGAAGTGGCTCTTGGCAAATTGCTGTTTTGATGTGTGTCTTGGTCGCTGTTATTTCTTATGGGATAAAATTGGGCGATGATCAAGGCCCTTTGTTTAAGACACATGCAAGATGCCTGGCTAGAACGGCAATCCAAGATCATGGGTGTAGGTAAATATACGCACATATGTGGAGTTCTGTACTGACCACCATCCTGGTCTCAGCATTTGAAAAATACATCTTGAAACCCTGGTAACTACACCTATGTCCCATACCCTTCCCCCCCAGATTTTCTGACAGAAGTGGACGAGTTCTGGCATACTCAGTACCAGCATCAGATGAAATGCTTGACGCTGGGACAAAGGCACAGAACAAGGGGGTACTTCTCCTTATCTAAGGGTACACCCATCCTTGTCTGAGTGTAGACCCATTTGGGATCGAAGGATCAAGGAGCTCTTTTTAACTCTGAATATTCTGCTCCTCCTTCCAGGAACTCATCTAAAGTAGAGAGTCTTCTGGGTGGGGGTGGGGGTCTTCTAATATGGATAAGGCATTGTCATACAGACATCCTAGAGTGGGCTCTCCTTCCACCATTTCCTGTAGTTCTCCATCAGCCCCTTGTTCTTCTCAGGAAGACTCAGATCTTAAAAAGGAATAATTATCTGTAAAGAAGCCATGAGAGACACGCCTGTTCACCAATCTTCACTTTCATCCAACCAATCTTCCAGTGATACATAGAGAATGGAGGGATTTTGGTCAATTAGAACTTCCCGGCTTCAAGTTGAGAATGTATACTTTAGAAGAGGGGTGACAGATGTTCCTAATACTTTTAATGTAGACCCCATGCTGTATATGCTTGCAGAAGACCAGCTGTGTTTTCTGCTGATGCTGTTCCCAGATGCCAGGTCAACCAAAAAACAGTTGGGACTCTTACTAAGGCTTTCACTGGTTCCGAACTATCCATTTTTTGTGCAAGGGTTTATGGGCTTGTGCAGTGTGGCCTTCTTGGCAGCCCTATAAAACAGTACTGACTGTTGAATACTTCTCTCTCAGGTGGCAAGCACTTTGCATCTATCTAAAACAAAGCACATGATACATCAGGGCAGAATCCATATCTTCATGTACAACTACAGATGACAAATATCCCATATGACTAAGAGACCGATTAATGGACCAGGTTCGGAAATCAGCAGTCATCAGGTTGCCTTTCTTTAGTCAAATACCTTGCACCACAGCTGAACAAAATGTTTTCTGAAGCCCCTGAAGAGCACGCACATGTCTTTTGCCTTCAAAACATAGCTGGCACATGCCTGCCTTCAGAGGCTCAAGCCCAACTTCATGAGGCAGACCAATTAGCTGGAACACTGACTCTTCCTTTCCTATATCCTCTCGTCAGCCTGAGGGTGATTACTCCTTCTTCTCAGTGTTCCTGATTATTTAGAATTTGATGGCATTGTAGTTCGGAGATGTTAGAAAGGATTTCTCTTTATTGCACCTTTCCTTCCATTTTTATGGACACCCCCAAACCTTTTTCTTTTATTTTTGAATCTGCCCTGTACTTTTTTCAGTACAGTGAAGCTTTAAGCTTCATTGCACTTACCTTTGCTCATATGTTATTGGGAAACTGATATGTCCTTCAGGCTGTCCGTACTGGGAAACATTGTTTCCCTTAGTCATGCTCTTGTGTTAGTACTTTTGTATCACTTGGGGTAACTTTTTATCATTGTACAATGCAGCTTACACTGCAGTGCAATCGGATGCATTTTTGTTTTTCTCTAGACTAACACTGAGAATATTTCTGGTTACTCTAGTTGTGTTACTCAACTGTGGCTACTGGTCAAACATGGACGTGCCGCGAGAATTTTTGCCTGTTCTTTTACCATCTTGTCCTTTAGTCTTCTTCCTGGCCTCAGAGGACTTCCAGTGCTCGGGAAAGCAGGAGCTTTTGCCGGGCTACTGGAGGGCTGTGTGTGTGTTTGATGGCAGGATGTGGGCTTGGTCTGTCTGACTCCAATCCACAAACTGGTTTCGGTGTGGTGTGTCTGAGTAGTATGCATGAATGTTCCCGCCAGTGGTCCTGATTGGACCACTGCTGGTGTGTGTGTGTGTGTGTGTGTGCTACTCTTGCTATTGGCTAGTGGGAGTTTCAGCTCTTACCTGGCTTTTAGGATAAGAAGAGGACCCCTGCACCCATTCTTTAGAGATCCTGGAGAAATCTGAAGGAGCCAAATATCCTGTCCAGCGGTGAGACCTGACTGAAACCTGAGACCTGCCTGAAGGAGGCCTGGCAACCAACTTCTGCTGCTGTCCTGGAGGAGCCCTGTCTTGCTTGTGATCTTTAGCAGTCCTGCGAAGGAGCTGCGACCTTTGGGGTGAAGGTACCATCCATTCCTGACGTCTGCTCAGTGCCCTGCCAAAGGAAGCCTTCGGAAGTGCCCTGGAACCGTCCTGTGGCTGACCAGCTTTGTTTTTGGGCTACCGTGCTGCCGGCATCACTGTACTGAGTTTCGGCCTGGGGGATCCTTTGCTAGTCCTACTAGACTACCTCCTGTGAAATTCCAGCAGCTTAGCATTGAGGGGACCCGAGATAGAAGTGAAAGTCCAACCGCGGCTGCTGAGTCCTTTTGCGTCGCCGTGCGCGGTGACCACCATCCGAAAATTGCTTACCTGACCTGAGTCAAGTCCTGAGAGGGGTACCACATCGAGTTTATCTGAATTCGTCGACCGAGAGTCCTTGCAACAATAAAAGTCACCAACTGGAGATAAGCTCGATCCTGCAACCCCTGGGAATCGAGGACTGAGACTTTTGGCGGGAAAGGCAACGTCAGGCCATCTTCCTTTGTTCTGCCAAGTCTGGGGAAGAATCAGAGTATGGGGGGTAAGTTAGAGAGTTTCTAACCTATCCCTATACTTCCATTATAGGTCAATGGGCTTATAATAAAGCTTATTTATAACAATATTGGCTTTCCCATTGCTTGCTTGTGCAAGACATCTGACCGTTGGGGCTACTTTTGGGCATTTGTCTAATTCGAACATTAACCCTGAGAACCTTTCACTGGACCCCAGAGACCCTACCTGCATTTACTCCTGCATCCTAAATTCTGTGGAATTGTAACCTGAACTATTGGGCAAAAGGCCACAGGCAATTTAGGGCTGCACGCTTTTAGTTAGGGGCCATCTCTGTGGACCTTTATTTGCATAATAATTGTCTAACCTTTCCTTTGCAGGAGTTTCTGATATTTATTATGCCCTATAACAAAGCGAATGTATATATGTATTTAGTTTGATAGTGTTGTGTGATATGTCTACCTGTTAGTAGTCATTTTTCTATAGTGTGTTTAGGCCATAAATAAATAACTGTAATTGTATACATTCTAAGTGTAATCTGTGATGCCCAATGTGCGACCTCGTTGTGGACCCTTTACAAGCTCACCCCCTCCAAAGAACTTAGCCTAGAGCGCCTGTCAATGCTATATAAGCTGGTTTGGCTACAGCTTCCCAGAGTTGTTCCTGTCACAATATAGGTTGGCCTTCTATACATCTGTCCACCAGGCAAGAGTATAGAAAATCAGTCCTAACAGGAGAAGATTCTTCTTTTTTCCTCTGATCTCGATAAACTTCATTTCAGACCAATGGATTCTGTCAATTATCACCCTGGGACACGTCCTAGAATATCTGAAGTATTGGAACTTTTGTGGATTCACATGCTCTTAAATATTCCCTTTCATCAGGCTGGGAATCCTTGGTAACATTAAAGCAATTTACCTTTACATTTTTCAACTGCTTGTCACTTTAGTGTTCTATTAGAGTCATTTTGGGTCATACTGCCCACAGCCAATTAGGCAGGTCCCCTTAGCTATACCGCTGGTCGCCATCTTCAGCTTGTGTAACGCACTTTAAGTGTTGGGAGTCCTTGAGAATTCTCTCTTCTAGAAATTTGATTATTTTTCTCTATTTCTGCATCTTTTTTCCATCTTATCTTTCAGTTTGGTGCCACTTAGCTTCTCACCCACGGCTGTGAGTTTTCGGCCCATTGCATTTCCTCCGGAGTTCCAATCTTCTATCTAATGCCTTCAGGAGTCCATGGAGATGACAGACATGAGGAAGAAAACCCTATTCAAGACCTACTCGACATTTAACCTGAAAAACGTTTAGATCGAAGATCTTCATGAGCAGTGTCTTTACTGTCTTTACCTGGACTATGACTTGACCAGCAGTGCCATCTGTCAGTCGTTCTCATCCAAGACCCGCAAGGACCGCCACTGCAGGTTAGTGGCCTGGTTGTATGAAGGTGCTGGGGCCTCTATCTCTACCTCTGTCTGTAGTTATGCCTCTACCAGGCACAGCAGACTCCTAGAGCAGACTCCCAATTCTAAGAGGTTGAGGTCCCATGAAGAATCTTCCTAGGTGAAGAAGGCTAAGAGGGACATGAGCCACACATTCGGGCTGCTCCCTCATCGATGGTGTCGTTGACATCTCCATCTATGCTTACGATCATCTCGTTGATCACTTCAGTGCCGAGAACACCTTCGTCAACAGCTTTGCCCTCTAGACACTGTTCAGAAAGGTAGCGTTCGTCACGACTACAGTTCCTTCATCAACGGCATCATCTTCAAAGACCCTGTCACGACTCAGTCACCCTAAATCCTTTTTGTCGACCACTCCGTCAATCACCTCGTCGACGATCAAGACAACTAAGTCAATTATGAAGACCACTTGGCCGATGACCACGTTTTCTACAATAACTTCTTGTTTACCATCTAATCCTACACCAAACTTGTCTGCACCATCAACGGCTCCTTTCCAAATTCCCTTAGTCTCCACATTCGCGAGGGGTGTTTCTGTGGACAGGGATGTGCTCTGTCTGCATTGTCTCATCTCAAAAGGCCGACTTGTGCTCAGACACTGTTTTCATTTGCTCCTTATTTACTACCTGCAGTCCCATGTCCATCCATGGCCCCTCCTAATCAGTTAACTGCAGCAGCAGGGTGTGGTTTTGGAAGTTGTGTCCTCCGACGCAGAAGAAGAGGTGGAAAAGTTGACTCCAGTTGTTAACATGCCTTCTCCAGCTCCTCCAAAGCAAGGTCTTTCTCTATCACAAGGACCTGCTCATCCTTCTCCAGAACAATGCCAGAGGTTAAGATGTATTCTAAACCTTCCAGCCATCACCTCGTTTGTTTTGCTGTTGTCACCCTGAGTGGGACGTGCATGCCCAGATGTGGGTCCTGTGCCTGCGGGGCACAGAGACCCAAACTACTCCCTACGTATGATGCCCAATGAGGCCAAAACATGTCTGGGGATGTTTGTGGTGTGGTGCAAAAGGGATGTGACTAAGTAGTTTGGGCTGGACTGCCCCTTTAGGGGTGGGACCAATGCTGATTTGCATATGTTCTTTCCCCTTTTGTAATGGCTTGGCAGGCGAAGAACGATGGGCTGGAGGGTTGGCCAGAGCAATGCCAGAGGTTAAGATTTATTCTAAACCTTCCAGCCATCACCACTTTTGTTTTGCTATCATCCTTCTCTTTGACACCTACACTGATGGGCATGCCTTCTGGCTCCAGAGATGTGTTGATGGATATATTATCCACACTACACACTACAAACACTTCTTTCAGAGCTCCACCAGCAGCTCCCTCCTCCACAATTGCCTTCTCCAGCACAACCTTGTGAGTTTCCTGTAAGGGAAGGCCTGGCTCCTTGTTCACCTCTCACACCTCTTTCAGAGGTTCCACTTTTACCACTAGGCACCCTTATAGATACAGACACAGACGCTGACGACTATCCAACAGATTGTTCTCCAGGGATGCATTCTACAGATTAGTTTGAAGATCTGGTGCCAGGTGACGGTAAACCAGCAGACCTACCACCAAGAGACTTGCCTCCAGAGGAGATTGTCTCTTTCCATACCCTTATGGCATGAGCGGCAAAACATTTTGATCTTCTACCGAGGAACAGAAAAAGGAGGGATTCCTTGACCAACGGCAGGAATCTGCCAGAATATCAATGGTGGCAATTCCAATACTAGAGGATATTTGGGAGGACGTCCTCCTACTGATGAGGAACCCACTTTCAGCACCCCCCAAAAAGTATTGCTTTGAGAAAAAATATGAAGTCCTGGAATCAACGCCCAAGTGTCTGCGCACACAACCTTGCCTGGACTCAATTGTCTGTGCAGCTGCCTGTAAGCGTTCTGCCAATCCTTCCTCTCCCTGTCTGGTGCTTCCAGACAAAGAGGGCAAACAGCTAGACGTCTTTGGCAAGAGACTCATCACTACAGTCGCGACAACCATCAAGGTGGCTAACTCGCTTGTGATCCTCTCCCACTACGACCGTGAACTCTGGTTCAAACTAGGACCAATACTAGATTTTCTCCCCATTGACAAGCAGGATGAAGTGCATACACTGCTACATCTCTGTTGCGGTAGACATAGCAGAAACAGGATTCCACCAGATGGGCAATGGGATGTTAAGCTGCCAAGGGTGGTTGAAAGCCACACATTTCTGGATAGAGGTCCAGTCAAAGAGGGTTTGTTATGCCATTTGACAGTATCGACTTCTTCGGAAAGAAGGTTGATGAGACCCTGCAAGTCATCAAGGCAGACACTGAAACAGCCCATTCACTTGGCACTCTGCAACAATGCTGCCAGTCCTTTCGCTCAGGTAAAGCATGGTTTTCAAGGACTACGAGAGACTACATGTCCTCCTACCGTCCACAAACATCCTGCACTGTTACCACCCAAGAAGGTTATAAGGGACAGGCTTAACCCTACAGAGGAAACCAGTGACGATGCAGAACTCCCTCCAAAAAAGTTCAGAAGCAGACCTGACCAGGCCACAACCCCCCACCCTCCCCTTTGACACCACAGTAGGGTTACAGATTGCCAACTTTGTCGCACAGTGGAATAACATCAACACCAACAAATGGGTGCTGTCCATCATAGAACAAGGCCATATCCTGGAGTTCATGAGAAAATGTCCTTCCATTCTTCCCGTCACAAAGGCAGAAAAACACCAATCCTTGCTTCTCCAAAATGTACGGTTCCTCCTACAGAAAGGGGCGAGCAAAGTTGCACCACTGCACTTCTGGGGCACCGCAGGATACTTTCAGGTAAGGAAAAAGTTGGGAGGATAGAGATACTAGACTTCAGGAGGCTAAACAAATTCCTCAAAGTTTCTGGATGATAACACTGCAACACATCCAGGACCAGCTGAAAGAAGGAGATTTCCTCTTCTCTCTAGACCTAGAGGATGCTTACTTTCACATCCCCATTCATTGGCATCACAGGCATTTACTCTGATTTCAAGTCTAAAGCAGGCATTACAGATTGAAGGCCATGCCCTTCAGTTTGGAGTCAGCTCCAACAGTGTTCACAAAGTGCCTGGCTCCAGTAACAGTCCACCTCTGTCGCTCAGGTGTCGATGTTTACCTGTATCTAGATGACTGGTTGGTGCACGCTCCATCTGTACCACTAGCGATGCCACTCACCCAGGATACCACCCAGTGACTGACATCTCTGCTGTTCTCAGCGAACTTTGCAAGGTCATCCTTACATCCTGCTCAGAACTCGCTATCCTCTGGCTCATTTCTCAACACTATTGAGTGTGTCACCATGCCTTCGGAGGAGAGGGTGAAGATGATACTGAACATGGTCCAACAGCGATCAGGTCTGCCGATTGCATCAGTCCATTCCCTCAAGTCCATCCTGGGAATGATGTCCTCATGCATTCCATTGATCCCTCACTGCAGGCTCCAAAGGAGACCACTTTGAGAGTTCCTGGATGCCCGTTACCATCAAATATCGGGATCCTGGGAAGAAAAGCTCCTCCTCACGCAAAACTCTCCAATGGTGGAGTCGTCTTCTCATCCTCACTCAGGGAGCCCCCTTTCGTCTTCTGGCACATCAAGTCACGGTGACCACAGATTCCTTCCTGGACCTGTGAGAAGCCCAAAAGGGAGAATTATGCACCAGGGGGTTGTGGTTACCCAAAGAAAAGGCCCTGCACATATAAGTACTGTAGTTAAGAGCAGTGTTCTGGAACCTGAAATCTATCACACCGCAGCTGCAGAACAAGGGGGTTTGTATCTTCACCAACATGTTCTATTTCCGCACTCAGGGTGGGACCCATACTATGATTCTGTTGGCAGAGGCCTATGCGCTGTGGAAATGGGTGATCGAGCACAACATATTTCTGATTCCCTTCCATCTGCCAGGAATCCACTATACGATTACGGATTTGCTCAGCAGGGAAGTCGGTCAGGCCACGAATGGGAACTTGACCCGAGCCAAATTCTCAGTCTCTTCTACTAGTGGGTGCATCCGGAGATTGACTTGTTCGCTACAGCAACCAACACGAAATGGACCAAGTTTGCGAGTCGGTTTCACCAATAGGGGAGCCTGAGGGATGCACTCTCATTATAATGGGAAGAAATGTTTATTTACGCTTTTTCCCCTGATCCCTCTGCTACTTCGAGTTCTCAGTACACTCAAACAGAGCCACTGCACGATGATCCTGGTGACCCCAGCCTGGCCGTGGGAAATTTGGTACTCGGACTTCCTTCACCTATCAGTGGCTCCATTCATCAATTTGCCCGCGCTTCCTGACCTACTCTTCACAGACGGTGTGTCATTGCTACACCACAACCCAGCATCCCTCAACTTGCTGGCCTGGCTCCTGCAGCCCTAGACTTTTGGAGCATCCTGCTACCTCCAGAATGCAAGAGAATACTAGCCAGAGCAAGAGCAACTTCTATGCTGTCCTGCTACAAAAGCAAGTGGAAACGCATTGCCATGTGGTGTGCAGCTCAGCACCTAGATCCATTGCACGTTCAAACAGCACACGTTTTGCCATACCTCCTGTGCATGTCACATTGCCCTATCAAAGTACATTTAGCAGCCATTTCACACTACATGCGTACCACAGGTCAGCCTTTCCTGTGGTTGCATAGATTAGTGAAGGAATTCCTCAAAGGACTGTTTCATGTGTTTCCTCCTGTGCAAGCCCCTGATCCAGCTTGGGAAGGCAATGTGGTCCTTTCAAAGCTAATGGGCCCTCCTTTTGAGGCTCCCCTTGAAGTTTCTCTCCTGGAAAATTGAATTCTTAGATACCATTACTTTGGACAGACGAGTGGGAAAAATTCAAGACCTTTCCTGCAAACCTCTCTACTTGTGTTTTCACCATTCACCATTCAAAGGTGGTTCTGCGTACTAATCCTTCCCTCATGCTGAATGTTCCCTCTGCATTCCACCTTAAAGAACCATTCATTCTGGCAGTGTTCCTTGACTCTCCTTCGTCTCCGGCGGAGCGATCTTTACATTCTCTGGATGCTGCCGAGCCCTTAAGTGGGAAAAATTCAAGACCTTTCCTGCAAACCTCTCTACTTGTGTTTTCACCATTCACCATTCAAAGGTGGTTCTGCGTACTAATCCTTCCCTCATGCTGAATGTTCCCTCTGCATTCCACCTTAAAGAACCATTCATTCTGGCAGTGTTCCTTGACTCTCCTTTGTCTCCGGCGGAGCGATCTTTACATTCTCTGGATGCTGCCGAGCCCTTAAGTTCTGTGTGGTTCACACAAGGGAGTTCTGAAAGTCATCACAATTGTTTGTTGCCTTCGGACCTGTAAGGGCAATGCACTTTCAAAGTCTTCCATTGCAAGATGGCTGTCAGCATGCATTTCCCACTGCCATTACCTGACCAACATGCCCTTTCCAGGACGACCACCAGCACACTTGACGAGAGCTGCGGCTTCTACTATGGTGTTCTTGTCCGCTGTCCTCCAGCTCGACATCTGCAGCGCAGCATCATGGAGGTCTGTTCATACCTTAACAAGGTTCCACTGTGTCGATAGGTATTCCAGGGAGGTGTCACGAGTCTGCAACATGTTTGCTTAAGGTGAGTGTGTTCCACAGGTGAGTTGGTTACTTCTGTTGAGCTTACCTCCATTCAGTTTGGTATTTATATGTACTGCTTTATAATCTTAGTCAAGAGCATATGAATCCATAAAAGATCCAATGTTGGAGAAGGAATAAGTTACTTACCTGTAACTCCTGTTCTCCAACATTGGTATCTTTCATAGATTCACATGCCCCGCCCTCCTACCCCTCTCTGGCTCTTCTTAGCTCATACTGCCGCATTATGTGCGCTGCCAAATCTGAAGATGGCCACCAGCTAAGGAGACCTGTCGAATTAGCTGTGGGCATTATGACCCAAAATTACTCTAAAAGAGCAATAAAGTGACAAGTAGTTTGAAACTGTAAAGATAAACTGGTTTAACATTACTGAAGATTCCCAGCCTCACAACAGGGAATATTCAAGAGCATGTGAATCCATGAAAGATGCCAATGCTGGAGAAAAAGGAGTTACAGGTAAGTAATGTATTGCTTCCATGAGATGACTTCAAATGATCAGCCTTACAAGACAACATCCATATCCTTGTTATGAAGGTGGATGTTTTTCAAGTTCCCTGCTAATCTTCCAAGTCCAAAACACTTGAGCCAGTTTTATCTTATAATAGACTAGAAAGCTAAACAAACACATGAAGGTCATTCACTTCGGGATGCAGTCTGCTAAAGCCCATTAACCCAATGTTTAACGAGGGAGAGTTCTTTATCTCTCTTAATCTGGAGACTGCCTATCTGCACTATTCTGTCCCTCCCAGCCATCGGTGCATCTTCTGATTTGTTGTGGGTGCGAGAAAAAAAAAATTCAATTCAAGCTCCTCCTGTTCAGTGTTCTACCATCAATTGAGAGTCTTTATGAAAGTGCTTGTTTCCCTGGTGGCCCTTCTTTAGTTCAGCAACATCATGGTTCATACACTATTATCTTGATGTTTGGTTCATCCCTTCTTTTTTCCAACCTGTCTCCCGCACATTCTTCCATCAGGATTGTTTCCTCTAAATCGGGCGAAGTCCCATCTCATCCCAACCCAGTCTCTGGACGTTTCATAGGCTTCTCTCAGAACTAAGATGGGAGCAGCCTCTTTCCATCAAGTATCACGAAATTACACAGCCACGTAACAAACCTCCTCTAGAGGGACTTTGCTTCAGCAAGGATTTTCTCAAGGTATAGGTAGATGTTGCAGCCCATGCCTTTGCTATGCAAAAAGCTTGACATCACATATATCTCTTAGTATTTCGCCCTTTCAATCCAGGGATCCCGTTCATAATAGTTTGAAGCTTCAATTGCTGTTTCCCATTGGGTTGGTGTCTGGTTACCTGGGAACTGTGCATATTACAAGTTATAATGACAGATGCCATCTTCCTTTTTTGGGAGCCGTTTCCGATGACACATGTAGTCTAGGAAAAGTGGTCCCATTCAGAAGTATTCCTCTCCTCCAGTTGAAGGTAACTAGAGGCTATCTTTTGAGTTCTCTGATAATTTCCCAAACAGTAATTCAAGGTCAATCTATTCTGGTTTATAAGGGCAATTTATTAGCCATGTTTAACATAAATAAGCAGAGGCACTCAGTCTACCTTACTAATGAATCTATATGTTCAGATAAGACTCTTAGCAGACCAACACCTAATTGCTCTTTCAGCAATGCTTGTCCCTGCAGCATGGAAAAAGTTTTTGCCAGACTCTGCAGTCACATAATTATGCGACCTTCTCAGAAGTCCCTGCCTTGACATGTTTGCCTCCATATCGAATGCTCTGCCCTTGCTTTTCTGCTACCGAATAAGCTATCTAGAAGGCTGGCATGGGACCTCTTTATGAATCCCTTCTCTTCCTTTCACCCCCTAGTGTACTAGGGAAGATCCGGATGGAGAGTGCAAGCGTTCTACAAGTCGCCTCTCACTAGCTTAGAATGAAGTGGTTGCCACATCTGCTTCTCGTGTTGGTTCACAAGAAGTGGGTAATTCTCTTAATTCCATCTCGTGTCAAAACCCTACTTCAGGGATTTCTTAATGCTTGCTCCACACCTCAGTGTGAAGGTTGTATAGATACATGTGCAGCACTTGGTTTGTCCTGAGGATTTAGCTTGCTCCATTCAACACAATCTCGCAGACTATCTACCCTTTGTGCATATAGATGTAGGGATCTAGATCCCTTCATATATTCTATTCTTCAGAATACAATATTAAGAATAGAATATAGTTTTCTTTCCCCGGCTGGGGGGAAGACATGGGGTTTAATGGGCTGCCAGCCCGAGATTTGGTAGCTCGGGCTGAGGGCCATTAAACCCCATGTCCACCACCGATCTGGGGCGTAAAAGCTATTCGCACCCTAGAATTTACTGAGGGTGCGGATAGTTTCCTTTTTTTGTTTTTGTCCGACGGGAGATGAGCTCAGCGCAAGCCCATCTCCTGTTAGAAGAAAAAAAATAAAAGAAATGACCAAAAAATGGCTCCCGCCATCAAAATGGACAAGGGACAATGCCCCTTTCTGGATGACGGTGGCGGCCATGCAAAACATGCTCCAAAATGACATTTATTTTCTCCAGTGCGGGCGGTGAATGCACAATCGTGCCTCGGAAAAGCAAGATTGTGATTGGTCAATCTGTCTTTCCCAGGTGCGAATAGAATAGAATATTAAGAATACAAATATTCTTATATTCCATTCTTATATTCTGTTCTTCTTATATTCCATTCAGATTCTCCACTTCACACAGGAATATTCACAGAGGATTGCATCTGCTTCCACCCTTTATGTTAACTGGGCACCCCTCCAGCCTCTTCACTGTCTCTGAGAAGGTCTTGACCAAATAGAAGATGAATCTGGCTCTTTCTTCATTCCTCCCACCCTTCCCTCAGATAATTGCTTCCTCCATTGGATCCTTCACGTGTATTGCAGCCTCTAGATCACATTTATTAACCCGTAGATCCTCCTCCTTGAAACTTCTGTTAGCGAAGGTCTCCTTCCTTGTTTCAGTTAACGTGTTGTGCGCAGTGGGTTTATGAGGCAGGAGATCACATTCTCTCTTCTTATTTTCTTAATGTTGGATTGGTGATCTCCTTCTCCACCTAGACCTGCCTTGTATTCCCCTTCCATAGATCACAGCAATTGCTCCTACTATCATGTTTTGCTCTTTGACTTCTCCAAAGACGTCACTAACTTTCCTAATCGATGTTGATAGGGTGTTTACAATTTTACCTCTAACAGTCTGCCTCTTTTCACAATTAAGGTTCTCGTTTTGTCAGCATTGGTCCAAGCCATACAACATTGGAAGCCTGCTCATTTTCCTTTATGAGGTTGCTGTTTCTGAGGCCTACAAACAGCGAGAGTTCCAGTTATCCCAGATGGCCTATGCCAAATGTTTTCACCTCTTTTTTCTTTCTCACCTGGCTTCTCGGAGGGCAGTCACATGCCCCTCTACCCTTACCATCCATCACAGCCCTAATGAGAATGTTTTTGTTGACATTCCCCCCCCCCGCATTTTAACCAAAAAAACAAGCAAAACAAATTCGGTCAAATGTAAAAAGGTCAAATATTTTCGACCAAGTACACCCAAACCATGTGTTTCACTGGCATATTTCTTGTCTTTGTGCATGCCTGCTGTTTTTAAGAAATGAACTTAGTCAACTTCAAACACCACTTAACCTACAATTAAGAGCACATTATTGTAATTTTTAAATTCATGGATTTACTTAAGAAGGAAACAAGTTGAAAGCAACCTCACAAAGTTGTTTGTTTAATATTTTGAATAACAAAATGTGCATGTCTGCTTGGTATCCATTTGCTTAGTTTGAGGACATTTTTTGTGTCTGTGTGGTGTATTGGGACCCTCTTTTTTGATCCAGGGGGGCCTGTGTCATGAGGGTATTGAACTCGGTAATGTGACAAAGGACTCAGGCTACCCCACCTTTTTGGCACTTGCCGGTAGTTTTTCACAACACAAAGAAACAGATCATCTAATTTGATCTGTACATGCAGGAAAGATCACCAATGTAACATTTATACAAATAACATCTTTATTTTTCGGGATTGTTTCATGAAAACCTACTTGAGGCTGTTATTCATGTTTTACCATGTTAGACCAAATACACTTTTTGGTTCCCGCACATTTTGTCATATTAAACATTAATATCACAAAATTGCAGTATGCCTTTTACACAGTGAAAAGTTAGTACTGGTGGTGACTTATAGGATGGTTCCCATAACCAAACATCTATCTTGTCAGAATGCAACATCCTTATGTATTAACCTCTCTGCTTACATCACTTCTCTCATTATACATCCAAGATACCAATGTCTGTAGCCAGCTGCATCAATCCTCCTTAACTTTCCGTTGTAAGTCGGATTTACGCTTGGTATCAGGCTAATTACCTATGCTGCTTTTGCATCTACGTAACTATTAGTCATATAATACAGTTAATACCTTCAAAATCTTGGCTTTCTCTCTGCTGTGTGCCATCTCTACAGTCTTCCACAGTGAAGAAGATCTATTCCTTCCTCACAATTGTTAATATTTTAAAAAATCACATCACATGAGAAGATGTGGCTTGAAGAATAGCTTTTTAGAGAGTGGATATCCAGGATCGTTGCTAACTGAAGCCATTGAACTAAGTTAAATAAAAATAGCAACATGCTGAACTAAGTATAAAAAATAGGGAGATGCTTCCTTTCCTATAAATGCCAATTTTCAAAAAAGAGTGCATCGCAAAAGAAGGACCTCTATTTCAGCAAATGAAAGCAGTGGTTTTGAAATACAGGACTATTCTCCTTAAATGACCAGAATTTGGCAAACATATTTTGATGCTGTCTGTTATTTGCTCTAAAACAGAATGATAATCTTAAAGACATGATTGTACAAGCAGATGTTATCAGTATTGAAGAAAAATAGATAGCTATGACAATTAAGAAAGGTACTTGCCCTTGTTTAATGTGTAACCTCTGCAACAATGTCATTAAAGGTGATTATGTTATTCACCTGAGATCTGGAAAATTATCAAGTTAAAATACTTTGCACCATGTACAATACAGTGTATGATCTATTTTAACAAATGTACCGGTGGCAATATATTTTTGGGAGATGGCCCACATAACTAAAGACTGCATTATTGAACACAAAAGTGACGTATGGGATTGTAACATTGACTTTCGTATTTCTTGCCATTTGATTACGCAATTCTCTTTCACATACTTGACATCAGACAAAAACATTCATAAGTTGGGGGGCCACTAATGGGAAGCATGCTGGATTGTCTAACTTCTGATTTATTTCTGGATGGACTGAATGCGCAATTTTCTTTGAATAGTTTTGTATAATATTGAATAGCCTGTTGTTGCTATTTAATCACCAGAAATGTCTGTGCTGCTTTAGAAATTACCAAATACCATTTAATAGCCAATATTATACATTTATTTCAATGTTCTTATTAGTGCTGTATTTTGAAGAGTGGATGTGAGCATTAACAACCATCATTATGACTATATTTGTCATGCTTTTTCATGATTTTTATCATACCTATGTTATCACTTCAATGCTCTAAAATTCAAAGATGCCTCATGTTAGTGAAATGCATTTCCGCCTACCTTTTGTGAGGATGTTGGTGAGTCAGACTTTCCACCACTAGTGGTAAGAAATAAAATTGTGTTTGATTGAGACAAAATGTTTAATTATTGCTTTTGTTAGCAACAAGTCTGTTACAACATTGTTTTAATTGCTTTGGGCCCAAGTCTTCTGAAGAATAGTTTATAAAGCATACATTGAGAAATGCTAAAGTCAACAAGTGAAGCAACAAAAAAACGATTCTTTGGTGAAAACCTCATTGTTTAACTTTGGAGGTTGAATCTGGTGAATTCCTTTCAAGATTTAAGTTATAAACATGTGGAACTTTTGTTCAATACAAATCAAGTTTCTGTCATACACTTTTAATGGTTCCAAATTCAGAGGTCACAAGTGGGAGTGACCTTCAAATGAACAATGCAAGTGTTTGGGGCCAGGCAAACCAGTTTGGTTCTTAAAAATGTTAACATTTTCCACTTTATCTGTCTTGTTTTTTTTACACAATCCTAAAATGATTTTCATTGTATGTGGATTATTCTTCTTGCAAACTGAAAGGGTAAACTGTTCTCAAAAGCATTAACCTGCTTGCTAAAGTCAAATGCGTTAATCAATTTAATAGCTAGCATACAGACTCTTAATGGTTAAGACTGCAACTAATATTAATGTTCTAAAGCATAATGAAAATATAGCACCGAAACCTAATGTTTAAAGTTGAAGGGGTTTCTAGCTTCCACAAGAACAAAATATTCACATATACTGATTACTCCTCAGTCACCTTTAGAAGTAATATAGACATTTTGCTGTCTGCCATTTGATCTTGCATACATAAATTCATAGAAAGTCAGATTAAACATAAATTGCAAGAAAAAGGGATATGAAAAGACAATGTTAAATAGGATTATTTGAACTAACTCAGGAAGTTGTTCTCTCTAACTACTCGAACACAAATTCATTCACATAAAAAAGCTACAGCTTGCTTACTAGAGACACCTTAGTCTCCACAGTTTGTTTAGGCTACATATGCATGCTGATTACCAATGAATTCCAAGATTACCTTTGGGTAGCACGGTACTAATGTCTAAGATAGCCTGTAAATATCCATTTGTCTGCTGCAATGAACACTCGTCCCAATCACCCATCTTATGCATGCACAGAAATCAAGCCTTATGCACATCAAAATTAAAGTCATTAGGGCACCATGCCAGCTGAATGTTTAAGTTGTTTAATTTTTAATGCTTAATTTATGTTTTTATAACATGTAAAATACCTTTTTTTATTTCATAACAATCGTTTATAAAATGATTAAATTGGTATGAAACAAAAGAAACATGGCAGACTTTCAACACTAACTTCTCTTCTTTCAGGAAACCTCCAGGCCTGAAGAAGCTCGGCATATCAACACAAAACGCCTAAAGTTTCTAGTCGCTCGAAGCAGGTGGCAGGTTGGCATGTGACCATGATTTGTATCTTTTATAACCTGTGATGTGTAACCTTGCCCAATATCCAATATTTATTCAATTTACAGGAATTATTTTTTGAGTACACATCACTACATTGGCTCTAGTACACAGGTGTAAGGCAAGAGCTATTTTAGAGGTTGTAGGACAGGCTTCATATTAGACAGGACAGGAAAAAGAGGAGCTATAAAGAAGTTTCCAATTTCATTTTTTCTTTTTCTTTTCAAGATTTTTCTTTTTATGACTCATTTGTTTCCCTCTGATGGAGGATCTCTCATTTCCCTCTCCTGGCACCAAACTACATCCCCTTATTAAGCTTCACCACTTCACCCTGTATGTTCTGTGAGGACTTTCAAAATTATATTTATAAACAAAGTCTTTAATAGATGGAAATTGGCTGTTTAACGCCTGTTCCTCGAGTACTACCCTTGGCCCTCACCTTTTTTTTGTTTGTGAGCCATTTCTCTTCTTTCCATGCTTCATTTCATGTCTTTTCATGCATTTTCCGTGAGAAGGCAGAACATCACACAATGTGACAAGTGATTTTTTTCAGCAAGGAGTAGATATTCACAGAGAGTGACAAGTAATTATTTTTGATGAGGGAATGCAGATTTACAGAGAGTGACAAGTGAGGGAACATGCAAACAGTCACTTGAGAGAGGGACCTCATTGATGTTTAGGAGAAGTCAAGAGAGACATCAAGCTTCAATATGCAGCTTTTAGGCATTTCACTCCAGCTACTACAGCTGGTGAAGTCCAATCATGTGTATTGTGTACCCAACCAAGAAAACCAGTACTAATAAGTGTCTACCAGTCACATGATTGTGACACTTTTCCAGAGGTTACTCCTGTTGGCACTGAGGTGCAGTACATGCACAGATGTTGCAGCCTGGTCATATGACAGAGAAGACAGTTCAACCCACCTTTTCTAGTGTTGAAGAGCAGCAGATCTCAGCATGTTATGAACAGGAAGGAGAAACTCCACAAGATGTAGAGGATCAAGGTACATCATCAGAACTTCTTTGTCTCCCACTTCCAGTGAACCAGACAACAATGTTCACCAAGACTGAGATTATGCTCTGTCCCCTAGAGAAATACTGCAAGACTTCTAGAGGATACCATTGATACCGAAGAGCTAATTGCCAAAGAAAGAGAGCACAGAGGGAAGGTCAAAGCAGGGATGACACTAAGTGAAGTACAGTTCTATGGTGGGATGACACTAAGTGAAGTACAGTTCTATGGTGCTCATCCACCTATGGTATGTGTGCAAACATCCTCACAGAGATCAATCTGTTATTTCATGTTTTCAGCCTGTGGAAACAATACCACACCCACCACCATCATTGCTACCACAAGCACGGCAACAATTACACAGTACTCCAAGTATGATTTGCAGTAATGTTGGGAATGGTGGTCTTGCTATACTCCTTTGTAGGAATATGCCGTTTTAGTGGTCTGCTGGGAATAGCAGTCCCCTTCTGCAGAATTCACTGTTGGCACTACTTTTCCAGAACGTCTGCACCACAGTTGTACAACCAAGTTGTTGATAAAGCGAGGAGAGCATTAGAGCAGTTTGATGGGAGAAAAGTACACTTTATCATGAATATGTGGTGCAGCGGACAAAGCGCTGATTACATGTGCACTACCACACACTAGGACACCTACCCCTCTATCACCAGGCAACAGAAAACCTAGGACAACAGCAAGGCTATGCCCCTGGCCAAAAGGGTCCTTTGTCTCTCTAAGGGTTTAATGCTAAAGTCCACCAAAGAGATGGCCTCTACAAGAGGATGGAGGAGGTGGGGGCACAAAGGCTTACTCGCCAACAGTTAAAAATTGCATTTGTGGTAGCTGGCAATGGGTCCAATGTACCTTATGGCCTTTTGGATTGTTCGGACAGTGCATGCCCCTTTCTTGACCATTTACTTCATCGTGTGGGGCACATTTCATCAGCTCTTGGCAGACTGTAGAGGCCATGATTGGTGTGGTACAGAAGAACTTCTTAGATTGCAGCTGCTTATACAGTTCCAGAAATGCATTTCACAAGGAGAAGATGCACCACGCCCTGCCACACATCCAGACAAAAACATTAGGGTTGATCTGCTGAAATTCTATGTTGTATATACTGTTGGATCTATGTAGGTAGAGCAATGCAGTGAACAACTACTACAACAGTTTCAGGAAGGAACTGGAAGTAGCATTCCCATGCCAACTCAATGGCAGCTTCTTAATAATCTCTGTTCTCTGCTACAGCCTTTTTAGGAGGCCATCAAGTGCACTAACTGCTGTGCTTTGTCAGTGGGTGAGCTTCTCACAATGGCATATCTGCTTCAGAAGGAACTACCCAGAATAGCTAGAGAACTTTCAAAGGTTCAAACACTGTATTGCTAACAACATTGGTTTTGTAATCAAACAAATAAAGCATGAACAAAAAACCAAAAAAAGGATCTCGAGAAGATATACAAAATATACATATTAAGTTTACATATTATGTAAAAGAGAACTATTCTAGATGAAGAAGGATGAGCGCATGACAACGATAATAAATACTTCTGTTCCTTTATGATTCTTATGTTCCCAGCTGGCTGCTACCACGCTCTTCATAACAATAAACATGCTTAAACTCTCGTGTATAATGGACAAAACAAGAACACATTTGTGTATGATGGGCAAAACAAGAATAAATGCTCCTTACTGTTACGGTAGGTCTCGTCACAACTTAATCCACTCGCACCTCCTTATTCCACCTGCATGTTACTTTTGCCAGTTTTCAACTGCCCAACCTGAGTTGCAGAAACAAACTTCTGCCTTACAAAGACAGCCCCATACCTAGATATTGTTCTCCACGGAGAGTGGACCTGCTAATAAAATGCTGATGCACTAGTGGTTCTTTGTGTCTCACTGAGTTGCAAATCACTAAAATGGTGTTGTACATTTCCCATGCGAACACACGTTCAAAACCCCTACATACCCACAGCCCCACCCACACCCACGACATGCCCCCACCCACACCCTCAACACACCCCCACCCACACCCCCAACATAAATAAACCCTACTTACCTTCTCTTCATGCTGTGTCCCTGCAGCGCCAGTTCCCTTTCACTTCTGTGTCCCTCGCAACACCCCGCTCACTCTACCACACATTTTATACTTACCTACAATGCACCACCAAAGGTTCGAACTTTTGGTGTTCGAACCTTTGGTCGTAGCATTTTTTGGACTTTTTGTACGATCTGACCTTTTTTTTCAGTCCGATCGTACAATTCCTTGCCTGGCCACAAACCAGAAGTCAGTTACTACAATGTGGCTGTAACCGGACGGTGCTACCGGCAGGTTGTCGCCGACCTCATAACACTGTTTTGCTGCCTGAAATCCCAGTACCACCGGGATATTACAGGTGGCGACGGGCTGGGGTGTCAGGTGGCGGGAACTGTTAGCAGCGGTGCTGGTGCTTCCATGAATACCATGTGTACAGGGGCCCGGTGCTCCCGGCAGGTCGGACCTGCCGGGACATCCGGCTCCTGCAGACAATCTCGTAGTCTGGCAGTCCGGAAAGGGTGCCGGTACGTCTAACGGGAACCTTATTTCCGGACCGCCAGACTTGAAATGAGGCTATTGGTCTCATATTGGGTCCAATGGTGCAACTTGTGTTGGCCGATTTTGAAAGAAATGGTGACAAGTACTATATAGCTACAATAGTATCTGTAATAGTAAAAACACTGTTTTTCCAGTGCTCCATGTTACGGTACCACTCATCCACCTGCTGGGAAGACGTTCAGCACCATTCGTATGCGTTATTGCAGCTCCTAATTAAAGGACGTCTGAGGAAGGGACACACACAGAGCAGTGCATTCCCACCTGACTTTAATCAGCCCCCTCTGGAATGAACTTTAATAATGTCCCTTTAAGAGACCCTTATTTGTGGAAGATTATGAGCCAGGCACCATAAACTTGCCTCTGGTGCTAGCTGCAATCAGCACCATGACTTTGTCCCATGAAAGCAATTCTTGCAGTTGCTCTGTCCCATGCCCCCAATGGTTGGCAATGTTTTTTAAACAACTTTCTTATGGATGTTTGGCAGCTCTTCTCAGCCTGCGTCGCTCATCATTGCATACCTGAACCCATCTGAAAATAGCCTAACGTTAGGGGCTTTCTCGTCCTTGTTTATGTGATCCAGCAATCGACAGATACAGGTTTGTTGCACATACTGTAACTCTTGAGACTACAGTGTGTGCTTACTGTACTATAGATATTAGGTGCAGGGACTGCATTCCTGTTTTTGGTCCCAGGAAATTTCTTTTGGGATTCCTAATCTGAGATCTGCAAAGTACAAAATAATGTACACATCCACATACCTCGGAAGCCAGGCCTCCTCTGAAACTGTTTGTGGAGAATGAATTAAAAAGGCCTCCTACTCCAAGCATAAATAAGCTTCTAGCCTGTATTGTCTTCGGTGTGTTATTGTTTCATTTATCAATAGGCAGATAAAAGGAACAAAATATAATAAAAAGCTGCTGGGGGATGTGATTTTCCAACCCAGTTCTCACAAACTGAGTCGTATTCGCAGGCCTGCCCATTCACTTCACAATCCAGTGATGTACATATGAACCCTGTGAAAGCATACCTACATCACAATGTGCTTGGTAAAGCCAAAAGCTTCTGCATGGGCAGTGCATTTTCCGTCTAGTGCAACACCACCGAGAAAGTGGAGTGGGAATGTTGGTTTCTCTTTAGGGATATCAACAAAGGGAAAAGAAATCAATCAGAGGTCACCCTACATACATTGGGTATCATCAACTGCCAAAAGGGGCATTGCGTGTCATCCAATATTGCAAATCTCGATGGCAGGTATTGTAAGATCAGTCGAGTTTCCAGATCTGTTATTTCAGATAACAAGACCATGTTAATGAGTAGGCACCATGAAGGCATACAAATACCTTGACCTGCTCAATATAGACACCTACCGCAGGGTGTAACCACAGTCCAATGCAATATAAGAGTTGCTGACCCTTTAACCAAGAGAATTCCAAATTCCAGTCTTTACGGGTCCATGGGACTTTCTGGTCGTAACTCGACTGAGTATTTAGGAAGCGATTTTCATCAGTAGCCAGTTCTGTGCACTGTGCATGTTCTGATAACCAAGCTCGATACAGTACCACCTTCACTGCCTTTTCACACTATAGCTCTAAGTGGGCATCAATAGAATTAGCTGGAAAAATAGGCATTAAACCAAAGTATCCCTCCAGAAATCTCACTTATAGAGGGGGTCGTGGCCATTTTGGCAGCCGTGTAGCAGCAAAGGACTGTCGCTCTGACACCACTCATCTGAATAAAATTCGTACTGTGCGCTGACTCAACTATGAGTATGCCCTGTTTCGGGTGCCGTGGTCCCCTGCTTCAGATTGGCCTCCAGTTGCTGCCACATGTGGTGTCTGGAGTGCGATTCGGGTGCCCGCTGCTGGTTATGCAGTGCTTTTGGGGCCGCTCTCCTCCTGGGCTGTGTGCACTATGGGGTTCTGATACGGCGTTGGCTGCCCTGTACGGCCAGCTCGGTATTCAGCTGACCGTTCTTCTCTCCTATAGCCCTCTGGCTGGGCCTGCAGCTTTTTCAGAGGCCACACTTGCGGTTCAGTGGTGAGAATGCCAGGAACCGGTAGACCCAGTGGAGGGATTTCAGGGCCAGAGAGATGGAGTCCCTGGGCTTGAGGCCAAGGATAAGTCTTGCAGTCCTGTACTGAATGAGTTGTAGAGGGCGAAGAGTAGAGTTAGGCAGACTGAGAAAGAGGCTGTTGCAGTAGTCCAGCCTGGAGAGAACCAGGGCTCTGGAGACAGTGAGCTTCTGGGGGTCGGTGAGAAAAGGAAGAATACCTCTAAGGAGGTGCAGCTCGATATGGGCCTTTCTGGCAAGGTCTGTGATGTGTGGAGAGAAGGAGAGAGTGGAGTTGAAGATGACCCCAAGGTTTCTTGCCTCACAAGAGGGTGAGGGCAGAGGGCCCAGGGAGGCCGGCCAGAATGAGAGGGGAAAGGCGGGAGCAGGGGTCCCAATGAGAAGTATCTCAGTCTTACTGGCAAAATTAGAAAGTGAAATTGGTGAAATTAGAAAGAATGGAGAGACTGAAGTCAATGAAAAGATTGATGATTAGGTGTACAGGAGGCTTCTCCAGCATAGGGTCTTGCATGGATTCACATGCTCATGAATATTCTGCGTCGTCAGGCTGGGAATCCTCAGTAAATTTAAAGCAGTTTAACTTTAAGCTAAGAAACTGCTTGTCTCTTCTATAGCCTATCAGTGTCACTTTAGGTCATACTGCCCCAGCCAATGATACTCTACCTCCTAAACTCCACCCCTGATGCCCATTTTAGGATTTCTACTGCATGTTTCTCGTGGGAGTCCTCGTACTTTGAGCTTAAAACGTACTTTGAGCTGTTTTATGCATATTTTTGAGAAATCTCTCCATTGTCTACCATCACATTGTGACTACCGGTGGTGGGGACCCGTCATCAGAGAAGTTCTTCAGTCCAGCGTCAGATCTCCAGCTCATGGCACCACATGCCCACTCTTGGGCCCTGCTCTAACACCATGGCGAATGCCACAAAGAAAAGTCTTTTCAGGTCCTGTGAAAAGTGCGGCCTGAAGAATATCTTCATTGAGGATCGGCGCCTCAAGTGCATTTACTGTCTTCATCCCAGCCACGATGTGGACAGATGTCCAATATGCCAGTTGTTTTTCTCAAAGACACGGAATGACCGCCATCGGAGGTTGGTGGCATGGATCGAAGAGGGCAAGGTCTCTGACATGGCCTCTGGCTGTAGTAATGACTCTTCCAGGGCTGGCAAGTCCAAAGAGCGTCCTCCCTCCAGTAAAAAGAGGACAAGGTCCTTTGAGGATGCTTCCTCGACAAAGATCTAAAAGAAAGCTAAATCACATGCGCCATTGTCTTTCTCATTGATAGTTGCCACAGCTGCAGGACCGAGTTCGGAAGGAGGCTGGTCGCCTCATCGACAACTCTGTCTATGAAATCTGCTCTTCCTTCGACGGTGGCAACACCAAAGGGTCCATCCATGACCGTCACCTTACCACTGCGATG
Source organism: Ambystoma mexicanum (assembly GCF_040938575.1). Classification (NCBI taxonomy): domain Eukaryota; kingdom Metazoa; phylum Chordata; class Amphibia; order Caudata; family Ambystomatidae; genus Ambystoma; species Ambystoma mexicanum. The sequence continues at coordinate 151,868,805 of NC_090924.1, forward strand.
ATTACCACACCCAGGGTTTCCCTGCTGCCTAGACATCCATCAGCAGTTCCGACGACGGTCCCGTCAACGACAGCACCTTTTCCTGCTCCACAGGCTCCAGTCATTGTCACTTTCCCTAATGACTCTGATTCAGTGAGAGGCATGCCAACAGCTCTGGACTTCCTGGCAAGGCCCATCAAGGCTGCACCACTCTGGCACCTCTGGGATCCCTCAGAAGGTCTCCAGTCATCTACAGCAGCTCTGAAGAAGACCTTCCAGAGGATTTTTACTCAGATCAGGAAGGGGGCCAGGAGGAACCCGACCACATTCTGCATATGCCTCATTAGGGGTCACTGGCCCACATGTGTTTCGTTTAGCCCTTCAGGGGGCTCAGGCCCAGCTTCAGCTGCACCTGTTGCACCTGCTTCTGCACCAAGGAACATGCTCTTGGACATAATGACGACCATGCAGACACTGGTAGCTGAAATCCAGCAGAGACTGCCCACTACCAATGCCAGGGGTGCTATTTATTCCCTGTGGTGAGGAACTAGCTCAGACGGACACTGACACAGACAATATCACAACTAGTACACACACCGATGAGTTCAATGATTACGTTCCCATGGATGGGGAACCCCGTGATTTGGATGCGCCCGCCAAGGCCTCTTCCCCAGGCGAGATTGGTTCTTTCCACTCTATAATATCAAAGGCTGTGAGGCTGTTCAACCTGGTGCCGGGAGAGAAGAAAAAGGAGGGTTTCATTTTTGAACAACAGGAGTCCTCCAAGAAGACCATCGTATCGGGCCCCTTGTTGGATGTTGTCGAGAGGCAGATGAATACATCATTTATGGCGTTGGCCCCTGCCCCGCCTCTATATCATAAGAGCGATAAGAGTATGTCATTCATGGTGTCTACCCCTTCTATGCCTCTATACTGCAAATATGAGAAACGTTATGTATTGAGGCAACCATACTGACCTTATCCTGGAACAATAGAAGATGAAATAAATATGCAAAATCAAGAACAAATTAACATGATTAACTGAAGATAACAAGAGCAAGTGACCTCACTGCCAAACTAACATACAGAGATACTATAGACATGAAGTAGATATGCACTCACCATGAAGAAACAAAGACATTAGGTAAAACGTGCATTTAGACATGAAGAATATTGCTTGCACCATATAGACATGAAGAACATAACATAATCAATGTATAGGCTGAAACACAACACAAACGATATACATATATAGCTTGGTAAATGTAGAAATGCAACAGTAACCAGTTGCCCTCTTGAATAAAATGGATGGCGAAGCCACACTAAAGTGAATGGGAAGCCTAGAAGTTGCAGGGAGATTCGACTTGCTGAATTAGCTGAAATATAGATCTCTGCAAGCCAGCCAGTGGTTGCGCAGCCCCTTTCCAAGGTTACTGTAGATAAGGGAGGTCTAGATGTCTTCAAAGAAAACCGAAGATAATATTTCCCATGATGTAAGACATATTTCTCTTAAATTAAGTGTTAAACGAATCTTCACGAGATCGTGGGTTACCTCTTCTTCCTGTAGACCGTGGAGTTGAGGTTGCCAGTATGTCGATGTATTGATGGCCGATGAATGGGTAGCGCGAGAAATTAGCCCAATCCCCTCCTGACGATATAAGACAGGACGGCACTGAACCAACTCCCAACGCCACGGGTGGCACTTCTCAGAATTTGCGTGACGTCGGGACAGTGTTTCTACTGGCTGAGAAGGCTTGATGAAATCACCGATGATAACAGGGCTGAACTCAGGAACTTCCAAAAGGCAGTAAGGCACAGGTACCGGCAGGGCACAAGACAGGCAAAGGAAAGCAGACTGCAAGAAAAAGCAGTACTGACAGGAGAGTCCCCACTACAACTAGGAACCCAGACAGGACCTCCTCTACCCTAAACCAGGGATAGGCAAAGTATCAGCAATAAAGGGAAGAAAGGGTAGGAGGACCAGGAAGCAAGAAGGAAATAAGGAGATGAGGCAGGACTAGGCAGAAAAAGGTAGAACAGAAAACTGGAGGGCTGGAAAACGAGCGCCAGGACTCCAGCAGCGCATACACAGTAACAACCGCGTTGAGACGCGTTGTCCCTGTGTATGCGGTGCCCTTTTATGGCCCGGGGTCAAAGCGAGGCTTGGAACACATGTTCCGACACTGCGCATGCGCGGGACGTCGAATACTGACGATCCGCGCATGCGCAGATCCTCGCAAGATGGCGGCGTCCACGGTGCCCATCCGAACCGCGGGTCGGCGTGAGGAGAGACACCATCGCGGGTACAGCCTCCATGAAGGAGGAGACCGCTGCGGCCGTGGACCAGGGACCCCAGGACAGGTAAGTGGCGCCCGCGAGCGAGCGCGCGGCGTGACACCATACCCCCTCCCGGACAACCCCGGAGCACCGGGTTTCCAAGGATAGCGGAGATAGAAGTCCCGAACCAGGCGCGGTGCATGCACAAAAGAGCGCGGTTCCCAAGTGCAGTCACAAGCAGGATAACCCTTCCAGCTGACCAGGAGCTGCAGAGCACCTCGCCAAATCCGTGAATCACATATCTCCTGCACCTCAAATTCAGGGACCCCCCGAACCAAGACCGGGGCAGGACGGGAACAGGCACGACCCATAACATCGGGCACATAGGGCTTCAAAAGGGAAACATGAAAGACAGGATGGATCCTCCAAGAGCGAGGCAAAGACAAACGAAAGGCAACAGACGAAATACGCTCTGTGATGCGAAAGGGACCAAAAAAGCGGGGAGCTAGTTTCACAGGTAAGTTGCGTACCGGTAGATTCTTGGAGGACAGCCAAACCATGTCCCCAACATGAAGGACAGGCTCAGGGCTCCGTCTCCTGTCAGCCTGCTCCTTCATATGTGCTTGTGCCGCTGCCAAGGTACCGGCCGCCAGACGATGTTGATCGCGGATCAGGGACACCAGGGCATCTGCAGATGGAACGGCACTGGAAGATGTTGGATGAACAGGCAGCAGTCTGGGATGAAGACCAGTAGAGCAAAAAAAAGGGCTGAGTCCGGTAGCGGACTGGACAGCGTTGTTGTAAGCTGCTTCCGCGGTGTCCAACCATTCCGACCAGTTGTCTTGGGTAGCATTGGTATAACAACGTAGGTATTGCTCAAGGGTCTGATTGGTACGTTCCGTCTGTCCATTAGTCTGCGGATGATAGCCGGAACTCAGGGCTCGCTGAATGTCCAAATGCCGACACAGTTGGCCCCAAAAGGAAGAGATGTATTGAGACCCCCGGTCTGACAAAATCTTCTCCGGAAGACCATGAAGACGATACATCTCGTGTAGAAAACATCGTGCCATCTGGGATGCAGTGGGCAGCTTAGGAAAGGACAAGAAATGAGCAGTCTTGGTGAAACAATCCACCACCACCATTATACACGTGAAACCACCAGACAGGGGCAGGTCAACGATGAAATCCGTGGCGATGGTATGCCAAGGGTACGGAGGCGTAGGCGTGGGTTTCAGAAGACCAATGGGCCTTTTGCGAGGATTCTTGGTCTGGGCACATACAGGGCAGGAGTCCACGTAGTGCTTTACCAGTGTAGCCCATCCAGGCCACCAGTACTGTCGTGCAACCAGTTCTTGTGTTGTGCGGACTCCACGGTGACCGCAAACGACGGAATCATGGCAATTCTGTAGAACGATTTTCTGGAGTTCCAATGTGGGAACGTACAGACGATCCTTGAAGAACAACAAGCCGTCACTTTCCCTAATGTCAGCACGTTGTAGTATCTGTGTTCTTGAGGGATCCGTTCGTGTGGCCTCAATCAACTGTTGGAGCTGGGGAGTCACCATCGATAGAAAATGTTTGGACGCTATCAGAGGTTCCGGTTCCTTGACACCTTCAACGTTGTTTTCCAGAGACCGAGACAAGGCATCAGCCTTAGTGTTCTGGGAACAAGGAATGTACGTGACGGTGAAATCGAAATGTGAAAAGAAAAAGGCCCAACGAGCATGACGGGAGGTTCTGCATTGCAAAGAGCGCAGGAACTGTAGATTACGGTGATCCGTGCGAACCACCACCGGGTACCTCCCACCCAGCAAGTGATGCCGCCATTCCTCGAAAGCAGCCTTTATCGCCAGTAATTCTTTTTCTATCACTGCATAGTTTCTCTCGCTCACTGACAATTTCCTCAAGTAATATGCCACCGGGTGCTCTATTCCCGTGACTGCATCTTGCTGTAGTAAGACCGCACCAATTGCGTAGTCCGAAGCGTCTGTTTCAACCACAAATGGTTTTACATCATCTGGATGTCTAAGAACAGGAGCCGACATGAAAGATATTTTTAATTCCAGGAATGCCTCCTCGGCCTGCGTGTCCCAGAGAAACGGCACCTTGGTACTGGTCAGGCGGGTTAGACTGTTGGCCAGTTGAGAAAAGCGTGGAATGAAACGCCGATAAAAGTTGGCAAAGCCCAAGAACCTTTGAAGTGACTTCACGCCATGTGGCGATTTCCATTCTTGTATAGCTTGCAGTTTTGCGGGATCCATCTGTACTCCTGTGTTGCTGATCACATAACCCAGAAACTCCATGCTTTCCCTATGAAATTGGCATTTTTCAATTTTGGCATACAGGCTGTTGTGTATTAATCTACGGAGGACTTCCTGAACATGCGCCACGTGTGCAGTACGAGTGTCAGAAAAAACCAGAATGTTGTCAAGGTAAACCCAGACAGATATTCCAATAAGGTCAGAAAAGACATCGTCCATGAACCGTTGGAAGACTGCTGGGGCGTTGCAGAGTCCAAACGGCATCACCCTGTATTCGAAGTGACCAATAGGTGTTTTGAAGGCCGTCTTCCACTCATCTCCCTTCTTAATCCGTACCAAGTGATAGGCCCCTCTTAGATCCAGCTTGGTGAAGATCTGTGCTGATTTCAGCGATTCGATGATGTCCCGGATGAGTGGTAACGGGTACCTGTCTTTCCTCGTGATCTCGTTTAGTTGACGGTAGTCGATACAAGGGCGCAAAGTGCCCTCTTTCTTCTTGACGAAGAATAACGGGAATCCTGCAGGGGATTTGGACGGCACTATGTAGCCCTTGTTGAGGCAATCCGTAATGTACTCCTGTAGGATGCCTTTCTCGAGTTGAGTCAACGAATAGATCTTGCCGTGGGGAATGATCGCACCAGGCAGGACGTCAATGGAACAATCAAAGTGCCGATGGGGTGGTAGTGGTATGTCCTCAGGCTTGGAGAACGCCTTGTGGTATCCAGTATATTCATGAGGAACCGATTGAGTGGCACATAAACGAGCAGATACGTCAGCAGGATTGAGGGACTCCAAAATTGCAGGAAAGGTTTCGTGAAGTACACAGTCACGAGGACAACGTGTCGAAGAGAACACCAGGGAGCGAGCGGTCCAGTCGACCTGGGGATTGTGATACAACAGCCATGGTAAACCCAGCACTACCGGAAATGAGGGAGACTTGATGACGTCCAATGAGATTCGTTCGAGATGCCCTTCCACAGAGAGCCACATAGGATCGGAGTGTTGACAAACCGGACCAGAAGACAAAGTAGAACCATCGATCACCTCGACCACTGTTGGTCGTTCCTTGTTATGTAAACGGATCCCATTGGCAATCGCGAACGAGGCATCGATGTAGTTGCCAGATGCTCCGCAATCCAGAAGGGCCCAGGTCTTTACACCCTTTCCTAGCCAGGCAACACCGACTTTCAGGATCAACAAGGGTACTGAGTTCATGGGAGGAAGGACAGATTCAGAAGGGCGGCCCGCTGCTGCCTTCGCCTCAAACAACGGGCCTGTTAGTTTTCCTGTTTCTTCAGAGGACGTAGCGGACAGGTGCCTAGAAAATGGCCAGAACCACCGCAATACATGCATAAGTTCTTCTGTCGTCTTCTTTTCTTCTCAGTCTCGGACAACGGACCTCGAACGGCACCCAACTGCATGGGTTCTGGACCTACATCGGTAGAAACAGCCGGTCCGGGGTTCTGTGCTGGAAGAATTGGTTGATACCTGTCAGATCTGCGGCGTTCACTCCGTCGTTCGGTTAACCTGTGGTCAATGCGTAAGACTTGTTCCACCAATGCAGGCAACGTTTCTGGCTCCAGAATGTGCAGCAGTTCGTCTTTGTACTCCTCTCGTAGTCCCCGACGAAACAAGGTTTTTTGAGTGATTTCGGGCCATTGTGAATCGGTTGCTAATTGTCGAAACCGACTGATGTAGTGGATTATGTCACCTGACCCTTGCTTGATCTCCATTAATTGATTCTGGGCCATGGCTGCCAAATTGGGCGGTTTAAAGACGTCCAAAAAGGCTTTCTCGAAGGCAGCGAAATCACCCAACAGAGGACTGTTGGTAGAGACCAAAGGTGCGGCCCAGGCGAGTGCATTGCCGGTTAGATTTCCAAGGATATACCCGATCTTAGCCTTGTCTTGAGCAAAATGAGTAGACCTGAATTGGAAATGGATCCGACAGTGAGTACAGAACTCTGCCACTCGACGCGGATCACCATTATACTTCATCGGAGTAGTGTAAGCCATGGAGTTCTCAGGCGGTGTGACAGGTTGTGCGGGATTAGCCAAACACCGATCCAACGCTTGTCTGAGGGTGTTGTTCTCCTGGCGGAGAGTGGTCATTTCAAGACGCATGGCACGCATTTCTTCACGTAGTTCCTGCATGTCGTCCATGTCAGGACTGGGGGTGAGGCGTCTCAATCTGTTAAACGAATCTTCACGAGATCGTGGGTTACCTCTTCTTCCTGTAGACCGTGGAGTTGAGGTTGCCAGTATGTCGATGTATTGATGCCGATGAATGGGTAGCGCGAGAAATTAGCCCAATCCCCTCCTGACGATATAAGACAGGACGGCACTGAACCAACTCCCAACGCCACGGGTGGCACTTCTCAGAATTTGCGTGACGTCGGGACAGTGTTTCCACTGGCTGAGAAGGCTTGATGAAATCACCGATGATAACAGGGCTGAACTCAGGAACTTCCAAAAGGCAGTAAGGCACAGGTACCGGCAGGGCGCAAGACAGGCAAAGGAAAGCAGACTGCAAGAAAAAGCAGTACTGACAGGAGAGTCCCCACTACAACTAGGAACCCAGACAGGACCTCCTCTACCCTAAACCAGGGATAGGCAAAGTATCAGCAATAAAGGGAAGAAAGGGTAGGAGGACCAGGAAGCAAGAAGGAAATAAGGAGATGAGGCAGGACTAGGCAGAAAAAGGTAGAACAGAAAACTGGAGGGCTGGAAAACGAGCGCCAGGACTCCAGCAGCGCATACACAGTAACAACCGCGTTGAGACGCGTTGTCCCTGTGTATGCGGTGCCCTTTTATGGCCCGGGGTCAAAGCGAGGCTTGGAACGCATGTTCCGACACTGCGCATGCGCGGGACGTCGAATACTGACGATCCGCGCATGCGCAGATCCTCGCAAGATGGCGGCGTCCACGGTGCCCATCCGAACCGCGGGTCGGCGTGAGGAGAGACACCATCGCGGGTACAGCCTCCATGAAGGAGGAGACCGCTGGGGCCGTGGACGAGGGACCCCAGGACAGGTAAGTGGCGCCCGCGAGCGAGCGCGCGGCGTGACATTAAGTAGAGAATAAACATCCTTTGCAAGCCAGGGGCCCATTAATTAAAAGCTTAATGCTGCATGAGGAATGGCTCGACAAAGTCTCCAGTGGCCAAAGAGAGTAATAACACCCATATTAATATGAGCTAAAATCCTAGTAAAAGCCAAGTAGAATAATTCAAAATGTGGTCTCGTCACACGTGACCTACAATCAGAAGACAGTGTGCTTCATTACTGGTGTGGCAGTAACTGTGCCGTTGCTAGCGGCAGGTTGCCGCCGGACCTGTAATGATTTACCAGTGCCTGACTTCCTGGCGGCCGGGAAGTCGGGCGCTGGTAATTTTGTTAATCCCCATTCCGATGGAGTACCACAGGACTCTATGGGAGCGGGGAAACAGAAGCACCGGCACCATTGTTAACGGTGCCGGTGCTTCCGTGAAGGGTCTGCTTACTGTGGCCGCTGTGCCCGGCAGGGTCGGACCTGTCGGGCATAGCGGCTCCGGCAGGCAGACTTGTACTTTGCCGGTCCGGAACCAACGCTGCTGGTGAGCTTACCGGCACCGTTGTTTCCGGACCGGCAATGAGGCCCAGTGTCTATTCATTAACTACAGACACAAACAGTCCCCTGCCTTCACTCCCCACAAATTCTCTGAACGGAGATGCCAGTCAAGGCCAAGTTCAAAGCTGGATGCACTGTCCTGTGGCCTAGGAAATAAGAGATGGTGTCTTATTTAATTGGAAGAAGCAGTTCCTTGATGTCGCTGCCCCCACCACTATACTGATGACCTGCTGAGTGTTCAAGGTTGGTAAGACCAATGCCAACCAATCACAACTCTCAAAATGATGCCACCCTGTAACTGTTGCATTAGCCAATTACTTGTTGCTAAGATGATGTCTTTCTTATCTTTATCAATTCTTGGATGTCCAAGGTGGGGCCATCAGATTGTTATTTTCAATGAAAAGACTAACCCATGTATAGACTATATGTAGAAAATTCCCCTAACCAATCCCTCAATCCCGTAGCTTTTTGCAACTAAGATTTTAATGTGACATCAATTATGATGTGTTTTTTGATTATTCAAACTAAATGTAATCATTGAAAAATCCCCAAAATATATTACTGTAATTTTTATTTCGCATTTCAAGCCATTTCAAGCCAAATTCAGTAAATTGTGAAAAGTAGGCTGGAAATCTAATGTTCAAGTTGAAGCAAAAGGTAATACTTCCTTCCTGATAAAATAATCGATGGCTCGTGCATTCTTGTAGCTCAAGCTCCAGTGACTACAAAATATTGTTTAAGTCATTATAAGGTAAATAGAACTATCCCCATTCTCTTGAATGAGACAGTAGGGAATGCATTTCAATTCTATGCCAAGACCGGAGGCTCCCATTATGCTTCTCTTTCTTTTATTCGACAATAAAGAAAAGAGCTCAGCAGCAAGATATTTGTGCACCAAAAGTGAGTGTGCCATGAGTAATGTGCAGAAAACAGGTGCACCAAATATATATAATACACATAGCAATGTAACAGTAATATAACAGTAATATCTTAATATAAAAGGTAAGAGTCTCTGAAGAAACTACATTTCCCAGGGAGCTTGGCTCCAGTTCATTTTGAGGCCATCAACACGTGACCTAGTCCACCAATAGTAGTTCAGATCCCCTGCATAAACAGTCCTAAACATGATGACACTTCCTCTTTCTTTGCTGCTCACAGCACGAGATAAGCCCTGGAAAGCCTGCCAGGACAAAGTATTGGACATAGCAGGTCCACTAGCAAAATCTCCGATCTTGCGAATGCAGCCATCTCATCATCGGACCCCATCGACCCAGTGATACTGTCCGGTTGGGTCCAGAGGGCTATTTGCCTCTTGGGCAACGCCAGTTGCGCCATCTCAACAGAGCGACGGAAAGGCATCCTATACAAGATAGATGCCAAATTAACCGAACTGGCAGACACATAATACGGCCCAACGGCGCAAGGCCAGCTTTTCGGAGACCCTTTCATGAAGGAGATGACAACATTCGTCGGGACATTCACGGCGTTAGACAAAGCACAGGCTTCAATAAAAAGAGTATTTGCAACCAAGTTTTTCTCCAGGGCCGGACGAGGAAGAGGTCGCTCTTCCGGCCGTTACTTCTTCGACAAGAGACCTCAACAATCTCGAGGTCAGCATAATTCCTGGCAAGAACGCCCCAACACTTTCTTCCCCTCGAGAGGTCATGGTAGAGGGCGTCCCTGGCGGAGAGTGGCCAGATACCCAGCCCAGCAACAATCCACAGGTCAGTGTACTGATAACTGCGCCAGCGCCACTAACACCTACAGGAGGGAGGTTAAGGATGTTTTCAAATGCTTGGGATACCTTATCGGGAGATGCCTGGGTCAGGGACACAGCTCGGGGTCTACACCTAGAGCTTTTTACACAGCCCGTTCAGACATGTCGCCCCACTCCCATAGCAATGTCTCTATCAGACCAAACCGCCTTAGACAGCGAAATACTCAGTCTCCATCAGAAGCACGCGATTCGCCCCTGCTCAAGTCAAGGATGCTTCTTCATTCCCATTTTTCTGGTACACAGGAAGCAAAAAGTGCGCCCAGTCATAAACCTCAGAGCGCTCAACGAGTTCATCCTTTACCGCCATTTCAAAATGGAAGGTATACACATGCTTAGAGATCTTCTCAGACCGAACGACTGGCTTATGCGCCTAGACTTAAAAGACGCTTACCTCGCAGTACCGATCCATCAAACACACATCAGTTACCTCAGATTCTCCTGGAGAAACTGAGACTGGGAATTCACAAGTCTCCCATTCAGACTCTCTTCGGCGCCTTGGGTATTCACCAAACTCTTAAGACCTGTAGTAGCTCGATTAAGAGAGCAAGGTGTTTGTCTCATAATTTATCTAGACGACATTATTTTCATGGCCCAGTCACAGGAGTTAGTTCAGAAACAAACCAAACTGGCAATAAACTTGCTGCACAGCCTAGGTTTTCTTATAAACTGGGAGAAGTCAGTTCTACTTCCATCAAGAAATATGGAATTTCTAGGATTCATAGTGGATACACAGAATTCGCAGCTTCGACTCCCATCAGCCAAGATTCACTCTACCAAAAGAGAAATACGCAGACTCTTACAGAAGAACATGTTCTCCCTTCGAGAACTAGCAAGAGTGATAGGGCTACTTTCATCTTCCATTCAAGGAATATTTCCCGGCCCTCTTCACTATCGAGAGCTGCAAAGATTACAAGGCCAACACTTAAGGAGAAAACTTTCTTATTCTCAACTCCTGACACTGTCTCCTCAAGCAAGGACAGAGCTCAACTGGTGGCTCTCTCACATGGAAGCCTGGAACGGCAGAGCCATCTTCGGTTCCGCTCTAGATATTATTATCGAGTCGGATGCCAGTCGCTCCGGTTGGGGAGCGAGATGCGGTCCCATAGCCACGGGAGATACTTGGTCCCCACAGGAGCTGGACCTTCATATCAATTGTCTAGAGCTTCTTGCAGGTTCCTTTGCAGTGCGCTCTTTTGCCAAAGGCAAAGCGAGTTGCTGTATTTTACTAAAGATGGACAACATCTCAGCGGTAAGATACATCAACCATCTGGGCGGCACCAAGTCGAGACCCCTAGCAGAATTAGCCAAAGACTTCTGGCATTTCTGTCTGGATCACCAGATTTCAGTTACAGCGGAGTACCTTCCAGGCCTCTCAAATGCAGTAGCGGACTGGTACTCACGCCACTCGACAGATTACAGCGATTGGAGAATCAACAGAGAGATTTTCCTTCAGGAGATCTGGGGTCCGATGTCCATAGACCTCTTTGCTTCCAGACTCAACTCCCAACTACCAGCTTTCTACAGCTGGAGGCCGGACCCAGCAGCAGCTGCAACAGACGCATTCCTACAGTCATGTCACAGGGAATACTGTATGCCTTTCCCCCTTTCAATATGATAGCGAGGACACTGGAGAAGGCCCATCAGGAGCATGCAAATCTGATCCTTGAAGTGCCGGTCTGGACATCTCAGACTTGGTATCCAGTTCTTCTGGAACTTTCTACGGATTCTCCAATCCTACTACCCCAGTTTCCGGATCTTCTATTAGATCCATCAGGTCAACGTCATCCTCTCTTCCTCAGCAGATCTCTGACCTTAGCAGCCTGGAGGATTTCAGGTCAAGATGGAGAGTCCCAGGCATGTCTCACAAAGCGATCAACCTCATCGAAGAGAGCTGGGCTCCTAGTACCCGGAAAAGATACTCCAACACTTGGAGCATCTGGAGCTCCTGGTGTCGTGAGAAAGGATTACATCCAATTTCAGCACCTATAGAAGAGCTTTTGAATTTCCTAGCATCTCTAGCGGAAAAAGGGCTCGCCTACAGGTCTGTGAACGCCTACCGTTCAGCAATTTCCGCAGTTCACGACCTTATCCAAGGAGTACCAGCAGGAGAACACCACCTCGTCTGCAGGTTGCTCAAGGGTGTAAGGCTAACCGTCCCACCTCCAGCTCGCTATGACAAGCTTTGGGACGTTAATAAAGTACTGAACCTTTTTCTGGCATGGCCCAATAACAAAGAACTATCGCGTACAGCCCTATCTGGCAAACTCACTACTCTACTCTGCTTGGTCTCCTGCAGGAGAGTTTCAGACATCCGAGCTCTAGATCTAGCAGGCAGAACCTTTTCTCCTGATGGCATTGTATTCCATATTCATAGAAGAACAAAGTGCAATTCCAGGGTGATTTCCTATCCCGCCTTTAGAGATCAACGGAATCTCTCCTTGGTTAAATGCTTGAAAGTCTAAGATGAAAAGACGGCTCCACTCAAAACCTCCCCTAACGGGCAGCTACTGATCGCTCTGCGTAAACCGCACAAAGCAGTATCAGCACCGACCTTAGCACGTTGGGTCCGGTGGACGCTACCTCAAGCAGGGATAGACACCAAGCATTTCGGAGCCCATTCAGCTAGAGGAGCCATGGCCTCTAAAGCATTTCAGGCAGGAGTTTGCCTAGAAGGTATCATGAGGATGGCAGACTGGGCTAGTGAATCAGTTTTCAAACAATTCTACCTAAAGCCAGTAGATCAGCCGGCATCTATTGTGGTAAGTAAGCTTTAAACAAGCATAATGGGAGCCTCTGGTCTTGACATAGAATAAAGATTTTCCATAATAACTTACTAGAAAGTCTTAATTCTATTAAAGACTCGGAGGCGAGCATTATCCCACCCGGCGAGAAAATAACAACATGTTACCTGATGTTAATTAAAGATGTAATGAAAAGATTAATGTTCTGAAATTTACATGTTCACTATCGGAATAACTCCAAGATTTTCTCCCACCCTGATAAAGGATCTAGGGTTGTCATATACAAGAGACTAAAGTTTTCCTTTTTCTTGACAGCGCCTGCAGACAAGTCCGCCTGATCTCGGCCCGACACAAGTTCTTCTTCTTCAAGTTAGCTACAATTATCTCCTACTATGGACAGCCAAGTTCGCAGCCCAGAAAGAGGAAGTGTCATCATGTTTAGGACTCTTTATACAGGGGATCTGAACTACTATTGGTGGACTAGGTCACGTGTTGATGGCCTCAAAATGAACTCGAGCCAAGCTCCCTGGGAAATGTAGTTTCTTCAGAGACTCTTACCTTTTATATTAAGATATTACTTTTATATTACTGTTACATTGCTATGTTTATTATATATATTTGGTGCACCTGTTTTCTGCACATTACTCATGGCACACTCACTTTTGGTGCACAAATATCTTGCTGCTGAGCTCTTTTCTTTATTGTCGAATAAAAGAAAGAGAAGCATAATGCTCGCCTCCGAGTCTTTAATAGAATTAAGACTTTCTAGTAAGTTATTATGGAAAATCTTTATTCCCCCAACTTCTGCATTGTTTCCACGTTTGGCTCCTGAAGCAGACAGTCAGTAATCACTGTTGGCTGGATGAAGTTCACCTTTTACACTATGCATTTGTTGATTCATGGTAATTTTGACAGGAACCAGGTTTACAATTCATCCATTTGGCATGGCATATTTAAATGTCGCTAAAAAGGATTCTGTCCATAAATGTTGTATATAAATTGAGGCATAGCACATCAGTTGCACACAAATGCACTGGGTTTGGAATATGGTTTTCAGCCTGAAGTATTGCTCGTCTGCCCACAAACACTCTATTTATATCCCTAAGCAGTCTTACACCTCTCTATACACATTCTCCATACATTCAGAATCTATACAGAGATGTCATATGAGATGATGGTGAGGCATTCTCTGGTGAGTCCGCTCCCTGATGGAACACTTTCTTACCCAGCTATACTTCTAAACAAGGGACCACCGATTAAGATGCAGTGAGGTGAGTAGAGACGGACAAGCAGTAACCCAGAAACTCCACAATAGAGGTTAGAGTGGGGCTTCAACAAGTCCCAAGTAGGCAGTGAAACAAGACCGAGCCCCTACAGTGGGTTGAGCACCAATTGTGGCACTCCGCCTAAGACAAGAAACGCATCACCAGTAAGCAGAAAGGATGCGACTGCGCTCAACCACTCCCTACCAAATCCGATCTGGCGTAGGGGTTGAATCTGACCCTGATGGTCTGTAAAACAGAAGAATCCACTGCATATTGGAGTGCAAATTCAGCACTGCAACAACTTCCAAAAATGGGACCCAGGAAGGAGAAGATGTCATGGAATCACTGCAGGTAGAATCTGATAGAGGGGATTGAAGCCAACCAGAGAGGGGGCTGCAATGAGGAAGCTCCAGAAGATGGATTTGGGGAAGGAAGAGTCCTGACCCAGCCAATGGGAAGCATATGAAGCCATTGGGAGTGGTAGATAGCCGAGAAGGAAAATGGAGTCTGAGTTTAGTCTGAGGAGTGGACATGGCCCTACTGAGAAGCAGCAGGAGCCTAAGGAGATGACCAGTAGAAGACACCAAGGAGAAGACTATGGATAAGAGCCCAAGAATCCAAACAGCTGGATTACAGAACCAATAAATCAAGGAAAAAAGATCACTTTTCGAAGTTACTGCTGAGTGTAGCTTGTGTTTTTTTCACAAGACGACCTGGATTTTCACCCACCCTCTCTACCTTACCAAAGTTCTACTATTCAACCAGACATCCAAAGGGAGCTTCACACAACCTGGATGCTTTCTGAATTCCAAAGAACATGCCAAGTGCTGAAGCCTTAACTGTTCATGTCAGCGTTTGGATGCTAGACTATCTGTTTACTTTTCGTTATCTCTCCCAGTTTTCTCACTACAAACCTCATGAGCACTGTGAAGCAGCATAGCCAGAGGTGTTAGCACTTCATAAACATCCATAAGTAAGTAAATAAATGAAAATATGATGAATTGTTGGGTACTTGTATTGTTCCAAAGCTTTCTTTATGAACATAATTTCAAGCACTATTATATGTTGCCCTGTCTTGTTACTGATACATGGCAACTAAGTGAATCTGTGAGCTGTGTGATTAGGTGGGAGCCCAAACCCCACTTCCTGTATGAAATATGTGCACTAGAAAAGGTCTGTCAATACTTGCCTCATTGCATCAAGAATAACCTCAAAAACATTGTGAACTGTATTAACACAGAAAGCATCAGATGTTACAGACAGCAAATGTTTTCCTTTTTTAGTAGGGGTGGGTTTTAGGACCTCATTAAGTCCTTTTGGCAAAATATATCATCAGGTTTATTATTATAATATGTTCAATGAGTGGAAAGTGATTCCATGTGTTATTGTGCCAGTCTCCCAGTTTCAATATAGATCAAAATTGAAATGCTGTTCATTTTAATGTAGTTGCGAAATGTCATTGTGACCATTTTTCAATGAGTTAATATATAGATGATAATATATATGTTTCATGTTTCATGAAAATAATATATGAAATATTTGTATTCTTGTTTTCAGCGTTCGCTAATGAGCTATAAATCTGTGCTGCTAATGAGGTCCATTCCTGAGCTCTTGCATGGGACACCTGATACTCCATCACTTGGTGTGCCTCGACACATGGTTGAAGAAAGCAGTTCTTCCTCAACTAGTGGCTCCTCTTCAGACAATGAGTATGGTGGCACTGGCATGATGGGAGAGGGAGCAACATTGCCAGAACTGCACATGCCTGTGTTTATTGAAGGACCAGGTTTCGAAGACCATCATGAGCATGAATCTCACAACGAACAATCTGTGTCAATTGTGCAGGATGTGGCACAAGTAGCAATGGGTCAAATTGTAGAATCTTCAAATAGAATGAGCGTTCTAGAGGACAAATCCACAACTGACAAAGACCAGCCTGAGGCCAGTTATGCTTCCATGGGATTGGAAGTCACATCAGAGCTTGCAGAAAAGGCAGCTGAAGAAATGGGCCCAGCTAAGCATGTATTGTTCAAGGCAGCAACAATAGAAGTTGGTGACCTTGCTCCAAAAAGAGAAAAGACTGAGTGCTTGATCCGAGGATCCTCAGCTGACAGTGCTTTGTTGCCTCAAGCAGACAGATCTTCAATGTATGTCCCAAGACAGAGTGTCATCAAGAGCACATTCTACAATGAAGCATGCGAGCGCCAAGGAGTTTTCCAGAGAGAAGGATTACCTATGGACAATGAATATGTCAAACACCTTGAAAGAGCAAGAAGAAGCTACCTGAAATCAGGCTACTCGAAAAGAACCTTTAGTGGTCTGAGAGAACCGCTGCTGGAGCAATTTGGCATGGATGAAGAAGAAGGAATGCTGGTTCATGAGAACAAGGGTCGACAGAAAAGACAAACAGAAGATCTACCAAAATCGGTTTCCTTTGACATCACAAAGGGATCACCAAAGTCTGCCTACACCAGTTCTTCCAGAAGCCGATCATTGGACGATTACAAACCAAGGGACACCAGCCCATATGCAAACCGATTTTTAGAAAAACCTGACTCTAATGTCTTGGAGACAATAGACAAACAAAGCCAAAGGGAGCCACAGTTCTGTGATCTATATAACACCGCTCTTGAAGAACTTTCCTCAAGATTTGGCTCACAGAAAGAAACAAGAGTACCTCCAGGAGAATTGCCTGATTCCACCATGCAGCATGCAGATGGTAGTATGTGTCCAAGTGTCAGTCATCAAATACCCAAACCTGTTGCGTATGTTCCTGACAAAAACACGTTTTCTGTAGACGAGCTTGAGGTAGGAAGAGCAGTTCTTAATGCCAGTCATAAATTGACACTTCCAACTGCAGATCTTTCAATAGAAAGACCTGTAACTGTAGACCTGTATGGTGAGGAAAGTGTAAATCAATATACACCAGTGTCTGTGTATCTTAAAGAACAAGTAGCTTCTGCAACCCAGCATGAAGATATAAGTATTAGTGCTATTGACCAAAATCAAAGGTTTGCTACCGAAAAAGCAGATACTCTTCAAAGACATCTATCCTCCTCAGTACAGTTTGATGAAAGTGTGGTACCAGACCAATATGAAGGAAACACACTTGCTTTACATTCTCATAAAGAAAGGCCCCCCACTGCTACACAGGGTGATGTTTTCATAGATGCATATCAAAGGATTCCAGGAATACCTGATTCTTCCAAACACAAGCAAGCCCCTTCAACACAGTGTAAAGAGGAACATGCTTCTGCAGTTCAACCTCAGAGTGATATACTGATGTCAGACCACAACTCTACAACTCAACAGCGTGATAAAAACATTCACACAGTCCGATATCAAGTGACCATGCCTGTTTCAGAGCATCCCACAGACGGAACAGATTATACTGCACTATGGGATGGCAAAACAGTTCAAATTGTTCACAGGGAAGAGACTGCAACCATGCCAGAGCATAGGCCGGGCTCAACAACACAGTGCAGTGACAAAACCATTATTACAGTACAGTTTGAAGATGCTACTCTTGTATCGGACTGTTCCAAAGTAGGACCAGCTTCTGCAACACAGAGTGATGGTGAAAACACCATTTTAATAGTCCAGCATCACAGGTCAACACCTGTGTCTGATTTCCCCAAACAAAGCAGGACACCTACAACATCAAGTGATAATGAAAGTACAATTTTAATTGTCAGACATCAAACATCCATGCCAATGTCAGATTTTGCAAAAGACACAATATCTTCTGACGCACATTCTGATAAGGAAAACACAGTTTTAGTAGCTCAGCATCAAAGGACAACACCAGTGTCAGATTACTCCCAAGCAAATACCTCATCTGCCATACAAAGTGATGAAGGAGGCACTACTGTTGTATTCAAGCATCACATGACTTCACCAGGTGCAGGCTCTTCTAAGACATCCCCCATTTATGCATTCCAGAATCATGATGTTAGTTCAGAAGTACCAGTTGAACACCAAAAAGATACTACAAGCTCAGGGAGCCATTGTGCAACAAAAGATCCCTTGGTCGAGAAATCACTGCACTTATACCCTTACAGTAATGAACAGTGTGTTACCATTGAATGCATAGTTGATGAAATGGTTTACCTTTCTGAAGAAATGAATGTTTTAGCAAAGTCCATGTCTACTGAATATGAGTCTGAAAAAGACAATGATTCAAAAAAGATAAGATTTCAGCAGGTTCCTCCCACACTTTCAGCAATGAGCTCCTCCAGCCTTGAGACAGATCTAAAAAGACACACTGATGACACTGAGGGTGGTTTTGTGAAGGTAGTGGAATCCAGCACAATGTCTGTTAAAAATCTACAGGCTGCCTCCAGTACTCAGCACAGCATGTTTGGATCATTCGATCAGGCACAAACATCCCCTCTCCACCACGAGCACTTGGAGGAAGCAATGGTTGAAAGTGGAAGCTCCAGCAAAACATACTTTTCCCATTCTGGTAGTTCAGGGACAGGAAGAAGGTCAGATAATTTTTCTGATTTTGAAGAGGCCGGCAGAGAATCTGAAGTTTCACTTGTCGAGATTTCAGACCTTCTGGAAGAAAGGAGTCAGACTAGTTCTGCTGCAGTGGATTCTTCATCCTTTGAACCTCCATATGTTCACCTATCAGATCTCTATGATATGAAACATGCAACTGATGCTCGAGACATCCACGCTGCTCAAGAAGCATCCAGAGATAGATCGTCTCTCTCTACGGATGAACTGCTTCAGCTGAGCTTTGAGAAAGAAACACCATCACATCTAACTGAGGACTTCACCGGGTATCAAAATGTTTCTCAAGGCATTATGGTGCAAACAACGCAAACATTTTATGAGAACATTCATGGCAACATTCTGGAACCTGCTTCAAACAGTGTGACGTCTGACAGAGGATGGAGTAGTGCATCGAAGGAACGCTCATCCATCAGTTCAGAGCACTTATATAACTACCCTAAAAAGACTAGTAAAGAGCATAGGAGCTCCTCGTCCCTTAAACAAAGGAAATCAGGGCTCTTCCGGCCCAACGGGAAGTCTGAGCCAATGGAGAAGTCTTCAGAACAAAGTTTGAAGCAAAAGGTGAAAGCTTCTGTAGCCAACATTTCAAGAATTATCAAAATAAAAAAGTCAAGTGAGCAGGAAAGGAAAGAAGGTACTAATGTAATCTTTGAATCAAATTGTCATATTTCTCGATATTGCATGGTACACATTTGAGACATCTTACAGCAGGGGGGCTTCATCCTGTGGCTCACCAGATGTTTTGGACTACAACTCCTATGCTATGTCCCCATTAACTATGCTTGATAGGGCTGATGGGATTTGTAGTCCCAAACATCTGGTGATCCAAAGGTTTCAGGCTCTTCTCTTACAGTATGCGTAGTGGCTGCATAGGATGGTAGCAGCCATCAGGATTTTCAGGCAGTTTAAAAGTATTTTCTTATGTCTTGCTGGATTTTTCTGTGTCTTTTCTAGATTTACATGACACCAAATGTACACACCCACACACATGTACATATTTATTAGTACAACGTGTTCAACAAATAAGTGCTGCTCCTGCTTCCTATGTTTGTTTAAGACCTCTGTCAAAGAAGAACAACAATAGCTAACAAAGCCTCTGATTTTTCAACAGAAGTACTAAAATGAGTGGAAGCATGATTGTGTGATGACCCTGAAATGTGCTCGAGAAGCCCTTGAAGTGTGACCGTAATGTTATGAAGTCCATTTCCTGACAACATTCCTGGTGATGATTGGGTCATAAAGGGGGCCAGGATCCCCCACAAGCCAGATGATGCTAGGCAAAGGGATGGCTTGATGAGGATCCCTGGGATAACCCCACCATGCAACATGCAGCAGGCAGAGGCTAGTCATATTGCAACCTTTGAAGCTCCGGCCCCTTTAAAGGAACCACGGATGGTCTTGCTGAGCCGGCAGCACCTACAAACTCAGCTCCCCATGCTGAGCAGGCAGCACCTAGACACTCCGCTCCCCTTGCTGAGCCGGCAGCCCCTACACACTACGCTCCCCTTGTGCAGGTCCAAAAATCACATCCAAAGCCACAGGGGAAAGTAGTGGAACCAGGAACCTGATTTAAGACAGAAACCTGAGCATTTAATTTGTTACTTTAGAAGGTCTCCAAATGCATACACCTAAGGCCTGTTCATCTAAGGGATTTACTAACTCCACATCAAAACTGTAAACCATCCCCAGGGGCAGTGCCCATCAGCTAATCTCCATACCAATTGCATAGGGAGGCACACTTAAGTTGCCTTATACCAGAGAAAGGCTGGAAAGTGGGGACAAGATCCGATAAAGGAAAGGGCCTGTGTCAAAAGGCTGTGGAAGTTCAGAGAAGGCACTTATTTCGAGACAGTTGGTGAAGGGAGAAGATGGAGCTGAAGCAGGAGACAGATGGCCTGAGGAGAGTCCTAGGAGGTTGGGGAAAGAAAGTCTCAAGAAGCTGGGATAAGAGCCAGGAGGGGAGACCCAAGGGCTAGTGGAGGGAAAGATCCACGAGCCTAGGTGGAGGAAGACTCAAAGGAATGGGCAAAAAAGAGCCACAAGGCACAGATTTGGAGGAGACAGGAGGGTGGAGGGGAGACCAGGGAATTTGGGGAAAGTCCCAGGAGGCTTGAGCGATAAAGGCCCAGGATGCATGGGAGGGATGGACCCAGGAGATGGGGAGAGAGAGAGACCCAACAGACTGGGGAGACACAGATCCAGAAAGAGTCAGATATATTATAGTGCACACTATAGTTAAATTGGGTTTCAGTCTAGTCCCTATACATTTTCCCATAGAGAAAAA
Organism: Ambystoma mexicanum; assembly: GCF_040938575.1. NCBI lineage: Eukaryota > Metazoa > Chordata > Amphibia > Caudata > Ambystomatidae > Ambystoma > Ambystoma mexicanum. The sequence goes on from NC_090924.1 coordinate 151,889,518, forward strand.
GTCAAGCTTTTGCTCAAGCACACAGCCGGAACTGCTGGACGGAATTGCACCAGTACGATACAACTTTTCCGATTACCACGAGGGTCTGGGGTTATTCCGATCAGTAGTTTAAAAATATTTAACGGGGAAGGAGGTGTCCCCTTCTCCTAAAGTTATAGCTATATCTCCCATGGTGCTTTGCAGCAGTGAGGCTGACCGTCTTTTCAGAAATGAAAAAGCAGTAATTTTTCACCAAAATTCGATTGCTTATAACTTTTGACTTGCTGGATGGATTTGGAATTTTTTTTCAAAACAAAGAGATTTTCTACCACGCTCAAAAAGGTCCTAATTTGGCATGGCCCCAGATCCCTGCACCATATAGTGCAGCTGAGGTGGCTTGTACTTTATACAGTTCTAAAGCTGGTGTCAAGGCTCCCCTCCCATGTGTTTGGAAGACCTTCCTGATACCCCCACTATACTTGTTTACGGTTATAGTTGCTTTTATAACTTGCTCACCTCAGGTAAAATTTTCTGCAAAACACAACCCCAGATAATTGTATCTGTCAACATGCTCCAGTATGACTCCTTCTATCTCTCTACGTTATTAGATATATTTTCTATACAAATACCTTCAAGGGACTCAAATCATATTCTTGGTAATGCAGTTATCTAATCCCATGGGAAGCAGCTTTGCCATTTAAGTTGTTCATCATAACAGAGAATGGTCTGTGCAAAGGCTGCTCAGATTGGGGACAGTGATATACATAGCTCACCAGTAATATTCATTTGATGATCGATTGGGGACGGTTCCGATTGTTGAGAGGCATACAATACTCATAGGCCCTGATTCCTGAATTATTTGCGCCGAAAAAAACGGGATTTGTGCGCCATTCTGCCCGCAAATCCCTGTTTAACAAATGGGGATTTACGGGCAGAATGGCGCACAAATCCCGTTTTTTTCGGCGCAAATAATGCATGAATCAGTCTTATAGTGAATTCATGTTATTTTTGTCATATGAATTTCGACTTCAAGGTTTTGATGATCGAAAAGAATACTTTGAGGTAATTACATAATTTGAGTCCCCGTGGCAACAGTGTCTGTGTGACATACCTCTCATTAAGCTATATTATCTCATTGAAATATTAACTGTGTTCTTGCATATTTTTCTCTACTCTCTCTTAAATGTCTGTCTTATGTCATTGTACACTACTGAATTGGGTCAAATCATATAAATGTCATGTATATGTGTACAATTACGTCTAAATATCTCGTATTTGACATGGACTGTTCATGTTGGTTCTATAACGGCATGATTGTGCCTCAATGCAATATATTATCATGAACGTATATGTTGCCCTACTTTTTTGTATAAACCTTTGGGCTCTGAGCAACTTATTTTGACTAACTAATTAAAATTATGTGGATTGTGTAATATATATGCACAAATATGTAATCAACCTCAGAAGAAGAGCCTTGTTTGCTCAAAACAGGTGTCAGGCTGACATCTGATTAACATTATTTCTGCTTTCATGCAGTAAACCAAACAGTGGCTGGCAGTGTGATTGTACAACTTGCTAATTTGTTCATCCTTCTGTGGAATATTGGCCAGAATATCCACGTCCTACAATCACCTGATTGCAATCTTTTGAATGTATATTTTGCACACAAGCGCTTGGGCACCAGTGTCTTTCTGCTACTGGATTTGGTCTTCATAAATATACAGCTCCACTTTTGACCTTTTCTGTACAGGCTTCCCTCTGTCATGCTCAAGCCTGTCTTTCACCTTTCACTTTATCACACAGTTCTGCACAGGCTTCCCTCTGCCGGCTCGAGCCTGTCTTTCACTTTGTGGGGTTCCCTTACCCCACGTTTTGTCTCGGGTGTCTTTTCACTGTCAAAGACTTTCAAAACTGCAAGGATTTTACATAGACCTCTGCATGACCACTTCGACCTCTCTCTCAATAATTCTTCCACAATCCACAATCTTCCTCCTCTTACAACACCAATGCCTCTTTGTACTTGTAATTTCTTATTTTCTTTGGTTTGCCTTCTTGGCCTCTTTCATAGTTCATATATTTTGTCCTCTTGGCATATTCAAAGTTCACGTACTTTGCTTTTCATTTATTCAACTTTCTTTCGGGATCACAATTGCCTTCTTACCTTTAATTCCCAATCAACTCAGAAAATTGCACAGAGACTTTCGAATGTGCGATTTTGTCTCACAGGACCACACTGTTACTTTGCATTCATTCCTTTTTACAATTCAGCAAGTGTCCTTTCCATTACACATTTCATCCTCACACGTGCAACCTTCAGCTTTTGAGTTACAGTTACTTTCGCTTTCAACACAAACCAGACTTTTGTTGCCTTTGATAACTCACCGGTTGTGTTACTTTGCCTTCTTTCATCAACGCTCTTCATGCAGCAGTCAAGGCCATTCCCAACGCCTCCTCTGCTCCTCCACAACTCTGTCGTTCACCCAGGCGGGCTGCTTTCAAGTACCTTGAAGGTTTCTTTCTTCTGCTCACTCAGTTTCAGTCTTGGTACGCTTACGGCTTCCCGAAAGTGGGGGGTTCTCGCCTGACTCTCTCTCTCGATCTTCGTAACTGCAAATCATCCCCTTTGTCTTCTGACTTCCATCGCCTGGTTCACATCAGCACTGAAAGAGCTGTTCCTTCTCGTTCCCACCCTCGCTCAGCATGCTACCTTTTATTTGTCTGATCGGGAGTGTTAACAAGTGGCAGGTGTATATAGTTAGGACTACGTGCCTGACTCTGTTTGGCCTCATTACAAGGACAGAGGCAGTGCAAGTCAGTGGAGGTAATCTGCCTGACCTTATTCCTCATTTTACTCGGCTCAGTAGTGTTGCCAATGTAACGTGTGGAGGAATTATGGGAGTTGTAGTTTCCCATACGATAAGCAGGGATAGGGGCTAGATGGGTTGTGGAAATAGGGGGATAGCATGTCTCACCATCAGGTGTTTCTCCCCCACTCTCTGAGGACCCTCTACCCAGGTGATCCTCCCTTGCTTGTCCACCCCCAGGGTTGGGATGTTAATGTTAAAGGATAAGTATACCGTGCACTATCACCACTGGTGTGGTCCCCTGGTGCTCTGGCGGATCTGAAAAGGAAAGAGGGTGGGGTGGGTTAGTAAGGTTGAGCGGGAAAAGAGCAAGAGAGCTCTGTTGGCAGCCTCAGTTCGGTTAACACCATACGCTGAGCTTAGGTGTGGTTTCCGGTTGGTAGCCGTCATGTGTTGTTGTGCGAGGCTATGTGTGTTATGTTTTGTTGTTGCGATGTAGTGAAGTATGTGCGGTTTGTAGTGCTTTGGAGGTGTGATTATGTTTGTGTAGAGTGTGAGAGGTGTATGCAAAGGTGTGAGATTGTTTAGTGGGGTTGGTTAGTGGCATCAATATTTAGAAGCGATGCATTCCAATCTTCACAATCCTGTCTAGATGTGGCGCAATGCCAATCTTCACAATTCTGTCTAGATGTGACGCGAGCTAAGCTTGACCGTTCTATCTAGATGTGACGCAATTCTAGTTTTCACAATTCTGTCTCGATAAGATGTGAGCTAGTATTACGATTCTGTCTAGATTTGGCGCAATGCTAGTGTTAGGCAAGATTGTATGTCGTAACCCTCTGGGAGACTACACCACCCTTGTCCTCTTGGCAATAGTTAACCCAACGTTTGGTATAGGCCTGTACTACACAAGTTGGTAGTGTGATTGAGCAGCCAGGCTTATCTCAAGAGGAATCCAAAAGTGATGGCCTTTCCCTGGCTACCTGAGTTCTGGATCCCCAGGGACTAGGTTGTGAAACACCCTCTGTTTTTTCACACATGTTGCTTGTACTCACTTTGATGGCTACAGCCAAATAAAGTAAAGAAAATATTATTGGGTGGCGATAGCCGACCTATAGTTAAGGTGAAACATTTAATCCATAGGAATAGCAAAGATTCTATGGTCAGTAGCTTTTTAACCATAGGGTGGATCAGCACACCATTTCGAATTCTTTTATTAGACCGGGCCCCCTAGGACTGGCAAGTTTCACGCAAATCTGTGTTACGGTTCGAAAGATATAAAGGTTCAAAAAAGGGTGTGTTTTTCACTTTTCCATTTTGTTTGTACTTGACGCAGAGCCGGGTTCCCATGTAGCCAGAAAATGTGTAATACCTCCCATGATGCATTGCTGATGCCAAGGTTTTTCATTCCTGAAAGTCCGGCCATAAGAGATTCGAGAATCAAGTTCAGAATAGACATTGGAAAGTGCCCTCAATGTATATAAGGGGTGTAAATTAGGGAATTCTGAGGCCAGGGAGCATGTGGGCAGAGTAAGTAAGGTTGATTGGTCAAGGTTTGGGGCTTCAGGATAGTGTTGTTTTTTGGGGGGTTTTCAAGTGTTTTGCTGAGATCAAGAATATGCTTGACCGGCAAAATAAAAAGTAAATATTCGAAAACTATGATCCATTGACATGAAGCAATGACTGTGGTTGCTAGTTAGAGGAAGATAAGTATTTCAAGTTAATTTAGGAAGCATTAAAAAATATATATATGTTAAAGAATGCATTCTAAATTAAGTGAAAATGTGTAGAGAGTTGTATTTATTTATTTATTTTAATTCTTATAACGCGCCGCATGCCTGTAGGCCTCAGGCCGCACAAAAAACACAGACATAGACAGGACAACAAGAGAGAGCAAGCAGGATCAGAAAGGGGTCATAAGGATTACTCCATGTTAAAAAGGTAGGTTTTTATGGATTTTTTAAATAGGAGGTAGTTTTTGATTTGTCGTAGCCCTGCCGGCAGAGCATTCTAAAGTAGAGGGCCCTGAACGTCAAGCTTGGTGGCTCCAAATTTTGCGGTCTTAAATCTGGGGGAAGCAAGGACTGTGGCAGAGGATGAACAAAGATTTCTTCCATTGCTCTTGATGTTAATGCGTTCAGACAAGTAGATGGGACTGCTGAAAGAGAGGCATTTATGTGTCGTAGTGAGCATTTTATGTGTAATGCGATGTTTGACTGGTAGCCAATGAAGCTTCTTCCCGAAGATGGAGATATGGGAGCGACGAGATTGAGTGAAGATGGTCTGCACAGCATTGTTCTGGGCCACTTGTAAGGATTGGATATTTGCGGCAGTAGTACCAGACAATAGGCTATTGCAATAGTACAGTCTGGAGTTTATCAACACCGTGGATAGAAGAGCACAGTTTTCGGCTGTTAGAAATGGACAGATGTAATTGATTCGCTTATTGATCAGTCCGCAGCTAGACCTGATGTAAGAGACATGCGGCTTCATGGATAATTCGTCGTCTAAGACAACGCCCAGAGTTTTTAGTTTCCTCTGGACTGTGATGATGTTGCCTGCAATAAGGAAGTTGGAGTAATCATTATCTAGTTTGCTCCGGGTGTTCTTGGAGGATACTATCATTAGTTCGGTTTTATTGCTGTTTAAGGCTAGAGAGTTACAAGCCATCCAATCCTGGATGGCTTTGTAGATGTTATTGATGGCCTCAACATCATTTCTGTACTGACCACTAAGCTGTATGACCACCTGTGTGTCATCTGCATAGTTGCTATATGAAACACCAAGTTTGTTTAAGAGGTCCAGGAGAGGGTGAATGTACAAATTAAAAAGCAGTGGCGACAGGCAGGAGCCTTGTGGGACACCACAGGTTTGAGAGATAGGAGTGGAGTGGTGACTCCCTACACAAACACTAACCATGCGAGGGCCCAGAAAGGAGGCGATCCAGTTAGGTGCCATTGAGGAACAATTTGCGACCTCTCCAAGCCTTGTCACTAGTAAGCTGTGATCTACCAGATCAAAGGCTGCGGAGAGGTCAAGAAGCATCAGTAGTGCGGCTTGATTCTTGTCAGCAATGCTCGCCAGTGTGCACTTAAGGTCGAGCATGGCTGTTTCAGTACTATGCCGAGCCCTATAACCTGACTGTCGAGTGCCGAGGATCTTGTGTTCTTCAACATGATCCTGGAGTTGTTTCTAGGCCAGTTTGTCCAGTATCTTCAGTATAAAAGGCACAATGGTTATTGGTCTATAATTATCCTTCTTGGTGCGGTATAAATTTTATTTTTTCAGCAAGGGTATTATCCAAGCTGATTTTAGCACATCTGGTACCACACCTTTGTCAAAAGATAGGTTTATCAACTTGGTAATCCAGGGTACTAGCAAGTCAGTCGATTCTTTGAAAATGTTCGTGGGACAGTCGTCACCAGGGCAGGAAGTAGATTGAAGATTGTGTATGACCTTGAGCACTTCCTTTTCAGAATAGTGGGAAAAGGAGAATTGGGGTAGTTTATCTTCATTGTTATTGAGGTGCTTGGCATTTTTTGTGGGCAGTGATTGTGTTACGTTGCTAAGAGCTTTATTGATTTTGTCTTTATGAGATTACATTTTCGAAAGGAAAACATCGTGGATGTCTTAAGATGATTTAGTGTTCTGCGTTTGTGTATTGAGCTCAAGAACTGTTACAATGTGTTTTGATTGGATGAGGTTTTCATGTGATCTGAAGGAACGCTTCTCGATTCTGTGCGGTTCTCGAAGTCAGGCTTTGTACAGAAGTTTTAAAATGTTATTTAAGATTGTTTAATGCAGAGGTATTCAAACTGTTGGTGGCCCTGCCCCCTAGGTGGGCGTGGCCGCATTCTGTGGGGGCACGAGGCCCAAGCCTGAAAAGTTAAGGAGGGAAAAAAAAGCAGGAGTGGAAGGAGGCCTGGGCAGGTGCTGCTCATCCATAATGGGCAAGGGGGTGTCGACTCAGTGGCCAACTCACCCATTATGGAGGAGCCGAGGTGCTAGCCCAGTGAAACACTGAGTGCTCTGTTAGCTGCTTTTTCTAGCTGAGGGAGTGCTCCTGGGCTAGCTGAACCGTTCAGTTTCCCAGCCAGCTATCCTCATTCGCATTAAACATTCTATCCAGTTCAAATTCATGTGTATGCGCAGTGTGGTTGTGAAAAATCTTTGTACTCAATGGGCCTCATTACGACCCTGGCGCTAAGTGTTTAACGGCGCCGTAAAAGGCTGCGGCGCCGTTAAAGACTTAGCGCCTTACTAAGAGGTCCCTTTGCGGGACCCGACCTTAACGGCTGGTCTACACCAGCCGTTAAAGTAGGGACCCGCAAAGGGACCTTGGTGCTAAGTACAGTACCTCAATTTGCGGTACCGTACTTAGCGCCTTCCCCATTCCCATAGAGCCCTATTAGGCGAAAATGGGAATGGGGAAGGGCCATGGTTCAATGGGGAATTACCGCCCTGCCAACCTTGGAATGGGGTGGTAATTCCCCATTGAACCATGGCGGACCTGTTACAACACCGGCGCCAACCATGGTGCTAATAGCGCCATGGTTTAGCGCCGGTTTTGTAATGAGGGCCAATTACTTGTTGGTTACCCTGAATAAGGTCCAAACCTTCACCACCGCCCGCAGCATCTCCATTAGAGTCACTACCAAGTGTCAACCCTTACTTACAGGTTTATTAGCCACACATTCAAGATAGAAAATTGACAAGCGGTTAGTGGTTCCAGTATTATGCCACATAATCATCTTATAAACACAACATCATCAACTTCAAATATACAGATATACAATATGAATCAAGAATCGCAGTTCTCGGACCAATACTCATAAATCTTTTATTTTTGGAAAAAAATCCTTTTATAAAACAGATGTCGATCTCATTTTTTACATTTGATAATTCAGCTTTTTTACATTGTATACTCTTTGTTAGTCACGTCTTCCGAATCGAGAAATCATGTGAAATAGTACAGATTTAACTCTGTATCCACTGCTTCTTTGATATGATATGATATGATATTTTATCTGTATCGCGGCCATACACAAGTGTTTCAGAGCGCGACGAGGTAAGGGAGGTGAACAAGGTAGGACAAAACAACGATCTTAGTAGGCTGAGTGACATTGAGAACGTTCAAGTGCAGGGGAGAGGGAAGGGGGAAAGTGCCAGGGGAAGGGGAGGAGTGGAAACTGTTGGACATGTGACAGAACAACAACAGGTAGTGCGGCCAGCAGGTGGTAAGTACAAAAATACGGTGTAGACAATGGGTGTCTAATAAGTGCAGGAAGGGCACTGTAGGGTAGCAGATACAAACCCAAGTGCAAGGGTTGCCAGGAGGCACTGCGAGTGTGTGGCTGGGTGTGCAGGGATCTGATCCCGAAATCAGTGGGTAACCAGGTGCCTGGTGCCGAACCGGACAGATCAGCAGGGGAGAGGAAGAGCGAAGGCAGAAGCAAAGAGGAGGTTCTTGAGGTGCTTCCGGAACCGAAGATTGTTCTCCTCAAGTTTGAGAGTGGCAGGCAGGCTATTCCAGAGGTAGGCCCCATCCGAGGAAAGAGATCTACCCCCAACTCGTTGCTTGGAGAAGCGACTGACCCTGAGGGAGTTGGAGGTAGAGGAGTGAAGAGCTTGAGTAGGAAGGTATTTACTGAGGGAGAGTTGGAGGTATTGTGGACCCAGGCCCAGAAAGCCTTGTGGACAATGCAAAAGGTATTGAATTTAATCATTGCAGCCACTGGGAGCCAATGAAGAGATTTCAGGGCTGGAGAGATATGATCCCAGGGCTTGAGGCCAAGGACAAGTCTTGCAGTCCTATTCTGGATGAACTGCAGAGAGCGGAGAGTGGCTGTAGGCAGATTTAGAAAAAGGCTGTTGCAATAGTACAGCCTAGAGAGAACCAGAAATCTAGAGACAGTGAGCTTCTGGGGGAAGGAGAGGAAAGGAAGAATACCTCTGAGGAGGTGCAGTTGGTAGTTTGACTTTTTTGAGAAGTCAGATGTGTGGAGAAAATGAAAGCATGGAGTCGAAGATGACCCTGAGGTTCTTAGCCTCACAAGTGGGAGCAGGGAGAGGGCCAAGGGAGGCTGGCCAGAGAGTGACAGGAAAGGAAGGTGCAGGTGTGCCAATGAGTAGGATCTCTGCCTTACTGGCAATAAGGCAGAGGTCACTGGCGGCCCACCACTTCTGGATTGCAGACAGACAGTCAGAGATAAGAGAGGGTGAAGAGGTGTCAGAGGGGAGCCTGAAAACAAGTTGGGCTTCATCCGCATAGCACTGAAAGTTTGAGCAGAGAGTAGCAATGCAGTGGGCGAGCGGTGCCAGGTATTGGTTGAAATGCCAAGGAGAGGTTAGACCCCTGGGGAACACCACAGGTAGAGAGTGAGATAGAGGAAAGGAAGGACCCAAGTTGGACGTGGGAGGGTCATTTGGAGAGGAAGGAGGTCAGCCAGGCCAGAGCCTGATCAGTGAAACCCAGGTTATCACAGGGGTAATTGAGCAGGATGACATGGTTGACTGTGTCAAAGGCAGAAGAAAGATCGAGTAGGATGAGAACAGATGGGATATTAGAATCACGTTTGGAGAGCAGGTCTTCACGGGTGTTCAGGAGAGCAGTTTCCGTGCTTCTGGCAGCTCTGAGGCCAAACTGATGCTCATGGAGACAACCAACAGACTAGGTGTGAAGATTAAGCTGAGAGATGGGCAGCTGTGCTCCGAGACCCCCAACCGGCCCATAGAGTCGTGGTTTGCTCAAAAGCACTTTAAAACAAGATAGCAGCACCTGTGAGATGGATGGGGGTGCAGATATATACTTCAACACCAATCAATAAGGACAACTCAACGGTTTGGCAAAGGGAGTCCGTTTAATGACAAGTACAAAAAACGGGGAGTCATGAACATCAGCAAATGGTGCGATCTTCCTTCTCGCTTCAACTCCAATGAACTTCATAAAATTCATGACATTCATACTGAAAACTCGTCATCCTTGATGTGTAACACTCAAAAGTTGACAAGCAATTCTATTGGTTCGGGAAAGGTAACTTTAATATAGGTACTATATCTGTATATGGTAACAGAGTGAGGGGATTGGATAAACACTGTCAGGTGGGCATCTAAGCCCTTCCTTTAAAAACAACTACTGCAGAAGTCACTAAAAGTACGACGTCCTATTGGTTCTACTGACTATAGGACCTTAGATTATTAGTCCATTGTGATTGGGTTGGCACCAACTCCATGCATACTTTTCCACTTTGCTTAGCAGCACGCAGAATGGTCGGCCAGGTGCGGGGTGCCCCTTAGTTAACCAGCCTTACTACAATTATTGTTACAATCAATCATAACTTTAGTAGCCATGTGTCAATTATTTCACTGTGGCTGGCCTCGAAACTGTATCTTCTCTCTGGAAATGTTCTGATATCTTCGTCTGGCCTTGTGCCATGCGTAGGTGTGAGTCCCCACTTCTTCTTGCTCGGCTGGTCATGTGATTCGGGCACTGTGAATTTGCTTCTTTTACATCAATTTGTGTATTTGATTTTCGTTTCACCCACCACCTGCCTTCGTCTTCTTATCTTGACTTTTCAGAGGCAGGATATTCTGTCCTTAGTTTCTATTAAGTGTAGCTACTGTTTGTTTCTTCTGTTGGTACGACCTTGGCTCTCCTGGCACAAGTTGCCTCTGCTGAGTTTCGTTTCTGCCTCTTGTTCCAGATTTTGCTAAATATGAGGCTTTCCTCGAGTGGCCTTTAGTAACCTGGGTTGATTCTGCCTCTCGTGCAAAGTGGAAATACACTTATATAATGTACTTCATTTGAGGTAGATTATGTATAGTGGCTCTTGTCGCACTAGCTTTCTACTAAGCATAGCAAGCCGCACGGTTTTCTTATCTTTCTTGTGGTTACAAGCATATGTACAGGTATAAACTGGTTGACTGTCTTCATCATGCTTGTGGCTTCCATTCGTCTTCCATTAAGAACTTTTTGGTCTCTTCAGGGACTGTACTTAGACGATCCTCATTTCGCTTCATTTGTTGATAGGGTTTCCTCAATGGATACATTACTGTCCATGGTTTCCTTGGTACTGGTACTCCAATAGGTGCTGTTCTTCTGATAGGTACTGGACAGAGCCCCAGTGCGGCTCACTGCTGGTTCATTTGCTCATCATACGTCACATATTTCGGTGTGAATGTTGCTGGTACTTCAGAATGGATGGCTGCAGTGCAGGCTTTCTTTGGGACCTCCTCTACACTCCCCCCTCTGGGCTATTCATCGACCACTTTCACCTCCTTTTTTGGATCCATCTTCTTTTGTTCCTCTGTATTCACTTTTATTCCATCACCTGAGTTCATTCCTTCTTCATCTTCTGGGTCTATGCATGATGGTCTGAAGAAATGTCTCTTTGGAGTCCATATTTTTATGACTCCTTTCAGGCTTCCTGCTGTACTTACGTGTTTGTCTTTATTCCATGTCATCAGTTGACATTGTCCGTTTAGGCTGGAGTAGATCCATCTTCCCACATAGTTTCTGTGCTTTCTGGGATAGAGAAACTTTGTTCCCTCAGGTGCATGAATGCTAGATCTCACAAAGTCTCTTATTTCCTCATCAGTCAGATCTTTGGGCTTCCATCCTGGTTTAACATCAATCATGATCTTCATACCTAGGACTTTTTTTGCAGTTTTCTGGCACTGAGAGATTATTATCTTGATAACACAAAATCCTAGTAATATCATCACTAGCAGGGCTCCAAGGAACTTGAATGCATCTGCAATCCATTGTGGAACCCATGAGAATAGGGATCCAAATGAACTGTCATCATCAACTTCGTCTGTCTCGTCAATCATCTGGTTCTGCAGTTTTGTCAGCATATCTATGGCTTCTGTTAGAGTTCAATATTCCTCATCGTGAGAAGGTATAAATGTGCAACATGATTCTTCGATTTTTGCACAAACTCCTCCATCAATGGCTGTGATTATGTCAAGTACATTTCTTTTCTGGAGAGTCATCAGTCGGACTGCTCTTAACTCCTCCTTGATTGAATTGAATCCTTTTATGGTTGTGTTGATGGTCTGCAGTAACTCCCATCTGGTTATCTGCAACCTTTTAGTATTTGCTCCAACTGGAAATCTTGGCATGAAACTTGTTATGAACACTGATGAGGTGAGGCTAAACAGCCTATGTTCATACGGGATTGCATGAAAAGCTTCTTCAGATTTGGCAGAAAATGAATTCTCCATTGTCATTTGGGTCAACAGTTCCACAGATCTCTTGTTCCTCAGGTGAGCATCTGCTTTCGGGAAACTGTCAATGTTCAAGTCACTCTTCGGGATCACCAACACCTGAACGTGGACATTCACTATTGTGCGTATACCTCCCCAGTTTCTCGGCAGTCTGATGTATACTTTGGATCCACATGCCCAATAATGATCCATAATTACTGCAGTTCCATGCATCAATCCTGGAGCATCAAAGATTCGTCCACAGTTCTGATTCTCTCCCATCTTGCTTGTGCCATTATTGCTGAAACACAATTTTGAGCTCTCCAGTGGTACTATCTGCAAGGGTCCTCTTCTGTCTTCGAACCATGTCAGCAGTTTTGCAAGCCTTGGCCATAATGGCTTGCATATCCTTTGTGAATTATCAATTGCTTCCTTGCAGGCTCCGAGGACCATCCATGCCCTGCAAATCACTACCCCTTTTTCCCATCCATCTGGTGAAATCACTGTTCCCCAGACTTGCATTTGGCCTCTGTCCTTCCACCCACAAGCCTCTTCTTGAGTTTTCCCTTGGACATTTAGCTTCTTGTTCACTTCTCATCTGATTTCAGCTCTTTTTACTCCAGGTTTCTCGTACCTGATCACATGATTCTTAGTATGAGCTCTATTTCTTGTCTTTATGTCTTAGACATAATCATCTTCATCAGGATGAGCTGTTTCAGTTGCCCATTTCAGTGAGGAATCACTACCCAGGAACTGGCCTCTGGTCTTGCATATTGCCAAGTGTGAAAGACAGTGTGCTGTCTGGACATCAATTTCTACAGCTACGAAGTTCTTGGACTTCGCCCGTGCTGTACAGTAGGAGTGCAAAGACAAAGCATTCCCCTTCTGAACTTCGTCTTCCCACTTCTTTCATGTGCTGGTACCAAATTTTGTTTCCCAAATGTGCTGTGCTGCCCAAGTAATCTTTTAGTTTGTTGTCGTCTCCTTGCATGCTTCTCTTGATTCTTAAGGTGTTCATGTAGTTCGCTATAACTACACCCCTAAATGCATCTGTATGGCTCCTTCTTGCTGGAGGATTCTCAGGTATCCCGGTCCATGGTGCAGGCCTCCTCATTTGTGCCATTTGAGTAGACAAAAGTCTGGCAGTTCTTTCCATGTCTTCATATATCTTTTTCTTTCTGGTTAGAACTGTCGGTATCTACTCTGGCATTGGTTCAGTATATGGCTGTACTGTAGGACTTGTACTTGTCCCTTTCACTGGAACATATATGCAGGGCAATGCTGTCTCTGTGGGTTTATTCTTCAACTCCCCTAGTCTTTTCCTTTCTCTGGCTATGAATGGCCATAATGAATCTATTATCAGTTGTGCTCGTGCAGAGATCTTCTCTGAGTTCGCCTTTGGCCTTCTTGGTGTTGGATCAAGAGTTTCTGACCCTGCGGTTTCTGTTGGCTTTCTTTCCGACTCTCCTTGTCTTTCCATAACATCCGCTTTCTTCATTTGGCTCTTTGCTTGTAGTGGGATTTCTCATAGTAGGCAGTCATTTCTTCTCCCATGCTTTGGATTGCAGTTCTGCAGTCATTGACGCTAGGCCTGGTGTATGTGCATTCAATGTTTGCAATGTTTGCATGCGTGTGGTTGTCAGTAACCTTTTTTCATTCATACTCTGCCGACCCTGTCTCCAGCTTTTCGATTTGCTTGTTACCACAAGTGTGGGTGTGTCATTGCTAATCACATCTATCTCAAGTTCACTCACTCCGTTATCAGATCTTCTAGGGACTGCAATGACTATGTAAGGTCTGGGTGCATTTGTTGGCTTCATGCGTGCATCATTAGGTGGGTGCACTGGAATTGGAACGCTTTGTGCACCAATACAATAAAAAATGCAGTTCTGATTGTTAATGACAGTAAAATGATGATGAATATAATACACAAATACATTATGCCCCTTCAGGTCAAGCGGCAGCATTTACGTCCAGAGAACTGTGAACGTCTTTCCTCCTGCGGGAGGACTAGAGTACTGTTCTGAACCCCCATCTGGTTCATCCGCAAAATGTGCTAACCTTTAATACAAATTCTAAATCATATTGTGTCTGGATTCTGTTTGGTTTTGTTTGCGGTCTCTAGGTATTTAAACAATTGTCTCTCTTAGCTTGACCAATGAATTGTCTATTATTTCTGGATACAGTTCTCTTTTTCTATTTATGTGTCAAAACAGGCAATAATCCAACAAGTCTCTCTCTATTGTGCATGTTCAAAATATAATAGCTCCCAGTCTGTGCTCCTGATCTGCTTCATTCCCGAAGACATGTTGTCCTTGTCCCTGTTAAAAATAAAAATTTAGATCTCTAGCACTGCTCCTTCGATCTGTCCCTCGGAGGAAAGTTTAAAATCTTCTGAAATAGTTCTGTTGGTGGTTAGAAAGTTCCACTTTCATCACGATGCCATGCAAGAGCATGCCCATCTGTGTAGAATTAGCTGGGTCTCTGATAAATGTGAGGTCGTCAACATCGATCGGTCTCCCCATAAGCTCTGGAAAATCCTCAATTAGGCGGAAGAACACATTGCTTGCCAATCTGCTGTCTTCTGGTGACATGGACATTTGTCCTGTCTTTGCTGGAATTTGGGACTGTTTGCTTTTAGCAACTTGTATTACAATGCTGTTTAGGATTATGCTCAGTCGTTCTGTATTTGCTGGATCTCGAAGAAAAGTTAATACATCTGTCGTTCTCCCAACAAGTTCTGGACACTGTTCGATTAGGCAAAAAAACAATACTTTGATAAGCTCATTTGCTTCCTTCTCCACTTGGGACATTTGGTTTTTCCTCGCTGTACTCAGGAAGAAGGAGGAACTGCTCAGCAATCACAGTAAACAATCTTTTTATAGTCTTTCGTTTTCAGGATCTTGAAGAAAGTCAGTGACACTGGTGAGCCTCCCCACCAGTGACGGGTACGATCTTAGCACTAGATCAAAGTATGTCACCACATCTTTGGTGATGTTGCTACTGTGGGACACCATATGTGATTCTGAACAAGGTCTCTGTGTGGAAGGAGTCTGGATACTGTATTTTCTTCCAATTTATGTGTCCTCGATCAAAATTTGGCATATTCTT
Source organism: Ambystoma mexicanum (assembly GCF_040938575.1). Taxonomy (NCBI): domain Eukaryota; kingdom Metazoa; phylum Chordata; class Amphibia; order Caudata; family Ambystomatidae; genus Ambystoma; species Ambystoma mexicanum. The sequence goes on from NC_090924.1 coordinate 151,904,619, forward strand.
TTCTAACCAGGGCTTCTGTGTGCCTTAGTCCAAAGTTCAAAGTCAACAGACTATGTTGTGGTTTATGGAATGCAGTTTTTTTCTTCACCCTGCAACTAGGATGCACAGAGTGTCTGTTTTTATGTCCTTATCCTCCTTTTTGCTCATAGAATGTCCAAACAACTATTGTACAAAATGTTATTGGTTTTTACTTTGCTGCTGATCATGCGTTCTTCTTCCTCGTCATGGATCTTCTCTGCACGGTCTGTGGTTCTTCCCCGTCATATGTAGTCTCTTTGCACTGGGGTGCAGGCAGGGGGCCTTCGCTGATGTATGGTTTGATGTCACCCAAAAAGATCCAAGCTCTTCTTCCTTGTAGTTTCACTGCGGAAGGAGTGCAGTCTTCCATTAAAGGGACCGTTAAACCTTGGCTTGTCCCACCTTTTTCTCGTTGGTTCTTTACCAAGACGGTGCCTGCAGGGAAAATGTGTAACGCTCACCTGGTTCCCACAGAGGCACGGGCGTGGTCTGGACGGCAGTGGCCTCTTCGAAGGAGATGTTCAGCACCCTGAAGATGAAGTGGGCTGGGTTCCCAAATCAGGCTTGTCTGGCTCGGATGAATACCCTTCTGTGAGCGAAAAGGAAGGGTTAATACTCTGCGGGTTTTGTGTAGATCTCCCGTTCCCCTTCTCACCCTCCTTGCAACCCTTCTGTAGTTCCCTGTGGAGACTCACCTTAGGGATTGAAAAGGTGAGCTCTCCATCCTGCTTCTGATGCAGGGGCGCGTTGGGATCCAGTAACGTCACTGGATAGTAAGTTCGAGTTTGCTTGTCTGTTCCGGTAAGTACCGTAAATGTTTATGACAAGCTTGAGTCTAAACTGTTCCTCTTCTCTTTTGCAGGTAATGGAAGACTCCGGGCTGAGGGTGGTTTCCGTCGAAAACCTGATTTCAGGTGAGTTTTGGTGTAGGCGCACTACTGTCTTTTCCTGTCTCTTTTTCCTTAGGGGCCGGAGTTCGAGAATGCCGAAGAAATGGAGCCGGCACAAAGCAGAAGCTGAGTATGACCTGTAAGCAGGTAAGTTTTAAATAGTTCGTTTGCTACAGTTCTTGCATTCACTAATGTGATGTTTGCTTTTTCCCCATAGGGCCCGGGGTGCTGAAATGCCCAAGGAATGGCATCGACCCGAAGGTAAGAAGAATTAGCTTGGCAGGTAAGTGCTTCTTGGTTATTATCCCCTTCTCACCTTGCTTTCTTCTCTTCGTCTCCCCGTAGGTACTGGAATGCTGCAGGAGATCCGGATGGGCGTCGCAGAGCCGAAGGCGCCACGTGCAGGTAAGAGAAGTGCGCCGAGATGTATGCGACGCAGTGAGATTTGAAAATGATGTCTTTTTGCAGGAACATTGGCGCGCTGAATCCGGAATGCAGCTTTAACAGGTAAGGTTTGTTTTCACCTGTTTCTTCTTCCCTTTACTATCCTTAGGTGTTTCCAGGATGCTGGCTGGCGTGGTCGAGGACTAGAGCAGGAGCAGGCACGGTGAGCGTCCAGCTGCTATGAGCAGAACAACGCGAAGCGTGGTTTGCTGTCTGGGCGTGGCTTAAATAGCCTTTCAAGTAGTCCCAGGTATGTATCCTTCCACTGAAGGTATGTATCCTGTCACCAGCCACACCCGTGTGGTTAAGTAGTTCCTTTTTCATCTGGAAGTTGTAGAATGATCTGCCAGGTAAGGACATTGCAGCATGGTCTGCCAGGTAAGTTTGCACCAAACACTATTCCTTCCATATCTTGTATGAGCCTGGCGCCAATGGTGCCAGGACTGTTATCCCTTATGAGCCTGATGCCAACGGCGCCAGGACTGAGTCCAAAGAGACCCTATCTGGGGTGGCTGGGACTTCCCTAGTATACATGTTGCCTGCCTCTGAGGGTGCCGGGCCCTGTCTGGTTCCTTGGAGGTAGGCATCATGACAGTACCTCCCCCCAAGGCCCTCCCAAGGATGTACTGTCCAGAGGCTTTGGTTTGTGTGGAAACTTACAATGAAATTTTTGTATTAGACGAGGTGCATGTATATGATCGGTTGGTTCCCAAGATCTCTCCTGAGGTCCATATCCTTTCCAATCAATTAGGTAAAAAACCTTTGACTTGGACATCTTAGAATCTAATATGTCTTTAACTTCGAATTCCAGTTCCCCATCTACTGGGATTGGTTCTGGTGGCTTGAGTAGCCTGGTTCCGGGTTGTACAGGTTTCAACAGTGATACGTGGAAAACCGGATGGATTCGCATGTTGGGGGGCAGATCGAGTTTGAAGGCTACCGGGTTGATTACAGCCTTGATTGGATAAGGCCCTATATATCTTGGGTTAAAAGTTTGCGGGCCTTTAAGTGGTAGATGTCTAGTCGCCAGCCACACTTGATCTCCAACTTGTTAAGGAGGTACTTCACTCCGATGTAAGTCAGCATTTTCCTTATATTTGTCCTTGGCCTGCTGTAAATGAGTCTTGGCTTCTTTGAAGGCTCGGGTTATGGTGGCATGTAAGTTATCCACGGCGGGCATTTCAAGGCCTTAAGGTGGTTCAAGATCCGAAGTTCTGGGATGGTGGCCAAATAAGGTATAAAAAGGAGTCTGGCCAATTCCTGAATGCACAGGATTGTTGTACGCATATTCAGCAATCCATAAAATGTCTTTCCAATTATGTTCTGATTGATGCAACATGCACCGTAAGTACTGTTCCAATGTCTGGTTTGTTCTCTCGGTTTGGCCGTCGGTCTGAGGATGGTGGCTGGTAGATAAACGCACATCAACTTGTGCCATTTGGCAACATCTCTTCCAGAACCGAGAAATAAACTGGCTTCCCCGATCAGAGATTAATATGGATGGAAAACCATGTAGACGAACGACGTTCTCAAGAAATTCCTTGGCTAGGGTGGAGGCTGAAGGCAGCCCTTTCAAGGGAATAAAATGGGCCATCTTGGAGAAGAGGTCTACAATTACCAGTATAGTATTAAATCCATGACAAGGATTTAGGTCAGTTATAAAATCCAGCGATAAAGTGTGCCAAGGTGCCGGTGGGATGTCCAGAGGTCGTAACGGACCGGCTGGTTTTTGCTTTTGACTTTTATTTTGGGCGCACACTGCGCATGTCATCACAAAAGATTTTATATCCTTTCACCAGGAGGGCCACCTGAAATGCCTTTTAATTTTTTCTTCATTCTTAGCTATGCCCGGGTGTCCTTCCATTAGTGTCTCATGATGATGGGCAATAACGAGATCTTGCAAATCCTTTTGAGGCAAGAACAGTCGCCCCTGGAAATAAGGTAAATCGTTATTAATTGACAATCTGGGATCTTTCAGGCTCCATTCTTGCAAGGCTGCAGCGTCGAAAAGCAATTTAACTCTAGTTTGAATATCCTCTATAGTTTGTGAGGAGATCACCCCCAAAATTCTCTGTTCGGGAATAATCGGAACTGGATCTAGAGTTGGGGTAGAATCGCCCATTCCTATTCGAGGTAGTGCGTCCACCTTGCCATTCTTGCAGCTGGGGCGATAGGTGATCACAAAGTCAAATTCTGCAAAGAACAGGGCCCAACAGAGTTGGCGTGAGGATTGAGCTTTGGCCGTTTTTAAGTATTGCAAATTCCTGTGGTCTGTAATTACGGTAACAGTATGTCTTGCGCCGAGAAGGTAATGACGCCAAGCCTTGAAAGCTGACTTGATAGCTAATAGTTCTTTATCTGTGATTGCGTAGTTAACTTCTGGAGCTGAGAATTTTCTGGACCAAAAGGCCACAGGATGCAGTTGGTTCGAGACTGGGTCCCTCTGTGATAGAACCGCTCCCATGGCTAAACTAGATGGGTCAGTTTCCACAACGTAAGGGAGATCTGGACGGGGATGTTTTAACACAGGTGCGGAGGTGAATTTAATTTTTAGTTCCTGAAATGCTTGTTCTGCTTCCCTAGTCCATTCGAAGCGTTTGTTTTTCCGTAAGAGGGCTGTGATGGGTTGAACCACTCGAGAAAACTCCGGGATAAACCTTCGATAGAAATTGGCAAAACCAAGCATGCTCTGAACCTCTTTCACAGAACTAGGGGATGGCCATTTGAGGATCGCGTCCACTTTCCGTGAGTCCATTCGAACTCCCTTTGGCGTTAGGACGAAACCAAGAAACTCAACCTCCGTGACGTGAAAAATGCACTTTTCGAGCTTTGCAAATAGTTTGTGCTGGCGTAGTTTCTCCAGGACGGCCTTAACATGTTTTCGGTGATCAGATTCCGAGGAAGAGTACACTAGGATGTCGTCAATATATATGATGACACAAACATCTATGAGTTCTCGAAAGATGTCATTCATAAAATACTGGAAGGCAGCAGGTGCGTTGCACAACCCGAAGGGCATCACTTGGTATTCAAAGAGTCCGTATTTGGTGCGGAAGGCCGTTTTCCATTCATCGCCTTCTCTGACGCGCACCAGATGGTAAGCCCCTCTTAAATCCAGCTTGGTAAAGATGCAGGCATCTTTCACCTGGTCGAGGAGTTCGGGGATCAGAGGCAGGGGGTAATGATTCTTAACCGTTATCTGATTTAAGGCCCGATAGTCAATACATGTTCTAAGGTCGCCTTCCTTTTTCGGCACGAAGAACAAAGCTGAAGAAGCCGGTGACTTTGACGGGCGAATAAACCCATTGGCAAGATACTGATCCAAATACTGGCGTAAATGAAGATTCTCTGGTTCGGTAAGGGCATAAATCCTACTACAAGGCGGTTGAGCATTGAGTACCAGATCAATTTGACAATCGTATGGCCGGTGAGGTGGTAAGGTGTTGGCCTGTTCTATTTGAAAAACGTCCTGAAAGTCCTGATACTCAAGTGGTAGTTGTGCTGACACAGAGGTTACTGAGGCTAGACCCACTTGTGGATTTCCGGAATAACAAGTTTGTCTGCAGTTAGGAAAGGTGATACTCTTTGCTCGCCAGTCGATTCGAGGATTATGTGCTTCTAACCAAGGGATCCCCAAGATTACCTGAAATTGTGGAGCCTTGATTACGTCGAACACTATGGTTTCCCTATGACCATCTTGGCCAACCAGTGTCATTTCTGTGGTAGAATGTGTTACCGGCCCAAAGGCAATTTCGGTCCCATCAACCGTGGTAATGACATCTTTGGTGATTTTTGGTCGGAGAGGGAGACCAATCCTGGAAGCCAATTCAAGATCAGCATAGTTCCCAATAGCCCTACTGTCGAGATAGGCCTTTATGCCATGTAATCGTTGAGGCTGCTTTGGATCCACGAGGGTCATTGGCATGATGAAATGCGAGGTCAAAGAGTTTGTCTTCACGCTCGGCAAGCGGACCTCTACGCTTGTCGGGCTTGATCGTTTCCCGAATCAGATTTTGGAAGGTTTTGGTCTGTGGCTCCAAACACCTTCTTGGGTGGTTTTACCGGGCAATTTCGTAGAAAGTGTCCAGACTCTCCGCAATAGAGACATAACTGGTTTTGCCGTCTTCTTTCTCGTTCTTTCTGCGTTAGGGGTCCTTTTACTCCCCCAATTTGCATTGGCTCCGAAGTGTCGGTACTCTTGGGGTTTGCGTGGGTTTTTACCAAAGCACGAGTTTCAAATCTAGTCCGATCAGTCTTTCTATTCTGGAGTCTATGATCAAGTTGGATCACTAAATCAATGTATTCCTCACAGAGTTGGGGTGGATTCACAATTTGAGCCAGAACGTCTTTTAGCTCTCCACGAAGTCCTCGATGAAACAAGGTGATTCTTTTATTCTCAGGCCACCCAGTTTCCACGATCAGTCTGTTAAATGTGGCGATATAAGATAGGAGGTCTTGGTTCCCTTGACGCAAAGACAGAAGTTCGTTATCCAAGGCCTCACCCTGGGCGTACCGGGCAAATAATCTCTCCATACTAGCCTGGAAGCGTTGAAAGTCACGAAGGATAGGATCGTCTTGATTTACCAACGGAATAGACCAATCGGCTGCACAGCCGCTGAGATACGATAAAACAAAAGCCACCCTAGTTTGGTCAGTAGGGAAGGCCCCAGGTCTACATAAAAAGTGTAAACGACATTGGTTCATGAAAACAGCATATTTCTTGGGGTCCCCCGCAAAACGTTCAGGTGGGGCCAAAGGCATGTTTCCCGGCAGGTTAATTTGCACCGGGTTAGTGGAAGCCATAGGAGTGGACTCTCTCCCGGAAGCAGGTAATGGCGTTTGTCCAGCCTGATTCTGCAAAAGCTGTTTAGCCAGGTCATCGGTTCGTTATTTGGACAAGATCAGTTCTCTTCGAAGAACGTTGGTTCCTTGGCGGGCGGCGTGAACTTCCGCCCGTAATTCCCCCAATAGTTGGGCCAGTTGGTCTGTCTCGGAAGTCTCCATGGCGCCTGGGTGGGTAATTGTGGGTAGGCTTCGCGTTCTGTAAGGCTCACCTGGTTCCCACGGAGGCACGGGCGTGGTCTGGACTGCAGTGGCCTCTTCGAAGGAGATGTTCAGCACCCTGAAGATGGAGTGGGCTGGGTTCTCAAATCTGGCTTGTCTGGCTCGGATGAATACCCTTCTGTGAGCGAAAAGGAAGGGTTAATACTCTGTGGGTTTTGTGTAGATCTCCCGTTCCCCTTCTCACCCTCCTTGCAACCCTTCTGTTGTTCCCTGTGGAGACTCACCTTAGGGATTGAAAAGGCGAGCTCTCCATCCTGCTTCTGATGCAGGGGCGCGTTGGGATCCAGTTACGTCACTGGATAGTAAGTTCGAGTTCGCTTGTCTGTTCCGTTAAGTACCGTAAATGTTTATGGCAAGCTCGAGTCTAAACTGTTCCTCTTCTCTTTTGCAGGTAATGGAAGACTCCGGGCTGAGGGCGGTTTCCGTCGAAAACCTGATTTCAGGTGAGTTTTGGTGTAGGCCCACTACTGTCTTTTCCTGTCTCTTTTTCCTTAGGGGCCGGAGTTTGAGAATGCCGAAGAAATGGAGCCGGCACGAAGCAGAAGCTGAGTCCGACCTGTAAGCAGATAAGTTTTACTACGGTTCTTGCATTCACTAATGTGATGTTTGCTTTTTCCCCATAGGGGCCGGGGTGCTGAAATGCCCAAGGAATGGCATCGACCCGAAGGTAAGAAGAATTAGCTTGGCAGGTAAGTGCTTCTTGGTTATTATCCCGTTCTCACCTTGCTTTCTTCTCTTCGTCTCCCCGTAGGTGCTGGAATGCTGCAGGAGATCCAGATGGGCGTCGCAGAGCCGAAGGCACCACGTGCAGGTAAGAGAAGTGCGCCGAGATGTATGCAACGCCGTGAGTTTTTAAAATGATGTCTTTTTGCAGGAACGTTGGCGCGCTGAATCCGCTGAATCCGGAATGCAGCTTTAACAGGTAAGGTTTGTTTTCACCTGTTTCTTCTTCCCTTTACTATCCTTAGGTGTTTCCAGGATGCTGGCAGGCGTGGTCGAGGACTGGAGCAGGAGCAGGCACGGTGAGCGTCCAGCTGCTATGAGCAGAACAACGCGAAGCGTGGTTTGCTGTCTGGGCGTGGCTTAAATAGCCTTTCAAGTAGTCCCAGGTATGTATCCTTCCACTGAAGGTATGTATCCTGCCACCAGCCACACCCGTGTGGTTAAGTAGTTCCTTTTCCATCTGGAAGTTGTAGAATGATCTGCCAGGTAAGGAAATTGCAGCATGGTCTGCCAGATAAGTTTGCACCAAACACTATTCCTTCCATATCTTGTATGAGTCTGGCGCCGATGGTGCCAGGACTGTTATCCCTTATGAGCCTGACGCCAACGGCGCCAGGACTGAGTCCAAAGAGCCCCTATCTGGGGTGGCTGGGACTTCCTTAGTATACATGTTGCCTGCCTCTAAGGGTGCCGGGCCCTGTCTGGTTCCTTGGAGGTAGGCATCATGACAAAATGGATGGAACACAAAGTCCTTGAGCTGGGTCTGTAGTAGTATCTCCTTCTGTGTTCCGTGCTGCCCTGCACCCTTTTCGTCGTTGCTGCAGCTGGTATGAAATTACAGTAAGTCAAGATGTCATGTAATTCAAGTTATTTTGCATTTCAGACCCTAAGATTTCTCCTGTTGACTGGGCATCACATCTAGCTCTGTCTCGGGGTGTCAGGAGAGTGTGCATTCTTCTTTCTGTGGATATTTCGTGCGGCATAAGATGATGGTCGGAACCAGGTTGATTCAGGAGTGCATACAGTGCCAAAGGAAGGCAGTGCAACCATCTCTTTCTTAGAGTAAGCTTCAACTTGGCTATCTTTTCCTTTAATAAGCTGTTGAGCTTCTCGCATATCCCGTTACCTTGCAGATGATACGCCAACGAGAACTTGTGCTTTATACCAAGCAACAAGCTAATCTGCTCAAAAACCTCATTTACAAAGTGAGTCCTGTTATCTGATCTCATGACTTCGCATACCACCCACCTGGGAAATACTTCCCTCACTAAAAATGTGGCCGCACAGGTAGAGTCTGGGTGTGTACATGGACCTGCCTCTATCCATCTGGAGAATGGACACACTGTTAGGGAGAATTCTCTGTTTAGGCTGAATTTCCTAACCTAGTGAGTCCCCCAGCAGCTTTGCTGGATTTTTGGAGTTTATTTTTTTCTCCTGTCAAGAGTGAGACTCTTTTACCCTCACTCTTGGGCATGATTTGAGTGTGTTTCTTTGAATCTAGATGTGTTTAATGGGCTATGGGGTCTTTTACCCCATAGGGCTTCATGTGTTTTTGTGATGTGTGTTACACAGCACCCTCAGTGCAGTAACACAGGGGTGTCATAGTGACCCCCCAGTATAGGCTCCATACCCTGGGACTGACTACTGTCTCCCAGGGCATGTAAAGTCACCATTGACTTTACTAGTCTTAAATTCTGAACAGAACCAGTACAAACCATCATATTGTGGACGTACTGGCTGAGGCAATTCAATTGCCCTGGGGTCTGTTAGTCGAGGGGGCACGTCTCCGTCCCCCCTGATCGAGTTTTGGCTGGTGGCAGTGGATACTACTTTTTTATATTCAACCGCGAATATTTCTCTATGGGATTTTCCCATTGTTCGAGTCTACTATCTTTATTTATTTAATTACGATAGCCTCGAACATACCTCTGGTTTATTTAATTAATATTAATTCTCCGGTTGGTATTTTTTGCCAAAACTCGGTTCTTAAATGGCGTTTGTGTTCTCTTCTGTGACTCCAACCCAAGTCGAGCCCTTTGTTCCACTTTCTGGCGGGCTTCTCCACAGAAGCCCTCTAAAGTGGTGCCACTCTGTCTGGGGTACTTAGGAGCGGTGGAGGGGGATTTAGGCACCCTGGACTGAGTTGCCTAGGCAACTCAAGTCACACTCCGTCCTCATTGGCCCAAGTGGAGAGCCGGCCGGCTCACCACTTAGCATGTTTGAGTGACAACTAGGCTGAGTGAATGGGGGTTTTCTGCATAAAAGCAGGGCTTTGGGGACTGGAACTTCAGAAGTTGCCACAGGACCTAAGAATCCGACGAGGGTGAAGCTGAGCCAACCTGCCACAACGACACCACAGGTGGAGCCCTGCTGGACCGTCTCACCACTTTTCCCAATGACAGAGGAGATCTTCCGCCGGAGAGTCTTCTTCCTTTGACTGGTGGGGATAACCAGTTTCACCGTCTTTTCGCCTTCCCGACGTATCTCGTGGCCGCCTTGTCTGTGCCAAGCACCCCGGCAACCGGGATACCACGTTTTACCATGACCGCGAATTAAAGGGTACTACCTTTAAAAACTCTGCGGCTGGTTTCTTCCCTGGCAGTGCAACGACCTTCATCTTTCCTCCAAGTCGAGATCTTCTCTTCCCCTGGACGACGACGCGACTTGCACCCACTGCCAGGAACAACTACCACCGCTGGAGGATCCTTCCCACTTAAGGTACTGTGCCCCGCCTGGCTTCCCTTGCCACCGACTGTACGGGGTAGATTTAGCCCCCGGCTTTCGAACCTGGGTTAGCCTGGGACACCCTGGCTAAATTTTTCTGAGCCTCTCTAAACTCTTTTCGAACTCTCTGCAAGACTTTCTAAGCCTAGTGTAACTGTGTGATCTTGGGCGCATTTGTGCTCTGCTCTCTCTAAGAGTGGGCCCAGCCTTTGGACTTTGGCTCACCAGTGAATTTTGCTCTTCTGCCTTGCTAACAGTGTTCCTAAATCTTAGAGTGGTGTACCTTTCCATATTGTCTCCTTCCCTCCCTTTTTCACAAACTTATTGGAGTGCCATCTAGTTAAGCGCTCACCTCTGTATGAAAATAAGTGGTGTTTTACTAAGACTTATCTGATAAGGAAAAAGGGGTGTATATATTACAATAGTAACTGTGTTTAGAATATTTTACAACAAGAGTGCTGGAGTGTTTCAAACAGTGTTTTTAAATAAATAATTATATACTTTGATACCAAAGCTCTGGTCAGTGTTTGTTTGTATTATTGTACCTGAGTGCCTATTGTGTATACTCTGTATACTGCCTAACTCTTCTTGAGGGAAGTCTGACTGCTCAGCCACAGCTACCAGGTAAATCTGGGTGGTACAGACTGCTACCAAGTGGGTTTTCTGCTAACACCTGTAGTCCTAAATCTTTTGCAGTGCTCCCTAAGGGAACTGCACAGGTTTCTGCCTAACACACACCACAACAATTATGTATCTGTACCAGTTACATACTTAGATCATGTCGACGTAATCGACATGAAAGTGCTGAAAAGGCCCATTTGGCCTTGGGATGACTCCTCTCATTACTTTTAATGTGTGCCCAGCTGTGAATTGTTGGCAGATTATACAGTTCACTATAAAGAATGCAACGTGCTCGGTTAAGGTCGATATGAACCAGTCTTCCGCGAGCGTTGCCTCTAGATTCTCTTTTGTCATGTGTGCCGGATAGTGTAACTGCTCGAGCACTCATTTTAACAGGGTTATAGGCATTACTGGTTTAACAGTGCTGTCGTGTCACCGCAAGCTTTCGGAGGTGTTTAAAGAACACCCTCGCTGTTTCCATAAGTTTTTTTCTTCCTGTGGTGACTCCCCTTGGAGTTCCATCAGGTGTGTTTGTCCCAGATTATTGTAACTTTCTGGTGCACTTCGTGCAACCATCATTTTCTCATTTGTGTGAGCGACTTCCACCTCCATGATCGTCTCACTCTTGGATGCCATATGCTTGGCTTCCGTGTCTGCTGCTTGATTTCCTTGTGAGATAAAATCTGTATCCTTTGTGTGGGCGGCGCATTTCACGACCGCCCTGCCCACTCGGAGCTGTAGTGCCTTAATCAGCCTAACCAATAGGGCTGCGTGCTGCACTGCATGCCGTCTGCTCGGAGGTAGCCCCTCCTTTTCCAGCGCGCTAGACTGCGTGCACTGTTGACGTCACATAGGCGGAGTCACTGTACACAGTTACTTCCCGGTTCGCGTGATTCTCAATCGTGAGTATCAACGCCAATAATTCTGCAGCTTGTGCTGAATAATGAGATGGTATTCGTGCACTAAGGAGTACTTGAAATTCTCCATTTGCTGTGTGCTTCATCACAGTGACAGCTGTATATCTTTGTCCATCGGTTTGATCGATTCTCGAAGAACCGTCAATGAAGACAATTTCTCCTTCTGCCAATGCATTTTCTTTTATTCTGGGGATTTCATCTTAGAACTCTTCATAATTTGCACAGTCATGTATTGGCTCTCCTTCAGTGACTGGCTCGGCTATGAACATAGCTGGGTTCACTATCTTGCAACGGACTATTTTAATCAAAGGATTCGATATGATCACTTCATAAGCAGAAGCTCTCTGAGATGTTAGTGTGCCTTTCGGTTTCTCTAGAATAGCAAATAGTGAGTGCTCGACGTACAACGTCATTGAGCATCCCATCACAATGGTAGTAGGTTTCTCGATGGCGAATGCTACAGCAGCTAAACTTTGTTCACACGGGAAATGGCCTCTCATCACTGGGTCCAAATTTCCACTATAGTATGCATGGGGCTTGTACCCCAATGTGGTTCTCTGTGTGAGCACTGCCGACATAACACTGCCATTCATGTGTGAGAACAGGTTAAATTCCTCTGCATAATTGGGGATTCCTAAAACTGGTGCTGTGCAAATTGAGTTCAGAAAATTGAGTTCAGAAAATCCTTCCCCCATGGTCTCAGACATTCAATCTTTTCTTTCGTCACTTGTGCCTTCTTTAGGGCCTGGAGCAAAGGCTTGGTGTAAGAGCTGTATTTGAAGACCCATGCCCTGACATAATTGCACAGGCCTAAGAAACTTTGCATCTGCTTCACTGTGTGTGGCTTGGCTGTGTTTAGTATTGCTTCAGCTCTCTCTGGGGTAATTCTTGTCCCTTCATGAGAAATCAACTGACCTATGTAAAGCACTTCTCGTTGACAATACTGTAACTTCTCTTTGTCAACCTTATATCCTTTCTCAGCCAATATGGTCAATAGCTGAACAGAATCGTGCCTGCATTGCTCCTCTGTCATGCTGCAAATTAAGATGTCATCCACATATTGCAAGACAACACTTTCTAATGTGATATTGCTTAGGTCAATCTGCAGGACTCTGTTAAAGATAGACGGACACTCACAGTACCCCTGGGGTAGCCTCGTGCTTTTCAGATGCATCTGTCTGAACGTGAATGACGTCAGATCTTGTGAGTCACGGTGCAACGGGATTGAGAAAAATGCATTTTTCAAGTCAATCACCATGAAATATTTTACATCAACAGGCATGTTACATAGGATTGTAGCCAGGTTAGGGACTACTGGGAACTCGGCCTCAACAATATCATTTATCGGTCTTAGATCTTAAATTAGCCTCCAAGACCCTCCCTTTGATTTTTTGATAGGGTAAACTGCAGTATTGCATGACGGCTCTGACATCACTAAGATGCCCTGCTCCATCATAGCTGAAATTGTCTTACAAATTCCTTCATCTGCCTCCCTGGACATGGGATATAGTTGTGGTTTTGGCAGAATTGCTCCTGGCTTCAGTTTACTCTTCACTTCTCCGACTCCTTTCAATAAGCCTACGTCATAGGGTCCTGTGGTCTACACTGAGACAGGCACTTGGGCCATGTCTTCATCAAAATATTCAGGACGATTCTGTGCCAACATCATTCTCTGAGGAACTTCTCTTTTGATCATTCTCACCTGGAAAGTGAGGTTCACCTCAGCTGTTGTTTCTCCCATATATGCTTGCTCGTCAAACAGATCGTCATCAGTGACGTCAGTCAATCAGTACCCCTCTTCAATGGCGATTACTGTGCACCATTGTCTGCCTCCATCATAACCATCGATCAGAGAGCCATTTTCCCTTGTACTGCAGCTGTATGTATCACCAGGGGAAATACTTGTCCCCTTTCCTCATGCATAGGTATTCGTGGCCTGAACAAAAATTTGTCTTGGGTCCTCATAGTTTTTTCAGCAAGGCCTGGCAGCCCTGCCATCAGCACACATACTCCATACGTAAATATTTCGGGCTCCAATGGTACGGCTCTCATAGCTGTGGGTGCTGTGTATGCTCTAATCATTTTGCATACGTTTGAATAGTGCATTCCTGGAGTAGAGCATACTATGCCCTCCTCCGTGAACGAGATTGTCATATTTAACTTCGTCATTAGATCATTAGATCTCGACCCAAAATGTTTACTGGGATTTGTCGTGAATATAATAGAGGCACATTCATTTCACATTCTCCTATAGAGACTGGAATTGCGTTTGTAAAGGGAACACTACTTGTAGCTCCTGTGAAACTCTGAGTATTTATAGCATCGCCGGACAAGAAAAACTTGCCTTCACGTATACACAAACGTGTTGCACCCGTGTCAACGAGGAAGGAATATTCTTTATCCCCTATAACGACATCCACCCTTGGTTCCCGGTGAGGGTCTAGTGTCACTGATAGGATAGAACACATCAGGGTGCCCAGTGAACTGTCCTAGTCCATATATAATTTTGTCCCACCTTGTGCGTATGGACTTCCCCCATCACCAGTATTATTCCTTATTCCAGGGTTTGCAGTCTGTCCTGTGCTCACTGCCTGTGACAGTTACATAGGCGACTGTTGGGGCTGTCCTTGTGGAAAATTCATCGAATTCTGATGTTGCAAGCCTTGTTGCTCTCCTGGCATTTGTTGTTGCACCGTGTGATTTTGTGCAACTCCCTGCTGTAAAAAAGCAGGTGGATTCACCGTACCTATTCTTATTCCTTGGCCGTTCTGCATCATGCCTTGATTTCTGCATGTGCGCGCTAAATGCCCTGTCATCCCACACAACCAACATACTGGCGGTGGTCTGATCACTTGCCCATTTGACATATCCTGGTTGCCATTTTGCATATTTTGAAAACCTCCTTGATTACTCTGAAAACCTCCCTGATTACCCTGCCATCCTCTTCCTCTAAATCCTCTTCCCCTGGGGTAAAACCCAGTATTGCCCTGATTATTCTGCTGTGGATTATTGACTTGTGGCATGCTCGATTCAGTTGTGCTAGTTATCATGGCTCCTTCAAGAGCATATTTTGAAAATTTCTTCTGCACTAATTTTGCCTCTTCACCCTTTCGTGCAGCTTCCTTTTTATGATTCTTCTCCTGCGGCAGCCTGCAATAGTGTGTGATGGTCAACTGTATTTCTGCCCATGGCTTGGCCTCTATTCCCACCAACTTCTTGAGCTGTTTCTGTACTGGCTCTGGCAGCCCTTGACATAATATATGGTAGAATACAGGTATAGATTTCCCCCAAGATTCCCGAGTCTCGAGGACCCACACATCTTGAAAATTCTGTATGTAAATGAACAGATCTTCTGACTCCTTCATTTTACGTGTCATGATAGCTCCCATGTCGGAAGTATCTGGGTATAGCACTTGTAGTGCCTTCCATACCGCGGCTCTGCAATTGTTTAATGGAGCTCCGTCATGCACGGTATTAACTGTGGTTACACCATTGTAACCTGCCCGCGTCCACACATCATCTGCTCTATCACCAAGTATGGCGATTAAGAGACCTTTGATATCCCTGATAGCTAACGTGTTCCCTCCCGTAATTTTTTCAAGCTTGTGTATCCATTTTCCGGCTCCCGATGTCAGCATTGGGAGCTTGTTTTTTAAGTTTTTCCCGATCCATGTTTGGCCACGAAATATATTGTGGGTAAGTTGCAATGCGTTTGCTTCTACTTCCACTACGCACTCTGCACCCCATACAATGACTATACCCTCTGCTACCTCCGTAATGAGTGACACTTTCTTAGACTGCACTGCCAGCAGCCCCGTATTCTCTGTGCTGGGCGAACTGAAAATTGAAACGGATAGCAGTTTGGGCTTCGACAATTGTGACAAAACATATGTGCCTGAATTGCCAACAGACCTTTCATCCGTGACTGGGTTGTGCGCTCTAAGCGACCCGGGCAGAATTCTAAAGCCTAGCGTAATCATGCCAGTTATAAACAAGAGCGTTCAACCCTCAGTATTGCCATTAAAAGTTCTAGCCTTGTGCAGAACTCAAGTCTTCCAAGAGTCACAAATAAATGAAGCCATAGGCATAGAAAATCAACATGTTTGCCCATATGATTATAGATGCGATACCAGCGCTTTAATCCAGCATATCGGCATGATAAAAGAAAAAGAAAGTGGAACTGATGTCCCTCCAAAGGAAATCTCTGTCATAATTCCCAAAGAATTTGGTGAGCAAAGCCGAAGAAGTGCATCTGTCGATAATGGGACAACTGATGAGCTTTATGTAAATAGGTCCATACCGTTAATTATACATGAAAAACCGAATAACGGTCTCACGGAAGGTGGAAGACGCAGCTCTTTAGCTGTGGCTGACAAAGTATTAAATGATCTGATAGCGATTAATGGCAGGATCGGTCAAAAACAAAACACTGCGATAGAAAGTGTGGCAAATAAAGGGAGAAAACAGCATACCTGCGACAGTCCAGCGGCAAGCCCAGATGTTAAAAAAGATGCCTCAACTTCTATAGTAGCGAAACCCAGCTGGCTAGTAGACTCTGTATCGCCACAGGTTAAAAGAAAGAGAGCTGACTCTAGCGTTGAGAAACATGTCACGGACTCACAAAAAAGACATCCTGGAAATCCCATGACTGGAGTGCCTGTAAAGAACATAGATGTCTGAGACTCCTCCTCATCGTCTAGTAGTGCATTAACAGATCAAACACCTAATAAATGTGTAACAAAGATGTTGAAGAAAAGCTCCGTGAATTATCGAGCTAGATGTAAAAATGAAAACTCAGCTGAAAATCTTGCAAGAAACGTCTCTGAAGAGCTTGTAAAAGACATGAATCCACTAATAATGGCAATGCTAACCATAGCTATGTCACCATTTACAAAATTATATGAACAACTAAATGAAAATATAAAAGACCAGACAACGCTATTGGCGCTGCTAAATACACAAATGAGATCAATCGAGCAAGAAATGGCTACAACTAAACAAGCTCTAATAATTGAAAGCAATAAGAGCGAACTGAATACGAGAGTCATGCTAGAACAAACCAAAAATAGTTCAACAGACAAACACCTTTTAGCTGAAGTTGCAAAAGAAGTGATCGCTTTACTGAAAATACAGAACAATGAACCAATAACATTGACAAAAGTGGATGTTACTCAGGACATTGACAAAAATATGTCATGTCAGACTGATGAGGATACATATAATGCACTAACTAAAAAAGAGGATCTCCTCAACAGAATAAGCAAAAAAAAATCAGAGTAGTCATGGAGACGGAAATGACGCTGACAGATGTGATGAAACATTAATTGAAGATCAGCTGAGAAAATGTAAAGAGAAAAAGAAAAATACTACTAACAAGGTTGACAGGGCGGAAAAGGTGGACCCGGCCAACATAGAGGTCCATACTAATAACCATGTACAAAGTGCAGCGAAGAAAATTAATATAATAGTCGCGGCAAAGCAGACGACCAAACAACTCCCTGAATTTACATCAAATGCAGAAGTATCTATCTACCAAGAACAAGATGAAGAGGATGAAAATATACCTACAACCTCAGCCAACGCCGAAGGAAATATAGGCCATCCTGAGAGCTTTGAACCCTGTAAAATAAACTCGAAAGTGCCAGTAAATCTAAGGCTTCTAGTAATGTATTAGTGGATGAACTCCCAATGGAACGTAAACTCTTCTCTATTTTTAATCCTAAAGAAAAAAATAAAGCGAAGAACGCATTACCCAAAATAGCCCCTGAGAAAAAAACGAAAAATGAGAAGAAAAGAAAACCCTTTCAGAGATCTAACGTGCGGTCATTCTTGCAGAGCATCAAAGCGTTCAACGATATAGCTGCGACAATTAATAAATGTGCAAAAAAAATTATGTCCTGCTCAAACACTAACTCATTAGAGGCGCCAAGCGCGAGCTCCGCGCAGGGCAAAATGGATAATAGAACCAACTTGCCAACTGAATGTTTTTCATCTGAACTATTAGATTTATCTATTTATGAGCTAAGTGAGGAAGGAGAAGATGAGGAAAGTGTGCTCAGCGAGCCTGAATTAGATGTCGAAAAAATCTCTCCAAATCCCTCTAGCAAAAAGGCAGAGTCCATCACTGGCAGAAAAGCATGAAGGAAGTGATCGGAGAGTAGTCCTTCAAAAAATACAAGAGGGAAGCATACCGATAATAAAACCTGCGGTTGGGAATCCAACTAAGTTTCTTACTTTGGCTGAAAGAAGAACGCAGATTGAAACAGTCAACTCATTAAAATCGCAAAATTCAATCATAAACGTAACACAGCAAAAGATCACAAAACAAAAAGATCAAGATCGACAAACATCAATTCAAAGCACAGTATCATACGGTAAGATAATTTTTGACTTACCAACCCGAGAGAGCAAAAAGATGGTCCGTAAAACAGCTAACAAAGGTGAAGCTGAAGATAAACCAACTCCGCTAACAACCACCAAATATTTGCTACGATTGGAACGAATCGTAAAAGAAAAAGATGGTCTAATATTAAATAGGAAAAACGTCCCCACGTTGCTCCATCACATCCCTCAGCTGAGAACTGTGGCATCTGATGACATCAAAACTGTAGAATGTGAGGGAGAACGGATAAATGATTTTGTAATTTTACACATTCCTTCTAAAATTGTCTGAGACTCGATATTAAATACTGACTCTCTTCTAAACTCACTAGGATTCGACGTAATCGAAACCAGTGAGAAAAAACAGCAGGATCGAGCCAAACGAAGTGAACCTTACATTACATCTAAAATAGCTAAAATAATGGATGAAAATGTAACTCTAAAAACTGTGGGTTAAACCCGGTAAAACAAAATGGAAGTAAAGACAATATGAGACAGATTACGGACAACGAGAAGATAAGTAGAACAATCTCAAGAACAGCTCGGTCCAACCGGAATAGTGAGGATGATTCCGGCAATGATCAAAATTGGACCTGGATATCAAAAACATTAAACGGCGTGAATAAAAGTTAATGCCAAAAGAATTGCTTAGATGAAAAATGTTATATTGCCTCATGGAATACACGAGGACATAAGCATTTGTTTGGAGACTTAATGATGGATTTAGACGGAATAGATATACTTTGTCTTCAGGAAACATGGCTGATGCATAACCCAATTGCCACAGGATTTGAGATTGCTTTTAATCCAGCAATCAAAGGTCACCCAATGGCAAGTCTTTTAATACTTGTAAAACTGGAGAGTGGAGCATGCATTATCCAAGAAACTAATGTATTATCATACCTACAAATGGCTGTGATCTCACTCCCAAATGGACTAAAAAGAATTGGCAAAACCCTGGTGCTGTTAAATATATATTGGCAACATGAGGCTACGGAGGAGAAAAAATTAATCAAGCAGCTCTCGCAAACAATTACCGACATCTATCATCATACAGAGGATGCAAAGATATTAATCTGTGGAGATCTAAATATAAACTGTTTTCAGACAAAAAAGAACAGCATAAGTGAAGGAAACCGGACGAGTAGTGGATGAAGAGCGGTAGAAATGTGGCTCAATGAAATGAAAGTCTGTACCCTAAACATGTTGAATGGACACACTCTGGGAGATATCCCAGCACACCATACCTGGCATAGAAACCAACAAAAGTCGACAATCGACTACATGTTCGTGACTGAACAAGTGAGCCGACAGGTCGAAATGCTACAGGTAATTGAGATGAGACATAGTGACCATCACATGTTGAAATTACAGGTCGATATGCAATCAATGGACAGACGAAGTCCAAATGATGGGAAGCAGCTAGCAGTTGAACTGGGCCGCAATCGATTAAGACTTGATATTCCTAAAACAAGATCTCTACTGAATTCCCTTGCAAACAAGCAAGATGATGAACGAATTGAATACCCATCCGTGCTGGCAGCTTACCTTGAAATCAATGTAAAGAACACCAAATCAGACTTTAAAAAACAGCATGCGTGGGACGGGAAGATCTCCAACAAAAAAAAAGAGGGTAATAAAGCTTTAAGAAAGTGCAGAAATCTCGCTTTTGAAGATCGTGTATTAACAATAAAACATGTCAAACAAAAAAAATTGGTTAATAAGTCACAGAGCGACAATGATGCAACAAGATGCAGAACTGATGATGAAGACATTAAAAAAAAGAAACACAAGAGAATTTTGGAGATACCTGAACAAGATGATGTCTCCGCAAGGGGCTCTCATAAACAACATGGTACCTGAGAAAATATGGGTTGAACATTACATAAAACTATTCGTCATACAGAAGATGAAACCTAATCAGTTACCAGTGTTAGAGAGCGAGTGGGCACTCAAAATCGAAAAAGATGACCTGCTAAGAAACATCTTGAGACTCAGCTCCTCCAGAGCACCTGGCCCAGATGGGCTTACCAACTTCCAACTCAAGCAACATCCAGATCTATGGAGAGCCGGAAGATACCAATGTCCTGGAAGAGTGCAATCATAGTTCCTATTTTTAAAAAAGGAAACAGAACGGAACCTAAGAATTATCGACCGATTGCACTCCTCGATGTTCTAGGGAAAATCTTTGCTACTTAGCTAAACATACCTCTATTAAACTGGATATAAGAGTCTGGTCGATTCGATCCGCGCCAGGCCGGTTTTGTTAAAGGAGTGGGATTTTGTTTAAATGTGATAATTATAAACCTGTTAAAGATGGAAGCTATTAGAATAAAAAAATCTATATTGCTTTCATAGATCTCTCCAATGCATTTGATACTGTAGATCGCGAATTGCTATGGAGAAAATTGAAGAGATGGAAATGCCCAGAATATTTGTTACAGCCAATCCAAGAACTGCACACAGGAACAGAAATTATGGTCAGATTAGACAAAGTCGGCACCCTTAACAAACCAATTGCGACTAACCATGGCGTAAAACAGGGATACCTATTAGCAGCAACCCTGTTTCGCCTATTCTTATCTGACATTGAAGATTCACTTGGAGCTGTAAATTCATATCCACCAAAAATCAATGGGAATGCAGTCAACTGGCTGCTTTATGCAGATGACATTGCTGTATTAGATTTAACACTGATTGGACGGTCACGAAAGCTAGCAGCTTTGGAGAATTACGTCATGGATAATAAACTAAGAATCAATCCAGCCAAATCTGAGATCCTAATCTTACAGGATCTCACAAGAGCTAAGAGACGTAATAAGAACAGTGACCCGAAATGGAGATTGAATGATGAAGTCCTGAATTGTGTAACTAAGGTCAAGTACCTTGGTATGTGGCTAAACAGCAACATAAATGAGGCCCGTGGGTTGTAGATGCAAAAAATAAATGCAAACAATTAGCCTGCCAAGGTGCTATCATAACTAAAAAATATGGAAAATTGTCCTTGTTACCTGCATTAGCCCATTTTAACCAGAAAGCAGTTCCAACATTAATTTATGGTGCAGAGAGCGCCCTAGGGGCACCGGCCAACCTCTGGTCTCAAATGGAAAATCAGTACTGGAGACGTGTCTTACATTTGCAAAAAGGTATACCAGCCGCTTGTTTGCGTTACGAACTGAACCTGGTGTCAATCAATGTGAGAATTATGTGGAAGACGCTGTCAGCCTACCGTAAAACAATCATTGACCAACGGACCCCACAGTTTGAGATATTGGCCGATCTTGGTAGCGGAATCTCGACCTCAACATCTGTTAAATGGGTAAATGAATGTAAAAACTACCTGACAGAGTTATCAACAGATTGTGAGACACTGAAAACAAATCCAAATCTGGTGAAAAAGAAACTATGGGAACGAGACTGGTGTGCAAAGGTAGACGAAAGGAACCGCTATAAAATAATGGAAGATGCAGCAAAGGAAGGGAAAAACCAGAATAAACTCCCACACTATCTGATGAAATCTCCAAATGCGAATTTCCAAAAGACTTTCATGAAATTTCGGCTGAACGCATTTGACACAAAAGTGAGCTTAAATCTGAGACACAAAAAAACTTTTGTGAATTTGTCATGTTGCTTCTGTGGGAATTACCCTGAAACCTTAAAGCAATTAACATTATATTGTGCAAACCTGAGATCATTAAGAACAGTGCATATGGCTCAAGTGATAAATCTCTACCCAACATTATCTGGAGAAGAAATGTGGATAAAACTTGCCAACCCAAAAGAAAAAGAAACCTATGGTCTGATAAACTTTTTATGTAATCTAAACATAAAGCTAAAAGAACAAAATGAATTGGAGAGCGAAAAGTAAACAGCCAACACTATGGAAGTAGGGAGACTGATGACAGACTGATAGTAGTATGAACTGTGCTATCTGGCTGAGGCCCACTAACTTTGATTTGTGGATTCCTAGGTAGAAGCTGTTACTCTTTCCTAATTTAATGACGCTGCGAAGATGCATTACTTTGGGTTGGCTGGGATGGGATTGTGTATTGATTCCTTTTCTTTTAAAAAGTTTGTTATAAACTAAATGAAATTAAAAAATGTTTTTAAATATATTGTGGTGTTGCCCCTCCTTTCTCGAGCAGCGGAAATTGAGACGCATAGCTCTTTCTTGCTTCCCTCATTGTTCTCCTATCTATTGCAGGGGTAATGTTCCTTCATCACCACCTACCCGGCAATGTCCTTAGTCGGGTCACATAGGCTGGTGGAGACAACCCCCTCTGGCCATGAGATACTTCTTCACGTCAGTCTGAATGTGTGGCTAACTCTAACGCCCTCAGTACAGGCTCACTAGTGTCTGACCATCTTATCCCTTTTCCCCTTGAGAGTCGTCTTTCGCATCTCCTTTCTTCCTCTTTTTCCTCACGCTCCTCTCTTTCGGTGTTAGACATTGTCTGCCCCCAACTTGTGCAACTTCTTACATCCTCTTTGCTTCTGCTTATTTCTAATCTATCCAGGGAAAGTTCTCTAGTCCCACTGCTTCGGGAGACATCCTCAGTGTCATAAAGCTGGGTGCTCTCCAGGCTTTCATTTTCCCCCTCCCCTTGGGGTACTTGTTCTAGCCCCATTTCCTCATATATCCTATCGATCATTTCTCCGATGCTTCTGCTGTCAAAGTCATCCTCAATATTTGTTCTAGATGTGCCTGGTCCGAATCATACTCAGGAAAGAATTCTTCTTTGTCCTCCCAGTCTACCACTGGGTCAGGTTTTTTAACCTCTCTTTCCAGATATTCAAGATCACATGCTCTCGGTCTTCACTTACGTTCTACATCATCATCGAATTCTCTACGCTTCCTTGACTCTTCTGTGACCCTATCTTCTTCCTCTTTCTTTGCATCTCTACGTTAATTTACCCTTCGGATTTCCTCATCCCTTCGTCTCTTTATTCTTTTCTCTTGTATCCTTTGCTCTTACTCTCACCTTCGTTGCTCCTGTCTGTCTTGATCATTGGCAGCTCTCTGCTTACGATCATGTTGTTTTTCTAGCTCTTCACGATATGACTGTTCTCGTCTCTGTCTATCCTTTTTCCTTATTCTTTCGTCTCTCAATCCTTTTTCTTTTTCCCTCTCCTTTCTCTGTACATCGTCTAACTTCTCCTTTTGTTTCGCTTCATTAATGCCGTTGCCATTGAGTTTCCATAAAATCTGCCCTCCCATCCATTTGTTCTTTGCGAGTGCTATCTCATCAGTTCTGTCCTCGCTTCCTTTCCATCTTTTGCCTTTTCTCTCTTTGTCGAGAGATGTACTTGCCTGTGTCTTGTATCTTTTCTCGTCATCGCGCCTCTCCTTGTCCCTCGGGACTTTGGAGGTAATATCTCTATCTTTATCTTGATTTTCGTCACTACTTTGCGTAGGTGACTCATACGCTGGGTTGCTATACCCCGTGGCTGCTTTAAGTGTTCCCTGAGCGTGTATAACCCTTCCTCCTTATCATTTTCATTTCAGACGTGGCAGGTGGTGTTGAGGCCATCTCACCCCCCTCTGTGCATACGTTAAGTATCCAGTCTGATGGCGGTTCCTCTTCCTTGTCTTGTTGATACATTTTCCACAACTCTAGACTAGCTAGGTGTTTGTCTAACTTTTTGCCCGTGTATGTGGCGTGCAAGTATGTCATCATGTGTTGCACAACAGCTCTAGATAATGAGCCAAGGCATAAACATTTTGCGGGCGGTTCCTTTAACCCATTCTGCACTGTACTTTTTCAGCTTTGGAGCATGTTTCGGCAACTGTTTGCATAGGTGTGCTAATGGAGTTACATCTTCCATGCTTTAATCTGTTTCCTTTCTCGTTATATAACACTTGTCAGTGCTTTACGTGACTTAAACAATTCCAACAATATGAGCAAGCACCAATCACTGCAAGCTCCAATCCCCTTTTACACAAAATGTTATATCTTCTATGTTACTCAATAAACATCAATTTGTATACTAAAATATCTCAGTTATTCAATCGCATAAATCTTATGTCAGTTCCTCTAAGGAAAATGTTGGCTTATGACATCACAACAAACAACACATAAGACAGACGTTAACAGACTAGACAAACTCCAGCTGGCCACATATACCTCTGCCTCTAATATTACCCCAACATGGAGTTTAAACGTATCCCTTTCATGGCGTCTTTAACCGCCGTAGTGACTTATTTTGTTCCTCTTCATTCAGGACTCTAGATACAATTTTCTTCTAGCCACTATGTTAAAGCGTAGGAATTAGGCGAATCCTCTCACTTCTCGGGTGTCTTCCTCGGTATCCTCTCTCTTCTCGGGTGTCCTCCCCGGTATCTTCTCTCTGTCTACTTAATTATTCTCGAGTCATTATTTCCTCCCCCATATATATATATACATTATTCTCTACTTCTGTCTATATTTTGTTTTCCCGCCTCCCTCCGTTACCTTTTCCCTTACTTGTTCTAAGGTATATTACTTTTTGCCAAAGCATTTTTTTCACTCACCG
Source organism: Ambystoma mexicanum (assembly GCF_040938575.1). Classification (NCBI taxonomy): domain Eukaryota; kingdom Metazoa; phylum Chordata; class Amphibia; order Caudata; family Ambystomatidae; genus Ambystoma; species Ambystoma mexicanum. Next base: position 151,928,914 of record NC_090924.1, read on the forward strand.
GTCGCATGTTTCCTCTCTGGATCCTGGGGATCACCGCCTTCGTCACCACCTTCTCCGGCTTTTCTCCCGCTTAGCTGCCCGTAGGAGTGGGAAGGGGTTATATGGGGGAATACAGGTCCCTTCAGACCTTGTGCTGCAGATTTTATTTTTACTCTACCACTGTCTATGGGGAGCTTAATGGTCTACTCAGCCGAATGGCAAAGGACTTGTGATATAACCGAGGACCTAGAGTTATTTTATGTCGACGGTCAATGGGTGTCTTATTCTAATCGATAATCGATAACCATCCTATCTCTGCTACCAAGTGTGCTCCGATACCCCCAACCGGCACATAGAGTCGGGTTTGCTCAAAAGCACTTTAAGACAAGATAGCAGCACCCGTGAGATGGATGGGGGTGCAGATATATACTTCAACACCAATCAATAAGGACAACTCAACAGTTTGGCAAAGGGAGTGCGTTTAATGACAAGTACAAAAAACGGGGAGTCATGAACATCAGCAAATGGTGCGATCTTCCTTCTCGCTTCAACTCCAATGAACTTCATAAAAATCATGACATTTATACTGAAAACACATCATACTTGACATGTAACACTCAACATGCAAGTTCGGGAAAGGTAACTTTAATATAGGTACTATATCTGTATATGCTAACAGAGTGAGGGGATTGGATAAACACTGTCAGGTGGGCATCTAACCCCTTCCTTTAAAAACGACTACTGCAGAAGTCACTAAAAGTACAACGTCCTATTGGTTCTACTGACTATAGGACCCTAGATTATTTGGTCCATTGTGATTGGGTTGGCACCAACCCCATGCATACTTTTCCACTTTGCTTAGCAGCACGGAGAATGGTCGACCAGGTGCGGGGTGCCCATTAGTTACCCGGCCTTCCTCCACTTATTGTTGCAGTCAATCATCACTTTAGTAGCCATGTGTCAATTATTTCACTGTGGCTGGCCTCGAAACTGTACCTTCTGTCTGGAAAAGTTCTGATATCTTCGTCTGGTCTTGTGCCATGCGTAGGTGTGAGTCCCCGCTTCTTCTTGCTCGGCTGGTCACATGGTTTCGGGCACCATGAATTTGCCTCTTTTACATCAATTAGTGTATTTGATTTTCATTTCACCCACCACCTGCCTTCGTCTTCTTATCTCGACTTTTCAGAGGCAGGTTATTCTGTTCTTAGTTTCAATTAAGTATAGCTACTCTTCGTTTCTTCTGTTGGTATGACCTTGGCTCTCCTGGCACGAGTTGCCTCTGCTGAGTTTCGTTTCTGCCGCTTGTTCCAGATTTTGCTAAATATGAGGCTTTCCTCGTGTGGCCTTTAGTAACCTGGGTTGATTCTGCTTCTTGTGCAAAGTGGAAATACACTTATACAATGTGCTTCGTTTGAGGTAGATTATGTATAGTGGCGCTTGCCGCCCTATCTTTCTAATAAGCATAGCAAACTGCACGGTTTTCTTAGCTTTCTTGCGGTTCCAAGCATATGTACAGGTATAAACTGGTTGACTGTCTTCATCATGCTTGTGGCTTAAGCTTCTGCATTTGACATCGCCCTTTCACTTTAGGTTCACGATATCCTTGTTCATGGCGTTTCATCTCTTTGCGTCATTTTCTGGTCATCATTTCTTCGTTGTGTGGGTCAGTCTGGGTTCTCGTGACGTCACCATTCGTCTTCCATTAAGACCTTTTTGGTCTCTTCAGGGACTGTACTTAGACGATTCTCATTTCACTTCATTTGTTGATAGGGTTTCCTCAATGGATACCTTATTGTCCATGGTTTCCATGGTACTGGTACTCTTATAGGTGCTGTTCTTCTGATAGGTACTGGACATAGCCCTACTGCGGCTCTCTGCTGGTTTATTTGCTCACATATTTCGGTGTGAACATTCCTGGTACTCCAAAATAGACGGTTGGAGTGCAGGCTTTCTTTAGGACCTCCTCTACACAGCTTTTCCAGGAGTTTGCCCAGGAAAGGAGTGATAGAGATCGGGCGATAGTTAGCAGGGCAAGAGGGGTCGGCTGTGGGTTTCTTAAGAAGAGTTTGCACAAGAGAGTGCTTCAGAGGGGAGGGGAAGGCTTCAAATGCGAAGGCGTGGTTGCAGAAGTCGGCCAGAGTACGAGTAAGGGTGTCAATGTGGCCCGAGATGGTTTTGGACGAACAGGGAAGAACCTGTTTTGACGAGACTTTCATAGATCAGACTTGTCTGGAAATCTCGTCAGGGGAGAACAGAAGAAAAGATGAGAAAGAGGAAGGAGAGGTGGCTGTAGGAGGGCCAGAGGTAGCGGAGAGAGAAGGGGGAGGAGGAATAGAGGATGAGAGGGTGGACAGGATGTCCTGGGTTTTTTAGATGAAATGAGAGGCAAGGGCCATGCAGGGGGCCTGAGAGGCGACAGGAGAGGTAGACACTGCAGCAGGGTTGGCCAGCTCCTTGCAGATTTTAAAGAGTTTGGCCGAGTTGTTAGATGCCGCATAGACATGGGCCTACCTCCTTTATTCCCTTCACATCCTCCCTTCAAACAAATCAAACATGAAACCAGTGGTTCAAACTTTTTGGGCCTGAGCCCCCCTGAGCAAAATCTGGGCAGGCCAGGCCCCCCCCAAAAAATCCAAATGGACAGTAAATCCAACTGGCTATTTACTATCATGCGCCGGCACAGCAACCTACTCCCAGTTCAGTGCATGGGCTCCCCATGCTGCTCCTATCACAGTCTCTTGGCTCCCTCATCCCACTCCTTACCCAGATCCTGGGCTCTCCCCACCCCACCGCAGACGCTGGGATCTACTCATTAAGCTCCCACCAATGTCCCTGGGATCTCCCCACGCTGCTACCACCACTATGCCATGGCTCCCCTCATCCTGCTTTGACCACAGTTCCTGTGCTTGCCCCACCCCGCTCCCAGCACAGTCCCAGGGCCAGTGGCGGCTGGTAAATTTTTTAAGTGGAGGGGCATAATTATTTCTCCCAGATATGCCACAGCAACAGTGCGTAGCGAGGGAGCACAAGCCAATGAGGGGGAGTTCGGGGAATTTATTAAAATAATGGGTTAACATGTCGCATTTTAGAGCATACTTTTTAAATAATTGGCTAAAAATACAAACAGTTTGCAATTGGCGCTGGGGGTCCCAGGAGGCAGGCATGACATTTTTGTACTGGATATCTATGAGAGATGTCCAGTAAAAAGATACCATCCTTGTCCCCTGGGCCTCACAGCACCTAACTCACGCACACAATCAAAGTGATAATGTGTGTATGCAAGGCGCTGGGGGGGACCAGGGGAAAAGCATGGTATTTTTTACTGGACACCTATGATGTATTTCCAGTAAAGAAATACCATCTCTGTCCCCTGAGCTCTATAGCACCTCAGAAGAAGAGCTGATTTTGGCAGGGGGGTTGTGCAACAAAGGCATTTTTAAAAGGCCTCTGTTGTACAAACCCCCACTCGCCAAAATCAACTCCACGGACCAACACAAAAATACACACACATTCACACACCAAGCACTCTATCATTCACTGAGCAACCACCATCATACACTCACTCTTAACACAAGCATACACGCACCCATACACATAAATAAAAAATAAATTAACATAAACGTACCTTCTGTCCCAGTACGGAAGTTTCCTCTCCAGCGTTCCAGCTCCTGCATCATGAACAGGAATTGGGAAGAAAATGCTTCCTGGTTCCTGAACATGCGTGTAGGGGCCTGAGTGTGGGTGCTGAAATGCCCTGCTCCAGTCTGCCCTGTCTGTATGTGCGAGGAGGCGCAGGAGATCCCCCTCGCACATACAGACATGCAGTTCCCCATCCAGCATTTCCATGGAGCTATGCAAGGCTGGTGAAGCACCCCAAGGCCGCAAAGCACCCCAAGCCTTGAATGGCTCATTGAGCATGGCTGCTGGGGAATTTTCAATGTGAATACTTTTCGCAGTTCACGTTCTTTATCAATTCGCAATCTGCCAATTAGCCCAAACCAAGATGGCGGCTGCAGCTTGGCTCACGGCCTGGCTGCAATCTCTTCCGGGTTCCTCTGAGCAGTTCAGAAGAACGGTGTTACAGGGCAGTCGCCCCAGAGAGTTCAGGCACGGCGAACAGCTAGGGACGATAGGTACGCATCCCGTGTTATGGGTTTGGACCTGAATCATTTATGTACCTTATTGATCTCACCACATCAGCAAAGGGCACTTTTTAATACTATCCTTACCACCCACCCCCCTTTTCCGATAGTTTTTTTACGCTTTCAGAATAAGTTGAGAACAGCGCACTTACGTGTAACAAGATTCATTCCAGACAGGTAGGTCAAATTGAGAGGGCGTGCTAAGGGGCAACTTACAAACAATTGGTGAGTTGAACCAAATGAGGTGTATAGCTTCTGTTGCTTTTTAATTTCAGTCTACTTCATCACCCACAAATAAAGGGGGTGCACAGGGTGCACAGAATGCAGTCAAGATAGGCAGCCATGATCAACGATAATGCCTTGCCGGTCTAAGACACATCAAAATGAGTCCACTATATTTGTATTAAATGCACCCACATCTATTCAACTATCCATCTCTACAGAGGCATTTAGTGTCCATTGCATGATTAAGCATGCTGTACAATGCACTTGGCTCTGTTGTCACCCATTTGAGTACTGCAAAATTGTTATGTTATGTTATGTTATTTGGCATTTATATAGCGCTCTGTATATCATTGGTATGACCTCAAAGCGCTGGTGGGTTGAAAGCCCTCTGGGACCATAGTCCAGGCCAGTAGAGAGAGTAAGGTGTCAAAGAGTGCTTGGGTGCACCGATTAGGTGCGCAGCTGATGCGATTGCCTGATGGTAGCTGCATCCTAGCATTAAGTGTAGTGGTATTTGATATCAGGTGAATGTGTGCAGCCCGGAGGTTGGTCACCAAGACTGGGTTCTGGATGCGTTAGGGCTGTGTAGGACGTTTATGTGTGCAGCTAGGCCGATTTTCGTAGGGTATAGCTGCGTTTTATCAGAATGTTGAGGTGATCATGAAGTAATGTTCGTATGTGAACAGCTAAGCCGAAATGTGATAGGAGAGGTGAGTGTCTGGGTGGAGGTTTTGATCTAACAAGCTCACTATTCCAGATTTCAATTGCGCGTTTGCGATTGCTGCATTCAGAGTAAACTTATTAGTGACTTAATAGTTGCATTCAGTGGCGTCATTGCTCGGGATCTCTTTGAACATTTGTCAGCAGGTCGTAAGGTCTCAGCAGCCTTAGAGGTGTTAATCGGCATTATGGAAAGAGACAGGTGTTTAGAGCTTTGCCGAAGGTCATGTAGTCTTGTGTGTGTCGAATATGTAGGGGGAGTGAGTTCCACAGAGTTGGGGCCAAGGTTGAGAAGGCAGATCCTCCGATCCTGACAGAATTTGAGGTTGGAATCACTAGAAAGAGGGCAGTGCTTGATCTCAGGGTGCGAGATGAGTGGTAGGGTTTTATCTTCTCTTGTAGGTACGTTGACACGGTCTTGTGCACTGCTTGGTGGGTAATGCATAGGGTCTTGAAGGTGGCACTTCGTCCGACTGGGAGCCAGTGGAGGATGCTGAGAGCGGGCGAGATGTAGTCCCTGTATCCTAGGTCGAGGAGGAGTTTGGCAGCACCGTGTTGGGCTATTCGGAATTTGTTGAGTTGGTATGCCAGTGCTCCCAGGTATAAGGAGTTGGCATAGTCCAGTCTCGACATAACAATAGACATAACAGTGTCTAGTCTGTTGGGATAGGAGAGGTCATGAAAAATGCATCTAAGAAGTTTGAGGAGGTAGTGACAGCATTTTGAAACATTAATGATCTGACGGGAGGAGTTTAGGCCCGAGTCCATAGTGCAGCCTAGGTTTTTGACTATATTGAAGGGGGTGGGGGGGGTGCTGAGGGACGGGGGCCATGGGAGTGGTTGTGGGAGAAGGACAGTATTGCCGCACACCATGATTTCAGTTTTATCAGGTTTCAAAAGGAGGTGGTTACTTGGCTTCCATCATTCAATATCACGGAGACAAGCTTCAAGGTTGGGACATGGGTTGGTGCTGGTCTTGGGGATTCTTAGGATAATTTGGGTATCGTTGGCGTAGTTGTAACAGGAGAGGTTGCGCGGACGGATGATTCCTGGTAGAGTGGTCAGATAGAGGTTGAAAAGGAGAGCAGAGAGGCAGGCGCCTTGGGGTACTCCAGTGTTCACAGCGCGAGCAGTTAAGACAAAGGGGGAAAGGAAGGCAATTTGTTTCCTGTTGCTGAGGAAAGATGCAATCTATTTGATTGCCGTGTCATGGATTCCTAGGGGAGTGGAGGCGGTCAAGAAGGATTGAATGGTTAACGGTGTCAAAGGCTGCAGAGAGATTGAGGAGAATCAGCGCTGTGCAACCCTCAGAGCCTGCCGTATGCTTCAGATCATCCCTGATCGCGATCAGCGTGGTGTCTGTTCCGTGTCGAGGTCTGAAGCCTGACTGTGCAGGGTCAAGGAGTTTGTTGGATTCTACGAAGGAGTTGAGCTGGGAGTATGCAGTCTGGTCAATGAGTTTCACGAGAAATCTGGTGTTGGAGATCGGCCTGTCGTTCTTAAGGTCACGGGGTCGAGGGATGCCTTTTTTAGAAGTGGCTTGACATGCGCTATTTTAAAGGCCTCTAGAAAGATGCCAGAGGTGAGGGAGTCATTTAGTATGGCTCTTGCATGGTCTCCTGCGCAGGTAGAGGAGAATATTTCTGGACTACTGCAACAGCCTCTTTCTAAATCTTCCTGCTTCTACTCTCCGCCCTCTGCAACTCATCCAGAACAGGACTGCGAGACGTGTCCTTGGCCTCAAGCCCAGGGATCGTATCTCTCCAGGACTGAAATCTCTCCATTGGCTCCCAGTGGCTGCGAGGATTATTATTTTTTTTTTATTCTTCACTGGCATGGTTGAAAAATGAAATCCAACCTTTCAGCATTAACAATACAATACATTCATCTAAATATAAAAGCAAAATCATACTTCAAATTTTTTCAATATAAAAAATCATAATTCAATCTTTTAACAAATTAAAAATCTTCTTGACAAAATAATGTCATGTGAGTTGCAGTATATTACATTTCACAAAAGATGCACGAACAAAGAAAACAAATATAACCTTCTTGCGATTTCTCAAGATAACATTGGTTATTCACTTAAATTCATTACATCACAGGATTTTAAAATAGGAACAGACAATGTAACGTGCATCTGTGGTCTCTTAATTTTTAAACGATTCAGAAAGTTTATAATCGCGTATCTCACTTGGGCCTCAATACCTTCAACTCTCTCTTTCTAAATATCTTCCTTCTTGAGCTCTGTGCTCATCCGCCTCCAACTGCCTCAGGGTCAGTCACTTCTCCAAGCAACGAGTTGGTGGTAGATCTCTTTCTTCGGCTGTGGCATCCCTCTGGAACAGCCTCCCTGCCTCCCTGAAACTTGAGGAGAATCATCTCCGGTTCCCCGGAAGCACCTGAAAACCTTTCGCTTTTTCTCCTCCTCTCCCTTGCTGACTTCCTGGCTGAAACTGAAACTGCACTGGTTACCTGGCCACCTTCTGCTCTCTGGCCCAGGTCACCTTTCCCTGCCAGTCGCACACCTGCTCTGCCTTCCTGGCAAACCCCACACTTGGGGACTGTTTCTGTATCCCTCCAGTCCCACTACCAGCACTTGCAACCTGTTGTCTGCACTTACCCTTGCACTTGCCACCTTTGCCCGTACTTTTGCTTATTGTTTATTTATTCTATTGTCCCATGTACTGCACTGTCCCCTACCCCTTCCCCCACACTTTCCCACTTGCTCCCTCTTCCCCCTTCCCATGCACTTGCGCGATCTGAATGACACCTGGCCTAGTAGGATTGTTGTCTGTCTTCCCCCTCCCTTGCCTCGTCGTGCCTTGAAACGCTTGTGTACAGGCGCGTTATAAATGCCTTTTCATATCATATCATTACTTTCAGGGCAGGGCTCTGGAGATGGGTTTGAACGAGTTGAAGGTTGGTAAAGTGGGCATCGTGGCAATGGGATCAGGAAGGGTCGCTGTAGGGTAGGGGGTGAGGGAGGACAATTTGGTGTTAAGAGTTGCCATCCTGTCAAGTGCAGTGTTCTAGTAATGTAGCGAGAGGGAGTCGCAGAGTGATTCTGTGGGAGTGAATTGGGCAGAGGTGCAAGTAGGTTTCACAAATTCGTAGATGATCTTGTGGAGTTCTTTGCTGCTTCTGCAGCCACAGTTGAGAGTTGTTTATTGTAATAGGCTTTTTAGGCCTTTCGGATCTCGGATTTGTAATTACGGGGGTGGAGGGCGAACATGGATCTGCTGAGAACGGTTTTGGATGCTCGCCATTTACGTTCAAGAGAGTTATTTTGTTTTTTTAATGTCCTCAGGTGGGGCGTGAACCATTTCGGGGGCGGTCCATTGCGTGAGGTTTCGTGGCGTGAGCGGGCGAAAGAAATTAGTGATTTTTTAAGCCAGGAGTCGAAGCATTCAATGGTTAAGGGTCTACCACATGACATTGTTGCAGGGGAACAGAGTAGCAGGGCTTCAGCATGGTCGGGGAATACTGTGACTTGGTTCTAGCATTTGTGATCAAAGGTGGGGGCAGGGGGGGCTGTAGGAGGAGGGACTGGTGTGTGGATAGAGAAAGGGATGGCAAAGTGGTCTGTCCAGATACGCGGTTTGAGACTGGATATAGAGACCAGGTCTTAGGAGCTTAACATCCCATCAAGGGTGTGCCCAACTGAGTGAGTTGGACCAGTGGTATGTTGGGAGAGGTTGAGTGCATCAAGACTGTTGAGCAGTGGATGAGTGATAGGGTTGTTGAGCATATCGAACGAGATATTGAAATCTCCCAGGAGTGTAAGAGATGGGTGATTTACCTGAATGATAGCTATTGAGTCACAGAGATTATTGGCAACATGTCTGTCGTATCCAGGGGGTCTGTAGATGAGTAGGAAGCTGTGGGTGAATGCTGATGGTAGCGAGAGTTTTACTAGAAGGGATTCACAGGAAGCGTTGCATGTTTGGGATTTGACGAGTGAGACAGAGAAATGGGGTTTGTAGAGGATTGCCACTACGCCACCTCTGGAGGGTCTATTGTGGGTGATAAGCGAGTAGCCAGGGTGTAAGGCCTCATGCGCAACTGGCGCAAAACCGTCGGAGAACCAGGTTTCGGTGATAAAAAAATGAGGTTGGGATTGTCACAGGATAGGAAGTCGAAGATGCTGTGTCTGTTTCTAACTACGGAGTGGGCATTAAAAATTATGCATGTGACTTCGTGAGGGGAGGTGGTTTTTGTGCCGCTTGTTGAAGGGAGTGCTCGGTGGACATGGGTGCCCAGTGAGACGGGGCGTGGGGGGTGGTAGGATCATTCAGGGTGGTTGAGACCGGCAGAAGGGGGACTGGATGCCTGTGCACTTTGAGGGTCGGTTGAGAGGGTTACGTCGATGAGGGGCGAGAAGAGTAGGTGGGCAGTAGTAGGTATGTGAGAGACAAGATGGGGAGGATCAGGGGGTATTGGGACGGTGGTGAGTTGAGCACTTGCGGTGTGTGGGGTTAGGCGGTTTGTTTCTGGTTCGAGTGGAGGGCGGTGGTGGTTTAGGTGTACTGGGTGAGAAGTCAAGAGCAAGGGGTGGAGACTGGGAGAGGGGGAGGGTAGGGTCTGAAGGTAGGGGATGGGAAAGGCTGGGAGGTTGGACCGGTGGAGAATTGGTGAGGTATGGTGCGTCGAGGGAGAGGACCAATCACTCTTTCTGCGTTCTGTGGGTTTTGGTGACATTGGAGTGTGAGAGAGGGTAAGAGGGTCAGAAGGGGAAGGCACTGTTCTAGAAAGGGCGAGACGAGCTACTTTCACAGAAGGGAAGGGATATGAAGGGGGGTCTGTGGGTGGGTGTTGAGTAGGGGCTAAGGGGGAGGGAGAGGGCGGCATGGGAGGTAGGTTGAGAGGGTGGGGGGTTCCTCAGTGAACACAAGGATGGTGTGGTAGGGGAGGAGTACTTGTGAGGTTTGGAGCACCGTAGAGCTCCTCTGGCTTGTGAGTTTGATATTGCACAGGGCGTATGGACAGGGAGTGAGGGGTTGTTCTCAATAGATGCTAGAGGGAAGATGGATGGTGGTGTGTTTGGGTGGGTTTAGGGCGACTCGTGATGTTTGGAGTGACAGAGAGCTCCTATGGCTTGTGAGTTGATATTGCGCGAAGTGTATGGACGGGGAGTGTGGGGTTGTTCTCAATAGATGCTAGAGGGAAGGTGGATGTTGATGTGTTTGGGTGGTTGAGGAGTGAGGGATGAGTGTTTGAGGAGACTGGTGTTTGGTGCGCCGGAGTGCTCCTCTGATCTCAGAGATGGAGGTGGAATGATGGTCCAGGGGTGGGCAGGCGGGGATCGGGTGTATCGTTGTTCTGGGGCAGGGGTTGTGAGTTGCAACCAGATGCAGGAGAAAGGGGGGGTTCATGAAGTTGGGTGCTAGAGCACAGATTATGCGCTGGGAGGGGTGAGTTATGGGGGAGGCTATGGTGCAGAGAGGCCGGGAATGAGGAGGGGTTGCAAAGGTGGTCTTTGTTGATGTCGGAACTCCATCCTGGGGAAAGGTCAAGGGCAGCACCTAGAAATTGATTAACTTGTAACAGTAGATGCAGTGACTCTAGATGTAATACCAGCATCTAGATTCTGGACACCAGGATAGTGGAAGAAGGTCAAACAGGGGGCAGCAGTAAATGCAGTAACTCTAGATGCATTTTCAGCGCCTAGATTTGGGACACCTGGATAGAGGGAGAAAGTACTAACACGGTGACAATAGTAAATGCAGTAGCAAATAATATACAATCACCCTAGAAGCAACAGCAGCGCCTAGACTTTGGACACTGGGATAGAGGGAGAAAGGCCTGGCTTGGGGACAGCAGTAAATGCAGTAACAGAAAACGCAATAACCCTAGATGTTACAACAGCGCCTAGACTCTGGATACCTGGATAGAGGGAGAAAGGCCTAGCACGGGGACAACAGTAAATGTAGTAACAGAGGATGTAATAACCCTAGATTTAATAGCAGTGCCTCGACTTGGGACAACTGGATAGAGGAAGAAGGCCTAACACGGAGACAACAGTAATTGCAGTAACAGAAGATGTAATAACCCTAGATGCAACAGCAGCACCTAGACTCTGGACACCTGGGTAGGGGGGGAAATGCCTGACACAGGGACAATAGTAAATGCAGTATCAGATAGTATGCAATAACCCTAGATGAAACAGCAGTGCCTAGACTTGGGACACCTAAATAGGGGGGGAAAGCCTAACACAGGGACAATAGTAAATGCAGTATCAGATAGTATGCAAAACTATGGGGGTACTAGCTAATTAGATGCAGAATCTGGCTACAGGGGTAATTACGTCAACTAGGTGGGAATAGCTGCACATAGAATTGGGACAGCTGGGGGCGCTGTTGCGCCGAAGCAAGATGGCCGCCTGAGTCCACAGCTCCGGACTGCGAGGGCACATACCATCCGTTTTGTACCGTGGAGATACAGCTGATTCAACCGTCGCTGAGGCTTCCGTGAGACTGGGCTGCAGGCTGTACTCGGTCCGACTTTGGGAGCCGGGGACCCTCTGTGAAGACCATATCCCGTGGCCGACTGCGCGGCGTGGCGAGCTGCTTGGCAGCCCTGTGGTGGAGCCCCGTGAGGCTCGGGTCGCTGGTGCGATCTGATACCCCGGCACGGGCGGCCTGCGTGGGAGAGGGGCACCGAGACACGTCTGACAGAACGCGCGGCTGCGCGGCTTACCTGGATGCCGAGCGGTCCTTCACCTGCATCATACCCATCTGGGCTGGTGGCGGGGCCCTCTTCCCTACTCTGAATTGCAACCTACTGGGACTGGAGCCGCCGCGGCTGACTCCGCGCATCGCCTCCGGACGCTGGCCCGTCTTCCTCGCTCCCCCTCCAGTGGCTCTCCATATGCTGCTTTCATTGAGGTAAGGATACCGGGAAGCGGGGAGCGAGCTGCCTCCCCCCAGCATGGGGGCTTCAACGTCTGAGCCCGCGGACCGGCCTGGAGCCTTTTCTTCTCTGCTGGTGGGCGGTCCAGCGTGCGGCACTCGCAGCGCTCAACCTCCATTCCCCACGGCTGATCTTGCTGCTCGCCACCCGGGCAACCCGTGGGAGCTGCTCTGGACCTGTAGCCCGCACCATCTGAGACATGTTTGGGCCCTCCGCTCCCCCCATTTCAATCTACTATATACATGGATGTCCTCTGGTGGGACCAACGTGGGAATCTGTGGACACACCCCCCTGCTCTTTTTAGCGGGCCCTGAGCTATGCACAAACACCTCGCTAGTGGGGTGGCCCTGCAGACACCCCCCACAAGTTTTTATGGTTGCAGGCCAGCGCTCTTACCTTGAACTCGCAAATTTAACATTTACCATTCAGCTCATGCATACTTGATGGGGGGAGGTTCCGTCTGGTGCCCAGTTTCTGCTCAGTGATACACTGTTCCTGCTGTGTCTGTACGCACGTCGCTCTCCACCCCCAGCATCTCCACCTTATGGGGCATCCCTGCTGTTGTAACCAGTAATGCTTCCTGCATATCAAAGAAACACTGACATGGCTTGATTGATTGATTTGAAGCATACTCTGCCAGCAAATTCACCGCTGCCCCACTGGTACTAAGAGCCAGGCAGCCATAGATCCAGGGACTCTTAGTCTGCGTCCTCTGCCGGGGGGCCTCTGCCACTGTTAAGCATCTATTATTTCGCCCAAGCCTCTTACATTCAAACCCAAATCCCTCGCTCTGCGATCCTTGTTTTGTTGGAGGCCCTGGGAGCAGCAGATACCCCCTGGTGTTGTTCTGGTTTTTTGGGGACACCCCCCCTGCACTAACTGTCCGCTAGATCGCCTACCCCAACCTTGTGAACCTTCTGTAGCGGTCCACCTGGAACTTGCCATTTGCCTACTTGCTGGGTGGGGGGCCTCCTTGGGCCCTAATACTTATTTCATGTTATCCGAGCCTGAGGTATTATACCATTGACGCCCTAAACCTCGCTGTTTCTGCCCTGGGGGTTCCTCACACGCCACAGCCACTGCAGGGATAGATTCTGTCTATCTGAGGGTGTACAAATCGCCTAAACTGTTGATGCAGAACATGACCTGGCTGTAACTTGACACCGGCTTACAGACCCTGAGGATTACATACAACAGTCTCAGGCGTTCTCTATACTGCGGTTGGAGTTGTGGGAATCTCCACGTCTGTACACCTATTTCATCCGTGACCCCGGTCTCTGAACCCGACCTATACCATGACTAAAGGAGCTGGCGCTGGGAAAAAACAAAGCTCAGTAAATATGTTTACCAAAACGCCTTCCAAGCCTCCCCCTGACGAACCCGAGGAGCAGCCTGCAACCTCTGCTCTGCCAACTCCTGCTGACTCACAGAAGATGCTGGAATACATACGAGATGGCTTTACTACACTTCATACTAAGCTGGATGATATGAGTGGAACAATCTCCTCCATAAAAGCCCATATCAAAAGGACGGATGGTAGAGTCGCTGAGGTTGAGACCAGACTGGGAGTTGCTGAGGATGACCTGTGCTCGCTAGATGCTGCACTATCCACGCTCACCAACCGGGTAACAGCGGTGGAGAACAAAAATGACGATCTCGAATCCCGCTCAAGGCGGAACAACTTGCGCATTATTGGAATTCCCAAGGACAATATCACTGAGCCCATGGAGGATTACGTGGAACGTATCCTCATGACACTCCTAGATGCCCCGAAACTCTCCTCACAGTTCGCCATTGAGAGAGCACATCGAGCCTTGACCACAAAGCCCAGGCTGGGCGCTCCGCCGCGGCCCATTATTGCCAGAATCCTAAATTTCCGAGACCGAGATGCCCTCCTGCGGGCGGCCAGAATCAAGGGAGAACTCCTCCTTGGAGTGAACAGAATCCACCTCTATCCAGACTACTCGGTGGCGGTACAACAAGAGAGGCAATCATTCACGGCTGTGAAGAGGAGACTTCGTGACCTGGGGATCAAGTACTCCATGCTATTTCCCGCAAAACTCTGCATCGAACATTCCAACAAAACTTTTTTCTTCACGATCCTGGAGGAGGCCTCCAAGTTCCTCGATGAGCACTTCCCTGGCTGACCCACGGCTGCCACGGTCCCAGTCTGTCATGATACTAATGTATTGCTTTAAATCAAAGATGGTCCGCTTCGAGCCCCATCCACGATGTTTCATGCCATGTGCATCGCCACTGGTTACTCATCCTTCGTTTCCTTGTTGCCTCTCCACTGCCTCCCAATCCTACCGTGGAGAGGGTTCTGGCTATGTCGGTCTATTAGTGGTACCGCACAATTGCATCAGTTATGGGGTTTGTTTCATCTCGGCTAGTCTCCCCTGGTGGAGAAATGGTGTAGTTGAAATGTTTGTAATTGAGATGTCTCAGGGTTGGAGGCTACAAAAATGCATAAACATGACACTACAGTCCACCTGTCTCTACTACAATCCTCCACACGTGTAACCTGAACCAAACATACTTGTTACTCTAACTGTATTTGCACTCTACTTTCCCTCGTACAGTCCATCGCGCCACGGCTAGGACTGCTAACAGGCCCCCAGGCGATGATGCCGAGTTGATTGTTGCTGTTTTGTTGTTGGTTGGGTTTCGCCCCTCTGTTTGGTGGGGAGATGTGGGTGGGAGAGGGGGGAGAGGACGTCTTAGTTAAAAAAAGTTTTGACAGCCACCGGAGGCACCGCATGCACCACAACGTAACACCTTACATTTGCAGATATGAGCCCACATGTTTTCTAATCATACATTTTCCACTTACTGGGAGCCCCCCTCACAGTAATTCTACCATTACCACCTGAGTTATGGCTAGCAACGACTTGACCTTTATGAGCTGGAACATCCGGGGGTTAGGCAACTACAAAAAGATGCGGCAGATTCAACTCCATGCTGAATGACACGGAGTTAAGATCCTATGTCTACAGGAGACCCACGCTCGCTCTGTGCAGTGTGAGCAATTTGCTAGACAATGGGGACCCCAGAAGTACTATACCAACTATTCTACCCAAAGCTGTGGCACCCTCACCTTAATACACAAGAGTCTGAAATTTACATGTCACCACTCCCACATTGATCCACTGGGTAGATATGTTTTGATCACTGGCATATTAGAACATCACGAGGTGGTCATCCTGAACATATATGGTCCCAATGTTGACGACCCCGATATCTACACCTGGCCAATCTACTTGAAAGCTACCCCCTGGTTCCCATCCTATGGGGCGGGGATTTTAATACTATATTGGATGTTACCCTAGATAGATCGGGCTCTAGACCTCGCCAACTGTCTAAAGCAGCATATGAGATCCTTACACGCTTCACCATCTGACACTGGTAGATGCCTGGCATCTGATGTACCCTGACTCCCGTACCTACTCCTTCTACTCCTCAGTGCATGATTCCCATTCTAGAATAGACAGATGGCTCATTACAGACATGCTGGTCCGATGCCTATCTCGCCGCGCTATACTCCCCAGGACACTCTCAGACCATTCACCGGTAGTTATCTCCTTAAACTGGGGACCGGACGCCGACAAAACCAGGCAGTGGAGGATGAGTCCTTATTCGCTTCTCGACCAGGTTTTCACGTCCGAACTGGAATCCTCCACTGAGGAATACTTTGAGTTCAATGCAAACTCTGTGTCGACGCAAGCTGTGCTCTGGGAATCCTTCAAGGCACACACTAGGGGGATCGCCATCTCCAAAGCCTGTGGAATCCTTAAGGGCATCCATGCCGATATTGCCTGTAGCGAATCGGCCCTTGCTATCCACAAATCCCAATACGCTGCAGATCACTCCCATACCACCCAAGCAGCACTCAGAACTGAGCTGGACAGGTTCCGTGCCCTTGCTGAACGCGAGGTGAAGTTCGTAGACTCCCCTCAAGCGGCGAGGAGGTACGGTGAAGGAGAGCGACCTGGTTGAATGCTGGCTAGATTATTACGCCGTGAACTTGGTGCCCCCAATATCCCGGCCATAACTAGGCCTGATGGCTCACTCGCCACCTCCTCACAGGACATCAATTCCGAGTTCCTTTCGTTCTACACTTCCCCATACTCTGAGCCCGAAGGCCCCCAGTTCCCCGAAATGGACTCTTACTTAGATAACCTTCCCCTCTCCGTCCTCTCAACCGACACAAGCGGCTTCCTTGAAAGACCCCTCACGATGGAGGAACTTATCGAAGCCATCGACTCACTGTCTTCTGGGAAGGCCCCTGAACCCGATGGGCTCCCTATGGACGTCTATAAACAATACAAATCTCACCTACCACCGCACCTACTGGCACTGTGGGAGGAATCATGCGACAGAGGAATACTACCCCCGTCTCTCCGTGAGGCACTGATTACAGTGCTCCTCAAACCTGGCAAACCACCCACTCAGTGTGTTTCATACGGACCACTCTAGCTGATTAACAGTGATATTAAAATATATGCGAAACTGCTAGCCAACCGCCTTGCCTCGTACATGCCCTACATCATCCACGGGATTTGTCCCTGGTAGGTCCACTTCCCTAAATCTGCGCAGGCTCTTCAATGTCATCAACAGGATCACCCCGTCTACGCAGGCGGTTGCGGCCACGCTGGATATGCAGAAGGCATTCGACTCAGTCTCGTGGAAATATCTATGGCGAGTTCTTGAGAAATGCAAATTTGGCCCTAACTTCCGCTCCTGAATTAAACTGCTCTACACCGCCCCGTCAGCCAGGGTCCGCACGGAAGACAGATGTTCTGTCCCATCACGGATATCCAGAGGCACACGCCAAGGATGCCCCTTTTCCCCACTCATTTTTGCTATAGCCATGGAGCCCTTTGCCGACATGGTTCGGAAATATCACTCACACAGGGGATCGCGCACTGCCGGCCAATCCGACATAGTCTCCCTCTACGCCAATGATGCCCTCCTATACATCCGCTCCCCTGAAACCAACCTTGCCCCCATACTGGCTGATGTGGCCCGTTTTTGAGACATATCTGGCTTGATAGTAAACTGCTCCAAGTCTACCTTATTTCCACTCACAGACTCAACGCAATCCCCCCCGGACCTACATGGGTTCAACTGGTCTCTGTCTGGGTTCACTTACCTGGGGGTGGAGGTCTCCCGACACGCGGCGCTGCTATGTGTCGACAACTACCAGAGTTACCTCACCAACCTGGCGACAAAAACCTTGTACTGGACTAGGCTCCCTGTCTCACTGGCAGGCAGAATTGGAATACTTAAAATTGTTGTATTACCCCAATTGCTGTACCGATTCACCAATCTGCCTGTGTGGCCGGGTGATGCGTTTTTCCAAAGACTGCTCCATCAGTAATACCTTCCTATGGCACTCGGGCGCAGTCCGTCTCAAACTGTCCACGCTATCCGCCCCCAAGGCACTGGGTGGATTCAACGCACCAGATTTTATAAGATATTGGGTGGTGGGCCAAGCTCAAATCGCCGCACACTGGTTCAACACCATCAACCCCCCTCCACATGTTCGCTTGGAGAAGCTGTCGGTCAGTGACCGAGTGATTGGATCTCTGATCCTCAAGCCGATCCCCCCTGACTCAAACGTTGCAGATCCTGTCGCCAGCACATCCTTGGCATTAACCAAACTTTGGGCAATGGTTGGCACCCCTCACTCATTTCACGGGGATCTCCCATTATGGAACTTCCTTCCCGATATCCCACACATTCCACGATCGGTAGTGTCTCACTGGGCGGACTCCGGTTTTCTGTTGCTCCGCGATGCCTTTGAACAAGGAAACTTTATCGAGTGGCCTGATCTCCTCCTTTCACTCAAACGCCGTCCCTCGGTGTGGCTGCAACACTCTTCACTCCGGGAGAATCTCAAATCCAAGTATCCGATTTCCCTGCCTTGCCGCCTGACAAGCCTATAGTTGGTGAGCTTTGTTCCTATCTCTCCTTCAGGGGTAAGGTGTCGAGACTTTATTCCTTACTGCAGACTAGAGCAGCCCCCCCCTTTACCAAGCTGAGGCGCAGGTGGGAGGAGGATCTCGGGGTTGAAATTACTGACGAGAGATGGTCCTTAATGTGTGCTCGCACCCATGATGTGTCCTATAAAACTAAATTTAAACTAATTCAATTCAAGGTTCTGCACAGGTTCCACCATACACCCATGAGACTTCATCGCATGTTCCACACCACTCCTCCCACGTGCCCCAGGTGTGGCTTTGATCAAGCCTCCTATATCCATATGCTATGGGACTGCCCCCACCTAACCCAATTCTGGCTAGATATCTGCTCCACACTGTCGGATGTCCTGGGACACACTATTACCTCCACCCCACTGCACTGCTTGTTCCATGACCTTCCTCAATTGACCCGCGATTCTAAGAAATTAGCAGGCCTCTGCATGCTGCTGGCAGTCCGCTGCATATTACTATGTTGGCTCCACCCTAGGGCGCCTACCTACGCACCGTGGCTCAGATCAGTCTGATGGGCTCATGACACTGAGCAATCCTGGAACGCAACCCAACACTCACATTCCAGGCCTAGGGACATTTGGCGTAGATTCCGGGAATATATGTCTGCCATGGCTTCACCATCAAATTCTCCACTTCTTTCTCCGGTGGGCTCCCTGTAGATGCATACTCCTTTGGTACAGTTGCTAGTACTTGTAGATCGCTTGTTTCCGTTGGTGTTTCAATCTACTCATTACGTATTGCCTAATATGTATACCGTTGTGTGTTGATGCTGGTGCCATGTGGCCCCCTCTGTTTTTCTGGTAACCTGTCAATTCAAATAAAAAAAA
The DNA here is from genome assembly GCF_040938575.1 of Ambystoma mexicanum. Lineage (NCBI taxonomy): Eukaryota > Metazoa > Chordata > Amphibia > Caudata > Ambystomatidae > Ambystoma > Ambystoma mexicanum. The sequence continues at coordinate 151,947,715 of NC_090924.1, forward strand.
AGTAAAAAAAAAAAAGAATTGGGACAGCTGGATTGAGGGAGAAAGGCGTAACACAGGGGGAAGAAGTAAATGTAACAATTAATGCAAAACCGTAGCTGTAATAGCTGCGTCTAGATTTGGGACACCGGGATAGAGGGACAAAAGGGATTAACACAGGGTGCAACTCTATAGTGGCAGTCTATAGATGTGACTCAATGCAGTATCAACCATTTTTAAGGCATGCAACACAGGTCAATATTCACAGTTCTCTAATAGTGCGTTGCAGGCTAATATTCACAGTACTGTCTCAAAGTGGACCTTTCTAGGTGTGAATCATTGCAATATTAATAATTCTCAAAGAGTGCGACGGAGGAGGCTAATAATTTGCAGTACGATCTCGGCGTGGCATTTTCTATGTGTTAATCAATGCAATATTAACAAATCTCTAAGTGTGCGACGCAGGCTAATATTCGCAGTACTGTCTCAGAGTGGCACTTTGTAAGTGTGAATCAATGCAATATTAACAATTCTCAAAGAGTGTGACAAAGGCTAATAATTCACATTTCTATCTCAGTGTGGCACTTTCTGGGTGTTAATCAATGCAATATTAACAGTCCTGTAAGAGTGTGATGCAGGCTAATATTTGCAGTACTATCTCAGAGTGGCACTTTCTAGGTGTGAATCAATGCAATATTAATAATTCTTTAAGAGTGCGACGCAGGCTAATAATTCACAGTACTATCTCAGTGTGGCACTTTCTGGGTGTAAATCAATGCAATATTAACAATTCTCTAAGAGTGCGACGCAGGTTAATAGTCACAGTACTATCTCAATGTGGCACTTTCTAGGTGTGAATTAATGCAATATTAACAATTCTCTAAGAGTGCGACGCTGGCTAATAATTCACAGTACTGTCTCAGAGTGGCACTTTCTAAGTGTGAATCAATGCAATATTAACAGTTCTCAAAGAGTGCGACGCAGGCTAATAATTCACAGTACTATCTCAGTGTGGCACTTTCTGGGTGTGAATCAGTGCAATATTAACAGTTCTCTAAGAGTGCGACGCAGGATAATAATTCACAGTTCTATCTCAGTGTGCCACTTTCTGGGTGTGAATCAATGTAATATTAACAATTTGCAAAGAGTGCGACGCAGGCTAATATTTGTAGTACTATATTAAAGAGGCTCGGTATTTGTCATAAATCTCACCAGTTGTAAGGCCGGTTAGTGTAGCCTGGCCTGGTATGTTCAGAGGGCAGGTAGAGTGGCTGGGCTTCCAGAATGCAGTGATTGTTCTACTTCACACCCAGGCCACACCTACCTTGGTAGTTGCTTCTGGCTGACAGCTGGCCACTGGCTTCCCCTGCTGACACCTGCAGACCTGAGTTGGAGCCGCCTCTGTTGGAGCCGCCCTTTGCCTGGGGCCCTCAGCCGCAGGGGCTGCGCGGGCAGAGGGCTGCCCTGAGAGGGTGGGTTAAGAGCAGCAAATGAGCCAATCAGGGAGGGGAGGGGCTAGGAGGCAGGAGGAGGGAGGGAAACGGAAATGGAAGCTGGGAGAGGGTCAGGGGAAACAAGGGCGCGATTGGAGGCTTAGGGCACCAAATGCAAACAAAGTAGGCGAGAACCAAGGCCCATGAAGGTCTCGAGGGGCCTGCACTCACCTGCTATGCCGGATTACAAAGAGGCGTGCAGGGAGCAGTGCGGTCTAAAGGCCATGCAAGGCTAGGTCCAATAGACCAGTCTGGGGAGGGAGCGGGCTGGGCGGCGGGAGGAGGGAGGAAAACGGAAAATGGAAGCTGGGAGAGGGTCAGGGGAAACAAGGGCGCAATCGGGGCCTGGGGGCAACAAATGCAAACAAAGTAGGCAAGAACCAAGGCCCAGGAGGATCTCGAGGCGCTTGCACTCACCTTCTACGCCGGATTACAAAGAGGCGTGCAGGGAGCAGTGTAGTGTAAAGGCCAGGCAAGGCTAGGTCCTATAGACCAATCATTGGAGGGGGCGGGCTGGGAGGCGGGAGGAGTGAGGGAAATGGGAAATGGAAGCTGGGAGAGGATTGGGGGAAACAAGAGCGTGATCTGGGGCACCAAATACAGACAAACGTAGGCAAGAACCAAGGCCCAGGAGGGTTTCCAGGGGCCTGCACTCACCTACTGGTGAAATTCCTAGAATGTGGTTATTGTGAACATGGGGATTTGAAATAGCTTCTATGGTGGAGGCCCACTCCCAACATTGGTTGTTTTCAGTTAGGTAGACTTGAATGGTTCATTTTATAATTGACAATATATTATTTGCATCCTCACTATGTGCTATTTGTCCTTTGGTTTCCCTACGATGGATTGTTGGTGATTTTGCCAACATTGTTGACATCAACCTTTGAATGTTAAAACTGCTTCGTTCCAAAATCGTTCAATCCAATATTTGGTCTATCCGATTATTGTTCCTGAAACTAAATTCCCTGATTTTTGCTTCTGGTGCACTTCACTACATTCATTGTGCATATTAATTGTCTGTGCTAATGCATATACATATACCAGCCTGGAAGAAGACCTTGTGTTCAAAACACGTGTCAGCTATCTTCATTCGCATTAAACATTCTATCCAATAAAATTCCATGTGTATGCGCAGCGTGGTTGTGAAAAATCTTTGTACTTCATTATGTTTATAGATATACGAAAAATAATTCAGGAGAATTGGGCAGTGGTGCACCATAAGCTAAGGGTTCATTTTTCTTTCTTTTCATTAGCTCCCTAGAGGGGGGTGCTAGCCAATCAGGATGCTCGAAACGCACGCTTTATTCTCAATTAATACCCAGCACGCTCTGTACACCAGGAATACTACCTGTGGATTGGCTCTTTCCCGAGCCATACCACATGGTATTCCCGTGTACGTTAGTGCGTCCCCTGCGTGCCGGGTACTCTGTTCCCAGCAAGGGGCGTAGCATCCCTTAGCCAATAAGGAGGCTCGAAATGGGGCAAACCCCGCTACGAGCCTCCCCCTGGCTGTAGGCTGCCTTCGTCCCCTGCCGGGGACTCAGGTGAGTTTTTTTTCCACCGTCCCTCCCCCGCAAACTATAAAACCCCACTTAGCTTCTTTTTTCTTCTTTCCTTGGGAGCGAATGCGCTGGAAACAATTCTGTTTTCCGTACTTCCTCTACCGATGGCTGCCATGGAAATGGAAAGCGGACTTCGTTTTCTCTTTCCCCGGCGGCCATTTTTTTCACTTTTTTTTTCTGTTTCGAAATGCAACCGCTTTTCGAAATAGAAAAAAATGGCATTAGTACCCCGGTCTACCGGGGCAGGGTACTAATGGCTATAAGACCTTCGGCGGCGGGCCAATACCGCCCACGGTAATGCCCCCGGGTCTTCGTTACTACGGCCCCGGGGGCATTACCTGGGGTAGTTTTGGCCCGCCACCTCGGGTCTTATTGCCACAGAATAAGCCTTTGTTACGAGCAGCCTGAGTGTTGCTTTCCTGCACTCCTTTCTCCTGCGCATCCTTCCGCTCCATTCTTTCCCCTCACCTTTTAACACCCTTTTAGTTTCCTATGCAGGTGCTAAGGGGGTTTAATTAAAAAGAAATATACATTTATATATGACCTTGCGATTTGGGGCTGTGCTCTGCTGTACCTTCTGAAGTCTGTTTCCCTGTTGATGATGTCGCAGTCATTAACAGAGAGAACTGATTTCAGAAATTAGGGTGAGGGCTGCCATAAAGTAAGTGTATTATTTGTTCAATTAAACACCATTAGCACCTGCGTAGGAATCCACAGAGGTGCGAATGGCAATATAATCCACAGTGGCAGGCCGAGACGGGTGGTAATGGTACCGCTGCCTGCAGTAAGGGACCCTTGTTTCATTTGGACCTTTAACTTTAGTGGCGAGCGGTACCGGTAGGGTTAGCATGTTGCTGTGATGCTTAATGTTAAATCTATCTCTCCCCAGTTTAGATCTTTTTAAAACTTTTATAGTGGTTCTGAAAAGCAGTGTGTTGTGGGGTTAAGGAAGGGATGGGAGGGGAAGGGAGTGGATGTAGGAAAGATAGGTGGAAAGTAGACTTTTTTTACAATTTTTTGTTGTCTGGTTTTTCAAATTAACGGTCAGGTAAAAACAAACCTAGAAAAGGGAGTAAATAAACTCTCAAAAACTACTGGTAAGTTTGCCCATGCTCCACCCAGGCATCCTCAATTGCCTCCAAACTGGCTGCATTAAGTGCAGGTGAAAACACCACCTTCTGGAGACCTCTGTTTGCGTGGAGGGTCCAGAGGAGACACTCTGGGGCAGCAGAGGAGACACTCACATCATTGACACCACATGAAGTTGGTGGGAGAGATCCAGAGGATGACGCAGGTGGTGATTCTGCTTCCTCTATGGCCTATGGCCTTGCAAATCCGGTGGTGGGTTGCAGGGTATTGGAACCAAGCCGGATTTCCTGTTGCCGTAACGTGCTCCTGAAACGTTAGTCCACAGTACACAATGTGCACTGTCCCTTTTCGATGCCAGAAAGTGGAGTGTCTTTAGGAACCTTGAAATACTGCGGGCACAGGGAAGGTGTAAACCTCCTCTGGTGGTACTTCTTGGGTGGAGCTGGCTGCTCTACCCATTCAATGTCCTCTTCCTGCATGTCTTCCGGGTCTTCAGAGACAGTGAAGTGACAAGGTCGATCTCTTCATCCTTGGACAAATTGGACAGTCAAAGTTTGCACTGTGACTATCTTAATTTGTCTCCAAACAATGAGAAAGTGTAAGGTTTTCTGAAGTATTTATATATCTGATTTGCAATCTGTGTTGCTATGAAGTAATCAGCTCCCAAATGTCATACCGTGCACATTCAATTTAGCAAATCCATTTACATATTCTTTTTTGTAAGCGTGATTTGCTGTTCAAAAAGAAATGAGTAAATTTTTTGTCTTTTTATATATGGATTTTTGAATATATTAAGTGATGATTTGGATGTTGATTAGATTAGGTGTGGTAAATACTTATTTCTAAGAATGTTATATCTGGTTTTTCATGATATGAATATTCTGCCGATTCTAGATTTGTGAATCGTATGTCGAATTGTAGTGCTTGCCCACTTTGCGGTTTGAATCACAAAAAGTTAAGCAAAATAATGCATTTTTTCTCCATTTTCATTGAACCTTGTCCAAAAGAGGGTGCAATTATCTGTATTATCTGTTTTTTTTATTTATTTTTTAAAGTTTATTGATTGAAATTTTGTTTTTGATGCATACACATCTTTACAAAATTATAGCATTATTCGTAAGAATTACATTCAATAAACATCATTACCTTTTTACATCTTTACATCTTTACATCTTTGCATCTTTGCATTCTTTCCCTTATACTACATTTAAAAACAGTTCAACGCTCGTACATTACACTTACGGAAATTCAAAATGAGCCAAATAGACAAAACATCTAACCTACGTTATAATATATAATACATGATTAACACATAATTAACACATAATTAAAACATCAAAATAAAAAAAGTCAAAAAGGACAATTCACTATTTACACTTCGTTACTTGTGACAAAATCAGACACAAAGGGAAAAAAAAACAATATATTCTGTAAAACACAAACAAGACTCTAGTAAGAGCTGTAATTTCACAATTTTTTTCAGTCTCTGAGATAGCTGATAATGCTATGACAATGATCTTCACCAGGCGTACTGTCGCCATAATTATAGAGTTCGAAGAGCCCCACATACAACGCAACCAAATTAATTCTCTTCCAAAGATTGAATGCGTCAAGCTAAAGGCAGTGATCGTGTTCACTCTTTCAATTTCAAAAAATGGACATAAAAGAAAAAGAGGTTTTAAAGTTTCAGATGATTCGTCCTTGTTGCAAAATCGGCAGATGGTATCATGAGTATTGATAGCAGTATTGTTCCAGTATTTCGTTCTCGATTTAGTGTGCAATAGATCTAATCGAAATCGCATATATAAGGCCTTGAGTTCAGCACTGGGGCAAAGCATAAGATAAGGTAATCTTGGCAATTGCTTGTGTCTGAATTTAGCATATTCAGTAAATGAGGCAAAAGAAGCTATTTTAGAACAGGTAACAGCCCAATCATTCCAAAACAGGCGTTTCTGAGCTATGAGTAGTTTAGATGGTAATACTACGGAGGAAATGTTAATCCCCTCTAATATAACAAGTATGCGCTTGTGGAAGGTTCTAATAGATGTTGGATTGGATTCCTTCAACATAATAAAAAAGTCCTCATAAATAGAGTTTTGAATTGGAGAACACATTTTTGTAAAATTCTTTAGGATGCGCCAATTATGGCTCACTGCTAGGGAGTTTCGTCCTAATTCATGGAGTAATATTGCTTTGGGCAGATAAGTAGGAAGACCAAGAGTGACTTTCCACAATTTTGCTTGAAGTGTATTTAAGAAGCTAGACATATCTAATAAACATAGGTCTAAGCTATATAGAATAATTGCCTCTATCTTTTTAGAGTAAAATTCAAACAACGGAAGTAAAGAGAATTTGCAATATTTACGGAAGATAATTTTCATTTGATTTTGTAGAGGTAAAGCTTTTTCCACCAGTGTTCTTTGGCAGAAGATGGCAGAAGAGTTATTTGCAAGATTATAGCCGAGCTAGGTAGTCTGTGTTACAATTTGATTATCAGCAGAGTCCAATCGCCATTGGAATTTGCGAATTTTCTTTTTTGAGGAAAGCACGAGGTTGTTAGATTTTAAGAAATTGATGGTCAAATTATTTGCTCTACAAAAGTTCTGAAAGGTTTCTAATTTGTTCTGCAAACCTGATTGGGTACTATCGAATAAAAGCACATCGTCGGCATACGCCAGCCAAGACAGCTGAAGTTTGCCAAGTCGGACCGAGTAAGATTTAGTGGAGTCCCATATGCCTTCGATGTCTGATTAGCATAAGTTAAATAGGACTGCCGCTAAGTTACATCCTTGCTTAACCCCAATTGCTTTAGGAATTGGGTTAGACAAACTGCCTTTACTCGAAATGCGTACTCTGAAAGATGTCTTATGATGTAACAGCGCAATGAGTGCTACTAAGTATGGTGGAAATTTCAGTTTAAGCATTTTGTCCCAAAGTCTACTGCGAATAACGCAATCGAAAGCGGAAGATAAATCTAAGGATGCGATGAATATTGGACCATGATGAGGGCGAAGCGCCTCAGCTTTTAGATGTGCAAGAAGCGTAGCATTTAGCTGTGGCCCCATATTTTTTCGAAAACCAGTCTGGACTTTATTTAAAATGTGGTTCACAGTAATATGAGTTTCCACCTCCTTCAATAAGAGGAGAGAAACATTTTTTGACGCTACATCCATAAGGGCAATAGGTCTGAAATTAAGGGGATTATTTAGAGGTCCCTTTTTATGTAACGGGATAATGATTGAACTAACCCAAGAGGGCGGAAGATGTTTTAGGATAAAGATGGATTGAAATATCTTCAGAAGAATATTGGCCCAAAACAAAGGGTCATCCTTAATTATACAGGGAGGTAGGCCATCAGGGCCTGCACATTTCGAGGATTTGAGTTTGGAAATAGCAAACAGAATGTCCTCGCTAGACCATGGGCATAACATCGGAATATGGATGACTAGGTCCTCAATATTAACTGGGAGAAAGCGAGATGGTAACAGATATTTTTGTTCGTAGAATTTAAACCATGCAGTGCCATCTATAGCAGATTTGAATGGAGGCATAGTATTTTTGTTTACTGTCCTAAGTAATTGCCAAATATTGCGAATATTGTGCTTACAAATTAGGCGTACCATGTTTTGATTACCTTTTAAATGAAAAGAGGCTCTAGTTGCTCTTATCTTATTTTTATAGATACGAAGCAATAGCTTTTTCGCTGTTAGATAACTGTTACAAGAATTAGAGCAAACATTTCTTTTCAAAGTTCTTAACTCACGGTTTCTTTCCGATTTTAATTTCGCAATTCGACAGGTCAAAATATAAGCCGGGTCTTTGATTTTGGGGTATATCTGCGCCAGTTCTGCAAGGGTAATTAAATGTTTATTGATCATTTGTAAATTCCATGCAAGAATAACCTTGGCAGATTGCGCCCCATAATCATAGTCAGGACACCAGTCCTGATTGACTAAAAATGTCAATCGGCGGCAAGTAGATGTATTCCAACGAATAGACAAAAATTGTATATCGCTCTGAACTAGATTCAAAGTCTTTAACTTACCAAAGGACTTAATTTCTGCCAATATAACACCCAAAAGGATGGCATGATCACTGTACGATGGAAAAATGGAAGTAATTGGAGAGATGATTCCAGAGAGATATTGAGAAGCTATTATGTAATCGATGGTGGAACATGCCTTTCCCCTGCGCCAAGTTAAAAAAGAATGTGGGTGAAGGGGTTCTAACACTACTAAATCCCACGAGAGGAAGAATTGTGTCCATTTTATCCCATTTACATAAGCTGTTTTGAAATGCTGTGAAGATACATGAGAAGGAGGCATCTTTGTGGATGCAAATAAGTAAGCATTAAAGTCGCTGCAGATCAACACTTCTGCGGCCGGATATTTGCAAAAGCTTTCTGTTAATGCTTCGTTTAGGATATAGATGGCTTCTTCAATATCAAGCGTAGCGGGATTCCAATAAATAGATATCAATACCACTTTTTCTAGCCCTAAAATGTTAATGTCAATATTTGTCATTAAGAATAATTGAGAGGACAGCGTTGAATTTATTACAAAAGCCAGATCATTGTTCAATAGAATTGAGATACCTCCAACTGGACGACCAGACCCGGGCTGAGTTGCGGTGTTATGAACGGCTGTGAAACCGTCAAGACAAAATTATTTATAACACATGGTTTCTTGCAAGAATAGAATAGCAGGAAGATCTTTTAGGTTTCTATTTGCGAACCAAGTTAGAAGATTGTTCAGACCGCAGCAATTCCAGGATTGAATAATGAACTTGGTACATTATGATGTTAGCGTAACGGTAGAGTTCATGCCCGCTGTTTGTGAGGAGTTTTGCAAAAGCGGCAAGATTCCCAAGAGTCCATTCAAAGCATATGTAAGGGAAGCCAACTGTCCTAGTATTTTTTCATTCTCAGAAGAAGCTGAGGTGGAATTAATTGCAACTGGACACTTTGTCAAAATTGGTGGAGGCGTAAATTCTAAAAATTGTATAGCCTTTTCAAAGGAAGCAAATGCTTGCAATTCAAAGCCCAAAAAGATTAAGTCAGACTTATACTCCCAAATCAACTTCAAAAACTGTTTTTTGTAGTGTTTACATTCTCCCTTCTCATAAAATAAAGTTAATGGAAGATTAAGGTGCCGTTTTTAGTAGTAGCAGAGCATTTTGATTCGAGAATTTCATAGCGTTGCTCAATCTAGTTTCAATATCGTCTCAATAATTCATAGTATTATAAATTCTCAAATCATTTTGGGTGGGGGATAGAAACAAGGTACACTTTGAAAATATTATTTTATCTGGTTCTCGATTCACAAAGTGTCTTCATATCTCACTATTTTGCTAATTCTCCATCTCAATACACAAACATAAAATCAAAACAATATATGAAACTCATGCAGATGTGATTGAATTACATACACATTTCATTAGTCACTCATCTCCAATCACATGTGCATGAGTTTCATATATTGTTTTGATTTTATATTGGATTTGTGATTTGTGATCCAATAAAGTACTGGGACGTGTAAGAGGGATGTAAGAGGTGTAGGTGCCTTTCCCCGTCTTACTACGTGTGAGAGAAAAAAATAAAATAGCAGACAAAACCCCTTGTCGGGGAAAGAGGCACTGAGACCCGGCTGCAAGAGTTCAAAGGATGGTTCATTTCTCCAGTTAGGAAATAACCCAAAAAACTCTCCCAAATCTCATTACATCATTCTGGTATTTATATTAGTTAAAGTAACTCTAACAAAAAATGCTAAATGGACCCGATTGGCCAGACGGTGTGGTGCTGTAGGTGTGGGTAGCATCTCTTCCTCCTGGTTGGCTGAGTAGCTGACGGACATCAAACATCTTGTGCTCCATGCAGGTCAGGGTCCGGTCACTGTGGTCACTACCTATGCTAATATGTTACATACTAAATAACAAATTATTTAAAACATTTAATGCTACTTGTCACATTTCTACATAAGTCACACAATGATCATTGTCAGTACAATTGGGTCATTCGTGGATTTAATTGAAGGCCTTGACCTTTATTGTGCATGTAAAAGAATCAGGCTATGTTTCGCATCTCTTCTAGGTTTCAAACACATTAGTACAAGTAAAAACATATATAGTAATAAAAATGCTTAAGGTTAGTAGTGGGTGTGTTGGGTGGGTTTCGCAGCACAGGCGAGGGTCTGGCACTTGAAAGAAATACCTTACAGGGGGTGCAGGGTCAGGATGGCAATAAATTGTTCTAATGGGGGTGGGTGGCTTGCACGTTTATGAGGACGAATCGAGCAGAAAGTGCTTAGCTCATCCTGGTTCACATGCCGGTTCTCAGACGAACAGTGATCTCAGAGGAAGAAAACTGTAGCATATTGATTGTTGCAACTTTCTCCAGCTTCAGCGTGAATGGAAGCGCAGAGCTTTCCTTCACAGGGGGAGTGCAAGGGTGGGGGCCAGCCAGCTGCCTGCGTGTTAAGAGTGGATTTCACCTGTATCTCGGTGTCTGATTCACTGGAGGATAATTCCGATCCAGATAGTTCTGTTGTCTCGTCGGAAATTCCTTTTTTAGAGAAGAGATAGGGTCTGTTTCGGGAATGCGCCACAATGGTTGCTATTAGGAAACAGACTGCAATAATTTATGGCACTTCCCTCTACAGCCCAATATGGGGGAAAAAGCCAGTGGCATAAAAACCCCAGTAGTATTCAACTCCGAGACCAAAGGAAGAGGAATGTCCGAAGTCTTGGTCTTGAGATTCCGCAAACAGTACTTAAACAAAGGTTGGGCCGGAGATTTCCAAGAATGTCCTTAAGCAGAGGCTGGGTAGAAGTCTCCCAAGTCTGCAGACTGTATTACCAGGGGCTGAAGCATTCAAAAACCACTCGGTATCCAGATGGAAGGCAAGCCGGTGACACAGGAAGCTTAGGAGGAGGGGCTTCAGGTAAGCAAACAGGCGAAACGAGTATAACAGAAGAAATTGCGTAAGCAGAAGAGAAAAGAAAGAAATAAGGAAAGAAAACGGACTAAGAGAAAGGATACCCCCAATCTCCACGGAAAAATCTCACCGAGCCGTGATGAAACCGGAGCCTTTAGAGATAAGAGGGAAAACCGAATGTCTTGAAATACTTAAGCACAGGAGAGAGAGCAGGGGGAAAGAATAGGAGGTGGTAAAGATGGCAGAAAGATGCCGGTAGAAAAGAAAAGCTATAGGGATAGACCAAACGCAAGCCTGGAAAAAGAAAAAAAGGAAGGTAACACGGAAAAATACAGATGAACGAATGGAGCTGAAAGTCTGGTAGGCAAAGTGGGAAAGAATCAGATGGGAAAGGAGACACAGGAGGGAAGGAGAATCCGAGACTGGAAACGCTAGGAGTACTGAAGTAAACGGCTTCAGTGGAGCGAGGAAACGAAGATTGTTGCAACGCACTGAGGGGGCGTGGCTAACCTCGTTATGAATGCCACAAAACGTAACTACTAGAACGGCGCAGGAGGCGCCGTAATGTGTATGTTAATGGTGCTTCCATCGGGACCAAAGCTTCCAGCCTCCAGCCCTCATGACAGTATGCCTCCTTCTTGGGGTACCGACCCCAGGCTTACGCGGATAGAGGGTATGAAACTGTCGTACACATCTGGGAGCTGAGAGATTAGTCACAGGTTCCCAAGAGTCCTCGGCTTGAGAGTATCCTTTCCACCTCACTAGGTCCTGGAGTCGACCTCTGTAGTATCTCGAATCCATTATTCTCTCCACTTCATATTCATCTGCGGGGGGATTAGTATCTTTGAAAAGAAAGGTTCTTCTTTTCCTGTGGTGTGGGTCTGGGATGAACCTTTTCAACAGGGAAGAGTGGAAGACCGGATGTATTCTGCTGAGCTGAGAAGAGAGTTTCAATCGGAAAGCCACAGGATTAATGCGAGCAGTGATGGTATAAGGACCCAGATATTTGGGAGAGAATTTGGAAGGATGTGTCCAACGAGGTAAGTATCTGGTAATGTTTTCCAAGAGAGAGTCTATCGTGGGTAGACATGAAGCCTGGACATTGTTCAGGGGAAAAGAACGGGGATGATGACCAAATACACAAAAAAAAGGTGTCATTTTAATAGCCGAGTGAAGGGTATTGTTATAAGAAAATTCGGCCATAGGAAGAAGAGAGACCCAGTTATCTTGTTGTTCGTTAACAAAACAGCGAAGATACTGCTCCATAGTGGCGTTGAGACGTTCCGTCTGTCCATTAGACTGGGGTTTGGTAACCTGAGGTGAGGGCCCGTTCTATTCCCAGTAGATCACATAAGGTTTTCCAAAAGGTTGAGGTGAACTGAGAACCTCTGTCCGAAAGAATAGTTTCTGGGATACCATGGCGTCGGACGATGTCCTTTAGAAACACCTGCGCCATCTCAGGTGCAGAAGGCACTCCTTTCAGCAGTGAGAAATGGCCCATCTTACTGAAGCTGTCTATGGTTACCATGATTGCTGAGTATCCTTGTGTAACGCTCACCTGATTCCCACGGAGGCGCTGGTCTTGGCAGGAAGGTGTCTGTGACCCGAAAAGTGATGTGCAGGACTCGATTTGCTTCTGGGGCCGAACTTCTTTGCACTGTGTGTCGAACTCAAAGAGTGAGATTTCTGCAGGTGAAAGAATATGGGGGTTAATGATCTGGGTTGTTGAATGTCCCTCTCTCTCTCTCTCTCTCTCTTCTTAGCTTCTCCGTAGAGCCCCCAGGTCAACGTGCTCACCTTAGATAGGTGAATGCTGGACTCTCCATCTGCGTCTGATGCAGGGTGCCGTTGCCAGTTCCTTCACTGGTGAAACATAGGCCTCTTGACATCAGAGGATCGCTACCGTCGTTAACTGCACGAGCGGTGAGTTTCTGGACACCTTTTTAGTCCTTTTAGTCTTTAGGTGCGGGGCACGTTAATATAGGACAGGACTCTGTATAATGCTTTTTCCTATTTGTCTTGCAGGGCTCTTGAGATAAGAGATGGTGTGAAGAGAGCCGAAGTTGGAGCCAGAGCCTTGGAATGAAGCGCTTGGAAATGCGTAAGTAAATGCAAGCGCTCTAACTGTCTCTTTTCCCTTGCAGCTGTGAGTTCGTGCTGAAGAGATGCTGGAAAACGCTAGAGTATTTGCAGGCTTTCTTCTGTGGCGAGCGCGATGGACGTGAGTAAATACCTGTCTAATGTCTCTTCGTTTGTCTTTCAGATGCTGGGTTGCAGCGTTGAAGAAATCCGGAATTCGCGGAGTGCCGGTAAGTAATAACAATGCTCTTGTCTTCACAGGCGGAGGTGCAGCGTGAAGAAATGTTCGCTGCCGATGGATCAGGTGAGGAAAGAGCTGCGTGTAAAGGTTGCAGTGCTAACCTGTTGTCTCTTGTCTTTGCAGGTGCTGCTGAATACTGGATACAGGAGTGGTAAGTATTGTTCTTGCAGGTTCAGGATCGGAAGGAAGAAAGGCTGGAACAGACTCGGTGAGCGTTCTGCTGCAGATGCAGAATAACGCGAAGCACGTTTGTTCAATCGGGTGTGGTTTAAATAGCCTTGGAGTGATGAGGCGTCTTCCTCCACGGCCCCGCCTAGGTAAGAAAAGAGTTCCAGTTCCAGAAGAGTTCCCGTGTTGTATCCAGGGAGTGGAGCTTGCCCCACCCAGGTAAGAAAGTAGTTCCTGTTCACAGAGGATTCCTATGTGGCTGGTAAGTAAGCAGCATGGTCTGCTGCAGGTAAGTCCACCCAAGCATCTTCATACATATTATGAGCCCGGCGCTTCCAGTGCCGGGACCGATGGCTTTGATGAGCCTGGTGCTACCGGCGCCAGGACAAGGTCCAAAAGGTCCCAGTGGGGACCGGCTGGTGCCTAAGATAACGGTTAGGGGCCTGCTTCCAAGGACGTTGGGCTGTTCCTGACTCCTTGGAAGCAGTGATCATGACAGCACCCCCCCTCAAGGCACCTCCCAAGCGTGTCTTCTCCGGGGGTTTTGGCTTGTCGGGGTGATTCAAATGGAATTTCCTGACCAGACGAGGTGCGTGGACATGCTCTGAGGGTTCCCAAGACCTTTCTTGGGGGCCGTATCCTTTCCAATCAACCAGGTAATATAATTTAGATTTGGAGATTTTGGAGTCTACGATGTTCTTTACTTTGAACTCAAGTTCTCCATCTACTAAAACAGGTTCCGGGAGTTTGGTCAATCGGGTTCCTGGTTGCACTGGTTTTAGTAAGGAGACATGGAATACTGGATGTATTTTCATATGCGAAGGCAATTCCAATTTAACAGCCACCGGATTAATTAAGGTAGAGATAAGATAGGGTCCAAGGTATCTCGGGATGAAAGTGCGGGGTCCTTTTAGAGGTAGGTGCTTAGTGGATAACCGCACCTGATCTCCCACTGCGTAGTGAGGGGCCTCTTTACGGTGCCGATCTGCTCCTTTCTTAAATTGAGCTTTAGCTCTTTGCAGATGGGCAGTGGCCTCCTTAAAAGCACGAGTGATCTCCGAGTGCAAGTGATCCACAGCAGGTGTTTCGACTTCTTGGGGAGGATCCAGGTTAGAGGTTTTAGGATGGTGTCCGTATAATAGGAAGAAGGGAGTCTTCCCGGTTCCAGAATGAGTCGAATTGTTATAGGCGTATTCAGCGATCCAAAGAATGTCCTTCCAAGGGTTTTCAGTTTGTTGGAGCATGCAACGTAGATATTGCTCTAGAGTTTGATTTGTCCTCTCGGTTTGTCCGTCAGTTTGGGGATGGTGACTGGTAGAAAGTCTCACATCAATTTGGGCTAAACAACAGCAACTTCGCCAAAAGTGGGAGATGAATTGACTTCCCCTATCGGAGACCAAAACCGAGGGGAAACCGTGTAACCAAACGATGTTTTCTAAGAATTCTCGGGCTAATACTGAAGCTGAAGGTAGGCCCTTCAGGGGAATGAAGTGAGCCATCTTGGAGAATAGATCCACGACTACTAAAATGGTATTATACCCTGAGCATGGAGGTAAGTCTGTGATGAAATCCATGGACAGGGTATGCCATGGACAGGGAGGGATGTCTAGTGGGTGTAAGAGACCGGCTGGTTTCTCCTTCTGACTCTTATTCTGGGCACACACACCGCAGGAGATTACAAAGTCTCTAATGTCCTTCTTCCATGATGGCCACCAGAAATGTCTTTTGACCTTTTCCATGGTTTTGGTTATGCCAGGGTGACCCTCCATTAGTGAATCGTGATAACAGGAGATTACCTGTCTTTGTATTTTCTCACTGGGCAGGTACAATCGTCCTCGGAAATATGGTAGGTCTCGGTCCACTGAGAATTCTTTTCCTTTTAATTGCCAGTCCTGTAAGTCGACCGGAGTTAAAAGTGATTTGACTGTATTCTTAATGTCTTCAAAGGATTGAGCGCTGACCAAGCCCAAAATCCTTTGTTCTGGGATTATGGGTATTGGTTCTGGATTGGTCAAATGTTCATCTATTCCCATCCGGGAGAGGGCATCTGCTTTTCCATTTTTACTGCCTGGTCGATAAGTAATTATAAAGTCAAACTCAGCCAAAAACAGAGCCCAGCGAAGCTGCCTGGAAGACTGAGCTTTGGCTGTCTTCAGATACTGTAAGTTGCGGTGATCAGTCATTACGGTGACTGTGTGTCTGGCTCCCAAAAGATAATGCCGCCAGGCTTTAAAGGCCGATCTGATAGCTAAAAGTTCCTTGTCTGTAATTGAGTAGTTGATCTCGGGAGCCGAGAATTTGCGGGACCAAAAGGCTACAGGATTTAATTGGTGTGTGACCGGATCCCTTTGTGATAAAACTGCCCCCATAGCAAGACTAGAAGCATCTGTTTCTACGATGTAGGGGAGTTCTGGGCGAGGATGTTTTAGAACAGGTGCAGAAATTAATTTAGTCTTTAAGTCCTGAAAAGCTTGTTCTGCCTCGGTAGACCACTCAAAACGTTTGTTTTTCTTTAACAGAGCGGTGATGGGCTGGACTATTCGAGAGAATTCAGGGATGAATCTGCGGTAAAAGTTAGCGAAGCCTAACATGCTTTGGACTCCTTTTACAGAGGTTGGTGAAGGCCACTTGATGATTGCATCGACTTTCTTTGAATCCATATGGACTCCGTTAGGTGACAATATGAATCCCAGGAACTCAACTTCAGTTACGTTGAAAACGCATTTTTCGAGCTTAGCAAAAAGGTTATGTTGACGTAATCTCTCGAGGACCTCTCTAACGTGTTTCCGATGTTCTTCTTCAGATGATGAATAGACGAGGATGTCATCAATGTAGACAACAACACACACATCCATGAGTTCTCTAAGGACATCATTCATAAAATACTGGAAGGCGGCAGGAGCGTTGCAAAGTCCAAAGGGCATAACTTGATATTCAAACAGCCCGTACTTGGTGCGGAAGGCCGTCTTCCATTCATCGCCCTCTTTTATTCGTACCAAATGGTAGGCTCCTCTGAGATCCAACTTTGTATATATACATGCGTCTTTGACTTGGTCCAGGAGTTCAGGGATCAAAGGTAACGGGTATCTGTTTTTAACGGTGATTTGATTCAGGGCGCGGTAATCTATACAAGTCCTGAGGTCTCCTTCCTTTTTCGGAACGAAGAACAAAGCCGAGGAAGCTGGAGATTTTGAAGGACGGATAAACCCGTTAGCTAGGTACTGGTCCAGATATTGTCTGAGGTGAAGATTCTCTGGCTCGGTGAGGGCATAAATCCTACTGCAAGGAGGAGTTGTTCCGGGTATCAGATCTATTTGACAGTCATAAGACCTATGAGGAGGCAGGGTGTTAGCTTGGTCCTTCCGAAAGACGTCTTGGAATTCCTGGTATTCGGGAGGTAATTTGGGAACCTCAGAAGAGGTTGCCGCCAGTGAAACATCAGGCCGAGGATAACAAGTGGTAAAACATTCTGGAAACTGAACCGTCTTTGCTCGCCAATCGATCTGAGGATTGTGCTTCTCTAACCAAGGGATTCCCAGAATGATCTGGAACTGAGGGGCCTTGATCAGATCGAACACTATTTTCTCCCGGTGTCCATCTTGGCTCACTAACGTCACTTCTTGGGTGGCGTGCGTTACTGGTCCGGAGGCAATCTCCGTGCCATCCATTGTAGTAATGACGTCTTTTACTGCCTTAGGGACAAGGGGTAGATTCATCCTTGATACCAGTTCACGGTCCACATAATTACCGATTGCTCCGCTGTCGATGTATGCTTCAATTGCATGCAAACGATCCGGACGTTCAGGACTAATGAGGACCATAGGCACCACGAAATGCGAGGTCACGGGACAGATTTTAACGCTCAGCAAGAGGACCTCTACACTTGTCGGGCTAGGTCATTTCCCTGCTCAGAATTTGTGGTACAGGTATCTGCGGCTCCTACAGCCTTCTTAGCTGGTTTCACTGGACAGTCTCGAAGAAAGTGCCCCGAGTTTCCGCAATAGAGGCATAATTGCAGCTGTCTTCTTCTTTCCCGCTCCTTTTGGGTTAAAGGTCCTTTCATGCCCCCTATTTGCATGGGTTCCACAGTGTCAGCTCCCCTAGTAGAGGTCTGTGGTTTAGAAAACATTCGGGTATCAAATTTGGAACTATCAGCCTTCCTGTTCTGTAATCTGTGGTCCAATTGGACAACTAAGTCAATATAGTCTGAGCATTCTTGTGGAGGATTCACGACTTGAGCTAACACATCCTTGAGCTCTCCACGCAGGCCTCTGTAGAAGAGCGTTATTCTCTTATCCTCAGGCCATTGAGTTTACACTATAAGTCTGTTGAATGAGGCTATATAAGTCAAGAGGTCTTGATTACCCTGTCGTAACGAAAGAAGTTCATTGTCCAAGGCCTGCCCTTGTGCATGTCTTGCGAACAGTTTCTCCATGCTGGACTGGAAGGCCTGGAAATCATGCAGAACCGGATCATCCTGAGTGACTAAAGGGATTGACCAATCTGCGGCGCTGCCACTGAGATAAGAAAGCACGAAAGCCACCTTGGTCTGATCTGTTGGGAAGGCAGCTGGTCGACATAAGAAGTGTAGGCGGCACTGGTTAATGAACACTGCAAATTTCTTTGGGTCACCAGAAAAGCGTTCTGGCGGAGCCAAGGGCACATTGCCGGGTAGATTGATTTGCACAGGATTTAAGGATGATGCAGAAGGATAACTTCCTCCTGGAGCGGGCAAAGGTGTCTGTCCTGCCTGCGTTTGTAGCAATTGCCTAGCAAGGTCCTCTGTTCGCTCCTTGGAAATGATCAGCTCTCTTCTGAGAGAGTGTGTTTCCTGACGAGCTGCATGTACTTCTGCTCTTAGTTCCCCAAGCAACTGGGCTAATTGATCAGTGTCTGAGGTTTCCATTGTGCCTGGGTAGGAGTTTTGCGGTGGGCTTCGCGTTCTGTAACGCTCACCTGATTCCCACGGAGGCGCTGGTCTTGGCAGGAAGGTGTCTGTGACCCGAAAAGTGATGTGCAGGACTCGATTTGCTTCTGGGGCCGAACTTCTTCGCACTGTGTGTCGAACTCAAAGAGTGAGATTTCTGCAGGTGAAAGAATATGGGGGTTAATGATCTGGGTTGTTGAATGTCCCTCTCTCTCTCTCTCTCTCTCTTCTTAGCTTCTCCGTAGAGCCCCCAGGTCAACGTGCTCACCTTAGATAGGTGAATGCTGGACTCTCCATCTGCGTCTGATGCAGGGTGCCGTTGCCAGTTCCTTCACTGGTGAAACATAGGCCTCTTGACATCAGAGGATCGCTACCATCGTTAACTGCACGAGCGGTGAGTTTCTGGACACCTTTTTAGTCCTTTTAGTCTTTAGGTGCGGGGCACGTTAATATAGAACAGGACTCTGTGTAATGCTTTTTCCTATTTGTCTTGCAGGGCTCTTGAGATAAGAGATGGTGTGAAGAGAGCCGAAGTTGGAGCCAGAGCCTTGGAATGAAGCGCTTGGAAATGCGTAAGTAAATGCAAGCGCTCTAACTGTCTCTTTTCCCTTGCAGCTGTGAGTTCGTGCTGAAGAGATGCTGGAAAACGCCGGAGTATTTGCAGGCGTTCTACTGTGGCGAGCGCGATGGACGTGAGTAAATACCTGTCTAATGTCTCTTCGTTTGTCTTTCAGATGCTGGGTTGCAGCGTTGAAGAAATCCGGAATTCGCGGAGTGCCGATAAGTAATAACAATGCTCTTGTCTTCACAGGCGGAGGTGCAGCGTGAAGAAATGTTCGCTGCCGATGGATCAGGTGAGGAAAGCGCTGCGTGTAAAGGTTGCAGTGCTAACCTGTTGTTTCTTGTCTTTGCAGGTGCTGCTGAATACTGGATACAGGAGTGGTAAGTATTGTTCTTGCAGGTTCAGGATCGGAAGGAAGAAAGGCTGGAACAGACTCGGTGAGCGTTCTGCTGCAGATGCAGAATAACGCGAAGCACGTTTGTTCAATCGGGTGTGCTTTAAATAGCCTTGGAGTGATGAGGCGTCTTCCTCCACGGCCCCACCTTGTTAAGAAAAGAGTTCCAGTTCCAGAAGAGTTCCCGTGTTGTATCCAGGGAGTGGAGCTTGCCCCACCCAGGTAAGAAAGTAGTTCCTGTTCACAGAGGATTCCTATGTGGCTGGTAAGTAAGCAGCATGGTCTGCTGCAGGTAAGTCCACCCAAGCATCTTCATACATATTATGAGCCCGGCGCTTCCAGTGCCGGGACCGATAGCTTTGATGAGCCTGGTGCCACCGGCGCCAGGACAAGGTCCAAAAGGTCCCAGTGAGGACCGGCTGGTGCCTAAGATAACGGTTAGGGGCCTGCTTCCAAGGACGTTGGGCTGTTCCTGACTCCTTGGAAGCAGTGATCATGACACCTTGAGACTTTGGGAGATCTACCACAAAGTCGGTAGAGACATGTGACCACGGGGTTGTTGGAAGTTTTGGTTGGTGCAATAAACCAGCAGGTTTTGAAGTCAGACCCTTGCTCCTGGCGCAGATAGGACAAGAACATATATACAGTTTAATGTCAGACAGCATGTTAGGCCACCAGAACATTCGTCTGACTAGGTCGGAAGTAGCTGTTAAGCCCTTGTGACCAGCGATCCGTGATTCATGACCCCAATGAAGGACTTGTGACTGTAACTTGGTGTTGGGAATGAAAAGCTTTCCTTTGTAGAACCACAGTCCTTCTTTCTTGATTAATTGCTCCTGAACCGGCTTGGAAAGAGGTAGCATAGCAACCGAAGTCGCTTCCTTAACGTCCTGTAAAAATCTTGAGATGGTATGGACGATTCGGACCTCAGGTAACAAAAGTTCCCCCTTAAAGGGTGGATTGACCCAACTGGAGGGGCTACGAGACAGACTATCCGCTAGAACATTCTTGCTGCCCGTGAGGTAAGTAATAAAGAAATCATATTGGGCGAAGAAGTAAGCCCATCAGGCTTGTTGAGTATTTTTACACTCCATTTGTTGTAGCACCTTGAGGTTGCTATGATCTGTGCGAATCTCAAATGGATGTCTTGACCCTTGGAGGAGATGTCTCCATTCTGAACATGCTTGCTTAATGGCCAGGAGCTCTTTCTCTATAACAGAGTAGTTGTTCTCGCTAGGCGTAAGCGTGCGAGAGAGATAGGCTATTGTGTGTTCCATACCATTGTGTTCTTGTTTGAGAACAGCCCCCAGTGCCCCTGAAGATGCATCAGTTTCAACAACGAAGGGCCTTCGTTGGTCTGGCTGTTTGAGAATAGGAGCCGAACAAAACACCTTTTTTAATCCTAGGAACGCTTGTTCTGCGTTGTGATTCCAAACGAAGGGAATATCCTTCTTGAGTAGAGCCGTTATCGGAAGAACTTGTTCAGAAAAGTTGACGATAAATCGTCTGTAGAAATTTGAAAGACCCAAAAAGGCCTGTACCTCCCTTACAGAAGAGGGGGCTGGCCAGGAGAGAATAGCCGAGACCTTTTTGGGATCCATCTCGATACCATGTTCCGATAGGATAAAACCTAAATAGGGTACCGAAGGCACTGCAATCACATATTTTTCCGGTTTAGCCAAGAGTTGATGGCGTCTCAAGCGTTCCATGACCTCAGTGAGATGAACCTGATGTTGAACAGGGTTACAAGAAAAGACCAGGATGTCATCTAAGTACACTATAACTGAGACAAATAAGAGATCAGCAAAATGACGGTCCATAAACCTCTGAAAGGCTGCAGGGGCATTAACTAATCCAAATGGCATTACTCGATATTCATACAACCCAAAGGGTGTACGAAATGCCGTCTTCCATTCGTCCCCAGCCTTAACCCTTAAGAGATGATAAGCACCCCTAAGGTCTAGCTTGCTGAATATACATGACCCTTCAACTGCCTCCAAGATATCTTTTATCAAAGGCATCGGGTAGCGATCTCTCACTGTGATCTTGTTTAAGCCCCTATAGTCAATACATGGGCGTAGTTCACTTGTGTCCTTCTTGGCTATGAAGAATAAGGAAGCCCCTGCTGGAGACTTAGACGGACGAATCAATCCGTTTTGGAGGTTTTGGTCTAGGTATGTCCTCAATGCTTGTTTTTCTGGTAAGGTTAAAGAAAACATACGTCCAAAGGGTACAGTAGTACCTGGAACGAGATCGATAGCACAATCTTCGGACCGATGAGGGGGCAAGTCTTTGGGTATCCTATCTTCAAACACATCAGCAAACTCATAAAAAATAGGGTGAATGTTAAGAACACGAAGGGAACCATAAGTTCCTGATGGGCTAGAGATAACAGTTGCTTCCGTCTGTTTAGAAGAGCAGCAGTGTTGGAAACAGAACTCAGAGTCGAATTTTAAGGTGTTGAGGGACCAGTTAATAACAGGATTGTGTTGGCGGAGCCAAGGGATTCCCAATATAATGGGGAAATGTGCTGCTCTTATCACATCAAAGGTGAGGGTTTCCTGATGAAGAGAGATGCATACCTTGATGTCGACTGCAGCTTGTACAATAGGTCCCGAACATAAGGGACGGCCATCCACCCCTTCCACCTTTTGTTTCTCTGTCTTAGCTACAAGGGGAATACCTTCTTCTTTAGCCCAATTGATGTCTAAGAAATTACCAGCCGCCCCGCTGTCAATGAGGGCTAAGGCATTCTTTTTGGGACGATTCTTCCACTGGAGTGACACTTGAAGGACCATAAGTCGGGCGTCTTCTCCTGACGTCCGAGCACAATGTGAGCCTTCCACTGAACCCCGGTAAGTGGCTCCTTCTAAGACCGGGGTCCGTCGTTTCCCCGACGTCTCGGAGGAACCTCCGGGCAATCCCTGAGGAGGTGTGCTTCTGATGCGCAGTACATACATAAGCCCTTTTCCTTCCGTTGGTTTCTTTCTGTGGTTGAAAGAGGACCCCTGGTCGTACCAATCTGCATGGGTTCTTCGCCGGAGCGAGGTGACCCCTGGGTGGAAGTATGTGACGGTCCAGGGATCAAAGATGTCTGAGTTCGGGTTTTCCTTTTCTCAGATCGTCTTTCCATGAGTCGGTAATCTATCTGCAGGACTAGAGTATACAAGTCGGTTAACGTCGCCGGTCTAGGAACTCGTGCCAATTCGTCTTTCAGGTCGTCATGGAGACCTCTTCTGAAAGCCGTGTATTGCACTGTGTCTGGCCAGCCCACTTCCGCCGCCAGCTTCTTAAAGGTAGAAATATAGGACATTAGGTCCATCGAACCTTGTTTAATATCAAACAAGGCTTCTCCTGCAGAAAATCCGATCTCTTGTCTTTCAAAGGTTTGGCGTAGCAGGGTTATGAAGGCGTTATAGTCTTGTAAGACAGGATTGTTGGACGTGACCAACGGAGTTGCCCACGCGAGGGCATTTCCGATCATGTTGGATATGAGAAATCCTACACGAGTGCGATCTAGAACGTAAGTAGTAGGTCTGAAGGTAAAGTATATCATGCACGCATCCAGGAACTCCTTAACCTTTTTGGGTGAGCCATCAAACTTTCCCGCTGCCAAGGACAATGGTGGTAAATCCGTCTGGTGGGCTTCTCTAGCGACTGCCATTTGACGGAGAACTGCATTTTCTGCCTTAACTCCCTGCAGTTCGAGGGAAAAGTTCTGTACAGCGTTTATTAGCTCCTGGACTTGTTCTGCCGTGGCCATCTTTTGTCGTTGCAATCTGTCAAGAGTGGATCTCACCTGTATCCCGGTGTCTGATTCACTGGAGGATAATTCCGATCCAGATAGTTCTGTTGTCTCTTCGGAAATTCCTTTTTTAGAGAAGAGATAGGGTCTGTTTCGGGAATGCGCCACAATGGTTGCTATTAGGAAACAGACTGCAATAATTTATGGCACTTCCCTCTACAGCCCAATATGGGGGAAAAAGCCAGTGGCATAAAAAACCCCAGTAGTATTCAACTCCGAGACCGAAGGAAGAGGAATGTCCGAAGTCTTGGTCTTGAGATTCCGCAAACAGTACTTAAACAAAGGTTGGGCCGGAGATTTCCAAGAATGTCCTTAAGCAGAGGCTGGGCAGGAGTCTCCCAAGTCGGCAGACTGTATTACCAGGGGCTGAAGCATTCAAAAACCACTCGGTATCCAGATGGAAGGCAAGCCGGTGACACAGGAAGCTTAGGAGGAGGGGCTTCAGGTAAGCAAACAGGCGAAACGAGTATAACAGAAGAAATTGCGTAAGCAGAAGAGAAAAGAAAGAAATAAGGAAAGAAAACGGACTAAGAGAAAGGATACCTCCAATCTCCACGGAAAAAACTCACCGAGCCGTGATGAAACCGGAGCCTTTAGAGATAAGAGTGAAAACTGAATGTCGTGAAATACTTAAGTACAGGAGAGAGAGCAGGGGAAAAGAATAGGAGGTGGTAAAGATGGCAGAAAGATGCCGATAGAAAAGAAAAGCTATAGGGATAGACCAAACGCAAGCCTGGAAAAAGAAAAAAAACGGAAGGTAACACGGAAAAATACAGATGAACGAATGGAGCTGAAAGTCTGGTAGGCAAAGTGGGAAAGAATCAGATGGGAAAGGAGACACAGGAGGGAAGGAGAATCCGAGGCTGGAAACGCTAGGAGCACTGAAGTAAACAGCTTCAGTGGAGCGAGGAAACGAAGATTGTTGCAACGCACTGAGGGGGCGTGGCTAACCTCGTTATGAATGCCACAAAACGTAACTACTAGAACGGCGCAGGAGGCGCCGTAATGTTAATGTTAATGGTGCTTCCATCGGGACCAAAGCTTCCAGCCTCCAGCCCTCATGACACTGCGCGCCTTGTGTGTGTGTCTCTGTCCTTGGCTGCTGCGGTGGAAAGGGGAGCTGAGCATTGCTGTACTATCGCAGTGAGGCCTGTTTACCAAAGATGGAGTCGAAAGGGGGCACAAAAGATGGATGCCCCGTGTCCTGCTCAGTAGTCCCATCTATGCAGCAGTCAACCGTGGTTAACTTTACATAAGGGCAAGGGGCAATCCCACTACCGGAGGCACGCGGTCCAAGCCTTGTACTGAGGAGCGTACGACGCGAGGGGGCCCGAGGACCCCTCGCTCCCATACATTCCCCCCTTTCGTTACATCTAAAGTAACAAACTACTTTATCTCGTTCTTTCCGTTCTCCCTTCGGTAGCGCTCAGCTTCAGCCACAGCCTCATCCCAAGCAGGTGTACCCTTTATTGGCATCCATGCTTTACACACACTTCTTAAGCTGTTACCTCTTCTTGCATATTCTTCTGGGGTGACCATTAAGTATATCCCACCATCCCGATCTAAATCTATCCAAACCTTGTTATACCACAGCAACTTTTTTGGTTCTCTAATGGTAGTGTAATGTAGATTATCGACCACATCCCCATACTGTCTATAGATGGCAGTCATCCTATACTGTGGTATGGTGTATTCTCCGGTTTGTACTTGGGCATCTATCATGGTAGCCACCGTTGTCTGTCGGCCCACGGTTACCATCATCATTGCTGAATTAGGCATATTATTTTCACAGCATCTTAGTCCCAGTTGGCACACACAGAATATTAGGAGAAGAAAGACTATAATGGGAATGAGTATCTTCGCTGCAATGTTCACCCATGATGGTATCCAGCTAAACAGATCGTCGAACCACGTGTTGTTGTCTACTCTACCTTCTGCTCTCATTCTTTCTCCTAAATTATGCACTGCTGTTATCACATGTGACAGTGGGCCTCATTCCGAGTACGGCGCTAACCAATGGCGCTATTAACGCCTTGGTTGACGCCGTACCCGGACCGGCAGCGCCTTGGTGGATGGCGGAATCACCGCCCCATTGCAAGGTTGGCGGGGCGGTAATTCCCCATTCACCAAGGCTCTTCCCCATTCCCGAATGAGCCCCCATAGGGCTCAATGGGAATGGGGAAGATGCAAATAACGGTGACCGTTCATTACGGTCACCGTTATTGGCTTGGAGGCCCCTTTGCGCCCTCGACTTTAACACCTGCTCAAAGCAGGCGTTAAGGGCGAGGGCGCAGAGGGAACTCGGAGTATGGCGGTAAGGGATTACCGCCACCGGTCTCGTTACCGGTGGCCGCTATCCCTTACCGCCATACTCGGAATGAGGCCCAGTGTCCCGTTATCGACATCGGAAGTTGGTACGAACGTGCAACACGCCCCCCAATTGTTTGCAAACACCACCGTCCATCGCTGTGATAAGATCTAAGACATATCTGTTTTGCATCGTCATCAGGCGCAGTGCACGGAGCTCTATTTTTATGATGTTGAATCCTTCTTCAGTGTCGTTGGCCAGCTGGATGAGCTCCCAGCGTGTTATCTGCAGCCATTTCGCGTTTGCCCTTGTTTGAACGCCTGGTGCTAGGAACGATGCAAAGAATGTTTCTGCAGATGAGAAAAGCTTATACTGTTGTGGGATTTTAGCAAGGAGTTCTGACGATTTGGACGAAATATAATTGGATCTTTTGCTGTGTGACAACTTGGTTTTCAAAGTTCATATGCTCCGGGCTCCGTGATTGTCTCATCCGGCGCTGTCGATGGTTCAGCCGATTGCCCTACTGCCGATGTTTCAGTCGATTGGCCTGCTGTCGATGTGTCAGCCGAAAACTGCTGAAAACTGCTGTAAACTGGACGTGGCTCTCTGGTATCACCATTAGTGCTGAGTGAAGTGTGGCTAGGGCACAAGTGCCCCTCCAAGATGCTGGGAGGTGCAGGTAAGCTCGTTTGCCACAGATCCAGTATATGTCCATTAATGCAGCAGTGCCTTTTTTCATGACTGGCATTATTAAAGTCTTATTGCACTGCCTCACGGTTCCCATGTTCACCTTCCCTTCTCCATGGAAGCAAAGTTTGTGCAGTATTTCCTTTTGAATCTTTATGGGTCTCTCCAGGGGTGTGACCCATGTCATCTTGGTGATATGCTGTGTCCAGATGGGGATGCACGTTTCTTTTGCCCACTCGTATGTTTCATCTGGCAGCCCTCGAAGCCCCTCAGCTTTGCATTCAATCGTTTCATCATGCCACTTGTCATCTGCATATCTTGTCCCTTTTATAACGAAAAATGGCTCCTGGAGGCAGATTACTCCTTGTCGTCTGCTGGTGCAAGTTTGTTCGTTTTCCAATTTTTCCATAGTGACTGTGTGTGCTTGAAATGTCTTTTTATTCTACACAGCATCAGATGAATCAAACACTGGGCCTCAGACAAGGGTACTTCCTGTGGGATTAACATTTTTGGGGTTCCAGTTGCGTGGGGAATAAGTGAGCACACGTAACAACTTTCGTTACTTGCTTGCTTTGCTGCGGTGCTCATGTCTGAATACCATTTGTTTGATTGGTCAGGTGCCGGGGGTCCTCTATTTCATCTAACCCCAGCTTATGATAAATATCGTATCTGTTTTTTCCCACCCCCCCCCTTTTTCTCCTCCTTCTGTTTTTTAATTGGGTACCAACTCGTGGATATTGCAGCTGGAATATTCTAGACCATGCTTCATCTATATTGTTCATGGTGACATGTGTGTATTCAGTAGTAGTTTCTGGTGCAGTGTGTGTACGCATGATTGTATTTCTGGAATTAGTTAACCAATAGTAATCATCATTTACATTCCATCCAAGCTCTACCTCCTTGGCCACAGTATTATTCAACAATGGAATAGCAATTTTGTTTACGTGCATTTGTTCAAGGGGCAAAGTTATATTTTTATCATTCAATTCAATGTTATAAGTGTCCTTCAAAATAGCCGTTGCTTCAGTCCATATTAGTTTAGACCCTGGTTTTGTCATATCAGTTCCGCTCCCCCCTTTGTTCATTTCATTTGCCACATATAAAACAACATTATACCAAATAAGATAAAACATTCATTATTGCAAATAGTATGGCAGCATATTTTATAACACATTCCAAATTATTTAATCTACTGGCCCTAGTGGCATCCCTATTTCTATCTAACATTTCAGCTTGCTCAGTCATTTCGTCGCATTGGGTCATGTTGAACCTATGTGGGCGAGACAAATTCGTTAAGTCAAATCAAAAGAAACATATTTGCAATTGTTCATTCTTTTTCATTTCTTACTCAGTTAGGCATTTAACAATTCCTTTTCATTTCATCATGGAATAAATGAGGAAAAAATAGAAAAAACAACACGATTTATATGAGAAGAAAAGAAAGAGAGAGAGACAAAATATGTAAAATCTTTGTTTTTCCCCGATACTTTCCCTGTCTAAGTTACAATTTTCATCATGTCAACCTGTACCAGTAATGGCATCCACACAGTCGGTTTCATTTTGGGAAGGTGTAACACTATGTGCCCTTCTCACGTCTGAGAGGTGCACCCAGTACTTTAACCCCGTAGCTTTAACTGCAGTTGGGGTGCTGTACACCACTGTGTATGGACCATGAAATCTTGGTGAATTCCACCTTCTTACAAAATTTCTAACAAGAATTTGCTCCCCTGGCATTAAAGGCCCCTCCGGGCTGTCTGCTGTCCGCATGGAGGTGTCTGTTGCTACATCTTCAGTAAATGGTGAAACAATTTGTTTTGCTATGCTGCGTACTGCACGCGTTAGCTGCGCTA
Organism: Ambystoma mexicanum; assembly: GCF_040938575.1. Classification (NCBI taxonomy): domain Eukaryota; kingdom Metazoa; phylum Chordata; class Amphibia; order Caudata; family Ambystomatidae; genus Ambystoma; species Ambystoma mexicanum. The sequence goes on from NC_090924.1 coordinate 151,975,788, forward strand.
GGTATTCCTTAAACTCTTCTCCCAGCACCGTGGCAGCCCTGTGCGCATCAGACGCCCTCCTAACAGGGGAGAGTGGTGTGTGCATTCTCCTTCCCGTCACGATTTCGTGCGGACTTAAATGATGATCCTTGCATGGTTGATTTCTGAGTTGGAACAGTGCTAGGGGCAAACAATATACCCAATTCTTTTTCAACGTGCTGCATAAAATTTCGATAAATTGCTTTTGAGCAGCCTGTTGATCCTCTCCACAACTCAATTGGCCATTGGATGATAAATCAAACATAGTTTGTGTTTCACCCCTAGAAGGGAGGTTACTTCTTTGAAGAGGTCATTCACAAAGTGCGTGCCGTTGTCTGAACGGATCACGTCACAGATTCCCCACTGTGAGAATACTTCTCGCACAAGGAACTTGGGAGCACATTTTGCATCAGGATGGGGGCAGGGGCCCGCTTCCACCCACCGTGAAAAAGGGCATACCACCACAATCAAGTATCTTGCTCCGTTACATCTTTCTCCCATATCGGCGTAATCGATATGTAGTTCTCTAAATGGACCTGTAGGGCGTGGCAATGTGCCACGCAGAGTTCGCAACGTCATTCCTGAATTGTAAGTTTTGCATGTAGTACATTCAATCACAAATTTAGTCAAGTATTCGTGTAGATTAGGAACAAACCAATCCTCTTGAATATCTGAGGCAATGTGTTGTTTTGCAACGTGAGCTGGGAAATGTAGCTGTTGGAATGCTACTTCTAATAATTCTACGGGCATCACTGCCTTGCCTGTCGTTTCCTGTCTCCAAATGAGATCTGTGGCTGATTGCTTACACCCTCGTTTGCCCCACAACTCCTGCTCTTCCGGTGGGGCCCTTCTCTGGAGTTCTATCAACTGCGCTATGGGCGTGTTATTGTATGCTTCTGATGGTTGTCCTGCTGTGGTTGTTTTTACAATGTACTCTGATGTTGGTGTCTTATTGTAGTACGAGGCTTCTTTCGCTGCTGCGTCGGCTGCCGCGTTCCCCAATGAGACGGCGTCTGTGTTATGGGTATGGGTTTGGCATTTAACCACCGCTATTACCGATGGTTCTGCTAAAGCTTCTATTAGTTCGTTTAGCAACGTGGCATGTTGTACAGGGGACCCTTCTGCTCTTCTGAACGCTCTCCTTTGCGAACGTGATAGCCCTGAGTGAACTGTGGTGGTGATATAAGATGAATCTGAATATATGGTCACGGCACAATCTTTGGCTGTTTGTAACGTGCTGATTAGCGCAGTCAGTTTGGCTGCTTGTGCAGAGTAGTGTGAGGGGAGGCATTTTTGAACAATCACTTTGTATGTGTCTTCTTCCATGCGCACTACCGCCATCCCCACATGTTTCTCTCCTGTCTCTGAGTTTATGGATGCTGACCCATCTATGAAATACATTTCTCCTTCTATAAGGGCGTTTTCGCTTGCTTTGGGAATGCCATCGCCCTCTCCCTCATATGTGCTACAATCGTGTTCCTGTAGATCCTCAGTTGTGCATGGCTCTGTAATGAAAGTAGCTGGGTTCACTGTCTTGCATCTGACCACATGTACATTTGGACTTGATATTATTATTTCATAAGCAGAGGCTCTCTATGTTGTGAGGGTAGATTTTGATCTTTCTAAGATAGCAAATAACGAGTGTTCCGCATATAGCGTCACTGAACATCCCATTACGATCGTGGCACTTTTCTCAATGGCGAAGGCCGCTGCGGCGAGGGCCTGTTCGCAAGCGAAATGTCCCTGCATTACTGGGTCTAATATTCCACTGTAGTACGCTAATGGTTTGTGGCCTAGAGATGTCTTTTGTGTCAATACTGCTGTCATTAATGTCCATTGCTGTGTGAAAACAGGAAAAATTCCCTTTCATAATCTGGATTTGCAAGGACTGGGGCGTCTGAAATAAGTTCTTTTAATCGAGAGAATTGAGCAATGGTCTCCTGTGTCCATTTTATTGGGGCTCTGTTCCTTTGTGCTTCTTTTAGTGCTTGTAACATTGGCCGTGTGTATGCTGCATAATCGAGGATCCACGCTCTGCAATAGTTACATATGCCAAGAAATTCCTGCATGTCCTTCACTGTTTTTGGTATGATAATGTGTCGAATGGCTGCTGTTCTGTCTGTTAGTATTCTTTTTCCATCTTTAGATATTTGCTGGCCAAGATACACAACGTCAGCAAGGCAGTATTGTAACTTTCCTTTGTCCACCTTGTATCCCTTAGTGGCCAATACGTTAAGCAGTGTTATCGAGTCTTCTCTATGCTCTTCTTCTGTTTTGCTGCAGACGAGTAAATCGTCTACGTACTGTATAATGGTGCTCCCTACATCTATGTTGCCAATGTCTTCTCGTAGTACTCTGTTAAAAATGCTTGGGCTCTCGCAATACCCCTGTGGGAGTCTGCAATGTTCATATCTGTTGTTTCCTAATGTAAAAGCTGTAAGGTACTGCGACTCTGGTGTGAGTGGCACAGAGAAAAAAACATTTTTCAGATCAATGACAGTGAAGCAAGTTGCCTCTTTTGGTATACTACACAATATTGATGACGGGTTAGGCACTAAAGGGAACTCTTTTTGGATGACGTCATTGAGTGGGCGGAGGTCCTGGACCATTCTCCACGCCCCTCCTTTTGCTTTCTTAATCGGAAAAATCGCTGTGTTGCATGGGGAAGTTGATGGCACTAAGATACCTTGGCTTAGGAGTGCATTCACTGTTTCTCTAATACCTTCCTCTGCTTCTTTGGATATTGGGTATTGTTTCACTCTGGGTGGGAGGGCACCTGGTTTCAGTTTTATTTTTATAGGAGTTACCTCGTGCAACAATTCTACATCGTGTGGTCCTGTAGTCCAAATTTCAGGTGCTACCCTGGCCATGTCTTCTTCAAATATTGTCAGTGGGGCCTTTATGTTAGCCATGAGTGGGTTGTGTATCTCTCTGTATTGAATCATAATGTCACATGGTATGCTTATTTCCATTATTATTTCTCCATCCCCTTTGTACTCAGTAAACAATTCTTCATCAGTTATATCTTTTAGCATTATGTTTGTCTCTATACATAGTGCACTTCTCCACTCGCATCCTTGCGTGTCCAGGCCTATGACCACAATGCGTTTGTTGGAAACTTGAACTGCCTCAATGTCTATAGACATAATTGTGCCTGGCAGTACATCTGTTGGTGTGATTGGGCGGAATATGAAGTCGGATGGTATTCTCCAATCTTTTTGTGTTATTTCAGGCACTACTCGGGCTAATACCTGTATTCCATAGACGAACATGTCCATGTCAATGGGAATCCCTCTTACTGCAACTTCCTTTGTAATCATGCTTATTAGCAAGAGTGCCCGTACAGGCATACCCCTGGCATCGAACACACTATTCCTCTTTCAGTAAAGGCTATGGTCATGTTTAACTTACTGAGCAAGTCTCGTCCCATCAAATTGATTGGCTCGTCTTCGTAATACAATAAAGGTGCACGCACTGTTTTTCACCCCACTGTTACATCAAGATCTTTTGTATAAGGAACTTTTAAAATAGCCCCAGAGAACCCCTGCGTCTCCAAATTTCTTCCCGAGAGCTGAAACCGCCCTTCTGTGAGGCATGATTTTTCTGCTCCAGAGTCTACCATAAAGATAAACTGCTTGTTTCCTATCTCTGCCGCCACTAGTGGTTCCTCATTTGCACTTTGTGTGGTGGATAGGACTGGACATGCAAGTGCTCCCTGTGGGCTGTCCTAGTCTTGGTATCTTTGCTGACCTGGCATTGAAAAAACGTTGTCACCCACGACCGTTACGCTGCGGAATGGTGCAGGGGCACCTTTTGCGGCCGCTGCAAAAGGGTTATTGTTTTGTTCCCTACTGGGTTTTGTCTCGCCATGGGCTGTAGTGCGTTTTGCTGTTGTGGGTGCTGTTGCTGTTGCTGCTGTTGTGGGGCTTGCTGTCTCTGTTGCATTTGGGGGTCATAGCAGTATTGATCCTGTTGTCCCCCCTCCCATTGGAGCTCCACAAGGGCAACCTGGATGTGGGCAGCCCCACCCCTGTTCATTGTTCACGGGCTGTTGTTGCTGCTGTTGAAAATACCCTGATGGTCGCATTCTACAATCTCGTGAATAATGTCCCCATCTTCCACAATTCCAACACGACCCCTGTTGTCCTCCCCTTGGTCCTTGCCCACCATACCCTCTGTTTCCCATTCCTCCGTATCCTCCCCTTTGCCCGCGGTACCCACCTCTTCCTTGGGCCGGCCTGTTCTGCCACTGCGATCCTTGGCATGGCTGTTCCTCTCCGTTCCACTGTCCTTGGTCCTCACCAACCCACTGCGCTGCTATTCCAACGGGCCTTCCTCCCGCGTTTTCCTCTCCTTCGTTTCCTCTGTCTGCTGTTGCACTGGCAGTAATGGCGGCGACCTTCACTAATTTCGTCTGTACTAATTTTGCTTCGTCAGCCAGTCTCTTTTGCGTGACCTCCTTTTCCTTCTCTTTGATCCTCCTCCAGTGGTGTACAATTATGCTCTGAATTTCAGGCCACCCTTTGGCTTCGATCCCAGCTATTTTGTCCAAGGCCTTCTGCACCTCTTTCGGCAACCCCTTTTTAATGATAAAATAGAATAAAGCTGTTGATTGATTCCATGCCGTACCAGTTTCGCTTCTCTATAAGTCTTGCAGTCGCAAAATGAATTGCGCAGGATCCTCATTCTCCTCCATCGTGCACTGCATGTAAATCTGGAACGTCTGGAAATGCACGCCGCAATGCATCCCACACTTGTGCTCGAACATTGTTAAATGGTGATCCATCGTGTCGGTCACAGCTCATCGTTACTCCCGGGAACCCTGCCCTTTCCCAGATTGTGTCTGCTTGGTCCCCGATTGCTGAAACTAATAGACTTTTTACATCACCTATAGCTAACAGCACACCTGCCGTGTTCTTCTCAAATACATGTATCCACTTACCTGCCCCTCCCGTCAGCGGGGGAGGAATTTTAACAAGTTGGTTTTGTCCATTTGGGCCCACGGAATGTAGTTTGGCCTTCCTGCTCCTTTATGTATCAGTGGCATTTGTAGTTTTTGTTTCTTTCCTGTTCTGCTTGTCTTCCCTTTTTTCGTTTTACTTACCAATATGTTTCCTATCCTCCCTGCTCGTTGTCTTAATCTACCTTGCCATAATTGTGGCGATAGTGTGTCTGGGTAACGGCGGTTTGGCAGTGGGGAACCCTCCGCGGCAGCTGCCTCTTCGTATTCATCTAAATCGTCCCATATTTCTTCTATTTCTGTCTCTAGCTCGTTATTATCCTCCCAGTTTTCCTTGGGCTCACTTCCTTGTCTTTCACTCTGATCTCCACTTTGTTGACTCTCCGGTGTATCTGGGCGTATAATTCTCACTGGCTTGTTATTCAATTGGAACAGGAACTGTCCTGACTGCCACTCTTGTTCTTGCCTCTGCTGCGATGACGTCCCTTGCAATACTATAGACTGCCCTGATTCCGAGGCTACTGGGGTTGCATTGCTTGCTGCCCCTATCAGGGGTGTGAGATCTGCCAGTGACAGCGGGGGTACCTCCCCTCCCCCTGGCAGCATTTGCCCTTTGTCACATAAAGCTCTTAACCGTGTTATTTCCCTTTGTGCGTGTGCTAGCTGACGGTTCAAATCACCTGTTAAATGTGCTATGTCCACAGGAGGCGCACTCGTGGGGCCATACAGGCCTCCTTTGTCATATGGTGGAGGTTTGGGGGCTGTTGCCCTGCTCTGGGCAGTGGTGGTGGTTGGTATATACAGGGGTTCACCCAACCCTACCGCTGGCCTAGTCATTAGGGGATAGATTTTTGTTACTTCGTTTTCGGTTGTAGTTGTTGAGCATTCCCCTTTTGGTGTCCCGCCTACTTCTTCAGGGTTTTTCTGCTTTTCTGTCATTCGGCTTGTACCTACCTCTGCCGTGGGGGCAACTTCCTCAAACATTCGCCATAAATCTAACACTTCTCTCCGATTCTGTAACTGTTTCCCTTTGTATTGTGCTAGCAAATGTGTTGATACTAGGTCCAACACTCTTTTGCCAAATGATCCTCCTTCTGGCCAAATTGGTTTGACCCCGTCTCCCTTTATCTCAGTGATCCACTGATCGTGATATTTCTGTATCCTGTCGCTATATAGTGGAAGGTGCTGGCAAATATGTGCTAGTGGTGTTACTCCCCCCATGGCAATGTTTCTTTTCCTTTCTTGTGTATTCTGGTACCTTTGAATCTCTTCCCACCTCTAACTAGGTATGTCAGTTACAATATGTGGAAATAATAAGTTTTTTATCAATGCTTACAATTACCATATGTCACATTAGCTTTTTGAGAGGTGTTACCTGATCACCCCTCACAGTTTATTTCCTCTGCTTTACCTTATATCAATCGCAAATTACTTGTATTAAAATACTTTAGCGTGTTTAACAAAACATATACATAAAAGCAGACCAACAAACATATAATCATGCAACATACACATGCACTGCCTGCGCGCATTTGTTCTTTCCCTTTTCCCGTTACTGTCCCTGTTTTTTCTTCTTCCCTATGCTACCTACTATTTCGCATTCACTCCCCACCTCTTTCACCTTTATTATGTCTCAAGATTTCTTACTTCCACGGAAACAGAATGTTCTAAAAAACTACTCAGAGCCTACACGAGACCCCTACTATTTTTCTATTTATCTCTATTCTACACTTGGTCGGGACAAATGCTACGCGGCGCCGCCTTCTACCCCCTACGGGCTAGCATACCACTTCTCTTCTTCTTCTTACTTCTTACAACACCTAATGGCCATATAAAGGATAGATCAGGAAAGCCTCACCGTCACTCACGCAGACCCTATTCTTGGCTACTTTCCCTTTGTTGCTAATTCCCTTCTTCCCGTATTTCCTCTTACCTTCCTTTGGGGTCTTTGCAACTGGGACTCCACGTGTTCAGTCAGGTACTCCGAGGGTCGCCGCTCACGGCTGGACCTCGCTCAGGTCCGTCCCCCAAACAAGCCGAGGCCTGCCTTGGCGAGCAGCTTTTTCGATCGGGTATTCGTCAACCGGGAACCCTTGACCCTTTCTTCTTGGTGTGCACAGTCTGGTCAACCGCGGAGGCGATGGTTCTGCTGGGGGGCGCCCTGGATCTCGCTGCCGGGTGGTGCAGGCCTCAAGGCACCTCTCTAAATCACGTCGCGGGGGTCACCAAAAATGTACGTGCCTTTCCTCGTCTTACTACGTGTGAGAGAAAAAAATAAAATAGCAGACAAAACCCCTTGTCGGGGAAAGAGGCACTGAGACCCGGCTGCAAGAGTTCAAAGGATGGTTTATTTCTCCAGCTAGGAAATAACCCAAAAAACTCTCCCAAATCTCATTACATCATTCTGGTATTTATATTAGTTAAAGTAACTCTAACAAAAAATGCTAAATGGACCCAATTGGCCAGACGGTGTGGTGCTGTAGGTGTGGGTAGCATCTCTTCCTCCTGGTTGGCTGAGTAGCTGACGGATGTCAAACATCTTGTGCTCCATGCAGGTCAGGGTCCGGTCACTGTGGTCACTACCTATGCTAATATGTTACATACTAAATAACAAATTATTGAAAACATTTTATGCTACTTGTCACATTTCTACACAAGTCACACACAATGATCATTGTCAGTACAATTGGGTCATTCGTGGCTTTAATTGAAGGCCTTGACCTTTATTGTGCATGTAAAAGAATCAGGCTATTTTTCGCATCTCTTCTAGGTTTCAAACCCATTAGTACAAGTAAAAACATATACAGTAATAACAATGCTTAAGGTTAGTAGTGGGTGTGTTGGGTGGGTTTCGCAGCACAGGCGAGGGTCTGGCACTTGAAGGAAATACCTTACAGGGGGTGCAGGGTCAGGATGGCAATAAATTGTTCTAATGGGGGTGGGTGGCTTGCACGTTTATGAGGACGAATCGAGCAGAAAGTGCTTAGCTCATCCTGGTTCACATGCCGGTTCTCAGACAAACAGTGATCTCAGAGGAAGAAAAATAGCATTTTGATTGTTGCAACTTTCTCCAGCTTCAGTGTGAGAATGGAAGCGCAGAGCTTTCCTTCGCAGGGGGAGTGCAAGGGTGGGGGCCAGCCAGCTGCCTGTGCGCCTTGTGTCTGTGTCTCTGTCCTTGGCTGCTGCGGTGGAAAGGGGAGCTGAGCATTGCTGTACTATCGCAGTGAGGCCTGTTTACCCAAGATGGAGTCGAAAGGGGGCACAAAAGATGGATGCCCCGTGTCCTGCTCAGTAGTCCCATCTATGCAGCAGTCAACCGTGGTTAACTTTACATAAGGGCAAGGGGCAATCCCACTACCGGAGGCACGCGGTCCAAGCCTTGTACTGGGGAGTGTACGACGCTAGGGGGCCCGAGGACCCCTCGCTCCCATACAGAGGGCTGTATGGGTAGGAGTTGTAGATTTGTGATGAGTGGTTAAAGTTAAATAATCTGAGCATTATTTTAAGCAGAAAAAAGTTCATACTTATAGGTAGTCTTTAAAGGGGCTTTTGTGTTTATAATGTGTAAGGTATATTTTTGCAGAAGTGAAGTAGGCATGATTTAATGTTCTGTAGGTCACAGAACCCCACTAACACCATGCCACTCTTCCTCATTTCGGTAACACACTACCACCAACCCACTCTACCTCATCACATTCCCCCACTAACCATGCCTTGCTATTCCTCATCTACCTCATCACAGTCCCAAATTACCCTACCTCACTCTTCCTCGTCATAGTTCCTGAATTCCCCATCTCACTCTTATTTTTCACAGTCCCCAACTACACAAGTTCAGTCTTCCTCATCACAGTCTCCCCCTTGTTCCTCGTCATTGTACAGCATTACTAATCCCATCTTATCGAGTGTACACAAAAAAAGATGAAATACTTTATACACCCGATGTTGCATAGCTCAGGAACAGATATTGATAACAAATGATATGACATCAGCTATGTTATGAGACAAAAAGACAGAATTACAGGTAGTTGGAGGTATAGCATAACACAACCCTTGAAATGCAGTGAAAAACCTGTATTTAAGGAACAGTTAAGGTTAATAATTTCAGTGCAACAAAACCCTTTATATTTAGTGAACAAACTTAGTTGAAGCGATGTTAAGGTGAAACAATCTGATGCAACGGAACCCTTCGGTAAAACAACTTAAATTGAAGTGACCTTGAGGTGCTGATGTAATGCAACAAAGCCCCTGAAATTTGGAAGGTGCTGGAAGCTACACCACCTTCACTTTGATGCCCATATTGCGTGGCCCCTAAGCACACTGATGACCTCACAAATTACATAATTGATGATATCACATATGACATCACATATCACTGGTACAGCAGATCACGTGTCCTAGAAAGAGAGATGCAGCATTTAAAAATGCATGTTTCTCCATATACGGGTGGGATCAGCTTTGCATTCCGATACATGGTACATGTCGTAGAAGCATGTTTCAAAAGAACACATGCAGTATGAGTGCGTATCGTAGGTGTGCATTCCATCTGTGTGTATGTCGTAGGAGCATGTGTCATAGCAGCGTAAACGCATAATGTTTCAACTGCAAAACTAATACACCTGTTATTACAGTTCGTACTAAAAATGTCCATTCATTACATCTGGTGAAAACTGACATCAAAGTGAGCTCAGGCTATAATGTGAGTTTTCTGATAACAAGTGTGTAATGCACATACATACACCGCTAGATACAGTTTGTATGAAAGAGTCCTGGGTGTTCTGCCTAAATACAGGTTCTGATAGAGTCAATTTAACACTTTATAGGGTCTGGAGAGGGCTCCTACCTCATTTCTGTGTGTGATTGTATGGGGTTAATCAGTTAAATATTCGATTGAAATTGTTGGGTAAGTTATCTATATAAGATGAAATGGGTTTTTAGTAAGATGAAATAATTTTTAGTATGATGAAATTGTTATATGTGTTTTATGATTGTGTATATGAATAGTTGTATGATTAACACTGCAGATTGGAATTGCATTATGTATTTATGGCAAGTACTTTTTTATGTAATTAATTTTGATTGTAAAATGTCTTGTTAGAACGATGTACAATTAAACGAATAAATAAATAAATAAATAAGGTCTCTATATTTATACGGAGTGCTTCACTGAGTTCAGTTAGGCAGCAAACTACTTACTGGCTGCCCGTTGGAACTTTTCTTGCAGTGGCGTGAGCTTACTACTTAATTTGGGACTATTTCATCAAACTTTGAAAGAATGTTTGTTGGCAACATCCACTTTCCACCAAACCTTTTAAAAAATGCGTCCCATGCGCATCACAGAGTGCTTCACTAAGTGCAGTTAGGCAGCAAACTACTTACTGGCTGCCCGTTGGAACTTTTCTTGCAGGGGCATGAGGTACGCTGAACGAAGATCATCAGATTCACTTTTATGAGGACTTGGGAACTTCAAATCTTGAGAACATTTACTTACGCACCTTTATTTTATTTCCAGCTTAGTATTTAATTTGGGATTGTTTAATCAAAATTTGAAAGAATGTTTGTTGGTCTACTTTTCGCCAAAACTTTAAAAAAACAGCCTACCACGTTCGCATCACAAAGTGCTTCACTGAGTGCAGTTTGGCAGTTTGGCAGTTGGGCGGTCGGGTGCAGTGGCGTGAGTGGCATTATTAGCATCTATTTTTTTCCTGCTCTCTAAATAACTACAGACGTTAAAGGATTTGTGTTTTGGTTACCTTTGTTTGTAATTTTGATTTGTCATTCGTTTTTTTTTTTTTTTTGCACATTTAAAATTTGTGTTGGGAAATGTCATATGCATACATGCATACACACTTAAATCAGCTATCCCAAGGAAAGCCACCTCGCAACGCTCACTGCACACTGCCATTGAAATTGCTGGCATTCCCGTGACATGTGGGGGGAATCTGGTTTGTTTAAAGAAAACCAGAGGCTTGTAATCTTTTCGCTCTTAATCCTTAACATCGGATATTATAGGCTATCAAAAATCAATGAAATCCTCTGAAGTGGAAGTTGATAAAGGCTGTGATTTGGGGAACCACAGGGATCAGCCATTGTTGTCCATCTTTCGACTGAAGAACTACTCATTGATTTTACAGAGATATTGGACTCACATACTGTTGCCAAACTCCCACACATTGAGAGAGGGGTGGGATCGCGGAGGATGGTTGAAGAGATATTGCCCTGTACCTTTGCGGTGGAGGCTAATGCCCTAGCTACCCATTGTTTGGGGGGCATGCAATCTCCACAGTCTATGCTAGCTTAGGTTCACAGGGGGCATGGCTCTTTTTAGCATAGGCAAGCATTTGTCGTTAATTAATCATCGGGAAGTAGTTGTTAAAAACGTAGACCCACTGCCTAAGTTGAATATTTCCACAGTAACAGATAGTAACAGATAGGATTCTGCCATCAAAACAGGGGGTCACTCAGCATCTAGACCCGGTAACAACTTTATCAGCGGAACGAGTGTTGGTACAGGATACCGAACTACCATCATTAATTTCTCCCCTCCCTTTAAATCTTTCACAATAACCCATTTTATACCCTGAATCCTTGACCTCATCATCTAGTTCATCAGTGTCTTTTGTTAACCCCACCCGCGAAGGTCTTTGGTGTGAACCAGGGCTGAACTCCCATGATGGAGGTCACCCTTACGGCAATGAACACTGCTTTAATGGCTTTAGCCAAACTATACGAAGCACTGGACATGAAAGCCATAGAGCAATTTGGATTTTTACACTGCTTGACTATGAAAATAACTTCCCTAGATAACTTCCCTAGAGCAGCATTTAGTTCAAAGGAATAATGGGGACCTGGTAATAGTGGTAACCTCAACCATGGGATCAGCCCCAGTGCTTAGGGACCGAGAGCTGCAGCTCTCTACCCTTGAATCTGGCAATTTAGAGAAAAGTCAAATGCCAGCTAATGAGGAGCATGCAGCTCAGGGTAGTGAGAGTATTATATTCAACGGCCAGACCAAGCAAATAACAAGGTGATAGAATCAGCAACCAAACCAATCTTTAACAGTTTTGCGAAGTAGAAGGGGACGGGGAAACAAGTTCAAGTAGGCAAAAAGACAATAAATCAGAGATCTTTATCGAGGTCCATGCTATTTGGCTCTCAAGTGTTTTTGCGCACATAAACGTAGGTGTGTTTATATCTGCCATTCTATGAAACCTAGGCCTTTCTCCCACTAGCTAGGAATTTGAAACGTAGGTGTGTTTATATCTGCCATTTTGTGAAGCCCAGGCCTTTCTCCCTCTATCTAGGAATCTCAAACTTAGGTGTGTTCATATCTGCCATTCTGTGAAAACGAGACCTTTTTCCCATATCTAGGAATCGCAAACTTAGCTGCGTTTGTATCTGCCACTCTGTGAAACCCGGGCCCTTCTAGCACTAACTATTAATCTCAAATTCAGCTGTTTTTATATCTGCCATTTTGTGAAACCCAGGCCTTTCTCACGCTGTCGAGGAGTCTCAAATTCAACAGTGTTTATATCTGCTATTTTGTGAGACCCAGGCCTTTCTCCCACTGTTGAGGAGTCTCAAATTTAGGTGTTCTTATATCTGCCACTCTGTGAAGCCTAGGCCCTTCTCCCACTTTCCAGCATCTCAAATTTAGGAGTGCTTATATCTGCCATTTTGTGAAATCCAGGCCTTCACCAACCATCCAGGAACATCCGGCTACCCGCTGAAAGAAACTAACCATAGCTTGATCACTACCCAACTAACTAAGAACCAAGGTCAGGTTGTTCGCCTCCCACAACCGACCGATAACCCATCTGCCTACCGTCTCTCCAACGCTTAATATCCCAACACCACTACACTTAGACCCTCCACCCACAGGAAAGAGAGATACGAAACCCAAATCCACTATTTAGGCAGCCATCGGGGAAACCCCCAGCAAACTACCTGCACCCTAGAACAACCCAAGCCCAGAATCCCCCAAATAACTCAAAAATCACTCATATGCAGACACCCCAGCCAATCTACAACAGCAGCCCACTATAACACAACTACCCCACAACTAGCTCTGGATTATAACTATGTACAAAAGAAGCAAGGCCACATAGTGCACCGTTCAATCACAAGGCAAAAGGACAACACTCAAAACCATCCCAACCACAAGAGCCGTACAGCCCCTGTAACCCAAACCAAAAAGGAAAAAGAAAAAAAAGAAAATTCAAGCAACCACCTAGGACCACAAAATGCCCCAACACAGAAAGGGATGCCGCTAAAGAAACACGGAACAAGGAACAATCCCAATGCAGCCACTCCCTCTTCCTGTAGAAACTGCCACGAATGCAGAACTCACCCCTACAAACACCACGACCAACAGAACAAACGTCATGAGAAGAGAAAAATCCCTATATCTAACGCCGTACCTCCTAACTGGCTCCACACCACAACACCTCAATTCCACCAGCAGTTCTAGGCAGACAGAAAACCTATTGGAACCTTGCAGGAAAAGAACAGAAGATCCAAGAAGGGAAAGGAACAAAATCAACGCCCTCACTCCCTATATCACAAGAATACAAGGGAAGCATCAACGACTACAACAAAACATAGAAGATCAAGAAGTAGAACATTTCTCACACAGCTATCAATCTAAGAGAACGATTCAATGACGAAGCAGAGCCCACTGAGCTACAATCAATTTGTGTGAGCAAAACAGAAGCAACCCAACAGAACTACTACAAGACAAAACAGACAAAAATTAAACACAAGACCGTCGAAAAGATCCATAGTAACCTAATCAACGCAAGATCACTGTCCAAACATGCCACAGAGATGTTTGACCTCCTCTGCGACGGGAGTATTGACATCCTATTCATAACTGAAACTTGGCTAGACGAAAACTACAAAATCACACTCCTTAACTGCCTCCCTGCCAACTTCAAGTGATCACAGGCAAACAGAAAAAACAAAAAAGGTCTGACAGTAGCTTACAAGGAACATCTGAAAATTAAAACTGATGAACCACTAATCAGCGAAAACTGTGAATCCCTAATCGTTCACCTAACAGCAAACCCCAAAACAAACCTCAAATTTGTTCTAGTTTACAGACAAACGTCATATGATGCGACCTTCGTGGACACCTTTGCAGAAGCCATTACCAACCAAGCCATCCAGCAGGAAAACCTGATAATTCTGGGAGACTTCATCCTCTGGCTTGAAGAAGAAACCACTAACACACAAAAATCACTAGCCAAACAATTGAAAACAATGAAACTACATAAGCTAGTCAAAGGAGCAACTCACACGGCGGGCCATACACTAGACGAAATCTTCGCCAACAAAATCCTCATCACCACGGCACCACCAATGCAGATCCTCTGGAGCGACCACCTCATCATCCCTTTCGTAATCACGCTACCCCCCCATCAAGAAAAGAAACTGGAGAACCATCAAAGTTAGCAACCTAATAGAAACACTGGAAATCAATAAACCACCGGCAACGGCCCTGGACGAAGCTCACCGCGACAAAAAAAAAAATACTGCACAAGAGGGTTGTCGAAACAATCAACATCTCCAAGGAAAACCCTTTCACCTCTTCACGCAAAAGAGCAACAGCAAAATGGTTTAACCCGCTTCTTAGCGACATGAAAAGACAAAACAAGATGCTTGAACTAGAGTGGAGGAAAATAATACGACCAGGCAAAGAAATTACAATTCCAACAAACAAAACGCTTGTTCAAAAAGGAAATCCACAAGGCCAAAAAGAAATTCTACAACAACGAATCTCTAAAGCTGCCAACACTCAAAAATAACTGTTTAACATCATAAACGAAATGAGAAACCCCCTGGCTGCAGCAATACACCCATGCCCTCACTGAAACTATGCAATGACCTTGCAGATCACTACAAGAACAAAATCAGCACCATCCACCAAATTACACAAAGCAGACCAATCTACCACAACACGCAACTGACCTTGCCAGCCGAGGATCATCAGAACAAACTACAAAACGTTCCCCAAATATCAGCAGAGACATCCGTCAAGCTGGTAAGAAACAGCAACAAAGCCGGCTGCCCCATGGATTCCTGCTGCCCAGACATACACAGATCAATTCTCACGGAAGGAGCACCCATGGAACAGAAACCTTTTCAACCAATCACTATTAACAGGGAAAGTACCGCGATCATACAAATCGGCATACATTAAACCGCTCCTCAAAGACACAGCAGGCAGCGTGGACGACATCGACAACTACAGACCCATCTCAAACGTCCGCTATCCAGCGAATCTGCTCGAAACCTACATATATAGAACAATACAAGATTATACAGAAGAACACCTTCTGCTGGACCAGGCACAAGTAGGCTTCAGACGAGAGGAACAGAAACAGCACTGCTCTCAATCTGGGATGACCTGAAGACTTTTGCAGACTCAGACACAAGCGCAGCTCTACTACTTCTGGATCTCTCAGCAGCATTTCACACAGTCAACCATTACATCCTCATTAGGAGATTGGAAGAAATAGGAATCACCCACCTAGCTTTACGCTGGATTAAATCTTTCCTAAAAGATAGAACAGAAACCGTCTGGATCAAACGCTTCAAATCCACCCTAAGGCAATCCACCTGTGGGGTACCACTATGATCCTCCCTATCTCTGCTGCTCTTCAACATGTACCTGGCTCCACAGAAAACACAAACCTGCAAGAATGCGTACAAGAACTCTAGGGCTGGATGAACACAAAAAAACTCAAACTCAACACTGGCAAAACAGAAATAATGGTTATATCCAAAAACAGCCACTACATCACAAAGCCAACAGAACTAGGAACAGCACCGACACCATCAACAATAATAAAGAACCTCGGAGTCCTGATGGACAACAAACTAACACTTGAGCTACAAGTAAGTGCTTGCTTCTTCCTCCCGCACACAGTAAAAAGGATCCTACCGTTCATCTCCTTCATCCAAACAACATTCACCATCATCGCACTCATCATGCCCAGAGTAGACTATGCCAACAGCTTACACTTAGAAATGCCAGAACGCCTATTAAAGAAACTTGAGCATATTCAAAACGCAGCAGCCAGACTCCTGCTCAAACTACCACAAAGAGAACACATTAGCCCAGCACTGAAAATACAACACTGGCTGCCGATAAAACAGCAAATAAGGTTCAAATCAATGTGCATAACGCACAGAGCAATCCACGGCCGAGGAGCAGAGTTCCTAAAGAAGAAAATAAGCATCTACCTAAAACACGGCATTCCCTACCAAAAAACATACACAATACAAGGCATCATCTGGAATTCAGAAAACGACTAAAAACTTGGCTCTTTGCCCCAGAATCAGAAGGGAACGAGTAGGAATCATAAATTCTGATAGAAACAGGAAGCCCAGAGAGGAACCTACAATCCATTGCCTAACCATCCCCAAATGGTGGGCATAGGGAGGACATTTTGGACCTCTCATGCACACACACCGCCCAGTTTACAGAGGAATACCACAGAAGGCAGGGACCCCACAGTAGAAGTCAAGGGAGATACCCATAATCTTCCTAACCTAACCATCTCTAACCCTACGGTGGGGGGGAACACACCTCCACGACCCATGTTCACATACTGCTAGACTTCTACAGAAGTTAATTACCACACCGCAACGTACCTTCTGGCTAGGATGCCAAACAAAATCATAGCACACAGGATGGTCATAGATGCTGACCACAGAACCCAAAGCAAAGAGGTAAGAAACAACCCCATGCTAACCCAATATAAAATCCTAAATTTTCTGCAAACTGTTCGCCTACAGAAACTCAGACGACCACATCTCTGCACAGCAAACCGCACGTACTTCACCACACTGCAACAACATACAAACAACACATAACCATGCACAACTGCACGTGGGAATTACTCAGACTTGAAAATCGCACTTAAGTTCAGCAAACGGTGCAAACCAAACAGAAGCTGCCAACAGAACATCATATCTCACTCTCCTATTCCCACCGCACCCTACTAGTCGCTGCCACACCCTCCCTGTTTCACGCTGTTCTTTCTCAGATCTGCCAGAGCGCCAGGGGACCACTTCCTTGGTGATACTGCACAGTACAAGTTACCTTTAACATTAACATTATCTACAACCCCATTCGAAACTCACCAAACGAAGACACTAGGGGAAAAAAGGAAATCTCAGCGCAAAAAAAAATACATCAAAGTTGGTCACGATACTCAATGACACTCCTCTCTTCATTTCACCTCCGTCCCACCCCCAGAAGCCAGAAGAAATAGATGCATTACTGCAAGAGGTTGATCTCTTTAATCTTACTGTACATACAGTGAGGATTCATTTATGGAGGTAGGTGGTGTGCAAGTCAGTCTCAATTCTAGAAATAATCAATTCACTAGGCCATTATGTGACCAAAATGAGGTGATTGGTCCCCACAATCCCTCTGCCCCGGGTCAATTTCTAAATTTAGAACAGAGAAGGGACCGGTTAGCAAAAATTCAGAAGGCAACCCATGAGAACCAATCAAGTGGTTATTCAATTTCGGGAAGATCCATCTCATCAGGCTGAGGCCTATTCGAGGACAAGGGTAGATCCTGATCAAACCGAGGGGAGGCATGTCAGGGGTCGAAAAAATACAAGACAAGAACTTCTACCACCTTCGAGGCATGCACGCTCATATCACTTCTACTCCCACTCATGGAAGCCTCACACCAAATTTCATAAACTCATATTAGAGTGGAGAGGAAGACCTCATAAAGGCTTCATCTTAAATAGATCTAATATTTTGAATCTCCTATTTGAGACCCCAGGCCTGAAGGACATTCAGTCCTTGGACATTGCTGAGGTCGAATTTGCATCCGATCACGACCTGGGCAAGATGAGGTTGTTGGTGCCATCTCAGTTGGTGACCAATGCCCTATTACAAGCAAGAAATTATTTAATTGAGCAGGGATTTACTCTGAGAGAGGAGGTTAATCCTCACCTTTAAACTCTCAGCGAGAGGACCCCCCTCTGATTATAGGGGAAAAAGGTTCTCCAAACCCAAACCCAGGGAGAAGGTTGTCCCACAGCATTCCGACTCCATGTGAGAGGAGGCCTCCCCCTTACTTGATAGGGGTAGAGCTGTTCTATGCCTTCCCATATGATTTCCTGCACTCAGGGTCAGTCAAAAATCCACAGCAGGTGATTGAGTTGCTATCAGCATCGTACAACCTTATTTCGCAAGACTCCAACACTATCTCCACAATAATCAGGGGTGATTTAAACATTCAATGCATAGATGCGGATGAAGATTCAATCAATAGTTCTGCAAAACGATGGGTTTCTTTATTGACAAGTCATAATTTTATCATGTTGATTGTAGCATTAAAAGATGACATACCACCTAGGCCTACTTGGAGACTGGCCAATTAAACCTTTATCATTGATTATATGTTTGTTGAAAGGAAGATCTTTATCACTGTGAAAGAGTTTCAAGTGATCTCACAAGAGAATAGCGATCACAGTTTATTACAGTTAGTTTGGGACTTCCCGCTGCCCCACCTACAAGGGAACCATTATGGCTTTAACTTAGAGGTTATTGGCGGTAGGAATAAAGTTAGATGGACACCCTCAATGTTACATAGCTTCAACATCTGTATATTGTGATATATGTGATAATAACTAATGAAATAATAACGAAAACTTTTAAAACTAATTATAAATAATTAAAACATATCAAAGCTGTTTCTCTTTTTAAATGTTGGTGGGTTCCCCAAACCCTCATTTTTCCTAGCTTTATTACCCCACCCAAAACCCCTCATCCATTTTAATTCCTTACCCCAAACCCCATGTATACTTTAAACGAAAAAAGTGATTTTTTTTGTTATTTATTATTCGTTATTAAAGTTCTCCTGCATTGGATCTTTCATGGATTCACATGCTTGGAATATTCCCCGTCATCAGGCTGGGAACCCTCCCAGCCTGACGACGGGGAATATTCTAAGCACGTGAATCCATGAAAGATCCAATGCTGGAGAAATGGAGTTACAGGTAAGAAACTATTCCCTTATTCGTTATTTTCATTTCATTATAATCACTGTATACCGTATATTGAACGAGCACTTAATCCAGATAAAATAGAATCCGAGGGTCGTGTGGCCGCACTCACTGTATTTACAGAAAACAATAAGAGTGGTTTTAGGCCTGCATTTAAACACAAACATGTCTTTGATATACATATTAGAGACAGAAAAAGACAGTTTAGGAGAACTCTGAGAGCAATAGCTAACCTAGATTTGCCTATGAGAATACTATGAGAATGAATCTTAACCACTGGCATTGCTCTGGGCACCCTCCAGACCATCGTTCTTCGCCTGCCAAGCCATTACAGAAGGGGAAAGACCATATGCAAATCAGGTTTGGTCCCACCCCAAAAGGGGCAGTCCAGCCCGAACTGCTCGGTCACATCCCTTCTGCACGAGACCACAAGCATCCCCAAACATATATGGCCTTTGTAAATTTTAAAATGGCCTTTGATTCTCTTCCATGAGGCAGCAAGTCAGGAATATATTCAATCACTGGTTCCCCAATTCTATTAGGACAAATCCATACAAATCAGGCTGAATCAGAATGGTTTATTGATACAACTAATTCCAACAAGCAGAGGCTTAAAGCAGGGATGCATTTTAGCACCTGCACTTTTCAACCTGTCTGTAGCTGACATCCCCCATTACCTGAAAAGTGTCATCTCCTACCCACCAAAATGGGGACTATTCTATTACAGTGGTTGTTATACGTGGATAACCTTGTCATTTTAGATAAAACGCTGATGTGCCTTCAAAGATCATTAGTGGGCCAGAACAATATGTGGTTAAGAATCATTTAACCATTAATGTGGTTAAAACTAATATTCTTATTTTATCCGCTTAAAAGCCTTTAAGGAGATGTGCATGATTGGTTCTTATACAAGAAACCTTTGATAATAGTGGACAAGTACCGTTATTTGGCAATTAATACCAATAATGGTAACCACGAGGCCCCTTATAAATTGGAGATTAGAAGAAAGGCCTTAATAGAAGCTTCACAAGCCAGAATGATACACAAGAAATATTGAAAACTTTCCTACAAGCCGCTACTTATCTTTTATAAACAAAAAGTGGTCCCCATCATAATTTATGGGGCGGAAACCAAGATGGTAGAGGTTATGCCAGACTGGAACAAAACTGAGGGTTTGTTCTGGAAGAAGGTGCTGTCTCTTCCAGTAAGCATCCCAACTCAAATCATATGATACGGGTTGGGCCTATTATCATTAAACATTATGCATAAATGGTGAATGATCACCTTGCTTAGGAAATGTTTTTTAAACAACACTAACTGTATTTTAATACTGCCATCCATTGCTACCTTATTAGAACCCAACACAGATTGGTCCCTGCAGGCATGGAAGAAAGTCTGCACAGACACAATGATGGAAGCAGACATCACATTAGATATTCTTGTATCTAACCCAGACTGAGCCAAGGTTAAATTATGGAATCATGACTGGAGGCTTACTTGGGAGCAATGTAATCAATATAAGATTTTTGAAAGTGGTCACTTTCAGTTGAAACCTTTGAATCAAATTTCTCCTTATCTTTATAAATTCCCATCCCCAACGTTTAGAGCATTGTTTTTAAGACTTTGTTTTAAACTATGGACGACCAGGAAAGTGCTGGGAATAAGATTAAATCCCAGATGGGGGAAAGAGTTTGTCACTTTTGTAAAAATAAGAACCAGCTTGAAACTCTCAGACACATGATGGTTTTGTGCCCAGGCCTCCTCTCACAAAGGAAATTGTTTTACAACAACTTTTTAAGGAGTACAACCACCCATCAGCTGAAATTATATGGGAAAGATTCTTACCGGCCAACGTACCACTGTGATTTTAGCAATGATACATTTTATACTGTCTTTAGAGATTTTAAACCTGTAACCTCGTAAAGAAATTAATGACTGGTTTGCACACAAAATATGTTTCTCTCTCTATTTGCTTTAAATGTTATGTTTTAGGAGAGGTTTGTTTGGTGATATTCCTTTGTATTTAAAATTGTATTCAAAGGTTGAATTGTTTTATTATTCAACTATATCAATAAAAACAAATATCTCTTCAACTCTAACTCCTTTTGTGCTTTAGTAGTCATGGCTATGATGCATATACACTGTTGCCTCTTCTGTCTTCCTTCTCCCCTACTTTACGTATTGGTATTTCCAACCTACTCCCCATGGTTAACCACATCCTTATACCCTTCTTCTGCCTTCACCTTCTGAGCTACACCCAATTTCATGTTTCTCGCAATGCTCTCTTTGTCTGCTAATGGTGATCCTGTGCACTCCTAGCATACCTATGCATCCATTGCCTTTCTCCTCTTTTTGAATGATCGCCTCTTTCCGCGATACTTTGAAATTAAGTTTTCCACTATTCTCTTTTAGGTGCTACATATTGGTCCTTTTAGCTGTATTGAATGAATGCATTTCTTATCATTCCCTCTTAACTTCTTAACTTGATGCACAAAAGTATGTTTTGTGTTTTGAGTATGCTATATATTTGCGGAAATGCACTGTATTGTTGCCTGTACAGCTTTGCAATGTCCTTTGGTCCTGGTTCACACTTTGTGAAACCATGAAAAATCAAATAAATAAATATATCTTGAGGCTATTATGGGTTGATTGGGCAAGTGTTTTTGCAGCAGTACATGTACCTAATGACTTGCAAGATGGAGCCAATTATTTTCTTTCTTTTTTTCTTTCACAAAATAGACTCTGCAGAACAGAGAAGAGAGCTATCTCCAGGACCCTCTTTCGAAGGAAAGAGAAAATCTGGTTTGTCATCGTTCAAATTATCAGGACTTAAAAGCAAGGAGAAAGTAACAATAGGTCAGTGTCAAAAATGATAGGATCACCACATTAGGATTGAATATGAAAGTAGTGCCTTCTTCCATTTAAGTAGTTGACCAAATGTATTTCAAATTGAAGATTGTAAACACAGTGATTTACAATTTTGATGTGTGTGTTTATGGATTTCTTATGGGTTGGAATAGGATGGGTTTATGCATTATGGATGAATGGATGGTTGGATGGACCAGTGGTCTAGTTGGTGAAGGATTCATTGAAAGCTGAATGTTGGTTGGACTCATACGTTCCTGGAAACAGTAAGCTCAAATAGAGATGGATTAAGAAAGCTATGCAATTGGTGGGTTTGTCTTTTTTTCTTTAATCATGACACCTTTATGCTAAGAGAGTTATTTCAGGTTTTTGGAACACAAGTATCCTCAAATGTATTCTATGGTAAGGTGTTCTAGGTTTATGCTGGGTCAAAGGAGTTTGAGGTCTGACAGATCAGATTGCTAAGGGTTATTGCCACTGCCTCTCGAGGAATGAAAAACTGTAACTTTCAGCTAAAATACAGTGCAAACCCCCTTAGATCTGCACTTCGCATAGATCCTTATGTAGTATCTTGAAGTATATCAATGCAGAGATGCCTAATCTCAGGTTGAAGGCGAGCCCTGTTGTAGCCCAGGGGTTCGCAACCTGTGGCTCTCCATATGTTTAGAACAATAACTCCCATGATCCCTCACTATTGACTAAGATTGCTAGGGCTGATGGGGCTCGTAGTCACAAAAATCTGGGGAGACAAAGGTTGCAGATCAATGTAGCCCCTGTAACATAAAACACCCATGGAGGGTGGCTGTGCAGGCATAGTAGTGCATGAGTGGAACTAAGGAGGACCATTGTTTATGGCTGAGGCACTATAACCCAAATTGACAGCAATAGGCTATATAAGTAACAAGCAGTTTTAAGCTTTAAAGCAAACTGCTTTAATATTACTGAGGATTCCCAGCCTGACGACAGGGAATATTCAATGAGCATGTGAATCCATGAAAGATACCAATGCTGGAGAACAGGAGTTACAGGTAAGTAACTTGTTCCTTCTGTAGGGACTCTCCAGCTCTCTACTCCAGGGAGAGCGTGTTTTGGTTACCACATGTATAACATTTTAACAACAAAATAGATGATAGTCAAATCCTAATTTGTGATTTCTTTTATGGTGTACATGTGCAGCATGGGCAACTGAAATCATTCAGGCAGATACTTTCTCTGGTCATGAATAAATCATATTCTAGACTAGAAAAACTCATTTTGTGATCCCAGGGTACTTTTGAGTCCTGTAGTTAGCAGTCATTTGAGACGGAAACTATGGAAGCATATTTAATAAATAAATTCAATGCCAAATATTCTGGAAGGAAAGTATTTCTGTACTCAAAGTGCCAAGAGTTTGTTGTGGTCAGAAAGCTGTTGAAATACCAGATGAATTTGCCAAGCACATCAGTTGGCAAAGCATTGGAGGCCATGGACGACTTATCAATATTTGGTAAATATTATTTAACAAGTCTACATATAAAAGTAGGGCAGTTTCTTTCACCTCCAAAAGTATTGTATTGTATTGCAGTTGTCATTTACATAGCGTCTTTTCCTATTTGTATGTCCTCAACAAGCTTTGTGGTAGAGACACCCAGGGGGAACCTTCTCAGGCTTACGATGCGTGTGTGCATTTGGTCAAGATTAGGAAATAGGAGAGCTGACTTGGTTCCAGTAAGCAACCCAAGAGGTCAGGCATGTGGACGGGTACTGAGGGAGGTCACAACAGAGTGCTAGTGCAAGAGAATTGATATGTACCCAGTTAGACTGAAATTTGACATAGGGTGTTGCTGTATTCTAATTGCAGAGGTTTTGAGGCAACGCTGGTGTTTCAATGCAAAGTGGTTATGTGACCAGCTAAACGCATTTGTCGTAGTTGTACCTGCATTATATAGTGTGTGGATGGATAGCCATGCCTGCAGCAGATGTCCACCGAAGTGGTGTGTTTATACACACTTAAGCTCAGATGGAGCTGATCTTTGATGTCGCTGTGTCATCCAATCGTCTGTGGGGAGGAAAACCAGCTACCTTTGTAGACTTTTCTAGGCACTATGGACAGGCTACCCTGAAGTCTACCAAGCGCAATAGACTGGCTGTCCAAAAACATCTTCTAGGTGGGACAGACAGGCTCCCATAGAATCTAGGATAATGGAAATCTCTAAGCGCATTAGACAGGTTACCTTTATAGGGTTACTAGATATCTTCAAAGTTCTATAGACGCTACCAACAGAAGTCTACTAAGTGAGATATCAAGGATACCTGCATATAACCACTGTACGTTACAAGGCTAACTTAGGGAGTTATAAGTGCAATGGAGGATTCCTAACATATATCTTCAAACGCAATGGATGGGCTAACATAAGGCGCAACACAACATGTCCACTCCCAGATTCATCTAGTGCCACACACTGCCCACCCTCTGATCCATCCTACTTATACTGTTCTTCTAAGTGCAATACAAGTGCCAGCCTTCAAAGTTCTTAAAGTACAATAGGTGTGCTAAATTAACAGAATTTCTTCCAAATAAAGTGCATGTGCTGACCTTCACAATTCTTTAAGAGCAGTGCAAGTGTTAGCTTTCACAGCTCTTCCTTCTAAGTGCAATACAGTTGCCAGCCCACACAATTACTAGTTATTATAATTTGTGAAATTTGTATAAAATGTTTTTCTTTTAAAAACTGTGAATTTTGTTAAAGTTCTTTTAGAACATGTTACGAAAGATTTCATTTATGTGCAATTTTCCCTTCATTTATGGTCCCCCCCCAAACCTTTTGCTTTTGTTTGGCTATCCTAACCTGTCTTTTTCCAGTGGAGCCCAGCCTTCAGCTGAACTCCCCAGGGCTTTTGCTCACTTATCATGGGGAAGCTGGCACGCCATTCAGGCTGTCGGTACTGGGAAACCATTTTTCCCTTAGTCTTCGACTAAATTGCGATTTCTTGGTAACTTTTTAACAGTGCACAATGTACCTTCCAGTACAGTGCGCTGGGGTCTCTTTTTGTTTTATGGTCCTAGACACCCTCAAAGGGTTTTTAAGTGATTGTACGAGTGTACCTGGGACGAACTGGTGGCATCAGTTACTTTTCATAATGTCTAGTCCCAATCCACACTGCTGGTGTCAGGATGTCTGGAGTGCCTGAATGACTGAGACCACTGTGGGCCATGATCGGTCCACGTCTGGGATGCCTGCAAGAGACCAGATCTTCTATTCGGAGTCCTCGATTTTGGCACAAAGATAAACTTGGATAAGAGAAGGGGCTCTGCATCCATTCCAGGTAGATCTCCTGTCTTCTCACCGAACTACAGAAGGAGCCAAGTCTCCTGCATGAAGAAACAGACTTGTGAGACTGCTGAAGATGCTTACGAAGGTTTTGGCGCCCTTCGCCCTCTGCTGTCCCATCGGATCCCCGCTTTCCTCATCGAACCAGAAGGCCTGCCAAGGCGCTTTGCCCCTTTCGAGTAGTGGGAACAACTACTCTTGGCGCCTCCTGCTTACCTTCCAAAGGAGCCCCTTCAGAAGTGTTGCTGGGCCATCCAGTGAACTGTGCAACTCTACCTCGGGGTACCCCACAGAACCGCTGCGGTCTCGAGTGGGAACCCGAGACCTGGGACACGCTTGCTTGTGGTCCTGTGAATTCTCCAGATCTGCGTGAAATGACCATATGCAAAAGTCTGACTACCAAAAGACTGACTTTTTTTCCTCCCCATTTGTTTGCAAATATATATGCAGGTGAGACCCCCTACAACTCCCCCACCTTAACCGTATACATTTTTATTACCTTTACCCCCCCCCCCCCACCTGTGAAGAAATAGGGGTCAGACTTTTGGGCCTCAGACTTTTTGCCCTCAGTCATTTTGTCCTATTCCGAATTCTCCTTCCAGATTTCGTAGGCCTGCCTCCTCTGGGTCCCAAATTAGGAGAGTGCGTAACGATGCCCGCACTTGTGATTCCTACGCCACTACAGGTTGGTGACGGTCGCTGTAGACCCGTTGTTGTTCTGCTCTCCTGTGCCCTGAAGCTCGCTGCACTGGAATATTCTTCCTCCTGCGGAAGCTGAGAAAAGGCAACTGTCCCGTCACTCACGATCGTTCTCCACCGCAGCCGCTGAAAGCCGGAGACCTGAGAAACTGCAGGACTCGAATTTATGAGCGAATCGACTAAACTGGCAAAGATTGGTCCGGACTGTGCAGAGGGTCGGTGAGTACTTGCATAACTTACTGGTGGCCCCCGGGCACAGCCAACCGTTTTAACTCACGAGTATCCCATAAAGGTACTCAAACTTGGCTGAGTTAGCCTGCGCTCCAAAGCTATTCCCCCCTTTTGAATACTGCTTTGCTGCCAAGGGTAGGACCTACTCGAATAGTGGGAACCAATTCTTCATCGCCTCAAGCCCCTTCCTGACTTGCTACAGCCCCTTCAAGAAGACCCGCTTTTGCTTCATCTGCGCAATTGTGCGTATTTACGCACAACTGTGCTGTTGAGCACAAGGCTCCACTCTTCTTAGGGTTGAACTTGAAAGATAGGGAACAAACTCTGAAGAATTGCCTACTGGCTTCCATGGCATGAAACAAAATACTGAAGGATATATGCACAGGAACAAATCTGTTACATTTTAGAAAACGCTTGAAAACTCTTCTTTTTGAGTAATCTGTTTCTGGCGGTTTGACCCTAGCTTCTGTCTTAGTTTCTTCTTCCTTCTGTGCCCTGATGCCTGTGGGCTCTTGCGCGTTATAAACTGACAAATAAATAATAAATAAATAAATGATACTGCCATCTACGTGTTAATTTAACCCTCTGTTTACAGATTGTGGTTGCATTTATCACTGTATTTCAGTAGGAAACGTAATGTATATATACTGCATAGATTAAGGATTTGTGTGATCATTGTTTTTCTCTTTGCTAAAGTTACTTGTGTCTATTTGGTCCGGCCGACAATAAATGTATAGGTATTTTTCATATATACTTGAATAAGAGTCATTTGTGGTTTGTTGCTGTGTGTGCTCATTGTGGGCTTCAGATCAATCTCACCCCTCCTAAGACTTAGGGCCTCATTACACGGATGGCGGTAAGGATTTAGCGGTACCGGTAAAATACCAGTACCGGTAAATCCTTACCGCCTTACTACGAGGTCCCTTTACGGGTTGGGGGATTTAACGCCTGCTTTTTGCAGGTGTTAAAAACCAACCCGCAAATGCGGTACCGTAATTAGCGCCTTCCCCATTCCCATTGAGCCCTATGGGCCAAAAATGGGAATGGGGAAGGGCAATGATGGAAGGGGGGATTACCGCCCCGCCAACCTTGGAATGGGGCGGTAATTCCCCTTTCCGCCAAGGCGGTGCCGGTATTTTACCGGCATGAACCATGGCGCTAATAGCGCCATGGTTCTCCGCCATCTGTGTAATGAGGCCCTTAGTCTTGACCACCTGCCAAGCTACCTAGATTGGTATGGCGTGTCAAGAAGGTTCCCCTGTTTCACTAAACCGAGGATGGCCTCCCTAACCTCTGACCACCATGTCAGAGTTTAGAAATCCATCTTAACCGAACTGACTACAAATAACAATAAATAAAAATGAATAAAAACAATTACTTCTAGGTGCAGCCCAGTTTCCAGCCATCACAGTTCTTCAGGTAGAAAACAAGTGCGAGCCATGCCCAAATTCTTCTAAATCCAATGCATGTGCTAACCCACAGAGTTGCCTCCAAGTGTAAAACCAGAGCTAACCATTGCAGTTTTCTAAGAGCAATAGATGTGCTAACCTACAACAAATTTCAAAGCGCAATAAGCGTGCTGACCTACGAATATCCACCCAGTGCAGTACATCTGCTATTCTTCACAGTTATTGCAAGTCCAGTACATGTGTTAACACAGAAGGCTCCAAGTGTAACACATGTGTTAACTTGCATATGCTAGTCTTCTAGTTGCAATACCAGGCTACCACATATCTAGGTGCAAGCCCATGGCTGTCCTCACAGGTATTGTAAGCATGAAAGCGGGCTAACATCAAGAATCTGTCCGGTCCAGTGCCAAGGCTGGGTACACTGGCAAGCTATCCTGACAGATCTTTAAGCACAGAAGGGGCAATCCCACTGCATCTTATAGGTGCACTAAACAGTCTGTGCTCAAAGGACTTCAGGTGCATTTGGCCGGTTCTCCCTATGATCTTCAGAGTGCTGGGGACAGGATATCATCATAAACATCTGCATAAATGGACAGGCCAACGAGAGAGTACTACACCACAACATCCATTGCCTTATCTCTCTCCTCCTGCTTTATTTATTAATTCTCAGCTGCTTTATTCCCGCCCCCTGCCCTTATCTTTTAATTTCCTGGCCGCTGCTCTTACTTTTCATTTCCAGCCCACACCTGGTTTCTTATTTATTAATTTTTCACCCATTTTCCTGGCCAGTCTCCCACCTTTCCCTAACTCTCTCCACTGTCCTTCCCTGCCCCACTCCTGCCCTACGAGGCCAGCTATTGGCGAATCCTTCTAGGAAGTAGCCCTCTTTAGGGAGGTTCCCAGGGCAGCTCCTCTGTGGGCATCTCTGTTACCCTGTTCGACCATGGACGACCAACGAATCAGCCTGCATGTGCAACTAAGGTAAGGTGGCACGGGCAGTGAACACAGCCATTTCTGTGGTCAATTAAAACCCTGTGTAGACTTCTTGCTGTGCCCCCTAGATAGTCAGATGTATTGGGAGTTTTCTGTGTACTACACTTAGTTGTATTTTGTCATAGGAAATGTGATGCACTTAGATGCACTTAGATGGATTGTTGAGGTAGGAAATGTGATGGGGTAGGAAATGTGTCGCACTTGGATGGATTTTGGGTGGTAGGAAATGTGACACTCTTAGATGGACTGTTGGGGGTAGGAATTGTGTTGCACCTAGATAGTTTTTGGGGGAGTATGAAGTGTTTTTTTTTAATAGTGTCATAATGTAGGTAAAAACAATTTTGAAATACCTTTGTTGACTGAGGTATAGCGTGTGGCCATGGGCAGTGGCCATATTGTCTGGGGCATGGTCTAAGGCCATGACCCGGACAATCTGGCTACTGGCCATGACCACAGTGTACCAGCAATGGAGTTAATGTGGGAATGGCCATGCAGCATGGCCGAAGCGGTAGGTTTGAATGGGAAAGAAATATTGTACTTGCGGTTACAGCCTGAAGTGGTGGACTAGATTACAACAAATTTACACGAGGAGGATTTGCAAGGACCTGAAAGCATGTTTTTGGAAATATGTCTTGTGTTTTATTTTTGAAAAGTATAAGAATGTAAGTAAAAAAAACTAGTGATATACATTTGGTGTGTGGGTAGTGGGCCTGGCCCTCGGCAAACGCAAATGTGTACTCTTATTTGCTTATTGGGGAATGCGGCATGGCCGAAGCCTATGCCCCATATATTTGGAGACTGTCCATGGCTGCAAGCCATGAGCCCTGGCCATTAGTTCCATTATTAGGGTATAGTGGACACTGAGCTAGGATGCAGAGTAGGTGCAGTGAATCATAGGGGTGGTTTGGTTTTGCTGGGGTCATGAACAATGATTTCCATCCCCAGCATGCACTGCTGATAATGACAGACATAAGTATGTATTGCAAAAAATATGTTTTTAAAGGAGGTTTATATTTCTTTCATATATATGAAAAGAGGAATTACTAATAACTAATATACAGTGATGTAACACCATGAAACATTTGACTTATGAAAACCTATTAAATTGACAGAAAAAACGTTGTTAAACGGATGTTACGGTTAGGATGCATCCCACCCTTGGGACTCATCTGCTCCAGTAGTTAGCCTTAGGATTATGAGTGCACAGTGGTGGCGCGAGTTATGGTTGCTTAGCTTACCATAACTGGTGAATTTCTGAGGTTTTGTGGTTTTACTTGTAACCATAACGTCCCTTTAACAATGTTTTTTCATTGAATTTCATAGGTCTTTATTAGTGCAACTTAACCATAATGTCCCTTTAACACCTTTTTCTTTTTTTCAATGAATTTCATGGGTTTTTATTAGTGCAACTTAACCATAACGTCCCTTTAACAAAGTTTTTTCAGTGAATATATATATTCCACCGCAATATCTGCCACTATAGGGGCCGTACCTCGCCAACAGGGTACTCAGATTCCAGTTACATAGCTTCATCACAGAAACCCCAGTTTTGCCCACCCGTATCAGCTTCTCATTAAAAACAGAAATGTTGTCCTTAGTCCAGCGCCATCTAATTCCCTTCACATTAACAGCCAGATTATCCAGCAGTATTTCCACAATGTTAGTGTCCACATGATCGCTCATGGGGACCAGGGATATTTTGAACAAGGATATGTATTTTGATACCTGAGCATTTGGAATAAAATTGAGACAGCTGCTCTTTTTGCCATTTGTCCAGGTGTAATGTTCTTCATTGTTAGTAGGAGCTATAATATATAATCCAAACTCCTTCATAAGGTCTCGCCCATCTCTACCAAGCTGATAGGTTTTCCTATTCTGCATGAGCCCCTTGGCCATGTTTGTGCTGTAGTCATAGCAGTCTACATTCAAATCACCGGCCACCATTATGACCCCCTTGGGGAATTCCAACTGCCAAGTTCGTATGGAATCAGTGAGGGCCTTCTTGAGCCCAAGAGTAATAATATCACCAGCATACAACCGTGACCAAATGGGGACCTAGCTAAAACCCCACATAGCAGATAATCACTGGTATAAACATTACAGATCTGTTTCATATGGTAAGTGGACTTAGCACCAACACAGAGACCACCAACAGGGCGTCCAGCCTTCGGTATAGAAGAAAGGGCAACGATTAGTACATAGCCATCTAGGTCAAAGCGGGACGTAAGCCAGGTCTCCTGGAGAAAAAAATAAATCAGTCTGCATTATGTGGTTAAGTACAGTAATGTTGTTCAAAAACGACAGGTGGCCTCTGGTTTTCCAAAACATCACATGAAGCAGATGGTGGGCACAGACCTCGTATCAGCAGGGTGGTTGAGAGGGCATAACCCATGTGCTCTGCAGTCTCAATGCCTCCCTCCCAAAGTTAGTCCATGCCCGCCTCCCATAGCCTTACCAGGCTGGGCAATAGCTCTACACCCGGGGGCATGGGCCCATTGCGATGATGGACAAAATACAAGAATATCAAAGCCTACATTTTAGAGGGCCCTAGAATGGGTGCAGATGCGGTCTACCGAAAGAGGCGAGCAGAAGGAAACCATGGCCCAATTCATAACACTGTCTATTTTGGATAATTCAAGACCCTTGATGTCTTTCATGGTGATGTTAGTTAATGCTGGAATAAGATGCAGCTGCCAAGTATGATTGAGAAAGGGCTGCAATCAGTAGGATTCCTTTCAATAAACTTTAAGTGTCTCAAGCCGGCATAACGCGGCCTCCACATGGGTGAGCCAAAGGTTGTGGCTGTAAGCAGGCGTGGGTCGGGCCAACCTGCTTTGAACGAAACCCTCAGCCCCTTTGTTCCACTCATTGATAATATTCAAGTCCACCAGGACCAGGGTATGGGGAGTTCTCTCCAGTATGGCAGGAACCTCCTCGGCAACAGTTTCCCCATGCAACGATTTATTCAGCAGAGCCCCTTGGCTAGAGGTTTTATTAGGGTTGGGCAGAGGGGTAGACTGTGATTCCTGTGGCCTTTTTGAGGGGAGGGATCTCTGCACCTCCTGATAACTAGACACTGGGAAGGTGGGCGCACCCAGACATTTATCCATGGGGCCATGCAGCAGCAGCTGGCGCACATATCCATCACCAGTGCTGCGAGTAATGGTATATAGGCCCGTAGTAATGTCCCTCCCCCTATTATCCACGTGTCTCTTTATCCCATGACCCAGCTGGGTTTTTTTGTTATTAGGCAGGGTTCAGACAGAGCTACGGGAATTCCGTTGCCGGGTTTACCCCTTTGTTGATGCATTACAAAGGGAAAGCTGGCTATTAAACATGGATGATTCCATGCATAGTGCTTCCATTGCCTGTTCTTCAGGCAATGATGTTAACGGAATCGTGTGGTCCTGTACCGCACCCTTGTATTACAGATTCCACCATCGCGGGCTCACCCCCCATTTTGACGGAAGCAACTTGAGTACCACTGTTAGTTTTTTCCAGTGGGTTCAGGTCCACTGCAGCGTTCACCAGCATTTCATCAGGCAGTCTGTTCTTTAGAATAATGTCTACAATATTTACCATGGTCGTTTTTAGATCCAATTGTTCTGACGCCATAGTAGCACAGATGTGTAACAGGGTTTCAATTTTGGATTCAATGGATTTTATCATGGCCGTCAAACTTGCTGTGTCTTTCAGGGGGCCTAGAGAAAGTGTCAGACCGATTGGGGTTATCTCCCCCTCAGATTCACAAGTACTGGTTGGTGGGGATGGGGATCACATTCATACGCAGTCATTAGACTGGCTTCGACCTCAGATTATTCATTCCACTTTCAGGTTCATTAAGCAAATGTTGATGGTTGCAACTTGGCTTGGCATTAAATATGACACTTTGAAACCAGGAGCCCTGGATTTGAATACAAGGTTCCATGGACAATTTGCTGCAATTGGGAATGCTTGGCAATTCGCTTTATCTCTGTGTGCTTCAGTTCAATTAGCGAGGAAAAAAGAGCTTGATTGGATTTGGATTAACTGTATTAAAAAATCGCATCACTGTATGCCAAAAATCTATGAATAGGCTACAATACTTGTTGCAATACCTATCATCACAAGCACTGATAATTAAGCTATTGCATTTGTGTTTTTGTCATTTATTCTTACCTTACTTTCAGCACCTGCTTTTGTGGATGAGCTCACAGACCAGACTGTCGTCCTGGGTCACTCCATCACACTGTCCTGCCGAACAACGCACCACTCCGATCCCACGATTGAATGGTTTAAAGGTATGCAGATATTTCCCAGTTCAATCCAGCGAGTGGATGGTTTCTTTCATTCCATAAAGAGTGATATATTGCCACATGAGTTCAGCCCAACTTTGGAAATATAACGGTATGGATAGCTTTTGGTGAACTAACCAAAATGCGTATGATCAGTTGGTACAGTGCATATGTGTTTGAAGTTCCACTGACTTTTCCATCTAATGGCATTAAGAAACTCAGCCAGCTTGCACAACATTGATTCTGGCACAGAAAGAATCCTGGCATTAAATCCAATACAAATGAAAAAAGGCAACACAATCAGGAACAAGCATCTCATCCCTTAAAAATCCTGAAAGCAACCTGGTTTTGTTAAATCAAGTCGAGTCAAGAATGGAGAGAAATGACATCACGGAAGCTAATGAAATGGAGACCTTGAGCAATGCTGTTAGTTAAAATTTGGAAACCCTGAGATAAAAGCATGCTAGATTGCACCACATTCGGAGAATAAATTGGGCTTGATATGTGCCTCCCATAAACATGCCAGAAAAGATACATGTACATAGCACAAATGCAGGGTTCAAAATTCATGGGAGCTGGGAGCTATTTTTTTATTTTGTATTATTCTTTAATGTGTTATTTGGCTATTGAACAAACCTTAAACACAATAAAATATAAAAACAATAAAAACTTATTTTTTTTTATTTTTTTGTTTTGGCTCAATGAGCCTTTACAAAAAGAACCAGATAAAAACACACATATTACATATATTTTGTTTAAAAATGTATGAGTTTACATCTGAAAAAAAGAAAGGGAAAAGAGAAAAGAGGAAGAAAAAACATTATTTTCCCTTTTTGCCAACCCTGCCAATTTTTCTGGGCAATTGTTCTTTTTTAATTTTAGTCTTTTCCGTGTGCCATCTGTGTGCGCAATATTTTTGGTGGACTATTTTCCTCGTCTATGTATGTTAAATGACTTTTTCACAGTTGGTTACACCTGGATGGCTGCTGATGTCAACGCGGCATTGGTGCCAGATATGAGGTCTGTCCCACAGGAAGTCTGATATAATATCCTCCTCTCTGCGCACAAAGTTCCTGAAAAGTCTTGACCGATGTATCCATGAACCTTCACAGTCCATTAATAAATGCCTTAATGTTTGTTTGGCAGGGTTTATGCAAATCGATCACAGTTTTTTTGCTTTATCCCCTTGGTTACGCTTTTCCAAAACCACCCCTCAATGGACGAGATTTAGTCTCATTCTGAGGAAATTTGAACGCAGCTTTCTATTTGGGAATTTCTTTAGGTAGCGTGAAAGACACCCAAGTTCCTTTTCCACCCTCAAAAACGCACTTGGATCTGATCTTACTTTCTCTATTGTTTCGATCCAATCTGAAAGTTCTAGTTTTATTTTTACTTTGAGTCGGTTTAGGACCAGAGTTTCCTCGTCCAGATCTATTCTTATGAGTGCCTTCCTTACCCTTTCCCCAAGTGAAATCAGAAGGGATGATTTGCCCTGCAGTCTCTGGGACCTAAGGTCTCCGTAGAGTGAGGTATATTTACCTGTAGTTATTTCTCAGAACAGAGAAATAAGTTTCCATTCTGCCATGTACTTCAATGGGCCTCATTACACGGAAGGCGGTAATGGTTAACGGCCACCGTTAATGGTAAAGGTGACCGTTAACCATTACCGCCTTACTACGAGGCCCCTTAGCGGGTTGGTGCTTTAACGCCTGCTTTTTGCAGGCGTTAAAAACCAACCCGCTAAGGGACCTCGGAGCGGTGCCGTAATTAGCGCCTTCCCCATTCCCATAGAGCCCTAAAGGGCAGAAATGGGAATGGGGAAGGGCAATGGCGGAAGAGGGATTTAGGCCCAGCTCAAATCTCAAACTTCTTATGGAAGCACAACTTGGAAGTCCCAAGACCCTTTTCCATAGTCGACCCTCGAAGCTTTCCCAGTTTGCTGACCAAAGCCCCGGTTTAGCTTCCAGGCCATAAAGGATCACTGGGACCACTTTTGCTAGATAGTCCTTCACTAGCGGAAGGATGGAAAATGTGCAGAATTTGTAGTTCAGTTTAATCATTTGTGACACAGCTTGTGTTACTTTGGCCATTACCTCAGCATCTGCCTTATATTGTGCTGGATGGGCATGTACATTGTACCCCAAATATTTTATGGTTTCTGCGACTCTTATGCCTTCGCCCCCCAAGTTCCAATTTTTGTATTTAGTTTTTGACAGAGGATGTTTGAAAATGAGATGTTTGACTTAGCAGGGTTGATTGTTAGTTTGTTTATCCCAACATACTCATTCAGTTTCGTAAGCAGCCGTTGCAGACCAATCGGTGTTCTGTTGAGAAGTACTATGTCGTCTGCATAGGCCAGCCAACAGATCTTTCTCCCATTTATGGTGGGACTGGTCATTGCAGCCGGTTCTAAGAAAGGTCCCATGTCTGCCAAAAACAAATTAAAAAAGTGGCGCTCCTAGGCACCCTTGTCTGACCCCCCTGTTTACCTCTATTAGTTTTGAAAGGTGGCCCATTGCATCAAGCCGAACTCTTATGCTTGTTTCTCTATGCAATTCCACCAGGATGGACAATAATGTTTGTGGCATTCCCCACTTTCGCAATTTTTGCCAGAGTAGTGCTTGTTCTACTTGATCGAAAGCTTTCGGTAAGTCGATCCAAGCTCCATACAGTGTGGGCGTTTTTTTTTCGCTGTTCATTCAATATGTTTATAGATGTCGACTGTCCTTTCCAGAATCCTGTTTGAAAGCGTGATAAGATGTCAAAATCTTCTACCCATTTTGAAACATGGCTTAATAGAAGTTTCATAAATATTTTGTTTACAATGTCGGCGAGCGCAATTGGTCTATAATTTACTGCTGTCCGACGATCCCCGTTTTTGAAGAAGGGTATTACCAGAGCTGTTTTCCAAGAGGTTGGAAATGTCTGTTTCTTTAGGATTTCCTCAAAGAGGACGGATAATAGTTTCGACCATAGAACCGGTTCACTTTTGAGTGTCTGATAGGTCAGACCATTCAATCCCGAAGCTTTAGATGTCGAAGAATTGATTATGATTTCATAAATTTCCTCCTCATTAAACTTGAGTTGCCAGAGAGTGTCTGGTTTGGTCGTGAAGTGATAGGTACTATGGCTCTTGTAGATCTCTGTTAAATATTCGACCCACCCATCTTCAGACACTAAATTGCACAGAGAATTTCCTGCTTCCCCTTCAAATTGGTTCATTGTTTCCCAGAAGCTTTTGTTATTGTCTTCTTTTAGTATGTTAAGTATATATTCCCCATCCGTTTGCATCCTGATTTCCTTCTGTGAGATTGACCAAGATTTATATTTTGTTTTCTCTCTTTTTATTTCTATTTTCAGTTGTTCTGCCGGATACCCTATTTTCTTAATTTCTCACAGTGCTTTCCTATGCTCTCTTTTTCTCCTTTGCATTAGTTCATCAAAGGCATGAAGATGTTTTTGTTTGTCTCTACCCGCTAAATCTCCGGGTGCTAGTGTTGTCCAGAGAAATTCGGTAAAACTCTGCGGGTCGCAATCCAGTTTCCAGATATGTTCAGGAACCTCTTTTAGTCGCTTGTTGAGTTTAAATCCCCCATCTTTATATTTCACGACTCTGATTTTCCCTTTTTTCCCTTCTAAGTTCTGAATTTCTCTTTCCGTTTTTGTTCCTAAAATGTTTTGGAACGAGAGCTTGAGTCTGCTGTGATCACTGCCTCCTTCCCGTTTTAAAATAAGAAGGGATGGTGATGCATGCAAAATTTTTGATACAAAGATGAAATCTAGAGCAGAGGATGATTTCCCTCTATGCCATGTTGTATATGTTCCTTGGTCTCCCTCTTGTTTGCTATTGACCATTCTGAGGTCCCATCGTCCCATGAGTTCCTGCCACATTCTTCCACTGCTTATCTTCAAGGCATTCAGGTGATATGCCACTACTTTTTGTGGATATAGGCAGTTTGTATTAAAATCTCCTGCCAAAATGATATTGCTAGAGGCTGAATTCACTTTCACTGCTTCCAGTAATAGGCCCAGATCTTCTAAAAAAGATTCCAGCTTTGAGCTAGCGGGGTTCCAATATATATTTATCAAAACCCAAATTGAGGGTTTCTCTTGTAGACTTATTTCTGCTCTACAAGCGTGAATACCTAGGGGATTTTTCCATATTTCTACTATGTTTTTGAAAGTTTGGTTCTTGAGGACTATAAGCAAACCCCCTGACGGGCGTCCTAATGGTTTTTGTAAAGCTGGTAGACAAATAACTGTGTACCCTTCAATATTTAAAGGGTTCACCAACCAAGTTTCTTGTAGTAGAACAGCATCACCCTGGTTGAATAGATGTGCCCGTGTTTCTTTTGCTTTTATAGAACTGGAACCCCGCGAATTCCAACTGAAAACATTTAGGTCATCTTTTCTAAAGTCGCTGCGTCCCCAATCCTAGCTTCTGCAATACCTGTGTGAGAATCTCTGGAAGAAGTGTGAGAGTGTTTTCTTTTACGTTTAGTTCCATCTCTGTGCTTCCCCCTTTCATCAGATGCAGTTCATTTGGATTTTCCCTTCCCTTATTTTTTGGTATTGGGGTGTTCTGATGGTTGATGGTAATACTTCTTTCTGTATCGTTACATGAAACCTCCAGCCCATAGGATTCTAGCTCCACAGACTCTTGTAACATAACATTTTTTGCGTTCTCGGAGGTATCAGTTCAACCAGGAAGGAGTCATGAGACATTGTAAATTTGACACTCTCTATGTCTTCAGATGCAAAACAGCACAGATTTTTCACTTTTTTCATTATGCCCAATATTACTGCACGACTCAGTGATTTATGATGCTCTGGATTGGAACGCAATCTCAGCCAGACTCTTTGGATGATATAGTTTTTTAGGTTACTTCGTTTCTAGTGTTCGCTGGTTTTGGATGGTATCTGCGTTATTAAGTGGGCATCATCTTGTATTCCTGAGCTGTTTCATTTTACTGATTTCCCTTCACCATTTTGAGCTTTGTCTTCACTTGTTATGTAAAGTTTTATTTCCATCAAGGTCATGGCGTAGGTTGGGCTCGACAGTGATGTACTGAGGTCCTTGCCGATCTTCTGTTTCTTAGTGTCGAAGATGGGAGCAATTTTTATGTTATCACACTGTACTGTAACAATGTTAATTGCGCAATTTTTTGCCTTTTCCGGTTGAAGATCTCTTTTCAGGAAGTTCGGGGCCCATTTTATTGCTTTAGTTGTGAGGTTTTTTTGGGGGGCGCCGTCCAGTTCATTCCTGGTTTGTAGTTTCCCGAACTTTGGTTGATCTTTCAAAACATTCTCTTCTGTTTTTGTCCTTGAGCTGTTACTCGCCTCTACCTCTTTCTCGGTTTGCAGACCAATACTTGCTTTTGTGATTGCTACAGTTTCTTCCGTTTTATTACTATTTCCTGTTTTGATCTTTTCAGGGTTCTTTTTGGTTTGCTTCTGATTTATTTTTTCTTGGCTAATCTTATTTTTTCCCCGAGGGGTTTTGTGGATCTTTGATGTTAAATATTGTACTATCCTGTTTATCGCTGTCTCCAGAGGTTTTGAGGTTGTCTTCATTTTAGGATATACTGACTTTGTCCTCTCTCTTCGTGCAAGACGTTTCCTCATTTTCCTCCTGCCTCTTGAGGTCTGATCACAGGGCTGCTGCCAGTTTGGGATTATCTCCATTTGTTTCCCGTTTACTTTTTCTGGTTGCAGTTTTTGAACACCCTAAAACGTAATTGATGAATGAATTTACTATTTAGCTTCTGCATGTAGTCTAGAAGAGCCTGGTTAGGTTGACATCAACAGCTACCAGGATCTACTTTTGACTCCTCTGGCCAACTGATGGGGAACAAACACACCTACTTGAATTTACCTCTGTGGGTTTGGGACAATGTAGAAATCATCATTGGGGCACATATACACGACAATTAAAGCATAAGGGGTCACGTATAATGTACAAAATTATAAGCTTGCATCTTATGTAGCAGTTATATTTGCGGAATGCTATGTGCTGGCTCCTTGTTCCCTAGTGGCAGCTCCTGGTCACTGGTTAATGCTGAATACCCAGTAGCTGTGTTTAGCTCCTGCTTATCTGATCTTAATGTCGATCCCTGCAAATATGTTGCCTTTTGTTAACGGTGGTTGATCGGAATCTTTATGGCAACCTATATTTATTTTATGTGTGTCATTCCATTCCAGCCCATCAGAAATCAGTGGATGATCATCTCAGTAGAGGTGGAATTGTTTCCTTAATGCAGGTTCTGTGCTCTCAAAATTTGTGAGCAATTTAAAGAGGTGGATGTGACACCACGCTAAGAGGTGCTGAAAATTTAGTGTTATTAATCTTTGGAATTTAAGGAACTGAACAATTCCACCAAGTGTAATATGTTTCATAAGAATGCTTATTTTTAGTCTCCCACAATCAAACCATCATGTAACATTAGCTAAGCGTAAACACAGACTGCATCAATGTGATAGATGCAAATGCAGAAAAAGCACAGAAAAAAGCTGTCCTTGCCTTATTCTGCACCCACACCATTATCAAATGATTTCCCACATGCTGTAGGAATCTTGTGCGTAAACCACTATCTGGAAATTACACACATGGTTTCTGCACTGGGCAGGAAATCCGCTATCCTCTCTGTGGGGATAGCCATCCTTATGCTCACAGACTAGCTAGGTGCCTGTGGACTGTGCTAGCAATATTTGTACCTGCAGCGCAGTACGTAGGGATCAATGTTAATAAGGTATCACAGCAAGGGATCAACAGCCCCTATCTTGTCAAGGTGTCAAGACAGAGGTTTAACATGGTTAATTAGAAACAACAGAAAGTAATCGATTGGGTTCAACTAAGATCACAGGGTGGATACTCCCAAAATAATATCAACTTCTCTTAGCACCCAGTACCTCAATAGTTCTGTCTCTCCCTTATAGAACTTGAACTTCTTCGTGGAAAAAGAGTCACTCACAGTCTCTGAGGTTCTAAGTTCGCCCTTCACAATTCTTTTTATCCTTATGAAGAGCGCTTCTTGTCTTTCTTTGTAATTGTCAGGATGTTATGATGGCTCTCCTTGTCTTCCGTGCTATCTGGCATCTCAAATACTTTTACTCTGGGTCATCTGATAATGCGACAGGCATCAGTGTACTCCAGGGTTTTTCAGGCTCAGCCTCCTTCTCTAGGCTGTTCTGACCTTCCCTGGGTTTGGTCCTCCACCTCCTTAGTAATCTCGCTAGGCCCTTGGTCTCTTTCTGCATTCTTTCCTTGGCTCCTCCCCCTCCTTCGTAACACTTTCCCCTTATTTCTGGTCTTTATCGCTACTCTAACATCCTTTCTTCCCTCTGCCACATTTTTTCATGATACACTGTTTGCAGAGCCTAACCAGCACCATATGGGCCCTTTAAATGGCCTTCTCGGAGCTGTGGCAGGAGGTGTGTATGTGTAGGGGGTGTGTGTGTGTGTGTGTAATATATGTAACACATCTGTAACCAGGGTAGTGACATAACCATTCATTCAGTGTTTTTCATCTTTAATTTTTTTAATTGCATGACACGTCAACATCATTCTGCTGCACTCTAGGCTCCTCCTTCTCCACTGTTTCTCTCTTCTATTCTCCCTACTCTCCCTATTTCAGCTATTCTTTTGATATTTTTATTTACTTGTGCACCCCAGTTATACAGCCTTAAATCACAGCATTTGAGTCTAGTTGTTTGAGCGTCCCTCTCAGCCTCTGTGTATGTATGTATGTATGTGTTGCTCAAACCTAACTAGCGAGCAACGGAGTATTCTAAAAAGAATAGGTAAAGTGGTGTTCAGGGCACAGCTGGCTGTGAGTGGTGGAGAGCAGCACCCCCTTGCCGGCCTTTCAAGGCCAACTGGATTTAGAGAAACTCCTTGGATAACATGGTCTTTAGCTTTTTACTAAACTGCAGGAGCAACTGTGCTGTGTAAATACGGGTTAGGATGGTATTCCACAGTACTGGTACACAGCAGGAAAAAACCTTTCTTCTCTTTTTTATTCTCAACATTTTCTTGTGTCCTTCCTCGAAATTTTGTAGTTTCAGGAATTGCACATGCCTCTCCTGTTGACCAGATTTTTGGCTAGGTATGGTGGAGAATAGGTTGCATCAGTCTTCCATGTGATGCAGGCTGACATTAAGATCTTTTGTACAGGTATTGTGTTAGGCAAGATCTGGTCAAATTTCCTGATGCCAGTGAACAGTCTGACTGTGGCATTATGCACTAACTTGAGCATGCATCAACAGAGGTGGAGATGCCAGAAAGAAGCCTTTTTCCTTGATTCAGGTTCTCTAGAATCAGACATTGTACTGAGGATCTGACGTCAACAGCTCTCAGGAAGCTTGATTTTGTACAATAATGCTTGTTGGCTGTCTGGGCCTTTTTGGCAATTTGAATTTTAAATGAGAGCTTGCACTCGGTAGTGAGGCCTAATGATTTGGTGTTTGGGACTAGCTTTGATGTGAACCCCTGAAGGCCAATATTTGCCAGGCATGATTGGTTGAGTATTACACAACCCATAGAATCTTAGCACAATCACGCAATAGTGGCTTTAAAGGTAATTTCCTATATATCATCTCTTTACACACATTGATTGTTAGGAAGTATCAAACTTGGATAGCCTATTTAGACCTGGATCCATTGATATTCATGTTTTTTATTACGTTCCATATCATTTTGAAAACAAACACTGAGTTTGGTGAACACAGCCAAGACGTGTTTCGACAACTAAGGTCTTTCTCAATCCTGTTACACAGAATAAGTGATAAAACAGATTATGTTATATATGTGTAAATTGTTGACAACATCATGTTTATGACATTTGAATAAAGTGAATATGATTTTATTTAAAGGAAATAATTTTTGGGAAACACTTATTTTGACAAAAAAGTTATATGCACAATCACAGGATCATAATAACAATGGCACAGTTTTGGACATCAAGTTGAAGAGAGAAAAAAGAGGAAAAAATGTCAAAGGGAGGAACGGATGGAGAAACAAGAGACAAGGAAAACACAAAAGTTACCATAAAAATATTTGATTCTCTATAGAAAAAATCTCCATATCAATCATAAGACCCATTTTGGATTCTCTGACCAAAGTGGTTACTTCCAAATCCAATTAGGGTCTGGTGAGTATCAAATTGTATATAATATTGTTGTTCAGTTCCTGTTATGCAGGTATCTGTTGAATGAAATCAATTACCTGTTTCTACGTGTCCAGGTGTGGACCTCGATTCAGTTCATCAGTTGCTTGAAAACCTTCCAAAATTGGCAAAATATAAAACTCTTTATATATTATAGAGTGCCTATCAATTTGGTGAACGTCTTAATCTGAAACATGGAACCTAATATGTGCAAGAAAAATTGAAAAAAGAAATACCTTTTTATAAAAAGCTGTTCCTAGTCTTAAATTCTTAAATTGTGTATGGTTGCTCTGAACAATTCAAATAGTAAATGAGGTGCGAGATTCAGGAATAAGTCGGATCCCAATGGTGTGTCTGGAAGGAAACCAACATTGAGTTAGGTAATGCGATGATGAAATTAGATCACAGTGATTAGGGCTAAATGTTTCCTATGAACTCACCCGTTGAAATATTCAGGATGCGTTCATGCTGCCATATTTGACAAACTGGCGCTCCTCATGTTCTCACGCGGTCGCTAGTTTGTTGAGCTGTTTATATTTCAGTGATGAAACCCAACATAACAAATGGAATATTCAGATGGATAACCCCTGGAAAACCAAAGCACATATGCACTCAACCCACTTGAATAAAACTTTATAAAAAAAATAGAAAAACATTTTATTTGTATTTAAACACATATCAATGCATAGGTCGAATCTCATAAGGCTAGATCTCTTAACATCAAATTCAACTACAATTACAGTGCAACTAAAAAGAATGTATTTTTTATAAAAACACTTAGAAAAGTGAAACCAACAATATTAACATGAACAGTTACACTATTATCACCCTCTCACAATCACTCAACAACAATCATTCCTAAAGTGCTCAATTCCACAATAACCTAAAGTACATTTGTGTTATGTAATATGCAAATGTCTAAAATTCAAAATTTAGTATACATCTTGTCCTTGGGCGTTAGTAGAACATTGCTGTTTGGTCTAAATGGCAGCTTCGAAGCTGCCATTTAGGAAGTGAGATGCCACAGAGATGTTCTCTGTCTGTGGATCTTTTAGCAGAATTATTGTATTGAAGGGTTATGCCCCTGGTGAAGTTCTTATGATTGCTTCAATATTCATACAGAACGAAACATGTTGTGCTAGGTAATTAATTTGTGCACCTCATTATATATGAGGGCAGGTTTGAAATTTAGACATTACGATATTATATAGCACAAACACACTGTGGGTTACTGTGGAATTGAGCACTTTAGGAATGATTGTTGTTGAGTGATTGTAAAAGGAGCATAATAGTGTAACTGTTGATGGTAATATTGTGGGTTTTCTATTTATTGAATTAAGTTTAATTTGAGTGGGTTTAGTGTATATATATCTCAGTGATGACATCATATGTGCAAAGGTGTGATGTCATCAAGTGCCAGACCAGGTGCAAGTGCATTCATATACCGAGTCGGGTACAGATAACGCAGTGCAGTGAATCTCCTTCCACTGTTTCAAATAGTAAAAAATATCTAGCCAAATGCTGAAGTTCATCATAACCTGTGAATAAACATCCTTGAAATAGATTTTTCGAGAGCTGGGACTGTAGGTCAAATCCTGTTTTATGTAAAACATAAATTATTCTGAGAGTCCACGTTGTTTAACATATTGCATGGTGAGAGTAAAAGGAATTGAATCCAACAGGGCTAATAATTACTGCTAATTACTACCTTTTCTATAGACCCAATAAGAATTCATGTTCATATGATCCATCTTATATGTATAGCTCGCACAAAATACTCCAATTAATGTACCAAGGTCATATTGGTGAAATTAGAGAAAAACATATATTTCATGATCGGTATTAAGACCAATGAAAACTGTATGAACTTTGCAAATGTATCTAGCTTCCAGTTGATGAAGTTTCAATTCCTTGTCTCTTCCGCTTGTTCCACAGGTAACATTTTGTATTCCAACCAACAAATTTCTAATTTTTCTTGTCTTCCAGCTGCTGGCATTGCAATATCAGTGGAAGCTTCGGATCTTGGCTTCCCATCGTGCTTAAGTGTTCACAAATCCTGATGTGAAGTTCACATTTGGTGCTCCCTATGTATTATTTATTGCACACACAGATTATTGCATAAATGGCAAATTTAGTCGGACAGTTAATTAATTCCTTGTTAGTAAAATCACCCTTTGTAATAAACAGGAGAGATTTGGTGGTCATGGCATACTGGCACATGGTGCATTTGCACATTTGTATAATCCACTAATATCATGCTTTTGTAGCCAATTCTCTGTGGGACTAATCATAAATGATGGACTTAAAATGGATCTAAGTCTTGGGGTTTTGGAACAGGTGAAGGTTAGACGTTCATTGATATACGCATTTAGGTCATTGTGCATCATTGGGATATGCCAATGTTTATTAATGACTTTAACAAGTGACTGTCAGATTGAAGTGGGTGATGAACCTCATCTTTTCAGAGTCATCCCTAGTTCTCCCTATTGTGTCTTTTTTAGGGGTGAATAATTTGTGTCTGTTGAGATTGACAGATTTTTGCTGAGCTTTGTTGCACACGTCTATCTTGTTTCATCTCTCTTGAAATCTACTGGTCAACAAATCACATTCACTTTAAAAGTATCATCATTGCTGCAATTACGCTGTGCTCGTATCTATTTGCCCATTGGTATGTTGTTATTAACAGTCTTCCGTTGGTAGCTGGTTGCATGAAGAGTGGAATTGACTTCAGTTAGTTTTGAAAGGTCCTTGATTGCAGTTGATCCTGATCTATAAACATGTATATCTAAGAAATAATCAATCATGGTGTTATTAGCAGTACTAGACCGAACATACGTATTTAGATATACTTTAAATTGG
This sequence comes from Ambystoma mexicanum, assembly GCF_040938575.1. Classification (NCBI taxonomy): domain Eukaryota; kingdom Metazoa; phylum Chordata; class Amphibia; order Caudata; family Ambystomatidae; genus Ambystoma; species Ambystoma mexicanum. The sequence goes on from NC_090924.1 coordinate 152,020,605, forward strand.
TCAGGTTCTTCCAATGTACCCTGCTAGATCATAAAGATGTAATCTATAAATTGATGCCATAAAATTATATGATTTTGATGTATATTAACCACTCGCTGTTGCCTGTGGCTTTGCTCGCTTTGATTTTGGGATTTGGTACAATAGTGGTTCTCCCTTCAGATGCTAGGATTACCAGAGAGGTAGGTGAGCTCACTCTGGAACAGGCCACATAAAACTGCCCTTGCAAGAAGCAGTCTTTCCTTTGGTCAATCCCTGCTACCTTTAAAGTCTGCCCCTCAGATGTGTTGATGGTCATGGACATTTAATGTGAACTGAAGTCTTTTGAATTCAAACTGATATTCTGAAGGTATACAAGGTATTTGTGGTAAGGACACAGACTCCCACTGGCCAGAACCGGTTAGCACCGTAGCCTCAATCACATTTCTGTGGAGAGCTTACACTCGCAATCTGTCTAGTGCCATTACAGAGTTTAGGTGGGTTGAGGCTACGCAATAACGTCACAGGTGCTCCCACTTTGAGAAGAAGTTTGTGTTCGGGAAGACCAGAAGGATTTAAAGTGTTCAAGAATTCAACAGATTTGTGGACTGCGTCATCACTTTGAACCACTGAGTTTACAGATTTGTACTCCATATGGACTCCTCCGAAATAATTAATAAGTATCTTATTGATTACGGCAACCATGCTGTTCTTTGGCGTTAAAATGGCACACACACATAACCATTCTGTAGATTTCTCCATTAGATTTTTTATGTGAGGGTACATTTTAGATGTGAGGTCTGCTAGGGAATTGACGACTGTGCCTAGGTTGGAAGGGATGACAATTTTGCTGTCAAATACAAGATACTCTCTGTTACCAATTTTGGAAAGCAGTTCAGAAACTTACCTTAGGATCAAGATTTAAAATGGGAATTTTTACTTTTCTAATATCTTCGGTTTGTGAGATATGGGTATCCTAAAAAATAAATTCACCCCCCTTTTCCACCTACCTTACCTGGATTTTAAAATATTAATTTTTACTTTTCTAACATCTTCGGTTTGTGAGTTATGGGTATCCTTCAAAATAAATTCACCCCCCATCATTTTCCAGCTCCCTTAACTGGATTTTCGGAAAAATTGTCAAACCGCTCTTTTTCTATTTTTGAAGAAGAATCTAAATACCAATTTTCATGTCTGTAACATCTTCGGTTTTTGAGATATAGGTATCCTCATACAAAAATTCTCCCCACCTTTTTACTCCCTTAGGGACGGAATTTCCAAAAATCCTTCCTTACTGGGTGCCTACGTCATGAAAACAATATACCTCAACATTTCACGTCCCTAGGTTAAACTGTTTGAGCTGGGCATTGATGAGTCAGTCAGTCAGTCACTCAGTCAGTACTTCTTCTTTTATATATATATATATATAGATTAGTGTATAAGCTTTCTCATAGTGGCCCATAAAACAGTTTGCTAAAGCAGGGGCATAGCTGGCCCTCATTGCTATGCCTTTATTCTATTGGCAGTAAGTGTTATTAAAGATAAACACATTGTCCGAGAGAGATGTAACATCTGTTTGATCATCTGTAAGTGGATGAGATATGTTGCAGATGTGTTACCAAACATGAAGTCTCTCGCCTGAAAAACTAGGTCCTGGCGATTGATGTATACAGAGCCTTCGGCAGGGATGAACGCATCCTGAATAACTCAATGGGTGAGTTCATAGGAAACATTCAGATACTTAGGCCCAATCACTGTAATCTAATTTCACCCTTATCATACATAACCCAATGTTGGTCTCCTTCCAGATACACCATTGGGATCAGAACTAATTTCTGAATCTCACACATCATGTACTATTTGAATCGTCCAGAGCAACCATAAACAATTTATGAAATTAAGACTAGAAAGAGCATTTTATAAAAAGGTATTTGCCTTTTTCAATTTTTCATGCACATATTAGGTTCCATGTTTTAGAGTAAGATGCACACCAAATTTAAAGACACTGTATAATATATTTAAAAATAATAATGTTGACAGCTTTGGACGTTTTTCAAACAACTGATCAATTGAATCAAGGTCCTCATCTGTAGATGTAGAAGCAGGTAATTGATTCACTGTTTCATGAGGATTAAGCATCCATAAAGTTGATCCAAAAATTATATCAGAATCAAATTCTGTTATTCAATGGATACCTGCATAACAGGAACTGAACAACAATGATACTATATACAATTTGATACTCACCAGACCCTTATCCGATTTGGAACTAACCTTCTTTGGTAAGAGAACCCAAAATGGGGCTTTTGAGTGATTTTGAGATTTCTTTCTATAGAGAATTAAATATTTGTATGTTAACTTTTGTGTTCTTCTTGTCTTTAGTCTGTTCATCCCTCTCTTTCACATTTTCCCCCTTTTTCTCTTCAACTTGACGTCCACAATTGTACCATGTTTTTTTTATAAATCTTTTTTATTCGTTTTCAACAAACAACAAACAGTGCACCTCAACATGGTGCATAAAAAACTACAAATCCCCCCCCTCAACTCCCAATTCCTCGTTCAACAACCACGGTATGTTAGTCCACAACTGTCTCTCCTGTATCACCATCCATTGAATTGTCTGTGTCCAGTATTTCAGGCTCTGTACTTGTCAAAGATGGCACCAAGTGCTGCCACTCTGTTAATGTTCCTGCTTCCTCTTCACCCCCTCTGCAAGCCGCCTCCTTCCAAACCACTGTTTCTGCGTTGTCCCACTTTGGGAGGTCCTGCCACCAGGTTTCTATGTTGTGTCTCTCCCGTGCCTTCCACCCCATGGCAATCCTGCGCTTAGCCAAAATATAAGCTAGGTCTCTAATGTTGCTCACATTCTTAAATTTAGCGGTCTAGGGAAGCCCCCCACCATACACGCCCACAAAGAGTCCACCACCAGTCTAATCCCTTTGTCCGCCAGTCGGCCTGCTACCTCCTCCCAATATTTTGTGATTTCAGGGCAAGCCCAAAACATGTGTACCATCCCCACGTTTTGTGGCCCGCATTTTGGGCAGTGTTGCTTAACCGCCTTCGCAAACTTGGCGATTTGCTTTGGGGTCATGTATGCTCTGTGGGTGATGTACAGCTGAATCTGCTGCAACCTAGCATTTCTCAAGACTTTCTTGTGATATTCTTGCATCTTTTCCCAGAGTCCATCGTCTATGGTTTCCCCACTCTCCTCTTCCCATCCCTGTCTGACCTGGACCACCTCTTTACCCACCTTGGACATCAGTAGCTCAGAAATTCGGGACACTTCATGACCTCCCTCTGACACCGCTTGGAAAGTTTCTATAGCTGTGTCTGGCTGTTGGACCAGCTCTGTTTCTGACCACATCTTCGTTAATAGCTTCATAAGCCTAGCGTATGTGATGTACTGTCCACTGTGTAAGCCCGTGTCCTCTATCCATATGTCGAACTCCATCTTTTTCCCATCCCGCCACACATCTCCCACTGTTGTCACTCCCACTTTTTCCCAGTATTCTCGAATAGCGCGCCTCAGTTGTTCGTCTATGCCCTTTAGTGTTACAAGGGGGATATGTGGGGAGCACGGCACCGGGTTCCCCATTACAGTGCAGGCTCTGTGCCAGATCTTTCTCCCCCGAGCCAGCAGTGCTGATCTATTTTCTTTCGGGGGGTCTGTCACCCACATCCACTCGTTTAGGAAGTAAGGTGCGCATTCTGCCCTCAATAGCCTTAACTCAGGGTTGGTGTCATCCGATAACCATCTAGCTACATACTGGAGCTGGCCCGCTAGATAATGCACCTCGAAGTTGGGCAGCCTTATCCCTGCCTGATCATGTGGGTTATGTAATTTCCAGAGGGCTAACCGATTTCTAGTATTGTGCCAAATGAACCCCCTGCACATACTGTGTAAGTTGGAGAAAAATTGTTTGGGTATTAAGTATGGGACATTTGCAAAGTTGTGCAGCAACCTCGGTAGTACTATCATATTGAGCAAAGCTGTCCTCCCCATCATGTTCAGGGGCAACCTCGTCCAAAATGTCATACTTCGTTGGATTCCTTTCACTGCCTTCACCGTGTTGTTTTCGTGTTCATCTTCTATTTTATGGTATATATCAATGCCCAAATATTGAAAGGTGTCCACCGCCCACTCGATCTGTAACACAGGTAACGCGTGTTTTGGCACACCTATATATCTGCCCAGAGAAAATATACTAGATTTTTGTGCAAACTTTTCTAGTACCTCAAGTATGTATTGCAGATTTTCTTCCGGGTATTGCAAATACAGCAGCATGTCATCTGCATACAGCGATATCAAGTGCTGCTCTCCATGCGTCTTAATGCCCACCTCCCCATAATAGTACCTGAGGTATGCTGCTATTGTTTCCAACGCCAGGATTAATAGCATCGGGGACTAGGGGCATCCCTGTCTAGTGCCTCTGCTCAGCGTCCATCGCTCTGCGACCACGGGTCCCGTCCGGACTCTGGCGATTGGTTCATTGTACACTAATTTCACCCATTGCAAGTACCCAGGTCCCATTCCAAATGTCTTAAAGTCTGCCAGCATCCAGGGCCACTTAACTGAGTCAAAAGCCTTGACTGCGTCCAGTGAGACTATAGCCAATGCTTCCCACAGCGTTCCAGCCGATTCAACACTTCCCATATTTATTCAAAATATTCTTGTATGGTTTTCCTTAAGTCTTCCCTAAAGATGGTGTCCTTGAGCGACTCCGCTCGAAGCTTCCATGACGGAATCCTCGGTCTGGGCGGCGAGATCTGCCATGTCACGACCAAGGGTGCGTGGTCCGACAGGACTGCTGCTTTGTACTCTGCCTCTTTGATCTCCTCCACTAAGGAATCATCCACAAATATGTAATCCAACCTGGTATGTAGGTTGTGTGGAGCTGAATAGTGTGAATACTCTCAGCGTTGCGGGTGCAGCTCCCTCAATATCGCAGTCATCTGAAAATCTTGTTTAAAGGAAGCTAGGGCCTTTGCTGCTGGATTCGGTCTGGTCATCTTGTCATCAGACCTGTCCATCACAGGGTCTAGTGTACAATTAAAGCCCCCTCCGATTATGACTGTTCCAACCATGTATGAGCTAACAGTGGTGTATATATTTCTGAAATATTGCGCAGTGTCATTGTTCGAGGCGTAAATATTAATCATGTTAACTATTTTATTACCCAGCACCCCCTTGATTAGCACTATTCTCCCATCCGTTCTCACTTCCTGCTGTAACAATTTAAAGGGAACATGAGGTGCTATCCATACGAGGACTCCCCTAGCATACACCGAGTACGTGGCCCCAATAGTGGTCCCTTTCCATTTCCTCTTCATCAACTCTAGTTTCTCTTTTGTCAAGTGGGTGTCCTGTAACATCGCTATGTCTATCTTTTGCCGCTTCAAGTACATCATGATTTTATTACGTTTGATGTAGGTATTTAGTCCCCGCACATTCCAGGTCACAATTCTCAGGTCCCCCATTTTGACCATATCCCACACCGCCTCCCCTCCCTTTTTCTGTGTGGATTCAGTTCTGTTTGTGGACATACCGTGTTGTTACCTTGCATTATCACCAATACTCCCTCCCCCAAACCAAACTCTTCTCCCCACTAGCCTCCAACTAGCCTCCTCCCACCCCCTCCAACAACCACCCCCCTCAACTGTTGCCCAGCTCCATCCCTGGATCTCAGGCTCCCATGCTTCTCGACCTCTTCCCTGCCAATGCCGGTATGAGGTCGCTGCAGGTGGATACTATACTACAATATCGTACCTAATCTACCCTATGGGGGTGTAGTTACTGCCAACTGCCCTCCGCCATTTCTGCTACGAGTCATTGTGCTGCGCCTCCCATCCCCTCTCTTTATAAGGCCTCTCGGTATCAACCCATCAATCTCGACCCCACTTTGAATGAGAAATCGCAGTTCACTTATCGTTCCTCTCTGACTCTCGGTCAGCTGCTCCACCTGGACAGTTAATCCCGTCCAACCACCCAGGCGCATCCTCCGGCGTCTCGAAGAAGAGCGCTTTGCTGCCATGTAGAACCCTGAGCCTCGTCGGAGAGAGCAGCCTGTACTTCCGGCTGGAGTCCCGCAGCCTTCTGTTAACAGGCACGAAGCTCAGGCGTCACTTTTGCACCAGGAATGTATAATCAGGGCGTACGTGATGGTCGCCGAGGCTCTAGAGATTTTTCCACCTTTCCTGAAGTATTCAAGGATCTTCTCTCTGTAACACAGGATCTTGACTATGATCGGGCAGGGCGGGGCTCCAGGCGGTGGTTTCCTCATCTGGGCCCTGTGAGCCCTCTCTACTGCGAAACCCTGGGATAATTCGCCCGCCCCTATCTCTTGTAAGATCATGCCCTCGATATACTCCGTGGGGTCAGGATTCTCTTCTCCTTCCGGTAATCCCACAATGCGAATGTTGTTCCTTCTCGCCCTTCCTTCCGCTTCTTCAACTCTGTTTTCTAAGTTGTCCACCTTCTGTTGCAGGATATGTATGTCCTGCTGTTTTCCTTGCTGGTCTTGCACTCCTGACTCTGCGGGCTATATTACTTAATATCCAGCCCATTCATCTGAGGTGCCCCCCCCCGCATTTGGGCCATGGCTTGTCCCCAGCTGAGTCTTTGGATTTTGTCTCTGGAGGTATTTTGGGGGTCTCCTAGAGCTCTGCGGGGCCGGCCATTATGGTGGGGTCATCCGTCGGGGGTTCCTCGTCGTCTGCCCTCGGCCAGGGATCAAGTTATGGACCTGGATTCTTCCCCGGTGTCGACTTGACTGTCGCTCTGGTACAGCGGTGAGAGGGGTCAGGGCCCCCCGTCTGGTTGATGCTGGCTGTCTGTCGCTCCAAATACGGACCCAGTAGGTGGTGGCCACGTCAGGTCCCCTGATCTTGCCTCTTGGGCTCCCAGTGGGTTCAGCTGGTGGATGCGAACATTGTTATCCCTGGGCTGGATATTTCTTTTAGACACACGAGCTTGCACTGCCGGATGTCTCAGCCGTTGAGTATGGGGCGGAGGGGCAGGCACCCCGCAGGGTTCCCCTCGATAGTGTCAGAGCGCTCCTGTGCCCACTCTCCTGAGGGGCTTGCTGGCTAACCCCGCCCCCCTGTATGTGCTGTTCCCAGTGGGGGCTGGAGGGCCGCCAAGAAAAGTTCTGGGTGGGTCGGGCACCCTTGTGACTTTTGCCGTCTGAGGACTTGTGCCGGGCCGGTAGGCTCAACGGGGTGGCTGGGCGGACTGTGACGAACAGTCACGCTGGTTAGGTTGGGGGGGCCACCTCGCCTCGGGCTGCTCTCCTTAAGGCTGACACTTTCCTCGGGGGCCAAGCGCACCTCTGAAATCCAGTGCGGGCGGCTGCTTGCGAACACTGCAGGCTTGCCTGGCTTTGGTTACTTCAATGGGCGGCAGTTGCACTTTCGCTCCTCCCGGGCCGGGAGACTTTCCTTGTGTTTCGTGGCTTCGGGTGTGGCTTGATGCTGCTCTCCCTAGTACCCGCAATGAGGGATCAGGCGGCACAATTCCACTGCTATTGTCGGTGGGTTGTAGGCATCACGCTGTCCTTCCACTATAGGCTCCCGCCCTCATGCGCCAGTCTGGGGATGTTCCAGTTTCAGCCCATAACTCGGCGCGCATCCGAATTCAGGTGCCATCTGCCGCGTAGCTTAGTAGCGTCGGGCTATCCGAATCCCTTTGTCTTTGTCGCGTCCGCCATCTTGTTTCACTGCGGAGCGACCCTCCTCACTTTTGCTGTGTCCAAGCTTCTTCTCCCTCACGCATCACGGGCATATGGTGCCTCCGCGTTGGTCCGCTTAGGTATGCATGCATGGGCCTGCTTTTGTGTCCACCACAGGTGCATGTGAGTGCACTTTATTCTACGGATCCATGTCGGATGGATATGAGCTCCTCCGGGAACACGTCTTTTCACCTGGCTTTGTAGCCACGCCCCCCCACAATTGTACCATTGTTATTATGATCATGCGATTGTGCATATGTTAAAAAAAGCTTTTACCAATAATGTTTTCTCGTAAAAATAAAATCTGTATTCACTTTATGTGAATGCCTTAAACATGATGTTGTCAACAATTTGCACATATATAGCATGGTTTGTTTTATCACTTTTTCTACGTAACTGCCTTGCAAAAGAACTTAGTGGTCAATACATGTGTTGGCCGCGTTGACCAAACTCAGTTTTTGTTTTCATATCAAAACTATATGAACCGAAATAAAAAATGTGAATATCAATGTACTCCAGGTCTAAACTGACTATCCTTTTTTGATACTTGCTAACAAATGTGTATAAACCGATGATATAAAGGTAATGAATGATCTTTAAGGCCATTAGTGTGCGATTGTGATAGGTTTCTTTGGTTTGTGTATCTTCAAGGTGACAAAAGGGCACTGTCACCCTTTACTTCTGCACACGCTGCTATTATAGGCCACTAACACATTTCAATAAGGTGTGCAGTTCCTTGCTGGGTGCTAAAATGGAGGACTAGGAAAACAGGTCAAGACGAATTAATCTCAGGATGGTCGGACTCCCCGAGAACGCAGAAGGCCCCGACCTAGAGTTCTTTATGTACAACTTTTTACAAGACGTCCTCCATATAGAAAATCCCAGGGAACTCACTATAGAAAGGATCCATCGAGCCCCAGTCCCAAAACCAGCGACGGGAGAGCGTCCGAGACTGATCACGCTCAGACTACCAAACTTCCAGCATAAGATGCAGATCATGAAGGGGTCAGGTGAACATCGAATGAATACCGATCAGGTTGTTCAACGACTACTTGGAGGAGGTCGCCTGCCGCAGGAAAAGTTTCAATCCCCCCTTCGAGGCGTTAAGAGGATAAGAATTGCATCATTACCTGAAATTCCCAGCAGTGTGGTGTGCTCAAGTCGACCGCCAATGGCACATATTCGAGGACGCGTAGGACGCATGGCGCTTCATGCAACGCCAGAACATAGTTACAGTGGACTTTCCGCTGGAGACTGACTCGAGACCATCGACATCTCAATCGACAGCCTCATCGGAATTGCGACTACTGCGGAACAGGAACAGAAGACAGAGAACCGGGAGAGGTCTCAGGGGGCCGGAACAGTGCCGGAATGCACCCACGACCTGAGACCACACACAGCTCACATCCACTCATAGGCACTGCTGCGCCTAGAAGGACTCATGACGACCCCTAACACGAAGATGGTCCTACACGCCAGAGACGACCCCCAGCAGACAACCGTCACTGCAAGGAATATTCCAGGACTCACACCACCAATATCCACTTCCGGAGGGGAGACCTACAAACGGCAAGAGGCGCAATGGTCACGGGCCTGCACGGCTTCGATGACGCACTGGCGATCGATCCCCATGACCATTGTTCAACCAACAATCACAATCTCAACAGCGCCACTGCTCAAGACCGGGGCACAACCTCCGGCCCGTATGATATCGCAGACATGGGCGCTCCGGACACGTTCATGCGGGCAATGCACCCCAGTGGACTCACAAGCTCCTAGTCCCTGTTTTGAGGGACCAACATTGCCCATGAGCGTGACTGGTCCAAGCTGCGCTCAGAGGCACCATGCATGGGCTTTTTGGACTTGTATTAGGCTGAGTTCTACCATGCCCAGTGTTATAGGGGAGATTTCACTCCCTATGTTTTTGGATAATGTTCCGGAGTTAGTTCTTAGTTTAGGATTGGGGACCAAATTTGGAAATAATAGAGCACACACTACACCACAAAATGCATTACAGACCTGAAACGAAAAGACTACGCCTCCACACCATTGGCTAGACTCACACTGATAACTCTGAACATGCAGGGCTTGGCACATCCAATCAAGCGCAGGCGAGTGCTAAATCACCTGAAGGATCTCTATGGAGATATTCTGTTTCTCCAAGAAACTCACCTCAATGAGGTGGAATCCAAAAAAACAGAGCGAGGGTGGGCAGGTGTGGCCGCCCACGCCCCCTGCCGGGGTATACAAGGTGTCTCCATTCTAATACACAGACTGGATCCTTTCATAACCCAGGACACAGTGTCCGACAAAGAGGGGATATATATTCTCGTACTCGGCACGATACACCAACATCAGATTTCATTACCTAACCTATATGCCCCAACCACCGATACCCCAGCCTTTTTTAATCATGTCTTTGCAACTTGTGCACAATACATGGGACAACTGACATTGGACCTTAATGTAGCAATGGACCGGGCGGGGACAGGCAGACTACTCGCTCTCAGGGAGTGGGCAGACCCAAGAAGCTCACCACACTTAGTACTTTGCTCACGGACCTCGGGCTGACAGACAGGTGCAAAAACAAACACGAAAACGACAAAGGTTATACATTCTACCCGCACAGCCACCAGAGCTAGTCTAGAATTTACTACTGGTTGGCCCTGACTGCAACACTGCACCTTATAGATGCATGCTCTATACTCCCCACCACTGTTTCCAACCCCGCAACAGTCCTTCAGGGGGTGACCCTCCCAGATGCACCCCGGCGGCCTCTGAACTGGTGCCTCAATTAGAGAGCCCTGGCCTACCCAGACTTCGTAGAACATGTCAAAGGGGACATAACTATGTTCTGGGAGACAAACATTAACCCCTCATACAACGCCCTCGTCTGCTGGGACACAAGCTCAGACAATGGTGCGACAAGGAAAACCAACTGACATTCGCCCTGGGGACCCTAGAGAAACAACACAAAAAATCACCACACCACCAAATCCTTGCCCAGATATGCAAAATGAGAGCAGAGATAAGGGATATATCGACCACCAGAGCCCAAAAATCTTTCTCCAATTGGTCTCAAAAATATTATATGGAAAGCAATCGCCCCCTACATCTCATGGCCCTTGCATTGAAACAACGACAGGCGTCCATGGCAATCATATAAATGCGGGACAACGGAGGGAACATAATTGTTGGGGATGAGGACATTAACTCCAGATTCGCAGAATTGTATGCAAATTTGTACGCAAAACCAGAGACACTCCCCCCACAGGAGATGCAGGGGTTCCTCAATTCAGTCAAACTGCCCCAAATCATCCAGGCCCAATATGAGGCACTGGACTCCCCGATCATGCAGGCCGACATCGTAAAAGCGATACATGCCCTCAACTCGGGCAAAGCAGCGGGCCGTGATGGGATCCCGATCGATCTCTACAAAGTCATGGCGGAGGAAGCTGGCCAAAGACTTCATGAGGTGGTCGTACAGTCGATCGAGACAGGCCAGCTACCCAGAACCATGCTCACCGCAAACATAGTCGTTTTTTTTTTTTAAAAAAGGAAGGAAACCAGAAGACGAATGCGGATCATTATGACCCATCTCGATGATTAACTCAGATGCTGAGGTCCTCGCAAAATGCCTGGCACAAAAAATTGAATCAGTATTACCTCACTTGGTGTACGATGACCAAATAGGCTTCATTCGCAAGCGACATTCAGGAGATAATGCCTGCCGCCTCCTACACGTGGTGGCTGGGAAAATGGACAGCGCGGATTCTATCCTAACGATTGACGTAGAAAAAGCCTTTGACAAGGCCCATTGGGACTTCATGTTCCTTACGCTCGCCAAATACGGCCTTCCTCCGTCGCTGATTAGACTGATTTGCCTCCTGTACACAGACCCGGCTGCAACAGTCACCACCAATGGTCTCACCTCACTACCCTTCGCCCTATTTTCATGCACACGCCAAGGCTGCCCACTGTCTCACGTAATATATGCTCTGTCCATTGAGCCGGTGGCGGAGATACTACGCTCAGACCGGCAGTGGCAGGGGATCTGGAGGGGCGGAGTCGAACACTGAGTCTCCTTATAGGCTAATTACCTCCTCATATACATCAGCAGCACCTCCACATCCCTCCCACATGTCAGGTACCTCCTACAGACCTATGGGCCAATGGCAGGTTATCGGGTTAATTTTGCCAAATCGGAGATACTCCTGCTGAGGCCGGACATCCCCTGGGACCCAGGCGGGTTGGCCCTGTTCTGTTTGCAAAGTCGTCTATTAAATATCTAGGGGTCAACATTAGCGCCCAGATTAGCGACCTCAGAGACCTCAACTATCCGCACACAATCGAGCGTATTCGCTCGGACCTTATCAGATGGGATGCTCTACCCCCGTCCCTGACCGGCAGAATAAACGCTATCAAAATGAATGCAATGCCCTAACTCATCTATTTGACAAGGATGTACAAGATGATGGAAACCGCTTTCTCAAAATTCTTCTGGCGGGGCAAGAGAGCGCGTATACGCGCAAAGATCCTCACAGCATCCAAGCAGGACGGTGGGCTGGCCCTACCATCCTAGCGGGGCTACTATCAAGCCGCACAGATTTGTTGGGCCAAGCGATGGCTGAACCCGGCCGAGACTTCGGGCTGGAGAGGACGAGAGCTCACGCTGATGTCCCACTATTACCTAAAGACACCCTCCGAAGAAGACTCCACCACACCTGAAAACACATCCAATCATAGTCCCGACTATTACTGAATGGCGCAAACACTGCTCCCAGCAGGGGATCGACACGAAATTGGCACCCACATGGATGATGATCAAATCCCTTCTATCCCTAGCGCATCTGACTGAAATATATCCGCTACAAGATAGTCATTGGGTTCGGGTCACAATTCTAGAACTATGTGACGGCCCCCAAACTTTTGAGTCATTTACCACTACTATGTGGCCATCCCAGGGATGTCCGCAAATACAAAAAACAGGGCAATCCAATACAAAATAATCCAACGCCTGTACTATACCCCATCCAGGATGTACAAAATGGGCCTCGTACCCTCCCCACTATGCTGGCGCGGATGCTCAGAGATAGGCACTATGGGGCACATTCTATGGACATGTCCAGAAATTAAACAATACTGGCAAACGGTACACACACTGCTAACCACTCACGCCCCAGAGGAAGACATAGCCCTAGCCCCCGGGGACATGCTATTCAGGGCCAACTACAAGGACTGGCACTCAGACCCTCAAACATGCGAAGTCCTGAACACTGTAGTGTTTGCAGCCCGGAAACTCCTAGTGGTGAACTGGAAAGCCCCTGAACCCCCCACGAAATCACAACTCTCCCTCATGCTGGCCAAAATGTGCTCCCAAGAGAGAAACGCAACAATGAGGACGAACCCGGCCAGAGCAGAGATGACACACAAACTCTGGGAACAGTTTATACCCCCCCTCCAAGGTATCCCCCCCTTGCACAGACAGCTGATAACTCATGCCTATGCTCCCACTAAGGGTGACACATAACAGGAGCCTCATCCACGTTCCTACCTGCAAACACAGACCTGTAGACCCCACACCCTGCGCCAGAGAGATATGGCTTAGCCCACAGATGTCAAAAGCGGCCACACGCCGGTTCCTACGCGATGATCGCCCGACAACACGGAAACCTATCCCGTTTGTAGTTGGTAGTCAGTAGTAGAAGTAGTAATAGCTGTAGCAGCTTACCATTAGGAAGTGGTAGAGGGAGAGGTGGGAAAATTTTGCACGTGGAGTGCATAAAGACTGGTCCGGACAGGATAAAGATCTTGCATAGCGGGACTGGGCTCGTACCCAGCCCATCGGGTCGTGGAAGACGAGCTAGTAAGATCCCCAATTATGATGTGTGTAAGAAGAGGGAGGGCTCATGTATGGGGGAGAACTTGATGTGCCATGCAGACCGCACTGTTTTTCAATTCCTGCAATGTTAAGTTTTTCTTTACCAAGTTTGAAGAAAGTATTTCAATAAAAAGAAGTTTAAAAAAAAAAAGAAATTGATTGAGATATAATAATGTACTCCTGTCATGCAGGAGTAAATGACTTTTGGTATCGCTTTGTGTCATCTGCATGTTGGTGCAAGGAGATGTTGGATCACCAGGGTTATCTCTTAGGGGTCCCTTGTAGAGAATGAATATAACTGGTGATAGGATAGGACCTTGTGGGACACCATAAATGGCTGGATTCAGTATTGGATTAAGTTGCTTGTAGCCCTTCCTTATTGCATGCAGCGTGCAGAGTGCCACATGATCAACTGTATCTGTTGCTACTGAGAGATTGAGCAGAATCATAGACAGGTTGCGCCTTTGTCCATGAGATGTAAAGCATCATCGACAACCTGCATGGTGGCTGTCACTGTGCTGCATATGTGCCTGAACCGAGAATGGTAGTCATGTAATCGGCTCTGTTGCTATATTCACTTATGTAACTGCAGGGTAAAAAAAAATGTATCACCGTAGAAGGAAGATAGTGGGTGGTAGTTTGATATGGAATAAGCGGCCAGGTTCACTTTTTTGAGGAGCAGCGGTATTTAACCTGTCTTGAGAAAGGGGGGGAAGATACCCTGTGTGAGGGACGCATAATCAATGTGGAGGAGGTGTAAAAGCACCTGGATGAGCTTGATGACCGGGAAGGAGAAGATGTTGTCCTCATATGTGGTGCGCCTGCAGTATGCAAGGATGACAGAGTCTGTTGACTGAAATGTGCCCGAAATGGGACCAGTTTTATACCTCGAGAACCGGGATCAGTGGAGGTGCTGATTTGGAGAGTGGAGTGCAGTGTCATCGATGTGAGATCTAATATTTGAAATTCTGTTGATAAAGAAAGTATTCCTGGCATTAAACTTCTCTATTGATTGTGATCAGTGGTTCCTGTAGAGGGTTACAGCAGTGCTTTTTTGACTGAAATAGGGCCCTGCATTTTTTTGCAGCCTCTGTTACTGTACAAGTTTAAAAGGTGGCCTTAGCTGTTTTTACTAGGCTTCGCTGCGAGCAACACATTTGTGTACGTTGAGACCGTTTGTAAAAAGATATTTGGCAGGATTTTTATGGCAGGCACATTGCCTGCTTACTGATTACCTGGGGGTGGATGGTTTTGTTTTTAAACAACATAGTTTTAATGGTGTTTGTTTTTTGTGAGTATACTTGTGTTCCGGTTAAATGGGACAAGGAGAGAGTCAACATTAAATGCGTGGCACATGGTGGTTGACAGGAAGCAGGCTGCTTTCCCAGCTCTATATGGCGAGTGTCTTTGAAGGAGTGGTGCCTAATGAGTGCTGTCATCTGCTGTCCTTTGCTGGACTGGGATGGCGTTACGATCAAACCAGTCCAGTTTGGTGAGTTCCTGGCTGTTGACAAGACGGAATTAAGACTGAACTAGGTCCAAAATATTGTACTTAGGACGGTTAATGCCACTGATCTGCTTTGTTATGTTCACTGTGTTAGCCTAATTCAGGAGTCCCAATCTGACAGAGTTTATTGTTGTGCCCCTCGGGAGGTTAATGCTGCGTACATTGTATATAAAAATCATGCAAGTATGATTTAATGAGGAACACACCCTTTTCCTACTGCACCCACTTTATAGTCTCGAAGGTTGTTGCTAAACAGAAACACATGAAGGTTTGCATTGTATGTACTCACTATTTCAAGAATAAATGTATTTGCAGCCTAACGTGCAATGCATTCGAATTGTCGTTCTCAGTAAGCATCCTCTACGTGATTAACGTTAAGGATCAGCACCCAACAGTCAAAGATATAAAGGACTATTTCTAAGTTTCAATTTTGTGTCTTCCATATTCTGTAGCTTGTTTATGCTGTTCTTATTTCTCTTTGCAGATGGCATACCCATCCAAAGCAGTGACAGAGTGATGATCTCATCCACCCGCAAAAACTTCCATCTTCTCACTATCTTGGCAGTGACAGCACAGGACCTTGGCATTTATGCATGTGTGGCCACTAACTATCTTGGTGGGGCTTCGACCTGCTGCATCATAAAGAAAGCTGGTAAGTGAACATTGCGAAGCAGAGTGTGGCTTAAATGGCCACATCAACACATAGTCCCACATTAGTTCACATAGAACTGGGCTCTGTAAACTGTGAGCACCTATGTGGATAAGAGATAAGAGATCTTAGCCATAATGTCAGGAATGGAGAGGGGGTGTTGCTAGATACAGGGTAAGGCTAAATTACATTTAATAAAATGCTGCTCAGGCAGAGGCCTAGTTTAAATACGAATCGGGCCTCATTACAAGTTTGGTGGTGTGGGGAAAAGAGACGGTAATTCTGTTACTGACACTTGTTTTGGCGGTAGTGGAATTATCGCCACATTTACTGCACCGTCAAACTGCAAGTTTGGCCTTGAAGTGAAGGATTTACCTCTAGCATGATGCTGGAGATAGATCCTCCACTTTAACGCCAAGAATATGCAGAATTACTACAGTGGAATTACATTTTAAGTAAATCTGGAAAAATCCTCATGACTTCCTATGGACTTCAAAATGCAGACTAACACCATTATATCACCACTCGGAATCCCATGGTAAATCCACTGGACAGAATGGCTGTAACGGTAACCCATTTTGGCAGCAATTCGGTGGATTTACCACCAAATTACCACCATACTCAAGATGAGGCCCAAATCTTTTTATTGTTCACAAAAAGAAATGTTCTATGGAAAAAGCCAATGATTTTCAGTGACAATCCCAAATCTCTACTTGACTGTCTTGAAGAACTGTTAACTAGCAATTAACAATTAATGTCAACCAAGCAGTCATTGTGGGTCTAAAACTTTCTGTGACTCGAAGGGGCTCATTTTCTAAGACCTGGAGTACAAAAGTAAGGAGAGTTAGAAGCCATTTACGCCTTACTTTTACACTCCAGGGTTATCTTCAGCCCAATTCTTTATGGTGCACTTATGAAGAGGTAGGTCTAGATATCAGAAAATCTGCTCAAGTAGTGGAGTTTGGGTGCAAAGAGATCATTCTTATCAACAGTACCTCATGAACAGGATCCTTGGCTATTTTTGTGTCCCACCTGTGGAACACACAGGCTGGTACCTCGCAGTAGGAGTAGAGGGTCTCTTTGGTATTGTTTAGCTCTCTTTCATTCAGAGATTGTCGTTGTCTTTGGCTGTAAGACCCTCAGTTTCCGCTTGTGCCAGGCTTCATCATAGAAGGTGTCCTCCAGAGAAGTCAATTAGAAGGTCCGAGCAGGTGTTGAAGTGGCAGAAAAGCCACAAATTCTGCTTGACATGACTGAAATATGAAGACTCCCAGCATGGAAGAATGGGTATGGAGGAACTGCGAGGAATACTGGAACCACAGGTAGGTGGCACAGGGTAAAATATGTTTCTCTGGTTTTAGGGCAGTGAAGGTGAGAGGAACACTCTCTGGTGCCCTCCGGGAACCAACCCTAACTTGTCATTAAAGTCGCAGGTATCGGTTCTGTCAGCGGCAGGGACCTCTCTCTTATTACAGGTCCTATTTCCCCAAACATGGGCCAGGTTCTTGACCAGGGCTACTGAGCAGTAAAAGGGGAAACAGTTGGGACTATGTCTCAACTGATCCCACCAAGAGAAAGGAACCAGACAGGAGGACTACTCTCAAAAAGGAAGGGGGGTAGCAGTAGCCCTTTAGCCCAAGGTCTCCAGTAGGACTTTTCCATCAGGAGGACTTCATGAATTTTGTAGATTCTTTAGCAGGATATCCGCACTTCATCTTCATGTCAGGCTTCTCTTTCTGTACCTCAACCGTAACTGGAGCAAGCCCTCAAACTTGATCAGGGATTGGGGTTAATGTTAGGGACCTGAATCCATATCACAGGGTTGCATCCGTTCCAACCTTCCATCTTCCATGCAATCAGTGGTTGTTTTCATAGTCAACTTTCGCAAGCTTTCTCCTGAGCAGGTACCCCCTGAGCATATATGTCCACAACGTGTTGCAAACAATAACACTCACTGCAATAGTGTGCCGCTCCAGTTCCACTGTAACAGATATTACAAAGGTTGCCTTATAAACTGGGGTACTTCTTGAAACGGCAACCAATCAGCAAGTCCCCTCATAGTCAGCCAGGTGAGATTAATCAGATGTGTGAAAATTAGTATGCATGTGGACATCAGGAAAGTCATAAGTGTCATACTTGTCAGGCTTAAGGGGTTGTACTTGTCAAAATAAAGTACAAAAATGTGGGTAGCTAAATAAAGATATCAGTATAAAAGAACTTATATTCTTACACCTAATTTGAAAGTATGACTGTGCATAGAAATCCTAATGCTGATATGAAAAAGCAGGCAGTAGTCATTATTAGTATGTTTAACTACCACCACAAGCAAACAGCACTTCGAAATGGCAGCAGTGAGTAGAATGTCAGCCCGGCCACCAAAATAATCTCTCTGCAATCTAAACCAAGATAGGCACTTTCACCTCTTGCAGGACTGAAGGGCTAGGTTGTAAATATTGCAGGGAAGCATTTAGATGATAATGTATTAAACCAAGAGGGATTCCAACTGTGGGGCATGTCTCTCTTGGGCTGATGCTTTGTTAGTAGGGAAAAGAAGATGATAAAGAAATTCCTAGCAACATTCATGATATTGTGATTCCAACCCGAGGACGGTCACAGACATACCAGACAGGTTCAAAGATGGTGCTTTTTCAGGGTCAGAAAGCCCAGAGCATAGTCAGTTGGGTCATGAAGTAAAATACAAAGCAGATGCCCACCAGATAAAACAAAGAGTGCTGACAGAGTTAAAGGACCAAACTGCACAGTTGCTAGTAAACAGCTAACTCACACTCAGCCAATTACCAGAGCTGGAAAGGATGCACATATTCTTAAGAAATCCAGAATGTTCACATACAGAAGCGAAAGGAGAAGCTTAATGAAGCAGAGAAGACGATTGGAGCTGTTGACATAGATGCAGACTAAAGCTAAGGTAAATTGAGACTCTGAGAGCTGCAAGGCAGACCCATTGTGAAGAATCCTTAAGTTCTTTAAGCTAAGAACAGATGTATTTTTAGGAAGGGAAATTCAGTCACTCCAAAAACATCTCCAGGCCAACCCAACGAAGGTCAAAATTCCATACAAGTGCGAACTGCAGATAGAAAAACCGACCTGTGGGTGTCCCTAGCCAGACGCAACATGTGAAAGTAATTTGCTGACCATTAGTAGGAATGAGCGACAGGCACTGGTAATGAAACCAGGAGATGTAAGTCTCTCCCACATAGGAACGGATAAGACATTGAAGAGATAAACAGGTGCAGCACAGACTGAGGCTGGACACTGGACGGAGTAACAGTATTGTTTGCTTCAGGAGTATTTTTGAAATGACATGAGCAGGCGAAGCAACAGTATGCTTTATCCATTGAGCTATGCCATCCATGGCAAAAGTAGGACAATACAAGAAAATGGAAATCAAAAGAGTTGCAGATCAAAAGCAAACACTGAAAGAGTAGAACGTTTAAGAAAGGCACAGGATCAAGCATACATTGGAGAACCACAGCACAGCAGAAAACATCCTGGTTTTGCCTAGTTTGGGTGAAATAATGGTGAGACCCACCCTACAAGGACCATTCAAGAGCATTGCATAGTAATTGATGCCAGAGAATCATCGTCTAAACAAGTCAAACATTTCAGTCAACAAGAGACCACATTTAGAAGGTAAAGAGATGAAGCCAACTTTAACATTTTCATGGGTCTGCTAAGTATGCCTGTCTAAGATGACTGCACATAGATCTTCACAACCGTTACAGCAAGTCCATGAAGGAGTATAACTTGACGATATGCAACCATAAATCCAACAACTGCCAAGACTAGCACATACAATGATGTGAAATCTAAGGTCCAACAATCTCTATGACCCTAGTTGGAGTAATTTGGAGTATGCTGGTTCCTTGCCCACTGACAGGCAGCTGCATTGACACCTTCACCCTCCTCCACCAACAGCTACCTTAAGAGATAGCCATTTGTCCCCAGAAACTCTAATAGCATCTCAATACCTATGATGGTGGCCAACAACCCGGTCTATTCTCTCTAGTGGACAGGTACCCATTTCTTAGAGTTCTCTTTAGGCACCATATCAGAAACAGGGACAAGGAAACATAAGCCATTCACACTATTCAAGAATTGAAAAATACTAACCATTGGTGCAACACCAGATGTTAAAGAAAATATGACTGACATGCTCTTACACAAAGGATATGTTCCAGAATTAATACTTTCACTAATCATCACTAGGCAACTTCAAACTCAAGAATTCTTGGTGGTCTGAGAATGGCCATAGAGCAAGACACCTTTACAAAGATAGCTTTACAATTAGAAATTTCAAAGTAGTGGCAAACACCTATTTCTTTTTTACCCCTTCTTCAAACTTACGAAGTTTGAGTTGCGTGGTTACCTAACCATACAGCACCAATCGCTTGTAAGGACACAACTTTATATTGACTTTCATGGAATGCCCCTCAACCACAGCGCTTTGAAAGCTAAAGACACCAAGGGGACCATGAAACACTGGTTCCTGCTTGCTTAGGGAAGGCCTCTTCGAGTACATAAAAAAAGCGGCATTGGGCAGTTTTTGAGGCCAGGCGATGGGCTACCCTGCTTCATGAAACCTCTGGTATATCTGACAGGCTAGTGGTAATGAGATTGGTCCGTGTAGACACTTGGTTCTCAGCATCATTCCCTTAGGGCCTGGACGAAAACTGGTGACTTGAGGATTGCACCTGCCAGCTAAATTCTTCAGGACCATAATACTGGTACAATAACAGAAGACCCTGCGGCCAGCAGTGGAGTAACTTTGTTAAACATGTTGGGGGGACATGACATCTGAAGAAAAGGTCCCCCAGCCAAATGAATGGGGACAAAATGATGTGCCATGAAAGTTGGGGGGTACAAACACCCCTGTCACCCCCTACAATTAAACCCATTGCGGCCAGGGATGCCTTTGCCCCTTCATGGGACTTCAGGACTCAGCAGTCGTAGAGTTAGAGAATGATTAAAACAGCAGAGTTTAGCTAACAGAAAATGGTGATCAAATATCCAATGACCCAGTGTATCCCCCGGTGAGCATGAATAACAGCAGTGCTCTCCATGCCTCCTTCAAGCATAACATGCAGACTAGAGCTGCACCCTGAAGGGACTCTGACAGTGCTTGTCCCTTTATAGCCGAGAACCCTGGGGTCTGTGAATACCAAATAAGGTCATTTGACAAGCAGTAGTTTGCCACTTTGACCCATCA
Organism: Ambystoma mexicanum; assembly: GCF_040938575.1. Lineage (NCBI taxonomy): Eukaryota > Metazoa > Chordata > Amphibia > Caudata > Ambystomatidae > Ambystoma > Ambystoma mexicanum. The sequence continues at coordinate 152,041,572 of NC_090924.1, forward strand.
CAACGAAGAGTTCTACAAAAGAACCTGCATCCAGAGATGCCATATTCCCCTCCCCAGCACCCCAGAATCCAACAGCTATGGAGCAATCTGAAGGATAGTGGAGCTCGGCCTACGACAGGGTATTCACCAGGTTGAATTATTTGTCACCGAACTGTATACCCCAAACAAGTAGATGGTGAGTAGGGGTCAGGTATATAGAAGGGGTGGGTGTTAAGGGTAGGTGAGCGGGAGTACAGGTAGCCTACCCCCACATTTTGTGGTAATAAATTCAGAGGAAAACAAATCGTGTTTGTTTTAATACACTTCAAATTATTTTGGTGTTCTAAAATAGAACCAACAACAGCCTGTGTTATGGGGACACGAAATCCACCGAGTCCCTGCGTTGAGTACATTCGGGTGACTGCATTCTCCTGGCTCTCTGTGGGATTGTGAGGTGGCTTTGGGTGACTTTTGGACAGTGCTCTGGTGGTGCTTATTGTGTTATAGCCTAGCACCTGAGAGTTAAAGAAATTGAGCATGACGTATAGCAAATAATCAATAGTTTGTTTTCACAATATGATTTACCGCCCTTCGTTAAGTTAGATATGGATTACTGAGAAAGAGTCACATGTAGTACACCTGACTCTCTCCGTTCTTTCAGCAACATCATCTAGGTTTCAGGTATCTTTTGTGGCACTGGAAAGAGGATGGACAGGCCCTCTGACACCACTCGGCCGAGCTCTGCTTTACCAAAATATCTAATGGGACTGACTCCATAACTCAACCTCACTAACAGTAGGTTGTAGATCTTCCTGAAAGGCTTCAAACACTGATTTGAGATGATATTGCATCATTATAACTGAGCTACTTTACCAATCGGCAGACTCTCATTATGATGGTTGTGCTGGAAGTTCAAGAGCTGACTACCCTGAATTTATACCGGAAATCCTTCTTAAGGCGATAGACATTGGGGGGGGGTCCATGTTCTGCACTTCTGAGTCCAGTGTCCAATTACTTATAATATAATTTAGTTCTTTCTGGGTGAAGGAGATGAAAAAGAGGGATTCTAATGATGGACCTCACTGCCAACAAAAGTTAAACAATATGAAGTACGTGTTGATTCCTTTCAAAAACACAAAATTGGTATCTTCTGACACCTTAACAATATTAACAACTGCAGAGTTGTTTGTATAGTCACATTCAAGTGATGACACTGCACTGTCAACTAAAGGAGAAAAACTGTAGCACTTATTCTTTGTGAACTCAAACAGGATATCTCATCCAGTGCTACTAACCTTTCTAAGGCCATAACAGAGTGAACCAAAAAGGTTTTGGCAACTTATCTCAGAGTTGAAGAAGGTGAATCAACCCTTTGCTTCAAGGCACACAAGCAAGACTTTTTGGATCATCAAGTTCTTCAGTTGGGATCTGCAGAATAGGTCGTAGATGTGAGAGAACTGGTCAAAGTGTAATATCTTAATCCGTGGCATTCCACCAGAGATTGATAAAATGAGTTAGAGGAATTTGTCAAAGCTCTTTTCTCTGAACTCCTGCGAGATAATCAAAATGTCGATGGGACCCTGGACAAGTCTGTTCTAGATTTCAACAAAATAAAACGTTGATACTTGTTGTTCTGATTATCGGTGAATTTCTCTAGCACTAAACTGAAGAACTCATAATGTGAAAGGTACATAGAACTACACACATTCCATCACCAGCATCCCAATTGCTGCTATATCAAGATCTAACCCTGTGTACAATCCACAAACCTAGAGGCCAAAATCTATCATGGGGAGACTGCACAAAAAGCAAATTGCTTAACAGCGGGAATTCCTGTTCAGGTTTCCCTACATGGATCAGCAATACCAACCTACTGCATGAAAAGCCGGATCTAAATCAGGTGTTAGACAAACCGCCCCCATGAAGGTGAATCACAGAGATCCTGAAATTCTGAAGGGTGGTATCAGAGGTACCCACATTCAAAGAAGCGCAAGATGAGATTAAGAAAATGCTCCATGGATTGAAGGAAGTGATTGCAAAAATCAGCTGTAGATGGGAATATAAATATTCTTTTTAGTTTTCTCTTTCTGACCCTGCTCTAGATGCTTTGGCTATTACTTAAATTCTTATGGGGCCCAATCAGATGGGGTAACTGTTGTATTTATAAGGCTGGGATGTGTGAGTTGAGGTTACCCATAATTCAATATGAGAGTCTGACTTGGTCGATGCTTCGGGTCTAGCTCAGGGATTTCGTCACCCTACCTGTTGCTACTTTTTACATTGAATTATTCTTTAACTTATGTCTTGTTTTGTGACAGACCTTCCTACTCTGCCTCATAGCAGGGAAGGCCCCAACCACTAAGAGGGCCATGATCAGGTTTTTTTGGGTTCCCATTGGCAGTTGGAGATATCACCACTTTTGTGAAGGGATGGGAAATTGGAGGGGTTTCTATTCCGCTTGTGAGTCACTGTTGAGTTTGTGGCAGGGGACCACTGATCGGTCTTTATTTTTTAATTTATGTATTTATTGTTTGCTTGTTAGGCGCTTATACAAGAAGTAAATACTGCTTCAAAGTGCCCACAGGGCAACAGGGAGGGGACAAGGGGATGAGAAACAATTGAGATACACAAGAGAGAAAACAAATATTAAATACACTGACATTACAGAGAGGTGACACAAAGCGCATTTAGTGTAGGATGAAGATTGCTTTGCTGTGCATATAAAGTGCACAGTGCGTGGCCACAAAGGACATTTAGCTAGATGTTGCAAACGGTAGAGCAACAATTACAGCAAAGTGGTATATGAAGTGATGGTGTTGGTTCACAAAATCAAGGTGATGTGGATGTGGCAGGTGGTGGTGAGATATATATGATTAGTGCAGTCAAGGCTGTAACAAAAAGGCCCAAACCATGTTCCATGATTAAAGTGATAACGTGTCAATAGATATGTTGATAGATAGCAGAGTAGATTATTCGCTAGTCGATGTAGACACGTGGTGGAGAGATAAGCTGAAATGTTGTTGGTTGAAAGACACCAAAGTATCAGCTAATGCGTACAGGGATGTTCCAGATGAATAATTGGTGGTTTTAAAGCAATTTCTCAGCTGGTTTAACATGAGACAGAGGGAGAGCAATGTGTCATTTGTTTTCTGGTCACAGAGGGTACACACAGCAGCTGTCCAGTTTAGGAGCGAGTGTGGAGTACTTTCTGCTGCCGCCTCTGACATTTCTCTAAGACATCTTACCAACTTGTGTAACTGTTATCATTGTAAGAGCACAATTTCAATTAATACCCCATGTACTTCATGGAGACAGCCTAACATCTTCTCTACGCCTTCCCTCTCTTCTGTAGTGTAAATAGCTGTTAATGGGCGAAGCGGTATCTTCCCTGGCCCCAGTAGACCCCTTGTGGGGAACAGCTCACACCTTGTGCATATGCTAATCCCTGCCAGCCTCACCCTACCCTTGGAAAGACAGCCCATAAAATCTGGATGAATATAACATGGCTATTTTTGCCCTGCTCCCATCATTTTACCTGTGACACAAGTAAGGAACCCTCACGTCCCCTCCCTGACAACCTGGACTAGAAAGGGGCCAGAGGGAATGCAAACTCGAGAATGGAGTCTTATTGGAAAATACATCATACCCCATGCCCCTTAACATCTGTCTGTCACTGCCAACACACCTCTCTTCATCATCTTGGAGCTGTTGCACCTCCCCGTCCCCTTTGTTTGCCAAGGTGCAGCATATTATTTTGAGGAATCCACTCCCCACCCTCCATCTTATCCTCTCTCTGTTTCATCATGAAGAATCCCCTGCAGGGTTGCAGCATCACTCTGATATCGTAGGTCTGGTTCCACGTCAAAATCTGGTGAGTTTGTTTCTGTCCGTGGCGTTGGAGGTGGGATTTTCATTTTGGACTGTGTGAGAAGAGTTTGGGGCCTGAGGAAGACAGAATGGTAGACCTATGGGTGAAATGAGCAGTGACTCTAGCCCCTGCCACAACCAATGCCTGACGAACACTTGACAAAAACCTTCTTGCCCTGCCCAGTACGGGCCCTAGCCTGACGGGCAGAATTCCAAGCAGACCACTGAGCACAGGACCTGAGCTTGGTAGAGGGAGCCTTGATGCATCTCACAGCCTGCCAATCAGTGTGCTAAAGAAGGAGAAATGGTTGACAGTGGCCCCACATTTCAAGTAGCTAGTTCTCTGAACCCAAGGTTCTTGCTTCCCATAACGCTCAGCTGTAGGTTATGGTAATTGACTGGAGTTTACAGACTGCCCCTTCCCCCTCATCTGCCAACTCACAGATGCTTGTTTTGTTGCACAGGGTATACAAGGTATCGATGTGAGTGAGAGAGCGAGAGCGATTGACAGGGCCATTGTCAGCTAGTGAAATGGGACCTGTAAGCAACAGGTGTTCAGAAGAGCAGTTTCCGTGCCTCTGGATGCTCAAAATCCAGATTGGTAGTCGTGGAGACCACCAACAAGTTCAGTGTGAGAGTTGAGTTGGGACAGGGCCAATTTCGCCAGCAGTTTTCAGAGGAAGGGGGTGATGGAGATAGGGCAGTAGTTGGCTGGACAGGTAGGGTCTGCTGACGGCTTTTGAAGGAGGGGGCGCACAAAGAGTGGTTACATAGATTAGCCAGTGAAGGGGCAAGAGAGCCAATGAGCAAGGGGAAACCTGTTGGGAAGAGACCTTCATGGAGCAGACTACTTTGGTGACTTCTTCCGGTGAGACAAGGGCAAAGGATGAGAAGAGGAAGGAGGAGGCTGAGAGGCCAAGGGGGTGAGGGATGGCCTGGGAGATGAGTGGCAAGGCTGTTCAGAATGTCCTGAGTGTTTGTGGTGAAGTGAGTGGCGAGTGTGTTGCAGAGGGCCTGAGAAGGAAAAGGGGAGGAGGATACTGAAGAAGGGTTGCTAGTTCCCTGCAGATTTTGAACAGTTTAGCCGTGTTGTTGGAAGAACCAGATACCCATGCCTGAATGTGGGCCCTTTTCTTTGCACGGAAAGAGAGTCTTTATTGCCTTTGGAGCAGGCAGCAGGCCAGTTTGTCAGAGGATGAGCCTGAGGTTTGCCACTTCCGTTCTGCAGCGCTGCACTTTCAATTCAGGTCTGCAAGTTTGAAGTCGTACCAAGTGTTGCGCTTAGAGGCGGGTTTCAAGCGGATTCTCATGACTGGGGAAAGAATGTCAAGGGTGTTGGTGATGGACAGGTGGAAGTTGCTGAGAGCAGTGTCAGTGGTAGAGTCTGAGTTGGGAAGGAAAGGGGGGATAAAGGTGGATGTGAAGGCAGCAGCTGACACTCGTTTCATTGGACCGATGTTCGTCAAAAGTTTTGGCTGGTATTTTGGAGGAGGATTCACAAGGCCATAGGGACTCAGGTGGGAGGAGAGAAGAGAGTGGTCAGACCAAGAGAGAGGGGTTTCCAGGGGAGATGAGAGAGGGAGGTCGGAGTGGATGAGGGCATCCAGAGTTTGTCCAGTAGAGTGGGTTGGACCAGAAGAGAGAATGGAGAGGGATAGAGAGGTGCAGACATCAATGAAAAGAGTGGATGCTGAGCCAGGAGAGCATCATTGGATGTTAAAGACACCGAGGAGCAACAGGTTGGAGGAGGTTGAGAGTAAGGAAGAACAGAAATCATCCCATTCAGGGAGGAACACGAATGTAGCGCCTGGAGGCCGGTAAATGGTAGCAATGTTCAGGGTGGAGAGAGAGAGAACCAATTTGCATACCAGGCTCTCAAAGGAAGAGTAGAGCTATGTGGGTAAGATGGAAGAAGGAACCCACTCAGGGAAGATTAAGGCAACCCCAGCACGATGAGACCGAGGCTTGGAGATTATCTTAAAGCCGTCAGTTAGGGGGGAGTCAAAAGCGATTACTGAGCTGGAATTGAACCAATCCTCAATAAGAGCGAGAATGTGAAGGTCAGTGTCTTCAAGAAGGAGGCAGATGTCAGCAGAGTGTTTGTTGGCTAAGCGGGCATTAAGAGTCACGAGGTGGAGATTATCTCTGCCTTTGAAGGTTTTCTGAGGTGGAGTACAGGGGCATGGTACTTCAGTCAGAGGTGGTGGGACAGAGGGGGAAGTAGGTGGAGAGGCAAGAAAAGGAAATAAGTTAATGAGGGATGGCAGGATCCGGTCAAAGAGAAGGAGGTTGGCCTGAGGACTCTGAACCAGGATCCTGCCAGTGTGGTAGACATTAACGATGCAGCATGATGAGAAGAAGCCCGCCAAGAGGACTTCCCACTTGGTGCCACCATTAATGGGAGAAGATGAGAAAGGGGAGAGAGCATAGATGAGAACTCCATAGGTCTGGAAAGGGGACATAGAAGAGGATATCAGTGAAGATTTCTTTGGAGGATGCGTTGACATAGGTGTCTGCGATGGGAAGGCCAGGATTTGCACCCAGGATGGTTTTTTTGTGCTTTTTCGTTCAGATTCGGTGAGAGAGGGAGGATAGGTGAAAGTGTAGCACTTAGAAAAGATTGGCGAGATGGAGAGTGTCATCTCGGCGGCAGACGATAGATGCGAAAAGGGAAGAGAAAGAAAGGGGGGCTGCAATGCACAGTTCTGGCCCTAAATCACAGGCAGCCTAGTAGTTATGGAGGGCACAATACAAATGCAGAGCATTAGGTGGGGGGCAGGAATCAATTTTTCCTTTTTTTTTAAAGGAATACAATGGATCGTACACACGGATGCAAGATGTGAAAGCACCCCTACCTATATTCGATTTTTAAAACGGGTACAATGCAGTGCAGCACAAAATGGATGCAAGATGTGAAAGCACACCCACCTATATTCGATTTTTAAAACAGGAATAATGCAGTGCAGCACAAAATGGCAAGATGAGAAAGCACACTCACCTAGAGTCAAGTTTTAAAAAGGACTACAATGCAGTGCAGCACAAAATGGATGCAAGTTGTGAAAGCACACCCACCTATACTCGATAATTAAAACAGGAATACAATGCAGTGCAGCACAAAAAGGATGCAAGATGTGAAAGCACACCCACCTATATTCGATTTTTAAAACAGGAATAATGCAGTGCAGCACAAAATGGCAAGATGAGAAAGCACACTCACCTAGAGTCAAGTTTTAAAAAGGACTACAATGCAGTGCAGCACAAAATGGATGCAAGTTGTGAAAGCACACCCACCTATACTCGATTATTAAAACAGGAATACAATGCAGTGCAGCACAAAAAGGATGCAAGATGTGAAAGCACACCCACCTATATTTGATTTTTAGAACAGGAATACAATGTAGTGCAGCACAAAATGGATGCAAGATGTGAAAGCATACCCACCTACATTAGATTTTTAAAACAGGAATAATGCAGTGCAGCACAAAATGGTAAAATGAGAAAGCACACCCACGCAGATTCAAGTTTTAAAAGGAATACAATGCAGTGCAGTACAAAATGGATGCAAGATGTGAAAGGACACCCACCTATATTTGATTTTTAAAACAGGAATACAATACAGTGCAGCACAAAAAGGATGCAAGTTGTGAAAGCACACCCACCTAGATTTGATTTTTAAAACAGGAATACAATGCACTGCAGCACAAAATGGATGCAAGATGTGAAAGCACACCCACCTAGATTCAATTTTTGAAACAGGAATATAATGAAGTGCAGCACAAAATGGCAAGATGAGAAAGTACACCCACCCAGATTCGATTTTTAAAACAGGAATGCCATGCAGTGCAGCACAAAAAGGATGCAAGTTGTGAAACCACACCCACCTAGATATGATTTTAAAACAGGAATACAATGCAGTGCAGCATAAAATGGATGCAAGATGTGAAAGCACACCCACCTATATTCAATTTTTAAATCAGGAATACAATGCAGTGCAGCACACAATGGATGCAAGTTGTGAAAGCACACCCACCTATACTCGATTATTAAAACAGGAATACAATGCACTGCAGCACAAAATGGATGCAAGATGTGAAAGCACACCCACCTAGATTCAATTTTTGAAACAGGAATATAATGAAGTGCAGCACAAAATGGCAATATGAGAAAGTACACCCACCCAGATTCGATTTTTAAAACAGGAATGCCATGCAGTGCAGCACAAAAAGGATGCAAGTTGTGAAACCACACCCACCTAGATATGATTTTAAAACAGGAATACAATGCAGTGCAGCACAAAATGGATGCAAGATGTGAAAGCACACCCACCTAGATTCGATTTTTTAAAACAGGTATACAATGCAGTGCAGCATAAAGTGGATGCAAGATGTTAAAGCACAATCACCTATATTCAATTTTTACATCAGGAATACAATACAGTGCAGCACAAAATGGATGCAAGATGTGAAAGCACACCCACCTATATTCAATTTTTAAATCAGGAATACAATACAGTGCAGCACAAAATGGATGCAAGATGTGAAAGCACACCCACCTAGATTCGATTTTTTAAAACAGGAATACAATGCAGTGCAGCATAAAATGGATGCAAGATGTGAAAGCACACCCACCTATATTCAATTTTTAAATCAGGAATACAATACAGTGCAGCACAAAAAGGATGCAAGTTGTGAAAGCACACCCACCTAGATTTGATTTTTAAAACAGGAATACAATGCACTGCAGCACAAAATGGATGCAAGATGTGAAAGCACACCCACCTAGATTCAATTTTTGAAACAGGAATATAATGAAGTGCAGCACAAAATGGCAAGATGAGAAAGTACATCCACCCAGATTCGATTTTTAAAACAGGAATGCCATGCAGTGCAGCACAAAAAGGATGCAAGTTGTGAAACCACACCCACCTAGATATGATTTTAAAACAGGAATACAATGCAGTGCAGCACAAAATGGATGCAAGATGTGAAAGCACACCCACCTATATTCGATTTTTTAAAACAGGAATACAATGCAGTGCAGCATAAAATGGTTGCAAGATGTGAAAGCACACCCACCTATATTCAATTTTTAAATCAGGAATACAATACAGTGCAGCACAAAATGGATGCAAGATGTGAAAGCACACCCACCTAGATTTGATGAATGCAAGATGTGAAAGCACACCCATCTAGATTCGAGTTTTAAAAGAGGAATGCAGTGCACCACACAATGGCAAGATGAGAAAGCACACCCAGTGATACAATGCAGTGCAGCACAAAAAGGATGCACAATGTGAAAGCACAAACACCCAGATGTGATATTTAAAACAGAAATACAATGCAATGTGCACAGAAATGTGAGAGTTAAGGAGATAGATAAATACAACACAGTGTGAGATGTGATTTACCACATGTGGAACACAAGGTGCAGTGTAGTAAAGAGAAGTTCCAAGGAGAGGCATTATAGGAATGACACAGTTACAGTTCAAGGAGATAGCTGGAGGAGGCAATCAGAAATTCAGCCATCACTCCCGTTTTTGCAGAAGAAGTGGGGCCATGGTCTGGCCTTTCCATTGGTCTTCTTCGATTGGGTAGTCTCCTTTCCAGCGTCATGATGCCTTTGGGCGAACGTGCGCTTTACAAGTGTTAATAACATAACATAACATGGTCCGAGTTCAGGAGCTGAGGAGGCTGCAGCATTGTTTGTGGTGTGGCGACAAGCTGGGGGCCCATCCATGCCTGGACATGCTCAGACATTGCCTTAGAAGTGGGCCTTGAGAGGCGGGCCGGCAATGCCTGCCGGCTTGCCTGATTGGGCCTTGGATGTAACAGGGGTCCAATCAGAGTCACTCCCGTTTTTGCAAAAGAAGGGGGGCCATGGTCCGAGTTCAGGAGCCGAGGAGGCTGCAGCATTGTTTGTGGGGCGGCGACAAGGTGGGGGCCCATCCATGCCTGGATAGGCTCAGACATTGCCTTAGAAGTGGGCCTTGGGAGGTGGGCCGGCAATGCCTGCCGGCTTGCCTGATTGGGCCTTGGATGTAACAGGGGTCCAATCAGAGTGGGCCGCCCCACAGCTGGGTAGGCCCTCCTGTAAATGCATGTCCTGGGGTGGCCATGTTGGAACGATGGCCCAATGCTAAGAAGAGTGCAGGAGAAAAGACACACATGCGGCAATCAAATGCTGCAGGAAGTGTTTCACACAGTTAAGGTCATTTAAAATGAAAAAGAAGATTTTTCAGTCGATCACCCAAGAAGAAGTTTGCACCGTGTGCCGCTTGTGCAGGGGTGCATTAAAGCCCCATGAAAGTCCAGCAGGGCTTACCTTTTGTAAAATGGTGGTGGGTGTCCTCAGGCCTTGTGGTGCTTCAGGAGAAAGAGGCCTGTGCTGACTGCATGGCTTCTCAGAGATTGTAGGCAGAGTAGGGCTCAGACAGGGCCTTAGAACTTGGTAATTCGTGCATTGGTTGAACACACCCAGGCAGTGCAGTAAGGCCCCAAAACCTGTCCCCACAGTGTTTGACTTTCCCTGAGTACAGGCCTTATAATGGGTAGTTGCACGTGATGTGAATGTTTTCTATGACTTAGCTAGCCCACCATCTGTTATTTTACAACCTTCCCTCCAATTTAATTCTCTCATAGTAAAATAGTGAACTCCACAATTGTGTCCTAATCACACTCAGATCATAGCACATGGCCATACAGGTATGGCACTCTGGGTGATAGTGGACACTCTGTATTCCTCTTCGCTTTTTGTATACACCGCATCAACTTTACGCTACCCTATTTGTCACCTCCAACATTCACCTTACATGCATTCTTTTCTTGAATTGGCTCCTCTTAGCCAATAGGCTTGCAGTCCCAGAATTACTATTTTGGAGTTTATTTGTGGGAGAAGTTCAACATACTTCCAGGCCGGCATCTTGATTCCATCACACAGCCATACACTACAATTTGTAATACTCTTTATTAAACCTGCCTTCAAGTAAATGTTATGTTATCTAAATACGTTTCTTTCACGTTCCAGCCTTAGTGGAGCATCATGCATCTGAACTTTCACAAACCTTACCCCTCTTTGTTTTACCTTCTAGTTTATGTCTATGACTATATGTCCTTTATTTGTCACCCCTTTTTCTCTTCCTCCTCAACCTCCTGTTTTCCCTTTCCTCGCAGATTATGGACTGGAAACCCTTGTTGTGGCCACAATATGCTACTTTTAAGGCAAGGTTAGGAGCTCTGAGACTACTATGGTGTTGTTTTGGTGCAGTATTAGAACTGTGCAGCATGACGTATGCACATAAAAGCTATTTAAGGTGAGACAGTTTCAGTTTCTTGATTTCCCAATATTTCCTGGATACTACAGTAACTTCAGAGTTTTCTCTAAGAACAGTGTCAGACTGCTCCCAATTCTTCATAATTGTATCACTGGCAGTCTTAATGGGAAGACAAATGAAACAATGGCACTTGGATGATTATCTGTTAAACAATCTTGTTATGGTACAAGCTATATCCGAATATCTTGCAAACTATTTTGCAGAAAATAATGATGGCCAAGTGACCCGAGCCATAAAATAGGAAGCGTTCAAACAGTATTAAGTGGAGAACCCATAAGTGTAGCATCAACATGTACAAAAACAAGAGATAGCTCTAGAGAATCCCTGATAACAAAGCGGCAAGCTCTAGAAGAGGCACACAAGAAATTGGGATCTCAAAGACATATAAGCAATTCAACGTTCCAAGAGCGGAGTTGCTAGCCTTTGATTCGGGTTAAAATGCCCATTACATACCTAATTGAGGCAATGTTATTAGCATATAAACTGAAAGGGTTATGTTCTCACAATATAATCAAAATTCTTAAGGATAAAAGGGGCTCACTTTGCATGGACAATCAGGAAAAGTTATCCATTTTTTTGCTTTCTTTTTAACTTTTTTCACTGTTCAAACAGCTGACCATGAATGTCAATAGACTTTTTTACAGGATGTAAATGTACCCAAACTGAGAAATTTGCACAGATAATTTTTAGAAGTGTGAATATCCAGTGAGGCATCCTCCAGGTCATTAAATCCTTACATAACAATGAACGTCTTAGATCAATTTATTTGTCAGCCTTTTTATAAGAACTGTAAGCACATTTTAATCCCACAACTACTTACAATGTTAAAATGTTTTAAGACACACATTCAGCAATGTGGACAATGAGCGAGTTGGCCTTATCACTCATTCTTAAACCAAATAAAGATCCCCAGTTATGCTCTTTATATCATGCGATAGCAATTTTGAACTATGAAGCATGCATTTATATGAAATCTTTGGCTAATCACCTACCCCCAATGCTCTGCAAGTTAATAGACCCTGGCCAAACCATAGTTGTACAGGATAGACAAACACAGACAAGTCCATAGAATTATAAATGCAATACATATTGTACAATGAGAAAGGCTATCATTTGCCATATTGTTGGTCAACATCAAAAAAGCTTTCAACCAAGTGGACTGCCATTTGCATAATGACTTTTGGAAATTTAGTTTTGACTCTAAGGTTCTCTTGAAAGCCAACTATTGTGGCCCCCTAACTAGTATTAAAATGAACAAGTTGATATCTTCCCCAATCAAAATGTGAATGCGCACTAGACAGTGTTGCCTTCACTCAAGTGTTCTTTTCATCCTATGCATGTATCCAATGGCTCAAAGAATTGGAGACCACCCAGGTATACAAAGCATTCTAGCTTCAGGTCTTCTAAACAAGTTGGCATTCTTTGTCAATATTGTGATCTTCCTCATTCAAAATCATTAAAGCTCACTTGAATAAAGAACTTAATTATAAGAGCGCCAGGAGACCATGCCAGTGGCAGCAGTCCACGGTACAAGACCAATTAACATAACATTTTGAGAAAGTATCCGGTTTTAAGATGAATTAGGATAAATCTATATGTCTTTAACATTACTTTTTCCCTGGATGTGTTTAATACCCTTTGAAAAAGAAATGTCAGGTCTCAAATATTTCAGCATATATTTAACTGGATTTCTTTCTTCCCTCTATAGATGCATTGCCTCCTTCTTGCTTTCCAATTTGTCTAGTAACCTGGACAAATAGAAGGCATTACAAATATCCTGGATTGGCAGTAAAACTGCCATAAAAATGTACATTTTACCTATTCCAGGGTTTTTCAAATTGAATTCCCTTTCTCTGACGTATTCCATTTTATTTGGGGAGGCAGAATTGAGAGTGTCACATCAAACTGTCAACTTGTTTTCCACGAAGAAATGGTGTAATTTGGAGCAATCACAGCCCTTGCCGCTCTTGAGTATTTATTGTGGCAATCCCTGAAGAAACACAGCCTCACAATCACTGTTCAACGTACTGGAGCACACTTAAATTTAGACTGAATGCAGAATCAGATCTAAAATAGATATTAAAAAAAAACGATTGGCATTTTTTTTTCAAGTCCCTATGTTAATATGTAAAATTTTGAGCAATTCAAGCTCAAAATTTGCAAAAGCAAGCACATGGGCGCATCCATTTTGTGAAATGGATGCCCGCCTGTGCTGGCTTTTGCTTTTGCGGCACTAATGAAGGAAAAGCCAGCCAGCTGTAGTAAACTAAAGCTACCACTGGGTGGCTTTTCCTTCATTAGTGCTGGGACTCGGAGGACGCGGACCGGAGACTACAGGCAGAAAAGCTGCAGCTGCATCTCGGTAAGTGCTATTTATTTTTTTTTAAAAATAAGCACTAGCTGCGTTTTTTTTTCTAAGTTTTCCGGGCTGGAGGAGCCCGGAAAACTTAGAAATAAAACCGCAGCTTTAAAAACGATGTATTTATGTTTGCGGTCGCTTTTGAAGCGACCGCAAACATAAATACAACGTTATTGTGTTTGAAAACGCTGTGCTTTTTCTTTCTAAGTTTCTGAGGCTCCTCCGAGCATGAGAAACTTAGAAAGAAAAACCGCAGCGTTTTCAAACACAACCGCGTTGTGTTTCTGCCTAAATCTGCTTTCCCATTTGGGGCTCTAGGGCGCCCCACAGGGAGCCCTAGAGCCCGAAATGGGAAAGCAGATTTAGGCAGAAACACTGCAGCATTTAGGATTGCAGAAAACAACCGCGTAGTGTTTCTGCCTAAATCTGCTTTCCCATTTGGGGCTCTAGGGCTCCCCGTGGGGAGCCCTAGAGCCCCATATGGGAAAGCAGATTTAGGCAGAAACACTGCAGCATTTAGCATTCCCCATTTGGGGCTCTCGGGCCCCCCGTGGGGAGCCCGAGAGCCCCAAATGGGAAATCAGCTGTAGGCAGAAACACAGCGGCATGTAAACACAACCGTGTTGTGTTTCTGCCTGCCTTGGCTTTCACTTTGGGTCTCCGGTGCTCTCCTGGGAGCACCAGAGACCCAAAGTGATAGCCACGGCAGGAAGAAACGCAACGCAGTTGTGTTTGAAAACGCTGCGGTTTTTCTTTCTGAGTTTCTCAGGCTCCTCCGAGCCGGAGGAGCCTGAGAAACTTAGAAAGAAAAATCCGCAGCGTTTTCAAACACAATAACGTTGTATTTATGTTTGCGGTCGCTTCAAAAGCTACCGCAAACATAAATAAAATGTTTTTAAAGCTGCGGTTTTATTTCTAAGTTTTCCGGGCTCCTCCAGCCCAGAAAGCTTAGAAAAAAACCTGCAGCTAGTGTTTATTTTTATTAAAAAAATAGCACTTACCGATATGCAGCTGCAGCTTTTCTGCCTGTAGTCTCCGGTCCCCGTCCTCCGCGTACAGCACCCAGTGGTAGCTTTTGTTTACTACAGCTGGCTGGCTTTTCCTTCATTAGTGCCGCAAAAGCCAAAGCGAGCACAGCGGCGGGCATCCATTTCACAAAATGGATGCCCCCATGTGCTTTCTTTGAGCTTGATTTGTTCAAAATTTTACATAGGGACTTGGAAAAAAAATTGCCAATCGATTTTTTTTAATATTGCCTATCTATTTTTGAAATAAAAAATTTTGGGCGAACCATCCCTTTAACATTTCATAGACAAGCCAGGATCAAGAGGCCTTACATAACTGGAGAAATGTGGATTTGATGAGGTTGGGACAAAGTTACGTAAACGGTAAAGCCAAATCATTTGTTGATTTTGTGTATTAGAATTTTTGATAAATGTAGTTGATGCATTGAGCAGCTAACCCCACACTGTACATACAGGTGCAACTAATCATATGGTGTCACTTTTTGATGAATGACAAGAAAAGCAATTTAGGTCTACATACATGCACTGATGGGAGAGAGACCTCCAATCTGAAATAGGTGAGGTTTCATGGATCAATATATGGTCTAGGGTCTCCACAACCTTTTCTTTGTACTCAGGTGAAGGAGAATGCCTACAAGTTAGTGATTCTTTGATATTTAACCTCTGTCAGGTTAGATGAGATTTTCCCCTTTGCCCCTATCTATTTTTTGCTACCAATATGTGTTAGCCATAAGTACCTTACTTCACATGGGGTGGTCCTAATGCATAATTCAGCCGTTTTAGTCTGGAATTCTATACCAGATGTTGTGACAGTGTTTGTGAAATGATGATACACCTCATTGTTGATTTAAGAATTGCATGTACCGTTACTACTGATATGATGTCCGATAAATTTGTGATTTTTGCCTTTGAATGATCAATGTGACGTTCAAATGGATTGTATCCTCCCACGTATTCCTCATCTTTGATATTCGATATCCAGCTTTAGCTGCTTCGGAAAAAAGACATTTCGGCAGAGGGCGCTGTGCATCGACGGCGTCGACTCCATGTCCCCCGAGGGCCTCCGTCTCGAGGATGATGTCATCGAAGGCATATATAGCATGTGCAGCGCCCGTTGGCTTCAGTTCCATTTTTCGGCGAATGCTATCGCTTCGA
The DNA here is from genome assembly GCF_040938575.1 of Ambystoma mexicanum. Classification (NCBI taxonomy): domain Eukaryota; kingdom Metazoa; phylum Chordata; class Amphibia; order Caudata; family Ambystomatidae; genus Ambystoma; species Ambystoma mexicanum. The sequence continues at coordinate 152,057,287 of NC_090924.1, forward strand.
GAAATACAGCGCGCTTCTTCACTTCATAAAAACTTCATTGCTTCGAGAAATCGAGTATGTCTTCTTCGTCGACACCGACTAACCTGAAGACCGGGTTCAAGAAGTGTTGAGATTGTGGGTCAAAATTGTCATTGACTGATTCACACTGTATATGGTGCCTCGGGGTGGAGCATAACACCTCGGACTGGTCCAAGTGCTAGTCGATGACAGCAAAAGCCTTGAAGGAACGAAAGGGGAAATTGACGGTAGGTCAGAACCCCAAATCATCTACCCTGACCAAAAAACCTTCAACCGAGGAGTCGAGAGGGGAGTCACCTCGGAGGAAGAAAGTTAAGAGGTTGAGATCAAGGAGTGGCTCCCACCACTCCTCATCGAAGAAGTACAAGAAGAGGCACCTAGGTCGCCTTCTTCGACTTCATCGCCGGACGCTTCCCCTGAGAGGGTATCTCGCCCCACAAAGAAAAGAGATGCTAAAAATATTCGAAAAACAAAAGCCTCCAAACCATGCTCCTACCGCGCCTTCCAAAGAAGCCGGCAAGGAAAGGGCTCAACCTAAATCCTATGCGCCCTCGAGCCCAGGACGAAGGCCTGATCTTCATCGGGAGCCGTCGAGGCCTCGATCCGATGATGTGTCATCGAAGGATCCATCGAGCCGAAAGCATAAGCATAAATCGAGGTCGTCGTCACCATCCAAACCATCGATGCCGGCTGCGCCTTCGACACCAGCCAAGCCCTCGACGTCGACTTCGACACCGAAGGCATTGACGCCAGCTGCGCCATCATTGCCGGCTGGCGCAAGCAATGCTGAGCACCCCATCAAAACCTATGGTGCCAGTGAAAAAAGGTTTGATGGCTCTTCCAGCGTCAAATCCATTATTCATTAAACCCTTGATGCCTGAAAAGACTTATGTGCCTTTACCAAGGAAGGACTATTTTAAGTCCCTTAATATGTGAGGAGAATGTACCCTCAGATAACGAGGCACATTTGGCCTCCAGTTTGGTATGCCAAATATACTAGATAGTTTTATCTCTGAGGAAACAAGGTTGAGAGACCTTTATGACAACCTGCAGATGGCCAGTGGGTTTGACACCTCACCTGAGCTAGAGTTTGGAAGAACAGAGTCAGGGAAGCATGCTGATGCATCATATAGACAGCTCAAGTCCAAGGTAGTGAAGTACATGGGGTGGAGTAGGCCTCTGTTACCATTCGAACAGGATGATCTGACAGACATCCTGGATAAGGATCCTCAGTCAGATCCGATATTACCTTTTCCCATTTCTCTGCAAAAAAGGGTGGCAGTGAATTGGGAAACACCAGAAACCAATCTGGCTGTGTATACAAATTTGACCAAAAAGTACTGCCCTTCCAGTAGGGACCCTGACTACCTGTCAAAACACCCCACTCAAGAGAGTCTGGTGGTAGAGGAAGCTACAGCAACTTCTACGCAAGCAGCTTACCCTACCATCCTTCCAGATAGGGACGACAAAAGAGTAGATGGATGGGCAAGGAAGGTATTTTCTTAAATCAGCCAACTCCACATGTGGCCTTGCAAAATTTACATTCACTCTATGTGGCTGCATTTCCATGGCAGCAGAGCACATTCCCTAGGGGGATGAAAGAGATGGGTTCTTAGCCATAATTAGAGACGGCAAAGAAGCCATGTGTGAGTCTCTACAGTCAGGTCTGGATTCTGCTGACAGCATCAGCAGGGCCATGGCTACTAGCACCGTTATACACAGATTTGCGTAGTTGAGGAAGTCGGGCTTTGCACCGGATGTGCAATCCAGACTCAACATGCCCTTTGACGAGTCTTACCTTTTTGGCAAAAAGACTAACAACAGCCTTGAGAAGTTGCAGACCTCAAAGGCGGCAGCCAAATCCTTAGGTACCGCTATTAGGCAGCCTCAGCCTTTTCACTCTAGTGGACAGTGTTGGAGAGGTAGATCTTTTTGCTACTACTCCGCAGTTGGAAGAGTGAGAGGAATGGCTGGTCAAAGAGACCAAAGAAAGTTCCCTCGTGGTGGATGAGGGAAAGGTGTGAAACCAGCTCAAGCAGAGGCATCTTTGCCATCTGCCACTGCATCAGCTGCCTCAAAACCTCTCTGAGATCTTGAGTCACAACTTACCAGTAGGGGGCAGACTGTCGCAGCATCTAGAAGAATGGCGAGTCATTACATCGGATGCTTGGGCATTGGAAACCATAGCCCATGGGTACTGCCTTCCTTTCATACAGAGACCTCAGAGCAATCCACTGGGGAGCCTCTCTTTAAGGATTCCAGATCCACTCCTTGTGCAGGACATTTTAACCCTGCTAGAGAAAGGCACTATAGAACCAGTGTCTGTAGCGGAGAGGAACAAGAGATGGCATTCCCCTTATTTTCCAATACCCAAGAAGGTCGGAGGACTGTGAACCATCTTAGACTTGAGATATTTGAACAAGTTCCTCAGGTAGAACAAGTTCAAGATGGTCACTCTTTCTCAGATCCTTCAGGCCCTCCAACTCCAGGACTGGATGGTGTCATTGGATCTTCAGGATGCTTATTTTCATGTGCGAATCCATCTCATGCACAGGAAATTCCTGAGGTTCGCAGTTGGCAATTCGCATTATCAATTTCGAGTTCTGCCATTCGGGCTAACCTCTGCCGAGGGTTTTGACCAAACTAATGGCGTGGTGGCAGCGAGTCTCAGGAGGCAGGGCTGGGGGGGAATTTATGTCTACCCCTATCTGGACGATTGGCTGATAAGGGCGTGTTCTCGCGAACAAGTCCTGCATCATCTCAACGTCACCTGCCACTCTCTTCACAGACTGGGCTTCTCCCTCAATTAGTCAAGTCCCATATGACACCTTGTTAGGGAGAATTCTCTCTTTAGGCTGAATTTCCTAACCTAGTGAGTCCCCCAGCAGCTTTGCTGGATTTCTGGAGTTTGTTTTTTTCTCCTGCCAAGAGTGAGACTCTTTTTCTCCCACTCTTGGACATGATTTATGGTGTTCCTTTGACTGTTAATGTTTTCTGGGCTATGGGGTCCTTTACTCCATAGGGTGTCATCTGTTTTTACTATGTGTGTTACACAGCACCCTCCGTGCAGTGACACAGGGGTGTCATAGTGACACCCCGCCATAGACTCCATACCCTGGGACTGACTACTGTCTCCCAGGGCATGTAAAGTCACCATTGGCTTTACTAGTCCCAAATTATTAACAGAAACCGGTACAAACCATCATATTGTGGACGTACTGGTCGGGGCAATTCGATTGCCCCGGGGTCTGTTAGTCGAGGGGGCACGTCTCCGTCCCCCCTGATCGAGTTTTGGCTGGTGGCAGTGGATACTACTTTTTATATTCGACCGCAAATAAATCTCTATGGGATTTTCCCATTGTTCAAGGCTACCAACTTTAATTATTTAATTCTCATAGCCTCGAACATACCGCCGGTTTATTTAATTAATATTAATTCGCCGGTTGGTATTTTTTGCCAGGACTCGATTCTAAAATGGCGTTTGTGTTCTCTTCTGTGACTCCAACCCAAGTCGAGCCCTTTGTTCCACTTTTTGGCAGGCTTCTCCACAGAAGCCTCCAAAAGTGGTGCCACTCTGTCTGGGTACCACAGGGGGTGCGGGAGGGGGTTTAGGCACCCTGGACTGAGTTACCTTGGTAACTCAAGTCGCACTCTTGTGTGATTGGCCCAAGTGGTGAGCCGGCCGCCTCACCACTTAGCATGTTTGATTGACAGCTAGGCTGAGTGATTGGGGGTGTGCTGCATAAAAGCAGGGCTTTGGGGACTGGAACTTCAGAAGTCGCCACAGGACCTGAGAATCCGACGAGGGAGAAGCTGAGCCGACCTACCACGACAACACCACCGGTGGAGCCCTGCGGAACCGACTCACCACTTCCCGACGACAGAGAAGATCTCCCGGCTGGAGAGGCTTCTTCCCCTGACTGGTGGGCACAACCAGTTTACCTTCTTTTCCTCGCATCCCAGGACGTCTTGTGGTCGAATTGCCCGTGCCAAGCACCCCGGCAACCGGATAGCCACTTACCACTGGACCGCGAATAAAAGGACAGCTCCTTTTACCTGAGAACTCCGCGGCTGGTTCCTTTCCTGGCAGTGCAACGGACTCCTGTCTTCCTCCCCAACGAGATCCTCTCTTCCCCCGGACGAAGCACCGACTTGCATCCGCTGCCAGGAACAACTGCCCCCGCTGGAGTATTCTCACCACTTTAAGGTACTGTGTCCGCCAGGCCTCCCTTTCTAAAGATTGCTACAAGGTAATAATAATCCCTTAACCTTCTGGACTGGGCTGGCCACCTTGACCATCTAACTGGTCCCTTTCTTTGGTCCAACTCTTTTTTGAACCCTTTCAAGACTTTTGTGCACTGAATCCGTGTGACCTTGGACACGTTTCGTTCTGGTCCCTTTCTTCTTCGATCTTAAAGTGGATCCGGCCTTCTGAACTCTAACTTCACGATTTACTTTGCCTTCCTCTCTTGTTATGTTCTTGTGAAAGTGTTGGGATCTGTTTCAAATTATACTCTGCTTTTCTCTCCCTTTTTAAAACGAATTATTAGAGTGCCATCTCCGTTAAGCGCTCACCGCTCTCTGAAAATAAGTGGGGCTTTACTTAAGACTTGTCTAATATTCTTTTAAGGGAGTGTATATCTTTTAGTGACCATGTTTTTGAACTGCTTAACCTTAGTGCCTGTGTGTTTTAATAGATGTAGTTTCAAATAAATAATTATATCTCTTTTACACCAAGCTCTGGTCAGTGTTTACTTGTCCTACTTTGTTCGTCTGACCTATTGTGAATACTCTGTATACTGCCTAACTCTTCTTGAGGGAAGTCTGACTGCTCAGCCACAGCTACCAAGTGAATCTGCGTGATACAGACTGCTACCAAGTGGGTTTACTGCCAAACACCTGTAGTCTTAAATCTTTTGCAGTGGTCCCAGAGGGAACTGCACAGGGTTCTGCCTAACACTGGTGGCAACGGTGGGATTTGTATGGAGTATACACTTTAGAGTGCTTTTTGAACACTTTAGGACAGCTAACCACAGAGCTCAGCACTAAAAAGCTGATTTTCTAACTATGTCTGCTATGGATAGTTATACCCTAGAAGCATTGTCTGCCAAAACTGATGATTGCTTAAAAGTATTGTGTAGACATAAGAATCTCTGAGAAAGGCAAGAAAATGGAACTTATAGAAAGATTGTTAGAAAATCAAAGTCTGGGAGGTACAGAGGAATCTACCCCCCCCAGCAAATTTAGAAAACAGTGATGGTATTGATCTGAATCAAAGTCTTGATAATGAGTCAGAAGAGGAAAGTGAACCTAATGAAGTTAGCCACTCTGAGCTTCTGTCTGCCTTACCTACTGTACCTACTGGGCCTATACCAGGTCCTACATGTAACCCTGCTTATTTTGAACTTGAAAAAATGAAGCTTGAATTAGAGTACAAACGTTGTATTGCTCAATCTGAAAGAAACCAAGAGCTAGAGTTCAGAAGAATGAATGCCCAGGCTGAGCAGAAGCTAGCTGAGTTAAGACTCAGAGAAATATAGCTTAATCATGAACTAGAAATGAAGAAGTTGTCTGTGGAAAATGCTTCTCTCTCCTCTGGTTCCTCTAGGAGTTCCAGTCCCAAAAGACCCCGGATGCCTAAGGAATTAGTGGGTATGTATGAACCTAAGTTGGATGTGTTGGATTGGTTACAAATGTTTGAGTATAATCATGGGCTCCAGGACAACACAGGGAATGAGTTACTTCCCTGGTTGTTCTCTAGGCTTCCCCCTGTTGCAACTGATGTGGTAATGGAGTTGGTGTCAGGAATGGCACTCTGTCAAGAGTGGCACAGGGTGCCCAAGTAGGGTTTGGGTGGCTGTGCTGAGGTAAGGTAGCAGATAAGCACACACAGCAGGAAGTTCAACAAGAAAGATGAGTAGGAAACAGTAGCTGTGAGCCAAAAGGGGCAAAAGATACAAAGGTACAAACAAACTGGATTCCCTTTTGGGGTGTATGCTGAAATGGGAAAGAGTATTCCACGAACCTTAGGAAACTCCAGCCTTCTGCACAGCTTGCTATAACAGAGGCCCACGCTGTATGCTCATGGCTGGGAACAACAGCAGTGGGTGTCTGTAACACTGAAAACGCGACAAAGGAAGGGACAGAGGTTGCCTGCGAGAAACCAACAGGCAAGCTCTGTACAAAGGGATTACATAAGACACATGAGAAGACAAGAACCGAAATATCCAGCGAAAAGGAAGCCAATGAGCAATCTAGCAGAAGGAAATGAAGGAAAGGAAGTTAGACTGAAATAGATTACCTAAGGTAGAGTACAGAGGACTCAAGGAAGAGAACAAGGAGCAGCAGTCAGGAAAACAGAAGGCTGCAAAGTAGGAAGCAGGTCGGCAGTCAAGAGTGGCACTAGGTGCAGGCAAACTGTATTGGACTGCGGAGGAATGTAGTAGGCTGAAAGACAGGGAGTCCAGAAGAACAGGACAGAGAGAGATTAGTAGTAGGCGACAGACAGAGAGCCCAAAAGAATAGGGCCGCTAGGTAGGGAGCCCAGAGGAGCAGGGCTGTAGGCAGCGAAGAGGTGCAGGCTGCAAGGTAGGGAGCCCAGGGAACAAGGGCTTGGAGACAGCAGAAGGTTGCAAGCTGCACGGTAGGGAGCCCAGAGGACAAGGGCTGTAGGCAGCCGGAGTGAGGCAGGCTGCAGGGCAGGGAGCCCAGAGGACAAGGACGGTAGGCAACCGGAGTGAGGCAGGCTGCAGGACATGGAGCCCAGAGGACAAGGATAGTAGGCAGCCGGAGTGAGGCAGGCTGCAAGGCGGGCAGCAGAGGACTAGGACTGTAGGCAGCCGGAGTGAAGCAGGCTGCAGAGCAGAGAGCCCAGAGGACAAGGACGGTAGGCAGCTGGAGTGAGGCAGGCTGCAGGGCAGGGAGCCCAGAGGACAAGGATTGTAGGCAGCCGGAGTGAGGCAGGCTGCAAGGCGGGCTGCAGAGGACTAGGACTGTAGGCAGCCGGAGTGAGGTAGGCTGCAGGGCAGGGAGCCCAGAGGACAAGGACTGTAGGCGGCCGGAGTGAGCCCAGAGGAGCAGGGCCGCTGACTGTAGAGGGCTGCAGAGGACTGTAATAGGCTGCAAGGCAGGAAGCCCAGAGGACAAGTGCTGTAGGTAGAAGGCAGCAGAGCGTGATCGGCTGCAAGGCAGGGAGCCCGGAAAGGACACTAGAACAAAACAGGATAATGCAGCAACAGGAACAGCATACAAAGTAAACGGTCAAGGCAAACAGGAGCGGGGAGAAGATGCAAGACACTGTGCTCCTGCAGGCAGCTGCTTATATACAGCCCTGCCCTGTTCTGAGGCAGGCTAATTGACAGCACCTGTAGCAGCACACCTGAAGACAATCTGCCTCCTCCCTCTCTGGTCCTGAGCAGGTGGAAGCAGCACTGGCCGCTAGTGCTTCTGGGGATTGTGGCCCGAATAACGATGAATGAGAATAGCCAGGAATTGAGGACTGCAGCCAGGTACATTATGGTAAATGTAGTTATTTGAATAAAATAAGAAAGAACCAAAGTTGAGCATATGGAAATAAAAGACCAAGGCGTGAAAAGGATTTGTTCAAGGAGTATTATGAGGATAAATGAGTACCAAGTAGTCCATGATGGTTGCCAATGCGTGCGCCAGCGGCGCGGGCATGACAGTTGGGGGAGGTGGATAAGAAGGATTATGAATGTGTGAAACTAGCTTTGATAGCTAGATTTGGGAAGACCACTTCCCAGTACCTTAAGAGGTTTAGGACCCTCAAAAAGCATGATGGTACCCCTTGGGCTACCCGGGTGAGTGAAAGTTTGAAAAACTTAGAGGGATGGATTTAGGGTTACAGAGTTAACACTTATGAAGGAATGAAGAATCTTGTAATGTTGGAGTCAATTTATGATGCCTGCTCTCCTGAGCTCAGACAGCACTTGGCTGATTCAAAGGAATTAGATTCCAGGAAGTTAGCTAAGGCTGCTGACTTGTGGGTTGCCAACAGGGCCACTCACAAGGATTCTTGGGCTACTCAGAAAAAGGATGAGGGGAAACAGCCAAAAAAGGACTCCAAAGATAATTCTAATAATTCCAATTCCAAAGAGGGCCCCACACAAAACCAAAAGGGTACGCCACATGGGAAACCAAATCAGGCTAGTGTACCTCCTGGTGCCAAACCAGAAGGAGGTCAGAACAAGCCACCATTCCAGAAAACATTTGGTAAATGCTTTCTTTGTGGCTCTACTGACCATGTGAAAGGAGATCCCAGATGTAAGGGTAAACCTTCAGGGGTCCAGCTTGTCTCCTTAGCCTTCGCTCCAGAGGAGGAAGTACAAATGGCAAGTGGAAACTTTCTATTACTGGCTGATGAACCCACTGGAGTCTCAGCCAGTGTTTCTTTAGTGTCTCTGGGCTTGTGGGAACAACAGAACTTAGATGTCTATAATTCTATCCCAAATAATACTAAAGAGTATTATAAGGACAGTGGCCAGGTGAATGGTCAGGAGACTCCTGCCATTAGGGACCAGCATAACTGTGGTGGACAAATCATTTTTTCAGGCTGAGGATGTTGCTAAGGCACCCAAACGACTCACCAAGTTAGCTGGAGGGCCTGTGCAGATGCTTCCCAAATTACCAGTTCTCATCCAGTGCAATGACATGACTGTGAAGATGCCTGTCAGCATACAAAGTGAGGTGCCAGGAAGGGTTCTGCTGGGTAATGACTTAAAAACTCTTGGAGTAGTGTCACATACCCCCAGACCTCCTAGTAAAAGGTTACAGGAGCTCACCAGACCTGCAAGGGAGCGAACCATGAGAGGTACTCCCAAGGAGATGATGAAGAAAGAGATCACTCCTACTCCACTGGAGATGTCAGCTGCTGTCTCTAAGAAACTAGAAGGAAAAGGGAAACCTAAAACTTCTTAAAAGAACCTCACAGCCAGCACTCCAGTGCAGCCAACAAGGACTTCCCCTAGGTTGTCCAAAGTTACACCAGTAACTCCCCCTCCAGCTGAGGCTGAGGGGGAGGTACAACCCTGTGTGGTTGAACTAGACTCTGAAGAAGAGCTAGTGGAAGGCCAGGAGCGCATTGGAGATCTGGATCCTGTTGACCATCCTGAGCTGCAGTCTTTACTGGCAGAAGGTGGACCCAACAGGGCAGATTTCAGTAAGGGACAGAGAGAATGTCCAACTCTGGAAGGTCTGCGCCACCAGGCAGATGCTCAGGCGGAAGGGCAAGAGCCTGGGAAATATAGGTTACACTGGGAAGATGGCCTCTTCTACAGTGAACCAACGGAGTCTGCACCTGGGGCCAACAAACGACTTGTAGTATCCCAAGAGAACAGACCACAGTTCTTGCAGTTAGCCCATGAGATTCCTTTGGCTGGTCACTTGAGTTTCAAGAAGACTAAGGAAAGGCTCTCACTCTACTTTTATTGGCCAAAGATGGGGGCTGAAGTAGATAAGTACTGCAGGAGCTGCCACACCTGCCAGACTTCTGGTAAAGTTGGCTCCAAGAATGTGGCACCTTTAGTGCCTCTCCCTGTAGTGGGAGTCCCATTTGAGAGAGTAGGGATTGATATTGTTGGTCCCCTTGATCCTCCAACCTCCTCAGGCAACAGGTTTATACTTGTTGTAGTAGACCATGCTACTAGGTACCCTGAGGCAATTCCTATGAGGACTGTTACAGCTCCGGCTGTGGCTAAGGCCCTCCTTGGTATTTTTACCAGGGTTGGGTTTCCTAAGGAAGTAATCTCTAACAGGGGGTCGAATTTTATGTCCCACTACATGAAAGCCATGTGGAAAACCTGCGGAGTTACTTACAAGTTCTCAACCGCATACCACCCTCAGACAAATGGGCTGGTTGAAAGGTTCAACAGAACCATGAAGAGCATGATAGGTGCTTTAGACGACCCCCTTAAAAGAAAGTGGGACCTTCTACTGCCATACCTTCTCTTTGCTTATAGAGAAGTCCCTCAGGAGGGAGTAGGTTATTCTCCCTTTGAACTTCTTTATGGTCATCCGGTCAGAGGTCCATTGGCCCTGATCAAGGAGGGGTTGGAGAGTGCTCCTTCCCACAAGCCAGTCAGAGTGACTGACTATGTGATAGGTCTCCGAAGGAGAATGTCACAAATGATGGCAGAAGCAAGTGATAACTTGAAAGCTGGACAAGCATTGGTCAAGCACTGGCATGACCAAAAGGCTAACATGGTTGGGTTTACTCAGGACAGCTAGTTCTCGTTATGATTCCAACAAGGCAGAGGGCCTTGCAAGACAAATGGATGGGACCCTTCAAAGTTGTGGGTAAACTTGGAGAGGTCAACTATCTGGTGGACTTGGGCAATCCCAAGGAGGCTCCAACAGTCTTCCACACCAACAGACTAAAAGCGTATATCTGCAGACCTGATGTAGGAGCTTTGCTTCTAGCATCATCAGAGTAAGAAGAAGAGAGTGAAGCTCTTCCTGATCTCCTCAGAGACTTACCTTTAGACTAAAAGATTGAAGGAGTAAATCTCTCTTCAAATCTGACACCTGAGCAACAGGAAGAGTGCAAATCCATGTTGAATCAGTTTGCCTCCCTGTTCTCACTTTCACCAGGCTTGTTGACCCCTTGGGGACAGCATGACATACCCACTGGTGACTGTCTGCCAGTCAAAAGCAGAGGATATCGAATGTCAGAAAATGTAAGAACCCACATCAAAGGTGAGGTCAGCAAGATGCTTGATCTCTGGGTAATAGAGCCCTCTACTAGTCCATGGTCTAGCCCAGTCGTGTTAGTACCAAAGGCAGGATCTAAGGAACTTAGATTCTGTGTGGATTACAGAGCTCTTAATGCAGTCACAAAGACTGATGCCCACCCTTTGCCAAGGACAGATGAGTTGGTGGATAGACTTGGTGCAGCCAAGTTCCTCAGCACATTTGACTTGAAGTCAGGCTATTGGCAAATAGCCCTGACAGACCACGCCAAGGAGAAAACTGCATTTTCTACCCCAGTTGGCTTATACAAGTTTAAGGTTATGCCTTTTGGATTGAAAAATGCACCTGCTACATTTCAAAGGATGGTAAACCAGGTTCTGAATGGGATGGAGGACTTCTGCATGGCATACTTGGATGACATAGCAGTGTTCAGCAATTCCTGGGAAGAACATGTGGACCACCTAAGATATGTTTTGCAGGCTCTTGGAAAAGCTAATCTGACCATAAAGGCAAGTAAATGCCAGATTGGACAGAGTAAAGTGGTCTACCTTGGACATGAGGTAGGAGGTGGAGAAATAAGGCCTTTGCCCAGTAAGATTGAAGCTGTGCAAAATTGGACAACACCTACTACTCAGACTCAGGTGAGAGCCTTCTTAGGCCTCACTGGGTATTACAGGAATTTCATTGAGAACTATGGGTCCATAGCTTCTCTACTGAATGTCATCTCCTCTCCTAAATTCCCTAAAAAGGTTAGGTGGAATGAGGAATGCAATCAGGCCTTTGAAACCCTGAAAAAGGCTCTTTGCCAAGCCCCAGTACTCAGAGCTCCTGACTAACACCAAACTTTCATTGTGCAAACATATGCTTCAAATGTAGGAATAGGTGCAGTCCTCAGTCAACTGGATGGGAAAGTTAGGGAGCACCCCATTTGCTTCATCGGTAGAAAAATGAAGTATCCTGAAACAAGGTGGGCAACCATTGAAAGAGAGTGTTTTGCTATTGTGTGGGCTCTGAAGAAGTTTAGGCCATACTTGTATGGTTCTACTTTTGTCATTCAGACTGACTACCAACCCTTGAGATGGTTAATGCAAATGAAAGGGGAAAACCCAAAACTATTGATATGGTCAATCTGCCTGCAAGGGTTTGATTTCCCCATTGAGCACAGGTCAGGGTGTCACCACCAAAATGCTGATGGTCTCTCTAGGATGTATGTCATCGACTAGAGGTATGAGATTCATCCAGGAGTGGATTAAATCCTCCTGTCCCTTAGTCTGGGGGGGGGGGGCGAGTGTTAGGGAGAATTCTCTCTTTAGGCTGAATTTCCTAACCTAGTGAGTCCCCCAGCAGCTTTGCTGGATTTCTGGAGTTTGTTTTTTTCTCCTGCCAAGAGTGAGACTCTTTTTCTCCCACTCTTGGACATGATTTATGGTGTTCCTTTGACTGTTAATGTGTTTATGGGCTATCGGGTCCTTTACTCCATAGGGTCTCATGTGTTTTTACAATGTGTGTTACACAGCACCCTCCGTGCAGTGACACAGGGGTGTCATAGTGACACCCCACCATAGACTCCATACCCTGGGACTGACTACCGTCTCCCAGGGCATGTCAAGTCACCATTGGCTTTACTAGTCCCAAATTATTAACAGAAACCGGTACAAACCATATATTGTGGACGTACTGGTCGGGGCAATTCGATTGCCCCGGGGTCTGTTAGTCGAGGGGGCACGTCTCCGTCCCCCCTGATCGAGTTTTGGCTGGTGGCAGTGGATACTACTTTTTATATTCGGCCGCAAATATATCCCTATGGGATTTTCCCATTGTTCGAGGCTACCAACTTTAATTATTTAATTCTCATAGCCTCGAACATACCGCCGGTTTATTTAATTAATATTAATTCGCCGGTTGGTATTTTTTGCAAGGACTCGATTCTAAAATGGCATTTGTGTTCTCTTCTGTGACTCCAACCCAAGTCGAGCCCTTTGTTCCACTTTTTGGCGGGCTTCTCCACAGAAGCCTCCAAAAGTGGTGCCACTCTGTCTGGGTACCACAGGGGGTGTGGGAGGGGGTTTAGGCACCCTGGACTGAGTTACCTTGGTAACTCAAGTCGCACTCTTGTGTGATTGGCCCAAGTGGTGAGCCGGCCGGCTCACCACTTAGCATGTTTGATTGACAGCTAGGCTGAATGAATGGGGGTGTGCTGCATAAAAGCAGGGCTTTGGGGACTGGAACTTCAGAAGTCGCCACAGGACCTGAGAATCCGACGAGGGAGAAGCTGAGCCGACCTACCACGACAACACCACCGGTGGAGCCCTGCGGAACCGACTCACCACTTCCCGACGACAGAGAAGATCTCCCGGCTGGAGAGGCTTCTTCCCCTGACTGGTGGGCACAACCAGTTTACCTTCTTTTCCTCGCATCCCAGGACGTCTTGTGGTCGAATTGCCCGTGCCAAGCACCCCGGCAACCGCATAGCCACTTACCACTGGACCGCGAATAAAAGGACCGCTCCTTTTACCTGAGAACTCCGCGGCTGGTTTCTTTCCTGGCAGTGCAACGGACTCCTGTCTTCCTCCCCGACGAGATTCTCTCTTACCCCGGACGAAGCACCGACTTGCATCCGCTGCCAGGAACAACTGCCCCCGCTGGAGTATTCTCACCACTTTAAGGTACTGTGTCCGCCAGGCCTCCCTTTCTAAAGATTGCTACAAGGTAATAATAATCCCTTAACCTTCTGGACGGACCTGGCCGCCTTGACCATCTAACTGGTCCCTTTCTTTGGTCCAACTCTTTTTTGAACCCTTTCAAGACTTTTGTGCACTGAATCCGTGTGACCTTGGACACGTTTCGTTCTGATACTCTTAAAGTGGATCCGGCCTTCTGAACTCTAACTTCACGATTTACTTTGCCTTCCTCTCTTGTTATGTTCTTGTGAAAGTGTTGGGATCTGTTTCAAATTATACTCTGCTTTTCTCTCCCTTTTTAAAACGAATTATTAGAGTGCCATCTCCGTTAAGCGCTCACCGCTCTCTGAAAATAAGTGGGGCTTTACTTAAGACTTGTCTAATATTCTTTTAAGGGAGTGTATATCTTTTAGTGACCATGTTTTTGAACTGCTTAACCTTAGTGCCTGTGTGTTTTAATAGATGTAGTTTCAAATAAATAATTATATCTCTTTTACACCAAGCTCTGGTCAGTGTTTACTTGTTCTACTTTGTTCTTCTGACCTATTGTGAATACTCTGTATACTGCCTAACTCTTCTTGAGGGAGGTCTGACTGCTCAGCCACAGCTACCAAGTGAATCTGTGTGATACAGACTGCTACCAAGTGGGTTTACTGCCAAACACCTGTAGTCTTAAATCTTTTGCAGTGGTCCCAGAGGGAACTGCACAGGGTTCTGCCTAACACTGGTGGCAACGGTGGGATTTGTATGGAGTATACACTTGAGAGTGCTTTTTGAACACTTTAGGACAACTAACCACAGACTTAGCACTAAAAAGCTGATTTTCTAACTATGTCTGCTATGGAGAGTTATACCCTAGAATCATTGTCTGCCAAAACTGATGATTGCTTAAAAGTATTGTGTAGACATAAGAATCTCTGAGAAAGGCAAGAAAATGGAACTTATAGAAAGACTGTTAGAAAATCAAAGTCTGGGAGGTACAGAGGAATCTACCCCCCCCCCCAGCAAATTTAGAAAACAGTGATGGTATTGATCTGAATCAAAGTCTTGATAATGAGTCAGAAGAGGAAAGTGAACCTAATGAAGTTAGCCACTCTGAGCCTCTGTCTGCCTTACCTACTGTACCTACTGGGCCTATACCAGGTCCTACATGTAACCCTGCTTATTTTGAACTTGAAAAAATGAAGCTTGAATTAGAGTACAAACGTTGTATTGCTCAATCTGAAAGAAACCAAGAGCTAGAGTTCAGAAGAATGAATGCCCAGGCTGAGCAGAAGCAAGCTGAGTTAAGACTCAGAGAAATATAGCTTAATCATGAACTAGAAATGAAGAAGTTGTCTGTGGAAAATGCTTCTCTCTCCTCTGGTTCCTCTAGGAGTTCCAGTCCCAAAAGACCCCGGATGCCTAAGGAATTAGTGGGTATGTATGAACCTAAGTTGGATGTGTTGGATTGGTTACAAATGTTTGAGTATAATCATGGGCTCCAGGACATCACAGGGAATGAGTTACTTCCCTGGTTGTTCTCTAGGCTTCCCCCTGTTGCAACTGATGTGGTAATGGAGTTGGTGTCAGGAATGGCACTCTGTCAAGAGTGGCACAGGGTACCCAAGTAGGGTTTGGGTGGCTGTGCTGAGGTAAGGTAGCAGATAAGCACACACGGCAGGAAGTTCAACAAGAAAGAAGAGTAGGAAACAGTAGCTGTGAGCCAAAAGGGGCAAAAGATACAAAGGTACAAACAAACTGGATTCCCTTTTGGGGTGTATGCTGAAATGGGAAAGAGTGTTCCACGAACCTTAGGAAACTCCAGCCTTCTGCACAGCTTGCTATAACAGAGGCCCACGCTGTATGCTCATGGCTGGGAACAACAGCAGTGGGTGTCTGTAACACTGAAAACGCGACAAAGGAAGGGACAGAGGTTGCCTGCCAGAAACCAACAGGCAAGCTCTGTACAAAGGGATTACATAAGACACATGAGAAGACAAGAACCGAAATATCCAGCGAAAAGGAAGCCAATGAGCAATCTAGCAGAAGGAAATGAAGGAAAGGCAGTTAGACTGAAATAGATTACCTAAGGTGGAGTACAGAGGACTCAAGGAAGAGAACAAGGAGCAGCAGTCAGGAAAACAGAAGGCTGCAAAGTAGGAAGCAGGTCGGCAGTCAAGAGTGGCACTAGGTGCAGGCAAACTGTATTGGACTGCGGAGGACTGTAGTAGGCTGAAAGACAGGGAGTCCAGAAGAAAAGGACAGAGAGAGATTAGTAGTAGGCGACAGACAGAGAGCCCAAAAGAATAGGGCCGCTAGGTAGGGAGCCCAGAGGAGCAGGGCTGTAGGCAGCGAAGAGGTGCAGGCTGCAAGGTAGGGAGCCCAGGGAACAAGTGCTTGGAGACAGCAGAAGGTTGCAAGCTGCACGGTAGGGAGCCCAGAGGACAAGGGCTGTTGGCAGCCGGAGTGAGGCAGGCTGCAGGGCAGGGAGCCCAGAGGACAAGGACGGTAGGCAACCGGAGTGAGGCAGGCTGCAGGACAGGGAGCCCAGAGGACAAGGATAGTAGGCAGCCGGAGTGAGGCAGGCTGCAAGGCGGGCAGCAGAGGACTAGGACTGTAGGCAGCCGGAGTGAAGCAGGCTGCAGAGCAGAGAGCCCAGAGGACAAGGACGGTAGGCAGCCGGAGTGAGGCAGGCTGCAGGGCAGGGAGCCCAGAGGACAAGGATTGTAGGCAGCCGGAGTGAGACAGGCTGCAAGGCGGGGTGCAGAGGACTAGGACTGTAGGCAGCCGGAGTGAGGTAGGCTGCAGGGCAGGGAGCCCAGAGGACAAGGACTGTAGGCGGCCGGAGTGAGCCCAGAGGAGCAGGGCCGCTGACTGTAGAGGGCTGCAGAGGACTGTAATAGGCTGCAAGGCAGGAAGCCCAGAGGACAAGTGCTGTAGGTAGAAGGCAGCGGAGCGTGATCGGCTGCAAGGCAGGGAGCCCAGAAAGGACACTAGAACAAAACAGGATAATGCAGCAACAGGAACAGCATACAAAGTAAAGGGTCAAGGCAAACAGGAGCGGGGAGAACTCAAGATGCAAGACACTGTGCTCCTGCAGGCAGCTGCTTATATACAGCCCTGCCCTGTTCTGAGGCAGGCTAATTGACAGCACCTGTAGCAGCACACCTGAAGACAATCTGCCTCCTCCCTCTCTGGTCCTGAGCAGGTGGAAGCAGCACTGGCCGCTAGGGCTTCTGGGGATTGTGGTCCGAATAACGATGAATGAGAATAGCCAGGAATTGAGGACTGCAGCCAGGTGCATTATGGTAAATGTAGTTATTTGAATAAAATAAGAAAGAACCAAAGTTGAGCAAATGGAAATAAAAGACCAAGGCGTGAAAAGGAGTTGTTCAAGGAGTATTAGGAGGATAAATGAGTACCAAGTAGTCCATGATGGTTGCCAATGCGTGCACCAGCGGCGCAGGCATGACAGTTGGGGGAGGTGGATAAGAAGGATTATGAATTTGTGAAACTAGCTTTGATAGCTAGATTTGGGAAGACCACTTCCCAGTACCTTAAGAGGTTTAGGACCCTCAAAAAGCATGATGGTACCCCTTGGGCTACCCGGGTGAGTGAAAGTTTGAAAAACTTAGAGGGATGGATTTAGGGTTACAGAGTTAACACTTATGAAGGAATGAAGAATCTTGTAATGTTGGAGTCAATTTATGATGCCTGCTCTCCTGAGCTCAGACAGCACTTGGCTGATTCAAAGGAATTAGATTCCAGGAAGTTAGCTAAGGCTGCTGACTTGTGGGTTGCCAACAGGGCCACTCACAAGGATTCTGGGGCTACTCAGAAAAAGGATGAGGGGAAACAGCCAAAAAAGGACTCCAAAGATAATTCTAATAATTCCAATTCCAAAGAGGGCCCCAAACAAAACAAAAAGGGTAAGCCACAAGTGAAACCAAATCAGGCTAGTGTACCTCCTGGTGCCAAACCAGAAGGAGGTCAGAACAAGCCACCATTCCAGAAAACATTTGGTAAATGCTTTCTTTGTGGCTCTACTGACCATGTGAAAGGAGATCCCAGATGTAAGGGCAAACCTTCAGGGGTCCAGCTTGTCTCTTTAGCCTTCGCTCCAGAGGAGGAAGTACAAATGGCAAGTGGAAACTTTCTATTACTTGCTGATGAACCCATTGGAGTCTCAGCCAGTGTTTCTTTAGTGTCTCTGGGCTTGTGGGAACAACAGAACTTAGATGTCTATAATTCTATCCCAAATAATACTAAAGAGTATTATAAGGACAGTGGCCAGGTGAATGGTCAGGAGACTCCTGCCATTAGGGACCAACATAACTGTGGTGGACAAATCGTTTTTTCAGGCTGAGGATGTTGCTAAGGCACCCAAACGCCGCACCAAGTTAGCTGGAGGGCCTGTGCAGATGCTTCCCCAATTACCAGTTCTCATCCAGTGCAATGACATGACTGTGAAGATGCCTGTCAGCATGCAAAGTGAGGTGCCAGGAAGGGTTCTGCTGGGTAATGACTTAAAAATTTTTGGAGTAGTGTCACATACCCCCAGACCTCCTAGTAAAAGGTTACAGGAGCTCACCAGACCTGCAAGGGAGCGAACCATGAGAGGTACTCCCAAGGAGATGATGAAGAAAGAGATCACTCCTACTCCACTGGAGATGTCAGCTGCTGTCTCTAAGAAACTAGAAGGAAAAGGGAAACCTAAAACTTCTTAAAAGAACCTCACAGCCAGCACTCCAGTGCAGCCAACAAGGATTTCCCCTAGGTTGTCCAAAGTTACACCAGTAACTCCCCCTCCAGCTGAGGCTGAGAGGGAGGTACAACCCTGTGTGGTTGAACTAGACTCTGAAGAAGAGCTAGTGGAAGGCCAGGATCGCATTGGAGATCTGGATCCTGTTGACCACCCTGATCTGCAGTCTTTACTGGAAGAAGGTGGACCCAACAGGGCAGATTTCAGTAAGGGACAGAGAGAATGTCCAACTCTGGAAGGTCTTCGCCACCAGGCAGATGCTCAGGATGAAGGGCAAGAGCCTGGGAAATATAGGTTACACTGGGAAGATGGCCTCTTCTACAGTGAACCAACGGAGTCTGCACCTGGGGACAACAAACGACTTGTAGTATCCCAAGAGAACAGACCACAGTTCTTGCAGTTAGCCCATGAGATTCCTTTGGCTGGTCACTTGAGTTTCAAGAAGACTAAGGAAAGGCTCTCACTCTACTTTTATTGGCCAAAGATGGGGGCTGAAGTAGATAAGTACTGCAGGAGCTGCCACACCTGCCAGACTTCTGGTAAAGTTGGCTCCAAGAATGTGGCACCTTTAGTGCCTCTCCCTGTAGTGGGAGTCCCATTTGAGAGAGTAGGGATTGACATTGTTGGTCCCCTTGATCCTCCAACCTCCTCAGGCAACAGGTTTATACTTGTTGTAGTAGACCATGCTACAAGGTACCCTGAGGCAATTCCTATGAGGACTGTTACAGCTCCGGCTGTGGCTAAGGCCCTCCTTGGTATTTTTACCAGGGTTGGGTTTCCTAAGGAAGTAATCTCTAACAGGGGGTCGAATTTTATGTCCCACTACATGAATGCCATGTGGAAAACCTGCGGAGGTACTTACAAGTTCTCAACCGCATACCACCCTCAGACAAATGGGCTGGTTGAAAGGTTCAACAGAACCATGAAGAGCATGATAGGTGCTTTAGACGACCCCCTTAAAAGAAAGTGGGACCTTCTACTGCCATACCTTCTCTTTGCTTATAGAGAAGTCCCTCAGGAGGGAGTAGGTTATTCTCCCTTTGAACTTCTTTATGGTCATCCGGTCAGAGGTCCATTGGCCCTGATCATGGAGGGGTTGGAGAGTGCTCCTTCCCACAAGCCAGTCCGAGTGACTGACTTTGTGATAGGTCTCCGAAGGAGAATGCCACAAATGATGGCAGAAGCAAGTGATAACTTGAAAGCTGGACAAGCATTGGTCAAGCACTGGCATGACCAAAAGGCTAACATGGTTGGGTTTACTCAGGACCAGCTAGTTCTCGTTATGATTCCAACAAGGCAGAGGGCCTTGCAAGACAAATGGATGGGACCCTTCAAAGTTGTGGGTAAACTTGGAGAGGTCAACTATCTGGTGGACTTCGGCAATCCCAAGGAGGCTCCAACAGTCTTCCACACCAACAGACTAAAAGCGTATGTCTCCAGACCTGATGTAGGAGCTTTGCTTCTAGCATCATCAGAGGAAGAAGAAGAGAGTGAAGCTCTTCCTTATCTCCTCAGAGACTTACCTTTAGACTAAAAGATTGAAGGAGTAAATCTCTCTTCAAATCTGACACCTGAGCATCAGGAAGAGTGCAAATCCATGTTGAATCAGTTTGCCTCCCTGTTCTTACTTTCACCAGGCTTGTTGACCCCTTGGGGACAGCATGACATACTCACTGGTGACTGTCTGCCAGTCAAAAGCAGAGGATATCGAATGTCAGAAAATGTAAGAACCCACATCAAAGGTGAGGTCAGCAAGATGCTTGATCTCTGGGTAATAGAGCCCTCTACTAGTCCATGGTCTAGCCCAGTTGTGGTAGTACCAAAGGCAGGATCTAAGGAACTTAGATTCTGTGTGGATTACAGAGCTCTTAATGCAGTCACAAAGACTGATGCCCACCCTTTGCCAAGGACAGATGAGTTGGTGGATAGACTTGGTGCAGCCAAGTTCCTCAGCACATTTGACTTGATGTCAGGCTATTGGCAAATAGCCCTGACAGACCATGCCAAGGAGAAAACTGCATTTTCTACCCCAGTTGGCTTATACCAGTTTAAGGTTATGCCTTTTGGATTGAAAAATGCACCTGCTACATTTCAAAGGATGGTAAACCAGGTTCTGAATGGGATGGAGGACTTCTGCATGGCATACTTGGATGACATAGCAGTGTTCAGCAATTCCTGGGAAGAACATGTGGACCACCTAAGATAGGTTTTGCAGGCTCTTGGAAAGGCTAATCTGACCATAAAGGCAAGTAAATGCCAGATTGGACAGAGTAAAGTGGTCTAACTTGGACATGAGGTAGGAGGTGGAGAAATAAGGCCTTTGCCCAGTAAGATTGAAGCTGTGCAAAATTGGACCACACCTACTACTCAGACTCTGGTGAGAGCCTTCTTAGGCCTCACTGGGTATTACAGGAATTTCATTGAGAACTATGGGTCCATAGCTTCTCCACTGAATGTCATCTCCTCTCCTAAATTCCCTAAAAAGGTTAGGTGGAATGAGGAATGCAATCAGGCCTTTGAAACCCTGAAAAAGGCTCTTTGCCAAGCCCCAGTACTCAGAGCTCCTGACTACCACCAAACTTTCATTGTGCAAACAGATGCTTCAAATGTAGGAATAGGTGCAGTCCTCAGTCAACTGGATGGGAAAGGTAGGGAGCACCCCATTTGCTTCATCAGTAGAAAACTGAAGGATCCTGAAACAAGGTGGGCAACCATTGAAAGAGAGTGTTTTGCTATTGTGTGGGCTCTGAAGAAGTTTAGGCCATACTTGTATGGTTCTACTTTTGTCATTCAGACTGACCACCAACCCTTGAGATGGTTAATGCAAATGAAAGGGGAAAACCCAAAACTATTGATATGGTCAATCTGCCTGCAAGGGTTTGATTTCACCATTGAGCACAGGTCAGGGTGTCACCACCAAAATGCTGATGGTCTCTCTAGGATGTATGTCATCGACTAGAGGTATGAGATTCATCCAGGAGTGGATTAAATCCTCCTGTCCCTTAGTCTGGGGGGGGGGGGTGTTAGGGAGAATTCTCTCTTTAGGCTGAATTTCCTAACCTAGTGAGTCCCCCAGCAGCTTTGCTGGATTTCTGGAATTTGTTTTTTTCTCCTGCCAAGAGTGAGACTCTTTTTCTCCCACTCTTGTACATGATTTATGGTGGTCCTTTGACTGTTAATGTGTTTATGGGCTATGGGGTCCTTTACTCCATAGGGTCTCATGTGTTTTTACTATGTGTGTTACACAGCACCCTCCGTGCAGTGACACAGGGGTGTCATAGTGACACCCCACCATAGACTCCATACCCTGGGACTGACTACCGTCTCCCAGGGCATGTCAAGTCACCATTGGCTTTACTAGTCCCAAATTATTAACAGAAACCGGTACAAACCATATATTGTGGACGTACTGGTCGGGGCAATTCGATTGCCCCGGGGTCTGTTAGTCGAGGGGGCACGTCTCCGTCCCCCCTGATCGAGTTTTGGCTGGTGGCAGTGGATACTACTTTTTATATTCGGCCGCGAATATATCCCTATGGGATTTTCCCATTGTTCGAGGCTACCAACTTTAATTATTTAATTCTCATAGCCTCGAACATACCG
The DNA here is from genome assembly GCF_040938575.1 of Ambystoma mexicanum. Taxonomy (NCBI): domain Eukaryota; kingdom Metazoa; phylum Chordata; class Amphibia; order Caudata; family Ambystomatidae; genus Ambystoma; species Ambystoma mexicanum. Next base: position 152,079,040 of record NC_090924.1, read on the forward strand.
CTGGTTTATTTAATTAATATTAATTCGCCGGTTGGTATTTTTTGCCAGGACTCGATTCTAAAATGGCGTGTGTGCTCTCTTCTGTGACTCCAACCCAAGTCGAGCCCTTTGTTCCACTTTCTGGTGGGCTTCTCCACAGAAGCCTCCAAAAGTGGTGCCACTCTGTCTGGGTACCACAGGGGGTGCAGGAGGGGGTTTAGGCACCCTGGACTGAGTTACCTTGGTAACTCAAGTCGCACTCTTGTGTGATTGGCCCAAGTGGTGAGCCGGCCGGCTCACCACTTAGCATGTTTGATTGACAGCTAGGCTGAGTGATTGGGGGTGTGCTGCATAAAAGCAGGGCTTTGGGGACTGGAACTTCAGAAGTCGCCACAGGACCTGAGAATCCAACGAGGGAGAAGCTGAGCCGACCTACCACGACGACACCACCGGTGGAGCCCTGCGCAACCCACTCACCACTTCCCGACGACAGAGAAGATCTCCTGGCTGGAGAGGCTTCTTCCCCTGACTGGTGGGCACAACCAGTTTACCTTCTTTTCCTCGCATCCCAGGACGTCTTGTGGTCGAATTGCCCGTGCCAAGCACCCCGGCAACCGGATAGCCACTTACCACTGGACCGCGAATAAAAGGACCGCTTCTTTTACCTGAGAACTCCGCGGCTGGTTTCTTTCCTGGCAGTGCAACGGACTCCTGTCTTCCTCCCCGACGAGATCCTCTCTTCCCCCGGACGAAGAACCGACTTGCATCCGCTGCCAGGAACAACTGCCCCCGCTGGAGTATTCTCACCACTTTAAGGTACTGTGTCCGCCAGGCCTCCCTTTCTAAAGATTGCTACAAGGTAATAATAATCCCTTAACCTTCTGGACCGGCCTGGCCGCCTTGACCATCTAACTGGTCCCTTTCTTTGGTCCAACTCTTTTTTGAACCCTTTCAAGACTTTTGTGCACTGAATCCGTGTGACCTTGGACATGTTTCGTTCTGATACTCTTAAAGTGGATCCGGCCTTCTGAACTCTAACTCCACGATTTACTTTGCCTTCCTCTCTTGTTATGTTCTTGTGAAAGTGTTGGGATCTGTTTCAAATTATACTCTGCTTTTCTCTCCCTTTTCAAAACGAATTATTAGAGTGCCATCTCCGTTAAGCGCTCACCCCTCTCTGAAAATAAGTGGGGCTTTACTTAAGACTTGTCTAATATTCTTTTAAGGGAGTGTATATCTTTTAGTGACCATGTTTTTGAACTGCTTAACCTTAGTGCCTGTGTGTTTTAATAGATGTAGTTTTAAATAAATAATTATATCTCTTTTACACCAAGCTCTGGTCAGTGTTTACTTGTTCTACTTTGTTCTTCTGACCTATTGTGAATACTCTGTATACTGCCTAACTCTTCTTGAGGGAAGTCTGACTGCTCAGCCACAGCTACCAAGTGAATATGTGTGATACAGACTGCTACCAAGTGGGTTTACTGCCAAACACCTGTAGTCTTAAATCTTTTGCAGTGGTCCCAGAGGGAACTGCACAGGGTTCTGCCTAACACTGGTGGCAACAGTGGGATTTGTATGGAGTATACACTTTAGAGTGCTTTTTGAACACTTTAGGACAACTAACCACAGAGCTACGCACTAAAAAGCTGATTTTCTAACTATGTCTGCTATGGAGAGTTATACCCTAGAATCATTGTCTGCCAAAACTGATGATTGCTTAAAAGTATTGTGTAGACATAAGAATCTCTGAGAAAGGCAAGAAAATGGAACTTATAGAAAGATTGTTAGAAAACCAAAGTCTGGGAGGTACAGAGGAATCTACCCCCCCCCCAGCAAATTTAGAAAACAGTGATGGTATTGATCTGAATTAAAGTCTTGATAATGAGTCAGAAGAGGAAAGTGAACCTAATGAAGTTAGCCACTCTGAGCCTCTGTCTGCCTTACCTACTGTACCTACTGGGCCTATACCAGGTCCTACATGTAACCCTGCTTATTTTGAACTTGAAAAAATGAAGCTTGAATTAGAGTACAAACGTTGTATTGCTCAATCTGAAAGAAACCAAGAGCTAGAGTTCAGAAGAATGAATGCCCAGGCTGAGCAGAAGCAAGCTGAGTTAAGACTCAGAGAAATATAGCTTAATCATGAACTAGAAATGAAGAAGTTGTCTGTGGAAAATGCTTCTCTCTCCTCTGGTTCCTCTAGGAGTTCCAGTCACAAAAGACCCCGGATGCCTAAGGAATTAGTGGGTATGTATGAACCTAAGTTGGATGTGTTGGATTGGTTACAAATGTTTGAGTATAATCATGGGCTCCAGGACATCACAGGGAATGAGTTACTTCCCTGGTTGTTCTCTAGGCTTCCCCCTGTTGCAACTGATGTGGTAATGGAGTTGGTGTCAGGAATGGCACTCTGTCAAGAATGGCACAGGGTACCCAAGTAGGGTTTGGGTGGCTGTGCTGAGGTAAGGTAGCAGATAAGCACACACAGCAGGAAGTTCAACAAGAAAGAAGAGTAGGAAACAGTAGCTGTGAGCCAAAAGGGGCAAAAGATACAAAGGTACAAACAAACTGGATTCCCTTTTGGGGCGTATGCTGAAATGGGAAAGAATGTTCCACAAACCTTATGAAACTCTAGCCTTCTGCACATCTTGCTATAACAGAGGCCCACGCTGTATGCTCATGGCTGGGAACAATAGCAGTGGGTGTCTGTAACACTGAAAACGCGACAAAGGAAGGGACAGAGGTTGCCTGCCAGAAACCAACAGGCAAGCTCTGTACAAAGGGATTACATAAGACACATGAGAAGACAAGAACCGAAATATCCAGCGAAAAGGAAGCCAATGAGCAATCTAGCAGAAGGAAATGAAGGAAAGGCAGTTAGACTGAAATAGATTACCTAAGGTGGAGTACAGAGGACTCAAGGAAGAGAACAAGGAGCAGCAGTCAGGAAAACAGAAGGCTGCAAAGTAGGAAGCAGGTCTGCAGTCAAGAGTGGCACTAGGTGCAGGCAAACTGTATTGGACTGCGGAGGACTGTAGTAGGCTGAAAGACAGGGAGTCCAGAAGAACAGGACAGAGAGAGATTAGTAGTAGGCGACAGACAGAGAGCCCAAACGAATAGAGCCGCTAGGTAGGGAGCCCAGAGGAGCAGGGCTGTAGGCAGCGAAGAGGTGCAGGCTGCAAGGTAGGGAGCCCAGGGAACAAGGGCTTGGAGACAGCAGAAGGTTGCAAGCTGCACGGTAGGGAGCCCAGAGGACAAGGGCTGTAGGCAGCCGGAGTGAGGCAGGCTGCAGGGCAGGGAGCCCAGAGGACAAGGACGGTAGGCAGCCGGAGTGAGGCAGGCTGCAGGGCAGGGAGCCCAGAGGACAAGGATAGTAGGCAGCCGGAGTGAGGCAGGCTGCAAGGCGGGCAGCAGAGGACTAGGACTGTAGGCAGCCGGAGTGAAGCAGGCTGCAGAGCAGAGAGCCCAGAGGACAAGGACGGTAGGCAGCCGGAGTGAGGCAGGCTGCAGGGCAGGGAGCCCAGAGGACAAGGACTGTAGGCGGCCGGAGTGAGCCCAGAGGAGCAGGGCCGCTGACTGTAGAGGGCTGCAGAGGACTGTAATAGGCTGCAAGGCAGGAAGCCCAGAGGACAAGTGCTGTAGGTAGAAGGCAGCGGAGCGTGATCGGCTGCAAGGCAGGGAGCCCGGAAAGGACACTAGAACAAAACAGGATAATGCAGCAACAGGAACAGCATACAAAGTAAAGGGTCAAGGCAAACAGGAGCGGGGAGAACTCAAGATGCAAGACACTGTGCTCCTGCAGGCAGCTGCTTATATACAGCCCTGCCCTGTTCTGAGGCAGGCTAATTGACAGCACCTGTAACAGCACACCTGAAGACAATCTGCCTCCTCCCTCTCTGGTCCTGAGCAGGTGGAAGCAGCACTGGCCGCTAGGGCTTCTGGGGATTGTGGTCCGAATAACGATGAATGAGGATAGCCAGGAATTGAGGACTGCAGCCAGGTGCATTCTGGTAAATGTAGTTATTTGAATAAAATAAGAAAGAACCAAAGTTGAGCAAATGGAAATAAAAGACCAAGGCGTGAAAAGGAGTTGTTCAAGGAGTATTAGGAGGATAAATGAGTACCAAGTAGTCCATGATGGTTGCCAATGAGTGCGCCAGCGGCGCGGGCATGACAGTTGGGGGAGGTGGATAAGAAGGATTATGAATGTGTGAAACTAGCTTTGATAGCTAGATTTGGGAAGACCACTTCCCAGTACCTTAAGAGGTTTAGGACCCTCAGAAAGCATGATGGTACCCCTTGGGCTACCCGGGTGAGTGAAAGTTTGAAAAACTTAGAGGGATGGATTTAGGGTTACAGAGTTAACACTTATGAAGGAATGAAGAATCTTGTAATGTTGGAGTCAATTTATGATGCCTTCTCTCCTGAGCTCAGACAGCACTTGGCTGATCCAAAGGAATTAGATTCCAGGAAGTTAGCTAAGGCTGCTGACTTGTGGGTTGCCAACAGGGCCACTCACAAGGATTCTGGGGCTACTCAGAAAAAGGATGAGGGGAAACAGCCAAAAAAGGACTCCAAAGATAATTCTAATAATTCCAATTCCAAAGAGGGCCCCAAACAAAACCAAAAGGGTAAGCCACAAGGGAAACCAAATCAGGCTAGTGTACCTCCTGGTGCCAAACCAGAAGGAGGTCAGAACAAGCCACCATTCCAGAAAACATTTGGTAAATGCTTTCTTTGTGGCGCTACTGACCATGTGAAAGGAGACCCAGATGTAAGGGTAAACCTTCAGGGGTCCAGCTTGTCTCCTTAGCCTTCGCTCCAGAGGAGGAAGTACAAATGGCAAGTGGAAACTTTCTATTACTGGCTGATGAACCCACTGGAGTCTCAGCCAGTGTGTCTTTAGTATCTCTGGGCTTGTGGGAACAACAGAACTTAGATGTCTATAATTCTATCCCAAATAATACTAAAGAGTATTATAAGGACAGTGGCCAGGTGAATGGTCAGGAAACTCCTGCCATTAGGGACCAGCATAACTGTGGTGGACAAATCGTTTTTTCAGGCTGAGGATGTTGCTAAGGCACCCAAACGCCTCACCAAGTTAGCTGGAGGGCCTGTGCAGATGCTTCCCCAATTACCAGTTCTCATCCAGTGCAATGACATGACTGTGAAGATGCCTGTCAGCATACAAAGTGAGGTGCCAGGAAGGGTTCTGCTGGGTAATGACTTAAAAACTCTTGGAGTAGTGTCACATACCACCAGACCTCCTAGTAAAAGGTTACAGGAGCTCACCAGACCTGCAAGGGAGCGAACCATGAGAGGTACTCCCAAGGAGATGATGAAGAAAGAGATCACTCCTACTCCACTGGAGATGTCAGCTGCTGTCTCTAAGAAACTAGAAGGAAAAGGGAAACCTAAAACTTCTTAAAAGAACCTCACAGCCAGCACTCCAGTGCAGCCAACAAGGACTTCCCCTAGGTTGTCCAAAGTTACACCAGTAACTCCCCCTCCAGCTGAGGCTGAGAGGAAGGTACAACCCTGTGTGGTTGCACTAGACTCTGAAGAAGAGCTAGTGGAAGGCCAGGAGCGCATTGGAGATCTGGATCCTGTTGACCACCCTGAGCTGCAGTCTTTACTGGAAGAAGGTGGACCCAACAGGGCAGATTTCAGTAAGGGACAGAGAGAATGTCCAACTCTGGAAGGTCTTCGCCACCAGGCAGATGCTCAGGCTGAAGGGCAAGAGCCTGGGAAATATAGGTTACACTGGGAAGATGGCCTCTTCTACAGTGAACCAACGGAGTCTGCACCTGGGGACAACAAACGACTTGTAGTATCCCAAGAGAACAGACCACAGTTCTTGCAGTTAGCCCATGAGATTCCTTTGGCTGGTCACTTGATTTTCAAGAAGACTAAGGAAAGGCTCTCACTCTACTTTTATTGGCCAAAGATGGGGGCTGAAGTAGATAAGTACTGCAGGAGCTGCCACACCTGCCAGACTTCTGGTAAAGTTGGCTCCAAGAATGTGGCACCTTTAGTGCCTCTCCCTGTAGTGGGAGTCCCATTTGAGAGAGTAGGGATTGACATTGTTGGTCCCCTTGATCCTCCAACCTCCTCAGGCAACAGGTTTATACTTGTTGTAGTAGACCATGCTACTAGGTACCCTAAGGCAATTCCTATGAGGACTGTTACAGCTCCGGCTGTGGCTAAGGCCCTCCTTGGTATTTTTACCAGGGTTGGGTTTCCTAAGGAAGTAATCTCTAACAGGGGGTCGAATTTTATGTCCCACTACATGAAAGCCATGTGGAAAACCTGCGGAGTTACTTACAAGTTCTCAACCGCATACCACCCTCAGACAAATGGGCTGGTTGAAAGGTTCAACAGAACCATGAAGAGCATGATAGGTGCTTTAGACGACCCCCTTAAAAGAAAGTGGGACCTTCTACTGCCATACCTTCTCTTTGCTTATAGAGAAGTCCCTCAGGAGGGAGTAGGTTATTCTCCCTTTGAACTTCTTTATGGTCATCCGGTCAGAGGTCCATTGGCCCTGATCAAGGAGGGGTTGGAGAGTGCTCCTTCCCACAAGCCAGTCAGAGTGACTGACTATGTGATAGGTCTCCGAAGGAGAATGTCGCAAAAGATGGCAGAAGCAAGTGATAACTTGAAAGCTGGACAAGCATTGGTCAAGCACTGGCATGACCAAAAGGCTAACATGGTTGGGTTTACTCAGGACCAGCTAGTTCTCGTTATGATTCCAACAAGGCAGAGGGCCTTGCAAGACAAATGGATGGAACCCTTCAAAGTTGTGGGTAAACTTGGAGAGGTCAACTATCTGGTGGACTTGTGCAATCCCAAGGAGGCTCCAACAGTCTTCCACACCAACAGACTAAAAGCGTATGTCTGCAGACCTGATGTAGGAGCTTTGCTTCTAGCATCATCAGAGGAAGAAGAAGAGAGTGAAGCTCTTCCTGATCTCCTCAGAGACTTACCTTTAGACTAAAAGATTGAAGGAGTAAATCTCTCTTCAAATCTGACACCTGAGCAACAGGAAGAGTGCAAATCCATGTTGAATCAGTTTGCCTCCCTGTTCTCACTTTCACCAGGCTTGTTGACCCCTTGGGGACAGCATGACATACTCACTGGTGACTGTCTGCCAGTCAAAAGCAGAGGATATCGAATGTAAGAAAATGTAAGAACCCACATCAAAGGTGAGGTCAGCAAGATGCTTGATCTCTGGGTAATAGAGCCCTCTACTAGTCCATGGTCTAGCCCAGTCGTGTTAGTACCAAAGGCAGGATCTAAGGAACTTAGATTCTGTGTGGATTACAGAGCTCTTAATGCAGTCACAAAGACTGATGCCCACCCTTTGCCAAGGACAGATGAGTTGGTGGATAGACTTGGTGCAGCCAAGTTCCTCAGCACATTTGACTTGACGTCAGGCTATTGGCAAATAGCCCTGACAGACCATGCCAAGGAGAAAACTGCATTTTCTACCCCAGTTGGCTTATACCAGTTTAAGGTTATGCCTTTTGGATTGAAAAATGCACCTGCTACATTTCAAAGGATGGTAAACCAGGTTCTGAATGGGATGGAGGACTTCTGCATGGCATACTTGGATGACATAGCAGTGTTCAGCAATTCCTGGGAAGAACATGTGGACCACCTAAGATATGTTTTGCAGGCTCTTGGAAAGGCTAATCTGACCATAAAGGCAAGTAAATGCCAGATTGGACAGAGTAAAGTGGTCTACCTTGGACATGAGGTAGGAGGTGGAGAAATAAGGCCTTTGCCCAGTAAGATTGAAGCTGTGCAAAATTGGACAACACCTACTACTCAGACTCAGGTGAGAGCCTTCTTAGGCCTCACTGGGTATTACAGGAATTTCATTGAGAACTATGGGTCCATAGCTTCTCTACTGAATGTCATCTCCTCTCCTAAATTCCCTAAAAAGGTTAGGTGGAATGAGGAATGCAATCAGGCCTTTGAAACCCTGAAACAGGCTCTTTGCCAAGCCCCAGTGCTCAGAGCTCCTGACTACCACCAAACTTTCATTGTGCAAACAGATGCTTCAAATGTAGGAATAGGTGCAGTCCTCAGTCAACTGGATGGGGAAGGTAGGGAGCACCCCATTTGCTTCATCAGTAGAAAACTGAAGGATCCTGAAACAAGGTGGGCAACCATTGAAAGAGAGTGTTTTGCTATTGTGTGGGCTCTGAAGAAGTTTAGGCCATACTTGTATGGTTCTACTTTTGTCATTCAGACTGACCACCAACCCTTGAGATGGTTAATGCAAATGAAAGGGGAAAACCCAAAACTATTGATATGGTCAATCTGCCTGCAAGGGTTTGATTTCACCATTGAGTACAGGTCAGGGTGTCACCACCAAAATGCTGATGGTCTCTCTAGGATGTATGTCATCGACTAGAGGTATGAGATTCATCCAGGAGTGGATTAAATCCTCCTGTCCCTTAGTCTGGGGGGGGGGGGGCGAGTGTTAGGGAGAATTCTCTCTTTAGGCTGAATTTCCTAACCTAGTGAGTCCCCCAGCAGCTTTGCTGGATTTCTGGAGTTTGTTTTTTTCTCCTGCCAAGAGTGAGACTCTTTTTCTCCCACTCTTGGACATGATTTATGGTGTTCCTTTGACTGTTAATGTGTTTATGGACTATGGGGTCCTTTACTCCATAGGGTCTCATGTGTTTTTACTATGTGTGTTACACAGCACCCTCCGTGCAGTGACACAGGGGTGTCATAGTGACACCCCACCGTAGACTCCATACCCTGGGACTGACTACCGTCTCCCAGGGCATGTCAAGTCACCATTGGCTTTACTAGTCCCAAATTATTAACAGAAACCGGTACAAACCATATATTGTGGTTGTACTTGTCGGGGCAATTCGATTGCCCCAGGGTCTGTTAGTCGAGGGGGCACGTCTCCGTCCCCCCTGATCGAGTTTTGGCTGGTGGCAGTGGATACTACTTTTTATATTCGGCCGCAAATATATCCCTATGGGATTTTCCCATTGTTCGAGGCTACCAATTTTAATTATTTAATTCTCATAGCCTCGAACATACCACCGGTTTATTTCATTAATATTAATTCGCCGGTTGGTATTTTTTGCCAGGACTCGATATGGCGTTTGTGTTCTCTTCTGTGACTCCAACCCAAGTCGAGCCCTTTGTTCCACTTTTTGGCGGGCTTCTCCACAGAAGCCTCCAAAAGTGGTGCCACTCTGTCTGGGTACCACAGGGGATGTGGGAGGGGGTTTAGGCACCCTGGACTGAGTTACCTTGGTAACTCAAGTCGCACTCTTGTGTGATTGGCCCAAGTGGTGAGCCGGCCGGCTCACCACTTAGCATGTTTGATTGACAGCTAGGCTGAGTGAATGGGGGTGTGCTGCATAAAAGCAGGGCTTTGGGGACTGGAACTTCAGAAGTCGCCACAGGACCTGAGAATCCGACGAGGGAGAAGCTGAGCCGACCTACCACGACGACACCACCGGTGGAGCCCTGCGGAACCGACTCACCACTTCCCGACGACAGAGAAGATCTCCCGGCTGGAGAGGCTTCTTCCCCTGACTGGTGGGCACAACCAGTTTACCTTCTTTTCCTCGCATCCCAGGACGTCTTGTGGTCGAATTGCCCGTGCCAAGCACCCCGGCAACCGGATAGCCACTTACCACTGGACCGCGAATAAAAGGACCGCTCCTTTTACCTGAGAACTCCGTGGCTGGTTTCTTTCCTGGCAGCGCAACGGACTCCTGTCTTCCTCCCGACGAGATCCTCTCTTCCCCCGGACGAAGCACCGACTTGCATCCACTGCCAGGAACAACTGCCCCCACTGGAGTATTCTCACCACTTTAAGGTACCGTGTCCGCCAGGCCTCCCTTTCTAAAGATTGCTACAAGGTAATAATAATCCCTTAACCTTCTGGACTAGGCTGGCCGCTGTGACCATCTAACTGGTCCCTTTCTTTGGTCCAACTCTTTTTTGAACCCTTTCAAGACTTTTGTGCACTGCAACCGTGTGACCTTGGACACGTTTCGTTCTGATCCTCTTAAACTGGATCCGGCCTTCTGAACTCTAACTTCACGGTTTACTTTGCCTTCCTCTCTTGTTATGTTCTTGTGAAAGTGTCGGGATCTCTTTCAAATTATACTCTTCTTTTCTCTCCCTTTTAAAAACAAATTATTAGAGTGCCATCTGCGTTAAGCGCTCACCGCTGTCTGAAAATAAGTGGGACTTTACTTAAGAATTGTCTAATATTCTTTTAAGGGAGTGTATATCTTTTAGTGACCGTGTTTTTGAACTGCTTAACCTTAGTGCCTGTGTGTTTTAATAGATGTAGTTTCAAATAAATAATTATATCTCTTTTACACCAAGCTCTGGTCAGTGTTTACTTGTTCTACTTTGTTCTTCTGACCTATTGTGAATACTCTGTATACTGCCTAACTCTTCTTGAGGGAAGTCTGACTGCTCAGCCACAGCTACCAAGTGAATATGTGTGATACAGACTGCTACCAAGTGGGTTTACTGCCAAACACCTGTAGTCTTAAATCTTTTGCAGTGGTCCCAGAGGGAACTGCACAGGTTTCTGCCTAACACACCTTCTTAAAAGCTACATTTCATCGGAGCTGTACTGGATACATCCTTGGGAAAGAGCTTGCCACCCGAGGTGAGGGGTCAAGACAGTCTACAGATGGTCACCAAATTTCAGAGTGCCCAACGTCTCCTGGCCTTCAATTTTTTGAGGTTGCTCTGCCTCATGGCATCCTGCATTTTTCTGGTGCTAGAGGCCATCCTGAGAATGAGATCTCTTCAGTGGGCTCTCAGAACTCAATGGTCCCGGTTCTCAGGAAAGATGTCGGACCTACTTCAGGTTCCAAGCAGGGTTGCACAGGATCTTCCTTGGTGGGCCTGCAAGGACAGCATTCTGAAGGGAGAACCTTTTTGGCAACCATGGCCGGAGATAACAGTAGTGACGGACGCCTCACTCATGGGGTGGGGAAACCACACCAATGATCTGACAGTCAGCAGTTGTTGGTCTCCATCAGAGTCCAAACTACATATAAATCTTTTGGAGCTGAGGACAATCAGACTAGCGCTGAAGGCTTTCCTGCCCTTTGTGCGGGGAAAAAATGTCCTGATAATGACAGACAATTCAGTAGCCATGTACTACTTCAACAAGAGAGGAGGTGTAGGGTCACTGCCTCTGTGCAGAGAGGCAATGCAGCTCTGGTACTGGGCAATTCAAGAAGGAATCTCCCTATCGGCAGTTCACCTAGCCGAAGAGAACACGGCGGTGGACGCTCTGAGCAGGCAGAGCACAGTCTTCCATGAGTGGGAACTAACTCAGAAAGTCCTTCAAGAGATCTTCACCCTTTGGGGAATCCCTCAAGTGGATCTGTTCGTGACCGGAGACAACCGAAAGTGCGAACTGTACTGCTCCAGGGAATTTCCCAAGAGGAGCTCTAGGAGAAGCGTTTGTGGTGGACTGGGAATTTCCACTCCTGTGCAAAGACAAGAATGTAGATCCTTTTCGGTGTAAAACACCGGATATTTTATGCTTTCTACTATCTTTAGCCAATCAGGCGCTCCAGATTGGTACTATTAAAGGCTATTTGGCGGTGCTGTCCATCTTTAAGCGCTCGTCAGAGGAATGTTCATATTTCAAATTTCTACTGGTGGCACCATTTCTAAAGGGGCTCACCAATGTGTTCCCCTCATCTCCTTTCCAGGTTCCAACTTGGGACCTTAATCTGGTATTAAAATGTCTTATGTGTGCACACTTTGAATCTTTACATTCATGTCCTTTAAGGCTGTTACCTTTAAAAACATCTTCGTAGCCCTAACTTCAGCCCGTAGAGTGAGTGAGTTGCAGGCACTTTCATCTAAGCCACCCTTTACTATCTTCCATAAAGACAGGGTTGTTCTGAGGGTTAAGCATTAATTCTTACCCAAGATCATTTCTGACTTTCACGTAGGACAGAAAATAGGTTTATCTTCTTTCTATCCCCACCTCTTCCTGGCAAGGAGGAGGAGAGATTACACAGGTTGGACCCTCACAGAGCTTTGAGCTTTTTCATATCTAGGCTATCAAAACTTCGCACTGATGATCAGCTTTTCATTGGATATACGGGCCACAATCTGGGTCATGCTCTTTCGAAACAGACCTTATCCAGGTGGATTATTCTGGCTCTTTCAGATTGTTACATACTGGCAGGCAAGGATCCTCCTGAAGTGTTAAGAGCCCATTTCGCCAGGGGCATGGCTACTTCTGCAGCCCTGCTAAGGGGTGTACCGATAAAAAGTATGTGTGAGGCAGCAATGTGGTCTACGATTCACACGTTCACAAAACATTACTGCCTAGAGTCTTCCCTCGGTCAGGATGGGAGCTTTGGAAAAGCAGTCCTGCACTTGGTTAATTAAAACCTATAAGAAACTGAAATTCTTACTCCCTCCACCAAATCCAACACTGCTTTGGGAGTCTATCAAAGATGAGGAATACGTGAGATCCATTTGAAGAACAAGTTACTTACCCTTGGTAACGTTCTTTCGACTGGATGTTCCTACCACGTATTACTCATCGCCCTCCCAACCTACCCCACAGTAGAGTTTCTCATGTTATTACAGCTTTCGTTCCTTCAAGGCTGAGTATGGTCATTCCTGTGGTTATGCGGGTATTTCTACTGTAAGAAAAAACAGAACTGAAGCCGACGAGCGCTGCATGTGCTGTATATGCCTTCAATGACATCATCCTCGAGACGGAGGCCCTCGAGGGACAGCGCCCTTGCCGAAATTCTTTTTCCAAAGCGGCCAAAGCTGGATATCGAATATCAAAGATGAGGAATAAGTGGGAGGAACATCCAGTCAAAAATACGTTAGCAGGGGTAAGTAACTTGTTTTGTCTGTGTCAATTCTTTAATAAATTCATTATTGCGGGAAAATAGAACACCCATGGGAGATGTGTGCACATTCATGATAGAAACAGTTTTATTTATTTATTTTATGTATTGGATATTTATAAGGCACCTATACAACAAGTGGTATTTCAGTTCCTTTAATTGCACCCCCAGTCCATCACACATGCCAAGGCCAATGTAATAAGAGCCCCCAATGGCTAATCATGGTCGCCACACTTACAAGATTTGTCTTTATACAAAAAACTGGGGGGAACTTTTGCAGGTTGTGAAGAGACTAAGAGTAGAACGTTTGAGAGGGAGAGTACCGTGAGATGCATTCAGCAAGGTGGTGGGGGCAAGATCATAGATGGATTTATGTGCCGTTATGTTATTGGGATATATACCATGCACTGCTGCCATTCACATGGTCTCCAGACACTCACGTGGATTCTAAAGGATAAGTGAGGGGGGTTGGTTACAGGTGGTAAGTGAAGAGACAAGAAGTTGCACTCAACTGTTGGTGTGTGTAGAACCAGGAGTAACCTGCGTCTGTGTGAGTGTGTTTTATAGGTGGATATTGATTTGTCATTTTGTTTCCAAATGGGAGACCTCAAGTGTTTGTCAGTGTGCCTTAGCCGTTAGGTGAGGTTAGTAAGTTGATTGGAGGGATGTGGAGTGTGAAGTATGTGGTGAATGAGGGTGGTTGTGTAAGACGTTGTTAGTGTGCTGTGTTTTGTTAGTGTTTGTATGTTTATTTTGACATGTTAGGGTCTTTCTTACAGGTCATGTTTATCCCTCTAGTTGTGTGTGGCTTTGCGTGAATATTGGTTGACGGGAGGCAAGGGCTAAGCCTGTATAAATGAGTAGCAGGAATTTTAAGTGAGAGCAATTTTGCATGGAGAGCCATCCAGCATGGTGATTTTATGTAAATGAGGGGGAGGATCTGGGTAGGTTGAAAGGGATGCATGTCGCAAAATTGAGGGGAGCAAAAGAGTGGAAGCTGTTGAAGCTGGCAGCAATTTATACCTGCATAAGCTTAGGACCTACATGAACCATGAACAGAACGAAGCCACAGTCATAATAGTAGGTGGTGCAGAGACAGCAGCTTTGTTAGCGGAAGAGGCGTAGAAAAAAAGCTGATTGCTTGGCACGTACACAGAAGCCCATAAGGTTGTGCATATGTTACAACAGGCTCTGTATAGGGCTCACTATTCTCTATTCCAGTATTTAAGCAACACCCAGATTCCCAGCTCCACGTCGTCTCGTCATTGAAAATGGGCTGCACTGCCTGAAAACTAAAATGAGAATATGTGAAAAGGTGCTGGATTTGACTGTTACATAGAATGGAAAGATCCAATGTAGGTGGTGCTCTGTACCACTATTAGGCTGAGCGGAATTATACAGGGCACAAATGGTGCTGTAAATCCAGGTCCCTCAAGGCTGTAGGATTTGCTCTTAGGAAATTAATTGTTAATGTAACTGACTAAGGGGGTCATTACGAGTTTGGAGGTAACCATGGCGCTATTAGCGCCATGGCTGCCTCCAAACCCATACTGACTCCGCCCTGGTGAATGGAGCTATTACCGCCCCATTCCAAGGTTGGCGGGGCGGTAATTCCCCATTCACCAGGACCCTTCCCCATTCCCATTTGAGCCCCCACAGGGCTCATTGGGAATGGGGAAGGCGCTAATAACGGTACCGCAAATTGCGGTACCGTTATTAGCTCCAAAGTCCCATTGCCAGTCCTGTCCTTAACGCCTGGTAAAACCAGGCGTTAAGGGAGGACCCGCAAAGGGACCTCGGAATAAGGCGGTAAGGGATTACCGGCACCAGTGCCCTTACCGGTACCAGTAATCCCTTACCGCCCGAGTCGTAATGAGGCCCTAAATGTATTATACTTACTTTTTGGTATTAGGCCCATTGACTAAAACCCTATCGAATTCCTGATGTTTCACTGCTCAGACCATATATTTTTGCAACAGGGACTCCACCAGCTTCCCTGCTCATTTCAGCAAAGCTGTATGGAAATAATCCTTGTCTCTACCCTTTGCTGCCTGGTTTCTCTATTGGATTATTTGGTGCTGTATTGCAATATTCGTGAAGGAGCAAAACAAGAAGTAGGCTTGCGCAGTAGCCCAGTTTCCTGAGCATAAGAGTAGAGTTAAGGTTTTTAGTTGGGTGGTGCATGATCCATGGGTAGATCTTTCTAATGTTTAGGAGGTTCAGTCTGCCTGTGGTGGCAGTGGATGTGATGAACTAGTAGAGATTCAAGCTGCTGCCAAGGAGAATCCATGTTTTTGGGCCATGGTTGAGGAGGTGAAGGGGTCAGGGAAGAAAGAGATTGGAGACAGGAGGGTGGAGTTGGCATTAGAGGCAGGTAGAAAGATGTCCTCAGTCTTTGAGGGTTTTCGCATTAAGCAGCGTACAGCCATCCAGTGGCCGATGGCAGTTGGTTATATGCTTGCATGTGATTGCAAAGGAGAAAGAGAAGAATATCTTGTCAGGTAAGAGGTGATAGTTAAAGTCAAAAGAGGGAAGGAGTTTGCCAAGAAGGAGGTGTATAGGGTGAAAAGGAGTGGGCCTGAGGAACAACCATTGGTTTGGTAGCAGCATTAGGTAGGAGGTGCAGGAGTCCCATGAGAATGGGAAGGAGCAGTCAGAGACATAAGAGGACACGCAATTGATTACAGTGTCCTTGACGCCAAAGAGGAAAGCGTTTGAAGGATAGAGGTATGATCCACAGTGGCAAAAGCAGCAGAAAGGTCTAGAAGGATGAGAATGGTTTACAGGTGAAAGTAGTGGGCAGTAGTAATGGAATTGGTAGCTTTGATGGGCACAGTCTCATGGAGTGTTAGGGCAAGAAATCAGCCTGCAGAGAGTCAGCAAGTAAGTGTACCTTGATATAGTTGACAATGCGGTTGAAGACAGCCCTTCCGATGATTTTAGAGTGCGAGGAACTGAGAAAGACAGGCCTGTAGAATGAAAGGTTGCTGGAGTCATCACTTGGTTTCTTTATGAGAACTGTTATGGTGGCTGTTTTGTAACAAACTGAGAGGATATCAGTGGAGAGAGACAAGTTGAAGGAGGCACAGAATGGGTTATCAGAAAAACTGATGGCTAAAGGTTCAGTGCTAGAGCTAGGGTAGTTATAGGTAGGGATTTGAAAGTAAAGTGCAACGCGCACTACCTGAATTTTACTTTTGCCAATAAAACCCTGACTCCAACCCCTATACGGCGGTATGTCTTTTGATTTCATAATTTTCTCTTCCCCTTGGTACTTTGTGATTTTTTTCCTCTTTTTATTTTTTTTACAAACTTTTCAAGAGCTCGTGTTACAGACATGCATGTGGGACTCCATAGACAACATTCTCATCATTGTTCTTATCAGTTCCCATCTCTGTTTGATAAGGGCTCATGGGATTAACAGTTATAACTCCCTCCCCTCCATCCCCCCTTCCCATCATTGTAACTTTTCGGTATTTGGTCGAAGCAAAGCGTCTGTGCTCAAGGCATATGAGAGCGCAGCAGAGCAGTCCATTCCCATGGGGCTTGCATTTTTACAGGATCGAAACCCTGCAGAGGATCTTAAATTTAAAGTACATTTGTTCCCTGTTCACCATAAATTCATGGAAAGGCATCTACGTGTTCACGTATTTTGAGTAGGAGCCATATGCAAGTGCTGTCACCTTCTCCATCACCATCACTCCCCAGAATCTTACCCACCATATTGCCACCCCTGGCCCTTGTTTATTTTTCCACGTCTGCGCCAGGTTAATTCTGGCCGTGCTCAGCATGTGGGTGATGAGGGTGGCTTTATTTCCTGGGTTTGCGTAGCTTCCGTCCACTGCCTCCCCCAGCAAGGCCACAGCTGGCTCGAGAGGCAACTGTACCCCCACCACCTCTTTGATATGGCTGAAGATCTCCTTGCAATACGTCTCTACCACTGGGCATGTCCACCACATATGAATTAGGTCCCCCGGTTGCCCACAGTCCCTCCAGCGCGTTGGGGGATAGTCTGGATTGATGGAGTGCATTCGTTGCAGCATCATATACCACCTCAGGCAGAGTTTGTGCGCCGCCTCTTTGACTGAGAGGCATTTGGAGCTTTTCATGGCCCAACACCATTTTTGGCTCCATGCTTCCTACGGTATTGGTTTCCCTACATCTTGTTCCCATTTTTGCATATATGATAGAAATTCCTCTGGGACCGCTCCACACATTAGTCTATATATAGCCTCGACACCCCTTTTTCAGGGCTCCCCTCTTTTACTGTGAGTTCCAGGCCTATTGGTTCCCGGGTTGCCCTTTCCCGAACCTTTGTGTTCGTGATCCAGTGTCTGATTTGGGTATAACTAAAACGCTCACTTTCGGGGGTTTGCAGTTTCTCCTTGCATCCTTCAAATGTTAAGGGTCTTCTCTCTGAGTAGAAGGCCCCCAGTGTCAGATGTTGCCCACCCCCCAGTGTGTCCAGAAGTTTGCCTGCATGCCGGGTGTGAAGTCTGGATTGTGGGCCATCGGCGTGAGTGGGCCTCCCCCTATTTTCGTCCCCTTTTCCCGTAGCGCCTTGTCCCAGTACCATAGGGTGGCCTTGGTTGTTTCCAATAGTGCACTTCCCTTACCCCTATGCTTTACTGCCAAGAATCCCAGGCTTTCCAGGGGGGTCTTAGTTGCCTCCTTTTCCAGAGTTGCCCATTGGTTTTGGTTTTCCCTAGGCGCCCATTGCAACATTGGAGCTACCTGTGCTGCCCATAGGTATCTGAGAAATTCCGATACTCCCAACCCCCCGAGTGCTTGCGGCCAATACAGGACTTTCCTGGGAACTCTGGGTTTTTTTCTTTTTCCATATGAAGGACATAACTTCCTCCTGCAGGTTTTTAATTGCTTGGTCTGGGATATGCAACGGGAGTGCTCCCACCACATATAGGAATCTAGGGAGGAAGGACATCTTGACTGCCGCTATGCATGCAAGCCAGGATAGTTCCTGCATGTCCCATCTTTTAAGGTCCTCTATCAGAGACTTCAGCAAGTCCGGAACATTTGCCCCGTAGAGCTTCCCATTCACGGGTGCTAAGTGTATTCCTAGGTTTTTTTATGCACTTGCGATCCTATTTCAGTGGGTGGCGTCTTTCCCATTCCACCACTTGCTCTGGGTCTTAGTGATATTGAGTGCCTTGGATTTGGGGTACTTTATGTGGAACCCGGAGACCTTTGCAAACCTTTCTAGCAGTTTTATGGCTTTGGTGAGAGAGTGTGCTGTGTCTCTCAAGAACATGAGGATGTCGTCCGCGTAGAGGGCTATTTTCTGGGTCCCACTGGCACCTGCTCCCACCCCTCGGATTTCCTGATCATCACAAACCTTTTGTGCCAGGGGCTCCATGGCGAAGATCAGGAGTGAAAGGGGGCACCCTTGTTTCGTGCCCTTGTGGATCGGGATACTGCTTGTAAGCTGCCAGTTAATCATTAGACATGTGGTTGGGTTCCCATAATTTGCTAGGACCATACGGGTGAAGACCGGCCCACACCCACATTTTTCAAGAGTCAGTTGTAGGAAGTCCCAATTTAGGCTATTGTCATGGTGCATGCCCCCAGACATCAGGAGCAGACCAGCCTACCCCAGTCGCTGGCACCCATGGGGACCTTTAAGGCCCCAAAAGGTTGCCTCAAGACTTCCTGGAGTCAGTCCTGGCACCGCTGGCGCCAGGCTCATAATATTCCATCATGTAAGGCAGGTTGCAGGGGGCATGAAAACACATTCAGTCCAGCCTGAAGGACTGAGCCATGCAGTCTATTTCGGGTGTGGCTGGAGGGACTACTTTACCTGAGACTACTTGTGCAGGGTGTGTCTGGAGGAACTAGTTAATTTAGGACTACTTGTACAAGGCTATATAAACCACACCCTAAGGACAGAACACGGTTTGCGTTATTCTGCACTCCTGCAGCATAACTCTAACCGTGTCTGCTAGCTCCAGTTTACCCGGTCTTCAACCACGCCCGCCTTGGGAACCACGAACCATCGGCACCTGTGGAGAAGGGAAGAAAAGAGAGAACGAGAACAAGAAGAGCGGTTAAGCCCTTAACTGAGAAGCTCCATCCGGAAGGCTTCCTCTTCAGCCGCTCTCGGAATCGCTGCACGTGCAGAAAGGAAACACAAGCATAAAGAGTAAATACACACCCGGAGGCTGCATTCTTCTGCGCTCCATCAAAGCGTCCGCACGCGATCGCCGATCCGGAGTCACCGCATCTGCAGAACAGTAAAGAAACATCAGGTTAGTCGTGCAAGGGAAAAGAACCATTTTCTTAAAAAACATTTCAACTTCGCGCTAATACTCACCTGCAGGAATTCTGTTCAGCATCGCGGAGAGGTGTCACTCATTCATCTGGCACACCGAAAACCGCATCTGCAAAAACTAAACAAGCACAGTAGTGAGAACTTTGGCAACAAAGAACTTTTAAGCAAAACTATACCAAGAATCTATTGGCATAGAGACTTACCTACAGAGTCACAGTTGTTCAGAAACTCTGCTACAGCCCGCAGGATCAGTGACGCAGCTAGATCCCGTGGAGAGGCTAACGAACATCAATGCACCCTTGCATCCAGTCGCCTGATAGAGAGTCACCATTAATAAACCAAAGATGAGACATAAGCAGAGGGGAGCACAAGGAGGTAATGGGAAGGTGGGAGTCTAGCCCGCCCCTCACGGCTGGTTAACATCTCGTTTCAACATTTTAGGCAAACGCCCACTCGTGAAGGAAGTAGTGACAACAGAGAAGATACGTGCAGCCATTCATTGCTCAGCTTCGTGCAAAGCCCCCGTGGAGACTAGGTGAGCGTAACAGCTATCAAAGGCTCTAGAGGCGTCTAGTGCCAGCACCGAAAGCCACTGCCCTGTCCTGTGCCCCTATTTGATGGTATCTATGGCTCTACAGATGTTGTCATATGTGTGATGCCCCTTGACAAAACCCGCTTGGTCCGGATGAATTATTTTCGGGAGGATATTCGCCAACCTCCGGGCCAGGATAGTGGAGTACATTTTAGCATCCCATTCAGCAACGAAATGGGGCGGTAGCTCGAGCATTCTGAGGGGTCTCTGTCCGGTTTTAGCAAAAGGACTGTGGTGGCTGGGCCCAAATCCTCAGAGGCTCGGCCCGAGTCTCTTATATAATTGGAAAGTTTTGTTAGGCGGCCTACCAGGATGGTCCTAAATGTTTTATAGTATGCATTGCACAATCCATCTCGCCCTGGTGCTTAAATTGGGTGATGTGGTTCGGGGTTTTCTGTTTTGTTATCTAGGCCGCAAGGAATCAGTTAGCCTTATCCCCATTTATATAATAAGATTGTTTAGTGAATAGGAGGAGTTGTGCAGATTCGTCTGCGTGGTGTGCCTCTAGGGGCCCCTTTGCTTTTTTAAGTTCCCGCCAGGCCTTCTGCGATCCTTTATCCTTGTAGCGTGCCTCTGCGGTCCCTATCTCGGCCTCAAGTCCCCACCTTACTTTCTCCTTTGTTTTTATAATGTTTGCTGTATGTGCAATGAACTTGCCCCGTACTACTGCTTTGCTAGCATCCCAAATGGTTCCCCAGTCTACTCCTTGTGTGTTTTTTTCTTGGAAGTAGTTCCTCAGGGCCAATTCTATATCTGCCCTAAGGGCTTCGTCTTTTAGAATGAGTTTGTTTAGGCGCCATGGCTTTCTGGTATGTGGCAACTGGGATATTGGCTCTATTTTCAACGAGACCGGAGCATGGTCTGATAGACAGCGAACCCCAATTTCTAACCCTGTAATTTGTGGGATTATGGTGTCCGAGACAAGTACCATGTTGCTTCGCGAAAAGCCCTTATGCGCGGCTGAGTAATGAGTGTATGCTCTTTCATGTGGGCGGAAGAACCGGCAGGTTTCTATTATGTGTAGCTCTCTAAGGAATCGAGCTAGGGCTTGTCTGTATATATTATCGTTAGGGGTGTCTGGAAGAGTTTTGTCCATTGAGGCGTCCATTACCCCGTTGAAGTCACCCCCTACCAAGATCTTCCTACCCCTATTCTGCGAGTTTTGGCAACAGCCCTAGCAGGAATTGATCTTGTTCATCATTGGAGGCATAAATTGCTACCAGGGTAACCTGTTGGCCCATCAGTATCCCTCCCAGCACCAGGTATCGGCCCTCAGGGTCCCTTTTTATGAATTGTTTCTGAAAGTGAATACCTTTAGCTATCAGTATGCCCACTCCCCTTCTTTTGGACCCACTTGAGGCTAGGTACTGTGTGGGGAAGGCTCTGTGCTTTAGTCTATGCTCGTCCTCAGGGAGCAGATGTGTTTCTTGTACCCACACCACTGAAGCCTGTAGGTAAGAGAGCCTTGTCATGATTGATTTCCTTTTTATTGGAGAATTAAGCCCTTGGACATTTAACATCACAAATATTAGGGCAGGGTATAGTTGTATGCCTACCATTCCGCTGTGTAGCTTGTCCACCCCCCAGTTGTTCTGCTGGTGTTGTACAGTACCTCGAACAAAGTGTCCTGTTCCTCTAATCTCCCCTTAACTCCCCAATTTACAACAACCCCGTAAACATCAACAACTATTACCATTGGTATACCACAGTAAATCACCGGGATGTGTTCCTGGGAATTTCGGGGTCCAAGTCCCCCCTTAATTCTTTTAGAAGCTGTTATTTTCTAACTTCCCCCATGGTGACTTACGCTATGAGAGTGCATTACCCCCATGTGCCTTGGTCCTCCGTTTTCATGTGTTGGCTGCCTTACTTTGAGTCACGACTCTCTTCCCCATCAGGGTGTAGCCCTCAATTTGCTACCTCTATACCCACCACTTCATGGGGGATCAGCCGATTTATGTTCTTTGTTATGAGCTCTCGGACAAGGCCACACTGGCTTCCATTGCTCTTTCTCCGGTCTGTCCTTTCTTTCCATGCTGCCCAATGGGTTGCTTCCTCTGTCGTTACCGTTGGTCCCGTCGTCTTCCTTCATGAGGTCATCCATGTCCTCTTCCTTTGTGATTGTGTATTGCTGTCTTTGCCACTCAAAGCTGAGCCCAATCGGGAATGCCCATCGGTAGTGTATTTCCTTGGATCTCAGCCAACTCGTGGCAACCCTTAAGCGTTTCCTACTTGCAAGAGTAGCCTGGGCCAGATCTTGATAGAGCTGTATGGGTGTAGATCAGAAGCTTATGGGCTCCTTTTTCCGAGCCGCCCTCATGATATCTTCCTTTAGTTGGAACAGGTGTATCCGAGTCAGTACATCTGGGGTCAGATTTGTATTGAGCTGAAACCTGGAGTAGACCCTGTGGGTTCGATCCAGTATTATATCCTTTTCGTCCATCGTCCCCAGGATTTGCCGGAACAGGTCTACCATATATTGTTGTAGGTTGGTGTCTGCCACGGACTTTGGGATCCCCCAGATCTGCATGTTGCTTCGCCTAGACCTATTTTTGGCATCTTCCTGTTTGCTCTGGACTCGGTCCATTTGTTGTTCTAGTTCTAACACCCTTCTGGCTAGTTCGTCTTGCTCCTGCTCTTGTTCCGCTACTGCCGTTTCCACTTCGTCGACTCTCTTCTCCACCGCCATGACACCTCTATTGAGATCCGCGATGGACTTGGCTAGGTCAGAGTCACTGTCTTTGATGTCTTTTTTCAATTCCTGTAACATTCCGTATCGGCTGGTCCTCGTGACCTTGTTGACAATGCGGAGGAGGAGAGTGTATTTGGACAGCCGCCTGTTGCTGGTTGCGTTTGTGGGTCTCTGCGGTTTGCATCAGGGCTTTGATGTCCCCAGAAGTGGGTCCTTTCTGTTTTGTAGCTTGTTTGGCCATTCTTAAACTGTCCGCTGGTGTTTCTCCGCAGCCCGTGACCCCTATGACTGTCTTGCCTCTAGTCCCCTGCTCCAGGGAGCTTATGCTGGTCGTTTGCCAAAAGTCTGCAGTAGGGGAGTGCCCTTTGGGTCGATGAACCGTCAGTTTTATGCTGTGGGCATCTTCTGGGCTTGGAACCTCGCAGTCCAGTGCCCACTGGCTTCTGGTGGGGCTGCGCATGTTATTCTGCTCCCACCACTTTAGGCGTCTCTCAGCCACTCCACCGTGGAGAGGGCTGGCAGTAAATCATTTCTGGAGGATCCCTGGGGTCGCCCCCATTTATCCACGTCACCAAGGATGTCCTTGGCTGCCTTGGGTCCCTGCCAGGAGCTTGTTGTTATGTTTCTTCTTTGCTTTGGGCGCACGGGGTCCACTGGTGTCTTGCGGGCGGTCCAATCTGCAGCCGGGTGGGGAGTGATTTGGTGTGGATCTTTGTAGTTGCTCTACTTCTCCCCCTGTGTTTGCCAATGGCTGCTCCTTCAGGTCACCTTCGTGAGCCCTCTGTTCGCCATTTTGGGACCACCATTGTTCCTGCTCTTCTAGGGTTGCTCATGTGAAATTAATATCTTCAGGCAGAGCCACAGGTGCAGTTCACCTTACTTCCAGCACTGGGGAGTTTGCAAGAGCGATACAATCATCCGGCTTCTCCTTGTTTCTTCATGACCCATCTGCATTTTGCTCAGCTGCAGCTTGCTTTACGCATGGGAGCTTGCCTCCTGCCACCCTGCACCTCCGCTGTGTTTATATGTCTTTTTCCCCATATGTATGCTGTTTCGTGGGATGTTTTTTCGTAGGTTTTTACTGTCATTTTTTTAACAAAAAAAACATCCATCACATTTAAAAAAAAATATTTTTGGGGGTTCTCCCCCCCAGTCCCCTAGTACATTGTATTGTTTATTTATTCACAAACACCCACACCCCATATATATAATTTTCTAAACCCCCTAAAAAATGCGATGTTTTTTTTCGTTAAAAAAACTGTGGTAAAAAAACCTGCAAAAAGACATCCCGCGATGAAAGGACGTCATACCGTTTTCCTTTAGATATCCCCAGCGTCTCCATACCGGTGGTGTTGTTCTCGGGCTCGACCTCCCTGTGTGGGATCCATGCTCCATTGCTCTTGCCTCTGCCCTCCTCCACCGTGTAGGGAGAGTACCATCCCCGTGTGGGCTCTGGCACTGCTGCCTACTGCATCAGTCCTTGACAGGCTAGCCCCTTGCTGCAAGGGTTCATTGCGGTGGGGGTTCCGCACCCGCCCAGCTGGGGGTCCTTGCCATTCTCATGAGCAAGGCTCTTATCCCTCTGCACCTCGTTTATTTGTGGCTATTTCCCCTGGGCGCCACCAGCCGCACGTTCCGAGGGTCCGTTGTTCACTTCTGCGTCCCCCGCTCGGGCACCAGTACTGGGTGCAGTCTTCCCACCAGCTCACGAGCAGAGGGCGGAGGGAGCCACAGCGTGGGGATCCGTGCTTCTTGTTCTTCACCGGAGCCGCTGCCACCCCGCTTGCCACTAGTTCCTCCCTCCACTTTCGGGGCTGTGTTAATTGCTCCACCTCACAGCACCTCGCTTCGTTGGGAGCCGTACCTCCGCTCCCTCCTGTGTCATGGATGCCATCTTGGGGAAACTCGCTGCGCGCCGGGGTCGTAGGTCACAGCTCCATCGGGAGGGCACCACAACACTGTTGGTTCACGCAACGGACTCCCAAGGTGTTCTGACACCAATAGGGCTTATTTTCAGTTCGCCTGACAGTTTTAACGGGGGTTTAAGGGCCGCAGGAAGGGAAGGTGAGCCGGAGCTCACCAAGAAGGCATCAGTTGGCATCTTCGGCTAGCCACACCCCCACATTTATTTATTTTTCCTTTTATCTTGTCCAATTTGTAATGGCCTTACCAATTGGTTTTTTCCTTTTGTCTTGCATTATCTATGTCAATTTCTGTTCTAATGTCAAATTTCTAAAATGTATTTAGCTTTTTCATGTACTATTCAACCTTGAAGACGACCTAAGTGGTGGAAACACATGTCGGCTGTTTACTTTATGATTTAAAAAAAGTTTTTCTTAAGATCCAAAACATAATTGCATCTGTAATTTCACATTTTTTTATTGCCAATAGTAAAATTCAGGCAGTGCGCGTTGCACTTTACTTCCAAAACCCTACCTATAACTGTTCAAATGATCTGGGCTCTTTTAGGGGGAACCCAGTGGAAGTAACCGACGCAGCAGGATGTCTTTCTCCAATAACTGATTATAACAAAACTTTAAGGTGGTGAAAATAGCGCACTGGTGGCCTTTTAGACGAAACCCTAGCCTTTGTATACCCTCTAAAAGTAGGGTAGGCCTGAAATTGCAATGAGAGTGTGGGGAGAGGGTAGGACGGGAGAATGGGAGAGGGAATGGAAGAAATAGAAGGGTGGGCAAGGTGTCCCGTATTTGGGCATAATCTTTAATTTTTAGTCAGATCTGTTTTTCCCAGATCCTTAGGCTGGCGTCCCTGTCCTAAGCAGCCATGCTGCCCAAATTGTCCTTGTATTTGGAATAGGCTTTGTCGCCATGGCCCCATGCAACGCCACATTTGCTCAATTTTTTCAACCCTTTCCAGAAACACACTGCCTGTTGTGCCTTCCATAGCTTTCTTGGGACGAAGATAAATTGATTGTCCTTTTGCCACCTGTCTCAGACCCTTTACACTCTATTCAAATCCTTACATCCATAAACACCATATTGTTTCACATATGCATCAGTCATCAACCTAGGTCCTGATGCAGGCCCCCAGGCATTCCATATGTTCCCAAATTTCTGGGGACACACCCTGGCTGTGTACATTAGTTGGTCTCAATCCATACCTGCATGCCTCCCTGGTCTCCATTTAACATTTGTGAGCAGGGGGTGGTTCATCCTTAGTCCACTGGATTGCAATATGCTGCTTAGCAAGAATAAAAGCTGTATTCACTAATGCTTTGACGTACCTAGATACTTCCAAGTCTGACCAACTACTCATTAGTAACGATTTTTGATCTAACTCCAGTGGCTGGCCAATGTCTTTATAACGTTCACCCAATACACTTGTAACATGCAAAATCATATGGTGGAAGGTTCCCTTCTCTTGATAACATTTAGGACATCCACTGTCTCATCCAATTCCCATTGTACTATGTCTCTCCCTCAGGTAATGGACCTGGTGTAAATATTTAAACAGTATCAGGAGGAGTGGTGAGCAAAGTTCCACTTCTTTAGAATATTGAAGCACTTTAACGTAGTCATCATCCCCTATCTCTACTAAGTCCTTTGCCCAATGCTGTTTCAAAGCCAGCAACAAAGCAGATATCTGAGGTGTTAATACCTTTTTACAAATGAGAGGTCTGTTTGGATGTTAACATGTTTCGTTCTAAGGGTGAAGACTAGGGCAAAGGTGAGGTCGTACCCAGGTGCATCCTCTTTGAATGCCTAATTGCAAGCATTTGTAAACATATGTTGCGTTCAAGTCTAGGTCATCCTGCAATGACTGGAAATCCATGAGCTTGCTTCACTGATTTAATGCCCTGGTCTTTCCAGCTCCTAAGCCAAGTCAAGTTATGGATCCCTCTGATGGGATTTGTTGCCCCATCAGGGTGCTTCGAGGGTGAGTTTACCGTTCTATTGCAACCACAGTGTTGCCTGGCCCAGACTTCACTCACCGGCTTCGTCACCAGGGGTGCACTACAATTTCTTCCAGTTTAGTCCAGTTCTCTCATCCATGTCCCCCTAGATCCAGATGCACCACTCCATGCTTACCGTCCCATTACTTACAGCTATTAACCAATGATAGCTGTGAGGCCCAGTAATAGACCTGCAACTTGTGGAGTTAAAAGACCTGCAACTTGTGGAGTTCCCCCCTTCAAGGGGGAATTATCTAATGCTGAGAAGATTATCAAAGTGTTTTTCTTAATAATCATCTGGGAGTTCTGCACCACATAGTGTTATTTCAAGAACATGATCGTTTTATTCAGTGATGCCTGCCCCATAAGCGATATGGTCACATTTCGCCTACCAGCCACATCCGAGGCAAAACCTTTCAATGTGCAAGGGTCTTCTCACTAAATCGGGATTCTTCTAGCTGTAAATAAATTCTTGAGTACCTAAAGCCCTTATCAGACACCTGTAAGGGTGACCCCTCTAGAGTACCTGGTGTTCTTCTGTGATTTGGGAAATGTGTGGCTTTTTCTTAGTTTATCTTTAGTCCCTCATGCCTGCCAAATTGTCTCAACATATCCATTACTCTCTGTATGGATATCTGCAGATGGATCAGGTAGAGCAAGATGTCATCTGCATAGAGCAAGATCCTCTCTTCTGCTCCCCATGGCCATGCAAAACCCAAAACGAGAGGCTCCCAACAGATCCACTCTGTTAAAGGATCTCTCATGATGGATAAGAACAATGGATACAGCAGACATCCCTGTCTAGTGCCCCTTGTTAGTTCAAAACTATCCAGAATCATTGCAGTAACCATGACACTGGCCTTTGGTTTATTGTATTGGAGCTTCATCCACTTGATAAACACGGGACCAAAGCCCATCCTGTCTAGTCCTCCTTACATATAACTCCATTCCACTGAGTCAAACACTTTGTGGGAGTCTAAGTCCCGAATAATGAAGGTGCCCTCTATTTTTTAGCCAACTCCAGAGCAGCAACCTTCTTAAGTTAAGTCTAGTCGACCTATTCGGTATAAAGCCACATTGATTCTCATGGATTATGAGGCCTATTTGCCAACATCCAGGAAAGGATTTTAGTCTCACTATTAATAAGAGAGATCAGTTTGTAATGCTCACAACTATCCAACTGTTTGCCCTCCTTATGGACTACCTCAATTGTTGCAGATCTGCTGCAAGGATACACTTCTCAAATATTTCTTAAAATGACTCCCTTAGCTTTTACTCTCTGAGTAAGTCTGTTCAACTATGCTCAATGGTGTTGTGGGAAAATGCGATTGCTATGTGTACCGCTGTTTTACATACCGCTTGGTGCTTAATGTTTCCTGCATTGTTTAGGTGTCAACCACACGGCAACAGCGTTCCCCGCTGCAATTGCAATGTTCGCTCTTGTAGGGCTATTGTTGGGTGTTAGTCACTGTTGGGCCAGTAGCGTGGTGGATTCATGTTAGGACTCGCCCTCTAACCCCTGTTTTATGGGAAGCTTTAGTTTTGCGGGGAGGGGAGAAACACTACCTACCAGGAAAGGGTGGTGGGGGAGGAGGGTGTTAATGGGGTGGGAAGTTATGGTGGAAAAGGCGGAGGCAGACTAGGAAATCACACTGCATCGGGATGCATGCAGAGCAGCAGGCTCTGC
Organism: Ambystoma mexicanum; assembly: GCF_040938575.1. Taxonomy (NCBI): domain Eukaryota; kingdom Metazoa; phylum Chordata; class Amphibia; order Caudata; family Ambystomatidae; genus Ambystoma; species Ambystoma mexicanum. The sequence goes on from NC_090924.1 coordinate 152,107,091, forward strand.
GGTAAACACATTTTACGACAGCAGAGCTGGGATGTACCCTAGATGATTGGAATGCCTGCTACGGTGATGTCCTGGAATGTTTTTTTTTATTTATTTTTATTTTTTCAATGAACTGTACAAACAAAATATAAATTCCAAAGCTGCTGCATAATCATAATAACTCCCCCCTTCCCCCCCTCCCCTTTAGACCAAGACCATAACAGTGGGCTGCAGTTCAAATATGACAGGGTTCACTGCTGGCTGTCCGGGTCCTCTCCGGAGGAGCTGTCTTCAGTTACATAGAACAGAGACGTTGTGAGGGCCACCCATTGTAGTAGATCGTCGGAGGTGTCCATGTTTTGTTGTCGCTGTGCCAGTTCCCATGTTCATGTTTCGGCTGTGGACCATCTTTGTAGGTCTGCCCACCATGTTGCGATGCTGGGGGCCACGGGGCTATTCCAGGCCATAGCAATTCGTCTTTTTGCCAAAATATACATTAGGTCCTTAAGTCTATACAGGGGCCTGTTCTTTTTGCTCCTGGGGTATGAGCCCAAGATGCAAGCTTTGGGTGATTGCACATCCAGTGTAATGTCCGCTTTGGCCACTTTTACTTTGATTGAAGTCCAGAAGGCATGTATGGCTGGGCAACATCGTACGCGTCCGCCTATGCCAGGCATGGTGCGGTCTGGTGGGTACGGCGGAGCGGCCGAGGCGGAAGGGGCTCCAGTGGTGTATTTGCCTGCGAGGCGGGCTCCTTTTGCCTTGGTTGAGGGGGGGCACCGGTATCGATCCTATCCGTGCACTGAGAGTGTGCAGGCGGCGCCCTGCATCAGGATTCAGGCTGTGCTGTAGACCTGTAAGCTGCTTGCTCCTCCGCCGAGCTGCGGGATGTCACTGTACCACTTGAGCACGGGGTGCAGAACTCGATCACAGTTTGAAGCGTTAATAAACAGGGGCCCCTGCAAAGGTGTTGCTTCCCATGCGCAGCGTGGGGGACTTGGTGATCGTCTGGCCCTGCGCCTCCAGCCGCTCCGCCTCCACCCTCGGCCGCACCCCACAACCAGTCCGGGTGCAGGCCTCAGGTCTGTGGCCTATAGCCTCTAATCGGCTGGGTGCTGATGGTATTAGAGGCCTTCTGTGGTGGCCCCTCTTAGCTCCTCGGGCCCCGCTGTTTCGCCGTGTATTGCCCGGTGTAGGGTGGAGTATGCAGCCGCTGTGTGCAATGTGTTAGGGCCGGGGGTGCTGGGGTTGGCGTATTAGGTTCTTACGCTGCGCCAGTGGTGTCCTCGAGGCCTTCACCTCCCGACTACTTACAGCAGGTCTTTAGGCCGCTCTGCAGGGTCTCCTGGCGCCGCCACCCGGAGCCGGGCTTTTCAGTTGCTCGCCGCGTCGGGCGGCAGCTCTGAAGGCCACGGCAGCTCCCCTCTGGTCTCGCGGGGCTCCGACGTGCAGCTTCGCGTTGGTGCCGCTCGCTGTCTTAGGGTGCGCTCGTCCCTCTTCCTCGGGCTCCACAGGGGCAACGCCGCTCCCGAGTCCGCGGCGGGGAGGCGGCTGCGGGACCACTGCGGGTCCCTCCTCTCTCCCTCTTCGGTCCTCACTGTGGGGTTTACCGTGCTCTGGATCGAAGCTGCGGCTTCCCCAGGGGGGCCTTGCTGTGTGGTCAAGACGGGTCCAGACGACTCTGGGCTCCTCAATGTTAACGCTTAGGCGTCCCGCACGGGCCGCACTCCACTCTCGCTACACGGGCCTCGGCCGCTGCGGCTGGTTCCCGCTCTGGCTCCTCTCGCCACTGCCGGCACGGGACGCGGTGGGCGCGGGTCCAGGTCTCTGCTCGGAGGAGGCTGCCTCCTCTGGTTCGTGTCTCCTGGCCCCCGCTTCCCACGCGGTTGAAGGGAGCCTCAGATTCCAGCTGGTTCGTGTTCAGAGGGCCGGCGCCAGCCTGGAGACGGGTCACTCAGCAGCCGCCATTTTTTGGTCGCGGCGTTGTCTTTTTACACAGCGCGGTGAGTCTGCTGAGGATCGAAGCTGTTCCAAACTTTGGCCTCAGGTTCCCCAGGCTTGCGTTGGTGGTCGTGGCAACTTACAGCAGTATTGGTGTGATAAAGCAGGCATTAGCGGCGGATCAGTGGACATATTATACGGAGCTGCATAGAACACATCTTCCCTACATGGCAGTTGGCCACGCCCCCCTTTTTAGTGAACACTTATGGTCCTAATGTAGACTCCACCGACTTCGTGGACTCGGTGGCATCTATATTACTGGGCTATGTGGGGGTTCAGATCATCTGGGGAGGAGATATGAATTTTATATTAGATACTATGCTGGACAGAACGGGGACAGCTCCCAGACTACTGTCAGGCGCAGCACGCAGACTGCTGGCACATAGCGCAACGCTTGATATCTGAGATGTATGGAGGATACTACACCCGCAATCATGAGAATACACTCATTACTCCTCCGTGCATGATAGTTCCTCCGGAATTGATCTGTTCCTGTTGTCAAGCGGGATGATGGGAAAGGTGGGGGGAGCACAGATACTTACTCGCACCCTGTCAGACCATGCCCCAATTTCTCTATCTCTGGAATTGGGGGTACCTGCCCCAACATTTAGCACATGGCGATTCAAGTCCGCCGCCCTGCGAGATATCATGTTTAAGGCAGACATCCTAGCAAACATCGAGTCCTACTTTGAGCATAACCCACCTCAGTCCACTACCATTGGAGTCTGGTGGGATGCCTTTAAAGCCTACATCAGGGGAATGTCCATATCCCGGGAGGCAGGAGTACTAAAGACAATAAGAGCAGCCCTCAGTCGTTCCAAATCCAGATTACATGAGCTGGAGTGGGAACACCCAACATCAGTCGACCCTGCTACCCTCGCCCTAATCAGCAAAAAACTTCAATCATTCAATGAACACGCCACTAGGGAGGTCCAATATTTTAGCCATCCGCAAGCCGCACGGAAATATGGAGAGGGGGCAATAGATCCGGCAAAACATTGGCTGCCTTGACTAGGGGAGAGTGGGGCCAGACCCAGATTACTTGTGTCAAGGACGGCCAGGGCACTATACAGTGGTCCGACCAGCAAATACTGGATGTCTTCACGGACTTTAATACAGAGCTATATTCCCAACCCCCCGAACTTTGCGAGCAGCACATGAGGGATCTCCTTGAAAAGATACCTACGACATGCATCTCTCCTGCAACCAGGGACCAACTAGATTCCCCGATCCTATAAGATGAAATAGTCAAAGCCATATCCAGTCTCCCTAAATGTAAGGCGCCGGGCCCCGATGGGTTCACGTTAGAATTCTATCAGGAACACATAGCCATATTGGCCCCTAAACTACTTGAGGTGTTGGACGAGTCACTCTGGCTATCTGCCCTCCCCCCAACACTACGTGAGGCCGTCATAACGGTGCTACTCAAACCTGGTAAACCCAGCGATGAGTGCGGCTCTTACAGGCCCCTCTCGCTAATTAATCTGGACACAAAAATATTTGCCAAAGTAATAGCAAACCGCTTCCTCCCAGTCATGACATTCATGGTCCATGAGGATCAATCAGGCTTTGTGCCCGGGAGGTCCACTTCTCACAATATCAGGAGGCTGCTCAACGTCATGGCACGAATCGACCAGGGCGCGAATGCGGTTGCGGTCACACTTGAAGCACAAAAAGCATTTGATATGGTGTCCTGGAAGTACATGTGGCTGGTGCTGGAGACGATGGGCATTGGCCCTAACATGATCAGATACATTAAACTATTATATACCTCTCCAGTGGCCATGGTCCGAGTCAACTCCCTGACGTCCGCTGTGTTCCCACTCTTCAGAGGCACCCGACAGGGCTGCCCATTCTCCCCAATCCTCTTCGCCCTGGCGATAGAGCCAATGGCAGATCACATCAGAGCACGCCACTCGCGCAAGGGGATATGGTTGAAAGACGCTCCTGAGATTATATCCCTCTATGCAGATGATGTGTTGTTGTTTGTAAGAGACCCCGTTACCCACCTCGATCCAATTCTACGTGACATTACTCGCATAGGTACCCATTCCGGATTCACTATCAACTACTCCAAGTCTGAGTTCTTTCCCTTCACTGGTTCCACTCAACAACCTGCCACCAAGTATCCACTCTGCTGTTTGCCTGGCGGAATCAAGTACCTGGGGGTCCAGGTGTCCCTGACTAAAGACACATTACTAGCAGACAACTACCTGGCTGCGGCACAGCACGCTGAGGCCAAAATGACGCGTTGGCGCTCCCTTCCACTGTGACTCGCTGGGAAGCTCTCACTCGTCAAGATGATACTGCTTCCCAAGCTACTGTATATATTTAGTAACATGCCCATCTGGCCAGGGGGGGAATACGTTACAAGATTGCACAAATTGTGCGCACAGTTCCGATGGCACGCTGGCGCAGTGCGCACAAAATGGTCGGAATACGCTCCCTTATGATAGAGGGGGGTTTACCGCCCCTGACGTGATGCTGTATTGGCTGGTGGCACAGGCTCAATTTGCCTCATATTGGTACCCTGGGCCCCCTCCTCGCCCCCATGTCAAGCTTGAGATCCTGGCGGCAGCGAGCATAAATGTAATGTCACTAATATTACACCAGATGTATATACCGGATTCGTCTATTGACCCTGTCGGAACCACTGTACATGCCTGGGGTCGATTATTTGGTGTCAAAGCTGAACAGCACCCCTACTATAAGTGGCTCCCTGTCTGGAGATTCCCCGGGCTTGAGCCCACACATGATATAGCCCTGGCGCGACACTGGGAAACCCTGGGGTATTACGCACTAACAGACTTCTATCCTAAAGGGCAGTTCATAACTCCATAGACATGGAGGCCAGGCCACTCAGGGTCGGCATTAGAATCTTTGCAGTTCTATAGGCTCCGCGCTGCGTTCCGGGCCGCATGGCCGGGTTTCCCCAATGAACCCCCGGACTCCCCAGGGATTGCAAACATCGCTAACTTGGGTGGTACCCGTGGGGAGGTTTCTTCATTATACAAACTGTTGCTGGCAGGTGCCCTGGCCCGACCCTCTAGGGCACGTGATGAGTGGGCAAGTGAGCTGGACGTGGAGGTTTCTGACTACTTATTGGGGAAAATTTGTTCACATACAAGCAGAGTCTCCCTCAACTTTCGTTACCGAACCATACAATACAAATTGCTGAATAGGCTGTACTATAACCCTCTCAGGATCTCTAAGTTTGTTCGAACCACTCCGCAATCCTGCCCTCGCTGTGGGGCAGAGAGTGCCGATCATTTACATATGTTCTGGGAGTGCCCGAGGCTGGCGGAATTTTGGGGAAAAATCCTAGAGATATTATCTGAGATCAGTGACACCATTATCAATCATGACCCGATGGGAGTTCTGTTTGGGGTGCGGCAGACTGAAGGGGCTAAACGTATGGCTAAATTCCTGAACATGAGCTGTATAGTGGCCAAGAAGTGCGTTCTTCAAAGTTGGAAGAGCTCCTCTCCCCCTACATTTCAGAAGTGGTTAAATTTGCTTACCTGGTCTCGTAGTTGTGAAGAGGAGTATGTTAACATGATCCCAATTTGCTCTCACCCTAAAAACATTTGGACTGCTTTCAACAGCTATCTTCACAGCCTGGAGGAGAACTCTTCCGAGAACGGTTCCTTCCGGGCCTCTCAATGACATGTTTACGCCTTATGGTGCATTGCGATTTACTGTTCTCCCAACTGTTGTCAAACCATTGCCTTTTTCAATTACTGTACTCATTCATCTATGTACTGAACCCATTGGCTGTTTTGGTGTATGTGTTTGCTTTATGCCTCTGCCGGCAAAAAAGTAAAAAAATAAAAGAATCCCTTTGCATTCATAACCCCTCCTATCACTTCTTTGAATAGGTCCAATGGCAAGCAATTAGGCCCATGTGTCTTCCCCCTCCATTTGTTCAGTTGCTGTTTCAATTTAAAAAACCAAATGGTCCCCTTGTAGGGTGTCTCTCTGCTTATCTGATAGTTGTATTACTGGGAGATCTAACATGAACCTAGTAAAGTCCACCTCAGAGCTTTCTCTCTGTTTGTGGTGCAACTCTTAGTGAAATGAGGCAAAACTTTCCCGATCTTTACAGCATCTCAACCCTCCCCTTCCCCTTCATAACTACAATTTCATTGATCCCTGATTGCTCATCTCTTTGTGCTAGCCACATGATAGGCTTCCCTGCCTTGCCCCCCATTTTATATATCCTAGCGCCCTTGTACCACAGGTCCCCTGTAGCTGCGTCTAACACTTCCACTCCAATGTCTTCCCTGACTCTCTTGATCTTTCTGAGCAACGCCTCTGATCGGTCTGAAGTCTACTGCTCCTCCAGTTCCCTTGCCTCTAGTTCTTTCCCTAACAAATCCACCTCCTTCATTCTTTCCTTACATAGACATGCTTAACAGACAGAATGTCCCAAGCTCCTAAGCCACAGAGAAACTGAGCAATGGAAAAGGAACTCTGAGTCACTGTATGATAAAATAGACCACAAGTGATAATATTACATAGGCATAGTAGTCCAGTCTCTAGGCTAGACTACTGTAACAGCCTCTTTCTCAACTGCCTTCCTCTACTCTCCGCCCTCTGCAACTAATCCAGAACAGGACTGCGAGACTTGTCCTTGATCTCAAGCCCAGGGACTGTATCCCTCCAGCCCTGAAATCTCTCCACTGGCTACCAGTGGCTGCAAGGATCAAGTTCAAGACCCTCTGCTTTCTGGGGCCGGGGCCCGCACCACATCCAACTCTCTCTTCCAAAATACCTTCCTTCTCGAACCCTTTGCTCAGCCTCCCCCAAGTCTCTGAGGATTAGATGCTTCTCCAGGGAGAGAGTGGGGGGCATAGTGGGGGGGTAGATCACTCTCCTCTGCAGGTGTCTCCATCTGAAATGCCCTCCCTGCCCCTCTCAAACTTGAGCCAGGCCACATGAAGTTCCGGAAGCAGCTCAAGACCTTCCTTTTCGCCTCTCTTTCCCCTGCTGACTTTACCTGTCTGCAGCGCTGACTGGTAGCCTGGCTACCCTTTGAGTCTCACTGGGTACCAGGCTCCTCCATGACCAGTCGCCCCTGCACTGCCTCCGGGCCTACCGCGCACTTAGGGGCTGTACTTTAACCCTACTGACAGTCCCCTGCCGCCTTGCACTTACCCAGAGCAATGCTGCCCTGATTGCACTTCCTTTCCCTCACTCTGGCACATCTCCCTCCCCCCTGCACTTTGTGTCATCACACTTGTACGATCTTAATGACGCATGGCCTAGTAAGATTGTCATTTTGTCCTCCCTCTGTCTTCCCTGCCTTGCAGTATCATGCCTAGAAACACTTGTGTATATGCGAGTAATCGATGACTTATATCATATCATAAGATTTTACAAATCTAAGAGGTGAGTATATCGCATGGTTCCACTCTGGATTTTTCACTGTGTATATAAAAGACAAAGCAAGGCTCTGCTCCATACCCAACCATTCTCAATTCAACTAGCTCCATTTCCTGAAACATCATGGTGGTAACATGCATGAACTGTTGTGGCAGGATGCACCGTTTCCAGCGGGATACTTCTAATCAAGGGTGCAATATCTTTATTGAGATAGTGCCAGCACCTCTTAGCAGGGTTGCTATACTTTTAGTGGGACAGTACCAGCACTTCCCAGTTGGGCTGCTATACTCTTATTGACAAGCCATGAGTACTTCTCAACAGATCTGTAATACATTTAATGGCACAGTAACAGCACTACTCAGCAAGCCAATCATCAACTTCATCATCTGCAGATCACCTCTGCAAAGAGCTGCACGCCCTTTACGTTATACAAGTGCTAAAACGTTCAGAACAAGAAAGAGATAACTCGTAATAGAGTGGTATTCATCAATGTCCTGATGGATATTGATGTTTAAATGGAAAGATGTGTAGAGGAGGAGCCAAGTGCCTCTACCGGAAGTCACATCCCCATTTTGCCTATGTGTTGTCAGCTGGAAAATGCGACAGGCACGACGCCTATAATGATCCCTATACCACGAAGAGTTCACGAAACCGGGTATACATTGAGAAAGCCCTACATGGTGTACCAACGAAGAAATGACAGTCTTCTAAATGAAGTCCTGGAAGAAGTGTGAAACTGTAAAAGCAACAGCCTAGGGACGTCACGAGAAGCAGAAATGATGCACCAAGAAGAGATACTGAAGAAGAAAATATATAGACCTTATAGAATCTGATGGTGAAGTGAAGAATTAAGCAACACTTTGCGAGCAAAATGAAGATTGCATGTACTGAAAGCACTGAAGAAAATGCAAACCATTCAAATAACTGTACACATGCTGAAACGCAAGTAGACTAAGAAATAATAAGTTTGGCTATACGTGGTGAATAGACTGCAGGCGGTGCCGCCGTTATATATATGTGTGTATAGAATCTGGATGTTCCACAATGCATTTTAGCAAACTAGGACCCCATGAACAGAAGGGATGAAAGTGTGGCACAGTACAAGAAAACAGCTGATGGCGAGCAAAGATTCGAGAAATGTTGTCTAGCCCAGTGTCAAGAGTTAGGGCTGCCAAGAACCTGATTATCTATTCGATGAGATACAATGAACGTGAGAAGCGGAAGGAGCTTCTGTTGAGGTGCTATGGAAAAACACTAGAAGTGCCAGGTTTTATTCATTTAATAACATTTAACATGAAGATGGAGCTCAAAACACGGTATCCTGTCACATGGTCAAGATGAGAATAGACTTTGGGGTGAGCTGCACCGACACCAGAAAATAAGCCCATGCTTGCACTTCAGGCATGAACAGGCATTGCATGGCAGAGCAATGAATAGGGAGACGTTATGTGCACTGTAACCATTTGCGGCACAGTAGTCGGTGGACAAGCATTACATGCACAGTACCGGTGGTCAGGCACATACGGCAATGTAACTGATTATCACTTAATCCATGCAAATCCAGTAGAGTAACTGGCAGGTGGGCATTATGTACACAGTGATTAATGTAAAGGTATTCTATGACATAATGGGCCTGATTCACACTACATTTTAGAATGGCACAACCCCATTGGAAAACGCTCTGTGAATCAGGCCCAATAACTAGTAGGTATCTTGAGTGTAGCAGAGTACAGGTCTTCTGTATCTCATTAACTGGTGGGCAGGTCATATGTGCACAGTAACCTGCAAATAATATAGCTCAGTCATTTAGGCACTTATCTGAGGCACCCTTGGTCATGCCTTTATGACACAGGCTCAAACCCTAGCAGGGCCCACTCAGACTTTCATGATTCCAAGGCCAATAAATTGACTATCATTACATTGGGTAAGAATAGCACTTACTATTAAAGCACTTAGAATTGTGAGTAATCCATCATGAAGTGCTATATAAAAAGCGGTATTATCTACTAAGAGGCAGCCTGACGCAGAGCATTTTATACAAATCATCTCACTCACTCACTCACTCACTCACTCACTCACTCACTCACTCACTCACTCACTCATTAAATAAAGACCAGGTAGTTGGTGGCACAGTAACTAATAGGTACGTTTTCTCGGGTACATGCACTGGTTGGCAAGCGTATCTTACAAAATAAATAATGGTCAAACATTTTGGGCCCAAGTAGCAGACAGGTATTCTGTGGCACTGTGACTAATGGGCATGCCTTCTATGGAACAGATGGTGGGGCTGAGAATGTTATAGCACGGTAACTGATTGGCATACATCTTTGTCACTGGGTAACATGTGTGCATGTAAACATTTTTAGACAGTGTTAACGTATACGAGATTCTTATATAATGCTATTACCAGCTGGCGGTCTCACTATGGTGATCTTGGGCAAACCAACTCAGATGTGAATAGCATTAGTGCAGGAATTCCCTTTACAGTATTCACCAACATGAATTCTGATGCATATATGTCTTTGGCGTATGAACCCTGATAGACATTATTTGCAATGAGCAGCAGTTGTGTCTGATGGGCACAGGACAGTATGTTCTGCTGTAGTGGAGTACACTTCAAGATACAGCAATGGTAGATTTTTGGTCTCCATTGAAGCTGCCTTTCATTTGGTACATTTTTTGCTAGCTAAATTGTGCTTTTAGGTGCTTTATTGGTTGTATAATCAATATAACATTTCAGGAGAGAGGCCTCTTCCACCTTTTATGATCTTATGATTTCTGGGGACAGGGCCCCCAAATATATACTCCTGACTATTGGCCTGTCATTGGTGCTCTTGTCTTCTGTCATCCCGGTGTGACCGAATGCCAAGTTGCATGTGAGAAACTCCTGGCTTCACTTGGCCAACATTTTGAAAGAAGAAACCACAACCAATACCCTAGAACTAAACTTGGCAACAGTATGCATGCTTCGATGTTACAGCAGCAAAGGTTTAGGGTGCACTACTGTGTTTAAACAAACTGTTTCTAAACTTAATTACAGCATTACTGTATTTAAGGTGATTTGGGCCGATCTCTCGCCACAAAGAGAGAAAACTAAATATATGCACAAGTCATCAGAAACACTGATGAATGGCCCAGTCACTCTTCTCGAGGTCCAAATGAAACCTCTTCCAATGTTGGTTTGAGAACAATTTATTTGCTTTCACAAAACAAATTAAACACATTTTAATTCAAGATAGTTATGTACCATATTGGTTTTACTAATTTCATTCAAAAAAATATACAATTTCAATAAAAAGAATATCTAACTTGATACCCAACAGGGTATTGTTAATGTCCACACGTAAATCCACAGAAGAGTTTGTTGCATCTAGCAGTTTTGTTCATCAAACAATTCATTGAAATATTCACAATGTGCTTTGTGGGACGGTTCACTCAATGTATACATATAAATGATCACAGCTCTGTGTCCAGTCAAGGCCACACCACATCAGCAAACAAGGACTTCCTAATGGAATGATTCCTGTAGGCACAGCACACTACGCGGTTCGAGGCGTGTGACCCCTTCTTCAGGTGTAACTGCTAATAATAAATTGTAAACTGTCTGATCTTGTAATCCCAATTCCATTATTCAGCCCACTATGGAGAATCACCAGTTTGAATAGTTGAAGAGGTATGCGAATCATGAACGGGAAATATCCCTCAGCCTCAGTGTTCACCAGTCAGCTTTTCTCTCATTCGTTTAGACTGATGTAATTTCCTATTTGAAGCTCGATGCGGGAACCGGGACGCGGCTGCAACACTTCAGCCATATTAGGTGGCCAATTCCAATGGCATTTCATATCAATATGGCTGGTAGAAGTCTTGGAAACATATTGTCCATATTAGAAAAGGCATCAAGGGTTTGTTTAGCCTATGGTACCAATTGATAATACAAGGATTTCTTCTAAAAAGGAAACTCTTCAAAGACGGCCCTCCCCACCCTACTCTGGAATAATCCCACTGAAAATCATTCTCCAGTTCACTTAGTAATTAACTTGGGTGGCTGAACCATGTGTGCATGTGAGAAGCATTGTACAATTTATATTTGGTGCCAGTTTTTATATTTCTACGATCACATTTAAAGCACTGTGAACACAGAAGCCTCGTTATTAAGTACTTGAGTAATGTTGCACAATGATTTCAAGTTTAAATACTTTCATATACTAAATATATAATGTTGATACACATCTCGACCAGCACAAGACATCAGAAAATGTTATGGTGGCAAAGGAATGAATACTAACAAGAAGCATTAAAAAAATATATAATTGTGTAGACTATTGATTTTATAGATAACTTATTTAAAGGCACTTGCTTATGTTTCATACACTGTTTATGGAAGCGCCTGGCAACATGTCTGGAGTAAGAGGCAGTAGGTCCAGTAAGGATGTTGCTTTCCTCATATTGAAGAATATCACATTGCAACAATAGATTGTTACATAGTTGTTGCTTAAATACAATAATAGTGACTTTTTGAGCTAAGGTCGCATTGCTAGTAAACACTTCTCGAATGTCATGCCTTTCTTGTGTTCTTTGCAAGCTAGGGGTGCAACAATCATGGGCCTGTTCAATTCCGGCACTTTCAGTGGCAACTTTACAGATATATTATGTTTTAGATTAGATTTTGGTATTTTTAATTGAGCAATCTGAAAGTTAAGAGGTTATAAGAAATGGTTGTGCTGAATTGAACAATACATAAATAAATTTTTCTCAAGATAAGGATATCAAAATCGTGGTGTTTGTGCAATACTACTTTTGATTATACACACATCTCCATGAAAGAAATGTAAACTATAACATACGCGACACCATGAAAGCAAACAGGTTCATAATTGTATCTTCCACAACAGAATCATATAGACATGAATATGCTGACTTCCTGCACACAACTATCAATTTTTATTGAAATCTCCAAAAAAGCTTTGCATATTGCAGTCATATTTGGGTTGATGGGTTCATTACATCATTGAGCCTATAATTCATTATTATGAGTTGAATCAATGCACTGTAATGTAAGAATCTTTATTGTCTTTTTTTGACTCTGTGCTGTATTTTAATCATGAATTGAACTGTGATTAATTGAAACGAAATTACTTGTTTTATCTTTGTATGTTTTTTAAAATGTTAAATTGTAAAAAGATAACATGTTATTTCGTTATGAATTGATTGTTAAAGGTTGATTGTATTAACCATTTAATAATTAAAAAAAATATATTGTAGTCATAGTTACATGTCTAAATTTCGAGGAGCGATTTCTGAAACTCTTAAGTACCAATGGATGGTAGGAAGAATGAAGGCAACTTGAAGCTATGACTAAGGTGATGTATGCACGACAGCTTGATTGCCCATAGCCTGGTCAAAGAGCGTTTACAAATTAATTTTACAACATTATTTTATAAAGAAGACAGGGAAATAGTTTCAACATTTAATAGGAAGAAATTAATATTCAGTTAATAATGGTTTATAGAAATGTGTATATGTTTTTCTTTCCTTAGTTTCTGTATATCAGAGGCGGCAAAATAAATGCTACATGTCAAAAGTAGAGAGTATAGCTGCGCAACTTCCATTGCCTTGAAACAAAATTCCAGTGTTTCACTGATGCCATTGATTTTGACTTTGACAGAGATCCCTTGCTGCCCTAGCAGTCCTGTAATAGCCCAGATGCACGACGACGGGGCCCTTGTGATCTGGAAACCCGTAGAGTCCAGCCACCCAGTGACATACACTCTGCAATGTAGAAAGGAAGGTAAGTGTGAGCTGCACATCGCCAATGCCATTTCCCAGCAGGTGCCAAAAGATCCTGCCACATAGCACACTATATAAATATAACTCAAAATAGTGGGTAGTTTTAATAACATTTCATGCAAGTAGCAGTAACCACTTACACAACATTTTACAGACATGCACAATACTGGCTCGTTGCTTGGGGTGCCACTGGGATGTTGGGATTTGCGCCTTAGCCTTCCTGAAAAAAGTCTTTACTGCTTTCCCACATGATACAACCATATAGTGACTGCAATAACATCATAATCTGCATCACAGATATTGCAGTATTGCATTATTGCATTACAGTGCAGTCTTTTTGGCAGATGTTCATGCTTTGTCATTATACCCTAACACTATTTACCTCTAACGCACTGAGAAATGCTTTAACTTTCATTGAGATATCATTAATGGTGAGCTTAAGCGCATGATGGCTCACAGAAGGAATATTCCATGTGTTGCTAGTGATGAGTTGGTTCAGCCATTTCATAGCAATTCAAAATGTAAGAACGTAGCTGAACGCCCCAAACACTGGGTATGACAAACTGAAGCTTGAGTATCCAGCAACAGAATCAGAACACATGCCCCTGTCTTCAAGAATGGCTGCCTCAGATTTATATAGTGTGTATAGTGTACAATACACACCTCTCCAGGCATTTATAGCAAATCGCATTCTATCTTACATTTAACGTCACTTTTTCCTGGAGCATGCTATTTTCCATTGCTAGGGTCCAAACGTGTACCAAACCCCACCCCACCACAGACAAGGTTATCGATTAATCTAGCTGTGATTATCAAAGAAGAGCACATCTCCTATCCAGATCGTTCAGCCGATTAGGGATGTGTAACTGTTGGCTCTTCAAGTTACCATGTTGAATTTACTTTCAAACATAGTTTGTGCTAATCTGAAATAACTCTTCTGGTCATTTGTTCTATTTAGTATATTAATTAATTCCCCTTTAAATTGTAATGTGGTTTAACATGACTACTTCATATTGTTGTGCGGAAACTGCAGGCCACAGGTTTGAATCCCAATGTGGCTACTCAGTCGTGCACCCTTCCAATGAAGTACATTCTCTCAAACACTCCATTAAGGTGGGGAGTACTCTGTCTAGTTCAGTTTAGATTGTTGTTTTTCACAAGGTGTATATACTTTTGAGTGGTTTGGAAACAGGGTGTTTGTATGCAAATGTATGTTTTGGTAATGTCTAGTTGACTGTGGTCTCTCCTCAACATTATGTGTTTGTTGTGTAAGGATGCCTTGTTTGTGCATGCATCCATATTTGTATGGCTATTGACACTCCAGGTATAACCCAATAGGAAATCATAAATGTACAGTCCTTGTAATCATCTATTGTGGTGAATATATAGTGTCTTCTGGCTTTAGTTTTCAATACATATTAGGACCGGGAGGAGAGAGGGAAAAAGAATGGAGGTTGAGCCCTTTCTATTGATGCAAGCACATTTCGTTCAGTGTATATAGTGTTGGATTGCCCTAATGGGCATGGCCTACTGTAAAAAATCAAATATAGTTTCTTACCCATGTGTGATATGCCTTTTCCTATTGTGTGTTGCTGTGTCAAGGGTATTTAATACTCAGGTTCTCCATTTGTCTTGTCCTGATTGGTTAATCGGGTAGTTTTATTAGATGTTAAAGCTGGCTGATTACTTGAAACTCTACTCAGCTCTGTGCAGCACATACCTGCCAGCCTGTCAGTCACTTCCTGCTCTGTCGTACTCCCTCTCTTCCTCACCTCCTCATCCAAGACCTCCCAAGCCTCACTCAGCTGCAAGCCACACCAAGTCCAGCCACCGCCCCCATCCAACTTGCAGGTCTTCCACTCCACTGGTGTTTTGTTTTGACTCACTCACCCTCAACTGAGCCCCCCGTAAGTTGAGAGACCATCTGTCAGCTATAGGAAGGATTGCATCCAGTTTGTTGAAGCTTAACAGGGATAAAACGGAAATGCTTGTGTTTGGTTCCCAGACTGCTAAAATCACAGAGTCAGGAGTTCTGGTCTGACTCGCTGAGCCCCTGCCTCACCCCTAGCACCTCTGATAAAGGTCTCAGTGTTAGGCTTCTTCCTATGGGCTCTCCTGAAGCCCAGATTACAACAGTCTGTAACTTGGCTTATAAAATTAAAAGTGCTACGAAAGATTCTCCCTTTCCTTCCCTCTG
This sequence comes from Ambystoma mexicanum, assembly GCF_040938575.1. Taxonomy (NCBI): domain Eukaryota; kingdom Metazoa; phylum Chordata; class Amphibia; order Caudata; family Ambystomatidae; genus Ambystoma; species Ambystoma mexicanum. The sequence goes on from NC_090924.1 coordinate 152,122,440, forward strand.
ACTGTCGTACTAAAGTGGTCACCTCAGCAATTATGGGATACCTGGATTATTGTAGTAGGGTCTACCTGGGTCAACCACTTTACCAGCTACAGCGGCTGCAAGTGCTTCAGAATTCTGTGGCTAGACTGGCTCGAAACGCCCCAAGACTTACTCCTTCTGCAAGCATGTTGCGCTAGTTACATTTGTTGCCTGTAAAGAACAGAGTGGCGTTCAAGATCTTATCCATCACTCACAGGGCCCTTCATAACACAGGGGCAATCTATTAGAAAAAATAAGCTGGAGCACTACCAACCCATTAGGTGCCTCCGTTCAGCCTCCCAAGTCTTAAGTACCACGCTATCAGAGAGCTTGGCTGGGCCGTTGTTCTTCTCGGTTCTCGCACCCACCCCGTGGATGAAGCTGCCGGCCTCACCGATCAATATTAAAGACTATCTCCCATTATGCAAAATGCTGAAAACCTATCTTTTCTAATACTTCTATGCTGTGGTAGTACTCTCTGACTGTTTGTTCACCGCCCCAACCCCTCAACCCCCCACCCTCAGCGCCTAGATGCCCTCGGGCCTTCGTTTATGCTTTTAGTAAAATACAATACAATAAAATTTGCCTGACACCTTGGTCCCGGCGTGACGCCCTTTCTCTGAGACACTCAACACATTCTTCTGTGCACCAATGCCTCATCCATCCTCCCTTTCATTCTATGTGTACTCTGTATGCACTCCTGAACATGTCTTTACTGCATGCCTCAATTAAAACCCTGGCACCCTGTTTCTTTATCCCAGGGTACTTATAGCTATAACCCCCCACGGTGGTGAGATATTGTAGGGTAACTCCACAACAACTAGACATAGAAAAAACAACCCATTAGGGAAAAAGGCTAGGTGCACCATTTTCGGGAACAAGTGCTTTATTTTGTATACTGATTAATGGATGACAGGGTATTATAAATCTGCTGCAACAGACTTCTCTCCCCTCAAAGTGTAATTCATCTTATAAATGTGCAAATCGACATTCATGACGCATTCCATATACAGTGTTCATTCCCCACCCTCATTGACTGCCGCCTATATACGTGCTAATAGCACATATACCCCCGTCTCCAATTTGTTGTGTCATTTTATCCTTCATTTTCTCCAAAAGTGGGTGACAGTCTTTTTACTTTGAAGCTCTGCAAGGTAATTGGTTAAACTATAAATGGCACCACCCTGTTTTTACTCCTAACCATGTGATATGTACCTGGTGGTCAGCATGAACTTGACAGATAACGTGGAGGTAAGTCTGGTCTTGCAAATAAAGCAACTCTTTTCTCATCCCAGACACGCAAGCGCCCCCATCATGTCTCCCTGCTGCAATCTTATAAGAATTGACATCACCCGTGCTCTTCCCGGTAAAAATCATTGATCGTGTTGTCCTCTACTGCCCCAGTATCAGTTACCCCTCCCGAGAAGTAGACCTGGTGTCCCGCTAATCCATCTACGTGAAGGATTTTAGAGTGTTATTCCTATACATCTGTGTCATGATCACCTCCACGGTCGTAGGTCTGGGATCAGGTATTCAGGCCAGAAAGGGTTCTTTGTGCAGATCTGTGGGGGCTAGATGGGTACTAGCATGGTGTTCCCAGCATTCACACAATACTCAGTACCAGAATTACAGTGGGCTCCCATAGAGTTCTAATGGTTAACAATTTCCCTTAAGACGGCCGCCCTGCGGGTCACAGACTAGGTAGCAATAGAGAGCTAGTAGTTGGGCATGGTGGACTATAAAAGCCCCGCCCACGCAGTAATACGCAACGCACTTTGTGTTAGTTCCGCTGACAGCGGTGTAACGCTACCGGCACTCTGCTCACAGACCAGACAATAGAAAAGTCATGTTATGAACTATCGAGTTAACAGAAAATCCATAGACCAAAGGTTCAACGTACCTGACAAGAATATCCGTAGCTGCAGTCCTCCAGCAGGTGGAATGTTCCTCCGAGTTCCGCGGTTCGGTCCGCAACTTTCTTCCTCAGCCGCGGCTTCAACGTGGAATCCTACGACCTCTGAAAACCTGCAAGACAAGGTACAATAGTTAAAGAAAGAACATTTAAAACATTTGTAGCAAGTGAAAATAAACTACACGCTTACATACCTGAAGTTCCTTCGAACTCTTCCAAGCATTCCAAAGCCTGGCCTCACAGAGATAGAACCATTAGCTTTGTAATGAAGGCACGTATCAGTGTGCGTTACCCAATTACGCATGCATGCTTACCTCAAGAAAAGACTTCATGTTTTTTCTTCGACAACGCCCGTGTTTCCCCAAGTGTGATTATCTCTTCATTGAACCTGTAAAAGAACTATTTACCCTCAGAGCCCGGAAAACTTAGAAATAAAACCGCAGCTTTAGAAACGTTGTATTTATGTTTGCGGTCGTTTTTGAAGCGACCGCAAACATAAATACAACGTTATTGTGTTGGAAAACGCTGCAGTTTTTCTTTCCAAGTTTCTCAGGCTCCTCCGGCTCGCAAACATAAATACAACGTTTTTAAAGCTGAGGTTTTATTTCTAAGTTTTCCGGGCTCCTCCAGCCCGGAAAACTTAGAAAAAAACCCCAGCTAGTGCTTATTTTTTTTTTTAAATAAATAGCACTTACCGAGATTCAGCTGCAGCTTTCCTGCTCTGGTCTCCGGTCCCCGTCCTCCGCGTACAGCACTAATGAAGGGAAAGCCACCCAGCGGTAGCTTTTGTTTACTACAGCTGGCTGGCTTTTCCTTCATTAGTGCCGCAAAAGCAAAAGCCAGCACAGGAGGGCATCCATTTCACAAAATGGATGCGCCCATGTGCTTGCTTTTGCGAATTTTGAGCTTGAATAGCTCAAAATTTTACATAGGAAGTTTTAAAAAAGAGAATGCTAGTATTTTTTTTTTTATGTTGCCTATCTTTTTTTTAAATAAAATTTTTTACTAGACCATGCCTTTAAGTGCTATGTCCTAACATTATTTTTTGTAACCAGAAAGTATCAACATAATCTTGTAACCTATGCCGTGACATCCCAAGGTTTGGGCGTATAATGAAATGTAACAAATAAAATAAATACATAAATAGTATCAGGATGAAGACAAAGGTTGCGGGCAGTGAGAGAAAAGGGCAGATGAGAAGGGGAAAAAGTAACAAATGGAGGGGAAACAGGAAGGGAGATAGTATTGGCGGGGAAAAAGAGAACTTCAGTCTTGGATTAAGGACGAGATAATGGTCTGACATTCAAGTTCTGATCGCGGTAAGACGAGTAGAAAGATTCAAATGTATATCAGACATGAAAGAAGAAAAGGATAGAAAAAGTTGGATGTCATTGGCATAAAAGTGATGAGACAACCCAAACGAAGAAATAATCTTAGCTAAAGGAGAAGTATACAAAGAGAGGAGAAATGGGCCAAGGTCAGACCCTTGTGGGACACTGTGTAGAGGAGGAAAGGAATCCGAATTAACACCAGCCCAGGATACTGAGTAGGCACGATTAGCAAGATAGGATTGAAACCATGAAATTACAGAGCCAGAAAAGCCAAAGGATGGGAGAGAAAGAAGAAGTAATGTGTGATCCACTGTGTCAAAAGCAGTGGATAGGTCCAAAGGTATAAGAAAAGAAGAGTGTTTTGCATAGTGGGCAGAAAGGAGAGAGTTGCACAAAGATAAAAGAGCAGTTTCCATAGAATGAAGAGCTCGAAAACCAGATTGAAAGCGAGGTAGAGTAGAATTAAGTGTAACAAAGGAAGAAACCTGAGTGTAGATGTGACATTCTAGTAATTTAGAAAGATAGGGAAGAAGAGAAATAGGACAGATATTTTAAAGGAATGGCAGGGTCCAAAGAAGTTTTTTTTTGGCCCGTTGTTTGCTCCCTCTTCCCCTCGCGGTACCCGGTAAGCACGCCTGGTTTTCCCAGGCGTGCTTACCGTGTCCCGCGAGGGGAACTCTTAATGCGGCGGTACGGAGTGAACGGCTCCGGCACCTTTTACGGCGCCGTTCACTCTGTACCGCCAGGGTCGTAATGAGGCCCCTGTGTCTCTAACAATTGCCTATTCACTATGCAACATACTCATGCTGCCACAAAGAAGCACGATTTGCAGACCACTGTCAACTTTCTATCTTCCTCCGTTTTTTAAATGCCCACAATATGCCTACCCCGCAGCTATCTGGTGCTCATTTTACTTCATTATTCATACCGCCCAAAACCTCTTGCACCAGCATCGGCTTACACACCAGCCCATCCATTATCACTGATGAGCCGAGTCCAACCTTACCGGGCGCACGCCTACGTTTCTTGCTTCTCTAGGTTTTTATTAGTCCAACTTAACAATAATGTCCCTTTAACAAAGTTTTTTCAGTGAATTTCATAGGTTTTTGTTAGTGCCAACTTAACCATAACGTCCCTTTAACAAAGTTTTTTCATTGAATTTCATAGGTTTTTATTAGCGAAACTTAACCATATTGTCCCTTTAACAAAGTTTTTTCATTGAATTTCATAGGTTTTTATTAGTCCAACTTAACCATAACGTCCCTTTAACAATGTTTTTTCAGTGAATTTCATGGGTTTTTATCAGTGCATGCTATTTTCCTACAATTTACTAATATCATACTTACTAATATCATACTTACCAAATATAACAATATTTGTGTCCAAGTCAAAGTGTCACCTTAAAACTCTGCCATTTCCCACCTTCTAGAATAATTTTTAACACTTCTATACACTTTTTGCAACTATTTCATCTAGTTTTGCACCCGTAGACATCTACGAACATCTGACTTCATTGTGGACCTTCCGGACAGTGACCATACGCTGGCGCGCTGCATGATGACATGTCCGAGAATCCATCCGCACTTCACGATACGATCCGTGCTTCATGGACAGTTCGGAACTTCATTTTCTACTGATCTAGGAACTTTCTACTTCAAAATTTCCCTTGCACACCTCCTATACCTTTTTGTACTCATTATCCATAACCAATCCAGCTGGAGGACCTTCACAACAAAAAAGCGCAATACTTTCAAAGACAATGAAGAGGACCAAGAAGATGAGGTAGAGGAAGTGCCTACTTCTAGCCCCAAGATCGAATCATGGGTGTGCCAGTTCTTTCCTACTGTTGGGAGTGTACCAAAGGCTAAAGCTACCAAAGTGAAATGCACTGAGTGCAATTTTGTACTCAGTCACAGACTACCTGGACAGTACTCCTACGGGACCACCTCCATGCGCCGCCACACCACGTCCAATGACCGCAATGCTCTCAGAAAGGTTGTTCCTTTCAAAGCAAGTAGTAAGCTGTCTTCCTCCACCTCATCTTCATCAACAAATACTCTAACCACACAGCCTGATGTCTGCGGGCATTGGTGCATTATAAATAAATAAATAAATAAATAAGGAGGGCTACGGACCATTATCGTCCATTGCAGCCCCTGAAATGGAGGATAAAGGCCGTTAGCACCCCTGGTTCCCAAAGCGGGAACCCAGGGTGCTAAAACATAGATTTTTCTTCCTATAGCGGGATGCCTGTGGCTTCTTGCTGTAAGAAGGAAGGTAAATCCTTTTCCAAGACAGCCAACATGGAAAGAGAAGGCGGGGCTCCGTACACAGCCCCTCTTCCCTTGCCATGGCAGTCTGCAAAACCCTGTGAACATTTTACCACAAGCACTTTTTTTCCCTTTCAAACCTATCCTACCTTCGAATAACTTTACCACATAGCCGGTCCCAGGTAGACATAGCCACTTTAATACCATTTCTCGTCGCCAACGGTCATGGCCAGTAGCCAGATTGTCCACGTCATGACCTTATGCCATGACCCAGACAATCTGGCTACTGCCCACGGCCACAGACTATACCTCAGTCACCAAAGGTATATGACTAATTTTTGTACCTACATTATTACACTTGTCAAAAAATAAAATGGGCACATTTGCAAAACCATGCCTTAATGTCCTTGCCAATGCTCCTCACGAGTTTGCTCGAAATTCGCCCATGTTTTATTTTTTTTTAAATGTCAAAATGTATGTACATACAATAGTCATATAACTTAGCCCCCACTTGACAAAATCCATTCAGTCTTTACACAAACATTGAAGGTTGGGTCTACAATCTTTCTCCAAACTTTTGTCCCCACTCGTCAAATATCAACAAAGATATATACCATCTAAAAATGTTGAGACGCCCCCTCTAATTTCGCCCCCTCTTGAGAAAATCCAACCTAACTTTAGAAAACCATTTATATCTAGATCCAAATTCGTTTTGCCAAATGTTGTGCAGATTTGTCAAATGACACCACATTTATTTGCCTTTACAATATTTTGGGACCCCCTCTAATTTTGCCCCCTCTTGACAGAATCCCACAAAACATTGCAAAACCATTCAGGATTAGTTCTAGAATAACATTGCAAAATTACATGCAGTTTCATTGAGTGGCGTAAAAGTTATAAGCCATCCAAAAACTGTGTTTCCCCAACTGTGTAATACAGAAATAGATACAGATGTCCTAGGACATCTGAAGTGTCTGCGAACACCACAGGACTGACCAAGGACATCTGGAGTGTTCGTGGACTTTCGGGGAGTGAAACAACCTGTTTTTTGGCTTCTTATGGTCATATCCAATCCAATCCTAATCCCCCTCCACGCCTCTAGAGATTGTTGAGTTTGACAAGTGCAATGCTGCTTTTTTTTATGTTTTCACTGCATTCTCAGCGGACCCCCAAAAAGTCAGCGAATCCAAGATGGCGGGCGTTTAGGGAAAACCAACGCATTTCACGTTTCATCACCACCCAATCAGCGGCCGCGCCCTGATGTCCGCGCATCACGCAAAAGTCAGCAAATTTTCTGGCCAGTCAGAGACCAGTCCGTGGACAGAACAGCCAATCAGAGGCAAGTCCGCGGACCGAACAGGGAAGTGAGTCTGCAGAGCGGACAAAGATATCACTAATTTTTTTGCCTTACGTTTTGGTCGTTTAAAAAAAGACTACTGGACGGATTTACACCAAATTAACAAAATCACGCTTTCGGGACCAAGCCGCCGCTCCTCCCTCAAATTTGGTGAAAATCCATCCAGCAATTTGGGCTGTAGACATGACAGACATTTTTTCCCATTATATCTATGGGAAAAAAAATAATGGGACCCCCCCTATAACTTTACCCCACTTGACCAAACCTCGCCAAACTTTGCAAAAAAATTCAGAGTTGGCCATATACTTTTTTTTGCAAAGTTTGGTGAGGATTCGTCCAGGGTGAGCAAAGTTATAAGCCACCCAAAAAGTGTTCTTCCTATGGATTTAGCAACTTAACCAAAACTACATGGCCGCTGCCGCAGGCCATGTAATATATATATATATGTTATTCTTTTTTGTATTTATGGAAATATATATATTTGGAGAGCAGAGAATCGCCAATGTGTAAGGAATATGGATAAAAAAATCAAAAATGTCAAATAAATGCTAAATGCATCGCCACTAAGCCTTCACCAAGTGAGTTATGTTCAAGTCTACATGAACTCAAATTCACATAGATGCCACATGTAATGCAAACGAAAAGCACAACACTTAAAACATCCATGAAACACTAAGTGAAAAAAATATGTATATTTATTATCAGTCTCAAAATGTAAAAGAATGAACACTGCAACTGACAAATGGTTGCCATCCAACAACCCAACTGTAACGCTCACCTGATTCCGACAGAGACGCTGACCCGAACTGGACTGCTACCGTTTTTTCTATCGTGAGGCGCAGGGCCCGGAAGATGCTCTGGACGGGGCCTCCAAATTTGGATTGCCTGGTTTGTAGAGTAAGTTTTCTGCAGGTGGAAGAAAAGGGATTGATTACCAGTTGGGGTGGATATGTGTTCCCACCAATCTCCCATTTCTCACTCTTCTTGACCCCCAACTTGGTTTCTGCAAGCTCTCACCTTAGGTATTGTAAAGATGAGCTCTCCATCCTGCTTCAGGTGCAGGGGTGCGTAGGATCCAGTTACGTCACTGGATGGGAAATAGTTGCGGACACTGTGTCCTTTCGTCTCTCCTGCGGTAGCCGTAAGTATGAGTGTCTTTTCTCCACAGGAGCCGGGGCCCAGAAACCTAAAGCTGGTAAGTCCCTTGGTGAGTATTTGTTCTCTGTGCTTAGTTAGTGCTCACCATGTATTCCTCTTATGCAGGTGCTGGGATGTAGCTGGCGTCGTAGCCGCGGTGGAGGAAGGTAAGTGAAAGAAAAGCGACTGCTTACTTCTAATGATTGTCTTTTTCAGCTTACAGGTGCCGAGATGCTGCCGGCGACACAGCCGCTGTCGCTCGTGATGAGGCACGTAAGTAAGTGGAAGAAATGTGGCCGCTTTAGAGCGGGCACCTCTGACTGTCTTTTCCTGTTTTTCAGGTGCCGAGATGCTGCCGGCGTCGTGGCCGCAGTGGAGTCCGGCGAAGCCACGGATGGGTAAGGCAAGGCGGCGCGGCTGCGAGTGTTTGAGAGGGCTGCTAATCTTGTACCTTTCCTTTGCAGGATCGTCGGAGGTAGGATTGCTGAGGCCGGATTCCGGTAAGTAATTTCTAATGCTCGCCTTCTCTTTTCTTGTCTGTTTGCAGGTGTTCCGGGTGCTGGCGGGCGTGTCAGGAGCCAGGATGCAGGAGCCGACTCGGTGAGCGTCCTGCTGCTGATGCAGAATAACGCGAAGCACGTGTATTCCATCGGGCGTGGTTTAAATAGCAGAGAAGTGCTTCAGGTGTGTGTTCTTCCACCGGCCCCACCCAGGTAAGAAAAGAGTTCCTGAATAGAGGAAATAGTTCCTCCCAGCCCTGATGGCTGGGGTCTTCAGCCAGACTGGATTGTTCTGGGTAAGTATGCAGCATGGTATGCCTCAGGTAAGTCCACCCAAGCATTATTACACAGTTTATCAATATGAGCCCGGCGCCAAAGGGCCCCTGTAGGGGTCTGCTGGGTCCGGAGATGTGGAAGAAGGGTCTGCTTCCGGGGGCGCTGGGCCAGTCCTGGCTCCTCGGGAGTAGTGCTCATGACACCAACATGTTTCTGTTCCCTACTTATTGCGGAACTTTCTTTGTGGGCAGCTTATTTATCAGTTTAACGCTACATGCTGTGGTATGACTGTGGGTATTGCCAGCTTGATCACTGTCTTGAAGGTGGTCAAATGTTGCAATTTTATCCTTCACCCCCCCCCCGTCCGGAGGGCTCTGGTGCTATTAAATTGGCCTGAAGTTCCTGCATTTATCATTGAAACTGGCATTTCGAGTGGATTGTGTCCTCCATCGTATTCCTCATCTTAGATGTATTCCATCCAGCTTTGCTGCCCTTCGGAAATTATTTTGCCAGAGGACGCCGTGCGTCGATGTCGTTGAGTCGATGGACCCTCGAAGGCCTCCGTCGAGGGTGACATCATCGGGTGTATAAGTAGCACGCGCGGCGCCCGTTGGCCTCAGTTCCGTTTTTCCGCAGTTACGTTGCTTTGGACATTTGGCGCGCCTCGAGTTCTGTGAAGAATATATATATATATAAACAAGAAGAAATATGTCCTCGTCATCGATACCGACCACGACTCCGAGATCGGGTTTCAAGAAATGCAAGTCATGCGGCTCAAAAATGTCGATCACGGACCCACACCACGAGTGTTTGTGGTGCCTCGGAGAAGGCCACGACATGGAGGCCTGTTCGAAGTGTCAGGCGATGGCGGGGAAGGCCTTGCGAGAAAGGAGAGGAAAGCTACAGGTAGGTTGGAAGGATCGAAAAGCCTCTAGCGTCGAGTCGAGACCCCATGAGGAGAAATCTCCTAGACGCGAAAGGCATCGATCTAGATCCCGAAGCAATTCTCATCGCTCGTCGTCTTCATCAAAAAAATCGAAGAAACGACGCCACAGGTCTCCCTCCACCTCGTCGTCAGACGAGTCTCCGAAAAAAATGTAATGCCCCACGAAACATTCGTCTTCCGAAGAGTGGGAAGCATTCAGGGTCAAAATGATGGAGTTGTTTGAGAATGCGAAGCCTCGGTCCACGCCTTCTTTGGAAGCCGGCCGGGAGCGTCATCGCTCCGTCACTCGCGCACCCTTGAGCCCGGGTGATCGTAAAAGGAAGGATAGGGAACCTTCCAGGACGCCGAGCGATAAACACTCGATTCGAGTCGACCGCTCAAGGTCACCAACGCCATCCGAGACCTGTCACACCTCGAAGGGACAATCGTCGAAGACTGCCTCGCCTCCCTCGAAGCAGACCCTGTTGACGACCACTATGTTGTCAACGCCGTCAACGCCTTTATCAATGTCGATGCCGAAAACCTCGGCGCCAAAGGCTCCAAACAAGCCAGGGCAGCCAGAAAAAGAGAAGGAGAAAGTGACAAAACATGTAATTTCTTCAGAGCCTGGTACTACACCTCTTCCTCCTCCTCTCCCAAAGAAGGTTTTCAAGCCTCTCCCTAGGACGGAGTTTTTCAAATCCTTGACCTCAATTTTTGAGGAACAGGAGAGATCCGAGGAGGAAAATGTACCTTTTGGATTGGAATATGGCACCCCAAATGTCCCAGAATGCTTGATCTCGGAGGAAAGCAGAATGAGGGATTTGGTGGGGTCTTTACATAATGCAAGTGGCATTGACACTTCTCCTGAGAATGACTTTGGTAGACCAGATCCAGGAGAGCATGCCAGTCCATCTTACCATCAGTTAATGACCAAGGTGGTAGATTACTTGGGATGGGCTAGACCACCAGCCCAATTCGTCCAAGACAATTTAACAGACATATTGGACCATGGTCCCACTGAAGACCCAGTACTACCTTTTCATGTAGCCTTACAAAACAGGGTGGCCAAGAATTGGGAAACTCCGGATTCTATTCCTCCGGTAAATAAGTCCCTCGCATCAAAATACCGCCCAGCCAGTAGTGACCCCGGCTATCTGTCAAAATATCCAACTCCCGAGAGTCTGGTCATACAGGCAGCCACAGCTTCCAACAAACTTGCGTAACCGTCTATCCCTCCAGACAGGGACGATAAGCGTGTGGATGCTTGGGCACGGAAGGTATTTTTAGCCAGGAGCATGGCATTAAAATCTGCCAACTCCACATGTGCCTAAGCAAAATTTTCGTACACTCTGTGGGAGTGCATCGCAATGGCGGCGGAGCACATACCAGAAGGGGAAGAAAGGGAAGGCTTCCTAGCCATCGTTAGAGATGGAAAGGAGGCCATGCAGGAATCCCTTCAATCTGGATTGGACACTGCGGACAGTGTAAGCAGGTCCAAGGGCACTAGCACGGTAAGGCGCAGGTTTGCGTGGTTACGGAAGTCGGATTTTGCACCGGACGTACAGAACCGCCTTCTGAACATGCCTTTTGACGGGTCTCACCTTTTTGGCAACAAGGCTTACGAGAGCCTTGAGAGGTTGCAGACCTCAAAAACAGCGGCCAAATCTTTAGGAGCTGCTATTAGGCAACCTCAGCCTTTTCGTGCGCAAGGGCAATCATGAAGGGGACGATCCTATCGTTATTACACCACATATGGAAAGACAAGAGGAATGGCCAGTCAAAGGGGCCAAAGAAAGGTCACTCGTGGTGGACGAGGAAAACGTGCTAAGCCAGCTCCAGCTGCAGCCTCTTTGCCATCAGCGGCTGCAACATCCGCCACTTTGAGGACTTGCCACTTGAGCAAAACCACTTTGAGGACTTGCACCACAAAACACCTGTAGGAGGCAGGCTGTCGCAGCACCTGCAAGAATGGCAAGCCATTACTTCAGATGTTTGGGCTCTAGAAATAATAGCCCAAGGCTACTGCCTTCCTTTTCTAAATCAACCTCAAAGCAATCCACCAGGGAGACACCCGTTGAAGTTTTCAAAACCGCTCCTACAGCAGGAAGTTCTAATCCTGCTGGAGAAAGGTACTAAAGAACCAGTACCTACAGCGGAGAGGAACAAGTGATGGTACTCCCCGTATTTTTTGATCCCCAAAAAGGACGCAGGACTTAGACCCATCTTGGACTTAAGAAAGTTCCTCAGGAAAGACAAATTCAAGATGGTTACCCTTTCTCAGATCCTTCAGGCCCTTCAACTCCAGGACTGGTTGGTGTCATTGGACCTCCAGGATGCTTATTTTCATGTGCCGATTCATCTCAAACACAGAAAATACCTGAGGTTCGTTGTTGGCGACTCACACTATCAGTTTCGAGTCCTACCATTTGGGTTGACCTCCGCCCGAGGGTCTTCACCAAGTTAATGGTAGTGGTGGCAGCACACCTCAGGAGAGCGGGGATTCATGTCTACCCCTACCTGGACGATTGGTTGATCAGAGCGCGCTCTGCCGAGCAAGCACTGGATCATCTGAAAGTCGCCTGCCACTTCCTCCACAAACTGTACTTCTCCCTCAATTTCAAGAAGTCCCAAATGACACCCTCCCAACAGCTTCAGTACATAGGAGCTGTACTATACACATCCTTGGGAAAGAGCTTGCCTCCCAAGACGAGGGCTCAAGACATTCTTCAGATGGTTTCCAAATTCCCAAATGCCCAAAATCTCCAGGCTTACAACTTTTTAAGGTTGCTCCTCCTCATGGCATCCTGCATCTTTCTGGTGCCAGAGGCACGCTTGAGGATGAGATCCCTTCAATGGGCCCTAAAGACTCAGTGGTCCCAGTTCTTTGGTCAAATGACGGATCTTCTTCAGATTCTGAACAAGGTCAGACAAGACCTTCTATGGTGGACCTGAACATCCTAAAAGGAGAACCTTTTTGGTAACCATGGCCGGAGATCACAGTAATGACGGACGCCTCACTCCTGGGGTGGGGAGCTCATGCCAACGATTTGACAATCAACGGTCGTTGGTCTCCATCGGAGTCCAAACTACATATCAACCTTTTAGAGCTGAGGGCAATCAGACTAGCGCTGAAGGCCTTCCTGCCATCTGTCAGGGGAAAAAATGTCCTGATAATGACGGACAACACCGTGGCCATGCACTACCTAAACAAAAGAGGAGGTGTGGGGTCACTTCCCCTGTGCAGAGAGGCAATGCAGCTCTGGTATTGGGCGATTCAGGAGGGAATCTCTTTAACGGCAATTCATCTAGCCGGGGAAGAGAATATGACGGCAGATGCTCTGAGCAGGCAGAGCACGGTGTCCCACGAATGGGAACTGGCTTAGGAAGTCATTCAAGAGATCTTCGCCCTTTTGGGGAACCCCTCAGGTAGACCTATTCACAATCAGTACCAACTGAAAATGCGAAAGGTATTGCTCAAGGGAATTTCCCCCGAGAGGAGCCCTGGAGGACGCGTTTGTGGTGAATTGGAATTTCCCACTATTGTACACGTTGCCTCCGATTCCCGTCATTCCTCAGGTCATCAGGAGGCTGAGACGCTTCGGGAACCGCATGATCCTAATTGCCCTGGATTGGGCCAGGAGAACGTGGTATCCGGACCTTCTAGATATGTCCATCTGTCCTCCAGTACGTCTTCCTCAGAGAGAGAACCTTCTCTCTCAAATGGAAGGTCATGTTCTCCATCCAGAGGTCAGAACATTCAACCTTCATGCTTGGTATCTGAAAGGCTGAGATACAGGGATTGGAACCTTACAGATGATGTTATGGAGGTGTTGCTTTCGGCAAGAAGGCCAGCAACAAAGTCTCTATACCGTTGCCGTTGGAAAAAGTTTTGCAGCTGGTGCAGGGAAAATAATTTCGATCCTTTTCTATGTTCTATTCCGGAAATACTATCTTTCCTTCTGACCCTAGCACATAGAGGTCTGAATATCGGAACAATAAAAGGTTACCTTGCAGCGCTTTCCATTTTCAAGCGCTCATCGGAAGAATGGTCCTACTTCAAAATTCCTTTGATAACACAATTCTTAAAAGGTCTCACTAATGTGTTTCCTCCTCACCCATTTCAAGTACCGATTTGGGATCTAAATTTTGTCCTAAAATTCTTAATGTGTGCCCCTTTTGAGCCTATGCACACGTGTCCATTAAGATTACTAACATGGAAAACAGCCTTTTTAGTTGCTCTAACATCGGCAAGAAGAGTGAGCGAATTGCAGGCACTGTCTTCCGGGCCACCCTATACTGTGTTGCATAAGGACAGGGTTGTATTGAGGGTTAAACCATCATTTTTACCAAAAGTAATATCTGATTTTCATTTAAGTCAGAAAATTGTTTTACCCTCATTCTATCCTCCACCTCATCCTTCTTAGGTGGAAGAAAGATTACACAGACTGGATCCAAAAAGAGCTTTAAGCTTTTACATCTCTAGACTTTCTAGGCTTAGAGTGGACAACCAGTTGTTTATAGGCTATACAGGAAGGAAACTGGGTCAATCGGTAACAAAACAGACAATTTCACGCTGGATTGTACTTTGCATTTCAGAATGCTACAGACTAGCACAAAAAGACCCACCAGAAGGGCTGAGGGCTCATTCCACCAGAGGCATCGCCTCTTCCACGGCCCTTCAAAGAGGTGTCCCAATAAAGTCTGTTTGCGAAGCAGCAACTTGGTCTTCACTTCACATCTTCTCAAAAAATTCTATAGCCTGGATGCTTCCCAGTCTAGGGAGCTGACTTTTGGAAAAGCAGTGTTTTATTCCACCATCTAAAGGCATTTATAAAAAAAAAATTAAAAAAAAAAATCTGACCCCTCCTCCAGAGAAAGTAACAAAATACTGCTTTGGGAGTCTATCTAAGATGAGGAATACGTTGGAGGACACAATCCACTCGAAGAACAAGTTACTTACCAACTGGTAACGTTCATTCGATTGGATGTTCCTCCAACGTATTCCTCATCGCCCTCCCAACCTACCCCTCTGTAGATTTTTCCGGGTTATTGCCATCTCAAATCTCGCAAGGCTGATACCTGTCTGCCGGCACAATATACACAGTACAAGATCACAGGCAAAAAAAGGGGGAAAAACAGAACTGAGGCCAACGGGCGCTGCGCGTGCTACTTATACACCCGATGACGTCACCCTCGACGGAGGCCTTCGAGGGACAATCGACTCGACGACATCGACGCACGGCGCCCTCTGCCGAAAAAAATTCCGAAGAGCAGCAAAGCTGGATGGAATACATCTAATATGAGGAATACGTTGGAGGAACATCCAATCGAAAGAATGTTGCCAGTTGGTAAGTAACTTGTTCATCTCCTGGATATGAAGGTACCCACCACCAGCACCACAGAAACATTTGTGGAAGCATCGAACAGGGCACTGCAATTGGCCAAAAATCTACTGGAGAGAACACCAAACCGGCCAAAAGAGATTCAAGCCCTACTGGAAAGCTCCACACCAACAAATGGGAGCTCCATCCTGGGATCCATTACTGACTGGCTGATTAAAACAGTATTTTCTTTCAAACCATTGAAAAGCATATTGGACTTCTTTGGACACATGGGCTTGGGGATCACACATTTGTTCTACATCCTCGCAGCTGGGTTCATCCTTATCCTAATCATCTTTTTATTTCATTGTGACAAGTAACAAAGAACTTGTTCAAGGCACCAAAGCTGTATCCTAATTGACAGATGAGAACTGTTTGAAACATTTTCGTGTGACGAACATCTACCAATCTCTGTGATCCTCATCAACCATCACCGACCGGAAGTTGTTTACTGACCAGCACCTGTTGCACCTGGCTCTTCTCAAGAAGATACATGTTTATACTTTAATATTTAGTAAACAGTGAAGATCCTGATTGAAAAATGTTTAGCGACTGAGCATTATGTGATGTTCTTCATGTTATTTTGTCTTTTTACTCTTATTTCCATGACTCTGAAGATTCCTCCATAGCTTGTTTTACAACGCATGTTGGGGTGTTATGTATTTTTAGTTTTCACCATGCTTGGGGTATACTGTCTGAGCGTAATTCCCAGCCATGCGTCATTAACATGGTCTTCTAGTGTTATGCATTTGATATATGCAGGCAATAGTAGGATTCAGGATTAAATGCAGAAAATAACATTGGGTTTGGATTTCCGGGCTCCACGCCAGACCTTTGGTATTTGTGGGTACATCGCTTAAACCAAGTCACTCATTGTTTTCCCGACCTTCTGGGAAGTATTCCAAGTGCCTTGATTCTAGTAAATAAAACTGAAATAGCAATGATTAAAAGAACCACAAGAACTGCAGCACTTCCTGCTTTCGATATGACAGCGGCTCGTATAACTCGGTGAAAAGTTTCATCAGTGCGCATTGGCCTTGCTCTCAACATAAAGAAGCTTTTAACTTCCCTAAAAAGATGCTGAACACTGATACTGGGCTGGTGAGCTGAACAGCTTTTTGCGCCAATCATTTAGACAGCTTTTTGCTTCTTTTAGATATTATGCTAATTAGGGGAGTTGACAGCTTATGCTCAGAGAAGTATAAAAGGGCTGACTTCGGAGGACAGGGCAGGAGATTAGCTGTGACAGTGTTGGCAGACGAAGACAGAAGGCAGAAAGACCGTCCACAGGGAGAAGCACTAGCACCATTATCTTCTATGAAGAGCGGTGGCGGTCAAGTCCATCAGTTTTTCTTGCCTGTCTTTTGAAACCATTACATTAAATCTTTGGCTTTTGAGCAGAACCATCATTTTTTGACTAAGCTGCATGGGGAGCATTTTTAAATTTCCACCCAAGGCCGAAACTGCTCACCACTTATGAACAGATCTTATTCTTAGTTGGCTGATGCTGGCACCATGTTTGATCCCAATTTATATTGACTCTTTTTGAAGCATTGTTTCCTACTTTACTGCTTTTTGATGAAAAACCATGATGATTTGATAGGCATTTTTTGTTATTTTTTGTCATTTTTCTTGGATTGTGCAGACTGCTCCTGGCATCCAATCTTCTCCAGCCCTCATCTCCCTACCTTCTACAGAGTGTGAGTATCAGAGGTTTTACTATCATTGATATCACACTGAGAAAGGTATTGAGATGTTGAAAGGACAGGTGCTTATATGAAGATTACCTAGCAGATTTGATAGAAAGATTTGATGAGATTGCCTAGCAGACCTGGTGAGCAGGCACTTATTTTTAAGGTGGCTATGATATCTCTGAGTAGGTTGATTAGTCTTGGGTAGACTTAGAGGCAGTGACAATGATAGCTGCTTAGTCATTTATAGCATTTTGCATAATAAGTGTGTTACGTTTGATATTAGTAGCAATGTTTCTATATTTATTTCTCATAATTAAAAGATTTACATTATACATGAGTGTGCAAGAAGCATTCATTGAGTGTTCATTACTAAGCGTTTTATCAGAGGTGTTTGAACATGATCCTTATATGTGGGCATCTATTTGAAGTAAGTGTTGTGTATTGATATGCTATAAGTGATGCATGTCTTTAATATGCATACAAAGGGTTACTGGAAGGTATGAGCAGTGGACTATCAATAAAATATAATGTGACATTAGTAAAACTCTCCTGTGCTGATGAATTGGAGTAGTCGCTCATTTCAGGGGGTTGTCGCTTACTTTCTGCTGATGCACAGTGACAGGTATATGCTTTCCCCTACCTCTATCCCTTACACAGCCCTTGCTGAGGGGGTCTTGGACACTCTGTCGGAGGGTGAAGGGATGTTTCTGGAGGTAGGGGAAATAAGAATCGTGTCATTACTGTTGGTGTTCCCCAGGGGTCAGTCCTGGGTCCCTAATCTTAACTGTCGATGCCTCTGCTCTTGGCACATTGATCTCCCTCTACAGCTTCTCCTATTTCGCCAATGACAATCAGATCTTCTTTTCCTTTCCCTCCTTATCTGATGAGCTACGGTCAAACATGTCTAACTGTCTCTCAGCCATGAAATACTGGATGGCATCTTACTCGCTCATGCTCAACTACACATCGACTGAAGCTCTTTACTCCCCACCCAAACAGGCTATCTCTTCCACTCCGCCTCTTCTATTCCTTTCTCCTGACAACCTTCCCTACCCTGTTTCTCTTCGCAACCTTGGTGTTGTCTTTGACCAATCTCACAACTTCCCTCTCTTCATCTCCAAATCTGCCACTGCGGTCAGACTTAATATCCGAAAAGACTTAATATCAGCAAGTGCCAAATCTGTGCTTTAGTACTCTCTCAATCTGACTACTGTGCCAGTCTCCTCTATGGCCTTCCCACCCATGCTTTTTTACCTCTCAATAAAGTCCTCAACTTTGCTGTCTGTACACTCTTCAACGTTCTCCACTTCACCTCCACCTCCCCAGCCCGTCATCAGTTAGGCTAGTTATCTGTGTGATAGAGAGCAAATTATAAACTCATTCTCTCCATCTTCAAAAGTATACACAGTCTTTGGCCAACCTACCTATCGAGAAATCTCACTCCCTACTGTCCCCCTTGCTGCCTGCAATCATCCTCGAATCACCTCCTTTACACTTCTCGTGCCCCGTGCGCTCCCTCTCATTTCTGCTCTCTCCCTCGCTTCACTTATAAGGGAATTATGTTTCCTCTCCCTCTCTGCACTACTCCGACTCTATCACCATTGAAATCCAACCTTGTAGCTCTCCCCCTTTCTGAAGAACTACTTTCATGGCATTCTTCATCATCACATTTTCCTGTTCTCCTCTTCCCCAACCTCTCCATGACAACTCCATGGCACTTACTCCTCACCCCATTATCCTAAACTTAGCACTTCCTCCACTATCTCGTTCCTATATCATGCTCTGCTATCCTCGTCCCTAGTTCATCTACCTCCCCTACATCATCTGGTCTTATATCCGCATTCTCTCACCCATTCTTAAGGACACTAGTCCTCCGGTCTGTAAATCATTGTTAAATGTTTTGGAAGCATTTTTGTGCCAAAAATGCATTGCTTTTCCAGTCATTTCCATAAATAAATCAAATAAATAGATGCTCTTATGCAATGGCACCTTGCCTTATGACTGCTTCCATTCTCTGTTATTGCCTACCTTGTAAGTAATGTCTGTTTTGAAATGACACCCTGTTCCGAAAAAAATGCAATAACATTGGGCCTGATTATGTGCCCGGCGATAAC
This sequence comes from Ambystoma mexicanum, assembly GCF_040938575.1. NCBI lineage: Eukaryota > Metazoa > Chordata > Amphibia > Caudata > Ambystomatidae > Ambystoma > Ambystoma mexicanum. The sequence continues at coordinate 152,141,358 of NC_090924.1, forward strand.
GCTGGCGGTGCTACCGATGGGTTGCCGCCAGGACTCGTAAAATGTTTCCGGCGCATGACTACCCGGTGCTGCCGGGAGATTACAAGTCTGGCGGCCCAGAAGTCAGGCACAGGTGAAATGTAAGTCCCTATTCCCATAGAGTCCCTCAGGACTCTATGGGAGTGGGGACTCAGAAGCGCTGGCACGTTGTTAACAGTGCCAGTGTTTCCGTGAATGGTTTGCCGATCAGACCCATCAGGCGCAGCGGCCACGGCAGGCAGACACTGAGTTTGCTGGTCCGGAAACAAGGGTGCCGGTAAGCTTACCGCACCCTTGTTTCCGGACCAGCAAACTTGTAATGATGCCCATTGTCTTTTGAGTCTATTTCTGGTACTAGCTTACATGAAACCTCAATTTCCCTAAAAGCAGTAGTTACTCTAAGATTTAACTGATGATATAAAGCAAATCATGAGACTGTAAATGCAAGAAGAAGTTGATTCGGTATATGCCTGTACATGATAATGACATGCTTATCCAAAATTGCTTTCAGTATTAGAAAAGAAAATCAAAAGATCACTCTTTTGTATTTCAACTTGTTTCTGTTTCAAGGTGGAGAATGGCGAACGCTGGCATCCAACATCTCTGACTGCTGTTACTTTGCAAGTAATCTTTCCCAGGATCTGGTGTACTCCTTCAGGATCACCTGCAACAGTAAGGCTGGGATGGGGCCTTACAGTAACCCATCATCGGAAGTAAAAATTGGTGACAAAGGCCCAGGTGAGGCAGTATGCGCCCTGGTGCTGTTTCATAAAAACCATTGGAGCAGTACAAGTGACTTCACACGCTCTTTGTCCCGATAACATCAAAGATAGTGATATTACAACATTGCATAATCTTTAATCCCCAATGACCCCACATTGTGAGACAATCTAAAGTTTCTTTACCTTTTGCCCTTAAGTCCTATCTAAACGTCTTAATAAAGTGGTCCTGTTTGAGGATCTGTGCACCTCGCAACTCCCAGAGTCCACCAATGAAAAATGTTTTATGGGCTGCTGCACGCTGGGCCCTTGTGGTAGCAAGGAGCCAAATGGTTAAATATTTATTATTAAAAAATGTAAGTCTGCAGCATGTTAAGAAAACAGTGAATAAAAAAAGGCACGCACAAACAGATTTTAAATTGACCGTGAAATCAGTCTTACTTTTGAAAGATAAGTAGTCACTTTGTTTGCGTTGCATGGGTAGATATGTAGCTCACATGTGTTTGTGTTACAAGCAGCATTTGGCTACACCTATCTACAACCAAATGACAACCCTGTGTGTGTGCGTCTTCCTAAAACCCCAGAACTGCTCCAGATGCCCTAGACACCAATGCTGATGTTTGTTCCACCCACCCCTGCCCCATAAGCAGTGTCATGTATGGCACCTCTTCACTGATTCTGTTCATCAATAACTTTGTCTTACTTAATCAATGCAGCATTCTTGGTGTCTCACCTCCTAAAGAGATTGCCAGAGGGTCAAGAAATGATGTTTACTTCCATGGCCAAGGGTGCCATATCTAACTACTGATAAATAATGAGGCAAATATTTTATTTGTATTGTCCCTATTCATCTGTATCTTTTATGTTTACAGCATCCCTGCAATCTACAAGCCAAGAGACTTTAGAGGTTCTAGATGAGGATGTCAGAAGACTTACCCCATCTCTGATGGCATCAGCGCATCCAACCTATGCATTCCAATCTGAAATTAAGAGGTAGAGTTGTATTGCATGTTTGGCATGATAGATGCTGTCCCTTCTTATTGTGTTACGACTATCTCTGCTTCAGAAGAAAATATCTTTTCAGAAAATGCTCTTTCCTTATTGTTCTAGCGCTTTGAGCCAGCACATCTAAAATAACGAAGGAGCTTAGCATTGCATGTTCGGCAAGAAAGAGGCTCTACCTTCTTGTTGCACAGCTGCCATCTGCGTTTTGGATTCTTCTTCCGAAAAATGTTGTTCTTAAGAAAATGTAATTACCTTGGTATTCAAACAATATCATAATCCATTGCCTCAGTTTCAGTTCACCTTTCCTTTGAGAAATTATCCTGACAAGAACACGGATAAAAGCTAAGATGTAAGACACCTCCTACTCCAAGTAGTAAAAATCAATCCAAAAGAGCCAAAAATGAATGCACGACATATGAGAATAACAAAAATGTATTATAACAGCCTAGGCAGGGAATTTTCTAAAAAGACATTCAACTACAAAATATAAGGTGGCCAGTGTAATAGCAAATTACAGAAGAGAAAAGACAACAAATGTTAAGACTTATTCATATTTTGCAAGCTTCTGATTTGACATTGTCATTTGCACGATAGGCGCTTCCATGCATTTCCTCACTCTAGTGGTTCATTCTAACCTTGTGACTACATTAAAATATCAAACTGTTAGTTCATTTGCATTGAGATAATCTCCTTTCACACATTTTCTGATTGGGAAATATTCATTTAAACCTGTATCATTTAAGCCTGCCTTGTAATTCGTTGCTCCAAGAGGAGTATGTTTGGAGTGAATGACTGTACATTTCAACCAATCCCTCTAAGATGTGTGACAGTGTGACTTTGAAATTATAAACTAGCATTCTTTCTCATTGACCTAATCATCTGGCACCATCATACCGTTCTCATCATTGTGAACTATTCATCGCCAGTCCACTTTGCAACTCGTTGTTGGAAACATTACTTGCTTTTCCTTCCTTTCTCACAATATGATCTGTCCTGCCTTTGAACTTGTGTACTGGGGCTTAGCTGCTTGCAAACTTCATTATCTTACAACGACAGAGATAAGTGTTTATATATGTATATAAATATATATATATATAGGTGCTTATATAGCTTATGATTTAATAACGTTATCCTTACTACTATTGTGTACATTCTATGAGGGTCATGTGTGAGCTTTCATAGAAATCACTGACTCCCAATTGATGATTCTACTTCATGTGTAATGATGCTTTGCATGGTATGCAGTGATGTTATCGAATAGATAACAAAGAATGCAATTTTAGATGAACCCAAAACATAGGGAGAAAAATCACGAATTTTAGAAAACAAATTAAATGTGGTTGGGAATGGTAATAGTGGTTTAAAGTGCTGGAAAAGTATTTTTAAAAAAAGGGGTTTGGGGAGAACCTCTCCCCCCAAAACAAAAGAAAAAAAAGTTTGTTATGTTTTTTTAAGATGTTTTTGTGTTAGTTCAAAATTCTTTGTTTTCTCATTCGATAAAATCACATGTAACCACTTTACATGACTCCTTTCTTAGCCCTTGGAGCTCTGTTAGTGCAATTTATCATACAGAGGGCAGTGTTGTACCTTAATCATTCCATCTTGACACGCACACTCTTCACTGCTCGATGTTCAGTTCCTGCCAACTTGTGACCTTCATTATGATACGTTTGGATGTACTGCCTAGGAACATACATACATTGTTATATCTCTTCCGAACACAGGATTGGGAACTCGGCTAAACCAATGTGTTTTGACCAATCTGTGTGTAGTGTTCTGTCCTTTAGCTCTGGGGTCTGCTATCTCTCTTTGTGGCTCTTCTACAGCTGAGGACTGGGAAGTTGGTTGCCCCCACCTTGCCTTAACGAATCACTGTGCAGAATGTAGTCTTGCTTTTGGAAGTTGCAAATTGGTGTGTATGCATCTCTCTGCAAGGTATTGGCTAATGTTATCAGCTGAGGGAGTGGGGGTTTTCATCCGTGTGTGGTGTCTAACTAGATCTTGAGGCCTACATGTACTTTTTGTTCAGTTAGCATTTAGTCTTACTGTCATTCATTATAATTATGAGTGCTCTTCTATGTTTCCCTAACTAATATTTTTTGCTGCTGCATGTATTGAGGACACATGGTTATATTCACATGTAAGGTGTATGCATTATGGTTTGCTGAAGCATGGCTACTAGTGCTATGTTGGGCCTACACAAGGGAATCTCTTTGTGCGGGGCTGCTAGCTTCCATGCTGTGCATCTATTTTACAGGGACTTTTGCAGCTCGTACTTTTGAGCATAGTTAGGGACTTGGATGTATTCTCCAACGTTCCTGTACTCCCCAACAAAGGTCTGCAATTGAACATAAGCTACACGTCTATGATATCAAAAATTCCAATGACTCCCTATAATGTTCTCATATGGAAAGAATTATCTCCACTATCTGACAGCCATTGTTACTGTTTAATTAGTTCAATGAAAGCCACTTGGTATTGTACTATCATACATCAGTACAGCCTCAGCTATTGCCATGCTGTATACATTATTTTACTATATAATGTCTCCTCAACATAGGGAATGGTGCTATTTATTACTTTGCGCAAGTACAGCTCTTAATTAAAAAACAGCAAATCTGGATCCATCCGACTTCACACGTGTTTAACCCATTACGATAGAACGATTTCCTGGCAAGTACATTGCAAGGTATGTAGTCCCTCAATTGAATTTACATTCCCTTCCACTTTTTACTCAGAGCCTATTGTAACCATGGGTTTAAATGTACAGCCCACTTTTCCCCCAGTGTTACTTTATTTTATAAATGGCATTTTATTACCCTCACTGTGAACCACTAATGGGGTGTTGAATAAAACTGAAGTACACAAGCTTTTGTTCTAAAAACAACCTTTCTAATGGATTGTGTCCACACAGAGACTCCTCACCTTAAAAACTTCATAGGTATCAACAGCTGTCGCTGGGAAACTTTTCACGAGCCGGGGAGCGGTATGGCTTGGCACCGAATCTCTTTGATGGTCCACTCCATGGTCTTGGAAGTGACAGCGCCCAACCTACATATATGGCACAGCATGCTCCATGACCTCAGTTCCTTTTTTCTGTCTGATCAGCATGCTGCTCCAGGAACACTCTACTCATGTCTCCCTCAGGGTCCATGCGCTGCAGGAAATGTCCATCACCAATCCACAAAATATCTCTATCGCTATCTGGTATCCGGAGTTCGAACAAGGTGTTGCGGATTGTTGTTCCTGTCAGGTCAAGCACTCCAAAGCCCTTGTGAAAGCACCTTGTAGGTGGCCCTCCAACGTCCTCTGTCCAAGTCACCGGAGACCCCCTACACAAGTTGATCTTCAGAAGAGGTTAGGATGACAGATCAAAACACGCATGAAAAGGATCCCTCTTCAATAGGGAAGTCCGAAAATGACATAAAAAACACTGTAAGTATCCCATTTAAGGAGTGGCCCTCGCCATTCCCCATCTTCTGCAGCCCAAAAGAAAAAGAAGACACACCGATCTCATAAAGATGAGGGTGAAGAAGACTCCTCAGATTTTTCAGGCAGAAAGGTAAAGTGTCCTACTACTTAATCTGCAGCAAAAGAATGGGAGTCTTTTAGGCAACAAATTCTCATTTTTTCAAAGGCATTATCAACAGCTTCAGGCTCAGCACCAGTGGAGAAGCAAGGTCCCACCACACAGTTTAAGGCCGACAGGGGGCATTTGAAAGTAAGCACCCATATGTCAGAGAGCTCATGCCCCACCTTGAAATAAAACCCCCCTCAGAGTGCCTCAGAGGCAAGGGTGGGAATGGAGCTATCCCCATCAGCCACAGGCAATGCTGGAGTGACTGCCGTGATACATCAAAGAGATGACTTCCTCCAGGTCTCAAGGGACGTTGACTTCTACACCCCGGCTTTCAGAGAGCACTAGTTTGAGATGATGCAGGAGATGTAGGATGAGGAGGGAGACGCTGTCCCCTTTGGTCTTGACCCCATGGGAACTACCCGGGATTGCGCAGACAAGCCTGACCGTACAGGGCTGGCTGGCTATCTACCTAAGGGATGCCAGAGGCCTCGACACCTCACCAGATTTAGATAGTATGAAGGACCTAATGGGCATCCAAATGTTTCTTCCTGTCGCGCCATGGAAAAAGTGCTCAAAGCGCTGGGACTGAGAGTCTCGTCTTGACCCATCTTGCAATATGACTTCATGGAACTCATCGGAAAGGGTCTCCCAAAGGAGACCTTGTTACTATTCAAACCCATGGTCACCGACCTAGTATTGGCGCTTTGGCAGCATCCTTGCTCTGCCACCACTGTGGGTAAAGAGCTGGCAAAAAAGTAAAGGCCAGCTCCATAAAACTCTGTTTATTTGTCAAAGCATGCTACCTAAGAATGGGCCTCATTACACGTTGTCTGGTAAAAATCAGAATTTTACGGCATGGCGCTATTAGCGTGACCGCCCGCACAAGAGGCCGCCAATAGCGTCCCATTACGAGTTCGCGGACACGAGCATAGTGCCATGGCGTAAAAGTCCGTACCGCCATGCCGCAAAAGTCCCCAAAATGCCCCTTACCGGCTTCGACCAAAGTGCTTATAGCACCTCTGCCCCCGCCATTAACGGTCACAGCTATTAGCGGTCATCGTAAAAAAGCAGAACCGGAAATAGCGTCATCGCACAGGAACGGGAAAGAGCACGGCGGCCATCTTTAAAAACACAATCCATTGCCATCCTCTGCATCCAGGACCTGTTTCCGGAGAACTCCGACAAGAAATCATCCATGAAAACCCGAAGATGCCCAAGTTACTAATAGAATCTTCAGATCGTCAGCGGAAAGAAAAATTCTCAAATGAGGAGCTGAGAGGCCACCAGGGGGCGCGCAGGCAATGGCTGATTCTCGTGCTCCTCCAACAGCCGGGTCATGAGAGGGATTGAGCCCCCCCCCCGAGACCCCACCGCAGCGAGAGAGTGAGCCGGAGTGCAGGGGAACCCCCGGGGGCCCCCACCGATCGAAACAGTGGGGTCTGAGGACCCTCGGAGAGCGGAGATTAGGCGCTGAGGACTCGGCAGCGGAAGCACCGCAGAGGACCCGGGTGGCCGCGAACCCGGAAGAAAGAGCCGCAGCCCGCCAACACAGGAGGTGGGGACGGGAGGGACCGTCCTCCACTGCGGCAGGCACCCGTCCCCCACGGCGGTGGCACACGGAGCAGGGACCCAGAGGATTCGCCCAAGGAAGCGGTCTGCCCGCACCGCCCAGGCGAGGATGGCGCGGGCTGCGCGTGATACGCGCCCGACCGGAGAGGGTGGGTGGCGATTCAAGCCCCCTGTGGAGGACTGCGGGTCACCCGCGAGGGAGGCGGCAGCTCTCCTGCCCTCCCCCGCCCGCCCGCCGGACTTGGATCCCCAGCCCCACCGCCAGAGAGGACTTCAGGCAGCGGGAAGGTGGGCTGTGCCCTCGATCAGCACACGCTGGTCGGGCCCGTGGCCCGCCACCACGCGGCGACCAAGCACTCCTCCCCCTGCAAGGAGGACATAAAGAGCGCGGAGGCCCAGAGGATACTGGGTGTGAGGCCCCCGCCGGAGGCTGGTGGGGTTGTGTGCCCGCCCAGAGGTGAACCCCCAGGCAACGCGAGGAACCATAAAAGGAGGGGAGGCGGCCGCACTCCCCCCTCCCCGGAACCTGATCACCAGCCCCACCGCCAGAGAGGGCTTCAAGCAGCGGGAAAGTGGGCTGTGCCCATAATTAACACACCCTGATCGGGTCCGCGGCCTACCACCACGCGGCGACCAACGCGGAGACCGAGCACCCCTCCCCCCTTCAAGGAGGTCATAAGGGGCGCGGAAGGCCCTGAGGGTACTGGGTGTGAGGCCCCCGCCAAGGGCTGGCGGGGCGTGTGCCCGCCCAGAGGCCTCCACTGGTGGAACACCGGCTGGCCCGCGAAGTAAGCTAGTGGCCCCCCACAATCAAAGCACACCCAACGGAGAGCCCAAGGGGCGTCCTAATGGACTGGCAGAGGAACTTGCAGAAATATTGCTACCGAGACCCAGGCCCCTACGAAAAAGACCCGCTCCACGTCAGGGGGATGGCCCATTCGGAGGCCGCTGCGCCCTCAACGGTGGCTATGGAAAGGGGCTTCACGTCTATTCTGCAGGAAATAAGAGACATGCGCTCCGACATTGCTCAAAAGTTTGAAAAGATGGACCAACGGGTTGACAAAGTTGAGGACAGACTCCTTCAGGTCGAATCCAATCAATCTTCTTCAGCTACCCTAGAGATAGAGACAAATATGAGGTTATCCACCCTTGAAAAGAAGGAGGAAGAGAGGTCGAGACAAATGGACGATTTTGAGAACAGGGAACGGAGAAACAACCTCAGGTTTTTTGGGGTCCCGGAGGTGGACGGGGAAACGGAAAGAGAGCTCACCCGAATGGTGCAGAACATAATCGCCCTCCTCTTTGAAGAAGAGATGACCGCAGAACTCACATTTGATCGGGTACACAGAGCGGGAGGACGAGCAGGAGGTCCCCGATCGATTCTGGTCCGGTTCCACTACTATCTGGAGAAGACACGGGTCCTGGAAGCAGCCAGGAGAGCCCAAGAGATCACGTACAACAACTCCCAGGTCTCCATCTTTCAAGACCTCTCCGCATACACACTATCCAAACGCAGGATGTGCCGCCCCCTCACACAGCTGCTGAAAGAGAAGGGAGTGCGATACAGATGGGGCTACCCCTTCTCCCTGACCTTCGAATACCAGGGCCAACGGACGACGTTGATCACGGAGGAAGACATCAAGGGAGCCATTCAGGATTACGTGGTGGATTCACCCCCTCAAAGGGGGCCATCAGGGCTGGCTACGGGCGGAGCCAACGGTCCGGGCCCGTCGGGTGAAAGAAGGAAGAAATCTGGGGGACGGAAATTTAGGAAAATGAGCACACCCTCACCAGTGAAGGAGGCAGAGCGGAATGACTCAGAGGGAGGATCGCCAAGGGGTCCCAGCCAGCACTGGTGCGAAAGTGTGGTCTTCTGGGACGACCGAAGTTAGCTGACTACCTACAGGGTGGTAATCCGGGGAACATCTGAAGGCAAGATTGAAGCCAGAATCCCACGGAACAGCAAGTAAAGTGGGGGCAATTGCGGGGACGAAATCGGGGGTAGGGGGGCTCATAAGAAGGGGATTTGCAATGATCCCCTGGCCGAGAGGGGCAGACTGGTGGTCCGGCCAAAATGCCAGTAATGGCGGAACTATCTGGCTGGACGCCGGGGCAGGGGGTGGGGGGTTACGGACTAGTTGGGGTTTGTTTGTTTGGGAAAGGGTTTGGGGGGCAGTTGGGTGAACATTCAAATAGTGTCCAACCGGTGAACCAAGGGGAGCGAGAAGGGAGAATTGATGCAAAGTTGTTGACCATCAGGGCAGGAAACATTGATTATGGCTGACAGCCGCCCGGCCCTGGGAGTGGGTACCCTGAATGTGCGGGGGCTGAACACCCCCACGAAAAGATCACTGATTTGCAGAGAGTTCAAGCGGGCGAAACTAGACCTACTATTTGTACAAGAAACACACTGGGCAAGGGGGAAAGAACCCAGGCTGCGGGGGGGAGGAATCGAGGAGGTCTTCCATGCATCCCACGAGACTAAGAAAAGGGGGGTGGCCGTATTGAAAGGAAGGAACGTAGGGTTTGAGAAGGAGGCGATCTTGAAGGATCCCGAAGGCCGTTACCTGTTGATACGGTGCTCCCTACAGGGGTCCCCCCTCACCCTGGCAGTGGTGTATGGCCCGAACGAGGGCCAGGCCCAATTCTGGGAGGAAGTTAGGGACAAGCTCAGGCTATTCACGCAAGGTCTGCCGGTGGTGGGGGGTGACTTCAACATGGTCCTAGACCCCTTCATAGATAGGAAGCGGATAGGCCCCCCAAACCCCAGGCCCACAGAAGAGGCCATGGCTTAGAGCTTTCGGAGAGTGAATGAGGACCTGGGCCTGATGGATGCAATCCCGACCCCCAGAACAGGGATCCCCTCCTTTACCTACTACTCAGCCATACATAACTCGTTCTCCAGGATAGACTACATTTTAATGGACGAAATTCTTCGTCCGTATGTAGCAGGCTACAGGATAGACCCAGTCCCCTGGTCAGACCACGACATGGCCCGAGTCACCATCGCAATGGGTTGGAGCAGGGAAAGCAGAGGGAGCTGGAAATGCAACGATGCCCTGTTAAGGGATGAGGTCATTGCTCAGGAGGTCTTGGACTCCATAACAGAGTTCTTTGAGCTTAATGATAACGGGGAGGTGGCCACACATATGCTCTGGGACGCCTTCAAGGCAACCCTACGAGGGGTCCTGATAAAAATAGGCGCTCTGAAGAAGAGGGAGAGAGAGGTCCAGGAGAAAGCCCTGCGAGAAAAAATAGCCCGCCTCCAACCGGGTGGATCCCCGGCACAACCCCTAGAGCGCGACGGGGTGGCTGCACTCGAGGACTATAGGCTCCAGCTAAAAGATCTACTCCTACACAAGAAGGAGAGGAGCCTTCAAATGGTTAAACAAAAATATTATGAGAAAGGGGACAAGGCGGATAGGATCCTAGCCTGGAAGTTGAGGGAGGTCCAGAGAAGCAGGCGGGTAAAGGAGGTGAGGGACGCCCAGGGGCTCCTTGGCTGTGACTCTCCCCATATAGGAGAGGCTTTCCGCCAATATTACAGAACCCTCTACTCATCCGAATACGATGGGGACGACACCCAGATAGAAAACTTTCTGAACTCCATACAGATTCCATCCCTCTTGAGGGAGATGTCAGAGGGGCTGGAGGGCCCGATAACCGAGGACGAGGTGGACAAGGTGATTAGTGGGATGAAGGTGGGAACTTCCCTGGGTGAGGACGGCTTCACAGTTCTCTTTTACAAGAGATTTCGCTCTTCTCTGGCCCCATACCTAGCGAGGGTCTTCAACGCGGCGCTAGAGGGGGACATCCTCCCTGAGTCCATGATGGGGGCCGTGATAGCGGTTTTGCCCAAAGAAGGAAGGGACCCAGATGAGTGTTCCTCCTATCGCCCCATATCACTATTAAACATTGATGTTAAGATCTTGGCCAAGGTGGTGGGGAGGTGGCTGGAGGGTATAATGCCGAAGTTAGTCCACGGGGATTAGGTGGGCTTTATCAAAGGAAGGCAGGGGTCAGACCACATCCGCAAAACAATAGACCCGGTCCACTTCGCGCAGTCGTCGGAGCTGGACGCATGTGTCCTCTCCTTGGACTCGGAGAAGGCCTTCGACAGGGTGGAGTGGCGCTATATGGAACTCCTCCTCCGCAGGATGGGCTTTGGAACTCACATCATGCTTTGGATAACTGCTCTCTATAGAGCCCCAACGGCAAGGGTACAGGTGAATGGGATATTGTCCGGATCATTGCCCCTCTCCCGAGGGACGAGGCAGGGATGCCCACTCTCTCCTCTGATATATTTCCTTACGATGGAGGCGTTGGCAATAGCGGTCAGAGCCCACCCGGATATCAAGGGTATCAAAAGGGGTGAAGTCGAATTTAAGCTCTCCCTGTTTGGGGATGATGTCCTGACCTACCTGGTGGACCCGGGCTCCTCGCTCCCCCCTTCCTGGCCCTGGTAGCGGCATTTGGACGCTTCTCCGGCCTAAAAATAAACACCGGAAAATCTGTCATGCTCCCAATGAGAACAACAGACCCAGTGCTAGACCCTCTGGACAGGTTTCACGGGATTAAGGTGGGGAAGGTCTCCATAAGGTATCTGGGGGTACTTCTCACCAGGGACCTAACGAACTTGGGAGCAGCCAATTACGACCCCATGATTGCGGTGATCACTTCAGATTTGAGGAGATGGGGGAAGATGATCCTTTCTTGGTACGGCCGGATGACTGCAGTCAAAATGAACATACTGCCACGGCTCCTGTACCTCTTCACAGCACTCCCGACTAAAGTCCCAGCACAGAGCTTCAGAGACCTACAGAACGGGGTACGAGACTTTGTACGGCAGGGGAAAACCCCGAGAACTGGAAGGGCCATGCTGACTCTGCCAAGGGAGGAGGGGGGATTTGGGCTACCGGACTTTCACCTTTACTTCTGCGCGGCCCAACTGCGCGTCCTCCTGGAGCACATGAAAGAGGGCCTGGGAACGTATTGGTCTTATCTAGAGGATATGGACGCCCACCCCCTAAAGGTCCGAGACCTCCTATGGGCACCACGCAGGATGATCCCGAAACACCTACGATCCCACCCGACCCTGGGAGTCCTCTGGGACATCTGAAAGCAGGCCCCCGCACCGCACACCTCACCACATGGCCGTCTCCGATGTCCTCTCTCTGGGGCCATCCTCTCAACCTGGGAGGGCAAGGGTTCAGGCACTCCCAGATCTGGTCAGACAGGGGACTGGAGTGGGCTGGGCAGACGTTCAGAGAAGGCGAATTCCTATTTTACGAGGACCTGAGAGATGCTCTCGGACAAGGATCACTTTCCATCTTCGAATACCTCCGCCTGAAGGGCATCCTTTGCGATCAATCATGGGGCCCAAACCTGAGGAGGCAGTTGACTCCCTTCGAGAAGCTCCTTGACTCAGCGACCTCCAGGAAGGGGGCGGTGTCTAGTATGTATAAAATATTAAATACCTACAACTTACAAGGAAGAAGGAGCTTCCGCTCGTTCTGGAACGACCAGGCAGGCGAGGAAATTTCAGAGGACGCCTGGGCCAAAATATTCAAGATAGCATTTCACAGGAACCTTTTCACCTCGGCCATGGAGCACAACTTTAAGATATTACAGGGGTGGCACAGAGACCCTGTAAAACTGTCAAAAATGTTCGCAGGGGTTTCACCAAGGTGCCCGAGAGGTTGTGGGAGATAGGATCCAGAGGCCACATGTGGTGGCTCTGCCCGAAAGTACAGACCTACTGGGAGTCGGTGAGGGACTGGATAGCGGAAGTAACAGAAGACCGTTTGCCACTTGATCCCCTAACGATGCTGCTGGGCCTCCCTCCGGAGGAATCGGAGCTTCACCGATATCCAAGGATGTGGGAAACCATCCTGAGAGCGGACAGGGTCACTCTGGCCCAGAAATGGAAGAGTCCAGAAGCCCCATCCAAGGAGGACTGGCTGAAAAAAGTAAAAATCATGTTTCTGATGGATAAACGAACCGCCATGGTGAATAATGACACTAGCTCATTCCTCACGGACTGGTACTGTGTGCAGCAGTCCTGGGGATGGGACGTTCATTGAACGCAGGGAAAGGTGTCAACCATAAGGGAACAGGTTTAGCCCCGAAAGACAGGACACCCTGAGCTGGGTCCCCACGACCTGGGGAGCGGCGGCAATGAGTCAGCTGATGACACGGCCACGAATCGCATCGTCTTTGAGGCTCAGAAGATGGAGCCAATGTAGGGAGTCTCCCATGAAGAAGTCACTGGAATGGACACGGGAAGGGGGGGTCGGAGGGGTTCGGGGGGCATACTAAGGCAGGGGAGCAAGGGGGGTTGATCAGTTCTTTTTGTTGTTTGTTATATCAAAATGCAAATAAAAACTAAAGTTTAAAAAAAAATGAGGAGCAGATCATGTTGACCGGGACACTTGCAGCTAATGCTGAAGTTGTTATCGCCAATGATATGCGGCGGGGGCCATCAATAAGAAAAAGGCCATCTGGGCCGAAGTTGCCCGCAAAGTCAGTGCGGTGGGCACTACCACCCGCAGTATCAAGGACTGCCGCAAGAGGTGGGACGACCTCCGGGTCCGTGTGCGGAACATACTAACGGCCAACCGTAACCTGGCAATGGCCACAGGAGGTGGCGCAGATTTCCCTTTGAAGCTGAAGGAGTGGGAGGAGACATGTGCCTCCACAATTGGACTCGAATCCATAGAGGGAGTCGGAGATATGGAGCATGGTGTGGCCATTTCATCCGATGGAGGTGAGTGTATACATCAAACGATGCACAGTGAAGGGTGAGGGGTCCCCCAAATATGTGTCCATGACCAGGCCATTGATCCAGCCAGACACATACATGCATGCATCACCATATGCACGTGCAACAGAGACCCATCCATGCATGACCAACCTGACATCCCCATTACTAGAATCAATGATAAAGAGGCCCCAATGCATAGAGCAGCATGACGTGAACATTCTGCATAAGGCACCTAGAACCATTAACGTTGATATACCCTATTTTTGTCCTCTACAGGATCACCGACAGACACTGAAGGCACATGCACTGCAACACGTACCCCCCCCAGCAGCCAAAAAGGCCAGGATGAATGAGAAAGGTGACACCGCCACCACCTCTAGGGGAACTGGGAGGAGTGTCCATCAGCAGAGGCCCAAAGGCAGCAGGAGCACCAGTTCCACACAGCTTGAGGGCACGGCTGCTGTTATTGCTGAACCCACGCCAGTGTGCCCCATCATAGGTGAAATGCGCACGGAGGGCACGCACTCCGCGGCCACCAGTTCAACTGGTGAGGCAGCAGCCACCGCACTGCTCACTGACGAGGAGGACGCAATTGACATTCTGGAACAAAACCATTCCCCCAGCCCGACACATTCCATTGCGGAAAGTCCAAGGGCAACGGCCAGATCAGGTAGCCATGGAGCACATGACACCCACACCGTTGAAGGGGCATGGAGCCCTCAGGTGTCCTCACCTGACGCCGGAGGCACGGACCAGGACGCAGCAGCCAGCCCAACATCACATACCACCCAACCTGACCTTGCAACCATCAGCCGGAGGCAGGCAGACATTACTGCGCTGGTCGCCCAGCATGTGGCCGAGACAGGCCGACTGAGGGATGACCTCAGCAAATATGCAGGCCAGACAAGGGAGGCCATTGAGGCCTGCACTAACAGGATCTGCCAGGAAATGTGCCAACTCCGCCAAGCCATTAACCGTATTGGGGACATCATGGAGCGGCAATACCAACCCCCAAAACGGGATCAACCAGGCACCTACTCCTCCTCGGGTTCCCAGCAGCCAAGCCCCTGCACCGCTCTCTGCGCAACCTGAGGCGCCCCACGTCACAACCACCCAATGGTGGAGGGGGCCCTGTGGCTTAGGTCCAGCAAGGACTAGGTGGCACATGTTGAGCAGGACACATAGACACTATAAGGCTCACATGGGGGTGTTGTGGGGGGAGAGGGGAGAGGGTGTTTTTGGGGGTGTTGTGGGGGGAGGGGGAAGAGAGTGTTTTTGGGGGTGTTGTGGGGGGAGGGGGGAGAGGGTGTTCTTGGGGGTGTTGTGGGGGGAGGGGTGAAGGGGCGTTTGCAAAGTTGGGGTCATGCACATTTTTATCACATCATGTTCACAATACACTGTTCTGAAGTCGAAAACCAGGCGTCGTCTCCATCATTGTGTGTGTGTCATTTATTGTGGACAGGGTCCTTTGTGGGCCTCAAAACATGCACCAGGGCAACAATACCCATCTCCATCCATGTAATTTCACCTTTGTACCTGATGAAATTCCTGATTCAGATGCTGACGCACATCGTGTGCCTCCTTGACATCGCCTCTTGCATGTCCTGCCGGAGCATTTCACCCATACTCAGCCCCATCCACATCATCCTCATCTGGTGGTTGCATGTCAATGTCAAGTGGCATAGGCACATTCCATCAGATGCACATTTTGTGATGCTCTACACATGCCATGGTTGTCTTTGCCACTTTGTCACGGCCGTACAGGAGAGCCTCACCCAGGCCGTTTAGGCACCAGCGCACTGTCATTGGAAGGCCGAATAACGGCTCTATCACGACGCGGGTACGGGTATGTGCAATATTGTAGTCCTCTTCCTGTTGGTTCTGTGGGTTCCGTACAGGGGTTAGGAGCCACCTCTTCAGTGGATAGCTGGCATCGCCTGTATGGTGTGAGGAATGGGTACCTGTTACGGGTCACCTCTGGTGCGGCCTGTTGTTGTTTGTGCTGCACTGCAATCATGTACTGAAGCCCATGTCATGATGGTGGTATTGGGACCATCTTGGTGTGGGAAGGGGTGTGGGAATGGGTGTGGTGTGCTCTTTTGTGCTGCGTGTCTCCATTGCCTCCACCTGTGCTGATTGTGTCCATCTGTGACAGATGGGAACACTGCTCAGGTCTCTTAATGGGTGATTTTAGATGCCGTTATTTGCGCCATGCCGGTAAGGGGTTTTGGGGTCTTTTCCATGCCGCTAATGCCATGTCCGCATGGCTTGTGATGGCGTGATATTAGCACCATGGCGCTATTTCCGGCATGGGAGTCGCGCGCCCACAGCCTTGCCGCTATTAGTGGCACCGTACTTACCGGGTCCGCTAATAGCGGTGGGTCAGGGTCGTGATTGGCTTGGGAAATTACTGGTACCGGTAATTCTTTACTGGTACCGGTATTCCCTTACCGGACAACGTGTAATGAGGCCCAATGTCTTGTGGTACAGGCAGCCACTGCAAGGCTGAAGTTGACTTCCTTCTCGACGCTCCCACCAGGGCTGGGAGTGCAAAAGCCATAAGCACATTCTGTGCTTTAGCCAAATAAACATATGTTCTTTGGAAAGGTGTCTCGGAGGCAGCAGAGCATCTATCGGAATGGGAGATTGGGGGCAGAGATAGCATATTGGTGTCAGATGGAAAGGAAGCCACATGTCAAGACCTGCAGGTTTGAAAACTGCATATTGCATTCCCCAGGGCAATGGGCATGGTACCTGTCATCAGACAACATTCTTGCGTGAGGATGTCGGATTATGCACCAAACATGCAAGTAAAACTCCTGGACATGCTTTTCAAAGGGGCACATCCCTTAGGAAACAAGGCAGATGAGTCCTTAGAAAAATGTAAGGCCTCAAAAGTGACAGAAAAGTCTCTAGTATGACAGTCATTGACATCTTCTTTTGCTTCCTCGTAATCCTCCATTTCCAGAGGCTGTGGATTTAGACATTTCACTTTATTTGACTATGAATGTTATTGAGATACCCACCCATGCAGGGGCTGTGAAACTCAAAAGAACCAGAAACAGAGTGCTTCTGTTCCCTCTTCTTCTGCCACTCCAAACCTGCTTACGGGCATTCAGCATACTAACCACAGGTGGGAGGGGGGGGGGGGTCTCACTGTTTTGGGAAGGATGGCATATCCCTACTTCTGATGCTGGGGCATTAAAAACAGTCACACAGAAGTTTTGCCTTCCCTTTCTCAGGAACTCCTCAAACCATCCTCAAGCACCAGCATCTGATTTTGCCAGATTCCATACTGTTGTATGAAATGTGTTGCCTTTTGGAGGAATTAGCTATAGAGCTGGTTCCATTGTCAGAGCGTGGAGAAAGATGGTACCCGTCCTATTCTCTGGACCCCAAGGAGGACATCCCTTCTTGCACTTGAAGGCTCCTGCACACGCTCCTCAAGAATGGCAGGTTAAAGGTGACCCTTTTGCAGATACTTCAGGCCCCAGATTTCCAGGACTGGCTAGTGTATTTGTCTTCAGGGCACGCATTTTCATGTGCCCATCATACAAGGCACAGAATGTGCTGAGGTGGGTTTGAGATAGGTGGCACACATGATCAGTTTCTTGTTTTGTCTTTCGATCTGACATCCACCCAAGGGGCTTCAACAAATTGATTTTGGTGGTGGGGGCTCATGTTAGGAGAGAAGAGATGGATGTCTTTCCCTGCCTTGATGACCGACTGATCTGATCCCTCTCTCCAGAGCAGGTGGCATCCCAAATTTCTCACAACTGCCACCTACTGTACAGTCTGGGCTTCTTTCTAAAATTCTTCCCAAGCACTCCACTTCATTGGAGCAGTCCTAGATACTCGCTCGGGAAAGGCTTTTCCACCTAAGTACAGGGTCTCCACTTGAAGGCAGGGAAATCCTTTTGGCCGATTTTGCAGAGACAACAGTGGTCAGAGATGCTTCCCTGAAAGGCTGTGACATGCATCTGGGGACTTCAGAGTGAATGGGGTATGATACTTAGATGAGTGCAGACTACACATCAATTTCTTAGAGCTGCAGTCAATCGGACAAACTGTGAAGGCCTGCCTACCGTCGATTCAGGGGAATAGAAGCTTGATCTTGATAAAGAAAACAGTGGCTAGGCATTACTTGCACGAGAGAGGGAGTGTGGGATCATTACCTCTTGGCAGAGAAGTGATGCAGCTTTAGTCCTGGCCCTTGTAGAACACCATGTTCTATAACTGGTCGATCTCACTGGAAAGGGGAATGTGGTGGCAGACACCCTGAGCAGGCAGAGCTCAGTCTTCCACAAGGGAGCGATGTGCCAAGAGGTTCTTGTGGCAGTCTTCCACCTTCAGGTAGGTCTCCAGTGCCATCAGGAAATGCAAGCTATTCTGCTCCAGGCAATTTCCCTTCCGAGTGGCACTGGAGGAGGTATTCCTAGTAAACTGGGACTATGATCTCCTAAATCCCATCATCCAGCAAGGTCTTATGAGGCTAGGGATATTTGGCACTACAATGATCCTTATTGCCCCGGATTGGGCTTGGAGTCTGTGGTACTTGGATCTCCTCGACATGACCTTCTGTCCTCCTTCGGCTTCTCTAACAGAGAACAGATCTTATCTCCCAATCTGGAGGTCAAGTCCTTTACCCGAGTACCAGCACTTAACCAGCATTCTTGGCTGCTGAGAGGATGAAATAGAGGGATTGGGACCTGCCGCAAGAGGTCTTGAAGGTTTGCCTTTCCGCACAAAAACGGCTACCAAAGCTGCTGGTGACGGAACTTTTGGGCCTGGCGCAGGCAGAAGAATCCAGACCCCTTCCATTTTCAAAATCTTCAGTTTTACATTTTGTTTTAGTTATTTGGCTTCTATCTCAGTGTTCAACAGGCTACTGGAGCCAGGGTCCTATTTTGCCATCCCTACCATTCTGTTTTTTAAGATGGCTAGTTAATTTGTTTCCCTTAAAACAGATTGTGGTTCTAGCCAGGGACCTTAACATGGTCACTGGTCTAATGGGTTTGCCCTTTGAGACCCCCTCATTTTCGTACATTCAGGCTTCTGACCCATAAGGTTATTTTTCTAGTTTCTGTTACTATGGCCAAAAAAGCAAATGAGCTTAAGGAATCCACCTGAATCAAAAGATTAGTCTGCCAGTCTTTTCTTCTCCTATTCACTCCTCTAAGGAAGCTTCCATAGCTTTGATCTTAGTAGAGCGCTAAACTACTTTATGGCTTGGTCCAAAGACTATAGGAAGGATGATCAGTTATTTGTGGTGGTTGCAGGAGACAGGCAGGGATTAGCAGTCACAAAACAAGCCGTCTCTCGGTGGATTGCTCTTTGCAATTTAGAGTCCTGAAAGCTAGCAGGATCGAACATGCCCACAGGTCTAAGAACACATTCTACTAGGGGTCTGGTGGCCACATTGGTGCTACAAAGATGTCCCAGCCGTAGAAACGTCTACCTGGCTGGGCCTCACTTCAAACCTTTGACTCTGGGGGTTTACAGGATACTTGTTTTGGCTGGTTGTTTCTGCAAAATGTTCTGGTTTAAATTTACTTTTGCTGCCTCTCTTCTCTCCTACAGGTTTTGTCTCACTGCTATGGCAGTGTATCTAAGATGAGGAATCTATGTTTGGATGCAATTCATGGGAAGAAAAAATGAGTTACCCCTGGTAATGTTCTTTCTGATGGATTCTCCTTCTACTGTTTTCCTATCTCCCTCCTTATGTTCCCCGCATGAAAGGAACTTTGTAGATACTTCAGGAATAGAGAGAGCTATTCTTGTTCTAAGTTACCTCAGCTGCCTACCACAGGGGCAAAAGGGGTGAACTGCGGTTGCATGGCATGGTGGGCCCTATATCTAGTGTGGACGCTGTCACTTCCAGAACCAAGGTGCAGACTGTCGAAGAGGGTTGTGCCAAGGCACACCTAGCTCCCTGCTAGTGAAAGGTTTTCCTGTGCCAGTTGTAACTGCCTTTGAAGTATCTAAGATGTGGAATCTGGGAGAGGAGAATGTATTATAAACAACCTTACCAAAAGTAAGAAATGCATTCCTTATAAGTCTAACGGAGGAAAAAGAAGCTGTGATTTATTATCTATATCCCACTGTTTTTGAGTGAAAGATGCATTTAAACAGGGTTGCCAATTTAAGTAAAGAGACAGCTACTGTGTAATTGGCAATGTCTTGGGAGGCCATTGGAATTTGGACACAGAACTTTTGAATTCTGCTGGCAGGACTGTAGCCACCTCTTGGCAACAAGGGTCAATGGACATAGCCCTGTGTATTTTATGTAATAGAATTCTTGCACTTCTCAGGAGAGAGGCTGAGGGGACTGAAAGCCCTCAGTTGGCTGCTGTCACTTGCAGGCCCTAGGGGACCATGAGGCCCTTAGTACAGGACCTGTTGCTGAGCCTAGACATCACTTAACACCAATCTTCTGCGTGCCCTTGAACAATAGAAGAGAAGAAAAAGAAGGAACATGCTGTCTGGAAACACAGTGCTCTTGTGAGGCAGGAGGTACACAGCCACCAAGAAAAAGAACCTACAAGCTGTGCCCGGGTAAGGGAAAGCCTGAAACAATCTAACTGAGGAGTGCAGGATCCTTAGCGATTGCATTGGTGATTGATAGGGTGTGTGAGTTAGGGTATGAGAAAGTGGTGGTGTTCTCAGATTCATTGAGTGGGTTATAGGCGATTGAGGCAGGGGATGGTGATAGGAAGGATGTGATTTTGCACATTAGGGTGAAGATTGATCGGTGTGTGCGCGGGGGTATGGATTTGGAGTTGGCGTGGGTTCCCAGTCACAGTGGCATTTTGGGAAATGAGTTGGTGGATCTGGCGGCGGGTGAGGGTATGAGGAGGGGAGCGATTGATGTGAGGTTGCCTTTGAGTGTGGATGAGGTGAAGGCTGTGATGGTGAGACGGGTCCTGGATGAGTGGCAGGAGAGGTGGGTGAATGGGGTGAAGGGCAGGTGGATGTTCGGTGTTCGTGGGAAAGTGTCGGTGAAGGTGGATGCAGGGAGTTCAGAATGAAGGAGGGGGGAGGAGGTGATGCTGAATCGTTTGAGGATAGGTCATGTGGGGCTGAATGACTGTCTATTTCGAATAGGGAAGTGTGAATCAAGGGACTGTGCGGTGTGTGGGGTGCCTGAAACGGTGGGACATTTTCTGATTAGGTGTGAAAGACATGTTGCAGAGAGGGAATTGATGAGGGTTCGGTTGACTGCGTTGGGTGTGGCTGAGCTGAGTGGGAGGACTATACTGGGAGGTGATGGGGAGAGAGGCAGGAGGAGGAGTAGTGTGATGTTGGATTTTGTGAGGCAGACGGGGAGGTAGGAGGAGTTGTGAGCTTAAATGGAGCCAAATAATAATTAGTGGGTACGGTGCACATCATCCTATAGGATGGGGAAGCGCCTGCGTGGGTCCGCCCACACCTCCGATAATTAAGAAGAAGAAGAAGGATCCTTCAGGGAATCTGTGGTGCCTCCGTGGGCTGGAGGACCGCTGTCTCATTTTCTCCTGCACATTCCCACACTGCAAGATTGGACCCCATATAGGAAAAAACATACTCTCAATGGAGCGCAACCTGAGTTGGAGCTAAAGGTCAAAAAAATCAAATCAGTTTGGACCTGGCTGGGCTCCTTTTGGCTGGAGAAGCACTGGTCCTTGGTCCGTTTGAATCATCTAACTCCAGCACGAAAAAGAAGGGAGTACTGTGTTTAATCACATTCATTGCTTCCTGCCTGATTGAGGAGTGAGGATGTAGTGCACACTGTGCTGGATCATGCATAATGAGGAAGACATAAGAGGGAACAATATCTGTTGCTCCTGGTCCCCTTCATCATACATGGGCCAGGAAAAGGTAAGTGTTGTAGTCTGGAGCTCTGAGGGAGACCCAGTAACCTGGGTAGGTCTGGAATAATCAGATGTGCAGCACGCATGTGTCGAAATGACTTCTGCTCTGCAGGAGTGCAAGGAGTAGTAGTGCCTAATATGCTTACTCAGCCCCGCACTTTAACAAACCAAAGTAATCCCAATCATAAAGGTAAAACAGGCACAACTACAAGATATACATCCTTCACCTTTTGTGGTAATGTGGACTGAGGAGAGGCTATACTCTCAGAAGGGGTGTGAATGTGAGCCACTAGCAAAGCAAATAGCAATAGTCCAACAAATCTGAATAAAATAGTGTCCAATCAAAGTTCTACAAAAATGTATACTGTAATTGCACAAATCAATTGTACAATTAACTTTCAAAAACACTATCAAAAACCCACCCCTTAAGAGGAAGACAGAGAAATACAGAATGCAATGATGCAGCATTCTGGATACTTATCAGGGAGGAAGCAAAAACCAACTCTGGACCCCACTATACTGACAAATTATCTCCCTATAACCACGGTCCCATTGGGTTGGTTTGAAGTGGGTGCTTGGTGTAGGTCACAGTCAGCGTTCGAGTTAAGTTCTGGCGGTTCAAAGCTGTGACCCTGTTATGTTATGTCAAGCATATTTGTATAGCGCACATACCCCAAAGGCATCTTGGTGCTGGAGATACAGGACTGAGAGCTTTGGAAAAGAGGAAGAAATAAGGTCTCGACAAGTACTAGAATAGATGCATCTTCAGCAGACCCTGATGGTTCGATGTGATGTTCGGGAAGCAGTGGTTCGAGTTTGCCCGCAGCTGCGAGCTGGTTGTTTGAATTGAACAGGTGGCATGCTCTACCTGATACAATGCGGCCATGAGCTGGTTCAAAGGTGTAGCAGCAGCAGTTCAGAGTTTGAATATGGTGAACACAACTGAAAAGCGGTTTCATCGGTCTGATGTGTTGAAAGCAGGGATCCTGGCTGTCCTGGACCTCAAGATGCTGTTAGAACCAATGCATGGTCTATCGGGCAGAGTCAGACCTTTCAGGTTCTGCTCTCACAGCCTGGGATGAATTGCAAGTGACATGTGCTAGTTCTCAGCAGGAGTCACCACAAATGTGCCCTGGGAGTTTGCCTCTGCCTTGGTTGAGGGCTTTGGAAGAATCAACGCTCCCATAACAGGCCCAAATATATTATTTCTTAAGTCCTGGATGGCCCCATAGTGAATACAAGAAAGGGTGGCAGACCACCTCATTTATAGGCAAAAGGCCCTAAGTGATTGGATGAAAACAAGCCTGGTTTAAGAGGTCAATCTGCACCGCGAAGCACCGCAAAGGACTTTTTGCTGTGCTGCTGACTGGTTTCAAGGAGTCCGTTGTGGCTGTTCACCTTTCTTGTTTTTCCTTCTGGAATCTGGCGCTCTCTTCATTCGAGCTGCCGTGCTGATCGTGCCGATCGTGGAGGAAGTCTTTTGGAGCGACACCGCTTCGTGCCTGACCTGCGTCAGAGCAGGAAACAGGTTCTGGGAACTTTGTTACGCCTCCCACGCATTGAGTAACGCCCTTCCTGGTAAATTTAAATACACATCGCTCCAGCGCACCCGCGCTGCGCACCACGAAGCACCGCAAAGGACTGTTTGCTGTGCTGCCGACTGGTTTCGAGGAGTCTGTTGTGGCTGTTCACCTTTCTTGTTTTTCCTTCTGGAATCTGGCGCTCTCTTCATTCAAGCTGCCGTGCTGATCGTGCCGATCGTGGAGGAAGTCTTTTGGAGCGACACCGCTTCGTGCCTGACCTGCGTCAGAGCAGGAAACAGGTGAATTGCAGTGTGCCTCCTCCTCTCCTCTTGAGGCATAATGGACTATGAACTATATACAATGAACAATGGATGGTGAACGTTACATGCGCAATCTTTAATATCTGCTTTCTCTTGCATTGTTTTCAAGGTGCTGGGGACTTTGTTACGCCTCCCACGCATTGGGTAACGCCCTTCCTGGTAAATTTAAATGCACATTGCTCCAGCGCACCCGCGCTGCGCACCGCAAAGCACTGCAAAGGATTGTTGCTGTTCGCGGTGTGTGGTGTCTGTCTCTCATTTTTGGTAAGATCTGTTGCCTTTTGGTAAGACTTGTTTGGTTGATCATTAGCCTGATTTTGATGCCGTAAGCAGCTCTTATAGCTATGTTCAGGCATTTGTTTGTATGATTTATAACACTCTAGGCCGTCTGTAGACATCTTATTGGTAAGATGCTATTTTGTCTGATTAATTATAATTACTAGAGCCTGCTTTATGGATTCCACTTCACTTACTCTAAGGAACGGTAAGCGGCTGAAGGAATCGGTTAAAAATCTTGGGAACAAGACGTTCCCAAAAGTGAAAATGGAAGGACCGTATGCTATAGCAACAGGTCAGCAATCTTTTTTATCTGTCTCTACACAAGCAGCTACCTTGCTCAACTCTGTAGAGCAGTTGCCTCTTCAAATACCCACTGATCAACACACTGTCACCGAGCTATCGGTTTCCATATTAGAGGTAAAAGATAACACACCCTTTACATTACAAATTGCCAACGACATGCCCATTGAGTCAGACGCCTTCTTGGAGGCGACTGACAATATTCATATTCCTATTGATGACACCTCTTTGCCTGCACCTGGTTTAATTGCTGCCCTCGAGAGACGAATTAGCCTCTCGTTAGGTCCTTCTACCCCTGTGGCAGCGTCCTGTGGACTGCGTGAACAAGTGCACTTTCATCTGTTGCCTTTTTCAACTATAGCTCCGATTAATCATCTAACAACATCTAGAAACCACTCGAGAGATCCTTTTGCGCCTAGCAAAACAGCAAGTTCACCTACTCCTGAATTTTAGCCCCAAAGGAAGCTACAGTTAGATGATCCTTCCTTTCATGATTCTTCTAACAAACATGCGGCACAGGCGTTTACATCTGCTCCTCTTTCGCCTCATTCTTCATTGTCTCCAATTCCGCCTAATGAAAACTCTTCCCATCTGTTACAGCAAGAACTCCATTCTTTTCCTGTCCTTACTCGTATTCTAAATTTACTTGATAAGGGACATGGATTTACTGATGTGCTACTAAAAGACATCAAAGACTCAATTCTAACTAACTCCATCAAACTCTCCAAAATCGAAGGGTTCATGTTAGCTCAGGAAGCGTGTCACAAATTCCATATAACCTGTCCAGAACGGATGGCTGAGCTTGTAAAGAGGAGCTTGCCCGCTAATCTTTCAATGCAGGCTTTGACATCGCAATGCACTCAAACGGACGAAGTCACCTTTCTGCTAAATGGTATGCCAACGTCATTTGCTAATGCAGTGGCCAAACCTAACTTACTGGAGCCGTTAACATCAAATCCTCCAGTGATTGACGTAGTTGAAGTGGTGAAACTTAAACACGAGAGAATCCTACAAATTGAACAGATTCTATTTAAATCTCAGTTGTTTTCGGCTGAATTATTCCAAAATGATACAACTGTTCCGGCTTCTGCTTCTGCGGAGCCCCCTCCTGATAGCCCTTCAGTGATTACGAATCTACTTGAGGAGTCCACCTCCTTAGAATCAATTGATGTGTCTAAAAATAGTTACTATCCATCGCGCAGAATGAAAGAATCCTACCAGAGAGCATTGAAACGGAGAAATAAATCCAAGAGGAATAGTGCCTCTATCTCTAACGTTAGCAATGCAGTTGCCTCTCTGCAATGCTCAGCCAAAAACTGTGATAACACAGATGCGATGTTGAACTCCTCTCAAATCGGAAATGAAGATTTTCAACTCAATGTCAGTCAATTGAATGAAGAGAGTTTAATGGCACTTCAATTGAAATCGTCTAAAAAAGCACAAAAAAGAGCAAAGAAAGGTATGGGTTCTTCCTTGCTCAAACCTATTGAGGAGAATGTACTAGAAGATCACATCAGTGTTGGAGCAACGGCTGGTTGCGAAGGCACTACACCTTCTAGTGTTTTAATACAGGCAAATTTGAATACTTTTTTTCCTCTTGTGGAAAATAAAAAAACATCGTACTGTGGTGCTATTATTAGTAATTCCAACATGGGGGCACTTGACTCTAAGGGCCTAGCTCCTACGGTCGTTCGGGCATTGATTCATCAACCTCTGTCTGCGCCACCTTTGCTAGGACCCCTAGTATCCATTGCGCAGCATATAGCACCTCAGGCGCCTTTTCCAGGTAATATGTCTCAAGTTTCTACTTTGCCAAGAGTGGAAACAGCAGAGCAAGCGGCCGACACTGTGAACAACCTCCCCCGGTAGCGTCTGTTCAAGTACCGATTGCATACTGCAGTGTTGAATCTAAACCTTCTTCTCCTCTTATCATTATCAATCGAGATTTACGATCATTCAATGAAATCCCTGATGAAATGCAAACTCTAATTGGATGGTCCACAAATTAAGGGGTGGTTCCTATTAACCGCACATTTTTGATGAACACTCTTTATAAAATTCCTCTTTGTGCAATTAAATTTCGCAAGTTATAGAGTGGATAAAGCTACATCTGATTAACAATAATCGTATGTTGTGTAAAGTAATATCGCCTATCATAGCGAAATTGATTTGGGAATACAAAACTGATTTGCTTTTTCTTGGATTCGAATTACAAGCATTCTCATCCTTTGCTCCATCTGAGAATGATAAAATATTAGTGCAACTGGCCTCTCTCACTTCTGCTTTGAATGGTATCTTGGGGATCCTGCCGGCTGCAAAAGCTCCATCACAACTAGCAAGTACGAACTCCTCTGTTATGATGACCCCATAATGCAACAAGTTCATTATTCAGTCCTGGAACTGTTGCGGATTTAATAATCTTTTAACATGCTTCGCAAATAGGAGTAGGGAAGACCTTCCATCTATTTTTTTTTTGCAAGAAACCATGTGCTGTAATGAATTATTTCTGGATGGTTTTACCGCCGTTCACAACGCCGCGACTCAGCCTTGGTCGGGTCGTTCTGTCGGGGGGATCTCCATTTTACTCAACAATGACCTTTTCTTTGTAATAAATTCTAATGTGTCTAATCAATTGTTCTTAATGATTGATATTGACATTAATATTTTTGGTCCGAAAAGAGTGGTCCTGATATCCTTCTATTGGAATCCCGCTACTCTTGGTATTGAAGAAGCCATTTCTATCTTAAATGAAACACTAACGGAAACTTTCTGTAATTATCCCGCTGCAGAAGTTTTGATCTGTGGTGACTTCAATGCATATCTATACGCCTCTTCAAATGTCCCCCCATCAAATGAATCTTCATACCACTTCAAAACTGCTCTTGCAAATGGTGTAAGATGGACACATTTCTTTTCTAGCTGGGATCTTGTGGTGATACAACCACAGCGTCCTCAGGCCTGTTCTTCTTGGCGTCGAGGAAATTCATGCTCTTCTATTGATTACATAGTTGCCTCCCAATATCTTTCTGGTATTATTTCGCTGACTAATTTCCATTTTCCACCTTATGGCGATCATGCCATACTCTTGGGCACTATGATTGTTGAAACTAAATCGTTTGATAGGACGCAGGCTCTTGCCTTAGTTCAGAGTGATCGACAGTTTTTGTCAATTCGCTGGAACATTTCGACTTGCAGACAATTGACATTTTTGGTCAATCGGGATTGGTGGCCTGATTCCTCCTTTGAGGATAATCCCTCTCAGGCCATTCTCGAGTGGAATCTGCAGATGATTCAAGGACATCTAGCTGCCATAGCAGAATCGGCGCAGTTACAGCAGAACACTAACTCCCCGACTTCCCATTTGGCAAATATACTTGCCAAACTAAAAGCGGTGAGAAATAGTGAGTTAAGAACCCTTAAGCGAAAATTCCGCTCTAGCGATTGTATTGGCTACCTGGCAGCTAAAAAAATTACTTGTACGAAAACATAAAAATAGCATAAAAGCTGCCTGAACCTCGTTCCATTTAATAGGCAACCAAAACATGGTATGCCTAATCTGTAAGCATAATATTCGAGATATATGGAAATTACTTAGGACATCGAATAAAAACTCCACGCCTCCTCTGGAATCAGCCATAGACGGCACTTCCTGGTTTGATTATTTTTAACAGAAATATCTTTTACCACTGAGATTCACACCTGCTGATATACCTGAGTTAGTCATTCACATTCCGGCGCTGTGCCCATGGTCTGTTGAGGACATACTGTGTGCTATTACAAAGCTAAAAACCTCGAAATGTGCAGGCCCGGATGGGCTGCCGCCCTGCGTAATTAAGGATGACCCGTTATTTTGGGCCACTGTATTGTTGAGGATTTTTCAATCAATCTTCACTTTAAAATCTCTCAGCCCTCTTGGGTTAGCTCCATCATTATTCAACCCTCTTAATTTCAGGCCTATTGCCCTTATGGACGTGGCGTCTAAAATCTTCACACTCCTTTTACTGAAGGATGTCGAAACCCACATCACGTAAAATCGTATCTTAAATAAAGTACAAACGGGCTTCCGAAAAAATATGGGGACACAACTAAATGCCACGATATCGGCGCATTTAAATGCGAAAGCGCATGGTCCTCACTATGGACCGATTTTTATAGCATCCTTAGACTTATCTTCCGCATTTGACTGCGTAATTCGAAGTAGACTATGGGATAAAATGGTAAAACTCAAATTCCCGCTTTCCTTAGTAGCACTCATTGCGTTGCTACATCACAACACGTCCTTTAGAGTACGCATATCAAGCAATGGTCACCTGACCGAGCCTATTCCAACGGCAATTGCTGTTAAGCAGGGTTGTAATCTTGTGGCAGTCCTATTCAACCTATATTTATCAGTCATCGAATGGTTATGCGACTCTTCAAAATCTTTCATCGTCCGTCTTGGTAGGCTTCAACTCTCGTGGTTAGCGTACGCTGACGACGTGCTTTTGTTTGATAGTACCCAATCGGGTCTTCAGAACAAATTGGAAACCTTTCAGCACTTTTGTAGAGCAAACAACTTGACGATAAATTCTGCAAAATCAAATATTCTTGTGCTTTCTTCAAGGAGAAAGGTGCGCAAATTTTGCTGCCACTTAGACTCCACCTATATTCAAATTGTCACACAGTCTACTTATTTGGGTTACAATTTCGCAAATGATACTTCTGCTATCTTTTGGCAAAAAATATTGGCTGAAAAAGTTCTTCCACTGCAAAACCAAATGAAAATAATTTTTTGCAAATATTGTAAGTTCTCTTTAGTTCCGCTTTTCGAATTCTATTCTAAAAAGGTGGAGGCAATTATCCTATATGGATTACATCTATGTTTATTAGATCTCTCCACCTTTCTAAACAAATTGCAAGCTAAATTGTTGGAAAACTACCCTCGGTCTACCTTCTTATCTTCCGAATGCAATCTTACGCCACGAACTAGGATTAAATTCCCTGGCATCACGTCATAATTGGCGTATATTGAAAAACTATGCAAAGATGTGTTTTCCTCTTGAAAACTCGATATACGAGGACTTCCTTGTCATGTTGAGAGAATCCTACCCGGCTTCGATTGTAACTTTCCATAAGCGTATACTTACCATTTTAGCCGGAATTAACATTTCTTCTAGAGATTTGGAACTCAAACTAAAAACAGCTCATAAACATTTGTTTTGGAATGACTGGGCTGCTACTTGCTCTCAGATATCTTCTTATGTATCATTTACGGAATGCGCAATATTTAGACACAAGCAATCGCCAGGTTTACAATACCTCATCCTTTGCCCTAGTGTTGAAACCAGGACATTATACATGCGATTCCGCTTAGATTTATTCCACACGAAAGCGAGAACAAAATATTGGAGCTGTAACTCTAACACTCTTCTCGATACCACATGCAGATTTTGTAATAAGGATGAAGCAATTGAAACTCTAAAACATCTCTTTCTTATGTGTCCTTTTTTTGAAACCGAAAGGTTAAAAAACATTAACTCGTTTATTTCTACTCACTCAGTTTTTGGAAGGGAATTAATGTGGTCACGTTGTATGTGGGGCTCTTGTAATTCAATAATTCTAGCGTCTGTATGCCTAGTGAAAATTATCGCGGCAGCCATATCCACCGACTCAGAGACCTAGAATTTCTAAGTTTCTGCGTGTGACTGGCTCTGTTATAAGAGGTTTTTCCTAGAACCTACTTGTTTTTTTGAATAATGAAATCTTTTTATGTGAAATGATAATCATGTTTTATATAGAACAATTAATTTTGGATGTTCACTTTTGAATGTTATGTTTAACGTAGATATTTGTAATTATTTGTTTTTTTCTTTGCTTCATAAAATGTATAGTGAATGTATGTAAAGATGTTTATTGAATGAAATCGAAGTGAACTATGTTATAATTTTGTAAGGATGCATAAGCATCAAAACCAAAATGTAATCGATAAACTTAAAAAAAAAAAAAAAGAGGTCAATCCTAGTACTTGTGGCAAGTGGTCTTTGCCTGGTTGCATACTACCCAAAGTGCTTTGTTCTAATGGAAGTGTAGGAGACAGGAAGGAATGAGAGGTACACAGAAAAGCAAGATGGTGGAATCCTTCCCCTACTGTGCCAAGCTCCCTCTGACTGCATTAACCCTGCCCTCTTCTCTGACCTATTGCATCAAAGGACCTTTGGTATACAACCCCTAGTGTGAGGCTAGTCCTTTTCTTTAGGGTGTGCCCTTTGATTCCTGTTTGCCAGGACAGTTCCTGCTGAGATGTTGTCCTGCTGGAGAGAGCATTGGCAATTATGACAGTTTAGGCTTTTGTTTGGGTGTGGGTTAGGCGTCTGCCAGTCACTGCCATAATGCAACAAACTGGCCATTAATGGTAGCAGCTGCAAAATGGTGAAAGATGCTGGGAATATCATAGCTTTGCCAATGCTTGTTTTTAACAGGACCTCAGTGCAAGAAAACACCTTTTGCTTATACATCCAGTGGGGAAGACATTTACATCAGCAGTGCATTTAAGCTCCAATCAAGCCATAAACTCTTAGAAGACTGCTGAACAAATCAGGTACTTTGAAGTGACACTGTCCCCCGGTCCACCTTTTGGGGAAGATAAATATGCGAGTGGATACATTATGAAACAACACCCACAAGCTGTATCCCGCCTTGTATCCAAGCTCACTCTTTGCTGTATACCAATGCAATCATCTTGAATTATAGGCAGTGCTGTGAGCAAAACTAAACATATCTATCTCTAAAGAACATAATAGAGCCAGAGAGCTCTGCTAAACAAGTAAGCTTATAGACTGCTATTTGTGCTCAAGGCCTCCATGTATCCTTTGTGATGCAGGCTGCATCGGTTTGTGTGTGTTGGTTGCTTTTTATTTAGGTATTATAAGGGTTTGGTTTGGGGTTCTTTCCCATTCCTCACTAGCGTGGGGGATACATGTCAGGAGTGGAAGGCTTTTAAAGCATACTGATGCTTAGCATAAGGTTTCTATGTTTCTATACTGACAGCAACCAGGCATACATTGCAGATCATGTCATTTTAAAGGCTTTATTGAATTACCTGTTAGGCTTTGTGTCACTTTTATCCAAATGTCAACCTTGTGGGAAGGATCAGGCCGGCTCCACTGCATCTCGCTGATAAGTGAAGTGGGAACTATTGTCATATGATGCTGTTTACCTCTGCTGTTTAGGTGGTTATACCTTAGTTATTGTACTCTATGTTTCTTTTCAATATAAGTTGAGTTGGCTGCTCGATGAAATAGAAATGCCTTTTTCAGGTGTTGGTATGATTGTTGTGTGAAGTGTTTTTCTTGTTTTTTTAGTTGATGTCTTTTTCTAATTGATGGTAATACATTGTAGGATCCTGTGTGTATTTCAAGTACCTCCCATCCTACAGATTTCCTTTAGGTAATCGGCTCAGACTCACACTCTTCTGGAAAGAAAAGAGCTCTGGGACGGTACTACAGTGGCAGTCCTGTCATCTCCTGTGTTATCTCATTTCACTACAAGTTGCTTTAATTCCCTTTTCGCAGGGCCTTAGTTACCACTGCGCCTAGAAGCACACAGCACCCACCATGCACCCTAACCCGTTTCCTTTACTCTTGTTACACTGTCATTCAATCTTCCTGTCCGGTAGTGGCACAAGTCCAACCTTAAATCAGGTGATGAACGACTCCATGTGTAGAATGAATGGTGGCAGTTTCTGCTTCCTTGTCCTCCTTGCTCTCTCAGCTGCATTTATCACAGATCCCTTTTAGGAGTGTTCTGGGAACAAAAAGTGTCCCTGTAAAGGCTTGTCAAAGTGGCCCTATATCAGTCTGTGTGAGCAAGCGCCACCCCATTATGTAGGCTCTTTAGGATTCTCCCTCAAAATCTTTTGGAAGAAATTGATCCAAATAGTGAATTTTAAAGCACATTAAGGGATTATAAAGCAGTTAAACAAAACAAAAACTGATATATAACATGTTTTAAGAGTGAGAAAGACAATTATGGAATCTTTATAACACATTATTTATTTCAAAAGGATTTGTGTGTTGACAAGAGGCAGGGTACATGGCAGAGAGAACCTACGGAGCAGTAAGCCAGGGTACCCACACAAAAGAGGTGCATGGAGCAGAGACCCACCAGGAAATCTCAAGGGTTAACTAAAGACTAGTCCAGCCAGGATCACTTTTAAACAACCTTTACTCTTGCAGGGGAATAGGGAGCCCATCCTGAAATGGTTAATTGTTTCTAGCTGGTCGCTTTACGCTTTTTCAGATGAGGCCATCCAAACTGATGATGCTGTGCAGCATGCCTCAGTGTTCCATACTGTCTCATAAAATGTCTTCTTTAGCTGACATCCACTGCTTGTGGCACTGCCTCAGTGCTATCGAGGACTACATGTCCCCACCTTTTCTTGAGTTAAATGCTTCTAAGAAAGTGTTTATTTATCTCCTCACATCGCCTTTATATCCTTCCTTGGTTTAACAGGGAGCTCTTCAGTATCTTCTTTGTAAATGTCACCAGCACTTGTCTCTTCAGTTTGCTCTTAAGGTTTCACAGTATATCAAAATTAACTCTTTTAACTGCCAGAAAGAAGTATATTCCAGTCCATTGCTTTGGGTTTAGTATTTTTTTTTAATGAAACTGGCCCACTCATTTTATTTTAATTTTAAAAATGTACTTTTATTTCATGTTTTTTAATTTGATAAACATTGTTGTTCTTCTTTCATAGTGCCTGGCTACCTCCATTTTGGTGGATTGCTTCAGAAATAATTTAAATACATGAAAACACCAAAATGTAAACATTAAGATGAAACAATAGCTAAAACCGCAACAAATCTGGCTCCAAACATTTCATGAACAGGGCAATAAAAACAGTCCTTAATATTATTTCTAGTAAAACTATCGGACAGACCAATGTGCTCTAAGAACCCATGTAATACAGCCCTAAAGCCATGAACTGGGACATCTAGAATCCTATTTGTAATAGGGCTATGCTGGTTGCTGTGGGTGAAGGCAGATGACGTTGGTACTAATGCACTCTACCCTATCTAGCCAATGGGCACCTGGAGCCTGCCAGTTTTTTCTTTTTCAGGGCACAAGTGGGGCACAAGCATGGCTCAACAAATGCAAAGCAACTTCAGATGGTCACTCCCTCCTAAGAAATGTACCCAAACATAAGCGATGTGAATGAACAGGGTTGTACAGCCCTTGTTAAACTCCTGTCTATGTATTGTGGATGCAGGTATAGTATTTTGAAATCACACCCCTAGCTTGAAAGCAATGCAGCTCTCTGCAGAGGTGATGCATCCATGGGGTCACAGGTAGGTCAGCGGGTAGCAGAGGTTGCTGGAATTATTGGTAGGAGCAGTGGAAGTGGGGGGATGCAGAGGGGCCTTTAGGTCCTTCCTGAAATATTTGATGGAGGGGGCCATTCTTTTCTTCCTAGACATGTGTGAGGCCTGATCTGCACAATGGGGTGCCAAGAGGTGGTAGAGGGTCCAGTGTGCACCTTTGCCTGCCGTTGGTGTGCAGAGAAAAGATGCAGAGCTAAGGAGCAAGGTATTTGGGAGCAGTACCACAGAGGTAAGCAGGAACCTGAATGTAGGCATTCCCAGACAACAAGTGCAGGTGGTAGAGATTAAAATATATAAGGGCACCTGGCTATGCCCTGAAAAGCCCAGTTGGGCGTAGTTGAATCAACAAAACAAAGTTTCAGGGTGAGAGGTCATACCCATACAGTAGTCTCATAACAAAGTGAAAAAGTGAAAAAGTCAATGCCTGCGCCTGTCTTGACTTAATACATTTAATTGGATAGAGTACCCAGGAATATTTCCAAACACAATACAGGTATAATCCAGTGAAATAAGATGGATTTAAATGGATGACATACAAGTTCTGCTAAAATACAAAACCATGTTTCGTTATGCAGGTACACGGTGAACAAAACCAAATTCAATGAACATATAACAAAAAACCAAAAAAACAGAGCAATACATAAATAGTGCACTGAACATGTGGTGTAATCGTCGACAAAAAGGTGTTTCGACCCTGGGGGTTAGCTGTAAAGTGCAGCTTTATGTGCAGGCCTTCATCAGGACATATGATGGAAGAAATTCTGGTCCCAGGTTCTCTATCTAAAAGTGACAAACCGAGTGGGGTAAGTAAAAGAGTGACCTCAAAAATAAATAATTGAATGAATTATAAAGCTCTAAACTAGATGCTTAATTATTAGAACAAAAACTCGGTTAGAATTGTGGAGCGTGAATCTTGCCTAAGACTTATCCAGTGCTATGGTAAGTTGAGGCATCCACCTTAGTTTGGATGACGAGCTGGCATGTAGCCAGTCAATGTGGGAACAAGTTAATACCTGTAACGACATAAGAGGTTCTATGAGGACCCTGGTTCAAAAAAATAGTCTAAACGACTAGTTATGCAGTGCTGGTATACGGTGAGGTCTTACCCCACGTAGTAGAGACTGTGGTCCGGTTCGAATGAGGGGATGTTCGCCCACTTCGTGGTGGCTGTGGTTTGTACAGTCAATCCATAGATGGCAAACCCTGTGTGCGACATAGCATATCCTTAGTAGGGGTGCTGTCGTGTTGGGAAAGCCAAAACGGAATAAATCAATGCCATTTTTAAGGGCACTGAAGGGTTACAAATGCAGAGCATGCTGGAGACAGCAGGACTGCATAGCGTGTTGACGTTAGTAGACCGCAGCACGAGCACGAAAATGCTTTTGTAGACTTACTTCTAAGTAGTAAAGTTTCCGTCTGGAGCCGCGGCTGCGACGTCTCTTACTGTGAGGGCTGTCTAGGAGTGAAGGCATTCCCATGGAAACCGTGTCTGTATTAGCCCCGCGTGTAGCCCTGATTGGACGAAACCAGACGCTCCCCTGATGGTGCGTCATTGTTTGCAGAACCAATGGTGCGCTGTCGCGTGGAGACACAGTGGACGATAGGGGGAGGAGTAACCGGGCGCTGTCGTGACATGAATGAATGCGGTGAAAACAAAGTTTCCCCTGCGTACTGCTCCAGAGTAAAAGGAGCAAGCTCATCTTGTGGTATGCTGGCTGGTTTGGAGCTAAGATCCGGCTCAGCCAGAGGGAGTCTGCTCTAATGGAGTGTCTGTATTTGGATGAGACGGTGCACTGCGATACAACTACTTGGTGCAAGTAGTCAGCAAAAATCAATAAAATGGACTCCTGAAACTGCCAGCCATGTGTGAGTGCCATTAGTTGAAGATATATATATATTAAAAACAAAGTGTGTAAATGCGTCTCACAAGAGTTGGAATCGTGAGTGTTGATATTGTGCTACAGTTCAATGGCCCCATGGTAGGAAACCCCGTGTGGGAGGGGTATTCGATATTATCGTATGTGGGAAGGTGCCACACAGCATGTATCCCAAAATGAATTGTGCGGTGAAAAACACCATATACAGGCAACCATATACACTGATGAAAAAACATACTTTTGCCATTGGTCTAATAACATATGAGTGATACACTGTTACTGGTATACACAGGGTCCGAGTTCAGGTTATATCAAAGAGCTCATTTAACAGATATTCAGATTCTGAACCCGGCAGTGAGGCAGTTCTAGCTGGAAAAAATTTGGAACAGCATGTGGCACAAGTGTGCATTGTAGACAGCTGGCTGAAGGTGCTCAAAAAAAGCCCAAGGATGGGACCATATTGACAGCAATTTCCAAATTTGAAAGAGGATAATTAACGTGCAATATACACATTTAATGTTACATATTGGAGGACACGGATCCTAGAGTGGGTGGAATAAGCCATGGATCAATAAAGATAGTTCATGTAGGAGGAGTCATAGGAGGTTGGACAATGAGAGTCTAGTACAAAAGATTCCTGGCATAGGGACAGGGCCGTTCTACACACTATTACGATTTAGTGCATCAGTTTTGTCTATACTGACTATAACAATGTTTCCATTTGACAGAACTGTTCAATCCTGTATTAACAGTATTGAGTTTATGGACCAGTTTTTGTTCTAGTCTTGTGAGTGCTTTATCCCTGTCGCCTACTCTCTTTTGTGGCATCAATTGTTGTATGATGGTCCAGGAGATGTCAGCAGCAAAACAGAAAGGTGATGGCTGCAAGGTTTTGAAATAATCATAACCACGTGGTCACACACACTAATCTTTTCATCTCGGTTTTTTCCTTAGGTGTTAGGCATGTGGTCCTGTCTGTGTTCAGAGCTCTTTTGCGTGCCTGTTTTATCGATTTTTTGGGGTAGCCTCTGTCCCTTAGGCGGCACTGCAGGCCATTGGCGTGAAGTTCGTATTTCTCTTGGTCTGAGCAATTCCGTCTAATCCTGAGGAATTCCCGCTAAGGTAAATTATATTTTAAGCCCTGAGGATGGTAGCTGGTGAAATGTAGTAAGCTTTTACGATCAGTTGGTTTTCTGAAAAGTTCAGTCTTTAAACTGTTGCCTGATCTGTATATGTGTAGATCAAGAAATTCCACAGCCCGATGGCTCCAGTCAATCGTGAACCGAATATGGTAATTATACTCGTTGAGCCATTGATGAAAAACTCTGAGGTCATGAGGAAGAACTCAGAGTTTTTCATCAATGGCTCAACGAGTCTAATGACCATATTACACCTAAGGAAAAAACCGAGATGAAAAGATTAGTGTGTGTGACCACGTACAGCCCTTTGAGCGATGTTACCAAACAAACTATAAACAAACACTGGCATCTGATTAAAAACAAAAGCACTCTGGAAAAAAGCCTATGTTTGCCTTTAAGAAAAACAAGAACTTAAGAGACACTTTGGTCCACACATATATTGAAGAGATCAAGAAACCCAACACGTTGTGGGCTCTACCAAGTGTAGTTGGACACTTCAGATGTGGCAGCTGTGTGGCTTGTCGTTTTACCACTCCAACAAAAACTTTTGACCACAACTTTCATCGCATACTCCAGATAAACACCAACTGCAACCGCGAGTTTGTAATTTACGGCATAAAATGTCCATGCCATCTACTATACGTAGGCAAGACCACCAGACCAGTCAAGCAACAGATCTTGGAACACAGGTCCTGCATTAAGGTCAAAATACCGGACAAGCCTATGGTTGAACACTTCAGCCGTTTAGGACACACCCATGACAACATCTCCTGGACCATCATACAACAATTGATGCCACAAAAGAGACGAGGCGACAGGGATAAAGCACTCACAAGACTAGAACAACAACTGGTCCATAAACTCAATACGGTTAAGACAGGATTGAACATTTCTGTCGAATGGAAACATTTTTATAGTCAGTAGACAAAACAGATGCGCTAAATCGTAATAGTGTGTAGAACGGCCCTGTCCCTACGCCAGGAATCTTTTGTACTAGACTCTCATTGTCTAACCTCCTATGACTCCTCCTACATGAACTATCTGTATTGATCCATGGCTTATTCCACCCACTCTAGGATCCGTGTCCTCCAATATGTGACATTAAATGTGTATATTGCACGTTAATTATCCTCTTTCAAATTTGGAAATTGCTGTCAATGTGGTCCCATCCTTGGACTTTTTTTGAGCACCTGCAGCCAGCTGTCTACAATGCACACTTGTGCCACATGCTGTTCCAAATTTTTTCCAGCTAGAACTGCCTCACTGCCGGGTTCCGAATCTGAATATCTGTTCAATGAGCTCTTTGATATAACCTGAACTCGGACCCTTTTTTCCGATGTATCTCGACCACACAATTCATTTTGGGATACATGCTGCTGTGGGACCTTCGCACATACGATAATATCGAATACCCCTCCCACATGGGGTTTCCTACCATGGGGCCATTGAACTGTAGCACAATATCAACACTCACGATTCCAACTCTTGTGAGACGCATTTACACACTTTGTTTTTAATATATATATCTCTTCAACTAATGCCACTCACACATGGCTGGCAGTTTCAGGAGTCCATTTTATTGATTTTTGCTGATGACATGCACCAAGTAGTTGTATCACAGTGCACCGTCTCATCCAAATAGAGACACTCCATTAGAGCAGGCTCCCTCTGGCTGAGCCGGGTCTTAGCTCCAACCCAGCCAGCATACCACAAGATGAGCTCGCTCCTTTTACTCTGGAGCACGTACGCAGGGGAAACTTTGTTTTCATCGCATTCATTGGCGCTACGACAGCGCCCGGTTACTCCTCCCCCTATCGTCCACTGTGTCCCCACGTGACAGTGCACCATTGGTTCTGCAAACAATGACGCGCAATCAGGGGAGCGTCTGGTTTCGTCCAATCAGGGCTACACACGTGTCTAATACAGACGCAGTTTCCATGGGAATGTCTTCACTCCTAGACAGCCCTTGCAGTAAGAGACTCTGCAGCCGTGGCTCCGGACAGAAACTTTACTACTTATAAGTAAGTCTACAAAAGCATTTCCGTGCTCGTGCGGCGGTCTACTACCGTCAACACGCTATCCAGTCCTGCTGTCTCCAGCAGGCTCTGGATTTGTAACCCTTCAGTGTCCTTACCAACGGCATTGATTTATTCTGTTTTGGCTTTCCCAACACGGCAGCACCCCTACTAAGGATATGCTATATCGCACACAGGGTTTGCCATCTATGGATTGACTGTAGAAGCCACAGCCACCACGAAGTGGGCGAACATCCCCTCATTCGAACCGGAGCACAGTCTCTACCACATGGGGTAACACCTCACCGTATACCAGCACTGCATAGCTATTCGTTTAGACTATTTTTTTGAACCAGGGTCCTCATAGAACCCTTTATGTCGTTACAGGTATTAACTTGTTACCACATTGACTGGCTACATGCCATCTCGTCATCCAAACTAAGATGGATGCCCCAACTTACCATAGCACTGGATAAGTCTTAGGTAAGATTCACGCTCCACAATTCTAACAGAGTTTTTGTTCTAATAATTAAGCATCTAGTTTAGAGCTTTATAATTCATTCAATTATTTATTTTTGAGTTCACTCCTTTACTTACCCCACTCCGTTTGTCACTTTTTGATAGAGAACCCGGAACCAGAATTTACTCCATCATACGTCCTGGTGAAGGCCTGCACATAAAGCTGCACTTTACAGCTAACCCCAGGGCGAAACACCTTTGTGTCGATGATTATACCACATGTTCAGTGCACTATTTATGCATTGCTCTGTTTTTTTGTTTTTTTGTTATATGTTAATTGAATTTGGTTTTGTTCACAGTGTACCTGCATAACCAAACATGGTTTTGTATTTTAGCAGAATTTGTATGTCATCCATTTAAATCCAGCTTATTTCACTGGATTATACTCACCTGTATTGTGTTTGGAAATATTCTTGGGTACTCTATACCCAAATTGTGTTATTTATGATTTGTCATTCTTTATGCCAATTAAATGTATTAAGTCAAGGCATGCGCAGGCATTGACTTTTTCACTTTTTTCACTTTGTTATGAGACTACTGTATGGGTATGACCTCTCACCCTGAAACTTTGTTTTGTTGGTGCTAGAGATTGGACATATAGATAAAACCTTAAAATAAGCTAACTCATGGCTCACCCCGGAACTCAACTCCTCCAGCTACGCACAAAAAAAAGGTCAGCCCTTTCAGCCTGGCAAAGTAATCCAAGCAACACTACCAAACTGACCTTCAAAAATATACCAAACAATACAAAACCACCATCATCTCAGTCAAAGCCAACTCCTTCAACTCCAGGATAACCAACGCCAAATCTGGCTCCAGGGAAATCTTCGCCATCTTCAGAGAATTGGAAACACCCGCCCCCACACCTAACACCATTACCACAGACGAAGACCGGTGCAATAAAATCCAAGATGCCATGCTCAACAAACTGAACACCTTACAAGAAAAAATCATCAGCCACCAAAAGGCACTAAAACATCAACTTTCGGACGTACAACAAAACGCACCAGCGGAAATTCCACCATTCTCATTCCAAGAAATGAAAGAACAGGACGTCCTAGCTATACTCAACTCGATCAAGTGCTCCAACTGTAAAGGCGACTCTTGTCCTGCTCAGCTCATTAAAGACAGCGCTCCTGCACTGACACCCTTCTTCACCGCCTTCATCAACGCTTCCTTCAAATCCAACCTAGTGCCCTCCGGCCTCAAAGAAGCCTGGGTGCGCCCACTGCAAAACACCAGGGAATTACAGGGCCATCACTACGGTACCCTTCCTACTGAAAATCCTGGATAAAGCAGCGTACCTTAAAGTCCAGAAATACCTGGAAACCTATCACCTACTAGGTCTCAGACAGCCAAGCTTTCGCCCTAACCATGGAACAGAGTCTGCCCTTTTGGACCTCAAGAACCAAATAGATGACCCCAGGGATGCAGGCAAACCTGCCCTCCTGCTACTTCTTGTCCTATCCGCGGGCTTTGACCTGGTTGACCACGACACCCTTTGCCGCCATCTCTCAACTGCTGGCAACATCTCACCCAATGCCACGGCATGGATCTCCTCCTTCCTCAGCGGTAGAGCGATGAAGGTCTTCTCAGACCAGGCCTGCGCCCAACCCCACCTAATCAAATGTGGAGTTCCACAAGGGTCCTGCATTTCTCCCACCTTGTACAACCTATTCACAAGGTCACTATTCAACTACCTATATCCCATGGGCATCACTTACACCAATTACGCCGATGACACGCAGGTCCTCATTCCTCTCACGGGAGATTACGAAGCGGACCAGACAAACCTCAACGCCATCTACGCCACCATCCAGTATTGGATGGCTGAAAACTGGCTCTGCCTGAACAGTGAAAAGACCGAACTCCTAATCATCGGCTCTCCGGACACAATCAGAAAGATGGGTTCACAATATAATGCCTTTCTCATCGACAGCCCTTGCATCCCTATATCTCAATCAGTCAAAACAATGGGAGTATATCTGGATTCGAACCTCACCATGACTAGACAGGTGAATGCAAAATCCTCAGCAGCTGCCTACCACTCAAAACTTATCACAGCCGCCAGACCATTCCTAACGCAACAAAAAGTCCCTCACCATCGCCAGAGCAATCATTGGATCTCGCCTTGACTACTGCAATGCGCCCCTACTAGGACGCAGCAAAGAACATCAGGAAACTACAAACAGTGCAAAACAATGCCCTCAGAGCAGCCACAGGCATCTCCAGAAGAGATCATATCTCAGCCACGAGGAAATCAGTCCACTGGCTTCCCGTTAAGGAACGTATCCTCTTTAAGTCTCCGCCACTTACTCATAAATGTCTCCATGATACTGCACCAGGGTACCTCTCTCAGAGATTCGCGGCGCCCCGCTCGAACAAACCCACTAGATCCAGCTACACCAACCGTCTGGCCATCCCCAAAATCCTCAAAGCCTGGGCAGGCGGCTCAAGCTTCCCGGTGATAGCAGCCATCAACGGGAGCCTGCTCCCTCCCACAATAAGAAGCATTGAATACCACACTGCCTTCAGAAAAGCAATCAAAACAAGACTGTTTGTATAACCCCTACCCAGGATCTCATTGTTAGGCATTTGCTACCTGTAACCCATGCATTGCCATATACATTTTGTATCTAAGACACTTTCCTGAAATAGTGCCTTGATGCCTCTGGGCTGCTAGGCGCTTTACAAATACTAAAATAAATAAATTTATAAAAAATAATAGGCACACAGAAACAGTTATGGCTCCCCT
Source organism: Ambystoma mexicanum (assembly GCF_040938575.1). NCBI lineage: Eukaryota > Metazoa > Chordata > Amphibia > Caudata > Ambystomatidae > Ambystoma > Ambystoma mexicanum. Next base: position 152,182,948 of record NC_090924.1, read on the forward strand.
AACGGCTCCTCACAGTGGCATTATGTGATGACCAGCCACAGAGACAGTAAGGCTCATGAAGCAAAGGAAGCATACAACTGATTGTTTCAGTGGAGAAGCTTGACTGACATCCTTTATCGAACCCCTGCAACAGCTTATGGAAGCAGAACTACACTTTGAATGAAAAGTGAGTAGTGGACATCACATAGATTGGTCTATAGGCTTTTAATGTTCTGAAAGATTCCCTGCCACTAGTTAAACCATATTAGTTCACAGATATATACCAAGATATTTGTTTGAGGGGTAGAACAGGCTGTGTAGTAACCCAGCAGTTCTTAAATACAAATTCCACACCCGCACATGTTCATTGTATTCCCAACTCCCTAGTTTGTTTGTCTTAAAAGGTCACAGGGTCTAGAGGTCAGATTAGCCCTCTATTACCCACACAAATGTAATACAAACAATAATTACTTTTTAATCATGAAAACACATAGGGTTCAAAGTAAATATTTCGTATATCAAACCCTGTATATAGCAGTTGCTGAAATCTTCTGGGCTCCTGGGGCGAAGTTTAAAATTTTAATTCTGTTTATTCTCAGAACATCTCCATCAAAATACAGTACCCGGGTAATGTTGGCCATGGAGACGACAGAGAGGGGCGCCTCAGTCCTCCACATGTGCCACCTGTCTAGAATCCGTTGGCTAGGTAAGCAGATGGAAGTATTATATTTGGAGGCAAACAGAAGTGATAGCACCAAATAAGACGGGCCATTGTCAAGATCTTTTTGTGGCTGGTCCTTAATGCATGACCAACAGATTTACCATTCTATAGAAGAATTGTGCTTCATCTGCTTCAAGCAGAGTAAACTGTAAAGGGGTAGGGGCTTAATTCCAAAGGCACGGTAGGCACTACAAGAGGTGGCAGCTGTATTGCTAAGTAACATATAAAACTCAAGGGTAATTTCAGGCAGTAGTCTCAGCTGAATACAGAGTCTGGCTGCTGGATCTGAATATTTTTTAACCCATGCAAATAATTGGTGCAGATAAAATGAAAAACCGCTTGTTCCAGATATGGATGTGAGGTCATCAGTGTTTATCATGGCCCTATTACAAGGTGACCAACCTGCACATCCTGCCCAACCAAGATGCAAGTATAGTGTTGTCCCGGTCACACCCTCAAGCCCTTCGGGCAAGATGGATAGATTCATTCATTTAAGGTTGGTTTCATGACCCCCTTTCATAAAGGAAGTAGTGACTGTATACATTACCCATATTATTATCTTGGTGCAAGACTAGTCCTCATTCCATGTAGTGATCTTGTTTTTTTTTTTTTTTTACAGAGGTCGCTTCAGTACTGTAAGGAAATGCTGGGAGAAAACGAGCGGGCGGATATTGGCTGCAAAAATGATCCCCTACACCCCTGAGAACAAGCAATCGAAGGTGACAGAGTATCATATCCTGAAGAAGCTCCACCACACCAACATTGTACAGCTTCACGCAGCCTACGTCAGCCCCCGGCACCTGGTGCTCATCCTGGAGCTCTGCGAGGGACTGGAGCTGCTGCACTGCTTGGCTCAAGGGTAAAACATGAAGATCATCTCAGTTGTATTGATTTATGTATTTATTTAGTATTTTACTGGAACTTATTTACCACTTTCACCGAAGGGCAGCACATAAAAGATGAATAGAACACAAATACATCAAAAATGGAAGATGAAACAGAGATAGCAAAACCTTCAAAAAGTAGCAAGAGTTACAGGTCAGAGATAGTGGGAGGAAGGTGAGATTTGAGGCATGCGCAGAAGATGGAAAGGGATGGGGAGCACCTGACAAACAGAGGGTTCCAGTGTTTGGGTGCAAAAAGAGAAACAGCAGAAGCAGGTTTGGGCGAACAGGGGTTTGGATACAGAGAGGATAACTTGTGATTAAAAGTGAGGTGGATGTTAGGGTTTATAGAAGGAGACCAAGGAGAAGAGGTAAGGTGGGCAGGGACCATGACACGAAAGTGAAAGGTGAGGCAAGCAATTGAGAGAAGAGAGGGAGAAATAGAAGTAGGAGGGGAAAGAGAGAAAAGAAGGCAGACAGCCACGTTGAAGACAAAACGAATAGGTGCAAGGTGAGAAGCAGGGAGACAAACCTAGAGAGCAGAGCAGTAGTCAAGACAGGAAGCAATAAGAGTAGAGATAAGGCCTTGAAGGAAAGAAAAGGACAAGCTTGGCATTGTAAACATGGAAGTAGCAAGTACGAGCCCTTTTAGAAATATGAAGAAAGAGTAACATCAAAAGTGACGCCAGCAAAACGTGCCGGCGTAAAGAATGGTAAAGACAAGGGAGAGGGCGAGGCGGAGGGAGCGATATAGCGGGAGGAAAAAAGACCTCAATTTTGGCAGACATAAGGCAAAGGAAGTGACAGTGCATTCAGGACTGGATGGCAAGTAGACACTTAAACTGTTAAGCAAAAAGAGTGTCCGAAAAAAAGAACAAGATCAGCATCGAAGTGATAGGAAAGATTGAAATAGGCAATGAGGAATTGTCTAAAGAGAGAAAAGTAGAAGGCCAAGCACAGAGATCTGAGGAACGCCGAAGTGAAGAGGGGGGGTGCATACAGTTTGCCAGCCCAGTAATCACAATAGGTATGGGTGTGTAGATGGGGTTTCAGCCTACAGCTCAATTCCTAAGTGTGGAAAGTGAAGGAAGAAAAATGGGGTGACCAGCAGTGTCAAAATCAGCAGACTGACCTAGCAGGACCCAAATAGATGGACGTTTACTGTGGATAGCCGCGAGCAAAAAATTTGTGACACGGAGAAGAGCAACTTTAGTATCAGTGATGAGGATGAAATCAAGCCTGATAAAGAGGAAGAAGAGAGTGTTGATCCAGAAAAGAGGAAACTTGAGCATAGACCACACACTCAAGGACTTTAGAGAGAGAAGGAAGAAGAGAAATAGGATGAAGTTAGCAGGAAGGGTTGGGTCAAGGGAAGGTTTCTTTTAAACAGGAAGGATAGTAGCATGTGTATAAACCGGGGGAAAGGGGGAGAGAGATAGAGATTGAAAAGGGTGGTTAAACAGGGGTGAAGAATAGAGTAAACTAAGGGAACAACAAAGGGGTATTGTGAGGAGAGGCAGTAGTATGAGCCCTAGCTAATTAAGTAGCAGTATCAGTGTCTGAGAGAAAAGGACGAGTGAGTGGGCTGGGAAGAGAAGGAAGATCAAGAGGTAGAGTCAGTGGGAATATGGAAAAAAGGAAGGACGTAAGGGATAGACTTTAGAGGTAAAATAGTTAGGAAAGTCAAAGGAAGAGAGAGAAGATAGAGAAGGATCAGGCATGAGAAGGAGTATAGATGCAATTCAGACGTTGAAACGGACGCATTGGTGTGAAGAAAAGGATAGAGCAAGGTCAGAAAAGTAGTATTTCTTTGGTGGCAGGCGGAAAAGAATCGCAAGAGGAATGGAGAGAAGAAAGAGTTAAAAGTCTCTCGTAGAAGTTGTGTTCAATATTTACAGCTGCTTTCGTACAAACTATCAAACAAAAGTGCTCTCCGCCGCTGTTTCGTAATCGGTATCAAGTAGAGTTTCCTGAAGAATGCACTGTTTGCACTACACATGTTAAGAATTGATAAACCTATTAAGAGTGTCTGCCCCAGAAGCTGCTGTCTGCATGCATTTGACTTATTTCTTTCTATTTCAAAGTTAGCTCCTGGGTGCACCTGTTTGTATGTATCGCTTTTTCTTTGAGACCCGGCCATTTCCTACACCCCCGTTATGCATTGCCTTCTCCTCAAACACATGGTTCTGTCTCCACATTTATTTATCACTTTTTTATTTGAAGGCTTCATGTAAAACAATGTCCAGGCATAGCCAACACATTTCGAAAGTGACATTAGCCTGTGCCGCATCTAGATAGGATTTTGAATGTTAGCATGCCCGCACTTAGGTGAAACTTGAATGTTAGCATGTGCCACACTTAGAATTGTGAACATTAGCCTGCCTAGCATCTAGATAAGATTGTGAATGTAGCATGCCCACACCTAGATAGAATTCTGAACATTAGCATGCGTTGCATCTAGATAGGATTGTGAAGGTCAGCAAGTGCTACACTTAGGCAAAACTGTGAATGTTAGCATGCTAAATGTCAGGTAACCCACTAACCAATATAAGCTCAAACTCTCTGCATACTTATCTCACTCAAAAACGTACACAACCATCTCTCACACAACAAGCCGCCGGCACTTCACAACACTGCAACAACACATAAACCGCACCAACAGCACATACGGACTGACAACGATCCAATACCTGCACCAAAGCTCAGCACCCAGTGTATATACCGACTTGAAGCTGCCAACAGAACACCACTCCTTTCACTATCCTACTCCCTCTTCACCTTACTAACCCATCCCACCTTATTGTTTACAGATCCACCAGAGCGCCTGGGGACCAACTCCGTTGGTGACGGTGCGCGGTACAAATACCTTTTAACATGTCCGATAGAATGAAACATGCAACTGGCATAAATCAGTTATTATCTTATGATGGAAATATTTTAACTTACACAAAATAACCACCATAATGGTTTCAAAGCACCAGAGCTTTCTGGGCATTGGACTATTCAGCCACCATCTGGGTAATAATAGTGACACTGATTATTACAGCACTTAGAAGCTGCAGCAAACTGGTTTGGAGTGCTATATACAACAACAAAGTATTATTACTTTAGTCTGAGGAGGAAAGGAAAATGGAAGGGGTGAAACAGAGAGGGCAAGAGGGTGCAAATAAAAGAAATTGAAGTAGGACAGGTGTTAAATGAAGAAGGGTAGTGTTCGTTATACTTTGGGTGCCTTGTGATCGAGCCAAAGTAGACCATAGATCAGTATTGCAGGAAATAGGAGTCAAGTTTGGAGGTGACGGAGTTAGAAGGAAATATTTAGATGAGGGCTGTTTCGGAAAGATAAACAGGTATTACTAAAAGTTGTGTGTGGTTGTATCTTGGGCTCGTGGTAGGTTAAAGTTGACACCTGAAGTGTATATTACCTCCCAGAGCATGTCTTAGGATTCAATGGCTTACAGGCAATTTTCACTGGTATGGCCAACATTCCTGATGGATCTCAGGAATCCAGTGGCTGCTCTGATGCTTCTCACCATAGCTCCCTTTCCCAGCACTACCTCGCAGTTGTTTGTTCCCCTCAGGTTGCCTCTTACCTCCTCCCCACATGCCACCATCATAGACTCTGGGCTCCTCCTCTTAGCATGGACCCATACCCATGTACATACCCATACCCATACCCATGTACAAGTACTAATAGAGTTATAGCTCCTCTCTGCTGGCAATCCAGAGAGTTATGTACACTGAGCCCCCGCTGTGCTTGAGTCTATCAGTAGGGCTCACATAACTGATCAAATTGCCTATGGGGATGGCAATAACGCTTAATTATTTTATACTTACAATTTTTTTACCTTAAAGCGATAAAGGCTTTTTAATAAGACCTAAAATAGTGCTTGATTTTTACTATACATGTATTGCAAGGTTAATCCAATCACATTCTCCAGATTGTCAATGCAATTGCCACTGCGATCTGAGTATAGCCTGAGGGTGGCTGTTGCAGGTCATCTTGCCCCATTAATCTCCTCATTAGGTTGATAAAAACGCTCTGATTACTTACTGGTAGCCTTCATTATTAGTCATACTTTTTCTTTCCGTAGTGCAAATTTATTAGGTGAGTCGTGTCTGGGAACGAGGCAGCCACACTTGCCCTTTTAATTTAACAAATATGTTATCCCGCCCCACACCTTCTCCGAGGGAATAAAAATCCTGACCAGTCACCCATAATCCGTTTTGAAGTAACCAAGTAGTGCGAAAAGTTTTTAAGATACCCGTAACACAGCATGGTAGGACTAAGGAAATTGATGATGGTGATGAAAAAAAGTAGAAGTCGTAGAGCAACCATGATCCAGATGAAAACACTGGTTGTAACAAACAAACCATCCAGGGAACAAACTGGCAGAACAAAACACCAATTAACTGTCACTGAAAAACTACACCCACACACCCACGTAATAGATGCTCCGCCTGGCGAGCCCACAGTGGCTCAGTGTCTCTAGTGGGAGACACCAATGCAGTTGCTAGCAAATTCATCCTAACAATTGAAGGTACACAATGGCGGTCATTCTCTTGAGCGTGCAAAAGCTACTCAAAATACTGCTTATTAATCTGCACAAGTCAACAGTCGTTGTTATGCGATTAAGCCCAACACTGTCTTTGCATTGCTCAAGAAAAAAAGACAGTCATTAGGTTTGTGAAATCTGCACATAACGACAGTGTCACTGAATTTATGTTTACTGCAACACAGAAAATCGAAATGAACCCCAGAATTGCGTGGATCACCACATTGTGCCATCCATTGCTATCCATACCCAAGGACAAAGACATCAGCTCAGCGAACCCTTCAAAGTCAAAAAGGAAACATGCCCCTACTCGCACCAACCCCTGCAAAATACCCCATTGCATAGTCCAAGCAATGATATATTTGTTTTATACCTTCTCCAACACTAAACCCACCAACCTATCCCTGACTGCTGTGCCCCTCCCAGACTGTTGCTGTTTCCTTCCTATTGATTTCTGTACCTGCCCTGCTTCCTTTGCTCCATACTCTCACTGCAGCTGCCCCCAGCTTATATCCCGCCGTGCTGAATGCAATGGCTGTCCATGACTGCTGCCTGCCTACCTCTCTGACTGATGTGACCCCTGCCCTTTTCTCCTGGCCCCTACTTTGCTACTGGCTCCACCATCTGGCCTCAGCTGCATGCGCCCTACCTGGCTTTCCCCCAAGTCAACCCCACCTCCTCCTTAGTTGCACCCTCAGCCAATTCCTTGCTCCTGCAGCTAGATCCTGTTGCCCTCTCACAGCCTGACCAGCGTTCCTTTTATATTTGAAATTGTGTGTAACAACAGACAGTCCTGTTGTTTTCTTAAATGTTGATATATATATATATATATTAAATGGCCACAGTAGTGGCCATGTAGTTATGGTTAAGTTGCTGTTTCCATAGGAAAAACACTTTTTGGCCGGCTTATAACTTCGCTCCCCCTGGACGGATCCTCACCAAACTTTGCAAAAAAAGTATTTGGGTCACTCTGAATTTTTTTGCAAAGTTTGGTGAGGATTCGTCCAGGGGGGGCAAAGTTATAGGGGGGGTCCCAAAACTTTTTTTTTCCCCATAGACTGAATGGGAAAAAAAATGTGCTCGCGTCTACAGCCCAAACCGCTGGACGGATTTTCACCAAATTTGGACCAGGAGCAGCGGCTTGGTCCCGAAAGCGTGCTTTTGCAAATTTGGTGAAAATCCATCCAGTAGTTTCTTTTAAAATGACCAAAAAGTAGGTAAAAAAAAATTAGGGATATCTGTGTCCGGTCCGCGGACACACTTCCCTGTTCGCTCCGCGGACAGTGTCCCGATTGGCCAATCGGCTTGCGTGATGTTCGCGGACATGCAACGTGTTCGCTGATTGGACGGCGTGGAGCGTGAAGCGCGTCAGATTTTTGGTAGCGCCCGCCATCTTGGATTCGCGGTCGTCCGCGGACAGCGCAGTGAAACTTTGTTCAAAATTTGTATTTAGTAGAGTGTGTTGGTGTGTAGGAGTGTTTGGGGAGGGTAGGAGTGTATGAGATAGGATGAAAGTTGTGTTTTTTATGTTTTAGACGTTCTTTTTGTGTTCGATTTGTCTGCGGACATCACGGGTGTTCTGAAATGTTCTAAATAAAAACTTAATGGGGGGTGTTCTGAGGACTCAATATGTGTCTGTTTTGTTCGCAAGCAAACTGGAACTGTTCTAAGAACACTTGCAGTGTCCTGAAATGTTCGCAAATAAACAAAATGGGGGTGTCCTGAGGATGCTGTCCGTATTGTTCGTTGTCAAGTTGAATATGTTCTAAGAACACTTGCAGTGTCCTGAAATGTTCGCAAATACACAAAATGGGGGTGTTCTGAAGACGTTGTCGAACACTCGCTGTTTCCTGAAATGTTCACAAATATGAATGGGGGTTGTGGCTGACAAGTTGAATGTGTTCTAAGAACACTCGAGGTGTCCTGAAATGTTCGCAAATAAGCAAAATGGGGGTGTCCTGAGGACGCTGTCCGTATTGTTCTCTGTCAAGTTGAATGTGTTCTAAGAACACTCGCGGTGTCCTGAAATGTTCGCAAATAAACAAGATGGTGGTGTTCTGAAGACGCTTCTAAGAACACTCGCGGTGTCTGGGGAATGTTCGTAGGGGGTGTCCTGAAGACGATGTCCGTATTGTTCTCTGTCAAGTTGAATGTGTTCTAAGAACACTCGCAGTGTCCTGAAATGTTTGCAAATAAACAAAACGGGGGTGTCCTGAGGACTCTGTCCGTATTGTTCTCTGTCAAGTTGAATGTGATCTAAGAACTCTCGCGTTGTTCTGAAATGTTCGTAGGGGGTGTCCTGAAGATGCTGTTCATATTGTTCTCTGTCAAGTTGAATGTGTTCTTAGAACACTCGCAGTGTCCTGAAATGTTCGCAAATAAACAAAATGGGGGTGTCCTGAGGACACTGTCCGTATTGTTTGTTGTCAAGTTGAAAGTGTTCTAAGAACTATCGCGTTGTTCTGAAATGTTCGTAGGGGGTGTCCTGAAAACGCTGTCCGTATTGTTCGCTGGCAAGTTGAAAGTGTTCTAAGAACACTCATAATGTCCGCAGACATTAAAAGTTTCCATAGACCATAGTTGAAATGTTTGACTCTATGGATGTGATATGCTGCGGTGGTTGTTGCCAGGGCCTAGAGTCTTGGGTGCATGGCCATTTGGCCATGCACCCAAGACTCTAGGCCCTGGCAACAACCACCGCAGCATATCACATTCATATTTGCTTATAACTTTGGGTGAAAAGCAAATGTATAAGGAACAAAAGTATTAGATACTATGGATGTGATATGCTGCTATGGTTCTCCTTATTATTGTATACTTACTGTTTGGTCTAATAACCGGAGTACATGTATTTCTTGTTAATTTCTGTGATAAAAGAAAATAGCATGTTAGTATTAGTATTTTGTAATGACTTATTACATTGTATAATCAATATACTTTTTTTTTGGACCCTCATTTTTAGTAGATTACAAATCAGAGTACTGTGCAATTTGCTCAGTTTCTGTATTTGTTGCTAAAATCATTGGGTCTGTGGGAGAAAAAAAAATCCAACTGTATGCTACAGTTTATTTGTTTGTTTGTTTTCAGTGTTCACTTGTTGTTTCTGGTTAATAATTTATATTTTGGCTTGTTGTATTTTTTTGGAGCAGTAACATATTATTTATTTGTTTTGATATTATAAAATTTTGGAGCAGTTAGATACCAATTGGCTTATTCTAACTGTCTATTTTCTTGATATATTTTAGTGGTATTGCTTTATCTATTTGGATATTGTTAAATTTTGGGACAGTTAGATACCAATTGGCGTATTCTAACTGTGTATTTTTTGGTCTAATTTAGTGGTATTCATTTATCTGATTAGTTGTTGTAGAATCTTTGAGCAGTTAGAGAGCTTTTGGAGTATTCTAACAGTTTATATTTTTTTAACACAAGTTTACTTAGGGTTTAAATACAGTTTAGTTATCAAATTTTGGTTTTAAGAATTTCAAATAAGCCTTTGTAAGATTTACTGGTAATCTCTGCTTTACAGTAATGGTACTATCATTACATTCAAACCATCCACATTTCTTTTTTATATATGCAGTGTAGTGCCCTGAATTGGTTGTGGCTCCTGCGTGGTAGATTATACCTATTGTTGTGAAGGTTTTCTTACCAAGTGATATTTGACCATGTGTGAATCCAGTCAGCTTGCAGTTGTTTTTGGTACCATCTGCATTGTAACGTAGAAGCATCAGAATTATGTATTTACTATGTGTTTGTATTACTAACGTGGAGCGATTATCTGAATTGCAGGTAGAGCATAATCTACAATGGTTTGTATTTTGTACAAGTCGCTGAAATGGAATGGATTCACAATTTGGTATTGATAAAAAGCATTCATTGGGGATTTCTTCTTGTGTCACATTGTTGCAGAGAGTGCATGTATGTTTCCACATGTATAAAATCTGAAAGATTTCATTTATAGGTATGTTTTTGTTTTTCAGTACTTGTAGTAAGTACATTAGAAATTCTTGTGGATCTTCCTGTGAATTTATAGTGAATTTCACCATTCCTGCACAGTTGTCCAATTGTTGTCTTATTCCATAAACACTATGGGGCCGATTCATGGAACAAACGTGCGCCGAAAATCTTCGCACAAGCAGGCGCAAGCAGGCGCAAGCGGAAAAAAACAGGCGCACGCGTGCGATTCATGAAAGACCCTGCGCGTGTACACCTCGGGATGTGCGCCAAACCCGTGCATGGCGCACAAGTCACTGCAACATCCCGAAAGGCGTGCGCGACGCGCACAGTGAAAGCGCACAACCTCGGCGCATACACCAGAAAGTGGGCGGGACACGGGGCGTAACGCGCGGAATGGGGAACAACGCGCAAAAATAAGGGCGTAACTGGGGATGTACTGCAGGGAAGCAGACGGAACGCCCACACGCACTCGAACCACACGTATTCATGGAATCGAATAGGGCAAAGCCACGCACAGCCAAAGACACGCACAAGCTGAAACACGTCCGCCACACGAAGGCAGGCGGTAGAGTCCCAGCGCATCACAAAAGTGGCAACATACAGCAATTGGGCCTGTGCGAGCGGGGTACGTGTATTTCGGGGGTGCGCGGGAAGTTACACACGCGATTGAGCGGGGCACGTGTATTTCGGGGGCGCGCGGGAAGTTACACACGCGATTGAGCGGGGTACGTGTATTTCGGGGGCGCGCGGGAAGTTACACACGCGATTGAGAGGGGTACATGTATTTCGGGGGTGCGCGGGAAGTTACACACGCGATTGAGCGGGGTACGTGTATTTCGGGGGCGCGCGGGAAGTTACACACGCGATTGAGCGGGGTACGTGTATTTCGGGGGCACGCGGGAAGTTACACACGCGATTGAGCGGGGTACGTGTATTTCGGGGGTGCGCGGGAAGTCACACACGCAATTGAGCGGGGTACGTGTATAACAGGGGTGCGCGGGAAGTCACACACGCTATTGAGCGGGGTACATGTATTTCGGGGGCGCGCGGGAAGTTACACACGCGATTGAGCGGGGTATGTGTATTCCAGGGGTGCGCGGGAAGTTCCACACGCGATCTCATCAGGGTACCTGTATTACAGGGGTGCGCCGGGAGCAGCACACGTGAATTGCACATGTGGGTCCTCCCAGGTGTTCCCTCTACACCCTCCACGGCCCCTGCAGGTGGCTCACACCACAGGGGCCTACCCAGCACATGTCCTGCAGGCACCCCATCCACCATGGCCATGCCCACCAGCCAACTCACATGTCAACTTACACTACTGCCCACAAACGCATGTCCCCCTGCACCCCCAGGCACCAGGGGCACCCACCACCAGGCCCCCACCCATGTCCAACTCATGTTCCCCACCTCCCCCACCCCCCAGCAGTGCAGGGGCACCCACCACCAGGCCCCCACCCATGTCTCCCAGCACCCCCACCCCCCAGACACCAGGGGCACCCACCACCAGGCCCCCACCCATGTCTCCCAGCACCCCCACCCCCCAGCCACCAGGGACAGCCTCCACCAGGCCCCCACCCATGTCTCCCACCACCCCTACCCCACAGCAGTGCAGGGGCAGCCTCCACCAGGCCCCCACCCATGTCTCCCACCACCCCCACCCCCCAGCCACCAGGGGCAGCCTCCACCAGGCCCCCACCCATGTCCAACTCATGTTCCCCACCACCCCCACCCCCCAGCACTGTGGGGCACCTGCCACCAGGCCCCCACCCATGTCCAACTCATGTTCCCCACCACCCCCACCCCCCAGTACTGTGGGGCACCTGCCAGCAGGCCCCCACCCATGTCCAACTCATGTTCCCCCCCACCCCCAGCACTGTGGGGCACCTGCCAGCAGGCCCCCACCCATGTGCAACTCATGTTCCCCTCCACCCCAACCCCCCAGCACTGTGGGGCACCTGCCAGCAGGCCCCCACCCATGTCTCCCAGCACCCCCACCACCCAGCCACCAGGGGCAGCATCCACCAGGCCCCCACCCATGTCTCCCACCACCCCCGACCCCCCAGTCACCAGGGGCAGCCTCCACCAGGCCCCCACCCATGTCTCCCACCACCCCCACCCCCCAGCAGTGCAGGGGCACCCACCACCAGGCCCCCACACATGTCTCCCACCACCCTCACCCCCCAGCAGTGCAGGGGCAGCCTCCACCAGGCCCCCACCCATGTCTCCCACCACCCCCACCCCCCAGCACTGTGGGGCACCTGCCAGCAGGCCCCCACCCATGCCCAACTCATGTTCCCCACCACCCCCACCCCCCAGCACTGTGGGGCACCTGCCAGCAGGCCCCCACCCATGTCCAACGCATGTTCCCTACCACCCCCACCCCCCAGCAGTGCAGGGGCAGCCACCACCAGGCCCCCACCTATGTCTCCCAGCACCCCCAGCCACCAGGGGCAGCCTCCACCAGGCCCCCACCCATGTCTCCCACCAACCCACCCCCCAGCAGTGCAGGGGCACCCACCACCAGGCCCCCACCCATGTCTCCCAGCACCCCCACCCCCCAGCCACCAGGGGCAGCCTCCACCAGGCCCCCACCCATGTCTCCCACCACCCCACCCCCCCAGTCACCAGGGGCAGCCTCCACCAGGCCCCCACCCATGTCTCCCACCACCCCCACCCCCCCAGTCACCAGGGGCAGCCTCCACCAGGCCCCCACCCATGTCTCCCCCCACCCCCACCCCCCAGCAGTGCAGGGGCACCCACCACCAGGCCCCCACCCATGTCTCCCAGCACCCCCACCCCCCAGCCACCAGGGGCAGCCTCCACCAGGCCCCCACCCATGTCTCCCAGCACCCCCACCCCCCAGCCACCAGGGGCAGCCTCCACCAGGCCCCCACCCATGTCTCCCAGCACCTCCACCCCCCCAGTCACCAGGGGCAGCCTCCACCAGGCCCCCACCCATGTCTCCCACTACCCCCACCCCCCAGCAGTGCAGGGGCACCCGCCACCAGGCCCCCACCCATGTCTCCCAGCACCCCCACCCCCCAGCCACCAGGGGCAGCCTCCACCAGGCCCCCATCCATGTCTCCCACCACCCCCACCCCCCAGTCACCAGGGACAGCCTCCACCAGGCCCCCACCCATGTCTCCCACCACCCCCACCTCCCCAGTCACCAGGGGCAGCCTCCACCAGGCCCCCACCCATGTCTCCCACCACCCCCACCCCCCAGCAGTGCAGGGGCAGCCTCCACCAGGCCCCCACCCATGTCTCACACCACCCCCACCCCCCAGCCACCAGGGGCACCCACCACCAGGCCCCCACCCATGTCTCCCAGCACCCCCACCCCCCAGCCACCAGGGGCAGCCTCCACCAGGCCCCCACCCATGTCTCCCAGCACCCCCACCCCCCCATTCAGCAGGGGCAGCCTCCACCAGGCCCCCACCCATGTCTCCCAGCACCCCCAGTCACCAGGGGCAGCCTCCACCAGGCCCCCACCCATGTCTCCCACCACCCCCACCCCCCAGCAGTGCAGGGGCAGCCTCCACCAGGCCCCCATCCATGTCTCCCACCACCCCCACCCCCCCAGTCACCAGGGGCAGCCTCCACCAGGCCCCCACCCATGTCTCCCACCACCCCCACCCCCCAGTCACCAGGGGCAGCCTCCACCAGGCCCCCACCCATGTCTCCCACCACCCCCACCCCCCAGCAGTGCAGGGGCACCCACCACCAGGCCCCCACCCATGTCTCCCACCACCCCCACCCCCCAGCAGTGCAGGGGCAGCCTCCACCAGGCCCCCACCCATGTCTCCCAGCACCCCCACCCCCAGCACTGTGGGGCACCTGCCAGCAGGCCCCCACCCATGTCCAACTCATGTTCCCCACCACCCCCACCCCCCAGCACTGTGGGGCACCTGCCAGCAGGCCCCACCCATGTCCAACGCATGTTTCCCACCACCCCCACCCCCCAGCACTGTGGGGCACCTGCCAGCAGGCCCCCACCCATGTGCAACTCATGTTCCCCAGCCAACATGTCATCACAATCTAGATCCCTGGTCCCTATTGTCAGCCTCCAAATGCAAAACACCCACCCGAGTATTGCATCCACCCACTCATAATTTGCAATTACATCACAGAACACCAATTGCAAGTTCCGAAACAAACACATTTCCCTCACATACACCCAATGGGTGTCAGTGAATCTCAAAACACATATCATGAAATGCATGAAACCAATGAGATACCACACATTGAAGTTCACCAAAAAAATATGTATTAAAGGAAACATAAATAGAATAAAAAATGAACAGAAACGTGAATGTACAAAAATGAAAAGAAGCATGTCCGTTAAAAAAAGCAAAACCAAAAATAAAATTCCAAAGTAATGTTGTCCAAAGTCAATGTCCACAAAACAAAATCCAATGGGAAATAAAAAAGAAAGCCATTGCTCCATGGTTAAAAAGTGAAAAAAAAATACAATCCAACTGTGAACTATGTACATGGGAAGAAGCCAGGGTCCATTATCCCAATAAAATAAAGGAAATCTATCTAACTACACTAACTAATAAAATAAACTATATACAAAAATGTGGCCAATGTCCGAAAGGTCCAAATAAAATAAAAACAAAAATGAAACCTAACACTACCTACATAACTATGTACAAGGGCAGCGGGCTAGTTTCACGGCTCACTTGTGGATGTTCCGGGCCAGGGCATCATCGAACTCCTCCTCAATGTCCCGGAGGCGGTCCTCCTCCATGGCCCCAAGGGTCTGCAGGGCCGTCGACGTCTCCACCTCCAAACCCCTGCGGATTGCCTCGAGGCACTCGGCCCGCCTCAGGGCCCTCCGCATGGAGTTCTCCGCCCTGACCAATGTGAGCCGTGCCTCTTCCGCCCGCTGCCGCTCCGCATCTATGGCGTGGCCCAACCGCTGCCACATGGAAGACACTCTCTGTCCTGGGTCCTCCTGCCCTCCGGCCGATGCCTGCCCCTCCGATGTTGAAGGCCCCAAGCCTTCATGGCTCCCACCACGTTGCTGCTGCTGCTGTGCCTCTGCCCGTGCACTGCCTCCTGCTGCCTGCACATCCTCCGCCGGCTGGGGTGCAGTCGTAGATGTGGCCACCCCTGCTGGACGTCCGACTCCCGACTGTGGCAGGGATGCCTCCTCCACCAGCCTGGCCGCACCGTCAGAGGCAGCTCCACAGGGCACCCAGGTGACTGATGGGTGGGAAGATGGCACAGAGGACGACTGGCGCGTAGGGGGTCCAGTTGAGGAGGGGGTCGGAGCAAGCCCCATCAGACGGAGGAATCCGGCCTGGGTGACCTGTCCCAGCAGGCTGACGTGGTCAACGAGCCATTCGAGATGACGTGCAGTCTCTTCATGAAAAGACTGCAGGTCACCTCGCATGGCCCGTTGACGCAACACCACACCAGCCAGGACAGGCTCAACCCGGACCTGGATAGCCACGTCCGCAGGCAGAGGAAGGCCAGTTGACGTGAGCTCATCCCCTGCCTGAAAACGGATCTGGACGTAGGCATCCCTGCTGGTGCAAGATGATGCAGGGACAGGATCAGGGACAGGATTGCACACAGGCACCTCCGCGGCGGCCTGTGCTGCCTCCTGTCTCTGGTCCTGCACTGCACCACTAGCACCAGTGGGATCCCCACCTCCAGACCCCGTCTCTGGTGCTTGCACGGCCTCCTCCTCCACCAAACCCCCCACCAACCTGGATGACTCCGTGCCATCTTCCCCTGTTGGGCCCTGTGGGGTCCCAGCTGCCCCTTCTGCTGCCGAGGAGTCCAACTCCAACCTCCGCCTCTTGGACCTCCCCCCGGCAGCTGCGGCCTGGGACGCGGCACCGGACTCCTCACTCCCCGACGAGATCACAACATGGGAGGGGAGCCGGGCCTTGCGTCTCCGGCTGGCGGTGGGATCCCCGCCGCTGTGCTCCACAGCACCTTCTCCGCCCTCTTCATCGGTTGACGCTGCAGACAGGGAGAAACAAAACACAGGCATCAGGGCACTGTACAATGGACACATACACACATGACAGTTGTACATGAGTGGCACTGGCAAACCTCAGACATGTCATCACAATCCCCAACACACATGTCATTACAACTCGCACACATGAGCCATACCACAGCCATATCGCAACTGCCACCACCATCCATACACATACAACAGCATGAGCAGCCAAAGGTGAGCCAGACATCACATACAACACAGGAAGTGCACCACACATGTACACACACCACCACACTTGCATGCATGTGTACACCTCTGCCAAGTGTCGCAGTGTTCAGACGGGCATCCATGTCACATCTGCCAATCAGGCTTCCACATACCGCTGTCACATGCATCCATGTTGCATCACTGTTGCACTCTTGTCAAATACACACACATGCACATGTACACAGTGCTGATACATGCAGCCAAAAACAACATACATGCGTGACATCACGGACATGTCTACTTACATACACATTCATCCAAACATGTGTGCCCACACAACTGCAGTTGGCATGCAAGCCTACACACACAAGCACCATCCATGTCTCACACATTACAGCCCTCGCATGTGTCAGCCCCACGGCCCTGTACACCCCCACCCATACTCGACCCCGTACAAACAGATGTGCAACCTGCACACTACTGAATAATCACCACACGCACTGCTCACAATCAGGATGCATGTACACTCACTGCTCGACTCCAGACGGGTCTGCTTCTCAAGGACCTGGACGTGGAGCGCTGGGGATATGCGTTCCAGGACCCTCATCTGTTCTTCTGACAAGTGGCCCCGGCGCCCCTTGGCATCCGCTGCCTTCAAGAGGCGCCGGGCCTTGTTCAGGGTCCTGGACCTGAAGTCCTCCCAGCGCTTCTTGACATGTTGTAAGTCGCGGACTGCCACCCCCTCCGTGTTGATGGCAGTCACGATGTCAGTCCAGATCCGAGTCCGTCCTTCCTTGACGGCACGGCAACTTCCGAAGAGGGCATCATACTGCCCCAGGACTTGCTCCCAGGACACCAACTTCGGTGGCACTGAAGCTGGTGCCCCTCTTCCTCTCTGGCCGGGGGTTGTCAGTGGTCCCAGATGGTGTTTGCCCCGACATGACAACCCCAGAGGCAGGAGTGGGTGGGCAACTGGGTCCTGGGGCTGGGCTGTGGAGCGATGGAATCCCAGTCGGGAGTCTTCGGTTCCAGCAGGGGTGGTCACAGCAACAGCACCCCTGGCTGATGTGCAGGCAGCAAATGGCAGGGCACGTGGGCAGCAGGCAGTCAGGCAGCAGCAGATGGCAGGTGGGAGCGTGCTCGGGGCTCTGGTGGGCAGTAGTTCGGCATTCTGGGCAGGAGCGTGGTCTTCCGTGTGCTTACGCGTGGCCAGCTTGATACGGACTGATTTGGCACGTGAACTATCTGCACGTCAGCGTGTAATTCGAGGAAAGGCCCTTAGCGCGTAAGCGCGTCTGCACGCATATGCATTTTCATTGGACAGAAGGCCCCTCAAGCGCAAGCGCCCCTGTGACGTGACGCGTACAGACGTGCATGGGCATTACAGCGCGCGTGAAAAACTGCACGTCCGCGTGTAATACGAGGAAAGGGCCCATGCGCGTAAGCGCGCGTGGAAACTGCACGTCCGCATGTAATACGAGGAAAGGGCCCATGCGCGTAAGCGCGCGTGCAAAACTGCATGTCCGCATGTAATACGAGGAAAGGGCCCATGCGCGTAAGTGACGTGACGCGCACGTGCGTTTCCCTCAGAACGGGTTAAAAGTGAGCGGGCCCAGCAGTTCGCTGTACGTGCCTTTCGTGGAGACCGACGTGTGTTGCTGCTTCCTGTTGTTTCGCGCGCCATCACAACTTCACAGCTATCAAGGACGTATCTCTTCTTTTGGCGGGGGTATTGGCTACGCGTGTTTTTCTGCATCGCGCTAGTCAGACGGTGAGACGCACACGCTCTTTTTCCCACTGCGGGTGCCCCTGTGTATCGCACCCATTTTCGATGTCATAGTAGCCTGCGTGTCCCACGCGTACGCGTTATTCGTGTTACTGGGTACCACCGCCTACTGCGGGAGGTTGAATCCACGCACGTAGGCTGCAGGGTTGCGTGCACGGTTTTACTGCAATTTTGGGGTGCCTGAGCGTTGCGTGACCCGTCACCACATCACCGGGGTCACATACAGCCTTGCAGGTGCAGGGGGGCTGTTAACATCTTGCTTCCCACCCCCTTCACCCCAATTGCCCAGGTCAATTGTGGTGTACACCTCCCATTGGCACCACTCCATCTGTGCCAGCACTACTACATCTGTGCCATGGTTGGGAGGCCACCAAAGGTGAGGGGCGCCTCAGCTGGGCGTACTCCTCGTGGTGGGCGTGGTCGGGGACGTGGCCGTGGTGACCAGGGAGTAGGGGGACTCCAGGGTGTCCAGGGCAGCCACAGAGGGGGAAGAGGCAGGGGTGCGCCACTTGAGCACAATGTTGTGCCATGTGTCGGTGCAGCCATGCCACCACCCCCTGTGGTTCCGGGGGATGCAGCTCCTGCATCTGGCACTGGCACCCATATGACCCGGCAGTCCGTTCCATCGACTGCCATGGGCCCAAGGGTAGTGGTAGCTGCAGGTGCAGCTGTGGACACCGCCACCCAGGCTCAGGGTCTGCCAGCGCAGGCTGCGTTGGCACTTGAAGAGCCCTTGGTAGATCTCCAACAGGCCAGGGGGGAACCATAGGGGCAGGCCGGGCTACTCAGACCAAGACACGTGTCCCTGGGGCAGTCATGTCATCTGCTGCCCCGAACAGCCGGGTGTTGGCAAGTGCAGGGGAAGATGCACCCAACAGCACCCCGGTTGTGAGTCTGCCAACCAGGACCGTTGCAGTCAATGACCCTGCCACAGCTGATGTTGCTGCGCAGGGTCCATTAGTGGGCACCCAGCTGCCACTGACACAAGTCAGGCCTTTGGTCATCCCTCCACCTGCCACTCCCTTGGCTCAATCCACCGAACCCACTGGCCATACTGGTCAGGGCGGCATTAGCCAGCCAGGGTCTGCGCCACAGTCCAAGAGGAGGAAGGTTGCACCTGCAGCACAGGCTAGGACCCCACACACAGCCACGACCTCCTGCACGTCGAGGAAGAAGCCTTTCTGTAAGCAGGAATTGGACTTCCTCGTGGACTACGTGCGGGGCCACAGCCGTGACATGCTAGTGGGTGCCAATAGTCAGACTACGGCTGCCCAACGTGACACCCACTGGAAGCATGTTGCGGAACATGTCAGTTCATTCGGCCATGAGCTGCGCACGGCGCAGGAGTGCAAAAAGCGTTGGAATGACATCAAGCGCAGCACTAAGGCCAAGCGTGCCTCAAATTACAACTTGACTCTGGTGACTGGCGGTGGGCCTGCACCAGAGGAGGAAGAACTCACTCCGCATGAGGCTCTCGTTGCGGAGTTCATACCACCTGAATTGGTCGAAGGAGTGGGAGAGAAGCTGGACTTTGATGCCCAGTCCAGTGAGTGTTGATGCGTGTTTGTTGAGGACGTGTGTGTTTCACTTGTGGGATGTGTTGTGCATGATTGCTGCTACATGTGACGTGTACATGGTTCTGATGTGTAAGTAATGCAATGCTACCGTCATGCATGTCTCCTCTGCCTGCATGCGGGACTCCATGTAGGCATGCTCCCTTGCCCCTCCTCCGCCACTCTGCACCCCAGTTCCACCTTTGCACTGGTCTGCTTCAATCTTGCCAATGTGTACTTTCTTGTTCATGTGTCCTGTGTAGATGCTAACTTCCAGCGTAGAATCTGCCAGACATATGCCGTGTGGTACAGCCTTAGTACTCGATGCAGGGTATCTCACTTGTACTGTGCATGGGTCAGATGTCCCGCAGGGACATGAGTGCCCATTCATGCTCCATGTGCATTGCACGCATGCCCCTATGTGTCCTTGACTGGATGATCACTGTAATATAAGTCCTTGGTTACATACATTGCCTGCCATCTCATCAGCCTTCCCATGTCAACTGTGGCTCAGTCCTGCGTTGCACACATGTTTAGGCTCTGACAATCTGTGTGGCTCACAGGCCTCAGCCTGTTCAATGGCCAATGACTCTGTCCAACTCTTGTTGTGTCTTCTTCACACGTGGGCGGCCTCCGGAGTTTCCATCATGTGTCCTGCCCACTGTCCCAGCATCATTTGCAGTGTTGTCATTTGAATCACATTAAGCTGTTGATGCCAGTCAACACTGCCTGTCAATACACAGGTGTATGGTCAGCCTTTTGATACCATGCTAGGCATCCCTGCTTTGGAACTGGGGTGGAGGGGTGCTTGGCTTCTAGACATGGTACACATTGAATGCACAATGCACGTGATGTCTGAATTTGACATTGCACTGCCTTCACATTTCCTGGCACACACCATGTAGTGCTTGTACATGTAGGTAGTGAGTGGCGTACACATTTTCTGCACTGCATAGACCCACTTCCATGGAAACTGCCACCTTTCAACAGGTCTGATCACAGAAGCTATTCAAAGTATACCCAGCATGCATGCCAGGTCATATGTTGTGTGTCACATGTCTGCCGGATGCCTTTGCTGTCGGTGTGTGTGTGTGTCGTGTGCTTCTGACATGTGTATTGACCTTTTTCTCTCTATTTTTCAGGTGATGACGCAATGGAGGCGGAGGATGGTGTTGCCATGCCAGACACAGGGTTGGTAACACCACATCAACCCAGCACTAGTGGGGGTCGTGGGGTGGTAGGCCACGAAAACCCCCAAGTGCTGCAGTCCATCTTGTCTCTGGCTGCCTATGAGTCCAGCCTTGATGACGACTCTGACGTCCATGTTGAGTTGGATGAGCATCAAGTCCATGTGTCAGGGGTGAGTGATTCTGATGTGGACACTCCTCTGTCTGCGACACCTGCACTGAGGGATCAGACAGTCTTGGTTCCTCCGCCCGTGGTGGATCGGGACACAGGGTCACCCTCCACACCAGTCACTGATGTGCCTGGGACATCACGTCGACGGGGGCATGTAGTCGTGCAGCCGCAGGCGGTGCCAACACAGCGAGGACCCCCGGTCCTTGGGTCCCGCAGGAGTCAAGCCCGGCAACGCGGTCGCCGCGCGCAACCGCTGTATACTGAGTGGGAGCAAGACATGACTGCCAATTCCGAACGGCAGGGGGCAGCAATGGAGAACATCGCTGAGAGCATGGAGCGTGTGGCCCGATCTGTGCTCCCCACTGCTAGGCAGGTGCTTCTCCAGCAGCAGGCGGCACGGTCCACGGCCCGCTTGCTCAGGCTGGGCATGGCGGCCTCAGACAGGGTACGCCAGGCTGAAATGTCGTCTCTGCGTCAAGCAATTGCTGCTCACGCAGCGGCGCACATGGATGCCCTGAGGGAGGAGTATGCTTCCCTCAGATCCACTCTGAGTGTCCTTATGATGTCCCAGAGGCAGCAGGCAGAGGAGAGGTTTGCACAGCTTGAGCGTACCATCTCGGCTGAGCTACAGGCTTGCCGGGAGGTGCAGCGGTTGTCCAGCCAGGCCTTGCAGGAGGAACTCCGTGTTACACGTGCTACCTTGCAAGAGGAAGCACATGTATCACGTGAGGTTCTGCATGCAGACCTACGTCACATCGCCACACAGAACCAGGCTCACCCGTCCGGCAGACTTGCTGCCGACGAGGGGCAAGCTGCGGCTAGGCGTGGCCAGGCTACTGTGCCACGTCCTCCTTTCCAGGATGAGCCAGACTCGGACGACCATCTATCTCCCACATAGGTCGTGCTGTGCAGGCGTTGAGCCCATGGAGGATTTTTTTTTTGGCTCAGCCTCATCGCATGTGGATATTGAGCAGCACCCTGTACCTCCCCCCTCTTGGGTGCCTCCCCTCCCCCCCGGGTCGTATGTGGCCATTTTTGATTTTTCTTTTAGTTTAGTTAGTTAAGTTTCTGTTTGATAGTTAGTTTAAATAGGTAATGTAGGTTTTCCATAGTTAGTGTAATTAGTTAATAGTTGATTTAGTTTAAAATTGCTAGTCTATTGTGCTTTCATGTGATGGTGCGGTGCTTTGTGGCTTTTGAAGGCATCCACTGTCTGTTCCAGCTGGGCCCTTCATGGTTGTCTTGTGTATGTGTTTGCTGCTTGGGGTCCTTGACTCACATATGCCACTCCTGCCTCCCTTATCCATGGGCTTGCAAGGATGGTTCGGTGTTACAGCATTTTACACAAGGGCTTTGGACTGTCATATCTGTGGCATGTCTGGTGCTGTGTCACTTGTGTTGACACCCCTAGTGGGGATGATTTAGGTGTCATTGTCCATTGTTCAGCTTTTGCTAGATAGGGTGTGTCATGATTAATGTGGACATTGATTGCTATGCATTGTGTAGTATGTTTCATATCTTTCCTGTACATGTGCTTGTTGCAATTCATGCTGTAGATAGTGTTCCACACTTTGGAGGTGAAAGACGGACTGATGGTGTGATTTGTGATGTGACTCTCTGACATGGTCAAGTAATGAGATGCCTGATGAGACACACACAGATGACTTTGAAGCATTAATCATGTGTTTCATGCCCTTTCTGCAGGGGGATGAGCCTCCAGAGCACCTTTGCCAGCAGACATGGCCCATTGGACGACGGAATTCTGGACCCGTTTGTTGGTGCCCACATGCACATGTGTGCACAAGCAGAGGCACAGTGATTGCAGACCCACATCCTAGAACTGCTGACATGTTCCAAGGAACTCCAGGCAAGGTGAGCATCACAGGGGGGCCACGACACAGCAAAGCTTGCACCAGGCGAGTTGCACATGCAGGCTTAGTCACAGCACTGAGGGTGAGCTTAGACGAATATTGGTGTTGAAGCACACAATGCAGCTCAGATGTGTTTGTGGACTGATGGCTGTTGATAGTAGGGTTGTCTGGGACACATGCAGGGGCAGTGGCACATACCCTCCGGTACACCAAGGTCCATTGAGGCACTTGTATCAACCATGTAGCCTTCCGAGACATGGAAAGGGGCAGCTCACAGGGACATACAGCAAGGGACATACTCGGGTGCAGTGCATGTCTTTTCCACGTACTTCATGATAAATGCACTGCCAACTTTGTTTCGGTCATGGTGGTACGCAACTTGCTCTGTAGTCATGGCTTGCTATATGGGTCTGTCTGCTTACCCAGGGAACATTGCATGTTGTGTGAATTGTGACACATTGGTGTTCCATTTGCCACGCACCCACCAGCGGCTGCCTTACTGCATTGACTGTGTATGACCCGTCACAGGGGTGATGTTATATATGGGTACGAAGCATCAACCACAGATTGTCTGTTTGTAGAGTAGTTTGTTGCTATGGGGCATGTTTGGTGTTGTGTTTTTGTGTAATTGGCACGTACAGGTTGTTGACTGTGGCTCTCTTTGCAGCATTGCAGTGCTCCTGTAACCGGACCTGAGAGTGCGCAGGCAGGAGGCCAGCACTCAAAACCAGAGCTAAGTGTCTTGTTGTTTTTCTTACGAACTGCTCTGCATAGGCTTGCTGGGGAGTGTACTGATGCATGGATGTCTGTGTGGTTCAATTTGGTATGTTTTTTTCTCCCTAATCACCCGTGATCCTATGCAATTTTGAAACCTGTACCCTCTACCCGGTGTTCCTGCTTCCCGTGCCTATCCAAGCAACGTTCCCTGACCCTCTTTCCCCACTGGGGTTGCGGATGCCTGTGTAAGCCCCGAACTTGCAGGCGCCAAAACCCTAGAGGGGGTGGTTGGTTCGTACCACTCCTGAGCCTGGACTACAGAAGGCCATGACAATGATGTCCAAGTTTGTTTGGATTGTGTATTTGTTCATGCAGGTTGTACATTTTCGTGCATTCCCTAGTTTCATGTGTCATTCCTCCTCCCCTCTCCTGCCACTCATTCCAGTCATCCAGTGTGTCAACACCTGTCCCGACTGCATATCCCTGAACCTCATTCCCCACCAGGGTCTCAGGGGCCTGTGTGAGTTTGACCTTGAAGGCACCCGGGACATGGTGGGGGTGGTTGTTTCGTGACACTCCCGCGCCTGTACAGGGGACCTGTGACAGTACACATCCATTCATGGTGCATCATCCTATGTCATGTACCACACATGTCTCACATCCTGTCGTGACATTGTTTTGCTGTGCTACCTTGGTTGTTGCATCATTGTGGTAGTACTTGGCCTTTGTGAGGTACTGCTATGTCAAGTCATCTACTGGAGGGTGTTCGGGTTCGTTTTTATGCCTTGGATTTTGTGATTTTGGAAATGAGTGTGGATTCTGAGGGTTCAGGCATCTTTTTACACACAAGGTGGGAGATGGTGATGAAGGGTAAAGGTGATCCTGTGGCCAGGTGGAATTGAGGTTTGGAGGCTCCATGACCCAGGTGCAGTTGTTCAGTGGGTCATGGTCATTTGTGAGGGAGGGGGGGGTTGTTGTTGATAGTTGCCTTGCCCTGCAGTGTGATGGGAACTCTGACATAGTAATGGTGGTATCCTATGTACATGTTGTGTTCTGCTGATCAATGCCTGTTCATGTGTTGTTTTTTCCTTTCAGGTGCCAGGGGATAGTTGTGGTTTGACATGCTGGGGTGTACACATGGTGGATGTTCACATGTGATGTGTAGGGAACACTGATGGTCACTTGAGTGCACATGCATATGTGGAGTGCATGTCCTTGCAGAACCACACACTTGCACACTGATGCACTACATGTACTCCCACCCTTGCATATCCACGTGTACACTGTTTGCCTTCTGGTGCCCACTGTGTCCCGGCAGCACATGTTCTGTGACCGATCATGGATCCAGTACATGCCTAATTTGATGTTTGACGTGGTCTGTCACTTAGATATGATGCTCAGGGTGTGCATCACACATAATGGCTGTTCACTGAGCAGTGTGATGCAGGAGTAGGACACTGCACACATGAGCTGCAGTGTTGCTTTTGCAATGCATAATGTGCATGTAGACAGGCATTCATTTTGATGTTACGTCTACGACTGTTGTAATGCATTTGGAAATGACTTATTTTGGGTGGGAGATTTTGTTGATCTGTCATTTCATCTGATTCCGGGTCAGGCAGCAGTGTCCGATGCCACTGTACATTTAGGATATGGGAATGTGTACCTTATCGTTACTGCATTGGTGTATGGGTATTGCTTGCCATGTCATGTTGATGTTTGGGAGGGTTTGAGTGACATGACAGTGATGGCCATGGCCTGTTTTGCAGGTGTGTGTGATGCACACCTTGCATGTCCGGGTCATCCGCTTCTCAGAGCAACTAGCTGGGGGTAGATTTCTCTCCGCAGCAGGGCCCTCCCCCTGAAACAGACTTCCGGCCTGACTTGAACTTGAGGGGAACCATCTCCAGTTCTGGAAGCACCTCAAGACCTTCCTCTTTGCTTCTGCTTACTGTCTGCCTCTCCCTCGCAGAATTCTCCACTGGAACTGCACAGGAGCTGCAACTGGGCCACTCTCACCGACCTCCGTCCCTGGCCCAGCCACTCTCCACTTGCACTGCCTCCCTGGCAACCCCTGCACTGCAGTACTGTCTCTCTATCCCTACAGCCCTCCCTTCCCAGCACTTGTCTGCACTTACCTTTGTAGTTGCCACCAGGTGACCTATGTATTATTTTTGGGCTACTTCCCCTGTACTGGACTCCCCCCCACCCTTCCCCTTGCACTTTTCCCATTCCCCCTACCCCTGCACTTGCACGATCTCAATGACACCTGGCCTAGTAGTACCGTTCTCTGTGTTCCCTTGTTCCCCCCTCCCTGCCTCATTGCGCCTTGGAATACTTGTGTATGGCCCATATCATGTCATATGTCATATGTGTGCCTTTTGGTCACACAGGATAGCTTGTGTTTAAGTAGCTAGGGATGCAGACGATGTGGCACTTCCATGGCAATTATCTCAGGGTGGTACGGTTGTGACAGTTGACTGTCTCTTTGTCATCATCGATTGTCACCTGGTATGTGCCAGGCCTGTGTGCACTCCGCAGGGGTGGGAGTTTAGGTGAAAAATGTGGACACAAGCTGGGTCCGGGCTTCCTCGCCACGTGCCCTGTCCCCTCCCATGGGCAGCGCCTGTGCCTGTGGTTGGGGATGTGGGGGCACCACCATGTCCAACGAGACGCCCTGCCGTGTTGCAACATTGTGCAGGACACATGCTGCCACAATGATCCTGCACACTACTGGTGGTGCATAGAGTAGTTGCCCACCAGAGCGGTCAAGGGAGCGGAAACGTGACTTGAGAACTCCGAATGTGCGCTCCACTATGCTCCTGGTTGCAATATGGGCGGCGTTGTATCTTACCTGGGGTGGTGTGGTGGGGTTCCGGATTGGCGTCATCATGTGGTTGCTCAGAGAGTAGGCACTGTCCCCTGGGGAGGTGATAATAGTTGAGATTATTAGGGTTTGGATATTTGTGTGTGTGTGACTTGCATGCATGTGCAAGGGCATTTGTACTGACCTAGGAGCCATGTGTCGCCATGCTGCCCAGCTTCCAGGGCCCGGCTCAGGGCGGACATTCTGTATATGAAACTGTCATGGGTGGAGCCAGGGTAGTTTGCATAGACAGAGGTGATGATTCCCTTTGCATCACATACCACCTGTACATTGATGGAATGCCAGTGCTTGCGGTTTCGGTAGATGTGCTCAATGGCCCTAGGTGGACGTAGGGCCACATGGGTGCAATCTATGGCACCGAGCACTTTGGGGAAGTGTGCCACCCTGAAAAAATCCAGGACAACGGCCTGCCTTTCTGCGGGTGTTCTGGGCATGTATATGTGCCTGCGGACTGAGGGGCGCGCTGTCATGATTGCCAGTACCTGGTGTAGGCAGCGTGACTGCGTGGCCTGTGAGACCCCCCCACTATGGCAGTGGTCCGCTGAAATGACCCAGTGGTCAAAAAATGCAGGACATTGAGCAGCTTCTCCAAGGGGCTCAATGCTTGGGAGCAAAGGGTGGGGGATGTGAGGTCATCTTCCCACTCCCTGACCAGGTCTAGGATGATATGGGGTGGAAACCTATACCTGCCATAGACCTGGTCGTCAGGCATCCCAAAAAGGCTTGTCCGTGGTGCGAAAATGCGTGCCCTGGCTATTCTCCTCCTCCTGCGGTGTCCCACGATCAGTGCAGCGACAAATGGGGCATTCATCGTAGCTTTATATACGCGTTTTTTGTTTGCGTGCACTTTTATGCTGTGCGCGGGGACGGCTCCGCCTGCCTTCGTGTGGGCGGACGCGTTGACGCCTGTGCACGTCTTTTGCCGTGCGCGGGTTTCCCGTATTCGGATACGGTCCGAGTGTCATCGCGTGTGATCGGAGGGGAGTGAGCGTACACGCAACTGGGCAGGGTACGTGTGTTTCGGGGTGCGTGGGAAGTTCCACACGCGATGAGCCTGGGTAGGTGTGTTCCGGGGTGCCGGGAACTGTCACACGCGATTGGTGGAAATCCACGTGTGTTCTGTCATCACGTGCAATGAGGGAAACACCTGCGCGCGTCACGTCACAGACGCGCTCACGCGCTAAGGGCCTTTGATCCAATGAAATCGTATATGCGTGCTGCCATGCATACGTGCTAAGGGCCTTTCCTCGTATTACACGCGGACGTGCAGTTTTCCACGCGTGCTTACGCGCATGGGCCCTTTCCTCGTATTACACGCGGACGTGCAGTTTTTCACGTGTGCTGAAATGCCCATGCACGTCTGTACGCGTCACGTCACAGGGGCGCTTGCGCTTGAGGGGCCTTCTGTCCAATGAAAATGCGTATGCGTGCAGACGCGCTTACGCGCTAAGGGCCTTTCCTCGAATTACACGCTGACGTGCAGATTTTTCACGTGCCAAATCACTCCGTATCAAGCTGGCCACGCGTAAGCACACGGAAGACCACGCTCCTGCACAGAAGGCTGAACTACTGCCCCCCAGAGCCCCGAGCACGCTCCCACCTGCCATCTGCTGCTGCCTGACTGCCTGCTGCCCACGTGCCCTGCCATTTGCTGCCTGCACATCAGCCAGGGGTGCTGTTGCTGTGACCACCCCTGCTGGAACCGAAGACTCCCGACTGGGATTCCATCGCTCCACAGCCCAGCCCCAGGACCCAGTTGCCCACCCACTCCTGCCTCTGGGGTTGTCATGTCGGGGCAAACACCATCTGGGACCACTGACAACCCCCGGCCAGAGAGGCAGAGGGGCACCAGCTTCAGTGCCACCGAAGTTGGTGTCCTGGTGGAGCAAGTCCTGGGGCAGTATGATGCCCTCTTCGGAAGTTCCCGCGCCGACAAGGAAGGACGGACTCGGATCTGGACTGACATTGTGACTGCCATCAACGCGGAGGGGGTGGCAGTCCGCGACTTACAACATGTCAAGAAGCGCTGGGAGGACTTCAGGTCCAGGACCCTGAACAAGGCCCGGCGCCTCTTGAAGGCAGCGGATGCCAAGGGGCGCCGGGGCCACTTGTCGGAAGAACAGATGAGGGTCCTGGAACGCATATCCCCAGCGCTCCACGTCCAGGTCCTTGAGAAGCAGACCCGTCTGGAGTCGAGCGGTGAGTGTACATGCATCCTGATTGTGAGCAGTGCGTGTGGTGATTATTCAGTAGTGTGCAGGTTGCACATCTGTTTGTATGGGGTCGAGTATGGGTGGGGGTGTACAGGTCCGTGGGGCTGACACATGCGAGGGCTGTAATGTGTGAGACATGGATGGTGCTTTTGTGTGTAGGCTTGCATGCCAAATGCAGTTGTGTGGGCACACATGTTTGGATGAATGTGTATGTAAGTAGACATGTCCGTGATGTCACGCATGTATGTTGTTTTTGGCTGCATGTATCAGCACTGTGTACATGTGCATGTGTGTGTATTTGACAAGGGTGCAACAGTGATGCAACATGGATGCATGTGACAGCGGTATGTGGAAGCCTGATTGGCAGATGTGACATGGATGCCCGTCTGAACACTGCGACACTTGGCAGAGGTGTACACATGCATGCAAGTGTGGTGGTGTGTGTACATGTGTGGTGCACTTCCTGTGTTGCATGTGATGTCTGGCTCACCTTTGGCTGCTCATTCTGTTGTATGTGTATGGCTGGTGGTGGCAGTTGCGATATGGCTGTGGTATGGCTCATGTGTGCGAGTTGTAATGACATGTGTGTTGGGGATTGTGATGACATGTCTGAGGTTTTCCAGTGCCACTCATGTACAACTGTCATGTGTGTATGTGTCCATTGTACAGTGCCCTGATGCCTGTGTTTTGTTTCTCCCTGTCTGCAGCGTCAACTGATGAAGAGGGCGGAGAAGGTGCTGTGGAGCACAGCGGCGGGGATCCCACCGCCAGCCAGAGACGCACGGCCCGCCTCCCCTCCCATGTTGTCATCTCGTCGGGGAGTGAGGAGTCCGGTGCCGCGTCCCAGGCCGCAGCTGCCGGGGGTAGGTCCAAGAGGCGGAGGTTGGAGTTGGACTCCTCGGCAGCAGAAGGGGCAGCTGGGACCCCACAGGGCCCAACAGGGGAAGATGGCACGGAGTCATCCAGGTTGGTGGGGGGTTTGGTGGAGGAGGAGGCCGTGCAAGCACCAGAGACGGGGTCTGGAGGTGGGGATCCCACTGGTGCCAGTGGTGCAGTGCAGGACCAGGGACAGGAGGCAGCACAGGCCGCCGCGGAGGTGCCTGTGTGCAATCCTGTCCCTGATCCTGTCCCTGCATCATCTTGCACCAGCAGGGATGCCTACGTCCAGACCCGTTTTCAGGCAGGAGATGAGCTCACGTCAACTGGCCTTCCTCTGCCTGCGGACGTGGCTATCCAGGCCCGGGTTGAGCCTGTCCTGGCTGGTGTGGCGTTGCGTCAACGGGCCATGCGAGGTGGCCTGCAGTCTTTTCATGAAGAGACTGCAAGTCATCTCGAATGGTTCGTTGACCACGTCAGCCTGCTGGGACAGGTCACCCAGGCCGGATTCCTCCGTCTGATGGGGCTTGCTCCGACCCCCTCCTCAACTGGACCCCCTAGGCGCCAATCGTCCTCTGTGCCATCTTCCCACAGAGGACGACTGGCGCGTCCTCTGTGGGAACAGAGGGTGCCCTGTGGAGCTGCCTCTGACGGTGCGGCCAGGCTGGTGGAGGAGGCATCCCTGCCAGAGTCGGGAGTCGGACGTCCAGCAGGGGTGGCCACATCAACGACTGCACCCCAGCCGGCGGAGGATGTGCAGGCAGCAGGAGGCAGAGCATGGGCAGAGGCACAGCAGCAGCAGCAACGTGGTGGGAGCCATGAAGGCTCGGGGCCTTCAACATCGGAGGGGCAGGCATCGGCCGGAGGGCAGGAGGACCCAGGACAGAGAGTGTCTTCCGTGTGGCAGCGGTTGGGCCACGCCATAGATGCGGAGCAGCAGCGGGCGGAAGAGGCACGGCTCACAATGGTCAGGGCGGAGAACTCCATGCGGAGGGCCCTGAGGCGGGCCGAGTGCCTCGAGGCAATCCGCAGGGGTTTGGAGGTGGAGACGTCGACAGCCCTGCGGACCCTCGGGGCCATGGAGGAGGACCGCCTCTGGGACATTGAGGAGGAGTTCGATGATGCCCTGGCCCGGGACATCCACAAGTGAGCCGTGAAACTAGCCCGCTGCCCTTGTACATAGTTATGTAGGTAGTGTTAGGTTTCATTTTTGTTTTTATTTTATTTGGACCTTTCGGACATTGGCCACATTTTTGTATATAGTTTATTTTATTAGTTAGTGTAGTTAGATAGGTTTCCTTTATTTTGTTGGGATAATGGACCCTGGCTTGTTCCCATGTACATAGTTCACAGACCACGCTCCTGCACAGAAGGCTGAACTACTGCCCCCAGAGCCCCGAGCACGCTCCCACCTGCCATCTGCTGCTGCCTGACTGCCTGCTGCCCACGTGCCCTGCCATTTGCTGCCTGCACATCAGCCAGGGGTGCTGTTGCTGTGACCACCCCTGCTGGAACCGAAGACTCCCGACTGGGATTCCATCGCTCCACAGCCCAGCCCCAGGACCCAGTTGCCCACCCACTCCTGCCTCTGGGGTTGTCATGTCGGGGCAAACACCATCTGGGACCACTGACAACCCCCGGCCAGAGAGGCAGAGGGGCACCAGCTTCAGTGCCACCGAAGTTGGTGTCCTGGTGGAGCAAGTCCTGGGGCAGTATGATGCCCTCTTCGGAAGTTCCCGCGCCGACAAGGAAGGACGGACTCGGATCTGGACTGACATTGTGACTGCCATCAACGCGGAGGGGGTGGCAGTCCGCGACTTACAACATGTCAAGAAGCGCTGGGAGGACTTCAGGTCCAGGACCCTGAACAAGGCCCGGCGCCTCTTGAAGGCAGCGGATGCCAAGGGGCGCCGGGGCCACTTGTCGGAAGAACAGATGAGGGTCCTGGAACGCATATCCCCAGCGCTCCACGTCCAGGTCCTTGAGAAGCAGACCCGTCTGGAGTCGAGCGGTGAGTGTACATGCATCCTGATTGTGAGCAGTGCGTGTGGTGATTATTCAGTAGTGTGCAGGTTGCACATCTGTTTGTATGGGGTCGAGTATGGGTGGGGGTGTACAGGTCCGTGGGGCTGACACATGCGAGGGCTGTAATGTGTGAGACATGGATGGTGCTTTTGTGTGTAGGCTTGCATGCCAAATGCAGTTGTGTGGGCACACATGTTTGGATGAATGTGTATGTAAGTAGACATGTCCGTGATGTCACGCATGTATGTTGTTTTTGGCTGCATGTATCAGCACTGTGTACATGTGCATGTGTGTGTATTTGACAAGGGTGCAACAGTGATGCAACATGGATGCATGTGACAGCGGTATGTGGAAGCCTGATTGGCAGATGTGACATGGATGCCCGTCTGAACACTGCGACACTTGGCAGAGGTGTACACATGCATGCAAGTGTGGTGGTGTGTGTACATGTGTGGTGCACTTCCTGTGTTGCATGTGATGTCTGGCTCACCTTTGGCTGCTCATTCTGTTGTATGTGTATGGCTGGTGGTGGCAGTTGCGATATGGCTGTGGTATGGCTCATGTGTGCGAGTTGTAATGACATGTGTGTTGGGGATTGTGATGACATGTCTGAGGTTTGCCAGTGCCACTCATGTACAACTGTCATGTGTGTATGTGTCCATTGTACAGTGCCCTGATGCCTGTGTTTTGTTTCTCCCTGTCTGCAGCGTCAACTGATGAAGAGGGCGGAGAAGGTGCTGTGGAGCACAGCGGCGGGGATCCCACCGCCAGCCAGAGACGCACGGCCCGCCTCCCCTCCCATGTTGTCATCTCGTCGGGGAGTGAGGAGTCCGGTGCCGCGTCCCAGGCCGCAGCTGCCGGGGGTAGGTCCAAGAGGCGGAGGTTGGAGTTGGACTCCTCGGCAGCAGAAGGGGCAGCTGGGACCCCACAGGGCCCAACAGGGGAAGATGGCACGGAGTCATCCAGGTTGGTGGGGGGTTTGGTGGAGGAGGAGGCCGTGCAAGCACCAGAGACGGGGTCTGGAGGTGGGGATCCCACTGGTGCTAGTGGTGCAGTGCAGGACCAGGGACAGGAGGCAGCACAGGCCGCCGCGGAGGTGCCTGTGTGCAATCCTGTCCCTGATCCTGTCCCTGCATCATCTTGCACCAGCAGGGATGCCTACGTCCAGACCCGTTTTCAGGCAGGAGATGAGCTCACGTCAACTGGCCTTCCTCTGCCTGCGGACGTGGC
Organism: Ambystoma mexicanum; assembly: GCF_040938575.1. Lineage (NCBI taxonomy): Eukaryota > Metazoa > Chordata > Amphibia > Caudata > Ambystomatidae > Ambystoma > Ambystoma mexicanum. The sequence continues at coordinate 152,215,737 of NC_090924.1, forward strand.
TATCCAGGCCCGGGTTGAGCCTGTCCTGGCTGGTGTGGCGTTGCGTCAACGGGCCATGCGAGGTGGCCTGCAGTCTTTTCATGAAGAGACTGCAAGTCATCTCGAATGGTTCGTTGACCACGTCAGCCTGCTGGGACAGGTCACCCAGGCCGGATTCCTCCGTCTGATGGGGCTTGCTCCGACCCCCTCCTCAACTGGACCCCCTAGGCGCCAATCGTCCTCTGTGCCATCTTCCCACAGAGGACGACTGGCGCGTCCTCTGTGGGAACAGAGGGTGCCCTGTGGAGCTGCCTCTGACGGTGCGGCCAGGCTGGTGGAGGAGGCATCCCTGCCACAGTCGGGAGTCGGACGTCCAGCAGGGGTGGCCACATCAACGACTGCACCCCAGCCGGCGGAGGATGTGCAGGCAGCAGGAGGCAGAGCATGGGCAGAGGCACAGCAGCAGCAGCAACGTGGTGGGAGCCATGAAGGCTCGGGGCCTTCAACATCGGAGGGGCAGGCATCGGCCGGAGGGCAGGAGGACCCAGGACAGAGAGTGTCTTCCGTGTGGCAGCGGTTGGGCCACGCCATAGATGCGGAGCAGCAGCGGGCGGAAGAGGCACGGCTCACAATGGTCAGGGCGGAGAACTCCATGCGGAGGGCCCTGAGGCGGGCCGAGTGCCTCGAGGCAATCCGCAGGGGTTTGGAGGTGGAGACGTCGACAGCCCTGCGGACCCTCGGGGCCATGGAGGAGGACCGCCTCTGGGACATTGAGGAGGAGTTCGATGATGCCCTGGCCCGGGACATCCACAAGTGAGCCGTGAAACTAGCCCGCTGCCCTTGTACATAGTTATGTAGGTAGTGTTAGGTTTCATTTTTGTTTTTATTTTATTTGGACCTTTCGGACATTGGCCACATTTTTGTATATAGTTTATTTTATTAGTTAGTGTAGTTAGATAGGTTTCCTTTATTTTGTTGGGATAATGGACCCTGGCTTGTTCCCATGTACATAGTTCACAGACCACGCTCCTGCACAGAAGGCTGAACTACTGCCCCCAGAGCCCCGAGCACGCTCCCACCTGCCATCTGCTGCTGCCTGACTGCCTGCTGCCCACGTGCCCTGCCATTTGCTGCCTGCACATCAGCCAGGGGTGCTGTTGCTGTGACCACCCCTGCTGGAACCGAAGACTCCCGACTGGGATTCCATCGCTCCACAGCCCAGCCCCAGGACCCAGTTGCCCACCCACTCCTGCCTCTGGGGTTGTCATGTCGGGGCAAACACCATCTGGGACCACTGACAACCCCCGGCCAGAGAGGCAGAGGGGCACCAGCTTCAGTGCCACCGAAGTTGGTGTCCTGGTGGAGCAAGTCCTGGGGCAGTATGATGCCCTCTTCGGAAGTTCCCGCGCCGACAAGGAAGGACGGACTCGGATCTGGACTGACATTGTGACTGCCATCAACGCGGAGGGGGTGGCAGTCCGCGACTTACAACATGTCAAGAAGCGCTGGGAGGACTTCAGGTCCAGGACCCTGAACAAGGCCCGGCGCCTCTTGAAGGCAGCGGATGCCAAGGGGCGCCGGGGCCACTTGTCGGAAGAACAGATGAGGGTCCTGGAACGCATATCCCCAGCGCTCCACGTCCAGGTCCTTGAGAAGCAGACCCGTCTGGAGTCGAGCGGTGAGTGTACATGCATCCTGATTGTGAGCAGTGCGTGTGGTGATTATTCAGTAGTGTGCAGGTTGCACATCTGTTTGTATGGGGTCGAGTATGGGTGGGGGTGTACAGGTCCGTGGGGCTGACACATGCGAGGGCTGTAATGTGTGAGACATGGATGGTGCTTTTGTGTGTAGGCTTGCATGCCAAATGCAGTTGTGTGGGCACACATGTTTGGATGAATGTGTATGTAAGTAGACATGTCCGTGATGTCACGCATGTATGTTGTTTTTGGCTGCATGTATCAGCACTGTGTACATGTGCATGTGTGTGTATTTGACAAGGGTGCAACAGTGATGCAACATGGATGCATGTGACAGCGGTATGTGGAAGCCTGATTGGCAGATGTGACATGGATGCCCGTCTGAACACTGCGACACTTGGCAGAGGTGTACACATGCATGCAAGTGTGGTGGTGTGTGTACATGTGTGGTGCACTTCCTGTGTTGCATGTGATGTCTGGCTCACCTTTGGCTGCTCATTCTGTTGTATGTGTATGGCTGGTGGTGGCAGTTGCGATATGGCTGTGGTATGGCTCATGTGTGCGAGTTGTAATGACATGTGTGTTGGGGATTGTGATGACATGTCTGAGGTTTGCCAGTGCCACTCATGTACAACTGTCATGTGTGTATGTGTCCATTGTACAGTGCCCTGATGCCTGTGTTTTGTTTCTCCCTGTCTGCAGCGTCAACTGATGAAGAGGGCGGAGAAGGTGCTGTGGAGCACAGCGGCGGGGATCCCACCGCCAGCCAGAGACGCACGGCCCGCCTCCCCTCCCATGTTGTCATCTCGTCGGGGAGTGAGGAGTCCGGTGCCGCGTCCCAGGCCGCAGCTGCCGGGGGTAGGTCCAAGAGGCGGAGGTTGGAGTTGGACTCCTCGGCAGCAGAAGGGGCAGCTGGGACCCCACAGGGCCCAACAGGGGAAGATGGCACGGAGTCATCCAGGTTGGTGGGGGGTTTGGTGGAGGAGGAGGCCGTGCAAGCACCAGAGACGGGGTCTGGAGGTGGGGATCCCACTGGTGCTAGTGGTGCAGTGCAGGACCAGGGACAGGAGGCAGCACAGGCCGCCGCGGAGGTGCCTGTGTGCAATCCTGTCCCTGATCCTGTCCCTGCATCATCTTGCACCAGCAGGGATGCCTACGTCCAGACCCGTTTTCAGGCAGGAGATGAGCTCACGTCAACTGGCCTTCCTCTGCCTGCGGACGTGGCTATCCAGGCCCGGGTTGAGCCTGTCCTGGCTGGTGTGGCGTTGCGTCAACGGGCCATGCGAGGTGGCCTGCAGTCTTTTCATGAAGAGACTGCAAGTCATCTCGAATGGTTCGTTGACCACGTCAGCCTGCTGGGACAGGTCACCCAGGCCGGATTCCTCCGTCTGATGGGGCTTGCTCCGACCCCCTCCTCAACTGGACCCTCTAGGCGCCAATCGTCCTCTGTGCCATCTTCCCACAGAGGACGACTGGCGCGTCCTCTGTGGGAACAGAGGGTGCCCTGTGGAGCTGCCTCTGACGGTGCGGCCAGGCTGGTGGAGGAGGCATCCCTGCCACAGTCGGGAGTCGGACGTCCAGCAGGGGTGGCCACATCAACGACTGCACCCCAGCCGGCGGAGGATGTGCAGGCAGCAGGAGGCAGAGCATGGGCAGAGGCACAGCAGCAGCAGCAACGTGGTGGGAGCCATGAAGGCTCGGGGCCTTCAACATCGGAGGGGCAGGCATCGGCCGGAGGGCAGGAGGACCCAGGACAGAGAGTGTCTTCCGTGTGGCAGCGGTTGGGCCACGCCATAGATGCGGAGCAGCAGCGGGCGGAAGAGGCACGGCTCACAATGGTCAGGGCGGAGAACTCCATGCGGAGGGCCCTGAGGCGGGCCGAGTGCCTCGAGGCAATCCGCAGGGGTTTGGAGGTGGAGACGTCGACAGCCCTGCGGACCCTCGGGGCCATGGAGGAGGACCGCCTCTGGGACATTGAGGAGGAGTTCGATGATGCCCTGGCCCGGGACATCCACAAGTGAGCCGTGAAACTAGCCCGCTGCCCTTGTACATAGTTATGTAGGTAGTGTTAGGTTTCATTTTTGTTTTTATTTTATTTGGACCTTTCGGACATTGGCCACATTTTTGTATATAGTTTATTTTATTAGTTAGTGTAGTTAGATAGGTTTCCTTTATTTTGTTGGGATAATGGACCCTGGCTTGTTCCCATGTACATAGTTCACAGACCACGCTCCTGCACAGAAGGCTGAACTACTGCCCCCAGAGCCCCGAGCACGCTCCCACCTGCCATCTGCTGCTGCCTGACTGCCTGCTGCCCACGTGCCCTGCCATTTGCTGCCTGCACATCAGCCAGGGGTGCTGTTGCTGTGACCACCCCTGCTGGAACCGAAGACTCCCGACTGGGATTCCATCGCTCCACAGCCCAGCCCCAGGACCCAGTTGCCCACCCACTCCTGCCTCTGGGGTTGTCATGTCGGGGCAAACACCATCTGGGACCACTGACAACCCCCGGCCAGAGAGGCAGAGGGGCACCAGCTTCAGTGCCACCGAAGTTGGTGTCCTGGTGGAGCAAGTCCTGGGGCAGTATGATGCCCTCTTCGGAAGTTCCCGCGCCGACAAGGAAGGACGGACTCGGATCTGGACTGACATTGTGACTGCCATCAACGCGGAGGGGGTGGCAGTCCGCGACTTACAACATGTCAAGAAGCGCTGGGAGGACTTCAGGTCCAGGACCCTGAACAAGGCCCGGCGCCTCTTGAAGGCAGCGGATGCCAAGGGGCGCCGGGGCCACTTGTCGGAAGAACAGATGAGGGTCCTGGAACGCATATCCCCAGCGCTCCACGTCCAGGTCCTTGAGAAGCAGACCCGTCTGGAGTCGAGCGGTGAGTGTACATGCATCCTGATTGTGAGCAGTGCGTGTGGTGATTATTCAGTAGTGTGCAGGTTGCACATCTGTTTGTATGGGGTCGAGTATGGGTGGGGGTGTACAGGTCCGTGGGGCTGACACATGCGAGGGCTGTAATGTGTGAGACATGGATGGTGCTTTTGTGTGTAGGCTTGCATGCCAAATGCAGTTGTGTGGGCACACATGTTTGGATGAATGTGTATGTAAGTAGACATGTCCGTGATGTCACGCATGTATGTTGTTTTTGGCTGCATGTATCAGCACTGTGTACATGTGCATGTGTGTGTATTTGACAAGGGTGCAACAGTGATGCAACATGGATGCATGTGACAGCGGTATGTGGAAGCCTGATTGGCAGATGTGACATGGATGCCCGTCTGAACACTGCGACACTTGGCAGAGGTGTACACATGCATGCAAGTGTGGTGGTGTGTGTACATGTGTGGTGCACTTCCTGTGTTGCATGTGATGTCTGGCTCACCTTTGGCTGCTCATTCTGTTGTATGTGTATGGCTGGTGGTGGCAGTTGCGATATGGCTGTGGTATGGCTCATGTGTGCGAGTTGTAATGACATGTGTGTTGGGGATTGTGATGACATGTCTGAGGTTTGCCAGTGCCACTCATGTACAACTGTCATGTGTGTATGTGTCCATTGTACAGTGCCCTGATGCCTGTGTTTTGTTTCTCCCTGTCTGCAGCGTCAACTGATGAAGAGGGCGGAGAAGGTGCTGTGGAGCACAGCGGCGGGCATCCCACCGCCAGCCAGAGACGCAAGGCCCGCCTCCCCTCCCATGTTGTCATCTCGTCGGGGAGTGAGGAGTCCGGTGCCGCGTCCCAGGCCACAGCTGCCGGGGGTAGGTCCAAGAGGCGGAGGTTGGAGTTGGACTCCTCGGCAGCAGAAGGGGCAGCTGGGACCCCACAGGGCCCAACAGGGGAAGATGGCACGGAGTCATCCAGGTTGGTGGGGGGTTTGGTGGAGGAGGAGGCCGTGCAAGCACCAGAGACGGGGTCTGGAGGTGGGGATCCCACTGGTGCTAGTGGTGCAGTGCAGGACCAGGGACAGGAGGCAGCACAGGCCGCCGCGGAGGTGCCTGTGTGCAATCCTGTCCCTGATCCTGTCCCTGCATCATCTTGCACCAGCAGGGATGCCTACGTCCAGACCCGTTTTCAGGCAGGGGATGAGCTCACGTCAACTGGCCTTCCTCTGCCTGCGGACGTGGCTATCCAGGCCCGGGTTGAGCCTGTCCTGGCTGGTGTGGCGTTGCGTCAACGGGCCATGCGAGGTGGCCTGCAGTCTTTTCATGAAGAGACTGCAAGTCATCTCGAATGGTTCGTTGACCACGTCAGCCTGCTGGGACAGGTCACCCAGGCCGGATTCCTCCGTCTGATGGGGCTTGCTCCGACCCCCTCCTCAACTGGACTCCCTACGCGCCAATCGTCCTCTGTGCCATCTTCCCACAGAGGACGACTCGCGCGTCCTCTGTGGGAACAGAGGGTGCCCTGTGGAGCTGCCTCTGACGGTGCGGCCAGGCTGGTGGAGGAGGCATCCCTGCCACAGTCGGCAGTCGGACGTCCAGCACGGGTGGCCACATCAACGACTGCACCCCAGCCGGCGGAGGATGTGCAGGCAGCAGGAGGCAGAGCACGGGCAGAGGCACAGCAGCAGCAGCAACGTGGTGGGAGCCATGAAGGCTCGGGGCCTTCAACATCGGAGGGGCAGGCATCGGCCGGAGGGCAGGAGGACCCAGGACAGAGAGTGTCTTCCGTGTGGCAGCGGTTGGGCCACGCCATAGATGCGGAGCAGCAGCGGGCGGAAGAGGCACGGCTCACAATGGTCAGGGCGGAGAACTCCATGCGGAGGGCCCTGAGGCGGGCCGAGTGCCTCGAGGCAATCCGCAGGGGTTTGGAGGTGGAGACGTCGACAGCCCTGCGGACCCTCGGGGCCATGGAGGAGGACCGCCTCTGGGACATTGAGGAGGAGGTCGATGATGCCCTGGCCCGGGACATCCACAAGTGAGCCGTGAAACTAGCCCGCTGCCCTTGTACATAGTTATGTAGGTAGTGTTAGGTTTCATTTTTGTTTTTATTTTATTTGGACCTTTCGGACATTGGCCACATTTTTGTATATAGTTTATTTTATTAGTTAGTGTAGTTAGATAGGTTTCCTTTATTTTGTTGGGATAATGGACCCTGGCTTGTTCCCATGTACATAGTTCACAGTAGGATTGTATTTTTTTTCACTTTTTAACCATGGAGCAATGGCTTTCTTTTTTATTTCCCATTGGATTTTGTTTTGTGGACATTGACTTTGGACAACATTACTTTGGAATTTTATTTTTGGTTTTGCTTTTTTTAACGGACATGCTTCTTTTCATTTTTGTACATTCACGTTTCTGTTTCTTCATTTTTTATTCTATTTATGTTTCCTTTAATACATATTTTTTTTGGTGAACTTCAATGTGTGGTATCTCATTGGTTTCATGCATTTCATGATATGTCTTTTGAGATTCACTGACACCCATTGGGTGTATGTGAGGGAAATGTGTTTGTTTCGGAACTTGCAATTGGTGTTCTGTGATGTAATTGCAAATTATGAGTGGGTGGATGCAATACTCGGGTGGGTGTTTTGCATTTGGAGGCTGACCATAGGGACCAGGGATCTAGATTGTGATGACATGTTGGCTGGGGAACATGAGTTGCACATGGGTGGGGGCCTGCTGGCAGGTGCCCCACCGTGCTGGGGGGTGGGGGTGCTGGGAGACATGGGTGGGGGCCTGGTGGTGGGTTCCCCTGCACTGCTGGGGGGTGGGGTGGGGTGGGAGACATGGGTGGGGGCCTGGTGGAGGCTGCCCCTGGTGACTGGGGGGGTGGGGGTGGTGGGGGACATGGGTGGGGGCCTGGTGGAGGCTGCCCCTGGTGACTGTGGGGGTGGGGGTGGTGTTTCGACATGGGTGGGGGCCTAGTGGAGGCTGCCCCTGGTGGCTGGGGTGTGGGGGTGCTGGGAGACATGGGTGCGGGCCTGGTGGTGGCTGCCCCTGCACTGCTGGGGGGTGGGGGTGGTGGGGAACATGCGTTGGACATGGGTGGGGGCCTGGTGGCAGGTGCCCCACAGTGCTGGGTGTGGGGGTGGTGGGGAACAATAGTTGGACATGGGTGGGGGCCTGCTGGCAGGTGCCCCACAGTGCTGGGGGGTGGGGGTGGTGGGGAACATGAGTTGGACATGGGTGGGGGCCTGCTGGCAGGTGCCCCACAGTGCTGGGGGGTGGGGGTGGTGGGGAACATGAGTTGGACATGGGTGGGGGCCTGCTGGCAGGTGCCCCACAGTGCTGGGGGATGGGGGTGGTGGGGAACATGAGTTGGACATGGGTGGGGGCCTGGTGGAGTCTGCCCCTGGTGACTGGGGGGGTGGGGGTGCTGGGAGACATGGGTGGGGGCCTGGTGGAGGCTGCCCCTGGTGGCTGGGGGGTGGGGGTGGTGGGAGACATGGGTGGGGGCCTGGTGGTGACTGCCCCTGCACTGCTGGGGGTGGTGGGAGACATGGGTGGGGGCCTGGTGGAGGCTGCCCCTGGTGACTGGGGGGGTGGGGGTGGTGGGAGACATGGGTGGGGCCTGGTGGCAGGTGCCCCACAGTGCTGGGGGGTGGGGGTGGTGGGGAACATGAGTTGGACATGGGTGGGGGCCTGCTGGCAGGTGCCCCACAGTGCTGGGGGTGGGGGTGGTGGGGAACATGAGTTGGACATGGGTGGGGGCCTGCTGGCAGGTGCCCCACAGTGCTGGGGGGTGGGGGTGGTGGGGAACATGAGTTGGACATGGGTGGGGGCCTGGTGGAGGCTGCCCCTGATGACTGGGGGTATGGGGTGCTGGGAGACATGGGTGGGGGCCTGGTGGAGGCTGCCCCTGGTGGCTGGGGAGTGGGGGTGGTGGGAGACATGGGTGGGGGCCTGGTGGTGGGTGCCCCTGCACTTCTGGGGGGTGGGGGTGGTGGGAGACATGGGTGGGGGCCTGGTGGAGGCTGCCCCTGGTGACTGGGGGAGTGGGGGTGGTGGGAGACATGGGTGGGGGCCTGGTGGCAGGTGCCCCACAGTGCTGGGGGGTGGGGGTGGTGGGGAACATGAGTTGGACATGGGTGGGGGCCTGCTGGCAGGTTCCCCACAGTGCTGGGGGGTGGGGGTGGTGGGGAACATGCGTTGGACATGGGTGGGGGCCTGCTGGCAGGTGCCCCACAGTGCTGGGGGGTGGGGGTGGTGGGGAACATGAGTTGGACATGGGGGGGGGCTGCTGGCAGGTGCCCCACAGTGCTGGGGGGTGGGGGTGCTGGGAGACATGGGTGGGGGCCTGGTGGAGGCTGCCCCTGGTGACTGGGGGGTGGGGGTGGTGGGAGACATGGGTGGGGGCTTGGTGGTGGGTGCCCCTGCACTGCTGGGGGTGGGGGTGGTGGGAGACATGGGTGGGGGCCTGGTGGAGGCTGCCCCTGGTGACTGGGGGGGTGGAGGTGGTGGGAGACATGGGTGGGGGCCTGGTGGTGGGTGCCCCTGCACTGCTGGGGGGTGGGGGTGGTGGGAGACATGGGTGGGGGCCTGGTGGAGGCTGCCCCTGGTGACTGGGGGGTGGGGGTGGTGGGAGACATGGGTGGGGGCCTGGTGGAGGCTGCCCCTGGTGGCTGGGGGGTGGGGGTGGTGTGAGACATGGGTGGGGGCCTGGTGGTGGGTGCCCCTGCACTGCTGGGGGGTGGGGGTGGTGGGAGACATGGGTGGGGGCCTGGTGGAGGCTGCCCCTGGTGACTGGAGGGGTGGGGGTGGTGGGAGACATGGGTGGGGGCCTGGTGGCAGGTGCCCCACAGTGCTGGGGGGTGGGGGTGGTGGGGAACATGAGTTGGACATGGGTGGGGGCATGCTGGCAGGTGCCCCACAGTGCTGGGGGGTGGGGGTGGTGGGGAACATGAGTTGGACATGGGTAGGGCCTGCTGGCAGGTGCCCCACAGTGCTGGGGGGTGGGGGTGGTGGGGAACATGAGCTGGACATGGGTGGGGGGCCTGGTGGAGGCTGCCCCTGATGACTGGGGGGGTGGGGTGCTGGGAGACATGGGTGGGGGCCTGGTGGAGGCTGCCCCTGGTGCCTGGGGGGTGGGGGTGGTGGGAGACATGGGTGGGGGCCTGGTGGTGGGTGACCCTGCACTTCTGGGGGGTGGGGGTGGTGGGAGACATGGGCGGGGGCCTGGTGTAGGCTGCCCCTGGTGACTGGGGGGGTGGGGGTGGTGGGAGACATGGGTGGGGCCTGGTGGTGGGTGCCCCTGCACTGCTGGGGGTGGGGGTGGTGGGAGACATGGGTGGGGGCCTGGTGGAGGCTGCCCCGGGTGACTGGGGGGGTGGGGGTGGTGGGAGACATGGGTGGGGGCCTGGTGGTGGGTGCCCCTGCACTGCTGGGGGGTGGGGGTGGTGGGGGACATGGGTGGGGGCCTGGTGGAGGCTGCCCCTGGTGACTGGGGGGGTGGGGGTGGTGGGAGACATGGGTGGGGGCCTGGTGGAGGTTGCCCCACAGTGCTGGGGGGTGGGGGTGGTGGGAGATATGGGTGGGGGCCTGGTGGAGGCTGCCCCTGGTGACTGGGGGGGTGGGGGTGCTGGGAGACATGGGTGGGGGCCTGGTGGAGGCTGCCCCTGGTGGCTGGGGGGTGGGGGTGCTGGGAGACATGGGTGGGGGCCTGGTGGTGGCTGCCCCTGCACTGCTGGGGGGTGGTGGGGAACATGCGTTGGACATGGGTGGGGGCCTGCTGGCAGGTGCCCCACAGTGCTGGGGGGTGGGGGTGGTGGGGAACATGAGTTGGACATGGGTGGGGGCCTGCTGGCAGGTGCCCCACAGTGCTGGGGGGTGGGGGTGCTGGGAGACATGGGTGGGGGCCTGGTGGAAGCTGCCCCTGGTGACTGGAGGGGGTGGGGGTGGTGGGAGACATGGGTGGGGGCCTGGTGGTGGGTGCCCCTGCACTGCTGGGGGGTGGGGGTGGTGGGAGACATGGGTGAGGGCCTGGTGGAGGCTGCCCCTGGTGACTGGGGGGGTGGGGGTGGTGGGAGACATGGGTGGGGGCCTTGTGGAGGCTGCCCCTGGTGACTGGGGGGGTGGGGGTGGTGGGAGACATGGGTGGGGGCCTGGTGGAGGCTGCCCCTGGTGACTGTGGGGGTGGGGGTGCTGGGAGACATGGGTGGGGGCCTGGTGGAGGCTGCCCCTGGTGGCTGGGGGTGGGGGTGCTGGGAGACATGGGTGGGGGCCTGGTGGTGGCTGCCCCTGCACTGCTGGGGGGTGGGGGTGGTGGGGAACATGCGTTTGTCATGGGTGGGGGCCTGCTGGCAGGTGCCCCACAGTGCTGGGGGGTGGGGGTGGTGGGGAACATGAGTTGGACATGGGTGGGGGCCTGCTGGCAGGTGCCCCACAGTGCTGGGTGGTGGGGAACATGAGTTGGACATGGGTGGGGGCCTGCTGGCAGGTGCCCCACAGTGCTGGGGGGTGGGGGTGCTGGGAGACATGGGTGGGGGCCTGATGGAGGCTGCCCCTGGTGGCTGGGGGATGGGGGTGCTGGGAGACATGGGTGGGGGCCTGGTGGTGGGTGCCCCTGCACTGCTGGGGGGTGGGGTGGTGGGAGACATGGGTGGGGGCCTGGTGGTTGCTGCCCCTGCACTGCTGGGGGGTGGGGGTGGTGGGGAACATGCGTTGGACATGGGTGGCGCCTGCTGGCAGGTGCCCCACAGTGCTGGGGGGCGGGGGTGGTGGGGAACATGAGTTGGACATGGGTGGGGGCCTGCTGGCAGGTGCCCCACAGTGCTGGGGGTTGGGGGTGCTGGGAGACATGGGTGGGGGCCTTGTGGAGGCTTCCCCTGGTGGCTGGGGGGTGGGGGTGGTGGGAGACATGGGTGGGGGCCTGGTGGTGGGTGTCCCTGCACTGCTGGGGGGTGGGGGTGGTGGGAGACATGGGTGGGGGCCTGGTGGAGGCTGCCCCTGGTGACTGGGGGGGTGGGGGTGGTGGGAGACATGGGTGGGCGCCTGGTGGCAGGTGCCCCACAGTGCTGGGGGGTGGGGGGGGTGGGGGTGGTGGGGAACATGAGTTGGACATGGGTGGGGGCCTGCTGGCAGGTGCCCCACAGTGCTGGGGGGTGGGGGTGGTGGGGAACATGAGATGGACATGGGTGGGGGCCTGCTGGCAGGTGCCCCACAGTGCTGGGGGGCGGGGGTGGTGGGGAACATGAGTTGGACATGGGTGGGGGCCTGCTGGCAGGTGCCCCACAGTGCTGGGGGGTGGGGGTGCTGGGAGACATGGGTGGGGGCCTGGTGGAGGCTGCCCCTGGTGACTGGGGGGGTGGGGGTGGTGGGAGACATGGGTGGGGGCCTGGTGGTGGGTGCCCCTGCACTGCTGGGGGGTGGGGGTGGTGGGAGACATGGGTGGGGGCCTGGTGGAGGCTGCCCCTGGTGACTGGGGGGTGGGGGTGGTGGGAGACATGGGTGGGGGCCTGGTGGAGCCTGCCCCTGGTGACTGGGGGGGTAGGGTGGTGGGAGACATGGGTGGGGGCCTGGTGGAAGCTGCCCCTGGTGACTGTGGGGGTGGGGGTGCTGGGAGACATGGGTGGGGGTCTGGTGGAGGCTGCCCCTGGTGGCTGGGGGGTGGGGGTGCTGGGAGACATGGGTGGGGGCCTGGTGGTGGCTGCCCCTGCACTGCTGGGCGGTGAGGGTGGTGGGGAACATGCGTTTGTCATGGGTGGGGGCCTGCTGGCAGGTGCCCCACAGTGCTGGGGGGTGGGGGTGGTGGGGAACATGAGTTGGACATGGGTGGGGGCCTGCTGGCAGGGACCCCACAGTGCTGGGGAATGGGGATGGTGGGGAACATGAGTTGGACATGGGTGGGGGCCTGCTGGCAGGTGCCCCACAGTGCTGGGGGGTGGGGGTGCTGGGAGACATGGGTGGGGGTCTGGTGGTGGGTGCCCCTGCACTGCTGGGGGGTGGGGGTGTTGGGAGACATGGGTGGGGGCCTGGTGGAGGCTGCCCCTGGTTACTGGGTGTGCAGGGGGACATGCGTTGGTGGGCAGTAGTGCAAGTTGACATGTGGGTTGGCTGGGGGTCATGGCCATGGTGGATGGTGTGCCTGCAGGACATGTGCAGGGTCGGCCCCTGTGGTGTGAGCCACCTGCAGCGGCCGTGGAGGGTGTAGAGGGAACACCTGGGAGGACCCACATGTGCAATTCACGTGTGGTGCTCCCCGCGCACCCCTGTAATACACGTACCCTGATGGAATCGCGTGTGGAACTTCCCGCGCACCGCTGGAATACACGTACCCTGCAGAAATCGCGTGCGGCACTTCCTGCGCACCCCTGAGATACGCGTACCCCTAATCGCGTGTGGAAATTCCTGCGCACCCCTGAAATACACGTACCCTGCTGAAATCGCGTGTGGCACTTCCTGCGCACCCCTGAGATACGCGTACCCTGCTCGCACGGGCCCAATCGCGTGTGGAAATTCCCGCGCACCCCTGAGATACGCATACCCTACGGAAATCGCGTGTGGAACTTCCCGCGCACCCCTGAAATACACGTACCCTGCTCGCACGGGGCCAATCGCGTGAGGTACTTCCCGCCACCCCAGTGATACACGTAGCCCGCTTGCCGTGCTGGTACAGGGTTGGCGCAGCCCTTTGCGCTGGATTGGGTATATTGATGGCTTTTCCCTGCGTGAGAGGCGTTCTTGGGGGCGTAACTGGCGCTGCTGCAGGGTCGCTGCGCCACTGTGCGCCACGGCTGGTTTTGGTGGCTGGAATCCATGAATACGCTGTGCGCGGAAATGGATTTTAGCGCACGCGGCTGGCGCAGGGATTCGCACGCGCACACTGTGCGCCAGCCGCGTGCGCCACTTGTGCGCTGATTTCTATGAATTACCCCCTATATGTGTTGTCAGGATTGTTTGCTGCATTTCTGTGAAGTGCTAACATTTGCAAACACAATGGGTCTGTACTGTGTAAGTAAATGTTGTCAACAATTGGTGATAATTGAAATAGAATATTCATTATTACATTTGCGTAGCAACTTACACCAACTATATTTGAGAATTTAAATGGTCGAGGTAGTTCTGTATCTAACTGCTTTTTTCCTTCTTTAAAGAAGTACCAGTTTATTTTCCCTAATTGATTCTTTTTTGCTTGTGGTACTTGATGAAGTATTAGATTATTTTACTCTCTTTGGAGGATTTGCAGTGACATCCTGTTGCATTTCTGTTTGATTTATTTTTCTTTTATAACGTTTTACTTTTTGTGGAACAGAATATGTGTTTAGGAGGGGGGGGGTGTATAGTGAGCGAAGTCTATTGTATTCTAAAATGCAAGGAATATCAGCGTTTATTTTACTTGCATCAAAATTGATTAGAAATAGACCGTCAAGTGTACGTAAGCGTGATAGTGCTACATAGCTCATGCCTTCTTTAAAGACTGTGTTACCAATATCTATCATTGCTTTGTCTAGGGTAAGACCTTGTGATTTATGAATCGTGTCTGTGTATGCAAGAGTTAGAGAAAATTGTTCTCTGCGTACATACATATCTTTGAAGAGAAGGAATCTAGCTGTTGAGCGTCCTATCCTTTTTACTTCTGAAAGTTTGTCAAAGAGTATATTGACAAACTGAATTTTGTTGTCGCGTGGGTATGTTTGAAAGCCAACAACTGTACCCAGTGCTCCATTAACTAGTCCTTGGTCCACGTCAAGGTTATGTTTAAGCATTACTCTGCAATTTAAGGATAATTTTAATATCTTTTCTAAGCCTGCTGTGTTTGAGATTGATTTTTGTGAACTATTTAGTCTTGTTGTGGCTTGGTCACACATGGGTAGTGTCATACCATGTACATCTAGTTTGTCTGTGGCGCTAATTTCCATGATTGGTTGCATTTCTTTCCTTAGCATGATTTCATTGAATTTGAAACAGCTTGCAAGAGTTGGCATTAAGGCCATACAATTGACATTTTTGTGGGCTAATTGTTCCATAACATCTGTAGCACATGCATTATCGCCATAAAGTGCATTAATGTGCCGGGTTTTCAATTTTGCTTCTGCTTCTTTAGAAAGTATACCAACTCTGATACTTTTTAAAATGTTGGCATAAGTGAGATCTGCAGATTGCCGCATGTTTTCTGTTAATTCTCTGTATTGGAAATGTTGCCAAAGGTTGACATTTCCAATGCTGCCAACAGTTTTACGGCAGAGTTTGTGTCCAAATGTTTTAAAAATAGGCTCACCTTTTACTGGTGTTAATTGAAGCAGATCTCCAAAAACAATAATGTGTTTTCCTGCAAAGAGCTCTTCATAGTCTGTTTTGAGTACTTCTTGTAATCTGAGGTGAATCAAAGCTAACATCAGGTTGGAGACCATGCTCAGTTCATCTATTAGTAGCATTTTCATTTGTTTCAATACTCTGCGTAATTCCATTGCAGCTTCTGCAGAAAGTGTGTAATAGTCTAATTTGTTCTGGTGTTCTACTGGTAATAGTAGTAATCGGTGTAATGTAACACCACGTATGTTGTAGGCAGCTAAACCTGTGGGGGCACTGACAACAGCTGACAGTTTGTTGTTTGTCAATTGTTGAAGGAACTTACTAATGATTTTGATTAGGAATGTTTTGCCAGAACCAGCTTCACCACTGACGTACAGTAGTATAGGTTTATAATTATGGCAGGAACATTCTTTATTTTCATGTTTTACACCATGTGCAATTTGTTTTGTTACTTCTTGAAAAATGTTACTTTGCTCATTGTTTAGTTTTGATTGTAGTATAGTTAAGTCTTCCTTATCTTCATACTGACACATGGTGTTTTCTACTTCTATCATAGCTAATTCTGCCTCATGTATTATTAGTGGTTCTCCCAGTGGTTCTTGGCTTCCTGTTACAGAAGGTTGACTACTGTCAGGAGTGTCCTTATCTAGTTGGGCTTGGAGTTCTTCTTCGTGTTGCTGTTCATTGTGAAACATTGTTTTGTACTGTGTTAAGTTTACATCAGTTATAGTGCTTTCATTTGCTTTGAAAGCATCCTCATATGAGTCATAGTTATCTAGTAATTGTTCTTCTTTTCTCCTTGGTTTGAAGAGTTGTAGCAGGGACATGTAATATACTTCTTTATGTTGAGGAGTCTTTAATGACAATTTGATAAGATTAATTAAATTTGGTTTAGTGAGTTTAACTAAGCTGCCTTCACAGTTTGTCACTCTATATTTACCTTTTTTTCATCAGGTTTCATATTATTTTTGTATGTGTAGTTTTGGGCTATGTGGTATAGACACGTTTTCCAAAGTATTACTTCTGTTTGGGTAGTATGTGTCCAATAAATTGTTTTTTAAAATGTCTTGGCTGTTGGGATCATGTTTGGCTATTGTTTCTATATCTTCATATGATTTTAGAACTCTTGTTCTAGATTTAGCTGGACCAAGACTTAGCCATACTATATTTTCAGATTTACCATACAATGCAGTACCAGTTAAACGATCAGCGGCTTCATATGATCCACATTCTCTATGGGTGAGCATTTTTATGCCCAAGCTGTATAATTTCTGAGATACTGTTTTATCTGATGACAGGTCATTCCAGAGGTCTTGGAGCTCTGTCTTTTCTGCTTTAGTTAAGTATGCTGTGACATATCGTGCAACTATAGTAGAATTGTTTGCAATGTACTGCACATCTATGTTTGCATTCCATAAGTGGGCAATGATTGCATTATAATCATTGATATATTTTTCTTCTTCTTTTCTTTTTATGTAATATGTATTTTTAGGTGACTTACCTTTAACACTATGTCTAACTGAAGACATGAGGTTGTTCACTTGACCTGTATTTGTAACTGGTCTAGGGAAACCAAATCGGCATTTGGTGTAGTATTTCCCTTTGTTTTTGTATTTGCGACGCCAATATTTTCCACATTTGTGTCATTGAAATTGTAAAATTTGTGCATGAAGATCACTATTTGTGGCTTCTGATGGAATTTCACAAGTGACATATTTTTCAATAAACTGTAAAACAGTGGCATCACTGTCTTGACCAAATTTAGGAGCATCTTTAATCCATAAAAGCATGTGGATATCTGGTGCTCCTCTAGCTTGGTATTCTTTTCTCCAAAAGAAGTGTTGCACTTCTCAAGGGGAGGAACAGTTTTATTACAAATAAAATGTAGCATAGCAATGAAGCGATGGTGAAAATATCTTGAAACATTAACAGGATCCAAAGAACAAAGTTCTCCAGGTGTAAGTATATCTATGTTTGTTTTGTTTTTATTTGATATGCGTAGGAAATCATGTAAATCTTCCCATGCATATTCTGCACAAATTAATGTAACAAACCAAGTGGGTGGGCCAAGGTTTCTGATCATACAAGGTACATCTCCATGACGTCGAAACCAGTACTCTTTAGTACCACGCATATTTGCTAATAGATTTGTAATATTTGATTGTAAAACCTCATCCTTTTGTTGCACTTTTTCTAATAATTGTGTAGCTGTCATATTTTGAAAGTGTGATCCTGATTTTAATATGTGTGCAACTCCGTAACATAAAGTTGCTAGTTCACTTTCAAAGAGTAGATGGAATATGTATTCCACATTTTGTCTAAATCTGGGATCTTCAGAATACATCCGTAATGAGCGGTATTCTGAAGCTGATATTTGAATAGGTCTATCATCATACCTTCCTCCTTTGCCAATAGGAAAGAGCAGAGGAAAAGCACGTGCTTCTATACTTTTTTCCCATATGCTGATTGGCGATCCTTTTGTTTGACGCATTTGGTAAGTTTCCAGTACATCTTCTACGGTGTCATTACAGTGCAAAGGATGAATTGTATAATGGTCTAAAGTATTTGATATTGTAGCAGGATCTAGTAGCTCAAATTGACCAGCTTCTTGTGTTTCTTGAATTATTTCAGTTGTATCTTTCAAGTTTTCTTCGATATTAATTTCTTTGTAATATTCATTATTCTCTTTAAGATATTGGAAGGCCTGTCTAACTTTATATAAATCTACCGGCTTTTGCCATATTTTTTTGTCTTTTGTAGGTACTCCATTTACTAAGATAATTAAAGATTGCTGCATTGGACGTTGCACTCCTAGAGTATGCACATTTTCTTTTAGATCTAATGGTAAATAAACTACTTTTCCACGAATGCCTTTTACCAATTCAGAGGGAGGTAATTTTGCTGTTTTTGGTTGAAGGCGTATTATTGCTTGAAATGGGTGTACTGTTTGAATTATGATGCTCTCATATACATTAAGTTGTTGTAGGGGTTTTGGTACTGGGTATAATTCCAAATTATTTGTGATAGCACGTGAAGGAATTTGTTGTTGTCAAGTTTTGTAGTGCAGTAACTGCAAAGTATTAAGGGCTCAGTTATTTCGTATTTGTTTTCTGCTACAAGGTAGAGAGCTAATTCCAACCATTTAGAATCTTCATTGTTTTCTATTTTGCATGATAGGTCTACAGTTGTTGTGTTACTTTTATAAAAAGTTCTACAGCAACATACACATACATGGTTTGGTACTTCAGTTGATGTACTTTTAAATTTTAGTATTTCTTTTTTGTATGTGTTTAGCAAAAGGTTGCCATGTGTAGAATTATTGCTTAATTGGTTTAAAGCTATTTCATTCTGTAAATGGCTTTCACTTCCAAAATATTTTTTCTGGATATAGTGAATTTCTTCAAGTAGGTCTTTTGCTGTACCATGTAGAAGGATGTTATTTAACTTTGCTAGTGCTAAAGCTGGACTTTTAGCATAGTACAGCTTATAGACTACATTTCTTATAGTTGAATGATGTGTTGATATCCTTTTGATATCATGGAAAGTGGTTTTACAAGTAGGTCCTGTAATGCAGGCCAATGAATGTCCTTGGAGTCCTGTGTACTTGCGCACTGGACAGGTATCCATATTTTGCAGTAATTTAATTTTGATTTTGTTTTTGCTTTTTACATATTTATTGAGGAATTGGCGTAAAGATTTGAAACATTGTTTGGGAATGTTACACATTGACGTGCATGGCCATTTGTACAGTAGACGTTCTGATTCAGTTGAATGGAGGGGTAATTCTAAGTTTTCAGGGCATATTTTTGTAAGGAGTACTTCTTGTTCCATTATGGTATTATTCACTTTTTCATAACCTCGACCACTGTATGTATGGCAATTGTATTTGTTTGCTTTTGTTTGTACGCTTCTTCATTAAAATATGGTTCTGTGCTCGTAGTGTGATTCAATTCACCTCCGCAGATACTTAAGAAGTTCTTTCTGTTGACATTTCGCTTATTGAGAAGTCTTTTTTGTAATTTAGTTATTAGTTTTGTTAGTGGTTTCATTTTGTTTAACAGTAAAATAAATAACTTTTTTTTCTCAGAACAATTGCACTGTCCATCAACGCTTCTAAGATTAATTTCCTACGATAGGTTTTAAGCATTGAACCTGATTTCTCTCCTGTTTTTATAAGATTTTGAAGGACTTTGTGACGGTACATTTTGGCTAAAATACTTTTCTTGGTATGCTTACTTTGCACTATATTAAAATTTGAAGAAGTAGTTTTATCTGTAGTGATAGCTGATTTTCTGTTAATTGCTTTTTGGTTTGTTTTACATTTTGATAGAGGAGGCAAAGTTTTTGTACTTGAAACTTCTTGTGTTTCACTAAATGACTGTATTAGCTGTTTTGTTTCAACTTTTTTTACAAATTCTGCTAGAGATCGATGCTTATGTTGGACACTTTTATTTTCATTTCCTCTACTTTTGCGTTGCTTTCTACAGACTTGACTTTTGGTAGGCTTTCTTTAGGGTCTGTTGAAAAAAATAAAGAAGATATGGGTTGGGGTGTTCTGGAATGTATGTGTGCTGTGTGCATGAGTGTTTGAGTAAGATGATAAAGCTGTATGTTATGGTGTGTGATTGTGCATTGGGAACTACAACTAGTAGGGATAGGTATTCTTGAATTTATGTGTTACTAAACTGGGGTTCAGATGACAAAAAAAAGGTAAGCTAGTGGTGTGGAAAAGTACAAATAGTAAATCTAATGTATACAATTAAAACAGTTGTTTGTTCTATAATATGAAAATTGTAGCGGTTCAGTTGAGTAATTTGTGTGTCGAAAAATAGGAATTTGTGGGCCATTCTGGCTGTAAATCGCTGTTTAAGGCATGGAGATTTTTGGACAAAATGGTACACAATCTCTATTTTTAGGCACCAAAATAGTTTGTATTAACATTATAGTATGTTTGATTAATAATACAAATATTATGGTGATATTCTACTTACTTTTTTTCTTAAATTAACAGGTAACTTCTTAGTTCTTCTTTGTTCTTCGAATTCGGCTGCTTCTTTTCAGGAGACTGGTCTTCACTGAAATTGTAAAAGCTTCAAATTAGTAACTTTGTTTGTATATAGCGGTGTTTTTAATTTAGATATTGATTTTTTTAATTGAAATCCTCAGTGCCTTCTTTAAAACCATTAAACTAATTTATTTACATAAGATACATTGCATCAGTTCAGTACATATGATATGTTCTTAATGAACAAATTGTATTGAATGACTAACTGTAGCAAAAACAAATATCTTTACTATGTCTTGTGAAATTTATAATATACCAGTTCTGTAAGTAAGCTGTTCTAGGTAATAGCACCTCAATGTCATGCCTAAATTAAAGTAATTAAGTAAATAAATAAATAAAAACAAAAAATATGAAATTGTATAAGTATTTTTTTAAAGATTTAGACATAGATTGTGCTTGCATGCAATTTTGTTTGAATATATGTAGTCTATATATTTCATTTAAAAAATGTTAGTTTAACATGATTTGAGTGTGTGTGTATAAAGAAAGTAAATAGTGTAAAGGTTTATAAGTGATAGTTGATTTTAGGAAATTGAAAAAAATACAGTAAATTCATTTTACAGATTACACAAGCTAAAAGTCTGTTTGAAAATGTGTTCATCTACTGTACAGAAAATATGCATACCTGAAGTTTGTGTTCATGCATATGGATATGCATGGAGCTGCAAGTAGAAATCTTGGAGACTTGTACAGTATTTCTGGTAGATGGTGCTTGCCAATGATATGACACTTGTACTCAGAGGGATTCACAGTACATTTGCAGTGCTGATCTATGATGATGCAGTTAGATGTAGAGGTCTTGAATGTGATTGGTGCATGGTCATGTGATTTCTTAGCTACATCCAATGAGGGAATGGCAGAGAGAGTGAAGTGGAAATGGTAGAAGGGCTGTTCATGTTACGATATGTCCGCGGACATGGCGGTAGTTCGCGGACATCGGGAGTTACATCCGGGGATTTTTGGGTTCAGAAGTCATGCAAATGAGAATAAGCACTAAAAGGGATTGGTCAGGAAAGTTTAGTGGGTGTGTTTTGCCAGGAGAGAGTTTCTCGGATACTCTTTTTGCTGAGAGAACAAAAGATAGCTATGGCTGTGTGTTTCAGAAAACAGATTGTTTGGATTTTGGGAGATTCGTGGATACATTGGTTGAAGGTGCATGCAGAAAGCTGTGGAGTAGCTGTAGATCTTGGATTCCCACATGTGGAAGTACACTGGCATGGAGTACGTGGAATGAAGTGGTTGGACTTGCTACCTCTCTGTGCTACTTTGGAGACACTTTGGAGACAGAGCAACATCCAGACATAATTGTAATTCATTGTGGAGGGAAAAGTTTAGGACATGTGACTGGAATTGTTTTGCAATTTGCTATGAAAGAAGGACTTGGGAAGGTTATGGACATGTTTCCTAATTCTCAAGTGATATTTTCACAGATTGCGCAGAGACAAATGTGGCTTCGTTCTTCTTCATTTGGTCCACAAATGGAAAAAGCAAGGCGCAATGTTAATAAGGCTGTGTGCGCCTTTCTAAGAGATTTTGGCATGTCCTCTTTTCACAATGAAAATATTATGTTTCGTAGTACATACATTTTTCGCAGAGATGGAGTCCATCTTACTTATGCTGGCAATCAGATTTTTCTGAGAAATGTACAAAATGCATTGCGACCTTTTTTGGAATTACAACAACCATTTTGAAGTAGGTGTTAAGCATTTATAATTTTTGACTTACAAACACCTCCCAAAGGCTCTTTTCAGAGCCACCACTTCCTCCCAGAGAAAATTGCAATGTTTGTGATGGGGTAGCAACCCAATTTTTTAAATGTTCGCGAACTGTCCGCGGACTTCTAAAAAATACAAAGGGCCCTGCTTCATTTATTTTCACTTCTATTTTTTAACTGCGAAAGGCGGCTCTGAAAAGAGCCTTATTTTTTTTTATTTTTGATATTTTGTATTTTTTTGGTTTTTTATACATGACACACTAGGAGAGGAGGGGAAAGGAAGGTAAAGGGGGGGACACCAACCAAAGGGATAAGAAAGGGCGAGCTGAGAGCGGAAGATGTAGAGTGGGTTTTATTTGGGTAGTGAGCAGATCTTCTCGTGCTCTGAGACGATAGTCTCAAAAGCACTACGAAGTCACTCCCCCCTGCAGAGTACTGTGTCACAGCACATACATACATACAACTGTGACCCTCGAAAGGTAAGGGTCATCAGCATTCTGTATGGCCTGTGAGGCAGCTTGAGGAAGACGCTGTCCCACAGAGGTGGTCCTTGTGGTGAAAGGATCAGAAACAGAGGATGAAGTAGAGGAAATCAACCTGCTACGTTCTTCGCAAGGTACAACCCTGCGAATAGCCCCTGAGTGAAATGACTTCAGGTGTTGCTTCATAGTAGTGGTCCCAAAGCTGTACTTACCGTGCTTCCCGCGACTGAGTATCATTTTGCGCTCATTGCAGGTAACCCGGTTCGCACAAGCCTTAGGAACATTCCCATGAATGGTAAATAACCGCCACACCCAAGACTCACGCCTAGTGCGGGTAGTAGGGTTTTCCTCTACCTCATTCTCATCATCCTCTTCTTCCTCCTCCGCATCCTCACTCCTGTTCCCCTCTTCAGGCCCTTGGGGAGGTGGTGGTGGTGGAGCGGGTGGGGGTGGTGCTGAAGCAGGTGCAGCACCAGGTGGCAGTTCTGCAGCCAGGGATGCCATCTCGATGGTGTAATCAGCAAGTTGCTGGAGAAATAGCTGTGCTCTGAAGAATAGCCAGAAACACAATTAGAATAAGCTCTAGGGCGTGGTCTTTTATAGAGGTGCTTGTGCGCGGTCCACGGACATGCGCGCTGTCCGCGGACAGATCGAACACAAAAAAAAGTTTGAAAAGTTTCAAAAGGGATGTAGAAACTCAGGATTACTATGTGAGACTTGTGCCATGGTGAGATTTTATTGAAAAATATTATGGATTAATTGAAAATGTACTTTTAATTTGTTCAGGGACCCGAACAGTGACGGCATTCAGAACACGCGATCAGCGTGGGCGCGGTCATATGATCTGTTCGCGAACAAGTCCGCGAAGGAAGCGCATGTCCGCAGGACACCAAATGCACGGAGATTGGCTAGGGCATGCGCGTTGATGTTCTACGGACACTGTTCGGGTCCTGAACTAATTAAAATTGCGTCACACGTGAAACGAACATTTCAGGACACTGCGTGTGTTCTTAGAACAGTTTAAATTTGCTAGCGAACAGTAAGGACAGATATAGTGTTCTTCAGGACATGTTCAATTTCATTTATGTACGAACATTTCAGGACACCAATTGTGTTCTTAGAACATTTTCAACTTGCTAGCGAACAGTACGGACAGGTATATGTTCTTTAAGACACCTCCATTTTCGTTTAATTACAAACAATTCAGGACACCGCGTGTGTTCTTAGAATAGTTTCATCTTGCTAGCGAACAGTACGAACAGGTATAGTGTTCTTCAGGGCACCTCCATTTTCGTTTATTTACGAACATTTCAGAACACCTGCACTGTCCGCGGACACCTACATTGTTTTTTTTTTTTTTAAAAAGGAAACTATTTACAACACAATATAAAAATTAAACTTTATTTAACATATATTAATAATTTATGAGAAAGAAGGTGAGGCGGAAACAGAAACAAAAACAGGAGAATTAGGGGTTTCATCATGATTGTTATTAGGTGAAGAAGGGATGGAAGTCTCATCAAAACGTTTTGGGTTATGGAGAGGGTTTGGGGATAATTGACTGGGATATGGTGAGGAGGGACAAGTACATGTGGGGCAATGGTACGAGGTTTTTGCTTTAAAATGATCTTCCACAAAAGTTTTCAAATTATTAAAATTAGTCAACAATAAATCCATTTTTTCTTCTATACTGTGAAAAGTGTTATCCATAACAGGTTTTTGTGAAGTATTTTCTATTTTGGTATGCTCTGTACAAAAAAAAATATAAATATGTTAAATGTATACAAAATAATAATAATTAAATGGTTTATATTATAAAGTGTTTACCATTAGTTTCACTATCTTGTGACATTTCTTCATGTGGGAAATGTTCCTCTAGCCATTCCAGTGTACTAGACATTTCTGTGAGAGAAAAAAAAAAGATAATATATTTTTTTTATCTAATACAGATAGTTTATAAATATATGAATAAAAGTAAGTACACTTACTATTTCAGGTAAGATATGTCCTATGTACTCAGTGGGTCTGCTCTTGTTCTCAGTTCTGTCGTGTTTGTGAGGTAATTATGTTGGAAGCCAATTTATTTTCTTGTGGTATATTCCATTTTAGAACATAGTGCATTTAAATGAATGGTTAGTGTGTTGTATATATGGGTTACATTTCTTATGTATTAGTACATATAATGTGTTTGTGTGCTTTTTTTTGAATTTGTTAAATGTTCCTATGTTATGATATAACAATCAAACATACCCCCCCCCAGAGTTTTTAGGTAGTGGTACTGTTCTTCGAACATGTCCGCGAACATTAAATGAGTTCGCGGACATCAAGTACAGTAGAAGAGATTCAGTCAGTTCCATATGATATGTATATAAAGTGAAAGTCATTATTGTTAAGTTGCACTACTAAAAACCTACGAAATTCAATGAAAAAACTTTGTTAAAGGGACGTTATGGTTAAGTTGCGCTACTAAAAACCTATGAAATTCAGTGAAAAAACTTTGTTAAAGGAACGTTATGGTTAAGTTGCGCTACTAAAAACCTATGAAATTCAGTGAAAAAACTTTGTCAAAGGGACGTTATGGTTGCAAGTAAAACCGAAAAACCCTTGAAATTCGCCAGTTATGGTAAGCTAAGCAACCATAACTCACGCCACCACCGTGCACTGCTAAGACTAACACCCAGGACATCAAAGATGACATCACAAATGGCCCCCATGTCCGGTTGATGCTCAGTCAGCAGATCAAAAATATCTTGGCAATGTGCCACTGCTGAATGGGCATTAATCAGAAAACCCGACAACAGAGAACCAATAAACTCACCCCTGTGACGAGGATCAGCCACATTGACAGGAATTGTGTCACTACTGGTACCACACATGCCCAGCTACTGGGACGACAAGTGGCCTCAGGGGCTAGCTTCACTAGCTCAGCTCGGGCATACTTAATAACACCATTTGAGAGCCTTCCCCTACCCGGGAGCTGTAAAATAGAGGGAAGCTTGTCTATTTTGTTCGGACACTGCTTCATAGCACATGGCCCCAACGGGACCCGTCTGCTGCTGTGCTATTAAACACATTTAAAACAATGTATTGTGTGAGCACTGTGAGATTACAGAGCCTTTTGTAGAACCACAAACATAATACAAGGTTAGCCTCAATCTGATTACTATGTGGCTTTGATGTAAAGCCCAAATAGGTGAACAATGGGCCTCATTACGAATGTGGCGGCCACGGAACGAACGGTGCCGGTAAAGCACTGGCACTGTTCATACCGGGCCACCACATTACGAGGTCTGCTAGCAGGTGCCGCTGTGCACACCTGGCCAGACCACACGTGCAGAGCGGCACCCGCGAGCAGAGCAGGATGGTAGCAACAGTACTGTTATGGACGGTACCGCTGCTACCATCCTCCCAATTCCTATTGAGCCCTATGGGAGCTCAAATGCGAATGGGGACATACCGGCTACGGGTCCCGCGCAAGGGGAATTCCGGTCCCGCAAAGGTTGGAATGGCCCGGTTAGTCCCCTTTCGCGGGACCCGGAGCCAGACCCGAGTTTGGGGGTAGCCATGCCCTTATTAAGGGCATGGCTACCACCAGCCTCTGTAATGAGGCCCAATGTGTTCAATGCATTCATATTGTGTATGTATTTCCGTTTAAATCATATTACCCTGTACTCACCAAATGACTGTTTGTATATGTTTGTTTTCATTGTATGATGGGAGTTACGAGTGCTTTTAGATATTATTTGTACTTAGCCAAATTTAGATAAAACATTCTGTTTTTTATTTATTTATTTTATTTATTGTTATATGGTTATAAAATAATCTATAATCTTTAACAATTATGCAGAACGATAGATACAGAGATAATTACAGTTAATAAAATACATTATTTCACAGCATTTAGATAAAAAAATAATCATCATAACGTAGAGGTGGGTTAACGCCTTATTCCACTAAAAATAGTATATCTCTAAAATTGTCAGTAAAAAGTTCATATTCAAAGGATAAATATTGAGTATAATACATCAACAATAAAATTCATCATAACATAAGGGAGGGGCAGTGACTTATTCCACTAGACACAATAGCAACAAATAGGGTGATCGTTAATTAGGCTCAAATTGATTAAATCTCATAGTCTACACTGTTTAGGTCCAATTGCAATAAGTTCAAAAAACCAGATACAGCAAGTAACGTAGAGTTGGTCCTTCCAGCCAGACAACAGCACCATACTAACTCTACGTCACCCAAATTAATCAAGTTCGAATTTCTTTTAAGGTGGATTAACCTTTTATCCTGTAGCGCTCTACAGGATATTACCAAATGTTTGAGTGTTTCAGATTGAGCCTCCATTTTACAAAAACGACACGTGGCAGACTCTGGCAACATGAAACCATATTTTACCAGAACTACCTGTGTAGGGAGAATATTCAACCTGAAAGGCATGAAACAGTGTCTGATCATCCTATCGGATATATTGCTAGGTACGCAGCAAGAACCCCTACATTCTTATGTTTATTTATTTATTTCTACCACGCCGGAGCCTATAGGCATCAGGGCGCCACATGTACACATAGAATCACATTATACAAACAAGTCACGGGACAACATGAATCTACAGATTTTCAGGCAGGCTTTGGCTTAGATTAAGGGAGTTATCTAAACAAGTGGGTCTTGAGTTTCTTTCGGAAGGTAATGTATGAGAGCTCTAGTCTTATTTGTGGTGGGAGGTTATTCCATAAGGTCACAGCTTTGGTGCGAAAGGCTTTGCTGAGTCAGTTGGTTTTCCTGAAACTGGTGGTTACCCGGTTGCCGTGGGCTTTAGACCTGAGCGCCCTTCTCTGTACATATGTAACAAGTTTCTTCTTGAGGTATGCTCGGCCTTTCCCATGGACATTCCCCACGCAAATGACTCAAGGATTAATATGAATGCATGCTAGATACAGTTTCTGTCCAGTCATGTCTGAATAGCATCCGTTTCACACATAGTGGACTAGAGATCAGATCACTTTTCAAAAGACCATTTCTCCAAGCAGGTTCGTACAGAGATCACTAAACTCATCGATAAAATGATCATCCTTCCTTTCCTCCATCATCTTAAAATCCTGAAAGAAGGAGTCTTTTATTAGGCATAATATTTTGTTAAAAAACTATAACAGTTTTCAACAGGCCCTACATTTGAGTGATTGCAAACCTAATTCATATTGAATCACCGAAAGTGGAACACAGTTGGGGGGCTTAAGTGCCTTTCTCCATATTTTTGCTATCAAGGCAGGTAAAAAGTCTAAAATCCATGATAGTAATATTTCAATCCCATACAAAAGCTTGGGAATTATTTTACCCTGATAAAATCACGTAATGACAATCAATTAATATTTGCCATACTTTGTGTTAACTCTTAACATCTGATTTAAAAGCGCTATTGTGCGTGTTTCAAACCAGTTCTTGAGGAGGCATTTAGTCAGCTTTGCAAAAATTGGGAAGCCCAAGTAAACAAAATTCTCAACTTGATCAAGTACAGCAGACTCTGCTTTCAACTTGCCTTTTGGAGCATTCTTCTGGAGTGTACATCTCATGATCTTGGTCTTATCAGGGTTCAACTGAAGGGAATGAGTTTGTGCAAAATCCAGAAAAGCATTGATCAGACATTGTAAGTCAAGTTGAGAACAATCAAAGATTCAAAAACTCATCAGCATAGACTAACCACATTGCTTTTAGATAGCTCATTTTAAGGAGTCCTCAATATCTAACATAGAAAGATTAAAAAGGCAGGGTGCCAAGACGCCACCCTGCCTGACTCCTCTAAATGTGGAAATCTTTCGAGATAAAGTCCCTTTATGATCAACCCTAACTTGGGTATTTGGCTCTGCATATAGACCATTAATAAGGCGTAACAGCCCCTCCGGAATCCCCCATTTTCTTAGTTTGGCCCACAGAAATCCCCTACTCACAGTTTCGAAAGCGGCCGATAGGTCTATTGTTGACACACATATGGAGTCATATTTCTTAAATCCTGCCTGGCTCATAATACACTTCAGGGTAAAACCCTCAACAGATGTTCCCAGATACTTTTGAAAACCGGTTTGCCACTTCTTAATCCCACCCGAACTAGTTTGCAAATCCTCAAGATGTTTCAACAGTAAGGTGGCAAAAAACCTTGCTGTCAGCATCCAAGATTGCAATTGGATGGTAATTAGATGGATCCAATCGGGATCCTTTTTTATAAATAGATAGGATATATGCGGTTGACCATGATTTGGGAAAACAGGAAGACAAAATTACATGTTCAAAAGGTATGACCAAGATAGAAGCCTATGCCTCTTGGTTCTCCTTAAACAAGTGGTTCAATAAATAGTTGGGCCCAGGAGTGCTGGAGGGACTGATCTTAGTAATAATCATCACAATCGATTCAAAGTCGAATGAGAGTTTCCATTCCTTATCAATTTGGAGCAGCTCAGGGGTATCGCTGGTTACTCGTCCTTCAGGGAGAGCAAAAAGGGTGGTATAATGTAACACCCAGGTTTTTTCCGGGATTGGATTGATCAGACTTACTCACTGAGGTTTCTAGAGATCGTTAATGAGCTTCCAGAATTCCCTTGTGTTTTGATTACTAGCATACATTCTGCATCATACTTACTTCGAAGGGCATGATTCCCCTTCGTCCAATTCTGGTAAATCTGCCTTACTTTTTTTAATTTGCAGACAATTTAGGGTGAGAGGCAGGGCGCTAGATTTGGTTATTAACCTAATCTGTGCTCTCATTTCTTTTTTTCCCCTTGCGACCTCTGGATCGAAGCGGTGAAGTTATACTAAATAAGATTGTTAACAAAGTTTCCAAAGTTATCTACTGAGAAAACATCATACTGCCATTGAGAGGACATTGAGCTTAAATATGAGGCAACTGACCTATTTACTTGTTGCACTACTATAGGGTTCCACCTAACTCTGTTACCAGCAGTGTTTATTGGAAGGCCACTGCCGGAATGTCATGCCTTGCACCTCCCAATTCAAATTCTGTCATCAAAATGCAGTGGACACTACATTCAGAAGGTTCAACATAGAGAGATGTACATTTTTCAAACAAACCACTATTAACAAAAATATAGTCGAGTGTGGAATAGGAAGATCCATTAGACCAAGCGTATTTACTTGTAATATCACCATTGTCTGATCCGTTTAACATATGGAGACCTAACCCTCTCAGAAATTTGGACCACACAAAACCACGATATTCTTTCGCCATTGATTTAGAGAATATTATGAGCTCTAAATCTAGGTTTGTGCAGGAGGCATTTAAGTCACTGGAGAGGAGTATATTGCCCTCTAACGATGTATCTGACCAGGTATTTATACATTAAAAAACATGTTCAATAAACATACTGATATTACCGATACCAACTTGCCAATACACATTTATGGGTAGAATATCGTGGGGTTTATTTAACATAAATCGAACATGTGTGGCTAATATACTGAAACTAGGTTGGAAACTTTAGACAATTGACGGAGTACCACATAACCTGACCAATGTTAATAGACCACCCTAGGGGCGCCCATGACTACTTTTTTGTAGGTTAGAAGTTAGAAACGTAGCCATCGAAAATTGGCACTGTAGTGACCCAAATCTTCTGAAGAGAAATTATTAAGTGTAATCTTAATAATTGGCCTATGATAGAATTAGTCAACAGATGATTGTGTCCTCGGGTGTTCCATGACAAGACTGTTAGCAGAAAAGAGTCGATATTAGGCAGAATACTGTGAGTTGACTTATTTGTTTCCACACAAGGCTCCAGTTAACCAGGACCAGTATTTGATCCGATTAAGAGTATTCGGGTTGCTCCTAGAAAATTGAATCACCGATCAGGGCCCAGACTCTGATTCAATGAAACCAGAATTTCATTTGGAAGAGGTAAATTCTCCACATTGGCATCCATGTCAGAATAACCACTATCCATATAGGGTGTTGTATCAAATCTGTAGGTGTGTATAGTGGACAATTTAGATTGAAAATATATATCAACCCGATCAGTTCTTTATCGGTCCACAAATTCATTTCTATCAATGGCCCTCATTACGAGGTTGTCAATAACCCACTGGTGCTACTGGCGGGTTGCCACCAACCCCGTATTACTGTTAACGCTGCCTGGCATCTCAGTGCTACCGGGCTATCACAAGCAGTGGCGGCACAGTAAGTTCCCATTCCCATGGAGTCCCATAGGAAAGAGCCGGTCCGGAAAAGGTTACCAGCAGCTTTATTTACAGACCGCCTCACTCATAAGGAGGCCCAATGTCTCGAGAAAAGATAGCCACAAGATTAGGAATTGCATTTAAGAGGTGAAAAATATTAGAACGGTTCAATACGACATGCTTGTTATCTGGAATGGTACGTTCTAGTAGTACTTTAAGGGTCTGATCACAGCATTCGCCTTTAGTCCGACTAAAAGAAACCAAGGGTATTTTACTGCGAAAATCATCATGTCCCATCAGTGGTCGGGAGAGCTGATCATTGTTAAAATGATCGCTGCCCTTCGAGCCCTTGAAGGCACTATAGATCTGGTTCTGGGTTTCCCCCAACAGACCCCCTTCCCTCTGTCTAGAGCCTTCATGAATATAATGAAGGTTACTCTGCGTGTTATGGTCTTGCGGTGGGGGAAACAGCCTAGTAAAATCAGGGGCTGTACCCTCACGAAGATCAGGAGGGAGAAAAGGATTTCTGCATACAATTGTTTGTTGCAAGACAGGATTAGTAAGAACCTTCATCAGATTCGATTCACATTTTGGCGAATTCAAACAGGAAATCTAAGCTGCATCCCAATTCACAGCATTCACATTTAGAGGCTCATTGGATGTTATAAAAGTCAGATTCAATATCGAAGTCAAAGGTGGCTGCATTTGATCGGGAGTATCATTATTCACAGCTTCGATGTTAACAATGACACAATCAGGCACTTCTGTTATCGATTGCACAGCTATTACAATTTTGTCATTATCTTTTTTGAGTGCAGACAGCATCCCTTGCCAGAGCCGCTTTAATCAGTGGCCTATTTAAGAGGCAATTCACACATTTCCTCGTGGCTTGATTTTGCAGGTTATGACTCGATCTATTTTTAGTCTTTTTAAACTGCATAACCTTCTTATTCTTTCTCCAGCATGGGGTCTGGCATGGATTCACATGCTCATGAATATTCCCAGTAGTCAGGATGAGAATCCCTTCAGTAAAACAAAAAACTGTTTCACTTTCGCTTGAAAACTGTATTTCTTCTCTAAACCAATCACTGTCCTTTCTGTCATACTGCCCCCATCCAATGACAGTCCTCTCCGTAAGCTCCACCCCAGGTGGCCATCTTCAGATTTCTACCGCACGTTTCAGTGTTGAGAGTCCCCTTTTGCTCTCTGAGCTATTTTGTGTTTTCAATAGAATTTTGAAATTTTTGTCTGATTTTTGCTTAATCGTTTGACCGAAAGTCGATTACCGACATCAAGGAGCCGCTGTTGGTGAAGATAACAGACATAAGATCTTTCATTGAGGATCTTTCATCGAAGTTTCGACAAGGCTCGAACTTGGGCCTACTTTGCAACATGGCCGAGGAGAAGAGATTCCCCTTCAAACCCTGTGCGAAATGTGGATTGCGGAATGTGTTAGTCGAAGATTGTCACCATAAATGCCTATATTGCCTGCATTCTGACCATGATGAAGACGGATGCAAGGTCTGCTATGGTTTTTCGAAAAAGACCAAGAAAGAACGCTGGCTGGCGGCATTGCTAAAATCGGGTAAGCCCTCTGACTCGGCCTGTGGACATGGTCATGCTTCTTCAAAGACAGGACGGTCCCATGAGCGAACTTCATTAGAGAAGAGGTTGAGGTCCTTTGAGGATGCCCTCCCCGCAGTTGCAGGGCATCCTCCAGATGATGTTGATTCCTTATGATATCCAGGGCCTATGAGCTTTTACAACTGATGGCTGAGGGGATGAAAAAGGAAGGGTTCCTTTATCAACGTTGCAAGTCCAAGAGGAAGACCATCATGTCCGTACCCTAGTTGGATGACATCTGGGATGAAGGCCTAGCGCTGCTGAAGATTCCTAGCACCGCCCCACCAAAGCGGGACAGGCTGGAGAAGAAATACAGAGTCCCAGACTCGACCAACAAGTTCCTTAGGTCCCAGTCTTCTCCGGATTCTGTGGACTCTGCTGTGCCAGGAAATGTGGGGCAAATCCGTTGTCCGTGGCCATGGTGCCCCCGGACCAAAAGGAGAAGAAGGTGGACGCTATGGGGAAAAGGATTATATATACGGCTGCCAGCACCATTAAAGCCCGAAAAGGCCCTGGCCATATTAGCCTGCTACTTCAGGGAACTATGGTACTAACGGGGTGCTATACTGGACTTCATTACTGACGACAAGAAGGCAGAAGCTCTTGAGCTGTTCCAGAAGGGGGAAGTGGCCTCCGACCATGCCATCACAGTGGTGGTGGATGTCGCGGACGCCGGATTCCGTCACATGGGAAGTATCTCTTCGTCAACAGGGATGGCTAAGAGCCATCAACTTCAGGCCGGACGTTCAGTCTAAGGTGTTGCACATGCCATTTTATGGGGAAAATATGTTTGGTAAGACGGTCGATGAGTCTCATCAAATCATCAAGACTGACACAAAGACGGCACGTTCGCTGGGTACCCTGCAGAAAAGTCGGTCATCGTCCTTTTGTTCCTCAAGGGGAAAGCCCAGCAGATCCTCCAAGGGGTACACCACATCTTATCGACAGCCCTCCCGCTCCACAATGCAAGAAGCATACAGAGGTCGCTAACAGGCATACAACAGCAGAGGACAGCATTGGCACCGCCAGCAGGGCAGAGCCCAACACCAAAACAGGCCTGAACCGACCGTAGACTCAGACCCCCACTTGTGCACCCCAGTGGAAGGCCAGCTGGTGAGGTTTGTCATCGTGTGGAAGACCATCACCACTGACAGATGGGTGCTGGACGCTCTCGAACAGGGCACACCTTGGAGTTCCAACAGAGGTGTCCTCGTATTCCTCCTGTGGCTTGTCAAGTACTGCATGTGGCACATCTGCTGCAAGAGGTCCACGTCATGTTGGAAAAAGGGGCAATAGAGCCTGTTCTAGGGCAGGTACACTGCCTGCCGTTGCCACGTCAGCTACTGTGCAAGCCGTCAAGTCGCTGTTGGGCATGATGTCCTCCTGCATTAACCTCGTCCTCCTTTACAGACTACAGATGAGGCCTCCCCAGGAGTATCTGGATGCAAGGTGGCTGCAAGTCTCGGGATCCTGGATGGACAAGATCACCCTGAATGAGAAGTTCTGCCGAGCAATACACTGGTGGGGCGTGCGCTCTCATCTCACACAAGGGTCCACCTTCCAAGTCCTTCCTTACCAGGAAACAGTCAACACGGACGCTTCTCTGGAAGATTGGGAAGCTCACACCAGACAGTTGCACGCCAGAGGCCTCTTGATTGCCAGAGGAAAAGGCACTTCACATCAACTTCCTGGAGCTCTGGGCCGTCTTCTGGGCCCTCAAGTCTTTCCTGACATCGCTGAGGGGAAAGGTAGTGAGGATCTTCACGGACAGCACCAACACCATGTTCTACATCCGGAAGCAGGGTGGGATGCGCTCTCCGGCGCTCTACAGGGAGGCCCTGGATCTGTGGCACTGGGCCATTCAACAGGATATGTTCCTTGTCCTTTTTCACCTGGTGGGCACCAAGAACACCATTGCAGACTAGCTCAGCATGGAGCTACGTTCTTGCCACGAGTAGGAACTTCACCAGGAGCAGATGGATCTTCTATTCCACAAATGGGTCAACCCCAGATCAACTTCTTCACGACGGTGGCAAACTCCTAGTGCCAGAGGTTTGCCAGCAGGTTCCCACAGCCGAGGAGCATATGGGATGCTTTTTCATTCCCGTGGAAGGGGCTTTTCCTGTGCGCTTTGCCTCCGCTCCCACTTCTACTACAAGTGATCAATACACTCAGGCTATATCACTGCAAGATGATACTCATTGCTTCGGCATGACCGCCACAAATCTGGTACCCGGACCTGGTGCATCTGTCAGCGGTGCAGTCCTTCAGGCTGCCAATATTTCACAATCTTCTCGCCAGAGATGGAGGGCGATTTTGCATCTCAACCCAGCGTCTCTGAACCTCAGAGCCTGGCTCCTGCAGTCCTAGAATTTGGACATTACTCTTTACCTGTGGAATGTAAGGACATCCTAGCCAAGGCCAGAGCCTCTTCAACATTGACTTGCTACGGCCATAAGTGGAAGCATTTCTCTGTGTGGTGCCAGGCTCAGAAGATTAATCTCTGCGTGTTACAGCCCTGCAGCCCCTACCATACTTGCTTTCTTTGACCAAGGCTAGTCTGGCCCATGCATCCATCAAGGTTCACTTGGCCACCATATCCCGTTACATCAGGACTCCTGGTAGGCCTTCCCTGTGGTCGCACAGGCTCGTCAAGGAGTTCCTCAAGGGCCGCTTCAGGACTTTTCCGCCAGTAATGGCTTCTGCTCCAGCTTGGGAACTCAATGTGGTCTTGACTAAGCTCATGGGGCCCCCCTTTGAACTGATGCATCAGTCCCCGCTGAAGTTTTTCTCGTGGAAGGCGGCTTTCCTCGTGGCGATAACCTTGGCCAGGCGGGACAGTGAGATCCAGACTCTATCTTGCAAACAGCCGTACTTGTTCTTCCATGCTACTAGGGTGGTGATGCGTACACACCACCTTTATGCCGAAGGTGCCATCGGAGTTCCACCTCAACGAGCCTTTGGTGTTGCCTGTCTTCTTCCCGAATCCGTTGTCCCCCGCAGAGAGGGCTTTGTGTTATCTGGAGGTTGCTCGTGCCTTGAAGTTTTATGTGGCACGCACAAAGTTGTTTTCGGAAGACTTCTCAGTTCATCAATTTTGGACCTGTGAATGACGGAAGGGCCTTGTTGAAGGTTTCCATCTCCAGGTGGCTCTCCGACTGCATCATACACTGTCATTGACTGGCTAACAGACCTCTTCCAGGCTGGCTGAGAGCCCATTCCACCAGAGCCAAATCACCAACAACAGCGTTTCTCTCTGGTGTGCCCCTTCTCCACATCTGCAGGGCTGCTACGTGGAAATCCATGCACACCTTCACAAGGTTCTACTGCATGGACAGGAATTCCAGTGAGGAGTCCCGGATCGGCCAAGCAGTGCTACGCAACCTATTCACTTGAGGTGAGTCTGTTCCAGGGGTAAGTGTTGTTGCTTCTGTTGAGCCTTGCCACCTCCTGTGTTTGTGCATATGTACTGCAGTGTAATCTTTATTCATGAGCATGTGAATTCATGCCAGACCCCATGCTGGAGAAGATTTAAGTTACCTCTCACTCTTGTTCTCCAGCACGGGTAGGGCATGGATTCACATGCAAACCCTCCCTCATTTCTCTCTGTGGCTCTGTTTGGTCCATATTGCCTCTTTACATGCTTACCAAATCTGAAGATGACCACCAGGGGTGGAGCTCATTGAGAGGACTGTCATTGGATGGGGCAGTATGGCCCAGATTAAAGTGATTGGTTTAGACGAGAAATGCAGTTTTCAAGCTAAACTGTTTTTTCTTTTACCTAGGATTTCCAGCCTGACAACGGGGTATATTCATGAGCATGTGAATCCATGCCAGACCCATCCTGGAGAACAAGAGTAACAGGTAAGTAACTTAAACTTTATTCAATATAATACATTGCTGTATTTAGTTCTGACTCTCCAAATAACCTCTCCAGAGTTGTGCCATGGCTGTTCGCTCACAGCTAAAGTAAGAGGACAGTCAAGGGTGACCAATGTTTGCTTTACTTGGTGGTGAATCTCTCCAGGTACTGAACACATTGCACAGAGAGAATTTCCTTCCAACATTTGGTGGCACTGGCGAGATTGATGTCAGAAATCAGTTAAACACTTTTTATTTTAAATAAGTCATTCTGCTTTTCAGAGCAGTAAGAAGAAAGAGGGGTAGGTTCAGACAATTCTTGACAACTCTGAAGAACCTGGCCCTATAGAAGCTCTCTTTGGCATGGACAATCAACATCCAAGGTCTAAACAAGATAGTCTTGCAGTTGGCCATCAGGCAAGAAGGTGAACACAAAGCTCCTGTAAATGCCCAGGTGAAAGAATTGGATGTGTTGGAATCATACTCCCAGCAAGATTTCTCCATCATTGGACCTTTCTTAGATTCACACGTTGTTTGAATATTCCCCATCTCCAGGCTGGTAATCCTCAGTAACATTATGCCAGTTGTACATTAAAATTTGGAACTGCAGTCACTATAGTGTTCTTGTTGTGGTCATATTGCCCCAAAGCCTATACGCAGAGGCTCTCCTAGCGCTACCCCTGGCGCCATCTTTAGATTTTTTACGGCACGTTCAAGTGTTGGGAGTACTCTGAACGTTCTCTCCTTCATTCGATGAGCTACACATTTAATTTTTGGATTTTCATAGGTCTTGTAACATTTTTGGAAAGTCTCCATTGAGTTCTTTCCGATTGTGGTGCTTGGGAGTATTTATGCATGCCTGGTTCTTCCCTATTGGCCAAACCTTTGCCATCTATGGGTTGAGGCCTGTTGAATGCTTCTATTTTCACCACACCATGGCTGATCCAAAGGTTAAGAAAAGCTTCTAAAGCATGCTCTAACTGCCATTTGAAGAATGTCTGCGTGGAGGACTAGCATCTACTGCCTGTCCCCAGAACACATTGTCAACTTGTGTTCCATCAGCCAATCCTTCTCAAACAAGACTCTCCGGGACCAGCACAGAAGGTTGGCGACTTATCTTGATGAGGGTACTGTGCCCTAAGACTCTGGTTCCACTCTGAGCCATGCTTTGCTGCAACATAGCAGGCCGCAGGAGTGAACTCCTTTTTCTAAGAGGCTGAGATCCCACAAAGAGGCTTCCCATGGAAAGAGGGTGAGAAAAACATGCCAACCACACACAATCTGCCCAGAATGCGGCAGTCGATGTACATTACCAACCACATAAAAAGCTTGAGCCCACAAAAGCCACAGTGCTGGCTTTGTCAACGGCTCCTCCAAAGATGCATTCGGCGTCTACGACACTTTCGTCCATAAAGATGATGCCTCAGTCGACGCTCCCTTCATCGACATCGATGGTGACAAAGTACAGCAAGTTTGCATCCATCTCATCTACGTCCTCGTTCACCACCCCATTGACGGTCAACGACAAAATGACCTCAGTCGACAACAGTCACCACTTTGTCGGCCACAAAATCTTCTGCTACCCGACCATGGACTTACTGAGGAGAAGGTCCCAGGAATGCCCCCCCTCACCCTCATGTACATGATGGGATGAAGAGTCAAGTAAACACGAAGTCACTCATCATATTTCGGACCAACCCCAAGTGCACCCCTGTCTGACACGTATGCAGGGAGATATCCCTTCAGACAGCCATTTCAACCATATCCAGTGCATATCCTTCCAGATCCAGAGAATCCGACAGAGATCGCGGACCCGCACACTATAGTGGACTGTCTCGATTAAGTACCAAGAAACCACTGTGCTGACATCACTAGTGACACCAAGACATAGCAGCGTTAGTCTTGAAGAACACTCACAGCCCTGCACAGCATCACACAAGCACACACTTGCATACACAAAAAATATGCTTACACAGTTCTGTAGGTAGAGGACAGATACTTATACATACAGTCAAAGCTTTTATTATTTTTCTTATTAGCCAAATGCAGAAACGCAAGGCAACAAGAGATCCTGAGCAAGGTTGCAGACACTTATGGCAATTAACCCTATGGGACTCCAGGCGTATATATGGAGCCTGGTAGGACCGCGTATGACTAATCTATAGAAAACATAGCATAATACGAGCATGTAGAAATGGCATTTTAAGTCTAAGGAAAATTACAGAAGCCTCAAGCCACAGAACACCAGACAAGAGGAGCTGTCTCAGGCTGCACAAAGCGCAGACCGAGCTCATGGCCAAGGTCAGAGATAAACATTCACATTCCAAGCTCCAGGCGACATGGGGACCAGCTGCAAGACAATGGACAGTGTTAGCTGACAAGGGATACAAGGTGGACAAAGCCAAGCTACAGTACTGTCTGAAGAAAGTGCTATACATTGGACCGATGATCTCTCAAAATAGCCGACAGGTGACTCGCCCACAGGACAGCAAAACCCACATCAGTAAGAGAGATGCAGCAATTCTTGGGATTATGCAATTACTGCAGAGCATGGGTCTTTGACTACAGCACTTATACCAGGCCTCTACTGAGCGTACTGAAGGAAGCACAAAAAGGGGCCAAGATAATACGACGGACGACAGAAATGACTGAGGCATTTGATGAGCTGAAGGAAGCGAAACACGCAGCTCCAGTTTTAGGCATCTCAGACTATAAAAAGGAATTATTTTTATTTTCACACTCTGATGGGGTAGTGATGACAGCAGTACAAACCCAGAAGACAAGCTTGGGGCACAAGCAACTAGCATACTACAGTGCAAAGTTAGACCCAGTAATGAGAGGACATTATCCTTGCGAACAAGCTTTGGCTGCAGCCGTATTTGCAGTGGACAAGTCAGCGAGTATTACCATGGGGTGCCGCACAACTCTTTACATGGAGCATGCCCTCTTTGCAATACTGGAAAGACCAAAGAGCACACTGACACCGCAAAGAGCATCAGGGTACGAGGTGCTATTATCAAACCCATCAATCAAGGTAGTGAGGTGCAGACTTGTCAATCTGGTGACCTTTATTGCCGACATCTTACAAGAAGGTGAATACGCACATGACTACGCCGAAAACGTACAGGAATTCAGTGATGCTCACAAGGTACAGGAGGACACACTTGTGGGGGGAGACGTGCTTTACATTGATGGATCATCAACAATAGACCAGGCTTATGGGGTCAGACATATGGTGACAGCAGTGGTGCGGCTAAGGGAGGATGGAATCAGTGAGGAAGTGGCCAGTATGTGATTTCTGTCACATTATTCAGCATAGGCAGCAGAACTAGTGACCTTAATATTGGCATTGGAGTACAGCAGAAAAAAGTAGGTGACGATTTACTCAAATTCGGCCTACGTGACGTCCACAGTATACTCAGGACTGTCACGATGGATGAGGAGGGGTTTCAGCACATCTATTGGATAGGCTAGTGGACGTCATACATTATCCTGAGCAACTAGCAATAGTGAAATGCCAAGCAGACACACAAGGCGAGGACCCTGTTTCAAGGGGAAGTGAAGGAGCGGATGCGGAAGCAAAGTGCGCCGTATATTTTGGAGAACCCCTAGAAATGGGGGCCTCATCACATGCCTGTGATTATGCAAGGACAATGATACTCAAGGAGGGGTACAATGTATTGAAAGTGACACAAATAATGGAGCTGCAGAGAGCTGCACCCAGGGAGGAGAAGGACCTGTGGACAAGGAGGGGATGTACAGTATCTCCAACAGATGCCGTATGGTGACAAGACAACACAGGGAAGGTTGTTATACCACTTGCATTATTGCACACAGCACTGACACAGTTACATTATCCAACACATACAGGGAAAAAGGTGCTTGCCACCCATATTGGAGAAACATGGTTCTGTCCTAACTTGGCGGAACACATGGCTGAATCCATGAGCAACTGCTTGGTTTGCAAGCAATTTACTGCAGGACATACATTGAGAGTTGTGAGAGGAGCCATACCTCGCCCAGTTGGTCCATTCCAACAGCGCCACGTTGACTATGTCGACATGATCCAAGTCTGCCAAGGTTACCACTACATTATAGTGTTTGAGAGCCCATTCTCTCAGTGGATTGAGGCAGGCCCCTGTTCTCATCCTCACACCCTCAGAGTGGCGAAATTTCTGGTCCGGGAAGTATTCTGACGATGGGCCGTGTGGGAGGTCCTGCGGTCTGACAATGGCCCTCACTTCACCAACGAAATGTTCAAGCACATCACAACATTGCTGGGCATTCAACAGAAATTCTCCTGCGCTTATCACCCATAAGCAAACGGGGGTGTGAACGCCTCAATGGCCTCCTGAAAGAGTGTATAGCCAAAACTAAAAAGAGTACCAACAAGAACTGGCTACATTGCCTGCCTCTAGCCCTGTTTGCATTGCGCAACAAGCCTGGGTCTGACCATCATTTAACCCCACATGAGGTGATGAAGGGACGGCGCATGCAACTTCCCCAGGCTCCTCCCAATAGGGCGCTCAAAGATACTCAGAGTAGTGTGAATGTTTTGGTTCAGGAATTGTACCATTCTGTTACTTCCTTGATTGCTAGTGCCTCTTTTATCTCTCGCCAGATACGATGCCACCAGCGTGGCCCTGAAGCCAACAGAGAAAGCGACCGTGCCAACGCCACAGAGGACTTACTTAAGCAGCCACCTATTTTTCCTGGGGACTGTGTCCTCCTTCTGAATTTTGGACGACGCTGGGATCTACCCAGGTTCACAGGCCTCCACACCATAGAAGCAGTGACGGAATGAGCAGTCAAGCTCGAGGGAAAGACTGTATGGCATCATATGAATGACGTCAAGCCCTACAAAGCTGTGGCCTCACCTGGCAATGAGATAGACAGGGCTAACGATCATCAGCAAGAGAAACAAGGAGATCGTTGGGAACCAGCACTGCCGAGTGTAGGACACCCAATGGTTACTCGCTCACGGGCAGCAGAGTTAGGGCCAGGACTTCCTACGCATCCAGAGTGAGGGTACACTGTTTGTTATTTTTTTCTCTACACACATCCTTCGAGAAGATGCGACTGTTTTATTGTATAAACTGTTCATGTTACCCAATGATTCACAACCTGATACTTTTTGGGGACAGTTTGTCCATTTCATTAGAAGGTCCAACAGATTTCGAGCACATTCTCCTAGCATATATTACCCCGTTTTCATAGCATATTTGGCCCAAGCTTACCCACAACTTGAACAAGGAAACCATCTGTCCTCGCAGTACTTAGAGACCCTAGAATCCGAACTGTGTGGGAACAGCTATTTGTGTTTGCCATGTCCGACTATATGATCCACAGGGCTTGAGACTAATCTAACACAAATACATTAATGCACAGTTTTTGCGCATTTCATACAGGCAACTGATATCTACAAGCTGCGCACGTATCCAGCAGCACAGGTAAATGGGTGAAATATTTAAAAATATGCGTATCTTATGTCTTTTATTCCCAAGTGGGCTTGTGGCATTTATTTTCTGGCGAATATCGCTTGTGTCTAGTGAAACCGCTGTATCCTCTACCAACATCACCCCAACCCCAGCAGGTGAAACAACCATGTCAGGTGGACGAAGGAGCATTGTAAGCACGGTAAGGAGTGGTAAGCACAGTGCTGAGACAGATATGGGGGTGGACCTATATCTCACTGACACTGCTCGAGTGTCTAATAACATGTGGTATAAGCACATGACCAAAGTAGGTAAGGAAACCACCGGGGAGAGCTGTTATGTCTGCTCACTAATCCCCTATGCATGAGTGTCTCCAGAATGTTCATAGCAACTGAAATACCAGCAGCAAGAGCCCAATGCCTCATGTACCCATCCATGGTTACAACCCGAGGAAGATTCCAAGGGAAAACAGTGACACTGAGATGGATGTCTCCAACAACATTCCCCTATGAAGACAGTTACATAAAGAGTCTTGACATGAGGAGCAATTATTGGTAGTTAGACCAAGCTATATAATATATAACTGATGGGCCGCAGAATGGCAACATGAAAATGATAACACTGAAAAAGCTGCCCTGCCCGAAGAGGGGGGTGAAAGAAATAGGAGAGCCAGGTTGTTGGGAAAGACCACAGATGCTTGTTTATGGCCATGTATACACAAAAGAGAGATGAAAGATGGAGTAGTAGGAAGCAAAGCACACACCTTAATACAATCACCAGTGAATACAGTACAAGGTGAACGTGACAAGTGATTGAAGGAATGGGATGCAAGTGCCAAACTGCCCACCTGGGTAGACAATGAAGCTGGGCCAATGCCTATAATACCTCTGAAGAAACCAACATTGTGCTACAAGAATGAAGGAAGAGTGAGAGTTGGAGATAGCACAGGATGTTGGTACACAGAAAAGCATCCAGCAATGAAGGCGAAAACCGCAGTACTGACGGATCCAAAGCATACGAGAAGCTGCCACCCATCTGGGCAGGAGTTTGCTCATTGGTACTCATCAATATGCCATCACTGGTAGTGCCCCAGAAGGGCATAAAGATTGATGACTTCCCAAAGATGGGCACTAACATGAGTAAGAAAAGGTCAGTGGGAGTAAAAGAAAAGGGAAGAAAGAAATGGTCTGTGGAAGTGAGTATAGTGAAGAGAGACAACTATTTCTCATTAGAGTCAGAAGCATCCCTAGATGATGTGCCACTGAAAAATAGGTTATTGAGCAGAACAGAAATGTTCTTCGCATCAGTGGTTCCAGCCGTCCCGACATATGCAAATGCAAAATGGTTACAAATAAACAGGTGGGATCTGATGCTGACAATAAACTCTACAATAAATGGATTCAACACAATAAAAGAAGAGCTCTGAGCAGTAAGGTTGATGACGCTCGAGAATAGATATGTTCTGGACCTTCTCAAAGCAATGGAAGGTGGAGTTTGTGTAGAAATTGGAAGTTCCTGTTGCATATTCGTACCTTGCAATGACAGAGAAAATGTCACGCTGACGGAAGCAGTGACACAACTGTCGAAGAAGCATGCCAAAATGGAGGATGAAGCCAAAGGGACTGGAAAAGACAAGAGCTGGATAGTGTACCTATGGTCATGGATGCCTTCATGGCTGGAAGAGGGACTGAAAGTATTACTAGGGGTGCTAATATTGGTACTAGTGGGACTATGTGTGATAAAGATCTGCATTACTCAATGACTATGGAGAAATCGATAGGAATGAAGGTGATAATGGATGTGAATATAGGAGGAAAGGACAAGATAGTGGAAGAAAGAGATAAGCTGAGAACAGGAATAAGGGAATATTCACTGTTCCAGAATTAGACGGTGATGTTCGATAATCCATTCAACAATAAGACGTATGGAGGAAAATGGGTATGGTGCAACCCAGAAGGAGAATGCAGTTATATGACCTAGAATTTTGACGATCATGCAACCTACTATGGACACTTCCGAGGAGTGACCAAAATATGGCTACCAAGAATGAAGGTGATGAAGTATGGAGGAGTGGTCGACAGGTCGACCAGAGGGGGGACTGAAGAGAGGGTCCCTGGAATGCCGCTCCTCACCCCCATGAACATGACAGGATGAAGAGTCAAGTACACTCAAAGTCACTAATCATATTTCAGACGAACCCGAAGTGCACCCCTGCCTGACACGTATGCAGTGAGATATCCCCTCAGACAGCCATTTCAACCATATCCAGTGAATATCCTTCCAGATCCCGAGAATCCGACAGAAATCGCAGACCTGACCCTCATAATGTACTGTCTCGATTAAGTACCACGATTCGACTGTGCTGACATCACTAGTGACACCACGACGTGTCAGTCTTAGTCATGAAGAATAACTTGCAGCCCTGCACAGCATCACACTAACACACACTCGCATACACAAAGAACATGCTTACGCAGTTCTGTAGGTAGAGGACAGATACATATACATATGGTCAAAGCTTTTATTATTTTTCTCAAGTGCCAAATTCAGTTATGCAGAAAGGCAAGGCAACAAGAGACCCTGAGCAAGCTTGCAGATGCTTATGGCAATTAACCCTATGGGACTACAGGCGTATATATGGAGCCTGATAGCACCACGTATGACTAATCTATAGGAAACAGCATAATACAAGCATGTAGAAATCGCATTATAAGTCTA
This sequence comes from Ambystoma mexicanum, assembly GCF_040938575.1. NCBI lineage: Eukaryota > Metazoa > Chordata > Amphibia > Caudata > Ambystomatidae > Ambystoma > Ambystoma mexicanum. The sequence goes on from NC_090924.1 coordinate 152,259,692, forward strand.
AGGAAAATTACAGAAGGCCTCAAGTCACAGAATGCCAGACAAGAGGAGCTGGCTCAGGCTGCACGAAGCACAGACCGAGCACATGGCCAAGGTCAGAGATAACATTCACATTCCAAGCTCCAGGCGACAAGGGGGCCAGCTGCAAGAAAATTGAATAAATCCTCATAAATGCAGACCCAAAAGCTCAATTTTGTAGTCCAGAACCATGTGATGCAGCCGAACTAGACAATGGGCATTCCCCCGTGGTGGGAAGACGAGACATTCTCAGCAACCCAGACGAGAAGTGAAACAGGTGTTGCAACGTTGAAATGCACTCTCATAGCCAGAGATGGTCTACTACCAGATACAATTCAGACACATAGGGCCTCATTACGAGGAAGGTGGTAGGGGGTTAACGGGGCCGGTAGAGCTGCCGGCCCTGTTAACCCCCTACCGCCTCATTACGAGGTCTGCTCGCGGGACCCGCTAAGGACGCCTGGTGAAACCAGGCGTCCTTAGCGGGTCCCGTGAGCAGACCAGGATGCTAACAACGGGCCCGTCATTAACGGGCCCGTTGTTAGCATCATCCCCATTCCCATTGAGCCCTGTGGGGGCTCGAATGGGAATGGGGATGAACCGGATCTGGGTTCCCTGAATGGGGAAATACCAGGCCCTCCAATGTCGGAATGGCCCGGTATTTCCCCATTCAGGGAACCCAGACTCGGTACCCAGAATGGGGGTAGCTATGCCACAAAAAGCAGCATGGCTACCTCCTTCCTCGTAATGAGGCCCATAGTCGTTTCACATTATCTTGACAAGGTGCATCGAGTGCTGAGAACCGAGTTGGGTCCCAGGCCTGAGGAGACCAGCTCCAGCAAATCACGAGACAAAAATCAATGGGCGGATGGCAAGGGGCAAGGGCCAACGCTAAGTCCGCTACTCAGCAACAATGTAATAGATAGTTCCTTGGGGACAGGGCAGGTTAGCCACCTAACATGAGACGACCAGTAGAATAACCTCTTGATTGACTTGGTAGATTTGATTGAAGACAAGATTACACAGATAAGTGCACCCTTACCTACTATATAGATTGTTTTTTTGTAATAAACCACAGTTCTAACTTGCCGGTGGCTGAGTTCTCTGTTCATTCTGGGGAAAGGGTTGTTGGGCCCTTAGGAGTCGGACGAATACCCAGACGACCACTGGCATACCTAGTATTTATCCCAACACTGTTGTCACTGGCCCTTCCCAGGGGCTCCCTCAGGACATCCTAGAACATGTCATAGACACCGACTTCCTCCTGCAGATTTTCGTACTGCTTTGGGAGTCTATCATAGATGAGGAATCCGTGGGAGGAAGGAATCCATGAGAAGAAAAAATTACTTAGCTCTCTGTAATGTTCTTTATGATTAATAGATGTTCCTCCCACAGATTCCTCATCACCCTCCCTACCTACCTCTTTTGGCAGATAGCTTGTACAGCATTGGTTCCACGGTCCCTCAGCATCAGAGTGCTAGGGAAAAAGGGGGGAACTGAGGTTACTGGACACAGCGCCTCAATATATACTGGTGCCGATGTCATGACCGGCATGGGGGCGTATAGTCATCGCATGAATCTGACACAGAGCCACACTGCCCTCCCTGGTGGCAGAAAGGTTTCTGAAGAGCAGCTGTTCTGTGGATAGGATTATCATAGCTAAATCCTTGGGAGGAACATACATGAGAAAGATCATTACTGAGAGGTAAGTAATTTGTTCATTTTCCATCTACCTCCTCCTTAGGAGACTGTCACAGTTCTTACCAATTGTATTTGCAATTGGTGAAAGAATATTTAATGATGGCCTTGGACTTCTTAATTACCTTTATTGCTTCTCCTTTTGAACATTTTACATAATTGATTTTATATTGTGAAATATTGATTATATGTTTAAAGGAATACTTTTTCCAAATACACTAAAAGGGTTCTATGTATTTTTTTCGATTTTGTAGGTCGCCTAATCAAAAGACGTTTCTTTCTGGCCGATTTTAGGCAGCCTGCAAAAATTTTAAAAAAGTTAATTTCTTCACCCCCCCCCACCCTCTCTTGCCCTTTTGCTCAAAAGCAGAGAGTTTCCCCCCGAACACACCTCCCTAAGCCCCACCACCTCCCTCCTCTCCCAAGGCTCCCCCAACAAAACACACACATAAACACACAAACACGTACACCTAACACACACACATCCAAACACACATACACACATGAACTTACGCGTTCTCCCTCGTGGCCGCTTCTGGGTCCTGGCATGCCTGTCAACCCCTGCACACACTTGTGTGCATCACACGGGCTGAAAGTTCCATTTAGAAAGACCGCTCTGTGCGGTCCCAGAGTGGTCTTTCTAAATCGTTTTTTAAATTTTGATTTTATTTAAAAATAGATCATTTTACCTAATACCACTAAAAGAAAGGTTACAGTGGTAAGCCATGGTAAGAAAGCTGAAGACATGGGTGATCACCATTTCCATAGAGTGTCTTCTAGAGAACCCAGAGGGTAGGCAGTACCTGAGGCTGTTAGCTTCCTGGTAGGTGGAGATGTGGTTGAACACCTCATGTTCCAGGACTACAATAGTGGTGAAGAAGGGGAGGGGTCAGCAGAGAGGTGTTTCAGGATGCAAACTGCTGTATACAGGCTGAGAAAATGGGAGAGGAGAGTGGTGCATTGAAATGAGTGTATGCTAGGAGCAGATCAGGGTGTAAGGCGTTTTTGCCAACCAAAAAATGGGCGCCAGTTCAGCCGTAGAGGTGAGATGGAAGTAAGAAAGAGAGCAGAGGTGGAGGCAGGATGGTTTGTTTGTTTGTTTGTTTATTTATTTGTATAGCGCTCCTGACCCAGGGGTATATGTGCGCTTTGAACATCAAGTTACAGGCAACGTTAGGGAACAATAGTACAGTAGTGAGGCATATGTATAGTTGACAAGAAAGCAGTTAGTACATAGATAATAATAGCAAACATAATAAAGGATAAATTCGTACATTAGGGATGCATGCATACATGGTTGGTTATTTGTTGAGTAACCAGGTGATGACCTTAGTTCTGAAGGGTTGGAAGGTGGGTGTGGATTTGATATCCAGTGGAATGGTGTTCCATAGTTATGAGGCTAGAGCTGGGAAGCTGGATCCACCAGCTCTTTTGAGGGAATATTTGGGCACCGCCAGTTGTAATGTATTAGAGGATCTAGTGGTTCTGGTATTCTGTCTTAATGTAAATTTGTTAGTGAGATAGGGCGGGGCTAGGTGGTTAAGAGCTTTGTAGGTGAGGCAGTTGCTGGGGAAGATCAGCAGTCTGCGGGCCCTAATTAGTTTGCCAGTGTAGGCAGTGGCTGAGGCAGTCATATTGATTTGTTTGGCTAGGTTGGTATTCGTGTCTAGGTAGAAACCACTCTTGCCGATGGGGATGGTGTTACCGTCAATGGTGAAGCTGGTGTAGCTGGGACAGAGTTTCCGGATGGTGTTGGGTGAGCCGACAAGGAGCAGTTTGGTCTTGTCATCATTCAGGCAAAGGCCATGTGTGGCCATCCATGCCTGAATGATGGAGAAGACTTCATTGATCCAGTTGGCGTCCAAGTTGTAATTACCGGATAGGGTGAGGAGTATCTGGGTGTCATCTGCGTAATTCGTGTAGGTGACACCCAGATGGTCCAGCTTGTCGAATAGGGGCTTTGTAAATATATTATTCAAAGTAGGTGAGACACAAGATCCTTGTGTGACACCGCAAGTAATGGGGATAGGGTCGGCCGCTGCTAGGGGTGAGAAGACCCGCATGGTCCTATTGTCCAGGAAGGATTGGATCCATGTGACCGCAGAGTGGGAGAAGTGTGCTGCCGATGACAAATGGTTGCACAGGATTTTATGGTCAACCAGGTCAAAGGCAGCGGAGAGGTCGAGGAGAAGAAGAATGGCAGCCTCACCTTTATCTTTGAGTTCATCTATCTGGCACTTGTCGTTTCTGTCCCGTTTCTGTCCCGTGTTGTGGCCGAAAGCCAGATTGGCGAGTTCCTAATAAATGGTTTGTCTCGAGGTAATCCTGGATTTGTAGATAGGCCACTCTGTCAAGAATTTTTAGTAAAAATGGGACGGTGGTAATGGGTCTATAATTCGTGGGTATGTCTGGGTCAAGGGTTGTTTTTTTTAGTAGTGGTAGGACCCAGGATTGTTTCAGATTACTAGGGACCGAGTTATTGGAGAATGACAGGTTTATTAATTTGGTAATGAAGGGGGAGAGATCCCTGGCTGGATCTTTTACGATCTGTGCGGGGCAACTGTCCCCCTTGCAATTCGAGGGTTTCAAAGATGCTATAATTTTATGTACCTCCGGTATGGTTACCTTTTTGAAAGTAAAGCCTGAGCTAGTGGCGGTGGCGGTAAGTAGAGGAGGGGTGGAACTGGAAGTAGGGCCATGAGTGAGTTGTTGTCGTTTGTTGTCAATTTTGGTTTGGAGCCCTGAAATTTTGTTAGCAAGAGCATTCTGGATCCCTGTGCACCAAGGTGTATCCTTAGTGCAAGAATCAGTGGGAGGAGTGGGGTTTTCTAATTCCTTTAGGATGTTAAAGAGCTCCTTTGTGCTAGAGCTTGCCTGAGAGATCCTGGAGTTGAGAGATTCTCTCTTTGCGCGAGTAATCTCATTTTTGTAGAGAGTGTAGATATTGGTGAGATTAGTTCTGTTGTTTACTGAAGGCACTGATTTCCATAGTGCTCCGAGTTTACTTTTTTGTTGACGGAGAAGTTTGAGCTCCGGGGTGTACCATGTATTCAGGTGCGCTTTTGGTTTCCCTTTGCGCATTTTTAGTGGGGCAATGATGTTGATGGCTTTGGCCATGGAATCATTATAGTTACTCTTTTTCCTAGTTGGACAGGCAGATGCAATAACCGGCCTTTTATGCTCTAATTTGCTAGTATTAATGTCAAATGGGAGGAAGTGGTGATCAGTCCAGATGAGCTGTACAGGATCTTTCATGGTAATGTTGCAGTTAAGGGCAGTTACCCAGTCAAGGATGGGTGGGTTTGGAGCAGCGTTGTTGGAGGCCATGCTCCTCTAATGCTGTGGCAGGGCAATGGCTGGGGTGTCGAGAGGGTCATTAAACCCAAGATTGAAGTCTCCAAGTATAATCATTTGTGCTGACGGTTTGGAACTTTCGGCAACTAGTGAGGTGATGTTTTCCTCAAATGAGCCAGGTGGGCCCGGGGGACTGTAAATTAAATGCAGCGTGATAGTGCTCTTGGCGGAAGTTTGGAATTTGACTGTGAGATGCTCACATGATTTAAGTGAGGAGAGGAGGCTAGTCTAATATCAAGCGAAGACTTAAAGGTGATAGCTACACCACCTCCTCGAGCGTTAGGTCTATCTGCTCTGGGGATGGTGTAGTTATCAGGTATAGCTAGGGTGAGAGATGGTCCTGCAGCATCATGCAACCAAGATTCGGTTATAGCAAGGAAGTCCAGGTTGTTAGTTAGAATAATGTTGGCGATTATTTGATAGGAGAAATGTGAGAGAGAGAGAAGGGAGTTCAGTTAGGGTGTAACAAATCAATGATATGTTGGTGGAGAGGTAGCTGCCAAAGTCATGAGCTGAGAGGAGAGTATCAGGGTTGAGGTAGATAACATGGATTGGTGATTCATTGATAGCTTTTGGATTTGGTGCCAGATGCCTAGACTGAAATTCATGGATGTCTTCAGCTGTTGAATGGCTGGCGGGGTCTAGGGTTGGGGTGAGGGTGAGATGGAGTCAATGAGCAAGCAGCATAGAGGTACTCAAAAGGATATGATAGGTTCATGTTGTAGTTATAAAATGCCTTTAACATATACTAAGTGAGACATTGAGAAAGAGATTGAAGATAATGCCTGCCATGATGGTGTTGGGTGTCAGGTTTGAATTTGTGTTCTGTGAAAGTAGACAGATAAGGAGTGGAGGAGGGATGAGCTTTTTAAGTACAAGAGGGAATTGTTAGCAAACAAGGGGTAAATAGGGTCTATAGAGGGCATGAGGGGATGATGAGGTCAAGTGCGTTCCTGTGAATGTGGTTTGGTTGGGTATGTAAGAACATGAGAGAGTGGCCTGGTAAGATGGTGTCTAACTATAGTCTTCATGCCTTGGCCATATTTGGAAGGTTGAAGACTCCCCTGAGTACTGCTGGGACTGCAGTAGAAAGAGTCAGGCAGGAGGTGAAGGTGGTGAAAGATTGTGGGTGGAGAAGTTATGAGTGAAAGGGGGCCTACCAATAAGGATGCTGGTGTGAGGCCAGGTGCAGGAAGTTGAAAAGCAATATATAAGGCAGATAGGGTAAACCCAGAGGAGAAGGGTGGCTGTGTTAATCATGAAGTAATCTTCTTCACATTTCATACAAGGTTGGAAGCTGAGTGAATGTAAAAGAGTCAGTGTGAAGGATTGCAAGCATGTCTGTGTCATGCAGGGCCATCCATCTTTGGTCTGTGGCAGCCGTCACTAACAGGTGAGGTTGGTGATTGTCAAAGAGATCAGCCAGGAACAAATGTTTTGTTGCAGAGGGATTAGGCATTCCAGAGTCGCAGAGCGGTTTCAGTTTGGATGGCCGTCGAGGGCAGGCAATGGTAGAAAGCAGAAATGTAAGGGAGTTGAGTCTAAGGCTTCCCAAGCCAATAGCTTTACAGGAGGTTATGGCCTTGCCTAAGAGCTAGTTTGATACTAACTTTAAACAAACACACTGTGAAGAATAAAAACAATACAAGTTTATTTTTCAGGATAACATTTTTCAGTTTTTTCTGTATGCCAAGATGTGACAAATATGCATGTACAAAATCTGCATAATAGTAAGTTAATAAACAGTAGTGACAGTTTATTTTATGTGTTATTTCATATCATAACACATTGACGTTGTCGACACTTTGATTGGTGTTTCTGGTTCGGTAAACAGTAGACAGAACGCAGTGGCTGGTGGAAATGGTGCAGCACTGCGGTAGATACCGAACTGTCTTCAGGACATAGGGGTTGAGTTCAGACTGGGTGGATGAGCGGAGTGTCGTCCTATGACAAGAAAAACCTGTATTAAAAACGGTGGGGGCAGAAATTGTCCACTGGTTATGGATAGGCAAGGCAAAAAGACCTACCATGTCAGCGTTAGTTGAAGCCATGGCTGTAGTTCAAGTAATTTGCAGCTGCGAGGAATGCGGCTGAAGAAAGGGGGGTTGTCTGCAGATGTCAGATGCCCCGATCTATGGTAGAAAGCAGACAAGTAGCATTTTGAGGGAAGTGAAAGGAATAAATGATATTGGAGTTGGTGGAGTTAGGGTGATCAGGTTGATAATTTGAAAGATAGGGAGAACCGGGATGGCATGAGAAGAGGAAGTGGCGAGGAATAGTGGAGTGGGTGTGGTTGGAGTGTATTCGATTAGCATGACCAGGAGAACGTTTCCAAGAGGTGGGGAGGATAGAGTGAGACTGAAAGAGGGAAGTGGAAAGAAACATTGGAGGAACCGTGAAGGTATGTGCATGAACTCCCCAGAAAAATGGAATAGAGAGCATGGCTACGAGAAGGATTTGTCTAATGTACACATTTACTGTTTTTATGAACTCCATATTTTCATTGCTCCTCTTGTCCTGACCCTGCTGCTGAACGTCTGTGCCCTCACACCTTCTACCAGAGCATGCTCCAGTTCCCAATACACCTGCCCTACTATTTTCTTAACACTCTGCCTGGCTGCTCAACCGAGATCCCCGGCCCCTCTGTTTCGGTTTCTCAAACCACAAAAAGGGCCCCTGACCCCCTTTTCCTGAGTCCCACCATGAAAGGAGACCTTTGTCACCACTGCCCTTTTAACTCCCCTATCATGTACCCATCAGCACCCAGCCACAGTCGTACAGGTTCATGCCCATTGGGGCACCATTTCCGATACTTAATTCGACATATTGACGTGTTGATACAAAGAATATGAGGTGCATCTAAGCAAGAAACACACTAACATACCACAACATAGAACCTTTTCCTTAGTTTCCACCACACACTTTTGAACACACGTGGTGCCATGCTGGTTGGACCCTTGTAACCTTGCTGTATCTTCCTTAACAGGACCTCCTACTCAGAGCTGGAAGTCAGAGACTATCTATGGCAGATGCTCAGTGCGGTTGAGTTCCTTCATGCTAACCACATCCTTCATTTGGACATAAGATCTGAAAACACCATTGTTACTGAGCACAAACTTCTGAAACTCCTGGACTTTGGAAGTGCACAGGTCTACACACAAGACCAGCTCGTAACAACAGGTGCACAATCGGATTTCATTGAAAACATGGGTACGTACTAAGCATTCATGCCGCTCAGATCAAAGATTGGGTAACTACAATTTGGCTGAGTAATACGTTTGTGACGGGTTAGTCCAATTATTTTGTTAAGAACGTTTCATATATTGCTGTATTCTTCTGTCCTTGCTATTCTGTTTTAATGCTGTGTTGTATAAGTTAGCTTTTTTTTAAATGGGGTCTGGCATAGATTCACATGCTCATGAACAATCCCTGTCGCCAGGCTGGGAATCCTCGGTAAAAGAAAAAACAGTTTCACTTTCACTTACAAACTGTATTTCTCCTTTAAACCAATCACTGTCCTCTGGGTCATACTGCCCCCCTCCAATGACAGTCCTCTCCCTAAGCCCCCTCCGCTGACAGCCATCTTCAAATGATTACTGCACGCTTCAGTGTTGGGAGTCTTTGAGTTTGCTCTGCGAGCTACTTCTACGTTTTCTTGCGAAAAAGGGTTCTATTTTTGTTCCAAAAGAGCCTGTGTGCTCTTCTCTCCATCTGCCGACAGCAGGGATCCGTTGTTGGTGAAGTTCGGCACGCCTCAAGGGCAAAAATTGTTTAAGTTTCCAGAAGGCCATAGGGCCTACTTTGCGCCCTCGGACCATGACAGAGGAGAAGAAAGAAGGAAGGTCCCTCTTCAAGTCTTGTGTTTGTGGAGGTCAAGCACCTGCAATGCCTCTCATGCCTGCATCCAGACCACAAGGAAGAGGATTGCGAGATTTTCTGCATATTCTCCAAGAAGACAACAAAGGACAGGCACTGTTGACTGGCGGTGTGGCTGAATGTCAAGACCTCTGCCCCATGCTGCAGGCGCATGCCTCACCCAAGACCGGTCGGTCTGAGGAGCTGGCTACTAAGTCCTGTGAGGGTGCCTCATCCGTGGGGGCCCAAGATAAGGCCAAGCACTGCAAGTCCGGGTCCACCGGGGTCACAGCGGAAGCGGGTCCCACGGCAGACAGGGCATGATCAACATCACCCTCCGCCTCCATTGCCAGCTGGCAATCGAGCTCCACCTCAAAAAGAAAGTCGTCCAACCCGACTAAGCTGCGGGAGAAGCCTGAGAAGCCACGGATTGTAGGAGAAGAAGGCTGAGCTGCCCAAAAAAGCCCAGGCGGCACAGGATAAGTCTTTTTCGACGATAGAGCTGATGGCGGCGGCTCTCTCGAAAGCTAAATAGGTTGACCCCAAGAGGGTAGCCCCCACAGCGCTGAAGGTTTACCACCCTCTGAGGCCGCTGTGGTCATTTAACAAGGTCTGCCAGCACGCCGGAGAAGGGTATGCCATCCCAAAACCCAGTTCAAGGCCCTCAGGGTGGAAAAAAGAGGGGGCAGGGGGGCCTAGACCAACCCCAGGCCGTGGCCCAAGCCATGGAAATTTTGTCGGCGGACAACGAGGACTTGGAGTCCCTACGCACAGACGATGGTGATGATGATGGCGCAGAGCCTAGTGTTCCGATCACGGCAGTTCCGCCGAGGGATGTGTCGCTGGACATCCTATCAACCCTCCACACCTTGGTGTCGAGATTCAGAAGAGGGTGCCACAAGGGATGTTCCAATAGTCCCCCAGGCCCCCGACCAACCTCCGATGAAGAAAAGGAAGCACCATCCGATGACCCCATTTCAACCACCGCGTCAGGGTCCCATCTCCCCCAGCATACCCAGACACGAGGAGGGATGCGGCCACGACGACGATTTCATCGGAGCGGGCAGCGGGTCCCTGCAGCTTAGGGCGTCCCCACCGGACGAGGTGGGATCGTTCCATTCTATGATCGCCAGAGCATCTGAGCTGTTCCAGCTTGTGCCCGCTTGTGCCAAAGAAACCAGGAGGAGGGTTTCCTGTACCAGATGCGCGGGGCCAAGTGGAAGACGATCATAGCAGTGCATCTCCTGGACGACATTTGGGAGGAGGGCCTAGCCCTCTTGAAGAACCCTTGCTCGGCTCCAGAGAAGCAGGATAGGCTGGAAAAGAAGTACCGTGTACCGGAATCCGCACCCAAGTGCCTGAGGTTGCAACCATCGCCGGATTCGGTGGTTTCGGCAGCCACAAGGAAGTGTTCATCTAACCCGTTCTCGTCGTCATTGGTCCCTCCAGACAGCGAGGGTAAGAAGTTGGACGCCATGAGGAGGAAGGTGATTTATACCGTGGCATCCACCATCAAGACGGCCAACGCATTGGCGATCCTAGCCAGGTACAACAGGGAGCTTTGGTACAAGCTGAGCCAATTCTGGAGTTCCTCCCCGACAACAAGAGGATGGAGGCGATCGCCCTCTTCCAGGAGAGAGAGGTAGCGTCGGATCACGGCATCACAGTGGCTCTGGACGTTGCCGACACAGGATTCCGGCAGATGGGTAACGGTGTCTGCCTTCGTTGCCAAGACTGGATGAAGGCCACAAATTTCCGCCAGGAGGTCCAAACGAAGGTACTGGACATGCCTTTCGACTGAGATAACCTTTTCAGGAAGGTCGTCGTTGAGTCTCTGCAGGCTGTCACGGTGGATACAGAGATGGCCCATGTCCTGGGCACCGTCCAACAGCACTGCTCTTCGTTTCGCTCCTCCAGAGGAAAGTCGGGCAGGTCTTCGAAAGGTTTCTCCTCCTCGTACCATCAGCCTTCCAGATCTATGGCCCAGGAAGCCCACAGAAGCTGCTCCCAGGCCTACGGGGGGATGTGGACAGCGTCAACATCGCCAGCAGGGCAGGATGCCGAAGCAAGCCTGAACTGGCTAGGACGCCGGGCCCCCACCCTTGCATCCCAGTGGGAGGCTGCCTGACGAGGTTAGTCAACAAGTGGTAAAAGATCAACACCGGCAGATGGGTGCTGGATGCTCTCACCCAAAGACATACCCTGGAATTTCAGCACAGGTTTCCGCGGATCCCTCAGGTGGCTCGTCAGGAGCAGCACGTCCCTCAGCTCTTGGAAGAGGTACTGGCCATGCTACGAAAAGGACGATAGAGTTGGTTCCCCAGTTCTCCAGAGCTCTGGAGTTTACTCCAGATTCTTCTTGGTAAGAAAGAAGACAGGGGGCTGGAGGTCCATTCTAGACCTGCAACGTCTGAACAAGTACCTCAAGTCTCAGAAATTCAGGATGGTCACGTTGCAGCACATGCTCGGCCAACTGGAAAGAGGTGATTTCTTGACGTCAATGGACCTGGAGGACGCCTACTTCCACATCCTCATTCACAGGAAACACCAGACTTTTCTATGCTTCGTAGTGCAGGGACAGCGCTACCAGTTTGAGGCCCTACCCTTCAGCTTGAAGTCGGCCCCCAGAGTGTTCACGAAGTGCCTGGCACTTGTGGCGGCCCATCTGCGCCTACGGGGGATTCAGGTTTACCCATACCTCGACGACTGGCTCATCCGAGCCCGCTCACGAGAGTCGGCCGTCGGACACACAGAGACGGCTGTCAAGCTGCTCGCGGATTAGGGATTCTCAGTCAACTATCCGAAGTCCTGCTTGATACCATCGCAGAACATGCTGTTCCTGGGGGCCAGACTCGATACAGTGTCCTGCCTAGCATCACCCTCGGAGGAGAGGGTAGCGGCCATCCAGGGGAAGGTGCAGCGGCTGTCATCAATGAAGACGGCCATGGTGCGGACCATCGAGTCGTTGCTCTGCATGATGTCGTCCTGCATCTACCTCATCCGGCTCTGTAGGTTACAGATGCAAGACGCTCGCTGGGTACATGTGTCTGGAAACTTCGTGGCAAGATCACTCTGGACGACGAGATCCATCGGGCGATAAGGTGGTGGGGCAACCTATCTAATGTAGCCCGGGACACAGGGTTTCATAACCCTCCATTCCAGCAAACGGTCATGACAGACACTTGCCTGGAAGGCTGGGGAGTCCACACCAGATTCTGCACGCCAGAGGACTGTGGCTACCTGGGGAGAAGGATCTGCATATCAACATCCTGGAGCTACGGGCAGCGTTCTGGGCCCTCAAGTCATTCCTTCCGTGTCTGAAGGGCAAGGTGGTGAGGACCTTCACGGACAACACCACCACAATGTTGTACATCAGGAAACAAGGGGGCACTCAATCCACAGCGCTCACCAGGGAAGGGCAGGAATTGTGGCGCTGGGCCATCAGATAAGAGATATTCCTCGTCCCGCTTCACCTAGCGGGAGTCAAGAACACCATTGCGGATTCCTTCAGCAGGGAGTTGCGCTCCTGCCACAAGTGGGAACTTGGGCAGGACCAGGTGGACCACATCTTCACTAGGTGGGGCAGGCCCCAGATCGATCTGTTTGCAACATCAGTGAACTCCAAATCCTAGAAGTTTGCCAGCAGATTCCACCAACCGAGGAGCTTGGGAGATGCATTCTCCTTCCCGTGGGAAGGGATGTTTCTGTACACGTTTCCCCCGTTGCCGCTCCATCTATGAGTCATCAATACAAACAGACAGTGTCGGTGCAGGATGATACTCATCGCCCCGGCGTGGCCGATTCAAATTTGGTATCCGGGCCTTCTCAGCCGGTCGGCGTCGCCTCAGTTCAAGCTACCAGCGGCCCTGGATCTTCTCGCCAGAGAAGGGGGTGCGGTCCTGCATCACGACCCAGGATCGCTCAACCTGAGGGCTTGGCTCCTTCATCCCTAGAGGTTGGAGGATATGAATTGCCTCCGGTCCGCAGGGACGTCCTCGTCAAGGCCAGGGCATCGTCGACTTTGAAGTGCTACTGTCACAAGTGCAAGCGTTCCGGTACTTGGTGCCGGTCGCAGAAGATTATCCCTCTGAGGGTCACAGCCCAGCAGATCCTTCCATATTTGCTGTCTTTAGTCAAGGCTGGACTGGCGCACGCCTCGATCAAGGTACATCTGGTGGCTATCTCCCGCTACACCAGGTCTCCGGGAAGGTCTCCACTTGGGTCTCATCAACTCGTCAAGGAATTCCTCAAAAGTCTTTGTCGTTCTTTCCCGCCGGTGAAGGCCCGCCCCGGCATGGGAACTCAATGTGGTTCTTACGAGGCTCATGGGGGCTCCCTTTGAGCCGATGCATCCGGCCCCTCTCAAGTTTCTCTCGTGGAAAACAGCTTTCCTTGTGGCCATCACCTCCAGCAGGAGAGTGGGTGAGATACAGGCCGTAGCCAGCAAACAGCCATACCTGACTTTCCTTGAATCGAGAGTGCTGCTGTGGATGCACCCCTCTTTCATGCCTAAGGTTCTGTCGGAGTTCCACCTCAACAAACCTTTGTTGTTACCTGTTTTTTTCTCTAAAACTTTTGTCGCCAGCTGAGTGGGCATTGCACTCTCTGGACGTTGTGTGTGCCCTGAAGTTCTACGTGGCACACACAAAGAGTTTTCGAAAGACTTCACAACTGTTCGTGAACTTTGGTCCTGTGAACCATGTGAACCATGGGAAGGCCTTGTCCAAATCTTTCATCTCAAGGTGCTCTGTGGCTGAATCATGCACTCATCGGTTGGCGAACTGACCACTGCCCGGCTGTCCGAGATCCCACTCCACCAGAGCAATCGCTGCGATAACGGCGTTTCTAGCTAGTGTGCCCATGCTGGACATCTGCAGGGCTGCTACGTGGAGGTCCACATACTCCTTCACAAAGTTCTACTGCTTCGACAGGGATTCCAGGGAGGAGTCCAGAGTCGGCCAGGCAGTGCTACGCAACCTGTTTGCTTGAGGTGAGTCTGTTCCAACAGTAAGAGTTAATTGCTTCTGTTGAGCCTTGCCACCTCCAGTGGTTGTGTAATGTTGGACTGCTGTGTATTTGTTATCAATGAGTATGTGAATCCATGCCAGACCCCATGCGGGAGAAGGAACAAGTTTCTTACCTGTAACTATTGCTCTCCAGCATGGGCCTGGCATGGATTCACATGCGAACCATCCCTCCAACCCCTCTGCGGCTCGTCTTGGTCATACTGCCACTTTACATGTTGACCAAATCTGAAGATGGCTGCCAAAGGAGAGACTTAGGGAGAGGACTGTCATTGGATGGGGGCAGTATGACCCAGAGGACAGTGATTGGTTTAAAGTAGAATACAGTTTGTAAGTGAAAGGGAAACAGTTTTTTCTTTTATCGAGGATGCCCAGCCTGATGATGGGGAATATTCATGCGCATGTGAATCCCTGCCAAACCCATGCTGGAGAACAATAGTTATAGGTAAGTAACTTGTTCCATCTCCCAAAGTCCTCAGGGCCTCATTACGAGTTTGGAGGTAGCCATGCCCGGGCCTATTCTGACCTTGGAGGGCCCGGTATTTCCCCATTCAGGGAACCCGGACCATCCCCATTCCCATTTGAGCCCCCATAGGGCTCAATGGGAATGGGGAGCATGCTAACAACGGGCCCGTTAATGACGGGCCCGTTGTTAGCAGGCTGGCCCCCTCGCGGGACCCGCTAAGGACGGCTGGTAAAACCAGACGTCCAGAGCGGGTCGCGCAAGGGGACCTCATAATAGGGTCAGTATGGGTTTAACGACACCGGCAGCTCTACCGGTGCCGTTAAACCCATACCGCCAGGGTCGTAATGATGCCCTCAGTGTGTAATCTCTTTGTGTAGAATGAACGGAGGGGGAACAGGGCAGGTTTTACTACTAAAAGCAAACCACTGTATATTATAGAAATGCAAAAAAATTAAAATATGTGATTATAAAATACAATAAATAGGAGTTGGGACTAATGTAAATGACTCATTTTAAGTTGATGTCAAGTGATCTTGTTACATTGCAAGTTCTGCCATTTTGCTGGCTTCTTGACTACATTTACCCTTTAAGATGTGTCTGGAAATGTTATTTGTGCAGACAGCGGAGTGGCAGGAGAGTGGTCTCTGTGGTCTGTTGGGGTCTGGAGGAGGTCTGGAGCATGAGACATGTTGGACAAAAGTACTTAATTCATACATGCTGGGGTGCTTAAATCCGCCAAACTGCCCAATTTCCTCGGCTACTCTATTCTGCCGGTAGAATAATCGTTAAATGCAACACACGCAGCTAGAAAGCAATTGCTGCAAATGTTGCTAGTTTGTTCCTCTTAATGTAGAACACATTCACCTGCCTTCTTTTTTCACAGTGTTCCAATATTAAATATTTGTGCCGGGAGTATATGTATAAAGTGTAGGCTTTGAACTTGTATCAGCATTTCTCCCGTTGTATGACAAACAGACATTGTGAAGAATTTTTCTTCTGACTGTGGTGGACAATTAAAGACATTCACGGGGCAAGGAGTGTCTCGTGACTGCCATATAGCTTTAAAGGACCCATCAAGATAATTTTGTTGGATTTTCCTGTGATTGTTTTGGCAGATTAAGTGATGTTTCTGCAGTTTGTAAGGAAACTGAGTTTATACATTTTGTGCCCTTTTGAATTTGTAAAAAGAGTTTCCCTGCATGCATAATGTGTGCATTGCGGAGCAAGGTGGCCTTTGACCCAAACTATTTTCTAGATCGTCAATTGGGTTTGGCGTTCGCGGAAGCCCTTGAGGTTCCTGTAATTCCATGGTCAGCTCTGTGGCAGGTCTAAGTGGGAGCTCAACTCCTCACAGAATTATGAAGAAGACTAATCCATCAGTTTCAAGTAATCAAACCTTAAGTGTTGTTGACGTGGAAACCAATGACCCAACTGATTCTTCTATTTTAGCAGCCCATTCAATGCCAAGTGGCCTTGGGAGGATCGGTCAAATGTGTGTGATTTGAACACGGGCATAGTTGCCAGAGCCGAGCTGTTGGATGGAGTTGTGGATGGAGTGAGGGATGTTTACCCCAGTGCCCTTGAGGCTGTATTTCCTTTTCCTTTGGTTTGCTTGGTTCTTCCATCCACCCGCCTTTCACACTCACCCTTTTTGTATGCATCAGATAATTCAAAAAGTCCTGACCCACAGCTTCATTTATGTCAGTAACCCAGGTTAAATGTGATGCTTAGTCTCTTCCCTCCATCACAATCTTATTTCGAAGGGATTGTGTCCTCCGACGTATTCTTTATCTTTGATCTTTGACAGATCATCTCCCAGCTTGCTGGCCTCGGAAAAATAATTTCAGTAGAGGGCGCTGCACGCCGAAGTCCCTCGAGCCGATGTCCCTCGACGGCCTCCGTATCGGCGCCGACGTCACCACGCGTATAAATAGACTCGCGCAGCATCTGTTGCTCATTTCCGTTTTTCCTTGCTTCGTGGGGCCTCGGAATATTGTTGCTCAGTTCTTCAGTCAAATATATCGATATATTCCTCGTGAATACCGACTCGTACTCGATGGCTTCCTCACCCGAACCGCCGACATCACAGTCCGGCTTCAAAAAATGTCGAGACTGTGGAAAGAAAATGTCATTGACGGATCTTCACAGGATCTGTTTGTGGTGCCTGGGAATCGAGCACCATTGTTCGGAGTGCGAGGACTGCATGTCCATGACGGCGAAAGCATTGAAGAAGCGTAAGGGGAAGCTCGAGAGAAGTAAGGCAGTTAAAACTTCTTCGAAGGTTTCCTCGGCGGAGTCGAGACCTTTGTCTCCTCGCCATCATAAAAGACATTCTCGTTCTAGATCTCGAAGCAGTTCCCATCACTCTTCGAGATCTAAGCATTCAAAAAAGAGACGTCGAAGATCCCCTTCCTCGTCTTCGTCTTCTTCCGTTTCCCCAAAAAGGGTCTTCTGTCCCACTAAACATAGCTCTCAGGCTGAGTGGGAGGAATTCAGGAAAAAGATGCTAAGCGTCTTTGAGAAAGCGGCCTCGACCCCCTCGAAGACTGCTGAGGGGGATACCCTGTGTGAAAGACCCGAAAAATCAAAAAGCCGCGAGTCGCAGTACCCGGCGAAAGAAGCCACTCGAGAGCATCACGAACCTTCGAGTAAAGGCAAAGTTGCGTCTTCAACGCTGTCGTCGAGGATCCCTTCGACACATAGATAGGCGTCGTCAACGCTGTTATCGAAGGGTTCTTCGACGCACAAGTCAGTCGAGTCGACGCCGTCTTCGACGCCGACGTCGACGCCGAGAAAGGACAAACCCACGGCCATCTCACAGCCAGTGGCCATACCCAGAGCCTCGAGCATGAGAATGTCGTCGACAACCTCGAGTAGAATCCCGATACTCTCGAGTTCATCGAGGCCTCTACCACCTTTCTCGACGCCTTTTTCGATGGCTTCAAAGCCTTTAACATCTGCGTCGACGACGTCGACGTTTTCTCAGCCAATCATGACAAATCTGGCTTCTTCTGCTCTGGAAATGGGATTTATACCATTTTCAAGACCTGACCACTCCAGGGTCTTATCTTCTATTTATGAAGAAGGGGAGGATTCAGATCAGGAAAGGCCTTTTGAGTTGCAGGGATCTGCAACTCCTGCACTAGAGGAATTTACCTCTGAGGAAGGTAGGTTGAAAGACCTCCATGAAACCCTACAGGAAGCAAGTGGGTTGGACACTTCCCCAGAAGTGGAATTTGCCACACCAGACCCAGGGGAACATGCTGAAACCCCTTATAGAACCTTGATGGCAAGGATAATAGAGTTTATGGGATGGTCCACACCCTCTACTGCTTTTCAGCAAGACGACCTCACAGACATCTTGGTCAAAGGTCCACAGGAGGATCCTGTAGTGCCATTTCATGCGACATTACAAAGGAGAATATTGGCAAACTGGGAAACACCTGAGGTTATCCCGGGAGTTAACAAGAAACTATCAGCTAAATATCGGGTGTCTTCTGCTGACCCTAAATATTTATCCAAACACCCAACTCCGGAGAGTCTGGTTGTTCAGGCAGCTACTTCAGCAGGTAGTAAATCGGCTTACCCTACTGTTCCACAGGACAGGGATGATAAGAGATATGACTCTATGGCCAAAAAAGTATTTTCCGCATGTAGCATGGCGTTGAAATCCATCAATGCTACTTGTACGCTTGCAAGGTTCAGCCACACACTTTGGGAGTGTGCTTCATCAGTGGCTGACTGCCTCCCGGAGGGAGAAGAAAGGGAAGCGTTTCTCAACATCATTAAGGATGGTAAGGATGCAATGTGCGAATCCCTTCAGACTGGCATCGATTCTGCTGACAGTATCAGCAGGGCCATGGCGGCAAGTACAGCAACCAGGAGCTTTGCTTGGTTGCGAAAGTCTGGTTATGCTCCAGATGTGCAAAGCAGACTCTTGAATATGCCTTTTGACGGCTCTTCTTTGTTTGGTAAGAAGGCGGACAACAGTTTAGAAAAACTACAAACATCAAAGGCAGATCCGCTCCTCTTGCAGGAAATTGTAGACCTGCTAGAGAAAGATGCCATAGAACCGGTACCTGTAGCGGAGAGGATCAAGGGCTGGTACTCCCCCTACTTTCTCATACCGAAGAAAGACGGAGGACTGAGACCTATCTTGGACTTACGAGAATTGAACAAGTTCCTCAGGAAGGACAAGTTCAAGATGGTAACTCTCTCTCAGATCCTTCAGGCCCTCCAGCTCCAGGACTGGCTGGTATCTCTGGACCTCCAGGATGCTTATTTCTATGTGCCAATCCATCTCAAACACGGGAAATACCTGAAGTTCGCAATTGGCGGCTCTCATTATCAATTTCGAGTTCTGCCATTTGGGCTGACCTCCGCCCGAGGGTCTTCACCAAGCTGATGTCGGTAGTGGCGGCAAGTCTAAGGAGGGAAGGGATCCACGTCTACCCCTACCTGGACGATTGGCTGATCAGAGCTGTATCTTCAGAACAAGCTCAGATCCAGCTAGATTATGTCTGCCACTTCCTTCACAAACTGGGCTTCTCCCTCAATTTAAAGAAGTCACAGATGATACCATCACATAGACTCCAGTTCATTGGAGTGGTCCTGGACACTTCCCTGGGAAAAGCCTCGCCACCAGAGGTGAGGGCTCAAGATATTCTGCAGATGGTGACCAAGTTTCAAAATGCACAACGTCTCCTAGCCTTTGACTTTTTGAGGTTGCTAGGCCTCATGGTGTCCTGCATCTTCCTTGTGACAGAGAATGATATCTCTTCAGTGGGCACTGAGGACTCAGTGGTCGCAATTCTCAGGGAGCATGACAGACCTCCTTCAGATTCCGGACAAGGTGGCTCGAGACCTTCAGTGGTGGGCCTGCCAGAAAAACATCTTGAAGGGGGAACTGTTTTGGCAACCATGGCCGGAGATAACAGTAGTCACAGATGCCTCACTCACGGGGTGGGGAGCCCATACCAACGACTTGACCATCAGCGGTCGTTGGTCTCCATCGGAGTCCAGACTACATATCACCTGTTAAAGCTGAGAGCAATCAGACTAGCGCTGAAAGCTTTTCTGCCATCTGTACAGGGGAAAAATGTCCTGATAATGATGGACAACACAGTGGCCATGCACTACCTCAACAAAAGAGGAGGAGTAGGATCACTACCACTGTGCAGAGAGGCAATGCAGCTCTGGTTTTGGGCAATCCAAGAAGGAATCTCTCTATCGGCAGTCCACCTAGCCGGAGAGAAGAACTTGACGGCGGACGCTCTGAGCAGGCAGGGCACAGTCTCCCACGAGTGGGAACTAGCTCAGGAAGTCCCTCAGGAGATCTTCGCCCTTTGGGGAACCCCTCAAGTGGATCTGTTTGCCACCAGTACCAACAGAAAGTGCGATCTGTTTTGTTCAAGGGAATTTCCCCCGAGAGGAGCTCTAGGGGACACGTTCGTAGTGGACTGGGAGTTCCACTCTTGTACACGTTTCCACCAGTCCTTGTCATTCCTCAAATGATCAGGAGGTTAAGAAGATTCCGGAGAACCATGATCCTAATTGCCCCAGACTGGGCCAGGAGAACGTGGTACCCGGACCTTCTGGACATGTCCATCTGCCCTCCAATTCGTCTTCCACTCAAGGAGAATCTTCTCTCACAGAAGGGAGGTCAGGTTCTCCATCCAGACATCAGAACCCTCAACCTTCACGCCTGGCTTCTGAAAGGTTGAGATACAAGGATAGGGACCTCCCTGATGACATCATGGAAGTGTTGCTTTCGGCCAGAAGGCCAGCAACAAAGTCTTTATACCGCTGCCGTTGGAACAGGTTTTGCAGCTGGTGTAGAGAAGAGAATATCGACCCCTTTTCATGTGGTACACCAACGGTGTTATCCTTTCTACTCTACTTGGCAAATTCAGGCTTTCAAGTTGGCACTATCAAGGGCTATCTTGTAACACTATCGATCTTCACGCGCACTGCGGAGGAACCTTCGTATTTCAAATTACCCTTAGTAATACAATTTCTAAAGGGGTTAACTAGTGTCTACCCTACAAAACCTTTCCAGGTTCCTTTATGGGACTTAAATTTAATCTTAAATTTCATGATGGGTACTCCTTTCGAACCACTCCACTCTTGTTCGCTAAGATTTCTCACCCTTAAAACTGTCTTAATAGTGGCTTTAACATCTGCTAGAAGGGTGAGCGAATTACAAGTTCTATCTTGTAAACCCCCTCATACAATTTTTCATAAAGACAAGGTTGTCCTACAGGTGAAGCCTAATTTCCTCCAAAGGTGGTTTCTGAATTCCACATCACTCAGAAAATTATTTTACCTTCATTCTATCCGGCTCCCCATCCGGGGAAAGAGGAAGAAAGACTACATAGGCTGGACCCAAGGCGGGCTTTAAGATTTTACATCAGCAGACTTGCTAGGATTAGACAAGCAGACCAACTGTTCGTGGGTTACTCAGGGCACGAGTTGGGACTACCGATAACAAAACAAACCATTTCCAGATGGATTATTTTGGCCATCCTGGAATGTTACAAACTGGCAGGGAAAGAGCCTGCTCAAAATCTTAGGGCTCATTCAACCAGGGGTATTGCAGCCTCCTCGGCCCTCCAAAGAGGGGTTGCGATTCGAGACATATGTGCGGCTGCCACATGGTCGTCCGCACATACCTTCACAAGATTTTACAACCTGGATTCCTCCCCCAGTCAAGAGACTAGGTTTGGCAAAGCCGTATTACATTCGGTTCATTCCTAAAAGGAAACATGGCGTTTTACTCCCACCTCCAATTGCACACCACTGCTATGGGAGTCTATCAAAGATAAGGAATACGTCGGAGGACACAATCCCTTCGAAGAACAAGTTACTTCTTACCTTGTAACGTTCTTTCGATGGGATGTTCCTCCGACGTATTTCTTATCGCCCCTCCCATCCATCCCCGCAGTAATACTTCCCTTGTGGTTGCAGCTTATGCTCCTTCAAGGTCAATAACCAATTCATATAAAACAACTGTTAACGTCAAAACGGACCTGAGCAACGGACGCTGCACGAGTCTATTTATATGCGTGGTGATGTCGGCGCCGAAATTGAGGCCGTCGAGGGACATCGGCTCGAGGGACGTCTACGCGCAGCGCCCTCTACTGAAAAAAAAATTCCGAGGCCAGCAAGCTGGGAGATGATCTGTCAAAGATCAAAGATAAGGAATACGTCGGAGGAACATCCCATCGAAAGAACGTCACAAGGTAAGAAGTAACTTGTTCTTCTGATTCCAGTTTTTCAGCTATGTTGCACCCCTTGAATTATTTTACACTGACTAACTTGGTAAAATCTTTCGATTACCTACATGAAAACTATAAGGACCTAATGGCTGTATGGTTACTGTTTTGTCTAAATAAAATGTTCTAGAAGGTGTTATTTATGCGCAGCCTCTAATATAAAAACTCAATCAAATTTTTTACAGGAGTCACCAAAGAGTGTTGGAACCATTGTTAGGACTTCTGTTGTATTAAACCCTGTGCAGGATTTTGTTGCATTGGGGACTCAATGGATGTTCAGTTCGTTTCAAGTTTAGTACATCCCAATGGCTCAGTGGTAAACACGGGGGAGAAGTAACCTGTAGAATCGAGTACCTCTGTACCTCTGTACCGATGGGTAGTAGGGTCGACCACTGGGTTGATCCCAGTGGTAATGGAATATCAGTGGTGCCAACATCATCAGAAGTCTGTAATACGATTGAAATCAAATCACAAAGGGTTAACAAAACTAAGACCAACAATAAAAAAAAAAAGGAAAATAATTGTCACCAATAAACGGAGAAAAGAGCTATTACACACTTTATGAAACCTGTGGCTGTTCAGTCGTGTGTCAATACGGATGAGTTTGATCTCGATTTGAGTATTTTAACAATCCATCTGGATACTGACTTTGACATGGATGCTGAGACAGAGGAGCAGTTGGCGGTGCACAATCCTGATGTATTAGCACATTCTAATGATTGTGTGAATAGTGTCAGTGATCAAGAATGTCCGTAGAGGTTAACAAGGGTTCCTAACAAAAGACTGAGTCATTGTTTCCTGACATTACCTAGAGTTTTTGTGGGAAATGATGAACCTAGTGACTTCACTAAAATTAGTTTAAGCCCAATCGATGATGTGAGTTGTATTGGAGGGCGTTCTGTGGGAGTCCCTGTTATAAGAGAGTCGCAGGAAGCCATTCTCCCAATTTGCACTGACAATGGTGGGGGCTCTAAATCAATGGGCTTGACAAGGGTGATGAATATGATTAGGAGAAGTGCATGGGGGGACTTGTCTGTTAAATCTGTCCTCCCTTTGAGTGGCCCGTTGTTGCCTGATGAAAATGATAGATTAGCTCCTAGAGCCCCATTGGTGACTATGAATGTTCAGATGTCATCAGAGCAGAGGTCAATCGAGGTTAGTGGCGGTCTCTCAAAACACGTAACTTTAGAGGCTAGGTGTGCTAAGGCTCAGGGTTTGGCTCCTGGTGAGAGAAGTAGATGGGGGCCAGACCAAGGGAGGCTTCTTATCGAGAGTTTACCACAGCAGCAACCAGTGTCGACCCCACAATTGGTAGGTGGCAAGATTGAATCTTGTGGTTAAAAAGGCTCTCTTACTCTTCAGTTAAGTAAGGGTTTTGATCGATCTACCGGGTTGCTCTGTTTATACATAGAACGTCTGCTTCGTGAAAAAAAGGGGGTTCCCTTAAATCGCCAATATATTCTGTCACTTTTCAATGCGGTCCCTAGTCTACGGTAAATCATGTCTTCTGATATTCAACAGGTAGAGTTTATTGTGGAACAGCAGCACGATTTAATTAGGCTTCATTTTGATAGTCACCTGGTAAGAGCGTCAGTTCTTGAGGAAGCCCATAGACTATTCATGATGTGTTTGAGGCGTTTGTTAAAACCAAGGGTGATGTCCCTCTTGAACTACCTAGGATTTCACGTTACAATGATGATACTGATATGAGATTAGTACTTTCGAGAAAAACTCCTCTGGAAATCACACTGGGGCATGACTCGAATATTGAACGTATTGTTTATGATACAACAGTGATTCCCAGAGTTGGGGTCAAGGAGCAGACTGTAGCTTGGCCTTTGCGATTACAATCGCTTCATAATGTAGGGCAGAAGTGATCACAACTTTTAATTTGTTGGAGCACAAGGGGACACTCCCATTTGGTATTTGCTTCATTCAATACATTATTTGGGGCTGACTGTGGAATCCTTTGCCTTCAAGAAACATGGTTGTCCTCGACTACTATTATTGATGGATTCACCACTCTTTCGGTGAAGGCAAGGAAAGGCCCTTGAGTAGACCATTTGGAGGCATGTTATGTGCCACCAGGAACAATTTAGGCTTGTCAATTAATCAAATGGACACAGGGTCTTCAGATGTGTTGGGGTTTTGAAAATGTGTGTAATTCTTAAATGTATATTTCAACCCTAAGTCGACCTCAGCAGAGAGCTTTATTGATGTGCTCTCTGACCTGATTGCCCTTTGGAAGGTGAAGTGAGTTTTGTGATACTAGATTTTAACAGTGAATGTCTATACCTAGTTTGTATCACAAAACCCGTCATGCAAACATGATGTCCGCTGCCCGCAAAAGGGCAGCCGACATCATGTTCATATTCTGTTGCGGCGTGAAATTGTACTTTGGGACTTGCATATTTTAAATGGTTGTATAGCGGGTGATTCCCCTCTGAATTTCACACGTGTATTCTCGACACAAAGATCCACTCTTGATTATAGATATGTCACTCGTGAGCTATTCCATCTTTTCTCGCAATTAAATATTTTGACGAACGAAACGAGTGAACGTAACATACTTCCACTCGATTTAGTGATTACATTTTATAGCCCTGCTCCAGTGTCTATGGGGCTGATGGTCGAAGTCCACTCTAGATACACGGCCATAATTTGGAAAGCAGGTTATAGTGAACATTTAAATCATAAAGTGGAGAACTTATCGCGTCGTGAAAACTTGTTTTTAACTGAGCCGCTGCATTATTGTCATCGGGTGCAGGAGTTGTTAACCAACTGGTTAATTTGGATTCCTTGTGTCCCAAGTTCACTAAGAAATGTGTGCATGCCTTTGATGAACAGCTACAAGGAAAAAAAGAGAGTTGCAACATAAATTGAGGGTATTAAGGAAGACCCATTTTGATAATTATCCAGTAGCTGCCTGTTGTGTGAAACATATATATAAAAATTGGTTAGAGTCATATGAGCTTTATGACCAAACGCGACTATTGGGGGCAGTATCTGGTAAGAATTCTATTGCAGTTTAGTCCCTGATTAAATCACCAGGTCTGCAAGCCGTGTTGCAGGTGACATCAAATGAGGAGTGAGTGTAGGTCGCCACTTTAGTGAACTGTATGATGCTGGGGGAATCTCTAGGTGTCGATTCTGACTCCCTTGTCGACTGGGCATTACAGTTTTCTGTGGAAGATGTTATCAGGTGCATTTTATCTAGTACAAATTCAAATGCTCCTGGCCCAGACGGGCTATCAAACTGTACATTTAAGTCCGATTCTTCATTATGGTCTTGGATATTGCATGCATTGTTTACCAAGGTGATTAGGGACAAGAACATTCCTCCCTCATAGGCAGGGGCCAACATTATAGTGATTTTCAAAAAGGGTAATACACTGTATTCTGTGAATTATAGACCCATGTCCCTGTTTTCATCTTTGCTGTTGGGTGAATTAGAGAGAGAATTAGAGGAACGTTCCAGGAATGAACATGTTTTTGATATTTCCCAATCAGGTTTTAAGAAGGGCATCGGAACGGATTTGAATTGTTTGGTGCTAAAATTACTTTCCTATCAGGCTAGATTGCAGAAAGTTTATTGGGACTTTTTGGACCTGATCTGATTGTGTGAGCAGAAAAAAACGTTTGGACAAGAAGGCCACAAATAATTGCCCTGCAGGTTTATTGAATATTTTAATACTATTACGTTCTGATACTCGAGTCAGACTGGACCAACGTGGGTCTTTTAGCTGTTGGATCATGACTACTCGTGGGCTGAGACAAGGCTGTGTCTTAGCCCTGTTTTTATTTAATTTATATATTAATTATATTGGTATAGCTTTTAAAAACATTTGCACAAGCCTGCCGCGGTATGGGCAATATCAGGTCCAATATCTTGTATATGTGGATGACATTGTCATTTGGTGATCTGACCGTGATTGGCCTCCAGCGGAGTCTTTTGGCGGTCAACAATTATCTAAATGATTAGGACCTGATTGTAAACACAGGAAAAACCAAGGTGTTAGGGAGAATTCTCTGTTTAGGCTGAATTACATGACCTAGTGAGTCCCCCAGCAGCTTTGCTGGATTTTTGGGGGTTATTTTTTTCTCCTGCCAAGAGTGAGACTCTTTTACCCTCAATCTTGGACATGATTTGAGTGTGTTTCTTTGAATCTATAAGTGTTTAATGGGCTATTGGGTCTTTTACTCCATAGGGCTTCATGTGTTTTTGTGATGTGTGTTACACAGCACCCTCAGTGCAGTGACACAGGGGTGTCATAGTGGCCCCCCCGTATAGACTCCATACCCTGGGACTGACTACTGTCTCCCAGGGCATGTAAAGTCACCATTGACTTTACTAGTCTTAAATTCTAAACAGAACCAGTACAAACCATCATATTGTGGACGTACTGGCTGGGGCAATTCGATTGCCCCAGGGTCTGTTAGTCGAGGGGGCACGTCTCTGTCCCCCCTGATCGAGTTTTGGCTGGTTGCAGTGGATACTACTTTTTATATTCAACCGCAAATATTTTCCTATGGGATTTCCCATTGTTTTAGGCTACTATCTTTATTTAATTATTTACAGTAGCCTTGAACATACCGCCGGTTTATTTAATTAATATTAATTCTCCGTTTGGTATTTTTTGCCAAAACTTGATTCTAAAAAGGCGTTTGTGTTCTCTTCTGTGACTCCAACCCAAGTCGAGCCCTTTGTTCCACTTTTTGGCGGGCTTCTCCACAGAAGCCCTCCAAAGTGGTGGCACTCTGTCTGGGGTACTTAGGAGGGGTGGAGGGGAATTTAGGCACCCTGGACTGAGTTGCTTAGGCAACTCAAGTCGCACTCCATCCTGATGGGCCCAAGTGGTGAGCCGGCCGGCTCACCACTTAGCATGTTTGAGTGACAGCTAGGCTGAGTGAATGGGGGTTTTCTGCATAAAAGCAGGGCTTTGGGGACTGGAACTTCAGAAGTCGCCACAGGACCTAAGAATCCGACGAGGGAGAAGCTGAGCCGACCTGCCACGACACCACCACCGGTGGAGCCCTGCTGGACCGTCTCACCACTTTTTCCCAATGACAGAGGAGATCTCCCGCCAGAGAGTCTTCTTCCTTTGACTGGTGGGGTAACCAGTTTCACCGTCTTTTCGCCTTCCCGACGTACCTCGTGGCCGCCTTGCCTGTGCCAAGCACCCCGGAAACCGGGATACCACGTTTTACCACG
The DNA here is from genome assembly GCF_040938575.1 of Ambystoma mexicanum. Taxonomy (NCBI): domain Eukaryota; kingdom Metazoa; phylum Chordata; class Amphibia; order Caudata; family Ambystomatidae; genus Ambystoma; species Ambystoma mexicanum. The sequence continues at coordinate 152,286,590 of NC_090924.1, forward strand.
ACCGCGAAACAAAGGTACCATCTTTAACCGGAAAACTCTGCGGCTGGTTTCTGCCCTGGTAGTGCAACGACCTTCATCTTTCCTCCAAGTCGAGATCTTCTCTTCCCCTGGACGACGACACAACTTCCACCCACTACCAGGAACAACTGCCACCGCTGGAGGATCCTTCCCACTTAAGGTACTGTGTCCCGCCTAGCTTCCCTTGCTACCGACTGTATGGGGTAGATTTAGCCCCCGGCTTTCGAACCTGGTTTAGCCTGGGACACCCTGGCTAAACTTTCCTAAGGCTCTCTAAACTCTTTTTGAACCCTCTGCAAGACTTTCTATGCCTAGTGTAACTGTGTGATCTTGGGCGCATTTGTGCTCTGCTCTCTCTAAGAGTGGGCCCAGCCTTTGGACTTTGGCTCACCAGTGACTTTTGCTCTTCTGCCTTGCTAACAGTGTTCCTGAATCTTAGAGTGGTGTACCTTTCCATATTCTGTTTTTTTTCCCTCCCTTTCTCACAAATTTATTGGAGTGCCATCTAGTTAAGCGCTCACCTCTGTATGAAAATAAGTGGTGTTTTACAGTGACTTATCTGATAAGGAAAAAGGGGTGTATATATTATAATAGTAACTCTGTTTAGAATATTTTACAATAAGAGTGCTGGAGTGTTTTCAACAGTGTGTTTTTATATAAATAATTATATACTTTGATACCAAAGCTCTGGTCAGTGTTTGCTTGTATTGTTGTATCTGAGTGCCTATTGTGTATACTTTGCATACTGCCTAACTCTTCTTGAGGGAAGTCTGACTGCTCAGCCACAGCTACCAGGTAAATCTGGGTGGTACGGACTGCTACCAAGTGGGTTTACTGCCAACACCTGTAGTCTTAAATCTTTTGCAGTGGTCCCTAAGGGAACTGCACAGGTTTCTGCCTAACACTGGTGTACAGCGGTGGGATTTGTATTGAGTATACACTTTAGAGTGCTTTAGTATACCTTAGTACAACTAACCACAAAGCTTAGCACTGAAAAAGTAATCTTTCTAACCTGTCAACTATGGAAACTTATAGTCAAGAGTCCCTTGCTACAAAAACTGCTGATTGTTTAAGAGTATTATGTAAGCATAAGAACCTCCTGACTAAAGACAAGAAAATGGAATTGATAGAAAGGTTGTTAGCTAACCAAAGTCTGGATGATGGTTCTGAGGAACCTACCATGACAGAAAATGTAGATAACAGTATAGAAATTGATATTGATCACAATGTTGATAATCTTGAGTAAGAGTCAGAAGGGGAGGTTGAGGCTGCTGTGACTGTCCCCCTTAGGCCTCTGTCTGCTCTACCTGCTGTACCTACTGGGCCTTTGCCAAGTCCCACACTTAGTCCTCAATATCTCGAATTAGAGAAAATGAAACTTGAACTAGAGTTCAAGAGACTGAATACTCTGGCTGAACAGAGACATCAGGAAATGAATCAAGAACTAAGGCTAAGGGAAATGGAGCTCAAGCATGAGCTAGAAATGAAGAAATTATCTGTCGAAAATGCTTCTCTCTCTGGCTCCTCTAGAAGTTCCAGTCCTAAACGACCCCGGATGCCTAAAGAATTGGTTGGTATGTATGAGCCTAAGTTGGATGTGTTGGATTGGTTGTCTCTGTTTGAATATAATCATGGGCTCCAGAACATCACAGGAAATGACTTACTGACCTGGTTGTTCTCTAGGCTTCCCCCTGTTGCAACTGATGTGGTAATGGAGTTGGGGGAGGAGGATAGGAAAGAGTATAAATGTGTGAAACTAGCTCTGATAGGTAGATTTGGGAAGACCCCTTCCCAGTATCTTAAGAGGTTTAGAACCCTCAAAAAGCATGATGGTACCCCTTGGGCTACCTGGGTGAGTGAAGGGTTGAAAAACTTAGAGGGATGGATTAAGGGTTACAAAGTGAACACTTATGAAGGTATGAAGAATCTTTTCATGTTGGAGTCAATTTATGATGCCTGCTCTCCTGAGCTCAGACAGCACTTGGCTGATTCAAAGGAATTAGATTCCCGAAAACTAGCTAAGGCTGCTGACTTGTGGGTTGCCAACAGGGCCACTCACAAGGATTCTGGGGTAACTCAGAAAAAGGATGAGGGGAAACAGCCTAAAAAGGACTCCAAAGAGAATTCTAATACTGCAAATTCCAAAGAGGGCCCCAAACAAAACCAGAAGGGTAAGCCACCATGGAAACCACAGCAGAATAGTGTCTCCTCTGGTGCCAAACCAGAGGGAGGTCAGAACAAGCCTCCATTCCAGAAGGCATTTGGTAAATGCTTTGTTTGTGGCTCTACTGACCATGTGAAAGGAGATCCCAGATGCAAGGGTAAACCTTCAGGGATCCAACTTGCCTCCTTAGCCTTCACACCAGAAGAGGAAGTCCCCATGGCAAGTAGAAACTTTCTACTGCTGGCTGATGAACCCATTGGAGTATCAGCCAGTGTTTCTTTAGTCTCACTGGGGTTGTGGGAACAACAGAATTTAGATGTGTATAATTCTATCCCAGATAATACTAAAGAGTATTATAAAGACAGTGTCCAGGTAAATGGTCAGGAGACTCCTGCCATTAGAGACACTGGGGCCAGCATACCTGTGGTGGATGAATCATTTTTCAAGGCAGAAGATGTTGCTAAGGCACCCAAATGCCTCACCAAGTTAGCTGGAGGGCCTGTGCAGATGTGTCCCCAGTTACCAGTTCTCATCCAGTGTAATGACATGGCTGTAAAAATACCTGTCAGTGTACAATGTGAAGTGCCAGGTAGGGTTCTGTTGGGTAATGACCTAAAAGCTCTTGGAGTTGTGGCACATACCCCCAGACTACCTAGTAAAAGGTTACAGGAGCTCACAAAACCTGCAAGAGAGAAAACCCTGAGAGGGTTATCTCAAGAGATGATGACAGAGATCACTCCTTTACCACTGGAGCAACTCACTGCAGTAACTACAAGATCAGGAGCAAAGGGGCAACCCAAGACTCCTAGGAAAAAGTCAGCAGCAAGCACTCCAGTGCTTCCAACAGTTACACCTGTAACTCCACCTCCAGCTGAGACTGAGAGGGAGGTACAACCCTGTATGGTTGAGCTAGACTCTGAAGAAGAGCTAGTGGGAGGCCAAGAACTTATTGGAGATCTAGACCCTGAGGCCCATCCTGAGCTGCAGTCTTTACTGGCAGAAGGTGGGCCCAGCAGGGCAGCTTTCCATAAGGGACAAAGAGAATGTCCAACTCTGGATGGTCTCCGCCAACAGGCAGCTGCTCAGGCTGATGGGCAAGAGCCTGGGAAGTATAGGTTGCACTGGGAAGATGGCCTCTTCTACAGTGAACCAACTGAGTCTGAACCTGGAGACTACAAACGCCTTGTAGTACCTCAAGAAAACATACAACAGTTCTTGCACTTAGCCCACGAGATTCCTTTGGCTGGTCACTTGAGCTTCAAGAAGACCAAGGAAAGGCTCTCACTCTACTTCTATTGGCCGAAAATGGGGGCAGAAGTAGATAAGTTTTGCAAGAGCTGCCATACCTGCCAAACTTCTGGTAATGTTGGGGCCAAGAATGTGACACCCTTAGTGCCTCTACCAGTTGTGGGAGTCCCATTTGAGAGGGTAGGGATTGACATTGTTGGTCCCCTTGATCCCCCTACCTCCTCAGGCAACAGGTTTATCCTTGTTGTAGTAGACCATGCTACTAGATACCCTGAGGCAATTCCTATGAGGACTGTTACAGCTCCGGCTGTAGCTAAGGCCCTCCTTGGTATTTTTACCAGGGTTGGGTTTCCTAAGGAAGTAATATCCGACAGGGGGTCAAACTTTATGTCCCACTACATGAAAGCCATGTGGAAAACCTGTGTAGTTACTTACAAGTTCTCAACCGCCTACCACCCCAAACCAATGGGTTGGTAGAAAGGTTTAACAGAACCATGAAGAGCATGATAGGTGCTTTAGAGGAACCTCTGAAAAGAAAGTGGGACCTTCTACTGCCATGCCTTCTCTTTGCTTATAGAGAAGTCCCTCAGGAGGGAGTAGGTTATTCTCCCTTTGAACTTCTCTATGGCCATCCGGTCAGAGGTCCATTGGGCCTGATTAAGGAGGGGTTGGAAGGCGCTCCTCCCCTCAAGCCAGTCAGAGTGACTGACTATGTGATAGGTCTCCGAAGGAGAATGTCACACATGATGGCAGAAGCTAGTGATAACCTGAAAGCTGGACAAGCTTTGGTCAAGCATTGGCATGATCAAAAGGCTAACATGGTTGAGTTCACTCAAGACCAGCTAGTTCTCGTTATGCTCCCAACAAGGCAGAGGGCCTTGCAAGACAAATGGATGGGACCCTTCAAAGTTGTGGGAAAACGTGGAGAGGTCAACTATCTGGTGGATCTGGGCAGACCCAGGGAAGCTCCTAGAGTCTTCCACACCAACCGACTGAAAGCATACATCTCCAGACCTGAAGTAGGAGCCTTGCTTCTAGCTTCAGCAGCAGAGGAAGAAGAGAGTGAGTCTCTCCCTGATCTCCTCAGAGGTGTACCTTTAGATGAAAAAATTGAAGGAGTCAATCTCTCTTCAGATCTGAGACCTGAGCAACAAGAGGAGTGCAAATCTATGTTAAATCAGTTTGCCTCCCTGTTCTCACTCTCACCAGGCTTGACCCCTTGGGGACAGCACGAGATACCCACTGGTGACTGTCTGCCAGTCAAAAGCAGAGGACACCGAATGTCAGAAAATGTGAGAACCCATATCAAGGGGGAGGTCAATAAGATGCTTGATCTCGGGGTAATAGAACCCTCTACTAGTCCATGGTCTAGCCCACTTGTGTTAGTACCAAAGGCAGGATCCAAAGACTTGAGATTCTGTGTGGACTATAGAACTCTTAATGCAGTCACCAAGACTGATGCCCATCCTTTACCCAGGACAGATGAGTTGGTGGATAAACTTGGTGCAGCCAAGTACCTCAGCACATTTGACCTTACGTCAGGCTATTGGCAAATAGCCTTGACAGACCATGCCAAGGAGAAAACTGCATTTTCCACCCCAGTTGGCTTGTACCAGTTTAAGGTCATGCCTTTTGGATTAAGAAATGCACCTGCTACATTCCAAAGGATGGTAAACCAAGTTCTGGCTGGGATGGAGGACTTCTGCATGGCATACTTGGATGACATTGCAGTCTTCAGCCACTCCTGGGAAGATCATGTGAACCACCTAGGACATGTTTTGCAGGCTCTTGGACAGGCCAATTTGACTATCGAGGCAAGTAAATGCCAGATAGGTCAAAGTAAGGTGGTCTACCTTGGGCATGAGGTAGGAGGTGGAGAAATAAGGCCTTTGCTCAGCAAGATTGAAGCTGTGCAAAATTGGACAACACCTACTACTCAAACCCAAGTGAGAGCCTTCCTAGGCCTCACTGGGTATTACAGGAATTTCATTGAGAACTATGGGACCATAGCTTCTCCACTGAATGTAATCTCCTCTCCAAAATTCCCTAAAAAGGTCAAATGGAATGAGGAGTGCAATCAGGCCTTTGAGAAACTGAAGAAAGCTCTTTGCCAAGCTCCAGTATTGAGAGCTCCTGACTACCACCAAACTTTCATTGTACAAACTGATGCTTCCAATGTAGGTATAGGTGCAGTTCTAAGCCAACTGGATGAGAAGGGTAGGGAGCACCCCATTTGCTTCATCAGCCGTAAGCTGAAGGATCCCGAGACAAGGTGGGCAACAATAGAAAGAGAATGCTTTGCTATTGTGTGGGCACTGAAGAAGTTTAGGCCATACTTGTATGGTTCTACTTTTGTCATTCAGACTGACCACCAACCCTTGAGATGGTTAATGCAAATGAAGGGGGAAAATCCAAAACTATTGAGATGGTCAATCTGCCTGCAAGGGTTTGATTTCACCATTGAGCACAGGTCAGGGTGTCACCATCAAAATGCTGATGGACTCTCTAGGATGTATGTCATCGACTAGAGGTATGAGGTTCATCCAGGAGTGGATTAAATCCTCCTGTCCCTTAGTCTGGGGGGGGTGGGGGGCGAGTGTTAGGGAGAATTCTCTGTTTAGGCTGAATGTCCTAACCTAGTGAGTCCCCCAGCAGCTTTGCTGGATTTTTGGGGTTTATTTTTTTCTCCTGCCAAGAGTGAGACTTTTTTACCCTCACTCTTGGACATGATTTGAGTGTGTTTCTTTGGATCTAGAAGTGTTTAATGGGCTATGGGGTCTTTTACTCCATAGGGCTTCATGTGTTTTTGTGATTTGTGTTACACAGCACCCTCAGTGCAGTGACACAGGGGTGTCATAGTGGCCCCCCAGTATAGACTCCATACCCTGGGACTGACTACTGTCTCCCAGGGCATGTAAAGTCACCATTGACTTTACTAGTCTTAAATTCTGAACAGAACCAGTACAAACCATCATATTGTGGACGTACTGGCTGGGGCAATTCGATTGCCCCAGGGTCTGTTAGTCAAGGGGGCACGTCTCCATCCCCCCTGATCGAGATTTGGCTGGTGGCAGTGGATACTACTTTTTATATTCAACCGCAAATATTTTCCCATGGGATTTCCCATTGTTTTAGGCTACTATCTTTATTTAATTATTTACAGTAGCCTTGAACATACCGCCGGTTTATTTAATTAATATTAATTCTCCGTTAGGTATTTTTTGCCAAAACTTGATTCTAAAAAGGCGTTTGTGTTCTCTTCTGTGACTCCAACCCAAGTCGAGCCCTTTGTTCCACTTTTTGGCGGGCTTCTCCACAGAAGCCCTCCAAAGTGGTGCCACTCTGTCTGGGGTACTTAGGAGGGGTGGAGGGGAATTTAGGCACCCTGGACTGAGTTGCCTAGGCAACTCAAGTCGCACTCCATCCTGATGGGCCCAAGTGGTGAGCCGGCCGGCTCACCACTTAGCATGTTTGAGTGACAGCTAGGCTGAGTGAATGGGGGTTTTCTGCATAAAAGCAGGGCTTTGGGGACTGGAACTTCAGAAGTCGCCACAGGACCTAAGAATCCGACGAGGGAGAAGCTGAGCCGACCTGCCACGACACCACCACCGGTGGAGCCCTGCTGGACCGTCTCACCACTTTTTCCCAACGACAGAGGAGTCTTCTTCCTTTGACTGGTGGGGATAACGAGTTTCACAGTCTTTTCGCTTTCCCGACATACCCCGTGGCCGCCTTGCCTGTGCCAAGCACCCCGGCAACCGGGATACCACGTGTTACCACAACCGTGAAACAAAGGTACCACCTTTAACCGGAAAACTCTGCAAGACTTTCTAAGCCTAGTGTAACTGTGTGATCTTGGGCGCATTTGTGCTCTGCTCTCTCTAAGAGTGGGCCCAGCCTTTGGACTTTGGCTCACCAGTGACTTTTGCTTTTCTGCCTTGCTAACAGTGTTCCTGAATCTTAGAGTGGTGTACCTTTCCATATTCTGTTTTTTTTTCCCTCCCTTTCTCACAAACTTATTGGAGTGCCATCTAGTTAAGCGCTCACCTCTGTATGAAAATAAGTGGTGTTTTACAGTGACTTATCTGATAAGGAAAAAGCGGTGTATATATTATAATAGTAACTGTGTTTAGAATATTTTACAATAAGAGTGCTGGAGTGTTTTCAACAGTGTGTTTTTAAATAAATAATTATATACTTTGATACCAAAGCTCTGGTCAGTGTTTGCTTGTATTGTTGTATCTGAGTGCCTATTGTGTATACTTTGCATACTGCCTAACTCTTCTTGAGGGAAGTCTGACTGCTCAGCCACAGCTACCAGGTAAATCTGGGTGGTACGGACTGCTACCAAGTTGGTTTACTGCCAACACCTGTAGTCTTAAATCTTTTGCAGTGATCCCTAAGGGAACTGTACAGGTTTCTGCCTAACACAAGGTGATAGTTTTACGCCCACATAAGCATTTCTATTTGAGGGGTCATCATTTTGAGTTCAGTTTGGAGCAACAGATAATAGAGACAGTCTCTAGTTTTAAATATCTTGGTGTTTCTATTCAAGATGTTGTGAATAAACACAATTAAATACAGTTGTTAAAGTCTAAAGCTAGGCTGGTGTCTTCAGAATTGAGGCTTTTGGACAAAACCTTGGGGACGCTTTTCACTATTACCAGTTTTGCAATTGTACCATCAAAAATGTTACCTAAACTAACTGATGGTGCCCATGTATTTGAATGTGATTTAGACTGGGAAAAAATGTAGGCCATTATTTGGAGATGCACGCTGTCGGTGCGTCAAGGGGTCCAGATCAGTGTGCTAAGGTATGAAATAGGCCGTACCTCCATTCAATCACGCATACATTGGAAGTTGTTGCAACTGTGTGCTAAGTTGCTTTCACCATCGTCACATTCCCTGTTTTTGATAGTCAATATTATTTTGCTTCAGGGGTCTTGTAAGACTTTGAATTCCTGCATTGCGGTTTTATCTACGTTTATCTATGCCTTGATACCTCAGGGTCTGGGCGTGTAATAAATAAATAAATATATACCAAGGAATTTTGTTGGAGATGGGATTCACAACTGAGGATCTAATGTTAGTGCCTGATAAGATCAAACATAAACTATTCAAATTGGATTGGATCCATAATAGGGAACGATGAATGGAGTATAATCTATTTCAGTGTTGTATTTATGACATTATACCATACAATGGTCTGCCCTGTTATTTAAGTAAACACCGTTCATATTTCTTAAGGGTTAGGTTAAATTTCATTTTAACAAGAGAAATGTCTGGTGCAAGAATGGGTGTCCCGAGATTGGAAAGGAAGAGATTGAGACATTGAAACATTTGGTGATAAGATGTAACTGTGTGTCACTACTGAGATTACAACTGTTTGGGAATTATGTACATTTTAATGAATCTCAATTTGATTAAAATGTTGGGAATACCTCTGAAAACCCTTGCAATCACCCACAAATGCCAAGCTAAACTAGCCCCTGAATACCTAGTTAACCGCTTTACGACACACACTGCTTCCCGTCCACTGAGATCCACTCAAACTCACTCGCTGACCATTCCTAGATTTAAGTTACAAAAAGCAGGTGGGGCTAGCTTCCTAGTGTCGCGGCCAAACTATGGAACACTCTCCCCAGCATACTCAGAGAGGAGCCCTCCTTCCTCGCCTTCAAATGCAAAACCAAAAAATGGCTCCATGAGCAGCATCTAGCGGCATCCCCCTCATAATGTTTAACTGAATATGATCTCTATGTATTTATGTAACTGTGCACTTCTGTTGTAAACATTGTTACCATCTAAATTTCTGCATCATATGTACCATGTAACAAATTCGTAATATTTCTAACTATGTACCATGTAAGAAATGCGCCCAGGTGCCCCCGGGCCAGGCGCTCAATACAAATAAATAAACTAAACTAAACTAAGGGGAGAGAAGGAGACAGGCGAGGTTGCTATCATACTAGGTCCAGGGACAATTCTGATGGAGTAAGTGCATAGAAGAAAGTAAGGGGAGGAGATAGGGAAAGGGAGAAAGGGAGAGAAGGAGAGAACAGAGAGTAAGCAGTCAAAAAGTGGAGAGGCAAGAGGGGAGAGCAAATACAACTGGTGAACACACCAGCTCAGGGGGAAAGAACAGGAGATACTCAACAGATTGTGACTGCCACAATTGCGGCACTATGGGCCGAAGGAGGACAGGGTCGATGGGGTGGTGAAGGGACAGTACCTCAACCCACAGTGGCAGTATGAAGGAGCACCAAGGGGAAGAGGGTGGGTTTCAAGGAGCAAGATCAGGAGGCTTTGGGGGGGCAGGGATAGGGCCACAGAGAGGAGGATTGGGAACATCACAGTGCTGGTATTGCTGGAGTTGGGGGCATTTTGTAAGGGAATGTAGTAACAGGCCCGGGATGGGATTTAATTATGGACCATCACCTCCAGGGCAGGAATCCCAAGGCCCTCAAGGAATGGGACACCCGCAATTTGGGCAAGGGGGACAAAATCAGTTCCCTTCTGGGGCTGACAGGCAAGGGCAACAACCGCAGCAGGGTGAGGGAACACAGTTTAACAGGATGGCAGGCGGAACAGGCGCCCCGTTCAAAGGAGTTACAATGGCTGAGGGCAGCGCTTTTTCATTTCACTGAACAAATACATATTCTGATTAGGACATACATTGTATACAATTTGTAGAGTATCAAATAAAGTTTCTGGGCAGGTTTGTCCACTCCATAGGATATATTTTCAATGGCAGTTTGTGGAAGTGATTAATGTTAGGAGACTTTATCCTTGTCCATTGCCTTTGTATAAAAGTCATCTTTGAACAATTGGGAGATATCAGTGTACTTACAAATGAGTTGTTGAGCCTTCAGGACTGAGCGGACTAAGGATCATGCAGTTCTGTATCACTGCTATGACAATGTACCTATGAAGATGAGAATGATTTATTGGTTTTATATGGGGAGTAATAAGATTTTATGTTATATAATGAACAAAATGTGATCGAATACAATTAACTCTGTTTTAGATCATTTTTGTAAAAGGTTTAATAATTAATTGATGAGAATATTTGAATGGTTTAACTGCAGAGTGAAAAGGATCCTCATGAACTGTTAACTGTGAAATGTTTCATATTTAGACAATACACAATAATACAAAGACAATGTAATTCTTTTTTTGTGCATTGGGTTTTAATAATACACCCTTTCAGAACACATACCTCGCAATTCTAAGTTTCAATTTGCAAGATTTTTTGCATGAACACTGCATGGACAGGGAAACCTATTATTGGTAGTATTTCAGTGGTTTCTATGTTTTGCGACACAACCATAGGGTCAAAATAATGAATGTTTCATTCCTATTAATTACGTTTTTTTGGCTGGATTTCTAAGGTTTTTATACTGATGGATAACCATAGGGTCCCTTCAATTAACATTATTTCAGTGAATTTTAAAGGGTTTCTTTAACAGATGGTTATTCTTAACTGTACTAAACAACATTTTGTCAGTGAACACTATTTTTTAAAGATATAATCTAGCAATATGTGTACCTTCCTAGCATTCAAATGCCTAGTGTATGTTCTTCAGCCTTGCACTAGGCACACAGAGGTTTCAAGTACTGTACACTGGAAATGGCCTACAGACATTCCTAGAGGAAATTCTTTCTAGTGTAGGACATTTGGCCATGCCTTGGGTGCAGTGTATGTATGAACAGTGACCACTATGCTTGCTGTCAGGCAATGTGCAGTGGACACTGTGCCCAGGCCAATTGCCTTTATTGCAATATACATACTAAGGGTAGCCAATGAGCATGGCTTCCGGCCTTGCTCAATGGAAATTGGGCATGGCCTAGTACCATGCCAGTCGGCCATGGATGGTATGATCACTGTGGCATCAGTGAGGATGTACTGAGTGTGGTTGTTCCTAAACTCTCCAAAAAGAGTGAAGTTGACCATTTTAGAGTCATGCACCATCTTTGGATGCCTAAGCCTGCAAATACTCACTATTATGTACTCAATTAATTCTACTGCTCCACTCCGAATATTTTGGTTGTGCACTACATAAAGCTTTAGAGAAAAAAAATTACATTTTATTTACTTTAATTGCACATTGGTTAACAAATAACCATTTGCAATACACAAAACAGTGAAGGCTCCATCCGGTCTCTGAGATGTGTAGTTTCCTGGGATAGTTGAGAGCAGCCCTAATGGCATTGTTCAGGGTAACATGTAGTTTTTTAATGTTTCTTTGGCTAGTCCCGAGGTAGAGAGCATTACAATAGTCGATCTTTGACATTATGAGTGTTCTAGCAAGGATGATGCAGTTATTAGTAGTGAGAAAGGGTCTGCATGCTGTTATTAGCTTGCATGTGTAAGCTGCTGCAGAGGCTACTGCATTGGTTTGTCTATGAAGTGATAGGGTAGATGACGAACAATTTGAAACGATGCATCCATTTTGTTTAGTCTGATATGTGAGCCTAGGATAAGTAACTCAGTCTAATCTTCGTTCAAGCAAAGCCCATGATGCGCCATCCAGGCTTGAATAACTGTGTAGACATCATTAAGTGCTTTTGAATCGATCGCTTAGTCACCAGTGATAGGGATAAGTATCTTGGTGTCATCTACATAATTCATGTAGGTGACACCCAGCGAATCCAGAATATCAAGAGTGGCTTCGTAAATACATTGTTTAATGTAGGGGAGACACAAGATCCTTGCAGGACCCCTCATAGGACTGGTGAAGGTTCGGTGGAGGCCGATGGGGAGAAGACCCTTATCGTTCTATTTGCCAGGAATTATCTAATCCGTGAAGTGGCATCCTCAGAGAAGTGGGCAGCAATTTTGACTTGTTTCCCCCACCCCACAGCACTATCTGAAATGTCGTCAGGCCTAGTACGATAGACACTTGTTTTGTTCTTCCCCTCCCTTTCTTCACCCCTCTCCCTCACCTTTTGGTTTTTCTCCGGCTCTACTAGAAATGTCATCGCGCCTAATACAGTAGTCGCCTGTCTGTTTCCATTTCCTTCCCACTCTCCCCCTCCCTTCCTTATCTATGTCTTAGCTCATGCACTATCTGAAATGTCATCTAGCTGAGTATGATAGTTAATTTCACATCCTTACTGTTCATGGCCTGTTTCCCTTGTTCCCTCCCTTGAAGCGCTTTAAAACACATTGTGTATAGGTGCTATATAAATAAACTATCATATGATATCACGCAAACACTCTCCTCCCATATCACTATGCTTACTCTCTACACGATCACACAATTGGAGTGCAGCTACACCCCTCGATCAATTCGGCCTAGCTGCTCACATACGAACATTACCCCATGAACACCTCATCATTCTAATAAAACACAGCTATATCCCACGACAAACGGGCCTAGCTGCACACATAATCGTCCTATAGGCCTAACGTGGTGTCCACCCGCCAGACTACACACATTCAACCGATATCAATACCACCACACCTAATGCTAGTATGCAGCTACCCTCAGGCAAATACATCAGCTGCACACATAAGTGGTGCCCCCAAGCACCCTACGACTGTTAGGCAGAATCCTGTGCAGTTCCCTTGGGGAACACTGCAAGAAGTTTAAGACTACAGGAAAAAGCAGTAAACCTAATTGGTAGCAGTCTGCACCACCCAGATTTACCTGGTAGCTGTGGCTGAGCAGTCAGACTTCTCTCAAGATGAGTAGGGCAGTATACAGAGGATACACAATAGGGCTAAAAACACAGTAGAGCAAGCAAACACTGACCAGAGCTTGGTATCAAAAGTATATAATTATTTATTTCAAAAACACTTTAGGAAATACACTAAGCACTCTAAATCAAAGCAAGTTCAAACACAGATAAAGTATGCACACCTCCCTTAATAATTATTAGACAAGTCTACGTCAAAACACCACTATTTGTAAAAACAGATGTGAGCGCGTAACTTAGATGGCACTCCAATAATTAAGTTAAAGGGAGAGGAAAAGGCAGGTCATGAAAATAAAACAGTTCCCAACACTTTTCTAAGACCACATCAAGTTAGTGAAGGCAGAGTCTACTGTAGAGCCAAAGTTCATAGGCCAGGCCCACTTTAAATGGAGCAAGGCCAAATGTGCCCAAGATCACACAGTTTAAAAAGCAGTCAAGTCTATGCAGAAATGTTCAAAGGAGGTTGGTTTGATGCGAAAGATAAAGTTAGAAGTCTGGGGGCCAACCTAGTTGAAAAGCCAAGGATTTAAGGGTCCCCTTTAGCAATCCGCAGAAAGGGAGGCCAGGCGGAACACAGTACCTTAAAGAGTGAGGAAGCTCCAGCGGTGGCAGTTGTTCCTGGCAGCGGATGCAGTTTGTGGTTTCGACCAGGGGAAGAGAAGATCTCGTCGAGGAGGAAACTTGGAGTCGTTGCACTGCTCAGGGAAGAGCCCAGCCGCGGAGTTCGTTCGGTAAAAAAGGTGCGTTCCTTTTATTCGCGGTCACAGTGGTGAACCTTAGCTATCTGGCCGCCGGGGTGCTTGGCACTGGCGATTCGACCAAGGGCCGTCCTGGAAGGCGAATGGTGAACTGGTTGTCCACACCAGCTCAAAGGGAGAAGACTATTACAGCAGAAGATCTTCTCTTGTCGTCGGGAAAGTGGTGAGGTTGTTGCAGCAGGGCTCCACCAGTGGTGTTGTCGTTGCAGATGGCTCAGCTTCTCCCCTCTTCGGATTTCTTAGGTCCTGTGGCGACTTCTGAAGTTCCAGTCCCAAAAGCCCTGCTTTTATGCAGAAAAACCCCCATTCAACAGCCTAGCTGTCACTCATACATGCTAAGTGGTGAGCCGGGCGGCTCACCACTGGGCCAATCGGAACAGAGTGCGATTTGAGTTGCTAAGGCAACACAGTCCAGGGTGCCAATTCCCCCACCCACACATCCTGTGGAACCCAGAGTGGCACCAGTTGGAGGGCTTCTGTGGAGAAGCCCGCCAAAAAGTGGAACAAAGGGCCCGACCTTGGTTGGAGTCACAGAGACGGACACAAACACCATTTTGGAAAAGAGTTCTGGCGAAAATACCCAACCAGTGATTTTATATTAAATAAATAAACCGGCGGTATCTTTAACATTGCACCAAAAAGTGGTGCGTTTAAAATCAATGGGAAAATCCCATAGGAAATATTCCGGTGGACTATTTTGCGTGGTAACCACTGCCACCAGCCACAAACTCGATAAGGGGGGACTGGACAGTGCCCCCTTGGAAACAGACCCAGGGGCAATCGAATTAACCCCTTCCAGTACTTCCACAATATGATGGTTTGTGCTGGTTCTGTTCACAATTTTGGACTAGTAAAGCCAATGGTGACTTTGCATGCCCTGGGAGACAGTAGTCAGTCCCAGGGTATGGAGTCTATGTTTGGGGGTCACCATGCTATGACACCCCTGTGTTACTGCACTGAGGGTGCTGTGTAACACATACACTAAAACAGATGATACCCTATGGAGTAAAAAAGACCCCATAGCCCATAAGCACACAATAAGTCAAAGACATACCTCAAATCATGCCTAAGAGTGGGAGGAAAGAGTCTCACTCTTAGCAGGAGAAAAAAACAAACCCCAAGAATCCAGCAAAGCTGCTGGGGGACTCACTAGGTTTGGGAAATTAGCCTATAAGAGAATTCTCCCTAACAAAGACACCCTACTCTCTCACCTGACCTGGACTGCGGTCCCTGAGGGCGTTCAACCTACCAGCGCTTTGAGGTCATACCAATGATATATAGAGCGCTATATGAATGCCAAATAACATAATATAACCTAACTCCAAAATTAAGTGCCTTAGGGTTTCGGTCTGTTGTAGTTTTCACAACCTACATGTTCTTCTTTCAGGAGTTAAACCAATCGGCGGTCCCTACACTTCCAATGTAAGCATGTAATTTAACTGAAAAAGCCATTCTAAATATTCTCAGTGGAGATTTCAGAAGCTACGCCAAATTCCTCATAGAGTTTATAGTTTTGAATCACATCCCAATTTTCAATCCTATCCCTTTGTTTCAGTTTTGTTTCAAGACATAAATGGCCACTGTCAGTATTAACTGGGGCTTCTTTTAAGAGTTCTTCCGGGCTCTTATTATTTTTGATCCAGTATGCAGAGCTACCAGTGTACTCAAATATAGCCTCACGGTCCTTATAGAATACTGTGTGGCGTCACCTGTTACTGTCAGGGCAACACCAGCGTCAACAAGAGAACCTTCCTGCACAGGCCTGCTGTGTGCAGTATGCACAGGGTATCCTGCAGTTTCAATATGCCTCTGATACTTGTGAGCAACAGCCCAGCACTCCCTGTTCACCAATGCTGTGTTATCTAGCCAGTCCAGGCACCCCTCCAGTACGGCTTCCTGCTGCCTTCTTCCACCACTCTGCGTGTGGGCAGAAGCAAGATTGCAATCCCAAGCTGCCATCTCCCCACTGCTTTCAGCTCCCCAACACGGTAGTGTATGAACTCTTCTCAGAAGCTGACAGGTGTTTCCCTCCATGCCCACGGAGCAATCGGCTCACTCCTTCTGAGACTCAGACCTCAGACTTCCATTGGGGCTCCTTGGGTCCCTGCCCTCCGGTCACCTGAAGTGCTGAGACCCCAGAGTCCAAGCCGACGCAATGCCCCGCAGTATGGCCCACCTCGGCGATGCGCTCCTTATCCAGGTGCTCACTCCAGCGCTCACTTTACAATTTCCAAGCGGGGTCGCCACTCTCAACATGTCGCTGCACCTTCCCACCCACGGTGGGATATCAGCTACTCCCTTGGTTTCTCTGCCGAATTCCCAGGCCTCAGGGCACCAATTGTGGCTTCTGCTTCCACTTCCTCGGTCAGAGCTACTCTGTGAGGACCTGGAGCTCCGCACATGGCCCTCCTCTGTCACGTACCGGATTGCAACACTTCACTGGCTGACCTCCGTGCAATGTCTGTCTCCATGTACTGGTGGTGTGTCGCTGCACAGCTTTGGCAAACATTTCGGCGATACCGGTTCCTGGCACGCCATGGGTGACCAGACCCAGCCGTGCTGGGCCCTGTTGCGACCAGAGCTCCGGGTATGCGCTTACATCCCTCTACTCCAGACAGGGCCCCTCCAAGTCCTCCACTTCACAGGCACGCCCTCCTCCAGTCACGTCTCTGGCAAGGCCTCACTGCCGCATGATTGGAAACTCTGCCATGGCTTTAACAGGGGCTGCCAGATTTTCCAGCAATGCTCCATAAGTGTTCCTGTGGGTAATGCAATATTAACTGCTGCAATGGCTGGATCAAGAACGGCAGGATTGTGTCCATATATATCTGGGTGCCCGGGAGCTTACATGCCTGAGGCCATCTTGGCTGGGCTCGCTAGCGCCCCCCCCCCATTTCAGGGCAGTTTTAATGGGCATGATTCCTGACCGATACTAGCAGGCCTCTAAAAGGACAACTCTTTAAACCTTTCCTAGTCATCTTCACAGTAATTGAGTAACCATGTAATATTGGGCTCTCTAGTGACCACTTTTTTTGAAGAGTCAGAACATCATACAATTTCATGTCCCCCCAGGCTTCTTCACTTAGAAAGCTATTAAAGCCTCTCAAGTTCCAACTTAAAACCCTTGTTTGCCCAGCTTTAAAATCCTGGGCGAGGGCCAGCCCGACAACTAAGCAAGCCGGCCAGCCATCCCCATTCAGTGTCTCCCGGTGCTGATGCTTGTTTCCCAAACACCTTCCTCCGACCTTAGGCATCAATTCTACATAGCATAACTCCTACCAGGCCACCGCCTGATTCGACTAATCTGTTATGCATCTTTTCAAGAGATGGACCCCGTTCCAGAACTCTTGGAAAGAAGACATCATAGCCCTTTTGAAGAAAGCCTTCCAGGGCAGCCATAACCATACCCCAAACTAATTCAGTGTGAAATAATAGCATGCCTTTGTTAAAATAATCATCTTCAGGGAGCCCCACTTGCTTAATATCACTCGATAAATGTCTTGCTAATGCCAGAACACCTCTAAAGATTGATAACATTCTCCCTCTATTTAATGAAAATTCAATATCATCTTTGAAAATTATGGACACTTTCACACATAACTGGCCTTTAAGTAACAGCCCCACTGCCCGATCAACTCCATAATCAATTCTGTTGCCCTCAGCAATCAAAGTCTTTACACATGGGTGTATTGCTCGCCCAGAGTGCACGGACAGTCATTAATCACCAGCGCAATTGCAGAGCCAATACTTTAAACGCAGGTAGACAACGCAATGACTTACAACCACACGCAGGCTTAGAAAATAATGAGCACTTATACGGCTATTTATTCAAAGCTTGGAAGCAACAAGTGATAACACAGAAATAAATCACAGAAAAGACAGAGAATTCCAGAGAAAATACATCACTGTGAGCGTAACTGAATCCCTCATCTCGCCAGAAGGGGCTGGAAGACCCCGATAACAGCCAGGCCGAGAGCACAACAGCCCACAGGTATGTCGGACAAAGGCGTCCCCCTTCCGACTGAGGTCTTTGTACTTGTCCTGTCTGACCGTTGAGGGGTTCCGCATATATGCACTCCTCAAAAAGGGGTGGTAATTTCTCGAACCTTCTGGCAATGCACTTGCGCATTGATGTGCAACCGTTGGTTGCCAGCTGGGTCAACCGACAGTAACCTCAAGGAGCAAAGCACTTCCCTCCTCCAAACGCCACTGAAAACAATCCCATAACTCATAACAAAACCAGCTTTCCCAGCAGAATGTCCTTGACTGCATACCAGGTTTGGAAAGCATGTTTTCTTCAGCACAGTAAATTCAGCTCTCAGCAAAGTAAACACAGCTTTTCACTGAGGCATCCATTATGGCTTTCAGTGCCCCCAGAATACACTGCGCACCAGCGCCATGTTTTAGCTCAAGCATAACAATGGGGCTTCTAAAACCCTCTCTGTACTTAACCCCAAAGAAAACATGTTCTTGCCCAATTTTACTTGATGTCTGCAAAGTCCACCTCCTTGGGCATGAGTTTCTGGTGTTTGGCTGAGGTCAACCTATTTTTATGGCATATTTGTCGAACTTTCACTGGTGAGGTCAAAATCTACAGAGAAAAATCCTTTCTCATTTTCCTATGGAAAGGGTCATGTGAACATTACTATAGGCACTATGTTGACACTATAATGTATAAAATACAGAGGTACCAATAGTTTTGCAAAGTTCTGTCCAGGGTGTGGGGTGGCAGGAGTTGTTAGTAAAATTACAGGAGGTTTCCCAACTGTTTTTTATTCAAAAAAATGAACATAGCCTGTGCCAAAATAGTATGGATATTTTTGTCTATTGAGTGCGAATACAGTCTGTGGACTCAAATTTAAACCTGAATTGGAAATGTGTTTGGTTGATGGGGTGGCTAAAAAATCGCTGCCTTGCTGCCAACTTGGATTGATTGATATCAGACTGAAATATGTGAAAGTGTGTGCCTGGCCACCATTTTGAATTTGGATACTGTGTGGCAAAAGTATTTGAAATATATCTGCCCTTGTGCACATCGATCCATTGGGAGGGCAGGGGAAATCACCAAAAGCGTGATATATGCACTTTTCAAGTGAAAACAATGTACACATTTGGCTTGTAGCGGTTTTTAGGCCTAGGGGTGGGTCTGCGGATGCAGGGGGATGGGCGATATATAAAGTAAGTAAGTAAAGTAAGAAATGGTGATTTCGAAAGATGTTAACTTTGGCCCCCTTTGGCAGAATGGTACAAATATTTTAAAAATAGATATGGAGCTTACTTTTAATATACTTGGGATCTTATGTTAAGTTCTATGAGGGGGCAATGTTATGGGGGGAGGGAGTAAACACTATTGTTACCAGAGGAAGAAGAGGCGCTCCTTTGAGGATGAGGGACTCAGGACGATGGGCAGGAGGTGGGAGGAAGGGAAGGGACGGGGGAAAGAGCGAGCAATGTGGAGGAGCAATAAAGAGAAGGACAACGAGAATTGGGCTCCTGTGTCATCTATAAGTGATGCGAATCTAGACTTAGCCAAGGCCTAACAACTGGCAATGAGGACCGATGAGCCCCACGCTGTGCCCAGCCGATAAGTGAGGTGGGTGAAGTGTGCCCAGCAGAACCGACCGCGCGGGAGGAACGACAGGTGGACAGTGCCCAGCAGAGCGTAGGAGAATCCAGCAAAGCAGACCCGGTGAAGGAGCAGCAGACGAGGCAAGCCCAGCTGAAGCAAACGACAGGAGAGCAGTGCCCAGCAGAAAGACGGGTGGTCAGTGCCCACCAGAGCGGAGTAAAGCCCACCAAAGCGAACCGTGTGAAGGAGCGGCAGGCGAGGTGAGCCCAGCAGCAGCAGACCGCGGTGAGCCCAGCAGCAGACCGCGGTGAGCCCAGCTGTACGTACCGCAGAGGAGGAGTGGCAAGCAAGGATAGCCCAGCAGCGGCAGTGCGACAGGCAGCAAAGAGAGCAGCAGAGGAGGCGTGCACCAGAGGTGCAGCCCCACATGCCCAACACCAGAAGAACAACGACCGTGTTGAGACCGGCGCACGGGTCCAGTGTGCACCAGAGTGTACAGTAAGGAGGACCTGGGCCCCACCGTGCACAGACACACACCCAATAGGGTCACAGGTGACACTGCGCACTACCCTCCAGCCACAGCAGCGCACACCAGAAAAGGGAGTCGAAGACAGACACGTATCACGAGTGCACTCCAACAGGGAACAACATTAAAAAAAAAATATATATATATATATATATATGATAAGGGGTAAAAAGGAAAATAACTCTAATACGTGCTGCAAACCAGAGACCCCCCAGACGCACGCACGCTGCGCCTACACAGACACCAACATCAGCCACAACAGAGCCATAGAGTAGCCCGCGGACAAGCAAAATCACAAGTAGGCCCGCAACAGGGCCGAAGGACAGCCCACGGACAAGCGGAATCACATGGCGGAGGGCCCCAAGAGTATGCCCAATACGACACACGACTACAAAGCGGCAACAGTACCACTCTAAGACGGGTCCACAGCTCCAGCATGCAATGCCAGATGCGCAGCTGCTGGACGCAGAGGGTGCCCAGCAGAGCAGAGGCGAGACCAAAGAAGGCAGGCAAGTCTGCACCACCCCACCTAGAGGACCACCACACCCAACATCACAACCGGAGCGGATAGCCAGCAACGCACAATGCCACCACCATGCTGGGTAACGCTCAAGGAGCGGCAGACACAGGTGCCCAAGCCCTTGCAAACCTATGAACCGCATCCCGCGCCACTTTTTTGAGATGACCCAAACCGTTCTCCCTACACCCACACCACAACCACGGCCAAAGGTGGGAAGGATGGGTTGAAGAGTTTTGTTATACAGAAAAAGTAATCACATAGCCGAATGATACGTATAATACGTTGGCCAGAAGCGAATCGCATCATGTGACAAACATCACAATCGGAGAAACCTGAATGTAACCATAGGGAGTCCATTTTGTGAAGTGACGGCCATTTTCTTTTCTGTAACGCTTTGCAAATGTATTCTATGCTTTAGATCCACACATGGTGCGAGGCCAGGGCTTGAACTCTGAAATGCTAACGCAGAAAGGAATGCAGAACTGTGCAGAAATACATAGTTTTCCCTCTCACTAAGTCATTGAAGCTGTGCAGAAGCCGCGCCTAATCAGTAGTCCAGGTGCCGGTTTGTCTTGCAAGCACTGTTGTAAAAGGCAGTTAAACATGAATTATATTCTTCTAGCGGTGCTTCTTCACGGAATTTGGTATTTTCTGCTTCAGAACTGTCTGACCCTTAGCTCATGAGCCATAGCAAACAGATAAAGTAGTATGGAATGTTTCTCTGCTAACAACAAGATATCCTTACTGAGCCAGAGCTCCATGTTCCTCATAACAGAAAACTGTTTCTACAGCCTTTGCTAGAATAAATAATATTTAGACTGAATGAAGACTTGTCATAATGTGTCATAATTGTCAATCACTGAACCCTAGCCTGTATGACATGTATGAGGGCGGGTCGAATAGCATTAGCAAAGGATGATGTATGATGTATATATATTGCTGTTTGAGCGCTGTTCGCTCTCTCTCACATCTCACGGTGTCTGGGAACACACGTTGTGAGGCGTTGAGACCCAGTCGGCCGACTGAGATACTCTGAATAAAACCAGACTTGTTTGGAAAACGAACCTTGCAACTGACGTGCCTTTGGGTATATGGTTATTGTGCCTTATTTCCATGTATGGCCATTTATGGCCTAGAAAATATGGCGCCCAAACAGGGACCCTCCCATTAATGCTCCATCGCATAGGTTGAAGTTGAAGGAAGACAAGAACGAGTCGAGGACCAAGCCGTCGGACCGGGATTGGAAGGTGTTTGGGGCGCCCCTGTAGAAGTGATGAGAGACTCCTCCACAGATCTGTACACAGTGATCCCTGATTGACGAGCAGCGCCCAGAGAGCATTGAGGCGAGGGTCCTGGAAACTAGGCAAATTGAGCCAGACATGCAATCGCAACGATTCTTGGTTGCGTCTGTATACGGGTGAATTGCATCCAAAGTGACGAATTGGTTGATCAGGTGAGTCATGCCCCAATTCTTAAATGTCCTGATATTGGTCGAGAGTTGCACTTGCCAGCGCAAATACCCAGGGTGAGAAAAGGGTAAGAGTTATCCATGCCTGGGAAATTGTCTTCCTGTTTAGTGAGATTTTTTCACTGCAGTAGACAATCTTAGGAAGCGGACCAGGTCGCGCCATCCGAAGGGTCGCCGGCACATGAGATGTACATAAAATACAGAATAGGGGCAAAAGTGTTTAATGCGGTTTGGCATAGGCAGACCAGACGTGTATCAGACCTTCAGTGGCTGAATAATGGGAGCTTTGAATTAGCGCGTATAGAACATTTAGAATCTGTACTGCTACATAAAAAGGCCAGACCTGCAGCGTTCGATGTTGTAAGAGACTGGAGAAAGGAAGCTAATCTCTGTTTGAAAAGTAGGGAGAAACACGCACTTAGACATAAAACAAACACAGAGAAAGCACTAGAGCATGATCAGCAGCAGCAGACAGAAACTATTAGGAACATGGATAGGGCCTTCCAATTAGACATACAGAAAATATATCCTTCACAAGATTTGCATACATCAGATGAACTAATAAATGAGATATTGAATGAGCGAAGGAATGAACATTTAAGCACTGACCCAGTTGCACCGCCTCCTTATGTACCCCCTCATGTTGCTATTGCTATTCCCATGATCCCATCTGCACCTGCAGTAGCCGTCCAATCTGCACCCGTGACATAATTTCCTCCACCTCCTTCAGAGCATGAGCGGGCCGAAACGTATATTGATGATGATGATGAAGCGGCTGTGCAAAGTTCCATATCTGATCATAGAGGCCTTGGTGAACAACAGGTATTGTTAGAATTTATGGGGGATTATCTTGTTAAAATATGGAGTGATTTGACTAATACATTGGTACTGCAAGAGTTGCGTGATTTGGTTGTCCTTTCAAATTTGCGAGATAATGCAGCAAAAGTACGAGAACACGTAGGGCGAATATTTGTGTTTAAGCAAGAACTTGATTGGTTGCATAAAGAAATAATGAAAAAAGATGAACCGCATATGTCGTACGTTCAGAAACGTTTTTTACCGCCCCTGAAACCTGTTAGTGAAGAGATGCAAATTTGTACACAAGATGCGCTTAGATGGATTACGGATGCCGCCATTTCCACGATTCTAGTGCATGATACGTTTAGTCAGTATACACCAGAAATGCAGAGAAAGGTGTTACAAGTTATGGTGGAGTATTTACAAGATGAATGTATAAAGAATAAGATGTGTTGTCCTGCTGATTTAATGACAATTTATAAAAGAGCATTTTCACCTGATACTGGAACGACTGCTTTTTCTCTTGATCTAGCTTTGTTGCTTAATAGACAAACAAATGTAGAAACCCCTACTTTGCAATTACCCATGAGGGAGGTGCCTCCCACGTTTGTCCCGAAAGTAGAGGTTGCCACTGATGGAGCGATTCCAGCGCGAACGATTCAAGCGCATTATATCGCACAGTTTGTACATGTTCCTTTTTCTAGGCAAGAAGTGAATATGATAAAGCAGACCGTTCCTGACGTTAGAAAAAATCCAGCGGGATTCTATCAGGAAATTGAATCAGGTTTAAATGTATCTGTTTATACGCTGAGTGACATTGATTTATTGTTCCCTGTGATTCTTCCAGCAGACATATGGAAACATATTAGAAGTATAAATGATGCGCCGATGTTAGGCGATACTTGGGAGAACCTGATAAGAATTGATAGTGAAAGAAAGGCGGGGGAGAAGCCCCTGCAAGTCATTTTGGCTTTGCCTTTACAGATAGTAGAGAAATTGAAAACTTTAGTGCCTGAGAAAAGAATAGTTTGGGATAAATTGACTGCTTGCTTACAGGGCAAATCGGAAGGAGCGACAGATTATTTTAACTGATTTGAAGATGTATTTGCAGACTTTAATGGTCAAGATCTAAGTACTGAACCTGGTAAGAGATTGTTTGTTGATAAGTTTGTGCAAGGATTGTTACCGAAAATTCAAACATTAATAATGACATCTGAAAGTGCATGGAAAGCAAAATCACAAAGAGAAGTATTACATATGGCCCAATATTATGAGAATCGAGTAAATTCAGAGAAGGATAAGGAAATAAGGGAAAAAGGAGATTTGAAAACCAGAATGTTATTGCAACAGGTAGCAAACAATAATAGAGATGGTGGAAACACACCATCTAGAGTTCCATTTGCCTTAACATACAACATCCAAAGGGGTCCAATAGGTATAAATCAATGTGCCTATTGTAGACAAGAAGGCCACTGGCGAGCACAGTGCCCGTATATACAGAATAGAAATGGAACTATTCCAAGAAGACATAATAGAGGTCGTCCAGGAATACTAGGTCAGAATAGAAATCAAACGAAGCCACAATTTCAGGATAATCAGGGTAATCAGAATCAACAAGGGAACACCATGAATGGTGGAAATGTTTTAATAACCCATCCAATACATATTACTCTGGCGACTTTCCATCTGACAATGTACTGTTCCATTAGGACAGCCCAAAACAGAGGTTGGAACCAGTGCCTATTCCTGTTGACCCGAAAGGGCCCTACGTAGAAATGAAGGTTGGGAATAGGGAGCAAATTTTTCTAGTGGAGACAGGTGCACAAAAATGTTCGATTGATCATCAGCGGGTTCCAAACATACCACTGTCAGGGCATAAAAATGTCTCAGTAGGGTTCTCAAGTACATCAGTAATTAGTCCAGTTTCACAACCAGTGCCAATTACACTAGGTCCATTTACTGAATCATGCCCGTTTCTCTTGACGACAAATTAGTTGGGATTGAATCTATTGAAAAAGTTGAATGCAGTAATTCATTGTTCTCCTGATGGAGTGTACTTGACGATGTCGCCATAAACAACTCCTGTATCGCAATTTGTATCCATGCCGTTGCCGACTGAATTGTGTAAAGTACCAGCTTGCATATGGGCAGTGAACAATAATGATGTTGGATGTTTGAAAGGAGAACCAGTAAAAATTGTTTTGAAGGAAGGAATAACATTACCACGTATTCCGCAATACAAAATTTCGAGTGAAGGTGAAAAGGCATTGAAATCTATTGTGTCAGATTTGATTGCTGGAAATGTAATTGAAGAAATTTCTGGTAGTGTTTGTAATAGCCCGATTCTTCCAGTGTACAAGAAAGGAGATAATGACATTCCTTACCGTTTTGTAATTGATTTACGTGCAGTTAACAAAGTAGTTGATTCCCAATTCCCGTTAGTCCCCGATGTAACCACGATATTGACTATGATTCCTGCTTCAGCATCACACTTCAGTGCCATTGATTTGAAGAATGCGTTCTTCAGTATCCCTGTACAGCCGGACAGTAGATATTTGTTTGCCTTTACGTTAGGAGGGCACTCATTTACATTTACACGTATTCCACAAGGCTACACTGAAAGTCTGAGTATTTATAGTAGGGCATTAAAAGAACAATTGGATATGCTTTAATTACCATCAGGATATATATTGTTACAATATATAGATGACCTGCTTATAGCAGCAGACTCAGAGGAAATATGTAAAAAAGGAACTGTCACACTATCGACACATTTGGCAGCACACGGTCACAAGGCCTCATTGAAGAAATGTCAGTATTGTCGAGAGGAGGTGGCCTATCTCGGCTACCTCCTATCAAAGGAGGCAAGAAAATTGACACCAGAAAGATTAGAAAGCTTCTCTGATATGCCTATTCAAAGCACGCAGAAAGAAGTCAGGGCTTAAATTGGCATGGCTTCATATTATAGGCAGTGGATCGCAAATTTCTCGATGATTGTGAAACCAATAGTGGCATTGACAAGGAAGGATGTTACCTTACCTTTGCCATGGAACATGGAATGTCAAGAAGAATTTAACCTGCTCAGAGGTGCGTTATGTTCAGCTCCGGTTTTGGGCACGCCAAATTACAACAAGAGTTTTAAGTTCTTTGTGCATGAGAATGATGGATGTGCTTTGGCTGTTTTGACTCAGGAGCACAGGGGCAGAAATACACCATGCGGTTATTTCTCTTCCACGTTGGATCCTGTTGCATGTACTTTGCCACGTTGCTTGCAAGCTGTTGCTGCAGCCGCCGCGTCAGTAAAACAAACCAAGGGAATGGTTTTAGGTCACTCTTTAACCGTGATGGTACCTCATTCAGTAGACATTCTTTTAAATAGAACGCAGACACAACATTTCACATCCACCAGACTAACAAAGTATGAAATTATCCTATTTGCACTGCATATTCAAATTAAGAGATGTTGCGCTTTAAATCTGGCCGAATTAATGTCCCGTCCCAGTGAAAATGGGGGTGAGAAACAATTCTCACATGATTGCTTAATGATTACTGAGCACGAGACAAAAGGAAGGATTGATTTAACTGATACTCCACAGAAAGAACCAGATGGAGAACTGTTTTGTGACAGATTTTGTTTTAAATTACTGAATGCACATCAACTGCTGTTTATGCAATTACGACACTGAAAACTACTGTAGAGATCAAACGAATCCCATATAACTCAGCACAAGCTGTGGAAATAATAGTGTTAACCAGAGCATGTGAAATTTCTGCAAACCTCAGTGTAAACATATATACTGACAGTCAGTATGCATTTGGGGTGGTCCACAATTTTGGTCGATTATGGGCTGAAAGGGGTTTCTTGACGTTACATGGAACTAAAATTCAACATGGCACTTTGATAGTGAGACTGTTGTCAGCACTTGCGCTTCCGAAGCGATTAGCAATAATGAAATGTGAAGCACATAAAAAGATAACGTGCAATGTAGGAACGGGAAACGCATTTGCAGACCGAATCGCGAAACAAACTGCCATTAATTTGCTCACAAAAATGTATGTCGAAACAACAGAGGGAGCGCCCTGCATGATAGAGGACAGAATTGAAACAGTTAAAGGGATACAAGCAGAAGCCACTCCAAATGAAATAAAACAATGGTCTGATGGTCTAGCAGAATTAGATTCAGAGGGTTGTTGGGTGGACAAAGAAAATAATAAATGGATGTTGCCAAATGCCTATGTGATGGCAATGGTTTCTATGGCTCACAGTCCAACAAACATATGTGCAAAAAGAATGTCTCAGCACCTTGATTCTGTATGGTATAATACGAACATTAGGAAAACTGCTGAAAGATTGGTTCAGATTTGCATGACTTGTTTGCAACATACCATTGGGAAGGGAACAGTGACACCAGTAGGACATTTTGGTCCACACTCTATGCCGTTCAAAGTCATCCATTTTGATTTCATAGAAATGGAGAGATGCCAAAATGATAAATATGTCCTCGTAGTGGTCTGTGCATTTAGCAAATGGGTGGAGGCCTAGCCCCTGAAAGATTGTACAGCAATGTCCACAGCAAAATCCATGCTAAATGAATACTTCCCCAGATTCGGACTACCCCGTGTCATATGGTCAGATAATGGCCCGCATTTTATAGCGGCCGTGATATTGCAAACTTGTGCAGGCCTCCAAATTGATAAGCGATTCCATTCAGCTAGACACCCGATGAGTGCCGGTTTGGTAGAACGCCAAAACGGTATCTTGAAAAATAACCTGGCCAAGATTTGCGCAGGGAGCAATTTGAAATGGCCCGATGCATTGCCACTAGGTTTGCTGTGCATGCGCACAGCTGTGCAGGCAAGGACTGGCCTCTCCCCATATGAGATAGTTATGGGGAGACCAGCCAATGTCTGGAATGTGCCACGTCTGGAAAGATTGAGGGATGTTGAGTATCCATTGCTTATTGGCTACTGTAAACAGTTGTCTCAAAACTTGTGTTTGATTCATCAGCAGGTGCAGGAGGCTCTTCCTGTCAGATATACAGGCCCAGGACTTTGTCTACAACCAGGAGACTGGACTCTAGTAAATAATTTTGAAAGAAAATCTTTGCTTGCACCACGCTGGAAGGGGCCTTTCCAGGTGTTGCTGGCCACACAGACTGCAATCCGAGTGAATGGTCGAAAGCATTGGATCCACGCAACACACACAAAAAGAATTCCGTTTCCTTTGCAACATGAGAAAGAGATCGATAATCCTGACGTCGAAAGCAAGACAACCGGGCCTGACCACAAAGACATCACTGCCGAATTCTAGCCAGAATTCCTTCCTAAGCCTGAGAAAGGGCCTGGGGAGATTGCAACGAAAATTGAAAGACCAGTGTTGCCTCAACATTGGTCGACTGCTGCCTCATCATCACTTCATTGCACCCCGAATTGGCACTGATTCTGCATCTGGAGATGACAGTGCATTGTTCATCGATCATACTCTACCTAGAGCTGTGAAGTACAATCTACGTTCACAAAATCGGAAGTGATCAGCTTTTGTTTCGCCTTTGTTTCTAGCTCACGGATAGAGCTGGGAACGGAGGCCTAGGGAAAAGGAGCATATGAGCTGTATCGGTTTAGAGCTCTGACACACGGTTTCCCGGTGCTATCATTGAAAGTGAAGGCCTTTGCAACCTTGCGTGAACAAGCGGGGACAAATGGTAACAATACTATATAATTGATACTTGCTCCTGCCTTTTTGGAGCTTTGTGGAATTAAACATCAGCGTGCTGCCATCTTAAGCAGGCTGACCTGAATTCGCTTGAACTTTTGCTGCTAACGTGTGTTGCTGTGGAGAACTTTTCCAACGGACGCTGAGAAACTTTTCCTGAATAAACTTCATACACCATGCCTGTATTCGCTCCTGCTACCGCCTGCACCAATGCTGTCGTTGATATAGACATTGACATTAAGTCTGCCCCAAGAAAGACTTGGTGTAGAAAGACTAACCTGCTTTTGATTATGATACCTCTTTGCATTTTAATTACATTGATCCCAATGTTTTGGCACTTGGAAACTATGCATCCCTTAAACACTCTATTGTCAGCTACCAATGCTCCCACAATGAGTACCCTAGCTCATGTGCTCTCTTATACTCTTCCGTCACGAGAGGTGAAACACAGAAAAGGTTATGATAATAACACTTTACTACTGATTATGAATATGACCCATGCTATTTTGAATAGGTCAAATTGTTGGGTTTGTTCACATTTACCCCAGCATAGGGAAAGAGAAATGGGTTGGTATATACATCCTTTACCGCTTAATACTGCCTTTTACGCATCATTAAAAGCGCTATTTTTCGGAAAATGGAATGATAGTGTCACTGGAAACTTTGATGGAACAAACATAAATGAATTTGAAAGATTGGTATTGGAACCATTAGGTTGTTCCGTGTTTACAAACAGAGGCAAAATAAACACTGCAACAACAAGTCCAGTAGATAGGCTCTCTAGGCCTTACCAGTCCCTAATTACTTTTAAAATGGCTCAGTTTGGAAACAAAGATGCCGTGCCTCCCTCCTATACTATTAATCATAGTCCACATTCTGTCCCATTTTGCTTACGAAAAAGGGTTCCCACCCAGTGGGAACATTTACTAGATGTATGAATACTGCTGTGTTTGAACAAGAAGAGAAACCATTATATATAGGAGATTCTGTCTATGTTGTGTGTGGAGGTCAGGCTTATCCATGGTTACCTAGAAACTGGGAAGGGAACTGTTATTTAGGGATACTTTTACCTGGTGTATTTCTTGCCAAAACGTCTGAAATAGCACAAATATCTAGATCGCGGCCACAACGAGATGATACTGCTGGGCAAATTGTTGGGGATATAGCAAAATCGTTTATACCATTTTGGGGACAAGCAAACTGTCCAGGGTGTTAGAGAAAACCAGAAATGGAACCACTGATATACTTTACAATATGACACTGGAACAAAAAGAAGCAATTTGACTAGTTGCACTTCAGAATAGAATGGTGCTTGATATTATTTTGGCTGATCGTGGACATGTGTGCAAATTAGTGGGTTCAGCATGCTGTGTATTTGTAAGTGACTCCTCCCCTACGATATTTGAAGCAATTAAGAAATTGCATGTCCTAAGCTCCGTAATTCATGTCCCCACAGGTGGTTGGAATCTAAATATAAGTTCATGGTTCTGGGAACTGTTACGATCCTGGGGATGGAAGCTAATTGCAATCTTGATTATGATATTTGGGATCCTGATATTCTGCTGTTCTTGCATACAATGTCTGCCAGCCATTTGCTCCAAAATTACAAATGAATGTGTACATGCAATCAGTACGAAGCCTCCTCCTCATATGATAAATGATGGTGCAAAACACAAAAATGAAATAATTAAAGAATTCGATCTACCCAAGCATCACTCAGACGCATACGACTACCAACCCAGCCCACACACGCCTGAGTACCAGCCTCACCCAGAGTTGGGCTACCCAGGAAGTCATAGACTTGATCAGGAGTATGGCACAAACCCTCAGCCCGTCCCATGGTATGATCATGACCGATACAAAAACCCGGCACCATACCAACTGCCGGAACCCAGAGAAAACCACTACTACTTCCACGACAGGTACAACAGAGAGTATGTAAGACTCATCAGTAGCACATCCGACGACACCATGGCGCCCAAAGTCGCGTTCCGGATCAGAAACCTACACAACCAGTTTGTTGTCGAGAAGGGGACTACCGTCAACGTCATGAATGAGCAACTCTACCAAACCATAGCGGAGGAGCACCCGCTGTATAAGTCCCACGCACACATTTTACAGTGGGGAGCAACAAAGCTGCTACGGTCAAAAGGACAGTTCCATTGTGACCTAATTCACCGGGGTCGCAGAGTGCCCACCGCCATCCATGTGATACAGAGACCCTCCATACAGTGCTGTCTTCTCAGCTATCGGACTGCACATGATCTGCCCCTGATCGACATTTGTTATGAACCGTCGGCAGTCATCCAGGGCCTCCCACAGAGCACACATTGTGCAAGCAGTATCTCACCAAACACTGGATATTGAAGGGCTCAAAACCCTATTCCCGAAACTATTCGACGTAGTGGGCATGCTAAAAAACACTGTCATCAGCCTCCACGTAAATCCTAACAAGCACGGGTGACGCAAGAACTCAAATTACTCCTGCAAAACGACATAATTGAGAGGATAAAAGGCCCCACACCATGGGTGTCCCCACTGGTAGTCGTCCCGAAAGACAATGGACGTCTGCGCCTATCCGTGGACATGCGCATCCTGAATACGGCCATAGAAAGGGAAAGACACCTGGGGCCCAGCATTGAGGACATGCTTGTGCTGCTCAACCAAGCCACTTGTTTCTCTAAACTGTACCTGAATCAATGGTACCACCAATTAGTGATTGATCCTGCCTCTCGACCAATCACCGCCTTTGCAACTAATGAGGGACTATTTCGATACAAAAGACTCTATTTCGGAATCTCCTCAGCTGCTGACATTTTTCAGGAGACGATACGCAGACTAATATCCTTGGTGCTCAATGCCCTCAACTACAGTGACGATATCCTCATCTTCAGAGCCACTCAAGAACAACACGACAAGGCGCTGATGGCCATGTGTGACATCGTCCATGAGGCAGGCCTCACGCTCAATGAACTGAAGTGCGCCATCAACAGGAACAGCCTGTGCTTCTTCGGCCACATCTTCTCAGATCAGGGCATAACTGCTGATCCCGAAAAAATCTGTGCCATCATCAACCTAAACACCCCACGGGAGTAGCTGAACTGAGATAATTCCTAGGGATGGCAAGCTATTGTGCTTGCTATCTTCCAAATTATGCCACCATCACAAACCCGCTCAGGAACCTCCTCAAAAAGGACTCTCTGTTCGACTGGGTCTAACACTGCCAATGTGCCTTGCTCACTATAAAAGAAGAACTGTCCAACCATCGACAACTGGCGTATTTCGACCCACAGTGGGACACCGATCTCACTGTTGACACCAGTCCTGTCGGCCCTGGCGCCATCATTGCACAGTCAGACCATGAAGACAACTGCAAACACAACATTGTTGCTTACGCCAGCAGGGCACTGTTGCCAACCGAAAGGGCCTACGCCCAAGCAGAACGCAAGAGCCTTGCGGCCGTATGGGCATGCAAGAAATGTCATCTCTTTATCATTGGGAGGAGGTTCACCCTCATCACCGACCACCAGGACTTGTTATCCCTCTTTGGCAATCCCAAGACCAAGATGCCACCTCGCATCGAACGGTGGGGCATCAGTCTTCAAGAGTATCACTACAAGATCATTCACAAACTGGGGGTGGAGGGGTGCCAACCCGGCAGATTATATAACCCGACACCCAGAAGGGAAAACGGCAAACACCACAACACAGGAGGCAGAGGTTTACATTTCATACCTATCCATTAATGCCCTTCCCCCTTGCTGTCACCACAGAAGCATTCACCGCCAAAAGCAGAGCTAATCCCACCAGACAGGCAGCAGTGCACCTCACCAGCGAGAACAAATAGAATCACATGGACACAGAACGTTTCACCGAAGGGGAGGTAGACAAGAAAGACATGGGGAGGCTGGCAAAGATACAAAGGGAGCTCACCACAGCAAGCCAGGGGATACTCTATAGAGGCAACCGACTAGTAGTCCCCAAAGGCATCAGAAAAGCACTGGTGATAGTAGCCCACGAGGGCCACCGAGGGGTTGAAAACACCAAGAAAGTACAAAAGAACCAAGTGTGGTTCCCGTACATGGATACCATCATGGAAGACGCACTAACCCACTTCAGGCCCTGTCTGAAAGCAGCGTCAGGCAACCCCCATGCCCATTACAAATAGTACCCCTACCCGACGGACCATGGCAGAGAATAGCCGTGGACTTTTACGGCCCACTAGAGTAAGGAGGACACCTACTCGTCATAATGGACGAGTACTCCCGGGTTCCCCTCATCAAACATGTGTAGTTTAAGGCATTCTACTAATAAACTTTTAAAGAACTGATTATTTTTTTTTAAACACAATTAGAGGACAGGACCATGCCCCTTGCAAAAACCTAAAATCTACGAAAAGATCCTGTCACCTCTAGACTTCTTCCCTTAGTATTGAAAACCTCTTAATTTAACACCATGAGGACTGTTGAACCAGATCGAAAAACCAAATTTCAATTAAATTGCTGTTTCATCTAGTGAGCGTTAATATTCAAAACCTCACTCATAGTTTTTCTTTAGAAAAAATATTACTTTATTATAACAAATCATTTTTAAAACCCTAAAATACATATCAACTTATATAGATATGCAGTATTTTTAAAAAACTTTTATATGTAAAAAACAAAGAGATAAACAACAATACTTAATCACATTTTACAGAAAAATCAACACCTCTAAAGAAGATAGAGGGAAAGAATTGTGAAGAAAATGTATATATGTGAAAGAAAAAGAGGAAGAAAAAAGAAAAAGAAAGTGTCAATCAATCAGAAAAAGAAAAGAGAAACTAATTCATAAATACACCATAGCAAAATTCTAAAGACACAATTCACATTACTAGCATTTATGACAAGTGTATCATTCTTATGTCTAGTATTGAATCCATGAATTCATTTGTAGGATTCCTTATTGTCACTTAGTCATTTAAAGCTTTTAATGCTCTATTTTCACTGTGTAATCAATTCCACAGTATCTTGATCCCGACATGTTTCATTCCCAATTTCTATAAAACATTTGTAGGGAAATTCTTCAGGGGACTTCTTTCAGAGAACGATATATGTGTCAACATTAAAAAAAAAAATCTTACATGTACTTTTCAGCATTGGGTTCGATCAGTACTTCAAACCTCATGGGGTTTCTTTCTGTTAGAATATAACAGTGGCCTAGGGGAGAAGAACAACACTAATATGAGTTGTACCGCTCTGGAAAATGCAAGAGCAGTCTTCACACCCTGAGTACTTGATTATCTAGGGTGAGGCTTACCGCCCTCCAATCTTTAATTATTGAAGAGTGTGGTTGATGGAACTTCTCAATAGTAGAAATCTCGGTCGCTAAGGATAAAAAGAGAATATCACATTCTCAGTGTCAGACTCCAAACACTCACGGACAAGTACAACCCTTCTTACATATTTTTATGTATAACGTGAAAAAAGGGATTGCACATAAACTTTACTACATGTTATGGGTAATTAACACTGCCATAACAACCATAGAATGACATGTATAATCAGATGGCTGCTCTCTGCGACTGATATCTAAATTACAGCTTTAAACATTTGAGATGAACTAGTTTTCATAAAACTGGTGGGCACTTTGTAGTGAATTCGGGGACCAAAAAACATTTTTCTAAGGCATTCCACCACGTAGCTGCAGTGATAGATGACTTGTTCTAGGAATGGAAGAACCAGAACCAAGGGAAGAGTCGTAGGCCGAGACAGAGGGAGCCGACACTGAAGAAGCAAATGAAGCACCGCTAGCAGAAAGATCAGGCGAGACTCGCGAGTCACCTGACCGACCCCATCGAGCCACAAGGAAACCCCACCATCTGATTGAACAGATATAACCCGGGAAGCCTCATGATAAGTGAGGGGGAGGTGTTACAAGAGGAATAAGAGGAGCTCCTTTAAGGAGGAGGGACTCAGGACGATGGGAGCGAGCTAGAGGTGGGAGTAAGGGTAGGGACAGGGAAAGAGGGGGCAGTGTGAAGGAGGAGCAACAAAGGGAAGGTCAACGAGAATTGGGCTCCTGTGCCATCTATAAGTGATGCGTATCTAGGCCTAGCCAAGACCTAACAACTGTCACCACGTGGATTGAACTGTTAGAGAAAACATATACTGGCCATTCTGATTAAGTTTAGGAGTTTTGTGAAATTCTGACCACAGGTTCAAAGTTATGGAGTGGTTGGTTAAACAAAATATTGACTATAACCTTTCGCACAGAGACATTTGAAGGAAATGTAGTGCACAAACCGCTGGAAATGGATTGGCATGAAATGTATGCATCCATTTGGCAGACTGGGTCATTGTACCAGGGACATATTGCCAAAAACCATGACCTGAGCACAGTTACTTGCACACATTCCTAGAGGTGGACCTGCATGTAGCATTACTGTGCCCAGGGAATTGAAGGCCATGCCCCAAACACAGGGCCACTCTGGTCTTGTACATCGGGCTCTGCAGGTGGGTTCGCTGTGACTGGGACAGTTAAGGTCATGCCCCAGGCATAGTGGCTGCTCTGCCATGCCAGTGTGCACTGTAGTTAGGTTCAGTGTCCTCAATGCATGGATGCATACCTTGAGCAGCAGGCATTGAAGGTAGGTTCACTCTGTCTGGTGTCTACTTCTGTCATGCCCAGGGATCACTATAGGCAGGTTCACTTTGCAAAGGGCATAGGCAAATGATATGCCCTAAGCAGCATCACACAAGGCATGGCTGAAGGTCATGTTGCAGACACATTAACATTATCTGCAGTGATCTTTGTGTAGTGTAAGTATGGTCACTGTGCACTGATTAGCATGACCACAGGCCATGCTCAGCGGAAAATGTGTGTGGGTTCAATGTGCCCCGGCTACTCCCAAAGTCTATGGGGGTCATTCCGATCCTGGCGGTAGGGGGTTAACGGCACCGGTAAGGATGCCGGTGCCGTTAACTTCCTATGACCCTATTCCGAGGTCCCTTAGCGGGTCCCACCAGGAACAGCTGGTCTGACCAGCCGGTTTTAGCAGGACCAGTTAAAGGACCTTGGAGCTAAAAACGGGCCCGCAATTTGCGGGCCCGTTATTAGCGCCTTCCCCATTCCCATTGAGCCCTATGGGGGCTCGAATGGGAATGGGGAATGGTATTTGGCATGGGGACTTACCGGGACCGCATAGGTCGGAATGTCCCAGCAAGTCCACATTCCGCCTAGCCGGACCCGAGTTTGGAGGCAGCCATGGTGCTAGTAGCACCATGGCTGCCTCCAAACTCGGAATGACCCCCTATGTCCCTGGAATTGTTTTCCCTGTGCATGGCAATAGGTCAAGTCCAGCTGGCACTGTAGGTGTGCGTTTCCTGTGACTGGGCCCTGGCTAATCTTACTGGTATTGGCACAACTACCGGCCATTGCACAACAGGCATTTTAAGTATCTCCACTGTGCCCAGGTCATAGCTGTGGAAAGCTATGGTGGTGTTGTAAACCGTAAGAGGCGTATGTGAGTGTTTTCATGTTTTGTATTGTAACTGTTTGGTTCCTTCAATGAAAGTTTAGTTTTTTTCAGTGAATTCCAAAGGTTTTAATAGAAAATGTTGATCATTACCGGTTCTTAGGAAAGTTGGATCAGTGTATACGTGTTTTTTGGTATGTTCCAATCACCATTAATCAAAACACAAATAAAACTGCTTCTGGGAAAAATCTACATTGCAGTTGTTGAACTCCCAAGTGCAATTTTAATTCCATTTGTAGCACTTTAATCACAACAGCAATTGATTGGTCAAAATTCTTGAGAGTGTAGTCTTTTACCATATTGTCAACTACCTCGTAGATCGCACAATGTGAAGCTCATATTTAATTCTCCCGTAATTCCGTGGCGGGCGGGGCCCTATTACACTTTTGCATGCACAAGTCCCTGCTGCTTATTTTTCCTCATTTGAATGGCTGAGGGTAAAAGGGGAGTGTAAAAAGGCGATGTACACGCTTGTACGCTGGCCTTTTGCACCCTGCTGTGCAAATTGAGTAAACGCCACTTGACAAGTTCATATGGTAGGCAGCGTTAGAGAATGGATTAATATGGAGTCCACCTACTTTTTCCTGGTGCAAAAATCCAGCAGACTCCATAGGTATCCACAGTATTTGCACCAGCACGAAACTCCATGCTAGCGCAACTGTTGTACTAGTTGTAAGTGGAGAGGAAGGGAGCATTGAAAATGTACGATCCGGCCCTCCTTTCCGCCATACAAATCAATGAAAATGAGGTGTGGCCTAAAAACATGTGTAAAAGCCTTATGCAAGGCTTTTACGTATTTTTCTTATGCTACACCTCTATGAAAATTAACGCTTATGTAACCTCCTCCAATCAGGTTTCCAGAATAACCACTCCACTGAAACAGCTGTAACATATTTCTCCAACTTTGTAACTACTGCTCACCACACTCACTTTGCAATCTCTATTGTACTCAATCTCTCTGCACCCTTTAATTCCGTAGGTCACCTATGCCTCCAACTAACCTTCTCCTCTCTTGGCAGGGCACTGTAATCCATTGGGTAGCCTCCTACCTCCCCAACCACTCCTTCTCCATCTCATGAGACTCTAACACCTCTTCCCACACACACTTTTGGCTTGGCTTCCCTCAATTATCAGTCCTCAGTCCACTCCTCTTCACCCTCTACACTTCGAATCAAGGCAAACTCATATTTTGTTTTACTTTCACTACCACCTATTTGCCCAAGATATCCAACAATTTTTCTGCTTTCCCTCCTTCACCCCTGCTATTTCTAGACACATGGCCTGATGTTAAATTCCTTCAAGATGGAAGTAATCTTTCTCCCTGACTTCAGTGCTAACCCCACTGACCTATCTTCCCTCTGCTTCCCTCCTGACATCCTCACCAACGACTCGCATCCCTGGAGTTCTCTTTGACTCTGACCTGGGATTAACCTTTGTCAATATAAGAATAGCCGCCCAATCTCCCCCATCACTTGACTAAAGCTCTGGTCCATATGATTGTGCTCAGCAAACTCGACTATTGCTAGTGCCTACTACTTGGTCTTCCCCTGTATTCTTTCTCTCCCCTAAACAAAGTTCTCAACTTCATCAAATGCAAATGCACCTTCTTCAACCTACCCAGATCCTCCCCCATCTCTACATACAAACAACAGCCTTGGTGGCCATCCAAACAAAATCACTATCTTTAACTTTTTGCTTCCCATCTTCCATAGTCTCACCCCAGGCCCCACCTCGATGACTGCATTCCACTTTACTCCCATCAATCTTTGTGATCCAACTCACTTCACAATCTCCCCAGCTCGTGTCCCACCACCCACCTGCCACTTCCCACTTCCGATACTTCTCTTTACTTCTCACTACTTGTCCCCCTCCATTGGATTATTTCTACGCTTGCCATCAAAGCCATCCCATCCTGGAATTTTTAAGACCTGACTGAAGCTTAACCTGTTATTCAGTGAAGGGGCATCTCCTACCTCCTCTCTTCCACTCCCAGCTGACCCTACAGCCTCCCTCATATGCTCCGGACAAATGATAATATGTAAATTGCTCTTATTCTGGTACTATATATCATATATATGTCTGTTTACTAGTCACTGTCTGTGTCTCATTATATTCCCCCTCCTTTTTAATGGCACCCTATGCACAGAGGAATTCCAACGTCATCTGTAATGTATCCCATGTATGTAAGTTCTGTTATAAATGACATCCTTATTACTTAATAAATACAATACAAATGAATATCATGACTCAAACTGCGTGTAGGGTTGGAAAAACATGGCATAAGTATAATTGGGTTGTGTATGGATTGCATTTATCCTGTTTAGCGACTACAGAGGACTCTAAAAGTCATAGCTCTCTGCTGTGGTGTCACTGCAGTAAAATACAAAAATCATATTTAATTGTGGTTATGTCACACACTCGCACGCTTACCATGAACTGCAACAAATGCTTGTTGGGTCCCTCCATACACTAGTCCCATTAGCTTCCCAATGCAGGCCAGTGCCCACCTACAGTCAACCCACATTACCCAGGCATGCTATGCACAGTAACAGAAAATGATAGCCTCTTAGAGGAAAGGAGTTATAATGCTGTCAATGGGCCTCATTATAACTTTCGCGGAACGGGTTAATGGGCTCCGCTAATGGAGGCGGACCCGTTAAACCCGTCCCGCGAAATTAAGAGGTCCCCTCGTGGGACCCGGTAAAGAAGCCTGGTAAAACCAGGCGTCGTTACCAGGTCCCGCGAGGGGAAGAGGGATCTAACAACGGGCCGGTTGTAATCGGCCCGTTGTTAGTGCCCTCTCCCATTCCCATTGAGCCCTATGGGGGCTCAGATGGGAATGAGGAAGGTCCGGGCCCAGGTTCCCAGAGGGGGGAATTACTGGGCCCTCCGAACTCGGAATGGCCCGGTAATTCCCCATTCCGGGAACCCGGTAAAGGAGCCCGGTTTGGCGGCAGCCATGGAGCTAATAGCTCCATGGCTGCCGCCAAACTCATAATGAGGCCCAATGACTTTCAGTATAGTCCTGTTCCTCATAAAAAAATGTGACTGGGATCACTATTGGTTTGCAGTAGTATGAGACTGAGTGTGCGGTTTAGCCATTATTCATTCCTGTACTCCTGAGGACCAATACTCATATCATTACTGTGCCACAATGAAGGCACTGCGGGTGACTCAGAGTCACTTCTGCAGTTTTTCTTCCAAGGTCTCTTTGTTGACACGTTGTCAGCATCTCCTTCTGTGGGATTCCTCATTTCCATCTGTTTAAAGATTGGGTCCTTTGCACCTCACTTGATTACGTGGTAACTTTTAACTGTGTTGCCCTTTGACTGGGAGCTGCCTATTGACTTGGTCCCTTTGTTCTCTATGGGCAAACTTGTGAGCCAACCTAAACTTTCTTAAAATATTGAAATATATTACCTACCTGTGTGTTTGCTGGTGTCATCTTACTATTTTATATTTTTATAACTGTATGTATTTGCTTTTTTATGTAGATA
Organism: Ambystoma mexicanum; assembly: GCF_040938575.1. Classification (NCBI taxonomy): domain Eukaryota; kingdom Metazoa; phylum Chordata; class Amphibia; order Caudata; family Ambystomatidae; genus Ambystoma; species Ambystoma mexicanum. The sequence goes on from NC_090924.1 coordinate 152,326,087, forward strand.
TTAATTTTATGCACAACTTTATATACATTGAGCTTCATTACGAGTTTGGCGGTAACCTGGCGGTGCTACAGGTGGGTTGCCACCCAACTCATCGCACCGTTTTGCCGCCTGATATGCCGGTGCCACCGGGAAGTCCTGGCGGCCCGGGATGTCATGTGGCAGAAAGTGTAAGTCCCCATTCCCATGGAGTCATAGGGCCTCATTACACGGTAGGCGGTGAGCCATGGCGCTATTAGCGCCCTGGCTCATGCCGGTAAAATACCGGCACCGCCTTGGTGGAAAGGGGATTTACCGTGCCATTCCAAGGTTGGAGGGGCGGTAAATCCCCCTTCCACCATTGCCCTTCCCCATTCCCATTTATGCCCCATAGGGCTCTATGGGAATGGGGAAGGCGCTAATTACGGCACCGCAATTTTGCGGTGCCATAATTAGCTCCGAGGTCCCTTTGCGGGTTGGATTTTAACGCCTGCAAAAAGCAGGCATTAAATCCCCAACCCGCAAAGGGACCTCGTAGTAAGGCGGTAAGGATTTACCGGTACCGATATTTTACCGGTACCGGTAAATCCTTACCGCCATCCGTGTAATGAGGCCCATAGACTTGATCAGGAGTATGGCACAAACCCTCAGCCCGTCCCATGGTATGATCATGACCCATACAAAAACCCGGCACCATACCAACTGCCGGAACCCGGAGAAAACCACTACTACTTCCACGACAGGTACAGCAGAGAGTATGTAAGACTCATCAGTAGCACATCTGACGACACCATGGCGCCCAAAGTCGCGTTCCGGATCAGAAACCTACACAACCAGTTTGTTGTCGACAAGGGGACTACCGTCAACGTCATGAATGAGCAACTCTACCAAACCATAGCGGAGGAGCACCCGCTGTATAAGTCCCACGCACACATCTTACAGTGGGGAGCAACAAAGCTGCTATGGTCAAAAGGACAGTTCCATTGTGACCTAATTCACTGGGGTCGCAGAGTGCCCACCGCCATCCATGTGATACAGAGTCCCTCCATACAGTGCTGTCTTCTCAGCTATCGGACTGCACATGATCTGGCCCTGATCGACATTTGTTATGAACCGTCGGCAGTCATCCAGGGCCTCCCACAGAGCACACACATTGTGCAAGCAGTATCTCACCAAACACTGGATATTGAAGGGCTCAAAACCCTATTCCCGAAACTATTCGACGTAGTGGGCATGCTAAAAGACACTGTCATCAGCCTCCACGTAAATCCTAACAAGCACGGGTGACGCAAGAACTCAAATTACTCCTGGAAAACGACATAATTGAGAGGATAAAAGGCCCCACACCATGGGTGTCCCCACTGGTAGTTGTCCCGAAAGACAACGGACGGCTGCGCCTATCCGTGGACATGCACATCCTGAATACGGCCATAGAAAGGGAAAGACACCTGGGGCCCAGCATTGAGGATATGCTCGTGCTGCTCAACCAAGCCACTTGTTTCTCAAAACTGGACCTGAATCAATGGTACCACCAATTAGTGATTGATCCTGCCTCTCGACCAATCACCACCTTTGTAACTAATGAGGGACTATTTCGATACAAACGACTCTATTTCGGAATCTTCTCAGCTGCTGACATTTTTCAGGAGACGATACGCAGACCAATATCCTTGGTGCGCAATGCCCTCAACTACAGTGACGATATCCTCATCTTCAGAGCCACTCAAGAACAACACGACAAGGCGCTGATGGCCATGTGTGACATCGTCCATGAGGCAGGCCTCACGCTCAATGAACCGAAGTGCGCCATCAACAGGAACAGCCTGTGCTTCTTCGGCCACATCTTCTCAGATCAGGGCATAACTGCTGATCCCAAAAAAATCTGTGCCATCATCAACCTAAACACCCCACGGGAGTAGCTGAACTGAGATAATTCCTACGGATGGCAAGCTATTGTGCTTGCTATCTCCCAAATTATGCCACCATCACAAAGCCGCTCAGGAACCTCCTCAAAAAGGTCTCTCTGTTCGACTGGGTCTAACACTGCCAAGGTGCCTTCCTCACTATAAAAGAAGAACTGTCCAACCATCGACAACTGGCGTATTTCGACCCACAGTGGGACACCGATCTCACTGTTGACACCAGTCCTGTCGGCCCTGGCGCCATCCTTGCACAGTCAGACCATGAAGACAACTGCAAACACAACATCGTTGCATACGCCAGCAGGGCACTGTTGCCAACCGAAAGGGCCTACGCCCAAGCAGAACGCAAGAGCCTTGCGGCCGTATGGGCATGCAAGAAATGTCATCTCTTTATCATTGGGAGGAGGTTCACCCTCATCACCGACCACCAGGACTTGTTATCCCTCTTTGGCAATCCCAAGACCAAGATGCCACCTTGCATCGAACGGTGGGGCATCAGTCTTCAAGAGTATCACTACAAGATCATTCACAAACCAGGGGGGGGGGTGCCAACCCGGCAGATTATATATCCCGACACCCAGAAGGGAAAACGGCAAACACCACAACACAGAAGGCAGAGGTTTACATTTCATACCTATCCATTAATGCCCTTCCCCCTTGCTGTCACCACAGAAGCATTCACCACCAAAAGCAGAGCTAATCCCACCAGACAGGCAGCAGTGCACCTCGCCAGCGAGAACAAATGGAATCACATGGACACAGAACGTTTCACCGAAGGGGAGGTAGACAAGAAAGACCTGGGGAGGCTGGCAAAGATACAAAGGGAGCTCACCACAGCAAGCCAGGGGATACTCTATAGAGGCAACCGACTAGTAGTCCCCAAAGGCATCAGAAAACCACTGGTGATAGTAGCCCACGAGGGCCACCGAGGGGTTGAAAACACCAAGAAAGTACAAAGGAACCAAGTGTGGTTCCTGTACATGGATACCATCATGGAAGACACATTAACCCACTTCGGGCCCTGTCTGAAAGCAGCGTCAGGCAACCCCCATGCCCATTACAAATAGTACCCCTACCCGACGGACCGTGGCAGAGAATAGCCGTGGACTTTTACGGCCCACTAGAGGAAGGAGGACACCTACTCGTCATAATGGACGAGTACTCCCGGTTTCCCCTCATCAAACATGTGTAGTTTAAGGCATTCTACTAATAATCTTTTAAAGGACTGTTTTTTTTTTTTAAAGACAATTAGAGGACAGGACCATGCCCCTTGCACAAACCTAAAATCTACAAAAAGATCCTGTCACCTCTAGACTTCTTCCCTTAGTATTGAAAACCTCTTCATTTAACACCATGAGGACTGTTGAACCAGATCGAAAAACCAAATTTCAATCAAATTGCTGTTTCATCTAGTGAGCGTTAATATTCAAAACCTCACTCACAGTTTTTCTTTAGAAAAAATATTACTTTATTACAACATATCATTTTTAAAACCCTAAAATACATATCAACTTATATACATATGCAGTGTTTTTTAAAAAAACTTTTATATGTAAAAAACAAAGAGATAAACAACAATACTTAATCACATTTTACAGAAAAATCAACACCTCTAAAGAAGATAGAGTGAAAGAATTGTGAAGAAAATGTATATATGTGAAAAAAAAAGAAAAAGAAAGTGTCAATCAATCAGAAAAAGAAAAGAGAAACTAATTCATAAATACACCATAGCAAAATTTTAAAGACACAATTCACATTACTAGCATTTATGACAAGTGTATCATTCTTATGTCTAGTATTGAATCTGTTAATTCATTTGTAGGATTCCTTAATGTCACTTAGTCATTTAAAGCTTTTAATGCTCTATTTTCACTGTGTAATCAATCCCACAGTATCTTGATCCCGACATGTTTCATTCCCAATTTCTATAAAACATTTGTAGGGAAATTCTTCAGGGGACTTCTTTCAGAGAACAATATATGTGTCAACATTAAAAAAAAAATTCTTACATGTACTTTTCAGCATTGGGTTCAATCAGTACTTCAAACCTCAAGGGGTTTCTTTCTGTTAGAATATAACAGTGGCCTAGGGGAGAAGAACAACACTAATATGAGTTGTACCGCTCTGGAAAATGCAAGAGCAGTCTTCACACCCTGAGTACTTGATTATCTAGGGTGAGGCTTACTGCCCTCCAATCTTTAATTATTGAAGAGTGTGGTTGATGGAACTTCTCAATAGTAGAAATCTCGGTCTCTAAGGATAAAAAGAGAATATCACATTCTCAGTGTCAGACTCCAAACACTCACAGACAAGTACAACCCTTCTTACATATTTTTATGTATAGCATGAAAAAAGGGATTGCACATAAACTTTACTACATGTTATGGGTAATTAACACTGCCATAACAAACATGGAATGACGTATATAATCAGATGGCTGCTCTCTGCAACTGACATCTAAATTACAGCTTTAAACATCTGAGATGAACTAGTTTTCATAAAACTGGTAGGCACTTTGTAGTGATTTGGGGGACCAAAAAACATTTTTCTAAGGCATTCCACCACGTAGCTGCAGTGATAGATGACTTGTTCTAGGAATGGGGAATACCCACCATGGTGAAGACCGACACCGGCCCACCGTTCCAAGGACAGGACTTCCGGAGATTCGCCAGACACATGGGCTTTCACCACCAGAAAGTGACACCGCTGTGGCCACAGGCCAATGGGATGGGAGAAAGGTTCATGGTTACCATCAAACGAACCAGGCAACAACCCATGATAGACCAAATGGCGCAGCCACAAACAATATGCCAAATGCTGCGGAGCTACGTGAACACACGACATGAGACGACAGGGCGGACACCCGCATAACTCATGGTGAAATACAAGCTGCGGACCTGCCTTCCCCAAATGGAAGACTACACCCCCGAGTAGGACGTAGAGATGCGAGAAAGAGATGCAGAAAAGAAAAGGAAAGAAAAGCGAAGGAGTGGCCAGACCGTAAGGGAAGAGCCAAGGAGCAGCAGCTCCCAAACAGAGAAACCCTCATAGTACGACAGAGACAACAAAAGAAGATGGACTCCCGATACAACACCGAGCCACTCGTAGTTACAGCAGTCAATGGACCAATGATACTGCGACTGGAGACCAAGGAGAGATAACGCGGAATGCCTCCTTCTTCCGCAAGCTATACTTGGAAGAACCAGAACCAAGGGAAGAGTCGGCGGCCGAGACAGAGGGAGCCGACACTGAAGAAGCAAATGAAGCACTGCAAGCAGAAAGATCAGGCGAGACTCGCGAGTCACCTGACCGACCCCATCGAGCCACAAGGAAACCCCACCATCTGATTGAACAGATATAGCCCGGGAAGCCTCAGGATAAGTGAGGGGGAGGTGTTACAAGAGGAATAAGAGGAGCTCCTTTAAGGAGGAGGGACTCAGGACGATGGGAGCGAGCTAGAGGTGGGAGTAAGGGTAGGGACAGGGAAAGAGCGGGGCAGTGTGAAGGAGGAGCAATAAAGGGAAGGTCAACGAGAATTGGGCTCCTGTGCCATCTATAAGTGATGCATATCTAGGCCTAGCCAAGACCTAACAACTGTCACCACGTGGATTGAACTGTTAGAGAAAACATATACTGGCCATTCTGATTAAGTTTAGGAGTTTCGTGAAATTCTGACCACAGGTTCAAAGTTATGGGGTGGTTGGTCAAACAAAATATTGACTATAACCTTTCTCACAGAGACATTTCAAGGAAATGTAGTGCACAAACCGCTGGAAATGGATTGGCATGAAATGTATGCATCCTTTTGGCAGACTGAGTCATTGTACCAGGGACATATTGCCAAAAACCATGACCTGAGCACAGTTACTTGCACACATTCCTAGAGGTGGACCTGCATGTAGCATTACTGTGCCCAGGTAATTGAAGGCCATGCCCCAAGCACAGTGCCACTCTGGTCTTGCACATCGGGCTCTGCAGGTGGGTTCGCTGTGACTGGGACAGGTAAGGTCATGCCCCAGGCATAGTGGCTGCTCTGCCATGCCAGTGTGCACTGTAGTTAGGCTCAGTGTCCTCAATGCATGGATGCATACCTTGAGCAGCAGGCATTGAAGGTAGGTTCACTCTGCCTGGTGTTTACTTCTGTCATGCCCAGGGATCACTATAGGCAGGTTCACTTTGCATAGGGCATAGGAATAGCTGAGCATAGCTGCAGGCCATGCTTGTGTGCACTGCTGGTAAGGTCAGTGTGCTGGGGCCTGGCTGGAGTGAAAATGCAGGGATAGTAAGTGGGTTCCGTGGGCTTGAGCTAAACCCAAAAGGCATGCCCTACGTACAGCCACGCCCAGGGGACACGTCAGATACAATGTGCCCCAGGCACAGTCAACAATGAGCATGACCATAGAAATGCCCTTCAGGCATTTTAGCTAAGTTCATTTTGCCCAGGGCATGGGCAAATGATATGCCCTAAGCAGCATCACACAAGGCATGGCTGAAGCTCATGTCGCAGACACATTAACATTATCTGCAGTGATCTTTGTGTAGTGTAAGTATGGTCACTGTGCACTGATTAGCATGACCACAGGCCATGCTCAGCGGAAAATGTGTGTGGGTTCAATGTGCCCCGGCTACTCCCAAAGTCTATGGGGGTCATTCCGATCCTGGCGGTAGGGGGTTAACGGCACCGGTAAGGATGCCGGTGCCGTTAACTCCCTACGATCCTATTCCGAGGTCCCTTAGCGGGTCCCACCAGGAACAGCTGGTCTGACCAGCCGGTTTTAGCAGGACCAGTTAAAGGACCTTGGAGCTAAAAACGGGCACGCAATTTGCGGGCCCGTTATTAGCGCCTTCCCCATTCCCATTAAGCCCTATGGGGGCTCGAATGGGAATGGGGAATGGTATTTGGCATGGGGACTAACCGGGACCGCATAGGTCGGAATGTCCCGGCAAGTCCACATTCCGCCTAGCTGGACCCGAGTTTGGAGGCAGCCATGGTGCTAGTAGCACCATGGCTGCCTCCAAACTCGGAATGACCCCCTATGTCCCTGGAATTGTTTTTCCTGTGCATGGCAATAGGTCAAGTCCAGCTGGCACTGTAGGTGTGCGTTTACTGTGGCTGGGCCCTGGATAATCTTACTGGTATTGGCACAACTACCGGCCATTGCACAACAGGCATTTTAAGTATCTCCACTGTGCCCAGGTCATAGCTGTGGAAAGCTATGGTGGTGTTGCAAACCGTAAGAGGCGTATGTGAGTGTTTTCATGTTTCGTATTGTAACTGTTTGGTTCCTTCAATGAAAGTTTAGTTTTTTTTAGTGAATTCAAAGGTTTTAATAGAAAATGTTGATCATGACCGGTTCTTAGGAAAGTTGTATCAGTGTATACGTGTTTATTGGTATGTTCCAATCACCATTAATCAAAACACAAATAAAACTGCTTCTGGGAAAAATCTACATTGCAATTGTTGAACTCCCAAGTGCAATTTTAATTCCATTTGTAGCACTTTAATCACAACAGCAATTGATTGGTCAAAATTCTTGAGAGTGTAGTCTTTTACCATATTGTCAACTACCTCGTAGATCGCACAATGTGAAGCTCATATTTAATTCTCCCCCAATTCTGTGGCGGTCGGGACCCTATTGCACTTTTGCATGCACAAGCCCCTGCTGCTTATTTTTCCTCATTTGAATGGCGGAGGGTAAAAGGGGAGTGTAAAAAGGCGATGTACACGCTTGTACACTGGCCTTTTGCACCCTGCTGTGCAAATTGAGTAAACGCCACTTGACAAGCTCATATGGTAGGCAACGTTAGAGAATGGATTAATATGGAGTCCACCTACTTTTTCCTGGTGCAAAAATCCAGCAGACTCCATAGGTATCCACAGTATTTGCACCAGCACGAAACTCCATGCTAGCGCAACTGTTGTACTAGTTGTAGGTGGAGAGGAAGGGAGCATTGAAAATGTACGATCCGGCCCTCCTTTCCGCCATACAAATCAATGAAAATGAGGTGTGGCCTAAAAACATGTGTAAAATCCCTATGAAAGGCTTTTACGTATTTTTCTTATGCTACACCTGTATGAAAATTAAAGCTTATGTAACATCCTCCAATCAGGTTTCCAGAATAACCACTCCACTGAAACAGCTGTAACTTATTTCTCCAACTTTGTAACCACTGCTCACCATACTCACTTTGCAATCTCTATTGTACTCAATCTCTCTGCACCCTTTTATTCCGTAGGTCACCTATGCCTCCAACTAACCTTATCCTTTCTTGGCAGGGCACTGTAATCCATTGGGTAGCCTCCTACCTGCCCAACCACTCCTTCTCCATCTCATGAGACTCTAACACCTCCTCCCACACACACTTTTGGCTGGGCTTCCCTCAATTATCAGTCCTCAGTCCACTCCTCTTCACCCTCTACACTTCGAATCAAGGCAAACTCATATTTTGTTTTACTTTCACTACCACCTATTTGCCCAAGATACCCAACAATTTTTCTGCTTTCCCACCTTCACCCCTGCTATTTCTAGACACATGGCCTGATGTTAAATTCCTTCAAGATGGAAGTAATCTTTCTCCCTGACTTCAGTGCTAACCCCACTGACCTATCTTCCCTCTGCTTCCCTCCTGACATCCTCACCAACGACTCGCAGCCCTGGAGTTCTCTTTGACTCTGACCTGGGATTAACCTTTGTCAATATAAGAATAGCTGCCCAATCTCCCCCATCACTTGACTAAAGCTCTGGACCATATGATTGTGCTCAGCAAACTCGACTATTGCTAGAGCCTACTACTTGGTCTCCCCCTGTATTTTTTATCTCCCCTAAACAAAGTTCTCCACTTCATCAAATGCACCTTCTTCAGCCTGCCCAGATCCTCCCCCATCTCTACATACAAACAGCAGCCTTGGTGGCCATCCATACAAAATCACTCTCTTTAACTTTTTGCTTCCCATCTTCCATAGTCTGGCCCCAGGCCCCACCTTGATGACTGCATTCCACTTTACTCCCATCAATCTTTGTGATCCAACTCACTACACAATCTCCCCAGCTCGTGTTCCACCACCCACCTGCCGCTTCCCACTTCCGATACTTCTCTTTACTTCTCACTACTTGTCCCCCTCCATTGGATTATTTCTACGCTTGCCATCAAAGCCATCCCATCCTGGAATTTTTAAGACCTGACTGAAGCTTAACCTGTTATTCAGTGAAGGGGCATCTCCTACCTCCTCTCTTCCACTCCCAGCTGACCCTACAGCCTCCCTCATATGCTCCGGACAAATGATAATATGTAAATTGCTCTTATTCTGGTACTATATATCATATATATGTCTGTTTACTAGTCACTGTCTGTGTCTCATTATATTCCCCCTCCTTTTTAATGGCACCCTACGCACAGAGGAATTCCAACGTCATCTGTAATGTATCCCATGTATGTAAGTTCTGTTATAAATGACATCCTTATTACTTAATAAATACAATGCAAATGAATATCATGACTCAAACTGCGTGTAGGGTTGGAAAAACATGGCATAAGTATAATTGGGTTGTGTATGGATTGCATTTATCCTGTTTAGCGACTACAGAGGACTCTAAAAGTCATAGCTCTCTGCTGTGGTGTCACTGCAGTAAAATACAAAAATCATATTTAATTGCGGTCATGTCACACACTCGCACGCTTACCTTGAACTGCAACAAATGCTTGTTGGGTCCCTCTATACACTAGTCCCTTTAGCTTCCCAATGCAGGCCAGTGCCCACCTACAGTCAACCCACATTACCCAGGCATGCTATGCACAGTAACAGAAAATGACAGCCTCTTAGAGGAAAGGAGTTATAATGCTGTCAATGGGCCTCATTATAACTTTCGCGGAACGGGTTAACGGGCTCCGCTAATGGAGGCGGACCCGTTAAACCCGTCCCGCGAAATTACGAGGTCCCCTCGCGGGACCCGGTAACCTGGTAAAACCAGGCGTCGTTACCAGGTCCCGCGAGGGGAAGAGGGATCTAACAACGTGCCGGTTGTAATTGGCCCGTTATTAGCGCCCTCTCCCATTCCCATTGAGCCCTATGGGGGCTCAGATGGGAATGAGGAAGGTCCGGGCCCGGGTTCCCAGAGGGGGGAATTACTGGGCCCTCCGAACTCGGAATGGCCCGGTAATTCCCCATTCCGGGAACCCGGTAAAGGAGCCCGGTTTGGCGGCAGCCATGGAGCTAATAGCTCCATGGCTGCCGCCAAACTCATAATGAGGCCCAATGACTTTCAGTATAGTCCTGTTCCTCATAAAAAAATGTGACTGGGATCACTATTGGTTTGCAGTAGTATGAGACTGAGTGTGCGGTTTAGCCATTATTCATTCCTGTACTCCTGAGGAGCAGTACTCATATCATTACTGTGCCACAATGAAGGCACTGCGGGTGACTCAGAGTCACTTCTGCAGTTTTCCTTCCAAGGTCTCTTTGTTGACACGTTGTCACACTTGTGAGCCAACCTAAACTTTCTTAAAATATTGAAATATATTACCTACCTGTGTGTTTGCTGGTGTCATCTTACTATTTTATGTTTTTATAACTGTATGTATTTGCTTTTTTTTGTAGATATTAATTTTATGCACAACTTTATATACATTGAGCTTCATTACGAGTTTGGCGGTAACCTGGCGGTGCTACAGGTGGGTTGCCACCCAACTCATCACACCGTTTTGCCGCCTGATATCCCGGTGCCACCGGGAAGTCCTGGCGGCCCGGGATGTCAGGTGGCAGAAAGTGTAAGTCCCCATTCCCATGGAGTCCCATAGGAACCACAGGAATAGGAACACAAAAGCCCTGGCACCGTTGCCAACGGTGCCGGTGCTTCTGTGAAAACCATGCCTGCAGGGGCTGGTGCTCCCAGCAGGTCAGACCTACAAGGAGCAACGGCCCCTGCTGGCCGTCCAGAAAGGGTGCCGGTACGCTGCCGCCGACCCCGTAACACTGAATCCATCGCCTGGCTTCCTGGTGCCACCGGGACATTACAAGTCCTGGTGGAGTGGGAAGTCAGGTGGCAGATCTTGTAAGTCCCCATTCGCATTGAGTTCCATAGGACTCCATGTGAATGGGGACTTGGAGGCACTGTCACTTACGGTGCCGGTGCTTCCATGGCAACTCTGCGTGCCGGAGCAGCTGCGCCGGGCACTAGTGCAGCGGCCCCAGCAGGCAGACTCGTAGTGTGGTGGTCCAGAAACAAGGGTGCCAGTAAGCTTACCGGCACCCTTGTATCCAGACCCCCACACTTGTAATGAGGCTTATTGGGCCTCATCACGAGTTGGGCGGTAGCCCTTAAATGCAGCTGTAATGCTATTACCGCTGCATTTAAGGGTCGGCCCAATCACAAGTCTGGCAGCATTTACTCCCAGTTTATAGCTGGGGGTAAATGCACCAATTTAACACCCAGCTTCGGGCGCTATTAGCGCGTGCTAATTGTGCCGGAAATGCCCCATTGGGTATACCCATTACCGCCCAAACCTTGATTAGCGCTGGACTGGGTGGCGGCAATGCTATTAGCCTGGTCGGTATCCCGCCAGTATTACCGCCCAACTCGTGATGAGGCCCATTACTTTTGTGATTCTATTTGATAGTGAATGTGAGTTTCGTTGCATGACGTGGATGAGTTTTATGGAGATAGGGCCAAATCATGGAAAAGTGCGCATAAATCCTGCAAGGGCTGGTCACTGAGAAGGAAACTGCGTGAGCCTACACACAGAAAGAAAAATGGGTGCCCCGCGTATTCATGGAATTTACAGCGCAAAGTAACCGTATTCGCAAGTCCCACCTGGATGCCCCCGACACGCCCACACGCAAAGCATAAATAGCCAGAAAAGCAGCTACCTGTGTGTGCTCCCCGGGGTGCGAATACACGCACCCTTCAAACAGTGCATAAGCAGGCCTGCCACTTGGGTACCCTGCGGAGTCACCCGTAACTGTATCCGGCACCCCGACAACATGCGTATAAAAAATCGTAACTTGGCAATATCTTGGGAAATCTGCGTGCAAATCCCTGTACAACATTCCTGCACCCCGCTACACTGCTTACACGCACCCCTAAATTACATCAGAACACTGATTGAGTACACGCACCCCGAAATCTGACATGCAACCCCACCTGCACGCTACAAATCCTACGTGCAAGTGTACTTACGCCTCCTTTCGGGTGGCGGATCGTATGGGGGACTTGCATGGCCATTTCCAAGCTGAGACATTGCGCGATCGAACCCATGAACACGTCTTGTGCCGCACAATTGTGGGTGTGTGAGGGACTGCCTGCAGGCCGTCCCTCGGAACGCCAACTTTTTCACAATTTCTTACCCATTTGTTCCGCCCCTTTCTCAGCCATCTGTGCTAGCCACGCCCATGCTCTGCTTGGAGTCTCACGCAAGACCCTCGACGGCTCGCACAGTCATCCTTAGCCAGCACAAACTCCACGCAAGTCCAGGAAAAGTACTGCGCATTCGATTCCATGAATCGACAAAGGAGGATTTGCACGCATTGAGCAGCAAAGTACCCTATTTTCCACGCAGATAATTCCATGAATCGGGCCCTAAATGTTTTTCGTATGTGCATTATAGATTTGAAATAATTTGCAACACTTTTTATATGTTTTTTCTTTAAATGAATATATTACTATTTTAAAGCGCTCAGTTGCACACTATCTGGCTTGTTTGCATGGTACAAAAAAATTATAATAAACTAGAAAAAAATAAAATAGCTTAAAGCTTTACGTAGTCATAAATGTCCAGCACACAACTGCTGCAAATGTGTTTTTGCGTATTGGTAAAGCTGGCAGTGCTTCAAGGAAAAATGTCTGGTATTCAAGATGATATTTTTTGTTTTCACATTACAAATACTACATTTCTTTCAGCTCCAGAACTCTTGGAAGGTCATGGAGCAATTCCTCAGACAGATGTGTGGGCTGTCGGTGTCACTGCGTTTATAATGTGAGTGCTGTTTGATGTTGCCTTATTGTCACTTACAAGCGACTTTCTCCTAATCAGTATCGTCATTTTATTTCTAAGGTGGAAAAACACTCACTCACTGATGGGGAAACAATTCTAAGCCACTCACCCTGCTCTCCAGACACCTCCCCGGACACCTTTCTTCAATGTGACAGTCCCCTTGCACCACCTCTGCCCAAAACCTCAGTGTTGCCCTCAACAAGTTAACTCACATCTACTCTCCAACTAAAGAAGTATTCTTTCCCGCAACTGATAAACAGAACCTTTTGCCTAATATAATGCTGGATAGAGCTCTGGGTGGCCCATTCCCCTTCCCCTTATACACCAAAACGCTATAGGGTGTTTCCTGGCTTCCCTTGAACAGCTATGCAGATCACTTTGCCCCTATATAATTCCGATCCCTATCTTGAAAGCCCTTAAGGAAGAAATGGCGCCATGATACCTAAAAGAAGGGCTAGTGACGCCACTGTTAAATGATTATGTAAAAACTGGACCTTGCTATCATGTTTTAATTTTGATTCCATTGCAAACCTTCCTAACCTTACTGGGTGCATTAATGGAACATGGCATCGGGCCCTTTCAGTCTTTTTCGAAGGTTTACCACTTCCTTTCATCTATCCAGTAGGACAAGGGACTATAACCTGCAGCCCTTCAAATGTTTTGGACTACGACTTCCATCATGCCTCACCATTGACCACGCTGGTACGGGCTGATGATGAGAGCAATAGTCCAAAATATCTGGAGAGGCAATGTTTGCAGACCCCTGCGGTTTTGCCTGAGTTACTGAATGGAGACAGTTCTGTTAAACGCCTAAGAGGAACTGCTCAGGACTTTAGACAGGCGGACTGGTCTATTGCCATAGTCATAGTAGTCAAGTATTCTGTGGCTTTCAACAACGTAGACCCGCTGGCATTCAGGCATTTGGAAGTGGGAGATGACACAAAGCTCTTTCTGCAGATGCGCCCTGTGTATATATCCATTGATCCTAGTGTCAAATACTTCTGATGCACATGAACTACTTCCTTTCTTGTTAAATGGATGGAAACCGAGGTCACTTTGTGTGGCTGATGAGGCAGAGGCCAGTTGTCTATTATCCATCTCTTACCCCACCTTATGTCAACTCCTCAAACTTTCCAGCAAACTGAACACTCTAGATCTCATGATGGACTCAGACATGAGCCTGGCAGTACACCTTTCTGTGGTTTTGGTTTAGGTATGTGGTCCTGATAAACATTCCTCATTTACCATTCACATTGGAACATCGTGGGAGAAGCCATGGTGAAGAGAATGAAGGGGCCCTTACGGTGGCCAATCAGAACATCCTTTACCTGAACCACCAACCTTCCAAAGTACCGCAGCTAGGTTACATAGTCGCCTGAAGAGATGTGTTCACATGCCCTAAGCCAACAAGATCTCTCCATTAGTTAAATTGCCTGGTATTGAAAAGCCAATACAGCATAGCTCTAATGTATTTGCTGAGTAGAAAAACTCCTTATTTTTGCCAAAGAGCCCTGCAGTCAGCACACTTCAAGCCTCTGGCTGTTCTCTGGTATAGGCTGCAGTCCGGTGGTAGGAGAGCATGATCTTACTAGGTTATTAGTATACAGACCTCTCTCCCTGTCCAGATTTGATGTGGTCCCCTGCAGCACAGCTTATTACAACTGTTGAAGGTTTGATTAGCCGATGATTGGTGCTTATTGGGCGTTACTGGCGCTTGGAGGCCTCAGGCTTCAGTATGATAGACAAGAGCTCTTCACTAGATGAGTCATTCCTTCTCTTGCAGATCAGGTTTTGCTTCAGAAAATGTCTTACACAGAGCTTATTACAAGAACACTCTTTATGCCCTCATGTACAAGATCTAATACAGCTGAATAAATCATCTTGTAACATCTCAATGACCACACTTGTTCCCAAATCGTTTTTTTACCGTCCTAAATATGTTCTTTTTGTACGATATTTCCCTTAATCTTCAGCACTTAAATAAGCATATAACCCGAAATCCATAGAAAAGCACTGCTGCTGCATGCAAGGATTATATGTGTTCACACAGTCATGCCATGAATTTAACTTCTTTGTATTGCTAGGTTAAGTGCGGACTATCCTTTCTGCCTGGACATAGCAAGTGAGTTGGAGAAAGCCATCAAGCAAGGGAAGATCAAGTTTACGAAGTGCTATGCTGGCCTGTCTGGTGGAGCAGTGTCCTTCCTGCAGAGCACGCTGTGGGCCAATGCATGGTAAGAGCATGAAAACACACTGATAAACCGACTGTTAAGGCCTCTCTGGATGTTTAGCTGTCCATGGCTTATCACTCTCATCACTCTTTGTGTGCGTCTCTCTCTCTCTCTCTCTCTCTCCCCCTCTCTCTCCTTCTCTTTCCCTGCCTCTCTCTCTCTCTCTCTCTCTCTCTCCAACCTTGCTAACAGTTACGCAACCAACGGAAGGGGAATGCAGCTTTCAAAAGAAGCAATTGTTAATTTGTACTAACATTGTGAACAGTTTTTTGTGAAGTAATTTTGCAGTGTTCATTTCCTGTGATCACTTCCAGTACATATTTCAGTCATGATAAAATGCTACACTTGAGCAAAGCACAATATCAAAATCTGGAATAACCGTCGAAAATATTTTCTAATAGAAGGTTATCATTCCAGGACGTACAGTCTGGTACACTCTGATTGTACTCTTTTGTAATACCTATATGAGAAAGGGGAAAAGGAGAAAGAGGCTAAATATCAGCCAGGTTTCCTTCCTGCTTTGCACAAAATCAAAGAGAATTTTGGGAACACAAATCTCAATATTTATAAAATATGTCTGTGATAAAAATAAAGGGTTGTATTCATGAATCACTAAGCACATAATGCACCCTGGGTTTAGTGATCATTTCATTTTGCACACTACTCACACTAACATAAAAATATTTCCAACATTCAAATATATATATATATATATATATATATATATATATATATATAAGAAAAACACATGTCTCTGCGTGGTTGTAGCACTACAAAAAACCACCCAGTAGGCAAGTACAAAAACTCCCAGCACACAAGACCTAGCTATTGCTATATCATCTTTAATTCATACAAAAATACAGCACATCTTGAAAACAGAGGTAGAAGTTATCCCTCTCTGACAGACATGAGGTGTATAAAAGCACTCACCCCATGGGTGGAAAAGTCACGCGTTCCGCCTGAATGCTCAGGCTTCCTCAGACTATTGTTATCCAAATGCGCGGTTAACATCATAGAGTTTAAAAAGGGAAGTGCAATCCTAGCGCGTTCCCACACGTTTCGCATCACATGACCAAGCAGTCATGTGACCACATCTGCCTATCATAGGCGTGGGCTGTTCGTACGCAATGACCTCCATATTAGAGTGGTCATATGCCTATAAAGACCTAATGTCAGATATATAAATGGTCCCGTATATAATATACATTACCACTATGAACTGCTAGTGGCTAACGCGATGTTTAAACACTGTGGGAAACGCTCGAGATTAACACAATTTAAAAATAATTGTATTCATTCCTAAAATCAATCAATGTATTACATAAATGCACCAGTGTGCTTTATAATCAACTGACCATGAACAGCTCAAATGGCTGCTGATAGCCATGCTCCCCCTCTCGGGGCTGGTACTTTAAAACCAGCTGCGACGAGCAGAAAAACAACAGCAATATTGTAATGGGGCAGATCCCCAATTGATGGCATACTAGTAGTATGCATGTAGTCTCTCAAATGGCCAGTGCCAAATTTGTCTCCATAGTATAGATGAATAGACTATATTTTACTAGACCATGACATGTGATACACCTCATGATCAAAGTCACAATCAAGAATATGTGCAACACAATTAAAACTTTTCTCAATTAGTTAGAAAATAGAAGAGCAATAAGCCAACCGTATATAGCATTTCTAATGTAAACAAAAATGTCTATGTTCAGTAATTCTAGGGATGTCTTTATGAATTCGAAAAGGGGGGAAGTGCAATAGTGAAAGGTACATAAGGCAGTTCCTATGTCTATGCATAATTCCTATGTCAGACATTATAAGAAAGATAGCCACAAAGAAAAATAAGAAAACGGGATAGAAAAACTCATTTTTGCAAAAATACATACATTTCAGCATCAATGTTCAAACCTTTCGGTTTTAAGGTATCAAATTTGCAAATGAGAGTGGCTTCCAATTGTCTCAATCTTAATTCATGATTACCTAATCGTTTGTGAGGTGGTAAATGGGCCAAACCTGTGAACGATAAGAATTTAACATCGCCATTGTGCACTTCTTGGAAGTGGCTAGTTAAAGGGTAGGTAAGGTCTCCATTTTTTATGGCTCTATAGTGTTGGAGGATCCTCATCTTTAGAGGTCCTATCGTTGAGCCTATATAATGAAGGCCACACGCACAGGTGATGGCATACACCACATATTTTGTAATGCATGACATTCTATGTTTATATGTCCAACACTGGCCATTCACACTACGAAAAGGAACCTTGGACACATGATTGTTCAACTTGCAATGAGCCCATTTGTAAAAACCAACTCTATTCATGTTAATTATCGCTGTTTTATCAACTGGTTTAGTGACCACCATACTAGGAGATAACATAGTTTTAAGGGTCGGGGCCTTGCGGTAAGTGATGTTAGCCACATCGTCTAGAACTACCTTGAGATGAGGATCGGTGAGTAACACCTTCCAATGTTTGTTCATAATTCTTTTAATTTGCTTATGTTGATGGTTGAACCGTGTGATTAGCCTGATTTTCTTGTCCTTCATTTTTAATTTTCTGGACAGGAGAGATTTTCTGGTGCATTTTACTGCTTTTGTGTATTTTTTGGAAATAACGTGTTTCACATAGCCACGTCTGATAAATTTCTGGCTAATGTTCTTGGCCTCTTTCTCATATTCATTATTGTTGCTGCATGCTCTTTTGGCTCTCAAAAATTCTCCATAAGGAATAGAATCTATTAGAGCTCTGGGATGATTACTCTTGGCGTGGAGAGTTGAATTGGAACTTGTGGGTTTCCTATAAAGTTTAGAAGTAAGTGTTCCATTAACCACCTCAAATTGAACATCCAAGAATACCAGACTTTGTTTGCTGATAACTGTTGTTAATTCTAGGTTTAGCCTATTGTTGTTGAGTATATCTACATATTCCATAAACTCTGCTTCGGTCCCATCCCACACAATAAACAAATCATCTATGAACCGGTACCAGATCTTTATATGTTGGGTCCATTTTTCCAATTCTTCTGCCCACGCCTTGTGAATCTCCCACCATCCCATATACAGGTTGGCGTATGTAGGGGCCATACATGACCCCATGGCTGTGCCACATATCTGCCTATATAGTTGATCTTCATGTAGGAAATAGTTATGCTCCAAACAAAATTGCAACATACTTAACAGCATAACATTGGGCTGTCGATAACTAACGGATCTGCTTTGCAAAAAGGAATGACATGCCTGTATACCTGCTGTGTGTTGAATGGAAGTATACAGGGATACTACATCTAAAGAGATGAGAAAATAACCTGGTTCCCAATTGATATTTTCAACCTTAGCTAACAGGTCTGCAGTATCCTGTATATACGAGCTCAAACTGAGAACAAATGGTTGGAGAAAATGATCCAAAAATTTAGATGTATTTTCAAGTAAGCTCCCCATTGAAGATACAATAGGACGACACGGTGGGTCTATTAAACTTTTATGGATTTTCGGATTGAAGTAAATTGTGGGAGTTACTGGATGAGCATTTTTCAAAAAGAAATATTCATCACGATCTAAAAGGTCCACATCACACCACTCTTTTAACTTTACATGATATCGCATTTTACTCTCCAATAGTGTTTCCATCTCTATTGGAATGTAGTTGGTGCTGTCATTTAATTGCCTTCTCGCTTCAAATTCATATTTACTACTGTCCATAACAACATTACCACCGCCTTTGTCAGACGGACGTATAACAATGGAATTGTCATTTTTTTACTTTTCCAGAGCCTGGAATTGTGAATAATTGAGGTTGCGGTGTACCGGCAAGATTTTGCTTGATAGTTGCTTCAGGTCTCGCATAACTAGCTCTTCAAAGGTGTCAATGGGTCCACAAATTATATTGGGACAGAAGATAGAAGCAGGTTTGAATTTGCTAGGACAACTTATGTCAGTAGAGATCCCAAATCTAGCTTCTAGTATGGCATCGTCCAATATGGTGCTTTCATCCATCTCAGCCTCAGCAGATTCTTCCAAGTTAACTAGACACACAAGACTAGTCAGATCTTTTTCTGATAATGTTGAAACATTTCTCACAACCTGTTGCTTCTTAGTGCCTAAATGTTCATCAATCTTCGTAGCATGGAATTTGGTCAGTTTAAGTTTTCTCGTGAATTTAAAGAAATCAATTCTAGTGGAGGTATAGTCAAAGACATGAGTGAGGCTGAAAGAGAGACCAAGAGGAAGTACCGACATTTCATGGTCCGTTAAATCTCTTTGTGAGATATTAAAGATCTTTAGTTCGAGGTCTTGTTTCCTCGAGGCTTCTCCTTCTGTTTGGCTTCCGATCTCGTTGCCATCGGCGATTGCGCATCTGTGTTTGATGCCCCGCCTCGTCTTCCTCTGCCGCCTCTTGTCATTGCCCCTCTTCCTGGTCCTTTGTATTGACCTCTTCCTCTTCTCTCTGATTTGCTGTCGAGATGTAGCAACTTGAATTCCTCTAAAAAGTTTATTTTTTTTGATCCCATTCCTTCTGTTTCTGATGAACTCATTTCTGAGCTACTTGCTTCTTCACTTAAAGGTGCTTGTGCTTGAGCATTGTTTGATCCGTTTGTTGCAGTCTAATTTTTATAGGATTATCAAATCTTTTGGCAAAAGTGTAGATCCTTCCTTGTTCATAATCAATACGATCTCGCTTGAATTTATGCTGTTTCCTCTGCCTGATTTCACCCTCATATCTCTCCAGATTCTCTTCCAGAAGTGCCACTCTTCTCTTACATTCGTCAGCGTCTTCTGAAGAGAAAAGCTGTTCCTCCATGTCTTCAATATCTTTAAGGAGTTTCATTCTGTCTAGTTTAGCATATTTTACTAAACTCCCAATCATCTTGAAGGAACATATGTTGGTGTGATCAGTCCATTCCTTAATCAATTCAGGATTCATGTCTTCAAACGTAGGAATCGTAAGGATTCTTAGTCCTCTAGGGATTCTTTGAACATCCAGATAAGTTTGTAATGTCATTGCCTCCCACCATATATATATATATATAGATTCGGACAGCACTAGTACTTAGATGAGGTGATAAAATGACTGAAACATATTTTACTCTGTTGGGGTACGAAGGCTTCTCGAATAACTGTTTCCTTTCCCTGCACAGAATTATCAAAGTGAACATGTGCTACTTTTTAGACACATTTTCAGGAAAACCTACAAGTTGATCCCTCTGACTGCGCAAATATGAATTCCTCTTAACTCTTAGTTTTGATGGTAGAATTTTGAGTTATTGCATACTTTTCCAATGAATCGGATAATGCTGACCCAGCAAACTGTTTGCTACTGATCGCACAACCCGGAGAAGCACACTGAGGGCCTCATTACGAGTATGGAGGCAGCCATGCCCTTAATAAGGACATGGCTGCCTCCATACGAGGTTCCAACTCCAGGTTCTGTGAATGAAGAATTACCGGGTCATTCCAACCTTGGAGGACCCGGTAATTCCTAATTCACAAAAGCAATCCCCATTCCCATTTGAGCCCCCATAGGGCTAAATGGGAATGGGGATGGAGCAAAACAAGGGCCTGTTAATAACGGGCCCGTTATTAGCTCCTTGGTCCACTTGCGGGACCCGCTAAGGACGTCTGGTCTGACCAGACGTTCTGTGCGGGTCCCGCTAGGGGACCTCGTAATAAGGCATCTCGTAATGGAAGGTGCCGGTCCCGTACCGGCACCCTTCATTACGGGAGCGCCAGGGTCGTAATGAGGCCCTGAGTCCTAAAATGTCTGCACACCACAAAAGGGGCAACGCTGAGATGCCCCATAGAGTGATATGAATGCACGCTTAATTGCCCTCTAGGCCCACGGCAAAGCTTCAGCACAAAGAGCAGTCTAAGCAGCCTAAACTAGGCCCACATTTTGAGGGTTCATATGCAGGCAAAACACTGTCTGAACCACCTGCGACTCTTGCTGTTAAGCTCCATTGTGATATAGCACACAGATCTCCAAGTCCATTACCAGAAACATTTCTGATAGAATGAGTTGCCTAATGCAGTGGATGACTAAACCAGTGCGTGCCGCTTTGCAGGTAACCACTGATGCAAAAACACAAGGTCTACAGCTCTGGGTTAGAGTGACCATGAGGGAGCGTGGTGACATTCGATGACCTACTTACTTTCGGTACCGGGGAGCAATAGCCCCCAAGATACAGTTGAGGGTTCTTCGTCTTCTGCTTCAGTAGCCCTTCGCTCATATAATTTGGATTCAGAACCAAATTTCATTGTAATGCTTATCATAACTACAATACCAAAAACGAAATACAAGCATCGAAAGAAAAAAACATTTTTTAATTTTTTTATTTAAGTGTTTACAACTCAAATAGCCTTTACACCCTATGGGCCTCATTACGACCCGGGCGGTAAGGGATTACCGGTACCGGTAAGGATACCGGTACCGGTAATCCCTTACCGCCCAATTACGAGGTCCCTTTGCGGGTCCCTACCATAACGGCTGGTTTCACCAGCCGTTCAGGAAGGGACCCGCAAAGGGACCTTGGAGGTAATTACGGTACCGTAATTACCACCTTCCCCATTCCCATTGAGCCCTATGGGGCAAAAATGGGAATGGGGAAGGGCCAATGGTGAATGGGGAATTACCGCCCCGCCAACCTTGGAATGGGGCGGTAATTCCGCCATTCACCATGGCGGATTCCGGCGTCAGCCATGGCGCTAATAGCGCCATGGTTAACGCCTGGGTCGTAATGACCCCCTATGTCATATAAAAAGAAACATGAGAAGAAGAACGGGCAAGGTGGTGACCCTGTCTCTTAATACCACAATCAGGTGAACAATGTACCTATTATTTGAAGACAAAGCTACTAAAACACCAGGCAAAAGCCTGTGTGTATAGAAAAGGCAAAAAACCAATAAGACAATAATTTGAAAAAACAACCACTACGTAATAACAAAACCAATTTTATTTTTAAATTCGCTAAAAACTTTGTAAAAAATTATTGTATTAGAAAAGGAAGAAGAGATCTTCACATACAATCTGAAAATCAATGCACAAATTATTCAACAAACCAGACAAAAAGTCTGATGTGACACATTGGGAGCTATGGTGGGGTTAGTACGTGAAAGTTGTGTCTTGTGGACACTGACTGTTCAAAATCAAGCACAAAAACAAAGAGCACTTCTTAGTAAAAGCAGCTCTAACAAAAATAAAACCTGTTAGACATCTTAGGCTTATCTTGTGGTGGTCGACATATGTTTCGGCTAATGGCAGCAAGAAAAATCAGGCAATACACAAAATTGTCTGTTGATGCAAATGTAGCGGTCTTCAGGACAGGCAAGAGAAACCATTTTTTCGAAAAACTTTATTGTGACGAGTACTTCTTGTTGACAGTACTGTTGTATAGATGAAACCCACTACAAATAAACATACAAAAGACATAAACGTACACAAAATCTGGAAGTAGTTGTGAAAAATACATGTTTCAATCGTGACACAATTAAAAAGTAAGGTCTTCCTTAATAGTGTACATCATTGATCTGTTTTTAACTGATTGTGGACGAGAGACAAGCATGGAGCGCCTAATTTGTTCATGCATTGTTTTAACGGATGTATCATTTTAACCGCAAATACAAGGGATGTAATACAGTAAAAGAAACCGCATGTGTGTCAAACATCATGCATAGTTTTCACAATTACTGCAAAACTGTTAAAAAGAGACAGAAATGTTTTTGAGAGAGAAATTAGTAACTATTTTCTCACCTAAACATCAATGATGGAGAGATCCTGTTAGAAATCAAGGATACACTATGGGGAGTACATCCAAAAACTGGTATTTTTGTGATCCAGTTGATCAGAAAATGATCTGTAAATATAGAGGGCTGCTTGTTAGTGAAAACCAGGTGGCGTCAATTTTTTATGTCTGATAACAGGGAGACAAAGTCCGTATGCGGTATCAGGGGGGGAGAGGTGTAGTTAATATACATACCTGCTTGGATGGTTATAAAAAGTTGTTATGTTGAACCCTGACTGATGTAGTTATGCATTACACGGAAACAGGAGCCTGTGGCAGTTGAGTTTCTGACGTTCCAAAATGAACGTTCTGTGGAAACAGAAAGCAGAAAGTGCGGAGTGAATTGTCTGCTCATGAGTTGTAAAGCAGTTAGGGACCGAACGTTTCCGAATAGTGTAAGTCGTGAAACACATGAGACAGGGTTGTTACCTCTGTATTTGTGAGGAAGTTAGTCACAGGGTTGAGATATAACTTTGATCGATTGCAGGCCGTGTTAGTGGAAGGGGACAGGAAATGTCCCTGCTGGTGCGCGGAGTGAGAAGGGACAATCCAAAGATTAGTGACTATTTTTGTATCTATGATGTGCATGGTAATGCTACGAGACGCTGTTTACCTTGATTCTGCCCGACAGAATGAGCAATGCAACCCGTGTCAACGAAGGTCGTCTTTTCATGACTGGAGATCGGGTGGCGCGGCAGACAGCGTTTTCCGGACCGTGTAGCCAAGCATTGTGCATGTCGCTTCGGGCTACTGCAAGTTTATAATGCAGGTTCTCTATGCTAAAGTGCCGGAAATGACGTTTAGACTGCGGGGAAACACTTGACCGCTCCTTACTATGTGCTTTCCAGAGTATTGAAGCAGTCTGTGTAAGAAAGACTGTTTGTTAGAAACTCAGTAGCACGTTATGATTTAAATGTGCGTGTGAATATTTTTATGAACAAAGATTTTTAGAAATTGTAAATGATGTTTTGAAGTTATCGGTGTGATACGAAGTAAAAGAACGTTTACTGGTGAATGCCATGTGTGGAAATGTGGCATCGGGGCAGGTTGGAGAAAACGATCTTGCTGGATATTTGTATTAAGCCATACATACAAGCGTGAGCCACCCTCAAAAAAATGCTCGAAAACAGGTTGTTTTCTGAAAAATTCTTAGGACTACTTCACTGGGAAACAGGGCAATTGCATTGTGCTGTGGATATTTGTGTTCATGTTAACGTGAACAGAGCTATTTAAAGTTCTAAATAATGTTTATGGAAGGAGATCCGACCAGCCATATCAATGTAATGTATGGTGGAAGCAACACCAGAAGGAGCATATCCTGGTGAATCACACGTGTGAGAGTAGCGCCAGGGCATGGCTTAAAGAGTGAATCTCACTGGGTGTTCGAATTGGACTATACACAGAAGTGTGAGCTCCCCCAAAATTAGTGCTCACCAGAAAAGAGACCACTCCACTGTGGTATTTAAACCTCATTTGACAGTTCCCAAATTAAAAATCCATTTTTGCTCTTGTTTGGTGAGGAGCAAGTCTCTGTTGCCACCCCGGGCAGGTGCTGGAATGGTTTGAATAATAAACCAAAATAAGTCATCAGGAGAATGTTTGAGCCGATTAAAGTGAGCCACCAAGGGTTTGTTGTCTATCTTATTCTTGATACAAGAACGATGCTCGCATATTCTTTGCTTGACAGGGCGTTTTGTCTTACCGATGTACAGTAAATTACATGGGCATTTAATGCTGCAAATGGCCCACGAGGTGTTGCAGTTGGAAAAACCTGGCAAAGTCCATTTCATTTCATATAATTCAAGCATTTTTAGATTTTTGGTTAAAGAACAAACAGAGCAAGAGCCACATTTATAGTGACCAACCACTGTTGGTAATGACCACAATGTTGTTTGAGGGTTGACTGGTTTGCGTATGTGTGGATACGTATGTACCAATTTGTATCTAAGGTTGGATTGTTTTTTAAATGCAAACCATGGCGTAGAGGGATCGAAATCAGGAGTTTTTATGATATGCCAATTTTGTAATATTGTCTTCCTCAAATTGTGGCTGATAGGTGAAAAGGTGGATACGCAGGTAATTTTGTCTAGTTTTGTTAATAATGTATGTATCGCATTGCCGGCACATTGTCCATCTTTAGGAGGATACAGCAGTTCACTCTCTCTCACAAATGTTTTGAGCGTGAAAGACCCCAGGGGTGCACAACTCGCTTTGCTAGAGGGTCAGATGTAATTTGCAAGCCTTGTGTGGTGGCTAAGGGGGTCCTGCAGGCTTTCTATGCCAGAAAAATGTCCAAATGAAGCGAGAGAAAAGGCGCATTCTGGAATGTGTTTATTTAATTTATTGTTCTATTTCTTCAATTTCAGAGAAAATCCTGTACTATTTCATAGAACATAATGAAAACATTCATGTTTGTTAGAGGAAAGTACTTGAGGCCTTTGGTTAACAAAACAAGGATGCTGACAAAATAACTCCTAAATTGTACTGTTCGCCATACCTGTGATTGTGCTTTATTTTGGGCGTCTTTTAAAGAAGAAAAATTAATAGTTTCTCTCATGCATTACTATGTTCCATGTACACTGTAATGTTTATCATAACTACAATACCAAAAACTAAATACAAGCATCGGAAGAAAAAAATGTTTTTTATTTTTTTTATTTAAGTGTTTACAGCTCAGATATCCTTTACACTCTATGGGCCTCATTACACGGAATGCGGTAACCATGGCGCTATTAGCTCCATGGTTGCCGCCGGTATTTTACTGTGTCCGCCTTGGTGGATGGCGAAATTACTGCCCTACTCCAAGGTGAGTGGGGGCAGTAATTGCCCATTCACCAAGGCACTTCCCCATTCCCATTTTTGTCCCCATAGGGCTCAATGGGAATGAGGAAGGAGCTAATAACGGTACCGCAAATTGCGGTACCGTAATTAGCACCAAGGTCCCTTTGCGGGCCCATTCCTTAACGGCTGCTAAAACCAGCTGTTGATGTCGGTTCTGGCAAAGGGACCTCGTAGTAAGGCGGTAAGGGTTTACCGGTACCGGTGCCCTTACCGGTACCGGTAAACCCTTACCGCATTCCGTGTAATGAGGCCCTATGTCATATAAAAAGAAACAATCATGTTTACAATATTATGAATTCCAAAACACAATTTACAAACATTTCCATTAAAACGTGCAGTTCCAAATAGAGTCTAAGAATATAAAAAAGACATTCATTTTCACATTTTCCCAAATACAGTTTTCCTGAAATGCAGATGCCATTATCACCAGTGAATTACCCGATTATAAGAGTCCAGAATTGATTGGTAGCTATACGGTCAATTATAGTGACATCATTTAAATAACCCTTTATGTACAGATGTTCAATTTTCTTACAACTAGGCAATATGTGTCGAGCATTTGGTATCAGGTAATAATGTTGCCATGAAAAAAATCGTAAGGTTGGCGACTTTAAAAAAAAAAAATCATTAGTGATACACCCTCCAGGCTATCAAACACTTTCCCCAAATATTCTAGGACTGGAGATAATAATATATAATTATACCCCTCCTAGAATATTTGGGGAAAGAATTTTGGTAGCCAGGAAAAAGTCGCCAGAACCTTATGACTTTTTCACTGTAACATTGTTACATGGAACCAAGCATTTTAAATGTTTTCTCCACAGTGTTTACATTTCCGACTTTCAAGAGGCAACCTTGCCATATGCCCACATACTCCATAGTCGGTAGTACATTAAGTCTTAGATATAGGATGAAGCGTCTCAGGTCTTCAGAGCAGCACTTGACGAGGTAGCTATATGGTTTTTCTATGTCAAAATGTTGGTTACAGTATGTCACATAGTTTTCGTTTTTACTAGGGACGCAATGTTCTTAATTATATCCCATTCCACTGCTTTTTTCTTTAATGATGTAAAGAAAACGCCCAAATTATTAATTTACGGGGGTTCTAGGTCAATGTCGACCAAGAAGTAGTTTACTGTCTTCTCTACATTCGTAATACGTCCCCTATCACATTTTTCACCATTACATTTTTCACATAGCTCAATAGGGAGGGCTCACCAGGATGATTCCACATTATTTTCACAAACAAATTTCAACAACGCACGTTCCATAGAGTGGTTAAAGATGTGAGACCTAGCTCACATCTGAAGGGCTCAATGGGAACTCTCCTTGGAATTCTGAGTATCTTTCTCCAGATTTCCCCCTCAAAACAGTCAAGCCATTTAATAATATATTTATCTTCCAGGACCATAGAGTCATTCTGGGATAATGCTCATATTATAAATGCAGAGATACCATTTGATCGAGTGGCCACCCTTCCTCATGATCGAACCATGGATAAGGTTCATTTCTTAGAAATGTTCAACCAACAGTCTGCTCAGAATGTCCCAGTATATATAAATGTATTTGACCTATGTAGAGCTTGAGATGCTGTCTGTTTAAAATGTGGTTGTGTGCTTTAGAAGATTTTAAAGCTGTTTGGTAAAAGCCACTGCAACTTAAGAAATTGGCAATTTATGTCAATCCATTTGGTAAACACTTAGCATTCACTGTTTGTTCCAAAAAGCCTACATTGATGAAACACTTGGTTTTGGTGATTTTCTTCTATTAAATGTACAAAAATAAACAAAAATGAAGATGTCAGCCTCTGTAATTTCTGTGTTGCTTAGTTTTCTTTCTAAAGTTTAGAAAGGAAATTACCAGGAAAGGGCTGCGCCTTATTCTTGAACTCTACTGCCCTGGAGGACCATAAATCATGAGGTGAAGGGCCGTATCTTGTGCACCATTGTTCTAGACAATTGATATGCAGTTCTAGTTCCTCCAGAGCCCGCTTTCCTCCTGTCTCTAAGGTTCCGCATGTGGCTCCCGAGCTTGCTCTGCTGGCATCTGATTCTATGACTAGCTTTGGCACGTCTCCGAAAATGGCTTGTCCGTTCCATGCTTCCATGTTCTGGAGCCACAATTCTAACTCTCTTCTCCCTTCTCTAGGGGAATTTACTGATGATACTTCAGAATCTGCTGTAGGTGTCTGATTTTCAGTCTCTGGAGAGCCCTGTAATGCAACAGTCCCTGATATATGGCCTGAATAGAGGTGGCTAATAAGCCCACAATCCTCGCTAGCGTCCGAAGAGATATCATTGTTTTCCTTAGACATACTCTGATCTCTTTCTTGATATCTCTCATCTTCTTTGATGCAAGTTCTAAGGTCGCCTTCCTCGTGTCTAATACAAACCTCAGGAAGTCCATCCTCCTACTGTGCTTCATGGGCGATTTGTCCTGATTGATAAGGAAACCGAGAGAAACTAGTAGGCCTCTCACCCAATGGGTCTGTGCGATCAGAGCTTCTCTGTTCTCTGCTAGCACTAGGATATCGTCTAGGTACATTACCATCCTGATTCCTCTCTCTCTCATTGCTGCCAACATGGGCCTCATTTATTTGGTGAAAGTCCATGGTGCTGAGGAGAGATCGAATGGCTGGGTCTTGAACTTCCAAATCTGTTCTCCCCACTGGAAACTTGGGAACGGCCTGTGCTCTGGCGCTACAGGTATTGTTGTCGTCCCTTTTGAGGATATCCCTGAGGAGATGGATGCCCTCCATCTTGAAGTGCCTGTAGACTGCCCACCTATTGAGCTCCTTTAGGTTTAGTCTCGCTTTTTCTTTTTGTAGACTAAGAACATGATTCTGATAAACCTTGGGTAAAGCACTGAGCTTCGCTCTATGGCCCTTTTCCTGCAGAGTTGATGCAACTCTTTCTAGTTGACACACTTATTCCTGATATGTAGACAGGTGGAGGAAATGTTAGGTGGGTATTTCTCTGAACTCTAAGCAGAAGCCTGTCGCTGCCTGCAAAACCCATGCATTGCTGGATAGCTTATGCCACTTGTCTATAAACAATCTCATCCTTCCTCCTACTGGAGGATAAGATACTTCTCGTGGTCTAATCTGGTTGTGCCCTCTGGAAAATGCTGTATCCTCTTTCTCTATGACCTATGGCATTTCTTCCTCGTGCTGGGGAAAAAGAATCCTGTTGTCGCGATTCACAGTATTGGGCCCTAGCTCTGTGAGGCCTTCTATGTGAGGTGTGATGACTGGCTCATCAACCTCTGTAACAACCTTTCCCTGCAAAAACTCTACCTGTAAACATTTTCTTTATGAAGTTTTGGGCCTTTTCCAGGGCAGTGTATGTTCTGACGAATTTGCTTATCTGTTTGGCAAATGCTTCTCCAAAAAGAAGTCCTTTTTAATTAACTATACTTTAACTTTAAACATTTATATTGCGCACCCCTGACCTGGAGGCTTAAGGGCTCAAACAAATAAACATACAAATATAAGCAAAGCCCACAGGCAAGGCCCAGACGAGCAACATGGAAACTATGAAAGGAGTCCTTACTTAAGGCTAAGATGATAGCCTATTATCTAAACAGCAGGGTTTTCAATTTCTTTCTGAACATTGCAGTGCACTTTAATTCCCTAACATCAGATGGGATGGCATTCCAGGCCCTCGGGGCAGCTACCGAGAAGGCACACTTCTTCACCTGAATCAGTTTGTATGCCGGCGTTTTGAGTTGGTTGGTATTGTTTGATCTGAGGGTGCGAGTATTTGATTTGTGCATCAGTGCCTCACTCAGATATAGTGGGCTAGACCCCACCATGCATTTATGTACAATAAGCAGAAGTTGAAAGTCAATTATTGCATCAACAGGGAGCCAGTGCAAACTGCACCTGTCCTCAGACACATGATCTCTCCTGTTGAGGCCAGTAATCACTCTTACCGCACTATTCTGTGTAATCTGTAGCCTATTGCACACAGATTTAACTACCCCCACCAGTAGGCTGCTGTAATAGTCCATTTTAGAACTAATTATAGCTCTTGCAACAGTCTCACAATTAGCTCTAGAAATGTAGGTCCGTAACTGCACCAACAATTTAATATAATATGCAGTAGAAGACAGTGGACTACGCACAAGGGCCAGCATGTTTAGATTTTGATCGAAATATACTCCGAATGACTTGACTTTATCTTTAGTTTTAATATTACATTCTGCAATATTAAAGTGATCATAGTCTGCTCCAGTTTTTCTTACTTTAGCCTCAGTGCCAATCACCATTAGCTCTGTTTTGTCCGTGTTAAGAACCAAACCATTATTGGCCACCCAAGATTGGATCAATCCATAAATCTTATTGACGGTTTTAACATCCTCTTGGTATTTGTCCGTCAGAGGAATGACAGATTGCGTGTTATCCGCATAGTTGGTAAAATTCTCTTTGCTCTCTTCCAGTAGATTGAGGAAGGGCATAGTGAAGATATTGTACAATGAAGGTTATAATCCCGCTGCCTGACGTACACCATGGGTCAAAAGGACCAGTTTGGCTTCTGCAGCCTTGCTACTGACCCTACACAAGTGGTTACTCAAAAACGACTCAATCCAGAGGGCAGCGCTGTCTGAGAACCCAGCCACCTCCTTCAACCTGGAAACCAACAAAGAGTGGTCCACCAGGTCAAAGGCGGCAGAAAGGTCCAATAGCATCAATAAAACCGTCTGGCCCTTCTCCATGATCTGGAGTAGTTAAGACTTCAGATCATGTAGAGCTGTTTCAGTACCATTGTTTTCCCTGAAACCTGATTGCCATTTATAAAAAATGTTGTTAGACTTCAGGTGCTTCACAACTTGCATATATGCCACGCAATCCAGGTTCTTCAATACAAATGGCGTATTTGTAATTGGTCGGTAGTTCAAAGGTGTTAGTGTGCCTAAACCAGGCTTTTTAAGTTGTTTTGCTCTTAACATTTCAGGTCCTTGTACATTCACAGTGCTTCATTAGATTAAATGAATTTTAGCACCAAGCAAGATTTTGAGTGTTGGAAAGTGTTATGTACAGGCATTTTAAAGTTTCAGCAGCAAAATAAATGTCATTTACAGGCAAATTTTGGCGTTTCACTTGCAAAGCGCTGCTTCTCCCTCTGCACTCTATGTTACTTGTCATGGAGCCCACTGGCACTTTTTCTGCAGCATGTGCTCTGTTCCACTTCACATGCACCATGGGTGGCAGGGTGTGCATCCTTTTTTATGTGTTGAAAACGCAGTTTTGGAGGTTTTGGCGCGCACAAGGGTTTTCACGCCATTTTACTGTTTCTCGCACCATAGATAGCAGAGTGAGGCCGCATAGTATAGCAGAATGGGTCAACACATCCCACAAATTCCCCCTCCCGGCTTTGTTTTTACTTCCAGTTGAGGGGGAGTCGGGCGAGTGGGATGTTCTTTTCTGTCCATGTGGAGAAATTCAGTTGCTTCTCCCGTCAGCGATTGAGGCGACACGCTCTTGTCACCAGTTCGGGTTGGGATGGGACGATACTCCGGATTCCTTGGGTTTTTCCTCCCGGTCCCCGAGTGGTCCTCCTTGGTGATTCCTGGGATTTAGTGCCAATACTAGAAAACATAACATAACGCAGTTATGAAAATGTTCCCACTACTGTACCCACACATCTTTGGGGATCGCAGCAGTGGGAACGACACTTGCATTCCCTAACAATTGGCAATATTCCCCGTCTATATTCCGTGATAATTTACCCATTTTCTCAGGTGTAATCAATGAATGTTTAATAATTTTTCTAGATGTCCGGATTGTCCCCCTCTGGGTTTCCAGTAAGCTCTTCTATCTGCCCCAAAGTATGCCTGGGGTGGCAACTCTTTAGCTGGTTTATGTGAACCCACTTGTCTTCCCCCTCTGTCAAACTGCCCTTGGGGATGTGGATTCTGTAGGCGACTGGTGAGATTCTGTCCAAAATTTCAAAAGGACCCTGCCAACTTGGCAGAAATGTTCGCTCTTTGGCTTGGTTCCTTTGGCAATTGTACAAGTAGACCCAGTCTCCTACTTGATATTACTTTTTAGTTGTCTTACGGTCATGGTGGGTCTTCATACTGTCTGCAGGTCTTTCTCACAGTGCCTGCCCCTAGACATCAGAAGCAGACCAGTCTGCCCAGAGTACTGGCCCCGATGGGGACCTGTAAAGCCCCAAAGGATTGCCTAATGGCTTCCTGGACTCAGTCCTGGCGCCGTTGGTGCCAGGCTCATATTGCCTTTTCAGGCAAGTCAGGTTATCAAGTGATAAAACCATGTACAGCCCAGCTTGAGGTTGGTTGAAGGGACTACTTTATTTAGGGACTATTTCATAAGGTGTGGCGCAGGGACTACTTTACCTGGGAACTACTTTTAGGAGGCTATTTAAACCACACCCGGAGAACAGAACACGCTTCGCGTTAGTCTGCACTCCTGCAGCGTAACGCTCACCGTGCCTGCAGCTCCAGTCCAGTCTTCAGCCACGCCCGTCCTGGTCATCACGATCCGTGCCTGCAAGGGAAGGAGAGAGAACAGATTAGAAAAAGAGCCTTACCTGATTCTCTATCACAATCATCCGGGAGTCTCCGCATCTGCAGATAAAGGAACACCAGTTACCCGCTATACAAGAAATCATCTTAAGAACAATTAGCAAGCGCAGCGTGATACTCACTGGTGCTCCGTTCGTCCATGCGGTCCAGCGAGGTACTCTAATGCGATCGCCGTCCGGAGCAGCCGCATCTGCAGAACAAGTAAAAAACAACAGGTGAGCTGCGCCTCGCTAAAAGACATTCAATCTCGCGCAGCATAATACTTACCCGAAGCAGTATTCACTTGCGGTTCTGCGAGTCACCATCATACGATCTCGCTCCGGAGACAGCGCACCTGCAGAAATAAGAGGGGACAGCAGATTAATAGCACAAATGAACAAATTTTCGCATGATTAGACATTTTTGCATCGTGCAAGTATTGAAACTTACCTTGGCATTTACCTCATCTTTTCCGGAAGGGAGCCACCTTTCTTTGGGAATACTTTAAGAGGGAAGACTGCAAGAAATGGTACAGGAGTGAACTTTAAGACAACCAGAACTCTAACGCAATTCACGCTATTTAGGATTGGCATAAGACTTACCTCAGAGTCATTGTTGTCTGGAACTCTGTCATAAGACTACAGGATCAGTGAAGTTAACTGGATCCCTGAATCCCGACGCACCCCTGCATACAGACGCAGGATGGAGAGCCCATCCTTCATGACGATAAGATGAGACACAGTAAAGGGGACTCAAGGAGGTCACGGCGTGGGAGTGAGTCCTTCTCCTAACGGTTAGTTAACTTACCATTTTTACCACTCTAGGAAAACCTTCCTTCGTGCCAGACAGACGAAACTAAGTGGGCAGGTGCAGTCACTCATCACTTCGCTACGAGTCACGCTGGTGGAGACCGCTGCAGTCCAGCTTCGTTCGGTGCCCCTGTGGAAACCAGGTGAGCGTAACAGAATGTGAAGCCTCTCTACAAACTTCTACCCGGGCACCATGGAAACCTCAGAGACTGACCAATTAGGCCAGCTCCTGGGGGGAACTTAGAGCTGAGGTGTATTCAGCCCGACAAGAAACTAGTCGGGCTGACAGCTGACAAGAAACCAAACAACTACTCCAATCCCAAGCTGGCCATACCCTGTTACCTGGGTTGGGGGGAACTTCAGTCCCAACTCAGTCAAGCAGCCCAGTACAAGTGGTACTACCAGGGGCTATACCTTTAGCTCCACCAGAAAACTTTCCGGGGGACCCTAAAAGGTTTGCAGTCTTCATGAACCAGTGCCGCCTACACTTTCTATGTAGACCTGGAGCCTTTCCAAATGATCAATCAAAAGTGGCCTTCGTACTGTCATACCTCAGCGGCAGTGCAGCAGATTGGTCTATTCCACTAGTTAATCAAGATGACCTTCTCCTCCGAGAATTCCTGGGATTTCAACAGAACATGGAGAAATTGTTCGCCCAACATTCTCAAGGCCAAGATTTAGACAACAAACTTCTTTCCCTATGTCAAGGGAACCAGGACCTGTTAACTTACATCGCAACCTTCAATAGGTTGGTGGTGGAAACCGGCAGGCCCGAAGACAAAAGAACTACATTATTCCATTGTGGGTTGAGAGGCGAATTAAAAGACGTTTTGGCGCAGGCAGTTAACCCACCTCAGGACTGTGCTGAATATATAGACCTGGTGGTTCAGTTGGACCACAGACTGCAGAACCGGAAAGCTGATCGAGCTAGATTCGAGAATCGGGTGCTGGTGAGACCAAAAGACAACATCTCCAAAGGTACGGATGCATCCGAACCCATGCAAATCGGAGGGGTTAGAGGGCCGTTATCCAAAACAGAAAGAGACAAGAGGAGGCAACAGCAATTGTGCTTATGTTGCGGAAGAGCAGGGCATTTTTTACGAGACTGTTTGGTGAAACCACCTAAGAAAGCAGTAGGGGTCGCCGACAAGATCAGTGCTGAACCAGAGCCGGAAAACTACCCCGCCCGACAAGCATAGACGTCCGCTTGTCGAGCGAGAAGAAGGACTCCCAGACTTCACACTTAGCTTTACCAATGATCCTCATTAGTCACCAGCAACCGTCTCGTATGCATGCGGTCAGAGCATACATCGACAGTAGAGCCATAGGTAACTATATGGATCAAGAATTGGCTACAAGGATGAATCTTTCTCTTTGCGAAAAGACGACAACTGATTTAGTCACCATTGTCAATGGAACAGAGATCACTTCTGGCCCAGTAACTCACTCAACGACGGAGATGACACTGTTGGGCCAAGATGGGCATCGAGAAAACATTGTGTTTGATTTAATCAAGGCTCCACAATTCCAAATAATTCTGGGAATGCCATGGTTAGAAACACCTTTCTCAAAAGGATCTTGAGACAAGTCAACTCCATCCAGTGGCCTTTTGGTCACAAAAGTTTTCGGCACCTGAACTAAATTATGCCGTCCCCAACAAAGAGCTTCTAGACATCAAGTCAGCATTCAAGCCTTGGCGGCACTACCTCCTCAGAGCCAGACACACCATCACAGTGATTACGGATCAAAGGAACTTACAATTCCTAAAGACGGCCCAGGCCCAATCATCTCGTCAACTCAGATGGGCATTATTTTTTGCGGAATACATTTTCGTAATTATTTACCGGCCAGGTTGTCGAAACGGCAAGGCAGATGCTCTATCCCGCATAGGAATAGAAGAAGCATACTCAAATCCGGAACCATTGCCCATAATCCCTGGAGGAAGAATTCTGGGAATAACTACATCGCTAACTCTAGACGATGTCCATGAGAAAATTCTGCATCTTTTCAACTCCACAGCTTTACAAGAGTGGTCGAATAAAAGCAAAAATCATTCAGTCACTGATCATTTGCCTTACTGTAAAAGCAAAAGGAAATATCGAGGCTGAGTACCACAAAAGGAAATACACCAAACGCGGGTTTACAAAGATACACAAATCTTTATTCAAAGTAACTGAAAAGTTTTCAAAGGAACAAAGTATCGGATAGCTATCCGGCCCTCAGTACACCACAACGAATACCAGCCCGTTCAATGTGAGAAGTGAGTGGGACTGTACATCAGAATATTCGCTCTTTTATACAGTTTTGTAACACGATGTTCAGCCCCTCTGTACGTTAATAATTCCCAATCTAGGGTTTGTGCTGAGTTGACCTCTGATTCGCCCAGCTATATGCATATGGATCACCTTCAGTTTAAATGTTCAACAAATCACAATAGCAACAGTATATTCTCAGATGTAACATAAGCCTTAGTACATATTTTAATACAATGTAGTTCAACAAATGTTCTCGTTTAGTATTTACACAACATTGTGCTTAATATATGCTCGCGGATCAGTTACCTTGGCACAGGTAATCCTCGATCAATAGGTCAACTAAGGACAAGGTCTCATTACATGACCCTAACATTTGGCCTACGGGCAGTTTAGGCATTAACATGCATACAGAGGTCAAGACGGCGATGTTACTAACAGAAGAACACTGTCCACCATTTTAGAACAGAGGGTGACTTTGGAGCGAGAATCAAAATGGCGGATGAACCTAAAATGGTGGCTTAATCGATCTAAGGTCAGAACCTTGCAACGCGGATTTCTTCGCAGAGCGACTCGGCTTAGGCCAATATATACATTAAAGGAGGCATGATATGATTTTCCGTTCAACAAACCCTCCTTTTGGCCTAAGCCAAGCACTATACTACTTCTAGTCACTTAGCGAATAACTCCACGTCTTAATGTCCATACAGCCTGAATCACTATCGGAGATGTCAATTGCCATAAAATCAGATACTAAGATTTCTTTCAGCACACATTTGTTGGAGCTCTTATCTGGAGCGTATACTTGCGTCCTAATGAAACCATCGCCTGTGCACAATATCCTCCTAGCATTGAACATTTACCAGGAAGACATTGTATACAGCAACAAAGAAACAACAAAATACCCAAAATGATCAGCAAGACCGAAAGTAATTTCCATCCCCAAGATCTCAAGAAGTCCCAGAACCAAGCGCTAAGATCCCAGTTTCCCTCGGGAACATGCACTTCTGAATTTAGGACGTGCAGATTCTGTATTGCCTTGAAGATAGTTGGGGAGGAATCTGGCACGAAAACACAGTAAGCGGACCCCACTAATTTACATACCCCACCACGTTCAGCCAGGATGACATCTAATGTCATCCGGTTCTGAAGTGCTACTAACCTTATTGTTTTCTGTTCTAGAGTCATATTATAGAGTATGTCAGGGGTCCGGTTGATGGTGATCTCCAGTACTCTCGCTAGTCTCCTGATATCTTCAGAGTTCATTATTTGTCCCCAAAATGGCCCAAAGTATTTAGCTACATCTCCCAGAACTTGTGCTGAAGTGTCACCATTCTCGTCTCGCCGTGGACGAGCCTTTGAAATCTCTCAAGTACTTGCAATGAATACCCCGGGTAACAGGATCCCTAAATAACAAGTTCCCTGCCAATCCCTGGGTAACCATGGAAATGCTACATTACCGCAAACAAAGTAGACAGGTTTGCCTACATACAAAGGTCTGTCATCACCAGTCAAATTCGTAATGTTGGCGCAACCTTTAAAATCACCCATTAACTGAGTACCATTCATTTGTATGCAGAAAGAAACTGAATCGGGGCTATGCTTAACAGTGTAAGAAGGAGGCATGGCATCCTTATTGCCTATAGGAGCCATCTTAAAAGAAATCAAAGATTGAAAAGGACGGGACAGTCTATCAGACGGCCTAATAAAAGCAACATTAAGCTTACTCCTATTTGCAAAAAGCGACCATCCTAGGGGCATCAGAACACGTTTTTCAAACTTGTTGAAGTTATTCCATCGAAGTTCCCCGAGATGTTATCGTTCCATCGGCCAAAGGATAGTGCTCTAAGAGAAGCATAACATGCAGTTGTCAAAGCTAGAGGATGAATATACCAACCTAGCCCCTTATCCCCATGTTGCGGTAAATGTGAGCAGACCCAGCAATTAGATTTGTTAAAAATGGCATGTGTAGCATTCATGATGAGTAAAAGTGTGTTGTTGTGATAATTCTGTCTGTGCTGAGAGTCTCTAGGAGATAGAATATGCAGATGCACGAAAGGAGTAGAAACAGTAGGTACATTTTCAGTAGGCAACAAATTCTCAAACGGATGTACTTCTTCTAAATACTAGAAACCTAAAACAATGACTATTGTGAAACCAATTAACATTATCACAAGACAGCAATACGTTTTCGGGGCCCACACAGTGGATTGTCCATTCTCGCAGCCGGTCACACGTTCTCTTATCAGTCCTGTACGAGCGGAAGCAGTTGCAGGCATTGTAGTCTTCAAACGAAAGCACCAGTGTTATTTTGCTGGTGACCTCCAGGCCGAGCGATTTCTTAGTCCTTCCACAAACCCTAGCAAAAAAATCCCCTTTCTATGCACTTTGATCTGGCCTAAAAGGACAAGCCCTTTGATGATTTCCTTCGATAGCACAGCCGAACCGTGCAGTCAGTCTATTTCCTCGGACACAGATCATACCTTGTGCTTCCTGGTACTGAGTGATCTGTGAACAATGTGTCGTCACTTCCAGTTGGAAGGGACGAATCCAAAGCAAGATCGGATGCAAGATCGAGAACAAATTCAAGAGACTAAACTGTTGGAGAATGTGGAGACAAAATGGCTGTTTCTCAGGGCCTCACAAGCTCAGGGAGAGTCTCCGATACACTCTTGATGCTATTTACTGCTTTGAAATCGTTGGTTGCAGTACTGGTAAGGGATTCTGTGTCTTCTGTAGCGTGTGGCACTGGGTGTGGAATTCTCTTGGTGTGTGTCGCATGGATCCAGTGTTTCCGGCCTGCTACCCGCACCGCAGTCTTTGTGACCACCAGGACTTGGAAGGGGCCCCACCAACCTGGTGCGAGGCAAGAAGATCGCTGGAATGATTTCACGAGGACCCACTCCCCTGGTCGTATGCTGTGACTGGAACCCTCGTACCGTACAAGTAAAGCCTCTCGCACCTGATGATAAATCAAATACAGATTTTTAGTTAACTGGCCACAGTAATCAGAGAGAAGTACATTTTCGACATCTCGTAAAGAGCGAGACTTCGGAACATTCCAAATATTAGCAGGCCTCCCCATAACCACCTCAAAGGGAGAGAGCCCAGTCTTAGTTTGAGGGGTTGTTCGCAGAGGTAATAACACGATCAGTAAGGCGTCCGGCCATTTTAGTTTGGTGCCGGCACACGTCTTAGCGAGCTTGTTCTTGATGATGCCGTTGTGTCTTTCCACTTGTCCAGCACTCTGAGCGTGTCTAGCCGAATGGAACCGTTTATCGATCTGTAATCCCGCGCATATCTGCAGAATTACAGCAGCGATAAAATGTGGACCATTGTCCGACCAGATGACTCTTGATAACCCAAACCTTAGAAAATATTCCTTTAACATAGTCTTTGCTGTGGTCATAGCTGTGGCATCTTTGACAGGATAAACCTCAACCCATTTGCTGAAAGCACAGATTACTACTAGTACATATTTAAAACTATTACAACACTCCATCTCAATAAAATCAAAATGAATAACCTCAAAGGGAACAGAAGGTGGACCAAAACTGTAAAACTCACCTGATTCCCGTAGAGGCGCCGGTCCTGACTGGGCGTATACCGTATCTTCAAAGGTGATGTGTAACACACGGCTGGCTCTTTGGGTTGGTCCTCTGTGCACTGTATGTCTGACTCGAAGGGTAAGATGTCTTAGGTAAGTGAACGCCGTGCTCTCCATCTGCCTCGGGGCAGGGTGCTGTAACCAGTTTCTTCACTGGATAAGGGGAGCAGGCCTCTTCAGATGACTGCTGTCCGTCGTTTACTGCACGAACGGTAAGTTTCGAGTAATTCTAATGTCTTTAAAAGTCTTTAGTAATGATGTCTCTTGTTTTGCAGGGTTCCGGCGATGGCGGATGGCGGGCTGAAGTGAGTTGAAGATGGAGCCCGTGTGATGAATAGAAGCGTCTGGAAGCACGTAAGTAAGCGCTTGTTGCCTGCTTCACGATGCGCTCTAACTGTCTTTTTATTTTGCAGGTACAAGTTCGGAGCGGCTGCAGGGT
Source organism: Ambystoma mexicanum (assembly GCF_040938575.1). Taxonomy (NCBI): domain Eukaryota; kingdom Metazoa; phylum Chordata; class Amphibia; order Caudata; family Ambystomatidae; genus Ambystoma; species Ambystoma mexicanum. The sequence goes on from NC_090924.1 coordinate 152,365,457, forward strand.
GCCGGAATACCCACTGGGTTAGATGTGGAAAGGAGTAATGGCACGTGAGTATTAAAGTTCCCCAATGTCTTTAAATGCACCTTGTTTTGTCTTTCAGATGCGGGATGCAGCGCCGAAAGCCTCCGGAGCGTGCGAAGAGTTGGTAAGCTTTTGTCTTTCAGATGCCGGAATGCAGTGCGAAGACCTCCGGAGCGCACGAAGAGTAGGTAAGCCTTTGTCTTTCAGATGCCGGAATGCAGCGCGAGGCGTTGGTGACAGCCGATGGACCAGGTAAGAGAAGCGCTGTCACTGAAGACCGTAATGCTAACCTGTTATTTCTTGTCTTTATAGGTGTTGCTGAAGACTGGATTCAGGATGGTAAGCCTTTTTCCTTAGGCCCAGGATCAGATGCAGAAGACACGATGAACATTCTGCTGCAGAGGATGCAGAATAACGCAAAGCAAGATTCATCCATCGGGTGTGGTTTAAATAGCCTCCTGTAGTGCTTAGGTGTCTCCTTCCACAGCCACGCCTAGGTAAGAAAAGAGTTCCTGCTTTCTAGAAGAGTTCCAGTGTTCTGAACCTAGGGAGTGGCTCCTGCCCCACCCAATAGGAAAAGTAGTTCCAAACAGAAGAGGATCAGAGGCTCAACTGGCAGGCAAGTAAGCAGCATGGTCTGCTGCAGGTAAGTCCACCCAAGCATTATGAGCCCGGCGCTTCCAGCGCTGGGACTGGGCATATTTATGAGCCTGGTGCCACTGGCGCCAGGACTGGGTCCAAAAGGTCCCAATTGGGACTGGTTGGCACTCAGAACCTGGGTTATGGATCTGCTTCCAAGGGAGTTGGGAAAACCCTGACCTTTTGGAAGCAGAGATCATGACAGTACCCCCCCCTCAAGGCCCCTCCCAAACCGGGCTTCTCCGGGGGTTTTGGCTTGTCAGGAAATGTTCAGTGAAATCTTTTGATTAGGCGAGGAGCGTGGACATATTCAGCAGGTTCCCAGGATCTCTCTTGGGGGCCGTAGCCTTTCCAGTCAATTAGGTAAAATAGTTTAGATTTGGAGATCTTGGAGTCCAGAATGCTTTTGACTTCAAACTCGAGTTCTCCATCAACTAGGAGGGGTTTTGGAGATTTAGTTAGTCGGGTTTGAGGTTGCACAGGTTTTAATAGAGATACGTGGAAGACCGGATGTATCTTTATGTGCGGGGGCAAGTCCAACTTGACCGCTACTGGGTTTACTATGGTAGTGATGGAATAGGGACCAAGGTATCTTGGGTTGAATGTGCGTGGCCCTTTTAGAGGTAGATATTTGGTGGATAACCAGACTTGATCCCCTACTTGATATTGAGGGGCTTCCTTCCGATGTTGATCTGCTCCTTTCTTGTATTGTTCTTTAGCCCTTTGAAGGTGAGAAACAGCTTCCTTAAAGGCTTGGGTGATTGTAGAATGCAGGTAGTCTACTGCTGGTGTTTCAAGATTCTGGAGGGGATCCAACTCCGAGGTTCGAGGGTGACTGCCGTATAAAAGAAAAAACGGGGTTTTCCCAGTTCCCGAATGGACAGAGTTATTGTAGGCATATTCGGCTATCCAAAGGATGTCTTTCCAAGTTTTTTCAGTTTGTTGCAGCATGCAGCGTAAATACTGTTCCAGAGTTTGATTGGTCCTCTCGGTTTGTCCGTCAGTCTGAGGGTGGTGACTGGTCGATAGTCTCACATCAATTTGAGCCGACCGACAGCAACTTCACCAAAAATGAGAAATAAATTGACTACCTCGATCCGAAATTAGAACCGAAGGAAAACCGTGCAGTCGGACGATGTTTTCGAGAAATTCTCGGGCCAGAGTTGCTGCTGTTGGCAAGCCTTTGAGCGGAATGAAATGCGCCATCTTGGAGAATAAGTCCACGATTACTAGAATCGTATTGTATCCGGAGCATGGAGGTAGATTGGTGATGAAGTCCATAGAAAGCGTATGCCAAGGGCGAGGTGGGATGTCAATAGGGCGTAAGAGGCCTGCTGGTCTTTCCTTTTGACTCTTGTTTTGGGCGCATACTCCACAGGACATTATAAAGTCTCTGATATCTTTTTTCCAAGACGGCCACCAGAAGTAGCGCTTGATCTTTTCTGAGGTCTTGGCCATACCGGAATGTCCTTCCATTAAAGAATCGTGATAACAAGAGATTACTTTTTTCTGTAAATCTGTGCTGGGCAGGTATAATCGTTCTTGGAAATACAATAAGTTGTCCTTTACTGCAAAGTCCTTTCCCTGCAGATGCCAATTCTGTATGTCTGCTGGAGTTACAAGTTGCCTGGCATTATCCTTAACTTCCTCTATGGATTGTGTGGCGATTACACCCAGAATTCTTTGTTCGGGAATGATTGGTACAGGTTTAGGGTTGATCAAGTGTTCTTCCACTCCCATCCGAGAAAGGGCATCAGCTTTACCGTTTTTTGTACCAGGTCGATAGGTAATTATGAAGTCAAACTCGGCAAAGAATAATGCCCAACGGAGTTGTCTAGAGGATTGGGCTTTTGCGGTTTTCAAATATTGCAGGTTTCGGTGATCCGTAATCACAGTAACGGTGTGTCGGGCCCCCAGCAGATAATGCCGCCAAGCCTTAAAGGCAGACTTGATAGCCAGAAGTTCCTTGTCAGTAATTGTGTAATTGATTTCAGGAGGCGAGAATTTGCGGGACCAAAATGCCACGGGATGCAACTGATTGGTTACCGGGTCCTTTTGTGATAGAACTGCCCCCATGGCAAGGCTTGAAGCATCAGTTTCCACGATGTAGGGGAGTTCGGGGCAAGGGTGTTTTAAGATTGGTGCTGATAAATTTAGTCTTCAAATCCTGGAAAGCTTGTTCCGCCTCGGTAGACCATTCAAAACATTTGTTTTTCTTTAACAAGGCAGTGATGGGCTGGACTATTCGAGAAAATTCGGGGATAAACCTGCGGTAAAAGTTAGCGAAGCCTAACATGCTTTGCACACCTTTTACGGAGGATGGTGATGGCCATTTGAGAACTGCATCGACCTTCTTTGAATCCATACGCACTCCGCTAGGTGATAATAGGAATCCCAAGAATTCAACTTCAGTCACGTTGAAAACACATTTTTCCAACTTAGCGAAAAGTTTGTGTTGACGCAATCTTTCGAGGACCATTTTCACGTGTTTCCGATGTTCAGATTCCGATGAAGAATAAACGAGGATGTCGTCAATATAAACAACAACACACACATCTATGAGCTCTCTGAGGACATCGTTCATAAAATATTGAAAGGCGGCCGGGGCATTGCAAAGTCCGAAGGGCATGACCTGATATTCAAATAGCCCATATTTGGTGCGGAAGGCCGTCTTCCATTCATCGCCCACTTTTACTCGTACCAAGTGGTAGGCTCCTCTAAGATCCAGCTTTGTATATATGCATGCTTTTCTGACTTGGTCCAGGAGTTCAGGGATCAAAGGTAACGGATATCTATTCTTGACGGTGATCTGGTTCAGGGAGCGATAATCTATACAAGTTCTAAGGTCTCCTTCCTTTTTTGGAACGAAGAACAAAGCTGAAGAAGCAGGGGACTTGGAAGGACGAATAAACCCATTTGCCAGGTATTGATCCAGGTATTGTCGAAGGTGAAGGTTCTCAGGCTCGGTGAGGGCATAAATTCTACTACAAGGAGGAGTAGATCCAGGTATCAGATCTATCTGGCAGTCATAAGACCTATGAGGAGGTAGAGAGTTAGCCTGATCCTTCCGGAAAACATCTTGGTATTCTAGGTATTCGGGAGGTAACTGGGGAGTCTCTGAAGAAATTGCTGCCAGTGCAACACCAGGTGGAGGGTGACAAGTAGAGACACATTCTGGAAACTGGACTGTTCTTGCTCGCCAATCGATCAGAGGATTGTGTTTCTCTAACCAAGGTATTCCTAGAATAATCTGAAACTGAGGAGCCTTGATCACATCGAACACGATCTTCTCATGGTGTCCATCTTGACTTACTAGCGTCACTTCTTGAGTGGTATGCGTTACTGGTCCGGAGGCTATCTCCGTTCCATCCACCGTAGTAATGACGTCCTTTACAGCCTTGGGACAAAGAGTTAGATTCATCCTCAAAACCATTTCATGATCCACATAATTGCCGATGGCACCGCTGTCGACGTAAGCTTCAATTGCATGTAATCGATCCGGATTATCAGGGCTAATGAGGACCATAGGTATCACGAAATGCGAGGTCACGGAACTGGTTTTCACGCTCGGCAAGAGGACCTCTATTCTTGTCGGGCGAGGTCGTTTCCCTGCTCAGATTTTGTAACTTTGGTAACTGCAGCTCCTACTGCCTTCTTGGCAGGTTTCACCGGACAGTCTCGAAGAAAGTGCCCTGAGTTTCCGCAATAGAGGCATAATTGCAACTGTTTTCTCCTTTCCCGCTCCTTTTGTGTTAGAGGACCTTTCAGGCCCCCTATTTGCATGGGTTCCCCGGAGTCTACTCCTTTGGAAGGAGTTGGCGGTTTGGAAAATACTCGAGCATCAAACTTGGAACGATCGGCCTTCCTGTTCTGCAGTCTGTGATCTATTTGAACGACTAAGTCTATATAGTCCGAACAATCTTGTGGGGGATTCACTACTTGGGCTAACACATCTTTGAGCTCTCCACGTAGACCTCTATAAAACAGCGTAATCCTTTTGTCCTCAGGCCATTGAGTTTCCACTATCAGTCTGTTGAAAGACGCAATCTAAGCCAAAAGGTCTTGATTACCTTGTCGCAACGAAAGAAGCTCATTGTCCAAGGCCTGCCCCTGTGAATGTCTTGCGAACAGTTTTTCCATACTGAGCTGAAAAGCTTGAAAATCATGGAGGACCGGATCATCTTGATTTACTAGAGGGATCGACCAGTCTGCCGCATTACCACTAAGGTACGAAAGCACGAAAGCTACTTTAGCTTGATCAGTTGGAAAGGCTGCTGGCCGGCATAAGAAATGCCCCCGGCACTGATTGATAAATACTGCAAACCTCTTTGGGTCACCAGGAAATCGTTCGGGCGGAGCCAGAGGTACATTCCCAGGTAGGTTGATCTGCACTGGATTCATAGAGGATGTAGAAGGAAGATTTCCCCCAGCTGCGGGTAACGGGGTCTGTCCGGCTTGTGACTGAAGCAATTGTCTAGCAAGATCATCTGTTCGCTCCTTGGAAATAATCAGTTCCCTTCTTAGAGCGTTCGTTTCCTGACGGGCTGCATGCACTTCTGCCCTTAGTTCCCCAAGTAACTGGGCTAGCTGGTCGGTATCCGAGGTTTCCATAGCGCCTGGACGGGAGTTTTACGGTAGGCTTTGCGTTCTGTAACGCTCACCTGATTCCCATAGAGGCGCCGGTCTTGACTGGGCGTATACCGTATCTTCAAAGGAGATGTGTAACACATGGCTGGCTCTTTGGGTTGGTCCTCTGTGCACTGTATGTCTGACTCGAAGGGTAAGATGTCTTAGGTAAGTGAATGCCGTGCTCTCCATCTGCCTCGGGGCAGGGTGCTGTAACCAGTTTCTTCACTGGATAAGGGGAGCAGGCCTCTTGACTTCAGAGGACTGCTGTCCGTCGTTTACTGCACGAACGGTAAGTTTCGAGTAATTCTAATGTCTTTAAAAGTCTTTAGTAATGATGTCTCTTGTTTTGCAGGGTTCCGGCGATGGCGGATGACGGGCTGAAGTGAGTTGAAGATGGAGCCCGTGTGATGAATAGAAGCGCCTGGAAGCACGTAAGTAAGCGCTTGTTGCCTGCTTCACGATGCGCTCTAACTGTCTTTTTATTTTGCAGGTACAAGTTCGGAGCGGCTGCAGGGTGCCGGAATACCCACTGGGTTAGATGTGGAAAGGAGTAATGGCACGTGAGTATTAAAGTTCCCCAATGTCTTTAAACGCACCTTGTTTTGTCTTTCAGATGCGGGATGCAGCGCCGAAAGCCTCCTGAGCGTGCGAAGAGTTGGTAAGCTTTTGTCTTTCAGATGCCGGAATGCAGTGCGAAGACCTCCGGAGCGCACGAAGAGTAGGTAAGCCTTTGTCTTTCAGATGCCGGAATGCAGCGCGAGGCGTTGGTGACAGCCGATGGACCAGGTAAGAAAAGCGCTGTCACTGAAGACCGTAATGCTAACCTGTTCTTTCTTGTCTTTATAGGTGTTGCTGAAGACTGGATTCAGGATGGTAAGCCTTTTTCCTTAGGCCCAGGATCAGATGCAGAAGACACGATGAGCGTTCTGCTGCAGAGGATGCAGAATAACGCAAAGCAAGATTCATCCATCGGGTGTGGTTTAAATAGCCTCCTTTAGTGCTTAGGTGTCTCCTTCCACAGCCACGCCTAGGTAAGAAAAGAGTTCCTGCTTTCTAGAAGAGTTCCAGTGTTCTGAACCTAGGGAGTGGCTCCTGCCCCACCCAACAGGAAAGGTAGTTCCAAACAGAAGAGGATCAGAGGCTCAACTGGCAGGCAAGTAAGCAGCATGGTCTGCTGCAGGTAAGTCCACCCAAGCATTATGAGCCCGGCGCTTCCAGCGCTGGGACTGGGCATATTTATGAGCCTGGTGCCACTGGCGCCAGGACTGGGTCCAAAAGGTCCCAATTGGGACTGGTTGGCACTCGGAACCTGGGTTATGGATCTGCTTCCAAGGGAGTTGGGAAAACCCTGACCTTTTGGAAGCAGAGATCATGACAAAAACTACCCCTAGGAGTTGGTGTGCCCTTTCCCACATTATGCTGCAAACAAGTCATGCATCCCTGAACAAAGCGTTCAGCTATTTTAGGGACAGCTATTTTAGGGATTTTGTCATTTACTCATACTTTTTGCAACATTTCAGTAATCTCACGAGCATATTTGTGTGGGACCATGAGCCATAACAACTATCATCATAATGTATGTGTCAGGCAGTAACCATTTCCCTTCAACTTTGTCCACCCAACACCCATCATCATCCAGTTTCCCCAAGCCATCAGCCCATTTCTCAGACTCTTCTAATGTGGCATCGGCTTGGATATCCCTTAAGGAATCAATACCCTCATCCAAAGTGCAAGCATTTGTGGCTTCCCTCGAAGTATACATTTCTGAAGAGAGATCAGTGGCAGTCTGTTTGGCTATCTGGTCAGCAAAAGCGTTCCCTTTTCCTACATGATCTACAATTTTCTGAAGCGCTGCGCATTTTATAATAGCTAGCTGAGTAGGGAGTGCAAGTGCTGAGAGTAGCCGTACTATCAAGGAGCCATGTTGGATTTTAGTGCCATGTGAGGTCAAGAAACCTCTTTCTGCCCATAGTCTACCGAAGTTGTGAACCACCCCAAAGGCGTACTGACTGTCAGTATATATGTTTACTGTAAGCCTTTCGGAAAGTTCACAAGCTCGGGTTAATGCTATAATCTCTGCGGCCTGCGCAGAGTTATGCGTAATTCTCTTGGTTTCCACAATCGTGCTCAATGTAGTGATTGCATAAGCAGCTGTGGATGTACCATCAGGGAGTTTGAAGCAGGAGCCATCGCAAAACAGCTCTCCTTGTGGATTGTTCATAGGAGTATCTTTCAGATCGATTCTACCCTTCGTTTCTTGTTCGGTAGTGTAAAGGCAGTCATGTGACTCTTAGTCACTGCAAGCAGTCCCTTGCGGGAAAGGTAAAAGTTCAGCCGGATTAAGAACACAACACCTCTTAATTTGTATGTGTGGTGCAAACAAGATCAATTCATATCTCGTTAATCGTGCGGAGGTGAGGTGTTAAGTTTGAGTTCTGTTCAGTAGAACATCTACAGAGTGAGGTACCATCAGGGTTAAAGCATGGCCTAGGACCATTCCCTCGCTCTGTTTTACAGACGCAGCAGCAGCAGCACCAGCTCGCAAACATCTTGGCAAAGCGCATGCTACAGGATCAAGGGCGGAAGAAAAGTAGCCGCATGGCCTATTTTTCCCTCCATGTTTCTGCGTTAATACAGCCAAAGCACATCCATCACATTCATGCACATGCAACACAAAGGCCTTTTCATAGTTTGGTGTGCCCAAAACTGGTCCCGAGCACAATGCAGTCTTGAGCAAATCAAATGCTTGCTGGTGTACCAAGTTCCACGGTAATGGCGAAGAAATGCCCTTCTTCGTCAAGGCCAACATTGGTTTAATCAGTAGTGAGAAGTTGGGGACCAACTGCCTACAGTAAGAAGCCATTCCTATCAAGGCTCTAACTTCCTTCTGCGTATTTGGGACAGACATGCTAGAAATAAGTTGTATTCGTTCAGGCGTCAACCTTCTCCCCTCCTTTGACAGGAGATAGCCTAAATAGGCGACCTCCTGACAACAGTGTTGAAATTTTGTTTAGCCAAGTGAATAAGCAACAACACAGTGCCCTCCTTACAAGCGCTCTCTGAGTCAGCAGCTAAGAGCAAGTCATCAACATATTGAAGTAGTGTACAAGTAGAGGGCAACTCAAGGGTATCGACCTGCTCTTTCAAAGCCCTACTATAAAAGCTTGGACTTTCCGTGTAACCTTGCGGTGCACGAGTGAAGGCAAACAAACGTCCCCTTAAGGTGAACGCAAACAGGTATCTACTGTCTTTGTGTATTGGAATACTAAAGAAAGCGTTCTTTAGATCCATGACACTAAAATGAGTGGCTGAAGGCGGGATCATAGTTATTATTATCGTCACATCAGGCACAATTGGAAATTGTTGAGCAACAATCTTGTTGATGGCACGTAAATCAATTATGAAACGAAAAGGAATTGCATTATCGCCTTTCTTGTAACACGGGCAAAATCGGACTATTGCACAAACTACCTGCAATTTCCTCAATCACCCCTCAATGCACAAAATCGGAGACGATGCATTTCAAAGCATGCTCACCATCGACCGAGATCTTATACTGTGCAATACGAGGCAGCTTTACTCCATGTTTCAAGACAATTTTAACAGGTTCGATTTGCAAAACACTGACATCATTGTCGTCTATTGCCCATAAACACTCAGGAACATCACTAAATTCCGGCGGCAAAGGTCTGGTCAAGAATTGAGAGACAGAAAGTTGCTGTGGTTAAATCGTCAAACGCACCCCATCAGAAGAACAATGGATTACCGCATTTAATTCCTTCAACAGATTCAACCCCAACAAATTCTCCCCACAATTCGTAGTCAAAAGGAACGGACAGTGGTCCGTAAATGGAGCCAAAGTAATAGGTACCGGAGAAGAAACCGGACAGACAACTGGTGTGCCAGAAAACCCCACAGAAACATTGGTTTGCCCTGACAGTAGAATGTTTGGAACTCGTGAATGATCAATGGAACACTTCTGTGCCCCTGCATCTATCAAGAATAGATGTTTCCTATTTCCCACTAACATCTCAACGTAGGAACCTTTCTGATTAATGGGAATAGGTGTTGGTTCCAAACCCTGCTTCGGGCAATCCTAATGAAACAGAATGTCATCAAAAGGAAGTTCTTCAGAGAGGTAAGCAGCAGAAGGATGATCAAAAATGTTTCTATTACCCACACTCGATGCCTGATTGTCCTGCGAAAAAGGTTGCTGTGAATCCTGTGAAAACTGACCTCTACCAGGACCCCCTATACCTGGGCGACCTCTGGATCGTCTACCCATATTTCCAAATGTGTTATTTGACCTCTGCTGGAGGATTGTGCATTGTGCACACCAATGACCCTCTCATCTACAATAAGCACACTGGTTAATGTTTACAGGACCCAAAGGTGCATTTCCTTGTGGAACGTACTGACCTCTAAATTGCGAATTACCCCCTCTAGGGCATGTAACTATTAGCTGTAGTAATACTTTCGTCTTTAATCTCCTTTTCTCTTCTCTACTCTTTCTTTTTCATTATTGACACGATTCTCATAGTACTGAGCCATGTGCAATACTTCTGACTGAGACTTCGCTTGCCAAGCACTCTCGGAGGACGTAATTTGCGACTGGATGTCAGGCAGCAATCCACGCACAAATTTGTCCACGAATAATCTTTTCCCAGACTCTGTGCCTAAATCTTGTCCACTGAAATCTGAAAATACCTGTTCGAACCGATTGAAGAACTTGGTAGCACTCTCAGACTTCCCTTGGACACAGGCAGTAAGCTTGTCCGAAATAATTTTCTTCTCGAGAATTATAGTTTTCAATTTCGTAACTATCCTATCAGGCAAAGTTAATTACCTGAGGCGGTCTTTCGCCAGCTGCCCTTTCTCCATCGAGTCTAATCATGTTAGTCCATGCATCTCCTAACCCTGGCACATCATCTAGAGTTCTAATCTGTTTCCACAAGTCGACAAGCAGGAGTACGGGAAATAACAAGTCGATATCACTTAAGGTGAATACCGATGATTGCAAGACAGACTCTATTTCTTTATAGAACCCTGTCGGATTTTTCCTAATATTGGGAATAGATTGTTTAATGGTGTTCACTTCCTGTCTTGAGTACGGGACGTGAACAAACTCTGACACATAATGTGCAGGAATTTCATAGGCTTGCGCACCCATTCCGATATCCGCTGGAACCTCGACTTTTGGGACAAGTGTCGGAGGGACCACTCTCTTTGGCAACTGAGAAGTAGGCAGCTCTGAACGCTTACTAAGCAACAGAGCCATCGAGCGCTAAAGCAGCTGAAGAAGTGTCAACCGAATAAGCTCTCTTATAAATACTCAATAACTCTGCGGGACAACAAACCTTTCTTTTTACACACTCATCCTGTAGGTATTCTACCATTACCTGTATGACTTTCCTCTGCATTTCTGCCGTATACTGACTATACGTGTCATATACTTCAGCGGGAGTTATCGATGTATCTGAGATCCATCTAATCGCATCTTTCGCGCAAATTTGCGTTTCCTCAGTTATCGATTTACGACAAGGAAGGAACCATTTCTGCACAAACATAACGTCCATACTATCACCATCTTCATCATCATACCGTAACCTTTCCAGCTCCCTTCTATACTCAAGAATCCTCTCAACATGCTCTTGCACCTTCCCCGCAGTATCTCTAGAAAATGCTAAAATATTCAGATGCCTCAACCCTTGTGGGAGATCTATATTATTTATCCTGTTCCACATTACACATAAATGAATTCCTAATCCTTCAATAAAAATGTTTTTCTCAGGAAAATTGTCAATATTAGAAAGTGTGGCGAAAACATTAGCTTGTTCACCCTTCTCCATGCAATGCTTAGCCAACGCAGTTAACTCACGTTTCTTCTCTGGAGAGACAGTATTATAAGTAACAACCCTTGATCCCGCTCCCCGATCTACTACTAGCGGTGTCAAACCACTTGGAAGAGGGAGATTATGCAAATTTTGAACATCGAGGAACGGAGGTACTGTTACTGGCACAGCAGGCAAAGGTGGAGGAACAGGTGGAGGAGCAACGACAAGAGGAGGAACAATGACTGGAGGAAGAAGAACAGCAGGAGGATCAATAGGAGGAATAACAGCAGGGAGAGGCAAAGCAGCAGGGAGAGGAACATGCGGAGGTGGCGCAGTGGCACCAGGCCTTCGTTCATTTAACAATTTATCGATAAGTTCATCAGAAACATCAAAGTCTTTAGAAGGATAGATTTTTTGCATACCAAGTGAAAAAGCCCTATCCATATTCCTAACTAACTCAGACAGTTTATTTTGGTCATACAACAACACTTTTTCGGCGTTTGTCATGACGGCACGCATGCCTTTCTCTACTTTTAAGCTGCTGCAAAGCTTCTTTCTTCCAATTCTGTAATACGTCAAATGCTGCAGGTCTAGCCTTTTTGTTCAATAATATAGATTCTAAGTATTCAATACAAGGGATTTCAAAACTACCATTGATTGGCCACTGAAGTTCGGAAGCATGTCTAGTTTTTCTGTTCCAAATATCATTAAGTAGTTCAACGGCAACGTGCTTGCCTTGGAAGCAAGAGAACACAAAGCAACACAGGTTCGATCCCGGGTCCGCGCTTAGAAACCTCTGGGTATTTAAGCGCATTATAAATACACAACTAAGACAACAACAACAACAACAACAAAAAAATGATGCAACTACAAAACAATTCCTGTCACAGCGCCTTGATGCCCACGGGCTGTGTGAGCGCTTTAAAAATGCAAATAATAATAATAACAATAACAATAATAATAATAATTAAATACTATACTACCAATGCCGTGCTTACAGTACATAGTACATGCCGGCGACCCCTCCATTGGTGCCGGTCGGCCAAATTCAAAAGATTGTCTGTCCTTGCGGAATAATGCCCTGAAGCAGGCAGACAATTTCCCAGGCATATAAGATTCCTGGTGTTACCTGGTCAATAATTGTACTTGCAAGAACAATGCACCAAAACAAATGATCAGGATACTTAAGAATCGGGTCACGACTCACCTCATCAATCCTAAGGAGGTCTTATCGGATTTTAAAATTTTCTAACAAAGGTTACCTCGTGTTTGGTGATTTCGGCAAATCTGCCCGCCTTGATATATGGACCCTCTTCAAGATGCCGGCTCGGACCACATGCTCACCGTCCGGGGATCGGGTCGTGCAGTGCTGCTGAGGTGTCGCTTCTCATCCAAGAAATGGGCCCCCTTTACACCATCCGATCCCGGTCCAATAGCCGTGTCAACCTTCAACGAGCTGCCATCAATCTTGAGGGTCCCTATTCGGGTGCCATCTGTAAAAGCAAAAGGAAATATCAAGGCTGAGTACCACAAAAGGAAATACACCAAACACAGGTTTACAAAGATACACAGATCTTTATTCAAAGTAATTGAACAGTTTTCAAAGGAACAAGCTATCTGGCCCTCAGTACACCACAACCCGTTCGATGTGAGAAGTGAGTGGGACTGTACATCAGAATATTCACTCTTTTAGACAGTTTTGTAACATGATGTTCAGCCCCTCTGTACGTTAATAATTCCCAATCTAGCATTTGTGCCGAGTTCACCTTTGACTCACCCAACTATATGCATATGGATCACCTTCAGTTTACATGTTCAACAAATCACAATAGCAACAGTATATTCTCGGATCTAACATAAGCCTTAGTACATATTCTAATACAATGTAGTTCAACAAGTGTTCTGGTTTAGTATTTACACAACATTCTGCTTAATGTATGCTCGCGGATCAGTTGCGTTGGCATAGATAATCCTCGATCTATAGGTCAACGAAGGACAAGGTCTCATTACATGACCCTAACATTTGGCCTACGGGCAGTTTAGGCATTAACATGCATACAGAGGTCAAGACCGCCATGTTACTAACAGAAGAACACTGTCCACCATTTTAGAACAGAGGGTGACTTTGGAGCGAGAATCAAAATGGCGGATGAACCTAAAATGGCGGCTTAATCGATCTAAGGTCAGAACCTTGCAACGCGGATTTCTTCGCAGAGCGACTGGGCTTAGGCCAATATATACAGTAAAGGAGGCATGAAATGATTTTCTGTTCAACATTACTACCAAGGACGCCTTTATTTACCTAGTAAGGAACTGCAGAAACTAGTTATTTCCAATTACCATGAGTCCTTGGTAGAAGGCCACCCTGGAATTGCAAAAACTGAAGCTAAGATCAAGAGACATTTTTGGTGGCCCACATAGCGTAAAGACATTAAGCAATTTGTGCTATCTTGTGGCATTTGTGCTCAGAACAAGGCCCAGAAGAAGAAACCAGCAGGTTTACTACAACCCCTAGACATTCCAACTACACCTTGGCATACATTATCCCTTGATTTTATCACGGATCTTCCCCCCTGTAATGGATTCAACACTATTTTAGTGATAGTGGACTTTTTTCCAAAATGGCACACTTCATTCCGTTAAAAGGCTTACCCTCAGCTTCAATCCTGGCCAAAGAATTCCTCGAGCAGGTCGTCCGGATACACGGATTCCCTTCAGTCCGAGTTTCTGATTGGGGCAGTCAGTTTATCTCGCAGTTTTGGAGAAAATGTTGCCAGTTGGCCCAAATTGACTTGAGACTTTCGACCAGCCACCATCCTCAAACCGATGGTCAAACCGAAAGAACCAACCAAACGTTAGAGCAATATATACAGTGCATGTTACATCAAAAAGAAGGCAACTGGAAGGACATTTTATGGATAACCGAGTATGCCTACAACAACTCTTTGCACTGCAGCACTGGACAAAGTCCATTCTACACCATATATGGAAGGCATCCACGGACCTCTGAACTCGACCCACCTCAACACTTGGAGATGCCTGCCGTAAGTAGTTTACATGCTACTATAACACAGGCCTTCAAAAAGGCGACAGAACATTTAAGACAAGCAAAAGAAAGATACAAGAAAACCGCCGATCAACACCGGATTGAAGCCCCAAAATACCAAATCGGAGACAAGGTTTGGCTAGCCTCAAGACACATACCGCTAAAAGGAACCCACACATTTAATCCCATATATTTGGGGCCCTGAACCATTAAAGCCATCATCAATCCAGTGGCAGTAAAATTGGAGTTACCTCCGAACATGCTAGTCCAACCTGCATTTCACGTTTCGCTTTTGAAACCAGTACAACCAGGAACTAGAATAACAAAAACACCAAGCCCCATCCTGGTAGATGGTGAACCAGAATTCGAGGTAAAAAAACATTTTGGACTCAAAGTTGGTAAAATCGAGGCTTTTCTATCTTGTTGACTGGAAAGGCTATGGTCCACAAGAAAGATCGTGAGAACCAAGTGACTATATTCATGCACCACGACTGATAAACCGGTTCCATCAGAACTACCCATCCAAGCCTGGACCAGCAAGACGAACCACTTTGGGAGGGGCCTGGAGGGGGAGTGCTGTCACGGTGCCTGCCCCCAGACATCAGGAGCAGACCAGTCTGCCCAGAGTACTGGCACCCATGGGGACCTGTACGTCCCCAAAGGATTGCCTAAGGGCTTCCTGGACTCAGTCCTGGTGCCGTTGGCGCCAGGCTCATATTGCCTTTTCAGGCAAGTCAGGTTATCAAGTGATCAAACCATGTACAGCCCAGCTAGAGGTTGGTTGAAGGGACTACTTTATTTAGGGACTATTTCATAAGGTGTGGTGCAGGGACTACTTTACCTGGGAACTACTTCTATGAGGCTATTTAAACCACGCCCGGAGAACAGAACACGCTTCGTGTTATTCTGCACTCCTGCAGCTTAACGCTCACCGTGCCTGCAGCTCCAGTCCAGTCTTCAGCCACGCCCGTCCTGGTCATCACGATCCGTGCCTGCAAGGGAAGGAGAGAGAACAGATTAGAACAAGAGTATTACCTGATTCTCCATCGCAATCATCCGGGAGTCTCCGCATCTGCAGATAAAGGAACACCAGTTACCCGTGCTATACAAGAAATCATCTTAAGAACAATTAGCAAGCACAGTGTGATACTCACCGGTGCTCCGTTCGTCCACACGGTCCAGTGAGGTACTCTAACGGGATCTCCGTCTGCAGAAGCCGCATCTGCAGAACAATTAAAAAACAACAGGTGAGCTGCACCTTGCTAAAAAACATTCCATCTCGTGCACCATAATACTTTCCCGAAGCAGTATTCACTTGCGGTTCCGCGAGTCACCATCATACGATCTCGCTCCGGAGACACCGCACCTGCAGAAATAAGAGGGGACAGCAGATTAATAGCACGAATGAACAATATCGCATGATTAGATATTTTCGCATTGTGCAAGTATTGAAACTTACCTTGACATTTACCTTATCTTTTCCAGAAGGGAACCACCTTTGCTTGTGAATACGTTAAGAGGGAAAACTGCAAGAAATGGTACAGGGGTGAACTGTAAGACAACCAGAACTTTAAAGCAATCACGCTATTTAGGATTGGCATAAGACTTACCTCAGAGTCATTGTTGTCTGGAACCCTGTCATAAGACTACAGGATCAGTGAAGTTAACTGGATCCCTGAATCTTGACGCACCCCTGCATACAGACGCAGGATGGAGAGCCCATCCTTCATAACGATAAGGTGAGACAGAGTAAAGGGGACTCAAGGAGGTCACGGCGTGGGAGTGAGTCCTTCTCGTAACGGTTAGTTAACTTAACATTTTTACCACTCTAGGAAAATCTTCCTTCGTGCCAGACAGACGAAACTAAGTGGGCAGGTGCAGTCACTCATCACTTCGCTATGAGTCACGCTGGTGGAGACAGCTGCAGTCCAGCTTCGTTCGGCGCCCCTGTGGAAATCAGGTGAGCGTAACAGTCTTTCTAGATTCCGCTGAGCATACGCAAAAGCATGTTGAAGGTGTTTTCTCAGATTCCCAATATACTCATGAGTTGTGGAGGCATTTATCAAGGTCTGCTCTTGGGTTCTGTAGAGCAGATGCTGGGGTACCACCATCCTTCGTCCAATCATCAGCTCAAATGGAGACATTTTTGTTGCAGGAGAAGGGGTAGATCTGATGGCCATTAGGACAAGGGGTAATCGAATGTCCCAACTTGGCCCAGAATCTGCCACAAACGTTTTTAATATGCTCACAATGGTTTTATTGTACCTCTCAACTCCACCACTAGAGGACTGCCGGTAGGCAATGTGTAGTTTCCTTTTGACCCCAAGTATCTCCCACATCTCTGTCATCTCTTCTGTAGTGAAGTGGCTACCTCGGTCTGACTCAATCCTTTGGGGTAGTCCAAAACTCGAGAAGATGTGATTGATCATCAGGGCAGCTGCTGTTTCTGCCTTGCAATTTGGGGCTGGGAAATATTCCACCCATTTAGTAAACAAGCATGTTATGGTCAACATGTACTTTTTCCCCCTAGAGGAGCCAATCACGGGCCCGATAAAATCGACTTGCAAATGTGACCAAGGCAGTGTCATCCCCCTCTTTTGGAGGGGAGCATTGTGTGCGAGTGATGTTGGCTGACATTGTGCACACACAAGACACCCCTTCAAGTATTGGTCGAGGTCCTGCCCCATGTGTGGCCAGTATGCAACCTCTCGCAAGATTTCTAATGTCGTATGAAACCCCCGATGACCGGCTGTGGCCGCATCATGGGCGTGACTTAGCATTAGGCTTCGGAATGAGGTAGGGACCACCCACTGGTCCTGGCCAGATATGGATCTCCTCACCAACAAACCATCTTGGATTCGGAAGATTTTTGGACATTTCATCAACACTCTGAGGTCCTGTTTCCCAATGCAATCGGTATCCGTCAGGGGAAAGTTCTCAGGGTCCTCAATGTCCCAGCCAGCCTAGGTTAATTCCACATTACACATAAATGAATTCCTAATCCTTCAATAAAAATGTTTTTCTCAGGAAAATTGTCTATATTAGAAAGTGTGGCGAAAACATTAGCTTGTTCACCCTTCTCCATGCAATGCTTAGCCCACGCAGTTAACTCACGTTTCTTCTCTGGAGAGACAGTATTACGAGTAACAACCATTGATCCCGCTCCCTGATCTACTACTAGCGGTGTCAAACCACTTGGAAGAGGGAGATTAGGCAAATTTTGAACATCGAGGAACGGAGGTACTGTTACTGGCACAGCAGGCAAAGGTGGAGGAACAGCTGGAGGAGCAATGACAAGAGGAGGAACAACGGCTGGAGGAAGAGGAACAGCAGGAGGACCAATAGGAGGAATAACAGCAGGGAGACGCAAATCAGCAGGGAGAGGAACATACGAAGGTGGCGAAGTAGCAACAGGCCTTCGTTCATTTAACAATTTATCGATAAGTTCATCAGAAACATGAAAGTCTTTAGAAGGATAGATTTTTTGGATACCAAGTGAAAAAGCCCTATCCATATTCCTAACTGACTCAGACAGTTTATTTTGGTCATACAACAATGATTTTTTGGCGTTTGTCATGACAGCGTGCATGCCTTTCTCTACTTTGAAGCTGCTGCAATGCTTCTTTCTTCCAATTCTGGAATACGTCAAATGCTGCAGGTCTAGCCTTTTTCTTCAATAATATAGATTCTAAGTATTCAATACGAGGGATTTCAAGACTACCATTGATTGGCCACTGAAGTTCGGAAGCATGTCTAGTTTTTCTGTGCCATATATCATTAAATACTATACTACCACTGCCGTGCTTACAGTACATAGTACACGCCGACGACCCCTCCATTGGTGCCGGTCGGCCAAATTCCAAAGATTGTCTGTCCTTGCGTAATAATGCCCTGAAGCAAGCAGACAATTTCCCAGGCATATCAGATTCCTGGTGTTACCTGGTCAATAATTGTACTTGCAAGAACAATGCGCCAAAACAAATTATCAGGATACTTAAGAATCGGGACACGACTCACCTCATAAATCCTAAAGAGGTCCGATCGGATTTTAAAATTTTCTAACAAAGGTTACCTCGTGTTTGGTGATTTCGGCAAATCTGCCCGCCTCGATATATGGACCCTCGTCGAGATGCCGACCCGGACCATGTGCTCACCGTCCGGGGATCGGGTCGTACAACGCTGCTGAGGTGTCGCTTCTCATCCAAGAAAGGGGCCCCTTTACACCATCCGATCCCGGTCCGATAGCCGTGTCAACCTTCAATGAGCTGGCATCAATCTTGAGGGTCCCTATTCGGGGGCCATCTGTAAAAGCAAAAGGAAATATCGAGGCTGAGTACCACAAAAGGAAATACACCAAACGCAGGTTTACAAAGATACACAGATCTTTATTCAAAGTAATTGAATGGTTTTCAAAGGAACAAAGTATCAGATAGCTATCTGGCCCTCAGTACACCACAACAAATACCAGCCCGTTCGATGTGAGAAGAGAGTGGGACTGTACATCAGAATATTCACTCTTTTATACAGTTTTGTAACATGATGTTCAGCCCCTCTGTACGTTAATAATTCCCAATCTAGGGTTTGTGCAGAGTTCACCTCTGACTCACCCAGCTATATGCATATGGATCACCTTCAGTTTACATGTTCAACAAATCACAATAGCAACAGTATATTCTCGGATCTAACATAAGCCTTAGTACATATTTTAATACAATGTAGTTCAACAAGTGTTCTCGTTTAGAATTTACACAACATTGTGCTTAATATATGCTCGCGGATCAGTTACGTTGGCACAGATAATCTTCGATCTATAGGTCAACGAAGGGCAAGGTGTCATTACATGACCCTAACATTTGGTCTACGGGCAGTTTAGGCATTAACATGCATACAGAGGTCAAGACGGCCATGTTACTAACATAAGAACACTGTCCACCATTTTAGAACAGAGGGTGACTTTGGAGCGAGAATCAAAATGGCGGATGAACCTAAAATGGCAGATTAATAGATCTAAGGTCAGAACCTTGCAACGCGGATTTCTTCGCAGAGCGACTGGGCTTAGGCCAATATATACAGTAAAGGAGGCATGATATGATTTTCCGTTCAACATTACTACCAAGGACGCCTTTATTTACCTAGTAAGGAACTGCAGAAACTAGTTATTTCCAACTACCATGAGTCCTTGGTATAAGGCCCCCCTGGAATTGCAAAAACTGAAGCTAAGATCAAGAGACATTTTTGGTGGCCCACATAGCGTAAGGACATTAAGTAATTTGTGCTATCTTGTGGCATTTGTGCTCAGAACAAGGCCCAGAAGAAGAAACCAGCAGGTTTACTACAACCCCTAGACATTCCACCTACACCTTGGCATACATTATCCCTTGATTTTATCACAGATCTTCCCCCCTGTAATGGATTCAACACTATTTTAGTGATAGTGGACTTATTTTCCAAAATGGCCCACTTCATTCTGTTAAAAGGCTTACCCTCAGCTTCAATCCTGGCCAAAGAATTCCTCGAGCAGGTCGTCCGGATACACAGATTCCATTCAGTCCTAGTTTCTGATTGGGGCAGTCAGTTTATCTCGCAGTTTTGGAGAAAATGTTGCCAGTTGGCCCAAATTGACGTGAGACTTTCGACCAGCCACCATCCTCAAACCGATGGTCAAACCGAAAGAACCAACCAAATGTTAGAGCAATATCTACGGTGCATGTTACATCAAACAGAAGGCAACTGGAAGGACATTTTATGGATAACCAAGTATGCCTACAACAACTCTTTGCACTGCAGCACTGGACAAAGTCCATTCTACACCATATATGGAAGGCATCCACGGACCTCTGAATTCGACCCACCTCAACACTTGGAGATGTCTGCCTTAAGCAGTTTAATGCTACTATGACACAGGCCTTCAAAAAGGTGACAGAACATTTAAGACAAGCAAAAGAAAGAAACAAGAAAACTGCCGATCAACACCGGAGTGAAGACCCAAAATACCAGATTGGAAACAAGGTTTGGCTAGCCTCAAGACACATACTGCTAAAACACATTTAATCCCATATATTTGGGGCCTTACACCATTAAAGCCATCATCAATCCAGTGGCAGTAAAATTGGAGTTACCTCCGAGCATGCAAGTCCACCCTGTATTTCACGTTTCGCTTTTGAAACCAGTACAACCAGGAACTAGAATAACGAAACCACCAAGCCCCATCCTGGTAGATGGTGAACCAGAATTCGAGGTAAAAACATTTTGGACTCAAAGTTGGTAAAATCGAGACTTTTCTATCTTGTTGACTGGAAAGGCTATGGTCCACAAGAAAGATCGTGGGAACCAAGTGACTATATTCATGCACCACGACTGATAAACCAGTTCCATCAGAACTACCCATCCAAGCCTGGACCAGCAAGACAAACCACCTTGGGAGGGGCCTTGGGGGGAGTGCTGTCATGGTGCCTGCCCCCAGACATCAGGAGCAGACCAGTCTGCCCAGAGTACTGGGACCCATGGGGACCTGCAAGTCCCCAAAGGATTGCCTAAGGGCTTCCTGGACTCAGTCCTGGTGCCGTTGGCGCCAGGCTCATATTGCCTTTTCAGGCAAGTCAGGTAATCAAGTGATAAAACCATGTACAGCCCAGCTTGAGGTTGGTTGAAGGGACTACTTTATTTGGGACTATTTCATAAGGTGTGGTGCAGGGACTACTTTACCTGGGAACTACTTCTAGGAGGCTATTTTATCCACGCCCGGAGAACAGAACACGCTTCGCCTTATTCTGCACTTCTGCAGCATAAAGCTCACCATGCCTGCAGCTGCAGTCCAGTCTTCAGCCACGCCCGTCCTGGTCATCACGATCCGTGTCTGTAAGAGAAGGAGAGAGAACAGATTAGAACAAGAGCATTACCTGATTCTCCATAGCAATCATCAGGGAATCTCCGCATCTGCAGATAAAAGAACACCAGCTACCCGTGCAATACAAGAAATCAAATTAAGAACCATTAGCAAGCGCAGTGTGATACTCACTGGTGCTCCGTTCCTCCACGCGGTCCAGCGAGGTACTCTAACGGGATCGCCGTCTGGAGCAGCTGTACCTGCAGAACAATTAAAAAACAACAGGTGAGCTGCACCTTGCTAAAAAACATTCAATCTTGCGCAGCATAATACTTTCCCGAAGCAGTATTCACTTGCGGTTCCACGAGTCACCATCATACGATCTCGCTCCGGAGACACCGCACCTGCAGAAATAAGAGGGGACAGCAGATTAATAGCACGAATGAACAATATTGCATGATTAGACATTTTCGCATTGTGCAAGTATTGAAACTTAATTTGACATTTACCTCATCTTTTCTCGTGAATACTTTAAGAGGGAAAACTGCAAGAAATGGTACAGGAGTGAACTGTAAGACAACCAGAACTATAAAGCAATTCACGCTATTTAGGATTGGCATAAGACTTACCTCAGAGTTATTGTTGTCTGCAACCCTGTCATAAGACTACAGGATCAGTGAAGTTAACTGGATCCCTGAATCTCGACGCCCCCCTGCATACAGATGCAGGATGGAGAGCCCATCCTTCATAACGATAAGGTGAGACACAGTAAAGGAGACTCAAGGAGGTCACGGCGTGGGAGTGAGTCCTTCTCCTAATGTTTAGTTAATTTAACATTTTTACCACTCTAGGAAAATCTTCCTCCGTGCCAGACAGACGAAACTAAGTGGGCAGGTGCAGTCACTCATCACTTCGCTACGAGTCACGCTGGTGGAGACAGCTGCAGTCCAGCTTCGTTTGGCGCCCCTGTGGAAACCAGGTGAGCGTAACAGTCTTTCTAGATTCCACTGAGCATACGCAAAAGCATGTTGAAGGTGTTTTCTCAGATTCCCAATATACTCATGAGTTGTGGAGGCATTTATCAAGGTCTGCTCTTGGGTTCTGTAGAACAGATGCTGGGGTAGCACCATCCTTCGTCCAGTCATCAGCTCAAATGGAGGCATTTTTGTTGCAGGAGAAGGGGTAGATCTGATGGCCATCTAGACAAGGGGTAATCGAATGTCCCAACTTGGCCCAGAATCTGCCACAAACTTTTTTAATATGCTCACAATGGTTTTATTGTACCTCTCAACTCCACCACGAGAGGACCGCCGGTAGGCAATGTGTAGTTTCCTTTTGACCCCAAGTATCTCCCACATCTCTGTCATCACTTCTGTAGTGAAGTGGCTACCTCAGTCTGACTCAATCCTTTGGGGTAGTCCAAAACTCGAGAAGATGTGATTGTTCATCAGGGCAGCTGCTGTTTCTGCCTTGCAATTTGGGGCCGGGAAACATTCCACCCATTTAGTAAACAAGCATGTTATGGTCAACATGTACTTGTTCCCCCTAGAGGAGCCAATCACGGGGCCGATAAAATCAACTTGCAAATGTGACCAAGGCAGTGTCATTCCCCTCTTTTGGAGGGGAGCATTGTGTGTGAGTGATGTTGGCTGACATTGTGCACACACAAGACTCCCCTTCAAGTATTGGTCGAGATCCTGCCCCATGTGTGGCCAGTATGCAACCTCTCGCAAGATTTCTAATGTCGTATGAAACCCCCGATGACCGGCTGTGGCCGCATCATGGGTTTGACTTAGCATTAGGCTTCGGAATGAGGTAGGGACCACCCACTGGTCATGGCCAGATATGCATCTCCTCACCAACAAACCGTCTTGGATTCGGAAAATGTTTGGACATTTCATCAACACTCTGAGGTCCTCTTACCAAATGCAATCGATATCCGTCAGGGGAAAGTTCTCAGGGTCCTCAATGTCCCAGCCAGTCTAGGTTAATTCTTGATTTCTTGACCTGAAATCCAGCATAAGGCAAACTTGTTGCATCAGATAACATATATAATTTACATTCTAGATTTTAACCTGTGGGATCAAAACAACTGAGATCCGTGTTCCTTTCAGCAACAGTCCTTTTATATTTGCTAATCTGCAGACCTTTAGTTTAGACAACTTTAAAGTTTAATCAGGAGAGCCCATTTGACAGGGGCTGTCACTCACAGATAGCCCAGTGTGGCTGCACAAAGATTTTTTTGACAGGAGTTCTCATTCACCGGCAATCCAGTTTTGCTGAGAAGGTGTTTTGCTCTTAACATTTCAGGACCTTGTACATTCACAGTGCTTCATTAGATTAAATGAATGTTAGCGCCAGGCAAGATTTTGAGTGTTGGAAAGTGTTATGTACAGGCATTTTAAAGTTTCAGCAGCAAAGTAAATGTCATTTACAGGCAAATTTTGGAGTTTCACTTGCAAAGCGCTGCTCTCCCTCTGCACTCTATGTTACTTGTCATAGAGCCCACTGGCACTTTTTCTGCAGCGTGTGCTCTGTTCCACCACACAAGCACCATGGGTGGCAGGTTGTGCAGCCATCTTTTTGTGTGTCAAAAAACGCGTATTTGGAGGTTTTGGCGCGCACAAGGCTTTTGCCGCCATTTTACTGTTTCTTGCACCGTAGATAGCAGAGTGAGGCCGCATAGTATAGAATAGTGGGTCAATACATCCTACATTACCTAGGGTGTCGCGATCCAGAGTGGGCTTCTACAGAAGAGAGAGGCTTTGTCCTGTCTTTAGAGCCGATGGGAGGGTAACTTGCGTTAGGAAGCTGTTGATGATCTCCAGTTACGGAAGGAGAGCTTCTGCAGAGATGGTCTTGAGGATGGATGCTGGGGGGATGTTGTCTGTACAAAATGTGGCTTTGAGGCAGGCCAGGGTTTCTATCATGTCCTCTGTAGAGAGTGTCTAGAATTTTGTCCACGGTGTGGATATTTCGCGAGGAGGGTTGTGAGGTGGCTCTGTGGCTGCAGAACTGGTTTCTACGTGCCGACAAATCTTGCTGATTTTGTCGATGAAGAAGATGTTGATGCCGGTGAATTTTTCGATGGACTATAGCATGGCGGGATCAGGTAGCGGGTTTATGCATTGCTTGACCGCTTTGACAAGGGCTCTGCTTTTGTTGTCGGCTTCTGCTATGGTGCTCCAA
The DNA here is from genome assembly GCF_040938575.1 of Ambystoma mexicanum. NCBI lineage: Eukaryota > Metazoa > Chordata > Amphibia > Caudata > Ambystomatidae > Ambystoma > Ambystoma mexicanum. The sequence goes on from NC_090924.1 coordinate 152,389,638, forward strand.
TAGTAGGAGGCCTAGACTGTGTTGATTAGTTGTCGGCGGGTTGCTCTGAGTTCCTTGAGGAACAGCAGGTCGGATGTGGTCCTGGAGCAGCACCAGGTTTTCTATTCTTTTCTGATGGCTATTTTGCTGAGGCTGAGTTCTTGCGTGTGCCAGGGTACTGGCGGATTCGGTTTGCAAGTGCGTTATTTCAGAGACGTGTGTCAGTCGATGGAGGCTGAGAGGGTGTCGTTGATTGCTTCCAGTAGAGAGTGGCAGTTTGGTTGGGGTGTTCGGTTCATGTGAGGTGTAGGTTGGTGACGTCTGCCATGAGGGCTTCCACTGGGAAGTTCTTGAAGGACCTAAAGGTTTGTCTGATGGATTACTGCTGGGATTGCTTAACTGAGGTGGTGTGCAGGATCACTGATCAATTGGAAGTGCCGCCCCATAAGCTGGTATTTCAATTCCGTGGCTGCACATTTTATAGCCAAGCACTGCTTATAATTTGTTTCCTAGTTTCTTTACTGGGGAAAATAGTGTCAGTATAATTTATACAATGGGATGTTCACTTTCCCCTCAAATCTGTGAGAGAGCTGCTCCTAGTTCGACCCGTGAGGCATCAGTCTGGAGTACAAGCAACTTGGTGACATCTGGGATAATAAGAAGGGATGAATGGCCTATTGAATGCTTCAATACCTCAGAGGCCTCCTAACTTTTCCTTGCCCACTGGAGATGATTAGGTTGCACAGTGTTTAGTGATCTGTTAATGAGCCAGCAATACTCAATAACCTGTGACTAAGCAGTCTATAGAATCCAACGATGCCAAGGTAGGACCTTAATTCCCTTTTTTGTTGACGGTAGTCTCTTCTGCATCACGTCAACATTTACTTCTTGTGATTCTACAAGGACTTTTCAAACCTTCAAGCTGAGATAATGAATAGTTTACTGGGCCAGGTGACACTTGGATGAATTGGATCTTCACCCCCACTTTTCGCAATCTGTGTCTTCGAAGTTGGCTCCAGCATATGCTTGGCGAAGCCATAGAACTTGGATCATTAACCATTGGAAAGTAGTCATTGTGACAGCATGCCTTCCCCTAGGGCTATATGCTAAAGAAAGTGTAGTGCCCACATGTTTAGTTTCTTTGGCCCGGTCTAGTGACACACCAGCAGCTGCAATATGATTTGGCAACCCGACAGCTACAGAATAGCATGTGCATTTCTGAAATCAGACTGATGGAATTACATTCATTCCAATACCCCTGGGCTGTCTTGAACAGTGGGCATCCATTATTCAAATTATGGCGGTGGTACTTTGTTAAATATAAATATAAAACGACATGTAATTTGATACAGTGGCCTATGAGAAGGTACCATTATAAACGCCAAAACCCATTTGATGTCATTTTATTATCAACTCCTTTCCTGTGACTCCTGCAACAGTCAGAGTGTTTGCATGTTGCTGGCTGGAGCTGTTGGGTTCACCCACAACAGATGTTGGGCCCAGCCCCGGGTTGGGTGTGCGGGCGGCTATATTCACACCTTCACATGGGGAACAGGAAATCTCCCTGGGGTTAGGGTGGATGTAGTGCTTCAAAGGGAGCACTGTAAGCCAATGGGGACATTTAACCGGGGGACTTATCACTGAAGTCTTTTTGATCTTAGGCAGACAGCAGAGGAGGGAAGTGTAATGTATCTTAGGGGAGGATTTGAGACCAGGAGAGGTGTCCTGCCATGTTAAAAATGCCAAGGCCATGATTCCTTCCTGTAACCTCTCCTAACTTCCTGCAGTCAAGGCACTCTGGGAGCTGAATCAGAAGAGAAGACCCTTGTTACAGCAGCAACATTTAACCCCCATACAGAAAGCTTGGAATGGACCAATCAGAGCCCTTGTCCTTTAATTGAACCTTCTTGAATCAACTTTGGACTAATCTTGAATAGACAACCTGAAGAATCCTCTCTACAGAGGATTTTGCTGGAAGAGGGTTGGAGCAAAGTCTGCACAAAGTCCTCAGGCTTTGGGGTAAAGATAAAGATCAACAAGAAGGGTGAAGATCCTCTCCATAGCCACTTCAGGGCAACATTTGTAGTGACCTACTACTCTGAAAGCCTGTCTGCTGCTGCAACACTGGTCCCCAGGACTCTGCCTGCAGAAGTGGCAACGCTGCAACTGTTCCTCATTACCTTCCTGGCTGGGAAGAGCAAAAGAAAGACTTACTCTTTCTCTGAAACCCTACACAGGACCTCACAGTTCCCACTGGCTCTACTTACATATTCAAACCGCTGCAAGATGGTTTGCATGCCAAGAGCTTTTAAGCCTTGCTAGGACCCCATAGAGCTGCTTTTCAATTTCTACATTTTCAAACTGCTTCGAGCATCTTCAAGCCGCTGACTCGATATAGCCTGATTGTTCCCCAGCTTCTTCAAGCATGGAGCAGATTGCTGCTACGTAGCCACATTGTTTTGTTGGACCCGCTCGCCACTGAAGATGAATTGCTGCATGTCTGCAATCAACCCACTGTCGTACCTTCGCACCTCATGGATCTTCACACCACTGCTTGTCCCAAGCTTCTTTGAGATGTTGCTACTTATTGATTTGCTCAGTTGCTGCATCCATTCGAACAAGCTCAACCGACTCAAAACCGACCCAACTCACCAGAAATCTCCAAGAAGCCCGGCTCGATTCTGTCAAGCCCCTGAAAAAAGTAAATTCACAAAGCAGTGGATATTTCCCCTTGTCTTGTTCTATATACCTTAGTGACATTTGAGACCCCACGTTATATCTTAATAGACATATTCAGACATTGCTACAAAGACTATTTGCCTCCATACCGCTATTCATCAGAAACATAATGCCCTTTTCACCCAAAGGTCTGCATTATTTGTGTGTTCACTTTCAGGGGTTGGTTGCTATGCTTTTTAAGGGTTTGTTTATCCTTATAGTGTAATAAAGTCTTTTTTTTTATAGAACCTTGATTGGGTGTTTCTTTTATTTTGGAGCTACAGTACAATTGTGTTTTGGGTGGTTCCTTGCCGGCTCACTCACCTTCTAAAGAGTATAGCCTATCCTCGGTCCATGCTACCTTAAAGAGGTGAAAGAGGTGCACCATGTTGTACCTGTTTCACTTTTATGACTGCGATCACTGTTGGCTTTGTAATGGTGTGGGATTGACAGCCGGAGCCCCATGTAATCCAAATCGCAGCACAGTAAATAGCAGCAGCCCTTCTGGGGTCGAGCAGGCAGTCTTTTCCTTATCTTCTGGAGCCAACATGCTTTGCCAATACACCTTCATCAGTGTCACCACTCGATCATAGTGAAAGTTATGGAACTGCTGGTACTGGTGCCATTGATGTGCCATCACGTTTTCATTCACTAGAACGGAAGCTTTGTTCTAGTCTTTTTCAAGATGGTGCCGGCCACATCCTTTTATGCGGACCTCCCGATCAATGCATCGCGTTGCAACCCATTCTGTTCTCTGTCGGGTAAGACCCTGCTTTCCTTTTTGTCCCTTTGCTCCTTCTCACTTTTGCAGCTACCTATTCCTTCCTTTCTTGTCTACGCTTGCGTTGGCTCCTGGGCCGTCGCGTCCTCCTCCGTTAGCGATCTCGCTCGCTACTCTTTGATTCCTCCCATCTGACTGTCATGTTCGGGCAGTGCTCCGCTGACTCTGGTTCCACTCAGAATTGCTCTCTTGATCTTGGACCTGCTTCCTGACTCTTTTTCTCTTATTACTTACTTGAGTACCTGCCCATCCGGGCTGCCGGCTCCTTATTGGAGATCAAACAGTAATAGTTACACTTACCCTACTGCATTTTGGTATCGGCACCATGGATTCCTTGAAAATATCACTGGAGAATCACAGCAGGAACCACTGATACACATCAAAGGGCTTTTTGTAGCCTTCCAGCTTTTTTTCCCCCTTCTTTTGGCAGTTCCCGGGGGGCCATGCCTTTGCTTGTGTATCGAGCAGGCATAGTGGCTTCCTCTCGAGATCTGCCCTATTTGTACAAAGACTGACGTTCCACAAGAAAAAAGAAGATGCCTCGTCCCCTTGTAGACTCCCTCCCGCCAATCACAGAGGAAGATTCAGGTGAGGAAGACCTTGTTGATACATACAGTGACAGTTTGCAACTCCAACACCATCAGACCAGAATGTCTTCCACGGAACAAGTGCAAGAACTCATCAATACCATTTAGGGACTCTCACTGGAAGTACAGAACCTTAAGGCAAAAAATACTGTTCTTAAGCAACTAGCTACTGCCAGAGAAGACCGGTCTTCAGATATCCCACCCATGGGACTCGCTTCATGCAAGTTCGACTGATCACCCAAAAAGGTTAAAGAATTAATTGATGCTTGTGTTGTACATTTCACCTTTTTTCCCTCCACTTTTGCTACAGACCAGACCAGAGTGGGTTTCATGGTTTCAAACAGGGTTGGCAATGCGTTGGCTTGGGCAACACCTTTGGTGACTTCAGCTAACCTAGTGCTGCAAGACTATTGGTCATTCGTCACTCTACTGAGACAGACATTCGAGAGGCCTGAAGTGGTTTATACTGCTTGTGAGGACCTTCTGGCAATCATTCGGGGACCGATGGATCTTATGACCTATCTTAACAACTTTAAAAAGACTGCTGCAGAGTCCAGCTGGCCAGAGGGTGCTCAGTATTCCATCTTCAGGAGGGGTTTGCATAAACATTAGCGGTTTGCTTGAAGATTTGAAGGTTGAGATTGGTAGGCCTGCTACTCGTCTGGAGTTTATGACTTTTGTCCTGCAGATTGACTACCCGCTTGCGGAAAGGAAGACCAAAAGGAAGAAACACTACAGCAAACCATCTCCTGCCTCTTCTTCGACTCCTTTTCCTTCTGCGAGAGAAACACCCAAGGACAAACCAATACAAATAGGTACCATGAGAGGTCCCTTGTCGACTTCCGAGAGAAGACGGAGAAGAGAACGTGGGCTGTGTATGTATTGTGGATCAGGATTCCATTTCCTATGCGACTGTCCCGAGGTCCCTCAAAGACGACAAGTTCCTAGAAGGGCCCAGTGCCGGGGAAGAATGACAGGTCCTTTTGCTACTATCTAATTTTGTTCTGCTAACCAGGATTCCCGCCTTCTTGTGATATGTTTATTCCTTCGGATACCTGGAAGAACTGTTGAGGCTTTGGCATTGATTGACAGTGGCGCCACTGGAAACTTCATGGATACTATTTTGGCCGAAAAGGTAGGAATACCTTTATAGGAACGATCTGTCAACCATGCTGTTGAAGGGGTAGATGGGAAACCTTTGAGCTCCTGCCCCATTACCCACTCCTCTGTCCCTCTAGGAGTATCTATGTTTAGTAATTGTGAGACTCTTTGTTTTGATGTTGTTCGGGAAGCACACTTCCCGGTCATACTAGGAATTCCCTGGCTTCAGAGGCATAACCCACTCATATACTGGGAAAAGAATACTCTCCACTCTAAGTCAGATTATTGTATGCCCATTGCTTGCAGGCTACCCAGGAGGATCCCTTATCAGCAGAGTAGACTGCATCTTGCTCTCCGACAACCGGGGTACATTGCATTCCGAGGAAATATCAAGAATACAGGGAGGTGTTCCTAGACAAGTAACCAAAGGAGCTCCCTCTTCATCGTCCTGAGGACTGTGCACTTGACCTGACTCCAGACTCTTTGGTGCCTTTCGCCCACATGTTCTCATTGACCATTCCAGAGAAAAAGGCCCTGAAGGACTATCTAGAGGAGAATCTGCCGAGCGTTCTCATAAGACCTTCTAAATCGCCAGCGGGGGGATCATTATTCATTATCTCAAAGAAAGATTTGTCCAAACTCTGGCTGTGTATTGACTGCAGAGGACTCAACTGAGTCACCATATGGGACAGACACCCTATGCTCTTGATCAAGGACATATTGGAGGCAGTGCAAGGGCCTGTTCTATTCACCAACTTGACTTGCGTGGAGCCTACCACCTCTTAAGGATCGCTCAGGTGATGAGTGTAAAACAGCATTCAGGACCCCCTTTGCACTGTATGAGTACCAAGTTATGCCGTTTGGACTGGTCAACTCCCCGGAAGTATTTCAGCGGTTCATGGACCAAATGTTTTCAGACTTACTCTTTACATCAGTCATAGTCTACATGGACTTCTGGTTAAACCAGGGAAGTGTCTATTTGAGGTTATGTCCATACCATACGTAGGTTTTATACTATCCGACAAGGGGATAGAGATGGACCCACGCAAGGTGCCGGAAACACTACAATGGCCTGCACCCTCCTCGGTGAAGGAAATACAGCACTTTTTAGGACTGGCCAACTTTGACTGGAAATGAATTCCTAATTTTTCTGAGACAGTACTCACCATTGCCGCATTGCTTAAGAAGGATCAGCCTTTCGTATGGAAACAGGAAGCAGAAGATTCTTTTCGGCAATTAAAGATCTTGTTTTGTTCAGCACCTGTCCTAAAACAGCCCAACCAAAGTGCTCCTTTCATTGTGGAAAGTGATGCCTCAGCAGGAGCCTTAGGTGCGGTCTTGAAACAATCTACTGATGGACAGGAACATCCTGACGCCTATCTTTCAAGGACTTTCAGACCTAGTCCCACTCAAGCCTTTACCAGGAAGGATGGGTTCCTTTTCTAAGATAACCTCTTGGTGCTTCCTAAGGATTCCCTGCATAATGGCATTGTGCCATAATGGGAAGACGGCAGGACATAAAGTCTATCAGGCTACCTTGGACTTGATTCAGCGCTCATTCTAGTGGCCCCACGTGGCAAAGGATGTGAAGTCCTTTGTACCTACTTATCCTTAATACACCCAGTGCAAGTACAGCTCTGGTAATAGGCCTCTTGGAACAAGACCAGACACCCACCAGACCTTGGAGTCATGTCTCCACTGACTTTGTGGTTGACTGCCCCCTCTCTCAGGGATGTACAGCAGTGATGGTCACAGTCGATTCCTTTAGCAAGATGGCGCATTTCGTGCTCCTTCCAGGGTTACCAACAGCCACCAAAATGGCCATGATATTATTCCAAGAAATCTTCCGCCTTCATGGGCTTTCGGAAAAGATCACCTCCGACACGGGTCCAAAATATACCTTGACTTTTTGGAAGACCCTCTGTAACCTTCTATGAATTGGCAGAGCGATATTTTCAGGTTATCTTCCCCAGACTAATGGGTAGATGGAAAGGCTAAACTATACTCTGGAACAATACCTCTGTTGTTTCATCAACTTCCAACAGGACAACTGGGTGGATCTTTTACCAACAGCAGAATTTGCTTATAACAACACCAAACACCCCACCATAGGGATGAGTGCCTTCTATTGTACACACAGCATTCATCTGTGACTCTTTCCCAGCTCGGCCTTCCAAGCCTGCTCCATTTCTTCTATTGATTCCCTCTTGGGAGACATTGCTCAAGCCCAGAAGGAAGCATATGGCACTCTAGAATGGAGCAAAGAGAAATAAAAGAAACAGGCAGATGCTCATAGAAACCCCTCTCCGAATTGGGAAATCGGATCCAAAGTATGGCTATCAATGAAATTTCTACCCCGGTGGGTTCATCCGACCAAACATTCTCCCCGGTATATCAGACCATTTGATATTCTTGCAAAAATCAATTCAGTGGCCTAAAAACTCAAGCTACCATCCACATTCAACAGGCTACAACCAGTTTTCCACTCCTTTTTGCTGCAGTCATACTTACGAGACCCATATCTTTGCAACTCTACCAGACATATACCCACTCCGCCTGAGGTTCCTGAGAAGTATGATGTCTCTCAGATTTGCGATTCAAGATACCGCAGGGGGGTTCTTCAGTACCTAGTTCAAGGGAAAGGTTATGCTGCTTCGGAAAACACATGGGAACCCAGATCTCACTTCAAGGCACATTTGTTGCTTCGGCATTTCCATCGATTGCATCCAGGAAAACCTGGTACATGCAGCCACAAGAAGGGTCATACTGTATTCACTTGATCGCCGTGGAAGCTATGGAACTGCTGTTTCTGGCGCCATTAATGTGCCATCACGTTTCATTCACTAGAACAGAAGCTTCATTGTAGTCTTTTTGAAGATGGTGCCGGCCACATCCTTTTATGCGAACCTCCCGATCAACGCATTGCATTGCACCCCATTCTGTTACTTATAGGGTAAGACGCTGTTTTCTTCTTTGTCCCTTCGCTCCTTCTCACTTTTGGAGCTACCTGTTCCTTCCTTTCTTGTCTACGCTTGCGTCGGTTCCCAGGCCGTTGCATCCTCCTCCGATAGTGATCTCGCTCTGCTACTCTTTGATTCCTCGCTTCTGACTGTCCTGTTCAGACAGTGCTCCGCTGACTCTGATTCTGCTCAAAGTTGCTCTCTTGTTCTTGGACCTGCTTCCTGACTCTTTCTCTCTTATTACTTACTTGAGTACCTGCCCATCCGAGCTGCCGCTCCTTGTTGGCGATCAAATAGGGAAAGTTACACTTAGCCTACTGCATTTTGTTATCGGCACCACAGATTCCTTGAAAACATCACTGAAGAATCACAGAAGGAACAACTGATACACATGGAAGGGTTGTTTCGAGCCTGCCGGCTTTTTCCCTTGTTTTGACAGATCCTGGGGGGCCTGCCTTCGCTGGTGAATCGAGCAGGCATAGTGGCTTCCTCTCAAGATCGGCCCTATCTATACAAAGAATGACATTCCACAAGAAAGAAGAACACTCCTGGTCCCTGTGTAGACTCCCTCTCACCAACCACGTAGGAAGATTCCGGTGAGGAAGACCTTGTTGATACAAACAGTGACAGTTCGGCCTAGCATTGGGCTACATGCAGAAGCACCTATTCTTTCCATCGTTTCGTCAATGCGCAGCATAGGATATGTGTCAAAACACAAAATCTCATTGATCTTTTGAAAGTCCATGCAGAAGCTCTAGCTTTCATCTGGCATGCCTACCAGAACAATTGTTGAGGCCCAGTGACTTTGGGAGAGTTTGATAACTTGGACCTCCAAAATGTTCTGGATCGCTTCCTTATCAATTTACCATCATACATTTTGTAGGCAATAGGCTCACAGCTGTATGGACCATCCAGAAGTGTACATGTAAAGAAAGAAATCCTTCGCTTGTTCTGGTTTATCGGAGAACACATCCTTGAAATTATCTAGTCAGTCTTTAAGATCTCAGGATTGTAAGGCTGCAGGTCTTCTGGTATCACTGTCTGGAGAGGTGATCTGAGTAGCTCCACAGGCTGGTCACAGCTCACAATGGCCAGAGTAGTTGGGCCCTCTGGTTCCTTCTACACCTTAATACTGTTGACATAGTACACCTTGAAGGGCCTCTGAAAGTGTTTTGGATTGACCCTGTAGTATAGGTTGCTGATGACCTTTGTGGCCAAGTAGTGCTCATGCTATTGAGCCAACTATTTGTTTTGGGAAGTTAGAAGTAGGACCAGGACCTTATCTCCAACTTAAACTTGCTTAGTCATGCTTGTCAATCTTAAATTTGCTTCTATTCACCCTGAAACCGGGTGCATGGGCAGGTTCACTATTTCCCATGCTAGTGTCATGTTCTTTGGACAAATTGGGAGGAATTTACAGTAGGGTCATCTTTGGTTTTGCAAATTCTCCTTCAACCTTTCCAGGACATCTCAAGGTTCCCACCCTATGGACAGGTTCAAAGACAGAGAACCTGATAGAAGCTTCTGGAGTCTTTCAGATGCATACAGGGCTCACAGGATCAAGTAGTTCTATTTCTACCAGCTTCTTCCGTAGGTGCTTTAAGGTTTAATTAAAGTAGTCAATTAAACATCCATTTGAGGAGGACAGATTGAAGTGCAGAGTATGACTGAGTCAAGATATTAATGTGGATCCTTGGTTGGTCAGAATTTATTTTTGGAAACCCACCCTCAAAAAGAATGGAGCCAAGTGCTTATGGATCGTCTGTGTATATATATATTTTATCGGGAGCCTGAAGAATACATTGTGGCACAATCTACTATAACCAGAACATACCGGTTTCCAGACTTGGAAGGAGCACTCCCTACTTCAATAATGGGTAGGGGCTAGAGAGAGGCTCGAGCCACACCTAGCCTAAACATCTTTTGCCAGAAATGACAGGTTTCACACTATTAAAGTTGCTAGAATATCCCTGGCCATATTCTTGCATTTTAGCTATGCTTTGTTAGCTGGCTGTCAGCATGGCTTGTCTGAAAAGGGTGCAGACTAATGGGGGTTGGAGGAAGGGGTTCTATCCCCACTCACATTGTTCTTTCCCTTATATAACAGTCCCCTTCTTTCCACAAAGGAGGACCCTTGCTTGCAACCCGTCCTCCTCTGGCATCACCTCATCAAATGCATTCCACAGACAGTTTTTGATATGTTTGGATGCTGCAAATTCTTGGGGAAGGGAGAGGTACTGATGGTGAAGGTATTGGTGATAGAGCGGATCCACAAACCTTCCCATCTCTCTATGGGCCTCATCACAAGTTGGGTGGTATCCCCACTGTAATACCTCCCAACTGTAATAGCGATAGTGCCCACCGGTCCGGTGCTATTACCGCTGGTTCACGGGTTGGGCGTTAACTGTAAATCCCCATTCCCCATTGGGTCTGTTGGACCCAATGGGGAATCGGCGGCGCTAATACCACCCGCCAATACATCCGGCAGTAATACAGGGCGCTAAATGGGATTTTCACCTCCAGAAAAAAGCTGGAGGTAGAACAGCCCATTTAGCGCCCAACTTGTGATATGGCCAGCCCTTAAAGGTGGCAGCAATACTGGTATCGCTGCATTTAAGGAAATTTGAAACCAACAAACTACTGTCTATTTCCTTCACTGGCTGTAGCAGCCAAATGCATGGCCGAGGAAATTGCTCCTTTTGTTACCACATTTGTTAACAAATCCTTGGATCAAGGATTGGTGCCTCAAATGCTTAAACACACTACACTGACTCCTCTTCTAATAAAATCTAATTTGGATCCCCTGGTTCTCCAGAACTATTGCCCTATCACCCTATCGCTGGTATTCCTGGCCAGGGAAGATATTAGAGAAAGTGGTGACTCAACAACTTCAGGCTTTTGTTGAAGAGGAATCACTTTTGGATCCCTTGCAGTCTGGGTTCCATCCACAATCTGGTACGGAGATGACTCTGCTAACAGTCTATGACAAACTGTTGAAGGTGGCTGATCAGGGCAAGCTCTCACTTTTAGTGATGCTTGACCTGTCAGCCGCCTTTGATACGGTCAATCACAAGAATCTTCTGGATAGACTTAGGCCGTTTGGGAGAGTTTCAGAACAGGCCATTCGGTGGTTCAGGTCATTTTTGGAGAGATATCAACAATGTGTTAGACTGGGTGCCTTTACATCAGCCCCTAGTATAGTGGATTGTGGGGTCTTTACTGTCGCCACTCCTCTTTAACTTGTATCTCCGACTGGTCATGGAAATTCTGAGACGTCATGGAATCAGTTTCCAGTCCTATGCAGACGATACTCATATTTTGATTAAAATTGGCAAGGTTAGGGAAACCTTTGTCAAGATTATCAAATGTCTTTAGGAGATTAGTGAGTGGATGGCTTCTAATCAACTGCAATTGAATGCCGCCAAGACAGAGTTTATTCTGTTTGGCCCTGAGCATCTTGCGGCCACTATAACAAATCAACCACTCCCCAAATTACTGGGAGTCAAACTCAAATTTTCCACTAAAGTTAAAAACCTTGGCTACATCTGGCAGGATAACTTGGGTAGTGAAAGCCAGGTTGGAGCCAAGGTGAAAGCTTTTTTTAATTTCTACGGCAAACTCTTCCATACATTCTGGAAGAAGATCATGCTCAGGTAGTGGGAGCACTTACAAATGCCCACTTGGACTATTGTAATAGTCAATTGGTGGCCATTCCAAAAAAACAACTCAGTAGACTGCAAAGAGCGCAGAATGCAGTGGTCAGGCTGATTTACGGACTAACAAAACCTCTCATGTTTCTCCATTTTGCCAGCTTCTTCATTGGTTATCAGTTGAAGATAGGATACAATTTAAAATAGCCTGTCTGCTCTTTAAGTGTATGAATAATAGGGCACCGGATTACCTCAAGGACAAGCTTAGGTATTACCAACCATCCAGATGTCTACGGCCAAGTGACCAAGCACTGTTAATTATCCCCTCATCCACATTTGTGCCTAGAGGGGACAGAAGATTTTCTGTGTATGGTCCTAGACTATGGAACAGCCTACCCAGGGAAATTAGGATCTTGGATTCCCTGCTCAAGTTCCGTAAAGCTCTAAAAACGTTCTTGTTTAAATGAAGTTTTAGTTATCAGGGGCTGGTCAGAACTTCACCTATGTACAGAACGTGTTTATGAATACAATTCCTGAAATTTGTCTCTAGTAAAAGTCATCTGCACCATTATACGGGTTGGTCCATTTCTAGCGCGTTACAAGTCCTTCAAAATAAAAAAAAAATAAAAAAATAAGGGCTACAGCCCAACTCGTGATGAGGCCATGTCTCTTATAGTCATTTTATCTGGTCAAACTCCCATAGGAAGAATTCACATATGAGCTGGCATTCGGGCCTGTCTTATTGCCCCAGGAAAGGAGCTGTAAAGGGGTTTTTCAGGAGGAACAAGATCCCCCATAGTTTCTATCACCCCAGTGTAAACTAATGTTATTCACTGTGCAGGAACAATAATGTCTATGCTACTGTACAGATATATCTGGCTCCCTTGGATGTGGCTATATGTGGGAACTTAGCTCAGAGACGCTCACCACCTTTATGTGTGGAGGTGGTGGGTATAATGTGACTCTTGGATCATGTCCTGTCGATCCCACTTTCAACACTGTATGTCACGGCTGAGGGATCAATGGAAGACTTCAAAACATAAAAGTTCACAAAAAGATTTTAATGGTGTCACATGAAACACATAGGTCTGATGGGTGGAGGGTTGTGAATTAATCAAAAACCACTGGCAAAGTTCGGGGGAACCCTCCAGACAATGTTTTTTCAGCTTGCTATGCCATTACAGAATGGGAAAGACCATTTGCAAATCAGTCTTGGTCTTGCCCCAAACGCTGCAGTCCATCTCAGATTTCTAGGTCACATCTCTTCTGCACAAGACCACACGCATCTCATAACATATTTCAGCCTCATCTGACCTTGTGAGTGAGGTGCCACTTAGATCTCTACGTATAGCAACCTCTGTAACCACATCTGGGCATACCCATCCCACTTGGATGACAACAGAAGAGTGATGGCTGCCGGGTTTTGAATGATTAAAAAACACTGTATAAGCTCTGGGCAAACCATATCTGGGCTTGATTGTGTCCCGCACTTTCTTTGGCTAATCACCCTTAATAACAATATTTTTCATCTCCCAGATGCCCATGGAAAAATCTCTCACACGAGTCTATTTTAGCTCAACAACATTTGTGCTGTACACAGATTATAACCATTTCTGAACTTAATACCTATGTACATCAGCTACATGAAATCGTATGCCCAATGATAGATATGGTAGTGCCACTACAGCTTTCCAAGAAGAAGAATACTATAAGATCTGCCTTGAGAAAGAAATAGTTTACACAGGAGGCCAATAAAGCCCATCTTTGGACCCGCAATTTAGAAACCAAATGGCAAATCAATAATGGAAACAATGCCAAGATAGCAGTTAAACCTCAACCCCTTCATTAGGAAACCATTAACGGTAATACTAAGAATTGATCAAGAAATAGGAAATCCAACTACCTTGACTCCGACTGTCCATTCTTTTGAAGAATTCGTGGATTTCCTCTTCACACCGTTCATAAGCAAGAATCAATCTGTAAGAGGAGATAATGGACATGCACACTGTGCGTTCAGATGCAGACACTACAAAGCAGCAAAACCAGTTACATAGAATAATTCCTATCTTAGAAACCTTTTATCCACCTTCAATGATCAGTTCATTACAATGTTTAATCCTGTTACATGCTCGGGATCTTCAAAAGATTTTCTACCTCTAAATATTGCTAAACTGAACATGCCTTGTTATATCACTGAGATCAAACATCTCCTAAAGCTCCTAATAGCAACAGGCATTGTGCTTAACATTTCGAAAGAAATAGTGGTCTGTCCAACAACTTTGGACTCTCAGAATTTGAATAATTTGGGACCTATCACCTAGATGCCTAATTTAGCTTAACAACTGGAGCATAGCTCCTAATAGCAACAGGCATTGTGCTTAACATTTCGAAAGAAATAGTGGTCTGGTCCAACAACTTTGGACCCTCGGAATTTGAATAATGTGGGACCTATAACCTAGATGCCTAATTTAGCTTAACAACTGGAGCATTTTATGGTGATCCTACATCAATCTGCTGTTTTGGATGCCCAAATTCTTGATCCCTCTATATCTAGCTTTAAGCCTGGCATCAGCACAGAAACTGTGACTACAATGATGCTAGGCAAACTGAAAGAAGAATTGGATGTAAGTGGCAAAGAAGAATTGGATGTAAGTGGCACAGGGGCATTGGTGCTCCTGTATTTGTAGGTGTCATTTGATACTATTGAGCATCATGTTCTGCTGACTCGCCTGGAACAGCAGGGCATCAGAGGTCTAGCTTTGAAATGGATACATTCTTCCCTGTCCAGTTGGAATCAAGAGATTAAACTGGGCCATGTTATTTCACTGTGTTGCACAGGGCTCTGCCCTTTTTTATTTTAAGAACTGTCCAGTCGCAGTTAAAAAGTGGATGCATGCTAACTATCGTAAGGTCAATCCCTCCAAAATATATGTACTTGTCATCAATGCCTCCGCTCACTCCTGGGCCAAGAGATTCGGGAACGCTTCCTGTAGTAACTGCCAAATCCCTTGCCTCATTAAAAAAATCTTGGTGCCATCTTCAAGTCCATTTTTATCAAAGAGAGGACAGAAATCATCAGTTTCCATGTCTTGCTTTTTCCAATTGAGGACACTCAAGAGAGTCATGCCATTCCTTTATTTCAGTCCCAAATTACTCTTGTCAACACCTTTGTGTCATCACCCTTGGATCATGGAAATATAGCTTACCCTGGACTCTCTGCCAAATACTTGTCCAGACTACAACGTATTGAAAACTCAGAAGCCAGAATGATTCTTAATTTTGAAAATTTGATAACATCTCCAGGTAGGTTCTATGTCCATTCATCCCCAGTTTCTTTTCAGCTACTTTTTGCAATGAATGAACGTCGTACCTCCCCATGGAATGCATTCACTACACTGACTTCCTATCAAACAGGATCTTTTATTTAAAGATTTTGCCTCGTCCACAGTTTGGACAATTTTGGACGAGATACACAATCAAATGCCTTTCAGTAATCAACAAAGCAAAGAAATAGTTTCCCACCTGGACGAGGCAAAACATCAGCCATCACATAGTTAAGGGCACAGATGTTATGGGAAGTGTTGTGAGCTTGCCTGAAGCCAGTCTGGTATTTTTTAAGAGCCCTTTCTCCACCACCCACTTGTTCAGTTTTTTTTAACAGCAGGGAGGAAAACATCTTAAAACTGGGATCTAGCATGGCTAAAAGCCTCTAGTTGGAACGGTTCATCCTGTCCCCCTTTTTGTGCACTGGGATCAGGATGGATTCCCTCCAGCTAGATGGGATTGTTCCCTGGATCTTGATGCGATGGAAGAGGCACTCCAGAAGAGTGGCTCAGAAATTAGGATTGGCCTTAATGACAACATTTGCAACAGAGTCAAGGCCGGAGGAATGTGAGGCTTTGAATTTCTTATTAGCCACAAACCTGTCTTCCAACTTCAAAGCCTTCATGTGCCTTAAATGACTGAGTGTGAAAGCTGGCTCTGCTTGTGCCACACCGTCATCGTGGTAAAGTGCACTGGTGTGGGTGGCCCAAGCAGTTTCACAAATGGGATTCAATTCCTGAGCATTGTTCCCTGCCAAGAATTTTCAATAGCAGTACTAAAACCTTTCACTATCATTCCCTCTTAACAGAGTAAAGAGGAACTTCCAGTTTGCATTGTGTGGAGAGCATTTATAGTGCCTCAACCAGTTCTTATATCGAGTGGATAGGGTCTGTTAACTGTTTTCCTCAATCCACACAAGTCATGTTAAATGATCTTTCATACAAGTGACCGCCCTAAGAAAGACTTTTTTCTTTTTATGTATTAAGAGATTGAACAGAGCCAGGGATGGATCTTTATTTTTTCACCGTACCCTATTCAAAAGTAGCAGCGTCCTGAATCTAGTCATTATATCTCGAACTTCCAAATTGTTGTGGGACAATAGCTGCTCTGGCTCCTGCAGCACCGAACCAAGCGCAGGCTTTAACTTCCTAATGGTTTGATCCGACCATGTGATTCGATTTTCCTGTTGGTTAACTTCTATGTTAGCAGATTTTCTTTTATATGTAAAAAAACTCGGATCATGTGAACGGAGAATGATCACTAAGGGCAGTAAAATAAATTTGTAATGTGCTGACTTTATAGCACAAAGGAAGGCCGATGAAAACATAGTCAAGGCTCGATGCAGCCTTGCCATTGGTCCAAGTGTGCCTCAACGTTTTACCACTCAATCCTTTCATGTTTAGAGAACCAAAATCATACGTGTTCAAAAATCTTCCCCATTCATGATCCACTGATTTCCCCTGTGCATTCAAACAGGGAGGAGCACCAGCACTTTCTGCACCTCGGCAATATCCAAAGAAGGAGGGTGGCAATTCACATTAGAATTGCTTGCAATTATTATTTTATTGCCAGCATACTGGCCCATCCAATTTAATAAAAGCCTCATTACAGTTTAACTGATCATTTTTGTGTGAAGCCTACTGGGGGGTTTGGGGATCATACAATTAATGATCAAAGTCCTGCTTGTTGACGTGGGGACATTTTTAAGTACTACAAACAAGACTTGAGGTATGGTAGGCCCTACATCATATTCTCTTAACTTAAATCAAGCTCTCTCCCCAATTATCAGGTCCCCCATTGGGTGACCTCTCTCCATAGCTCTTGCTGGTCGACATATATCACCATCAATCTTGAAGTCTTTGCACTCACATGTTTCCTGTAATTGAAAGATGTCACTGTTTGTGATGAAAGAGAAACGCTCGGGATGACACAAAAAGGACAGAAATCCCTGCGTATTCCATGAAAACCATCTAGCGTGGACTCAACGAGAGGGGCGTCAATGATTTATGGCCCCCAATGGATCCAGAATCCAGCATTCTATCTCCCGATGTGATGGTTGCTTCGCAACTGTTTTAAGAGAAGAGGAGAGAAGGCTGGCTCTTTCTGTATTATGGCTGTCCACCAGAAATGCCTTCTCAAATTGAAAGATGACTGACTGGGTGTTCTCTGTGGATGGTGTGTTTATTGTATGCTTACGGCATGCTGTCAGCTGGAAACGAAGCAATTCAAGGTCAGAGTAGCAAGAACTAAGCAATTCAACGACTGTTGGTGAGACAAATTATGGGACAGTCCAGTCAGATGGGCTGTCAAGTTCTGGGGGTTCAATATGGACAACATCATCAGAGCCAATACAATTAAACCGCTCTATGTGCCGGAATAAGTCCAATAGAAAGCCGGGTTCATGAAGGGGCTCTCAGCTGATTGATTTAGCTCCTCCAGTTTTGCCCATTTCCCCACAGGTAAATCAATCTTGATGGGCTGAGCCTCCCACTGTCCATGTGTACTGTCAATATTGCAGATGGATTGCTTTGGCAATATGTTGGATACTACCTTTGGGTGATGAGTGTCGAAGTTCACCCCCCGAAATTGGGGAGGGTGGGCCACATTTTAACTGCCGATATCATAGGTCGTATTTCCACGTTTTCCATTGTGGTTACTGTACAAGGCGCACTGCTGGCGACTAGGGGCAGTTTGCATGTTTCAGAGGATATGGCCACTGAGTGCCGGGTAAGATCGATAGTCTCCTTCCCAACCCCCTGGTTGTAGCCATCTTGTCCATGTGGCCCCATAATTCGACTTGTCGTATAGTGTCATCCTGCAGTGTATTACGGACAGTGATGAGGGCAGATGAGGCACGGTTTTCCAAAGAGCAATGACATGCTTCATCTGATTTTGTGCTCTGAGAAAAGGAAACTGTCTTACGTGCTGCCATGTTTTTTTTGATGGTTGGGAGCAAAGCTTCTTTGACAACGCCTTTTCTGTGCCACTTGGGTTGGGGATGTACTGGGTACAATAGCCTCTTCATCTGCTGGTAATTTTGGGGAGAAAGTGATGACTGGCCTGGTCTCAGAAGATGATGTAGTAGTAACCTGGTTCAGCCCACATGTTGCCATAGAGGAGATGGTAGGCGTAGTACAGCTGGGAGTTGGGACTATTCGAGGTGGCAATACAGGGGATCGACTGCCCTGATCGCTGATGCCAGTTGGTGGAATAGGCTGACCGAATGTGTTCCATATGCTATTAGTAGACGCAGGCCCATCATAGCTCTCTAGGATCACATCAACCACTCTAGATAAAATCCTCTTTAAGTCTGCCTGTTCCGAGACTGCCAGACTGCGTTCACACTCAACATCACACTCACTGATGCACACACTGACACGCGTCAGCCCATATTTAAATGCTTCCAAGGGAGTAACAAGTTCATAGCAATGGAGCGCCAATCCTTCAGTCAATCAGTCGCAGCTTGCCAATCCCAGGTAAAGCGGTAGCAAATTTTCAGATGTTGAAAAAAGGGAAGTCAACTTCTCCAATGTAAACGCTCACTGCCAGACTGCGTTCACACTCGACTCCACACTCACCAGCGCGATAATAAAAGAATAATAAAACAATAGCTACTTCTAACACTATTGAAGCTTACTTGACGCAGGTTGTGTTTGAGGTTGAAGATGACATTTTGGAGACAGGGGTGATTGCTAAATTCTGAGTGACACTTGCAATTGGTACAATCATCGTTATGTGTATCGAATCCAACATCATTGATAGAGGCTGGGGACTTAGTAAATCTCTAGAGTGCAATGAAGAAGGCACACCTGGGACTGGTCTTCATCCCTCGGTGGGAGCAGAGGTGGGAGGGATTCTCAAGAAGCCTGATAAAGACAAAGGCATCGAAAGCACACTTGGCTTTAATACACAGACCCATAAACCTATCTCCCCCTGCTGCTCGTAGGCAGAGCATACATTGATTGTAGTGCTTTGAGTAATGAGCAAGTAATTAAAAAGATCATCTAGTAGTACAGTGGTAAAGTCTGTGTAGGTGTGATGCTTCCTCCTCTGAACAGGATAGTCGCCTAGCCCAGTAATTTGCTAATCACAGGCATAGATACCACTGGTTGCGCTCATCCGTTCTCGTGGCTTCAGGTGCTGCATATGCAGACGACACTCAGATTTTGGTTTGCTTGGATTGCAGCCAACCTGAGGTGTCGTCCGGATTGTGTGAGTGTCTGCAGGACGTGAAGAGCTGAATGGACAGCAGCTGGCTCAAACTGAACGGGGACAAAACGTAAGTGATGGTGGTAGGTCCTTCTTCTAGAGCTTCTCTATGGACTCCTTCTTACTGGCCGTCTTCTCTTGGTGATCCCCCATCCCGGGTGCCTTCTATCAAGAATGTGGGCATGTATCTTTCATTCTTGCTATCAATGGTTTTACATGTGAGCTCTGTGTGTAAGACTGGTTTCTACTCTCTGAAGTTACTTCGTAAGATTCTTGCCTTCTTACTGGTGGCCCTTCGTCCTTTGATTACCAGTCGTATCAACTATTGCAACGCCCTTTACCTGGCCCAACCCAAAGGTCTCATCTAGCGCTTACAACGTCTGCAGAATATGGGGGCAAGGGTTGCCAGTGGTTCTTCCTATGGTGCTCATGTTATTCCGGTGATCCTTGCTCTTCACTGTCTCCCGGTGACAGAGAGGATTACATTTAAGGCCCTATGCCAGGTACACTGGGCCTATTATCATATTGGAGCCGAGTTCTTGCAAGACAAATTCAGGCCATACATTCCTGCTAGGGCGCTTCGCTCTGAGACGGCTAACTTAGTGATCATTCCGAAATTTCGACGTGCCCGTGTGGTTGGCAGGTCTTTTTCCGTGGCGGCAGGAAAGCTCTGGAATGAGCTGCCAATTGCATTACGGAAGCTTAAGGATCACCTTTAGTTCCGACGCTCCTTGAAAATGTTTCTATTCTAGAATGGGGTCCCGGACAGCCTCTCTGTGATATCCTAGCGCCAAGGTGCCCTCGTGGTGTACGTGTGCTTAATAAGTGCTGTTAACATAGCATAACATAACATATCAAAAGGGGCAAGGAGTAAAAAGTAAAACTAGGCAAAGCAATCAAACAGGAGGCGTTATGGACAGTAAGCAATCATTATTTGGCAGAAGCTACGTTTCTAAGAGTATGCCATTTGCACCCGATTTGCACCCGAGAGCGCATTGTTAACAGGAGTTCCCTGGGATACTGTATCTAACCCACGATAGTGGAGGAGGCACTCGAATTACTCATGGTCAAAATAATGATCTACCATCCAGGGCACAGTACTGAATCTTGCAGAAAAACTGTTTTAGCTGGAGAAATGCATTCAGGAGTTCCTCAAGTTTCGCATATTTTACCTACCTGAGTGAGATGCAGACTTATGGGGAGATTTCCCACGTATCTGTCTTTCTGGAAACAGCCGTATCGCCTGGGAGAAGAGCAGCGCAGATTCTCACCCATCAGCCTGTGCTTGATCCCTGCAGAGTGTGCTTCGTATTAGCCCAGTTATACCGTGTTTCTTTCTTTTTGAGGGTAATATCTTTTTCAATAGGTTAATATCCCCCACCAATGTTCTAGATGGAAGGGCTTAATGCACCAATGTTGCCCATGAGCTACATGTATCTTGCTTGTAAGTAAAGAACACCCTGCGCACTCCGTTTTACAACGTGCAAAAGTCTACCTTTCTCTGCCGTATGTGCAACTTTGTAAACGTGACAACACGTTTTAAATTGCAATAACACTTAAACAGAATGTCAGATTGGCATGGGTGTTGTGCCTATGTTTTAGTTCATATTTCTGTATTTTCATTAATGGGTCTTAGTAAATTGTTAATGAATACATGTTCATATTGCAACACGCCCTGGTTGTACTTGTGTTCTTACTTTAAAGTCTGATGTACAGAATAGGTAAGAGCATTGCTCTGCAGTGTAAGTTGTCTGCTGAAACTGCAATGCAATAATATGGCAGTTCTGGTACCAGGACAGGATCCTCACACATAATAACACATAATAACAAACACAGAAAAATGACATGAAATGTGCTTTATTATAAAGGATGGAGTTGTGCGATGGATTGTTGTGGAGGAAATGGAATAGAACAACTGATGCGAGTTAGGTCAGAAGAAAGGGCTGGTCTTGTGTATGGGGTTGTTTCTGCAGCATAATAAAAAGCACTTCATACATAAAAACCTGCCTCGCCCGTCAGAAGTAGTAAATACTAAAATATGCCAGGTTTCGCTAACACAATACATACTCCTCGTTCCAAACAAACTTGTTAAGAAACGGGGCAGGCGTCTTCACTGTGGTACAAGAGATGTGCATAGTGAAAAAGACAATAGTGCAGCAGGTACGGCCCAGTATAGGTGAGCTGAGAAGAAGTCATCGTTGAGTATTGTCAGTAATTGCTCTGGTAAATGTGTGTGGTATCATTGCGGCTGTAGATTTTCACACAGAACGCAATAACTTTACACCGAGTGCAAATATGTCCCCTCCGCCTAGTAAGTGCTAAAAGCCTTATAACGCACACTTTCAACTTAAACCTGCTTTAAATGCCCTTAACCTCTGCTAACGAAGGCTGGGACTGTTTAAGATCTGTTACAACTTGTACCATAGACAATAAATTTCCTAGGAATGTTGGCAATTATTTCCTGTATGTGTCTACAACTCAAGGGAAACTGACGATGCAGACGCCCAATCGCCAGCTCCGGCTACCCTTTGCTTCCGACCTCCTTCCGAGGGCCCGATTCTCATCATGGCGCAGTGAACGTGGTAAATAGCATGATTCACTGCGCCATTTCGTGACGCCCATGCACCACTGCTATTCTGAAGTGGGCCTGGGCTTCATCACAAAGCACAACAGTGCTTTCGCTGTAATCCGCCTGTTTCTAATGGAAACAGGCAGATTGCAGAATCTTGGTAGGATTTTCATTTAATAACGAGGGAATCGTTATTTAATGAAAATGCTGCCAATCCTATACACCAAAGTGAGCAGCTTCAACATTGCAGGATGTTGAAGCTGCTTACTTTGGTGTATAGGAAAGTGTTCATATACACCCGTGTGGTGCATATGAACACTTTCATGTACACCAAAGCAAGCAGCTTCAACATTGCACCAACAGATTCGTTATATTACGAAAATGCTGCCGAGAACGAAGATTAACACGTTCCTATACACCAAAGTGAGCAGCTTCAACATTGCAGGATGTTGAAGCTGCTTACTTTGGTGTATAGGAAAGTGTTCATATACACCCTTATGGTGTATATGAACACTTCAATTCAAAACGTTGAAGCTGCTCGCTTTGATGTAAATGGAAGTATTCATATACACCCGTGCGGTGTATATCAACACTTTCATTTACACCAAAGCGAGCAGCTTCAACGTTGCAATATGCAACATTGAAGCTGCTAGGTTTGGTGTAAATGGAAGTGTTCAAATACACCCGTGTTTTGTATATGAACACTTTCATATACACCAAAGCAAGCAGCTTCAACGTAACGTTGAAGCTGCTTGCTTTGGTGTACATGAAATTGTCCATATACAACACACGGGTGTATATGAACACTTTCATTTACACCAAACAAGTCTTCTTGTGGCACTCCTCCAGTTTAACGGCACCAAAAGGGTACTGTATTTGTGCGCTAGTTCCAGTTTAACGGCACCAAAAGGTTACCGTATTTGTGCGCTAGTTTAGCGCACATATTAAACTGGCGGAGTGCCACAAAAACAGGCTTCCAAAAAGCCAGTTTCCGAATGTGGCGGTTGCTAGGTTGGTTTCCAACCCATCCCAGCAACCGCCACATATATTCCGAAAGTGGCGCATTCCTTCCGACTTCGGAGGAATGCGCCACCTTCAGAATAGGTCTTAAGTACCGAAAAGGTCATTAAGCATTTTAACGCCCTTTTCGGTACTTAACACCTAGATGAGAATAGGTCCCAGTGTCCTACACACTTTGAAGTTTACTCGCCTATGTTCCTTAGTATCTCAGGCCCTGGTGTGTCCCAGAATGCTCTACTGTTGCTTCATCTGTTGATGGCCATTGAAAGGGCTTTTCTTCGAGCTTCCTGATTCATTTATTTTTTGCGGCCAGCATTGAATATTTTTTTGAAGTGCACCCATATCGGGTTGATTTGTTTCTGCCTTTTACAAGAGGAAATCATCGCCTGAAACCTTCCTCGGCATCTCTGAGCAGAAGGTTCAAATTGTCGGTTGTCATGACGTATGAGTCATGTGGTGTGCAGTTTCCTTCAATTGTGGAAGATCGCTCAACTGGAAGCGTTCTTCAGGGGGGGCAAGGGGTGTTCTGTTGATTGGCATGTTCAGCGCAGCTACAGCTACTTGGCAATCACAGAATAATTTAATTTCTCATTGTCAGATGTGCTTACCAAATAAGACTCAACTGAGTCCTGTAGTAGTGCTTCAATACGTTCTACACCAGCAAAAAGTCATCTTGATTTATATAGAGGGTTTTGCAGTATCCGGTTGTGTTGGGTGTTATATCGTTCATAGCGAGAAATATGATGGGGGAGAAGCTGGTCTGCAGGAAATGGCTCGATTACGGTTGGTAATCCTCATTGCACTAGACCTTCTCCTTCGTCACTGTACTCGCAACCCTCTCACCCTTCCAGTGAGGAGGATGGGTCACTTCTTACCTAGAAGTAGCCCAGGTGCGACAGAAAGATGCATATTGTCACCAACCTCTTGTACCATAGGTTAACGAAAGGGTAGGGGCTTGTGACGTCATGCGCATTGGAGACTTATGTAAGATTTGGTATTGTTTTTGAGAGAGGGAGAAAACCTTGATAGTGAGCATTGGCCCAAGTGAGGAAGCCTAGTGTAATGAGGATTACCCAATGTAATCTGGCCATCAAAAGCAGAAAAAACAACAAATGTATCTCCTGTTTCTTCACTATGTTTATTAGATTCAGTTGGTCAACACACATTCCAACTGCTGCATACTGCATAGTGTTATTATTGCCTTGGCATTTGAAATGTAAGAATTTTTTTCTTAACCATTTTACACCGTATCCATGATACATTTCCGAATTCAGAATATACTCTAAGTCTATAGTGCATGTACATCATCCTGCATTCTTAAACTAAAGAATGAAAGGTCTATTTATTTGTTGGGTTCAGTCTTTGGCAAGGGGGCATTGCTGGCTCGCCTTTCACTGTGTTCACATCATTATCTTTCAGGGGAAGACCATCTGCTTCAGAGTGTCTTCAGTCCCCTTGGCTACAAGAAGCTGGCATGGCCACGATGCAGCAAGTTGCACATGCTTTCCCGACCACACATCTAAGGAGGTTCCTCGAGGACAGGGGCAAGAAAACCCCCATCTATTGACTGGAACATTGTATAAACAGACAACCTTCTGACAAAGAAACGCCTTTTGGCAGCAAACAACATTGTGAACTTTCCAGATAGTACTTTCAGTGTCCTTAATATGGATGACTCTCATGGCGGCCTGCCACTACCTACAAACATTTCTTTCATTTTTCCCCTATGCTTTTTAAAGGCTTCTTAAAAAGGTTGTCAATAGTCTTCCTTTTTCCTTTCATAAACGATGGCCCTCCAAGGCTTTTAGCGACAAATTGTCACTTCTTTGTATATATTCTTTTACATTCATGCCAATACTCACAGTAACACAAAAGCAATTTGAGCAAACGTGAAGTATCTTGTATATTGGCAAAATCAGAATATTGATTGCAACTATATTGCCCATGGCAGGGGAATGACTGAGCGATTACGCTGACTTAAATACTGGAAGTGTTTTTTTTCACTTGATGACATATATAAACGTCAGACCTATTCCAAGTGTGAAGTATTGTTTAGTCTCTCAAGTAATGGCAGTCTAGAAATCGAGGAAGCAAGTTGCCACAGTTAATAAACAACGAGAATCGTTTTTCTCTAAAAAGGGAACATTCTTCTTTTCCACAATATGTGCATAGGATCCGTTGACTTGGATCTATTCGTTGACCATGTTGGTACTGTGCGTAAAACCGGTTAACAACGTTACATTGTACACTAATTTCCTAGACACATCACACTTTCATGTCGATAAATCAAATAAGACTCACAACAAATGGGCAAAATAGCCCGCCTGTCTGACTCACACTGTGGTAGTCAGATATTGATTTTTGCAGTGGGTGGTTTTTGTAGTCCTTAATTGTGTGCGCGTGTGGATATCTATATCAATATATATTTCTATGTAGGTATCCAATATTTTAATATGTATATATTTTGAAAGACTGTGGAAATAGAAAACGAGCCACTGGCACATTTTTACAAACACTAAAAAGGCCAAAGCATCACAGCAGTTTGTCTGAAATAAAACTATGATGTTTTGTGAAAAGTATGTTATTTTAATATGTTTTTTTTAAATGTTACTTTCAATATTTTCTCGTTTACTTGTATTCTTCTTCCTCGAATGCTGTGCTGTGGGGACTTAATGGGGAAGGAAGGTTTGCATTTTCTAGTTCATGTATTATGCTCCCAGTCTGCAGCATATCATTTGCACAATTTGCTAAATATAATTTGCACACATTTTTCCTGTGGCCATGACTTGCTTACAAAATGTGTTCTCTTCAAAAGGAGAAGAAAATTGGAACCCAGTAACATGGTTGCAAAAAAAAAAAGACTGCTCAAAGTATCAAAAGGAACACTGTTGTTTTACTTAATGGAAGACAACATATCCTATCACGCCAATTTAGGTCTTTATCCTTCCGGGTTGAAAAATAAAACACTATTTTCGAACGGGTAAGATGTCACGGAAAGCTGGTGGGATAAAATGATCATCACCTGCTGAGTTGTTTCTATTTTTCCCCCCTACTATGTAGCACACCTTGTCTTCAAAATGACAAAGAGGTATTGTAATTTACTTTTTTGAAAAACGTTTTGTCTTCAGATTCATAAGCCAGTCTATGAGGTTAATAAATGTACCCTTTTGAAGACTGTTTGGAAGAAAACAAGAGATCAAGAACCAACCCAGTGCCCAATTGTTGTTTCCTCTTCTTACCGAAGCCTGGGGAATGTAGGGTGAATCCTGTGATGCAATGTCTTCACATTCGGGACTGATCGCAAGCCTCTTCTTCAAATGCTTACGGTGCCCATTTGGGTTGTACGCATTATGGGGCGAGTAAATCATCATGCACTTTACAGGAGTGACAATGTTTTTCAGTAAGTCTCTGCTGTCCTACACCAGAAAGAGAATGTTCATAGTATTGTATCAATGTACTATTCATCCAATGAACCGATTGGCTACAGAAGGGGCCGTGTTAACGGGGGACTACGGAAGATAGCACTTGCCCAGCCCTATAAATGAGACAAGGGAAAGATACTCCGAAGAATTTTCCAGAAAGATAAGCAGCTGCTTCATAGATGAGTAAATAAATCAAGCTCCTGCTGGGAGAAGGCTCAGGTATGGTAGAAAAAGCAGCAGAAAAAAGGAAGCTTCAAACCCACTAGAAACTCGCAACAAGCGTTGGCAAGAATTGTGCGCAGCGTTGGCAAGAATTGTGCCTATCTCCACACATCATGCCAATACACCATTATTGAATTACATTGAACTACACATGTGATGGCAAACCTACATAATGCACAAAACTGAAGCCAGATGCAACAAGACTATGCAGAGATTAAGACCAATCAATCACCCATCAAATAACTACTTCTCCCTTGAATTGTGTAAGCCGTTGCCACATTCTGCACCTTTTGTAGACTTGGGATATTGCGTTCTTTGACCTTAGTTTGTACTTGTTTTCTGTTACAACATATAGGTTGTTTTTCTGTGAACATCTGCACTCTTAGAGGACCTTGCCATTTTCTGTGTGTGTTTTGGTGTTTTGTTCATGTCGGCGGTCTGTCATGGAAGTGTTTATACTTATTGTATGCAAATAAAATATTTGGAATTGCACCCGGTTACTTGGATATCGTGCTTGATGTCTCATGTTTGTAAACCCTGTTGTATGGTTTTGAAATAGACACCATGGGGTATGGTGGTGTCAGTGCATACTGTTGGATTAACGGATGTAGTGCAAGACGCCAGCACTCGTACCTGTGGAGCATGTAGATGGACAACATCAAACAAAATACAGTGCATAAGTGTTAGGCTAGCATGCACGTATTTGGTTTTGTATAGTGCAAACTTTGCTGGGAAGCAACAGAGCGCATACAACAAAGGGATACAGCAAAGGGGACATAATATTGAAGAACATAGGAGGATAGACTAGTAAAGGTACAGCGAGACAGACGTAGTGAGAGGGGATACAGGTCATCGGGAAGGAAGACTCAGTCTGGGTCATGTAGAGTCTGCGGCTGCATTCCCATTGAAGCTATACTTGAATGAGTTTCCAGTGATCCGACCTTCCTCAATCCCGTGTGGAGCCCATGGCTCTGTATCAGCGATTCCCTCCCTTGCCTTCTATATCTATGAGAGAAGGAAAGGTGTTACCTTTCAATCCCCAGAGAAGACCCTCAAGGTATCAAATCTTTAAGTGCCTCCTCCTCATCCCACATGCTTCTGCCTTCTTCTATGTCCATGTTTCCCGCCATTTGAAAAGCAACGCCGAGATTCAGTTTGTTTTTTTCTCCAGGAAGTCCGCACTTCTAATTGTAGTCAGTTATCTCGTTTTCCATTATATTTTTGTTGGATAAAAGCAGGAGTTGGACCTCATCAGGAGAAAATATACACCTAAGAAAGAAGCACTTTGTTTGTGTACTTAGTTTCCTCTGCATCTATAAATAGGTGGCTAATGGTTATGCTAAAATGGCGAACAGCACCCTGACAGGGCTTGATGAGGGGGCTTATCGCAGGCCATTATAGGCCTGGACAATGGGAGGCGTGTCAATAGGATTTCAGAGGTGACTGGTGAAGGACACTTTAGAATTCACCACTAGTAAAGGAAAGAGAATAAGTAAGTATGCACTTCTTTTTAGGGCAGAACAGATACTATGCTTCTAATTCAATACTTTGAAATGGGAGCGTACGGCACGTTGATTATTAATAGATTCATTGAAATGCTGATTTATTAGCACACAATAGAAGTGCCTGGAGCATGGGGCTAATGAACCATTACCGAGTCTCTGCATGGTCGTTATCAATGGTTAGTGACCCGCCTCTGAATTGTGCCTTCCAAATCTTAAAGTGGGTGTGCAACAGCAGGCCGGTCATTATATAATTCTACAAACCAGTACAAAGGATTGTCATGTGAAGATTAAATGGCACAATTCATGTGAACACGCATTGGTAAAGCCAAACATTTTAGCCTGTGCATAGTGAAAATGTTTGTGTTACCATATTTTGCCATCATATGACCAAGTACTCAAACCTTGTCAAACCTTTTGCTCGGTATCAGCATCACATGCGCAGGTCAAGTTACTTTGACCATTTTCCAGTCTTTACCACCATATGCGCACATTTGGGTATCATTTATCCAGTACTTCAATGTTATCCTCAGGTACACACTAAATATTGAAAGAATTGCCATCCTATACAAGAGATTTCCAGGATATGCCCACATAATCACACCTGTAGCGGATACTGCAGTCATGAGTCAAGGTGTATATAGCATATGCTAGGCATTACCGTAATTTGTCTGGGTTCTAACGCAGTATACTGTATGCCTGACTACCCACTCCTATTTCCAGGTAATTCACTAATTTGTTAAGTGCTACCACTAAATTCATAGTTACTCTCACCAAATTCTATATTCTACCATGAAATGTTTTGGTACTCATACCATATGCCATGAACATGCATCATTTGACAGATGTACCAACACATGCCCAGGCATTCATACAATTTCCAATGTATTGCCATCATTTCCCAAGATACTAACACCATTTGCTGGCTATTGACATAGGCACAGGTACTTACACCTTTTGCAAGATATGGCCATAAACTGTGCAAGGTACATCATGTTCTTTCAGTACTCCATAAATTGTAGTAGGCACGTGGATGAGGGATCCACCATTGCTGGCAATACAATATGGCAGTCCATTTGAGGTTAGAATTTCATGCAATGGCTTACCAAAGGCTTAATCCCAATGGCTTTTACATGCATTTTAGCAGTTAGTGCACTGTTGTATATTGGTGCACGGTCTGTGGTTTCACTAAAAGATATCCTGATTAGGACCTGGTTTTAGAATGCACCAGAATCTCAACATTGCCCTGTATACAACCCCCCTTTCTTCTCTGGAATCCTTCTTGGGAAAATGGATCAGGAGGTGTCTCATTCCTACCATTTGCTAGGCATTGCAAGAATAAATATAGGTACACAGCAGTTATGGCTATAAGTTGACCATGTACTCACATAACCTATCTTTTATAACCACCAGATGTCTAGGGAGGCAGTGACGGGGGAAGGGCCGAGTAATAGAAGAGACGACATTCTATTTCTCTGCTCCTCTCCACCAGCAATGGTATGGGACTTTGGTGTCCCTGCTATCCCAAAGCCTGGCTTACCCCGCTACAAAGGATGGGGGTCAGTGGAGGGTTAGGGTAGGCAGGAGCACAGACCCCATTGTTGAGCATCCCAGGGCTGGTACGGTACATAAGAGCAAAGTATAGGGGACAGAAGCCCACATCTCACTCTGCTGCTGGTGTCCGCTCTACAAGTCCCTACTTCATCCTGCTATCCATGCCCTTGAATGAAGTGGGCAGCAGAAGAAATATTCTCCATAGAAAGCTTCCATAATGAGTTGAATGTATTCGCTCTTCTCTTTTTATAAAATCACTGAAAGAGAAAAGAGTTTACAAGTGTGGTTCCACATACAGTAGCACGAAATACTATTTTGTGGCATAGTGTTTATGCAGGAGTCTAAAGTTTCAGGGCTTTCCTAAGGAATACTGTGACCCTAGTTACAGATATTTCGAGCCCTCTTTATTGAACACCTAGATTTTTATAAGTGATAGGAATGACACACCTTATGATGTATTTCCCATAGAGATTCTGGAGTAGGAAGTGGGCCTGTTGTGGAAAATTGACTTCTGCTCTCCAGGAGTACAAGGATGAATAGAGCTAAAGCGCCCACACAGCCCTCACGCTTACAGGCACTATCAAGAAATATACCTCCTTCGCCTTTTGTGGTAATGTGGGCCAAGGGAAGGCTATATTCTCAAGGTGGGTGTGAATGTGCTTCAGTAGCAACCCACACAGTGAAGTATAGAAGTCCAAAATGAAGGAATGTCCAATTAAGATTCTATAAAAGTATGTACTTTAATTAAATACATCATGTACAATAATAACTAATGCGCAAACACTGTAAAAACCCACCCATGTAAAAAGAACACAAAATATGCAAGGTAGCAAGATGCAGCACTATGGGTAATGAGACTGATGGAGAAAAGGCAACAAAAACCACATTGTTCAAAGCATATGTTCTTGAGTTGCAAAAAGGGATTAATGTGCCACTCTCTAGGGCCCAAAAAGCACCAGGGGACAGTTATCAGGCAATAACACCTTTTGAGAACAGTGAACCAGGCTTCTCTGCACTGTTCGGCAGTTTGAGTCAGTTCAAGATGCGGTAGTCACGGTTGTCCAGCAGCGAGCTGGTGTCAAAGCGGGGTCGAACTGGAAGGCTTCAGTTCGAAGGGATGCGAGTGATGAAAGTCACAAGGTTCAGTTCGGCAGTCAAGGTTCAATGGCGGACGGGCTGGTGAGATGCGCAGGCGAGGTGGTTCGGTGCGGCTCAAAGAATGCTGTTTGGGAAGAACACCAGCAACGTTAAAGAGACTGGTGGTATGAATGGCAGATTGAGCAATGCAGAGACAGTTGTACTTCTCTGTTCAAGCCGAGACAACGGTGCGCTCTAGGTGGCACAGTGCGGCGGCAAACATGTTTGAATGAGCAGACTGCAGTTCAAAAGGTTATGAGTGCCAAAGGCATGGGGGTCCTGGTGGTTCAAACTGGGTCGAACACTCTCTTATCACGGCTCACAACAATTCAGCAGCGAAATGGCAGGAATCCTGGCTGTCTTGGTTCTCAGAAGCTGTGAAACGCACTCCAGTATCTCAGGGACAGGATGAGTCCTTTTTGCAGGCCCCCAAACACGGGGGAAACTAGCACACACCTACCAGGGGTCCTTCAACACAGTGAGGTCCTGGGCAGCAGTCTGGCTGGCAACATTGCAGGTATTTTTACAGCAGCATGTTCAGCCCAATGGTCCCTGGGGATGATCAGGGGCCAGAGCTTGCCTTTGCCTTAGAACACCTGTCTTCTCCTCACAACTAGAGGACTTTGGAAAGGACTGCTCTCCCCACAGGGTCCAATTAAATCTTCTTTAAGGGTTGAAGTCCTAAAGATGATTGAAATAAGTAGTGTGAAACCCCTTCTTTTAAGCGCAAAAGCCCCCAGGTGATTGGACTAAAGCTAGCCTGCTTTAGGGGTCCAATCACTGTTCCTGGAATAACTGGACTTGGCTTTCTAACATCACACCCAAAGTGCTTTGTACTACAGGAATTGGAGGAGACAGGAAGGAAAGATAGAGGCAGAGAGAAACAAGATGGTGGGACCTTCCTCCAGCTGTAAAGAAATCCCTCTGAGTACAATAACCTGCCCCCTTCCCTTCTCAATAGAATCAAAGGCCGCTACATATGCAGCACCCTGGTTTGAGGCCTAGACTTTTATGAATAGGTGTGCCCTTTAATTCCTGTTCCCAGGCTAGTTTCATTTAGACAGGCTGTCTCTCTGGGTTGGGGTTAACTGCCCTCACAAAGGAACAAAGAGAGGCAATCCTCTAAGGTTACAGTCTTAACAGCAGTTGCAAGGTTCAGACTATATGCAGAGATTCCACAGATTAACTGGGCTCACAGGGCTGACACATGTATGATATCAAATAGATGTGGCTTGGATAACCTCAAGATATGCTTACCACCATACCCTAAATGAGGTATTTACAATGTAACCTGCCACCAGGACAACATCCTGTAGTATTTGCAATAGGGGTAAATACCTTAAATGCAGCCCCTGATATGATAGTTATTTATAACATGCTTAATACCCAGAGGTTTCTAACCGTGGACCTGGGGATCAAACCTGTGTTGCTCTGTGTCGCCTTGCCTCCAAGGCGAGCACGTTGCCCCTGAGCTATGCTCCCTCCCTGTGCTGCTGAGACTTGGCTGGCTGTCTATGAAGAGAGCACCTGAAACAAATTAGTTGCAAGGACATTAAGGTGAGAACTTAACGCATCAAAACCCCTGAAATTCAGCTAAAACCACCTTATCTTCGCGCCCCCTGTTGTGCAGCCTATGACCACAATGATGACATCACTGGTGACTTCACTAATGACCTCAGTTATGCCGCCCAAGGTTGCAGGGCAGTGGGTTGCTTTTATTGTCAAGTCAGAATTGCAGGTGTATGAGGTACTCATTAGATGCACTGGCTGCGACATCATCCATATAAAGCTCATTCCCAACAGTAACTGCTCTATCAATTTCGTACTTGTGTACCGTCCACCTGACATCATGTCACATTTTAATGAAGAAGTACTGAGTATTCTGGCCATGCTTAATACCCCTCACAGCTCCACCATTGTACTCAGAGACTTGAATCGCTGGCTAAGGGTTGCAAGCAGCAGGTACGCTAGGGATCTGGAAAAGGCACTATTTACATCTAATTTCAAATTTCTCAATACCGAGCCAACCCACTCAGAGGGACACACCCTCGACTAGATTACTGCCAGAAATATTAGTCTAAGCACTCCCTCATTGAAGCATGCCCCTGATCACACCATTCTGCCATTACAACAGCTATATCCTTACCCCAATTGCCTAACGGACAGCACTCTAAAATGCTCATCATGGAGCTCACCCAGGACTCAGACGCGCCATAATCATTAGTAGATTGTTACAACACCAACCTGAACCATCTTTTGGACGAGGTTGGGCCCCCTTTGACGGAAAACAGTGAGCAACACCCCCAGTAAACAGCTCTTGTTTACCCCCTCGATGGTCCAAGCAAAGCGAGCAAAGAATAGATCAGAAAGGGGATGGGTAAAAGACCTGTCCAATGTGAATAAAGATGCCTGGGCCCGTGCCACCTATAATCGCTTAATCTGCATGCAAAGAAAGATCTCTTTAATAAAGAAATCAAGACAGCCAACAATCAACCCAAGAAGCTGTTCAAAGTCTACCGCTGCTTGAGTAACCTATGGTGCAACCCCAGTCATGTGCCCCTTCCAAGGAAGACTGTTTCAAAGTCCAAAAAGAATTTGTCGACAAAATATCATTAGCTCGTTCTAAGATCTCGGCCTACATGGAAAAACGTGGACCGCATATCATACCCAGTAAAATTAGAGAGTCACAACCCATTGATAAATTCTCTTTCTCCCCTGTCTTTGCCATGGACATCCTTAGCATCTTGAAAACCATAAGGCCAACCTCCTATGTGGGAGAAACCCTGCCCTCTAAGTTTGTGACAAAAAGAAATCACGATATCTTTGCCTCTTTTTTAAGCCTATTTTGTAAACTTTTAATTTAG
The DNA here is from genome assembly GCF_040938575.1 of Ambystoma mexicanum. NCBI lineage: Eukaryota > Metazoa > Chordata > Amphibia > Caudata > Ambystomatidae > Ambystoma > Ambystoma mexicanum. The sequence goes on from NC_090924.1 coordinate 152,423,237, forward strand.
AGATGTCACGATACCCGCTATTCTCAAAAAAGTGGTTGTCTCGCCCCTGCCAAAGAAACCAGGTCTAGATCTAAGCAACCCCAGCCACCTGCGGCCTATAAACAATAAGCTCTTCTTGCTTAAGGTGATCGATAAAATTGCCACCAACCAATTCCAAAAGTACCTGGAACTCAAGAACATCCTCCACCCTTATCAATCAAGCTTTCGGGTTACCCATGGGACGGAGACAGTCTTGGTGGACATCCAGACCAAAATGTTGAGCATTGTAGAACAGGGGAAGGCAGGCAAGCTGATACTTCTTGACCTGTCGGCCGCCTTCAGCCTGCTAGACCATGGTTGTCTTTTAAGTCGGCTGACCTCCCCCGGCCAATGCTGCGAGAGGGCCATCAACTGGATCTCCTCCTTTCTTGGCTGCAGGAACTTGTGTGTGGGCTGGGGAAAGGCCTCCTCAGGTCCTGAATCTATCAAGGAGGGGGTTCCCCAGAGTGTATATTTATCCCCAGCATTATTTATCCTCATCATCAGGCCTCAATGTGTATTTCTCCAACCACGCACACGACGCGCAACTCATTTTTGAGTCCAGTGGTAACTACAAGCAAGATCTTGCGTGGCTAAGGCACTTACATTCCATCATTAACGACTGGATGGACTTAAACTCTATGTGCCTCAATCCCTCTAAAACCAAACTGTTGGTTTTTGTCTCGACGCATGCCAGAGGCAAATGCTCAGATGAGTACTCTTGCATGCTTATTGACAACCACGCCACGACCATCAGGAAAAAAGTGAAATCCCTTGGAGTCTGCATGAATGCAGATGTTAACTCTGCAGCTCATGTCGACTGGATCATCCACGGCACACAATACCACCTCAAAGTGCTGAGACATGCTAAACCTCTTCTGACCCAAAGAAACCGAGCCATCCTGGCCAGGGCAATCATACAACCACACCTTGACTACTGCAACTCATTGCTACTGGGGGCTACGACTCATTGCATCGACTTGCTGCAGATCGTATAGAATGATGCTGTTTGCTTTGTGTATGATCTGTCCAAAAGAGAGCACATATCCAGCGCCCAGAGTGATCTGCACTGGCTTCCTGTCACAGCCAGGATTTTCTTAAAAGCCATCACTATGACCCACTAATGTGTCTCTGGTAAGGCCCCTAAATACCTGAAGGAGCACTTCATGCTGCACATTCCACTGAGACATCTCTGCTCCAGCCCTAAGGAGCTGCTGGTGGTGCCCAGAGCCAAAAAATGCATGGGACGGGGAAGATTTTTTCTTGTCCTAGCTGCCCAACTTGGGAACACCATCCCACTCGGACTACGGAAAGAAACCCAGTTGTCGTGTTTTAGGAAACTTCTTAAAACCCACCTCTTCACTTAGGTTATTCTTCTTTCTCCCTCAGCTCCTTTCTTTTTCGTCTCATCTTTTTCTACAGTCCTTGGGCCTCAATACGACCCAGGCGGTAAGTTACCGCCTGGGTCGTACCTTTACCACCATGGCGTAAACTGCGTTTACGCCATGGTGGTTGGCGGACTTACCGCCCCATTCCGAGGTCGGCGGGGCGGTAAGTCCCCAATCCCCATTTACCCTTCCCCATTCCCATTTTTGCCCCATAGGGCATAATGGGAGTCGGGAAGGCGTTAATTACGCCACCGTAAATTACGGTGGCGTAATTAACAACATGGTCCCTTAGCGCCATGGATTTTAACACCTGCTAAAAGCAGGTGTTAAATCCGCCATGGCGCTAAGGGACCTCGGAATCAGGCGGTAAGGGTCGGCGCTGTTTACGCTGCCGTAAACCCCTTGCCGCCTGAGTCGTAATGAGGCCCCTTGTGTCTTTGTGGCGCCCTCATGCCTACGCGCTCTTAGCGCTTGATAAACAAATATAAAATAAATAAATGAAATACGCAAACATCAATGCATTATAAAATGTGATACTATTTAAAGATTACTATTACTTTGTACAGTATGTGTATTATTTCAATTTTAACATGCTAATCATTTCCAAAAGAGACACAGAACGAAATATCCATCTACGTACATGTTTTAAAGCGGATGTAGGTGATTTTACCAAATTCATAATTTCGTCAAATGTCATTGAAGTGGGCAATTCCTTACAATGGCCCTCATTACGACCCTGGCGGAAATCGAAAAACGATGGCGGAAATGCAATACCGCCATCGAATAGCGCTCGGTGCGATTATGACCCGTCACCGCAAAGTACGAAGCCATTAGCGACACCGAAGTGAACGCCAACGCTAACTGCACCAAGCACGCGCGCGCGCGCCATGCCAAACCGCAAACACCACCATGGTGCAACGGTACGCCAATTCCGACCCAAGCGGACATGTACCTAACGCCATCAGGCATGGCGCAATGTACCATTCCGCCATGGCGAGAAGTACGGCATCGCGAATCAACCGTAAACGGCCCCACTGAGTGCCTGTACACCGCTCCCTGCCCACAAAGTACAACTCCCCGTAGGTGCAATGAAGCCACAATGCAACCAGTGAAATGTACAAGTCACCCATGCATGCCAACGAACAAAAGAAACACAAGAGGGGCCAATGGGAGCTGCAGGGCACAGATGGCACGAATACAGAAGCCATCCCAATGGACATGACCACAGTCCCCCACCAAGAAACGCACGCAAACACAGGCACCAGTGACCACCAACATTCCGAAAATCACATCATTCCACCAGTCCACCTGGCCGACCGGCATCTGTTACACAAAACCCAATCCCCCGCCCCTGAGCATGACAACATTCAAACTGTCATATTGGCAGCCCCCATCCCTGACCTCACGGGCTCCGTAGGCAAACGCGCCCAGTACAGTACCACGCAACCAAACTCCGAAGCTGGAACCCAGTGCAGATCTCCTCACAATACATCGCCCCCCAAATAGGCATATGCCACATCAATTGCAAAGAAGAACGCTACACGGGCCAAATCAGAATAGAAATTTAATGCACATCAAAATCACCAAGCCCATACAGCCATCAGGCCATGAACTCCAAAACACCATTCACCATTGTGGGCTGCTTCCGCAAGAAATGACCAGCCACTACCTGTGTGTCGCCCTGTACCCCCATGGTACACAGAGCCACATTCACGTACGAAAAGGCTCCATGGAAGCGCACAGAACCGCAGGGCCGTCCCAATGGGGAGGCACTAGTCCAGCTGAAAGGCCGAAATGTTGCTCCGAGCCACCAGTACTGCGTAAGGGCATGTGGCCCATTGGCGATCGTCCCATAAGATCATAATGCTGCTCCACTGATTCACACGAAGCAGCAGGTGTCGGGAGTAAAAGCCATCTGCAGGAGTGGCATACAGATGGCAGTGGCAAAAGGGGAGGAGATACCTGTCAACCAAAAGAAAACAAAAAGAACAGAATGGCCATCAGAACTACATTCCAACAACTCACTTCAATGATCACACGAAATCCACAGCCATATGCATGCTAGCCCACTCAAAAGGATCATCACCACCCCCAAACCACCTGCGACTCATAACCATCTATATCGAGGTGCAAACACCATCACAAACGAGTGTACCTGTGCATGCGTCTGTCAAAACAGATTCCATCAGATGGGAATGTTAACGTGCATGGACACAAGTGTCTGAGGGCGCCTCGAGACAGGGAGGGCTCAACAAGGCCAGATGGACGATGGTCCCACTATGGCAGCCCTGCATCACATAGCGTAGGGGAGGCGGATAGATCCCAAGAAGCCCTGTACATGGCAAACTCTGTATCAAATCACCTGCCCATGCATCCATCCATCATTCCCTCATCCCGGGATCAAAATGCCTGAATAATTACTCACATAACATTAGAAACATCCATTGAGTCTGTGCGTTATGCAGCCTGCTAAATCCACAGTGCCCCAGCCCGTAAATCCAGTGTTGTGAAGTAACATGTATTTGGGAACGGACGGCCTCATCGCCCACGTAGCTATTGCGCATCCCCAACTATTCATATCAATCATTGCTCCCTCGCCATGGCCCCTGTCCCAAGGACATAGAACAATAGAACGTTACATTTGCAGTCAGACCTGTGGGCATCTCCTCGGCGCTAGCTGGAAACCGAAAGCGCCGCCCCTCGAATTCCTCATTTGCAACATCACGTCGAAAAGGCATCTGTGGCCGTTTGAAATCACTAATTATTCCATCGAGTGCGGCTGTGTGTGAAAATGGCAACTGCCTTCACCCACGAATGGGACGCCCCGCCCGTCGTTGCAACTCGGTACAGTGATGCATGAGGGCCCACCGTTACTCGAGTACTACGTTCCACTGACCCCTCACAAGTCAGATCGCGACTGCACAGATAGTATGTGAAACAATGGGACCACAGCAGAATGAACATATCAACCAATCTTACACGGCCATTGGGTACTAATACATGATCGTAATAGCAAGATACAATTCCCCGAATTGCAGCGTTGTGCGCGGGACGTGCTCGGCCAAAGGGGAGAGCAGTTTGCACAGGTGGAATCAATCACCACAGGTGGAGGCCATACAGCCTGAAAACACATAAATTGCACAGCCAGTCTCCTCCCACAACCACACCGAAATGCTACCGGCAGGACTCGCGATGTTGGCCCTGGGGGACCTGATAGCACTGCAAGTGCTCCAACTCCAAGAAGAAGACGAACACCAACTACAACCGGCCGCACGGAGGAGACGCAGGAGGAGGAGGAGGCCAAGGCAGGGCCAGCAAGGCCCACCAGCACAGCCACTACCACCACGCAGGCAGCCCGCAATCCCACGCCTCCGAGCACATCCGTTCAACCTCACTGATGAGCAGATCCACACCCTCTACCGTTTGGACCGGGACACCATAGCCGCCATTGTGGACATGACACAGGCTGACCTTGTCAGCATGATAGATAGCCCAACCGCCATCCCACCCCTACTGAAGGTGGTGTCTGTACTCCACTTCCTGGCCACAGGCACCTACCAGCACACAGTCGGACAGTTGCATGGCATTTCTCAGCCACTGTTCTCACGGACACTATTGCAAGTGCTCGATGCCCTCCTGCAGCACGCAGACGACTACATCTCTCTACCACGCTCGGAGCAGGAAATTACCAACACAAAAGTGGGATTCCATGCACTTGCCGGCATACCGGGTTGCATTGGTGCCATCGACTGCACCCATGTTGAATTGGTCGTCCCACATGCCATGGAGGCCCAGTACCGCAACCGAAAACAATTTCATTCCCTGAATGTACAGATGGTGTGTGACTCCAACAGGATCATTACACATTGTTGTGCCCGATTCCCTGGATCAACCCATGATTCTATGGTCTTGAGGAACTCTACAATACCACGCTACATGGAGCGACACGCAGGGAACAGATCCTGGCTACTCGGTGAGTCTCATTACATGCATGATGATGTGGGGTATGTGAATTGGCATTGACCTGCCAGGAAGGGGGGGGGGGTGTGCGTACGTATCAATGGCATTCCACATCATACGTTTCTCGTCCACATACAGGTGATGCTGGATATCCACTGAAGAGATGGCTCCTCACACCAGTCCGGAACCCACGGGACCAGCATGAGGAGGGCTACAACCATGCCCACTCACGTACCCGTGTAGTCATTGAACAGGCATTCGGCCTACTGAAGACTCGTTTCCGCTGCCTCAGCAGGTCTGGCGGGGCACTCCTGTACCGCCATGAGAAGGTTGCAAAGATGGTGATGGCATGTGTCATGCTCCACAACATGTGCGTACGTAGAAATGTGCCCATGCCCCCTGACGCAGAACTGCAAGCACCTGATGATGGTCATGATGAGGGTGGGGATGTGGCAGCACCTCATGGAGTCTGCGAGGCACCGGAGGCCCGTGACATTCGTCAGCATCTCATAGATGCATGCTTCTAGCACTCACGCCTGGTGGCTGATACATGGACACGGGACTCGTGGCACTGCGTGTGTCTGGGACATGCACAATATGGACTGTGCGCCTATGATGGCCTAGTACACAAAGATCAATGTCCACACTTCTCATTGGTTGATCGTGCACTTTTTATGGCATATGTGATATCATGTTGAACACCCTATCGACCCGCCACCCAAGTGAGCCCAACACACCCCCTCCACCCTCCTACCTCCCCCCCGAACACCAGTGTCCAGAGATGCTCATTGTCGGTGGGCTGTCGCTATTGCAAGCCCCCTCTGCGGGTATCAGGGGCACCCCTGCCTGTGGAGCGCAGGTTCCTTCCAGATCTACGTTGGGGGCTGCCCTGGACGGAACTTGCAACGGATGATGTGTCTGCCTGCTCACGTCCATGCATGTCCCTAAGGGTTTGCGAGAGCTCAGTGAGCACACGGCGCACTGCGGCAAGTTCGGCACATACGTCTTTGGACGTCGCATGCAGTTCCCCCCTCAGGCTCTCGGTGCTTCTCTCCATTTGTGCCCTTAGCGTCTCTGTACCTCTCTCTATTTCTGCCCTAAGTGTCTCAGTTGATGTTTCTATGTCTGCCTTAGTGCCCCCACATCCATCGGCATGGTCCTTGAGGAGTGTGGCCAGTTGCTGCTGTTGTTCGATTAACTTGTCCAGGGACTGTTGCCTCTGCTGGGCCATGGCCATTTGCGGGGGTGTCACAGAGGGGCTGTTGTCCTCATGTTGCCTTGCCACAGGGCTTGTGGGGGATGGCCAGTCGTCGTCTGGTGGGTGCCCCTGCGTGGTATCCTCATGTTGTACGGGATGGAACAGACAGGGGGATTGGGACAGGTCATGGATGGATCTGACTTCGGCATCCCCGTTTTCTGTGTCCGAGCATGCTGCCATCAATGGGGTGTCACCTATGGTGCTGCTGCCACCAGAGGCAGTGCCTTCTGTGGCATCCATTGGGGGGACCTGTGGTGGTGGTGTTGTGGGCATGCTGGCTGCTGGGGTGCCTGTTGATGTTCCCTCCTCTGTGCTGCCACCTGATTTGTGCTGCTGCCGTGTCTTGATGCGTGCAGCTGAGGTGGAGGGTCTCTGGCCGTTGGTCTTGGCCCTCTTTGCAGGTGTGCTGGTAGGGGTGTCCTGTAGCTCGTCGTTTGGATCGGACCCTGTGGTGGAGTAAAGGAGGGCGAGGGTTATTGATGGGTCTGTGGGAATTGGAATGGCATTGTATCACATGCATTGGGGTGGTACCTGAGGGTGATTTGGGTCGGGGCCTTGGAGGTGCTTTGATTTGTGTGTGGAGTGAGGGTGCAGTTGTCTGGCAGCCTGCAGTTAGGGTGTGCCTGCTGCACGTGTAGTGCGTGTATTAGGGGTTTTTAATTATTTATGTATTTATTGTGGGTTTTAACGTGCGCTTGCAGGCCGATGTGTGTGGACGTTCTCCTGGACATGTGTTTCTGTTGCACTATGTGGACGCATGGTACTTCACATGGATGGACTGTGTGGATTTGGCATTGTTTTATCTGGCCCACCTACCTGAATCTTCGGATGTCTGCACTCCTTTCTCCATCCCTCCGACTCCCTCTATGCTCTCCATTCCGATGGTGGAGGCACAGATTTCTTCCCAGGGGGTCAACTTGATGGGTGATTCAGGACCTCCCCCGGTGGCTGTGGCAATGTTGCGGTTGGCAGAGAGTATGCTGCGGACGCGTATCCGCAGGTCGTCCCATCGCTTGCGGCATTGCTGTGGGGTGCGGGGTGCGGTCCCCACCGCACTTACCCGCTGTGCCACCAGAGCCCATATGGCCTTCTTGTTTGCGAGTGCCGTCCTGGTCATTTGCGTGCAGAAGACGACGGCAGCATTCTCCTGGAGGGTCTCTGTTAGCACGGTGAGTTCCTCGCGGGAGAAGTGGACTTGCCGCTTGCGGTCGCACGCTTTCTTCGCTGCTTTTCCCATTATTCTTGGTTTCGCTAGGGTGGTTGACGGGTTGGGGTGTGTTTCAGGGTAGTGATTTTAGTGGTTGTGTGGTTTTAGTGTATTTATAGGTGTGCGCCGGGATGTTTCCCGTTCCGGGCCCATGTTTTTACTTCCGTTTCCGTATATTTCCGGCCACCGTACTTTCCGGGAGGCGCACACTGCGGTGACCGCTAAGAGGGGTGGCGGTATTGCACCTAGGGCGCCGTACGGCGGCGGTGTGGGCCGTTTTGGGGTCATTTCCGCCATCGCGGACTTTGCACTTCCGCCATGCCGTGGTGCTCGTGCCCGATGGGTCGGAATGGGCCGCACTTTGCTCCTTCGTGCAATGGCGGAAACGCTATTTCCGCTGTGGCGCTCCGGTCAGTCGCTTTCCGCCAGGGTCGTAATGAGGGCCAATGACCTTAAGCATCTATCCTAGTTCTGATCTGTAGGATGTTACATTAAATCATATATTTAATTATTTATACAGTAATGGGAAAGTAAGAACACACTACAAATAAGATTAGATGTTTGTCACATCATTGAACACAGTAGAATGTTTTAAGTAGCACACAAGTCAAGTGTTAACAAGATGATGATTCGAATTAACCATCTTGTTTACATTTTTCTTGATTTGTTTTTTCTTTTTTTCCCTTTTCTTCTTTTTCTCCATATGCACATTTTTTCTACCCCACATATCCTTCCCTACGCCCATCCCTTATGTTTCTGTCCACCAACAAATGTTTTATATAAATGGTATTTTTGTTGGCAAATCATGACGAATAATGTCATATTCTCATTATTTAATGTTATATTTTTACGTGTGCACTTTATGCATTTCATTACCTAATGTGTAAATGTATATTCAATAGCTCTGGTTTGAGGAAGGCGCTATGCAATGTCGCCGAAACACGTGCTACAATGAAGGGCGCTCATAAATAAATCTCAGCTTTTTGAGACATCACTATTGCAGTGTGGCGCATTTGTACGAAAGAGAGTCTCCAATTCTAGTTTTTAATATAGAGGTTGGAGTGGGTACCTCTATCTCTCTTGCCAAATGTGACATTTACAATGACAAGTCAGGTTTCGAAAAACTAATCTCAGGTCGCAGAAGGTTAAGTTTGGCGTCAATCCACTCCACAACGTGTGTACTACAAAGGAAAGCTTAATAAGTAGTGATATGATGTATGTGTAGCTCATTACTGTTTTAAACAATCTACTCATTGTTAAGAACTGCTATAAAATGCTAATATCACATATGTACAAACGTAAGGGTGGCCTAACTATGTGCAAATACCTAGAATGATCTTATGTCTGATGCCACTAGTTAAATAATCATGGATGTCATATATGATGTTATTAGGGATGTCAACTGTGATGTCATAGATGATGTCATTAATGAAATTCACTGAAAATATAAGTAAGGTGGAGATTAATTACCTTGATGTGACTATCAAAGTGGACCCAGAGAAGGGAGAACTGTATGTGAAACCTTACCAAAAAAAACACTGATCGTAATGCCCTATTACATTATACAAGTTTTCATCCGACTCACACACAAGATAATTTACCTTTTGGCCAGTTTCTACAGCTAAAAAAGAACAGCACTAAGAATGCAGACTACAAAGAAGGAGCCCAGAGATTGAGAAGTGACCTACATAAAAGAGGCTACCCTACCAGGCTAACAAAAAGGGCCATGAAGAGAGCTGACAACAATAATAGAGAGGCAATTCTCGAACAAAACCCTAGAGATAAAAATAAAGAAAACAAAGTGTTTGTCAACATTTATAGCAACCTCTCAAATAGAATACAGAAGATTATTCATCGTAATTGGAGAATTCTCGAAAAAGGGAAAGTACCATTACAGAAACCATTGATGGCATTCCGAAGAAGTAGGTCTATAAAAGATCAGATCATGAGAAATCATATCACTAAGCAGATTAAACCACAGTGGACCCTAACAGAAACATGGGGGATGCGGGCACCAGAGGGTCATTACCCATGCGGATCCTATGTGTGTTGTCAACAAACCAATAAAACAACGGAAATAGACTTAGGCCTGAAAAATCCATGGAAACAAAAAGTTCTGACGAATTGTAACTCTAGCTTTGTAGTCTATGTGATCTGGTGCCCCTGTAAAAAGATTTATATAGGGAAGACAGAAAGAAAAATTAAGACTCGGATCGCGGAACACAAAAGCTGCATAAAAAACAGAGTGCATTCCGACCCCCTAGTGGAACACTTTATAGAGATGGTACACAAAGTGGAAGATTTGAGATGGTCGATTGTATATTCAGTGAGGCAAACAAATGACTCAAACCTTGATAGAAGAAAACTAGCTCGGAAAGAGAAAGAACTAATTTTCCTAACTAAAAGCACAGAATTGGGTTTGAATGAGAAAACAGAATGACAATTCATCTGTCTCTCAGTAAATGGATTAAAACAGCAGAGTGACCCTATGAGAAAAAAAAACAATGGGGACAGTAGTAACCATTGTGTGCCAAGAAGTATACACGATAATGGAAAGTGAGTCAGATACTAACAGAATCTAAATAAGGAATATATCATCCCGTTACAGTGTGAGTTATAATCGTGTTTTCATCACTCCAAGGCGTCTCTAGGTGATAAAAATAATGAGCCCCTTACTTCTATAGAAGCCAAACTAATTAGAAATATATAGTGTGTTCACTACTACAAAGCGTTCTTAAACGACAAAAAGAACGAGCCTGTGAGGGTTAGAGAAGCTAAACCAATCAGAAACATATTGGTTGGCATTTTTAATTTGTTCCCTGAGTGTTGCTAATGTGTCGAATGGTAGAATTTAAGAAAAACCTCGCCTTTAGGGTCAATACAAAGGTACACCGAGCACAGCGTATAAATCAGTAGCAAACTGGAAAATTGTATATTATATGTCAACGATAGCAAAATAGCATGAATTAATGATGCACATAGGAACCCGATTCGGGTACATTTATGCGCAGAGTTTAGAATGACCAAGAACAAAGCCAGGTATAACTTAAAGACTCATAGGTATTGGCATTACTGAAGACGAATGAAGACGAGGAGCGTTCACAATAACTTACGGAGCAAGAAACACGCAAAGGGATTTTAGTGAAAACGGGCGTCGCGACGCCCATCTGGAGCGCGAGGTTGGGCTGCGTCGTTTGGCTTGAATTGCGGAGCCCTTGAGTGTGGAGAACAGGGGCCGAAGGCAGTAAATGCACAAAAAAGAATAAATAAGAAGGCGATTGACTAACGTAGCGTTCATGGATCACGTGACGAATTAGTCACATGGGCAGTGGCAAACTATAAAAAGTAAAGACAGACAACATTGAGGGACACAGGCTACCAACAGAAACGGATAGAGATGCCAGCCGTGAGAAAAGACGGGAGACTGTTCGCAAAGAAGGGATGAAAGCTGATGCCCAGAGCCTGGAAAGAGCAGGAGCATGAAGACAATGCCAAGGTAAGAACGGCTTTAGTAATAAAGCTATTAGAAGAGCACCAGATTGCACATACGCCCAAAGAGTAAAACGCTTTGCTTTTCCATTGTAGGAAAACAGAAGTGGAGCGCTTCGAATAAAGGAATGACTAGACGATCTAACCTGGCACAGCCAGTAGACAGAAACACTGCAGGAGCTGTAAACAATCACTAAAATCAGAAACCGGATTGAAAAGAATATTAGGTCAGTATGAGAAATACCAAAATGACTTAATGTAGGATGGAAGTAAATAAATAAAGAAAAATGGGCTAACAAAATCCATGGTAATTAAGTACTGTTTTTTTAAACAGGGGAAGAGCATAGTGGTCCCCTCAGATCGCAATTGGCAGTTAGCACTCAGGTCGACATAACAGAGTAACCTACAAAAGTTGACAGAGAAAGAGATGGGCTAAACGAAGAAGATAAAACAAAGAAGTGGACAAGATTAAGGTAATTTATGTAAACTCACCCAAGACAAACAATAATGTATATCGATAATACATAGGGCGAGATAACTCTTTGAGTAATCAAAAAGAGTAATATAAAGTTTGCCACAAATGAAATTTTGACGAGTGACCTGTACTGAATAAGATGGAGAGATGATGTTTTTAATAGATGTGAATAAGGAGCCAATAGAATAAGCTACTCCTTGTTGTTGCTAGTTAATGTAGCAGGTTGTACATAACAAAAATTTCAGCCAGGATGTTGATTTGAATATCGAATATCCCACACTTGCTTCCCACAGCTATCCGCTTGATGGTTGGACCTTATGGAAGGATAAACTGGACCTCATTGACAGTTGATCCCTAGGAAAAACCTATAAGAAGACAAACACCATTGTGCATTTCAATGAAATGTGGTAGATTTTTTACCCCTGAAGAATTTCCTTGTGAGTTGTATGAAAGTGTGAAAGGAATGAAACATGTCTGGTATGGTATGAATGCAGTATGAGAGTAAGCATGGGTGATATGAACATAGATTGAAATGTTTTATGGACTGGGATGTACTTCTCTATGAGAGAGGAGAGCAAATAACAGATCCCTATGAAATGTTTATTCTAAATAATTGTTAAATGATGAAATAATACATGTTATTGAACATGCATATTCAAATTGAAAATTATTGAGATGATGTTTGTTATGTATAAATTGTGTGATACATTTCTACAATTGTATAACAGAAAAGATAAAAAAAGTTTTTTATTAATAATATGTTAAAAAATAATAAATGAATATTTTTGATACAAACTGGTATGGTATATGACAATATAATCAGTATAAATCATATGTAAGAAAGGAAAAATCACAATAGGATTGTGGGGAAGCAAGTGACCCTGTAAACATAGTATAATGTTAAACAAATATTTCGGTAGAGGGCTGTTTACTAGTGGTCGTTAAAAATAATACCTCTGGTCTCTCTAAGTTTGTTGTGTGTCATTAATGATATCACCAGTGATGTAATCTGAGATGCCATCATTGTGGTAATAGGCTGCACAAAGTGGGTGCGAAGTTAAGTTGGCTTTAGCTGAATTTCAGGGGTTTTGTGAAGTTAAGTTCTCACCTTAACGTCACTGCGACTAACTTTTTTTCCCTGAATGTATCACATGGCCCGTGGTAGCGGGTGTGTAGTTATGGTTAAGTTAATAAACTCATAGGAAGAGCACTTTTTCAGCAGCTTATAACTTCGCTCTCCCTGGACGAATCCTCATCAAACTTTGCAAAAAAAGTATATGGCTGGCTCTGAATTTTTTCCCCAAGTTGGGTGAGGTTTCGTGTGGAGGGTGGGAGTTATAGGGGAGGGGGAGGGAAAAACTTTGCGCACGGCTACACCCCGAACGGCTGGATGGGTTTTCACCAAATTTGTGCCAGCACCGGGGGCTTGGGCCAGAAAGCATGCCTTGTGTGTTTGGTGGAAATCTGACAAGTAATTTATTTGTAAAATACCGAAATGTACGTCGCAAACAATTAGTGATATCTGGGTCCGCTCTGCGGACCCATTTCCCCCTTCGCTCCGCGGACAGAAGTGACATTGGATCGCAGTATGGCGTGGTGTCGGCTAGAGGGAAGCGTGCTGTGTGTCAACATTTTTGGGGAAAGCCGCCATGGTGTATCGGAGGACAGTGCGGCGTTGTAAGGGTCTGGAAAATGTACTGTACGCATTGTGTTGGCGGCAATAAGGGAGGGAATGGCTGGGGGAGGGAGAAGTGGCTCATGTGACATATGTAGGCTAGTATTTTCGGTGGTGATTGGAGGCAGCTGTCGGAATGGTCCCTTAGCTTCTGCCGTGACCTGTTTGCGGCAAACTCTTTTTGTGGTGAGTGGTGGCAGGTCATTTTCAGATGGGGAGTATGCACCATACGCAGTACTTAAAAGAAAACACAAAAGCTGCTAAAAACAGAAAAAAAGGTGTTATTGTAGAAGGATCTACATTAAAAAAAACAGACTCTTTTAAGAGTCGCCCCTTACTACGAACTCCCCCTGCCCTGGTTGCAAGTTATTCCCCCCACGCCCGCACGCAGCACAAAAGTCACATGCAGGGATTTTGCGGGTGACGGCCACGAAAATGGAACTGTGGGGATTGTCCAATGAGTTGCTTAGGATGTGCGGCAATAGGAAGAGGGACTGCTGCTGCACTGGGGACCGGCCCTCGATGTACTTGGGGACCTGCACGTGCCACATTCAACGCTCCTCACCATGCAGGCCTATGGACTGTAGCGATTGTCCTATCGTGCTGCTCAGGGTGTGCATCAGAGGAAAGAGCGCCAACAGGAAGAGGGACTCCTCCTGCTTTACAGGGGCGCGGCCCTGGTGGTACTTGTTGAAAAGCATGTGCCACATTCTGCGTTTGTGAGCATGCTGGCCAATAGAAATGGGACTATGGCCTTTGGCCAATCAGGTGCTTTGGGTGTGCGTCACAGGAAAGGGAGGCATTCACTTTCCCCATTACTTTGTGTACTGCGGCTGGCAAACATGGCAAGACATACAGTTTTCGTCGTGGGTGATGGCTTTGTGGACGATCTGTGTGTGTATGCCTTCCAAGAAGACATGTCTGGCAATTTCGGTTTGGAGTGAGTGGACACTTTGTGGAGTGGTGTCGAATATTGCAGTTTCGGCAGACTGCTTCTAGAATGTCGATGCGTGGCCTCTTCGTCAACTGTACATGTAGTGATCGTGCACTTTGGAGCTTTCTTTATAGGTTACATGTCTTGTTCCCGGTGGTGTGTCAACTGAAGATTATGATGAAAGCAGTGCAGCGCTTTTTACCTACTGCCAAGGTGCTTTTCTCATGGATACCCCCGAGAATAGTATGGAACTATTCCAATGATTCCTGTCGCCAGCCAGAGGTCAGAAGGGGTCTCATCAACAGAAGCATGTGTGACTTCTTAAGTGCTGCTGGGATGTTCTACTGTGAGATTGAGGACATTGGTTCATGATACATACACCTTTTCACTACAAATGGCATGTCTTTGTCGTACAGTTGCAATTAAGTGTTGTTTCGCAATCTACACACTGCACTGAAGAGCCTATTGTAAAAATGTGAGCTAACGTTGAAAACGGTTCCATGTCATTTCATCGCGGGATGTTTTTTCGTGGGTTTTTTTACCACAGATTTTTTTCGAAAAAACTCATTGCATCCCCTTTAATTTTTTTTATATTGCCGTACACCCACACCCAATTTACATAATTTTTTTAACCCCCCCAAAAAATTCGATGAGTTTTTCCCCCAAAAAATCTGCGGTAAAAAACCCAGTGAAAAAACATCCCGTGATGAAAGGATGCCGTAACGTTGAAAACACACATTTATGTATAAAAACAGCAACAACAGTGTTTCTAGGGAAGCACCTTTAAAAAAAAAATCAAAGACCCCAAAGGTTCTTTTCAGAGCCGGCACAACTAATGGCGTCCGCTCCCCTGGTTCAAAGTTATTCCCCCACTCCCGTGTGCGCCCAGCACGAAAAGTCCACGAATATCGACATAGTTGCAGGGTGGCACGTGTTACATACGTCCCTTTTGCAGATGACGCTCATAGAAATGGGCCTGTAGACACTACGGGATTAGGTAACAAAGTTTGTGGGTGTGGTGTGTACGGACAGACTGTACTACACAGTGTAGTTGTGGACAGAAATGCAGAAGGTGTGGCTATGGCTGTGTGTTTCACGAGGCACAGCGTGCAGGTTTTAGGCGATTCCGACATACATTGACTGAAAGTGAATGGAAAACACTGTGAAGTGGCTACTCATTTTGCAATCTATGATGTGAATGTTTAGTGCTATGGAGTAGCTACAATGAAGTGCCTGATTTTGGTTTCTCTGTGTGACACTTTGGTGGCAAGCATCATGCCGATATTACTGTTGTTGATTGTGCAGGGAAAATTGCACACCGTGTTACACAGGTTTCAGTGCTGTTTGCGATGAAGGAGGCACTTGCCCAGTTCATGCATTTGTTTCCGATCTTTTGCATATGTTTTTACCGCATTATGCAGTCACGTTGTGGGAACATCATTTTCTATTTGGTCCGTGAATGCAGACAGCGTGGTACATTGCAAAGAAGTGTATTTCTGCCTTTCTTTGACATGTGCCAATAAGATACTATGCCCTTGGGAATATTACGTTTCACAGCACGAATACTTTTCATCAGCTATCACGATCACCTTAGTATGCCAGCAATCCCGATTTTTGTACACCGCCTCTACTTTGGTTTGGTGCCCTTCTTGAAAGTATTCATACTTATTTGTAGTTAGTGTTGCGCTGTGACTCTCTTGAAAACACTCTGCAACACATAAACAAACCTACTTGTACAGCGACCCCTTTCTATCCGTTTCCACTACAGTGTTTCCCACACTGCCACACGTCTAGCCGTGCATTGCCAATTCCGTTGTTGATCTGTGAAAGGTGCTTTCTTTATTTACCTTTTGTTCCTTTCCCAGTTCGTTTTCATTTATCATGCTGTTCTCCCACACGCCACAGAAGGAACAACAGAAAAGGTCAGGTACAGAAGGGGCAGCACCTACCTGGATACTATAGGGGACGTGCCAGGAGACAGAATTATTGGGTGGCCCTCACGTACAACGGCGCCAGTCATTGTAATGCTCCCATAAGGACTGTTCCTACGCACTTCAGAGTACCTTCTCTCTGTACAGTAGCATGTTCCAGTACATGCACAGTACAATGCCCTTTGCCGAGTAAGGGTCTGTAGTGTGGCACATGGTTTGCTAAGGTTGTTTTAGAGCTCTGCTGCCCTACAGTAGTGCACCTCTTGTTGCTCGTAGCAGTTGTGGGCAATGCTGTACATGAAAGTAGGTTACTTAATTGTTCGAACGGCGTTAGCCTGCCCACTGGTCCCCTGTGCTTTCATTTCAGTTGTCGTCACATGCAGTATAACCACTTTATGCTATGCCATTTGTGTTAGGGGTAGCATTCACGGATATGCATACATTGTGGAATACAAGAAGGTTTACAACAACGGGAAACACAGCTTCATTACGTGCAGCAGGAAGCCATTTATTGTGTGCGACCCATGCAGCTAATGCGCTTTCCTACCACCACTAAGGTTGTTTGAACTCTGCTATTCTGCTGTTTTTTAATTTGCCTTTACATGCACTAGTATGTGAATGAGGAAGGTGCACAAGCTTTGCCATTTTGCAGGCTTAGTACAAACTGTCCCACCTGCAGTTCCATGTTTTCTTCAACTGCACGACCAGCTGGCGATCTCTTGGTACTTTCGGTCACATTGCTGAGTGCACACACAATGTATCTGTTGAACGGGTCATGGAAAGGCAAGCAGCAGCTAAATCAAAGTAATGCAACATTCACCACGCCCACGTGACATTGCAGGTTGCTGTTCCTTGTTTACCAGTGGCCTTATACATTTAGGAGTACTTTAGCCACACATTGGTAGGTTTGCAGAGCCACCCAGGAATTCAGCAGCAGTTCTTTAAATGTGGTAGCCTACTGCATGAATCCGTAGGGCTAGTGACAGGGGCGGTGTTACCAGCATACAGTGGATTAGCTATGCATGGGTCTAGGTGTGGAACAGAAACACGTGCCCTTCCCCAACTACTTACAAGTACATTCAAAGATGCAGACATGCGGCCACTAATGGAGTCCTACGGATAGCTGCAGTGTCATTGCACATACGACAACTAGGTGCAGTGTCCCTAGGAAACGTCCATATTGCTCATCTGAAGTTATCTCGGCCAGTAGTGTGCGGAACAGATTTATCATGCACTGTTAACAGAAAAAAAGAGCCTCCTGACACACTAAACAACATTTACCATGTACATCTGTAATTGGTACGATGCACCAACTATATTCGTAAAAGTAAGGGGTAGCGCAAATGGATACATATACCAGACAATTTGCCCTTTCCACACATTTATCATGAGGGCAGGCAATGAATCAGTAACAAACTGTTGTTAACAGGATGTTGTGGTTATTTTGCCATACCAAATAACTATCCTCTTTACAGAAAAAGCTATGTTAAAGCAACCTTCTGCCTACAGTACCCTAATAAAAACCTATAAAATTCACTAACAAAAACATTGTTAAATGGACGTTATGGTTAAGTTGCTCTAGCAAAAACCTATGAAATTCGATGGAAAAACATGGTTACAGGGACGTTATGTTTACAGGTAAAACCGAAAATCCCACGAAATTCGACAGTTAATGTAAGCTAATCAACCATAACTCGTGCCACCAGTGTGCACTGCAAGGACTAACACCCATGACATCAAAGATGGCATCACAAATCCCCCCGGGGGCATTACCGTGAGCGGTATTGGACCGCCGCGAAGGGTCTTATAGCCATTATTACCCGGCCCGTTAGACCAGGGTACTAATGGCATTTTTTTCGAAATGCTCCAAACAGAAAAAAATTATAATAATTAAAAAGTTTTAAAAAATGCCCGCCGGGAAAGGGAAAACGTAGTCCATTTTCCCTTTCCATGGTGGCTATCGGGAGCGGACGCGCTGGGAACAGAAGTGTTTCCAGCGCGTTCGCTCCCAAGAAAAGAAGAAAAAAGAAGGTAAGTGGGTTGGGAGGGAGGGGAGGGCATAGTTTGCGGGGGAGGGCGGTGGAGGAAAAAAAAAATTACCCGAGTCCCCTGCGGGGGACGAAGGCAGCCTCCAGCCATGGGGAGGCTTGGAGCGGGTATTGCCCTGTTTTGAGCCTCCTCATTGGCTAAGGGGCTGCCACGCCCCTCACCGGGAACAGAGTTCCCAGCACGCGCAAGATGCAGTGGCATACACGGGAATACCGTGTGGTATGGCTCGCAGAAGAGCCAATCCACATGTTGTATTCCCGGTGCGCAGCGCGTGCCAGGCACTAATCTGTATTTAACAAAAGCATGCTTTGTGGACTTGACCAAAGATCCTCACTTAATTTTGGTGCAAATCCATCTTGCAGTTCGTGCTGTAGCAGCAAGCAAAATGTTGTACCCATTCATGTCTATCGAGTTTTCAAGAACATTTTTGGACTCCCCTATAACTTTTCCCACCCTTGACATAACCGCACCCAACTTGTCCATCGAGTAAATGCCTATTGCATTGCCTTTTGCAAATGCCTATTGAGTAAAAGCATGTAATAAATGGGTCTGGAGACCAAATGGACAATGAGTACCAAACAAGCTGCAAAGTGCTTAATGATTCATTGCATATCGAACTGAGAAAAGATATGCAAAATATATTAAATAGCGCACGACTGGAAAGAAAGTAATGTGCATTTGCAAAGAAAGTGAAAACCAGTCTAAGGGCCTCATTACAACCCAGGCGTTAAGGGGTTAACGGCACCGTAAAAGGTGTCGGCGCCGTTAAACCCTTAACGCCTGATTACGAGGCCCCTATGCGGGTTGCACTTTAACGCCTGCTTTTAGGAGGCGTTAAAAAACCAACCCGCAAAGGGACCTAGGAGCTAATTACGGCACCGTAATTTACAGTGCCGTAATTAGCGCCTTCCCCATTCCCATTGAGCCCTATGGGCCAAAAATGGGAATGGGGAAGGGCCATGGCGGCATGGGGAATTACCGCCCCGCCAACCTCGGAATGGGGTGGTAATTCCCCATTCCGCCATGGCGGAGTCGGTAAGTTACCGGCATGGACCAAGGTGCTAATAGCACCATGGTCCAACGCCAGGGTCGTAATGAGGGCCAATGAGAGTAAATGAACCTTTTTAAGTGCCATGGGTTTTCGGTTGCGTGACCTGTGATGGATGGACGGTGTGGTCCACAGCTCAGGGTCCAGTGCTAAATAGCGCATGGTTTGGGCGATTCAGCGTCCAGTACTGACTGTGATAGCTTTGCAAGAGCTATTATTAGCGGCTGCTTTCATATATGCGTTTTTGCTGTAATTAACTACAACCACCACTAGATTGCAGCAGAACATAACAGTAGCTGAGATATGTCAGTGAAGTAGGAACTACATACATTATTAGATGCATGTGTTACTGGCAGCACCATTTGTTCGTCAAAGGATACATTACATTTCCTCAGTTTCACGAGGACATCTGAGTTATTAGTTGAAGTTTAAATGGTGTTCGCTTCTTCATTCAGTTCGTGCAGTCGTGTGAAACCACGCATTATGTGTGCAGTGTTATTACGTGGTTCTTGAGCAAGTGTAGGGTAGTAGGGTTTGCTGGTGGCTCAGAGCTGCAATATGAGCCCTGTAGGCAGGGAGATCCGCTCGTTTGAAGAAATACCCTCTAACAGCGCCCAGGGATGGGCTGTCATTTATTCATGGTTTGTAGCAATGCATTTGTCGTAGCCATCTTTGGTATCAGACACTGCAAAGATTTCAGGAGCGGCAGTTTCCTCTCACGTCTCGGCTCCCATTTATCAATAATTTGCGCGTTAACCCCCGGATGGACTAGCTCCATGTCAAAACCCCCCATTTGCTCTCCAATCTCTGTTACTCTACCTAACTCCGTTGTTGACGGGCGCTATATAAATACCTTTAACATCAACACTGAAGTGAATGATTAAGTGTATTTCTTTTAAAACTCTCAAATTTCATTGCACCAGGATAACGTTTTCTTTGTTGTGGAATGGAAGATGATATGCATACTATGCAACACTATGAAACACTTGTGTATGAGGGCAATATAAATAAAATATAATGTAACGACCGTTCGCATACGTGTCGTGTATGAAAATCTCTCTGTGCTTTTATGTCCACACAATTTTGTATGCCAAGCAAAAGAGAAAAAAGTGTGCAGCGGTTTGTCCCGTTTTCTGGCTTTACCATTTTTGTTGTTGTCCAACTTTTCTTTGGATGCTGATCACTGTAGTGAAGGGGGACGGGGGCTCCGAGGGACTTCTGACAGGCGGGTTCACCCTGTGAAGCCAGGCTCACATGTTTCTAATTCTCCAGAGCTATTGGTGCAGCCTGCATGCACATGTTTCAAATCTAGCAGGGCCTTCTCTGCCTTTCAGTCTTAAGCGCTCAATAAAAGGAGTACCATTTAGCTAGGTAATATTAACATCTGTTATTTGGATAGATTCATCAGGGATTCGATGTTTCCCTGATCAGTTGTTGTGGAACTTAGGGACTGTGTATTTGAGCCTGCTCTTATGCTTTCTTGAGTTCGGGTGGAATCTTCTATTCCTCCAATTCCATTGCCCCTTTCCTTTATTTCAGGGTTAGCTATTTCTCATTTCTTTAGGTTCTTGGTTCCGGGATTTTTTGGTAATTTCTTTAGCACTCTGTGACAGATTCCCGAGGAAAGCTCTTGAGCCTCTTTGTTGTTTTTTGGTAAGTTTTTTTGCCATTGTCATTTTCGCTTTGTTTGAATTATTCTGGGGCTGTTGTTCAAATATACTATAATTATGATTCCCTTTAGCTATTTTGCTGTGTTGATCTAAGTTTGGTGCAGTTGATTCCAGAATCCGATTTGTGGGCTTTTTGCTTATTTTGTTCTGTAGATCTTCAGGTGTCAAATCAATCAAGAGGATGTTGTCATCTATATTCGTACCGTCTGGGTGATACTTCTCGATCATGGTCTGTGAGCTAGCCAATCTTGTCTTAGAAAGGCAGGCCTTTGGTACTCCATCTGTGTGACCATTCTCCTTTTGTGTTTTTTCTTGGATGTTATTCTTCGTTAGACATGTCTTTGTAAAAGAGATTAAGGCTTCTGTTAGCGATGCTTTATCCATTCTGTCTTGTCTTGCTATGTCAGCGAGACGTTGTTGCCAAATATAACTGTTTTCCGCTTCTATGCTAAGACGTTCTTGTATCTTGTATATAAGCTGTTCTAAGCTCTTCTGTTTGGTAAATATGGAGCCAAGTATTGTGGTATGTTCTTTGGTTGTTTCATTGTTTGCTTCTTGTAGTTTTATGTAGGGTATCATTGTTTGCATTGTTACGGCGATCAGCATATTCTGTAGATCAAGCATTGATGTGGCAACAGACTCCTGTTGGTTTACTGGCTTTGGTGCACAGTAACAGACTGATTCTACTGTTTTATGAGCTGTTTTCTTGGCATCTGTTTCGATGTTTGATATTTGAGTCTTGTTTACTGTTGCATTGCCTAAATCAGAATAGCATAAAGAGCTATTGGTTACGTTACTTGTTTCCGTCTTTATTCCTGATAAATTAACCTGTCGTTTACTTTTCCCATTTGTTTGTTGTAGTTCCATAAGCGCTTCAATTTCAGTTAAATCAAGTGATAGGCGTTCCAATCGACGTTGGCTGATTGGTGCAGTTTCTTTTGCAAATCGCTCTGATTTGGTTGCTCTTTGATAATATAGTTTCCATTGTTCCTTTGCCTTGATGGCTTTCTCTTTCTGTGATAGTAAGGTGTTGTCACATGTACTAATGTCGCTTCCTTGTGTTATTTCCTCTAAGAAGTCATTTTTCTCAATATATATGTCAGGCCCTCTAGTTTGCATGTGTTCGGGCTTGGTATCTTGTTCCTTTCCCCTTTGAAGCTGTGGATTATTTTTTTCTCCAGCGTTTATTTTGTTGTAACTTGGACCCTTGTTACACTGCTGGTCTAAATTGTTTTGAGTTATATCGCATTTCTGTGTTCCGCATGGTTTTTCTATTGTGGGCAACACGGAGTCATGATTTTTTTACTTCATATAGTTATTTCCCCTTGTATTAAGTCCTGTCTCTTTAAGAGTTGGACAGCCAGGGACTTCTGCCTGACGCAGTCTGTGCCCCTCCTCCGTTACACTGCTGCTACTGTCATCGTGCTTCGACTGGTTCTCTGACATTTTTTTAGTTTTTAACCTTGTATTTCTCTGTGATAATTGTTTGAGTAAAGTTGTTTTGGTGTCTTCTGCAGCTTTAGTCATTGTATCTGTGTTTTTTGATTTGAGGGAGGGGCTAACGCTTGCTACGTTCCTCTCTGCTTTCCTTCCGCTTTCCTTCCGCGTTCCCCTTCGCTCGATTTCCCCGTTCTCCTCTTTTCTGCTGGCGGTCTCACGACCCACAACCAACCGTCGGCGCGCCGCAGACACTGCACACGTCCCTCGCCTCCTCTCCAGCAGGGGCACCCCCGCTCCTCGTCAGCCCGCTTGAGCAAGCCCTCGCCGTAGACAACCACAGCACCAGGTAATGGCGGGGGGATGTTCAATAGTTTCCTGAGTGTGTGTGGGGGTCAAAGGACTTTGTCCCACAGTCCCCCCACGCAATTCTCCTTCTGAGATCAGAGTGATTAGCGCGGTTTCTATGGTGAATCTTCCGACGCCGCCCGCTCTTATTTAGCATTTTTTTGAGTATTGGACAGTTATATTGTGATGAAGTACGGTAGTTCTGTACCGTTCTATATATTCCGATGTACTTTATTAAAACTTCTCTGTTTACCGCGTGGGGGTCAAAGGACGTAGTCCCGCAGTCCCTGCACGCTGCTCACTCTCAATATCTGAAGGAGCTTTAGTTGTCAAGGTTGATTAGGTTGAAGTCTGTCGAATTCTGTCGAGTACAGACTATTTAAGTTACATGGAAGGTCTCTAATTGCAGCTGGGTTTTTAAGGTTAAAGGTTTCTTTTGTGTTATAGATGGTTGTGCACAATGAGGGTTTCCTACCTGAATAGGTCGCTTCCTCAAATCCGCTGATCCCGCGGACTTCAGCAGACTCCACACTCTGCCTCCACACTCCGCGGCCCGTTCCGCGGCCAGTAGTGGTAGTTATGCTGTTCTTTGGCTACACCTCCAACAGTAGACACAGTGGACAGACTTGACTCCAGCAGACTCCACACTCTGCCTCCACACTCCTTGCTCCCGCGTCCACCTTACGAGCACCGCAACCCACAGCAAGAAAACCCAATGTTAAATTGCTACATACAATCCATCTGTGGTTCTTGCTTTTGTCGATCTCGTCCATGAAACATACATCATGACAAGAAGACATTCATAAGTTTTTGCCATAATAGCTCCTCCTGGGTCATGGGAGTAACTTCTTGTTGGAAGAAAATCCCTGGCACCTAGGAGCTGTTTCCATGGATCTCAATTTCGACTTCTGAGAAGACATGTCATGTTTATCCTGTTTCCCATATTTCATGCATTTTATATAATTGTATTTCTGACTTATGTTTGTTTATGCCTTTGTAAATAAACCAGTGATTGGTTTGCAGCATATATGTACAAAAACAAAATATATATTGTGAAACAAAACATATTTCGTAGTTCAGGTTATTGTTTATGGATAGGTGAGATTCGTTTTTTCAATCAATAATGAGACCAGCCCACACAACACTCTTAATGCTGCCTGTGAATGTTGTGTGATAAAGTCAATGGTGCATGAAGGTGAATGGAGTGAGGCCGGGTTTGATCTCCACTCACCATGTGTTATCGCCAACATTTTGAATGAGCTTTCACAAGTGCTGTCCTGGGTGTGGTCTGGGGCCCCAGGACTCTGAACTTCCCCCAGCATGCCAATGCAAAAGAAATCGCACTGAGTGAGTTCCTTCCAGCTATGTCACCTTAGGACACCAGCTGTGTGGGTTTCTCCACCAATGTTTTGTCAGCGATATAAGCCTCCAACGCAGTTTTTTTAGAAGTAGCACTAGAAGGTACATTTTTAAAACATTTGATTGTTGAACCTAAAATAGATTTGAGACAACCGTAACCTCCTCCCGACTTCGCTCGTTACACGAGACCAGCAGTGCAGAAGCAGATCTCTGAACTTTATTTTCTCATTTGGAGGAACCTCATTCAAAGATTGATTTTTACCTTTTTTTCCATAAGAGACAAACAATTTTTGTGACCCTCTACAAAACATTCTTGAAGTCCAACTCATTAGTTGAACAATACAACTATAACAATATCAAA
Source organism: Ambystoma mexicanum (assembly GCF_040938575.1). Classification (NCBI taxonomy): domain Eukaryota; kingdom Metazoa; phylum Chordata; class Amphibia; order Caudata; family Ambystomatidae; genus Ambystoma; species Ambystoma mexicanum. The sequence continues at coordinate 152,447,844 of NC_090924.1, forward strand.
ACCCTGTGAGGGCTGTCTATGAGGATTAAATGGGAGGGAGGATATTTTAACCTCTGTCTGCTTCCCCTCTCAAAGAACACACAGTAGAATATTTGCTTTTTCTGGTTTCCAAGAAACTCTTCAAAGGAAATGGTATTTGGAAATATTTTTGAATCCATGAACTGAAATACACTTGCCCTTGCTGCTAGAAATTATTCTGCCATGGGGTTGGCCAGTGTTTGTAAAAATATAATGTGTGTTTCCACAGGTTTCTAATGCAATCTTGATGGTTTTTAAAGGGTGTTAGGGAGAATTCTCATAAATGACTGATTTCCCTTACCTAATGAGTACCTCAGCAGCTTTGCTGGATTGATAGGTTTTATTTTCTTCACCTGGTAAGAGTTTGAGCCTTTTCCCCGCTCTTGCATGTGTTTTGCTATGTGTGTTTTCACTTTTTGTGTGATCTTGAGCACTGGAGCCTCACCTACTCCATGACCTCATATTTTCCATGTATGTTACACAGCACATTCAGTGCAGTAACACAGGGTTGTCTTTGAGAATTCCCACTGACTCCATTTTCTGGGGCTGACTACTGTCCCCCAGAAAAGGTAAAGTTTTCATTAACTTTATTTTAGTCACTTTAAACCACAGACCCAGCACACCCTATTTTACATGGAGTATTGGAAAGAGTTAATTCTTATCCCTTTTTGTCTGTCTCTCTTGGAGCATTGTTTCGCTCCCTTTACATCAAGACTTGGCTGGTGGCAGTGGTAACTACCCTAACTTCTCTACTGCGGTTAACTTATATAACCATGGTATTATTTTAGGCTATTATATTAGCCTCGAACATAAGCCTGCTTGACCAAATACATTTTATTTTTGCTCCGGCTGGGTTTATTCACCATTTCTTTTTGTTAAAGTCTTTCTTGTGTTTTACTCTGCACGCCAAACCGGGGATGATTCCTTTGTTTGCCGTCTTTTTGAGGGCTTCTGCTCAGAAGCCCTCCTTAAGGCGCCTACAAGTCTGGGTAGGCAGGATGTGAGGGAGGGATCTTCGGACCCCTGCCATGGGGTCTCTTGGTAACCCAAGTCGCACTCATATTAGATTGGCTGAGGGGACTGTCCTTGCCAGGACAGCCACCCTGCTGTGTGATTGACAGCCAGGCTGTATGAATGGGGGAAAACTGCATAAAAAGCAGGTCTCTGGGACTGGAAAGGCATAGTCGCCACTGGAACGAAAGAACCAACGAGGAGCTGATGGAAGAGGACCCCTACAACGACTGAACCGCCCAGTGAAGCCCTGCTGCAGGTCTGACTCTTCAGAATCCGATGACAGAGAAGATCCTCCAGGAATCTTCTTCCCTTGAGCTGGTGGGACCAACCAGTTCACCCAAACTGCAAGCCAGGACCCCTCCTCTGGTCGAATTTGCTGTATAGAGCTACAGTGGGCCGGATAGCCAGGAAGGTCGGACCCTGCTTGGGTTTTAAGGATTGCACTTTTATCCATTGCTTTGCCCTGCTGCTGGTTTCTCCCCTGGGTATTGCAGAAGCCTTCAGTTTTCCTACTTCTTGTCAGTCCGACAGTCGCTTTAGGAACCATGAGCCTGCTGGAACTACCAGGAACGTCCGCCTCAGCTACAGCTTCCACTCCGTTTTAAGGTAGTGTGCATATCTGGTTGTTCGTTTCGTTCAGCCCCGGTGAAAGTGTTTGAAATCTTTCTCCTATCCGAGGGCTTGTCCTTCTCTTCTCTTTGAACTAACTTTTCTATCAACCAACCTCGTTCAGAATCCGTGCCAGGAACTTTATCGCAAACTACCCTGAACTGTGTGATCTTGAGCAAAAGACTTTTGACCCATTGACTTTGGCCCTAAGCCTTTTCTACCTGATTCTATCACTGTAGTTCCTCTTGTTCAATTGCCCTGAGTACTTACCTGTTGGTGTGATTTAATTTCTATTAACTTTGTCTTTCCCTCCCTTTTAAATTGCTGGAGTGCCATTTGGCTCCCACTTCATTTTATGAGCTTAACTTGCCTGGAATTTAAGGCAAGTGGTGTGGTGTATTAAGAGTGTGATATTTAGACTTCTTATACTAGTGTAATGTTATACCACTGAAGAGTGAAATAAATGTATATTCTTTTACTTGAAAACCTTGAGCCAGTGTTTGCCTGAATCATAGCAATTGCCGTCCTTTGTCTAACTATCTGATACTGCTCACTTACTCTTGAGATAAATCTGGCTGCTCAGCCATTACTACCACTTTAACTGTCACTTGTAGTCTTAATTGTGTGTGTTGTTCCCAAAGGATACTGCATATACTTCTGCCTAACAAAGGGTCTTTGGAGGATTCCTGCTCAGACCCCCATGCATCCTGGCAAAGGGTTAGGTGTGGGTGCCAGTTTTGCCATAAACTCGTTTGTGTTATTATAGGCATTAACTGCGAACATGCCTGCTGCTTTTAAAAGACTTTTTAGTGCACATGCTCCTCAGAGTACCATTTCCCTTGCCCCGGCTACATGTTTGGAACAAATTCATGTGTGTTTTCAAGACCATTCTCTGAATTTCGGGCCTGAGGACTACCCTGGGACTCTGCACTGATACCTGTTAACTAAGCGTAGACACTGCGGCTCAGGCAGTAGGGTTGCACATAGGTGGTTCATATGCAGATTATTCCCAGAGGAGAAAATCTCCATAACAATACAGGAATCCTCTATAGTTTTTCTGGCATGGCACAATGAGTGCTCAGGAGCCTGTCTATTGAAAGACACCCTAACACAGAAGTACTTTCAGGATCTCCTCCTTATCCCTACTATATTACTGGCCTTTTGTGGCTTTTGTGTGCAGAAGGGCTCTTCAGTGCTGTCCTTGAGGTATAGTGATTTTTACATTGCTGTCGTGCAGCGAGACAGATTCCCACCTTGCTCCTCAGTGCTTTGAGGTGGCCTTGATGTGACTTTAAGCGCTACACAGAACCCAAGCATAGGCTATTTACTTTATCAACTGTCCATCGCCCTTCCTGCCCTTTTGTTACCAGTAACATTTACCTCTCAAATGTCCTATTCTTGGATTACACCACTTCTGAGTTGGTTTAGCAGCCGAGTATTGTTATTCGGAAATGTACCTGTGGTACCAAATATGGGCATAGCGGGTATTTGAAGTCTTCATTTCTACCAAGATTGCCCAAGCATGCTCTCAAGGTCTTCATGCACCCAACACTACTTAATCTCTATCTTATAATACTACAACACTGCCTTAGAACCCCGGTGCATACTTTAACTTAACACATTCCCTACTGTGTCACCTCTCTAAATAAGAGAGTCCATATATAATGAGCAAACACCCATCTATACTAATGGCAGCATTTAGCCCTGCCGCACACCCTCCCTCTGTATGCAAACTACTAGAGTGTTGATTTGTCGAAGTTCAAAAGCAGAGTAGCATACACCCCAGAGGTGGCAACAGCGGCCAGGTTGAGACTGATACAATGTAAATATCTACATAGGGTCTACTACCCTAAGGAAGCATTGAGAAAAATGGGTAGAGGGAAGGACAATACCTGGCCCAAATGCAATACATAGAGAGAAACTTTCCTCCACGTGGTCTGGGATTGCCCGGCGATTAGGAAATATTGGTGGGGGAGTGCAAAGGGAAGTGGAAGGGGTACTGGAGAGACCAGCCTAGCTGCAACCTAGAAATGTGCTGCTGGGAATATGGGGGACATGGAGGCGGACAGATATGCGGGGATGTTTCCTGACAGCATGCATAGTAGCTAAATGAGCCATAGCGGAAAGATGGATGGGACCGGAGGCCCAGACTAAAGCGGCATGGTGGACGGGAATGGACGACATAAAGAGATGGGATCAGCTGGTATATAGGAATAGAGGGTGCCCGCAGAAACACAAGAGGATTTGGGGAAGATGGGCATAAGGAGCCGGTCAGATCTTAGACAAGACAGGAGGTGAGAAGTTAGGAAAGGGGGTGGGGATGGCAGGGGAGCCCCGGAGGCTAGAGAAACAGGGGGTGGAGGGTTAGCGAGAAGCAGAAAAGGGAAGTGGAGGGGTTTGTGGGGAGGAAAGGGGTAATATGGGCATCGGTCCACAGAGGTTGGGGAGTATTGTTAATGTCTGATCCAATCTGAATTTTTGATTGTGGAATTGACTCTGTACAAAACCTAATAAACAGTCTGTTAAAAAGAAAACGCTGAGTAACATAAAGTAACGAGCGCAATAGCTGGTCAGTGTTGTTGCCAGACTGCACAGCACCACCCATTATAGTCTGAGGGCCCTAAATTGGTAAAGGGTCACTATCCCAAGTGATAATGATTCCACCCAAGGTCTCTAAGGCTATTCGCATATGGGGTTAGTATCCCACCGCATCAGGCAACCCAAAATTAGGCACTGCAAACCCAGAGTGGGGTGAGCTTTCCATTCATTGCTGCCAAACAATGAAACGCCCAGCCACCTGGCTTCAGAGCAGAACCTTTCCACTGTGCATTCCGAAAGCCCTAAAAACCCTCCTATTTACCTAAACACGCACCAGACAGCTTTTCGAACATGTAACAGGTACAATACAGTATCTTAGATAATCACATTCTTAATAAACTAACAATGAAACCAATCCCCTTTTAGCTCCCCTCCCCCAACCCTCAACTGCCTGAGTATAGTCTTACAACATTCAGTTTCCATTTTGCGACACACTCGCCGCGGCTCTATCTTGTATAGTCTGGGCCACGCTTTCGCCCTTGCTCTGATCAAACAATGTTACCGTAAGGGCAATCTACTGTAGTATGTCTGCACCAAGTTCTTGTTTTTGCTCCCCCAATGCCTTCTCCTACACCCCTGTTTCTGCGATTGACCATTTCCTCAGGTCTTCCCACCATCTGTTGATGCTCGGGCCATTTGTGGCTTTCCACTGCATGGCATGCTGCATTTTGGCCAATACATATATTAGGTCTTTAATCTTTCCCATGATTTTTTGTTTAGTGCCTCTCTTGAAGAGCCCCAATATGCATGGCTCTAGGGACTGGATGTCAAGGTTAATGCCTCCAGGGGGCAATTCCTTAAATTCCAGCAACCTATTTTCGTTACTCAGGTCTCCTATCGTAGCGATACCGCAGGTTCCCAATGTGCCTGCACCCCTGCCCTAAATCGCTGCGAGATTACTGCCACCAGAGGAGTCTGTGGTGATACTGGGGGCCTCATTACGACCCAGGCGGTAAGTTACCGCCTGGGCCGTGACTTTACCACCATGGCGTAAACTACGTTTACGCCATGGTGGTTGGCGGACTTACCGCCCCATTCCGACCTTGGCGGGGCGGTAAGTCCCCAATCCCCATTTACCCTTCCCCATTCCCATTTTTGCCCCATAGGGCATAATGGGAGTGGGGAAGGCGTTAATTACGCCACCGTAAATTACGGTGGCGTAATTAACTCCATGGTCCCTTAGCGCCATGGATTTTAACACCCGCCAAAAGCGGGTGTTAAAACCTCCATGGCGCTAAGGGACCTCGTAATTGGCGGTAAGGGGTCGGCGCAGCTAACGCTGGCGTAAACCCCTTACCGCCAGGGTCGTAATGAGGCCCTGGGTCTTTAATTCCCATGGTTCTGCAGGTCCTCTTCCATATCTGTATACCTAACTGCACCAAATACGGACGAGCGTGCGGCTCCCGCGGGGTAACCCATATCCAGTCTCTCAGATATAATCTTTAATTGCTGGCTGTAAGCGAGTCGTCTCCACCGTGGGGTCATCAGCCATCCTTTGCACCACATACTGTAACTGGCACGCCAGGAAGTACAGCTCAGAATTATGGATCTCCATCCCTCCTTGCGCATAGGGCCTTTGCAATATGTTGAGTGCCACTCTGTGCCTCCCCCCCTGACATAAAAAGCCCCTGCATTCTTTGTCCAGGTCTAGGAAGAATTTCTCGGGAATATTATATGGGATATTCCCAAATCAGTGCATAAGCCTCAGTAGTGCTACCATTTTCAATAGGGCCGCTCTTCCCGCTACCCCAGAATTTCCAGAATTGCATTGATTAAGCCTTCTTTAGCCTTTATTGTGTTGAATTTGTGTTCATTCTTGGAGTTGTGACATATCTTCAGTCCAAGGTACCTGAAGGAGTTCCTACACCACGGCAGGGGGAGAGCCGGCAGTTCTGCGTCTCCATACTCTGCCAACTTCGCTAGTGGGAATAGACAGGATTTTCTCTTGTTTATTCCATTCCCGGTCAATATGCCAACACATATGGTAGGTTCTCTTTGGGGTTTCTTAGTTATAATACCATATCATCTGCATACATTGAAACTTTATGCTTGACTCTGTCGATGTCTATACCGGCATCACTGTATTCCTGCCTTAGGAATGCAGCAATGGGCTCTACCGAAATTATGTACAGCCACCTATCTGAGAAAGTAGAACCCATCCAGAACCTGGCTGTAGGTTGTGTGTATTTTAGCTTTACCCACTTGATATAGTGCGGTCCTATTCCCATCCTGGCCATAGTAGCATACAACCAGTCCCAGTGGACTGAATCAAACGCTTTGTTCTCATCTGATGAAGCTACAGCACAGAGCTCTGCCCTTCTGTTTGTGCTGTTTACGACATGATGCAGCCTTCGTAGATTCCCAGAAATATTCCTACCTGGGACATATCATGCCTAATCCTGGTGTACAATCTTTGTTATTACTTCCTAAATCTACCCACTCGAATTGCTGTAGGGATTTTACTGTCTTGATTCAGTAAAGACAGTGGTCTGTAGGACCCGCAGTCTGTTGCGATCTTGTTTGGTTTTAGGAGCGAGATTATAAAGGCCTCCCTCATACTGTCTGGGAGGATCCCTGATTTTTATGCTTTGTTGTATACTCTGGCTAGGAGTGGTGCTAACGTTCCAGCATATGCCTTATGAAACTCCCCTAGCAACCCTTCTGTGCCTGGGGTCTTTCCCGATGGCAATGCTCTTATTGTGGCTAGGTCTTCTTCTGAGATTATGTGCTCTTCAAGCATATTCATTTGCTGTTCATCTAAGTTTGGCAGGCTAACGAGATCGAACACATCTTGCAGTTCGTCTTTGCGTTCTATCTGGGAGTCTGTATATAAACTCCTATAAGATTCTGAAAACACTTTGTTAATGCCTGCCTGCGTGTTTTCCTCTTTATCTTCTGCAGATTGAATGGAGTATATTGGGGATTTATTGTTCATGTATATGTATAGCCAAGCAAGCATTCTCCCTGGTTTATCCCCTTGTGCATGGCTTCTCTCTAGATATTTTGCATAATTGCCCAGTCTCTCCCATTGTGACAGACATACCTGCCTCAATCTGATTTCTTCCTCCAAATGGTCTTCCCCATTGCCCAACTCCATTTCTAGTTTGGGAAGTTTTAGTTCTGTTTCCTTTAAGTCATTGGTGATGCTTCTCTGGACCCCCAACCACCTGTGCTGTGGCTATCATCTCACCTCTAATCACCACCATGTATGTTTTCCAAATTGTGCCCACTTTATTGACACTTCCCTCATTCACTTCCAGAAAATCTACCATGCTTTTCCTAATGTGTTCATTAAATGCCTTGTCCATTAATGTTTCACTCCTGAGTCTCCAGGTAGTTATAGGCAGTCTTGGGCGGTAATCATCTATTTTATTAGAAGTGGGGCATGGTCAGACAGGTCCCTAGCTAGGTATTCCGCCTCTGTAAATTCCGTCACATGTTCCTCCACCATGAACAGATAATCTTTTCTCGTGTGACCTTTATGTGGGGCTGAGTAATGTGAGCATTCTCTGACATGCCTATGAAGTGACCTCCAAATATCTGTTAACTGAAAATGACCCAGAAGTGTGCCTAGGACTTTAGCAGGTGGGGATGGTCTTTTGTACCTTGGGACCGATCTGTCTAGTGTGGGGATAAGGGTGCAATTGAAATCTCCGCCCCATATCATGACTCAATTTCTATAGGGTCAGAGTATAGTGACTTAAAAAGTATTGTGGCATCATGATTGGGTGAGTAGGTACTCACCATGCATACCTCCCGGTTTTCTAACATACCGTGTATTATAGCCATCCTCCCTTTGTCATCGATCTTAGTATTCAGATCTTTGAGGGGGATAAAAGGGTCTACCAAGAGGAGGACAACCCTAGCATATGTCGAATATGTGGAACCCACCACCACCCCGCCCCATGTTCCAGCCAGCTTCCCTTGTTTATGTTTGTTCAGATGTGTCTCTTGTAATAATGCGATCCCCATTTTGTGCCTTCTTAGATACGCGATCACCCTATGTCTGACATAATTATTCAGGCCCCAGATGTTCCAGGTCATCATTTTGATGTCTCCAGCCATCACATAGTAATTGCTCTGGGCACTGGAGGGACCGCTGACCCGCCTGGGACATCAGCCGGGATCGTGTGTAGGCTACATGCTCTTATACCAGGCTTCCCTCCATTCCCCTTGTGTAACAACCCCTCTCCCCCAACTAACAACAAAACATACCCAAACTGAAACTGTCCAGCCATGCTACACACGCCAAGACTTCCCCGCTTCTGCTCCATGAGACCAAGTCAGGGGACTTGGCTCCTGGTGCCCAACATGCGGGTACTATTCAGTACCCCAAGGAAAGAAGCAAGTGTGGGGGTAGTAGAAGGGTACGCTGATTGTGTTCCCTTTACCAGGCTTCTGTGTTTGTACTGCAATTCTCCTGCATCATATTTCAGCTTGAAATAGCAGTATCAATGTGCCTTAGAAGCAGTAACCCCCAGTCTAACGTTTGTGTATGTCCTCTATTGCCTTGTGATGTGTTCCTTATTAATCTGGATTCCTCGTGTGAGCCCTCTGGGCATCTTCCGACTCATTCCTTAAGTCCTAGTCAATGTTCTCCAGATTCAGGGATCTGCACGCTATCCATCCAATCGTGTGCCTCAGGTGGTGTTTCGAACAAGAGGACCTTGCCATTGTGTAAGATCTTCAATTTAACTGGGTATATTAGCATATATTTTAGACCCACTTTTTTGAGTCTGACTTTTGTTGAAATAAATTGGGCTCGCCTCCTTTGCACCTGAAAGGTATAGTCTGGGAATATTGTTAGCTTTGCCAAGGCTCTTTGTATGTTCCCTCCAGTTCTAGAAAAAGCAAAGATCTTCTCCCTGTCCTTGTAATTTAGGACCTTAGCGATGTTAAGCCTGGGTGGAGCTCCTGGTGGTGGTCTCCTAATCAGGGAATGGTGCATGCGCTCAATAGTGAACCCCTGTATTAGGTTCCCAGTGCCTATTTCCTGCAATAGCAAAGTTTCAGCGTAGGTGGTGGGTTTGGACCCCTCCATTCCCTCGGGCAGGCCCACTATCCTGATGTTGTTACAGCGTGTCTGTCCTTCCACGTCCTCCGCTCTGTCCTCTAGCAATTTCACTTTCTGTATCAGGATATCAACATCTTTGGTCGTTTGCACTCTCGCAGTCGTGTTTTCTTGGACCTGTTTCCTACTGGCGTTGAGGCCCGCCTGACCCGACTGGCGGATGACAAGAAATAGACTCTCCCCGACATGACCGGGAATTAGCCCAAAGACTTTAAACCCCAGATTTTTAGGGATTTTTAGGGGCAACGGGTTAACAGCAGGCACCTCGGGAGAGGGAACAGCGTTTTATGAATTAAGAACCGTAGCTACAGGATAAGCACCTAGAAGCTAAAGGTTTTTAACAGAAGAAACCTACTTCTTCAGAAGCTGTTTATAAGCGGCCAACACCTTAACAGCTAACCTTAGAGGACTATCTCCACCAGCTCGTACAGTTGCACCGACTAACATGAGATTAAAGAACTTCAGTGAAAGAAGATAAAGAAATATAGAAACTCTTTGTCATGACAACTCCTGATGAAAGCCCCATAACATTATAGAGGACTGAAACATGTTGAATCTTCCCTCTAGTGTTAAATTTAATTTAGGAGTTGTGATCTAGACCGATTAGTGGTCTGAACAAGAGGAAGAAGTATATACATTTGTACTCCAAGTGTTGTTTTGCGAAATTATGGATATATAAAATGTCCAATCTATTATCTGAAAGATTTTCTTGTCACTTGCACTTTGTTTCTATGTTTTAGAGTTGCTTAATTATTTTTTTTGTACTATGATCTCCAATGATGAGATAACCCACCTGTTTTAACAAAAGAATCTGAATAAAATGTTGAATTAATTTAGAGTCATGTAAAGGATGGTTTAACTGTTGATAAATAACGTTTCTACCTTCTGTGTAAATTGAGCAGGTGCATGTCTCCTTAGTATCAGCTGGTAGCCTGGAACTCTCAACCTGAATCTGTTCCTCGACACAGTAAGTTTATGACTGTTTGGGATATGCTGGGTGCGCTCGCCTTAGTGGCAGTGCTCCGTACCGTCACAGGTCTGATTTCACGGCACCACAGCTCTGGCCAGGCAACATGTTGCACCCGCCATTTCTGCTGGGTCAGGTCCATGAATCGAAGCCTCGGCGTATCTCGCCCAACAACCTCTCCCGAGCTGCCCAGATCACTCGCAGATGTCGCAGAAGGTCTTATTGTTGGTAATTGTCTATTCTCAATGTACACTTTGCTATTTAGAGCATATCTCTGAACGGATCCGCAGGAGCTCTGAGTAAACACATCTGCTTTAAATGGCAGTTAGCCACGCCCCCAAGGTACTTAATCTTACTGCATATTCTAACCATGTATAAATGTACTCAACAAACCATTGTAACAGAACCGCAATGCCTTCAGGCTGTTTGTGCGGTTTATAAATAAAAAATAATAGTAATAATAAATAAATATGTTTTGGTGTTTTAAGAGTGAGTAAACAGACAAAATTAGTTAGTAAATTAAATGTGGTTTCATTTTGTAGTATTCAAATGGGTACTAGCATAATTGTTCATTTTTATTCGGTCAAATGGTACATTTGACCATATTTGGCCTATACCATTTGACCGATTAAAAACAAACAATTAGGCTAATACATACCAAATATGTGGAGCGGGGGTTGCAGGGGTGTCCCCTGCTCCCTATGATCGATATGTATTAGCCTTGGAGGGTTACGGGGGTGTCCCCCGCTTCCTCAACATGGGAGGTGGGGGACCTGGAAATAAAAAAGAAAAAGGGCCCTGTGGCATCAGATCCGACCCGAGTTAGAGGGACGGATCTGACGCCGCAGGAGTGAAGGAGACCAGGCGGCATGCTAACAGGTAAGTAGGGGAGTGGGGTGGGGGTGTGGGTTGGTGTGCGTGCATTTAGTTTGTGCTTTGATCATCGGACAATTGATTGCATGCGGACCGTTTCTTTTTCGGTCTGTTTGCCGCAATCAATTGTCAGGCGATCAAACACCACCAAACCTTTAAATGACATGGTTGATTTAATAATTAAGCATTTTAATTTCAACATGGTTGAACTGGAACAGGTTTAACATGAGCATGCATTAGGAGTCATGTAAAAGTAAATGGTTTCTCTATCAGAAAGTGAAAGCATTTTACAATGTTTTATCTTTCTCTTTCGTGTTTAATAAACATGCTGCGAAAAAGGTCCTCGCAGAGATGATTTGTCTTGTTGAAACAAAATCTTGCCTGGAAATTGCATTGTTGTTTCCCTGTCTGCTTCTGAAGACAGAAGGTTCAGAATGCAGTTAATACCAGTAGTCATTGACTGAACTCCAAGCATTCCAAACTCCAAGCATTCTGATTGGCTGAGAGAGAGTCAATAAAGATATCCATGTGGTAATAACAGATTTTCCTATTCTCCCCAGTAATTATTCCCATCTATTCTTTTTCATATCCACCATTCATATCGTTTTCGTTCCTGGTGAACATGCAAATGGCAGCAGTGAGTGGTACAAATCCTAATGACATAACAACACATAACTTTTGCACCTTGCTACAATACGTACACAAGTGAGTAATGACTTACATGTGCTGATCTCTTTCATCACAGAGATGATGCACATCTTACTTGGACCCTCCTGGGATCATTTAACCATCTTGTGTGCTCTGCAAGCCCTCCACTATGCCAGAAAGTGGGCATTTGCACAATATTTTTCTTTTATAGATCTTTGCCTATAAATACTACTCACACTCGTACATGTGAACAACTTCTAAAATCCCACAATAAATTAGTGCTTTGCTTGATCTTTCCAATGGTGTAAAAGGCAAGTTTGCAGAATGTAGAATTCTTCTTAATCGCCCAGTGAAAGTAGAGAACTGAGAGAGGACTCCCAACACTTGAAAGTGCAGTAAGAATCTGACGATGGCCTCAACTGGTTGTGCTACACGAGGCATTGCCTATTGGCTAGAGTGTGAATGACCCAAAAGAACACTGTCTAAATCACTGCAGTTTTCTTCTTTTTCCAAATTAAACTGCTTCAATACCACAGAGGATGTGCAGCCTGAAGGCGGAGAATATTCAAACAACATGTGAATCTATGAAAGATGCCAATGCTGGAGAAAAGGAGTTAGATGTAAGTCACCTATTCCTCCATATGCCTGATCTAGCCCAACACCATAGGAATAATATGTAATTCCTGCTCAGGGCGTTTAAGTTGTGCATTCAGGAGAGCAGCATGATCTCAATGTAGCCTTTTCAGGTCCTGCAGCAATCCATCTGCTGGCTTAAGTTGGGATGGCCATAGAGCATTGACTGGCTTACCCAGCGGTGTAAAAAAAAGACGAAGACACATGGGGACATTTCAGTCCATATCTCTATAGACCAGCTACCTTAAATGTTATAATGAAGTATACCTAGTTTACAGCTTAGGAACTTAATACTTTTGGACTGCGGTTGACTTTCCTCTCCCGCCCTCCCACATTCTCTTTACCTCTTGTTTTTCCTAGGCATTTATCTATACACACCCAACTCTTGGCACTGAATTATGTCAGCTGGAGTGTTTCCTACAAGCTATTCTGGTGAAAGCCGCCACACTACAAGGGCCCAATTGAGCACATCTCAAGTCCACACACCAACTATATCTAGTACCATGCATCGTCAGGTCTAGATGTTGCCATCACAGAAAAGTCTTTGTTTTAAAGAGAGCTTTACATTGCTGACATGTTCTCTCATGCTTACCGATAACTAATCATAGCTAAGAAACACACATCTCTGTCAGCACAATCATAGAACCTCTCCCTCATCCCACGTATCTTTGTCACCTTGTATTAATTTGTCTGCTGGCTAACCCCCTTATTTATCTCCATCCCTCCCCCAGCCCTCATCTATACTATCCATGGCAATCCCAGTGCTTCCATAATTTGCCATAGAGGGGTGATTCTTATGTTTGTGTTAAGTCGTGCAATTCACAATTTGCCAGTAGGCATCACAAGGCCACAGAGTCATCCGATACCACATTTCTCAACAAAGGAGTAGAGCAATACGGTTGTATACTAATTGACCTCTTCACAATTGATCTCGGGAGAATTGATCTAATTTAGAAGGTCAATTAGGACATATATGCGGGGGGAAACCCCCGCAACCTCCAGCCCATCCAAAACCTTCTGCTACCCCCCACCCAATCCCCTTATATTTTTTATAATCCAAAACCAACCCAACACATATATAAAATAACTAAAATAATATAAAGGTCAATTGTGCAGAAGGTCAATTAGGACCACTATAATTAAGTCAATTGTGCAAAAGGTCAATTGTAAAAGGTCAATTAGAGTAATACCGAGCAAATACATGTGTTGCCAACGTTACACCAAAGTTATCATTGAATAGAGATAGCTTTTCATGGGTTTGCGATATTCTGTTGCACACTGAAAAGTGCCAGCGAGAGCAGGCTGGTGTACAGAGAAGGAAATAGGTTATATACCCACCTTGTGATCGGCAAGGAAAGATGTGTTCTGGCAGGGCTTGTAATAACTATGAACCAGTAAGACTCTCTGGTGTACTGATCAGTGATGGTGGTGCAGAGGTGTCTATTGTCTGCAGTTGAGGGATGGAAGGCTGGCTTGACTCCTTTTCCTTTTGCCAAGCATGTGGGTGATGGAATCTCATCTGCTCCCACAGGGGATATGTGCATGCATTGGCTCATTGCTTCCTTTGATGGCATGGAGAAAGGTGTGTTTGTTGTTTTTTTGTTCTGCTGTAGAATAACTCCACACATGCAATATTTATTAGAGAGGAGGCAGGCCTTAACCCCTCCTCCTACTTGGGTCTGCCTGGCGTACATTGCATGGTTGCCGATGACTGAGAGACCGTTGTTGTTGATGTGACTGACTGCAAAATTGTTCTACCACTACCGTATGTTTTTTCGGACCATCTTTTCAAAAGACTGTTCACTAGTGCACAGAACGTGTCTGTTTGCTTCCTGTGCACAGTGCTGGCACATGACGATTGCATGGGTTTGTCAGTCTCTTCTTCTTTCTCGTTCTCTTCCTCGCGATCTGCGGTATCATCCAAGAAGAGGCATCTGAGTCTCCATTTTGATTCAGGGGATGAAACATAATCTATGTCATGTTCTTCGTTGTCATCTGTATTGAAGGTAATTAGAGGTGGGGAATATTCAGGAATTACCTGAGGTGATGTCATCTCTTTTCCCACTTGTGCCTCAGGTGGTGGGGCCTCATCTTTCTCCTCCTTCTCTTGAACGTTATCCACTGTTGCTTGATGCAAGTGCAACAGCAGTGTGTGCATGATGCATTATCATTGCACCATATTTGCATGGGGCAGATGATCCTGGTTTTTGCAGAGGAGGAAATCCACAGCTATTGATTCATCAGCCTGGCTATCGAGCAGACCCACATTTTATACGGGCTTCTCCAATGCATGCAGCTGCCGCAGGTGAAACATGCCCAGCAGTAAAAGTCCTTCTCCGGACCGTACCCCACCCCCACCCACTTTGGGTATTGCAGTAGATTCAGATATGTTTATTTTATTCACACAACCCTGCTTTAGCATTCTCCTCTGCCTAATAAATGCACATGGGTTTCCCACTTCTTGGGCATTTTCCTCCACCTACCAAATTAATATTTGCATAACCGTGCTTTGGCATTCCTCTCCACACTACAAAAAGCATGTCATAACATTGCTTTGGCATTCTACGCCGTCTACATGTAGGGTTTCAACTGCTTCGTTCTTCTGCTCTACCTACAAAATGCATGCAACTTTTTCACTACCATGGCGCTCTCCTCTGCTTACAAAATGCTCTGTACCTAACATTACTTTGGCCTTCTGGCCCGCCTACAAAATACATGTGTGCCTAACAATGCATTAACATTCTCCTCTGCCTAGTAAATGCACATAGGCCTAATGCAGCCTTGGCGTCCTTCCCCATCTACAAAAAGCAGGTGGGATTCTCGCTGCTTTGGGATTGTCACTGCTTTGGCATTCTCCTCTACCTTCCAAGTGCAGGTCGGTTTATCACTGCTTTGATCTGCACCCAGAGTTTATTTACCTTCTACTTCCTCCCCTTAACTCTTAGGAGCGCAACATCAGTGTTTTTCTTGACAGTTGGTCTTCTCTTCCACCTACAAAATGCATGCATACAACGTTGTGTACCTGTATACAACGCTCTCAGTACTGTCTGCATGTAATGTATAATGTATGTACCTAATCTTTATTTACTCCGAAGGCCACTCAGATGCCTCATGTAACTAAGCTCATCACATGTAACAGCGCCTCGATGGCCAAGGGCTGTTTGCGCGCTATATACATTTAAATAAAGAAATAAATGTGAGGTTATTGCTGCCTTATGGTTCTCCCTACCAACAAAATGCACATGTGCCTAACACTGCCCCTCCCACCTGCAGGGCACGTGTGCCTAATGCTACTGGACTCTCACTGGTTTGGGGTGCTGTCCTACCATCCACAAATCATGTACCCCCAACACCCCTCCTCCCGCAATTGTGTCCCAGTTCCCTAATTGTCAGAGGCCCTATTCTCGATTAAATTCTACTGTGACCTACATTTTTGCTAATCCCAATCTACCCCTAGCTGCAATTCCCCTCCCTAACTAGCCAGAGCCACTCTTGCTTCTTCAAATACCAACCACTAGCAGTCCCAAATTTCTACTCAGCTGTCTTTATTCAGACACAAGTTCGACCCCAGTAGAACCTCATAACCCCTTGAAAAAAACGCAGCAAGTTTGACTTGCTTGATCACAATGACATTCTGGGGGTTCAAGTTTTGCGCAAACTATCTCACCCATGCCTTTCTTCCACATAGATAGAATACTCATGCAGAAGCTTGTCAGTCTTGGGGAGAGGGTGGGGGGGGGGTCGGTGGGAGCTGAAGGAGTGCCATACAGCCAGACATTCTGGGGATAAGAGTTCACTCTGAGGACAAGAAATTAACATTTGGAGTCAAACATGCACACAACGAGTTTGTTTTCTTCTATTTAGATAATTTAAATCATGGATTTTATGATAGGAGAAGTGGGAGGCAGGTCGAGGGGATGTTAGGGGTAATTTATTTATTTTATGTTATTGATCATTTGTAAGGCACTTTAGCACAAGTACATGTCTACTCACAGCAAGGGTTGCAATTGTCCCCCATGGAGGTGCAAATGTTACAGTCCTGTAATAAGGCACAACTTTCAGTAGTGCAGGGGTGGTGCCTTTTCCTGTCGGAATTGTGCCAGTCAAATGTATGTTTATCCTGGTCAATATCAAACAGAGGAGGAACATATGAAAAGCATGGATACAAATACATCACGGTACACCACACATTATAATGAGTCGCACAAATACATTGCACGTATCACATTTGCATGTATAAAGGTATTGTCCATTTCCAAAGGACTATAAAATATCACATTACATTACATTTGAATACTTAAATTTACTGTGATTGCAACGACCAGTAAACAGACTTAATATCAGCAGCCATCCAAACCAGCACAAAGTAAATACATGGAGCATACATTGGAGTTAATAACAAATTACCAGTCAGAATTAATTGATCTTAACAATTGGTCGAAGTGGAAAAATGTAGTGTAACTATGTTCCCCCTGCCCTGCCCCTTTATACTCCCACACCACCACCCCAAGTCCAGCCCACACGCTCTCCACCTACCCCCAAAATTAAAACACTGTCTTCCGTTTCTCCACCCCACCCCACACGGTTGTGTTTACAACAGTACATTCAAAACTGACAAAAACATAACGAAATATAATGCATTTAAATAACCACCATTAGTGTGGTCATTGTCCCCCACCGCATGCAGCTTTGAGCAGCCTCCCCCTGCCAATCACCCACCATTGCCACCTCTTAAGGGACACCCCTAAGGGTGTAGCCAGACACTGCTGTATATTATCTGTACAGAGATTGTGTCTGCAGCATTCCATGATTGATTGCAGAAGACACAGATCACTGCTTAGCAAGGCTTTGTGACTGCTTGGCAATGAGCGTTATGTCCCCTGCAATCTATACAAATGAACGAGAGCAACCCAACACCTGCAAGATAGCGCAGCATGGTGTGACACTGTTGTGTTAACGGCACGGCCCAGGTTCAAATCCCCAGTAGTGGAAAAGTTAAATAAATTAAGGTGTCCTTCCCTGTAGTCCTGGAACGGTGCTCTGGGTCATACAAAGTAAGCAAACTATGATTTTCCCCAAAAAGTAAGGGAACATCGTGCCCATTAGTTCCCACCCACTTTGACCTCTGATCTTAGCCATCAATAACTATGTTAAGGACTGTCCAATATTAGAATTAAGAGCCAATATTAAATAAGCATTGAGATATGTTCTCCAATCCAGCATGGCATGTTCCCTGTTTCTGGCCTCACTGCGACATCTGAAACACACAGTCCACCTTCAACTCCTCGTGTTTCCAATCGCCTTCAACTCCCAAAAGCAGGAGGTGATGGAATCAGAGGTACATCCAATCACGCCTTAGGTCCCTACAGCAGATATGGTTGGGTTGAATCCAGGAGATGTTGACTGATCAAGCGCTGTAGTCCTCTGGACCTTGGCAAGCGCTTTGAATTCCTTCCTTGTAAAATTCTTGCAACTTGTGCAAATCCAGAAGCTCTGGAATTTGAATATGTTGTTTCTTGTACGACCACCATGCGTTTCTCTCACACTTAAGTAGACTAATGTTCTCAGCAAAGAATGAAAGGGGTCGTGGGGGGATGGTTAAAAAAAAAGATCTGTCTATAATGAAATCTAGTACAAGACCAGGGAAGAAAGCATAGGCGCATAAGGATACTAGTCCAGAGGCGTTGCTGGGGGGCAGGGGGGAGATCAGGGGGCTATAGCCCCTGGTCTTTTGGTTGTAGTCCCGGATAGAAGCTCAGGGGCTACAACCAAAAGGGTAGTTAGCCCCGAGTCCCGACAGTCCCATTAGCATAGCCCTGGATCTTTCCCAGGCCTAGCAAAACCCCTGAGTTTCACTAAGCCGAAGGGCAGCCAACAGCTATTTTGAGCCCAGGCTTGTGCACCTCAACAAAGCCCTGGGACAATGCCGCGATATTAAGAACACATGCAGGTCCAGACTCAGGATGGAGCACACTGAAGGACAAAAAAAGTGCCATTCTGTGGCAGGACTGCACTTTTCTAAATAGCGCTGTGTTCTGCTGCCACCTGAAAGTGTTGGGGGCACACAGAATCCGCCACTTTCCATTACACTGCACGTCAGCGCCTTAAGGCCTGACAACAGCCCTAGAGCCCACAAAAAGTGCAGATCAGTCAGGGCATGCTCAGCGTGCTCACCCCGCGTCAATTGTGTCCCTAAGAAAAGGTGCCAAACTATGCCCCCCCCCACCCCCAAAATAAATTTGCTAAACTACGGATCCCAGGATAAAGTGCTGTTTGCGAAGAAAAGAGGCAGCATTCCTTCCCAATCGTTAGGTTTTGCTTATTAAAAAAAACATGTGTCTCTGACATAACCTTTAGATGGTAATATATAATTGAGCCACTAGATGGCAGAGGAGTGCACTGTGATGGAGCGTCTAGGACAGGGCGAAATATGCTTTCTGCCCCATTTGTCTGGCCCACAGTTCTACTGCCCAGGATCTCACTAGGTACTGGAAACATGTGTCTTTCCTGCTTGTATTTGGGCTGGCGGTGCTCTGAGCACGATAAATGTCCAGTGTTCGTTCTGGGCCCATTTTAAATCAATTTCACAAGCCAGCTGCCGCAACACCTGCCCCCCAGTCCTCCATCACCCCGAGGGCCCGCTGGATTTAGAGCTTGGGAGGCCAAGGGGGTGGAAAGCCCGCATTCTCCCCTCCAGTTTCCAACACCGCCATTCTGAGGTGGGTGGAAGGGCAGGAGGGGAGATGTGCTCTCCAGCTGCAAACGCTCATACAATCTATCCTTGTGGGGCAGCGGGTGCACGAGAGCCACCACGAGGATATCTAGAAGTTCTGCCACTTTTCTGATTTACGAAAAGTACATCAGAAAAGTGCTGCTGCCGTCTGGGAAATGCCTCCCTCGATTATAAAAGAAAAACGTGTTCAGTAGATCTTAACGACCCCCGACGGGTGGTGCCGAAAACACAGTGCTTTTAAGAAAAATATCAAGGCCGATTCTGAGGTGCATGCTAAAATAGAAAAGTGTTATTTCCCATAAGGACAACACTTTTCTATTTTTGCATTCACTTTGCAATGCAAATAGGGACATAGAAGATTGGCAAGAGATATTCGTGCTAGGTCGCTCTCTCACTGCAAGTGTGCGCCTACAGAGTATAGCAGCACAATCCTTTTCCATGTCTCTAAACTCACCAGCATTTGGCGGCGTCACCCACCTTGGACACCTGCCCACCACACCATTTCTCTTCCATAGACTTTAATGGACGTGCCAGCCCATGAAAACCTTCACTAACATTCACATATACATTAGTTCTCATTGGCTTCATTGAAGTCAACCGCAAACACATCAGATTTCACACGCTATGGAGAGTGAATAGATTTAATTTTTTATTTTACATTTTTTTCTTTTTAAAATTTGCTTTTATTGGTTTTATCACATACAACAAAGAAAGGAAACAAGAAAGAACAATTAAAAAAAAACAAAAAAAATCAAGATACATACCAAATAATGCACCGGTTGTCACATTTAGTTACAAAACAAAAAACCAGAAGCTTAATGTCAGCTCACAGTGTCATACAGTTATCTCAGTTCTCAATTAAGGTGCATTTCCTGATACTCAAAAAGAAAAAGAAAAATCTTCCCTCTCCCACCTCCCACCTCCCCCCTCCCTTAATTTAGCACCAATCCATTTTTCGCAACTAAAGCGCTGAAACGTTGATAGGGCAAAGTTCCTGACTCCAGTGTCTGATGACACAGTTCGGGCATCGAGGCGTTGGTGCAGGAATTGTTTGTTTTTTAGTTGCGTAATTGTTTGTATTTTTGCCTTAGTTGCGTATTTATAACGCGCTTAACCTGTGTTGCTTCGTGTCATCTTGCCGCTGAGCTAGGTTGAGAGGTAAAGCTACACGCTATTAGTACGGTGCATCAGTGCTTTCACTCTTGAACATACGTTAGAAAAGGACATGCAGCGCACGAGAACAGGGTACTATTATTTTAATTATTATTAATAAAGTTTTTATTGAGCACAAACCTAGCTCCGGGAATCAACAGAGAGCTTTACAATCACAGGGCGAAGAACACGGGGAAGGAAGCAGAGAAACAGAGCGGGAAGCCAATAACGGGAGGGTGCGAGCGGGCAATGTGTAGCAAGGGAACTACAAGCAACCAGGGAGGAAAGAGTGGGGAGCAGGTCACCCAGTTTCAGGTAGGTTGGGGATTGGATGGTGTGTGGATATAGGTTTTAGGGAGGAACCATTCCTGGAAGAGGGGGGTCTTGCCCTCCTTCCTGAACTCTAAGAGCGAGAGGTTGAGCCTGATGTTGAAGGGGAGGAGGTTCCAGAATCTTGAGTGTAGACAGAGAAGGCCTGTCTTCTGGTTTTTAACTTCCTACACTGGCAGAGTTAAAGTCTTCACATGTGCTTACTTCTGGTAGATCGGAGGGCAGTGGAGATGCTGCGTTTCTCATTGAAGTGGCTTGGGTACTTCAGGATGATAGCCTTTTAGGTGATGCAGCAGGATCGAAGATGATACAGGCTTCCAGTGGGAGGCAGTGCAGCTCGATGAGGGTCAGTGATGTGGTTGAATTTGCAGAGTCCTTTGATGAGTCATGCTGCAGCATGCAGGACAGATCTCATGGGTGCCAGGGTAGTCGCCTTGAAGGCCTTCCAAAAGGGCATTGCCACCATGCAGGTGGGAGAGGACCATGGCTTGGACAGCAGATCTGAAGTTGTTTTCTGAGATGAAGGCCGTGATTTTCAAAGTGGGTGGCAGGGGCTTGGTACCAAGCCGTTTGTGTCTTCCTTGCTATGTTCTGTTTGACGGACAGGTACCTGTAGATGTCGAAACCAAGGAACTCTGCACAGGTGGCCAGCTGCGGTGTGAATCCTTCCAGGTTCCTAGCAGAGGGCCAGGTCTAGTTGTGAGTGTGTTCGGTGTTGTTCAGCAGAAGGAATTCAGTCTTGGAGGGGTAACGTTTCAGGAAAGCACTAGACGTCCACGACTGGATTAACGTGAGGCAGGCCTTGACCTGGGAATATCTTCAAGGAGGATATCTTGAGATAGAGCTTTGTGTCATCTGTGTATTGGTGGATGTGGGCGTTATATAGAGGGAGGAGAGTTCTGAGTGATTCCACATGAAGATTACAGGGGTGAGGATGGATACTTGCAGGACTCCACAGGTGATGGGTAGAGCTGGTGATCTGAAAGACTCCATTTGTATGAACTGGTGGTGATTAGCAAGGTAGGATAAGGTACCTCACAGGGGCAAAGCAACATTGGGCTAATAGAGCTCTAGCCCTCCCCCGCAGACATTCTGGGATGTTTCTGAAGAAACCTACTGATCTTTAGAGTCGTTATGAGCAGGACAAAACCACAGATGCTAAACAGAATTTGTGTCTGCACAATAACTCTCCTTTTGTTATCAGTAGTGCTTTTCTCAGACGTGAATCTTTAGGCAGTTAACACTGCAAAGGGGCCTTTCCAACTGAAAGTCCCCATGTAGCTCTAATTACGTTACGTTACGTTATGTTATGTTATGTTAAAGGTACTTATACAGCGCACCGTCACCAACGGAATTGGTCCCCAGTCGCTCTGGAGGATCTGTAAATGAAAAGGTGGGATGGGTTAGTAAGGTGAGGAGGGAGTAGGATAGTGAGAGGAGTGGTGTACTGTTGGCAGCTTCAACTCGGTAGACACCGGTGCTGAGCTTTGGTGCTAGTATTGGATCGGTGTCAGTCCACGTGTGCTGTTGGTGCAGCTTATGTGTTGTTGTAGTGTGGTGAAGTGCGTGCAGCTTGTTGTGCGAGAGATGGTTGTGTGAGTTTTTTTGTTTAGATAAGTATGCAGAGAGTTTGAGTTTATATTGGTTAGTGGGTTATGTGGCATTTAACATGCAAGCATTCACAGTTTTGTCTAAGTGTAGCACTTGCTGACCTACATAATTCTGTCTGAGTGTGGCACTCACTAATCTTCACAATATTATCTAGATACCGCACAGGTTAATGTTCACAATTCTATCTAAGTGTGGGACATGCTAACATTCTCAATTCCTTTTAAGTGTTGTGCTTGGTAATCTTCATAATTCCGTCTAGGTGTGGCACTCGCTAACCTTCCCAATATTATTTAGATGCGACGCAGGCCGAAGTTAGGAAATCCGTCTAAGTGTGGAGCATGCTAACATTCACAATCCTGTCTAGATACGGCGCAGGCTAATGTTCTCAATTCTAAGTGTGGGACATGCTAACATTCAAATTCCATCTAGGTGTGACGTATGCTAATATTCAAATTCTGTCTAGATACGGTGCAGGCTAATGTTCTCAATTCTAAGTGTGGCACATGCTAACATTCAAGTTCCTTCTAGGTGTGGCATATGCTAACATTCACAATTCTGTCTAGATGCGACGCAGGTCAAAGTTAGGAATTACGTCTAAGTGTGGTACATGCTAACATTCACAATCCTGACTAGATACGGCACAGGCTAATGTTCTCAATTCTAACATTCAAGTTTCATCTGAGTGTGGCATATGCTAACATTCATAATTCTATGTAGATGCGACGCAGGCCCATGTTAGGAATTCCATCTAAGTGTTGCACATGCTAACATTTACAGTTTCATCTAAGTATGCTGCTTGCTAATAACCATAATCCCATCTAGATGTGAGGCAAAGCTAGGAATTCTAAATAAGTGCGGTGCATGCAGTCTATGTTATGGGAAGGTAAGGTAGAGTGGTGGGGGCTTTCTGGTGTAGAGTAATTGCTCTACACCCCACCCATGCCACACTTACAGTTTTTGTTGGTGTCTGTTAGCTGCTGACTTTATTGGCTTCCCTGCGGACACCTGCAGACACTTTCTGGAGCCACCAATGTAGGAGCCGCCCTTTGCCTCTGCCCTTAGCCGACGGGGCTGCCGGGCAGAGGGCTGCCCTGGGAGGGCGAATTAAGAGTCGATGAGGGACCAATCAGGGCCGGGGGGCGAGAAGGGAGGCGGGATGAGGAAGCTGGAAGGGTCGGGGAGGGAGAGGACTGCGAGCGGGGCCAGGGGCTCCAAATATTTAACAAAAAGGCTCCGAACCAGGGCCGCGAGGGTCCTGGGGGTGGGGGCGCACTCACCTGCCTCTCCAGCTGCACTGGATTATGAATTATCTAGCAAATCTGTGTCTGCTTACAAGACTCTTAAAGTGAAAAAATCTCCCTTTTAAAGATTAGTTTGTATCCATGACTTCTAGTACCTTGACATGGAAAAAAAAAGGTTTGTTTTTATGTGGATATCAGATGTTGGTAACATCATGCTGGAATTCTGCACTCTCTATACTAGCTAACTTTTTAACACAATGGGCCTCATTATAAGTATGCCAGTCCGGTAACAGCAGTGCCGTTGCTACCGGACCGGCATACTCAAGAGTCCTGCCAGCGGGTGTCTTTCAGCCTGCCAGGTCTGACCTGGCGGGCGGAACCTTCATGAATGGTGATAGTGCATCCATCCTCCCCATTCCCATTGAGTTCAATGGGACTCAAATGGGACTGGGGAGTAATATTTTCCGGTGCCCGGCAATGGGCAATTACCAGGACCGCCGGGGCTGTAATGCCCCGGCAAGTCCCCATTGCCGGGCGTCGGTAAAAAAAATTACTCTGGCGGCAACCGTGCCATTTTTACTGTTACGGATATCGCTGTGGTCATAATGAGGCCCAATTTCTGATAGAAGTGGGATCATGTTTATGACATAGCATAAAAAGCATTTGTAAAATGTATGCATAAAACGTTTATGTATGCTTTTTACACTGCACCAAATTTGTATTCCTTTGTATGGAGAAGGGGCGAAGAATGGAATTGACGTTTCCCCCACCAACCCCTGGCATCATACAAAGGAACCAGCAGTAGCGCTAGCATGACACTTTCATGCTGGCGCAAATGCTCTGCATTCTTAAGGACTCTGCCTTCAATGTAGATTGGCTACAAGCAGGCGGATTCTAAAGTAATCCATTGCAAACAGGGCCTGCCACGCATACATGCTAAGTGCTATTTACCCAATTTGCGCTCAAAGTGAACAGGCAATTAAACCTGCCTTTACACCATTGTTTTGAACTCCATAGTGCAAATGACAAAGATTGCATGCAGGGGACCTCTTTGCCTTATGTGCAAACTTAACACGTCCCCCCTGTGTAATTTATACTTTTGAATAAAAGGACCCACAGTGTTTTTTAAAGTGCTGAAAGCGTTCTAGGACTTATTGTTTTCCATTCAGGATGTGGGCAATAAAGATACAATGAAATTCTTTTGGCTTAACATGTGTCTATAAATATTTGCATGTTGTCCGGTTGCTTTAGATTTTTGTATGTTTCAAGTAAACACTTTGATAGTATTATTCTAGTGCTTGAAATCCCAAACTTAAATATGTGTACTCAGTGGAGGTCAGAAGATATTTAGTCAAGTGCCTAAATTGCAGAGTGGATTAAATTCCCGGGTTAACTGCTTAACCAAGGTGTGTGATCATGGGCACATTATTTTATAATACAAAAAGTGGAGTCATAAGAAGTGATTCAATTCACACTATTCAAAAAAAGACTAATTTACAATAGCGCAGAATGCATATTTTAGGGACAAAATAGTGTCTCCTCATGCTCTTTTATCAGCAGCCCTCAAGGCCACCACCTACAATTGCATTATGTTTGCAGTGACCCTCTCTGGGCCTCATTACGAGCTGGCATGTACATGGTAAAAGTGTTGGTAATAATGTGTGACAGTACTTTTACTGGACCGGTCAACTACAACTTTGCCAGTAGGGGTTAAGGATTTACCTCCAGTTAAGCGCTGGAGGTAAATGATATGATATGGCATTTATAACGCGCCTATACACAATTGTTTCGAGGCGCGACGAGGCAAGGGAGGGGGAACAGAGGGAAGACAGATACAACGATCTTACTAGGCCAGGTGACATTGAGATCGCGCAAGTGCAGGGGAAGGGCAAAAGTGCAGGGGAAGGGGAAAAGTGTGGGGGGCAAGGGGGCAGTGCAGTACATGGGATCAAGAGTAAAAAATATATATATATCTGACCCCTACTGGCAACAAAACTCCCTGTATTACCGGCACAGTAATACACATTCCTTTGGGAAAAGGGGAATGGGGCACTATACAAGTAATTCAGCCCCGCCCACAAAAAGTCCCTGAAGGTAGCCCTGCTTCTACCATTTGACGTCTTAGCCTCCCCTCCACACCCCAACCTCCAGGTTTTGGTCTAGTTGCGCCCCTGGTACTACACGAAGCTGTTTTTCAGGTGCAATCTATTCTAGCCCTTTCCTGGGTACACGCTTGAGAATGTTTTCAGAGCTGCGCTGTCACTTTCTATTGCTATCCCGAAGCACTTCCTTAGCTGTCAGGAAAGTGCTGTTGCATGAAGTTGTTCTAACATTTCACTTTCTATGGCAATAAGTCAGCGAGAGCGGCAGCCCTTGGGAAGGCATACATACCGTAAGATGCTGATTGGAGACACAACCTTGAACTCCCTCCACCCTCCCCTGAAACATGCTGCCGTGTCAGGCGAGCTGAAGTTTGTCGTGGTTTGCTATTAACTTATTTCACTTGGCTTCTGCCTCATTCCTGCGAGCCCTTTACTTCCTGAAACTGAGCGTGTTTTTATTGTTTTATAGCCGGCAGCGAGTGTCGGCGACAAGCGACCTTTTATCGTGACAGCTGCAGGTTATCGGGTAATATCCTGTGAAAACATTGTGAGGTGACATTGGTGTAATGTCGTGCCTTCCGTATCACATGACACCGGCACGGGGATTAGCGATGGGTCATGTGACCCGAGATAAAAGCGTAGAAAAGGCACACGCAAGTTGTCACCTTGACCCGTGTTAACGTGTTGTCCTTGTATGCCTGCATGAATGGGCCCGAGGCTGGGACCCATTGGCGACGTGTATTCTCTAACTTCTCAGTCTCAAAAGCAGGGTGGACCTTGCCACGAAAGCCCTTCACCCCTGCGGCCCCATAATTATCCAAGCAGCCCACACAACATTAAACAGAGCCCCCCCTCTCCAAGCACGCCGCGCCCAACTTACACTCAATAAACTGGACACATATTTGTGTGGCTAGGAAAAGGCTGCCGAAGCTTTATTAGGCAGGAGATAACTTTCTGTTTTTGGCCACACAGACTGAAGGTTCTATGCTGAGCTTTTGTCCTTACAGTTACTGTTCCCCACCCCTAGAATATCTGAACTCTTACACCATTACTCAGTTTCCCTCCCAGGTCTCATGACCTTTTACAGCACTGCCTGGTTTCCCAGGTCTGCCCACTATACCTTGCGCCTATCATAGCTTACATGAACACTTGATTTCCCAGGCCTCCTCAACTCTTACCAAATCACTTGGTGTCCCAGGCCACATGCCTATTTATAGGTCTACTTGGTTAAATCATTTCTTGTTTCCCAGGCTACCTTACCTCATTCATCAGTTACTTCCATCCCTTACCTTTCACTTGTGTCCTAGCTTTCGTGACCTCGTACCTAATTTATGTTATCCAATGTCTGTGGGCCAGTTTATCCCAGGTTCAACTCTCATTAGTTGACCCTCCCCCCGCACCCTCCTACTTTAATTGCCGCCAATCCTGCCGTAACTCTCCAGCAGCTGCCAGTACCATAGAGTTCCCCCAACATTCTTCCACTTCCCCTTCCTGGTCAGACATTTCAAAATACAAAAGCAGTGCATTAGCAGCGCAGTGGCATGGAAGTCAGGTGACATAGAGGTACGTCTCGGGATGGCCTTGTAAATTGTACTGAATGGCTGTTATTTATGCTTTTGTCCTTGGGAAAAGACACTTCCTAAACCTAAAACCCCACAGTTAGTACACCCCCCCAACCTACATTTCAAAGCCTATATTGCCCAGCTTAATCATACCCCAGCCGGCGGCCATTTTGAGTGCTCGTTCACTACGACATACGCAGTGGTTGCGGCCCGCTTCGGGTGCTTGTGCGCCATCTGCCCGTTGCAAGCAGTTGCAGCAATTTTTTGACACTCCACAGCCCAGCTGGTGCAGGGCTGTGACACAAGAAGTGACAGAAGAGCCAACAGGAAGACTCTGTCACACTTGGGAGTCGGATCACCAGTCAACCCGCAAAGACAATACTGTGAGTACCTATCGTGATGGGTGAAGAATCAGATGATGAGGGTGCCGTTGCCCCAATACCACGCAGAGTGCGCACCACTCTGGCTCCCATGCCTGAATTTGACACCACGGGGCCTCCATCGAAACTTGGCCCAAAATGGCTCATATGGGTCAAAAGACTGGAAATGATGTTCAGAGCCTCTGGTGAGACAGAAGACGAGGCAAAGATCGCCATCATGATGTACTCCGCAGGCACTGAAGTCCAGAAAATATACGACTCCCTCGACATTCCAGTGGCAACGTATGACGCTGTCAAACAAGCACTTCGGGATCACTTCCTACCCTTAGCGAATGTTGACTTCGACAGGTTTGTCATGAGGGCAGAAAAACAACGGAGCGAAGAGTCATTGGACCAGTTTTGTGCCCGTTTGATACACCTAGCGAGCTCCTGCAGGTGGGTCAACGAAGAGGAAATGGTCCGCAACCAATTGCTGCAAGGATGCTGCTCAGGAAAACTTAGGAGGCAAGTCCTGAGGGAACCAGGGCTGACCCTCCGGCAGATCCTGGACATGGGAAGAGCGTATGAGCTGGCGGAGGCCAGAGGTTCGAAAATGGACGCAGCCACGCATCCCAGGAACGAGGAGGAGGCACTTGCAGTCGGACGTTTCGCACCTGGGAAGGCCAGATGGACACCGAAGAGGGGAGAAGGACCGACGACATCAGGTACCCCTCAGTCGTGCTCCTATTGTGGATATGACCTCCCACACAGAGGTGAATGTTCAGCCAAATCACGAACATGCGGCAGGTGTGGGATACCTGGGCATTATGCCAGGATGTGTAGGGTCGCCATGCCCGTGGCAGCAAGCAGAGGACCTGAGAGGGCTGGTAGAGGCGGCACTCGCACAGTGAGAGGCATATCGTCCCTTGAACAGGACGTGCATGACCTACACATTGCCGAAGAAGAGGAGGAAGACATTTTCTTCATTTCCAGCATCGCAAATGGCCCTGGAACTCGACGAAGACCCATATGTACTGTAGACATTGGAGAGATTCCCACTCCAGTCCTCATCGACACGGGAGCTTCAGTTTGCGTACTGGCGGACAGACATTACAACGCAGTGACAGGCCCACCAACCCTGTCGCCCTCCAAGGCTCAGATATACGCTTTTGGTGAGGACACTCCCCTACCCATCCAAGGGGTATTCGTGGCCCCAGTGACCCATGGCCAGAACAGCATCAAAGCGAGGTTTTTTTGTAACGAGTGTAAGTCCGCACTCTCTTTTAAGCTGCGCAGCATCTGAAGCACTAGACCTGGTTCATTTCACGTTTGCTGTATATCATACGGATCTGGACAGCCTGCTTGCACGCTTTGAGGGACTCTTCACGGGCATAGGGAAACTGAAGGCTGAGCCAATAAGGCTCCACATTGATGAGTCAGTCAGACCAACGGCGCTGAAACATCGTCGCATACCGTTTCATCTGAGGGCTCAGGTGGAAAAGGAGCTGCAAAACTTAGTGGAACGAGATATTATTGAAAAGGTGGAAGGGCCCACCCCGTGGGTCTCCCCAATTGTAGTGGCCCCAAAGCTCAAACAGCCTGGGGCTGTACGCATTTGCGTAGACATGAGACTTCCTAATATGGCCATAAAAAGAGAACGTCATCTCACTCCCACTCTGGACGACATTGTTGGAGAACTTCAGGGTGCGAAATTCTTTTCGAAACTAGACCTGAGAGCGGGTTACCACCAGTTGGAGCTACACCCGGAGTCTAGATATATTACGACTTTTACAACACACGAAGGATTGTATCGTTATAAAAGACTCAGTTTTGGAATATCCTCGGCGGCAGAAACCTTCCAAAATGCGATCAGGGGGCTCTGTCCGGACTAAAGGGAGTAATAAACATGTCAGACGATATCTTAGTCTTTGCCAAATCCGAAGCAGAACATATCAAGCGGCTGGAAAACACTTTTCACAGACTCCACAGCCTCAGCCTGACGCTGCACAAAGAAAAGTGCGAATTCTTAAAGGACAGCCTAGAGTTTTTTGGATTTGTCTTCCATGCGGGAGGCATATCCCCAGATCCTGAGAAGGTGAGAGACATTCAAGAGGTGTCCCCTCCCACGTCCCCGGCAGAGGTCTGCAGTTTTTTAGGGATGGTAAACTACTGTGGACGGTTTATTCGAGATTTGGTGTCCCTTTCAAAACCCCTGAGAGCACTCACTAGGAATGAGGTAGCACGGAGTGGGCTGGAAAGGAACAGAGAGCATTCACGGCCATCAAGGATGCTCTGTCTGAACAAGATACCACGGCATATTTCAACCCATCCAGGGAGTCTGAAATCATAGTGGATGCCAGTCCAGTGGGACTCGGGGCGGTTCTCGTGCAGGATCAACAGGGATCCATGCGACCAGTTGCATACGCCAGCAAGGCACTTACAGACACGGAGAGAAGATATTCTCAAATTGAACGCGAAGCCCTCGCAATACTATGGGGCTGCAAACATTTTAGACTATACATCCTAGGGAAGCCTGTTGTAGTGGTGACGGACCACAAGCCCCTAATTCCCATTCTGGCAGGCGCATCTTCCAAACCGCCACCTCGGATAGAGAGGAGGATGTTATCCCTCATGGAGTACGGGGTGAAGCTGGTATACCGCCCGGGTACGCACAACCCTGCAGACTATTTGTCTCGTCACCCCGGTGCTGGACGACCCAGAGACACTACGGAGGTTGCAAATTGTGTGGACATCGTTCACATGGTCGTCGAGTCTGCGCTTCCCATTGCTTTGACAAGGCAAGAAATTGCCAACAAATCGAACTCGGATGAGGCATTTCTGAGAGTCAAGGGTGCGGTAGCTTTGGGAGCATGGCGGGAGCTCCTTCTGAACAATGCCAGGAGAAATGCAGGAACGCAAAGAGACTTGCAATTGCTCTGGGGTGCACGACATGAACTGTCAGTGTCTGCCGATGGTCTCCTTCTGAGAGGGCACCGAATTGTGATCCCCAGGTCACTTGTGCCGAAGGACCTTCAGCTGGCACACAACAGACACCAGGGGATGACCAGAATGAAGGCACGTCTCAGACTCAAAGTCTGGTTCCCCGAATTGGAGAAGAGAGTGGAAGAGTTTGTGAGGGCATGCATCCCGTGCCAAGCCACGAGCCCGGCGGAGAAGGGACCACCGATTCAGACCATGGCAAGGAGTGAGTTACCCTGGGGGACAGTACATGCTGATTATGGCTCTACCGGAAGAGGTCTACATTTCCTAGTGGTAACTGACCAATGGTCCCGATATCCAGAGGTGGAGCTGGTCGAGTCCCAAGCCACCGACCACACCCCCCTGGCCATGGACAAGATATTTGCTACCCACGGTTTCCCCATCGAGTTATGTTCTGACAATGGGTCACCCTTTCAAGGACAATCGTTTGCTCGATACTGCGAAGAGAGAGGGATAAAACACCGTAAAGTCACCCCACTATGGCCAAGAGCCAATGGAGAAGTAGAGCGATTCACGCGCACACTAAACAAGGTGTTTCGCATATCCGAAAATGGAGGTGAAGATCTTCGACGGAACTTGTTCGACTTCCTCCGGGAGTATCGCACAACACCTCATCGATCGACTGGAATAGCCCCTGCGGAGGCACTCTTCAAGAGGATCCAAAGAGGACTCATACCTGAATCAGAGGGGAGACAACCAGGAGTGATCGACAATGACCAAGTACTACTAGAAAGGTCATGGAGAAACGAGAATGAAACAGCGCGGAGAAGACTGCCGGAAAAACAGATTGCAGTTGGAGATACCGTGTTGGTGCGGAACAGAAGAGCAGAGGGAAAGCTGTCCACAACTTACGAGACCCAACCACTGGGTGTAACACATGTGAAAGGTACTATGGTCACCGCAGCAAATGCCAGAGGAACGGTCACCAGAAATGTGTCGTTTTTCAAGCGCATCAGGGCCGCTGGAGATGAGACAACAGCAGAAGAGGTCCCGGAACAAGGGGCAGAGACAGGAATGGAGGACGCTACCCCAACGGCAGATCACGAGACTTCGGAAGCTCCTGGTGACGCTGCACCATGATACCCGAGCAGGGCCGGACGACGACTTCCCCAGAGGTTCCGAGACTTTATTATGGACCCTGCACCATAGGCGGGGAGATGTGTCGGTGCATATACGAAGAATGAACCAGGTTGTATTTCTGCAGTAAGTTGTTAATTGTTTGTTTCCGGGAAAAAGGAGGGATGTTGTGTACTGCGTACACGAGGTACGCATGCGCGAGCCTCTAGGGAGCTCACTCATGCGCGTTAGATTAATAAAGGCGGTGCCCGGCAGTTCGCGCCGGAGACCGGAGCCATCACACATCTCCGGCGTGTGTTCTTGGCATGCATGGGTGCGTGTGTCTGCATGAATGTGTGACGGCCATCGGCCGACCCCGCAGCATACAAAACCCCCCTCTGTAATCGTCCCTTCTGGCTCCTTGACGGCCACACACGTTTGATGTCCCATTTCCAGCCCCTCTGCCCCTCCCCTCCACCCCTTGATGGATCCATCAATCTCATATCTGCCTTGCAATTTCTCCAAAACGATCATTGCTGTTCGTCCTGGGAATTGCAATGCCCACCCCTGCCAAATCCACCCGATCTGATGCAAAATACCAGGGTATCCTGAGAATAAAGTGTGTCTTCTGATGCCCCCCATACACTTAAGACATAATTACCAATTCTGCAATAACCTCCTGGGCTCTTCGATTACTGTAAAGCTACTCCACCCCACCCCCACCCCCTCCAACTTTGCCTGGAATAGATTCGGACCACAATTCTTTTTTATACCCAATATATTTCCATCTGTACAAACATGCATTTTTGTGGGTGCAGCCCAGTGTCCCTGCCTTCTGTCACTACTACAACCAATGTTCCCTGCACTTAGCAGCCAGGCTTCCAGCTTTCTGTCACTACATCATTCCCCCTTAAGTGTATCACAAGCGTGTCTGGGGCCCCGTATATCCACACTTTCTTAATCACCTTCCACAAGCAGGCCCCCACCACCCCACATTTCTCCTTTAGCAGCAATACAATCTTCTCTTCTTTAAACCCATATATGTATTTAATTCTCCTCTTCCTGCTCCGAGTGTCGATCTTGTAATAAAAGAGGGCCGCCCTGTCGGCCCCCCTCTGACGGCCATATCATTCTATTCTGGAGAGAAATGGAAAGCAGAGAGGCAAGCCCATATCAACTGCACCTCGAGAAATGACTGCAAATGGATTAGTCTCCCCTAGACCACCACCATTTGAAGTGCCCCCCAACCATCCTCCGTAGTTTAGTGAGCATCACGCCATTAATGCAGATTACTTCTTTGACCCAAGCTACCCAGCCCCTGTGGTGATGTCCCCCCTAAGGATATAATGCAGATCACCAGTGTGGCCCAAGCTACCCAGCCCCTGTGGTGATGTTCCCCTTAAGGATGTAATGCAGATAACCTGTTTCACCCAAGATATCCAGCCCCTGTGGTGATGTTCCCTTTAAGGATGTAATGCAGATAACCTGTTTGACCCAAGCTACCCAGCCCCTGTGGTGATGTTCCCCCTAGGGATGTAATGCAGATAACCTGTTTGACCCAAGCTACCCAGCCCCTGTGGTGATGTTCCCCCTAAGGATGTAATGCAGATAACCTGTTTGACCCAAGCTACCCAGCCCCATGGTGATGTTCCCCCTAAGGATGTAATGCAGATAACCTGTTTGATCTAAGATATCCAGCCCCTGTGGTGATGTTCACCCTAAGGATGTAATGCAGATAACCTGTTTGACCCAAGCTACCCAGCCCCGTGGTGATGTTCCCCATAAGGATGTAATGCAGATAACCTGTTTGACCCAAGCTACCCAGCCCCCGTGGTGATGTTCCCCCTAAGGATGTAATGCAGATAACCTGTTTGACCCAAGCTTCCAGCCCCTGTGGGGACCTTTTTGACCCAAGCTTCCAGCCCCTGTGGTGATGCTCCCCCTAAGGATTTAATGCAGGTTACTTATTTGACCCAAGCTACCCAGCCCCTGTGGTGATGTTCCCCCTAAGGATTTAATGCAGATCATTCACCAGTTTGGCCCAAGCTACCCAGCCCCTGTGGTGAAGTTCCCCCTAAGGATTTAATGCTGATGCCCTGTTTGACCCAAGCTACTCAGCCCCTGTG
Source organism: Ambystoma mexicanum (assembly GCF_040938575.1). Classification (NCBI taxonomy): domain Eukaryota; kingdom Metazoa; phylum Chordata; class Amphibia; order Caudata; family Ambystomatidae; genus Ambystoma; species Ambystoma mexicanum. The sequence continues at coordinate 152,481,547 of NC_090924.1, forward strand.
GTGATGTTCCCCCTAAGGATTTAATGCAGATCATTCACCAGTTTGACCCAAGCTACTCACCCCTTGTGGTGATGTTCCCCCTAAGGATTTAATGCAGATCATTCACCAGTTTGGCCCAAGCTACCCAGCCCCTGTGGTGCTGTTCCCCCTAAGGATGTAATGCAGATAACCTGTTTGACCCAAGATATCCAGCCCCTGTGGTGCTGTTCCCCCTAAGGATGTAATGCAGATAACCTGTTTGACCCAAGATATCCAGCCCCTGTGGTGATGTTCCCCCTAAGGATGTAATGCAGATAACCTGTTTGACCCAAGATATCCAGCCCCTGTGGTGATGTTCCCCCTAAGGATGTAATGCAGATAACCTGTTTGACCCAAGATATCCAGCCCCTGTGGTGATGTTCCCCCTAAGGATGTAATGCAGATTACCTGTTTGACCCAAGCTTCCAGCCCCTGTGGCGAACTTTTTGACCCAAGCTTCCAGCCCCTGTGGTGATGCTCCCCCTAAGGATTTAATGCAGGTTACCTGTTTGACCCAAGCTACCCAGCCCCTGTGGTGATGTCCCCCCTAATGATTTAATGCAGATCATTAACCAGTTTGGCCCAAGCTACCCAGCCCCTGTGGTGATGTTCCCCCTAAGGATTTAATGCTGATGCCCTGTTTGACCCAAGCTACTCAGCCGCTATGGTGGTGTTCCCTACAATCCTTTGCTGTCTAGAGAAGGTCATACCCTTAGTGAAAATTATGTGGTTGACCTAAGGCATTCATACACCGTGGCGGCATTCCCTCTGATCCTTTGCTGTTTAGAGAACATTAAGCATGTAAATGCAGATGACTTGTTTGACCCCCCCCACCTGCCCCACAGTTGTTGCATTCCCTCCAGTCTTTTCCTGTTTAGAGGCCCTTGCAGAATACATGTTTGATTCATGCCAGCCACCACCTGTGGAAATGTTTCCTCCGGTCCATCGCTGTTTACAGAACCTTCCGTATTAATGCAGATTACATGTTTTACCCATGCTACCACACCCTGTGGTGGTGCTTAATCCATTATTTGCAGTTTACTGATCATCCTTCCCATGTTCTTTCCTTCTTTATTGCTTATTTTATTCTCCTCTTTTTCCTTCTTTCTAACTCTCTTCCATTCCCCCCTCCCGAGTCGTTCTCTTACCTCTGTCCCTCCTTCGCATACTTACCACCTCCCCCTTCTAAACATATGAATGCTTCCTGGCTCTTGGAGTGGCCTAAGCCTCTCCCCTTACTATGACTGTATCTACGGTATAGCCTGGATCGGTCTTCTTACCACCGCCCTACGCTCTTTATTCCTTCATCGCCCAGTGGCTCGCTATGCACGGATGCCACGACACCTATTTTAATGGAGTGAGACAAGTGTTTCCCTTTTGCTGTTCCAGCTTTGGCTACCACCATCTCTAGGACTATCATGAACTGTATCATTGAGGCACCATCCTTGTGATAAGGGGATGACCTTGAGCAGACAAACCAAAGGCCAGATACGCTGTGGCCACTGCCAACGGGCAACCTCTGTTGTCAACTAATTTGCATAGTAACACCTTTGTCCACAACTCCTTCTGGTCCATGTTTGATCTCCTTCTACTCATTCTTATAATGCCTTCCTCGTGAGTTGCGATGACCTCGCACAGCAATGACCTTTTCGTGTAAATCTGTTTTTGAGCTTGGCACTAATTTGCTTATCCTTATCACCCCAAAACCTCAAGAGTAAAACAATACAAGGAGACTCTCCTCCAATTTAAAGTTGCGTGCCCAGGTGCGAAACCCACCCAATGAACCCATCAATAATTGTAAGGTGCTAAATGTGATTGATAGTTATCTTTGCCAAAGCTTTTATCCTTCTTCATTTCCTACCAACCCTTCGCTTATCGACTGACGCGCATACTTTTCCAACTCTTAGCCTATCAACTTTCCAAACCATTGCCCCTGTTACGGATTTCTTCACCTTCCCTTCCCTTGCTTACTTCCCCGAACCTTCATTCCCTCCTTTTGCCGCCTGCCCAACATGTCTGCTCAGCTGCCACTCCTTGACCTTTTCCCCTGTGGATATTGCATACTTTCATTCTATGATCACGTCGAATACTGGCTCTAATGCATTCTACAAAGTTGCAACCACTCTTTTCCCTCCCGTAACCGCCGATAGTCTCAGTGCCCCACCATGCCACCTCATCTGCCCCGAGCCAAGTCACCACCCCCCATACAGACCCTCCATCATTCACCAACAATGGCATCAAAACTACCCTTACCGTCCTCTCTATCGATAGAAGCCCACAGCACTTGTAGCTAATTGATCTTGTCCAATCCTGTATTTCCTTGCAGTCAGATACTTTGCTTATACTACCCATAAGCTTCCCGCTCTTCCTCCGCTCGCCCACTTCCAGCGCTGAGGCCCAAGCACCCAACTCCCTTGCAGCATATTTGTTCTGAGAACAAGGGATCTGGTCGAGCAAACCCCTAACCCCTATGATGACCACCCGACAGACTTGTAAACCAATACTATATTTTTTCCGCGCCCCAGCCTCTTATTAATTATCACCGTTTGTCCATCTCCTCCTCCCCCTCCCAATCCCACAAACCTCGTTCGCCTTGCTGATCTTCTCTGGTGGGGTTATTAAAAACTGTCCAATTTATTTAATATAAAGAGAACGTTGATGTGAATTTCACCTGGAAGTACTTATCGGAAGCGTGTCAAGGCCAGCCCTGCGTCTGGGGCTTACATTGTGCCGTGGGTTTTATTAACACACATTCGATTGGGGTTCACTCGTGCCCTTAAATGCTGAGAAATCGCAGCATTTAATAAAGGGTGCAGGGCAATACAAGCAACCTGCCATAGGGTTGCCAAATAAAGGCCCTGGTTGGAAACACCTTGGCAAATTTCGAAATGACTGATTTTTTAACATGTGAAACTTCCGTTCCCACAATAAGCAATGTGGCTGCAATCCAAAACCATCAAAGAAAGTGTTTACTGACAGCACTCAAGCTGTTGCTCCCACCCCCCACTGTAAACACCCAAATACTGAAAGCCTACAAATGCCAGAATGCCCGGGCAGAATGCCCAGTTCCCCGAAGCGGGACACTTCTCTGTTAAACCAAGCAGAGCTTTGAAAGGTATGGCGCAGTCAGACCACCATAATCTAATGATCAGCGAGCAGGTCATTCCCGTTATAGGTGACTAGGCAACTTTTGAGCCGAAAATGGACCACAAATCTTAAACGCATTCGCCGACGGGCTTGTTCTCGACCCAAACGTTTTTTTTAAAGACCCTTTCTTCTTTCTCTGGTCTTCAAAATACAGATTTTCCATACTTTTGTTGATAGATATTCCTTACTGTTTCTTTACTGTCAATTAAGTGTTGTGTTATTTATATCCGGAATATAAAGAAATAATAAAAAAAAAAAAAGGTTTTCCATGCGAACGTTAGGGAAAGTTATCATTCTATTAAAGACACCGCGGCGAAAGATTATGCTCATCTCTACTAAAAAACGAAGAACAAAAATAAAATTTAAAAAAATACAAATTCAAAGTAACGGCATTCTTTTTCTCAAAAGTGAATGCTCTCGATAACTGGCTCGTGATCCGCTCTCCCTCAGTCCCTCCCTTATCTGCTCCTTAATCTTTCTTGCTCGCCTTTAATCCTCTTTCTTCCATTGCTCTGTTGTTAATGTTAAACTTTGCGTCTCAACCGGTAAACACCCACCTCTGTCTTCACACTTGACGCTCCCCTTCACGACCCAGTCGATTTGGATTCTGTGCCTGTAGAGGATATATATACCATCCGAGACCGATGGCATATCTGAGCGGGCAATCGCATCCTAACACTGTCTCGCATGGCTGTCCTGCTGTTACTTGCATAACCTTGCTGTGCACTCACTTCTTTCATCTGCAGCAATTGTTCAGGTGGGATAATCCTTCGCCTCGGTGTCTTTAATAGAATCATGGCTTTCCTTAACGTTAGTATGGAAAATCTGTAATTTATGTCAAGAACAGAGGCGTGTATTATGCTTGTTTTACGCTTACACACCACTAACAAGGAAACCTGGTTTATTGTCTTGAAATAAAACATTTAAAAAACGGACGTGTTAGACTAGTCTGCAGACTTTAATATGTCCTCCCAGAGTGCTCTGAAGTTGAAAGCTTTGGAGGGCATGGCGCCTCTCACTGAATACGCACCATATGTGCTAGTATCTATTCCTGCTTCCTGCATACGGCATCTGACGCAGCTGGCTAAGCTGGCTGCGGAAGCTGCCTTGGAAGGCTTCCATAAGGCGATAAGGAGCTGTAATTCTCCAGGAGGCCTCAGCTGTTCCGTCATTGCCTAATAAGCTACAAGACTCCTGACTGGACAGAGCTTAGGCTGCTCTGGGAACGCCGGATGACTCACTGACCCTATGGCTGTCTTCATCCACTTGAGGATATAGAATGTAACTGTTGTGATTAAGGTACTTAGGCTGTGTATGCTGAGCGCATGAGGTGAGTGGTTCATAGAACGCCATGTGGGATGTGGAATCTGGTCAGGGACGTCACTTCGGGGTCGCAACTGCGACCCCTGTGGTCTCCCTTGTTAGCCCTAAAAAATGTTTTTTTAAAAAGCATTTTTTTGTATTTTTAATTCAGGCTCCTGGGCTGTGGACAGCAGCATGTGGCTATGTTTCTGGAGTGGCAGGTTTTCTGGTAGTTATAGCGGTAAGATACCTCAGTGGGTAGAACGCTCGCTGCTGCAATGCGTGCGTGATCTGCAGTTGCAGAGTTCGACTCCTGACAAGATCCACTCAGCCTTTCATCCTGCTGAGTACCTACACAGGTTGGTAAATATTATATATATTTGTTCTATATGAAGCGCTTAAGCATAAGTGCTATATAATAACACATCATTATCGTTTGGCATTGGACGTCTGGTTGCATTCACAGTAATTTGGTAATATGGGCCTATACACACTGATATTAATTATACACATGGTGATCAATTATTGTATGCAATGTACATCACTTTAAAGTGTACTTAGAAACAATGCTATGTGATGCCACTTTCTGTTCTGTCAAGGGGTGAAAAGGTTGTGTTCCATCACTTCCAGTGATGTCACTTCGGGTGGGGTCAGATGACATCACAATGTCACCAGAGACCAAGAGTCGTGTGATGTCACTTCCTCTACCCCAGACATTTTGGTGAAAAGACGTCCCTGAGTCTGGTGTGCTTGGGATTCCCGGGGTGACGGTTAGGAACTAAAAGATGGGAGCCAACACTGAATGGATGTGTGTAGCCTGCTCGCCTACCTATCCACCCAACCTGCAACTTGAAACAAAGTACATATATTCCTGTGTCTAGAGTGACTCCTGCCTGCCTCCTGCATCTCCACTGGTCAAGAATACAACATAGTTTGGAGACACGGTGTAAAAGAGCCCATGGGGAACGGAGGGCCACAGAGAAGAGGATTTCTGAGATGTTGATACTATAGATGATGCATGTGCCATAAAGGATGAGGGCACGCAGCGGCCATGGAGACTGGAAGGAGTTTGTCCCCACTATTTTAGAGGCTCATAGAAAGGAGGTGCTCACAAGATGTGCATATGGTGCAGGAAGAGCCCATGCCCTGGTCAAAAAGGAAGATCATCCTGGAATCATTCTGGAGTCATCCGATGACTCCATTCTAGAGTCATCCATGGATAGTTCAGGAAGATCATCCTGAAGTCTGCGAACAGGCCAAAATATTTATTGAGATGATGACTCTAGAGTCATCACAGAAACTACTCCAGGATGAGTTTGGATTACTTCCAGTGATGATTTTGGGATTACTCCAGGATGACTCCATGACAACTTCATGATGAGTGGGGATTACTCCTGGATGACTTCGGATTATTCTAGGATGACTCTATGACAACTTCAGGATGACGCCACGACAACTCCAGGATGAGTTGGGATTACTCCAGGATGGTTCCATGATAACTTTAGTATGGGTTTTGAATTGTGAATGGTTATTGCAGACCACTCCAGGATGAGTTTAAATGATTTCAAGATTATTCCAAAAGATTTAGGAAAAGGGGTTGAATTACCCCAGGATGTATCCCTTTTGATTAAGATTGGTGGGATTACTTTACAATGACTCTAGTTAGACTTCTGGATAGTTTACTGGAAAGAATCTAGGGAATTTTGCAGCTTTCACTTTCCGTCTTTGCTAGAGCACCCGTTAACTAAATTCGCCGATTTAGTGCACACAACTACAAACACCCCCACATGTCACAAACCAACCTGTAAACTCCCTCATTTCAATTCTCACCTATAGCCAACATGGCCTCACACACAAACTCCCACAATTACAAAGCACTGCACTACAATACACACTTCCAGCGACCTAAACAGAATCTGTTAAAGGTCTACCTGCATGACAGACTGCCGCCAGTCACTTCACCCAATATCACCAAGTGCAGCTAACAATTACCTAGTTCATATTATAATAGTAAAATTCAGCAGCTATAAATTGTTGATATTTTAATATAGTATTGCTCTGGCTGTACGATATCTTCAAACATAGGTTCAGAAAGTGTTCAACATTTTTTTTTATTTAACAAATGCAGTTTAACGACATATCTGTATTACATAAGAATAAATACGTTTGCAAAAATACAAACAAATAACAATCATCAATCCTGTATTTTGAAAGGCAGAGTCTTCCTTAGGCCTCTTCTGGCATTGCAAATGTTGGTGGCAAGCTTCCTTCTTAACAATCGGCAGTCCACAGTAGGCCAACTGTTCGCCTTGCAGACAGACCTAAAAAATTCTACAAAAAAAAGAAAGTATATATGAATATAATAGGCATTGTTAAATACATACCGGATTAACTAATGTTAAAGTGTCAACTTATAAATGCGTCACTACATTAGGATTAAACAGATTTGAACTGAAAATGAATCATGGTTTTCTGTGGCTGCATTCAGAAGTTTTATGGTCTTTAGTGTAGCTATATTGATTTATACTCACACAGTTAGAAATAGAAGGCATAAGTGGAAATGGGGAAATAGTCTTTTAAACCCTTTGCTAATTAACATAACCAGAAGGTACGCAAGCACATGACCCCAGAGATGCCAAAGCGCACCCTGCTTACATGGGTGACCCAACGCCTTCTGCCTGAAAACCATACATCGCTGTGCATATAAGAAATGAAAAAGTATTAGATTTCTCAAAACTGAAAAACGATATCAAGTTATGGAAATTGTTCAGATTTCTGTATTTAATAAAGCCACACCCACAAGTACATTCTCTTTTTGGCGGTCTGTTTATCTTGTTTCCTTAATGCTTTTCTATTTTTCTGCCTAATTGGTTATTCATTCACATTGTATCATGCTTTGGTGAAACAGCTTTGTAAGCACAATACATACAATTAAAGCCCTGTAGTCTATTGCAAATTTTACAAGTGTATTGACCACAAGATGTCTTCACAGGAATGCCCGGGGAAGAGGGGAGAGATGAAGCAGGAGGAAGACTAACATTTCACTTCATATTGACCGAGAAAATAAAGCATTTATTTTAATAGGGGCGAACAACTTTCTTTTTTACTCAAGGGGTGCTTACCTCTGATGCTGTTGCCGGACTAGGACTGGGATCAGATTAAAGCACTTGGTGGTTCTGGTCCCCCTCTTTTTCCACTGAAGAGCCAGTTCCAGGCAATGTTCAAAGGCCACCTTCTGATGCGAAGCCATTCTGTCCCAATACACTGAAATAGTAGCACAAACATTAATGAGCCATCCAGACACACATCGGCTCTCACACAGGGGGGTGGACTGTAGGGGTGCACCCATGGGCGAGTCTCAGGCAGGTGCCAGTCTTACTTGAACTTCTGAAATGGTGAACACCTAGGCACACAAAGCAAGTAGGTGTTTTGTTATTTGCCCAAATATTGACTGCCCATGGCCATGTTAATCCCTATGGTCATTTACACCGAGATCCTGCCCCTCGCAAAATACCTCCTCGTGGGAACTCAGAGCTTGCTTTAATCAAGCCTTAGCAGACTTTTCACTCAAAGTGCCTGCCAGTGTTTTTTCAAAAGCAGTCTTCTGAGAGTTAATTACTTAATTGGTGTTATAAACCCACTACTGGTGTGATAAAAATGTCTTAACCAGGTCTGCCTTCAGCCGCTCGATTTAGAAGTGGTGGGCATCCTTGCTGCTTCAGCTAGTATGCACGAGACAGGTTGTGAGGTGAACAGTGAGTGCTGTGACCAGTGTAGTGCGGGCCAGAGTTCCAGCATTGGGCTCTTCACTTTCATCTTGCTAGTCTCAGTTGCCAAGAGTGAACCCCCATGTGACAGTGCACTCTCACCATTCCTATCCCTGCAATTACACTCACAGTTCTCTAATCCCAACAGACCCAACTCACGATATAATAAAATAATTACATGCTGCACCCATTCCCAGCAACACTAAAAGCATTCAAGCCTGTGAGTGTGCTACATATTGGCTTGATTGTTTGAGATGTTTTACTCCACATTAGTTGACCAGAGATGGAAGTTCAAATTGAAAAATAAGAACACTGGAAGATGAGGTTGGGGTTTGTCTTAAAGATTGTGGAAAAAGAGGCGCCCCCTACATAAAAGCTATCCTGTAGGTCCACAAACAACTCAACCCGGCTTGCAAAATAAGTATTCCGATTCCTGCAGCAGTGCAAAGAAGTCTGAAAGTGATAGATGAAAAAAGTAGAATATCCCCCAAGTATAACTATTTTACTCAAATGTATGTTATGATATGGCATTTATATCACGCTCATACACAAGTGTTTCAAGGCGCGACGAGGCAAGGGAGGGGTACAGGGGGAAGACAGACAACGATCCTACTAGGCCAGGTGACATTAAGATAGCCCAAGTGCAGGGGAAGGAGGGCAAAGGGGGAAAAGTGCGGGGTGGAGGAGAGGGGGTAGCGCGGTACATAGGATAACAGTAAAATGAATAAAGATAGTAAATAAAAGTGCGGCCAGCTGGTGGCAAGTGCAAGTGCTAGTAGGAACTGTAGGAATAGAGAAACAGACCTCAAATGCAAGGATTGCCAGGGGGGCAGTGCAGATGTGCAACTGGCGGGGATCAAACCCGGAACCGAGATCAGAGGGTAGGCAGGTAACCAGTGTAGTTTCTGATTCAGCCAGGACATCAGCAGGGGAGAGGAGGAGAGAAAGGTGCTTCCGGAACCAGAGATGCTTCTCCTCAAGTTTCAGAGAGGCAGGGAGGCTGTTCAGTGGGAGGCCCCAGCAGAACTCGCTGCTTGGAGCAGTGACTGACAATGAGGGAGTTGGGGGCGGATGAGTGAAGAGCTCGAGAGGGAATATTTAGGAAGAGAGAGTTGAAGATATTGAGGCCCCAGGTGGCCTTGTGGACAATGCAGAGGGTTTTGAACTTAATCCTCGCCGCCAGTGCAGAGATTTCAGTCCTGGAGAGATATGATCCCTGGGCTTGAGGCCAAGGACAAGTCTCTCAGTCCTGTTTTGGATGAGTTGCAGAGGGCAGAGAGTAGAGGCAGGCAGATTTAGAAAAGAGGCTGTCGCAGTAGTCCAGCCTGGAGAGAACCAGAGCTCTGGAGACAGTGAGCTTCTGGGGGAAGGTGAGGAAAGGAAGAATGCCTCTGAGGAGGTGCAGCTGGTATTGTGACTTTTAGAGACGTCAGAAATGTGAGGAGAGAAGGAAAGTCTGGAGTCGAAGATGACCCTGAGGTTTTTAGCCTCACAGGTGGGAGCAGGGAGAGGGCCAAGAGAGGCCGGCCAGAGAGTGGCAGGACAGGAGGGAGCAGGTGTGCTGATGGGTGGTCAGTCAAAATCTCGAAAACAAAATCTCGAATGACAAAAAGCCCGAAACAAAAATCTCGAAAAAAAAATATCGAATTTTTTATTTATTTATTTATATATGTTTTTGGGGTCAGGTAAGTAAAAAAAAGGGGTAAAATAAAAAAAAATGAAAAAAGGGGGGTTGGGGGGGAACCCCCCATTTTGGAAAAAAACACATTGAAAAAAAAATTCGATATTTTTTTTTTCGGCCTTTTGTATTCGAGATTTTTGTTTTCGAGATTTTTTGATTCGGTATTATCACTATGAACCGTGCTGATGAGGAGAATCTGGCTTTTGCTGGCCTTATGGCAGAGATCATTGGCGGTGCACCACTCCTGGATGGCAGAGAGACAGGCAGAGATGAGGGAAGGAGAAGAGGTGGCCGAAGGGAGCTTGAAAATGAGTGTGCACTGCGGTACATAGGATAAGAGTAAAAAGGGTTTGAGAGACGGCATAGCCACCTGTGGGGTGAAGAGAGGCGCATCAAGAGGCAAATGTTGCTTTATAACTACTTGTGCTGTTCAAAACAAACATTAATGGGTGTACATTGAATGCCTTATCAGCCTTTGCACAAAAAGCCACTTACCACTAAAGGGAAATGGATATTTGGCTCAGTCATGTATACAACCCAGCACTCCAGTTGCGTATTGATACCTGTTTTATAAGTTTTCTTTAAATGGCCTGCTATTGCAACAGTGAGTTACAACTGTGACCCTTTCAGATGTAATTCCATTCTCTTTTGTGTTAAAATGTTAATAGCCAGATAGGCGCAGTTCAGCATTAGTCCATTTGCTTGGCTGGTAAGAGTGATAAGAGTGAGAATACCAAGTTATTAGTTTGGGCTTCTCTATTGGCATGTGAATAGCATTGCTCCAGGGTCTGCCATAATGGTACCACCCAGCGGTAAAACAGCAACAGATGGAAAATAATGTGAGTACTTGAGCATGTACACGATTGCAGTTGCTGGCAAATCTCTAATGCACATGCATGAGCCAAAACATTTGGCTTTGTCAATGCTTTTAACAGGACTTTAGCTAAAAGAACAGACGCCAGCAAACACACGCACAGTTTATAAATCGAATGGGTGAAGGTACACTTAGTTAAGGCATTTTTATTACTTTATGAGCTCATTTACAGTGGCAGGTCAACCAGTATAAAGAAATAAAAACACTCACATGCTGTGGGTCCCTCCACACGTGTCCTACTTACTATGTACTCCACTGCAATAACTTCCGTTTAGCAAAAATAAAAAAGCACTGTGTACAAAAAAGTGCTGCACACTGAGAACTGTGAAAATAGCACGAGAAGGGACTGGGATGGAACATTTTGTAAAAATATGCGGCCGTTTAAAATGAATATTGTCCAGAAACAATAGTGGAAGCCGAGTGGAAGATATACCAGATGCACACAGCAACAGGACTTCGAAACACGGCCACGTACACCGTCCTAGCCGCAAAGGTGGCTTACAGTGGTCAAAGTAAGTGGCTCGCTGAGGCGATCACAGATAGTGTAACATAGAATGGAAACGAGAAATGGACTAGGCAGAAATAAGAATTGCTCACTAAAACAGGCAGGCTTTCATGTTTCACATACACGCCTGCAGACTGCTCCATTTCTGCCGCGAGGACACTTCCAACAACAAAGGCAGCTCGACCTGCCTCATAAATCAACATTCTTGGAAGGCCGGGTATTTCAATCCTCCTTCACAGTCCGTTCCTTGGCTATAGTCAGTTCGCCAGGCCTCAGAACAGGCCCGTGAGAGCCCCCTTCCTTCTCTGCCTGCCTGCCTGAGCTACTCAGCTGGCTTGGATGACTTTTCCTGCGTCTCCCCTCCATGTTTGTGGCGTGATCCGCCATTTCGTCTAGATCGAGAGACCACGAGATCCGACCCAGTCCCCAGCGTAGGTCGCAAAACCCTCACGCTGACATAAACAAGGGTGCCCTAAAACGTGTGCACTCCCACCTACCTTTTGTGTTATTTATCCGCCTTTTTTTTTGTTCCCAGCAAGAGCACGACCGCCATATGTGTTTCCGCCGCCATTGCTGCTTACAGCAGCTGTGTGTAATAAATTAAGAGGCTGATGTGGGTAAGTAACTGAGCCTTTATTTATTGCCCCCCCCCCCCCCCCGGAGGCGAGGGCTGTCAGTGGGGAATGATCGGGAATGCTTCACCACGTTCCAGGTTGGAACGCGGGGGGAGGGGGGGACATTCTCTACTCTGCCGGATTAGAGACAGTACTACATCATAACATCTCCTTATCTAAGGAAAGCGAAGGTGGAAAGAGGGGGGGGGAACAAGGAAAGATGGGGTGGGATAATTGGCTAAAGGTATGTAGCAGGAATTGGCAGCTACTGGTTAATAGTAGACGTAGTCACTGCTGAAGTTTCGGATGATCCTACGATTTCTTTTCGACAATCTCCTGGCGGATGCGTCATCGTCGTCGGAACGGAATTCATTGTCTCTTATGTGCTTGCGGTGAAACGTCTCCTGAGGATAGTGTTCATCTCTTGACCAAGCACCATCATCTAAGTCTGTAGATGTGCTGGGTCTGCCTGTGTTGTTGGTTGTTCCCCTCACATCTTTTCTTGACCAAGTGTCATTGTGATTGTTTTTGGAAGTGCTCGGTCTGCAGGTGTCATTGGTTATTTTCACAAGATCATCATGGGACCATCTCTTTCCATCGTCCAAAGTGACAAATTTTCCATGGCAATGTGCGACTCTTTGCGGGGACCTGAATTTGGATTCGCCCTTGAGTGTTTTCTTCGGTTCTCTGATGCAGACCCAGTCTCCTTCCTGAAGGAACATCTGTTTGGCTCCATTCCTTGAATCGTAATATGTCTTGTACTTCTTTTGCTTCTCCCTTATGGTTTCTTGGATTTGTTCCCTATCTATTTCCATTCCCATGTTCATTCTAGCCTCACCAGTGTCCATGAAGATCCACGCTGGTCTCAGTTGGTTAGTTGCGGTTCTGCCCCGCATCAAGGTGAACGGCTCTGCGTTGGTGGTGGAGTGTGGCGTTGTTCTGTATGCGTATAAAGCCCCCTTGAGGGTTTCTCTCCATGGTAGAGCGTTGGCTGTGGCTAGCTGGATCACGCTTTTTACCAGTCTATTCATTCTTTCTACTAATCCGTTGGGCATCGGATGGTAAAGTGACGTGGTGATGTGGTTGATGGATCTGCTTCTGAGGAACTCTTGGAATTCCGCTGATGTGAACTGAGACCCGTTGTCAGAGACTATGTCCTTGGGGTCACCTTCCCTGTTAAATATTTCGGTTAAGAAGTCCGTGACCTTCTTTGTGGTTGCGCTGGTTTCTACCACACCCCATTCAGTCCATTTGGAGGTATGGTCTACGATCACAATGATGAATATTTTCACTGCCTCTAGATTTTCAAAGGGGCCCATGATATCTATCGCCAGCTTCGACCATACTTGTTTGGGAGGTTCCACAGGCTGGAGAGGGGTCTTTCTTAGGGTTTTCGATTTGTCACTGGAGGCGCAGGCACAGCAGTTCTTGACTACTTCTTCCGCTTCCTTCCACATGTTGGGCCACCGGTAGTTGTTCCTCATCCTGTTCTTTGTCAAACTCCTTCCCAGATGTCCTTCGTGGGCCAGGTCGAGTAGTTTCCTTCTGAGTGCCACGGCTGGAATTACTCTATTTCCTCTGTAGATGTGATTTTCATCCATGGATATCTCGTCTTTAAAAGGTGCGAAGTTTGCTAACTCTTGTCCAACACCTACCCAGTCGTTCATCACGGCTCTTCTGATTTCCTGTTGTTCTGTGTCGGCTTTAGTGGTGCGTGTCCATTCATCGGCGGGGATAGCGGGATTTATGGTGGCTATGATGTCTTCATCTGGGTCTTCGGTCTCGACATCTTGTCTCTCTTGAATGGTGGGTAGTCTGGAAAGGCAATCGGCTACTTGATTTTGAGGACCAGGAGTGTAGCAAACCTGAAGGTTGTATTGCATGATGTCTAGAAACCAACGCCTTATCCTCGGTGATATAAGGTGTGGCATTATTGATTGTAGGATGTTCACTAAAGGTTTGTGATCGGTCTTGAGGAGGATAGGCAGGCCCCAAATCAGGTTCCTGAAATGTTGTAGGACCCATTTGACAGCCAAGGCCTCTCTCTTGATGGTGGAATAATTCAGCTCAGCACCTCTTAGCACTCTGGATGCGAACGCTATGGTCACGGTGTTACCGTCCTGTTGTTGCTCTAGTACTCCACCAAGGCCGATCTTGCTGGCATCCAGTGACACCATCATCTTGGCTTGATAGTCAAACATGCTTAAAGCTGGAGCTCGGTTGATGTCGGACTTGAGGGTCTCAAATTCGTTTTTACATCCTATGGACCACTCAAATCTGTTTGATTTTTTCATGAGGTTCCTCATATCTTTCGTCTTGTTGGCATAGTTACTCACGAATTTGGAGTAGTACTCCGTCATTCCTAAAAAACTTCTCAGCTGGTCTTTGTTGGTAGGTTCAGCCAAGCTCAATATGGTGTCCAGGAGTTTTTTCTTGGGACGGATGCCCCTAGCGTCAATGGAATGGCCGAGGTAAGAAACTTGGCTGCACTTTATGTTGCATTTCTCCAACTTAAGGGTGAGTCCACTTTTTTGGATTATCCGCAAGACGCCCATGAGTTTGGCATCGTGTTCCTCCTCACTTTTGGCTGATATGAGAATATATCGTCCTGGAAGCCCTGTACTCCATTGAGGCCTCCAAAAAGATGTGACATGAGTCTCTGGAACACAGCCGCCGCTGATGCGAGCCCGAAGGGCATTCTGTTGAACATGTATGCTCCCAAAGGTGTGACGAAGGAAGTGAGGGCTTTTGAGCTGTCGTTCAAAGCAATCTGGTGGTATGCCGAGGAGAGGTCCAAGGTGCTGAAGAAACTTGCCGGTTCCATGGTCGAGAGAAGTTCGGATATGTTGGGAAGTGGGTGTCTGTCGACCCCTATGTTTTTGTTCAGGTCCCTTAGATCAACACCCATCCGTATGGAATTGTCGGGTTTCTTTACTAGAACGATGGGGGCGAGCCATTCAGAACTCTCTATGGCCTGTATGATGTTTTCATTGCATAGACGTGTGAGTTCGTCTTTTAGTGCTGCTTTGGTCCCAAAGGGGACTCCACGCACTCGATGGACCACGGGAACAGCTCCTCTTTTTAGTATGATCTTATGCTGGAAGCCCTTGAGTAGTCCGACTTTGTTGCAGAACACTTTGGGGAATTGCTCAGGCAAATTAGATTTGATGTCGGTATTGCTTTTGAACACACTCAGCAAAGGGATATCCTCCCGGGGTGGATTCTCACCCGGAGGCCTGCTTGTTCCTCCCAACCTACCACCGAGGATCCATTCGTAGCTACAAACAACTTGCAGTATGTTTGTCTGTCATGAAACCTGAGTTTGATCCACGTGTAGCCAATGATATCAATAGGAGTCTTCCCATATCCAGTGGCTTTCACCAGGGAGCTCTGTAGAATGTGGACTTTACCAGAAAGCACCTTTACAAATTTTTCAAGCTCCACCATGGTATAAGGGGACCCTGTGTCCACCATCACCTTCAAGGGTATGTCGTTGACTTACATGTTGACCCATGGGCCGCTGGATTCTTGCAAAGAGGTGACAGTGAGGATTTGCACTTGTGGGCATGTTTGATTGACGGACAACATGCTGTCTGACATCTGGTCATAGTCCACAGTGTTCACAGATCCATATCTATTGAAGGGTCGTCTGTTGGTGTTTCCAGATCTTCCTGGTCTCCCTCGGGTGTT
The DNA here is from genome assembly GCF_040938575.1 of Ambystoma mexicanum. Taxonomy (NCBI): domain Eukaryota; kingdom Metazoa; phylum Chordata; class Amphibia; order Caudata; family Ambystomatidae; genus Ambystoma; species Ambystoma mexicanum. The sequence goes on from NC_090924.1 coordinate 152,497,145, forward strand.
TCGGCAGACTTTGGCGAAATGACCCAACTGGCCACATTTGTAGCACTCAACATTAGTAGCCGGGCACATCTTCCCAGCGTCGTGGCGTTTATACCACCCGCACTTCTGACAGCGTGTGGGGTTCTGGTTGTCATACGCTGGGACTCTCCCTCTTCTGGAGTTTCCTCTTGTGTTTTGAGGTGCATTCCTCACAGCTGCCACCAAGGTTCCATCAAGGTCAGGCTCAGAACTGCCTTCCATGGACTTCACCTCAACGCCCTCATTTAGGACCAGTCTCTCCTTCATGCAACGGTCCCCAAATTCCATACTCCTCACTATTTCAGTAGCTTGGTCTAGCGAGGGGTTCCTTGTCTGCCATAGTTTTTGTTGTATGCGGGGATCAGCTACATTGAGCACAAGCTGGTCTCTCAAGTATTCATCACCAACACCTGTGAAATCACACGTAGACATAAGCACTCTGAGGGAAGCTAGGTATGCATCAACTGACTCGCCCTTGGCTTGTTTCCGTGAAAAGAACTTGTATCTTTCCAGCACCACGTTTGTCTTGCTGGCGAAATGCTTGGTGAGCTTGGCCAAGGCAGTGTCAAACTTTCGATTGCCGTCACCCCCTGCACCATCTGGCTCCGGAAGCGCCCTGAATAGCCTCAGGCCCTCGGTCCCTATGCAGTTCAGGAGGGTCGCCTCCTTGAGGTCATCGTTGAATTTGCTCCCGCCAATCGCCCTGAGATATATCTGGAAGCTGTCTAGCCACTGCTCCCAAGGGCAGGTTGGGGCTCCAGGACAGGGAAGAAACTTGGTGAGGTACGGCATGTTCTGCATGGCTGGCCTGTATGCGTGAGCAGTGTGGATAGATGGGTGTGGTAAAGTTGCGCTGCCAGAGGAAAGTAAGTTGTTGGGACAGCGATGTGATTAGTGTTACAGTGCCACTTAAGGGCTGGTCACTTTCTCCACCCAGCGTTCACAGCCACGGTGTGCCTTGGTACTGTGGACGACTTGGCTTGTGTGTGTTTTTCCAGTGCACCCTCAGTAGTGTGCTTGAGTGCAATTGTCTAGTGCACCCTCTGTTCAGTGTATTAGAAAGCCTGTGCACTGTTATTCGGTATCAATTTGTTGCTCGGTGCGTCATGCTTTTGTATCTTGGATTGCATAATGTGTCTTATGGCTGGACTCTCCAATGAAACTGGCTGTGGAGCTGGCTACAGTGCGGCGTTATGATGTATTTTTTTTTTTAAACCGCTTCCGAGGCCGCCGAGCACAGCTGACGGGAAACAGCAGCGCCGTTGCCGTGGAAACAAAAGCAGGCCCAGGCAAAATGGCCGCACGTGGGGTACGTAGTGAGGTCCTTTCCTCTGACGGCCGTTGGTGTTGATTCATATGATGCGCGCGCGCACACTGCGCCTGCGGCGGCCAAAGGGGATTAATGGCCCAAATTGAAAAAAAAAATGAATCGGTACCTCTTGTCACCGTTGCTGTGACCGCCGGGCGGTCCCTTCTCCCGCAGGGCAGCGAAGCTGGGGAGGCAGGCGGGGGCAGCGGCGGGGAAGAGTCGCCGGGGGCCGCCGGGGCCGCCGCCGGGGGTGGCAGGAACCGGACAGGGGAGCTCCGGGGGCCGGGTGATGCTCACAGTGGGAAGCCTTGTCGCCAATGTAATAAATTAAGAGGCTGATGTGGGTAATTAACTGAGCCTTTATTTACGGCCCCCGGAGGCGAGGGCTGTCAGTGGGGAATGATCGGGAATGCTTCACCACGTTCCGGGTTGGAACGCGGGGGGGGGGGGACATTCTCTACTCTGCTGGAGTAGAGACAGTACTACATCATAACACTGTGCCAGGTCCGAGAAAATAAAAAAAGCTGCACGCCACTCCAAGACAAGCCCAAAACACGCCACTCCCAACAAAATAACCAGCCTGACAGAGCACACACTTAAAATGCCGTGGTTAGGTCTCAAAAGTAACACATTTAACAGAATAGCATAACTTTACATAGAACAGTGTTTTAAAATAAAAATATTTTACTATAATCTGCTGCTCACCCAGCATATATAACCCCACTCTCCAAAGAAACACCCTTTGTTATAAGCAGCAGTTAAATGAAATTCTCTTTATTAACTAGCTGCATGCATGGACGTCATTTAGGGGTCGCAACTGCGACCCATGAGGTCTCTCTTGCTACCCCTAAAAAATAAAAATCGAAAAAAGTTTTTTTGAATGATTATTTTTTTTAAAAACAGACTCATGGGTGGTGGCCAGCAGCATGTGGCTCTGTCTCTGGAGTGGCTGGTTTTCTGATAGCTATAGTTGGTAAAATAGCTCTGTGGGTTGTGTGCGATTTGCAGGTTCGACTCCCAGCAAGGTCAACGCAGCCTTTCATCCTGCTGAGGTTGATAAATGAGTACCAACACAGGTGGGTGATATTGTACCTATATTTGTTCTATATGAAGCACTTAAACATAGGTGCTTTATAATAACACATCATTATTGTTTGGCCTTGGGCATCTGCATGCATTCACAGTGATTTGTTAATATGGGCCTATACTCACTGATATTAACGATACATATGGTGATCCATTCTTGTATGAAATGTATATCACTTTACAGTGATAGCGTAACCCATATTTTTCATAGTGTACTTAGAAACAATGCTATGTGATGCCACTTCCTGTTTTATCGAGTGGTGAAATGTCATGTTCCATAGCTTCCTGTGATGTCACTTCTGGGTGGGGTCAAATTTTATCACTTCCTGTGATATCATCAGATGTTAAGGGTCATGTGATGTGCTACCCCAGGCATTTTGGTGAAATGACATCCCTGGCTGCACACCTCTATCAAACAATGACTAAAAGTAGGTGATATTATTATCAAAAAATACATTTTGTTGTGCGTCTTGAAAGCACATTTACAAACCCAATGGAGATAAAGTTCATATTACTTTGCCTTTGGGTACTTACAGCTTTCCAGTGAAAACGGGGAGTCCCTGTGTTAGGGAGAATTCTCTAATAAGGCAAATTTCCCAAACCTAATGAGTCCCCCAGCAGCTTTGCTGGATTTTTGGGGGTTGTTTCTTCTCCTAAGCGTGAGATTGTTTTCCTCCCACTCTTAGGCTTGATTTGAGGTATGTCTTTGACTTAGTATGTGTTCATGGGCTATGGGGTAGCCTTTTAACTCCATAGGGCATCATCTGTTTTGTATGTGTGTTACACAGCACCCTCAGTGCAGTAACACAGGGGTGTCATAGTGACCCCCAAACATAGACTCCATACCCTGGGACTGACTACTGTCTCCCAGGGCATGTAAAGTCACCATTGACTTTACTAGTCCTAAATTGTGAACAGAACCAGTACAAACTATCATATTGTGGAAGTACTGGTAGGGCAAATTTGATTGCCCCTGCGTCTGTTTTCAAGGGGGAACTATGCAGTCCCCCCTTGTCGAGTTTCTGGCTGGTGGCAGTGGTTACCACGCAAAATATTAACTCGGAATATTCTCTATGGGATTTTCCCATTGATTTTAAACGCACCACTTTTTGGTGCAATGTTAAAGATACCGCTGATTTATTAAATCCACGGTTGGGTCTTTTTGCCAGAACTCGGCTCCAAAATGGCATTTGTGTCCGTCTCTGTAACTCTGACCAAGGTCGAGCCCTTTGTTCCACTATTTTGGCGGGCTTCTCCACAGAAGCCCTCCAAATGGTGCCACTCTGTCTGGGTTCCACAGGAGGGGTGGAGGGGGGAATTGGCCCCCTGGACTGCCTTGCCTTAGCAACCCAAGTCGTACTCTACTCTGATTGGCCCAGTGGTGAGCCGGCCGGCTCACCACTTAGCATGTGTGATTGACAGCTAGGCTGATGAATGGGGGTTTTTCTGCATAAAAGCAGGACCTTTGGGACTGGAACATTAGAAGTCGCCACAGGACCTAAAATCCGAAGAGGGAAGAAGCTGAGCCATCTGCAATGACGACACCACCGGTGAAGCCCTGCTGCAACAAACTCACCACTTTCCCAACGACAAGAGAAGATCTTGTGCTGGAGAGTCTTCTTCCTTTGAGCTGGTAGGATCAACCAGTTCGCCCTTTTCACTTCCAAAGACGTCTCTTGGTTGAATCGCCCATGCCCAGCACGCCGGCAGCCGGATAGCCAAGCTTCACAACTTTGACCGCGAATAAAAGGAACGCACCTTTTAATCGAGAACTCTGCGGCTGGTTTCATCCCTGGGCAGTGCAACGACTCCAAGTTTCCTCCTTGACGAGATCCTCTCTTCCCCTGGTCGGAACAATGAACTGCAACCACTGCCAGGAACAACTGCCAACGCTGGAGCTTCCTCTCTCTTTAAGGTACTGTGTCCTGCCTGGCCTCCCTTTCAACGGATTGCTAAAGGCGACCCTTAAATCCTTGGCTTTCCAACTGGGTTGGCTCCAGACCTTCTAACTTTACTTCTTGAATCACCCCCACCTCTTTTGAACACTCTGCAAAGACTTTTTAGTACAGCTTAAACTGTGTGATCTTGGGCACATTTCGCTTTGCTGTATTTAAAGTGGGCCTGGCCTATGAACTTTTGCTCTACAGTATACACTGCCTTTATTCTCTTGCTCTGAGCTTCTAAAAGTGTTGGGAACCTTGTTGTTTTATGCTCTGCCTTTTCTCTCCCTTTAAACCTAACTATTGGAGTGCCATCTAGGCTACGCGCTCACATCTGTGTTAATAAATAGTGGTGCTGTAGCCCTGACTTGTCTGATAGTTACCAAGGGAGGTGTTTATACTTTACTTGTCTGTGTTTTAACTTGCTTTTGATTGAGAGTGCTAGTGTATTGCCTAAAGTGTGTTTTAAATAAATAACTATATACTTTTGATACAAAGCTCTGGTCAGTGTCTGTTTGCTCTACTGTGTTTTTGGCCCTATTGTGTATACTCTGCATACTGCCCTGCTCTTCTTGAGAGACGTCTGACTGCTCAGCCACAGCTACCAGGTAAATCTGGGTGGTGCAGACAGTTAACAATTGAGTTTACTGCTTACTCCTGTAGTCTTAGTGCCTCATTACACGGATGGCGGTGGACCAAGGTGCTATTAGCACTTTGGTCCATGTCGGTAAAATACTGGCACCGCCTTGGTGGAAAGGGGAATTACCGCCCTATTCCAAGTTTGGTGGGGCGGTAATTACCCCTTCCCCCATTGGCCTTCCCCATTCCCATTTTTGCCCCATAGGGCTCTATGGGAATGGGGAAGGCGCTAATTACGGTACCGCAAATTGCGGTACTGTAATTAGCTCCCTGGTCCCTTTGCGGGTTGGTTTTTAACGCCTGCAAAAAGCAGGCGTTAAATTCCCCAACCCGCAAAGGGACCTGGTAGTAAGGCGGTAAGGGTTTACCGGTACCGGTAAAATACCGGTACCGGTAAACCCTTACTGCCTACCGTGTAATGAGGCCCTTAATCTTTTTGCAGTGTTCCCTAAGAGAACTGCACAGGATTCTGCCTAACACTCTGCCACCCTGCACGGGCTGTGCTGGGTTAGCCCATGGACACAGAAGGCGATATTTAAACACCTGTTCACAAGTAACTTAGGGTCGACTGTGCGATCTGCCACGCTATGACGAAAACTTTTAGAGCGATCCTAGCCAATGGGGATTCCGGGATGTGAACTATAGCACTACCTCCATCATTCTGAGCTAGGACTGTAACCTGACTCTGGGCAGGCAGATCCACAGGATTACTGGGAGAATTCCCTGCCCTTTCTTCCATTTATCGCTCAAGCATGCTGCGAGGAACCGTAGCCTCCACCCCAACATGCTCGTGCGATCAAAGGAACAACCTTCTACACCGAGGTTCATTAGTATTAAGGAATGAAAATGACAATGAATCATAAAAGCAAAAAGAATGCGCGTCCACAGTGTATGCAGGAAGGAATTGATAGCTGGCACAGAAGCACATCGTATTTCACAATTGCTTTGCATGCAGCATACAGAAACCGATTACATGCGTAGCCCGCGATGAACAGTTACATCACATACACAGAGGAGCACTTATTAGTCACACTTGCACACGGGGGCTGCGTGGATGATGGCGGCCATCACTCGAAATTATCAAAAACACTTCTGTTTGTGGGGTGGGGTGTAATTCTTACCAGACAAACACGAAACTGGCACAACGAGATGTTGCTGCAAAATTCCAAAATAGAAAGAACAAATCAAGCGCACCAGCAGCTAAATATACCTGCCGCTGCACGGCATGGAGTCCTTCTTCCTCCATGATTGTCTTCATCAGCTTCGTCATCACGTAGGCATCCTATGTGAAAAAACGTCCCTACGTCATGACGCCTTAAAGGCATTACAGAAAGTGTTGGCAAACTTGTAAACAAACACACAATGTGTTGTGATTAACTTTGCATTCATCTGGTGCAAGTGACTAGAATCTTGAGATGGAATGCAGGGCTTAGAATGTTTATCTATGAGTGAGTTCCAGGTTTGTTAGTTGCAAGGATGTAAGCCCTGAGAGAGGATGCCGGTGGGTGTCCTATGTCCCCTTTTACTTACCTGACTCTAAGAACTGTATTTGGTGTACCTAAACTTAAGTAAATAAGTTAACAGTTCACTGGAGTGTCAGAGTCATTTGTGGCCAAACCCTGAACTCAACACTGGCGACGAGGATGGGATCTGGCTGTGCTGGGGGGACAGCACCAAAGGGAGACACCCACCGCCCCCCCCTCTGAGAAGTGATCCTCTCTCAGGTAAGAGTGCTGGATGGCTGTGAGGCACTGCAAGTGCAGTGAGGGCAATTGAGGTCCAGACAGAGGTGATACAGAGGCAGAGGGGGCAAGAAAGGCCCAGACAGAGGCCCTACGAAGGCACTGGAATAACAGAGCAGCTATGGATGTATAGGCGCTGCAACAGGCAGTGAAGAGGCGCTGCAGAGACAGTGAAGCGCTGCTAGGGGCAGTGAGATGCTACAGAGGCAGTGAGGCGCTGCATGAAGAAGTGCTGCAAGGGCAGTGAGGTGCTGCAACAGGCAGTGAAGAGGTGCTGCGTGAGGCAGTGAAGAGGTGCTGCGTGAGGCAGTGAAGAGGTTCTGCAAGGGCAGTGAGGCACTGCAAGATGCAGTTAAGAGGTGCTGCAAGAGGCAGTGAGTGGTCGCTGCAGAGGCTGTGAAGTGCTGCATGGTGCAGTGAAGAGGTGAGGCGCTGGGAGGGCAGTGAAGTGCTGCACGGGGCAGTGAAGAGGAACTGCATAGGGAGTGAAGAGGCACTTCAGTGACAAGGGTGTGCTGCAAAGGGCAGTGGGCTCTGTGAGACTTATGGTTATTAGAAGGAGCTGTGAAGTTCATTGGAGCAGCAAGGTTCATTCATTCATTGGCATGGTGAAGTTCAAGGTGGCAGTCTCTCATAAAGCATTTAAGAGAATTGAGACTGTACAAACATTCAGAAGAGTTGGAAGTTGTTAATGGATCTAGGAGGGGCCTGGGGCCCATGGACTGTGCAAACATCTGTTGCGCCAAGGCTACAAGCTATTGGTCATAGTGAAGGCAGCTGAGATCACTGACAAAGTTATCCGATGTCAGCGCTTACCTTTGACTGGAACCGAAGGTTGCTGCGGTTGGCTTGAGTGGAGTACTGGAGTTCGGCATGAGTGCTGCAGCGGGAGGCCTGACTCAGTTATGAAGTTTGATGGGGATGGGAGCTATGTGTTCCTCCGTTACTCTCTATGCAATGGTGAAGTAGGAGAGAATGCAGAGGTGCTGGCGATTAGAGTTGAGATACTAGAGCTGATATAAATTAGTTTATTAGAGTGATGTTGTAGGTACATGTCTCTCTCTTTAATTGAGTTATGTAGTTTAACATATTTCTCTCCACAGGCGGACTACTGTCCATTACATGTGTTGCATGTGTAAAAAGGTGCAATGGTTGAGGTGAACCGTTGAGCGGACTACTGTCCATTACATGTGTTGCATGTGTAAAAAGGTGCAATGGTTGAGGTGAACCGTTGAGCGGACTACTGTCCATTACATGTGTTGCATGTGTAAAAAGGTGCAATGGTTGAGGTGAACCGTTGAGCGGACTACTGTCCATTACATGTGTTGCATGTGTGAAAAGGTGCAATGGTTGTGGTGAACCATTGAGCGGACTACTGTCCATTACACTGTCTGTATATAAAGGGAAATGTTGTTCCTAGACTTTGGTGCCATTGTTTTGGCATATGTTGGTAGACATGTATGCGGTGATGTGTGATTGAAATAAGATATTAAGGTTTTGAGTGTTTATTAAATCTTCATTAGAGTTATTAAGTTGATAACAGTGTTCATCATTAGCTGTTCTATGTAGGCATATTAATATGTTCTCTCCACAGGTGGACTTTTAATTGTAATCCACAGATGGACATTGATGTTAATGTTAATAGATTTTGAAGTGGTGACAGGGTCTAAACCTTTTGGAGTTGGTTGTGGTTATATATGAAATGCTTTGAATAATCTTTTGTTTTTCAGGTGGGACTTTACTGGACAAATCTTTTGATGAAATATTGATCTTGCCACCGATACTTTACTGTTCTTGTTGTTGTCCCTATAGGGGAAAGATGTGTTGTGATTAACTTTGCATTCATCTGGTGCAAGTGACTAGAATCTTGAGATGGAATGCAGGGCTTAGAATGTTTATCTATGAGTGAGTTCCAGGTTTGTTAGTTGCAAGGATGTAAGCCCTGAGAGAGGATGCCGGTGGGTGTCCTATGTCCCCTTTTACTTACCTGACTCTAAGAACTGTATTTGGTGTACCTAAACTTAAGTAAATAAGTTAACAGTTCACTGGAGTGTCAGAGTCATTTGTGGCCAAACCCTGAACTCAACACAATGCTCTCTGGTCTCATATGGACTTTATTTATGTGATATTACTAATGAAAGCAACATAAGGCCTTCTTTTAGCAGAAATTTCAGTTTCCAGGCAGCATATCAGGTGAGTGCATCGATCCAACTCTGTGAATTCTAAATGCATTTTGTGCGCCATTGAAAAACTCTGTATGCAGGCAGCAACTTGACCAGCATGGCAGCTGCGTTTGACTTTTTTGGGGGGCTTTCATGTGTGTGCAATGTTTTTTTATGCTGGGTCTCAAGCTTTCCCTTATTGCCACATTGGGCATTTTGAGGGTGCTCGGGCCTGCTTGGATGGCAAAGGTTTCTCTCTCATGGAGTGCATGCTTATGTTTAGGCCTCATGGCTTCCATTTTCACCCAACATAGTCTCAAGCTTCACGCTTGCCACATTGGGGATTTTGAGGGTGCTGGGTGCCTGCTTTTGACTGGATGGCAAAGGATTCTCACCCAGGGGGGTGCATGATATGTTTAGGCCTCATGACTTCCATTTGGGATGGGTTCTATATTTTGTCTGGCCATTCACAACTTGTTTTACCCCTTCCATTAAGTGCTGCTAGTATTTTTACAATGCGTTTCCCTTATTTGTTCCCTAGGTCCAAATATGTGTTGGGGACATTTGTGACCAGTCACTTTTTACTGCAAGAAAACTATTTCTGTGGCATGTATGCTTTTTAAGTGTGATTCCTGGTCAATGGTTTAGCACTTTTATATTGGGTGTTGCAATTTAAATGATCATATCCATATTATGCTTTTTACATGCAATTAAAAAGAATGCCAAAAAGATGTGCTTAGCAAAGCATTAAAAAAATCATTCAGCACAAGTGCAACTAAGCAAAAGCTGAATGACAATCAGTATTAGTCTGCAAATCATCCAACAAACTCTGTGATGCTCTAAAGTAATCAGTAAGCCATCCCCAAATCATCAAGAAATGTTTCATGGCGATGCTCTTCAAGTAATCAGCAGGTCATCCCAGAATCATCTGGGGCAAACCAGTTGATGCTCCTGAAGTAATTGGCAGGTCATCCCAGAATCATCCCCAAATCATCATGGTGATGCTCTTGAAGTAATCGGCAAGTCATCCTAAAGTCATCAGGAACAAAGAGTTTTCTAAAATAGGTATGATGCTGGAATCATCCGCAAGTCATCTAAGCTCATCCCCAAATCATCACCCACCATTCTGAGACATTTGCTGATGGCTTTAACAGCCCGATGACTTCTGATGATGTGGAAATGACTTCTAATGTAGTTCGATGATCATCGGATGACTCAAGGATGGTCTCTTAAGTCATCCTTTTAGACCTGGGCAGAGACAATGTGCCTGTAAAGCACCAGGCGCAGTGGGCGCGCTGTTGTGCTTTTGAGACAGATGAACCTTGGGACATGTAGTCCTTGTGCGCTCACGCCACTGCACAGACCATTGGAGATTTATACTCTACTGGAGATTGAGGGCGGCGTATGCGATTTTGATTTCTAGTGGGTCCAGCGTGACCGTTGCTGGAATGCCTAGGCTCGGTGCCATGATGGTTACTTCGATGCGTGTTATGTTCGTGTAATCCAAGTTGAACGCAGTGTTTTCGTCACTGCAGTTTGGGCTCCAGGAAAGGGCCTTTGGACGTCAATGACGCTGAGAGCGTATGCCATTTCGTTGTTGCTGTCGAAAGGGAAAATTAGCGAGCTCGTGAAATGGACCATCCATTGCCTGCTGTGGTAGTGGGCAATCGAGATAAGGTGGAGATTGTGTAGATATCAGGCGCTGCGACGATATTAAAGCGGTGCCGCAGGGGAGAAGACATTCTATGGCTGAACGTTCCCAGTTCGGCTTGAGTACTGTTTGCTGGATGACTGAGGAACGTTAAGTATTCGACTTGGATTACTGCTGCTTGCAGTCTAATGTCGCAAAGCGTAAACCAGCCCGTTACAGAGTAGCCCTCCCATGTGCATTGCCCTAGTTTCATGGCCCAAGCTAATAAAAGGGAGCCCTGCAGGCACGTGCAACAGAACGGCTGGAGTCTCCGATAAGGAATGACTTGAGTCCGTCTCTCATTAAGGCCTGCAGGCCCACCCTGTACAAACAGGGCCTGCAGGCCAGGTTGCCATGGGGCCACCTTGCCAAGAGGGCATCCACGGTCCGCATGTGTTGGTAGGTCTTAACCTGCCACCCCTAGAGGCCCGGGTCTCATAGGTGCTGGTGTCTCATAGCACCTCAGAGAGGAGTGGGCGGCTGGTGCGATGTCCAGGATCAGCCTCCACCCATCAATCCTCCGAGGCACGGGGCCTCAGTGGTGCTGGTGTCCTAGAGTACCACAAGGGGGCTGGTGCGATGCCCATGACCAGACCCCCCCCAACCCCTGTAACACGGCCTAGAAAGGAAACTTCAGTGACACATGTGATGCTTTAGAATATAAAGATTAGTTAAGGCAGTGGTTGAGATTGGTATGGTATTGTTTATTTATAAAGCGCCTATACACAGGCAGTGCTTCAAAGCACTCAAGGGGGGTGGGAACATGGGGAACAAACAACAGTCGTTCAGAGCCCTTGAAATTCTGAGACGATAAGGGTCTGCACAGGCAGAGAAAGTGAAAAAGATACCTTTAACAGGGAAGATACAGCAAATAGGCCCGACAGCAATTCTGCGTTTTTATCAAGTGCACATTGAGTGTTGAAGACAGGGGAAAACAGACAGACGATCTTCAGGCAGAGATGCATTCAGATCATGCAAGTGCAAGCCGGTCAAGGGAAGGGGTGGTCCAAGTGCACCCAGTCGGTAGAGGCTGGGATAAGTGCGAGAGAGAAGCTCTCTTTGGTTTATTCAGAAGTACAGTGAGGGGGGAGGGGGTATAGGGCCCTGAGGAAAGTGCAAAGAAGACTGGCGGGGTTGCCAGGGACCTGTGAGACTCCGAGGTGCACCAGGCGGCCAGTCAGCAAAGCCGTATGGAAGAGGATGGAGAGAGCAGAGAGGTAGGTAAGCAGGGTAGGGGGAGAGAGAAGGAGAAGAGGAAGGTCTTGAGGAGTTTCTGGAATTTAAGAAGATCAGGCTCAAGACGGAGAGTTGCAGGTAGGCAATACTGAAGGAGGCACCTGCTGAGGATAAGGATCTCCGTCCAAGTATATGCTGTATAAACACAATTTGAGTGTGAGTTTTACAAAGGCTGCAAAGGTGCAATAAAAGTAGTGAACTGAAATGTGTCATTAGGCTGTCAGTTAAGTGGACATTTTACAATGTTTTTGAAGTAGTTTAATGCGATGATTGCGTGAATAAAAGAGCTGAATTTTGAAGAATTGCATTTGGAGATAATGTAGTGGCCGAGTGTACGGCGAAAGTATTAGTGCATAGTAACATGAGCAATGAATACATAAATAGGTGGCGAAGTGTTTTTTCAGAGCATGAGTTGTATTATTGTGATGTTTAGGAATTAGAGAACATTGCACGTTTCCTGCAGTTTAAATAGTGGTGCACACACCAACCAAATAGACTAGTGTAGGATGATTATTATGGCATACTCTTATCTCTTGCAGAGCGGCGCCGGATCACTACTGCCTTGCAGGGTTTTAAGATTAATATCCTCAAACGCACATGTTTCATAATATTGTTTGAGTTGTGTGATGTGCACTGGAGTAAATTGTACATTTTATGCACACATGAGAGAGATATGTATTGTGTTGAAGCACATGTGTGAATGAAACCTTAATACCATAGAGAATATTGATGTGCTGTTGTAAGCTTGTTACATAAACTCCAATAGGCAAATTATGTTCAGGGACAGGGCTTTAAGAGTTTTATTTTTGCACGTCGTGTGCAGATGTTAAGTACCACCAGTAGTAGTAGTTGTGTAGGGGGTCCTTGGAGCACAGTTGCTGTGTTCCTCCATTAATAGAGTTGTGAACTGAACTTTGAGTGATCTTTGGATTAATGCATAGTCTAGTGATGTCAGAGAGTTGGCAAACAGGAGTAATAGTCATACAGTTGAACCACAGGTGTAACAGTTTTGTGAAGTCATAGGGCCTTATTGCAAGTTTGCCAGTATCCTGCCAGTAATTCCGGCAGGATACCAGCAAACTGCCCCTACCTTTTCCGCCACCTGATATCCCAGAATTACCAGGATATTACTTGTGGCAGAAAAGGAGGTGAACCCTCATTCTATGGAGTCCCATAGGACTCCATGCCGGTAATTCCGGCATTTATTTGCCAGTAGGGGCCTGATTTACCTCCAGATCTTCACTGCAGGTAAATCAGTGCCTCCATCGGCAAACATGTTTTGCCGGTCCGGTAAAGTTGCGGGTGCCTGAATTATCAGCAATTATTCTGCCAATTTTACCAGACCAGCACAACTGTAATGAGGCCCATTAAGTTGGCACACAGAGTTGAAACATAGGAGTAACATTTAGTGAGGTCATGGAGTTCATACACAGAAGTAGCAGTTTAGTGACGTTATAGAGTTGACACTGGGAGAACAGTTTTGTGATGTCGTGGAATTGACACACATTAGCATCAGTTTGGTGATGTCTGATTTGGCACACAGGAGGGGCTTTTTAGTGATGTTATAGATTAGACACACATGGTGAACAGTTTTGTGAGGTCATGGGGTAGACACACAGGAGAAGTCTTGTCATGGAATAGTGAAGCACGTTGGTGTAAGGGCCATGGAAAAAGTTGTTCATGTCATAAAGTGACAAGAGATGGTACCAGAAAATGTTCCAATTTAAATGTTCATGATATACCCGTGCTCGTGTGCTGGTTGTCGCACTACGTCCTTGTAGATGCGTTTTGTTTTGTTTGTTCTTGGTCTTGCATGTCTCTTTTCTATCCATTTCATTCCTTTTATTTGTTCTTTTAGGAGAAGTGGTGGCTGTAGTTGGCTTTGTCACACGTGTTGTGTTCTTAGAAGAGATTATTTTCCTCGTGTGAAGGGTGCGACAGGATTCATGTTTGTTGGTTGATGCAGATGAATACGTCATTACCAACTCCTGCCCCATGACCGCAAGGGCGAGAGACATTTACAGACAGACGGCCTTTCCACCCCATGAACCTAGGGGTAGTTGACAATATGAGTTAAACTGCCTAACTAAAGTGGGTGTACATGCAATCTGCCGTAAAAGATTAGTTCGAGTGTGCGACAAGTAAGGACTCAAAGTGTTTGTAGAGGTATAAATAGTGCAACACAGAATAAAAGGAGAGGAGGTTCTTCATACCAAGAGAAGGCCTCTACACCAATAGGACAGCTCAATAATAGGTTAATAAGATGCTAAACAGGGACACCATTGCATCGCAGACATACAAGATGAATAGACACGGCTATAGGTCACCAATATGGAGACAGGAAGACGGAAGTAAAGCTGTTCTCCTAAAAGAGGTCACAGCAGGTGTCAGAATTAGCAAGGTCTCAAAACCCAAGATGCTGAATTTACAAAAACACATGTATTCTAGAAACTCGTGCAGAGCCCAGACAGTAGCTCACGACCAGAGCCAAGGCCAGGAACAAATAAAGGGAGTAATAAATGAATGGAATGCAGGCACAAGATAACAGCTCCCAGGGCGAGAAGCGGTAAACTCCCAAGTAAATTTTAAAAAGGGTACAAACTACCATTGATGTTCAGGTGTACGAGATCAATAAATCAAATGACTTTCTAGAAAGTAACTGATTAACTCCCAAAGTGGCCTCAAAGAACACTACATGCACGTCAGAATTAGCTAAAACCTTAATAAATAGATGTTTATCCACTCTCAAACATGGTACCCTAACACGTGATCCAGACATGAAGACCACTGGCTATTTATCACTAGCCAAACACAGTTAAGACACCTGCAGGACCCCCTCAGTGTGTGTATGTGTATGTGTATGTATATATATATTTTCAGTAAAAAAACTTTGTTAAAGGGACATTATGGTTCAAAGTAAAACCAAAAAACCCCTGAAATTCGGCAGTTATGGTAAGATAAGCAACCATAACTCGCGCCACCGTGCACTGCTGACAAAAACACCCAGGACATCAAAGATGACATCACAAATGTCATTGATGACATCACTGATGACATCACATGGCTGGCTCTCCCTTTTTTTCCTTTACTGACATATCTAAGCCACATCGTTTTCTTCAGTAACAGCCAGGAAGTAAACATTGAAAATGTACTATATTTGTAGACTTTGGGTCAAGCCATATCATATGAAACATATATATAGCGGAAGACAGAGGCTTGAAAGAGAGCAATCCTTTCTGTGCATGAAGATAATCATTAGAGTTAGCAGCATTTTCTCATAGTTTTATTTTGTATTACTATACCTTCCTTGTATATGCTCATATTTGTATACATTGTACTCACACTCCTTTCCTTAGGGTTCACTGACATCATTTGATACACATACATACAGTAAGTAGCAGCTTTGAAACAGAGCAATCATTTCTCTGCATAAAGATAATCAGTTAGGTTATGAACTCTTTCTGCTACTACTTCTGCTTTTTTGCTTACTTCTCTGTCCCTGTATATACTCATATTTGTATGTGTTGTTGTCTCTTTGTGTTTTGTCTGTATTAAGTGTAATTATGTACTAAGTGGGTTTTATTAGCTACTTATTACATGTTTCACAGTACTCAAAACTCTAATAAGAAAGCAGTTATTTCATTATTCTACATGGCAGGATTATGAACATTGCACCTTCATCATGTATACTGCACACACTGCCTAAGTTCCTGCATGAGTTGCTTAGTATACTGGATAGAACTTCATAATAGAATGCTATTTATATCAATGCAGTGCTTAATGCACTAATTAGCTCATGATATTTATTCAAATGATCCTTGACACTTTTTGGTCAACATTATAAGAATCCCTTCTACAGAGTTTTAATGAAAAGTAAATACACATGTGATGTAATCAGTGATGTCATCAATGACATTTGTGATGTCATCTTTGATGTCCTGGGTGTTAGTGTTAGCAGTGCACGGTGGCGCGAGTTATGGTTGCTTATCTTACCATAACTGCCGAATTTCAGGGGTTTTTCGGTTTTACTTTGAACCATAACGTCCCTTTAACAACGTTTTTTTACTGAATTTCATAGGTTTTTAGTAGCGCAACTTAACCATAACGTCCCTTTAACAAAGTTTTTTTTACTGAATTTCATGTTTTTAGTAGCACAACTTAACCATAATACCCCTGACTTTATTTACTTGTAACATAGAACATACTGAACCCCTAGCTAGTGATTTCGATGTCCACGGACTACCGCCATGTCCGCGGACATATCGAAAATGTGAGCGTGGTGAATGTAAATTTAAATAGTGTGCCCCATTTCCTCTTTGAGGTTGGTTCTGAAAAGAGCCTTTTTTTTGCAGATGCTTGACAGACACCTGTTATTTTGTATTTTTTTTCTTACTTTACTCCTAAAATCTTCACATAACCTTCTCCAAAGCAACCCTTACATTCCAAAACAGAATGGCATTTCCCATAAAAGATAAGGAAATGCCATCTTCTTTAAAATAAACAGCATTACTGGAATCAATATTCTCATTATTACAGAAGAACATACCAACTCTAAGCATGAAGGCACACATGCATCGGTTGATTACACACCTAGCATTGTTTTGCTGAGGAAAAAAAACTGAACTATTATCCCATATTTCCCTAGGTACTAATCCAGGAAAAATGACTTTGGCATTTGGAAGGATGTTCATTACTGCTTGAACCAAGTGTTCCAAATCTGCCAACAAAGTAGGGGCACTGACATAGCCCAAATGGAAAGCACCATAGTGCAAAACTACCACATGGGGGACTGTTGATCCTGCCCATATCTTCAAAAACTTGTACAATTCCCTGTACATTGCAATCAGGCACAGTGCTCCGCACCACCTCCACTCCTTTAACATCAAAACTCTTTGCAACATGCCTGCATTGAGCATACTGTTGTAAACCATGCACAAACATATCTCCAAGCATCAACACCCTGACTTTCTCCACTTCCGCCATCTTCACTACACACAGTCTCTTTGAACACAAATTCACAACCTCAACATCTGATTGGCTGATCCCTACAGTCTTCTTTCCATGCTGGATTTGCTGGGAAACCCCGGATGTAGCACGCCCTGTCCGCGGACCGCATAACTCTTAGATAGCCCTTCTACCATTTCCACTTCATTCTTTGTGCCATTCCCTCATTGGATACAGCTAAGCAGGCACACAATACAGAGAACGTCCTCAGAACACCACCATTTTGTTTATTTTCAAACATTTCAGGACACCGCAAGTGTTCTTAGAACACATTCAACTTGCCAGCAAACAATACAGACAATGTCCTCAGAACACCCCCATTATCTTTATGTACGAACATTTCAGGACACCGCGAGTGTTCTTAGAACAATTTCAGCTTGACAACGAACAATACAGACAACGACTTCAGGACACCCCCTGCGAACATTCCAGGACCCCATGAGTCTTCTTAGAATACTTTCAACTTGACACCGAATCCATTCTGTTTATTTACGAACATTTCAGAACAGCCGTGTTGTCCGCAGAAAAATCGAACACAACAAAAGTGTCTAGCACATAAAAAAAACAGAACATTGAACCTATCTCATAATCCCCTACCCTCCCCAAACACTCTTACACACCAACCCGCTCCACTAGATACAATTTTTAATCCAAGTTTCACCGCGCTGTCCGCGAATGCAAGATGGTGGGCGCCACAGAAAATCTGACGCGCTTCACGCACCACGCCATCCAATCAGCGAACACGTCACATGTCCGCAGACATCACGCAAGCCGCTCGGCCAATCAGGGCACTGTCCTCGGAGCGAACCGGGAAGTCCGTCCGCGGAGCAAACGGAGATATCACTGATTTTTTTGTCTTACATTTTGGTCATTTTAAAACTACTGGACGGATTTACACCAAATTTGCAAAAGCACGCTTTCGGGACCAAGCCTCCGCTCCTGCCGCAAATTTGGTGTAAATCCGTCCAGCGGTTTGGGCTGTAGGCATGCGCAAAGTTTTTTCCCATTATGTCTATGGGAAAAAACAAAAGTTTTGGGACCCCCTCTATAACTTTGCCCCCCCTGGACCAAACCTCTCCAAACTTTGAAAAACAAATCAGAGTGGGCCATATACTTTTTTTGCAAAGTTTGGTGAGGATTCGTCCAGATGGAGCGAAGTTATAAGCCACCCAAAAAAAGCCCACCCCTCCCCCGCTGGTTGTCTCACCAAAGTGTTCAAGGTTGGTAAACTACGCCCCAACCAATGGAAATGGAAAGTCCCCTTGCCACACCATATATGATGGATAATGCCAACCAATTAGCAACTCTTGTAAAGATGTATTAGAAATATTAGAAATAGTATCTATGAGGAGATGGGTCCAGGTGGAGACATCTGATAGGCATAGACCAGGGGTGCACAACAAGTTTTCGTGGAGGGCCGTATGTACCTTTGAAGCTGTGTAGAGTGGGCCGGACTATTAATGTGTGGAATGGGGGAGAGGGTCACATGTCATGAGCAAGGGGGCGAAGCAAGGAAAATGAAATAAAACAAGTTTCCTGGTCATGAAGACGGCACCCTCAGAGAGTAAGTACTGTGACAAGGAAGAACAGGACTCTGCATCTCTCTTCGTCTTTCTTTCTCACCCCTCATACTCTCTTTTGCTGTCTCTATATTGTTATTTCTGTCTCTCTCTTTTTCAGTCTTTCTATTTCTTCCCTCCATCCTCTTTCTCTCCCCGCCCCCGCCTTGCTTACGTGCTGCGATCAGTGGGCCCTACTGGCCCACATGGGAATTACCTGTGTGTGTCACATGATCAAGGCAGGGGCCAGAATCCCTGCTTTTATTCCCTTGAAGTCTACCCCCAAAAGCCCTCAACTCCCACAGCGCACACATGCAAAGGCCTCAAATTAATATCTGCACCCGCCCACTTCTCACCTGGTGCAGAGGCACCTCCATTACCTCCGTTTCAGAGGGATGCTGAAACTCTGCTGGTGCTGCTTCTTCAGGAGATAGAGGAGATGAGGAGCCAAGAGACACGGAATGTACTTATGAAAACCTTCTGGAAAATACGTGAGCATGACTGAGCCAAGATATTTCACACCGCGCACCATATTTCCATATTTTGCAGAAGAAACGCATACTTGCATCTCTTTTCTTTGAGAAGAAATAGAATGACAAGGCTTCAAGTCACTTGCTTCATATACAAAATAACAGAATTAAATATTAATTTGCTCTTGCAGGAGATGCGTTTCTAAAGCTGCAAATAACTGTGCTCTTTGTAAAATATACCCAAATGGAGTGACGTATTTGCACAATTCAATGTATTATTATGGCGCACATTTGGGACGGTCCGGTATGAAAAATGGTGACGCTCTTGCTACATTCAGTGCTATCATTTTCTTTTTTCCCCACAGATACGAATCTACTCTCCTTTGTGCAAAGCAAACTGAAATGTGTACAAACAAGTGGAAATTGTTTGCTTGCAGCCCAGAGCAAAAGGAAGTGTGGTTTAATTATTGACTATTGTGATCCGGTCGTGCTTGGTTTAACAGAGTGTTAGACCGTTTGTTTCTTTAGTTTTATTTTAGGGAGGTAATGTGTTGTGATTAAGGTACTCAGGCTCTTTGCATAGTGCAGGAACTGAGTGGTATGATAGAATGCCATGTGGAATCTGGTGTGCTCATGATTCCAGAGGCGACGGTTAGGAACTATAAGATGGAGGCCAACACTGAATGGATGTATGTAGCCTGCTCTCCTACCTATCCGGCCAACTTGTAACTTGAAACAAAGTACATATTCCTTTTGTACTTAGCCATTTTAAGAGTGATTCCTGCCTGCCTCCTGCATCGCCCACGGTCAAGAATACAACAGTAACTCCCAACTGGTGAGTACGATTTCCTATTGATCTGTAACGCCAGGACACCGAAGATGCTCTTTAATGACATTAGGCGTACCAGAGTCATCAGTTTGGCTGAAAGAGCTTTAGTAGACAAAGCAGCATTATCTGGCCTGCTTCGGAACAGCTGCAAGACTATGTTCACGTCACACAAGCGTGACAATTTAGGTGTAGGCGGTCTCAGGAACGTGACTCCTTTCAGTAGCTTACAGACTAAGGCATGTTCTCCGACAGCTAGCCGTGGATATGTTTGTGGCCTGCTGAAATCGCTGACCTGAATGTATTAATTGTGCTATACTCTTTGCCTTGCATGGCCATAGCTGCCAGCAAATTGACGATATGAATCACATACGGTCTAGTGGGATATGTCCCTTGCCATGCACCAGCTTTGCCATTTGGCTCAAGCTGCTCTAGGAATTCTTTCTTTCGAATGCCAAAGACTCTTCAATGAAGTGTTCAGCTTCTCCCGAGAGGCCTAGCTTATGCCAGTCCCCCCTGAAGTCAACCATGTCATTAGATTCAGGGTCCCTTGCAGGACTAGGGGATGCAGGGCACCTTATGGATTGCTAAGAATTGTCTGTTCTTGCGGGAGTAAAATGGGACCCCTGTCCCTGTAAGACATCTCCAACAGACTCCAAAACCTGACTTGACCTCTCCAGGCTGGCATGACCAAAACTAGGTTTGCTAGTTGCCTCTTTGCTTCAGTCAATCGCCTTGAGATAGATAGATTAATTGTTTGTTTATTTATATAGCGCCTATACACAAAAGTGTTTCAAAGCCCTTCAAGGCAGGGAGGGAACATAGGATAATACAGTGACATTCTTACAAGTCCTTGATACATTCAGAATGTGAGCAATTAACTATCAAAGTCAGCCTGACAACATTTCAGATAGTGCAAGTGCTATAGACAGTGATGAGGAGGGGAGGGGGAATGAGAAAGACAAGCGGTTGCATTACTATGCCCGACGACAATTGAGGTAGTGCCGGAATTTAACAAGAGGAGGGGGGTTTGGAGTAAAGGGAGAGGAGAAGGACAAAACAAGCAACTATCATACTAGGCCCAGTGGTCGAAGTGAGCGGGAGCGGTGCTCCTATACTTTTATAAATTACCTTTTACAGCTCCTATACTTTTATTTTAAAAAGAAACCGTTCCGAAATGGTTTCATTTTAAAATAAAAGTGTAGGAAGAAGTTGAAACTTGCACTTCCAGTGCACTGCACTGAACGTTCTCTTAAACATCAGGTGCAAGTGTTTGGGGGTGTGTATTGTGTTTGGGAGGGGACGGGGTGATGGGGTTTGTGGGAAGTGGGTGCAAGCCAGCAGGGAACATAGCTCCACTACTTCTTTTCGTACACTTCGACCACTGACTAGGCCTAATGACATTTCAGATAGTGCTGGAGGGGGAGAGGGAGGAGAAAAACAAAAGGGGAGAAGGGGAGACAAACAAGTGGCTAACAAACAGGTCAAGCTACATACATGCAATGAGGGGACGGGGAGAGGGTGGGACAGCAAGAAGAGGGAATTCAGTCAGCTGAAGTCACAAGCCAACAGGGGACCAGAGGGGTAGGTAGAGTGGCAACACAGACACATGGGGGGCCAGACGGGTGGGTGGAGAAACAAGAGGGGAGAGTGGAAACAGATGCAGGAGTCAGATATAACACTAAATGCTGCAAGAGAATCAAATGCACACCAAGAGTCAAGAAGAGGAAAGTGACAACATGATTCATGGACACCGTGAGTACGAGATGAAGTGGAAGTCCAGCATGAAAGTTGAAAGAGGGTGAAGCACCACGAGACCATAGAAGGTCTGAAATCCCAGTATCGGCCACAGGACGGTGGCGATGAACAAAATGTATCAAGACAGCTTCTGCAGAAGGGGGTGGGGAGCACAGAGGAAGAGCAATGAGGGGGCAGAGGGAGACAGCAACGGGGGACCAGATGGGGGGGCACAAACAGCATCACGAGGCACATGGGTATCAGGTAATATTATCCCCATATATATGGTCGCCGTAAATAATATCGCCAGGAAAAGGTTGCGGCGATATTATATGGGTGACCATATATATGGGGACGGGCAAAAAAAAATTAAAAAAAAGGAAAATAAAAGTTTGGGGGTGTCTCCCGCATGTTCCATGCAATAATGTTGCCACAAAAAACGGCCATTTTTCGGCGATATTTTTGCATGGCGAGATTTTTGTGGCGACATTATTACATGGAACCGGGACATGGCGGTGATGGGAAGCGGACAGGGAGCAGACAGGGTCCAGTTGCTGGTGCCAGCTCCCGCCTCCCCAGATTGGGCTAAATAGGAGGATCAGTGCCCATTCATCAATCAAACAAAGAAGCCTCCAGATAGAGAAATGGGGGCAGCCATCTTAAAAAAAATCATCAAAGGCAGCTGTGCACCTCATAAATCTTCAATTGGAGGTGCAGAGGTGATAAACACAGCCCCATTTCCCCCTTCCCCTCCCCGGCCACTCTCCTCCAATGAGAACACCCCCAACAGGCCAGCAACATAGAAGTGGGACTACAGTTGTATGTGTTTACTCTAGTCCTACTTCTTTGTCTACGGCCTGTCCTGTTTTTTTTTATCTGGTCACCCTAGCTAAGTGGTGATGGGAGGGGCCACTTCAGAAAATAGGTGGGGCAAATGGAGGCTCTGCCCCCACTGTTCTGCCCTCCCCACCCCCATGGTCTGATGTGTGGACCAGCTATCAAATAGTATATTTTAAAGCGCAATATGCATAGAGGCGATGGAAGTCCCTCCCGAAGCTATCGGATTCAAAGTTCCACTGCGTTTGTTGAAGTAAATTTTTCTGAACAAACACAGTAAAACGCCAACATCGCCAGATTCAGGGAAACGCTTCCCTCAACTCTCTGCCTAACAAAATGCAAGTGCGCACATCCAGGATTGCACCTAGGCTAACATTTAGGCAGGGGCTAACCCTTCAAATGTTGGGAGGGGCGCCAACTTCAGAAACAGTGGAGGAGTGACAAACATACTTGTGTAGGGGCATCTAACTTCATTACTCATAGAAGCTTCCCTAGAATAGTCTCATTACAATGTTACAATCAGTTAACTCTCTCCTTTAAGTCTGAAAACACCCACTTCTTGCGGATCCTAATGGCCCAGGGGAGAAAATGTAATGGTGGTTCTACCACAGTTAATCCCCTATACTAAAATCTCTGGTGCACTGACTGGATGGGGAGACTATGTCTGCCTGTGAAATCAAGTGTTACGAGACTGGGAGAGGGCCAGTGCAGCAATAATGCAATTCTATGTGACAGTATTAGAGCCACCAGCAGAGGAGCACCAGGGTACACCAATGTGTCCCTACACTTATTAAAACAGTCCTATTGTAAGGGTGTAAACAAACACTTACAAGCACTCCAATTTTTGCAGTCACAGTCAGCGTGAGATAACATTATTTGCCCAGGATCACACACTAACGCTAAACAGTGAAGCTGGGATTTTAACCCACTCTGTAAACACGCAATCAGAGTTAAGTTTCCAGCGTGTTACACAAGAAAAAGGCTAATAGCGGCTGTGGTTGAGGACAGGAGCTGCTGACCCCTATGCCCTACAATAAATAACCCCAGGGCACGGCGGCCGCCCGGGAACACTCAAGCAGCCCCAATGTTGCACCCAAAACCACCAGGGGAAAGATACCTGCTGTACACGTCATTGTCACCCTCGTTAACTTGCACTAAACTTCGCCGTGCCACCCCCGCCCCCCTCGGCCATCCCACATTCGTAGCAGAGCGCAGCTGTTTGTCTGGCAGAACAAACACTTACCTTTCCTGGCTTATCTGCTGTTTATACCCACTAAAATCGACCCTTCCCCGCGCTCAAGTAACAGTTTCGGTTGTCACCGTGGGGCGAGGTCGGAGAAGCCCACCTAGCATGTATCACCAGCATTGGCTACAAGTCTTCCCATAGGCAGTACTTTTTCCCGACTTGCTTCATTCAGCTGCATTGGATGCTGCACTCGTAGGTTTCAAACCCGAGCTAATTACAATCACGCGAACCCCAGCCTTGAGGAGCATTTAATAAACAGTATAACTGTTATAAATCAACCTGGTAGACTTGTAAAACCAAAACATCAATACTACGAGTCCCCGCTAGCCTGGCATTCTGATCCCCCACACGCACCTTGGTCCAAATGACTCCAAGCAACAGCGCTCTCCTCAGGGGATCCTGCTCTCCCTCTTACTGCAAGTCAACAAAATAACTCGCTTTACATACAGACTCACTGCATCTAGAGATCATTGTGACTGGCGGACACGTGCACCCAGTTTGCGGACCATAGATCTGCAGAAAACTGTCTGTTGCTACAGCTTCTGGATCTAGCCTCCAGATGTAAACAAGTGGAAGCAGTCTGTTCAGCCTCGATGCCAAGAGGTCCACCCGGCAAGGGCCTTCGAGTCTCATGAACTCGTCAAACACTGCTCCATCCAGCTGCCAATCGCTGGAGTCTTTGAGGTGCCTCGAGTTCCAGTCTGCCACCTGATTGGCCACCCCTTGGAGGTATTCCGAGGTACTCTGTGGTTGTTCCTCTGGAGGCAGAAATGGCAAAACTCCATAGCTAATTCCACCAGCAACCTGGACTTCGTCCCTCTCAACCGGTCTTTGTAACTTATTGTGGAGATATCCACCTTGAGGAGAATGCAACATTTTGCTGTTCTCGGTGTCCAGCGCCTCACTAGTAATGTATGTATGTTCAGTTCCTTCTTTTTCCATTTCCCTCCCATCGACATCTCTCTGCATCGGGCTCTGCAGCCCTTCCCGCTGTCATCCAACTATCACCAGGTCCGGGGAGGATCTGAAGGTCGCTATCCCATTCCATGCATGCTTGTGCGGATGAGCAGTAAGGGCACGTGGATACCCAGGATGCCCTGGGAAGGCCGAGGGTCACCCTGAAGTAGGTAAGGGTGAATATCTACGTACCAGCAAGCCGCTCACCTGAAGGGTAAGATGGCTCAACGCAGAGTTTGCAAGTTGCTTCCTGAATATATCAATGGGCCTACCAGTGTGGGAATAAAATGGAGCAACAGGTCCCTGGCGGTGGGATGGAGAGGCTGAAGCGCTTGGAATGTTGGCTTGCCTCAGGAATAGGAGAATGGGCACGGCAGATCGACTAGATCTCGTTAAGGTTTTTGTCTTGACAGGATGACAATGACAAATAGGGGTGGGGGCACCCAGAAGTTTGTAGGGGAGAATATTTAAGTACGGGCTGAGAACTCCGGGCTAGGCTCCACTAGGGCTGTCACAATGTGTGGTGAGGCCCGGGGCAAAACGTTTGGTGATCCCCCTTATAATTATTTGCAATGGGCCAGCGTTGCCGCCGCAAACAGGAGACGCAAGAAATCTCCCATTGAGTTTGTGGGGAGGAACCCAAGTATGGTTCATTATTATGACAGCAAATCAACTACAGCAAAGTTATGTTTCGAAGGGATTGTGTCCTCCGACGTATTCCTTATCTATGATATTTGTATCTCCAGCTTGCTGGCCTCAGACATTTTTTTTCCCAGTAGAGGGTGCTGTGCGTCGACGTCCGTCGAGTAGGTGCTCCTCGACGGCCACCGTATCGACACCGACGTCATCATGCCTATAAATGGCCACGCACAGCGTCCGTTGACCAGTTCCGTTTTTCCGCGCTTCGTGTGCTTCGGAATACCGTTGCTCAGTTCATCAGTCGATATATATTCATATTTCCTCGAGAAAACCGACTCGTACTCGATGGCTTCCTCCTCCGACCCGACGACTCCTCGGTCCGGTTTCAAAAAATGCCGAGACTGTGGGAAGAAAATGTCGTTGACGGATCCTCACAGGATCTATTTGTGGTGTCTGGGAATCGAACACCAGTGTTCGGAGTGTGAGGAATGCCTATCCATGACGGCGAAAGCCTTAGAGGAGCGTAAGGGGAAGCTCGAGAAAGGTAAGTCAATTTTAACTTCCTCGAAAGTTTCCGCGGTAGAGTCGAGACATTCGTCTCCTCACCGTCGAAAGCATTCTCGGTCTAGGTCTCGAAGTGGCTCCCACCACTCTTCGAGGTCTAGACACTCGAAAAAAAGACGAAGAAGATCCCCTTTATCGTCGTCTTCTAGTTCCCCTGAAAGAGTAAATTACCCCACAAAACACAGCTCTCAAGCTGAGTGGGAGGAATTCAGAAAAAAAGATGCTAAGCGTCTTTGAGAAAGCGGCCTCGTCCCCCTCGAAGTCAGCTGAGGGTGATACCCCGGGTGAAAAGCCCAAAAAATCTAACCGCCGCGAGTCGAAGCACCCGGCGAAAGAGTTGACCCGAAAGCGCCATGAGCCATCGGGAAGTAAAGCATCTTCGACGCCATCGTCGAAAGCCCCTTCGAAGCATAGATCAGCGCCATCGACGCCGTTATCGAAGGGTTCTTCGACGCATCCGTCGATCGAGTCGACGCCGATAAAAGAAAGACCCACGGCTACTCCACAGCCAACGGTTACACCGAGAGCCTCCGACATGACGTTGAGGACGTCGTCGACATCCTCGAGCAGGATTCCAATCCTCTCGATTTCTTCGAGGCCTCTTCCAGTTTTCTCGACACCTTTGTCGGTGCCTTCGAGGATTTTTACATCGGCGTCAACGACATCGACCTTTCCAAGGCCACTGATGATGGCTCCCTCTGCTTTAGAGATGGGTTTTATACCATTTCACAGACCAGAGCATCTCCCCTTAACTTCAATTTTTGAAGAAAGGGAGGATTCTGATCAAGAAAGGCCTTTTGGGCTGCAGAGGACCACATTACCTGAACCAGAGACTTTTGCCTCTGAGGAAAGATGGTTGAAAGACCTTCAGGATGCATTATAGGAAGCAAGTGGCCTAGACACTTCCCCAGAAGTGGAATATGTCAAACCAGACCCAGGGGAACATGCTGATACCCCTTACAGAACCCTAATGTCAAGAATTATGGAGTTCATGGGTTGGTCTGCGCCTTCACCTGTTTTTCAACAGGATGACCTCACAGATATTCTGGATAAAGGTCCACAGGAGGATCCTGTGGTTCCCTTTCATTCTGCTTTACAAAGAAAGATTTTAACTAACTGGGAAACTCCTGAGGTTGTCCTTGCGGTTATCAAGAAGTTGTCAGCGAAATATAGGGTATCTGCTGCTGAATACCTATCTAAGCACCCTACTCCAGAGAGTCTTGTGGTCCAGGCTGCAACTTCATCAGGCAGTACTTCTGCTTACCCCACTGCTCCTCAAGATAGGGATGATAAAAAATATGATGCCATGGCTAAGAAAGTCTTCTCAGCCTGTAGCATGGCTTTAAAATCTATTAATGCAACTTGTACGCTCGCTAGGTTCAGCCACACTCTTTGAGAGTGTGCTTCATCGGCGGCTGACTGCATACCGGAAGGAGAAGAAAGGGACGCATTTTTAAATATCATCAGAGATGGTAAAGATGCAATGTGTGAGTCCCTTCAAACTGGCATTGATTCTGCTGACAGTATCAGCAGGGCCATGGCGGCAAGTACCAAAATCCACAGGCATGCGTGGTTGAGAAAGTCCGGCTTTGCTTCTGACATACAGGCCAGACTTTTAAATATGCCCTTTGACGGTTCTTCCCTATTTGGTAAAAAGGCGGATGACAGTTTGGAAAAACTACAAACATCTAAAGCAGCAGCTAAGTCACTAGGAGCTGCAATCCGACAAACTAATTTTCGTCCCTCAGGATCCTCTTAGAGAGGAAGGTCCTTTCGCTATTATTCCTCATATGGAAGAGGCAGAGGACGGCCGACTCAAAGAGGCAAAGGAAAATGTACCCGTGGTGGACGGGTTAAAAGAAAGAAAGCCGCATCAGCAGGAGCCGCTCTACCTTCGGCAACTGCATCAGCCGCTCCCAAACAACTCTGAGGTCTCCCATCACAAGACACCTGTAGGGGGCAGGTTAACTCACCATCTGACGGAATGGCAGGCTATTACGTCAGATGCTTGGGCATTGGAGACAGTTGCCCAAGGTTACTGCCTGCCTTTTCTACGCATCCCTCAGAGACATCCACCGGGGAACAGCTCTCTGAAAGTGCCGGATCCGCTCCTCTTGCAGGAAGTTGTAGACCTGCTAGAGAAAGGGGACATAGAACCGGTACCTGTAACGGACAGGAACAAGGTCTGGTACTCCCCCTACTTTCTCATACCAAAGAAAGACGGAGGACTGAGACCCATCCTGGACTTACGAGAATTGAACAAGTTCCTCAGGAAGGACAAGTTCAAGATGGTAACTCTCTCTCAGATCCTTCAGGCCCTCCAGCTTCAGGACTGGTTGGTATCTCTGGACCTTCAGGATGCTTATTTCCATGTGCCTATCCATCCCAAGCACAGGAAGTACCTGAGGTTCGCAATTGGCAACTCTCATTATCAATTTCGAGTTCTGCCATTTGGGCTGACCTCCGCCCCGAGGGTCTTCACCAAGCTAATGTCGGTTGTGGCTGCAAGTCTAAGGAGGGAAGGGATTCACGTCTACCCCTACCTGGACGATTGGTTGATCAGAGCAGTTTCTTCGGAACAAGCTCGGATCCAACTAGATTATATCTACCACTCCCTTCACAGGCTGGGTTTCTCCCTCAATTTAAAGAAGTCACAGATGATACCATCACAGAGACTCCAGTTCATTGGAGCAGTCCTGGGCACGTCTCTGGGAAAAGCCTCGCCACCAGAGGTGAGGGCTCAAGATATTCTGCAGATGGTCACCAGGTTTCAAAATGCCCAACGTCTCCCAGCCTATGACTTTTTGAGGTTGCTAGGCCCCATGGCATCCTGCATATTCCTTGTGCCAGAGGCTCGCCTGAGAATGAGATCCCTTCAGTGGGCACTGAGGACTCAGTGGTCACAATTCTCAGGGAGGATGACAGATCTCCTCCGGATTCCGGACAAGGTAGCCCACGACCTTCAATGGTGGGCCTCTCCAGAGAACATCATGAAAGGAGAACTGTTTTGGCAACCATGGCCGGAGATAACAGTAGTCACAGACGCCTCACTCACGGGGTGGGGAGCCCATGCCAACGACTTGACCATCAGCGGTCGTTGGTCTCCATCGGAGTCCACACTACACATCAACCTGTTGGAGCTGAGAGCCATCAGACTGGCACTGAAGGCTTTTCTGCCGTCTGTACGGGGGAGAAACGTTCTGATAATGACAGACAATACAGTGGCCATGCACTACCTCAACAAAAGAGGAGGCGTAGGGTAACTGCCACTGTGCAGAGAGGCGATGCAGCTGTGGTTTTGGGCAATTCAAGAAGGAATCTCTCTATCGGCAAGTCACCTAGCCGGAGAGAAGAACTTGACAGCGGACGCTCTGAGCAGGCAGAACACAGTCTCCCACGCATGGGAGATAGCTCAGGAAGTCCTTCAAGAGATCTTCGCCCTTTGGGGAACCCCTCAAGTGGATCTGTTCGCCACCAGTATCAACAGGAAGTGCGACAGATTTTGCTCAAGGGAATTTCCCCGGAGAGGGGCTCTAGGAGACGCGTTCGTAGTGGACTGGGAGTTCCCACTTCTGTACGCGTTTCCTCCGGTCCCCGTCATTCCTCAAATGATCAGGAGGTTGAGAAGGTTTCGGAAGACCATGATCCTAATTGCCCCGGATTGGGCCAGGAGAACGTGGTACCCAAACCTTCTGGACATGTCCATCTGTCCTCCAATTCGTCTACCGTACAGAGAGGATCTTCTCTCGCAGAAGGGAGGTCAGGTTCGCCATCCAGCCATCAAGACCCTCAACCTTCACGCTTGGTATCTGAAAGGTTGAGGTACAAGGATTGGGACCTTCCAGATGATGTCATGGAGGTGTTGCTTTCGGCCAGAAGACCAGCAACTAAGACTCTATACCGCTGCCGTTGGAATAAATTTTGCAGCTGGTGCAGAGAAAAGAATATCGAACCCTTTTCATGTGGTACACCTGCGTTGTTATCCTTCTTACTTTATTTGGCAAATTCAGGCCTTCAAATTGGCACTATTAAGGGCTATCTCGCAGCGCTATCGATCTTTAAGCGCACTGCAGAGGAGCCATCGTATTTCAAAATTCCATTGGTAATACAATACCTGAAAGGTCTAACTAATGTTTACCCTCCAAGACCATTCCAAGTTCCCTTATGGGACTTAAATCTAGTTTTAAACTTCCTAAAGGGTGCTCCTTTTGAACCACTCCACTCTTGTTCATTGAAGTTTCTCACCCTCAAAACTGTTTTATTGGTAGCATTAACATCTGATAGAAGGGTTAGCGAGATACAAGCCCTGTCTTGTAAACCTCCTCATACAACTTTTCTCAAGGACAAAGTAGTGCTACAGGTGAAGCCTAACTTCATCCCAAAGGTGGTTTCGGAATTTCACATTAATCAGAAGATTACTCTACCTTCATTCTATCCTCCTCCCCATCCGGGGAAAGAGGAAGAGAGACTACACAGGCTGGACCATAAGCGAGCCTTGAGTTTTTATATCAGTAGACTTGCTAAAATTAGACAAGCAGACCAACTCTTTGTAGGTCACGCAGGACATAAGTTAGGATTACCAATAACCAAACAATCCATCTCCAGATGGATTATTTTAGCCATTCTGGAATGCTACAAACTGGCAGGGAAAGAGCCCCCTCAGAATCTAAGGGCTCATTCGACCAGGGGTATCGCAGCATCCTCAGCTCTTCGAAGAGGGGTACCAATTAGAGACATATGTGCGGCACATATTAGAGCATATCGTCCGCACATACCTTTACCAAATTTTATAGCCTGGATTCCTCCTCTAGTCAAGAGACTAGATTTGGCAAAGCTGTGTTACACTCTGTTCATTCCTAAAGGGTAATATGGCATCTCTTACTCCCGCCTCCAATCACATACCACTGCTATGGGAGTCTATCATAGATAAGGAATACGTCGGAGGACACAATCCCTTTGAAGAACAAGTTACTTCTTACCTTGTAACGTTCTTTCGATGGGATGTTCCTCCGACGTATTCCTTATCGCCCCTCCCATCCATCCCCGCAGTAACATTTCCCTTGTGGTTGCTCCTTCAAGGGTAGTAACCATTCATACAATAACGACTTTACTCTACAAAACGGAACTGAGCAACGGACGCTGCGCGTGGCCACTTATAGGCATGATGACGTCGGCATCGATACGGTGGCCGTCGAGGAGCACCTACTCGACGGACGTCGACGCACAGCGCCCTCTACTGGGAAATTTTTTTTTCCGAGGCCAGCAAGCTGGAGATACAAATATCATAGATAAGGAATACGTCGGAGGAACATCCCATCGAAAGAACGTTACAAGGTAAGAAGTAACTTTTTCTTCTGTACTGAAGACAAGTTCACTCCAGAATAACACTTTTGTCATATGCATATATATAGGATGGCACGAAGGCGGGCGGTGCGTGACGCCAGCTTTAGGGAGGAGCACCCTGCCCTTTTGTGCGAAGGTTTCCCACCCCCCAAATTGTTTTGAAACACAGTCAAATGGTGCATTTTACAGCACTTTCTATTAAAAATTAGGGTAAAAAGCCATAGAGTTTGCAATTGGTTTTGTATGGTAGCACATGGACAAACCCAGGAGATGCACGAACTGTGCACAGGAGCATTTTCCATTGCATTTCATGCCGCCTTTGCCCACAACATATGCCAGTTTGAAAACATGTTCATGCTGGCTGTTCCTAAACATGTCCATGCAGCCTGCATCAATATATTTTAATGAGTTATTTATTTATTTGGCATTTGTAAAGCGCGTCGAACCCAAAGGCATCTGGGCCAGTATTACCATATAAGGACTCACAACCAGCAACAAAAAAAAACATGCCATGGAACATATATACAGACCAGCTGTGCACCATAAGTGTTATTGCTGGCTAGACTGGCCAATATTCAATGTAGGCCAGTCTAGCCACCTGCTAACACTTATGTTTTCTTTACCTAGGCCTGGCTGAAGATGAGCTGGGGCCCATTTCAACATGGCAGTTGGGTCCCCCTCCACCCCACACCCTCCCATTGCTGAGAGCGCAAAACAGTCTGAGGCAACCGTTGGGTGCATACATTATAATGGAGACAAAGAAAAACAGCCAGGAGTTAATAGCTACTGATTATCACAATACGGCCAGCCAGCAGGGAGCTGAAACACTAAATGCCCACTGAAAATCTTTAAATCCCCCCTTTGTCAGAATTGGGTGATGTGGCGGATCCAGTGTTAAAAGGCAATGTGGTGATAACACTTCTATATACCTCAAGGAAGTGATTGCTAAAAGGGCTCCAGCAAACACAGCTGAAAGGCAAGCATTTCAAAGCGCTATATTTAAGCACAACAACAAAAGGAATATAGAAAGGAATATATTGCCATGTTACAAAACTGCTGACTGGCAACATGGGGGCATTTGCTGGGGCCCCCCAAAGCCTCTTTCAACTGAAAGAGCTAAAAGGCCCCGGAAAGACAGCCAGCTAGCAGGGAGCGGAAACACTAAATGCCCATCCTCCTTTGTCAGCAAGTGGGTGATGCGGTGGAACTGGTGTCAAAAGGCAACAAGGTGATAACACTTACATGTACCCCAGGGAAGTGAAGGCCGGAAGGGCTCCATCAAGTGCAGCTTATAAGGCAAGCATGTCAAACCCCCGGAATGAAAGGAATATTATGCTGTGTTACAAGACTGATGACTGGCAACATGGGGGCATTTGCAGTGGTCCCTCGAAGCCTCTTTCAACTGAAAAGTCTGAAAGGCCCTGATACTGCATTTTCTTTTGACAGCTGAGTTAGTAGCATGAACGTAACACAACATAGACTGAAGAACAAAGACATTTGCTATGCTCATAACACGTATGTGAAAATATTAATGGAGACATTAACCGATAGTAGCAGAACATGTCATATGGCTAAAAGTAACAATGGCCTCAGGTGCCACAAGGCTTTTGGAGAAAAATTTCCAAGCACAACTAGATATGCTGTTTGTTTCATTTCCCCCATAGGAATGCCTAAAAGTGAGCCTTCTAAGCTCCGAGTGGTGGTCTTCAGCTGGCATCTGAGCACCTGTGCACATGGCGGATCCACACAATTGCACAGATTGCGAGAAAACTGAATGTAATGATCTTACAGTCGATAAGCTGACAGAGGTGTTAAATGAGAGAAAAATCTAGTACATATCAATCC
Source organism: Ambystoma mexicanum (assembly GCF_040938575.1). NCBI lineage: Eukaryota > Metazoa > Chordata > Amphibia > Caudata > Ambystomatidae > Ambystoma > Ambystoma mexicanum. The sequence goes on from NC_090924.1 coordinate 152,529,994, forward strand.
AATGTATTAAGAAAACAGAAGGCAGCATTGGAGTTATTATAGTTCTCAACTCGCACGCTTTTGCAGGGTGTCACCCTCCTTACAATCAGCTGCCTCACCTGCCAAGCCCCCTATATGCCCATTCACCTCAATGGGCTCTCATCTCGTCCAAAAAAAGAAATCTGGTGTTTTCACCCACCTTGGTAAGGTTGAGAGCTATGTAACTATCAGCTGGAAGTTTGGGACAACGAATATGCATATCTAGCTTTGTGGTGCATTCTGGGACTTAGTTTACCCGCTGACGGAGCTGAACACACAAACGAACACACACACAAAAATCTAAAATGAGAAACATTGAATGTCCTCTTTGAATTTATGTCATCAGGTTTGTAGGCCGGATACTTCACAACTGCACTATATAACCTGATGACAAATACAACTAAAGGTGAAATGTCCCGTTTCAGTGCTGCAAACTCCAGGGAAAACATTTGTATTGGTTTTGGAGTTCAAAACGTGCACACCTTTGAACATTTTCAAAAACACTATTAGATAAAAATATCCTCTCTTGGTTTCGTGTGTGTGTTGATTTTGTGAAAGGCAAATGCCATTCGTCCTGTGCAATGTGGGCGGTTGTGCCAAGACAATTTTATGAAATGTGCATATTTCACCTTCATATGTTAATTTCTGGCGATGTCACATCCCATTGCGTTTGTTGATGAGTCCCCCCCCCCACTTAAATTTTTAGGACTTGACCCTTGGATTCACCAAATTCGGATACCTTACCTGCTGCTGCAGCACGTCTTGTCTATAGGCCCCTGCATGCACTGCTGTGATCATCCAAGGACCCTGGACCAGCCTCAATGAAATCCAACACAAGTGCTGGCAAGCGCTGGAGTCCAGGCACTGAAGTCATTTTACTTAACTACTTCATCTCCGACTCCAAAGCCTGCATCCTCTGCAAATGTAGGGTTAACAATCCACGTGAAATCATGCTGGGCCCAGGTGCCGGCAAACAGTTACATTGTACAGTGCTGCCGGCGCCACCTGCCCAGTGCTCACAATATCCCCCCGAGGGCCATGGGCCGCATCGCCCTCCATGTTGTGTGTTGAATGCAACTTTTATTTTTTCAATGCTTTTTTTTTTCAACCTTAATGACAGCTCGCACAACGAAATACCATGCAGGCAGCCACGAGGCCCCCCCCTGAGTGTGATGCCTGGGACAGTTTGCCCCCCCCCCCCTCGTGACGGCCCTGGGCTCCACACAGGGTTTGAGTGTTACTTCCCGGAAATATCAATGGGCCACCCGGTAGTGGGGAGAACATGGAGGAACAGGTCCCTTGTGGGGGGAAGGAGAGGCCGACGCGCTTGGAGCTTTGGTTTGCTTCAGGAATAGGAAACTGGGCAAGGAAGATCCATTAGATCTCGCTAAGGTCAGTGTTTCCCCAGGATGACAACTTCAACTAGGGGTTTCTGAAGGGTATGTTCGGAGCTTCTAGAAGGCAGGTGGGCTCATGATACCTAAGGGAACAGGGTGACAGGTTCCTACTTGGTGGGGGCATTGGGGTCACAGGGGGACACCCCCAAAGTATGGCAGTCCCAGAGAAGGAGGCACGCTGCGGTGTGGTCCGTGAGCTACAACCACTGACTGCTTCAGTCATGATGGGGTGACATGGGCATTGATAACACTAGGGACAGTTGGGACTCCTCAACAACTGATGCAGTGGCCGTGGGTTCGCTACATTGTCCAAATGGGAGTGACTGAACTAGCAGTTGGTGGGCCGTTCTCACAAGAACGGAATTGGTGTGAGAAGGCTCACAGGTTTTGGACATGATACTTTGTAAAACGGGATTGGCAGAGCCACCCGGGAAAGCACTATGTGTTGGGCCAGGTATGGATAAGACCTAAGCAGGGTTGGGGCCGCCCACTAGGATGACTACTAATGCGACCAATATGTTTCCAATAAAGTGTATTATGTTTCCAACTTTCAGAAACTCTTTGGCTCTTATTGGGGGTAAGCAGGGTATGGGGATTTATGCATGTTATTGTTATTATGCAGGGGGCCACAGTAGGGGTTAGCCCCGCTATGGATCTAACGTCCAGTTGTAAACAAGTGGAAGCGGTCTGTTCAGCCTCAATGCCAAGAGGTCCACCCGGCAGGGGCCTCTGCGTCTCAAGAACTAGTCAAACATTGTTCTGTCCAGCTGCCAATCGCTGGAGTCTTTGAGGTGCCTTGAGTTCCAGTCTGCCACCCGATTGGCCATCCCTGGGAGGTATTCCGTGGTGGTTCCTCTGGAGGCAGAAATGGCAAAACTCCATCACTTATTCCACCAGCAACCTGGACTTCGTCCCTCTCAACCGGTTTTTGTATCTTATTGTGGAGGAGATGTCCATCTTGAGGAGAATGCAACATGTTGCTGTTCTCTGTGTCCAGCACCTCACTATGAAGGAACCAGCTCATAACTCCAAGCAATTTGATATGTACATTTAGTTCCTTCTTTTACCATTTCCCTCCGGTCGACATCTCTCTGCATCGGCTCCTCAGCCCTTCCCACTGTCATCCGACTATCACCAGGTCCGGGGAGAAACTGGAGGTCACTCTCCCATTCCATGCATCCAAGTGGGAGTACCAGCAGGACAATCATTTCCTTGCTTCCTGTGAGAGAGAAATCCTCTGATCATATTAGAGGCCTTTCCTGAGGTCGGGATATTCAGGCACACTAGTGCCCGATAACGCAATGATCCTTGGAAAATAGCTTGAATTGACAATGTGAAGGGACATGCCATCCTCGCCAACTCTCCCAATGAAATCAAATCCTTTCTCATGATTGCCTTGATCTCCTCCTTGATGGCATTCCCCTTTGCTAGAGGGATAGTGAGTGTTCCTCGAGCTGCATCTATCACAAAGCCTAGGAAACCAAGCTTCTCCAGCAACGTGATTGTTTGCCCCACTTGCGTTTGATGCAGACAGCTGTATGTGGAACACAATGCAAATGTCATCCAGGTAGATTAGGAGCCTGATCCCTTGTTCGCGCAGCCTGTTCACCACCGGTTTTAGCAGTTTGGTGAAGCACCATGGTGTGGATGTAAGGACGAAAGAAAGGAAAGTGAACTCCCAACATCATCCATGCCACAGGAACTGCAGCAATTGGCGATGCAGTTTGAAAATCAGGGCCATCGGGTGCACGTCCCTGAGATTGATCAACACCAGTCAGTCTCCCTTCTGCAGGGTGTCCGGCAGCAACTGGATCCATGCCATTTGAAATGGTAGTGAATTAGGGATGCGTTTAGCACTCAGAGGTTGATGATTGGTCTTAGCTTGTGCTTCCTCTTTACCAGGATCATGTTGCTCACAAACTCATCTGTGCTGTGCTCAGCTGGCACACTCGCAAGCTTCCAGGGCAACTCAGTGATTTCTTCCCCCAATAACCAACCATTGTCTAACAAGAAAACGATTGGGGTTGGGGCATCTCTGCTCTGTTTGAAAAAAACCCAGTCATCTCCGGTGCGCTGTTTCCATCACTCGGAATGTTGCGTGAACCTTCCCCCAATGGCGGGATTGCTGCACTTGCTAGTGCCCGGTGTGGCACCCCTGTCGATCCCATCTGAGGTTGCATTTTACGGTCTGCCTCTGTTTCTCCAGCCTCTGCCTCTTCCCTCGGTAGGGAAGAAGGGGTTAAGCTTACAACCTTCTTGATCTCGCCAGGCAGCTCTCCTGGTGGCGGACCTATGCAATAGTGTGCTGCTGACCGAGCAGCCCCTTTCTCTGCCAGACCTTCCAAAAATTGTTGGTCCGAATACTGTCTTCAGAGATGCCTGTGCTTTGTCCACCGCTGCATAGGTGTTAGCAAACCTTGCCATATCTTTAATAAATGTGTCGCCGAATATCATGCCCTCAGCAGCGACCGCAACTGCTGAATTGGCTAGTTCCCCCAGCTTAGGGTCAATGTTCACCAAGATTGACCTCCTGTGCTCCAGAACTATGGTGAAGTTTGAGTTTCCTAGCAAGCATATGACCCTTCTGTGCCCAGCCTGCTAGAATGTTCAGGTCTACCGTGCTTTTGTGTACCATGTCCTCTGGCCATTTGCAGGATTTTTGCCAATGGCCATACCACAGCCAGAGGTTTGTCTTGACAGAACTTCCATGATCTGTCTACACCTTTCGTGATGTCTCTGCCATATCACCCCATGAATGTTAGCATGCAGGCATTGATCTCTGGCGTTTCTGCCACCTTCTCTTGCATTGGGTGGCTGGGGCACTCCACCGTACATTTGCTCCTGGCATCCTTGTATAGTGGGGTGTGAAGATGCTTTCTTAAGTACCTTGCCACTTTGGCAGGGGGCTCCCACCCCGCTGATCTGAGAAGGGCCAATGCCTCTGGGTCGAATTCATCTCCTACTTTGCTATGCTCTTTCTTTTTCCTTTCCTACTTTTCTTTGACATTCTTTGTGCTGAGCTGGAGCTTGTAACCGAGACTGGCCCTTTATTTTCACTGAGCTCTGAGGACTCTGAATTCAAGGAAGTATATGGATCACCTCTGCAGCTTGAAGACAGTGCTCGCTCCACCCTATCTATATACCTCGCCCTTCTCGTGCACTTGCAAACCCTGCACACTCGGACTGGGGGTATAAGCGCTTTTCGCTCTGCAGGCTTTCTTTCCTCTCCCTGCTCTTCTGGAGGTGGTAGCTTCTAGCTCCCCCCAGAGGGTCTACTCTCAGCACTCTCATACCTTGTGAAAAGCTTCTTACTGGGCAGGCCAAGGTCAGCGAATACAGGCTTTCTGGACCATGTATGCCATTGCCGGGTTGACTCTGTGCACTTTCTGTGACCTGTCTGAGTCCTCACTGGATTGACTCGCCTGCTGTTCCCTCCTACTCATGGTTGCCACTTGGCAAGGTCATATTTGTCTTGCAGTCTGTCCCCGTAGTGGTGTGCAAAGCGCAGGTGTGGTGGGCTTCTGCTGCATCTGGCTGGCACCAGCAATTTGTCATGGGACTGCACCTGTTAATTAAGCAGGACTGGTGATGAGAACATGGATGAACCTAAGGTCGAAAGGGTGCACAGAGCGGGCGTAGCCGGGAGGGGGCCACGCTCAGTGCTTGCCCACTTCCACAACTACCAGGATAGGCAGATTTTGGACAAGGTGAAAGGGCAGGGCTCAGTGTCCCTGAGAAATGCAAAAATAGCGATCTATCAGGACCTTCTTTTGTTGTTTTTACATTAGGAAATATGGGGGAAAACAAGGGGACTCGAGAATAAGTAGTTGGTTAAACTGGTTCGTGGTTTGGAAGGACCTCTGGTGATTTAATTCAGTCTGAGGTGATGACTCTAGGCAGGGTTGGATGCATGTCGCAGGAGGTGGGGTGTTGGGAAATTCAGGGGGGACTATGGTTGGTAACGTTCAAGAAGTGTCTGTTCTCAAAGGGTGGTACTAGGCAGGGGCTCAATTATGGGACTGTCTCGGAGGAGGGGGTGACAATGTGATGCCTCAGAAATGGGGCAATGTATGGCCTGGGTGAAATGACAATTGGCTCCCTCAATGTCTGGGACCTTAATTTGCCGAGCAAATGATCTCTGGTCCTCCATGAGTTTAAGAGAGCCCAGCTGGATTGGATGTGTCTCCAAGAAACACACTGGCAAAAGGGGGGGGAGAACCGGAGGGGGGGGGTGTACCTAAACTACACTCCCAAGCAGTGATTATTGCCTCAGATGTCAAGAAGCGACATGGGGTAGCAATTTTGCGCTCATCCCAATTGGCCTTTTTGGTTGAATCAGTACTAACTGACCCAAATGGGAGGTATGTGCTCGCCAAAGGTCAGCTGAAAGGTACCAGGTTTACGATGGGCTCTGTATATGCTCCAAATGTGGGTCAATGTGAATTCTGGGAGAAAGTCAGGGACACAATAATTGAATTTGTAGAAGGGCAAGTCATGGTTGGGGGAGACTTTAACATGGTGTTATACATTATGAGGGACCGTAAGAGGATATGAGCGCGAAGGATCTTCAACACTATAAAGCACAGTTGAAGGCCATCCTGATCCAGGACACAGGAAAAAAACCTCCTGTTTTTAAAACAGAAATATCATGAGAAAGGGGACAGCGCCGATAATATCCTAGCCTGGAGAACGAGGGATGAAAAAAAAGTGGAGGACCATAGGCGCAATCCCGATGCAGGAGGGAAGGATGGTCTATGACATCAAAAGCATAGGTTGTGCATTTGCAAAGTACTATAGTACCGTCTACACCTCGGAGTGGAACGGGGATGACAAAAAGATAGACAAGTTCCTTGGGTGGGGGCGGCCGCTCCCAGGGCTCCCCAGGGATATGGTGGAGAGTCTAGAGAAACCTATAATGGTGGAGGAGGTACTGCAGGCTATTAAGGGGATGAAGTTAGGGACGGCACCAGGGAAGGACGGATTTGCTATGACATTTTACAAACTATTCAGATCTTTGTTAGCCCCATACCTGGTGAAGGTGTTTAATGCATGCCTGAGAGGGGATTCCCTGCCCCCCCCGCACTATGTTGTTAGCAACAAGCATAGTAATCCGGGAGGAGGGAAAGGACCCCACCAGGTGTGCCTCCTATCGACCAATCGCCCTTCTAAATGGGGATTTAAAGATTCTGGCGAAGGTCTTGGGCACGAGATTGGAGGTGGGAGGTGGGATTGCCGCTCCTAATACATGGAGACCAGGTGGGCTTCATTAGGGGAAGGCAAGGATCAGACAATAGCCGGAAAAACCCTGAACCTGAACCACTGGGGGGAAATGAAGGGGCATGAGGCGTGCCTGATCTCGCTAGACTCAGAAGGCCTTCGACAGGGTCGAACGGCCCTTAATCATGAAGGTCCTGACAAGGATGGGGCTGGGAAAAAATAATTTCCTGAGATAGGTGGCAGCACTTTAGAACAGGCCCAGAGCAAGGATCCGAGTGAACGGGGCACTCCTGGATACCTTTGAACTAACTAGAGGTACAAGACAGGGATGCCCCCTCTCCCCACTATTATACGCTCTGGCCATGGAACCTCTGGCAATTGAGATACAGGCAAATAACCAAATCAAGGGCATACTAGAGGGGAAGGCAGGGGGTAGTGAGTGCAAGCTTTCACTCTTTGTAGACGACATACTGGCTTACCTAACTACCATACACGACTCCTTCCCAGCACTTATGACCCAGATTGCACAATATGGTCACCTCTCAGGGCTAAAAAATCAACGGAGAGAAATCAGCAATAATGCAGATGCTGAAGCAGAGGCCCCTCCTAGACGCGAAAATGAGATATCAAGGCATGAGGGTAGACCAAAATGGACTGCACTACCTGGGAATCCAAGTCACTAGGGATATGGAAGGGATGGTCACCACCAATTATGACCCCTTACGAGCCCATCTAACAGCCAATCTAAAGAGATAGGATCCACTGCTATTGAACCGGTACGGTAGGATGACCGTATTAAAAATGAATGTGTTCCCCAGGCTGCTGTACTTGTTTGCAGCCATATCGAGGCAGTACCGGGAGAAGTTCTTCTTGCAAGTTACGGGAGAGCTTCGTAGATTTATTTGGAATCATACGACACCAAGGGTAAAAATGGCATCCTTAACTCTTCCTAGGGAAAGGGGAGGGTTTGGGTTCCTGGATATCTAATTAAATTATAAAGCGGACCAGCTCAGTGTCATGCTTGAACATATGATGTACGACCTGAGCACTTATTGGATGTAATTGGAGGACCTGGCGGCACATCCGCTATAGGTGAGGGACTACTTTTGGTCTCTGATCCAGTCCATTCTGGAACAGCTAAGATCCCATCCTACGCTGGGGTGTTTACTGGTCAGTCTGGCTTGAGTGTAAGGGCACACAAGGATACACAACATGGCACTTTCCCATGTCCGGTTTAAATAAAGGGTAATCCCTATTTTTTGTTGACGGGGGGTCTAATCTGATGGAAGGGACGATCTGTGAAGGAAAATTATGAAATACAGATGGACTACCCCTCTCTTTTAGTCTTGTATGGATCCCAGGTCAGGGTTCAGGGCAACCTGTGTATTGCATTGAAATTCACTCCAACTAATGCAATGGTTAGCCCAGCAATAGTAGCGTTTGAACAAAAGATTTCACATGAAATCCAAGGAACTATCAAGACCAAAAATAACTCCAGAGATAATCTCACAAGATCTGAGAGAGAGGCTCTAAAATCCCTACAGTTGAATGATTCATTTATAATCAAGCCGGCCGACAAAGGGGGAGGAATAGTGTTATGGGGAAAAGAAGCATACGAAACAGAAGTCATGAAACATCTAAATGACACTACCTCCTATAGGGAACTGCTGCAGGACCCCACACCTAGGCTCCAAGATGAAATAATGAGTCTCATGAAGCATGCCACCGAGGAGGGATGGAAAGATCCCGAGGAAAAGTGTTTTTAGTCAATATACATCCCACTACCCCGGCATTCTAGATCATCCCCACAGTTCATAAAAATGATAAAACCCCTCCGGGGAGACCAATTGTGGCAGCCATAAATTCAATTCTTGAGCCCCTTTCAATTTATTCTGATTGGTTTCTTAGACCTTTTGTGTCCAAAATGACATCATATGTGAAAGACACAACAAGCATGTTAAAAATTCTGGAGACTCTACAATTACATCCATCAGACATCTTGGTTACCTTAGATGTGGCGAGTCTATACACCAGCATCCCCCAACAAGACTGCTTGAGGGTTATGGCAAAGTATCTAGATAGACGCACTGGAACACTTAATAGTGTCCCCACCGCATTTATTTTAGAATACATACGATTAGCCCTCACAGAGAATTTCTTTCTATATAACGGTCAATACTATAATCAACTAAAAGGCACAAGCATGGGAGCAACTTTTGCCCCAGACCTGGCAAATTTATATATGGACGACCTTGAACAACAGTCTATCTTTGATTCCTCCAACCCATTTTCCAGGTCGATTATAACATGGCTACAATATATAGACGACGTCTATATGATCTGGAGAGATACATCAGACAATCTGGTGAAGTTCCATGAATGGTTAAATACTCAAAACTCCAACATACAGTTTACCATTCATACAGATTCACATACTATCCAGTTTCTTGATCTCCAAATACAAAAAACAAATACAGGTGAGATAGAAACGTCCCTTTACAGAAAACCAACAGATAAAAACACGTTGCTGAACTATCATAGTTTCCATCCACTGAGCTTAAAAGAGGGCCTTCCATATGGGCAGTTTCTGCGCATCCGCAGGAATTGTACACAAGTCGCGATGTACAAACAACACAGCAAATATTTAAAAAAAAAAAAAGGTTACAAGACAGAGGGTACCCCAAAAAGACCGTCCACCAGGCATATAAAAGAGCATTACATATTAACAGGACCACCTGTCTAGAACCAATGCAGCGGAACAAAGAAGAAAAAATAACATGTGTAAGCACATACAGCCCGATTAGTAGCCATCTGAGGAAAATCATCAAACGACATTGGCACATGGATCCCTCTATGCCCCGTTTTGCATTCAAAAGACAACGCAATATTAAAGATTCTTTAGTTCACACGTATCCTAGCCCTCTAAGGGCGACTACCTCCCAAACTCAACTCTGGGGTCTACCACCGGGTGTGGGTCACCTCCTTTGTGGCAATTGTTCGGTCTGTCCTCAAACAGCCACAATGAAAAGTATCCAATTAGGTAATAATACAATACAGTTGAAGATTTTCACCAACTGTCTAACTAAATGGGCTGTATATGCCATTAAATGTCCATGCAACTTAGTATATATAGGGAAAACCAAACGACAGGTTCGCCAAAGGATCTGCGAACACAAATCCTGTATTCGTAACAAAATTGACAATAAACCACTGGTTGCACACTACATTCAGAAACAACACAAATGTACTGAGTTATTATGGTGTGTCATTAAACCATCCCCTCGCGGCGGTAATATGGACCTGAACCTCACAAGATGTGAGCAAAAATGGATATATAGTCTCGATACTGTCAAACATGACCTCAACATCGCCATAGAATGGAACACACTGTTATAAGGACGTCTGTATTGTCTTAACACCCTATGCCCCTTTTTCACAAACATCTTCTAACACATTACAATATTATGTAAGTGTCAGATACTTTATGACATCAATATAGACTACTGCAAGTGCCCTTACCACCTTTAATAAATATGACCAACTCGTGATTTGTTACTCTGTTGCAGTAACCGATCATTTAGTTGGAAAAAGTTTTTCGAATGTAAGATAAAGAGAGCGACACCTCTGTCTATTATTTTCGAAAACAACAACAAAAGAGGTTCATTAAAATGAGTCTATGGAAATGAGGCAGCACATTTAATGGCTCGGGCAGCGTACATAGCAAAGCTTGTAATACATTCAGAAACAGAGTCATAATGGGTGAAATTTCAGCCAGCAAGACGAATATTCATTTAGCGGCATTCAGATGCTTTTTCTTATTTCACACACGCGTACAATGGGCGTGTACAAGTTCTTCATAAGGAAGAAAAAAATAAATTAGGTGAGTTCTTTTCACCATACTACAAGTCCCAACAGCCCCTCATAAACGTAGAAACACGAAGTGATATCACGAGAAGGCTCACGCAAATCACGTGATTCCATTTAAACCAGTCTTCCTCCAGAACGAGCGTTCTCATCTACTCGCAGAGACAGGCTCCATTTCCAGTACACGGAGGGAGCTGAATAAGGTAAGCGAGGTTGATGCCTCTTGCTTCTAGAGGGTTAAAAATGCACAACCATACCTTTGTTAGTTTATTGTTACGGGGCATGAGAAATATATGCCGTTTATGTAATACCGTTGAACGAGAAGTGCCTTTTTTTAAAAACATCCCAGTGTTTGCCCTTCGTTACCAATGTTAAAGCTGGCTTATTGGCGGCTTCATCCAGGATGGAGGAGCATAATTAAACGTTTCTAAGGCATTGTACCATAGCGGGCTCAAACGGGGTCTGCTTTTCATCATTAAAGTCAAAGCCGGTTTACCGGCGGCTTTATTCAGGATGCAGGAACATAATCAAACGTTTTCAAGGCATTATACCATAACGGGCTCATAATAAAGCGAATTTGTTTTTATTCAGAATAAGCGGCTATATTAAACCACATAAGAACGTGATGCACTGCATGGCCTAAAAGGAGAACTCAATGAAAAGAGACACGTGGCTTTAAGCTGGGAAGTTACATACTAATGTGCTCCCTTATTTTTTCACTTTAGGCAATAAACCAACTACTGGAACATATGTCCAAATAAACTGTAAAAAAGGAAACTTGGCCGCACGCAGCAAAAGCAAGACCAGTTTCCAATATACAAATAGCAGAATCTAACCTGTAAGTTATTTTTGCTTAGTATACATCAATTTGCCATCTATGAGATTACCACATCTAAGGAGTTGTTTCCAATTCACTACAGGTATGAACATCAGAGAAGTCCACTGTACACTACCTCTGAGAGCTTTACTTAGCAGCAGCATGTAAGACATCGAGTCAGCCATAGCCAAAGTAAGACGGCATCCAAAGACACACAAACAGAAGACGCACATGTGTAAGTCCTCTTTGGCTCTTTTTTCAATAATCTTTCTTCAACAAAAATCTTGTGTAAATTAAATTAATAAGAATACAACATTCTGAATTTAATGTTTCTTATTTAATATAGAAATTTTAGACTAGGGTAGCCTAACATTGTTGCTACACCCGTAAGTCTGTCATTTCTCAATAGTCTAAATTATAGTTTATGGACCAGGTGTTTTCAGAGTGTGTGTCTAGAATAAAACTAGCCATCGTACTCAAATCAGTTCAGTTGAGATATACAATTTCTCTTTTTTCTTTTAAGCAAATCTGTTTAAAATAACTAATATATGTACACTTATGTATTTTTTGTAGATGTGTTTGTGTGTTAATGGGGAAGAAGATTGATCTACCACTAAGTAATAGTTGTCCTGAAGATGGCCCGATACTTATTGTTGTGACCACTGTTGACATAAGTGGTATACTATAATGGGCCGAAACATATGTTGACTGCCTAAGGAAAATCCAATGTCTTTTTCCAATGTCTAAATTGCATATATTGAACAACTGTTATGCACAAGTTTTTTCCTCAGTTTTAGAACTCCCCTGTTAGAATATATGTATGATGAATGAATGGTATGATTGATAGTCATGTCTGAAATGTTAAGATATTTTTATGACTATTAAAGAGATAGATATTTTGTAATAAATTGCAGTTGTTGCGCAATTTCTCTCAACTAAGCTATTACCTAGTCAATGCAATACACGGGTTGCCCTGAACCCTGACCTGGGATCCATACAAGACTAAAAGAGAGGGGTAGTCAATCTGTATTTCATAATTTTCCACTCTCCCATGTCCTCCATATGGGGGGACCCCCTTTTGATCTAGGATGCCAGGGACTAACACATTCTCAGATGCGGTCAGATGCAAGCCTTGAACGAGTGGGACAAATGTTTAAAGAGGGAGTCTTCCTGGAGTTGGGAGCAGTTAGGGAGGTACTGGAGAGCGACTCGATCTCAGTATTTGAATATCTCTGCATCAAGGGTAAACTGATGGATCCAAAACAAGGTGGATCGGTTGGAAGGGCCTTGACGGCGGTGGAAAAATTCATTGACCTGTCCACAACAAGAAAAGGTATGTTGTACAAAGCAATGAACGAGATGCGTCTCCACGGTAGACAAACATTCAAGGGATATTGGGTGGATTTAGTGGGGGATGGAGATATCCAAGGAGGATTGGGCATGTATTTATAAAATTGTATTCCAGGGTGGATTGTTCACCTCCACGATAGACCACAACTTCACAATGCTAATGGGCTGGCATAGGGATCCTCTGAGAATGTCCACGATGTTTACAGGAACTTCTCCAATGTGCCCCAGGGGTTATGGAAACCGGGAGTCTCTGGCCCACATGTGTTGGAGGTGTCCTAATATCCAAGTGTTTTGGAAAGAAGTGCTGAGTTGGATGGAAGAGATCACGGGAATAGAGTCGGACCTGGACCTGATGCAGTCCCAGTTAGGGGACCCGGAACAATATAGACTCCCTAGGATGTGGAACGCTATGCTGAGGGCAGGGAGACTGGTGATAGCCCAGTACTGTAAAAAATGAAATGCTTCCCTCAAAAGGAGTTTGGGAAGGGGGAAAGTACAGAGCATGAGGATAATGGAAAGGATGACAGCAATGGTGAATGATAAAATGGATGTGTTTCAAGCAGGATGGTGCTCTTTGCTGCTCAAATGGGGATTGGAGGAGGGAAACCACAGGGTTTGAATAAGCAAACAGTTGGAACTTGAAGGGAAGAGAGTGGGGAGAGGCCCTGTAGGGAGCCAACAAGGATAATAGACAGGTGCAATGAGGGGGGAAAGGCCTCTGAGATGCTGAGGAGGGAGAACCGCACCACAGATTGTGTTTAAGTATTGAAGGGGTATTAAGGGAGGTGGGGGAAGTAGGGATAGGTATGGGGGAAGGGAGGGAGACCAAGATTGTCGACAGGGTGGTGGCCTACACCTGTAAGGTTGATTTTTCATTTGAAATGTCTTGTTAAAAACGCAAATATAAACTAAGAAAAAAAAAGATTATGCAGGACTGCTGTCGGTGCCTGAAGTTCTAGGTCGGGTTGCCCCCATTATTTCTGCAGTGCAGCCGCTGCTTGTCACATATACAGGTTTCTCAGTGGGATCGCACAACTACACAGTGCCCTGAAGCACGCAGGACCCTGGCGCTCTAGTGTACTAACACTGTGCACACCAGAGGTCTGGCAAGTGCCCGTGGGAGTTAGCCTATCATGCACTGGAACTTGGGGGGTCACTTCCACAGCATGATGCTACCTCCTGGTGTAGCTGAGAAGCTGCCTAATGTCGTTATAATTATCTGAAAAATGGAAATGCACCAACTTTGGCAAGTCTGTCCTTACGCTGCATCCACATAGCCCTCTGCTCTAACCAATATCGCTGCAAGTTTAGAGTACTTATCTGCTGCTCAAGCAGCAAAGAAGAAGGAGTAGAGGGGAGCAGGAAAGGTTAAGGAGCAGATATTGACAGGATTGGCAGTGAGCTGATCACATTTCAGTTATCTATGTTATGTCCTGGCTCGGGGGCATGCAGACCAGACACGTAGTTGCTGGGGGACCCCACACAGACTAGTTATGCCACACTCCACAGCATCAAAGTAACAAGGGAGACACCCGGTTAGGGCTCGGGCCACCAGACCCTGCACACTGTGCGGGGATCGCCCAGCACACCCATTTCGTGGTCTCGTGGGCACATGGGCCAAGCCAACTTTGGAAGCCATGAGCACACGACAGACAACCCGACAAGCAGGACACAGACACCAGGTAACACTCTGCGAGACTACTGCTGCATGTGCAAGTAGAGGCCCGTTTATTAACTCCAGGCATAGCATAATCGGACACCACAGCACCTACCGCACTGCCCTCTTCCTGCACTTGCACGTTCGGAATACTCACAAGGCATAGTAGGTTCAGCCGTCCCTTACCCTCTGTATTTGTTTTTAATTGTACTACTATCCCATGTTCGCTCCCTGCTGCACTGTGGGAATTTTGAAACAGAATGCATTTCCTGTTTAAGCACCTAACAAGCAAACAATACATAAATAAAGGGGGGCGGTGGGGACACCATTCAAAAGCAACTTATACATTTTTTAGAGGGGCAGAACACTGTGAAACACAATTCTGTTGTATAAAGTGCCTTACGAATTTCCAATACATTAAAAATAAAAAATCAACTCAATAGGTAAGCATAAACTTAATGACATATTAAAACTTATTTCACAGAGAGATGCAGTTCCCACACTAACTTCTTCAGCAAGTAAATACTTTTACTCTTGTCATACCTTCAAGACAGAATTATTTTCTTATACAATCCTTCCCTAGCCTATTGCACGAGTTCTCTCAGAGGCAGAAGAGGGACTCGAGTGGTCTACGTGCCAGCTGTAGTCAGGGTGAGATGGGGTTCAGCTGCAGGAAAGTCAAAGTTTTTTTGCAGGTCTGGATTTGGTGCCTTTTTACAGCAGCCAGATGAAGACTGAATATCACTGGTCGGATTCTCTTCCCTCGCTCGGTCCTGCACTCTGGTGAGGGGACTTCAGGGATTCGAATCATGTCTCTGGAGATCCAGCAGGAATCCACCAAAGTTTCAGAGGGATTTGGACTTCCGAAGACCATGCACCATGCACCTCACTCAGGCTCGGGGACCCAGAGTATTGGCGTGTTGCAGCCCAGCAAGGTGGCAGCACATCGTGGGATGGCTCAAAATGCAGGTGTCCTTGAGACTAGCAGATCTCACCAGCTTCTGGGTAGGAATCTTTGCATTCGAGAGCCCCAGGTCGATTGGGCAGAAGGGTTACATCAGGCTCCTGTTACACAGCAGGCTCTCTGGTCGCTGGAAACCGCTACAGACGTCCTTTCTTCATCTTCCTCTTCCTCTTCGGTTTCAGCTCCAGTGCTTCACTTGTCAGCAGCTTCCAGGTTCGGAGTATTTATCAGGAACTACAGCGTAACTTCTGCAATCTCTCTGCAGTTTACAGAAAGGGGTGGCCTGGCTGTCCAAGCAGGACAGCCAGCCTACCATTGAGACTCGGTTCCTTTCAGACAAGGTGAAAGACAAAGGGCTGAAGAGTTTTGGACTCCTCCCTCTCTTACTGCCTTCTCAGACACTCTGGAGCCTGGGCGCGGAATAGAAAGGATTCCCAACGAAGACAAAACTTCCACTGGGGTCGTTCCCACCTAGAATGGCAGGGGAAGACCTCAAACCACAAGCAAATGAGAAATGACGTATAAAGAAGGAGCCCACCATTTCAGCAAAATGGTGGCCCTTCTGTGCATTACAAAGGCTGATTTAACAGCTTGCGAGTAATGAGACTAAATAGTAACTAAGGTAAAACCATTGCCACCAGCCATTCAAGTAAACTCGCAATTGTAACAAAAATTCTAAGGTAAGTAAGCAAGGGGATAACATTCTATCCCCCCCAGCATTCCACATAAGGTGGGGTGTGCTGCCTCACTGTATAAAATATAAAGGGGGATGAAAATCCTTCTTTATCCCTTGGGAAAAGATTTCACCCAAGTACATTAAGGAGAAATGAACAGGGAAGCCCAAAGGCGCAACCCAGCCTAAACCCAAAAGTTATAGGCAAGTATCGCTCAAACCACACATTATGGAGAGACATAAAAAGGTCAAAAATAAAAAGAGTAAAAGACTAGTTGAGGGGGGGGGGGGGGAGATTCCCCGTCATCTAGGGACAAAGAAAATAATCACCAAGTCCAAGCAAACATTTCTGGGGTTGACACAGGTCAGGAAGATTTATCACAAATATGAAAATCTTATCAAACAATAGTTATGTGCACAAATCAACTGCCAGAGAAGGAAAAGCCAACAACAACTCACTTACCAATCCCAGAGGGGAAAATCCTGTGCATGTCCTAGAGATTTAGAGTATGATTAAAGCAGAAATGACCCAAGAAAAGGACCTACCTCAATACCATACTCGATATCTACATAAATTGTTTCAACATACAAGCAAGATCATCCTCCCTGTTGAATCATGCGCTGCAATTCTTGTTTCTGTAACTCATTTTCATCTCTTGAATCTAATTCTTTGCTTAGGTGTATTCTCACTCACTCTCCTATCCACCCTGACATCCTAAGAGTGCCACTCCACTATCATCTGGATTTCCTTATATTCCAATGTATCGGACAGGGAAATAACAATGTTACTCACGATAGTGACTACCTGACTCCTAGTCTAGTCCCCTTTCCTCGATACTTGTGGGACATTCCGTCCTTCAGGACGGGACCGGAGCACTTTGTTAAAAAGCATCAAAAATGGAAAATGTTTGTCCTTCTCTTTATACGCGGGGTACCGCACGCAGCCGTAACCCTGCCCTCCTGAGCTCCGTCCCGCGCATCGCACTTCAGTCCTTTTCTATCGCCAGGTCTGCGACCATACATGCAATAATAGAGGATAATGATTAGAGGGGCCGGCGGGCGTATGGGGGAAAAGGGACTATGGACTAGGAGCAAGATAGTCACTACGGTGAGTAACTTTGTTATACTCCTACGTCCCAACCCCTTTCCTCCATACTTGTGGGAGATTCCAAAGCACTCCTCACAGGTAATATGGTTGGATGGAACTTACCTACTGAAAAAGGTTTTTAAGGACAGCCTGGCCAAATTGAGCATGAGCCCTGGAGCTCAAGTACAAGCAGTAATGCTTACAAAAAGCTGATGGGGAAGCCAACGTAGCTGCCTTGGCAATGGTTTCCCAGGGAACATATTTTTGAAAGGCAACAGCAACCACTTTGCCACCTACAAGATGGGCATGAATGCCCTTCGAAGGTTGAATGTCCTGAATGGTATACTCTTCTGAAATACAGGAGGCAATCCATCAGGAGATCGTAGCCTTTGAAGCAGGTTTCCCTTTCGGGTTTCCGAACATAACAAAGAGTTGAGAGGAGCCCCCGAGTTCAGATGTTCTGCCCAAATAGAATTTCAGAGCTCGTCTGACATCTAAATTGTGTACTACTCTTTCAGCATCTGAGAAAAAGAGACAGGTAATGATATAGATTGATTCAAATGAAATTCAGTCACTACTTTAGGAAGGAAAGAAGGAGCACAACCTTATCTTTATGAAAGGTAAGGAACGGATGTTCCACGGACAGAGCTTGAAGCTCACTTGCATGCCTTGCCGAAGTCACTGCGATCAAAAAGGCAACCTTCCAAGAAAGCTACTTCAGATCCGTTGTAGCCATGGGTTCAAATGGTTTATGGCACAAGGCGGTCAGGACCACATTTAAATCCCTCTTTGGATGAGGATTGCACACAGGTGGAAAAAGATGTACTAGACCTGCGAAATGCCTTTTGATGACTGAGTTCGTCAAAGAGAAGGAATAGGTGTTAGTGGACAGATAGGCGGCAATAGCCGACAAATAAGTCCTACAAGACAGAACCTGAATGCCCAAAGCAGCCAGATGAGAATTGAACGAAAGGAGCATGTCTGGGGTCTAGCTGCTTAGCCAAACACCAGTGACAAAAACTGAGCCACTAGATCCTATACTGAGACCTCGTAGAAGGCTTCCTGGCCGCTTGGATAATGCACATATTGTCCTCAGACAGGTTAAACTGCACTAGGGACTTGGAATTCAGGCACCAGGCCGCCAAGCTGAATGATTGTGGGGAGGGGTGCCACATCTGCTGATCGCACTGGTGAAGCAGGTTGGGAATCAACGGCAGTCTGATCGAAGGACAAAATCGACAGATGCTGAAGTTCCGAAAACCAGAATCTGGCTGGCCACCAAGGAGCTATGAACAGGAGAGTGCAATTTCATGCATTCCTGAGCTTGCACAGTGATCGATGAATCGGAGGAAGAGGCAGGAAGGCATATGCCCTCATGTTGTGCCACGGAATCTCGAGAGCATCCCCTAGAGAGGAGGCCCCAAGACAGTTCCTGGATTCATAAAAGAGGAAGTTTCCTGTTTGTAGCGGTCGAAAAAAGGTCCACTTCTGGTGTGCCCCATTGGCGAAAGATTTTGGAGGTCCTCCATGTTCAATTCCCACTCGTAGCTGACCACTGTCTGTCGGCTGAGTGAGTCTGCAGTCAATTGAATTGCCCCAGAATGTGTACCGCCAGCAGCCAAATGCCGTGCTGGAAGGCCCATTTCCAAATCTGAACGGCAAGTTCCACAAGAGGTGGTGACTTGGTACCACCCTGCTTGTTGATATGAAACATCGACACCGAGTTGTCCGTGCGGATGTGGACCACCCAGTTCAAGATGGATGGTTGGAAAGCTTCCAGCACCAGAAAAACAGCCAGGAGTTCCAAATAATTTATATGAAACGGCTTGTCTTGCGGCATTCATAGATCGGAGACCTGGAGATGATCCAGCGTCACGCCACACCACAAGGGAGGAGTCTGTGGTAATTGTCATTTGTGGGTAGGGCTCCTGGAAGGGCCCCCACTGTAAGATTGTTCATGCAGGATGGAACTGGGATATTCTTGGAACCCAAGTCCGAAGCCTGACACCAAGAGCTGGCTGCCTACGCCTCATTTTGAGATGCGCCAGAGGAAGAGCAAGCACGCATGAGGCTCAGAAGTCTCTGGAACCACCAAGCCGTCAAGTACATTGACTGGATGAAGAGTTAACACGTGGTGAAGAGATCCGCAATCCTGTCCGCCCTCAACTACACCCTGGAGTCGATCGTGTTCCAAAAGAAACCCAGGAAGATCAGGTCTTGGGAGACCATCATGGAAGATTTCTGCCAATTCACTGACCGCCCAAGATGGAACAGGAGCTGGAGGAGGGACTGGAGATTGCTCAAAGCCACCAGAGGACAAGGGCTGCGTAGGAGCCAATCATCCAAGTACGGATATAGATGAACACCCTGTAGCCAAAGGAAAGCTGCAATGACTGACATCTTCGTAAAGACACAAGGCGCCGGGCTGTGACCAAACAGGAGCATGCAGAACTGGAAGTGCTCCCCTCCCAGGGAGAACCGCAGATATTTCGATGCAGCCTCCATATCAGGATGTGCATATACATGTCCTGAAGGTCCACTACACTGAGCCAGTCGCCCTTCCGAAAAGAACTTTATTTGGCAGGGTGTGATCATCTTGAATTTCTCTTGGGGAAGAGAAAGGTTGAACTGGGAAAGGTCAAGAACGGTGCGCAGGTCAGCCTGGTTGGGTTTGGGCACAGTGAACAGTCAAGAGTAGAAGCCCTCCCCTTGCTCCCCGAGGGGGACAGGTTCCACCGCCCTGAGGTCTAGAAGCTTCTGAACCTCCCGTTCTGTTGGAAGGGAGGATTGAAGGGTGTGGAACGAGGGAAGGGGCAAGCAAAAGCCCGCCCGAGCGATGGACAAAACCCACTGATCGTCGGTGATGGTCTGCCATGCCTGCAGATGAGACGAAATTCATCCTCCCACCGGAGTCTCGTGTGACCGACAAACAATATCATTTTGCAGGCTTGTCAGCAGGGAGACTACCTGCTCCTGGAGAGGAGGCTGACGGTTGAGAGAAAAACCAACCGCGCTGCTCTTTTCAACGGGTGCTGCCAACCAGGGGGTTCAGTCCTGCACACCCGGTGGTCCTGGAACCCCTTGAAGCCAGAGAAGGATTGAGACCGAGAGCCTGACCTCTGCAGGGCCTTAGCTGGGACCTTTGCCTGGACCGACAAAGATTTGTCAGTTTGGGTGCTCGCCTTCCGTCGATGAATGGAACAATTCCTTGCCATCGAAGGGAAGGTCCAGAACTTTCTCTTCCACCTCCTTCGAAAACTTCATCGCATGGAGGAAGGCTTCGCAGGAAGTGTCAATTCCCACCATCAAGCCTCGAACTGAGGTATCCACATGATGTACCGCGGCTTCCTGGAGATCTTGTGTCAGCACCCTGGCGTCCGACAAACTGGCCTTTAAGTCGTCTGCCTATCCCCAGGAATGCACTCTTGAAAATCAGCTAACTCCTTCCACAGTTTCATATTAGCTGCCGCCAGGATCAGCTGAGTATTTGCTTGTCGAAGTTGCAGTGCTGAGTTGGCAGACTTTCTTGCCCAAGGAGCCTAACATTTTGTCCTCCTTAGAGAGAATCTGAGCCGCAGCCGTAGAGGTCGCAGAGGCTGGCTTGAAGCGTGGCCGCAGCTACCACCATCGAGGAAGGGAACAGACAAGACACTAAGGTTAATCCTCGGAGGTGTGAAGCCTGTAACGGGTGTCAATTCCCTTATTAATATGCATCCCGGTGTGGGGCTTATCCCAGACCTTAGGGACCTAAGCCAAAAATTCCTTCTGGAGGAACAGGCCAGTGCGCTCTTGTGGTGACAAGGTGAACGCTCCCAAAAGCACCCCTTCCTGCATAGCGGGGGCCTCAGGTACTGGAATGGGAGGTGGGCCATCATATCCAGCACCCAGTCATGGAATGCTCCGACAGAGCGGGGCTGTTCATTGATATCCTGATCTGCTTGAGGGTCATCCAGCGGTGGCAGACTGCTGGGCCGCCACAAGTTTTAAAGTGCAATCCCGCTCTACCAGTGTCTTCTCTATGGGATACAACAAGGGTAGGTGAGGAAGAGCTGGAGGCGGACCGATATTAAGAGGTGGTACAACTGCCTGTCATGATCTCTGCTCCAAAAGGTCAGGGTTTTCCCAACTCTTTGGAAGCAGATCCATAACCCAGGTTCCGAGTGCCAACCAGTCCCAATTGGGACCTTTTGGACCCAGTCCTGGCGCCAGTGGCACCAGGCTCATAAATATGCCCAGTCCCAGCGCTGGAAGCGCCGGGCTCATAATGCTTGGGTGGACTTACCTGCAGCAGACCATGCTGCTTACTTGCCTGCCAGTTGAGCCTCTGATCCTCTTCTGTTTGGAACTACTTTTCCTGTTGGGTGGGGCAGGAGCCACTCCCTAGATTCAGAACACTGGAACTCTTCTGGAAAGCAGGAACTCTTTTCTTACCTAGGCGTGGCTGTGGAAGGAGACACCTAAGCACTACAGGAGGCTATTTAAACCACACCCGATGGATGAATCTTGCTTTGCGTTATTCTGCATCCTCTGCAGCAGAACGTTCATCGTGTCTTCTGCATCTGATCCTGGGCCTAAGGAAAAAGGCTTACCATCCTGAATCCAGTCTTCAGCAACACCTACAAAGACAAGAAAGAACAGGTTAGCATTACGGTCTTCAGTGACAGCTCTTCACTTACCTGGTCCATGGGCTGTCACCAACGCCTCGCGCTGCATTCCGGCATCTGAAAGACAAAGGCCTACCTACTCTTCGTGCGCTCCGGAGGTCTTCACACTGCATTCCGGCATCTGAAAGACAAAAGCTTACCAACTCTTCGCACGCTCCGGAGGCCTTCGGCGCTGCATCCCGCATCTGAAAGACAAAACAAGGTGCGTTTAAAGACATTGGGGAACTTTAATACTCACGTGCCATTACTCCTTTCCACTTCTAACCCAGTGGGTATTCCGGCACCCTGCAGCCGCTCCGAACTTGTACCTGCAAAATAAAAAGACAGTTAGAGCGCATCGTGAAGCAGGCAACAAGCGCTTACTTACGTGCTTCCAGGCGCTTCTATTCATCACACGGGCTCCATCTTCAACTCACTTCAGCCCGTCATCCGCCATCGCCGGAACCCTGCAAAACAAGAAACATCATTACTAAAGACTTTAAAGACATTAGAATTACTCGAAACTTACCGTTCGTGCAGTAAACGACGGACAGCAGTCCTCTGAAGTCAAGAGGCCTGCTCCCCTTATCCAGTGAAGAAACTGGTTACAGCACCCTGCCCCGAGGCAGATGGAGAGCACGGCGTTCACTTACCTAAGACATCTTACCCTTCAAGTCAGACATACAGTGCACAGAGGTCCAGCCCAAAGAGCCAGCCGTGTGTTACACATCACCTTTGAAGATACGGTATACGCCCAGTCAAGACCGGCGCCTCTACGGGAATCAGGAGCGTTACACTGCCGGAGCCACTGGAGTGGAAGTTGACGCTGGAGGTTCAGGGTAGATTTCCTTGAAAAGGCCCTTAAAGTACCCTTTCATAGGTTTAGAATGCATGAGCCTCTGAAACTTTCCGAAAAATACATCCTCCGATGAAGGTTTAGGCGCTGGGGTAGGCAGAGGCCTCTCATAAGGGGGGCGTACTCGCACGAACGCAAAGAGGACGGTTGCCAGGAAGGCCCATCACCAATTGGGTCCGCATAGATCAGCGGAGTAGAAGTAGGCGGAAGCAAGACAGTATGTGGCAGCGGCATCCGAGCACACCAGTCGTAAGAAGAGCGGAACAGATTTTTACCTTCCACCTGAGGTGAAAAAGGCTGTTCAGCCCCAAAACTAGGTCGTCGTCGAGAACATAGGTGTAAGGGAAGAATCCAAAATGGCCACCATGGACCATGAGGGGTGGCCGGCCATTTTGTCGATGCCTGAAGAGAACTGTGTCACATGTGCAGATGAGGCAATCGTATCCTCTGGCTGGTCAGGGGACTTAAGTAAAACCTTAGCCTTGACACAAGGATCCTCGGCCGACCCGGAACTGGGCAGGTCTCGGATGTTTACTTGACATCTTAGACACAGCCTACAAAATAGCCTCCAGAGGAGGAACCTCGGCATAGCCGGGGACAGAGGCGTTACGGTGTAGGACCACCCTCTTTGCCCCCTTGACAGAACCGCTATCACTGCGTCCTTGAGTGCAGGAAGGCTGAGGGATCACCCTTACAGACAAGACCTTAGGAACAGGTCTCTTGGGTTTTGGCAGTACAAACCGTAGCCTCATGAAGAGGAACCTCGGGCTTCAACCCGGTATGTGTAGCTCCCTCCTGAGGAGCCTCAAGCAGTGGCTTGGTACAGAAAGCTCAAGAAAAGAATGCCTCAGGGCATACCCCGGTGTCTGTGTGGAAAGCTCCAGAAACTGAGACCTCAGAGCGAACTCCGGTGTCCAAAGCCACAGATGTACTGGGCTGAGGTTTAGCACCTGACCGGTGAACCTCAGATCGTGATCCAGTATTGGCGGGCACGTCGTGGGAACCCTCGGAGAAAACGATGGTACGCCTATTAGGCCTGCGAAGCAACTCAGGAGAAACCCTGGTGGTAGAGCTGCTCGAGCCCCTCCCTGCCCGAGAAGACCCAGGAAGGAGTCCCCCGGCTGGGTGCCCTAAAAAGTAAGGAACTTACCGGGCATCTCTTCTTTTCGTCGATGAAAAGCTGAAGATGAGGTGGAGGAACATGCTGAAAGACGTCCTCCCACCGAAGAAGACGGCGTTGGAGTGCCCGGACAGAAAGGGAATCACAGTAGAAGCACAAATCCCAGCGATGGTCCGGCCCAAGACACTCCAAGCAGAGAGAATGGGGATCCGCCCTGGCAAAGCGACGTTCGCATGAAGAACAGGACACAAATCCCAGACGCTCCAGCGTAGACTGAGGACTACGCAACCGCAGAACCGGTGCAGGAGAGAAGGACAACGGGAACAAGAAAATCATTTTTCCTGGTGATACAAGTGTGTCCAGCCCCGACTGTGCAGAGAAAAGTACTGAAGGGTGATGCACGGGGCACAGCTCAGGAGGGCAGGGTTACGGCTGCGTGTGGTACCCCACATAAAAAGAGGACAACATTTTTTGATGCTTTTTAACAAAAATGGAATGTACCACAAGTATGGAGGAAAGGGGACGGGGCGTAGGAGTATTAGGTCTTCCCGTATATCTGGGGGAGTTTGTGAAGCACTGCATATTGCGACCTCTATATCTTCCATAGGGTAGGTACGCCAAAACCACTAGCATGACTGGGAACTTTTTGGCAATAGACCGGTCATCTCAGGGGGTTGGCAATAATGTCCCCTCTTCCATTAAAGTGATCTTCTTGCGAGTTGTAGGCAGTCCAAAGTAGCATGGACTTCTTTCATTTCTGGCCTTAATCTAGCAGGATGATCCATTTTAATTATGATCTGCTGTTTACTTCGTACTAACTGTTCCCTAAACTCATTCAAACTAGCCTGGCTAGTATCAAATAGCCTAGTTTTGTAAGCCAGTTCTTCTTTCATATTTTGTAATTCCTTCTGTAATGAGTCTTTGTTGCTGGTAAATCTGTGTTTCATTTGCTGACTTCTTTGCGTCAGCTATTTAAAATTCATTCTTCAGGTGGTCAACCTCTGACTTCACGTCATCAAGATTTTTTGCTAGGGTCAATGCTTTCTTTCATTAATAAATGTTCTTCTATTCTCTGTAACAATTCTTGCAAAGCCACCTTACTCAGACCATTTTGCATACACAAGTGTGCAAGATGAGCTAAGCTGGTGTATTGCTGAATGGCAGCATCGGTCACATGAGTTAACTGAGCTCTTTGCATCTTTATGATTTTTAGATAATTGTTTCGCTGAACAAATTCTCTCTGCTTCTTTATAAATTTGGCATTTTCATCTCAACTATCGCAATTGATTATATTTACAATGTCATCTAGTAGGCCTTCAGTATAGATCACTTGGTTAGTTATTTTGCGCTTTAATTCTTCTTGTGTCTGTATAAATAGACTACGTATTTCACTTAGATCTGTGTTTTTATATAATATGGCATTAATAACACGCCTGTACAGAAATGTTTCTATGTAAGACAAGGCGGGGGAAACAGGGAGGACAAAACAACAATGTTACTAGGCCCTGTGTCATTCAGATCACTCAAGTGCAGGGAAGTGGAAAAGTGCTGGAGGGAGGGGCGGGGGCAGAGACAAGTGCCGGTAACTCAAAAGGTGCAGCCAGCAGGTGGCTCATAAGTGCAGAAGCCTTTACTTACAGTTTGGCTTCTTGTGCTAGTTCAGGACAATGTCCTTGTAAAAATAAAATTCTCACTTTCAATTTTAAGAACAAAATTAAAAACACTGTCTGCACATCCTGAGACCATACAAAAAGGACCTGCTTATTCCAATCACTAATGGAATATCTCACACGTGTGCTCTTGAGCACATTACGTGTTACTCGATTACCAATGCAGAGACACTGGTCATATCAACCTAACGTCCAGACTCAATTATTCCCCCATTTATGTAGACTATTGTATGTATTTTTAAATATTATGATTTCTAGACTCACACTGGCATAACATGCTAATTTAGCATCCCCTTTATACAATCCCACCCAACAATGCTGGGCAAGGAATATACTAAGCTAGTTGAAAGTTTGTTAAAAGAATAATGTAACTTCTCCAAGTTGATCTCCAGCTTTTTGCTGTGATGATCAATACAATCTATGCATAACCAATCCAATAATCTACTAAAGGAAACCAAACTACCTGCCTATGTGTCTTACTATTTTTAATCCGCACAAGCATTTGTTTTTCGTTCCGAAATATTGTACTCAAAATTACTAGGCTTAATAATTATTCCTATAAATAGATTTGATCTCAGGAATACAATGTTACTTCAATACTAACATTGCTGCTTGTCTGCCATGTGAACATTCCAAGCAATTTTACATATTAGTTTTTCTTCTGTATCAAGACAAGTATATATCTGAGAAAATTAGTTTGAATCATTACTTCAATGTACATGCATAAACAACCCACTCCACTGTGCAGGTGTGATGTAGAAATGTGTATTGGCTATGTGTGGGTCATTAAACTGTAAACAATGGCCAGCTTCAGATGTCTTCTGTAGATTAGAATTATACACCATAGTGTCACACATGTCCACTCTATTATGAACCCACATGCATATTGCGTTCTCAAAAGACATGGGTACAGCTTTTACTAATCATGCATGTGTGACTTTCACTAACAATGAGTGTGTGATTGAAGTCCATACATGTGTGTGTAACTGTGAATATATCTTTGGATGTTGTTAAGATGGATTTCTGAACTCTGACCTGGTGGGCAGAGGTTCAGAAGGCCAGCTTAGTTTCTGGGAACATGGTAACCTTCTGGACAAGCCAGACCAAAATGTAGCATTGGCGGCGGTCAAGACTAGGTCTCAGGAAGGGCGAGGGTGACTTTGCAGAGTAAAGGACACTACAAATCACTCCCAGTCAGGTGCGTGTGTGTATATATATGTGTGTGTATATATGTTTTTTTTTCTTTAAATCCATGTACATTTATTCAAAGCCTTTCAACTCCAACACAAAGCAAAGATGAACAGTATTAATTCAAACCACTATAACACATACATACAATACCAAGTGGCCTAAAGGGTTAAAAGCACAGAATGGGTCCACAACCTAAAAGGAAAGGGAGCAAGCAGTTCAAATAGACTTTAGGCAGTTCTTCATCGATGAATTCCTAACTGAGAGGAAGTCCAGTCCCTACGAAGAGTGGAGCCTAGAGCTCAAATGTACTTTCAAATGCTGGTGCATGCGACAGTGCAGAAGGGCTAAAACAGGGTCTCTTGCATGGGCTGTAGCAGCTCAGGAAGGTGGGTGAGGCGATGAAGACTAAGTTAACACTATTCGTGGAGGGTCTCCCCAAGAGGGCAGAAAAGGTTCCAGGAGTTGGGAATGGGACGGTAGCACAGGCTACCTGTGGAAAGGAGAGTGGCCCTCAGGGGACTCCTGTGTAAAAATGGATGGATGCACTAGGGTCCAGCGGTAAAGGTTGCAAGTACTCACTGACCCCCGGTGAACTCTGGACCAAACTTCGGCAGTTGAGTCCATTTCGGTTGCAGGTTCAAATGCGGCAGTTGTGCAGCTCTGCAACTTTCAGCGGCGAAGATACAGCGATGATTCCCTGGTGGGACGGCGCGATTTCGCCGCTTCTGGCGACGGGATCAAGCCAGTTTCACTGCAGCAGGCTTCAAGGCACAGAGGGGGACAGCAGCAAGGCACCTGTAAAGTTGATCATGGCTGGGCGACACAGTAACCGTGTGTACCCCCGTTTGGGGCTCTCTCTTTATTCCAGACCTGGGAATGTCAAGCGTACGAAATTTGGTGTGAGTGCCATGAACACAGAGCTTGCGATCTACCAAGGGTCAACTCAAAACAGCAGTGGTTTCAGAGCCAAAAGGTCTTGTGCAAACTGGTCAGTTCACTGGATGGCCCAGGAACACTTTCGAAGAGGCTTATTTGCAGGTTAAGATGAAGTGCTGTGAATAGTTAGTCCCACTATTCAAATGGGTCGAAGCAACTTTGCAGACCTTCTGGTTCGATCAGATGCAGAGGGGTCCAGCAGGACAACAGCAGGCTCATGGAGCAAAACCTTCCAGCGGGTCACCAGCGCTCAGCAACTCAGCTTCTTAGTTTCAGGATACTTGGATACTATCCTAGGATCAGTGAGAACTCAAGTGATCGACCTGGTAGGGGTGTTTGGGGCCTTCTCTTATCAGAATCTCCTTCGTGCCAATACGAAGAGGACGTAAGGGGAAATCTGCTCACATACAGGCACACCAGACATGGACCAATCACGGACCACGGTGGTCCCAGTCATTCCCAGCACACCAGACACTCTGGCATCCAGGATGCATACTGGAACTAGACAGTCCAGCCCACATCCTGGAGGCACACACACACAAGGCATGCAGATGCCCGCAAAAGCTTGGCGCTTTGCGGGACAATGCATGACCAAATAAGGACTGACCCGGGTCGACCTGGGGAAGGCAAAGGGGCAAGATGGCCAAAGGACAGGACAAAGAACCTTGTGGCATGGCTATTTTGGAATCAGGCCACGTTCTTGTGCCAACCGCGACAAACACAGTTTGCATGGCAAGAAAGGGTTAAAAAATAAGCGAAAAGATAAGCTGCCACCAGCCCTGCACTTCCCCTAAAAAATCCTTTCAGGGAGTCTAGGGCCTTTGGAAAGGGAAGGAAGACCCAAGCGCACTGTAAGGTACATTGTGCACTTGTAACATGTTTCAGAAAAGTTACAACATCTCAAAGGACTAAGGGAAACAAGGTCTCCCAGTACTCACTATTTTAAAGCCCAGTGGAGAGCAGCTGAAGGCCGTGCTCCACTGGCAGAGTCAGACTATGGTGTTTAAACAGCAGCAAAACGTTTGGGGGGGGGGCGGGAAATACACAACTGGAGGGAAAATTACACATACATGGGAAACAGATAGGGGGGAATTAATCCACCCCTGGATGAGTCTCATGTTCAGGTCAGTTAAACATTCTAGACAACCCATCAGCATTGCTATGTTGGACACCTGGCCTATGCTCAATAGTGAAGTCAAACCCTTACAGGCTTATGGACCACATGAGCAACTTTGGATTCTCTCCCTTCATGTTCATTAGCCACTTTAAGGGTTTATGGTCAGTTTGCACAGTGAAAGGGTCCCATAGAGGTAAGGCCTCAGCTTCCTTAGGGCCCACACAACAGAGACATTCTTTCTCTGCTGTGGGCCACCTGAGCTCTCTGTCCTTAAGCTGGCGATTAATGAATCCAATAGGGTGTCCCTTACCCTTCTCATCTATCTGTGATAGTACAGCTCCTATGCCAGGGTCAGAGGCATATGTCTGCACAATAATAGGTCTTTGGTAATTAGGGGCCCTGAGAACAGGGGCCTGGCATAATGAGTCTTTTGCCATTGAAGGCCTTCCCACACTCTCAGACCAAGGTACCTTCTTGAATTTCAGTGGTGAGAGCAGTCAGAAGAGCAGCTATGGTGCCATAGTCTACCATGAAATTTCTTTAGTACCCAGTGAGTCGTAAAAAGGCTCTCACCTGGGTTTGTGTAGTGGGGGTAGGCCAGTCTTGTACTTTACTGGGTAGATGCTGTATCCTCCCTCCACCTACCTCATGCCCAAGGTAGAGCACTGACCACTGAGCCTTGACCAATCTGGCACTTACTGGCCTTTATGGTCAAGTGGGCCTTTTGAAGAGCCTGCAACGAAATTCTAAGGTGTTTCATATGATCCTTCCAGGTAGCACTGAAAACTGATATATCATCCAGATATGCAAGACAGAATTCATCCAAACCATTAAGGACATGATTAACAAGCCTCTGAAAAGTAGCAGGTGCATTCTTCAACCCAAACGGCATTACCCTGAACTGGTAAAGGCCCTCTGGAGTTGAGAATGCTGTGTTGTCCTTGGCATGTTCGGCAAGGGCTATTTGCCAATAGCCTGCCATGAGGTCAAATATGGTGATTGTATTTGGAGGCACCCAAAGTATCCACCAGCTAATCTGTTCTACGCAAGAGGTGTGCATCTGTACTGGTGACATCATTCAGAGCCCTGTAATCCATACAGAACCTAAACTAAGAGGAACCTGCTTTTGGAACCAAAACCACAGGGCTGGACCAAGATACTGGAGTGTTCAATTACCCCAAGATCTAGCATCTTGTTTACCTCCGTCTTGATGCAAGACCTTACTTTGTGACATTCTGTATCCCCTACATTTGGTAGGTACACTATCCCCGGAGTAAATGTCATGTTTGCGCCTAGGTGTCAAACCAGGAGCTAGAGAAAACCAGGGGGAGAATTGCCTCAGCAAACCTCTCACCTCAGCTTGCTGACCAGAAGTCAGGTGAGGGGGGCACTTTGGCATCCTCAATGGAGCTATCTGAAGGACTTCCCTGGAACAGGTCAGGGAGAGGTTCGGACGACGACTCCTCAACATCAGAAACCAACAGCAGTGCAGCTATTTCAACTCTTTGATGAAAGCCTTCAGCCCATTTACATGGAACACTTTTGGAGCTTGACCAGCCCTTCCAAGTTCCACTAAATAGTTGACCTGACCCAATGACTCCACCACTGTGTAAGGGCCTGTCCATTTGTCCTCCAAAGCTCTAGGCCTTATAGGATTCATGATCCGTACATGTTGGACTGGTGGGAAGTTGATCAGGGAAGCTTTCTGGCCATACCATTGTTTCACCAGAGCTTGCCCAGCCTTCAAACTCTCGTTAACCTTACCCATCAGGAGTACCATTCTTTTTCTGAGTCCCAGCACATAGTCCACTATATTGGTAGTGATAAGGGGAGTAGGCATCTACCACCCCTCCTTGACTATAGCCAAGGGTCCCCTCACAGGGCGACCAAAAAGAAGCTCAACAGGGCTGAAGCCAACACCCTCCTGAGGTACCTCTCTGTAGGCAAACAGTAAGCATGGTAATAGAAGATCCCATTTTCTTCTTTGGGGCCAGAGCCCCAATAATGCTCTTACGGGTTCTGTTAAACTGCTCAACTAGACCATTGGTTTGCGGGTGGTATCCAGATGAAAAAACTTAGAGGTAACTCCACATTCCTTCCACATGGCCTGCATATACTTTGACAAAGTTGCTGCCCCTATCAGACAACTTCTTTAGGGAAGCCAACCCAAGTCAAGCTTTTGCAACTGACTTGGCAGTCACAGTCTTCAATAGGATGGCCTCAGGATACCTGGTGGCATGATCAACCAGCACCAGGATAAACCTATTGCCTGAGGATGTTGGGGGGGGGGGTGTCAAGGGGAACAATGTCAATCACTACCTGCTCATATGCTACACCCACAAATGGGAGTGGTACCAATGGTGCTTGGATTGCTGTGCCACTGTTTCCAAGAAAACTGGCATGTGGCACAACTCCTGCAGTGGCTTTCTACTTGCACCCCAATCATGGGCCAGTAGAAGTGCATGGATAACCTTTGCTTGGTTCTCTTGATGCTAAGGTGACCAGCAAGGGGGACTCCATGCACCAACTGCATGAGGAAGGGTCTTACAGCAAGGGGAACCACCAACCTGCTATTGTCTCCTTCTGTAGACTGTGGGCTCACTATAGAGGAGCCTACCTTCCCAATAAATCCTATGCTTCCCAGGAGGTTCACCCCAAGGTGGGAGCAGGTCTGTCTCCTTAGGCCTTCCAAAGACGGGCACTCACGTTGGCCCTTACTGAACACAACCCTATCAGGAACACCTTCCACCAACAAACTCTATAGTTCAGGATGGTCATGGGGGGTTGAGGATTTCAGGCAACACCTCTTCCTCGTCAGGTTCAGGCGTTTGACCAACTACCTCCACCTCAGTGGTAGGTAGGTTAGGGGGAATATTCTCTTTCCCTCTGTCATTTTGACTCTTAGCCTTGGGTTTCCACTTTGGCTTGGGCTTTGCATTGGACTTGGCCAGTGCAGCCCTTGCTTGTGACCTTGTACATGACCTCTCTGCTGTGTCACCCACAAGACCTAAGGCTCAGAGATCATTCCCCAGCAGGACCTTACCTTGGACTTGTCTCTGAATGCTCACTAGAATCCCGACTACTGTACCATTGATAGTAAGATTTACAGGCATTACTGGGAACTTGAGAGGGGGACCATCAACTAACTTAGTGGGTATCAAAGGACCTCTGGCAAGTTCCGCTGGGTCTACCAAGGTAGAATCCACTACTGTTCTGCTGGTCCCACAATTCCTAAGGGCAGGAGTGTCAACTCCATTGATTAGCACACTGCCTTTGAAATAGTGCTTGGTGTTAGGAATGCTAGCATAAGCCTCCGAGACTTTAGGCTCCCAGGAACCCAGGGAAACTAGGACTACATCAAATTCTATCCCACCGGGGAAGGAGTCTGAGGAGAAGGATGTCCCTGTGAAGTCTTCCTCCTCATAGGAGGGGAAGGCCAGACTCTCAGAGTGGACCCCCAAGATTTTGACCTTTCAACTGGGGTCCCCCTTCACATGGTCATTTG
Source organism: Ambystoma mexicanum (assembly GCF_040938575.1). Lineage (NCBI taxonomy): Eukaryota > Metazoa > Chordata > Amphibia > Caudata > Ambystomatidae > Ambystoma > Ambystoma mexicanum. The sequence goes on from NC_090924.1 coordinate 152,562,076, forward strand.
CTCTACAATCAACACAAGATACACTGGGTCTTGGGGCATAGGGAAGCTTATTATAACCAGAGTACTGTTCAGAAGGATAACTTCCACTACGCTGTACATTCTCTTGGGACTAACCCTTACATTTCTTTTTGTGGCTCTTTTAGCAGGGAAGTTTTATCAGATTCCTTCAGTCTTGCCCTTATGGGACACTATGTGAAACCCACAAATCTGCTGCTATGGCTAGCTTCTTAGGATCCAACTCCTTTGAATATGCCAAGTGCTGCTTAAGCTCAGGGGAACAAGATGCAAAAATATGTTCAAGCAAGGCAAGACATATAGCCTCAAAAGTAGAACCTGTATAGCCTTCAACCCAACCAGTCAAGTTCTTTAAGGAATTAATAACATGACACCCAAGTGTTGCCTTCTTTCTTTTCGTACTCTCTAAACCTCAAGTATTGGGCAGGAGTCTTCCCAAAGTTTAAGATGAGAGTTTGCTTCAATTTTGGAAAATCTACTCCTTCAGCTTTTGACATCTCCATAATAGCACTGCAGCCAGAATGGGGTAGTCTGCTGAGCAACCATACAATCTAGTCAGCATTTACAACCTCTTGGACCTCGCATGCATACTCAAATGCATTCAACCTGTCATTCTTCTCATCATACACATTGAGCAGATCTTTAGGAAATCTTAGATGAGAGGAGGACCCAGACCCATGTGCAGGCCCTTTGGAACCATTTGAAACCTGAAGCTTTGCCAGTTCCAACTGGTGATCCCTGTCCTTTTGTTTTTCTGCCTGCTCTTCAGTTTAGCCATGTGAAAGTCACGCGCCTTCTGCTTAAATAGCAGCTCTTGTTTCTTGAATTCCAACATGGCATCAGCATCAGAGCTGGCAGAGGAAACCTGGGACAACACATCTGTCTTACTGGGTACCATGGATGAGTGCAGCAACAGATCTGTCAGTGAGAACAGCCCCACCTCCTTCTGCACTTTCATCTGTAGTAATGGGAGCGAGTTGCAACTCTTGCCAATCTATGATCCTTTGGATCTTTTCACCCTTTGTACCTGGAGCAGGAAAGCCTCTCCCAGTCCACATCAATCTCAATGTTTCAGATTTTGAAGCATTCAAGGTTACATTGGTAATTGTGTCCATTATTATAGACAGGTCTATGGCCTTTACAGTTACTTACTACTAAGGTCAATATGTGTCCTAGGTAGGGGTAATCTGAAATGCCTTCACTAGTGTGCAACACTGGATACCTTCAGTCCTATCCCACGGCTGCACACCAATTTGTTAAGATGGATTTCAGACCTCTGACCTGGTGGGCAGAGGTTCCAAAGGCCAGCCTAGTTTTCTTGGAACAGGGCAACCTTCTGGACAAGCCAAACCATTCAAGGTAGCATTGGCGGCAGTCAAGACTAGGTCTCAGGAGGGGTAAGGGTGACTGAAAGAACTCAATGAGCACACAGAGTAAAGGACACTAACAAATTACTCCCAGTCAGGTGTGTGTATATATATATATATATATATATATAAAATAAAAAAAAATTACATTTATGCAAGGCCTTTGAACTCAAACACAAAGCAAATATAAACAGTAACAATACAACACTAGTACAACACAAATACAATACCAAGTGGCCTAAAGGGTTAAAAGCACAGAATGGGTCCACAACCTAAAAGGAAAGGGACGCAAGCAGTGCAAATAGAGTTTAGGCAGTTCTTTATCGATCAATTCCTAACTGAGAGGCAGTCCAGTCCCTACGAATAATGGAGGCTAGTGCTCAAATGTACTTTCAAATGCTGGTACTGTCATGATCTCTGCTTCCAAAAGGTCAGGGTTTTCCCAACTCCCTTGGAAGCAGATCCATAACCCAGGTTCCGAGTGCCAACCAGTCCCGATTGGGACCTTTTGGACCCAGTCCTGGCGCCAGTGGCACCAGGCTCATAAATATGCCCAGTCCCAGCGCTGGAAGCACCGGGCTCATAATGCTTGGGTGGACTTACCTGCAGCAGACCATGCTGCTTACTTGCCTGCCAGTTGAGCCTCTGATCCTCTTCTGTTTGGAACTACTTTTCCTGTTGGGTGGGGCAGTAGCCACTCCCTAGATTCAGAACACTGGAACTCTTCTGGAAAGCAGGAACTCTTTTCTTACCTAGGCGTGGCTGTGGAAGGAGACACCTAAGCACTACAAGAGGCTATTTAAACCACACCCGATGGATGAATCTTGCTTTGCGTTATTCTGCATCCTCAGCAGCAGAACGCTCATCGTGTCTTCTGCATCTGATCCTGGGCCTAAGGAAAAAGGCTTACCATTCTGAATCCAGTCTTCAGCAACACCTATAAAGACAAGAAAGAACAGGTTAGCATTACGGTCTTCAGTGACAGCTCTTCACTTACCTGGTCCATCGGCTGTCACCAACGCCTCGCGCTGCATTCCGGCATCTGAAAGACAAAGGCTTACCTACTCTTTGTGCGCTCCGGAGGTCTTCACACTGCATTCCGGCATCTGAAAGACAAAAGCTTACCAACTCTTCGCACGCTCCGGAGGCCTTGGGCGCTGCATCCCGCATCTGAAAGACAAAACAAGGTGCGTTTAAAGACATTGGGGAACTTTAATACTCACGTGCCATTACTCCTTTCCACATCTAACCCAGTGGGTATTCCGGCACCCTGCAGCCGCCCCGAACTTGTACCTGCAAAATAAAAAGACAGTTAGAGCGCATCGTGAAGCAGACAACAAGCGCTTACTTACGTGCTTCCAGGCGCTTCTATTCATCACACGGGCTCCATCTTCAACTCACTTCAGCCCGCCATCCGCCATCGCCGGAACCCTGCAAAACAAGAGACATCATTACTAAAGACTTTAAAGACATTAGAATTACTCGAAACTTACCGTTCGTGCAGTAAATGACGGACAGCAGTCCTCTGAAGTCAAGAGGCCTGCTCCCCTTATCCAGTGAAGAAACTGGTTACAGCACCCTGCCTCGAGGCAGATGGAGGGCACGGCGTTCACTTACCTAAGGTGAGAGCGTTAACCTTTGGGGTTCTACAGGAGAAGAGAAAGGGAAGAAGAGAGAGACATTCAATAACCCAGTTCATTAATCCCACATTTTCTATCTGCAGACATCTTACCCTTCGAGCCAGACATACAGTGCACAGAGGTCCAGCCCAAAGAGCCAGCCGTGTGTTACACATCACCTTTGAAGATACGGTATACGCCCAGTCAAGACCGGCGCCTCTACGGGAATCAGGTGAGCGTTACAGAACGCAAAGCCTACCACAAAACTCCCGTCCAGGCGCTATGGAAACCTCGGATACCGACCAGCTAGCCCAGTTACTTGGGGAACTAAGGGCAGAAGTGCATGCAGCCCGTCAGGAAACGAACGCTCTAAGAAGGGAACTGATTATTTCCAAGGAGCGAACAGATGATCTCGCTAGACAATTGCTACAGTCACAAGCCGGACAGACCCCGTTACCCGCATCTGGAGGAAATCTTCCTTCTACATCCTCTATGAATCCAGTGCAGATCAACCTACCTGGGAATGTACCTCTGGCTCCGCCCGAACGATTTTCTGGTGACCCAAAGAGGTTTGCAGTATTTATCAATCAGTGCCGGTTGCATTTCTTATGCCGGCCAGCAGCCTTTCCAACTGATCAAGCTAAAGTAGCTTTCGTGCTTTCGTACCTTAGTGGCATGCGGCAGACTGGTCGATCCCTCTAGTAAATCAAGATGATCCGGTCCTCCATGATGTTCATGCTTTTCAGCTCAGTATGGAAAAACTGTTCGCAAGACATTCACAGGGGCAGGCCTTGGACAATGAGCTTCTTTCGTTGCGACAAGGTAATCAAGACCTTTTGGCTTATATTGCGTCTTTCAACAGACTGATAGTGGAAACTCACTGGCCTGAGGACAAAAGGATTACGCTGTTTTATAGAGGTCTACGCGGAGAGCTCAAAGATGTGTTAGCCCAAGTAGTGAATCCCCCACAAGATTGTTCGGACTATATAGACTTAGTCGTTCAAATAGATCACAGACTGCAGAACAGGAAGGCCGATCGTTCCAAGTTTGATGCTCGAGTATTTTCCAAACCGCCAACTCCTTCCAAAGGAGTAGACTCCGGGGAACCCATGCAAAAAGGGGTTCTGAAAGGTCCTCTAACACAAAAGGAGCGGGAAAGGAGAAAACAGTTGCAATTATGCCTCTATTGCGGAAACTCAGGGCACTTTCTTCGAGACTGTCCGGTGAAACCTGCCAAGAAGGCAGTAGGAGCTGCAGTTACCAAAGTTACAAACTCTGAGCAGGGAAACGACCTCGCCCGACAAGAATAGAGGTCCTCTTGCCGAGCGTGAAAACCAGTTCCGTGACCTCGCATTTCGTGATACCTATGGTCCTCATTAGCCCTGATAATCCGGATCGATTACATGCAATTGAAGCTTACGTCGACAGCGGTGCCATCGGCAATTATGTGGATCATGAAATGGTTTTGAGGATGAATCTAACTCTTTGTCCCAAGGCTGTAAAGGACGTCATTACTACGGTGGATGGTACGGAGATAGCCTCCGGGCCAGTAACGCATACCACTCAAGAGGTGACGCTAGTAAGTCAAGATGGACACCATGAGAAGATCGTGTTCGATGTGATCAAGGCCCCTCAGTTTCAGATTATTCTAGGAATACCTTGGTTAGAGAAACACAATCCTCTGATCGATTGGCGAGCAAGAACGGTCCAGTTTCCAGAATGTGTCTCTACTTGTCACCCTCCACCTGGTGTTGCACTGGCAGCAATTTCTTCAGAGACTCCCGAATACCTAGAATACCAAGATGTTTTCCGGAAGGAGCAGGCTAACTCTCTACCTCCTCATAGGTCTTATGACTGCCAGATAGACCTGATACCTGGATCTACTCCTCCTTGTAGTAGAATTTATGCCCTCACCGAGCCTGAGAACGTTCACCTTCGACAATACCTGGATCAATACCTGACAAATGGGTTTATTCGTCCTTCCAAGTCCCCTGCTTCTTCAGCTTTGTTCTTCGTTCCAAAAAAGGAAGGAGACCTTAGAACTTGTATAGATTATCGCTCCCTGAACCAGATCACCGTTAAGAATAGATATCCGTCACCTTTGATCCCTGAACTCCTGGACCAAGTCAGAAAAGCATGCATATATACAAAGCTGGATCTTAGAGGAGCTTACCACTTGGTACAAGTAAAAGAGGGCGATGAATGGAAGACGGCCTTCCGCACCAAGTATGGGCTATTTGAATATCAGGTCATGCCCTTCGGACTTTGCAATGCCCCGGCCGACTTTCAATATTTTATGAACGATGTCCTCAGAGAGCTCATAGATGTGTGTGTTGTTGTTTACATTGACGACATCCTCGTTTATTCTTCATCGGAATCTGAACATCGGAAACACGTGAAAATGGTCCTCGAAAGATTGCGTCAACATAAACTTTTCGCTAAGTTGGAAAAATGTGTTTTCAACGTGACTGAAGTTGAATTCTTGGGATTCATATTATCACCTGGCGGAGTGCGTATGGATTCAAAGAAAGTCGATGCAGTTCTCAAATGGCCATCACCATCCTCCGTAAAAGGTGTGCAAAGCATGTTAGGCTTCGCTAACTTTTACCGCAGGTTTATCCCCGAATTCTCTCGAATAGTCCAGCCCATCACTGCTTTGTTAAAGAAAAACAAACGTTTTGAATGGTCTACCGAGGCGGAACAAGCTTTCCAGGATTTGAAGACTAAATTTATCTCTGCACCAATCTTAAAACACCCTCGCCCCGAACTCCCCTACATCGTGGAAACTGATGCTTCAAGCCTTGCCATGGGGGCAGTTCTATCACAAAAGGACCCGGTAACCAATCAGTTGCATCCCGTGGCATTTTGGTCCCGCAAATTCTCGCCTCCTGAAATCAATTACACGATTACTGACAAGGAACTTCTGGCTATCAAGTCTGCCTTTAAGGCTTGGCGGCATCATCTGCTGGGGGCCCGACACACCGTTACTTTGATTACGGATCACCGAAACCTGCAATATTTGAAAACCGCAAAAGCCCAATCCTCTAGACAACTCTGTTGGGCATTATTCTTTGCCGAGTTTGACTTCATAATTACCTATCGACCTGGTACAAAGAACGGTAAAGCTGATGCCCTTTCTCGGATGGGAGTGGAAGAACACTTGATCAACCCTAAACCTGTACCAATCATTCCCGAACAAAGAATTCTGGGTGTAATCGCCACAGAATCCATAGAGGAAGTTAAGGATAAAGCCAGGCAACTTGTAACTCCAGCAGACATACAGAATTGGCATCTGCAGGGAAAGGACTTTGCAGTAAAGGACAACTTATTGTATTTCCAAGAACGATTATATCTACCCAGCACAGATTTACAGAAAAAAGTAATCTCTTGTTATCACGATTCTTTAATGGAAGGACATCCCGGTATGGCCAAGACCTCAGAAAAGATCAAGCGCTACTTCTGGTGGCCGTCTTGGAAAAAAGATATCAGAGACTTTATAATGTCCTGTGGAGTATGCGCCCAAAACAAGAGTCAAAAGGAAAGACCAGCAGGCCTCTTACGCCCTATTGACATCCCACCTCGCCCTTGGCATACGCTTTCTATGGACTTCATCACCGATCTACCTCCATGCTCCGGATACAATACGATTCTAGTAATCGTGGACTTATTCTCCAAGATGGCGCATTTCATTCCGCTCAAAGGCTTGCCAACAGCAGCAACTCTGGCCCGAGAATTTCTCGAAAACATCGTCCGACTGCACGGTTTTCCTTCGGTTTTAATTTCGGATCGAGGTAGTCAATTTATTTCTCATTTTTGGCGAAGTTGCTGTTGGTCGGCTCAAATTGATGTGAGACTATCGACCAGTCACCACCCTCAGACCGCGGACAAACCGAGAGGACCAATCAAACTCTGGAACAGTATTTACGCTGCATGCTGCAACAAACTGAAAAAACTTGGAAAGACATCCTTTGGATAACCGAATATGCCTACAATAACTCTGTCCATTCGGGAACTGGGAAAACCCCGTTTTTTCTTTTGTACGGCAGTCACCCTCGAACCTCGGAGTTGGATCCCCTCCAAGATCTTGAAACATCAGCAGTAGACTACCGGCATTCTACAATCACCCAAGCCTTTAAGGAAGCTGTTTCTCACCTTCAAAGGGCTAAAGAACAATACAAGAAAGGAGCAGATCAACATCGGAAGGAAGCCCCTCAATATCAAGTAGATCAAGTCTGGTTATCCACCAAATATCTACCTCTAAAAGGGCCACGCACATTCAACCCAAGATACCTTGGTCCGTATTCCATCACTACCATAGTAAACCCAGTAGCGGTCAAGTTGGACTTGCCCCCGCACATGAAGATACATCCGGTCTTCCACGTCTCTCTATTAAAACCCGTGCAACCTCAAACCCGACTAACTAAATCTCCAAAACCTATCCTAGTTGATGGAGAACTCGAGTTTGAAGTCAAAAGCATTCTGGACTCCAAGATCTACAAATCTAAACTATTTTACCTAATTGACTGGAAAGGCTACGGCCCCCAAGAGAGATCCTGGGAACCTGCTGAATATGTCCACGCTCCTCGCCTAATCAAAAGATTTCACCGAACATTTCCTGACAAGCCAAAACCCCCGGAGAAGCCCGGTTTGGGAGGGGCCTTGAGGGGAGGGGGGGGTACTGTCATGATCTCTGCTTCCAAAAGGTCAGGGTTTTCCCAACTCCCTTGGAAGCAGATCCATAACCCAGGTTCCGAGTGCCAACCAGTCCCGATTGGGACCTTTTGGACCCAGTCCTGGCGCCAGTGGCACCAGGCTCATAAATATGCCCAGTCCCAGCGCTGGAAGCACCGGGCTCATAATGCTTGGGTGGACTTACCTGCAGCAGACCATGCTGCTTAATTGCCTGCCAGTTGAGCCTCTGATCCTCTTCTGTTTGGAACTACTTTTCCTGTTGGGTGGGGCAGTAGCCACTCCCTAGATTCAGAACACTGGAACTCTTCTGGAAAGCAGGAACTCTTTTCTTACCTAGGCGTGGCTGTGGAAGGAGACATCTAAGCACTACAGGAGGCTATTTAAACCACACCCGATGGATGAATCTTGCTTTGCGTTATTCTGCATCCTCAGCAGCAGAACGCTCATCGTGTCTTCTGCATCTGATCCTGGGCCTAAGGAAAAAGGCTTACCATTCTGAATCCAGTCTTCAGCAACACCTATAAAGACAAGAAAGAACAGGTTAGCATTATGGTCTTCAGTGATAGCTCTTCACTTACCTGGTCCATCGGCTGTCACCAACGCCTCGTGCTGCATTCCGGCATCTGAAAGACAAAGGCTTACCTACTCTTCGTGCGCTCCGGAGGTCTTCACACTGCATTCCGGCATCTGAAAGACAAAAGCTTACCAACTCTTTGCACGCTCCGGAGGCCTTCGGCGCTGCATCCCGCATCTGAAAGACAAAACAAGGTGCATTTAAAGACATTGGGGAACTTTAATACTCACGTGCCATTACTCCTTTCCACATCTAACCCAGTGGGTATTCCGGCACCCTGCAGCTGCCCCGAACTTGTACCTGCAAAATAAAAAGACAGTTAGAGCGCATCGTGAAGCAGGCAACAAGCGCTTACTTACGTGCTTCCAGGCGCTTCTATTCATCACACGGGCTCCATCTTCAACTCACTTCAGCCCGCCATCCGCCATCGCCGGAACCCTGCAAAACAAGAGATATCATTACTAAAGACTTTAAAGACATTAGAATTACTCGAAACTTACCATTCGTGCAGTAAACGACGGACAGCAGTCCTCTGAAGTCAAGAGGCCTGCTCCCCTTATCCAGTGAAGAAACTGGTTACAGCACCCTGCCTCGAGGCAGATGGAGGGCATGGCGTTCACTTACCTAAGGTGAGAGCGTTAACCTTTTGGGTTCTACAGGAGAAGAGAAAGGGAAGAAGAGAGAGACATTCAATAACCCAGTTCATTAATCCCACATTTTCTATCTGCAGACATCTTACCCTTCGAGCCAGACATACAGTGCACAGAGGTCCAGCCCAAAGAGCCAGCCGTGTGTTACACATCACCTTTGAAGATACGGTATACGCCCAGTCAAGACCGGCGCCTCTACGGGAATCAGGTGAGCGTTACAGGTACACGCGATGGTGCAGAAGGGTGAAAATGGGGTCTCTTACAGGGGCTGAAGCAACTCAGGAAGGCGGGTGAGGCGATGAAGATTAAGTTCCAACTATTCGTGGAGGGTCTCCTCAAGAGGGCAGAACAGGTTCCAGGAGTTGGAAATGAGACAGTAGCCCAGACTACCTGTGGAAAGGTGAGTGGCCCTCAGGGGACACTTGTGCGTAAAAATTGATGGATGTGCTACGGGCCACCGGTAAGGGTTGCAAGTACTCACTGACCCCCGGCGCACTCCGGACCAAACTTTGGCAGTCGAGTCAACTTCAGTTGCAGGTTCAAATGCAGCAGTTGTGCGGCTCTGCGGCTTTCAGTGGTGAAGATACAGCAGTGATTCCCTGGTGGGACATTGGCGTTTTTTCCGCTGCTGGTGAAGGGATCAAGCCAGTTTCACTGCAGCAGGCTTCAAGGCACAGAGGGGCACAGCAGAAAGGCACCTGCAAAGTTTTTCACCAAAGCTGGGCAACATGGTAACCGCGTTTACTCTGGTTCAGGCGCTCTCTCGTTATTCTAGACCTGGGAGTGCAAAGTGTACGAAATTCTGTGTGCGAGTGCCGTGAACACAGAGCCTGCAAACTACCAAGTGTCAAATGTCAACTCGAAATAGCAGCGGTTTCAGAACAAACATCCTGCGCAAGCTGGCCAGTTCATTGGATGGCCCAGAAACACTTCTGAAGTTTGCAGGTTAAGATGAAGGTGCCGTGAATAGGTAGTCCAACTATTCAAATGGGTCGAAGCACCTTTGCAGGCCTTCTGGTTCGATCAGGTGCAGAGGGGTCCAGCGGGACAACGGCAGGCTCAGGCTGCCAAACCTTCCAGCGGGTCAACAGCGGTTCCTCGATTCAGCTTCTTAGTTTCAAGATACTTGGATCCTATCCGAGGTTCAGTGAGAACTCAAGAGATCGACTTGGTATCAGTGTTTGGATCCTTCTCTTATCAGAATCTCCTTCGCGCCAATACGAAGAGGACGTAAGGGGAAATCTGCTCACATACAGGCACACCAGACATGGACCAATCACAGACCACAGTGGTCCGAGTCATTCCCAGCACACCAGACTCTCTAGCACCCAGGATGTGTATTGGAACTAGACAGTCCAGCCAACATCCTGGAGGGGCACACACAAGGCATGTAGAGCCCGCAAAAGCTTGGCGTTTCGCAGGAAAATGCATGACCAAATAAGGACTGACCCGGGTCTGCTCGACCTGGGAGGAGGCAGAGGGGCAAGATGGCCCAAGGACAGGACAAAGAACCTTGTGGCATGGCCATTTTAGAGCCAGGCAACCTTCCTGTGCCAACCGCGGTAAACACAGTTTGAATTGCAATAAAGGGTTAAAAATAACCGAAAGGATAAGCTTCCACCAGCTCTGTCCAAGGCACATCTGCACTTCTCCTAAAAAAATCCTCTGAGGGAGTCTAGGGCATTTAGAAATGAAACAAAGACCCAAGCGCACTGTACTGTAAGGTACATTGTTCACTTGTAACATGTTGCAGAAAAGTTGCAACATTAGAAAGGACTAAGGGAAACAAGGTCTCCCAGTACTGACTGTCTTTAAGGGCATGTCAGTTTCCCCATAATAAAAGTGAGCGAAAGCCCAGTGGAGTGCATCTGAAGGCTGTGCTCCACTAGCAAAGTCAGACTATGGTATTTAAACAGCAGCAAAAGGTTGCAGGGGAGACACAACTGGAGGGAAAATTACACATACATGGGAAACTTTCCTAACAGATGTAGCTTTAAATGCACTTGTGTGTGTACTGTTTTCAATCTACATGCATATGCAACTTTTCAATCTCTTTATGTATGCCCAACTTTAATGTCTGCATCTGCATGTGGTTTTCAGCATATTTTCAGGCTGATGATATATTATTCCCCTGTAACATGTACAATGTTTAAACCAAAAAAAAAATAAAGCATTTCCTTCCACCTTACGCCGGAATCTGTTTATGCATTTAAACACAAGGCCATTCATGGGTTTGCCCTTCACACTATTATAAAAAAGAATTCACTCCTTATGCTCAAGTTTTGTTTTTCGCAAACATCTAAATCAACAGCTATGGCCTGCTCCGGGGCTACATAAAGCACAATTATCAACCAAGGTGATAGCTTTCTGCAAGGATACTGTGATCCAGAGTGACTCCGTACCGGCTTAAAACTCACCCTATACTTTAAATACATCTTTTACATAGGCTATTCTACATTAAAGTGTCACCAAAATAAATTCAGTTTCAAATTTCATTTTTCAATACAAAGTAGATTGGGCCTTAAAGAAACTGCATCTCACTTTGTGTTCAATGTAGATGGGGAACGCATGGCATTGAGATATTCACTCATGTTGCGGTTTCCAAATTCCATTCCACTCAGTGCCCAGACATTTTGGGGGTTAAATGGAGTTTTTAATGGACCTTTAAGATGCAACTTCTGATTTTGGAGAGCCAGCAGGGGCCATTTGAAAATCAGTCTCAAAACACAGACTGGTCTTCTCTCTTATGGGCTTGTCTAGCTGCATGGGGTCATGCCTACCAACGATACCAGCTCCCCAGCTCCAGCTGGTTCCTCAAGGTTATTCTCCACATATACATACACATCTCATTCCTTATTAATTTAATGTCTTGCATGTATGGAATAGATATATCTGTATGCCCCACATCTGCCTTGCGGCAGAGATGTGGTTTTCCCAGCCACATGATCAGCAAGGGTGGGAGATCAAACTGCTTCTATTGTAGAAAAGGCTCATTTGTTTATAATGCTCCAATTTCTGATTTCAATATGCTAAATAAAATGAATAATTCCATATTCTGCAAATCAGTGCGCACAATTAGAGATGTTGAATGATTGCGTTAAAAATGTGCGCACTTCTGCATTTTTGCCATTTTTCAGCTATTCAAAACGAGGCACCATATATAATTAACATTCTGATGGATAATACCACGCTAGACAGAGGACCACCAGGGGGGGCTTTGCTACTTAACATAGGGTATTCTCATTTAGAAGTGAAAATAAAACATTGAATACCCGAATGGAAGAGGATACACAGTGTGCACAAATTCTGCACACAACTTAACTGAAGCCATGATAAACGTTTCTGCCAACATTGAAACAAAAGTCAATAACTGATAAATGTCAACACTAAGACCCAAAATGCATTAAATGAAAAACAAATTATGTTTTTCAAGATTATCGTTTCATTTGGTAGAGCAGCAGGTGAGCAAGAGTAATCCTTTAACCTTGGTTTGTGCACAGGATGGCACAGTTGCTGGTAGTCAGTATCAGGAAAGGACTCTATGTAGCGCAAGGGAAGGGTTGGATACTGTACAAGTGGTGGTGGTATGGAGCATGAACAGTTTAATAAACAGAGGAACGAACTCTGGGGATGCAGGGTACTCCATCACTGCCAGAGAAATTTAAAAGCTGGATTGGTTAAAATGATGACCCAAGAGGAGGATTTCTGCTCTGTTTCGGACAATGCAGTAAATCCCATACAAGGGTTTTGATTCTGGTAGATTTGTAAAGATAACCAGATAGGAATCCACCTTTTACAAATTGCAAGCACTGCCCTCTCTAGGCAGGAGTTGGAAGGAGTAAATGTATTCATGTTTGCTCCATTTCCCAGTGTCCAGGGATAATATTGATTTATTAAAACCTTGGAGGCCATTGTGCTGACCAACATAACAAGTGCACAACATTATGCATTTGCCCAAATCAGCAGCAGACCCTCCTCATTCACTGGAACCAAGACAATTTCTACACATAGGCAGCACGCGTACAACAAGGCAGCTGCACAGGGACATGAAATGGCTCGACAAAAACATAAATCTGTTAATAATTGATGGTTATCATAGTAATAAAGGAAATGATTTGACAGAGCAAGAAATAAAAGAAAAAACTACGGAGTGTCCAACTTTATTGAGGACTCACTTCATTGACATTGAAAAACTACACAAATAAAAACAAAATTGCTTTAAAGTCATCTTCGCCTCAATAGTTCAGATAGCTTTTCCCAGGCGAAAAAACATGAAAGAACAAAGTTGCCCAAAGATTTAAAAACAATAATTGTATACTTTGTAGACCTTACTGTGATACAAATTGCTACTGTGTTGTGTTGCATAGTTTCATAAAAACAGGGGCCTGACCACATGAACGCATGATTGGGGAGCAGCAGGCTACCAAGATTAAGCAAATGGCCAGTTTTGAGGTATGACTGGAGACATTTAGCTCGCTTGCTGAAATTTGTACAGGGGCCTCAGGGCCTAATTCACAGAAGCGTTTTATAATGGCAAAATACCGCAGTAAAACACTCGGTGAATTAGGCCCTTAGTATCAATCAGCATGTCTGTAATGGGTGGTGAAAGCTTTTCTAGTGTTGGCCATTTTGAAGAGGTTAATACAACTGTTAAAGTTTGGGGGATTGTTCTCAAAAGGAAGCTTTTATGAACTTTATTTCCATGGTGCTTACTGCAATGATGGCTATTGCACGTATGTGCTACATTATAGTGTGGTTAAATAATATGAAAATTAGACTCCAAATCTATAATCATCTGCTCCACAGTGCAGATTGCCTTTTTTAGCCAACTTATATAAAAGAAAAGCAGTATTTTTCTTGCTGCCATCTTGGCATTGTAGGAAATGCCTTAGGTTTTTGTTGGTCTCCTGTTTCAACAATGTAAATCACTTGTGGTAATTTACTTTGTTGAACACTTCAAATTTGGTACATGTATTTGAGGGTTAAGGGGTAAAAACACAGGGCTTAGGGTATGGGTGGTCCCCCCCTACCCCCCAAAATTAAAAAAGTAAAATAAATTTGAAGTGATTACAACAAAGTAAATTACCATGAAGTAATTTACTTTGTTTCAATAACGTAGAACTGTTCCAGTTTACTTGTGTCGGCTGTGCGATGAGGCATCCACTTGTCCCCCATTCCCCTTGTGCGAGACAACTTTGGGATAAGGCATGTAACAATACATAATAGTGAATGAGTCGCTGCATTGTATTATCGAGGAACATTCTGCTCTGTGCCCTTGCATTGTCAACTTTCAGCTGAGGCATTAAATGTAAACGTACATTATAGTGAATTACTCTATGCATTATAGTCCAAGGGGACATTTTCAATAACAGATCAGGGTTTTGTTTTTAGAACAGTGTCACTGTTTCCCTAAAATTCTACAAAGTTGGTATGGGGGGAGCAGAAGGGGGGGGTTGTGCATTATCGCTATTGCGGTTCATTTCAAAAGGAGAACACATGGTATATGCAGCACTATTTCAGAAAGAAAAGCAAAGTAAGGGTGACCAAGTTGGTTTTCACACCACTATCGACCCACTCAACTCTGTCCACTCACCCCTTTGATAAATTGTCACGTAGGCTGAATTACAATTTATAGGGTGGAAGCTGAATTGTCCAATATAAATAGCAGGGCTTCATGGGGTGCATACATGAGACTTGGCCGATTTCGGTAACATGCATGATAGGTGCTGCTCAGAGAAATTAAAACACGAGTCTGCAAAGTAAACAAAGAGCTTGGCAATCTATCAGAAATTATAAAGTGGAAGCATTACAAATGATCTACAATGGGAAAACTACATTAATAAGAATTGGCAAAACCAATAGGTCCGACAATGCAAATGGAGAGCATAAAACATGCTGTCCTGTAGGTAGTGTTAAACAGAGAACATTTAGCATACATTCACAAAGCCAGACCTTTTTGATTTTAATGAGGTTTGTGAATATATTAATATTTTGTTATTTATGTTTGTTATGTGAAAGGTTCTTTGTGAACTAAGATACATTATTTAAAAAAGCAAGACCTTTTCGCTTCAAACAAGTTTGTTTTGAGAGAATACTTTTTCAACTTTGAAGGAGCAAGGAAAGTAGGCTCACATCCAGACAGTTTGCTCAGATACCATACACTTACAGTACAGTTTGTATGATCATAGCTGATGCAACTACATAGAGCAGACACAAGTATAAGTAGTAATGGAGTACAATGTGTCAAATACTGTTTTGATGTATTTGCATATTATTGAGTAATTTTCTATAGTTCCTATTTTGTTATATGATTGTTATCTCTGTCTTTGTTTCTTTTATGGTAATGTTGTATGAATTGTGAAAGGTTTAATTGCACAAACCATACCACAAATAACAAAATAAAATAATTAAAAACAATGTCTTGGGACTGGTGTCAATTGTTTGGGCACCCAGAAAAGCAGTGTTTGGCTACTTGGATGCCTTTATGCACCAAAACTAAAAGCCAGGTGGTCCACTGGAAACATCCCCTCCGCGTTCAGTGCATCCATGCATTCGATTCTACACACGACAGAGGATCTCCAAAAAGAACTCCAATTGTTTCGGAAAAGAACAAAGAGCAGTTTTGAAAGGATGAAGCATAAAACATTTTGCACGGTTTACTTTAGGGACAACAGTTTTCTTCTAGAAGAAAAGACAACAGGAAGGGGCCCTGTGTGACTCTAGGACATGGGCCTACATCCTTAGGATATCCAGAGTTTTGACTCCTTGCCTAGAAAGCATAGTCATTGTGAGGTATCATGTGAGTTGCAGTCCAAAACATCTGTAGAGCCACAGGTTGCAGACCTATGCTCTAGATGCTGGCCCATAAAACTAATCTGCATAGTAAAAATAAAAGAAATCACTGTTGCATAAGTGCTTGGCTTTTGCATTTAAACAATCTGATTTTAGTCTGACATTTTCCCTTGACATTTCTTGCATTTATTTGTAAATGCAAGGCTTCTTTTGGTTGGATTGACCACTTTTTTTGTACACTGGCTTAGTGGAACAACATGCCTGGATTTAGCAGTAGTACAACACATTCTCCCTGTACATAGGAGTCCCTTCTAGGATGAGACTGTATAGTTCAACGACACTGGTGCAAGTCAGTGTTCATATTTGGGCTCACTTGTGGCTAAAGCAGTGGCTGTATTATGGTAGCACTGCTCTCCATAGATTACGTTTATGAGCCCCAATTCTACACCATGCACATTTCATGCAGAACTGTTTCCTCTACGAATATTACAAAACAGAATGAGAAATACATTGCAATTCTGTCCAACAGATACAATACATTGGAGGAGGAAAAACCTTAACAGATCTTGGAATGTGACACTGTGATGAAGTGTTTGTGTGCATGTGCATAATTATATACTCTTTTCCATATATACAGCATTTTTCCAAAATAACTATTTTACACATCATGCAGGAATGTTAGAATTTCAAAAGCTTCTGTTCATGAAGCTTGCCTTAAGCAAAAGATGTTCTGACCAGTCTCAAAAAATAAGGAAGATAAAAATGCTTTTGGGGGCGGTTGAGAATGTGCTGTCAAGCAAGTGTTCTCATGCCTGGTTTGGATGGGAGCATAGATGTATGCATACATGGACAATTACAGCAGGAACACTCAGTGCCAAACCATAGCCCTGCATTGGTGGAGGGCATGGAAGATTCTTGGTCTTTTGGCTAGATTGCTGTAGCTGGTTTCCAGCATGGCTGGCAAAATACGATGGCCTGTTATAAATGGATCGTCACAGAAGAAAATTCCTTTCAGCCATGTGAAACAGTTCAACAACTGATTATTGCTTGGATAAAGCCAAATTCACTGCAGACTATCGGCCATTGAACCATAAACATGGACTGAGGTGGACAGCTCTCAAAAACGTCCCGATCTCAAAAGCCCAGCGCCTGTGGGAGGTTAGGAAGGAGGAGCAGTCAAACAGAACTCAGACAATTTGTTTAATTAACTGTCAGATTGAAGGTGGCATTCTTCGTAGACCAAACATGATGGCAGGCAATCTGCCATTCTTGGCAGATTAAGTCACTACCAGTTTTCTCAATAGGAAAAAGCAAGATCTTCCAGATTGGTACATTTGTCCTGAAGATGTGAAACCATTCTCTGTACCTAGGATATAACGTTTTCAGTTTAAAATAAATTGTGCTTTCCATAGGCCAACTCGCTTCTTGGAGCTTTCACTCAATTCGCACAAGCAGACTCAATAGCTTCTAGAAGAAATTTGGTTTCCAAAAATCCCTCGATTATTCCGTCCGGCTTCCTTCCTAGACTTAACAACTGTCTTCACAGGGTTGCATAGCTCCTTTTATTAAGGACTGTGGCTTGTCAAAGAAGATACATCTGAGAACTAAAATAATACTGAGAATTGCAAAGCAATTTTCTAGTTGCAAGGGAGACCAAAGGAGAAAAATGGCCTGGTGAGCTAAAGCAGAATGTAAAGCAGACTATAAAGATGTATGGCACACATTCCACAAAGTGCCAGTTGCGGGGTGGGGATGGGGTTGCGACAATGGCAATTGCGACATATGTGCTGCTTATAGGGAGAATCTGGGGCTACCGTATGCTTTCACTGCCATCTACTATTGGCATATCATAGTACTGCCCTTTAACTGCATGATCACTTCTTCATTCCCAACTCTCATGTGAGGTGTGGAACCAATATGGTTCAGCAGACCTGCGGCAATATAGTGATTGTAGGACGCCCAATGCAACTTTTAACAGGCCTATGAAATCAATCACACACACTCTCAATCTCTCTCAATCTCAGATTAATCAAACAATACTCTCAAGAGGACTTTGGGTCACCAGAAAACCAGGTTCTTATGCTTTGTTTTCATTCGAACAAACGAATGAATCCACAGGGGTGTAATCTTGGCAAATTCCATTTGAACAAATTGAGGGGAAGCACTTCATACCAATGATGAGGAAAGAGCAAGACTGGAAAATATGTGTCCTGGTGACACAGCAGGGGCTGCAATCTGCGGCTCTCCAGAGGTTTTAAATTGACTCCCATTGACAATGCTGGCTAGGGCTGAAGGGAGATAAATTCCCAAACCTATGGCGAGTCAAAGGTTGCAGAACCCTATGATATAAAATCATCTGATCACCCAAACACATGCATGGGTAAAAACAGTAGTAGGTTGAATTATCTCTTCATGTCTGGGTGACAAGGTGGTTTAAAGGCAAAAAAGATCCAGGTTTAATTAATGACATTACCAAGGATACACAATGCACATTAAGATGGCCAATGCATTGCATATTAAACGATAAGGTGACTGGACCAGAACAGAGTCTGAAACACATACACATACATTTAAAAACTGGTCTTTAACTATAGTGCTGCCGCAAAAGAAAAGCAAAGTGTAGATGGATGCAGATATACACAAATAACAATCTATAGCTTCAACGTCCTTCCTACATCTCTAACATAATTGGCGGAATATGTAATCTTTGAATAAAAAATTAGACAGACTTTACACACAATCCCAGGAATTTGAGAGAAACACCATGACAATAGCAAATCATATAATTTTAAAAAAATGGCCTAGGATACCGATCTGCTACACCTGCCAAAAGAAGGAAAATTGAAAACAGAAAGTTAAACATTACAATTTACGCGTTTGATTCCTTAGGTCAACCCTCTGAAAGCGCTATAGATAAAAAGAAAAACCACAAAATGTGGTCAGTAAATCGCTCACTTACAAATGTTTGTTAAAAAATAAATATATACAAAAAATGATTTTGCTAGGACAGTCCCATGCTGTCAGTTTGGTTGCTTGTAAAAAACAAAGGAAAAGTAGCCGTGTAATCCTACGAACACAACAAACGTTCCAAAATGAGAAGATTCATAGGTACATGGTCTTTGTTCAATGCAGGGGTCTTGAAAGATGGCAGCCGTGGTCACCAGGAATGTCTCTTATAATTAAACATGGTGTTGAACGGAAGTATTGGTGAGCAGATAGATCAGGTCATGATGATTTTGTGAATTCCTGAGCCCGCTGAATTTCCTGAAAATCAGAAAAACAAACGCTTGAAAACAAGACAATAGCCTAGATCACAAAAGCATGTCCAAAGCTCTACTGATACAAGATTCTATTCCTTTTTGAACATCTTTTGTTGTATTGTTGCCTAGCGAATTGATTCAAGCAATACTCTGAGATCCAAACACTGCTAGGGTAGGAATTGGCGAATTAACCATTTGGGGAAAAAGGTTCCTTTTTAAAAAAGGTTAAACCATTTATATCAACTACACAAGCCTTTACGTTCGGTCATAGGTTACCTAAACACAGCTCTACATAAGATGTACGCCTGCCTAGTCGTAACCCAAATTCACGCCACCACTTGATACAACGAAGCAAAATAGAGAGTAACAGTGAAGGGATAAAAGTCTTAAATTGGGACTTGAAGCCAGTCCTTTTTCGGCTGCTTGTTGAACTCACTGGTTGGTGACAGGAGCCCATTAAAATAGCAACCAGGGTTCAGTGAAACTAAACAACTAGGCTGTATCGAAACAAGTGTGCACCATATATCCGGTAGGATGTATAGATGGGTGCCTGGGATGCACACCAAATCCATATTCTGAGTGTTTGCCTGGAAGGAATCTAAGGAACACTAGAATGTGGCAAATGATGTAATAACTACCAGCCTGCACGAGTACAGGGACAACCCGTTTTTTGTTTTTTAACTGGACATCGATGATCAATGTCCAGTAAAAAGAAATACCATACCTGCCCCCGAGCACCTTGCATACACACAACCCCAGCGTCATATGTACACAACTGATTATCTGTGCATGTGAGGCACTGGAGGGCAATGGGGGAAGGAACACCATTTATTAATGGGAATCTGATAGATGCACAGTAAAAATGTACCATGGCTGGGTCCCCCCAGCACACAATGTGTGCCTGTGAGGAGCTCAGGGCCCTCAGGGGGCGGGCATGGCAGTTTTAACTGGGCATCCATACCCAGTAAAAGAAAATGGCATGTCTGTACCTTGGGACCCCAGCTCCTAGCGCCTTGCAATCACACAATCGCATACATCATTAATGTGATTATATCTGAGTGCAAGGCGCTGGTGCACCATGGAGCAGGCTTGGCATTTTTTACTGGGAATTGTTGATGAAGTAGGCATGGCAAGTATTATATAGCTAGACTGGCATTTTAATACAGCCAGTCTAGCCATTTCTTATTGTGGTATGACTTGGGCAGTTTTGATAAAGCAAACATGATCAGTGGAATTGTTCTTTTTGTGGCATGAAATTTTGTTTTGGACTTCTTTGATAAAGGAGGAAGGACAAGTGTTATTGGCCTTTTGTATGTACCCAGTCTAGCCATGTCTTACTGAGGCATGACATTTTCTTCAAGTTTATTCGGATTTGCATATAGAAACAATCCATAAAACCATTGCGATGTACAACAAATATATAACAAGGTCACAATAAAAACATACCATCATAAAACCACAGCAAAAACAACAAACAGGAAAAATTACGAGGTCAATTAATTTATCAATGTATAAAAACTCATTGTCAGGGCAGTATGTCAAGCCGTTGTTTCCTATGACAAAGTGCTATTGTTAGGTACGAGAGTAACGACCAGATCACTTGTGGTGAATTTGTCCATAACAGGTAAGTTAGAGCTGGCCTGTATTGCACAATGCCCATTTCCCCCATTAGTAGTCGTTTTCTCGCCTGTGCATACGCAGGGCAAAAGAGAATCAAGTGTGCCAGGTCCTCCTATGGAGCTTTGCAAATTGGACACGATCGGTCTGCACCGGTCCCGGCCCATGCTGCCACCACAGCCTTTAGGCGGATGCAGTTAAACCTTGCCCTAGATACGAGGGCACGGTCCTTCGGGGATTCCACCCATAGAAAATAGCGCTGATCACCCAGGAACACGATTGTCATCAGCCCGCAAATCTTTGGCTTCACGATTTCTATGCTTTCTCTGTCCAGATACGCAGCCTCAAAGACAAGCAGTGCATCGATTAATTTCTCCCCTGGAGAGCCTGCTACTGGGTGGATACAGATGTGTACAGTTGATCCCTTCCCTCAACTGTTTCCTGATGTAGGACAACCACAGGACCTTGTCTCCCTGGTCCTCATCTATCAGAAAGGTGATCAATTTGTGGGAAGTGATGCCCTATAATTAACCCATAGTCTAAACCAGTGCAATATCGCCTGCAAGGAAATCTTGTCGCTAATTGATGTGCAACTCAGTCCCCCAAGTACCCTGAAATTCGGAGCAGACGTTGGGCATCTCAGCAAGTTCTTCAGAAATTGGTACTCCAGGGTCTGTGCCGCATTAACATTGGCGTGGCCCCACAACTCCATCCCAAATTTAGCAACCAAAGCCGCCTTTCCCTTGTGCAACTGTAGCAAAGGGACTATTGGTTCTGCTTTAAACATGGCCCTAGAGAGCCCACCCAAAGCCTGCTTGAACTGCAGGACCTGTTTGTTGTTTACGTGGGCCATAGTGCCCATGTTAGCTGAGACTCTGATACCTAGATAGTCAAAATGGTCAATCCTGGGAAGAACACTATTCCTACAATAAATGGCCCTCAAACTGATCTTCATCTCCCCTTTCAGCAGGACATCACTGCTGACTTTGCTGCGTTTACCACCAGATCCAGGCCCTCCATGAAGACGACATTCCAAGATGAGGGCCTGCAAAGCCCTTGGGGTACGGGCCATCAATACGAGTCATCCGCATACACCAGGACTGGTAGGGGCCGGCCATCTAACATTGGGACGTCAGGAGAGGACTTTAATAGGTGCTTGTGGAGACCATTTATATATAAGCTGAAGTGTAGGGGTGCCACCACACATCCCTGGCTCACCCCCAGTTCGACTTTAAAGAAGCTGTGCAACGCCCGTTGACACCATTCCTCACATGCTTGCGTGGTGCCATGTAGCCTCGCCAGAAGGTTCACCAGTGCTCCGGGCATTTCATGGACCCGAACATATCCCACAACTTGGCACAGTTGACTTTGTCAAATGCTGTGCTCAGGTCCATGAATGCCAGATGGGCTCCTTCAGATAAAGTGAATGTGCCAGTACTAAATAGAGATTATTTGCCTGTTCTGCTGTTCCCAGCCCTGGCCTAAACACTAATTGAACCTCGGAGAGAACACCACTACTCGCAACCTATGGCGCAACCCAAAATTTAAAAAATGGAGTCCTAGAGTTAAATGAGTTTGAACGAAGCAGGGGAAGCCTCGGATCCCTTCTTGTAAATGGGCTGAATTACAGCCATGGACCATGAAGGTGGGATAGAAAAAAACCCCTGCACATATGACGTTGAACCCTTGGATGAGCACTGGTTCCCAGAGATCTGGCTCCATAACAAATTGGTCTGCAAGGAAGTTATCCAAATGCAGAGCTCTGTTGCATTGCTAGCAGCAAACAGCCTTCTTTATTTCATCCACTGAGAACACAATACTATCCTAAGTGCCGGTCTCATCACTGCGTTCCGGGCTACCCCTATCTGCTTGTCCATCTCCCTCAGCCCTGCTCCCCACACTTTAGAGTGAAGAGAAATGGTACAACCAGGCCTGGTCTGTGACATTATTAATCAGGGTGCCCATGTTAAAATAGTGATAGGGACCCTTCTGGACTATCGCCAAAAAATTATTTAGAGTCGTTGTCCCTTGCGGCTACCAACTAGCCGCCCCACGCTTCTTCCTCTTTCTAGTAGCCAAGACTTTCTTATAGTTTGATCTGGCACTTATGATGGTGGTTTTGGTGAACCCGGTACTACCCAAAGCATGTAGTAAGTGCTTCCTGGCTCTGGTACAATCAGAGTTGAAATGGCAACCCCCCTCTCTTTCCTCCTTGTTTGGCTGGAGCACAAGAAAAAACCTGGGAGAGCCGAGTCAGCACACTTCCAAACTCCTTCAGTGTGCCTTCACTCTCCAGGTTCACAGACAGCAAGTTATCAAGTTTATTAGTTCGTCCTTCCTGTCCTCCTTCCATTTAAGCCTGTGCCGAGAGGTATCAAGAGATGCCTCCAGCGGATATGCTTTGCTAAGCATGTCCACCTCTACAGCTGACTTAATCCGGAGTTTGATGGGAAAATGAGCACTACAAATATCAGCCAATATCTCAAACCCTGTTATGAGTCCCCAGTGCACTACCGGGACACACAAATCTATTGTGGAGCTACCAGTTGTTGAGGAACAAGTTACTCTACCGGGGATGTCCCCAACCAGCGGCCCATTTGTAGACCGTAGTCCCCACTCATAAAAGGTAATGCCAAAGGCGCAAGCCTTCCACAAAGAGCCTGGTATCCATCATAATGGACAAAGGTATCCCTGCCACTGCATCCCCTGTATTGTCGTATAGGTTATCTACCGGCCCACCCCCCAGTTTCGCGTTTAAATCGCCTCCAAGTATCCAACACACATTACCCATGGGGAAACTTACAGAAAGTTCCTCCAGCACAAGTGCCAGAACACCCAAACAATGTTTCTCGTGTTTGTGGGGACTGTTATACAAATCACTACTAAAGGGTCCACCTGGCACGATCTACGGATTTTGACCACCAATACAAATGGCACCCGAGTTGCCAAAATGACCTGCACACTCACCAAGTGCGTTTTAACCAAAAAGCACAGCCCACCATAGCTTCTTGCTCTTATTTCTCTACGCCACCCGCTGGTATGAGACAAAGCCATCAACATAGATTTCATCCCGGGATGATGTTTCTTGGAGTAACACAATATTTATCTTGCGGAATAACCTCTGACTCTGTGCACGCAAGTCTAGTTCTTATGCCAGCACATTCCATGTCAATAATGACATGGCATCTCCCCCCCCATCCATAGACTCTACACTGGGGAGGCCCCGAGCAGCAATACCACCTCTTGCGGGCACACCAGGGGAATGGCATCATTCGATATCCATATCAGTGAGACAGGCAAATTGGTTTTGAGACAATATTGGTCAGGTACTCTGCCAACCAGGCCATTCACCCCCTCTCGATGCGAAGCACACCACATGGGGATTGAGCCACTTGGGGCGGATCTAACAAGGGCCCATGGGCCTATTTAAGTGGACACGGCTCATACCCATAGATGCTGTCCCTTCCTTCTCCCCATCTTGAGGGTAGAAGTTTAACACCAACCAAGCCCTGCAAATGTGACTGGAGTGACCAGATTGGACTCAGCCAAGTACTTGGCCACCTGTGCATTATTTTTAAAGTTACCACCACACAGTCACCGGCTATTGACTTAGCCTTAGGGGCCCACGCATGGGGTCCTAAGGGCCATTAAAATCATACGAAGGTCTATGGACTCTCCCTCTACATGAGAGTTAACCCACTGGTCTGATTTCTTGATCAGGGTTCCACAGGCTTCAGTACACCCTGATCCCACAGTTGGTACATTTAATATTACACCCACTAGCGGTAAAGCTTCCAGAGGCAACTGCAGGGGATATCGCCTTGTGTCTACCTTGTCCTGTTCCTGCACAGGGGCTCTTCTGATTATAACTTGTTCTCCACCTTGGGTACTTCGGGATTTCGAACACAGGGGTAGTTGGCTGGGAGCGTTCCAACATCTGACAGAGCATGTGTTGGCTGGGAGGATGGCCTGAAGGGCGATGCATTTCCATGGGAACCACAAGTCCTTGGCCCGTGCTCTGTTCCCCATTTATTCCAGCATTTATTACCGGGGCTACTCCCTGATCAACCCCCCTCCCAGATGGGTTACAGGTCAGACTTTGCTTAACCCGATTGCCCAGCGCCTCAACCTCTTTTTTTAGTGACCTTAACTGGTCGCCGAGGATCGTCAAGGTATTCATGATAGCCGTTTTAAAAGTCATCAGGAAATTCATGACCGCTAACATTAGATCATCGTTTGAGCCCTCAACAACCCACCCTCCTGGGGTACTTTTTGTATTGGGCATCTTACGAAAGCAAGCATAAGTGTTATTATGTAGCTCAACTGACATTTTTGTGCAGCCTGTTTGGACAGGTTTTACTACTTTGGCATGCATTTGGTATGCCAACTGGAGCATGTTCTTGCGTGGGGATACTGCCATATATTGGCAGAAAAAATATGAAAATGTTTTCTTATAGTATCATTACTGTCATTATAATCAAAGCAACCAGGAGTATGTCCTTATATGGGAATACTAGGGTATAATGGTGCAGTCAGCATGAAAATGTATGGGCACAGCCAGTATGAAAATATTTTATACTGGCACATTGTGGGAAAAGGCATCATGAAAATGTGTTGGAGAAACGCTCCTGTGCACGGTTGGTGACACATCTATTGGATGTTTTTCAGGTGTTACCCTAAAAAACAAATTGCCAACTGTTTGACTTTTTACACAATTTTTCAAAAAAAGCACACTCTAAAATGCACCATTTCAATCCATTATTTAAAATAAATTCTTGGGGGACAACCCTCCCACCCCCATCCACCTGATCCCTCCTTGATTGGTGCGGCTCCCATGCTACGCTCAGTTGCTGTGACATACCTGGGACAAATATTTAGGTCCCACCAGTAAAAAAAAAAAAAATCTCCAGCTGTTACTGGAACCAGGAGTACCACCAACACTGGTATTGTTACGCTACATGTACCTTCTCCAGGTCACCATGCTCCAACAGGGAAAGATTCTCCTGTAGAAGGAGAGGATCTGGTTCCCCAAGGGATTGCTCATTCGGGGGACAATCTGGGGGCTTTGCAGAAATGCGAGACAGTACCTTTGGGGCACTGTCTGTGGTGCCCATGCATATGAATTAATGAGATGCCATTCTTGCAGATGCTGGCCAACCTGCCTCCCATTGGGATTCTGTGAGCAAAGTGCTCAGAGAGGTTTTGGGGCAGAGGGAAATGAGGATGATGCCTGAGCAGTTGTTCCTCCATGGCCTCTGGAGGCACGTGTGAACCTCCTTTGTCCTTGCTTCTGGGTAGCTTGTCCACGTCCCCTTTGGCCAAAAGAGGATTCATACTGAAAGGAACGCCCTCTCCAAGCATGTGAAGGCGGCTGTTGCGGATGACAAATAGCTACCCCCAAGGACTTGGCTGCAGCCTTTGAAGCTTGTAGCTTTCTAGGCTGTCTGCCTTTGGTCCAAAAAGGTTAGATGCGTTAACAGGCAGATCCAGGAACCTTGATTGGACTTTAGGGGGCAAACACAGACTTGCGTATCCAAGCAAATCTTCTGATCACTGCACTAGAGCCCTTACACCCACAACGCAGTCTGACGCACCTAGGCCTGACTGAACGGACTGGCAAGAGGCCTCCTTGCCATCATTCATTAGATTATTGAATCCATCTCCTTTCCCCCCTTCAGGAATTATATTTGACGCTGGAGAAAGATGTGTATTTTGCCAGAGCACAAGATGAATAAATGGCTTTTAATTCCATGATTCGATACTCTCTTTGCAGGTGCATCATAACCCTTATTCCCATCCGGGGGGATAGTCGGATAAGCTGCTGCCGCTGAAGTGGAAGTTGCCCTGGCACCACCAAACTCTGGTGTAAAGTGCCTGGAAAGAAAGTCAGGGTCCACAGAAGGTGGGTTTTTTTATTTACTGCTGTATGGGCAGCACAGGCTCCTTAGGAGGGACTCTATCCAAGGTGAAACATCTGGAGATGGTTAGCATAAAAGCAAGGATTAGGATGAATGGTTTAAGATTCTACCACAGGTTCGGTGGGTGCATGCTCGATAAATCTTTAGAGGGGTACACGAGCAAAGTTGCGAGTGTGTTATTGTATGACAAATGAAATAAAGTACACTTATCACTCACGTTCGCCTTAATAGTTTGACATGTTCGCAAAAATCATTGTGAACACAGGTGTCCAAGAATTCAAATGTACTGTAATACAGGATCAGTTGTCCTTTATAACCAGCCAATATTAGAGATTTCATCTACAGTAAAACTCATGTGGTGTATGCCATTATATGTGTGCGCAATAAGCTTATATTGGAGGCAACATCAGGCAGTTAAGAATTCATATTGGGGAGCATCTGGCTAGTCTAAATAGTCAGGATCCCAGGTTTCCATTGGCAAACTTCATTGGCAAACTATTGGCAAACATGCCAGCAAATGTGCAATAATGGAGATCTTTAGTTCATTGGCCTAATGAAAGCCAAATGTAGCAAATGAGGGGGAGATCTGCAACGGACACTTAAACGTATGGAATCGAAATGTATTTGTTATTTACGCAGCACAACTGAGGGGCTGAACACCGAACACAAAATGTACGTGTTGCTGTAACAATGTTGTTTCTTGTATATAACCATGCGAACTAGGTTGGGTTAGCAAAGCAGTACCTATCAAAAAGTTTACACTTGAGTTTTTGTACTTATGGTCCAATTCCCACGCTTATGTTTAACGGCTCGATATATATATAATTGTGTTTTCATCTTCTTATGCTACCTATTTTGGGGTAGCATATCAGTAACTGTTTCTGCACTTCTCTGGAATAAGAAATGCAGAAAGCCACGCCTCCTCCCCCTGTGACGTTGCTGTATAACCCCCCCCCTCCCACTCCCTTTCCTGCCCCCCACCCCAATTTTCATTGCTAGAGTTGTCTTGAGTAACAAAGGGTTCACCATCAATGGCTTTTGACAACACTTCATTAATTTTTTTGGACACCGACTCTCGGGGCTTCACCCCCCTCAATTCACATGCTGGATCTTCCCTGGATCTCCCACTCAGGTTGGTCCTGACCCATGCTGTGCCCATTGTTCTCGTGAATCCATGCCCACATTTTTTGTCCCCTTGCAACATTATGTGCCTCACTGACCTCTGCAACTGTTTACGGTCTATCCTCTACTTCTCTGCTCTTTTCACTGTTTTATTCTCTGTTCTCATCTCCCCCCCCATTCTCTCCCTCTCGCCCCCCCCCCCCATCTTACTTTTTTCTATGCACTTAATCTATCTGAATGGTCCCTGGACCTAGTATGATGATAACTTTGTTAGACTCCCTTCTCCCTCCTTACTTGTTTCTGCCCCCTCCAGCACTATCGGAAATGTAGTCAGACCTAGTACGATAGTCGCTTGTTTTGTTCCTCTCCCCCTTCTCCTCCCCTCTCCCACACCTTGTGTAATTCTCCGGCTCTACCAGAAATGTTGTCGGGCCTAGTACGGTAGTCGCCTGTCTGTTTCCCATTTCCTTCCTATCTGTGTTTTAGCACTTGCACTATCTGAAATGGCACTAGGCAGAGTATGATAGTTTTATTTCACATTCTTGTTCATGGCCTGTAAGAATGTTTTGTATCTTCCCTTGTTCCCTCCCTTGTTGTGAAGCGCTTTGAAACACATTGTGTATAGGCGCTAGATAAATAAACCATCATGTATGGAGGGCCATCCTGGGTAATGTCCTTAGCAGAACGCCCCCAACCAAAAAATACTCAATCACGCTATTCATGACCGTTTTATAGGCTGCATTTGAGTCCGAATGGTCACCTGGCATGACAAATTAAACCTCAGGAAAGGTATCCAGACAACTGGCTTTCTTCAGACAAGTGACTAGGTCTTGTAGGCTGGATTGGTCCGAGACTAATTCTTCAGGCACATTGGAAGTTCCAAAATGTTCATACCCGAACTGTATGATGTCATCTTCCTCACAAATGGATCCAAAGGATTTGAAGAAATCGCTCTTCGACTTGGGTTTGAAGCTTTAAGTTGTGCCTGAGCTTGACAATGGGCCCTTTGACGAGGAAGTCGCAGAAGCTTTTGGCTTTGGTGTGGTCTCTGTGGTTGCAGCTACGTGAGAAGACATCCCAGAAGCCTTCAGACTCAGGCTTTTGGGCGCACAGGTCGAAGCCTGCCCCAATTCCATTCCAGTTTGGAAAGACGCAGTGTGATCAATAGCCTTTTTTGACTCTCGAGGAGCCGCCTTCAAGAATAATGCCATCATTTTTTTCACAGAACTTTCCCCCTTCAGATGCTGAACCAGTCTGATCGGTAAAATGCACCGAGGCTTGTTGGGCGAGGAGATGGAAGATGCGGAACGCTGATGCTGTTTCGACTGCTTCCGTGACAACGAAGAAGAGTGAGGGAATCACTTCAGGATGTTGACAGTTTGGAATGTTTACATCATTTTTTGGGCCTTTCTGGAGACTTCTCCGGTGGAGCTTCTACCGTCGGAAGATTTTCTCTTCTAAGGTGTGGAAGACAGATTTGGAAACCGACCAGCCTAGGGTGACTTTCGATAGTCTCTCCAAGGCTTTTCTGGCCATTAGTTGGAAGGAGCCGCACTCTACGACTGTGTTCTTCCCCGAGGCACTAGACAAATTCTGTGCAGATCAGTGATCGATATATTTGAGTCACAGTTTGCACATCTCTTAAAGCCTGTCGCGTAGACATTGTGAAGATTTACCAAAAAGAATTACGATGTTGAAGAGATTCACTGAGGAGAGTCGGACCGGCAACGGGTGCAGTGTGTGCTATTTTTACTGTCATCAATGTAACAACGCAACATCTGGACGAGGGAGTGGAAACCTTCAAGGGACATCTACTTGAGGCCTCACAGTGCCCACTGCTGTCGAAATAGTTCCTGAGACTGCAAAGCAGGATACAAATGTATCAAAGATGAGGAATACGTGGGAGGACACAATACATTAGAAATCTGCTTTTCACTTATGGGAATTGCTCCTTGCAAATAATCGAGGGTAGCCAACAGGAAATATGCTTTTTATTAACATGTTTACTTGCCTAAAAATACACTACTGTGGAAAGAGAACAGTTTTTAAAAATGCACTAAACATGTTTATTTAACTTTTAAAGAAGGAAGTAAAATGCTCTTATCTCAAAGTCTTACCTGATGCCTTGGGTACAGTGTTTATTTGTTTTCCTTTTGCTGTACTGCTGATCCTTTTGCAGTTTTAATTTAGGGGAAGTCAATGAGCTCAGTACCCACTTACGCCTCACCAACAGTTCAAGACTACACTGGCCACCTTCTCTTGGATGCACATTTGGCACTAAACCTACCTCACAACTAGTCCAATTAGGCGCAGGTAATCATTTTGCAATCTGCTCAAAACATCAGTACTTTTGACACAGGTCAATGTTATCTGATAAATGCTTTACATAATTAAGATTTTATAGGCTCTGAAGAACTTAAACAAAGACAGTTTGTTATAATGATGTTTGCCCAATATGCCACAAAATGTTCCAGGTAGTGCGGTCCCATTTAAACCTTAGCAACCGAGCACTATAACCAGCAGACTTCGGAACAATGGTTTAAGATTGTATGCATTTTAATGCTGCATTATAGAGCAGGACTTCTGGAAGTTTAAAACGTCATGTGAAAGATGGCAAGGAACAACTAAAGTTAAAAGCTTTAGTCCGTTCAACCTCACACGTTAACTACAAGGTATAACCTGCCCATAAAGCACCTCAACATGATGCAAGAGACGAGTGTGAACATGGTTTGGGAAACACCAGCGGGTGTACACAGACTGTCCTATCAGAATATTTTGACTGATCATTGGTCTTGTCTGAAATTTTCTTACCATGAACTTATGCAATTCAAGAAACCGTTTACCACACAGCAAGTGCAGGCAAATTGCAGATTAGTTGGAAATACTTACCTCAGCAAGGGTCCCCTTCAGATTTCCATATGCTTCTTCTAAATCATCATTAATGATAATTTGGTCAAAGAGGCCAGGTTCTTTACCTAACAAAAGAAATCAGAAGATATGAGCTACTGACTCGGGAGGACCAATCTTGTATGTTTAGTCCTTAGCTTCTTCCAAATAAACAGGTGCCCCAATCACACAGTAGCAGATAGGAACTTTACCAAGACAGCAAAAAATGTACTTTCAAATATTTTAAAAAGGGAAGCTTGGCTTGCATGTGCAACCTTGGGCTCAGATTGTGCAATGCTAGAGGTTTACTTTTGAGGAATACCTTCTGAACCATCCGGAATGAAGATCACATGCAAGTTAGTGAATGGACATGCTGACAAACTAAGCCTTAATACTAAACGACAACAGAAATAATATTACAGAGGTCCAAAATGAATCAAAAAACAATATGCAGTTACTAGGACGAAAAAAACATGCACAGAATATAGAGTTGTCAACAGTCGGGCAAGAAGTTTTTTTTATAGAAAAAAGATTTTTGGATAGCAGCAAAAGAAGGTTGGCTCGTCTGGACAGTGGTTTGAAAATGGAGACTATCCAGGCCAATAGGTCAAAGCCAGTTCGAGTACCAACTAGCTCACACGCACATGAGATGCATGGTTTCAGAAAACATTTATAAGAGGCAGTGTGTTACTATTTTTTTTTTTGTCTGTGTAAAATGAGTTTTAGGGAGAATAAAAGAAATTTCCAGTGAGGATACTTTTTTTTGGAGAGTAAACATCTATTTTATTAACAGATCTTTTCTAAATCCATATGTCACGCAAATTAAAGATGTCTTTTTAAACTTCCTTTTCAGATCACTCAGCAACAGCAGAGCACTTTACTGCGGCGCCATGCAGGTGAAAGCAGGGTCCAATCTGATTGCCGCTTCAGAATTTGTTGGAAGTATTCTCCTATTTTTGTGAAGTAAATGTTTCTAGTACGCTGATCTGTTAAGCAAAGTCCGGGGTATGCACAATGCATGGTACTTTGAGATCTTATTCACTACCACCTCTCGCCATTACGTGTTCTGCTTTCTCCACATTGGGGAAGAATAGAAACTTTGCTGCAAGTATTTTCTTTTTGTCTGCTTTGTTAGGCAGAATTGCATGCAGTACCCTCTGGGACCACCACATACAATTAGGACTACAGGTGTAATCAAAACCAACCTTTGGTATAAGTCTGTACTACACAGTTTTGTGGTAGCGAGCTGAGCAGCCAGGCTTATCTCAAGAGGGAATGTGAGCAGTACATGAGGTTACACAGAGGTCTTACAATCACAGTGGTTCAAGTAGACACCTGCACTCAAGGTTTCTTGGCAAAACACTGATTAACTTATTACACAGTCATTTAGAAAACATTCACTAGAAGGAGGCAACTTAATATCATTCACAAACACACCTCAATAACAAACCAATGAGTTTCTGAACAAATTAGGCTCCCCTGAAATAGGAGCAAAAGGGCATTTCAGTTACTTTCAATGTGAGTAAAAAGGCACAAGTTAGCAGAATAGCTCACAAATACTTTCTTAGGCAGTGCAAATATTTTTAGTTCACTAGAGAACTCTATTCATTTCAATAGGCCTAGGCCAAAGTCAATGGACTAGTGTCTTGGATAGGAAAAAGCAGTTCTTGAAGTAAATGGTAAAGTCTTTGCAAAAGTTCTCAGAAGTAGTTTGTACAAAAAAGAATCGTATGTTGGGTCACAAGCTCATTAGGCCTGCAAGTTGGGAAAGTTCCACGAACTTTCACCGCAAGAGAGGCGTTCTCTCAATCTGGTTGGCACAGTACCTTAATATGAAGCAAAAGATGCAGCTGAAGAAGTTGGTTCCTGCAGATCTCATTCGTGGGGACAAGATGGAGGACGTTGGGGGGGACTCCTGCACTGCGCGGGATCATCGGAAAACACTGACAAAATGGAGTCACTTCAGTTTGAGTAGCTGTAATTCAAGCACACAAGCTGGTGTTCTTCCCCCTGATTAATCCTAACCAGCTTCGAGAATTGTATCCAGGTGGCTTACGAGTTGACTGGTCCCCACCACCAGAAGTCGTCCTTATTCAGCTTCTCTGTCGAGATGAACTTGGCAATTCGGACCTGCAGCGGGGCTTCACCGGGCAAACCAATGGTCCAGGAGTTGCAGCAGCCGTCCTCTTCCAGCTCGTCTTCGGTTCTTTTGTTCCAGTGGTAGACTCGGCTTTCCAGTCCAAGAGACTCGCCTTTTAAACAGTTGTCTCCCATTCATTCCAGCGTAGCTGCCACTCACTCAGCAGGGTGGCTGTCCTTGCCGGACAGTCAGCCAGCCAATCACGTCAGAGTGCATTTGGGTCTCCAAGGAGACTAAGCACAGAGTTTCAGGCACCTCCCTCACTGCCTGCCCACACAAGACACTCACAGAGGCGGCCTCGAGTCCTGAAGCCCGCCAAAGGCATAGAAACAAAGGGACCAAACATGGTTTGGCGCGCAAAGACAGACACTAGAAGGACCTTTCCAAAAAGAAATGGCGAATAAAAGACAACCGGGACATGTTTAACAAAGGGGCTTAAGGAACCATCTTGAAAAACATGGCTCCCGCGATTTTGGCTACCAGTGTTGGCGGTCGGGAAAAATCATGGTAGTTTGTTGTAAAACCACTGCCACCAAGGGTAGCATTTGACTGCTACATGAGTTTCTAGACACAGGGGATGCTAGGTCACCCCTCCAGCACTCTATAGGAAGATGTGTGTGCTGGGTCTAGGAATTTAAAAAGACTAGTAAAGTCAATTTAACCTTACATTCTCTGGGAAACAATAGTTCATCCCAGAGAAGGTATTTAAACCTTTGGGAAGTCTAAAGACATCCCTGTGTCACTGCACTGTGGAGTTATCTTAAAACTCAATCAAAGAACACAAGAGTAAAACATACATCAAAATACATGAGTGGGGAAAAAAGGCTCACACTCTTTCAAGGTAAAAAAACTAAAGTCCTCAAAATCCAGCAAAGTTGCTGGGGGTCTCTAAGGAGAAGGGAATTAACACATTTTTGAGAATTCCCCCTAACATGAATCTAAACAAAGGCCCTGCTTTTCAGGACATTTTTTCCATACCCATTTTTTCATTTTACGAGCATATTCTCGAGCCTGTCATACATCCAATATTACTGTGTGAACTAACCTAAAAGTCTCCAAATCTGCCTTGGAAACAAGCCAATTATCACAACCGTTTAGAACATAGACAACCTCTCGCCTGCAGAACCATAACCCACCTAAAAGGTCCAGCACGCGCCAATGCTATGCCCAATTATTCTTCCCTCACTGCATCTCTCCCTGCCTGTGTTTGTAGCATCTACTCCTTATCTTCCCCTCGCTTCTCTTCTTTCAGCAGACTAGGGTAGGGATACCACTGGCAGGGGCAAAACATTTCTTAAGGAAAGCAACACTCAATTTGCAACAGGGTAGATTGAATGAAGAGTGTGACTGGTTGAATGCTCCTAGCCATTGGCCTGGTCCTACAAAAGAAAATTTCATTCACATTTTGAAAGCAGTCAAACCCCAGAGCAGCAGCAGATGTTAAACCTAGAAGCAGTGAGAGGCAGCGAGTGTCACGCATGCTACATTTGCAGTGCTGTTTGGCTGAGTTACATTATTGCTTGCTTTGCTAAGCAATGGCAGGTTTCGCTATCTGGCTGCACTATGCTATTTTGTCTCAGTTCAGCTCTCCTTTGAAATGTTAAGCTGACTTAGCTTGAGTATGCTACACTATCTTATGTTATACTAAGCCACGTAACACCTTTTAGCTGTAGGAACATGTCGTGTAATGTTAGTCTGTTAGGTGTAGTAACAAAACGCATAGATCCTAATGCATGCTAGAATCTGTTTTACTTCTTTTTCACTTGCATTTGTATGTATTTATTCACCCCTTTTTTGTGACATGGCAATTTCCAAATATGCTAGCTGGCTGGACCATGTTAGGCCAGGTTATATCATATGAGCTTTCATTATGCATTAATGTCTAATGCCAAAGTGTTACGAAACAGCCATAAGGTGGCAAGTAGTGTTAGGGAGATTTATCATGTGTATATGCTTCATCCCCTCTCAGTGAGACCCCCAGCACTTTTTGCTGGACTTCTGGACCTTTTTCTTTAATCCTGAATGAGCTGAGCCCTTTTCAACTCATTCATTCTTATGGGCTGTCTTTTGGAACTCTTCTCCTTATATTAAACTGTCCAATGAAGTCTATTTTTCCTCCATATCTCTTAAAGGCATTTGTATTTTACTATTGCAGCACACAGATCCTTATGGACAGCGTAACTGGGGACCCTTTGGGTCCTCCTTTGAGATTATTTTCTATATCCTGCAGTAATGGTACAACGTCCTTTCATCGTCTGCCTTTTCACCCCCAGGCTTTTCAAAGTGCACATTCCATCAAATGTGGTCATCGAATCTTTTAGGGGGCGGGGGTGGGAAAGGGCAGATAAGGGTGTGGGTGGGCAATGACAAAAAATAAGTGTGGGAGGGGAGTTTGGGGGGTACCCCCCCTAAATAATAAAAAAAAAACATGAGCACATTCGATGGAATGTGCAAGTTTAAAAGCCTGAGGATGAAAAGGCAGGTGATGAAATGACATGGAACCGGAGTAACTACAGTTCAAGGATAGAGATACTTAGTATCGCTCTCAAAACTTTATAGCCCAAGAGATTGACACAGCACCTTAACGTGGAGTACCAAAGGGATATTTAGTATCCCCCTTTTCTCTGCTCCTGTGATTTATGTCACATAGACAAATTCCTAGTTATGGCTGGTAGCAGTGGACGTGTCCTACCAACTATTGGTGATTTTTCTACCACAGGCTATGTCCATAGCCTCGGTGGTGCACAATAGGGGCACCCGAGTACCAAATCAGGGGCTCCCTTCTTTTTTTCTCCATTACTAGCGTGATATGATAGATGTCATTTATAACACAGCAAACAAGCGTTTCCAGGCACGACAAGATAAGGGACGGAAGACAGAGGGAGGACAAGACAAACAATGTTACTAGGTCTTGTGTCATTCAGATCGTGCAAATGCGAGGACGAGAAGTGTAAAAGGTACGGTGGGGCCGGTGAGGGCAGGGAGTAGGACTGAGAAACAGGGCAGCAATGCTCTGAAATAAGTGCAGCACAGGGCAGCATGGCTCTGGGTAAGAGCAAGGAGGCAAGGGACTGTAGAGGTTACAGTTACAGCCCAGATGCAGTGCAGGGGTGACTGATCAAGAGAGCCTGGTACCAAGTGAGAATGAGGGTAGCCAAGCCACCCGTCCATGGGCAGACAGGAAGGCCAGCAGAGGAGGGAGAGAAAGCAGAGGAAAGTTTTGAGCTGCTTCCAAAACTTCAGGTGGTCCGGCTCAAGTTTGAGATGGGCAGGGAGGACATTTCAGAGGGAGTCACCTGCATAGGAGAAAGAGAGATCCCTCCCCTCCCGCCCCCCCAACTCTCTGCTTGGAGAAGCATTGGACCCTTAGAGAGTTGCAGATAGCTGAGGGAAGGGCTTGCAAAGGGAGGTATTAAGGAAGAGAGTGTTGGAAGTAGTGCAGGCCCAGCCCTAGAAAGCCTTGTGGACAAGGCAAAGGGTCTTGAACTTGATCCTTGCAGCCACCAGGAGTCAGTGAAGAGATTTCAGGGCTGGAGAGATACGGTCCGTGGGCTCGGGGCAATAGTAAGTCTTGTGGTCCTGCTCTGGATTAGTTGCAGAGTACGGAGAGTAGCCGAAGACAGATTGAGAAAGAGGCAATAGTCCAGCCTAGAGAGAACCAGGGCTCTGGAGACAGTAAGCATCTGGGGGTAAGTGAGAAAGGGAAGAGTACCTTTGAGGAGGTGAAGCTGGTAGTGAGGAGACGTCCAAAAGTGATGAGAGAGAGTGGAGTCGAAGATGACACCAATGTTTTTTGCTTAACAAGAAGGTGAAGGATGAGCGCCCAAGGATGGTGGCCAGAGTGAGAGGGGAAAGCGGGAGCAGGAGTCCCAATGAGAAAGATCTCAGTTTTACTGACATTAAGACAGTGATCGTTGGATGCACATGAGTCCTGAATCACGGATAGACAGTCAGGAACGAGCAAGAGAGCAGAAGAGGCTGAGAGGGGCTTGAAGGAGAGCAAAGTGTCATCCACATAACACTGAAAGTTAGAGGGGACGGTAGAGATCAGGTGAGCCAAAGGGGCCAAGTAGAGGTTGAAAAAGCTAGAGTATAGAACCCTCCGCCACAGGGGAGAGGTGGCAGAGAGAAAGGAACCAAGTTGGACCTGGGAGGGGTGGTCCAAGAGGAATGAGGTCAACCACTCCAAGGCCTGTTCTGTGATGCCCAGGTAAGGATGGCGAAGTTGACCGTGTCAAAGGCAGAGGAAAGATGAAGGAAGATGATGACAGAAGGAATGCTGGCATCAAGGTTAGAGAGCAGATCCTCACGGGTGCTCAGGAGAGCAGTTTCCGTGCCTCTGGCAGCTCTGAAGCCAGACTGATGGTCCTGGATACAACCAACCAATTCAGTATGGAGAGTAAATTGAGAGATGGCCAGCTTTTCCAGGAGATTGCCCAGAAAAGGGGTGATAGAAATCAGGCGATAGTTTTTTGGACAGGTCGGATCGGCAGACAGCTTTTTGAGAAGGGGGTGCACAGGGGAGTGCTTGAGGAGAGTTGGGAAATTCCAGTGGCGAAATTGATTACAGAAATTGGCCCCCGCCGGAGCGTGGGTGTCAATATGGTCCTTGATGGTTCGGGAGGAGCAGGAGTGCACCTGTTTAGCCGACACTTTCACAGATCGGACGAGTCTATAAACCTTGTCTGGTTTTGTCAGAGAGAAAGAGGAGGGGGGGGAAGAGTAAGCCAAAGGGGGGCTCAGAGAGGAAGAGGCAATAGAGGACAGGATGTCCTCTTTTTTTAGTGGACAAGTGAGAGGCCAGGGCCGTACACAGGGATGGCAGGGAACAGGCGAGGTAGAAGCAGCAGCAGGCTTGGCCAGTTCCTTGCAGATTTTAAAGAGTTTGGCCGTGTTATGACAAGTCGCAGAGACATGGGCTTGAATGTGGGCTCTCTTCTTGGACAGGAGAGAGTCTGCATTGCCTTTGGAGCAGGCCGGTTTGTCATAGGGTGCGGTGGAAGCCCCTCCACTTCCTCTCAGCCACCCTGCACTTGCGTTTCAGGAGGGCAAGGTCGGCGTCATACCAAGAGTTGCACTTGGATGTAAGGCTTCAGCCGGATTCTCATGACAGGGGCAAGGATGTCCAGAGTGTTGGAGATAGAAATATGCAGATTAGAGAGGGCCGTGTCAGAGTGCGAGTCAGGAGTAGGAGTAGCAGAGAAAGTAGAGGCAAAGGCATCCACTGACACGCTTTATGGGCTGAATGACTGCAAAGGTAGGTGACAGTGCAAGCCTAGGCTTTGCCAGAGGGATAGTGTTTCAGGTGAGAGGAAAGTAAAGTCCGGGAGAAATGAGTGATGAGAGGGTTAGAGGAGTGGGTGGGGGGGGGGGAATGGGAGATGTCTGAGGAGATGAGAACATCCAAAGTATGTCTGGCGGAGTGTGTCTGACCAGAGGGCAGCATGGAGGGAGACCGAGAGAGCTTGTCGCAGAGGTTTCAGAAAAGCCTAGAGGAGGTGAGAGGTAGCGGCGAGGAGGGAAGAGAAGGGGTCAGCCCACTCAGAGAGGAATAGGGCAACATGGCCAGGTGGCCTGTAGATGGGCCAGGAGTGTGGTTAACAGGGTTGGACTGGGACAAGAAATAGGCCCTGTCACCCAAAAATAAGTGGCCCACCCCTTGCCTCAAAAAGGTAGCCCACCCATCGCCTTACGACCCTTGACCTCTGATGACATCACCAGAAGTGATGCCATTTGTCCCCACCTCAAAGTGACATCCCGGCAAGCGATGAAACACGACCATTCCACCCTTGACAAAAACGGAAGTTGCATCAAATAGCATTGTCCCAAAGTACACTAAATTACTGTGAATCCAAGCAGACTTCCAAGGCCAAATGACATGTTACTGTATAGCACTTATGCTTAAGCTCTTTTTTTATAGAACAAATATGTATACAATATCACCCAACCTGTATTGGTACTCACTTATCGACCTAAGACGGAAGAAAGGGTTTTTGGAAAGAAAAAAAGAAAATATGAAAATAATATAACAAAACATCTTATTTCCCCTTCCAAACCTGCCCAGCCATGGCCAGAAACCAGCCCCCACTCCCCAAGGACGATTTCGGCACGGCCACGGGCCGAGGGGCCAATCCGACCCCGGTTGTTGATTGTCAGCCCCTTGTCTACCATTCTGGGAGGCCTGTTTGTGTGGTTTGCCTTTGGTGGGAACCAATGGTGTCCCCGCCTAGGCTCCAGAGTGTCTGAGCAGGCAGGTAGTGGAGGAGGAGTTTTCCACCCCCCTGTCCTTTGGCTGCCAGAGTGCCTGAATAGGACCAGCTCCCACTGGGGGTCTGGCTGTCCTGATTCGACAGCCAAACGCCCCTTCTGAAAATTGTTGAGAGAGATTTCAGACAAGTGTGTGCTAGAACTGCATAAAAGGTGAGGCTTCTAGAGTATAAAGCAAGTCGACCACTGGAAGCTGAAGTAACCAAAGAAAATGACCAATGACGCCTGCAGGCCCTTTGCAACACCATGAAACGGCCACTGCTGCCCTGACCCCGTTTTCTGTGCGACAGAACTCCAAAGGGGACGACTCCTTCCCTTTGACTGGTGGGAACACCCAGTCCCAAGGCAAACTGTTTTGAGCCATCTCCTGAAGTCCTCCGAGTTTCCAGAGCCGTGAAACCCCAACACCGGGAGACCTGCTGCCCATTCCGAGTGCATCGTTGTGGAAAGACCAAACTCGTCCAAATCTTTGCTGAGCAGTGTGTGGGACTGTGAGAAGCAAAGAAGATTGACCAGGCGAATCGCGTCCTTTGTTGGTGCTGCAGAAAAGGGACCAAATCCACAGTGACCCAAGAAGGTGGTGGAAGCCGTGCCAGAGGTCCTCCCTCGTGACTGCTGCTGAGAGATCACGTCCATTGTCCTGCCTTTTTATCATCAGAACAAGGAATCCGGAGGTCGGGTCGTCCAGCACAGCCACATCTACGAGAATCCAGCCACAACGTCTTCTTCAAACCTATGGTACTGTGGGGGGGGGGGAAGGGTATTGCTTACCTTGATCTGTGAAGTCACTAGAGAGCATTGGATTACGTCCAGGGTACCCCTCACCCCCTTACCTCGGACCCCAGCTGCTGCTAGTGTCCCTTTATCGAGTCCTTTTACAGGGTCTCCATCGTTAGTTAACTTGCTGCATTTTAAAGACTAGAGACTGGAAGAAATCCACAGGAACTCTTCTGCTGCTTGTCAAGACTGAGCCCTCTCCGAACTGCCTTTAGTTAGGGTTGGGTGTTTGGACTTAAAAGACTTACTGTGTGAAGAAAACATCTCTAGAACCTTGAATCTTGCTAGTATTACACTAGCAAGCCAATTTCCTTCGCTAAAGTCACATTCTTATATGTGTATGCAGAGTAAATGTCTTACCATATTCCTGCTAAGTACCGCAAGTGTGCTCAGTTACTGATAATACAATAGCGTTGCCTTTTCACTTTCTAAGGTTGCAGCAAAAGTGACCGCAAAC
Organism: Ambystoma mexicanum; assembly: GCF_040938575.1. Taxonomy (NCBI): domain Eukaryota; kingdom Metazoa; phylum Chordata; class Amphibia; order Caudata; family Ambystomatidae; genus Ambystoma; species Ambystoma mexicanum. Next base: position 152,602,229 of record NC_090924.1, read on the forward strand.
AGTTCTTTCAAGTATTCCAAAGTTTTCTAGAGTAAACGAATGATATATTTAAAGTGATTCTGGTGTAAATATAATATATACTTTTTTATAAATTATATGTGTGTTTCTTTGATGTACATATCTAACTGGGTTCAATGTACTTGCCTACAGCTCAAATATTCCTCTTAAGATAAGCCCGACTGCTCTACCACTCTACCAAGGTTCCAGCAGTAGTACTGACTGATACTAAGAGTTGGGGGATCTACAAACCACTGGGATAGTTTACTAAAGTCTTACCCCCAGATGGGACTCAAGGAAAACTCCCCTAACAAGTAGCACTCCACAAAATACTCAATTAAATAAAAACACAGGAGCGGAATGTAGTCCTGGAAATGTAATATGGTAACCAGACTCTACAAGCAATTTGTGTACTGCTCTCTAATTAAGAGTGGAGGGTAACTGGAATCCAGAACTAGGAATGATATAGAAAGGTTGGAATATGCATATTAACTTCGAAAAGAGCTGAGCCTAAGATGATTCCTGCTTCACACATCACTATAACCATCGTGTCTCTAGAGCCACATCATTTTTTTGACAGAGCGGAGTAGGTAGAAGGGATCTGGCCTCAGTTTTCTTGGGCATGGTTTCAACATGACGGGGGTCACAATGACAACCTGGGCACTGTTGAAGGGTTATGAGCCAAAGACTGTTTTTCTGGCTTTAAACGTTTTGCACAAAGGGACAAGCTTTGTTGCTTTGAGACTAATGTGGTGGTGATTTGGTGCGGTATAAAATATTTGTTCACATAAGGGGAAAAACAAACTTCAGGGATTTGCAAACATGGCAAATTCACACTCCTGATAAATAACTCCTCCTGAGCAGAATTAAACATATATTTCTATTATGCATGCTGCCCAGATCACCATGTCTCTTGCCTGCAAGTCCATTTTAGGACACACACTTGTTTCACACACATTATCTCCACTTTAGCCAGATGGCTGAGGGGCCCTCATCACAGATGTTTGTACACATTGGTGGTGACATTTGTTTGCTTATCACCTCAAAGCTTCCCTCACAAAGCTTCACATAGTCTAATGAACATCCTGCATAGGGGGCTCTGGCAAGATGTTCTCACTACAGAAGGCAGAGCATTACAATACTTTACACACTACTTCCAAGTAAGGCACCACCATGTCCCACCATGATAATGTCTAGTATGACATTAGATGGAAGAAACTCTTAACTTTGACATCCAGGTGCCAAGCCCTTTTCATTTTACGTTAAAGGTGAATGTTATTGGTAACAGAGGGTAAGGGATTTAGTGATCAAATTGATAAACAGATTCTTGGCTATATACCACTCTTAACTCTGACTCCAAACCTGTGCCAACATTTTGGAGTTTGGCCTGGACTACAAAGCATGAAGAAAGCCAGGCAAATAAGCAACCACACTTCGAGGATTGCTCGAGCACATCTCAAGCCCCTCAGGCATCCAGCATTACAAATACTAACCTCTAATCAGTGGTAGAAGTGTACCAGAAAACGAAGTGGAACTGTGACCCAGATGGGGTAGGTGGAAGCATAGTGAAACATGTGCCAAGGGGCCAGGCGTTGACAGCCTTGTGTACGGAGCAGGGAAAATAAGGCTGTTCCTTTGTATTGTTTTTCATTATTTCTCTCGGTTGGTCAATCAGTTCAAACTTTTATATACTTCCTCTGCTCACTGTTCTTAACACTGCTGGCAACCACACCCAACACCTGCTTGATTAGATGCAGATTTAACAGGGGCCTGAAACTAGGAAGATCTGTGCTATCTTGAATTAATGTCTTCTAACCTTGGTTTGGTAGAGACATAGGAATAAATAGTCTGACTCCACCATAGACCAAAGCATCCAGCTTGTGGTATATTGTGTGATGCTATTCTTAAGCTAGGTATAAGAAGCCTCATGGTTCCATTTGAAGGTGATGCAGCAATTTGTAAGCAGATTTCTCTGTTTCTGGAAGGGACAGTAGATTAAGAAGTTTGGACACAAATCAGTTTTAGCCCTATGCAGTCTGCTAATAATGTTAATTGAAGTCCCCTGCATGAGTGCATTGCAATAGTCCAACTGACTAATCACTAGCGCTCCAACAACTGCACACATCAAGTAACAAGAAGGGTCAAATCCTACATAGCCACCCAATATTAAAATAGCATTCCTGCTGAATGGCCTACAGGTAACGACTAAGCATTTAACCTGTAGTTTTCCAACAATTGGGGGTTGTTGGGCAATGTGGTGCTGGGAGAGATTTCTTCTTCGTGATAGCAGGACCATATCCATCGCCCCTGGCTAAGATGAATCCAGATCAAATGCATCCAGGCTGAGATGCAGGCTGAAATGTGTCCAGGCTTCCCGATTGTGTGGTCAAACAGATTTCAGTTTAGACGCAATTGCTACAGGGTTGTGAAAGAGGAATGCTTTAAGTTCCAAAGTACAATTCCGGAACGGTAAAAATGGTTGTAAATGGTGGAACAGTTAATGGTTCAAAATAAAAGTAGTGGAACTCTGCTCCCTATAGTTCCCACTCACTTCGACCTCTGCTTAGAATTCGCAAAATGTTCCTTATAGAAATAACCCTAATAGCACAACACTTTAGCACATATCTACCACCTTCTTTTGTTGAACCATGATCCACCTAACAGAACTAACAAACCCATGCAATCTGAAAATATTCTTTGCCTGCTGCATCCTTCCCTCCCTGTTACATAGCAGTGTCCTGCTTTCCCATCATCTTACCTTCCCCACAATAATTTTCTTCCTCCAGTGGACTATGGTTTGGATAAACCTGGCAAAAGCAAAGTATGCCACTCCACAGACACTTTTGATACTACTGTGATAGTGATTTGGCACAGTGTAACAGCATAACATCTGTTGCACATACCAGACTCATGGACTTGGATCATAGGGTGTGGGGATGGCGCTTAGTAGCCAAAACCCTGATGGACTGCTTTGACTGCCTGATGCATGGACATCCGATAATTTCTGTATGTTCAGCCTGCTGATTTTGGAGCATTTGCTTAGGAGCAGGCCGCACTCCAAGCTAAATCTCCAAAACACTTACGTAATGGATAGGCTACATTTTCCAGCATCCCCGACTTCATTACTATTGCTACCCTTTTTTCAAAGTCAGTCAAATATTATAATTTGGAGATCACTCCATAAAAGTATAAACAAAAAAAGACAGTATAATGTAAAATAAAAGTATAATGCACTGTCGGTAGCGGCCTCTGCGTGAGCTGACGTTAGCATTGATACGTTGGTGTGCTGGAGGAGGTGCGGCTTGACGGTCTGACGTTTGGATCGAGCGACGCTCTGAGTGCGGAGCAGAGCCCGGACTTCTCGCCCTCACCGGGGGTGAGCGACAGAGGGTGCGCCCCTGGAAAAGGGTGCCGGGTGGGGCGCGCGACCCGGCCCCTGTCATTAGGCACGCAGGTACCGGTCTGTGCTCCCAATTTACTTGCTTTTTTGGCACCTCACTGTGTGGCACGGTAGGCTGAGGGCCAGGTGCTCCAGGGTCCCTTGGCCCAGAGGTGCGGTGGGTCGTTCTTGGCTCTTGTGGGGGCTGGCTGTTAGGTGCCGCTGCAGCGCCTCTCTATGGTTAAAGGTGTGAACAGATATAGTGGTATATTCAGCAGAGGGGGGGTTCCCATTTGAGTAAGTGGGGCTGTGATAACCACTAGAAGGAGCTCTCCCAGTGCGTGACAGCTAGTTGAGCCAAACATTACGAGATTTTTCTATGCCCATATAGTGAAGTATTTTTTCTGGGCACATAGATCATATCTGGATCTGAGCCCCGATAAAGCAAGCTCCTGAGGGCAAACATAATTTACTACAAAGTAGTTGATATTTTTTTATCCCTTCTTTTTATATATATATTGCTAACCTTTTAGAGCAAAATAACCATATGCCTTCACGTAAGAAGTCCCAAGCATGCTACAACTTGCGACAGCGGAAAATAAGGAGTAGTCCAGTGGATAAAGAGTGTGCGATGGGCAAAGAAAAACAATCAAAGCTAGCACCAGCCACTAAAAGAGCAATAACTGATTTTTTCCAGTGAATCCGCACCGGGAAAATAATTCTACCACCATGGATGAGGGGGAGGCGATCAATATGGACACGCAGGACTATGAGAGCTATGGAGATATAGATAATAACTCCCTACTGGAGCTATGCCTTTCTATGCAAAGATCCATGACACCTGCAGTGACTAAAGTAGGGCAACCGGCACCAAGCAATCGAATGGAGGAAGTAACTAAATCTCCGAGAAGGGGCTCTGTGAGATTGTCAACCACACCTAACCTGAACATTCATAATGTTTCTGAGCTGGAATCAAGAGAGATGGAGGTCAGCAATACAGCATCATCCAGCCCTACGGATTTGGCCGAACTACAATCATTGGTTGCATCTGTGCAGTTTGCCCTTAAGATCCTCCTTAAAATGTGTGGACGCATATTGGAAACTACATTAAATTTGCTTCCGCAAAATCCTGCCGCAGCGACAACTAATGCGAGAGCCCCAGGGGAGAATACGCCATCTAATCCAGAAGCAACTGAGAGTGTGGAGAATCCTGTAACGTCCCCCAACGCAGTCAATACACCTGAAGTATTTCTCTCCCGTAAACAGCGGCGACTAGCCAAAAGAGCGGCATTGAGGAAGAAGGCTCGTGAGGTGGCGCCGCCAATATTGGATACTGAGCCTTCTGGGAAGAATAATAAAAAATCAAGGAAACCAACGGCAGGCAGGTGTAGACGTAAGGATAAGCAAGTAGGTTACTTAAAAAGGTGGGTGCTGTCAGATGATGACGGGGACGTTGAAATAGAAGATGGCGTTGCATCTGCATCCAATAACATGCCTGTTTCAGAGCAGCTTGAGGAGAATCATGTAACTGGCGGCAAAGATAACCTAGTAGCTGATAGAGAGTTAAGTAGAATTGAACCAGTGAACAATCCTAAGGATAGTGAGGCTCCTCAGAAAGAGAACAGGATATGCCTCATTAAAAATCTATACCAGCAAAGTGAGAGCAGCTGGCTCACTAGAACTGAGCTAATGATTAGACTTCACGCTATTCCTCAACTACGTGTATTAAGATCGGATGACTTTGAATTTATTGAGCCTCTACAAGTTCCTAACGCCAACGTTTCAGCCATTCATTGCAAGTTTATCTGCTCTGCCCAACTGATACGCAACTATAAAGATAATCTCTGAGTCGTAGACATTGAAGTAGACCCCGATCCCGATCAGGAGGATCCAAAATGGCCACGTAAAGCTCCCTCAGCAGTAAAAGAAACAGAAGTTCCACCAAATCTGATGAAAAAGGACCGGGTTGCGATGGCTGACATCCAGAATGTTCTAACCTGGTTAGTATCAGCTCTACCGAAGGTGGTGAACTTAAATTGAATCCCCTCACTAGTATCATGGAATTGTAGAGGGTTCAAGCATTTGTTCTCCTCGGTGGGCCCTCTCCAGTTCCTAACGGAAAATGTATGCATATGCCTACAAGAGACATGGTTGAGATCCTCTATAATACTCAACGGTTATACAATCTACCAGTCTCTGGCGATGAAGGGAAAGAGAGGGAGACCCTACAGTGGCCTGATCACAGGTATCAGGAACACGATTACATCAAGACATCTGGAGACATTATCCAGTGACAAAATGATTGCAGTAGAACTGGAGAGCATAAACGAGGGATGCAGAGAAAATATGCTCATCATTAATCTGTATAGTCCACCGGGTGGTAACGAGGTCGAAGCCCTTCAAGAAGCAATTCACGAGTTGTTGGCTGCCTGGGTGATGGATCCGTCTAACACATTGGTAATTATTGTTGGGGACTTTAATTGCCATATGCTAAGCACAGTCGACATATCTACTAATCCTCTTTTGAATTGAACAAACAAAATGCTATACAATCTCGAAGACCCACTTAGTATTTCTTGGCTGAGTTTCTTCAATGGCTGGGAAATGGAGATGATTAATGGCAGAACCTCAAGCGATAAAGCAGGAAATCATACATGGCACAGCGGGACCGCAAAAAGCGGCCTGGACTATATATTTGTGAGTCCACAGATGGCCATGAATGTAAGTGACCTGATGATCTCTGCAAACGACTGGAGCGACCACTCAATGCTTGTGCTGAAGTGTAACATTGGTATGCCGACCATATGTACTAAGCCCCTGGGGGACATGACAACTAACCAATCGGGCACCCGTCTATGCTGGTCAGATAAAAACATCAATGCAGCAGTAACCATGGTGCAGGGCATAGATGATGACACTCTGTACAAGTTCCACAACATGTCCATAAATGAAATAGAACATTGGGTTACATCATTCTCCGCTACACATGCGACTTCTGCAGTTAACCGGATAGCGATTGATGGCAAAACATCAGTTATATATGACAAAAGCATTAGAGATGCTAAACGTAGGCTAAGAGCAGAAATTAGACAAGCCAAACGCACTAGTGCATGTCATAGGGCTTATCATGGTACTTGCAGAGCCCTAAAAAATAAGTACAGAGCGTATGTTAAAGCTAAAAGATTCGAGCTAAAACTTAGGTGATGGCTAAATATGGTTCAAACCATATGTTCCAAAAATTCAAGAAGCATATGGTCTCTTCTTGGCCAAGCCAGAGGCAGTGGTAGAAAAGATCTGATTAACCCTATAAGTTCTAGTCAATGGACGGACTTCCTTATGAGTCGCAACATCCCTACTAAGGAGATGGGAAAGTCGGTAGAAAAAGTGACCCCAAGGTCCATCCCCTCAATATAATAACCGAACATCTACTTTGGAAAATTAGAAGGCTCAAATCATCTAGGGCTCCTGGGCCTAACGGACTTTCAAATGCTGTGTTGAGAAGCCAACCGGAATTCTGGGCCAGATTTTTAAGAATATTATTTGGGAAAGTACTCGCGGTTGGAAAAATCCCTAAATCATGGCAGCGTGCCTATTTAATACCAATCTTCAAGAAAGGTGATAGGAAAGATACCTGTAACTTCAGGTTACTATCTATGCTTGATTGTACGGGGAAACTTTTCGCCTCACTGTTACTTGATAAATTGGAGGAATGGGTGGTTAAATCTGATATACTCAACACTTTTCAGTGCGGCTTCAGGAAAGGCTACTCAACGATCCATAACATAATTATTCTGGACACTTTACGCTCAAAGGCCATGAACAAAGGAAATCCGCCACTATATGCCATGTTCGTCGATTTTAAGGCAGCTTTTGATTCGGTCCGCAGAGAAAAACTGTGGGCTAAACTCGAGCTATTAGGCTGCCATGAGATACTTCTGTATTATTTAAAATTATTGCATGAGGACAATACAGTCGCTTGCAGACTCAATAATCAGGGGGATATGACAGTAGAGATCCCCCAGAATCATGGAGTCAAGCAGGGCTGCGTGATGGCCCCGTTTTTGTACAACCTTTATACATATGATATACCAGATGCCATCTTAAGTGTCCATAATTGTCCTCCTCTCGTCGGCACAATCCACTGTGCAGTACTAACATATGCTGACGATTTGATGATTATGGATCACACGTTCAGTGGTCTGCGGAGATCTGCATTGAAGTTATGGGAGTATGCTGCGAATAATGATTTAATCATTAACCAGGAGAAAACTCACGTGATGTTATTCGCAAGTAAGAAGATTCCTCGCCCTCGGTTTCTACTGCGCGAAATAGAAATTAAGTACACCCAGCAATATAAATACCTTGGGGTCGAAATGGATGCCAAGCCGGGCTATAACTCCTGTATCCAAATGAGACAACATCGGGCAGCTCAAGTAACGTCGCTGATTAGCCAATTTGCAAGACAGAACTGTGGATTTACATTGCATGGAATCCGTCAATTATATACCCAGGTGTTAACCCCTATGGTTGTCTACAGGCTGGAAGCCCTGCTGCAAATGGACCTAAGCTGGCTGCAAATTATAGAGGGGAAGTTTTGGAGAAGAATCCTAGTACTTCCCCAATCTATTCCAATGGCATTGTTAAGACTGGAAGTGGGGGTTTCCTCTTTAGGTTCCATTGTTCTGAAAAGGAGAGCCGAACTTTATCTTAGGATCTCTAATCAAACAGAGAATCGCTTACTGAAAGAAATTGCCATTGAAGCTTTAAAGGAAACTACCAAATGCCATCTTAAAAAGGAGACTGAAGCCTTCCTGAGAGTAATAAACTGGAATAAGAGTGGAGAGAAATTCGATGAACCCCAAAAAAATGCACTGTCCAAAGAAATTGCCCTCTGGGCCTGTTTGGAAAACTACGCCCATCTGGATAAGCTTCCTAAATACAAATTCATCCACTACATGCTCTATTCCTTTAAGCAAATGCAGCCATATCTAACCCTCTGTCCATCAAGCAGACTCAGGCGATTTTTACTTCTATTGAGGGTAGATAATTTACCGCTGGTGACTAATAAAAGTAAATATAATGGTTTATCTTCCACAGAGAGGTATTGCCGACTATGTAAGGATAACAGATGCAAAGAAACTGCTAATCATGTATTAACTAAATGTGTAAATATGATGGATACTTACAAAGTAAGTTATAACAATTCTGTCCACGATACGGCATCCATTGGGGACCCTGAATTTTGGCTTCGCCTTATGAATACACAAAGTCGGCAGCTGCAGATTGCTACCTTTAGAGTATGGCTGGTAATTGAAAGAACTTTGAACATATATATATGAACTGTTTGATACTATGATATTGACTCTATTGAGGTTTGGTGATTTTTATATTTTTGTAGGAGCAAATTTATATTTGTGTAGGAGCAATTCTATCAACGTTTAATGTTTAGAATAACTCTTTTTTCCTTTATGTGTAAAGTTTAAAATAAACTAACACATTATTAATAAAAAAAAATAAAACAGGAAAACATACAGTAATATTGGATGAAATAAATACCATACTCAAGCTCAAATTGATCATAGAAATTCAAATGATGGGGCCGGGAACCTGAGGTATACTGCTCTCTTACCAACCACTGTTGTGACAAAATGAATAAGAGACCAAAAGATATGTCACAAGTGTAGAGTAGGTACCAAAAAGAAATCCAACATTACCCAATACCCAAATACCGAAGTACTAACATTGAGTCACAGAGGGGGCAGAAAAAATAAAACAGTTATAATTCAGGAACCGTGGAACAAAAAAAAATGCAAAAGCTTCAACCAATCTGGTCTTCTTTGCAATTCAAAGGTAACCATATTTAAACCTAAACAACTGAACCAGAGTTTATGAAGTAGCACAAGAAGCTAGTTATGGAGCATCCAGAGCAAATGAGGTAGGATCCCTGAACAGTATTCAATATCATTGTGCATTGTGTTCAATCAATTAGCAAGTTCAACTTCTGCTCTCACAAGTGCATATAATTGTAATGCATCATGCAATTTCTTTTTTAATCAATGGCTTGTGGATTTTTATGTTCATGGGAGAGGCAAAGGCATCGGGTAAAATAATAACTTAATATTTCAGCATTGATGTGTCTGATCCAGATCACGAAGGAAGCATAATTGCTGCACCGCAGGTCTTTAATCATTAGTTGATTGAGGCAAGCTTTAGGATTAGCTATTGTTTTTAAGTTTTGACAATTTGGATCACAACTCCATTCCTGTTAAATTCCCCAAATGCCAACTCCATATGAAAAGAATCATTACAAGGCACCTTTTCAGTTAAGATATTTGCAGGCTTAGTTGCATTGCTAGATGGTCTGTCATATTTGGTATAGGCGTCCTATATGAATTGTAGTCACTTTAAGGTACGAGCCGGAAGAGCATAGTCGTTCGCATAGACTAGGATGGGGCTCTTGGTACTGACAAAATTAGGGGTTTGAGTAGAGGTCGACAAAGGGTACCGTATAAGGAATTAAAAAAATACTTAAATAAAAGTGGTGCCAAAAATGCAATTCTGTCTGACCCGTTTGTTGTAGGAAACGATCTGGTCAATTTACCATGATCGTAACGGACTGAAGTGGAGTTATCCTGATGAAGGCCAATCAAACAGGATAAAGTATTGGCATCCCTATCTCAGAAACAAAGACCATAGTCTATTCGAGTCAAATGAATTGAAGGCTGTAGACAAGTCCAGGAAAGCTACGTATGATGCTTCTGGTTTGATTAACAGTGAATTTGCAACAATTAAATGTAGGTCAGACCATAGTGGTAAGTGCCAAATCTTCACAGAGCCCAGTCTGACTGGGGATAAAATGTTCAAGATATCCTTTACCCAAGTTCAGACAAAATCGCTTTCCTGAAGATTTTTCAAGGATTCTAGCAACAATATTAGTTCTCTAGATGGGTACCTAAAACCTTAATTATACATTGGAACTATAATAAACCTTGCTAAAGGATTCGGAAAATGTTTGCAGCAATAAACAATTACAAATACCACCCATGGTAAGAGCCAAAATGTCAAGGTTGGTCTTGAAGCGGGGACAACATCCAGATCCGAGCTGATTACATTTCAAGCCTGTGAAGATTTTTTACCAGTGCTTGTTCAGTAAAGGCAATAGTAAAAGAAACTTCCTGCTCACGACATTTAGAGTTTGATTCTTGAAATGGCTTACTTGATAGTGGGGATTTGGTGTATAACTGAGCAAAGTTCAGCTATCCTCAGTAAAAGAGACATGCCTATAAGTATCTCATAGATTGGCAGGCTGTGAGGGGACCAGTTCCCAGAAGTGTTTACAGTTGACATGGGAGGGTGCTCCCATTATATTCTCCCAGGGAGTAAAACATTAACGTTTTCCTCCTACAGGCTAGCCATTTCTCAAATTGAGTTCTGAGCACCATTGCCACAAATCTAGTATTACAAGGATTTAATTTAGGGCTAGAAGCAGCCTTTTCATGTTTATGTAGAGTAATTCACAGCTCTCCCCAAAAGAAACCTTACCTGTGCCTTTGCATGAGAGAGAGGTTTGCACCAGTTTAGTGTAATTGTGTGCAGTATTCACAGTGGGACAACAATGCATTGACGTAATGCATGTTGAGGTTTCGTTTTGATCCAGTACAAGTGCCAGCATATAAATGCACCACACCAGTGCATCATTTCTGCTCTATAGGCACTTGTAAGGGTGTGCGACAACAGATACACGTTCTTAGAGAGGGTACCCCTGACATAGCCATAACATGGCGTAAGCCTCTATGTTCCTTTGGGATTTTCTAACACAATTCTAGAATCACCAGGTGCCACTTATTTATTTATTGGTTTGTAGTGCGCCGAAAGCCCGCAGGCATCGGGGTGCAAAGATAAAACAAGGTATGAACAACCAAGACAAAAACATGTGAAAATGCTACCTGGAAGGGAGACAGGGTCTTTACCTTTACTTCAATAACAGGGTGTTCACGTTTTTTCTGAAGACTATTGTTAGGACAGTTTTTCTGAAGTCCAACTAAGGGCCTGGTAAAATCATTCAACTGAGGCAGTACAAGACTCCACTCTTAGTATAAGGCTGTACCACCCGAGTATAGGGTAGCGTAGACAGAGCAGTCAGGCTTATTTTAGGAGGGAGAGAGGGCAGTAGAAGCAGTACAAGTGAAATTGTAATACAAAGAATCCAAAGAAACACTGAAACACTATGTATTGTAAAAATAAAGGATTTATTTAAATACAGCTAGGCCCAGATAAATCTAGGGGTTAAGTACTAACACATTATATGAAATCACAATATAAAACAACACTATACTTGAAAGTACACAGACCCAAGTATAAGCCTTATTTGGAACACCTAACAGTAGTTCTAGGGAAGCCAAAACCTTGTTATACACATTTAATATAGGCCAAGCCTATTCTTTGGGAGTAAAAGACCAATGGTTACTTTCAGATGACTTGTGGTAATGCAAGGGCAGTAGGCCCTTCCAACAGCTAACATAAGGTAAGTAAAATCCACATACTTTAACTTCACTATGAAGGGGAAAGTAAAACCCCATGTCACACTTTACTGAATAGTTATTCTAGGTAGGCAACAACCTAATGTAGACTTATTAAGTACAGGCTAGCAGCAAATCAGGGGAAGCAAGACCCAGTTGGGGGACACTCTCACAGTTATCCTAACAGGACTAACCCTGGTGATACCAACAGTTGAAGGACACTCATACAATTACCTTACAGGAATAATCTGGTGAAACCAACACATTACTTTTGTAAAGAGGCACAACCTAAGCACAGGAGAGTAAAATACCTTTACATTTACTTTATGTTAGACTGGTAAAAGAGTGGCTAAGGAAGAAAAGATGTTAACCATACTTTTAAGAATAGTGCATCACACATTCAAGATCAGTAAGAACTTTTGTAACTGTTCACTCTTAGAATTACATTTACCAAGCAACTCTTTACAAGAAAGTAAAACACTTGATTTCTCTTCTAGGCAGTAGTCCCAATCCCTTCAAAGTCTTTCCCTTATTCTTGGAGCATGAGTGTTCTCAGTGGCAGAGGGGGGGAGGGGGGCAGTCATAAGGACTAGTGACCAACAGGCAGTGTTAAAATAAGTTCTTTAGTAGCAAAAGTCAGAGTTCCTTAGGAAAACTGGGCAAACGGGTTAGTACTTTACTTCTAGGGTTAGAAGAGGATCCAGGGGCTTCACAGAAGACACCCCAGCAGAATTCTAACAGTGGGACTGGGTGCACTGGATGAGGGGCCTCCCAATCACAGAAGACACCCCAAAGCTACACAGAAATCCCAACAGGCTTAAGGTAAGTATATACCCAAGCCAACACAGTACCTCAGCAATGAAGAAGAAATTGCAGCAGGAGAACTTCAGGGACTGCAGCCAAATACCCAGTCAGTGGATTCCTTGTCCTGAAGACTGAGCACAAGACCTCAGAAGGGACTTTGCAGCAGGGATCGAAGAAGGCGGCTCTAGGCAACATTTCTATTGTGGCTGAATGTGGTTCTGCGGGTTTGGCGCCTTTTCAAGGAGCACAGAAGACAGAAGATCGTGGTTGAATTCTCGTTGTTTAAAAGGTCCAGCACTCTTGTGAGGGGACTTTTTGGACTCGATTTGTGTCTCTGGAGATAAACCAGGATGCCCACGAATTTTCAGCGAGATTCGGAATTCGGAAGACCGTGCACCGCACAGTGGCTGGAGGTCCCAGGGTATTGGGGTATTGCAAGAACGCAAGGTCGCAGCAACCCGTGGGATGGCTCAAAATGCAGGTCTTGAGTCTAGTGGGTCTCACCAGGCTCTGGGTTCGGGTCGTTTCCAGAGACCCCAGATCGATTAGAAGGAAGGGCTGCAGCAGGCTCCGGTTACACAGCAGGCTCTCTGGTTGCTGGAAATCATTCCCGCCGCTTTTCCTTCGTCATCCTCTTCGGTTTTCTGTTCCAGTGGTCGACATGACTTCAGCTTCCAGTATTTATCAGGAACTACAGCACAACCTCTGCATTCTCTACCTGCATTTTACAAGAAAGGGGGAGTCTGGCTGTCCAATCAGGACAGCCAGCCCCCCTCCCCTCCACTGGGATTTGTCCCATTTGAAGGAAGGCGTAAGACAAAGGATGAGGGCAATGGACTCATCATACACTTCCTGTGCTTACAGACTGACTGGAGCCTGGGCAGGGTGTCCAGGGGACTCCAGCCAAAGACAAAACTCAAAGGAATTTCCCGCCCTGGATGTCAGGGGAAGGAACAAGAAACGACAAACACTAACATGGCAGAAAAAGAAGGCAGAGGCCATTTTGGTAAAATTAGGTGCCCCTTAGGTGCCTTTACTGCAGCTGTGATTACAGCCCGCGGTAAAGGTGCACCAAATTAGTAATAGGCATCACTGCCACCAGCCATTAAAGGTAAGCTTGTCACTGTAACAGAATTGTTACAGTCTTAATGTGAAAGAGGATACATTGTATCTCTCCAGCACTCCACATAAGGTGGGGTGTGCTGGTTTCACAGAATAAAATGTAAAAGGGAGCCAAAGATCCTTTCTACCCTTGGGAACTGTAGTTCACTCAAGGTTAGCACAAGAAAGTTAAATGGGGAGCCCCTAGGGCAACACAGCAACAGGCACTTATTGCCAATAACTTGTTAGACATGATAACTTTAAAAAGACACTATGGAGAGTCTTAAAAATGACACCCATAAAAAGAGTTAATGAATAGGTGAGTGTGGAAAAAGGATCCCACTCAATGAGGTATTAATGAAAAATATCCCACTAGAAAAGCAAAAGGGTCTGGGGTTGAACCAGGAAAGGAAGATTTACCAGCTCTGTGGAAATCTTACCTAACAACTATGTAACTGGACTCCAGTCTGAGCCTGAACGGTAGGTTATTCAATTTTTGCGCTGCCATCATAGGAACCGCCTTACCCTGGCCATTTGAAATCTTATATGGTGGGCATGTGATCTGTCCCAAGTTCTCTGATCTCAAAGATCCCCAGGGTACATAGTGACTAATCCAATCCTTCACGGGGGCTTTCCCTAAGACATCTATGAACTAGTGTCATAGTTTTTGTAAATGCCAAAAGAGCGCTTAAAAAAAGGTATAAACATACCAGTTTGACAATGGTTCTGTAAATGTCCTCCCACTCAATATCTTCTGCAGTTTGAGACCAGATCCAAGTCTGAACTATGCTACGTTTTCGAACATGCAGCTTAAGTGACATCTTTCCTTCAACCCCACCTCCAAGATAACCGTTCAGTAGTACCCTCCCCACCCCACCTTCATATTCAAGAGGGCATTAATTGTACCAGTGTGTATATATTAGTTCAGTCTTCGTCCAATTAATTCAAAGGCACCTTGAACACATCCAGTGGTGACTATCCTTTGGCATTGCTCCAAGAAAACAAATATGCATATATTGAAGTGGTGGTAGGAATGCAGCGAGCTAGACATTAAATAAAAGAACGAGGGGGACACCCAAGATTTAGGACACACTGAAACACTATGTTCAGATTCTCACAAATTTCATATTGGGTACAGTTCCACATGCTTAACCATGTGTAATCACTAAAAAAAAGTTTAACACGAATTGAACGAGCACAGTGGATACAAATTTGATGGGTGCTTTAAGGAGGTAATCCGCGTCATTATTCAAGTTGATGAAAGAAAAAGGTCTAGAGGGGAGGGGGAGAGATGCTAAGCCAGAATTCTGCAAAATCTTTGATAGGTCACAATGCATGGTATCTACTTCTACTGCTGTGATGCCTATGGAACAATCACATTCTGACTTCTGGGATAAGCTGAGCCAGGTTTGGTCGGATGATCTGGGTTATGCGATTTCGCATGGTGAGTAGGGCGGACTGCTCAACGTTGGTTTCAGGTCCAGACTGGAAAAGAATTTGAGGTTGATTAGACAAAGGATTTTAGAGGGATATTATTGGAAACCTGTGCATATGGTTGTTTGGGACTGTTGGATGATACTTGCTGGGGTTGTGGTGGAGGTAGGGGCCCTTTTCTGCATGTGCTTTGGAACTGCTTGAATGCGAGTGGGTTCTAGGGAAAAGTTTAGAATTGGGTGGATGTGGTGCTGAATATTGAATTACCTAGTTTGCTTGCTCAAGGTGTTTTGTTGCCATTTGACAGGAGATGTGAGGTTGCTGGAGAATATGAGGAATGGATCAATAAAGCATTGGTGGTTACGTCAAAGCCGATTTTAAAAGTTTAGAAAACTAGAAAGAAAGCATGTGTGGAAAATTGGTTGGTGGAAATGCAGGTTCTGCCCAGCTATGCGAAGGTGATGTTGAATAGAGGCAGGGAGGATATTTATCTTGAGTTGTGGACAGCGTTTAATAGTTGGTATGGCTGATTTTCGTCGCTGGGGTGCTTTGTAGATGATGTAGGGAAGTAGCTTTGTGTTGTGGAGGTGAGGGGTGGATGTGTGTGTTTTGTGTCGTTGGGGCTTATTTATGAGGTTTTTATGTTTGTTGGTTGCATTAATATGTGATGTTATTCTTTATTATTGCTGGTTGTTTAACGGTTTTGTAAATGACTAAGACATGACCGATTGTTGGTTTTATGTGAAACTGATGCAGTTTACACACAAAATAAATACTAAATGCAACCTATGCCAATCTTATCCCAAAGTAGTCTCAGTGGCACTCAAGAATATGCTAAACATTTTAGTTTGAATTTGGGACTGAAGCTGAATTTGCAAAATCTTTGCTGACACAAGTTTCAACATTGGCCTGCAGTTGCTTGTGGCAGAGCGAAAAGAATAGATGTGGAAAAAAGCTAATCAAGCATATGCATGTTCCATAAACGTTCACACACAAGTTATTAATTTTACTGCATTTTAAACAAAACTACCATATATACACACACACAAGATACAATGATGGTAACAATTCCATGAAGGTGAACCAAAAACCATTGGGGTAAGTTATTTGAATTAGTTTTGAAATTACAACACTAACATACTGGTAGGAATTATTTTCAGAACTAACTGGGTGTTCCAAGAGGCCAAGCTAGTGAATGAGCAAGGTTCTTTTATTTTTTTTAAACACTTGACCTTACCAACCTCTGAGCTGTTTGCATTGAGGTGCAAAATGCTATGTATAAAAAAGCATTGCTTTTCTTTGAGAAAAGGCTTGACATTTGAGCTAATTTTCATACCCACAAAGCATCGCCCATTCGACTACTAACTGCAGGTGCACTTAAAGTGAGGGCTACTGGGTGGCACTGTGCGCAACTTTGCTTTCACATCTCAGGTGCACATTTCTTTCAAGCCTTTTAAACACACCAAAATGTTGTTGGTGTTTGCTAAATACACACCATCCACAAGAATTCAGAGTATACTGCACTGATGATTCCTAATAAGGATGAAACATGTATGCAGCTGCCTACATCTTTAAGAGCATCTGTTTTGGGTTGGAAAATGAGGTGTGTAAAAAAGCACTGCCCCGTAGACGAAGACATTTTCCAAGAGCAAAGGCTTGACTTTTGAGCTAATTTGAACCACCACAACACATTGCACATCTGGCTTCTAAATACAGGCGAACTTCCAGTAAAGGTTACAGAGCGGTGCTGTGCTTTGCGTGACTTAGATGAAATGGCTTATTCTACAACCCCAATTCTTACATTCTATGGGGTTATCCCGGGAGGAACCCTAATCCAGAACAGCTAAGGGTAGTAGTTAGAAAGGAGACTATACGCTAATGCAATCTATAGGGGCAAGGGAGGGAAGAGTGGAAAGTATGCCCTGCTCCCTTACATTTTGCAAACAATCAATTAGACCCATATAAGTTATAAATGCAGAGGGCACTCACCCACACCATTGATCCGGTTGCAGGCAGTCCAGGGGGAGAATTTGAATCTGGTTTGGGTCACAGTATGTGGCAGTTCCAATTTCTGGAGCAGATGCGGTTCCATGAGACCCGGAGTGGAACATGACACCAAACCTGGACAACTACAACTGCTTCTACCACAATGGAGGACGCCAAGGAAATAGCAGGTGAGGCGAGGCAGTGAAGACAACCCAGTAAAGGATGAACAGGTGTAGGACTTTGCAGCAGCTGAAATCGTGCACCATACAGTCCACTCTTCAAGAGAACAGATGCTTCAGGTGACAATGTTTGTGTGCCAGAACCTGAGTATCTGCAGAGTCCCAAGCTACAACCTGGCTCAGCATCTGCTGCAGCAGAGGTGCCTCTTCAATGGATGGGCAGGGACACTTCCAAAGTCCACCAAAGGCAGCATGGCATTGCAGGACGGGAGACTGATGAGATCCACCAGTCTAGGGGAGGAAGGCACAGACAAAGGTCTTCCCAGGCGCTGTAGATGAATTAGTGGACCCCTGGTCATTGGCCGTGGAAAATGTTCCAAACACATAGAAAGGATGTGGGGGAGTGGGACCCATGAAGGGGGTGGGCAAAAAGGACTAGCTTAAAGCAAGGGGTGAGGGAACAAGACCAGCAAGTCGAGGAGGTAGAGTGTGGATAAAGGGGGGGGGGGGCATGCAACAAGGCCAACAAGTGAAGAGTTGCTTACTGGAAGGGGTAGCTCATCACCATCTTCTGTCCTTTGTTTGGTTGAGGGGTGCCAAGGGGTTGCAGGTTAGAGTGCTTCTTAGAGTTTGGTCCAACTTCAAGATGCAACACCATAGGATGTAGAATGCAGACTTTTACGGTGCAGGCAACTTTAGGATGCTTCACGGGATGGAGGAACTTGAGCTCCAGCGACGGTCACCCTATGTAGATGAAGGGCGATCTTATAGACAAGGTCACAGAAGCTTCTCTAGGACAGGGTCCCTTGATTTTAGGGGTCCCTTGATTTTAGGAAGCTGAAATCACAGGAGAAGGAAAGTTATGGCATAAGCTGGCTACCACCAAAGGTTCTGGCTTGAACGTGGCACAGCAACATCTTTGGCGAGGTACTACCCTACGAGGGGAGCTGGTCATACTAGGGTCACTTCGAAGACTCTTGGGGCATGCAACCACAAGTAGCAAGACTAGTAGGTCCCACTAGCCAAAGAGCTAAAGCACCAACAAGGGTCTTCCGAGATCTTGCAAAGGAGCAGGGCTTCACCAGGCCAGTGACTGCAGAGGATGCAGGTCCACTGCAGAAGTCATCCTCGGGTTGACGGCATGCTGCTCTTTGTCGTAGGATTCGTGGCTCCAACGTAGATCTGAAGAATGTCTACAAGAGTCCTCCTCTTATCCATATTTGGAGCTGGAAGCAAGCCCACCAATGGAAAGGATCTGCCACATTCAAACGTCCAGTAGTTGTCCAATCAGGGACAACTACTGGTTACACATCTACCCATCAGCAGACTCTTTGGTAACAAGGGGTGTGGAGTGGGACAAGACAGTCCCAGACCGCTCCGTTGGGCTCAGACACAAAGGCTCAATAGCCCGCAAATGCAGAAGCTTTCCGGGGCAAGTGCATGACCTTATATGGGATTTACTAACCTGTGGGGGAATGAAGAAGGCCAAACTAAAATGAACAAAGGCCAAAGAAAAAGTGAAAACCCTTGTGGTCTTTTAGGGTTCAAGCCATCTTTAGGTGCCATTTATGGTAATAATAAAAGTGCACAACTAAAATAAATAACAGTAAACGTACCACCAGCCTTTCTTAGGCACATAAAAAGTGACCAAAAGATGAAGGTATGGGGCTACTAAGTATTGTCAATCAGCAAAAAGAAACCCTTATTTTTGCTGATTGGGGATAATTAGTAGCCCCATATACATCAATGGAGGGAAAGGTACAAAAGAGAAAATCTTTCCCAACAACTACCAAAGACCTTTGTGAGCACATGAGGTGCCAATGCATTTTCGCTATTACAAAAGGTAATACTGGTAGTGTTATGTTTGGTGCCTTGAAACCTAGAACTTTTCTGTGACTGGGGAACATGGCAATAAAAATGTATGAATCTTTCATGTCTAGTGTTGAAATGTGTATCCTTTTTTCAAGATGAGAATGACTTCCTGAAGTGTTATTCTGAACTTTGGGTGTTTTGCATACTTTTGCTGCACTCAAGACTAGTACCAGTTTTTTTAGGGGTCTTTTTGGAGCTAAAAAGGAATTAAGTAAATGCCGCCGTTTACCTGGTGCTAAGGTACAGGAGTAATGGTGTTCTTTAGTAGAAGGACCTTCATTTCCTTCTTCAGCAGTTGTGTGTTCTTTTGGCATTCTTCTGTCCAGCAGAGGTAGACTGCATGGAGGATGAAGTTACTTGAAGTAACCCTTGGTTACTGTGTCTAACACCCACAAGTCTGATGTTCTGTCTTCTCATGCGTGGGTGAAATGTTCTATGTGTCCTAGGAGGTGTATGCGAGGGGACTGGAATTTGTGAGTAGTTGCTTTGAAGAGGACGGTTGTTGCTTTGACGAGGAAGATCTTTGTGTGCGCTGTCCTCTTTCCCTTGGCTTACCTCTACACGTTTCCAGAAGGTGAAGAGGATGTAATTTGCGGAGCCTGTGACCCTGAATAAATGACCTGTTCCCATCGATGTCTGGTTGGTTGTGTATATGTTGTGTGCCAAAAGGACCAGAGTGCCATGATCCTTTTTGGCTCTCTAGAGCCTCATCAACTGCAGTTCTGAATATGTGCCTCCTCTATGAGTTTGTCTAGAAGAGTGGCTTGCGTGTCTGGTTTGTCTTGTTTGAAAGCAGTACCTCAGCCATCAGGGTTTGAAATTGCTGTGAGCTATTTAGTTCCTGCTTTTAGCCTAGGGGAGTCTGGTTATCTTGAAGCCAACAGCTACCTGGAACTACTTTTGACTCCTCACAAACGTACAAAATTTTAATAAAAAAGGTGTAATTTGGTCACATCTAGTACATATTTAAACTGAAAAGCTCCTAGCTAATGACCAAAGAAAAACCCATTTGGAAGTGTGATTTTCGGGGCGCTGTGTACTCTCGCCTGGTAGAATAATATGAAAATATACAAGATCTATAGTACACAGTTTTCGTCGTGATCAAATGTGCACCTATTTAACAACTCTTTGCCCTTTGAACGTACATAGATTTATTGTTTAGCTACGTTTTAACATCTTCCCACATACAAACAACTTGGACTTTTGCACAAACTACCTCATGACGACCAGTTATGTTGTTTGTGTAGCCAGACATTAGAAACCGCTCGCCACCTCTTGACAATGCACCACTTTAGTATCCTGTTATGTAAAGAATTACATTTGTTTTGCACCTACTGTGTATATTATCACCACAGACCAGTTTTGGAGCTCCATATACGGGGCAAAAGCATTTGTGATTTCAGCAGCAGCATTCCATGTATGGACTGAAGGGCAAGGTTTAATTGCATTGCCAAATGGATGAGTTTGTAATTTGCTAGATTTGCACATTTTTTACAATATTGTTATGATTATGTTTGGAATTGTATTACCTTGTAGAAAGGTACAATTTATATGTCTAGTACCATGTTTAGTTTTAATGGTAGTGTGAAAGGTTTGTTGTTTAACCATATGCACTAATAAGATTCTTTTTTTTTTTTAAATAACTAAATTTCGACAAGCTGTCGGAGCTGGGGATTGGCTGCAAGGCCTTTTCTGCCAGCACCTCTGTGTGGCTGTTTGGGGTCGGCTCTGGCCCCTGCGTCTGAAACCTTGGCCTAGAGTTCTGAAAGTTTCAGCGTGGTCTCAGGGTAAACCATTATCACACACCGTGTATGTATGTAGCCGGGAGAGTTTTAAATTGCACTATGGACAAAACCTAAGCAGTGTACAAGTTTGGTTATATATGTATGAATATAATCCCAACCTGCTCTCCTTACTGTACACCTAAATGCCATAGCAGCCGCACTCACTCAGCGTCATCTGTGTAAAACTATCTTTAGATCTCATTTTTAAAATTTCTTGTGGGTCACTGTACACGTAGGATGTGACAGAAATGTCCGTGTTGATGCCCATTTTTTATAAATTCGAAAAAATACTCAGAGCCAACTACATCATGAAGGACTATGCATAGCATGTGAATTGACGACTTACAAGCCCCAGAAACAAATGCTCAGAATCTGAAAGCTACAGGGTTTTTATCTGTGCTTTGAAAATTTACAGGAATTACATCGCAGGGAAAAGTTCTACTAATGACCTCCGGTAAAAAGTTTTGCGGAATAGCTCGACAAGTCAATTTTCTTTTTTCAACCAATGTGCTGGTTAAAAAGGGAGGCCAAAACCAAAGTCGCAGTCCTTTTTTTTTTTTTACATAAACGTGCAGCAGGGTGAAGACCCCAGTCGCCGCCTCTTCACCCCCACAATGATTCAAGGCATCCTTGAATTACAGTAGCATTAAGAACATGTACATTTAGCAAAAAAGGCCTTACATTTTCTTAATATAGAGAAATATTTCCATTTCAAGTTAATAAATCAATACTTACTAATTTCCATGTCACTTAGAGCTGCTTTTAATCTCTTTTGTAAACTCTCTTCAGACTCTGTTTTCCTGTCTCTTAATCTTTTTTCCTTTATAGAAAATAAAAAACTTAAGATAGGCTAACTTCATCGCTTTTCGAGAAATGAAAACAAGCCTTTCAAGTTAGTACGCATATACAGTTGATCTTTTAAACAATTCACAAGTGAAAGACTAAAGTAGCAATAGGGATTCACAGATCTTATGAAAAGTGTACATCAAGTCCAGTTCTTAAAAATTCAAGTTGCTATCTCTCCACGTCAGACCAAATGTATAAGGAATGAGTGCCAAAAATTGGACAGCGTTTAGCACTTTCATATGTTTTAACACTAGTAAAATTACAAAATTGCTACAGCTACACATTCAGTTCCTGTCCCAAGTTGTGATAAAACATTTTGGCCTCTGATGGAACATTAGTTTAATGTATTCCTTAATGAAAAAAACCTTGTTTGCCTCAAAGGGCACAACACAAACAGCTGAAAGGGATGTGTATCTACATTTTAAACTGTAACCATCTAGAATGGGGAGAGATTTACGGACAGAGTCCCCAAATGTAAATTGACTCCAGGAATAGAATTACGCTTCAAGAGAAACGGTTACTTCAAAAGAGGTATGCATTATTATCAAGAAACAAGTGGCTGAAAGACGATGTGGCTGCTTTACAATCAGACCTGGTTAGGGGTGTGGCAACTTTAATAAAAATGCAAGGGTGTAATAAATGTTCACATTTTGCAAGCCCATCACATCAAATCAGGATGTGAAATAACAGGATTACACTGACCACTTTTTATGGGCTCATTACAGAGTACCCAGGACCCTTGAGAGATGGGATGAGTGAAATGGCTTTTTAATGAACCACTATGTGAAAACGGAGGGGGAGGAGGGACATTATAAGTGTTTATAAATCTAGCAATAGACAGAAACACCATGACTTAGCAAATAGAAAACTTTGGGTTAATGGTTGTTTGGTGGCCCAGAAACGCTCTTACGAAGAAGTACTTTAGGCAATAGAATACCACCTTACACATTGCTTTTATCTAGAGAATTGGAGTTTATGGTCAGAGGTGGAACCACACATTCAATCATATCACTGGTCCGTTTCAGCGAAAAGATTATAGAAAGAACAGTGTCGGAAGGACAGGAAACTAGAGCTTGGCGAATGCATGAGAATACTGTAGTGGGTCACTGCATGATGACGTTACACAATCAAATCTCGATGTTTAAAAAAGGTAATTCACTTCACGTAGCTAATAACATACTTTTCTTCTCTTACATTCATTCTCAGGTTCTTTCTTTCAGTGCACCTCTTTCTCTCAACTAGTTTATTCCTTGATTTCCCCATCCCGGAATGAACAGTGTAGCCTGCTCTGCTGTATTGGATAAGGTCCGTCATCTCTGGTATCACACTGGGGCGCAGCAGGAATTTTCACCTCAACAAAGTAACTTACATGGACTTTCTCTTGACTTTTTTACAACATTAGGGAGTATTAGGACTCACTCACAACAAAGCATGCACTTCGCATACATACAGTTTAAGTTCTTTATTGTAGACTGACGCCCCACAACTCCCAGCATGTAACTGCTGTGTGCTCATAATCAGCATCTCAGCATCACTTTTACTCTGGTGTACCCTCACTACCACGTAGGCAGACAACAGGTTCACGGCCAAACCTTCCTCTTTCCACTCGTTTCACTCACCTCCTGCAGATGCCCCAAGAATGATTTGCGCCATTGTATTGGCCTCTGAGAGACCTGTAAAAAAACAGGCCCTTTGTAGTGCAGTGAGTGGGCAGAGGAAATCTACAATCTCACCACAGCAGTTGGCATAATATTTATTTCCCCTGCGCCCAGGGTCGTCTCCACATTACCCAATGGAGAAGAGTACCCAACTGACCTGCTGATGAGCAAGAGGGGGACCAGCCTTGTGAAACAGCCTCTGAGATTACTGTGCACTGGAATGGTAGGTACAAGGGCAGGCAAATATTTGGCCTTGGGGGTGAGTCTTTAACGTCCAGCCATCTATTGGTAGGCATCCCAAGCCTTTGGTGTTCCTTAAAATTCAACCAACTGAAAAGGAATGCATGTTTTGTCTTGAGCCTAGAACCTCTTCCAAAGGCCCCTCCATCTGCTGGTGGAGAATGGGACAGTTGATGGCACAAAATGTCCATAACCTGCAGAATTCTTTCATGGAAGAGCTGAGGAGGAAAGAGCCTCCGTTCTCTCCACATCCCTCATCTATTGTGTGGTGGAAGTGTAGGTTGAGGTGAAATCCAAGGACCAAAGGCCAGTATCTGTAGGGGCCTGGCCACCATGGGTGTGATTAGCAATGCTGGGATGAAGGACGAGGAGCCAGGGGATTCGACGGAGCCTGCAAGGCCAGTGAAGTCTAAACAACCTTGAAAGCAAGTGTGCCAACAGCCACTGCACAACAAAAGCTTGGCATTGCCTATCTGCATGCAGCACAGTGTTCTCAAGCAAGCGTGTCAAGGGATACTTCTACTTTGAGGTTCAGTGCCTCATGTGTGACTGAACATGGGTGTCCAGGTGCTTATACCTGGGGTAATTATGAAGGGAGTTTCCCACATTTTTTTTGCCTCGAACATCCTGTTGAAGGAGCAACCCAGTTGTATGGAGTTTTCCACTCCGGACAGCTGCATAACCTCCCCATCTCAACAGTAGCAGTCTCTGGGATTTCCAGACCCAGCATTTAAATTACCAACATTCTGTCTTGTAGGTTTGTAAATTAATAGTATTCAGTATATGTAATGTCAAATATATTTTTTCTGAAATAGGTTTTCAATGGTTATGTATTTTGCTATGTTTTTGATGTTTATTATACCTTTAACTGTATGTATTAAAGACATTTCTATGACATGAAATACTGTGATTTACGCTTTAGTCCTTTTTGTTAAATTGGTTACCAAGTTCTGATTTGGTGATAAGGTCTCATTTAGAAAGTAGGCTTTCTGCAGTAATTACTTCGTCTGTTGTGAGTGACTGAGGCTCCCAACTGTCCTTTGTATGTTCTTGGAGCATACACATCAAGGAGTAGGGTGGTGCAGGGACACCCAAACAAATGCTTCCATTGGTTGTCTCATGACACCGAAAGGTGTAGCCATTTAATGGGTTCTACAATGAGACTATTCAAGGTAGAAAGATGGCTGAATGGGTATTGTGTTCTCTACCAGCCTTGCCCAATGCAGCAGAGGCATCTTATTTTCCATTGGTTTGTCTGTCAACCACGTTGCAATCCTCTAAACCTTTAGGCTGTCTGTGCACTATTTTGCATACCATCACTTGAATGGGAGCGGTGTGGTTATCCAGTGGCCCAAGGAGCATGGACTAGCTCCCTTCCAAGTTTGCTACACACACACACACAAGAGGGAATCTGTGTGGGCTCTGGTATGGCTGGGGAGGCAGAGCTATCTGTAGGCTCTGGTAGGCTCTTGGTGGGTTATCTGGGTGCAAAGTCACATTGCCTCAAACCCATCCCTCCTCAAACCCATCCCTCCTCACCACCCTCCAGACACCTTGGCTGAGAGCCAGAATTAGTCCACCATAGCAGTACATATAGAGAAGCACTCGTTTATTTTTTTTTTTTTAAACGTGTTTATTTTAAACAGGCAGGTTATGGCAATACAAAGCTTAATCACTTGCGACATGTAGCATACAGTAATACCATTTGACGCTCCTCCCACCCCACCCTTCGGTCTCAAGTTCCTTCTTCACGTCCCTGTAGGGGGATCTCCATCCTGAATAGTTCTCCTGGCCAGTTGGGGCTTGAAAGACAGGGCCGGGAACCTTTGGTCAAACTCCAATACCGGACCCCAGATGTTGTGAAAGTGATGCAAAGTGCCTGCCCCGGCAGCTGTCACCTTCTCGGCAATCAGGATGTCCCAGACTTTCATCCACCAGAAAGGCATGAGAGGGCCTTCCGTCGTTTTCCAGGTGCGGGCCATCACATTCCTACCCGCAAGTAGGCATTGCGATAATAGTTTGGCCTTGGGGCCAGACCTTGGGTAGATCCCGGGGATCGGTGCTTCAAGGAGGATAGGTTCGGGGGCCAAGGGCAGTCGCACCCGAGTGATGTCCGCTATCATCGCCAGGCATTGTTTCCAAAAGGCTTGGGCCTTGGGGCAGGACCACCACATGTGGAAGAAGGAGCCTATTTGGCCGCATTGCCTCCGGCATTGAGGGTTGATCGTGGAGTTCATGTGGTGAAGTCTTAGGGGAGGGAAGTACCACCCGAGGAGGATCTTGTAGGCGCACTCTCGATTCGTGATCCATGATGAGGAGGTGTGAGCCCGGGACCAGATGTCAACCCACTGTTGGTCTTCAATCGGATGGCCCAGGTCTGCCTCCCATAGGGCCATATACTGGGTCTTGGAGGTTAGGAAGTCCGTTTGGAGGCGCTTGTATAGAGTAGATATTCTTCCTCGGGGCGGGAGCTCATTGAGGGTCAATTCGATGGCTGTGGGGGGACGAGTAGCCGCCGGGCGAGTCTGTGGGTGGGGGCACCAATGGCGTAGCTGGGTATATGTGAATCTATCTTGTTCATGGATCCTAAATAGTTCTTTGCATCGCTCAAACTTGCAGGGTTGGCCCCCTTCAAAAAGTTGATCCAGGGTCTCTAGGCCTCCTGCAATCCAGGCCTTAAAATTCCGGGGAGACAGACCAGGAGAGAAGGTCGGGTTCATAAAAACTGGGGAGAGGGGGCTGAGCCCCGTCGGGATCCTCTTCTGTTTCAGCGCCTTGTCCCACACCGAAATGGTGTGTTTGGTGGATGCCAGAAGATTCCGCCACTGTCGCCGTTCCGGAGGGGGGGGGGCACATGTGGGAGAAAGCGTAGCGGGAGGGATAACTGCGCTTGTTCGAGGTCCACCCATATAGGGCGGTTGGTGAGGACTTGCCATGATTGGATACAAGACAGGTGAGCCGCCATTTGGTATTTCTGCAAGTCAGGGACCCCGAGGCCACCCAGTTTCGCGTTGCCCAGCATCGTGGATTTAGGGATCCTGGGCTTTTCCCCCCTCCAAATAAACTGCAGCATTTTCCTCTGTAAGCGTTGAAGGGCTGGCGCCGGAAACGGCACCGGGAGTGTGGAGCATGCATACAGAAATCTCGGTAGTAAGTTCATCTTACAGGCTGTAAAACGGCTCATCAGCGATATCTCCTGTGTCGCCCAGCGTCTCAAATCTGACTCCAAGTTTGTAAATAATGGGGGAAAATTAGCCCGATAGGTCTCGCTTGGGTTGGCCGGGATCTGAACTTCCAAGTAGCTAATTCCTTTGGTCGTCCATTGTATTGGGCACAGCGGAACCAGGGCTTCTCGGTCTTCTCGGGTCAAACCCACTCCCATGGCGACTGATTTCTGGTAGTTGACTGTGAAGCCTGTGACCCTGCCATAGCTCGTTATCTCAGCCAGGGCTTGAGGGAGGAGCGGGGTTTCGTTATAGTCAGGAGGACATCATCTGCATAGAGGGCCAGCTTGTGGTGTGCCGGGCCTGATTGAAAGCCTTCGACTGCAGGGTTCAACCTAATCCGCTGGGCAAACGGTGCCATAATTAGAGCGAAGAGAAGTGGCGACAGCAGGCATCCCTGTCGGGTTCCGCAAGTTAGGTTGATGGGGGAGGAGAGGGTGCCGTCAACTCCGAGAAGGGTTTTGGGGGCTTTGTAATTTGCCAGCGTCATAGTGCAGAACTCCGGGCCAAATCCAAAAGCATCAAGGGTGAGCCTCATGAAAGTCCAATCCACTTTGTCAAACGCCTTGGTCGCGTCCAGGGCCAGAAGCACCAATTCCCGGGAATCTCGGGAGGCGAGTTCCACCAGATCCAAGGCTCTTCGAATGTTGTCGGCCGTGGAGCGGTGTCTGAGGAAGCCACTCTGATCCGCACTGATTATCTCCGGCAAGAATCGAGACAGACGTGATGCCAGGATTTCAGAGTAAATATTAGCATCTATGGTGAGCAGGGCAATGGGTCTATATGATGCAGGGTTCTTCGGATCGCCTCCAGGTTTAGGTAGTAAGACCGTAATTGACTCCTGCACGGACGGGTTATAGTGCCCGTGGTCCTGAACGAGTTAAATAACTGTACCAAAGGTGCTAATAGTTGGGGTTTGAAAATCTTGTAAAACCTGGTTGTATACCCATGAGGGGCTCGGGATTTAAGAGCTTTTATTGCCTCGTTCACTTCTTTGTCAGCGTAATGGACCTTGCCTCGTTGGTCCCGCAGGCCCACAATTGTATTGTTCCTCTTCGCCTTGGCAAGTTTGGCCACTAGTAGCTTATTTGCTTTGTTGTTTTTAGCATAGTAAAACTGTTTTGCTTTTGCCATTTGGTGGGCAGTGTATTCGGCATAGTGGGCCTCGATTTTTTTTGTGCTACCCGGATGGCCCGCTGAGTTTTAGGGGTCCAGCCCTTCTCCTTACGGGTCCTTTCTGCATTTTTAAGGTCTTCCTCAAGGCCCTGGCGAGTTTGACGCTTGTGTCTATGATCGGCCGCTCCTTGCGCAATCAGTTCACCCCGCACTACTGCCTTCATTGTGTCCCAAGTGTTGGCGGTAGAGGTGTCCTCACTGGGGTTCTCCTTAAAGAAGTTGGAATCGGATCATATAGAGTCCATCTGCGCTGTTGGGGGGGGTAAGCTGGTTCCTGCACCCGGATTTCCAGGGTCACCAGTGCGTGATCAGACAAGATTCTGGAGCCAAAATTGTCACATTGTTGGTAAACGTGAAGATTTGTGGGGACACTAGGAGAAGATCTATCCTGGAGAAGGTTCTGTGGACATAAGAATAAAAGGAAAAGTCTCTTTCGGATGGGTGGAGTACTCTCCATGAATCCACCACCCCCAAAGTTCTAAATAGTTGTAGGAGAGCCAGGGCTATGGTGAGGTCTCCGGCACTGGATGGGTGTGACTTGTCTTTCGTGGGGTCCGGGACCCCATTGAAGTCCCCTCCAATCACTATCTGGCCTTCCAAAAACAGGGAGAGTTGTACTCAAGGATTCATAGAACTGCCCTGGCCTGAGTTGGGTGCGTATACGGAGATTATAGAATAGAGTTGTCCTAGTAGTAGGCATTTCACTGCCATGTACTGCCCCTCCGGGCAGCTTATAGAGTCTAGAATTTGAGGGTTCAGTCCCATCCCAAATAGGATAGCTGTGCCACCCCTCTTGGAGTTCCCAGACGCGAAAAGTTGCTTTGGAAAGTTTCGGGAGAGCAGGCGGCTATGGTCTGCCGGCAGCAGATGGGTTTCTTGTA
This sequence comes from Ambystoma mexicanum, assembly GCF_040938575.1. Classification (NCBI taxonomy): domain Eukaryota; kingdom Metazoa; phylum Chordata; class Amphibia; order Caudata; family Ambystomatidae; genus Ambystoma; species Ambystoma mexicanum. The sequence goes on from NC_090924.1 coordinate 152,631,309, forward strand.
GCATAGCCACAGCTGCACCGTCATTCTGAAGCTTCTGTAGGATGGACTTGCGTTTGGCGGGTGAATTTAGTCCCTTGACATTCAGGGAGACGAACCTCAGAGTTCGATGTTCTGGGGCCAGGTCCGGGGAGGTTGACGAGTCCTGTGGGAGAGGGGGATATGTAGAGGGATCAGCCATCATGTTGCGGAGTGTGTAGCCATTCCCCAACCTGCCTGTGGGGTTTTTTTCTCGGACCGCCAGCGGGAGGGCTGATTTTTAACCGAGGGTGGCAGACCTTTTGCGGGTCTAATGCCTCCCTTGGCTAACGGGGCCATAGAACAGTGTGTAGCCAACATGGCTAACCTTATAGGTAATCTTAGTGGTTTGTTCCAAGGACTCCTAGATGGACTGTGCCTTGGAACCAGGCATGGGCCGTGGTATAATGCCCACTGCTTAAATGATGAAGCTTATCTGTGTTCCTGAGGGTGCAGATCGGATCATGGAGCCGGGATCGAGGTGGAAGCTCCATCATGGGGTCGCATCCGCTACTTCCTCTTCCGGAA